>NC_071402.1:35600014-38100014 GCF_017976375.1 Cuculus canorus
CTTTATATTCTACCTTGCGTGAGAGCATTACTTTAACTTGGTGAAAGCTGTAGACTGCAGTTACACTGAACTGTAGATACGGCAGGAATCCGTTTCCATTTGCTTCCACTTATGCTTCAGGAACACTTGAAATGTTAAAATGTCTTCTCTCTTGTGAGAGATGCAACTTATTCCATTTGTATTCAGAAGGAACAAAAGCAGTTTTCTAATTTTTGGGGGCGTCTGCAGAATGATCCTGGAACTAAAAAAGAAAACGAGTCATCAAATTTAGTCCTGAAGTTGAAGCTGTTTTGATTTTTAGAAGAACTGAGTAGCATTTTGGGAGCAGATTTTTTTAACCAGTGTTAGAAGCTATAAGTTATATATGTTTTCTAGTTTTGTAGACATGTGTATATATCTATATAAATGCCTGTAATAGTATGACCTACCTGATATTTTAGTAAATTGAGAGTTATCTCTTTTTAAACTTGTGTTTAAATTCCGCATGTTCTTTTTGACTCAAATTAATGGGATTAATATAGAATAATTCTTTGTTTCTGCGTTGTAACTGCCACTGGAGGTAAGTATTAAAACTATTTCACATTTGGGGCGATTATGTGATAAAGAAGCTGTTTGTTTATCTGAGTTCCATAGTGAATTGCTGACGAGTTGCCTTAAGTGGGGGAGGCGGGAAGGACACTTGGCAAGAAATCCCAAAATAATAGAAACCAGGCAGCTCAATTTGAACCAAAATACTGAAGTTAAGGTTGTTGTTTTTCTCCTCTTCGCTGAAAGTTTTACAAAACTTCCACAGCTGCTGCACTGTCCAGTTTGAAGTTTATAAAGCGTGTGGTGTTTGTGGTGTGCAGCTACACTTGCTCAGGATGAGAGAAGTACTACTAAGACTGTAGATAAAGAATGAGCCTTGCTCTGGCCATTGACTGTACTAAGGGCTCTCTTCTGTCCTTGCACAAAGAGCTGTGCTAGTCAGGCTTTATCACTAGCTGTTTCATAGAATCATAGAATCACTATGTTGGAAGGGACACGCTGGATCGTTGAGTCCAACCATTCCTAACACTCCCTAAACCATGCCCCTCAGCACCTCGTCCACCTGTCCCTTAAACGCCCCCAGGGAAGGTGACTCGACCACCTCCCTGGGCAGCCTATCCCAGTGACCCTTTCCGTGAAAAATTTTTTCCTGATGTCCAGCCTGAACCTCCCCTGGTGGAGCTTGAGGCCATTCCCCCTTGTCCTGTCCCCTGTTACTTGGGAGAAAAGTTTCCCTAAGTCTTTGAGAGTTTGTGCCTCTTACTAACTTTTTTTTTCACTGGCTACTGCTATAACTGTGAAGTTTAAGCATTTATAATTATAGTGAATGACACAGTTCTGCTAGACTAGCTATAGACCACTTACTCTGGCTATCAGCCATGGATTACAGCTTGGACACTGCTGGTTGGAGTATCCAGGAATTCTTCACACTCGGTAGGAGAGAGACAGGAGGTGGCGATAACCATTGGGCTGCAGAAGCAGAGGTACATGTTTTGGAGGGGTTGTCTAGATTAGACAAATGTGCTTAGCTGACAGCAAGGCTGCCTGGTTTCTAGTTTTTGGGCTAGCAAGTGCATCTACGTATGCAAAGTGGAGAAGCATCAAGTGAGAAGGTTTCGTATGTCAGAATAAACTGAGCTAATCTGCTAGGGCAAAAAAAGTGATGACTTCTGGAAATGAAAGTCTTTTTTCCCTGTCATCTTCTCCATTGTCTTGGCCAGGTTGTCAGGTTGTCCCGCATCTTCCTGGCTGTAAAACTTCTCTCAGCCCTTGCTAAACTGATAAAAGTGAATAGTTTAATGCCAGATTAGTGAGCTGAACAGGTTTGCTAAAGGATAGGATGTGATTATAAGAAAAGGGAGAGGAGCACAAGAACTCCTTATAGTAATTAGCTGCTAGATTGGCTCAGCACTCTGGTGTAACAGCACAATTTGAACATTTCTGTCCAGAATAATGTAGTGGTGGTTTGGGGTATTTCTATGAAAGGAAAGATTTGTGGGTTCACGTAAGAGATCTCAAAGAGGAGATTAAATATTACAAGTGTAGCCCAGGGGGTAGAGGAGAAATCAGCGTTTTAGATCAGAGCTGTCAAGCTTTGAGGTACCCAAACCACAGAGTATCTGTTAGAAAATGTTCTCTGTTCCTTCTTATGGGTTTCAGGCAAAACCCTGCAGTTTCTGGAGCTAAGCATATTACTGGAATTGCAAGATTGAGTAAAAAAAGATATTTATTCAAAGAACCTCACAAATTAGGCACAAACAGTATAATTGAGTTTAATGGTCATTATTTTATTAAGGAACCTTTTTGTATGTCTAGGAGCAATAAAATTTCTCAGTTCTATTTTTCATTCTCTGATCTGTGGAGAACTTCCTTGTGTTTTCAGCAAATGTATGAATTTTATCATATATTTTGGAATTTCTGAAAATTATCTAGGTGAAAACTAAAGCATAGTTAAAAAATAGTCATAAAACTCAGTAGCAAAAAGGGGGTTTTGCTCACAAAAACTGTCACAGGTTATTCCTGTTTTATGCTGTCATAATGAAAGGGGGATAACTTTAAAAGGTTTGCTTTGATACAGTACTGCCAAATGTGTGGCAGGAGTCATCTTCACTTTGAGAAATGTCCTAAGAGCCAGTTCAGTGGTCAGGGAATACTACAGGTGTATTTGCATTGAATGAACGCACCATACATTAGCATTCTGTGCAAGATATCTTTGTATCTGTGCTGTTAATAAGTTTTACCTTTATAAGTGTCTGATATAATTAAAAACAAAAAAGTAAAACTACACAAGTATATAACTTCCACTTTTCACAAATCTAAGACTTGAGTATATTATTTTGAAAACTTAAGACTAAGTACTTTTATTTTACTTATTTTACATACCGCTATATATCCTTTACTATTTGCTCTGTAGCTATTTTTGGCTCTGTCATTCATAGACTAAGAAAAACAAATTCTCTTGTAGAGTACATGAAATGAGATGAGCTTAAGTATTGGTTTAAAATAAGCACTTATGAAACAATGAGCTAAAACCTTTAGTCAGCCAGAGCAGTGCTCGAGGTGCTGGAAATTGCTGTAGATCCTGAGGAAGTCAGTGGGGGTCATTGGTTGATGTCTATAAAGCTATGATACTTTGACTCACTTTGCACCTGATGTTTCTCTAGGTGCTCGGTTAAGAATGGAAGAGGCATTCAACCTAAAGCTAAATTCCCTCGAACTTGTGGTGGTGCTGGGGATGGTGGGGTTAGCAAAATATGAAGGGTGTTGTGGATGCTTCTTGTGTCAGACTTGACTTCCGAGATACGGGCTTCATTTCATATGATGATAAGCCACAAAATTAAGGATGCTGTGCCACAGCAGTGGGAAGTTGTGGGCGCTGTTGACAGTATTGGAAATTTTTATTTCTTCAGGTTTCTTTTCTTCCCATGTTTTTTAATAATATGCCTGAAGTCAATAAAATCAATGTAGTACAGTTATAAGGTTACTATTGCATTTTAATGTACTTTTTGGTGTGAGGACAAGCTGTGAGCAGCTGTGTGCAATTTATTGAGGAGCAGTAACCTGAATGTGAGAGTCTGTTTATTTGCGTAAGAACAGTGATGTTTTATACCAAGCTTATTATGTCACGTTATTTGAACAGATTGAAATAAGAGTATGCTACACCATACATCTTCATCAACGCAAGAAGCAGTCTTTCTGCTGATGCTAGTGTAGCAGTAGTTATATAGGATATTAAAATTCTTTTATACATCTTGAAATTAAAAGGGAAGCATGATTTTGAGATTTCTTGATGACTGAAGTTTCTAATATTGTAGGAAATTATGTTCCTTATGATGATTTAAGAACAGCTTTCCTAAACAAACCTAATAACAGAATTAATTTTACCATATGGAGAAGAATCCTTCATCAAATGATTCCAGTACATTGATTGGAGCAAATACACTATTTGCACTGCAGTATGGCTTTTGTGATAACAGTATTAAGAAAAAGCTGAAGGTTTTCAAGGAATAGCTTGTACTTCAAAAATTCTGGAAACTGCTTAAAGAAGAGAAAAAAGAGGAAAAAAAAAAGGAATGTTGCCTTGCAATGAATTAATGGTTTTGAATGAATCTTTACTTTTGGGTAAGATGTTCAATATGCTTCAGCCAGCTGGCTTAAGTCCTTATAAGAATACACTTTTCCTAAGGAAGTTTTAGTCTTTTTGACGATTAGCACATCGCACTGAGCCTCAACTTTTTCTTGATGTGTACAGCCAAATGTTTATATATTCACAGATCTTATATAAATACATAGAGTCCTAGAGCCTTTTCCATTATCAGTGTTTTATGATTTGTGTTACATTAAAGCTTTCCTATTTGATGTAGTATTTTAGACCATAAATATTGATTTTGATGAAAAAATAATTAGACTAGTTTATGTTAAACAGTAGTTTTGAAGGTCTGCTGGATTTCAGATGAAAATTTTACTTCTCTAAATATGTTATATAGGGATCTGTAGAAACTAAGCCTATTACATTGGCTTACAGTTCAGAGACAACTACTAGTGCCTAACACTTGTGATCAGTTGGGCAGTGCAGAATAAGTGGAAATACTTTCTTTTCCTTTTTCTTCATTGAAAAAAGTCCTTTGCTGACAGCAAATATGTTATACTCTGCCAAATGAAATAGTGCATGAAATTCTGCTCTCTTTTCTTAAGGAAGGATTTTAGCGTAGGTTCCATGATTGTACATTGAAGTACTGAGTTTCATTCAGCCTAATTGTATTTTGTATCTTAACTTTAACTAGTGATCAGATAATTATTCTGGCCTTAAAAAAATAATCTAGGTATTACAGGTGCTCGATAGCCAGGTTCATTACTTAAATTGAATTCAAGATATAATAGAATCCTATATTGGTATTTTCTCAAAATGGAAACGGGCTTTTAATGCTTCATTATATTTTACACACTGGTGCTGAAGCTTCTTTGTTGTAATAATGCTGGCTGTTTTAGGAGTTTCCGTGTAGGTCACCTACTTTTATTGCCGTGGTTAATAAGTGCTTATTGAAAATTAGGTACATCAGATGTCTGTAGACTAAATACGATCTCACAGGAATAGTCATGTCATTGCTTGGAAATAAGCATTTATAAATAAATGTCATAGTGCATTTAATGCTGTAATTTGCATCCCATCTGTGAGCTTGTGACACTTCGTCTCTGTTTACTTGGTCTGCTCTTCTGGACTGTGTTTGTACAAAAATATTTACAAGAGCCATCGAGAAATTGTTGCCTTGTTTGCTTTTAAGAGCTCAGTTAAAAAAAAAATCCGTACATTGGATTTTACTCTAAAAGAAAGTGTTGTCTGCTTTGCTACTTTTACCTCTTTCTGTGTATTGCCTGACCATACATGTAATGACAGTGTGCTGCATTTGTTTTTCATGCATAGATAAATAACTCTTAAATCGAGAAAAGGAAAGAAAAAGTTTCTTAGAGTTTCCTATATGAAGGTTATTTCCTCTCCAGGCAGAAGCAAGTGATCACAGGCAGCAGTATCGTATGAAACTACCCCTCCTTTTTGTAACTGATACACAAGTGCTTCTGATTTAGTGCAAATGTGAAGTAAAATGAATTTGCTTAAATTATCTCTGTTAGCTGTGTGTAACCTTCACCGTGAACAAAACTAACCCATTTTACTTCAGGTTTTTGTGGCCTAGAAAGTATTTCATTAGCAGCTATAACATTTCAGGCAAACATTGGTTAACTCCAGGATGAAAACAGTGGCATCCGAAGAAACAGCTAGCTGGATGGTGTGTGTTGTCTGATGATGCTGTTGGAACATTGCTTGTAGGCGTGTAACAAAACTGGTAGTGAAGAAAAAGGCAGCTTTTGTGGCGTTCAGGCTGGCACTGGCCACCCTCAGCTGATAGTCCTCAGTTTGGCTACTGCTCTCAGGTGTTTGTGTTTGCACAGTCTGTCTTTCTGACTTAGGCTATTAAAGGCTGAAGGGGGAGTGCTGGGAATTTTTTTTTCTTAAATACTCAATGTCCCCTGCTTTGGAGCCAAGACTAGGAGTGAGATGGCAGTGCGGGAAGCGCTGGTGAAGGCACTGAGAAGAGCAACTTATGAGTCACAGCTTTGTCAGCACTGTGAAAATCTCACATCTAACCAAACTGTAACCTTTGTAAAGAAATCACAGTTCTCGCATGCCGTCTTGAGCGTGTGAAGACTGTATGGCCTGGAAGAGGAGAGAAGGCTGAGACAGGGGACAAAACCACCACTGCATACCCAGCACCTGAGAGCCAGCAGTGGTGCCGTGAGGCACTGGAATGCACAGGGGCCCTGGTGTGGTCCTGGGCCCCAAATACTGTAGACTGGGAACAGGGGAGGCAGACCTGGGGTGAGAATGAGAGTTAATACAACGACATGTTGAGGAGGGAGGGAGGGAGGGAAAAGGAAGAGTAGAGGGAGAGTGTGGCACTGCCAACCACATCTGGAAATGACTGAGCCAGGAGAGATAAAAACCACTAGGGAGTGGGGGTGAGAAGAGACTTGGCAAGGACACTGACGGTACGACGCTGAAGAAGGACCAGGGCTTCAGTCAACATGGGACAGAGGATATGGCTTGAGGAAAGCAGTCAAAGGAGTTTGCTCTGGAAGGTCCTTTTCAGTAGGCTGTCTTTGAATGTAAATGAACACTGTTTGACTTCAGTAGAAGTGTATCTTTATGTAGGTGTCTGGTCTGCAGTGTTATTGTACAAGGTCTGATGTCTCTCCTTTTTTCTAGAAGTGGTGAATGCAAACTTTTTTGCAGTGTGGCAGTGTCCAAGTCAAAGGTTGTCAAAACTGAGCTTGTCTTTGCAAAGCTCTTTCAGTTGGCCCCTCCTGAGGAAATGTTACAATTTAACAGCATTCAACCACAGGCTGATGCGCTGTTTTTTCCACAGGACCCCGGCTTTGTTCTATGTGCAGGATGGACCTGCTCCAGGAATGAATCTGGTTGATGCAGTTGAGAAAGCTGTTCTTCATAGTACCCCTGCCTCACTTCCAGCAGAAGTCGGGACGTGCGTGGCAGGAAAGGCAGGGGATCGCAGGAGGCAGAAGCTGTTCTGGTGCTCTGTGCAGCTGCATGCTGCCCCGGGGAACGGAACTCTCTGCCTGGTTGTGCTGCAGACTTCCTAGGTGATGCTAGGTAAGTTGCTCAGGCCTGGCTTTTCTCATGTCTTTGCTAACTTTGTGTCTTGCTTTTTTTGCGAATGACTTTGGATCTGATCTTTGGATCTGATTTGGGAAAGTGCTGAGCGTTAATAACTGTGAGTGAGGCAGCAGAGGTTGAAGTTTGGAAATGCTATATAAAGCACAATGTAACGCTGTGAAAAAAATAAGTCTGAGTTGTGCTAAACTGGAGACAAAGTTGTCTTCATAACTGGAGAATCATTTTGACCTTAAAGCTGTCACTGCTTTAGTTAGGTAGTTAGGAATAACACAGTTATTCTAAGTTAGGAGTAACAGTAACAGCGGGATTGACCATTATGTTGATGAAGCACTCTGCTGCACCATTGAATTCACAAAGAAATTACTTGTTCCATCTTCCAGAAAAAAAATTTGAGTAGTATGCAGTAAATAAGGTATCCGTCCATATGCCAAATACCCAGAGTAGAACAGATTACTGTTTTGATTAGCAGTAATTCTGTGTGCTGAATGAAGCAGAGGCACTGTGGAAATGGCATGACCTAACTGCGGTGTATATCGTGCCACAGAAACAAATAAAGGCAACGTTTAGGTTTCTCTAAAACTTACTTCTGACATTTTCTTCTGTGAGTGCTTGCCTCTGCAGATTGGTTTTAGTGTAGACGTTTGTATCATGTAATATAATTTGGGGTGCAAGAAGCACGGCATTTTTGGATGCTGTCAACTCATAATAAAAGTACATAAAACCAAAATGACATGTAAATGAATCATTCATCCAAGGCACATGCTTGTTGTGCCTGGTTATTGTATCAGGTACAAAGTAGACAGTGTTTGTGATGCCCACTATCAGAACAGCTTGAGGTCACAATTTTATCTGTGTTTCTTTAGGCTTGGGATTTGTACTTTCCCAGTGTTATGTCCATTGCTAGCTACAACGCTGCTGTAATCAGTAAATAGAAGAATTTCTTGGCTAAGGCATGGTTAAGCTAAATGTTGTTTTAACTTAGCTAACCTGAATGCAAAATGTCTAACATTAGATCAGATTTTATGAATTAAACAGGAGCGTGTCTTCGGTGCCTAGAAACGTAGTGATTGTGTTTGCCCGATAGGCTGTTACTTGCTATTGCAGGAGAGAGAGACAGTAAAAGCTCTGAAGCTTTGATAATAGCTAAATGTGATATTAAATACACACAAGAAGAATGTATGTCCCGCTTCCAGCCTGCTTATGGGGTATCTACTGCATATGGCTCTGTGAAAGGCTGCAATAATGCTTTAGGCATCAAGCAATATTTTGAAGTGCTGCTTTCTAAGAAAATCTGGGGTATTTTTGTTTGACTACTGCTGTGCAGCACAAGTCATTCGTTAAATCTTAAAACATAAAGAAAGAACGATGTGGGATGTGAGAAGCAAGCTATATTTTATGAGCAGAAGCTAAAAATTAAATTATTTGCTTTACCTAGAGCATCAAAAATTATGTTGCAATTAGACTGATGCAATAGCACACATTGCGAATTGTGTGATCCTTTTGTAGAGCCTGCTGGAGAAAAGCACGGGACTGCAACAGCAGGGGTGTTGTGGGCCTGTGGAGCAGCGTGCTGGCAAAGCTACGCAGGGAAGATTATCGGCTAATGTGGAAAGAGGAATGCCAAGAAAAATAAAAATTCTGCCATTCCTGCGTATCCCATAAAATGGGGGTCGAAGGGGAGGAGGGTGACTCTTTTATCAACATGCCTACCTTATTTCAGTGGCACATCTAATGCAGTATGGAAAATATTTTCTGTTGCGTGAAAGAAGGAAAGGATGGAAATGGAAGCTAATTTTGAGCTAATATATTTTGAAAGCTGCTAATAACAGTGGAATTTTATTCAGTGTGCTCTATTCTACCATAGAAAAGTAAAATTCCTTTGGGTTAACTGAAACATCTGTTGAACAAATTGGTTCAGTTTCACGAGTCTGTTACTAATTCTGAGAAGTAGATGGTGTTTTATAAAACTAGTAGAGTCGGGGGGGGGGGTAGTGCCCATGTTCTTTCATTTTTTTTTTTCCCCCTATTATTAAAGTAGGTCATTTTGAAGTGTTTTGTTTTTCACAAATACAGTAATACTGTGGTTATTATTTCTGGTATTTCAAGCTTTTCCTTTGCTTTAATGAGTTTTCTTCACTGTTTTTGATCAGCATTACCAATATTCCTTGAAGTCGTGGGTTTGTAGCTTTTATCAAGTTCTTAGTAATGAAGCAATTGAGTAATTTTTTTTAAAAAACCTCTTTTGCTGCACTTCTGCTTCTATTTATTTGCTGCAGTTTTCTCTACTCTGTTTTCTTTATGAAGTTTGAATTTTAGCATAATTTTAGTTGTTCCTACTGCTGTTTTCTCATTTAGACTGATGATTCTTCATAACTTCACAGTTGTGGGAAGAATATTGTAGGTGACAGATTAGTTTATGGCTTCACATGGTAGAAGCTAAGAAAGTCATAAGAATGAACAAGTTGATGTCATATGAATTAATAAAAGGGGGGAAAAAAGGAGAAATCATAAAAGGTTTCTAAGATTCTATTCCCATGCCTCATGAATACTTTTAATTTCAACTCATACGCATACATCCATCTAAAAGTAGTTTAGGTTTCTCAGGTACATCTCCTATCAATATAATCACTGAAAGGCAATCACAAGTAAGTGTAATGGTACTATGGAGTTCAAATAAGTTCTGTGTACTTCACTGTTAAATATAGAAAATAAGTACAAGTTCTTTTTGTGAACTAAATGTAACTTGGCTGTAATACTTTGATATATTTAAAGGGAAATGCTGAACAGTGAGTATGTGTTTCCTTTGTAGTGCATATATTATGGGGAAAATAAAGTACTGGTATTAAGCATGTATATTCAGTGTGCTTGTAAGCTGTGGCATTGGTCAGGGTGTTTGATCAGAATAGCTCAGTGTATAGGTAATGAAGGATGCAAATGTAAATTGATAATACTTTCTAATATTACTTCAACAGATATTTACTTTTCATTATGGCTGTTTCTGAAGAGTTAATACATGTTAATTATGTGGTAATTTGGTTGTCTTCTTTAAAGTAGAAGATAATGGAGGTTTAAATAAAAGGGACAGCAGTATGGGATATCATTGCTTTTGAGGCATTACTGGGTTGAGGGTGAATGGAGATGTAGGGTTGAGTTTTGTGAAGGTGCATGTGAGTACTGGCAGTGCAAGGAGCTGACCCGCTGTTGATAAGATGTTCCAAACAACCCTTGTATCAGTTTTGTGCTTGATGCAGCTCGCTGAAGTTTCACATGACGTGCATGAAATGAAGTGAGGGGGAAGTTCTGTGGCTCAAGTCCTGTGCCAAATCTTTTTGAAGTTGTATGCAGCAGCTGTGTTGTAACTAAAGAAAGGCTGCCTTTGCTTCCATCATAACATCTGCATGATCTTTAACAGCAGAATTGTTCCACTGTGATGTATCATGTAGCTAATCTGGGTTGCCTTCATTAAGTCTTCCTTCCCCCCTCCCACTCCTTGTTAGAAATGCTCACTTTACTTTTGGGGATAAGTTTAAAAAGATCTGGTCTTGTGTCCTTATATGTAGAAATAGTAGACCAGTCAAAAAAATAAAAAAGTCAAAAAAGTTGAGGCTTGAGTCTATAGCTCTTAAGGTAATTGGGCAGCTTCAGATTGTATCCCATGAATTAGATTTTTTCTGTCCTCCCTTGTTTGGAGGATAGGGGCCGAACCTGGGGCCAGTTTTTGTGGAGATGTCACAAATGCAGAGTTGCTGTAGCTAACCTTGGTCTAGTGGCTGCCAGAAGTGTGTCTTGCACCCTCCCTGCTGAGGCTTTACCCTGCCTCTCTTGTGTTCTGCTGCCGCAACTTGGGTGGGTTGGTTCAGGAAGCCAAATCAGTGGTCAGCAAACGTGTTTTTGATGGGGTTACTTGACTGGCTCTTTAAGTCTTTGAACTTGCTAATGTCAGAGTTGGACAAATTTCTACGCTGAAGATGACCTAGGACAGCAGGACTAGCCTCTTCTAGTTGCAAATTGGCTTGGCTGCTGCTTCAAAACTGTGCCTTGACTTGAGGCTGGAAGAGTGCAACTGAGGGAAGTGTTTTTAAGTGCATGAGTTAGTGTACCACTAACTTTGAAGTTAAGTGAGGAGAAATCAATAAATCAGATATAATTGAATTTGAAATTTTAGCTTTAGTGTTTCTTTTAGTTGGAGGTTTTTGCGTAAGAGCTTTCTAAGCAAATCTCTATTTAATCTTATTCCAGTTTGAGACTAAGAGGTCTGTAATCATTCTCTGACAAGTTCTTGTAGTTAAGTGTGGGATCTAGTGGTCAGAAATAAGAGATTGTGGTCTCAGAGAGGAAAACAAAATTAGTAGAAATTACACTTCTCTGTGTTAAGGATGTTGGTAATCTTGACTATAAATATCTTGCATTTAGAGGGGGTACTTGACTCTCAAGCATTATGTCAGGAGCTACATCTGGAGCAATACATTGTAAATTAAATGTGTGTAGGAGTTTTTTGTGAGTAAGAATTATCACATTTTATCAGGATTATTGGATATGCATTTGCTTTTCAGCTCAACAATATGATCACTCTTCTGCTGTAATCTGTAAGGAAAAAGGCTGTCAATGGAAAAGTAGAGGGCTGATTTATGTAATTGTAGTCATTGCAGAAGTTTGGTTTGTGAGATACAAGTGACATAAATTAGTGAAGTAAGAGAAAAGGCACAGGAAACTTACTCAGTTTAAAAGATAATCTTAGCACTGCTTACTAGGGTTGTTAAATCGTACTTTCAAAATTATCTCCTAGTCAAATAATGATTTTCTTTGATTTATGCTGGGAGGATTGTCTTACTTCCCATACTCTGTGTCTATAAAATTGAACATATACTTGCCACGATGAAGAATTAATACTGTACTGTGGAAAATAACAAAGCTGCTATTAAAAATTACTTGAAATACTGCATATTGAGTGGAAAAAGAAAGAACTCCTGGTGTGTGTAATTCAGAGCGCAGCCTGGCTGCCTAGGGGAATGCAGTGCGTCCTGCCTTTCTGTCCGAGAGTGACCATGATCATATCACTGGGGACTGAGCACACCCTGGGTGACAGCTGGGTGTTTTGGACTCACACGTGGAAAACATATGTGTTTCCTAATGCCTAAGGAATATGGTTAGATCCTAGAAATAGGGGTACTTGACAGCAGTAGTCCAATATCTACATTTTTTTATCCACACGTTTAAAAAGAGTTAGTAAAATAAGATCTTAAGACCAGTCTTCCAAACTGAGTGTAGTTAATGCATTCTTGTTCCAGCAGCGTTACCATGAGGTAAGGGCGAGCAGCCCAGGACTTGCTTCAAAAACAGGAAGTGCCCGCATTTTATATAAAATTGCATAGTTTCAGCTGTCATAAATGTGGTTTCAATGCAGTTGCAGGAGTAAAGCCTGGAGTAGTTACAACCAGCTTACTTCCTCTTCCAGTCAAAGTGCAAATAGCCATATAATTAACAATCTGTGGCTCATTTTCTCTAGCTGGGTTAAGTATTCTGTTTCGCCTGCTCAGTTGCTGTATAAACAGAGGGAACTTGACTTGCTTAAGAACATTTTAAAACACAAATATTCTTGGTCATAACCAGGTCTGCAGATTCACAAAACAGGATCTTTGATTGCCCCTCAAGCTTGGCAGCAGGAACGAGACCTGTGAGTGTGGCTGGCGCACTGCCAGGCTCCTTGGAGAAGAGCAAGCCTTGCCAAGTTGGCTTCTTGCCATGGTAAACTGCATGGGGCAGCAAAACCTGCTGCAGAGCTGGTAGACAGTTTTGCTCTTTAGGGACTTCCCTTCTTACATTCCATTACAAATTGGCTTTATTCAAAGTCTTTTATCATTAATTTTTTGAGGACTGATTGCTCAGCTCTTTTGGACAGCTTTTTTTTCTGAGTTAATTCATCCATCCTACCTTTGACTCTGCTCGTGCACTTAGTATGGCAGGAAAGCACGAGTACAAAAGGATAAGAAAGAGTTCGTTTACTGCTGCTGTACCCTCTCAGGTTGGTTCAAACATGTTTTAGGCCGCTTGAGGCCTTTGAGGAGAGCCCTAACTTTTCATCCAAAAAGGGCCTGTTGTCACTTCTATATCTCTGCTGATATCAGGCACTTCAGCAGCAAATACGTATTGAGTATCCCCCACATGCTCTGCTTGCTGGAAAGAGACAGTGAGGAGCCTTTCCAGGGTAAGGGAACTCTCTCAGGAGAGATTCTAGAGAGAAGCTCTGCTTGGTTATTGAAGCTGCAGTACTTGGTGCATACAGGAATTGACAGTGGACCTCTTCTTCTTCTGACAGATTCTTGGAAAGAGACACTTTTCTTCATTTGAGAGGTAGCACTGCATTTTGCAAAGCCCTGTGAGAAACCTCTAGGCAGAACTTAACAAACATGACTCTGTTCTAAACATAATATGAAACATTTCCCTTCCTTTTCTAGCTTCTTTTTCATTTTCCTAGCTTACCTTCCCTTCCTCTCGAATTATCCAATAAATAGGGGAGAATACTCAAGACCTTATGAAGTATCATACGTTCATAGTGACAGTCTTTTGACTTTATTCAAGAAAGCCACTAGTCTGACTATTCTCATCCTGTGCTATGCAAGGTTTTCCCTTCTTCAGGTAATGCTGGCTTAGCTGTTTTGTGGTCACTGGAACAACAAAAAGAACTACATCAGTGACCAGACCCTTGCTCATCTTTCTGAATGAAGTTTTAAAAGCAAGAGCGGTCTTAACAGCCTCTGTGTAGAAACCAAGATGCATCCAAAAGCAAAGGGAACAGAAATCAGGACAGAGTTCTACTTTGAACTCTCTGTAGTGGTTTTAGCTGTAATTTAGCAGGGGAGTCAAGGGAATACCGATGAAATGGAGAACTCCTTTCTGTCCTGTGAAAAAAACACCGCTGTTAGATACATTCAGGTGTTTCTTTCATCTAAGTATTATTTTATTCAATTTATTTATTATTTTTTCTCTCCAAGTACAGTTTGGAAACTTTCAGGATACGGCAAGGTTTATAACATTTTTAATTGTGTAAAAGATTCCTTCCTATTCTTGTCTTCCAGTGTTTTAAGAGAGCATACAGTTGCCACTCTGGAGATGATGTTTGCACAGCCTCTGTCACTGCTTGTGCTTACACTGTGTCTGTAGGTAATTATTTATTATAACATCAATATAACATTACTGTCAGTCATTCAGAAGAGCCTTATGCTAGGTGCTTCCCAGAGTTACTCATGTGTTTCTTTGCTTAGCATGACATGGATGTATTTTCCTTCATGCCTTAGTTCCTACCCCAAGCACAGGCGATGAAATGTGCTCACGTTGCACTGTATTTCATTACTGAGTTAAGGGATTAGATGGAGCCGTATTGGAAAAGAGGATGGTAGGGCCAGTCAAGTTGATACAATGAATAGATTGCTCTTATTCATAGAGGTATATGGTCCAAATGGTGGTCTGTGGGCCAAGACCAGCCTACAGGAAATTTCCACCTGCTCTACTTTTTACCAAAGGAGATGGAGAGTAGCTTTGCACTAGCAAATGCTGCCCACCGGCTAGACAGTTGGAGACTTGTCACAGTCCAGGTTAGAGGACTGCCTCCAGGGGAGTAGAAGAAGGTGGAGTGGAAGGGGCCACTTAGAAGCGCCTCCCTTCTCTTGTGGTTTGGTCTTATTTTCATGATGACATCTTAATGATGCTTCTTGGATAGCTACTCTGTGATGTGTGCCGGCTGATCAGGTTGGTGATTGTCCCACAGTAGGAAATGAGGTCTATGAAAATTGGCTGGTAGGAGGATTTGCATCCAAACACCAAAATAGGATGACAAACCCCTTGTAATGAGTGACTTCTTTTAATACAAAACCACATCCTTTGAAACAGCTCATTATAAATGCCCTTATCAATTAGAAGCTACCATGCCATATAAAAAGCATCTTATTTGTAATTCAGATTCAAACTTCTAATTGCCATTTGAGAAGTCAAATACTCATTTTTTAATATTTTGATATTATAGGTTTATATTGCTTTACAGGAGAATTTCAAAATTAATTTGAGACTGTAGCTATTAAACCTGAAAAGAGCATGGGAAGCTGGAAAGTTCTCTGTGAGTGTGTGTGTGTATCTGTGTATATAACAGAAATAGTAATAAAATGAAAAATTGTAGGTGTGCTCTTCATTAACATGGATTGATTGTCGGTAAAGTTTTTTATGATCCTGAGATAATATACATACCCATTACATGAGAGCACTGAATACCTTTTTAATCTATCCAGGTTGCCCAAAACAAATGCCTCTACCAATAATCTCCACACTTGGCTGTGTATTTTGATCAGCATAAGGTTAAATAGCAAAAGAAGATTCAGATTTTTGAGTTGTAATTTTTAACTTCTGCAATTTTTTCAGTTTGTCTGTTTTAATTCTCACTCTAAGGGAACCATTCTGTGATTCTGTGATTAAACTTTTACTGTAATGAATGTGGTTCAGGTGAAAATGAAATAATAGAAGAATGACGTACAAAAAGGGGGATGCTAGCTTTAAGATCTCAACCTGCAATATGTCTCTTTCAGCTGATGGTAGAAAAAGAGTGTATGTGTATTTATAGAAATAATCTGGATTAGTTAATTTGAATACAGTCAAATAGGAACAGATATGTGTTGTTGTAAAGAGTCATTACAATTAGCCTGGCCCCTAATATGTCTGGCAGAATTGTTTTTAAAACTGAATGAAAGCAGTTCTGCATCGCAGTTAACCTAGTGTCACTGCCCTGTGAACCTACATGAAGCCCCATCAGACTTCTTGCAAGGTTTCTGATGCTGGCATTAAAGACCTGTTTGCTGGGGACAGATTATTTCTCCTCATCCGAAATGGAACCTTCATGAGTCAGCTAACCAAACTGTGAAGATCAGTGTTGAACTCTTCAAATTGCCCCAGTTATATAAGGAATAGTATAGATTCATGCTTAGTTGCAAACTCTCTAAAATCACTTTTTGCATTGTAGAAAAATTAGAAAAGATGCACAAGTTTATACAAAATTGCAAATTAATTTAAAGCATTTCTGTGCTACTGCCTCGCCTTGGGGTTTGATTCAGATTTCCTGAGGTCTCGGCTTCCCTTCTTCAGTCTCTTACAGTTGTTTGAGGCAGTAATTAATCAAACTTTCTGCCAAGGTGAAAAATTTTCCCTGTTCAGACACGTAGATAACTTTGGGTACCTTTAGTCTTCCTGTTTGTGTTTATAAAGTAAAATCAGGAATTCATTCACTACTTCCAACCAGCCGGTGAGTGTTTAGGCGTCTCCATGAAGGCAGGACTTCATCACACATTAGGAGTACTTGGGAAGACAAATGCCATCACTGCGAATGTCCTCCCCTCCCTCCTTCTTCCCCCAGCCTTAAATGCTAAGCATAACATCATACGATAGGGAATATTGAGGTGTGTCCCCTCCCAATTTCTTGTGCACCCCCATCCTACTTACTGGTGGGGTGGTGTGAGAAGCAGCACATGCTTGTGCTCTGTGTAAGCACTGCTCAGCAGTAACTAAAACATCTCTGAATTATCAACACTGTTTTCAGCAGAAATTAAAAAATTGGCCCCCTAGTAACTACTAAGAAGAAATTAACTCTGTTGCAGCCAAAGCCAGCACACGTGGTCAGGTCTGAAATAGGTAGGTTGTTGGTAACAACACATAAATGCAATAAACTTCGCTGGCGAATGCTAGAGTATCAGACTTGATTTAGGATCTGCTAAGTAAATCCTGTGGTCTTTGTAGAGGTGAGATGATGGGCTGTTTTGGCCTTGGAACCTATTTTTTAATCTACTTACTTTGGGTAATTTTTATTCTGTCTTCATGCAAATGATTGGGATTTGATAACTATTAGAATTTTGTTTGCGAACCCCTTTTATGACCTGCTTAGAAGTGGACTAATGTTGTTAGTTGTTTGATTATTCTCTGGTATGTTTTATTTAACTAATAATCTCAGTAGCCTGGGCTTGCTTTTGTTCTCTATTACATTGATGAAGAGTCTAGCATCTAGGAATCAAAACTGAAACAGGGCAATGCAACTATTCATGTGATTGCTGACTTGTGTTTATATTCTTGGAGACAACACACTTGTGTAAGTGCTAGATTAAAAAAGAATTAAAGGATTGCAATCTATCACAAGTCATCAATGACAGTAAAATACATGTCTATGGAAAAGTCTCTATCTATATTTCCCATTAGAAGGTAAATGGAGCCCTTGTGTCTGTTTTCTTTTGAAAACTGTCTAGCAAAATCTATGATTTAAGTATTGTGATACTACTAGGGGATCTGTTAGTATAGCCAGCTGTTTAGTTTGGTCCATCTAAATTGGCTTTCTGTGAAATTATAAGGTCAAATATTCTTCTTTGTTTTTAGTGTCATTGCCTATGGAAACAAGGCTCATGAGGTTACACTGCACAGTTGTGTACACACACGCACACCTCTCCTCAGTAGCTTTTGAAACCTACTGGTGATTTTGGTCACTTTTTTTTTGGCACAGTGGAGGTGTCAAAATGCAGATTCCACAAGTTTTGTGAAAATAGGTAGCTGAGTATAGGTGTAAGCACCTAAAGTTGCCCCTGACAGAGGGGAAGGTTACAGCTCGAAATAATCCCATTAGTTGCCTGGGAATCATAGTGATGGGAAAAAGAGAAACATTAAACAAATGTCTTGACTGTGGGAAAAGTTTCATTCAAAGCTTTCACCTTCCTAGGCACTGAAGTCAACCAACCTGGAGGTATGAATTTGTGGGAGATGAGGCTTAATTAATGCTGTTCTTCATGGGACTAGTTCTTCCTTAGATATTTTATTATTATTAATAATATCAGTAGCATAAATGTTTCCATGCAATATATTTTTGCATATTTAATTTTAAAAGTAAACAGGCAGGGTTATTCTTATGACCATATTAATTTTCAGACACAATTTTTGTTTTCACTATGAACATCAATTTAAATGTTTATGGAGTATTTTTTCTCTATTAAGACAGACCGAGCAATTGTTTTCCCCTGCTTTTAAAAGAACAGATACTGTGAATGTTTTCCAGCCCTGTTTTGCATGTGGTTTGGGACTGCAACTAGCCAGAAATGCTGGAGCATTTTGTGGGGAGAATTTATAGCACTATGGTTGTGCTTCAAGGGAGTTAACTAGGAAGAACAAGGTTGGTACAGTATGCTTACCGAATATGAAAATAATAATAATTATTAAGCTAACCAACAAGAAATATATTCTTAATAAAATAGGTGGTTTTTTTCAGTGTAGTCATATGACTGTAATACAAAAATTGCTTTGAGAATGGGTCAAAGATTACACATAGCAGAGACTTGTGCGATTGGTTATGAACAAGCGAAAATAAGGTAAACTTTTGACCTAGCAGCAAATGTAACTGAGTAAAGCACCTACAGATGGCAGGATTTAACATATAGTAAGTCTCTCGCCCTTTCACAGTAATTATGATCATATTACACCAGACACAGAGGGGAAGGCGTTCTGTAACTGTAATACAGTGCGTCTTTGAAAGTTTTGAATATGCAGTTGCGCATTTTGTTTTTGTAGGACCATCAATTAGCTTAGCAAGAAGAATTCCACTTTTGTTGCTTGTGTTTGACTCTACAAGTTCCTGACCGGCGTGCCAAGTCCATTTGGAACAAAAAAATCATTTGAATGGTCTGAATAATTTTGATAATTCAGACTGCAGCAGATTTATTGCTAAGCTTGAAAGACTGGGTAAAAGCTTTATGGCATTGTGCTGCTGATGTGGGGTTGAAGGAACAAGGAGAGTGTGGCTCCAGAGGTGAGGTCTGGGAAACGTGCTCCCAAATCAGCTCCTTATACCCTTATGTAGGTCTTCCAGGTCAAGTTTTAAGTTTGCAAAACTTAAACAGCAAAAAGACCAATTGATAAACAGTGTTTATTTGACAATATTGTGGCATTTAGACAACTCACTGGCTTTTGGTTTTGTTTGTACATATGAAATACTTCACAAATTAGAAAAAGTGAAAGAACCTTGTGAGTCAGAGAAGAACGATAGCTGTTTTTCTGTGAACTTGTCAGTTAACAAAATCAGAAGCCCGGCTGCGCTTTTTGCATAGTGATAGTTCTGAATTCATGTTTCTATGTAAGTCACTGCCTTATGGGGAACTGATTGAAGTGAGGGGGATGTCTGTCTGTCTCTGCAAGCATGTTTGTGGAATTCTGCCATATTTGGTTTTATTTATCACATTTTGATGTATTGGCATTTGGGAAAAGTCTGATTTATCGAAGATGTGCTTCCTTCTAATTCTGATTCAGCCACTATCTTCCTTTTTGTCTCTTCACTTTGCCTTCTGGCCTGTAATCTGATGCGTGTGCCAGATGTGGGAGGTGGAGCAGAAGCAATCCAAGCTTTTGGACCATTTCATGGAGGGGGTTATTTTATTATATCTGTGGTTCTCAAAAATTTTCCTTTGGTTTTCCAGAATGACTTCTATGGAGAGTAGAAATTGCAAGCATATGGTACTAAGCTGAATAGGATACTGAAAAATGCTTTTTTGGAGCAAGGGAGAATTTTCAAATACTGATAAAGTAAAGAGTGGTTGGTTGGGTTTTTTTTTCCTTCTTAAATCATGCTGAAGCTTGCACTGTGCATAGGCTGCTGGGTTTAATTCCATTTCTTTTTGGAGACAAATTTTATTCATTTTAGCCATGCCTGTACCTGCAGCAAAGAGCTGCTGATGGAATCTTGACTGCTGCCACATGAGTTCGATTTGGTCCCACGAGATTTTGTAACTTTCCTAGTTGTTGAAATACAGTGGAACAAAACAGTTTCTTCTCAAATTCCAAACAGCATGCACTGTTGTAGACTGATTCCTTCCACAGTTTTCTAATCCCTCTCACACACACACACAAAAACCTCAACCAGCACCAGAATAATCTTTAAGTCATTTGAAAACATCACCCATGCATTCTCTTCTACTGGTGAGCCGCTTTCAGATATCCAGGTTTGAGTTGCACTTGGAATTTGGCTGGACCTTTTGAAACCCCAGCTCTTCAGAGGATGTTGACCAGTGCTCCGTGTGGAGGCTGGGCTGCAGGGCTTACAGCTGGCCTCTGCCAGAGCTGGTGAGTTGGCAAAGTTACTGACCTCATTAAAACGTAATTGAGTAATCTTAATCTAAAGGTAGAAGCATAATTCTTCAGTGTGAGGTCGTTGTCTCCATTGTTTTAATGACTTGTGTGAATTAGGGCTGTTTGCATGGCAGCTAGTCCACCTGAAAAGAGAGGCACGTATTGCCAGCTTTCTGCCTTTTAAGTATTGTAGATTTATTGTACTGGGGAGATGCAAAAATCAAAAGCAACTGAGTAGAAAAAAATGTTCTTAATATATGGAGTAGAAAGGAAAATTAAAGAGATGGGTTTCATACTTGAGAAAGGAAGTGATTTTATCTAGTTATGTTCTTTCATGTTCTTTTCAAAATACAAAAAAGTATTGAAATGTTATTACCGAATGTTATCGAAACATTATTGAAATATAGGAGTATCCCCACAGTTTCACTGATTAAAATAGAAATCTGATTGGAGAAAGTGTACTTCTCACAGCTATTTTGTAAATAATAGACTAACTAGTTTTGTATTCCAGTAACGGAAATATCTCCAACAATCACTTCTACTTAATAAATACACTATATGCTTCTAAAAAATGTAACACGTATTAACACATCAGCCAAACTGAAGGATATATTATACTTTTGATACACTATATACTCTCTCTCTCTCTCCCTCCATATATTGTTTTTAGTATATGCTTTAGAATGCCTGCATTTTCTCCTTTTAAGTTCTGGTCATTATTTTTGCCACAGTGTAACAGAGATGCTTGTATTTCCTAGTACTTGCTGGAAATAAAAGAGCTAAAATGACTCTTCTAGAGTCACTCAGAGCTAGGCCTAAAGGTTTCCATTATGAGTTGCAGAAAAAGTTCTTTTCTATCCTTTGGTAAGTTGGTGAAACCCTTCTGTGCAGTATGTGTAAGCTTAGTTTCCTTTCAATATTGTCTCGATATCTAATTTAATTTTGCTTTATATGCTCTGAGAGAGTAACAAAGATACGATTTCTTAGACTACATCTCGCATAGAGATACAAATAAAGCATGGTGGGCTGCTTCTCCTCACAGAAGACAACTTTCCAAACATGGTGGAATCTTTTGGTTTTGTTCTGCGTTGAAGCATCACTTACTTGTGTCAAAGCTTTACCTGGTCTAACTCGGGTTTAAATTGGTGTGGCAGGAGAGCACCATCACCTCTATACCAGTAATATTCAGGTTATTAAAAGTGATTTATTGCCACAGGGATATTCTGGATATTGAGATGTTTTTAACTTGTCATGAAACCATTGTATAATAATGACAAAGAAATGAATGCATGGATTATAGTTACAGTATAACACATTGATATTTGCATGCTGCTCACCAAGCTAAGTGCTTGGTGATGGGAGAATAATAGTTGTGTAATGGGAGAATAATAGTAGTAATTTGCCCATATAGATCTAGGTAAAAGGACTGTTTTCCCTTCTATATTTATTTTGCTACAGGAATAGTAGGCAAGGTACAAATTTAGACTTATTTTACATAAAGCACTGAAATTAAGGTGAAATATTTATTACAAGAAACTGTTGCATTTGGCTCTCTTAATTTGTAAATGAGTTAGGACCTCAAGAAGAATAACTCCCAAGATGTGTGATCTTCGCAGAGAGATTTTTCTCCTCAAACAACTGACTGTCTGAACTGTGGAGATCATTGGCTTTGTACAATGTATGTGACATAAGAAACACCTTGAAAATAAAAAAAAAAAAAAGAAGTAACTTGACATGTTTGTTTTCAATAGACATCAGAATTAGATTGATACCGACCTTTAGTAGAAGCAAGGGAGGCAGGAATGTGATTTTTGTGCCCCCCATTGGCTCAGGGGACAGTTTTGACCTCTTGACAGTCAATCCCGAGGCGCAGCAGGAGCACTAGTGGGGTGTAGATTAGTGAAAGCTGATTGGCACCAAGCACCAGCCCTTCCCATGTTTGTAGATGTGACCACTTACAGCTAATAAGCTTGTAATAATTTCTACTTAAGCACAGGTGGTGAAAGTAGTAGTGGAAAAAAAAAAGGGAAGGAGCTTAAATACTGAGATGGTGTGGTGCAAATTTTGTGAAATGTGCTTTGTGTGGCAATTATAATTGTCTGGCTCCTTTTGCACTGGGGCTTATGTTCATACTGGTCCTGTACTGTATTCCTGTTTCCACATCAGCTGTAGGAGAATGTGAGGCTAAATTCCACCTTGAAGCATTACTTACCTCTCCTTTACATTAAAATATGTTTGCTGTTGGGCAAAAATATCAAGACTTTTGACAGCTTCTTGTACATCCTGCACAGGAATTTTTTGATGGCATATATGTGCACCTCATTTTACAGTCTGAAGGACTCTGTTTGTACAGAGGAATGTATTTAATTCAGTCTTGCAAATGATTTTATATTTTGAAAGCTGAAAAACTTCTCTAAAACAGATTGCTTTGCAGTGGATAGTTTGATTGGGAAATAGCACATGCCGCCCTCCCTACTCCACAGTTGTTACCTAAATAGAGTAAATTCAGCTTGCAGAGGCTTGGAAAGAAGAGAAGGATTTAAAATTATTCTCCTTTAATTAATCCCAGGAAAATTCTGGCAGATCTGTCTTTTCTTAGTACAGGCTGTATGTCTTTTAACTTCATTTCGTTCTGATCACACAGACAAAAATCAGGGTGTTGACTTTGTTGTTTTTTTCACAATCATATTTCTGTTTGTCAGTAGCCAGGTTTTGGATTTACCTCATTTTAGCACATGCAGAATAAGGAGTGTGTGTCATTGTGATTATTTTTTTCTTTTTAAAAGCTTGTTTCCTATGAATAGAACATTCCAATGGTGGTATTAGTTAAATCTAGCTTTGAAGTGCTGACCTTTTATGAAATAGCATTTTGCTACCAATTGTTATAAGCCGGTGGTGACAGCAGTGGTGATAGGTTGTGTTTTTTTTTCCCCTGTAAAATATAAATCTTCGGTTTGTTTAAACATGTAAGCAAGCTCTCTTTGTGGCAGATTATAGTGTGTTCTTTTTGTGGGGGGAAAAAGAAACAGAAACAAACCTTGGGTTGTTTCTTTATTTTGCTTGTATTTGTTTCTTTGTTATCTTTCTTGGCTAACTGTGAAGGACCTTAGGTTCTGCTATTGCTGCACTTGAGAGGGCAGCTGAACGGACAATCCATGCATGTTTTATGCTTCTAAGTCTTCAGCAGCCTGAGACAACATAAGGACTCCATCCTTAAAAATGAGGAACATTCTGATTTTACTCCAAGAAAGCATTTACACATAATCTTTACAGTTAAGGACATGAATGGAGCCTTAGACTTAACGTTAGGTAAGACAGTTCGGAGAATTGCAAGATTAAGTATTTAATCCAAAGCTTTATTGCTGTGGTGTTAACTCACGCATAAACTGGCTTCCCACAGTGCTACATTCTCATAAATATTCTCATATTTATGAATCAATTTGAAGTTGCAATTAAACAGTTTTCCACACAAAACATTTTGCACGTTTTTTTTTAATTCAAGTATTTTTCAGATGTCAGTCAGATATTATCACCGTGGAGAAAGCCGCTTTTTAGCTCATATAAATATAAAAGGGTATCTTAGATTTCCTAGAATTTTAAATGTTCCTCAGTTCTGTTTTACATAACTTAAGTCCTAGTAGTCTACCTTCTTCTGATGATGTTGCTGTAAGTACAATCAATTTCTCTAAAATGAATTCTTTTCTGGTTGAGCTCTTCACAAATTGTCAGAAAATAAACTGCTGAAGTACCTTTCTGTGCAATTCATACAATATCCTCCAACTACTACAAACTTCTTTAAGTTCGGTCTGGTACCTGATATGGTCTCCAAGAAATTCTCAGAGTGGAAGAGAGCAGCTTTGCTGATCTGTATTCAGCAGATCTTGACAGCTCTGCCTGTGGAGTCAGTGCCTTTTCCTGGGTGTTTGCTCAACATGATTCTGAGGCATTTCTCTACTGTCCCTGTACCATGTTCCTAGAATGAGTAATTGTTTTTCTCCTTTCCCCCCATGAATATGTTTAAACTTCTTTATTTGTAAAAGAGCTTACATCTATCATACTTTTTCGTATTGTTGAAGTTCAAGGCAGTATCTAGTTTCATAGTGTTGCAGTCTAAGTAAAAAGGCAGCATGCCTGGTATTACCCACTTAAATACACCTGACTTATTGGATGACCTTGAATAGGTCATTTTATTTCTCTGTTCATCCTGAGATCTATAAACTGCAGATAATAAAACATATATCCACCTTTGCAAAAGCTCTTTGAAATCCATGAGTAAAAGGTATCCCATAAGGTCGAAATATGAATTATTTATTGCTACATGACATGCACAGCATGCAGACTGTTGGGTTATAGAAATCCTGTCTATTCCTTTCCCCTCTGAGAACAGAAGTCATAGCTTCAGAGTTCTACTTGGAGAAGTATTCATCGTATGAAATCTAATATAATCTTTATGTGTTTAAGTATGTGATAATATCAAGACTTTGATATCTCTGAAGAATTGGTTTCAAGTGTTAATACCCGGCTTCCTCTTAAAAATACAAATGTAGTTTTCAAAATAAGAAACATTTCAAAAATAAAGAATGAATATGAGAAGATTAGAAAGAATAGAGTTTGAGGGGAAAATTGGGTTTTGAAGTAAAGGAAAAACCGGCTGGCTGAGCAGAGAGCTTTGGGTGGATGTCAGAAAAAAAGAGGAAGGTCTGTGAGCTTTGGAAGAAGGGACAGACATCTCAGGAGGACTACAAGGATGAAGTGAGATCATGCAGAGAGAAAATCAGAAGGGCAAAAGCCCAACTAGAACTTAAATTGGCCAATTCTCTGAAAGATAATAAAAAAACTTTCTACAAATATATCGACAACAACAGGAGGGCTGTTGGAGGAAAATCTCCATCCTTTACTGAATGCAGGGGGAACAATAGTGACAAAGGATTAGGGTAAGGCTGAGGTACTTAATGTCTTCTTTGCCTTGGTCTTTAATAGTAAGGTAAGATATTCTCTGAGTGCTTGGCCTCCTGAGCCAGAAGACAGGGAGGAAGAGCAGAAAAAAAAGCTGTCATGATCTGTGAGGAAATTATTAGGGATCTGCTTGGCCAATTAGACATTCACAAGTCTATGGGGCTGGATAGGATCCTGCCACGGTATTGAGCGAGCTGGCAGAGCTGCTCACTGAACCCCTTTTCCATCATCTACTAGCAGTCTTGGCTGACTGGGGAAGTTCCACTTGACTGGAGATGAAGTGCTTAAGGATATAATTTGGTAGTGGACAGATACGGCTGGACACAATGATATCAAAGGTCTTTTCCAACCTAGCGATTCTATGATCCTATGAATTGGAATTTCACGGCATCAAAATTGTGGTATGGTTACTACAGGTAACAAATTACTTAAGTTCCAGGTAGTTACTAATACTCGTAGCCACTATCCATTTTTCAGCATTTGAAATGCTAGCAGTATGCTTTGATAGAAACTGATTTTTCTTTTAGTACGTTTTTATGGGTTTGTTGTCATCCCTACTTGTCATCAAAGTATAGAAAGGGGAAAAATTGTGTTATCTTTTAACTGTTTATATTATTTGTATTATTAATTTAAGTATATGCTATTCAAGATAAGCTATAGATATATGTAGATACGGATATAAAACATATAGAAAACAAGAATAAGCAAGTTGGAAGCCAGTTAGGGCTTCTGGTGATGTGAACATCTTCAACTGTATTTTGAAATCAGTAGGCAACCAGCACAGACTTTGAAGAACAGGTATAAAACTTTCTGTTTAGATATTCTGCTTCAATAATTTGGTTTCTCTATATGAGTTTTGACCTCTGAAATAGTTTCAGGAATAGTCTTCAGCAGAGCACACTTAAATTATTATGCACTGATATCCATTACATTAGCATATACTTAAAGGGCTTGGCCTTTAATCCAAGTCCAAATATTAGGTCAAAATTGTATCCGGCTAAATCCAAAAAAGCCTTTAACTATTTGGGATAGGCCCAAACTTTCTAATACTGACAAAAGAGGCAAGAGCATTCTTGTGCAGATTTTAAAACTCCCCTAGGGATAACAGACTGCTGGATAACTTCAGTTCTCTACTGCTCTGTTGAATGAGGTGCAGTTTTACAGTTGAAGTTATGTCCAGTTGGAAGGATTGGGGAGATGTTACTAGAAAGAACATTGGGATGGAGAAGGGAAGCAGTGCTATGACCAAGTAAAAAATGATTGAGAAAATAGTTTAAAAAGAAAAAATTACTTCTATGTGCCTTAATACAGTTGGTTTAGAAGACTGTACTTTTAAACCATAGTAAATTGTCTTGTTAAAAGGAGGCATCTGCTCAGAAATATTTCCCTTCATGTTGTCTTCCATCTTGGTTCTCTTCCATTATGCTTTAGGCATAATTTTGCTTGTTCTTTGTATTTATTTGATACTTTCATCTATCTCTCTTCACAGCTGTAGATTCCAAGGACTTTGCTAGTCTGATTTTTCTTATCTGCCTGCTGCTCTGACTTTGAGAGTAGCTGAGGTACTGCAGGCTATATATTAATAAAGGTAATTCATCTGTATAAATTTACATATAGCATTAGATATTAAGTGAGTGTGATGTATTAGAGATTGCAGGGATCCAGTGGCATGGAAGCTTCCTACATGCATAAACTCTAAATGGGTCCTTTATCGTGTACTCTTCTCTCTCCTTATCTTTCTCAGTAATCTCCATTGCAAATACAAATGTTAGTGTCAGTGTTATGTAGGGGTATACCCAGCTCGGTATTCCCTTTGCTGTTTTTCCACCTTGTATTATGAAATATTTAAACTCATAAATTAATATTGCCACCACAGAATTTTTTTTAGAAGCCTCTTTTAGTAGAGAAGAACAACATTGCAGCCAGGAGCTGTAATTTCATATTGCCTGGTTTTCTAACTTGAGGCATTTTAATTCACCCGTTACTTAATCCCCAGTGCATCACTGTATTTCCACCAGGGGCTCTCCCCTGTTGCTCCTCTCAAAGTGTTCTTATGTACACCCCTACACAGTACAAAGTAGTATATGCCTATATATAGTATGTACAGCCAGCGTATTCAGAGTGGTGTTAATTCTGAAGTCTCCAGACAGCAGGTAGCTTAAGAAATTGCATCTCCCTATAATAGGGACATAGACTTGCCATTTTTGACTGGTTTCTTTCCATGTTTTTTAAATTTTCTTTTACTGAAGGTATCTTTGCCTACTGATGTCAAAGGGCTTATATTTCTGGATTATCATTACTGATTGTTGTACTCGCTCTCATGTAAAATAAAAAAAAAAAATAAGTTTTTTCCTAAAGGCTTTTCAAGCAAAAAAAAAAAAATCCTTCATTTGCCCCTAATAGTTAAAACCTCTTTGAACGGTAATATCAGGAAACACATGCAGTATCTAAGATGCTTATCAAGAGAATCACTCCAGTTTGAGAGGTAGACTTCCTTTACTATTAATTAATAGTCTTAGTTAATTTAAATTATATTGTATCCACCCCTATTAGCTGAGTTAAAAGCAAAAAAATCTTCCAAAATCTGATGGCTCTCGGAGTGTCTCTGTAGATGTTCCAAAACAACAACATCCCAATTTCACAACTCCCATTATATGCAGTAAAGAAAAAAAAAATCAACCTTCCGATGCCCTACATAGCCTTATCAGTGAAAATTAGCACCGCAGCATCATCTGTAAATCAGTTGATACAAATGTATGTCATAAAGCAAAAAATTGTCATGAAACGTTGCTCAGGAAGTGATGGGGTGAATGGATTGTCCTTGAACACTGGCAGAGGCCGTATTTTTGGTGTTGAAGGTGGCCCCGTGGGGCATCTTGCTTCTTAGGTGGAGGCGTAGTTTGGAAGCACAGTGCACATCACTTCTCTCACGGTTGCTTTGGTTGTCTGTTGGCTTGTGGTTGAATTTCTGACTTTTGAAAGCCATATGTGATTTTTATCACAGATAATTTCACAGATAATCTCTGCCTTCTTTTGCCACACTGCTGTTAAAACTGCCAGTAAAATGTGCTCTGTGAGGCCTTTTTCTCTTGGTGTGTTGTACGCCCTACCTACTTTTTCTGTAGTTAGGGGAAAGAAATTGCACAGGAGAAAGGACAATTAATTTCAAGGACTAGGCTGATCTTTCTCAGAAGGATACCCTCTTCACTCAAGACTTATACCGTTTTATTTATTGTTGCCTTATTCAGTTGAAAGTTTTTAAAAAAGTGGGTTCTTAAGAACCTGGGGCAAGCAATTTGTAAAAATCTAAATAACTCATAATTCTCATATTAAGAGTGATTTGCTAAGGATTTTAATAGACCTGTGAACTGTGAAGTACTGCCATTTCCAGATGAGGGAGTCATGACAACCATGTGTTTGAAAGAATAAAGATAGGAGCCTCTTACTCAAAAGCAATGCGATGGAATACCGTGTATTCTTCGAATCTTGTCTTTTCTCTCCACTTAATGGACTTTGTATCATCTTGCTTCTCAGTACAGTGTGCTGAAGCACAGTCTTTAAGGAAATGAAAGAGGACATCCATATTGTTGATATTTTTGTTCAGTTAGACTAAGGTAGCGCTTTTGAAATTGCTTTTGTGGAAAATTTAAAATGTGTAAACATGGTAGGGGCCACTAGTTTTACATTGAGGGGAGATCTCTCAGCCCTGCTGTTTGCAGTCAGAAGCAGATGCAATGTGCCTGCCATCTATTTTCAAAGATTGCGCCCGACTTTAATTTTTCATCTTGATGTACAATATAACATAGGTATGTGTGTGTAGGAATTCTCAGAGTGGGACAGGATTTTCTATATGTTCTAAATATTTCCAATTAAAATGACTGTGCTGTGTGCTGTTTCTCAGCATTTCCATTCAGTTATATGTATGCACCTACTTTGTGGTTCGTTTTGGGAAAGAGCAAGAACGAACTGAAGTTGAAAAATATTTCTGTTTTGGAATTCAGTGTGTTGAACTTTTCTCTTAAGACTTAGCAATAGACCCGATACTTGACATGCATCTCTTATCATAGACTTAAATATTCAAGACTAACCACACTGGGAGTTAAGATTGTGTAGTATTTCTGGCCAGAATTAGTTCTCTGTAGAATGTTATGTCTTGTTTCTACCGCAAATACCAAAATTATGCTGTTTCTTTATTTAGATGAAATGAGCATTGTCTTCCCTGTCTTAGAGCTGCCATTTGTTATTACTAGCCCTTGTAGTGTACCTGAACTTTTGATGTATGGGAACTGAACAAGTCCAGTTGCTGTTGATCACAGCTGTAATTGTTTAAAATATTCCTCAATACTCGAGATTCAGTGATTGCTGTTGTGCTCGCACAAGTTTGATTTTTTTTTACCCTCACCAATAAACTTTGAAGTTCTTGAGTTTTCACAATATTTCAGTCAAATCTCAGTTTTGTTGCATCAGCTTCCATATAAAAATTGATTTTATTTAATGTTCGAGTATTTAATTATTTTATTGTAAATCAAACTAAATGAATTCCAGCTGCTGCTGCTTTTCCTTTCACTTTTGTTTTACTTGGTAGGCTGCAGTCTCTGCCTCTTGCTTTTCTCATCAAATAGTGTTATCTCTGACAGACCTGGAACATTTGTGCCTGCGTGTAGTTAAAGTGAGGGTTTTTTTATGTTCTGTCAAACACCGATAGAAATTATCACCAGAACACTTTAAAACTCTTAGCAGAAAAGCTAACTTTCTTTAGTTTCTCTTCTGTAAATTCTATCATCCACTGATATTCTGAATGTTTAGTAATACCAGAATCTGAGATGTGAACCTGCTTTACTAAGCACTAAATTCCTAGCAGTTAAGGCAAGAGGTCAGTCCTCAGTGTTTACTGTTTGTCACTGTTTACCATTCAGCATTCACTCTGACTTAGTACTGTTTGATGTGTTTGTAAGATTTAGCTACAGTGGGTGATGCAGCGTTAAATTAATTTATTATTTATTCTCAAATTTGTAAAGAGAGGCACTCTCTGTTTCTGCCACGTGAAGCTAGTTGTAAATTGGTAGTGTCTCCCATTTTCAGTGAGGTGTTTTGGAGGGATATGAAAGCCCAGAATTTCAGACTCTGCAAGATGCAGTCTTTGTGTGTTTCCTCCTTGCCAATGGAAATTGTTTTATCAAATGCATGGCAGTGGCTGCAAGCAACTAGCAGTTAGAAGATGGCTACTGAACACAGGCGAGACTTAAGACATTTAGGTCTTACTGGTTAATGTTAACTTTCTGTTTGGAGAGAGGTCTGTGCGTGGAGACCCCAGTATTCATCACCGGGTATGGTAGAATAATTTGCTGTATTCTAAACTAAAGGTAGAGGTCTCACTTGCATTAAACACAACAGCAACTTTCTGTTTCAAGGAGAAGCACAGGCAATGTATCCAATCTTGCTGAGTTCACACAGCATTGCTGTTATGGCCAGATGGAGCGTTACTGTGTGCTGCCGGTTATCAGAGACCATGAAATTGCACCAAATAATTTCTTTTTTGATCCTCTACCTTGATTGAGCTGTATGATGTCATTTAGTAATATATTGGGTTTTAGCTGTGACTACAAGAAAGAAAACCTAACATCCTTTTGTGCTTTTGTTTCACTATTAGTAAACATTTTCTAGTTTGACTTTTGTCTAATTTAAATCTTGCCATTGAATCTTGCCAGCCATAGGTCTGCAGGTTTTAGGAATCTTTTTGTATCAGAAATCTCTTCCTATATAAATACTTCTCTTCTGGGATGAGGTGAAATAAAGTGCTTGAGCTGATTTTAAAAATTATGTTCACTAAAAGGCACATTCTGTAGAGCTAAAAGTATTTTCTTTAGAAACAAAAAATTGTTCTGGACTCCTCATAATTTAGCTACATTATGTTAAAAACGGATGGTAGCACCGGATGCTATTATATATATGTAATGTATCATGTTAATAGAACATTTATTTCTATGCTGTAGTATTTCTATTCTGGTTCTGGTTTTCTCTGCTTGCTCCACTTCCTGTGCTGAGTTCCTTTCATATGTTGTTAGCGTGAATGGAAGCAACCCGCTCTCTTGAACCTCTTGTAGCCTGAGGCCTGTCTCCACCAGAGAGCACCTGACTGCGTATAAGTCATAGACTGCACGGGCAAGCACCCCAAGGCAGAGGCTCTGAGAAGAGAATCTGACCCTTATTTAGTTTGCAAGAAGAGAAGGAGTTGAGCCAGGAGCTGACCGTTTCCGGATCACACTGAAAGAACCCCATTTTCTTCTCTCATGTGCTGCCTTAATTAAAGCGAAGGGAGTGAAGCAGTAGGCGAGGGAGGGGGGAGAAATCCCAACCAACCATTACTCAAAAATCTGTTAACTATAGTCATCAAACTTGTATTAAAAAAGAGTGCAATTGTCAATGGACGTGCCCATACAGAACCTAATTGCTATATATAGCAGACACCAGTTAGATATTGTAGAAACTTGCACACAGAATACTCCGAGTGGGTGGCTGGGTGCATGGTTATGAAGTTCTGAGAGCCTTGGTAAGAAGAAGCACAGACATTTTCATGCTACGAAGAGAAGTCAACAGTAATCTGAGAGTTTGAGAGAGGAGGGAGTGTCATTGCCCTCGTTTGGACAGAAGTTGCAAGGTACTTAGCGCTGTGAGTATATGTACTGCTAATACAGAGAATGACTGTGAGAAATGCCAAGTGCTCCAGTGGTATATTTGATACGATTCTTGTGTCCCTGAAGAGGAGATGCAAAGGTCATAAAAACTAGATTTATTTACAGTATCTCATTTATTTTTCCTCAGCTGGTAAAAGGAAAAAGAAAAATCTATTTAGTTTTCAAGTTATAGTGGGTGAGGAGTTCTTGAACTGGTAAAATGTTAATATCATTAACCTGTAAATCAACAGGTTTCCAATTTTGAGGTGAAAACTCTTAATATTTTTGTTACTGTTCAAAAAGGTTATTTTTTTTAAATTCTTCTACTACTTGAAAGCTGTATGCTTGCTTCTACATTCATTGAAATGTAACACATGAAAAATCATTGCACTGTCTTTGTTCCCGACCTGGGCAGTAATATGCTTATTGTGCTTCTCGGAAGTCAGTTCTAGTAGTTTCTGCCCGTTGTTCTCTGTGCCAGTGGGGGGGCTTTGCCCTTCCAGTCTTTCTCACAAGCAGTACTTAGTGCTGCCTAGTCACATTTTGAAGTGTCTTACTATTCTGCAGGGTAAACAGGGCTGTCGCTATAGTTGGCAATTATAGTAGCCCTTTGGGTACCCCTAACTGAGAGGACTGAAGGGATTATGAAGGTATAACTGGATTCTCCTGGATATGGTGTAGAGGGTGAGAGGACTAAAAGAATAATGTTTTGGGACTAAAAAGACTGAAAAGATGTTTTGGGATTGTTTTACCAGTCATTGCCCCAGATGTGGAGGTGTTAGAAAGGGTTGTGTCTTGCTATGTCCTTGTCTCTGCCCAATTCACTCTTTCTTAAGAGAAAATGAAGGATGAAAAAGAAAATGCAAGAGAACTGTGAAATGCATGCAATTAAAGCTGTTTTCTGTTTACCAATTTTAATTATTCAATCATCTTAAAACATAAATGGTAATTGTTTTAGTGAAGGTACAGCTTCCCGATGTCTACTGCAAAGCCACCTGTGGCTGGGCAAACAAAATGAGCCAGTAATTAAATATATTTATTAGAGACAACTTAGATGAACCTCTTCTACTGTGTCAGATGTTTCCCTTACCTTAATATGAAAAAATCTGTAGTGCCAGAATTCATTTTAAATGTCACCTGCTCGTCCCCAAATTATATGTATGATTCCTGTGAAACTATATTTAAAAGGAAGGCATAATTCTGTTGTTTCCATTGGAAGCATGGATTCACTGCCTGGTAAAACAAAAAGTCGTCTTCTTTGCAGTTGCATATTTCCTTATTTATCTTAAGACCAGTGATTTCTAACAGGAGTATTTTTTCACTCATTTCTCCTTTCCTTTTTTTGTCTAGAATCATTCTGTGCACTGCAGTGGTGTGTTCCCTCTTCTCCATTTGTTTTATTTGTACTCTGTTCTTCACTAAGCAATCTTTTTAATAACATCTGTATACTTTCACTACTTTCAGTCTTCGATTCATTTTTGTTTTATTGCTACAATGACTCTTTTTTGTTACCTCTTTTTTATTTATGCATAATTCCTTCCTTAACACTGTGATTACTGTGTTTGTGCTCACCATATTGTGTTGTCTTTTAATTCCTCATCTTATGATTCCTATAAATACCAGCAGTTCTAGCTATCGTATCTGACTGGTATGCTCTTATTTTTCATGTTCTCCTTAGATTTGTACTTCACAAGTGAAGTATTTTGTGTATGTGTGTTCTTGTGAAAGCTCATTTTCCTTCTGGTGCTTGTCTATTAATATATTTTCTTCAGTATCAGAAATGCTCTCTGTAATCTTCACAGTTTTCCCCAATATTTTCCAATTTAACCAGTATGCTTGATGCACCTTCCTTTAGTTACAGAATTAATATGGAAGGTGCAAGTGGCAATTTGTTTTAATAAGAGATGTTTAAGATTGCCAAGCAGTTCGTTTTCTGTTGAGCTTTATGTTATATGCAGCATAGAATAATGTCTTCACTTTCCCTCTATAGTGTGGTGCTTTGAGGTGGAAGAACATCCTTAGAAAGAACTTGCCAAAAAAAATATTCAGTTTAGTGTATATGTTTGTGTTTTTAGTGCTGAATGTAGTGTATTATATAGTCTCCTTATGGAGACAGATTATTTCCTGCTGGATTTAGGATCTTTCTCACAGATTATCTCTAAAACGTGGAAGAGGGAAGAGTAGAGAAAAGGAATCATGCTGCTGCAGGAGGTGCCCTGTTCCCATTCCATTTCCAGCTCCTCTGCTGCAGAAAGGCTGTGCCTCAGCTTTGATTATAGCCTTGAAGCAGGGATCCCCCTGAGCCTTGAGCAGGGCTACATTCCTGAGTAAGTCTGTCCCTAGGAGGAGGAGTAAATAGAAAAGGTAGAGGGGCGCCATAGGCAAAGATGCTACGTACAGGATAGCTGCCTTTTCCTCACAATTTCCACCTTATTTTCCTACAAGTGCAACTACTCTTTAACACTAATCTTTTCAGTTTCTGGAGAAACCACAAGTGTGTGATCCATGTTGTCTTTAAGGAGAATAATCTGCTGTAGTGGGAAATGGTGGAAGCAGAAGGAGAAAAGGCAATAATTCTGTTTCCCAGTTCAGCTTGGAAAGTCTGAAGCTGCAAAATGAAGCTGCAAAAGTTGTTTTGCGGACTTGAAAATTACCTAAAGATGCTTTTTCACAGCTTTCTTAAACAGATTACAAACCCCGACGCTGAAATGTCAGGTGAAAGACTGTGCCGGTCTATGCCCTCCTGCGCTGCCCAGAGCTGTAGGAATGGGATAGACCCCTGGGGATAAATTTGATGTCTTTATGCTGTGTGCCAGTGTAAAAGAGAAATGGTGTGCTGGTGCAGAAAAAGAAAGGTTTGTTCTGCTTTCAGTCTGTGAAATACTTCAGTGAAGGTAGGACAGAGCAGTATGTTTGTGTGTATACTTTACCTGGGGTTTGGCACTTGGGAGTGATGGCAACTCTGAAGCTGAAGCTTAATTAGGTTTCTCCATTGGGCAGCCTTTTTTAAAAATGCTCTATTTGTTTGTCAAGGTACTGAGATAAAGCAAGATAAATTATGTAACTTTTTTTTTAAAAAAAAAAAAGAAGAAAAGAAAAAGAGGTTAACTCAAAAATTCCTCCTGCTTCTGTCTTTTGTGCTTGCAGGAGAGTTGGGTGCTCTGAGTTGAACCATAGGATGTTGCTGAGAGAAGAGTATTTTTTGCAGCAGAACTAAAATTACAGGCAAAAAAAAAAAAAAAAAAAGGAGGGAGAAATAATTCTGACATGCCAGATATTCAATATAAAGTATGTTTAATATTCAGTTCAGTCTCATATGACATGTTTATGACCAGTTTGTGCCCCAGTGAAGGTACTGCCTAAAAATGTATTGACTAATTAGTTCCCGTGCAAGATGTAGAAGGAGGGCACATATTATTTTTCTCCACTGAGAGCACAATTTGCTTTTCGATAGAGGAAGATACAAATGATTTCAAGTGTGCCGTGTTTGGGTTCCTCCTGGAGTCGTAACCTTAAAATCAGCAGAAGGGAGGATGGGAGGGAGGGAAGGGAGTTACTCTATTATCATCACGCTCTGCTAATGTAGCCCGGGCGCCACGTGACTGCAGAAAAGGCTATTATCTCAATGAAAAGGAAACTGCTTTTTAGAGCAGCAACAGAACAGAAGCAGGAGGAATTTTCGAGTACTCCACCATGCTGGATTGTCAAAGGGAGATCTCTCTGATCAGCAGTTAGGGAAGGATTAGCGTGGCCAGTTTGTCAGCTGTCATTAGAAGCAGATGACAGAGATGATAAGCTGCTGTGTGCGCACGTCCTCACTCAGCATGTGCTTTGGTTTACATGAAGACATAACACTGGTTTGGGATAATGGAGAGCTGATATTTTTAAGGCTGTAAATTTACTGGTAGTTGTCTGCAATTTTTTTTATTCTTTTTCTTTTTTTTTCCTCCTGTTTTTATTAAAAAGCCGGCGTGATGGATGGGGGATTTATCTACATCTTAATCTGAAGACGCAAAAAAACTGGTGAGATCTGCCTTCAACTGCAAAGGCTGGAAGACGACAAGGTGTGTTTCTGAAGTGCTGTGACTTCATTGTCAGCACTCTTTTTGCACGTATGTGTGCTCCTGTATGTGCATCGTAGGTGTCTGGATGTTGGGGGCTGGGGAAGAGGGACAAGGGGAGTGTTGGTTTGGGGAGTGGAGAGAAGAGCTTTTTTCTTTTTGAGCAAGAGAGTTTAAAAGTAGTTTTTCTAGATAACAAATACAAAGAAATAATGTAAATTTGATTCTCCGGTTTCTGTAGTTTCCTCCTTTTTAATGGCTACAGGTGTGCTTGTGGTTGCCTGTGACAGTTTTATGGGTTTATGAGGCTAAATATATCTTAGTCAGTGCACAGGAAATATTTTTGTAAGCAAGTTTTCTGGCATTCAGAATAATACACAAACCCATCTGTTTTTTCCCACTGTCACGAGGAGGTGGAGCCTGAGAGTGTCTTTTTCATTGCAGTAATTACTATTCAGTATACGGTAATTTCTGTGCACGAGAAAAAGTACAGAGTAAGTCAGACTGAGACATTTTTGTAATAAAGCTTTCTCTTTCTGACCAAGAGCTCAAGTAAGCAAAACATGCTGAAACACTCATAGTTGTTACATAACATTATGTATTCTCTAATCTTAATAGTTTTGTTTAAAACTATTTGATCCCGTAAACAGAACGACATTCAGTTAATCTTCAGACCTCCTATTTATCGCATGATTATACATGCTGATGTCATTAAATATCTTGGCAGTATTTACCTCTCTTTTAACTTTGGGAGGGCAACATTTAATATTGCAGATTAATTAAATAATATCTCCTCAAAAAGATTATAGATAGTTACTTGCAGTAAGTGCAGACAGTATGCTGTCTCCCCTGCTTAGGAAGTTATTGCAGGCTTGTTGGCTTTATTTTCCTGTCGTACGCAGCATTAAGCCCAGCATTCCTCTTTACATCACAGTAATAATACTAATCCTGTACCACAAAAAAACTAACCAAGGATAAAACTAAGTGTTTGGATTTGCAAAGGAGTGCTGATCATCACCTCTCTAGAATTCTGCCTACAAAGTTAAGGACAGGATTGCAAAGCTGTCTATAAGCAAGTCATTACTGCAGTGCACCGGCAGGTTGCTGAAAATATGTTTTCTGTATTCATGGTGAAATACTGGTGGTGACTATCATGCTTAGAATCCATTTAATAATTAACTAAATACATACAGGAAATGCTTTAGTTTATTTTATTTAGGACTTTGAAAAACTCATGCTACTTAGAGATAGGAGGGAGGAAGGAAAATATTGTTTTTAAAATTAATGTAGTATGTGTTTGAAGAGACTTGATTTCATACTGTGAAGGCAGAGCCAGAAACGTAAACCAAGTTAGTGCTATTTATTTGCTTGTTCTCTTTTGTCTTGGTTTGATTATTTTAATTGCAGTATACCTACGTTTTGATACAGAGGTCTGGGACAGGCAGTGCCATTGAGTAGAGGCTTGAGAGCCTGTCACATTTGCAGCACCAAATGTTGAAGCCACAAGAACAATGAAACTTCCTCTCTGCTTCTTGTGTTTTCTTCCTTTATTTCATTACGGAAGATGTAACAACATAGCAGGGGCTGAGCATTGCTTACTGAAATGTTGGCCCCTGTGTTTTGTAGAAAAATATATTTTTGCTGCTTGTATGGTCATTTTTATTTGCCTGACGCCTTTTAGGACATGTTAAAGGGGAGGAATTCAAACAAAATCAATCTTTTGTGTAGACTGTGTTCTTCAGATGGCTTCATGCTCTCACAAATCTCAAGTTAGGGTGTGTTCTTTCAGAAGCAATTTCTTGCACAGGTATGTTATGTGTCATGGATAAAACTTCAAGTACTATCTTTCACAACAGTCATTTTGTTTGCCCACTCTCAGAATATTGTATGCTGCCATAGTCAACAAGTTTACGCTGGTAACGTTCAAAAGATGTTGCTTTTTCTTTTTTCCTTTATTTTTATACACACCCCCCCCCCCCTTAGAAAGTCTGAGCTAGAGGAGTACTTTGAAATGTTTTACAGAATTATTTAGGTTGGAAAAGACCTCTAAGATCATCGAGCCCATTTCATTTCACGCCAGAGGTCTTAGAATGATATTCAGTAACAAATGCCATGAGGAACTGAACTGGCTGGTTATATTTTGCAGGGCCATTTTATTTATTTACTTGGCTTAGCAACAGGGAAAAAATGAAGAAAGGTGTGAAAACAATTACGATTCTCAGAATCTACTTTATTAATAAATTGAATAAATTTGTTAGTACATTATTATCTCATAATTGTAATAATAAATTTGACTTAAGGACTGACTGGGTTTACAAGCCAACTTGCCTGAACTGAGAGGACTGTTTGTGAGCTGATAATCGCTGTACCTTTGAGGAAATCCCAATGGAGTTGTCTTACTGCCTGCATTCCGTGTTAGCTTTCCTTACTCGCTTACCTTCAGCTATGGCAAGCCTAGAAGGATGCTTGAATTAGGCTAAAATTATTATTAGCAGGTAAAGCTTTAGTCACTGAAGGTGAGGGGTGAGATTTGAAAGCCCATGATTTTCAGAAGTGGACTGCTCTTAGTACTCGAGAGCCTGTGGCTGACCCTGTGGGTTGTTTCCCTGACAGCTGGAGTTGCACAGTGAGGTACTGGGAAGGGCTGGCTGGGATGTGAGGATGCAGATTATAAAGATGATCACAGGAATGTGATGAAAATCTTAAATGAAGAATCAAACAGAGTTTAAACATAAATGCACTTATTTTGCAGTGTGTGTTGTACCTGAATCTCCTCTTTGCTGTTCCCATTTCATTTTCTTCTATGTACAAACTCCATTAGAATACTGTCATGCTCTGATCTTCCACTCCTGATAGCATTGGCTGATGTGACTGAGCAACCATATAAGTTTCTTCAAGATTCTCATGAAGAAACTTCTGTTACAACTGCATAGTAATAAAAATTATTTTTGTTGCTTTTCGTGAAGCTTTTTTAGGTGTTCGGTCCAATCCAGCTATAAATGTGTATTATAATTTGGGGTAGTATATTGCAGGCCTCTGGTCAACTTCTGTGAATGTAGTGGGTGTTTCTTCCTCTGTTTAGTAATTATATTCCAAAATTTAAAAGTATTCTAATTCTATATTTTAATTATTTCTAAATATTCAATTCTAATTCTTTCTTAATGCTTGTGATTGTTTTTAACTCTAGTGGTTTCATTATTATTTTCAGTTTAACTTTACACAGAGAATAAAGTGGTTGATAACAAACATTTAGCTTTAATAGCAGAATAACCTTGTTTTCTGGGGGCTGCAGAATACAACCATAGATGTGTCAGGCCTGTGGAGTGATTTATGTCTTATGAAAGAGAGAAATAACAGTTTGATATCTTTTGCTGGTACACTAGGAGAAAATCCAAGCTTCAGTGAAGTCAGTAATAAAATTCTGATTTATTTCGGTTAAGTCATAACATCCCCTTAGAACTCTTCATTTCCTTCCAGAATGTTATTTCTGCTCTTAAGGGAGCTGTGGTAAAGCTTACAGGGTGTTGCCTGTAAGCATTGTGGAGGCCAAAGGTATATATGGGTTTAAGAAGGAATTAGGCAGAACTGAAGATTGTTTCGGAGGGACAGCAACACCATGGCTAAGCTTGAACCACTGGTTGTCAGTGACTGAGAAAGGAGAGGAGATATCTGAGGGAAGGCTCGTTCTGCAGCTGCCTTTTACTTTTTCCTGAGGCATCTTCTATTAGCTTCCATGACAGACTAGTCACTGTCTCTTTCATTTGACTTACACAGCCATTCCTATGTATGTTTAATTTGGTCGCAGTCCTTACTCATGTGTATGTGCTTATATATACTCACAGACACTCCTGGGTACAAAGCTTGCGTCCGCAAGATTTTATTCCTTCACAGCTGACTAACTGAAGTAACAAGATTTTTATGAGTGTGTTTTTCTTTTAGGTGCTTTAAAATGACAATTAAACTTTCATCTTCTTTTGTTATTGCTGGTTGCAGTATTTTACGAAAGGAAGTAGAATGAAGACCAATATGAAATGTGAATTCATGTTCACAGATCAGTTTTTAAACTGGTGGAAGTATTAGGAATGTATTTAATTAAGGTGTTCAGGCTGCTATGGACATCTAGTTTTTATCAAGTTTATTGTACTTCAAAAGTCTTTGAAAGGCACTTCTGTGTGGCTCTGATGTAATTTATTCTATTAGTGTGTGCTTAGTGCTCTGAATGGCTTTGCCAAGAGTTTAACATACATCTAACACATCTGTATGAACTACAAAACTGTAATGCTGCATGTTGGGAGATGATAAAAGTGTAATATTTTATGCTTATAGCTGTATTATTTTTAAAAATGTATTAAATTCTTTGTTCTTAAAATTTTAATAAGAAAAGAGTAATAATTTTTTTTCTACTTCCCAACTCTTGCACTGCAGCTCCAGTAGGAATGGATGATACTGGGATGGGCACTAGTAGCAGCAGGAAGCACCTGCTAAGGGGAACTACCTGCTTATGCAAATACAGAATAGGAATAGAGGCCAAACCCCATCTGGTCTCTCCCATAACATCTGTGACAACGTCCTTGTCACCAGAGCACCCTCTGTCACAAGGGCTGAGGCAAGCCATCTTAGGCCGAGGGGCATTTGGAGTTTTATGGGAAAGATGCTCTAGATGCATTCAGAGGCAGGGAGAGATTGGTAAGCCCAGCACCAAACTGAGGAGGATGACTTGAGTATACAGTTTCAAGGAGTTGTGCAGGGTTCTGAACCTCTTGTGGGCACCAGCCACATCCATGACTGACAGAGGACATCAGCATGTAGTCATATTTACCTCATAGCCAGCTGTTAACTTCACTATGATCATGGCCATTTGTGGAGCTGAGTACTAGTGTTTATGTAACTTGAATATATGTTTGACTTTGGTCTGTTGTTAACTTGCAACCTTCTGGAACAAAGAAGCTTGAATTCTTGATTCTTAAATTGAAAATTTATTGTTATATACTCTTAAACTAAATGCATTCTTATGAGAGCATCTCAGTATTTTAGAAGGAATTGTGGAGTATATAAGTGTATCTTGTAGATATGTGTGGAGTAGGTTACTCATTCCCCCTGATAACAATGTCAGAATGTGTGGAAATGCTTTAGATAATGTTTAGGTTTACCCTGTGAATCGGAGTTTTAATTCAGTGCTTGGCATTCAAACGAATGGCCTGAAATTTCAATGTGCTCCCTAGTAATAGGTGGTGGGTAAGAGAAAAATAACCCCTCTTAGTGCTGCAGCTATGCAAAAATCAGAAACTGAGCTCAATTTTTGATTAGGCACCAGAGAAAACTTATAGAGCTGGGCTTTCTGAGCTGCAGCAAAAATTTCAGTAACTTCGTGTGGTTTTGGTAGCAATAGCTGCTCTGGGACTGATGGAACATTATCTTGTTCAACTTAGAGCTGTGGAAGGTGGCATGCAGCATAAACATCTTTTGCTGAGGCTTCAGTGCGTGCTTGGGTAGCACATCGCATTGCATCTGAGCGTGTAGAGACACTAAATTGATCCTAGTGACCAGGAGGAGTGACACCTGTCTAGCTATGTGAAGTCATTGAAACTGGGTTTGATACTGAAACTGAAATTTAAATATGATGGGTATGGTATCTCTGTGTAACTCTTATGTGTTACTTACTGTATTGACTGATGTGGAAACACAATGCTGTTCTCTCTGGCTTGCCCTCTGCTTTTTACTTCTTACCCTTACGGAACCCAGTTTCTTATTAATGGAATATATTTTCTTTAAAGTAAACATACTGGTATTTGACAGGCAGTTAACTGGAGTTAAATCCTAGTGTAGGCATGCCCATGCCACAGAGATGCATAAATGACTTTGTCTGTTGTAATAAGTCATATTTTTCTCACTGCTAAGACGGGCATCTTGAAAATCACACTGAACTGAATAAGCTTACTGTTATTGTAGGTAATGTGTACATGTCTATTGGTAATATCTATGAGATTAGAAAATGTTCCTGGATTTGAGTGTTTCCACAGTGCCTTATCCTTGTGAGAGTTGTTTCACTCTTCCCCTTTCCCTGGTCTGGTTTCCCCCTTGCTCTTCAGTGATTTCTGAAGGGGAAAGTTGGCATGGGAATTTATGGAGAAATAAGAGTTTTGAAACTGAGATTGGCAGAGAGGATTCAGTAGGAGTTAAAACATGCTTAACTCACTGTTCCAAAAGTACCATCAACTGGAAATGAAAGCTATTTTAATACAGAGTTTCCTATAATATTATCCTTTTCTATGTTATTAGATTTGCTTCATTTGTCAGCTATGCTATTCACAAAGTTCTACTTTAAATCAGAGTAGATTTGAAATACTAGGCTTCTGAATCAGTCTTACAAGTAAAGTTGTTAATATTCATGATTTATGAGAAAAATTCTAGACTAAGTAAACATCTTGCATGAGAATTTACACTTAGTGTAAATATAACACATAAATGTAATACCTTAGTGATATTAAGCTGCATTTATTTTGCCCTTGAGTTCTAGATAACAAGAGAGAGGTGGAATCCCAAATCGGAAATTAAAGATACAGAGTCTTGGATAGTTTTTTGCAGAGGTTCCACTTGCTTCCTATTTGGCAATGTTTTGGTGAAAACAGACCTTTTCCTCTTTAGAAGTGGAAAATGAGCAAACTTCTTATATGTTATGTAAAAAAAAATTAGAACATTCTTCCTCTGATATTTTTTCTCTGTTGTCGTATGGAAGCCTAGTCATGCTGTTCCTGGGAATATTAGAGGTGCCTGATGTAGTCTAATCCATAAGCAGCTGAGTGAGTGGCTCTGTTAAGAGCCTTAGCCTATGGGAATACAGAAGGTAGGAGCCATTTCACAGTGCTGAGGACAGCCTGAAGGGGTTTTTGCAGTCTCAAGCAGAACCCGGGGGTTCTCCATCAGTGATTTTGAGTAGCTGAGAACCACTTCTTTCTCCTTCAAGACTTAGGTGGATTTTAAAGAAAGTTCTGTTGAATACCAGTCTGTGACACTGAGCGTTAATGTTAGCAATTTATTTGATTGTTACAGCATGTGTTAAAGAGCTGCTGCTGCCCATCTGCAGCCTAATGTGTTTATTAGACAGTCTTCCCAGTGGCATCTTGAAGTGTCTTTCAGCTAAAAAATTCATGAGTGTTATTGGCTTTCAGGCTGCAAATGGAATATGTCTTCTTCTGACTGCCTAATACACCACTCTAAAGCCATTACACAGGAGTAAGGGAAAAGATATTGTTGAGGAAGGAGCCTTTGGCTCAAACATTTGTTTATAGTCTGCTATGGCTTTTTGTAGACTGAGCAAAAATGTGAGCAGTAGATGTGGGAGCCACTGTTCTGTTCTTTTATACTCGGACTCAATTGCATTTGCTTGGAGATTATGTTCCTTTTCTTAGTTCTAGTTTGTGGAGTTCAAGAATGAAGTGGAATTTTGAAAATATTATCGTAAATCTTGTTTTAATTCTTCCTGCAAGAGGCTCTCTTTCAAATGAAATTGTATCTGCTAAGTAGCAAGTGTTATTTGCAGAGAGAAAAGGCCACAGCTGTAGGTCAGGTTTTAGTACAAGTCCTTTAAAGCTGACTGGAGTTTTTCAGCTTGCTGCTACCACCTTCCTCATAGAAACTGTCTTCTGTTTTTGCTTTGTACTGCGTGGCGGTTGTAGGATGGCAAAGATTTTAGGCAGTTTCATCTATAGTGGAAGTAGGAGTGCCGTTTCAGGAAAAAAGCATACCCTTGAAAAATTAATTTGTATTTTTAATATGAGGTTACCGTCACCAACAAAGGTATTGGACAGCTTGCTTATTTTGGCAGATTGCCAATGATTTGTTCGGGGTATATCCCAAATGTTCAAGGATGAAGGATGGGTATAGTAAGTTGATTGCAGAACACGTGGTTTACGTATATCAGGGATGCAGGGGGATGGTTTAATATATCTTTAACTTCCTCTTTGGCCAAAATTTTTAGCAGTGGATCTCTTGCTTTAGTTTAATTTTACCAAACAATACGGTCTTTTTTCCTGCTTCTTTTATTTCTCTAGATTTTCATCTTTGATTTTTACTTATTTCCAAACCCTTTACCCATGTCTCTTGTTTTGCTGAAATACCTGTGCAAGAGGGAGTTCCTCGTGAGGAGGCTGAGCCTTTCCGAGCGCAGGGAGATGCATGGGACGGGTGGGCTCAGTGAGCTGACTGGGATTCTCACGGGTGCTACAATGATAAATACTGGGAATCAAAGCAGCCCTTCCTTCTGCACTTCTGTGGCTCACCAGTAATAGGTTGGCCTTAGGCTTCAGTGGCTCCAGTCTCTGATCTGGCAGCTTATCCTGCCTCTGACAGCCATTTCCTTTTGAGGCCTGGGAAAGTGGCTAGCAGGCATTGCCTTCTTTAAAGAGGTTGAAGATTGCACTATGTATCAATATTAAATATTTTTCAATTCAGAAATGGAGCCAGTGAAATAAGTGTTCATAAGCAGGAAAAAAAACCGTGAAGAATCAGAAGCTGCATGTGACTTCCAACTTTTCACTGGCTTCTACCAGAATTAATTCTGCATGGAGTACAACAGTAATTTTGAAACTAAGACTGAAAGCTATTAGTCACGAGAAATTTGCAGGAAAAAAAGTATGAACTAGGATGGATGTATGTTTAAGTTTATAATTAACCACAGGAACATGAGCTGCTTACATGTTAAAATAGGGCTTTTAGAGAAAATTTTTGCCAAGCTTTTCTCTGATGTGTGATATTTTTGGTCAGTAAACAATATTTTTGCTGTATGTTACTTAGTGGCTTTAATCAATTGCTTCTATATTTATCAGTTTTATCTACACTGAGTGCATGCACTGGTGTGCTGGAAGGGTGGTAGTATAGTACTGCTACCTGATTGTCCGCTATATGGTACTTTACCTTTTGTTTGCTACTTTTCAGATTGAAATAGCAGCTTTGAAGGTGTAATCCTCATTTATTCTTTAACTGCATTTGTTAGGCTTATAATAAATCTGACAGTTTAGCAGGCCTTGTTTGGAAGATGGCCTGGCCTGATAAGAGATAAAATGCACATTATCTTCTTCTACATTGACTCTGGATGATTAACTGGATTCACTGATGCTGAGGATTGGTGCTGGAAGGTTTACTCTGCATGCTGTGCTCCTTCGTGACATTTGAGGAGTGGAGATGATGTTGCAAATTCACCCAACTGATTTGTGCTAGTTTTTTTTTTTCCTGTCTCCTCCTTCACAATGCCTCTGTTTTTCTTTTTTTTCTCCCATGTGTTTTATTTTTAGGTTTACATTGTTTTATTTTTTCCCTTTGAAAGATGAATGTCTTGTAAAAATATCATGTTTACTATTGCTTTATAATTAGGTTAAATCTCTGTGTACTCTGAGTGGTGGCTGGTGGAGGATGTGAAGGAGGATGTGCTGTCATGACAAGAGCAGAAACTATTGTTTTGTTACTGATAACAAGGAAAAATGAATGGGAGCCTCTTTCACACTGTCCTTTTAGTCTCCCAACATCTGGTAGAACTGGTCAGGTCTCATTGACTGTAATTCCTAACGTATACTGTCTAAAAGTTTATTAATTTATTTTTTACAGACTTTCTGATTTACATTTAACTGTTGGAAAAATTAGACAGATTTTTTTCCACAAGTGTTTTGAATATTTAGGCTGTGGTAGTGAAACAGAACAGGAAAATAAACCTCTGGTGTTAAATACCAGTGAAGTATTTATTTACCTGAGATGTCCTGTTGGTAAAGGTCATCTGATGGAGCCTAAAATTAGTTCTTTAGGTATTAATAATAATTAAAATTCCACTTCTCTAATTATGTCATTCTTTGTAAGGAAATGCTGCATTGAGTGTACTTGTCTTTCCATTGCTCCTCATTGATGCGCGGTGAAATTTGAAGCTTGAGAGGCATCTGAGTCAGCATTAGAAGTTCAGTGCTTAGTTATTGTTGTAGGGTTTTTCTGTAAGACAAATGGAAAAAACAATATATATAGAGAAGAAAAATCTGCTACCACCACTGAAGGCTAAATCGTAATCCCACCATGGGATATTATGTCTGTATTTTGAAGTACAGTACAGCTCCCAAACAACTTACACAATAAAAAAGGGAGTGCCTGGTCTTGCATGACAGCTCATTCTGCAAGACACATTAAAATTCAGCTTTGTAAGACATATTCTTTCAAATAAAGATTTGTTTAGTTCAGCGTCTGGCATATCATGATGCTATTTTTTTCATTAACAAACATGTCTCCTCTCACTCCTCAATGCGGTGGTTACTGCTGGTTTTGTTTTTATTAATACCAAATTTGGTTAATCTTTTTCCTGTTCCATACCGTGCTAGATAAGCCTTACCCACTTTTTCTTGATCTTTGTTTTAGAAGACATATGGTAGAACTGATTCTGCATTTCCATGTCTTCTAAAGCACTAAATGAACCAAACTGTTCAATTTATTTGTATTTCTTCTTTCTGGAAATTCCCGCAGAGATGTATAAAAAAAGTCAGGGAAGCAAGATGAATGCTGCTTTCTAATCTCAGGTAATTCCCTTTAGGGGAGGTTTATTGGAGTAAAACTTTGAGCCTCTGACTTATCATTCTTCTCACAGTGGCTTCAGATTTGAATTGTCATGTTTCCTGAAAAAAATCAAGCTTCAAGTTTGGGAGTTTTATTGTCTGTTCTGAGGAGCCTAAGAGTATTTAGAACAATTTTAAGAGTTCCTAAATTATCTTGCGAATAATTAATTTATTCAATATTATTTAAAAGATTTATATTATAAAGCTATTAGATTGAACCAAGACTTCTTGATATCGATAAATTAATGTGTATGGAATGAGCTAGGGCAGAACCTAAAGGCACTATGTGCAGTTTAGCTGCTTGTGACTCACAGATGTATGTTTGTGCATCTAAGATTCATCTGTCAAGTCTGTCTAAATTGATGAGGTTTTCCCCTTCGTGCTTGAAAGTTTCCTAGATGCCTGCTCTTTGGTACTGCGTGTGTCCAGAAGTACTTTCTTCTGAAAAATGTTGTTTTGGTTCCTTGCTTATGCTGCTTTAAGTTTGTAGAGGTACGTAGACCCTCCAGAGATCTTCATCTAGCAGTATGCATAGATCTTGAATGTGAATTAGCTCATGGAAAGAGTTTGAAATATCTGCTTTCTTCTTAAAAGACATAAGGAAACTGGGAGGATGCTCAGCTCTTTGACTCGACTTGTTAGAATCATTGATGAGAAATGGGAGATACAGATTTGTTAGCCTCCTCAGCCCAAGGGATTCAAAGATCAGTCTCGCATGTCTTAAGGCAGTGTTTGAACTACATACCAGTGAGTTTAGTGGTATGGGCTGCACACCTTAAGATTCCTACTGTGCTGCAAGAGTTAAACTTGCCCTCTTTGAATCATCGAATCACTAGGTTGGAAAAGACCTGTTAGATAAGGAGTCCAACCATTCCTGTCTGTCACTAAACCATGTCCCTGAGCACCTTGTCTGCCATCTAATTAAATGCCTCCAGGGATGGTGACTCAATCACCTCCCTGGACAGCCTCTGCCAGTGCCTGATCAACCTTTCTGTGAAATTTTTTTTCCTGATATCCAGCCTGAACCTCTCCTGGCGCAGCTTGAGGCCATTCCCCCTCATCCTATCTCCTGTCGCTTGGGAGAAGAGTTTGCTTCATAAATGTCCAGTTTTGGCAAGCAGATAGCCTACCACCTAGGAGACTGTCTTGTGTGATGAAAAATACAGGCTTGAAACCCCTCTGCAAAGAGAGAACTGAATCTACATCACCGGGTTTTGGGCTGGTTTAGTTGGTAGATAGTATTACAGAAGAGCAGAGCAGCAAAATTTTCATGCAGATCTTATATATAAAAGGTGAATCCTCTTTTCTCCTAATTCAGGAGAGGATTTTAGTTTCTTAATCCCAAGAGATAAAACTTTACCTATGCCAGTCAGCCCCTAAAAACCCTAGGGACATAGGTTTTGGGGGCACATCCTTTTAGTTTTAGTATTGTGTTCTAGGTACTGTGGGCAACCTTTAATTGGTCTATGAGATTTTTTTAGATTGGCTTTAGTGCCATCTCTTCAGTGCTCCACTTTCCAAGACACTTAACTCTAGGTTTTGCATTCTGCTCTGGAGCACAGGCGCCAATAACAGAGGAGCCTGTACAGATTTTTGAGATACAGAATGTGATTTTTGATGAAAACATAGGGGAGGGCAGAAAGAAAGCACAGTAGTAGGTGGTAGATGTCCAGAAAAACTTCATGATCAGTAAAGAGAAATTAGTTACTCATTCTAAGAACAAAGTGATAATGCTGCTGAGAAAAAGGTGTCATGGCTCATAAGTGCAAACAAAAGAATAACTATTTTGTTCAGACCCATTTACTATGTTTAATAAGAAGAGAAGAAGGTGCTAGTTTTGTAATAATGATACCACTTTTGTTCCCCTAGATACAGAAGGATGAACTTTAGATGTTTATGGTGGGAAGTTAATTTAATGTGTTCCTAAAAGGCTGATGCCTTAGACCTAGTGGAATTCCTACAGAATAACAGTAGCATGAATGCAAAAAGAATTGAGCTCTGCATTCATGGAGTGTAACTTTGGTTCCTGCATAAACTTCCCTTTGAAATAAGCCTGACAGAGTATGTGAGAAAACTGTCAAGAAATGTTCCTAGCTTTCTTGAGGGGGAAGGGGAAGTGGAAGATAGTGTTCCTTTTAAATGCTTGCCTGTGATTTTAATCCTTGCCACTGTTGGGGAAGATGATGACTGTTGAATGTTTGATGGGTTTTCATGAATGGTTCTTCTTGCTCTTCTCCAGAATATAGTTAACTAATTTACATTTTTCAGATATTATTTGGTAAGCATAAGAAATGAAGGGCTTCCCCAGTCTTATTTTTATTCTGAACTTTAGGTCACCATTTGAGTCTGTCTCGGCAATCAGATGAACTTGGGAATGTACAGCTTTCATCACGTGGATGATTTTTTTCTCACCTTGGACAGTAAAAAATGTAGTCATTGGAACAGAGCCCCAAGGACAGTTCCAGCTCTCGCTGACAGGGATGTGGAACTGCTGTCTCCTTACAGCTTTTCTTTACTTATTGTCACAGTTTTCTTAATAGTATCTTGCCTCCTTCCTTGAAGCTTTTTGTGGGGTACTAGTGGAATTGCACATTTTCAAGAAATGCTGAGCTCCTAACCAGTTAGATGAATGTGTATTTCTGCATTTGTATTTAGATAACTTAGGACATGAATGACTGCTGGGGCTAGAAGTAGGTGAAGGTATGCAATTCGTAAGGAACAGCCAGTGTCGCAGTCTACACTGGAGACTGCTCTTCAGTAAGGATGGCTTTGGTGTGGCACTGCGAATGCCCTGACTGGGGCCACTAGGAGTTCCCCAGCAAGTACAGAATGATGGAGTTTGGGGTGGTACATCTTCCCTTTGAGAGCTCAGCTCTGTTGTTCTGCAGAACCAGGGCTTTGCTACTCTTGAAGTGGATTGTTCTCAAAACTTTGGCAGTATGAATTTACATGTAGATCTACATATACATAGTCGTGTATAGACATAGTTGATAAAAAGATAAGCCAGATATTTTTTCTGATCTGATACTATGCATGTCAAAGAGCAGGTGGAAGCTGTATATTTCAGGGATGATGTAGTGTTTTCATGAAACTTGACCAATATCTCCAAGAAATAAATTACTTTCCCTCCAACTGGTTTGAAAATTTAAAAAAAAAAAAAATCAGTGCAAACTAAAGAATTTTTAGTCTCGATGTTTTGGGGTTCTTGTATTCAGCAAAATATTAGATGGTGTTCAGCTCTGAATCTGAGACAGCTACAAGACTTTGTTTGCTTGCTTAAGTTTCAGTAAGTTGCCTTTCTCAGGTTTCCTGCAGAACTGCTTAGATCTCAGTCTCCAGGCTATTTCTGCACATTTCTTCATTCATTCAGTTCATTGGGAAAACTAAGATTTCCATTGTGAACATCCTATTACTAACATAAGCTCTGGCTGCTAGATTTTACGCAGTGTCAAAAATAAAAAGTACATGAGAAGGGGACCACGGTTTTAGCACACAGCAGTTTTCTCATGGTGTTCAGTGCACGGCTGACCAGACCTGCAGAGGGAAGGGAACTGGTGGGGCAGAAACGAAGGGCTCGGAGGAGGAGGGTGGGCCTCCTTGTTTTAATACCAGACAAAGATTTCCATTTTATGCTGGTGTGAAGTGATCACGGAATTACAGGCTCCAGCTCTTATTTTAGCATGGTATGAATCACCTCCTGGAGACACTCACCTCCTTCATGGTCCTCATGTTTATTTTTCTGCTAATCCCAAACAATACAGTAGCTCTCTGAAATGTCTGGCAGTATCTCTCTGCCATCTTCCTTACAAAACTGGCAGCAGCTCAGCAGATGGTGAGCTAGAACTGCCATTTCTTGCATGAGCTTTTTGATCTTTTACATCATCTCTGTATGCCCTTCATGATAGTGCTTTCTGCCTCTAAAATATCGGTACTTATTGAGGGGTATGAAACCTGGGGCAGATGAGTTTTATGTGCTCCTATAGTACGTAGGACAACGGACAGCCAGGAGCAGGGCAGGACTTCCATGGGCTGTTTATTGCATGAATTGTGATAAGCTTGTCTTGTTTTAACACATAATAGCTTGACGAGTTATTTGCCTTATGAGGTAGATTATATATGCAAAATATTTGTCATTTCCTTAGCGATATCTAATGTTGACAGGTATTCTGTTTCTATGATATTGTACATGTAAGCAATGCAAGCATTGTATTCTGATTTTTAACTAAAGCTGCATGTGCTACCTTTTCATGTAGTGGCATACGTTTCATTTCGAGTGTTTTGGTTCTGTTGTGTTTTTCTTGTTACATGGCACTATGGGTTTTCCTTTGTCTTGCCTCATTCAACCCTGCAAAATCGCCATGAAAATTCAGCAACCCAGGCACAAAACGTACTCATCTGTTCTTACATAATTGGTGACAATCAAAGAGATGGTGACGCTTTACTTGCCCACAAATTTTCTTCTGAACGAGTTTTGTATAGCATTTTGTGGAGTCATAAGCACAGGTTTTTTTATTGGTAGCTTTCAAACAGACTATTTCGAATTATAGACTTGCCAAGTGAAAACCAAGTTGAACATGGAACAAGAAACTTGGAAATACGAACAAAGAACTCACAACTTTTCCACCATAACCTTTTTTTTTGCATTTTCTTCCTTTTAGTTGCTGATATGTGTTCAAGATGAGTGGGATGGGAGAAAATACCTCTGACCCATCCAGGGCAGAGTCAAGAAAGCGCAAGGATCCTGATCAGCTTGGACCCAGGTTAGAACATCTGTGTGAGAAGACACTGATAGAGAAAGAAAGGCTTTGGAAAAATGTTACATGTGCACATATTTTTCATAATGATAACCTTGCCATTCTAGCAAAGAGAAGTCATCTCTCATTCAGTAATTCTGTATTGTTATGGAATTGGGGTGGGAGTATTGCCTTTTATTATTGCTTGTTTATTTGTTTTAAATCCAGTGTAGTGCCAAAATATACAATCTGAGTGACAACATAGGAGCTATGTAAAAATTTTTTTTTGGCCAATCACTGCAGAGACTTTATTTGCTGATGTGGCAGTCTTAAGATTTTTTTTTTTTTTTTACCACTTCTCCTGTACTTCATAATCAGGGACTTGAAAAATACTTTTTAGTTCTATGGCATTTGCATTACCAATACAAATAGATTTTAAAGCAGAAGCACTCATTCAGCATTGTTTCTTAGGACTGTCATAATTTCACGAAGAGTCAGGGAGTGTGGATTGTTTAGTGTAACTCTTTAAGCTGGTTTTTCTTCTCATACACTGTCGCTGTATGATATTCCTTGAATTCTCAATACCATGTGTAGGGATACTTTTAAGTGTTCAAATACCATTCCCTCAATTAATCCCCTGGTTTGAATTTCAGATCTCAAACCTCTTTTGAAACAAAAACTTGAGTGCTGGGAAAAAATAAGTGGTGGGTTATTTTTGACATTCCTTCCCTTGTTCTAGAGGAAAAAAAAAACCTTTCTGCTTGAGGAACTTGTAAGTTATATTTTTTGTAGTGAGAAAAGGCAGTTCTCTCTGTTTTCGTTATACTACTCTCAAACCATTTGAAACCATCTTTGAGCTGACCTAAGACAAAACTGATATTAAATATGACATTTTTATAAACTCCTCTTTCAGCCCTAAAAGAAGCACTGAGAAACGCAATCGTGAGCAAGAGAATAAATACATAGAAGAACTTGCAGAGCTAATTTTTGCAAATTTTAATGACATTGACAACTTTAACTTTAAACCTGACAAATGTGCAATCTTGAAAGAAACTGTGAAGCAAATTCGTCAGATAAAAGAACAAGGTAAGAAGGCTAATTAATTGACCTTGAATATTTTCTGTGTTGATTATTGGTCTATTTTTTGCAAACTCAATAGTCTCTTCAGGTTTTCTTTAGCAAATTCCCATGTTTTTCATTAATCAGTAATGAAAAATGCTGTAATGCTCTGTGAACTCAGTGTGTTAAGCATTATATTTAGTATTTTAAAAATAAGCTTCACAGAAAATTCAGATATTGCTGAGAGAGAGAAAATTGGTCAGTCCAATATGTGCATCTGATGGAATTGAGATCACTTGTGCTTTTACAAAAGTTAAACTAGAAGATGGCTTTGAGGGGTCGGGGGAAGATGACTAGTTACATACTCTTACGTGGATGATGAATCCAGGCAAAATAGGAATAATCCAGAAGAGTGGGGTGTGAAAGTACTTTACATTCCCTCCTTTTGCTTTCTTTTGTTGGCTTGAATAGATATTGTGGACTAAATTATCTGTGTCCCTTAAATGATGACATCACATCCTCAACTACAATAGATTTGGAGCTATTCTAATCTCTAGATAGGGTCCTGTTATTAATGTAAACCAGAGAATGTGACAGTTTTCTTCCTGTTCTTTGTCTAGAAGATTAGTTTTGTATTTATTTTCTTTTGATATTTCCTATTTTTAAAGAAAAAACAATCTTTTAGAAACTTTAAATTTTTGGAAGGGAGTTTTGTTGCACAGGTCTGTCCGGGCAGGCATGAATAGCACTGCAGGTGTTTGAGTTAGATTCGGGTTCTTAAAGTAGGTGTGTATCGTTTTAATGTAGAAAATTGGAATCTTTTTATACACTGTATTTAGACCAGTTCCTTTGGTTTTCCAACACTTTAACATTTTTCACTTTTTCAGTATTCTGTGATTTCTGTGGTGAAATAATGCTTCATTTCCGTATGGTATGTGTGAAGTTATAGAAGTGGAGATTGTGTTGTATCATTTAGATACAGATTTATTTCTAAAACAAGTAGATAAGTAGAACTGGAGTTTCAGACATCAGCCTATTCAAAGCTAAATCAAGTGGGAAGTGTCCAATTGTGTCAAATTGTGTCAACTGCCTCCAAAGTGGCTCTAATTGATTAGTCTTTGGGAATGTTACTATTTTACTGTTTTTCAGTTTATTGTCGTCTTATTGCTATTAGGTTGCTGTCATTTTTAAAATGGATATCTAGTGAAGTTGCCATGGCCCCTATTAGAAGTATAACTCTTAACTTGGCACAGTGTCCATCATCGCTTTGCACCTTGCTGGCTTTTGAGATTTTTTTTTTTCCCCCCCTTATTTTCTGTTCCTCTTCCTTTTCTTACTTTCAGTTTTGGATTTTTGTTCTGCTGTGAGCAGGAGGCACGTTCTCCTTATCCTTAACTTGAGAAGAGATGACGACAAAAAAAGTTGTGTTTTCCTGGAAAGTGTGTGCACTGAGAGAAATCTGTTAGTCCACTTGGTAATTCTATCCGCAGTTCTAGAAAATCTAGTCTGAAAATCTCACTCTAATAGCAGCTTTGGTAGTTCCAGCGTTCTGTTGTTCAAGGCCAAAATAATAAAACCAGTTTTAATATTGTTATAAAATGTTCGCTTTCATCAGACCAGGTTACATTTAAATTATTGAAGTCATCATGGTCCAGAATTGTTCTGAAGCTGAATGTGAGCTTAATTGTCTAAGCTCATAAAGTTTTATTGCAAAAACAACTGAAAATACCATTCTAAAGACAGACTAAAACACAATGAATACTGTTTATTTCAACAAGTAGAAGTAGTTTGCAACCCTTTAGCAATAAAGGTACCAAATTACTCTTTATGATGTTGATTTGTTGCACAGGATTCTTCAGCTGAGAACAATTAGATTGTCAGATAACTGTTTGGGTCTTTGCATAGAACTCCTAGGTGGTACAGCCTAGACTTTAAGCCTCTCTAAAGGGCACTGCAAAACACTCAGACCATCAAGGCAGTCATTAATAGCATCTCAGGATCTAGAAAGAAAGATCAAACTACTTGAAATTATTTCTTTATTTAGTTCTTTAAACTAATAAAAAAATCTGATACTTACTCCAATGTAGAATTTACATCTGTTGTAATAGCAAATTTGAAATGTTTTTCCTTTTAAGAAAAAATTCAAATGAGAGCATACTCTGAAATGCAATACTGTTTAGTAACAGACACTTCATTAACAATTAGTTCTCACATATAGTAACTATTTGTCCTGGATTAGGTTAGGGTAGGGTTCCTTTTCACAAGCTGAGTGGGGACAGAGCTGGAGCAGCTGACCCAAACTGTCCAATGGGATATTTGATACCATGAATAGTATATAAGTATACTTAGACTTAGTATATAAGTGGGCGTTGTTGGCTGTGAGGCGTGGTTTGTGGCTTGTGATCACAACTTGGATTTCAGATTGGGAGCAGGCAGGGCATCAGTTTTCCAGATGCTGAGCAGTTTGTGCTGTGCCTCATTTGTTCTGCATTTTCTTTTATCATTCTTGTTATTCTTGTTATTTCTTTTCCTCCTTTTCAGTCCTGTTAAACTGGTTTTATCGCAGCACATGAGGTTTACCTCCTTCGTTTCTGATTCTCCTTCTCATCCCACCACGGTGGGTTGTTCAGAAGGAGTGAGCAAGCAGCTATGTGCTGCTTTTATTGCTGTCTACTAAATGTGTTTCAGGTCTTGTTTAAGGTTAAACAACTACTCAAAAATATCACTGGGAGATCTGCCTGAGGCTGGATAGTTGTGAGTGACAGAGTGTGTGGGATAGCATGGGCAAATGCGTGGTATGGTGAACACCTCCAGTGTTTGGAAACTTCACCCCTGAACAAGTGCAGAATCCTGGAAGACTAGGAGAATATTTGGAAGAAGTATGCTGTTGCCCTGGCAATTCCAGGGAGACCCAAATCGCTGCTCAGTGCTGGGGCCTGGCCGATGCCTACTGAGCCCTGTCCAATACTATGCAGCACCTGCAGGGAGAAGAGAGGGAAAACGGACTGGCAGACCCTGCGGCTGCTTCAACAGGCACTGCGGCTACTCCAACCCTGGTGACAGACACTGCAGCTGAACCAGAGAACCAACCCATGCCAGTATCTGTTGCTTCTATACAGAAGAAATACACAGATCAGTTTTCTTAGTGAAGGATGATGACGCATAAGGGCCATCACAAGAACAGGAGAAAGAGGCAACACCAGAGGTAATCACCCAATCCCTATCCTTGAATAAACTGCGAGATATGTCAGCTGCCATCCAGGTGAGCATGTTGTTACCTGGCTCCTCTGATGCTGGGATAACAGGGCCAATAGCTTGGAATTGGAGGATAGGGAATCCAAGCAGCTGGGTTCCTTGTCTAGAGAAGGAGGCATTGACAAGGCAATTGGAAAGAAGATACAAACCCTCAGCCTCTGGAAGCAACTTCTGTCAGGAGTGAAGGAAAGGTACCCCTTCAAGGAAGATGTTACATGCCACTGAGGCAAGTGGATCACCACAAACAGAGGTATCCAGTACCTGAGGGAATTAGCCAGACTGAAGTTGATTTATAATAATCCAAATAACAAGCAATTACCCACAGAGTCAAGTGAAGTCCAGTGCACACAGCCTGTGTGGCAGAAGTTTCTTGAGACTGCACCACCATCATATGCCAACTCATTGGCAGTAATGTCCTGGAGAGAAAGCAAGGCACAAACGGTGGATGAATGGGCTGGCCAACTCCAGCAATATGAAGGAAGTCTCTCTTCCTCCACATAGGTCTCCATTTCATCTGTGAAAAGTGTCCAGAAAATCCAAAAGCATGTTTGAAAAACTGTCCGGGAAAGTCCAGCGACTGAGAGGACTTTCCTACTTCTCATACGCGTGAACCAGTATCTCAGCTATTAGGAGTAAGCATTCCTCTGCTCAAGAGAAAAGATGTAGAGGGTACACACCACAAGACAGCCTGTGATTTTACCCGTGTGACCATGGAGAGGACATGAGGAAGTGGAATGGAAAACCTACCTTGACCCTAAAGGCACATATATGTCAGTTGCAAGGAAAAACTGTCACAGAAAGGAATTCTTCCAGGAAGAATGCCGCTCTAGTTTCCAGGGGCAGTTCCACGGGTAGAATAGAAGGCTTGATCTTACTTCTGATTCTATTGAAGGGACTGCTAAGTCATTTTTGCAAGAGGTGAATAACAAATACTATGACCAGTATTAGAAGGGCCCTGCCTCCTGCTGATGGAGGAAAGGGACAATGGGATTTATTGGTCTGTGTGGGTTTGGTGACCTGGCGTGTCAGACCCACAGAGTATAAGATTCTAGTGGACACCAGTGCACAGTGTACTCTGATGCCATCAAGCTATAAAGGGGCAGAACACATCTGTATTTCTGGAGTAACAGGGAGACCCCAACAACTAACTGCAGTGGAAACCAAAATGAATCTGACTTGGAATGCATGGCAGAAGCACCCCCACTCCAGTGTGACTGGCCCAAAGACCTCCATGCATCTTTGTCAAAGACATCAGGAGAAGGTATTTCAAAGATCCGAAAGGGTACTGGTGGGCTTTTGGTACAGTGGTCTTGGAGAAGGAGGAAATTAAACAGCTGTTTACCTTACCCAGTCTCTCAGAGGACTCCTTCTGATGAAGAACAACAGGTGCCAGTCGCTATCACAACAACTGAGACTCTGAATCCCAGCAATAAGTTGATTTGTTGACTGGAGAGCCAAGGAATGATCAGTAAGACCTTCTCACTGTTTAGTAGTCTTATATGGCCAGTGTGGACGTCTGATAGAGAGTGGAGACTAACAGTAGGCTATTGTGGCCTGAATGAGCTCATGCTGCTGTGCCAGACGTGCTAGAACTTCCATGTGAATTGGAGTCAAAGGCAGCCAAGTGGGATGCCACAAGTGATGCTGCTAATGTGTTCTTCTCAGTCCCCTTGGCAGGCGAGTGCAGGCCATGGTTTGCTTTTACTTGAAGGAGTATATTCAACCTGCAGATTGCAGGAACAGACTGTGCCAGATATACCAGTCACAAGTTCTGGATGCAGCATGCAACAATCCTGCTCCACACACACACACCATCTCTCCTGCCCTGAAAGATTGTTATGGCAGATGGAGCCAAAGTCATGGATTAAACGAAGTGAACACATATTGTAGAGAGGTGGCCCATAGACTAGGGGTGAGCGGGCAGCCTTGTGGTTCTTTGTTGCTGGCTGCGGCTAAACCACAACAACATTAAAACTACTCGAACAGCGCAATACACCTATACTTTTAGTGCCACAAAACTCCTGACCTAAGCAAGGCAAGCAGATTGAAGACCTAATGAGGCTATTACTGTTGTAGTCTCTTGGTTTTTAGGTGGTTTATCACCTCACATTGGAAATCCTGCACTTATATGTATTAATTATTTAAATGCATTCATTTTTAGGTTGTTCAAGTCTTTCTGATTGCTTTTCCACTGCCAAGACATGTTAGAAGACCTTTACAATGGTGAAACACATTATCTGAACAGTATCTTATTTCTAAAGCAGAGTCATGAAAATGATACTATACTTGCGTAAAGTGCCGTGAGACTGATGTTAAAACTAATATTTTCTTACAGATAAGAGGTTTTGTTGATATTTGGTGTTACACTAAATACCTGTAGGAGAAAAATAAATTAACATCCAGAAATTCCTTAGCGATTCTACACTAACACAGACAAATTAAGATGGCTCAGTCTTTCACAGTGTGTCTGCTCTACATTTCTTCAAAGGCAGATTAGATTAAATTCTTGGAAACTTATTTTACAGTTTTATTATTTAGAAGTTTTACTAAAGAGGTTGGATTTTTTATATAAATACTGAAAATTCTTCACAAACTTTCTTCTTAATTTATAAATAGAACTGCACTTTAAGGTCTACTTACTTAGAAAAGCACAGTCAGTTATAAATATCTTGTAAAGCCACTGAAGGCAACAAGTTTTATAGCTGCTACTGAAATTTGACAAGGAGACTTTATTCTAGTTCCTAGGAATGAAAACGAGGAAGGAAGAAATACAGATTGATATTCATTTCCTTTGTCAAGCTTGCTGAGCTGGTAGCTGAAAGTAATAGATTTTTTTTTCTGTAGTAATACTGCATAATTTTCTATAATGCTATTCTGATCTATTTTATATGCAAATATATATTTGCAATACTCTATCTGTTATCTTTATACCATTTTTCACAATACATACTTCAAAGATTCTTTAATTGTGGTTGTGTTAGAGATTCGGTTTATTACAGTTTGAAAGGAGGTTATAAATACGTGCATGTAACTGAATTCATTAGAAGAATTAAAAATATTTGGGAGATGTGACTAAACGTTGTGTGTAGTTTCAGTCTGGGTTTTGAAATGTTTTTAGTACTAAGAAAGATGAAGACAAGTTTCTTTACAGAAGCTTAATTTTCCACTGAGGTTTTTTTACCATGTTATCTTACAGTGATTGGATAAAGATTTGTGGATGTCCAGAGGAGATGAAAAATTGTGGTTTTAACATGAAGATGAAACAGAAGTTGTATTCATGTAAATCTTAAGTCAATATTTCTACTGGGGATTTAAGACTTGTTTCAACCACCTGAGAAAATATTATTCATATTTATAGCATAAATGTGATACAAAATGGTGGCTTTATGGTTGCGTTACTTTGTCATGGAAGTGTAAGCTCTCCTGTTATTTTCAGTCTGTGTTAAGAAACCTGGAAAGAGTAATAGTCATATATGTTGCAGATATATTCATAACGTACACAAATATGTACAAGCACAGTAATTTCCATTTTGCACATGCTTAATTAAAAAAGCTTGATTGAGGCAAGTGTGAAGACCACTGATGTAAATGTTGCTTCATATGTCAGACAGCCAAAAGCTATAAAGCCATTCAATTGTACTTAAGAAATATATTTAGTAAAATAGTGTCTGATTGATTTTAGGATCTCACCTTATTTTTAAGAAACAAATTTAGTACTTGAGGGGAATTCGTTTCAGTTGTTTCGATCCTGCTGGAAATGTTTTTTCGTATTTGAAGATAAAATTCTGACAGCAAATAAAAGGACTATGGATTCTTTTCTTCCACAGTTTACAGTCAGTTGAACTGTTCCACACCAATCTCATTTGATTTTGTACCTACAAAAAAAGTATTCCTTTTCCTTTAGTCTTGTCAGCTGCCTGACTCCTCTCATTATGTTTGCAGGATTTTTTTCTCATTGTTTTTGGTTGCTCTGCCCCCTTTAGCTGTTTGGGTTTTTTTCCTTCTAGGTATTAAGCAGGATATAAAAATTAAACCTTTCTCCTCAGTTTAAAGTTCTTTTTATCCATCATGCTAACCTCAGTCTCAGCTGGCAAATAGCTCACATTTTAAAGATTGTTGCATTTCACTGTCTGAGCATCTCCTGATTCAGCCTTTGAAGCCTTCTTTTCTTCATTATCTAGTTGTGCTTTTACACTCTTCTCTGGATAGCAGCAATGCAATGCAGTAAGTACAGAGGATGCTGAGTGTCACCTTAAGCTTCTTCAGCAGTTTCTCTAGCTAAGCAGTCTCCTCTGACCCCTTCAAGTAGGAGTGCTGAAGAATGTGTACTGACATCAAGTACGAGATGTGATTTTGTTCTGTTTTTTTTTTCTCAAGTACCCTGAGTACTTTTTAATAAGCTCCAGGTCTGCATCTCTTTAGTTTTCTTCTTCTACTCTTCGTGTTTTTCTGTGTTTGTAGCCTTTTTTTAGGATGGCATCCACCTGTCTTACTTGGATTCACATGCAGTGGAATGTAACTTACTGTGCCAAAGTAACCCCAAACACAATTTTATGTCTCAGTTCCATTTTCCTGCAGAGTCCTGCTTTTGTGCGTCACCAGTTTCTAAATAGGTTTTATGTTCTGTACATCAGCTTTTCAGTAGTTTGTAAGAGATATCAAGGTGGTAATTATCAGTCTAGCTGTTAATGTACAGTCTTGAGTTGTCAGATTTTGTTTTCAGAATAGCCTTACAGACAAGACAGACCTTGGACAGACTGAATCACCGTGGGAAAGGGAAACAACACTAGGAGAAGAAGTACTTGGTGGAGAGACACATGCCAGAGCTATGGAACCTGCATGGAAGCTGTATTAACTTAAAAAGAAGGCTGATTGTTATTCATATATATCTTCTTTTTCTGGTTTCACATTTGATAGCAAAAAACGGGTTTTGCTTCTGCATAGCAATACTACTTTTGAAATCATAGGGTCACTTCAGCATATAGTCTATTGTTGCCTCCAGTGCCTGTAAGCAAGTAAAATCACTTGCTGAAGGAAAACAGCATGGTCTTAAAGTTGTAATGAGACTTTGGCTGCTGCTACTTTGAATTTATCAGATCTGAATTTAGATTGATATTTTTCAAGGTATTTAAGCTACTGCGTAACTTTAAGCAGATGAGTAATCCCTGTTAAGTCAGTGGAACTACTTAAAGGTTTAAAGTAATATGCATAAATATCTTACCAAATCAGGATATTAAGAGAAAGGAGCATGTGCAGACTCATTTTTGTGTGTTGTTTTTTGTTTTGCAAATATTTCTATTGGTCAATTTTACTGTAATTATATTTTTTGTATTAATCATATATCAGATGGCAGGAGATTAAAAATTGGTGCCAAGTGTTTAATCTTTTTCTGAAGGAGTTCTGCACAGCTATTATTATTTATATGTGCTGTACTTTCAGCTTGATAGGATTTTAAGACTATATTGAGTGTCACATGAATTTGTGCTGTGAAGTTGAGTAATTTATGCAGAACATTTACAAAAAAATCTGTTACTGGATTCTAACTGCAGCTGAGAGTGCTGCACTGAAAATGGCTTTTATCTTCCTGTGTACATTGTAAAGCTTTTTGGCTAGATAACCGGTTATGTTGACTTTACTACTTGCATGCCTCCAGAGAACTACTGATTTACTGAAGAATTTAAACTTGTTTCAGTTAATGCAGACCATCAGTTTCTTTTCTGGCTCTGGTGAAAAATAGTCATCAGCCAGCAGACCCATCAAGTGGGAAATTTCCTGGGGTGTGCTTACTTTCCTGGAGCTGCATATCATGCAGAACAGTTGTCTTAAGCCTTATCTACAGATCAAATATGGTAATTTAGCTGTAGTAATGGTTTTCTGTGGAAGCGGTGTTATAATTTAATTGATATCACTTATGAGAGGAGTAGCTGAAGATGCCTTTGTTAGATATAGCTGTGTCCACGCTGGGATCAAGATATTAAGAGACTTCGTATTGTTCAGTCTGGAGAGGAGAAGGCTCTGGGGAGACCTTAGTGTGGCCTTTCAATGTATAGAGGAGGCTTGTAAGAGAGACAGACTTTTTACCAGGTCCTGTCGTGATAAGACAAGGGACAACAGTTTTAAGCTGAAAGGGGGTAGATTTAAATTGGACATAAGGAAGGAATTTTTTACTGTGAGGATGGTGAGGCACTGGAACAGGTTGCCCAGAGAAGTTGTGCATGCCCTATCATCGGGGCAGTGTTCAAGGCCAGGTTGGATGGGGCTTTAAGCAACATCATTTACCGAAAGATCTCTCTACCTACGGCAGCAGGGTGGTGGACTAAATGACCTCTAAATCTCCCTTCCAACTCAAACCAGTCTGTGATTCTCTTGTTTTAAGGAAAAGAACAAAAATTATCATCAAACAGGTGACTAGAATTGTTGGACTGGTATAAAATATATACATTTAAAAGGATTTAGTGGATTGTTGTCATTTTTTGCTTCCTAATATTGACTGAAGTCCTTTCTGTTGTTTTAGAATAAACATAGCCTTGTTCACCAAGGTTAATGAGACTGTTTACTCATAAACTGATTAGGAGATTTAGGTCAATTTTGTTATTTTTTTTGACTAAAAGCGAGAATAGAGTGGTCCTAAAGATGTGTTGGTGTGCAGACTGCAACCTAATCTGTGGGACATGAGACCCTGGTTCCACCAACCCTGTCTTACTCCCGGCCGTGATTTTCCATTCCCTCCCTTACCCTGGTAGTAGCGTTTGAGCAGTGTTGTGAGTCTGAGCAGTATTTTTTGTTGGACCAGGAGGAGAGGATCTGTCTCGCCACAGATTCTTGGTGGGGTCCCTTCCACATGGGTCAAATCATGCCAGCAATGACTGAGCTAACGTTGAAGAGAAAGTAAATGTTCACTCCTAGTTGTTAAGATGGTGGTCTTTTTCAGGTAGAAAAAGTAATTATTGCCAGGTGTCACAGGAAAACTTTGTTTGTTTTGCATCCTGATTGTATTTTGCTTTCCTTTATTTTGTTTTCTTTCATAGCTTCTAAATGACCAAAAGGAAAAACCTTCAAATTAGTGGAGCATCGTTGGTTTGTGTTCTGTAGCTGCAAAATGGTTGCAATCTAAGGTGCCTATAATACCAATATTAGGGAATGCTATAAAGGATTGAGCTTCCTCTCCTATATTTAACATACTTTGGGGGATATGTCTCAAGTGTTCCTTCTTTGTTCTTTGCGAGAATATTTTTATTAATGTTTCAGTTTTGTTATTTTAATAGTTAACCATCATAGAATGGTCTGTGTATTTCTGGGATTGCAGTAAAAATGACTTCCTGAAATTCAGGATTTTGGAGACTATCTCCTTGCAGATGGTATATTGTTCTCAGGCTGCCTTTAAACTGTCACTGAGCACATTAAACTTCAAAACTCTACAGTGTTGCTTCTGAAGTTTATCGTGTAATCTCTTATGAAAAGCTTACATGTAATCTGTAATTACTATAAATATCATGAATGCATTTAGCATTTTAAATTTGGGAAAAAAATAAAATACAGAGAGGTAAGATAACATCCAGCCCTCCTCAATACGGGCCAAGGTCTTGAATCTAGTGTTTCTCACCAGCTGCTGCTGTCTTCAGAGGTGTCTGGTCAGTAAGAGACATTGAGGTGCTATAGAAGTAGTACTGAGTTTAGGTGCTAAAAAGTGTTGGGGACTGCCGATTCAAATCTTACTGTTTGTGTTTGTAGCCTCTTATTACTGAAGGTATGCAGTGTAAGAGGTGCTGACTATTGAACACCAGGGCTTGCTGTGTGCTTTTGGATAGGTGAATGCAAAATACTAATCTCAGCAGTGTGTAAAGCAAGTAAATGAAGAAGGAGACTTCACGTTACCTTGACTGTCTCTGTGGAGCTTAATTTATGCAATAGCAAATTAATTTACTGAGAGTAGTCATGATACTTCAGTCAAAATAAGATCATCTATTATAAGGAACCTAGCTTTTGTTACAGAGCTTTTATCTTTTTAAGGACTGCAGTCTGAAAAGTGATAATATAATATTTACTCACAATAGGGTGCAGTGTCTTTCATACCATGTTTGAATTCTGAAAAACTGTGGATTCACAGCACATTAGGTATTGATCAAAGGCTTCTCTGTGTTCAAACTAGAACCAGGATAATTGCATCTGTTCTAAGTCATTCCATTTTGTTATTTCTGTAAAAGACCCTGTATGTGGAGAACTGCACAGTTAGCTAGAAATAAGGGTCCTTGAATGTGAAATGACTGAGGATACGAAAAACAATTACTGCTTCAGCTTTCAATTTCTTTTATGAAAACCCACAGTGTGCATCTGGGGGAAAAAAAATAGACTGAAGTTTGAAGGATGATGTGGTAAATGATTGGTTACTTTCTCTGTCATACATACTCTGTAGAGCTCCTAGGGGATGTCCTCAGGCAGATGCCTAGACAGTCAAGACATATATGCTTTGTATATATGCTTTGTTTCCTTTCATCATCAAAGTGTATAGAAACATCTACATGTATTTTACAAGACAGTTGGTATTCTGGTGCGTGCACTACACACTTACACACACACATACTCTCCCTCTTCCCTCGGAAAGCAAACCGTTCTTCTTTAGCTGGCAGAAGATCAGAGGAAATGTCAGAAGATGGTGACAGAAAAGTACATAAATTTTAGTTCTGCTAAAGTAGAAAACTTTAAAAGTAGGTACTCCATAACTGGAGATGTTCCAGATATTGCCATGTTGTCTGAAATAGTATCCACATGCCCTTTTGAAAGAAGCAGCAGGCAGTGTGGTGCCTCTGTTCACTGAGGCTGTATTCATCTTGAAGCAGGAAGATGCATCCCTATAAACTTTGCTTTGCTTACTGACACAAAGTGAGATAGAGTTACACAGTGTGTCTGCCACAGAGGACATTAACAGGCAAAGGCAAGATACAGCCTAACACTTGGAATCTGTTGCCAAAGCCAACTCATAGATAAGGGGCAGATTCCTACTGGAAAGTTAATTGAAATTTGAAGCAACTGAATGAAGAAATTGGTGGGTTCTATCAGCCCTCCCAGTCAGATTTTGATGTCCATCAAAACATATATTGTAATTCAGTGGAGGTTCTTGGCATGATGCAGGAATCACTTGGTGAAACATTTTGGGATCTTTACAGAGATCCACCTAAACAGTTAGAGTGGTCTCTAGTCATCTTAAGATGTGTGAGCAAGAAGAGCGTTAGCCTTTTACTGGTATTTTTTTCTTCTGAGGCATAATTTCCTAGAAAGACTTGGAACAACCTGTGGTTCCCATGATCCTTCTGAGGGACATGTCTACCAGAGATGGGTTATTCTATGTCGGGTTAGGTCTCGGCCTGTGTTCAACATTGAAGAGGAAGTGTGCTTAAATATAACAATTGGTTCACTTGGAGATGAAAAAAACAAAAGAGGAAGAGATGTGAAGGTTGCAAATTGTAAATATAGATCAGAAGACTCATGGGGACCCTCATTTAGATTCTTCTTTCTTTGTTTTTGTGTTAGGTGGAAAAATATCGAGATATTTTGTGTCAATAACATAAAATTAGTCCTATCTTCCTTCTTTTCTACAAAACCTTTTACCTCCTTAGCGTGGAGGAAATATTTGAATGTTTGAGTTTCATTTGCTATCTTTAGTGATTCCTTAACATCCCCCTTGACTTTTCTGAATGCAATACTCCCTGTCCCTAGCTGTCAAAAATGATATTTTATGTAGAATGTATTTTCTATTTAATTCTCTATGTCTCCTTTTTCCCTCAAAGGGCTTTATTTTTCAGCCCTTGCTGTGTTCTTTTCTCTGTTTTAAATTGTTCTGTGCTTTATTTTTCACTTCTACCTCAGTTATGCTCTCTCTTGCCTCTCGTGTGGCTTTAGGCATAGTTTTGGGACCAGCATCACTGTATCTGTGCAAGTTTTATTCCATTCACTGTGGCCTCTCTGATACCACTTTTTCTTTTAGTGCTGCAATGTGATACAATAAAGTAGTTTTAGGGAATGTGAGAAAATTACTAATAAATTGCTGAGTGTTATACTGATTGGTATCAAGGATTATTGTAACTACTATGCTTGCAAGTTGAGTCACCACCTGTCTAGCTGCTAGAGATGCTGATTTTAGCTGGACATTATAATACACCTTGTCAAGACATTATATTTAATCTTCAAAATATAATTATGTGTTTGCAGGTGGCAGCTTAAAATGTAAAGATGCTCAGTAAGTGTCTTTTTTCTTGCTTTTTTTGTATCAGTGATACAGGCAGAGAAGTTAGATTTATTAAATACAACAGAAGGAGGATATTGGCTTTCTTGGGGTCATTGTGTAAGACTACCCTTCTTTTCCTTGAGCTGTGGTGGTTGTGGGTGTCATCCTTTCTTTCTGCAAAGCTCAACAAGAAGCATATATCATTTATTTCAACAGCTTAAACCCTTTGCAGAGGTGGGAATTCGATTTCTGTTGTTTGTTGGTTTTTTTTTTAAATTTGGCCCAGGTCTACAAATGGCTTAGAATTTAGATACTTAGCTTAAAACCCAGTATCCTTAGCTCTTTAGGACCCATAATCCTGTGGAAATAACAGTTATTATTTAAAGGTCTCACCTGTTGATACTGTAATGGGTGAAGTGAGGAGCAGGCATCCATGTTCATTTTTGCAAGCGAATAAGTAAATTGCATACTAGAGGAAAAGATTCTGTGTTTTGATCTTATGCACAGACTTGGTGACAGACCTGCATTACCCACCCTCATGCCAACAAGGGGCGTGACTGGAGTCCAACCTTTAATCTTCAATCTTTTCTGGTTAAAGCTACGTTTGTTTGGCATACTCAATGCGACGATTCCCAAACAGGGGCACCTCACTCCCAGACTGGGTCATACCTGGGGTTCTGAAAGACCAGTGAGGCTACAGGGCTGGCCACAGTAGACCTACTGCCACGTCAAGGAGCATCCTTTCCAGCAAGCTGCCAGTTGCCTGAGGTTGAGGAAACTGTTTTTAAGGCCAGACAAAGTTTCTCCTCAAAGGATAACTGATAAAGCTACTGAGAAAATAGAGAAAGCAATACTTTTTGTGTTTAATTATTTTTCTGATTATGGATTATACTGATTTATTTTAAGACGAGGTGCCAATTCCTTCTTCATTACTCTGAACTAGAGAAAAAGAAACGATAAAGCCTAATCAATTAAGTTGTAAGTATGGTTTAGTCTGTTGTAGGGAACCCATTTGTACCTATCAGTTCTATTAGCAGGCATTTTAAAATGTGACAGAACAAATTAACGTAATTGAGTTTGAACGTGACTTTATCTAGATGTAAATCTCAGCAACAAGATAAGCCAAACTTTTTTATGGTAGTGGAAAAAAAGATGTTTTAATTTTAGAGAATATCTTGAATGATACACGTTAATAGTCATTACCATTCTTCTAACAGCCGTGCCGAATTCATAAGGTACCTGAAGTAACGTATCCACTGTTTAAATATATGAAAGTAATATTAAAAGCAGTTTCGTAAAGGATTTGGATTTAAAAATTCCTTTAAGTAACTAACACGCAGAAATAAGCAGGTTGTTTTAGGAAGCTTTTGGTTTTCCTTCTGCTTTCCTTGCAATAATAGGAACATTTCTGTATCTAAATTGACTTAAATGTTTGTCTGAAGCCTGTGTTGGTGGGTTACACAAGCAAGAAGAGGGACCCCAGCTTCCATTTCTCCACACTGAGCTATTATAGGACAAAAACTTCACTTGTCCATCGTGTTTTAGAGCTTTTTTATAAAAGATTTATCGACAATAATCTGGACTATAAGAAGCAGTAGAAGCCTTGTTATCTATGTTAACATGGACACATTAAATTAAACTTGTTTTTGTTCTTCCTTAACTGTCTTCAATTATCTGTGCTCTATTTTGGCCTACACTTTATTATGGAAATTTTTTTCTTTCATGAGCTCATAGGGAGCCCATGATCCATCGTATTTCTTTTTGGAGTGACATACTGGGTATCTTGAAAACTTTTGCAATTGTCAATAGCAATTTATAAAAGCAAAAAGATCTTTGCCTGTTGTTGTGAATGATCTAGTGTGTCACCAAGATTTATCGTCAGCATCCTAAAATAAAGAAGATATTTTGTAATCGTGGCAATGTGGCATTTGAAGAAAGGGAGTCATCTGTTTCCTTTTAACAGTTGGTTGAGTACATAAGAACGAGGCTTCAAGAAGTGAAGTCTGGCTAGATTAACATGCCTTTGCAGTATGTTATTTTGGCCTAAGTTTGGAAACCTATAAATTTAATTAGCTTGGCAATTGCATTTGCAGATTCTAGTCTAAATACTGTTAACCCTTGTATCTTTATTTTCAAAATCTTGCCTGTGTTTTTATGCGTCAAAGAACCAACTGGAGAGCTGTTAACTTTTCTGAGAGCAATATATTATTTCTGAGACAGTATTGAAACGCTGTTTTGAACAAAATTATCAGTGTGTGCCATATTTCTTGTCTTTGAAAACATCAACTCAGCCAAAATGTTAAAGAACATGGGGCTCCCACCATGTAGACGTTGATATTAATACTGTTTTTAGAGATGAATTATCAAAACAAGATGAGGTTACTCATTAAGTAAATATCTAACACTTAAAGAATTGTAAATGCCAAAAAATACATAAAAAATTTCTGTCCTAAGTCAGTACATATCAAAGAAAATAATTACTTTGTTAAACTAAGTGATGCCAAATATTTGTTTCTAATATTTCAGTGCATTTTCTAATATTTCAGGTTAGTTAGCTTGGCTCTTTCTTTTGAAATCAAGCCATATTAATGTAGCAGATTTTAAGTCAATGCTGATGGATGCATGGCGCCTGAGTAGCTTGCGTGAGTGTTTTGAAGTTATCTAGATACCAACTGGGGTAAAACTGTTTCCTGACTGTGTGTTTGTGTATTCAGCTATAGATACATATATTTGAATCTGCTTATCTGATTCCAGAATAGAATAAGTAACTGGTTAAATAGAGGGTATTTTGGGTGAGGCACTGACAGCCAATCTACCTGATATATCATGTATACTCCCTTGTTGTGCGAGTACTGTATTTTAGGTACTTATATTCTGAATTACACCACAACCAATCGCAGATTTGAGATTATAATGCTACATGTTCCTAGTAAGTGTAAATGCAACCCCTGCCCCTCCCCCAAACATCAGTATTTTTAAGAGTATTTTAAACCAGTGAAAATTATAAATTCTTAGCAGCATCCTAGATTTTGGCTTTTTGATAGAGAAGTCTCCTGGACAGGCAGCATCTTTGATTAATTTATCTATGTTCTTTCTCTAGTCAGGCAATATACACTAGAAAGATGGTTGTTTTTTTTAATATGGGATAAAGAATGTACCTTAAAAACACAGGAAATAAATGCAAACTAATGAAAACTTAGTGGAAAAGGTCAATGGGGGTCAACAGATGAAGGTGCGATGAACGGTTAATTCCATGTTCAAGAGATCTTAATGAAAAGCAGCTTTCTACTCATAATATGGTAGTTTTATGTATTCTAACAATTTAAAATGAGGCATGTGGTGAGAAATAGTTTCTGGATCCAGGATTGCTTTCAGTCTTAGTTTAGATTTCACCTGAATGGTAGGGTGATAGTTGTCCTTCTATGTCTGTGTCACTGATAAATAAAAATACTAGAAGTAATCTCAGCACAGAAATTATTTTACCTACTGTATTGTTTTGTATTTTTATTGCATTCTTCACCAACTGCTCCAGTATGGGTTCCTTCCGTGGGGTGCAGTCGTTCAGGACTACCGCTCCAGCGGGACTCCCCCATGGGGTCAAGAGTCCTGAACCTCTGCCAACCTCTGCTCCAGTGTGGGCTCCTCTCTCCATGGGTCCATAGGTCCTGCCAGGAACCTGCTCCAGCATGGGCTTCCTACAGCGTCACAGCCTCCTTCAGGCACACCAGTCTGCTCCAGTGTGGAGTCCTCCATCCCCTCCTTCTTAACTGACGTTGGTGTCTGCAGAGTTCTCTCACACATATTCTCTTCTGACTGCTGCTGCTGTTGCACAGGGGGTTTCCCCCTTCTTGAATACATTATATCAGAGGTGTTACCACCATCACTGATTGGCTTGGCCTTGGCCAGCAATGGGTCTGTCTTGGAGCCGGCTGGCATTGGCTCCCAATATCAGACATGGGCACAGCTTCTCACAGAAACCATCTCTGTCAGCCCCAACCCCCTGCTCCCAAAACCTTGCCACGTAAATCCGATACAAGTCCCCAGTCCTTAACCTACCAGAAACTAATGAACTCCTGAGGTTGTCCCAGATGTGACTTATCCACGCCACTACATTAAGTACATAAATGCAGGAACAGTAGGTGCATATTTCTGTAAATAAGACTATTCCTATAAATAAAATTGTCGCTTTTAGTTGCTGCTGTAAAGTCCAAGAGTTAGCTATCTCAGAGAAGCTGTTTAAGTGTATTCATAGAGGAATATGAGGAGACTCGCCCTCAGTGTTCTGAATGGAGCTATGTGCCAGGAGTGCAGCATTGTGATGCCCTGGCGCACAGAGCTTGGAGCCAACTGGCTTCTGGGACAAGGGAAGGAAGAAGGGGCTGCGTCCACCGCCGCCACCTGTCTGCTTTCTCACTTCCAAGAAACAGACCGTTGAGTCTTGTAAAAATGAGACAAAAAAGGAATTGTAGATGTGACAAGAGAAATGACAGGCAAAATGAGAATGATGACAAGAAGAAACTAAGGAAAAGATAGATATATTCGTATGAAAGTATTTAGCAAAAAATACAGAGTTACTGGGCTTCTTTCTGTCCAGCAGTTAAATATTATTCTTGGTGAGTTGACTTAAGTTATTTTTGTCCTTGATAGTCCGATTCTTTTTCTGTTTAACTGAGCTGAGGGCAATTATTTCTTAGGCAGTACTTCTTACAGAAGTTGTATTGGGTGACAAAAAATGCTGACCTCTACAAAAAAAGAATGATGGAGACATGTCAAAATTAAGAGAAATTAAACTAGTATTGTTTTTACATTTTATTACTTCCATTTGTTGCTCTTCCTAAATCTGTCTTGGTATTTCAGTGTTTATTTTACTTTCGGTGTCCATGAAAATTTTATCCACTGGCTACTGTTAAAGAACTCTCTAAGGTTAGATATCACTTAAAGCTTGAAAAGGAGGAATGTTTACCTGTATTTAGTGGTTTTGTGAGAATACAGTTTCTCATAGAGCTCCTGTTTTACTGATGCTTACAACGGGAAAGTGTGGCAGGAATGTGTGGGGCAGGAGAACAGCTGTGCCAATTAGAAGTTGAAAACACAAAGAAGTAGTTACGGTGTTTTAAGTTATTACTCCTGAGTGAATAACTGAGCTTATGGCTTTCTGCAGGCTTTTAAGCTTAAGCCTTGGGGTCACTTACCATTTCAGCGTGCTCCCACCAGCAGTTGTAAATATGAAGCTAAACCCATGTGGGTGTGATGAGTGGAGCAGGGCATGGGGAGGTGTGGAGTGGGGCTGAGCTGGGTGGGCATGTGGCCCTTTCCGACTGAAGGAGAGCAGAGCCATGCTAACAAGAAGGCTGTGAGTCAGGGAGGTGGGCAAAGCTGTGCCCTTAGATTGCTCACAGTGAATAAACGTGCTAAGAAGAAGTGCAGCTGTGCTTTTTTAATATGCACTGCAGGAGATTTCAGCAGCCTGATGATATATCATGCATTAATGTTGAAAAGATAAACACATTTGGAGAGCACAGGAAGGCCTTGTGTTTTTATGTTAGCAGAATGCTTCCTAATGAATAAGAACGTGCTGCTGACTGCTGCCATATGGCAGCTTTTCTAATTTTAGTTTGATACAGATGCATAATTCTCCCTTGTTTTACCTCCTAAAACCTTCCTGAGATGTTACATAGTTTTTCCTATAAGATTTGATCTATAGTTTTGGGGGGATGGGGAGGAGCATATTCAAGAGTCTTAATAGCTTCTTTGCTCTGGACAGATGTATGCTTTATGATGAAAGAGCAACCTCACTACATAATCTCTTCCTTAAAATAGTAACTAACTTTATTGACGGGGATGGATAAGCTGGTCTTAAAATTGATTGCCGAAATAGTTGCTGTTTCTTAGGCACTGGTTTCTTGAAAAATTACTTGCTTTCAGGGAAAAAAACCCCAACTTGTGTTGAGGCATTGGGAACTGGGTAAGAAACGTGCATGTGGATATCATGTTCCATATGAAGTGTGGATCATAGTGCTTTGAATTACGCAGCTGCGAGGCAGGGCTGCTTTCCCTGTGGTTAACCAAGCATCAAAATAACTTACACGTTCTTCACTGCTGTGCTTCATCGTGTGTAGTGATCCAAAACTACTCACATTACCAACTATAAGCTTTCTTTTTTCATTGGGTTTTTTTCTGTTTTTTATTCAAGTTGATACATTTGAAGGTCCTTTTTCTGTGGCCCTATTCATGTTAAAAAGTTTCTGTCCACAGCCATAGTCAATATCATTACTTAGAAATAGGCATGCACAGATACTATTAAATCTAATCTTTCAAATGTCATTAAATCTAATACTCAAGACTTGTAATGTCAACTAAAATTTAACAGTTAGCTAAGTATGCTTTCTATTATATGGTAACATTAAATTTTAATACTGTATCTACCCTTATCTTTCGCCGGTTACATACTTCTACTGTTTCCTTGATTGTTTGTTTGGATTTATTTTTGCACAGTAATTTTAGGAGAGATGAGAAGGATCACACAGGCTAAACTTACTAATATGCATGAGGCAAGACAAAAATAATTGACTAATATATACAAAAAATGGAGACTATAAGTTGGTTCCAAGACAATTGTAGTGTAAAATTTAATGCCATGTTTAAACATTATATAGTATTTACAGTCATTTTCAAGTCATGTTCCAGTTACTGTTATAAGATTCTTGATTCATGTGATTTTTTTTCTAATGTGCGGAACTGAGCTTTCTAGTATCCCTTCTAATAAATCTCTTTGCTTATACTTCTTACCTACTATTTTTACCTCAACCTTTTTTCTCAGTAGTTTTTAGACCCTGAGTGCTGCCCTGTCTAGTGTTTAGCCAGCATCTCTTTTTTGCTCCTCTTGTTCTATGAAGAACCGTGTTTCTCCTATGAAAAATGAACTAAATGTGTGTTGATACAGATTTTCTCTGAGGTTGTGCTTCATCTTTTTGTAGTCCCTACAGAAGCTGTGATTTTGTTCTTTCCTTTTAAAATGCATTTTGGTTTTGCAGAGCATGAAGGGGGGGAAACTTCTGTAGTTGGTTTTGTTAAAGAAGTTGGAGTAGAACTTGAATACAGACAAACAGAGCTTTTCGGGTGGTTCAGCTTGTCCTGCCTGCCCACCTGTCAGAAGGGAGGGTTTGAAACACAACCAAGAGAATGTGATGTCTGTCAGTAACACTTCTGAGGCTGTTGTCAGAAATCCAGAGAGAACCCACATAGCTTGAGTTGGGAGGATGGAAAACCAAGAAAGCTTCCTAAGTGAAAACATAGCAGGAGACTTCCAACTATTGCTTTTGGCTTCTCTTTCTCTGACTTACAAATTTCTGTTAAACTAATATGATTTCACAAAGGTTTGCTTTCAGAATCTGGAATGAGCTTCAAATAAAGCTTGAGGCTTTCCCACTGATAGACTTGTCAGAAAATATTTGTGAGGGCTTTATTTTCCTCTTCTTTTTTCCATATATTAACATAGAAAAGTAAATAGCGTTTATGATCACTAGGAAGCTGCCCAATTGAAAATATTAATATGTATTTTAGTTTATTAATGCATATACAGTTGTAAACACATCCACAGTTTAAAGTCTAAAACCCACACATCACTAAAATGCTACATAATTGGATATGTATATTCTTTGTAGTATCTCTCTCAGGAGTACTTCTGTTTTATTTAATTTTTTTTTCTTTCTCTAGGCTAAACTCGTAATTGAGCAGAGCTAATAATTATTTCATGTGTGTGAAGTCTATTCCACCGTAATTTAGATAAAATAGGCTTGATCCCTGGTAGCCATACTCATAAGGTTGGGATTGGTTTCTAATTTAACACTCAGTCTCCAGCGGAGAATTCCCTGCATAGAGATGAAGCCATGGGAAGCCCTTTTCCACCCTGCTCACTTCCTCCACCAGCACAAGGCTGTGTTTCTCTTTCCATATTAAACCTCTGCTCTGTTTTTGCCACTAGACCCATAGGATACATGGTAGTGCTCTCCTGGTGTTTTACATTTGAACAGGGGCATCGCTGTTCTAGGAGGCAGCATCGCTGGAAGGTGCGAGATCAGGAAACTGGCACCCGCTCTCATATTAGTGGCCACAGTGGAAAAATCTAGCAGCTGTGGTTAGTAACAGGGTAATACCAGGAATTCCCATGGGGCTGAAAAAAAGGCTTCCGAGAGGCTTTGCAAGGTTTGGCCTCTGCTGCTATTTTCCTAACCCCTAACATTCAAAAAATCATTAATCTACTGTAGAAATAATAAACTCTTTGTGCTTTTTATTTGTTTCTAGGGTCCCCAGTGAACCTAAAAAAGATAGAAGTGAAAAAAGGAAAAGTAAACTTTACAGTTTTGCACCAGTACTTAACACCAGAAGCTGGAACTGTTAGGGAAAAAAAAAAAATACACACACACACACGAAACTCGCCATAAATGCAGGAGTGTTGTCAGCACTAGAAATTCATGTATCGGTTGTTGGATTTTTCCACCCTTCCTGCAACAAATCCTTGTTCTCAATTAGCCCCACGTGCTTTATCACTGCAGAGAAGATTTGCGTTTTGAGACATTCCCTATGCCTGTCTGCAGGACAACACCGCTGACAGGGTTTGCATTTACTTTTCCTGTGTGTGCTGGTAGAGTCCTCACGAGAAACTTTGTAGTTCAGTCAAAATGGATAATGTACTGCACAGCTTGGCATTATCAGTAGCTGCGGTTTATAGTGTCGACGTAAGTTACTGCTGGTCCTATTCAGAGGCTGTCTGAAGCCATGGGTTCCTATACAATGCCATTTAAATAAATGTATAGGAACCCATGGCCTTCATGTATAGCCTCTTCTAAGCTCTCCAGCCACTAAACTTCTTACACAATTAAGTTACAGATCCAATTACAAAAGTCTATCATTTGGGAGCACTTGTGATTTATAATGCTTTTCAGAATGCCTAACCTAGATGTCATGAGTAGTAGTGTATTGTCATCATCACTTGGAGAGGCAGGTGTAGGTCTAAATGGCGTTTTCATGCACAGAGGGGAAAGCGGCCTTTGAGAGACTGGATGTGAGGCTTGAGATATCTGTGGTCTGACCTGGTGTCAGGTGTCTATGTTAATTACCATTACAGTAGTAAAAGTCTTTCTCTTTTTTCTTTGTATAAAACCTTGCTTGTGTGCATAAAGAAGAACAGTTGTTTTTATAGGCTTGTTATTGGTGGTTTGAATTAGCTTGGTTTTAAGAATGCAAAAAATGTTCAGCAAATGTTTTGTGTTATGTGAAAAATTATCAGTAAGAAGTAATGTTTGTAAATTTGTGAAACCAGGAAATACCATGTAGTGAATGTGCTTGCATACCATTGCTGTACTGTATCTACAGCCCCTCCTTTCCAGCACAGTGAAGATAATCCCTTGTTCTACAATACTCAAGATGGTATCAATGGCTGAAGCAGTCAGGGGATGAAAGCAGGAAGCTTGTATCTGTATCCAGTAGAATATTTTGCAGTTTGAAGTGAGGGATCTCTTTATGCTACCAAGAACAGATGTGAAACAAATATTATCACTGACTTTATTAAAAGCTCAACTCTATTTTTAGACTCTTAGAATTCTTTCACATTTTCTAGAATATGTTTTCAGTGCTGTATGATCGTGTGGTGCCAACTCTGCTATACTCTAGTATGGGAAGGATTGTTCTTTTTTTTTTTTTTTTGTTAATCTCTATGTTTTGCCAAAAGTAGACGATAGAAAAGAAAAAAAGGAAAGAAAATTCCACTGCAGTTCTTAGTCCAAACCAGAAACACTGTTTTTGTCTCCTGGTGAGCTTAAGTGGCAGAGGAAGGGTTAATAGTTATTTCTAGCATATTTATTTCTATCAGATTATGCTAATCAAAGTGATTTGAAATTGTTGCATTAGTTGCAGGAGTCCATCTTCAGAACAACTTTGTTCCATTATTATCCACAGTAGTGTTTTATTGTGTATGAACACACTCTAAGAAGACAGTTAAGATTATTGTGACTCTTTTTTCATGAAAGCAAGAAACTGTAGAAATCAAGGATCAGACTGCCCAGGTGACCAAAGCTTTATTGCCAGCAGGTGATCGCTGGTGGGAGAACACCCAGAGGTTGTCAGATGCAGTTCCTGTATGTCTGAGCAACGTATATTCACACTGACTTTATAACCTCTGCAGAGGAAAGTGTTCAGAGGAACTTTGGCTGCAGTACTGCAGATCTACAGATGGTGGAAAATACTGTACATTTCAATTTCATGACTGATGCTTCAATTTTCACTAAGGATAATTTTCCAAGGGCCTTTTGCTCCATCCACGCATGATATTTTCAATAATTTCTCCAATTAATTTTCTTCTGGTTTTATTGATCTAGAAGGCACAAATTCTTGTTATGATCATTTTGGTTTGCTTTCATATTTATTAAAAATAATCTATTGCATAATACTAAAAATAAAAAGTAATGATTTTTAATATTCTAGATTGCCGTATAGCCCTAGCTTTTACATAATTGCTTGAAAAATAATAAAAGAATGTTTTGAGTATAGAAGTAGCAACAAAAAATTACTTGCTTCATTAACTTATAATGTAGAATATGTATTTTGTATAATGTTTTTATTACTTTTCCCTTAAGCACTAGTATCATTCTTGGAATAGAAAAATTAATATAGTGTCCATTACTTGATGGGAATTATAAACCCTCTTTATTTGAAAGTGCCATTATGCATGAATGTCATTTATATTTGGAGTTGGATATGATCTGTGATACTGTATATAGCAGACTAATATGTAGCATTATGCTCCAGAAACCTTAAATCATTAGTTTCTTGCCTGTAATTTTCAAATATAGCATTTGAAATTCTATGTTGTTTTAATAACATATTGATAAATAAGGCAGTATGAAAATTATGTGATAGTAAAAATGTGGGTGGAGGCATGGGAACAGAAATGAGGCTGCTGTTTCTCAGTACTGAAACAGTAGATTGTGGACTTATGTTTTTCCTTCTAAAAATAGTGATCATGGAAAAGTTGTGCAGCTGTGAGCTTTGCATGCTCCTTTAGATCAGTCTTTTAATACACCTTGAATCCTGGCTTTTGCTCCTTGTGCCTTTATGAAGAGCCCTTGTCTTTGCCCAGGGATATGTTTTGCAGTTCAGTAAAATGTCTATGAGAGAAACACCAGGTATTACTTTATTTGGGTCACAAAACTGAAATGTAAATATACTATTTATGCTTTTGTTGAATCATTACGGGAAACTATTTAATCTCGTTTTCAGTATTGTTGCACTGTAATCATCTCATAGTTGGTCTCAATACTCTGCGAGCTCTTACTGTATCACTTAAAGAGCACTGCTCTGTCATTTAATACGTAGTTTTCTTTATTGCAGAAAAAGCAGCAGCAGCTAACGAAGATGAAGTGCAAAAAGCAGATGTATCATCTACAGGTCAGAGTGTCATTGACAAGGATGCACTTGGACCAATGATGCTTGAGGTGAAGAGCACAAAATTCCTTTATTTGAGCCACTTCTGCTCCTTCTAGGATGAAGAGCAGTGTAATTAAATGAAAAAGTGCAGTTGGAAGTTGCTGCAAAAGAATGGTCAAGAGAGACAAACCATCCCGCCTTCTGTAGGATTATGTCATTTATGTGCAGGCAGCATTTTTCTACTGGATTCAGTGATGAAACTCACTTTAACTTGGGATGGGGAGAGGCAGAGAAAGATAATTCTGCTGCTTTGTAACAAACAACATGAGGGGCTTGGTAGAAAGTCTTGGGTGTCTGCATGTCCACGTTTTATGTGTTCTAAACCATGACAGATCGTGAAGACCTGTTGTATGTAAACATTGACTTACGTATACAGTACTATAGTCATGAATAACACTCTAAAATTGTATGTCATTGCTATGGATTATCATTTCAGCGCTTACAGCATGACTCTTCCCTCAGGAAAATGGAAGTAATCTAGAAAAGCTTTTCAAGCCACGTATTTCAGTTTGTTCGGTTAGATTTCTGTCTGATTTTAGCTGTTGCTTTGATAGCCCTAAAGGCTCCATGGTTAAAACCTAGCTTCTAAATGTATTAATGGAAATGTTGGGTAGGTACGTTATCTGTGATCCTGATGTCATATGCTACTGTCCTTTGGCACTACTGCTTTATCTGCTTAAGCTCACTTGCAAACTGTTTGTACCTGTTCCGACTCTGGGCTTTTTCTGTAAGGAGGAATAAATGTTACTTTGGATAAAACAAAACACAAACTCTAAATCAATCTAAAGGAGCCGGCTTTGGCAGAAGCATAATTCTGTCATTTCTGAATATTGCAGGAACAAAATGCATGTTATAACATTTTTAAGTATTTGCATTATTTGTCATTTTTTTTTAGATGAAAACATAGTTTTCTGTACTATGTATGAAGTAAAGGCTCTAAAATTACAATACTAAGTATAGGGAAGATTAAGTAGGTTAAAGTGAAAACAGTCTTCTTTGAAAAGCAGGTGTATCAAATTAATTTATTTAATTTAATATTTATTATATATGCTCACTGAATTGAATGTTGTTGTTTTTACTATCGAACAAGGTTAAACATCCATCTCTTACACTGCTATGTTAAAACTTATCTTTAAATTCCTATTAATTTAATTGTAAGGACCTGGTTTAATCATAGGGAAAATAAGATAAGATTTTTTTTTTTCTTCCCCTGGCTTATCTTGCATGGTTGGCTGTTGCAGCAAACATGACATGTGGAATCACCCGTCTGCTCTGTGATTCCATTTAATTTATTTTTCCTTCACAGTAAGACCTATTGCGTATTAACAGTATAAGATTGTGGAACTAAATTAATAAACTGTGGTCCTTTTGCACCAAGAAATTTAAAAGGATTGAAAGTTGTTATGTTTGCTGTGGAAAGACTACAGATACTTTCTTTGTGTCTTTATCTCCATAAGAGAATGCAATTAAGTTACAGACCCCTTTATACAACTTCTTCAAAACCCTACCCTTTTCCATTGCTAAATAACAATAAAAATGGCAGTGCTGATGAAGAATTCATTAGCTGATTTGGTTTAGAAGTGTAATTGTCTGTTTTTATTAAAGAATAGAGCTGAAGAATCCTCGAAATAGTGAGTGTTCCCAGCTGAAGAGAGCGAGTAAAATTCATCACACAGCTGCCTCTGAGGAATATTTTAGCATATTTCTTGGTTAAGGCAGAAAGCAGATAGGAAGAGAGGGTGAAAAAGTAGTCGAGAGAGCTGACAACAGCTCAAAGAACACAAATGTATTTTCTGTTCCACTGTACTATCTAAAATAATATCTGTTGTCTTATTTTCTCTTCCAGCATGTTGTCCATTATTTGTCCCCCTATTGTCCCAATAGCTCTGAGGAAAGTGTGCTGCCTTTCTTTGCTGTTCTACAGTTTTATTGTGGTATACGGCCAAGGACAGAATAAAGAAATTATTGCAGAAGTTGAAGCTTCTAAAATATTAAAGTGGCTTGGTGCATTAACTTGCTCAAAAGCCTGCTGCTGCTTACCTGCAAGTTTATTTTATTAATAGAATAGAAAGAAACAGGAGGGCATATAAGGCCCTGTGTTACTCCAGGCTCAGATGACCGTCTCTGTGGTTAGCCCAAGAAGCCTCTGTGAGGAAACAGCACAGAGCACTTCCTCGACAAAGAAGTTACTGTAGTAGGAAATAGCAGGGGAAAGTGAAGATTACTGTAGGATGGCAGTAACTCTCATAATCTGTTGCTTGCCATCTCTGCCTTTGGAAGTTTTCTCCTTAGGACTCCAATAAACATCTGCTATGGCTTTGGTTTTCAAATCCCTTTAAATTTATGTAAGCATCGATTGCTGCCGATCAGAATGATTCGGCTGAACCCACACCCAGCTCTAAACGCCATGTGGTTTCATGGTTAGACAATTCAGGGGACTGATGTGGCTAGGGTCATTTTTTATTATTATTATTTTATTTTGCGTTAGTTTTCAGGCCTAACTCAGTTCTCTGGTCCAGCTCTTCATATCCTCAGACAGTACAGGGAGCTGTCATGGTACAGAGAGGACTAAACCAAAGAGACCATGCCTACCTTGACTTCAAGCAGTGATGAAATGCAGTCTAAGACACTAATCCATAGCAGAGATGCTGATAGCAAATTGTATTAGAGCTTGAATTAATTAAATCTTGTAGAACATTGTTACTTAAACTAAATATTAGTCAGCAGGAAAATGTCGTGAATGTTACAAAAGCACATGGAAAGGAGAGAGCTCTCCAAAGCAAGTGAATTAACAGGAAGAAGAAAGAACTATCAGAAACAAAAATAAAGCAATGAGAAAAAAACAAAGTCAAAGTTTAGATTTTGTGACAATTAACAGTAAATAAAGAAAGACCTAGTTTATCTTAATTTAGGGGCAGTCAGGAGAAGTATATACTTGTGCATTTGTTTGTGCATTTTATTATTTTGTAATTTAAAAATAGAACAAACAAAGCATTTGGCTGCCATTAGCTCAGTCGCTCTGCTTGTGCAGTAGGCTTTCAGTATCCCTCCCCTTTAGCAGAATCATTAACTAACTTCATCTGGGATGGGCCTAAGCAGGTGGCTCAGGTCCAAGTCCAGCCAAAGTTTGAATATCTCTGGGAAAGAAGATTCCAAAATTTTTTCCCATATCTGCCTACTTTCATGGTGAATTATTTTTTTCTTGTATCTCCATGAAATTTCATGTGTTGCAACCTGTATCTGTAGCATCTCGTCCTTCCCTTTTGAATCTCTGAATAGAGCCTGGCTCTGTCTTCCCCATAGTGACTTCAGCCAAGTGGCTGAAGGCGGAAGTAAAATTCCTTGTTAGCCTTCTTTTTTGTACTTGCTGGATCTGCTAACTGCTCAGTTGTGTGTAGTATTTTTAGTCCGTGTCTGTAGCCTGTGCACTTGAGAGCTGCCAGTGAAGACTGATACACAGTTGTACAATACATAAGTTTGGTCATATAAAAATTGCCACGTGCCTGATTACGCTTGCTATGGCAGCTCCTCTTTGTTAGACTGTTGCAGTGAGCTGAGTTCAGGTTTATTACATATCCACTTACTTTCAATGAATCCATAATGAATCGTGGATTGCTTTTTTTTCTGACTTGTTTCTATCCCTGGAGATGCAATAACTAACAATTGTTCTAGTGATTTCCCACCAGTCCTTAGAGAGGTGAATAAATCAGGCAAAGCTTTAGAAGACTGTTGGTTAATTGTTAGTTGAATGCTTAGAGCAAAAGCTTTGGTGCTTTAAATTTAAGTGTATCACCCATTATCTGCCCATATGACATAAAGTTATAGGGATGTATCCTGAAATATATCTACCATCTACAATAATGCTTACATCTTAAAGGAAAGAAAATTTGCAAGAGAAGTTCTTACCAATACTCAAATTTCTGCTTTATTCTCATCAGGTAGAAGTGATATGGTATTTGGCTTAGGCTTCAGATAACATACAGATGGTACCTTGGAAAGAATGCTGCGGCTAGGTTGTCACCATCACAAGATAAGGGGGGAAAACAGTGAGCAGAAATTACTAATTTAGACACTTTCTCACAAAAACTTTAAGTTATTTGGAATACCATGGAGCTGAGCTGAAGAGGTGCAAGTCTGCTTCCTGTTCACTGATTGTGTGTGGACTGAATTAAACTGATGTGAAATTAAAAAAATGAAAGCAGTTCCTGGAATCAGAGTCTAAAGCCGCCCCATTCTCGCTGGTCACTGCCTGCTTTCAGCTCTCTTTGCCCTGCTCTGCTTTTAACCCGTTGTGTTCCTGCTGCATCAGGGCTCACTTTGATGAAGATGTACTGCTGGGGACAGGAAGAGAGCATTTTTATTTCCTGCCAGTGTTTGCCTTGCTTTGTGCCAGCACATCTTGTGATGTTTTCCTGGTTTCAGACTCCCTGTGCTCCATAAAGGAGTGAACAGGATCTAGGTTTGGCAAAACTGGCTTCTGGTCTGGCTTTGACTAAATAGGCAGGCAGCCTCTTCCGTTATTTTTGTTTGTTTGTTTGGGATGGGGTTCTGGTTTGTTTTCATGCTTGGGTTTCATTATTTTGAAAGGGGTGCACTTTTACATTGGTTTGATATAAGTAGGATTATTTGCTCAGTCTGAAACATGTCCTGTGGTATTACAAATAAGAATATAAGAACTGGGATAGATGCAGAAAGATTCAGCTATGTCTTCTGAAGGCAATATTTATTTTCTTGGTATCTTGTTAATCTGATTGTTTGGTATTTATTGTGTTTCTCATTCTCTCTCTCTTTCTCTTCCTCTCCACTTTTTTTTTCCCCTTTAGGCCCTGGATGGGTTCTTCTTTGTAGTGAACCCAGAAGGTAATGTTGTGTTTGTTTCTGAGAATGTGACACAGTACCTAAGGTACAACCAAGAAGAGCTGATGAACACAAGCATATATAGCATCCTGCATGTAGGGGACCACAATGAATTTGTCAAAATCCTGCTGCCAAAATCTTTAGGTATATATATTTTACTCATATCATACCATTACTTATTTAACTTTGATTTGATAAATCAGTGTTTCAATAACTTAAGTTAACGTCCTTCCACTACTTATTGTTTCCTCATATATGCTCTAACTATTTTTAATGTATACCTAGCCTGTATGAATTTTTAATATTATTCTCAAAAGCATCCTCTACTCTTTTCGGATTATTCTTTGTTAAAATTACTCCTAGTAACTCATTTTAGCTGATATTTTTAATGGATCTCCAACCAGAGAAAATCACTAAGAGGAAACACTAGCTATGTGAACTCTCTGTTAGTTCTTTGTCTACGCTTGTTATACTAAGAATGGCCCAAGAAAGAGGGAGTATAAAAGAAAAATCAGAAAACTCCTTATGGTAGAATTTTCATTTCAAAGTTTTTAATCTTGTTAATATTTGCCCTTATCTTTCAAAAACTGTTTTTAATTGTAGGCATTTTTGGATTAATATTAATATTGGTTTTAATGTCATGGATTTTTGGAAGAGGTGAAAAGAAAGAGAACATCAGTGTTGGGCACCTCATTTACTCACAGCAGTTTAAGAAGTATTATGCAATTCACTTTAGCATTTTATGACTTCACTTATAAACCCTTGAAGAAGCAAAAACATAAATGTCTAAACCCTGTAAATCACTGCCTGTATTGCATTTTATGACTGAAGAGGACAAGTGAAGAGTATTTTAAATATGACCCTGCTGTTTCCTCATGTGGTGTTACATTAATTCATTCTGACTCACGTGCAGTACCTGTATTTGTGAATCACAGGATTTTGTTTCCTGTTTTACTTCTCTTAAGTGCTGTGCTAGGCTTTAGTTTTATCCATCACTGTACCCAGGTCATTCTTATCCTTTCACTCTTTCCCATTGTACCTGAAACTGTGTTTCAATATATTCCCAATTGCATTGTTTCCTGGCTTTACAAATACATGTTAGTTTCTTTTCTTTCTATTTCTAATCTGGACACAGATTTTTATACAACGCTGACATCACTTTTGTGATCACTTTTTGTTAATCACTTTTAAATTCAGTGGACAGATCCTATATACTACTTTATTTCTTCCAGGCATTTAAATTAAAATCACCTACCAGTAGGAGTGTGCTCTGTAACTTTTCCATGCACCAATACTTAGACTTTTATCCTGCTTTTCTATTTTGTTCTTGTAAGTCACTTTAAAAAAAAAACCAAAACAACTTAATAGCTGAACAAATTTACAGTACTTTTAAAATATGAGAATTTTATTAATTACCCTGTTATGTGCTGGATTGGGCTCTAATATTAAAATTAGATTGTTGTTGTTGTTAAGCAAGCTTGTTTCAGGACCAGTTTTCAAAGCACATTGATTAATTTCCTGTGGATAAGCAGCAGAAATTACTGTTTCCAGATTTATCTCACTATGTGGTATTTGCTTTGCTCAGTGAATGGTGGATCTTGGTCTGGTGACGCTCCGAGGCGTAATAGCCATACCTTTAATTGTCGGATGCTGGTAAAACCTCTCGCTGATTCTGAAGAAGGCCATGATAACCAGGAAGCACATCAGAAATATGAAACTATGCAGTGCTTTGCTGTTTCTCAACCAAATTCATTCAAGGAGGATGGTGAAGGTAATTAGTGCTTCCAATTTGTGTTAGTATGTTCTCTTTCCATGCTGTTGCAGGACAGCAGTTTTAGTGTAGTTGATAGTGAGATAAATTTGCTAAAGTGGCTTCTGAATCCTGAAAGATCGAAAAATTGTAATTTTGTTTTCTTTTTCATTTAACAGAAGTGTACTTCCATCTTGGATTCTGACTGCATACACTTGCATGCACCTATTTATTAAACCAGTATAATTGAAATTGTGACGAACTGTTTACCCCAAAAAAAATAGCCTACTTTTATGGAACTGCAGTTGTAAGAAGAATGTTGCTGACTGGCAGGAAAGTTTCAATGAGCAGTTTTTTGAGTTCTTAGAATTTAAAGACAGTTGTGGTTCACTGTTTCCTTTACAATTTACTACTTCAGTAGGTAAATTTCTTCAGATTGTATTTGAAGTTTTCAGATACATAAAAGTGGCTATGAAGCTGCTTTGTCAGGGACAGCAAGCATTTGGGGCACATTTAAGAAATGTGGCTTAGAAGGTACAAAATGGTGAGTGCTGAAGAAATGTGTTCTGTGTGCATGCAGTATATTATATTTTTAGTATTTGTCTTCTGAGTGGTTGAGCTGCTACAGGTATATGCATAAACACGTGCCAGCAGTTGTGGGCTGTAGTGGAGTCCTTGCTAATTTTTCTTCAAAAAAAGAAAACAACCCCACCTCTCCTCTATTGTTTAGTGTTGTAGGGAAATAACAAAGATGTAAACCCACTGAATTCTATCAGTCATTTTATTGGTACAAAATCTGTTATTTTTAAAAATACTTCTGGATTCCTTGTGGAAACAAAATCTTCCTCCTCTACATAAATCACTGAGGTAACATTTTTTTTCTTTAAGATTTGCAGTCTTGCTTGATTTGTGTTGCAAGAAGAGCTCCAATGAAGGAAAGACCACTTCTTCCTTCATCAGAGAGCTTTACTACTCGCCAGGATCTACAAGGTATAGTCAAATAGGAGTTTTCAAGTCTTTTTTTCTTTTCTCTCAAAGAGAAAATTGCTGTAACAAATGTTTTATCTAATATCAGGCAAAATAACTTCACTGGACACAAGTACCATGCGAGCAGCTATGAAACCTGGCTGGGAAGATTTGGTGAGAAGATGCATTCAGAGGTTCCATTCGCAGCACGAGGGAGAAATATCTTTTGCCAAGAGGCATCACCAGGAAGGTTAGGTTTCATATTTTTAGCACTTCCTATATTTAAACAGTTTGCTATTTGTATCTGTTGGTCGTGTTCTCTTTGTTATTTTTACATGGAACAGTCAAGGGATACTTAGAGTCCCTTTTTAAAGCTTATTTGCCTAACACACTAATGACTCTCTAGAGAGTCACCTTTCTCCCTGGTTGTTTTAGCCTGCTTGTTATAACTGTGCTGTCTTGTAGGGTGCTTTAAATCTTCAAATTGTTGCACTTCTTTTAGAAAGACCCTTGTATGTTGCCCATCAAAACTTTCACTGTGTGTTATTCTTCAGAACCTCAGGTCACTCATCGCAGTTCATTGACTTTTATTTTATTTCTCTGCAAAAACGGACTTCAACTGTCACCAGTTCTTGTGAGAAACCCTCTATGTTGAAATTATCAAAGATGCAGTGCTCATGTTATCTGGAAACCTACATTGCTGGCTGTAACAAGCTGATAACTTTTATAGACCACAAGCACACCTACCCAGTCAAGAGTAGGTAAGGTGTAGGAGAGTACTGCACTGTGAAAGGTTCCCCATGAGGTTTCTGTGGTAATGGCTAGGTGAGGATTTTTCTAATACAGCTAATTCTAGTAACAAACATCCAAATTGCTAAAGAAAAAATAACGCTTAATAGTCCACAGGAAAGTCCTTTCAAAACCAATGAGGAACAACTGGAACATTTCCAGTGCAGAAGCATCATTCTTTGGGTTCATGTTTGTAGAACGGGGTTTATACCTGGCCTGCTAGAAATAGTTGCCTTGACCACTAAACAACTGGCACGCAGTCTTGGAAACTAAATTGTAGCTAGAATCTCACATTATTCCACCTAATATATATATGTATGAAAGCCTTAGTCATGTAACTTTAGTTAAATATTCTTAAATAAGTTCTGCTTCCAAGAAACCTTCATGTTTCATGTTGGCAGTGTTGGGGGCACAGAAGTACTGTGATATTTTATGTAACAACTTCTGGGGTGTATACAGTAAGAGTGCAAAAATTTCACAGCATTATGCTGTGATTTCAGACAGAGTTGAAGAATATAGTATGCAATTAAAGTTACAGTAGGGGATTATAGAGCAGTTTCAGGTAAGGACCAGGCTTTGCTGAAGGTGACTTAGGAGTTTCTGTTATGGCATCCAGCTACTTGTTACTTCAGTCCTCTTGAAATGATTCCTGGCCAAATTGGCAGCTTTTACATCCACTGCCGAGGTTTGAGTGGGTCCTCTCTAAGCTATCTCTTAAGCTATCTCTGAAGTGATAAAAATATACCTGGTTTGGAGTTTACGCTGTATTATTTTGCAGGAATGTCTTAGGATTGTCATATAAACTAAGAATTAGTCTCAATGAGAAGGCCTTCTACTTCTTGTGGAAGTGAAGAGAGTTTAGAAGAGGAACCTCTGGAATTGCTTTGCTGTAAAAGATCCAGCACTGGAGAGTAATAATAGTCTGTAGCACGGAGAAGAAAAACATGGCATATTTTGGGCAGGAGCATCTTTGCACTTAACTGAGGAACCTCTTGCAATTTTTTAAGTCATTATGTTTTGAGAATAGAAAGAGAGAAAGTAATGATCTCCTACATATAATTACAGTGGGGGGGAAAAAATCACCATTAGCTTGATAAACAATAAAAACTACAAAGCTTTTGAATTAACTCTCAGGATGAAGTGAAAAATATATGGTAAGTTTTTATTGGCCACGGTCAGAAAAACAGCATTTCCTCAAGAGGAATACGGAAACATTCTTGTTTGCTTAAAGAATTAGTTTGGAAAATGATTTAAGTAGAGATTTCACTTGTATCCTGTTGGCATTGAGTACTGGAATTTCCTGATGCAGTATATGCTAAAGTTAAGAGCTTTGGACCTTCTGGTGCCCAAAGGTTAACTGAAACAATGACATGCCTAACAGTGAAATTTTGCTTTGTATTGTTTCACACTTGTAGGTTTTTGTTTTTCTTTACATTTTTACTCTCAAAAACCCCTTCTGGTTGTTTAAATTGTGCTTCCTGTTTTCTCACTGCCTAAATAATACTTTAAAACATTGCAGAACAATATATAACGGGGAGGGGGGGGAAAGGACATGAGGGGGATGGACGGGACAGGGAAGTAAAGCAATCATAACCAGTCCTGCAAGGCTGAAAATCTGGTTGCTCTGTAGAGGAGACTATTTAATAAAGCCACACTCAGAAAACCGTGTCATTTCATTACAACAGGAAATATTAAAAGACAAGCAATAGAATGAAGATCAGATGATACTATTAGTTTAAAAAAAAGAAAAAAAAAACAAAAAAAACCCAAAACAAACAACAAACAGAAAGAAAACCAAAACCACAGAAGATGTGTATGTATGAAAAAATAGGAAACTAAAGGCATTTGTAGTCCTTCATTCCTGTTTTCTCCCCTAAACAATTATATGGAAATTCTGAAATTATGTATTTCCCTCCTGCCATATCTACAATCCTAATGCAATAGCTTTTTGGACTAGGAGTTGAAAATGATCTTGAGGGCTGCAGAATATCTGCTGAAATGTAGTCAGTCATATCTAACACTGGGAAAGGATAGCACAATCCCAGTTTTGGTTTAGATAATTGTATTTGAAATTTGTTTCAGCTGCGTATTTTAGTATTTGTTCTTTAATAAGTAATAATTTCTTATTCCAGTTCTTCTTATTCCTAATTCTTCCCATGTAAGAGATTTATATACTGTTTTTAAATTAAAGAAGTAGTGAGAATAACCGTTAAAAGATAATTTAAGCAGGCGTAAGGAGTAATAGATCCAAGCTAATGGAAACAGATGATCTAGAAACTAAAGGCACTTATATTAATCATTGTGATGTAGATGATACAGATGAAATGTATGAGGAACAAAAGGAGTTATGCACATATTTGATGAAAACTGAAATGGGCATTGAGGACTTTTGTCCACTCCTGAAATATTCTATATTTCATAGTATCTGTCCTGTTAATTCTGTCACTCTGTATAGGTTTTCTGTTAATAACCCTACAGTACGTGGGATCCTTTACTTCATATACAACTCATCTATTTGTTTTCAACATTTTTCTTCTTATTTTTTTTTCTTAATTAACGCAATGTCTGTGGTATCAGTGCCAGTGTATTTAGAACATCAGGCGTTGAACATCTAAGCTACATGTACTATGGCTTCTCATTAATTTAATTTAATTCTGTTATCTTGCTTGCTTGCAGTGCTGAGGCAGGGACTAGCGTTTAGTCCTGTTTATCGGTTTTCCTTGTCTGATGGCACTATCGTTTCTGCCCAAACGAAGAGCAAGCTCATCCGTTCTCAGACGACTAGTGAACCTCAGCTTGTAATCTCCTTGCATATGCTTCACAGGTAATCCTGACTGGTTTATCACACCCACATTCTGCAGAGAGACAGGGAAAGCACAAAGTTGCCAAAGCAAATAGGTTGTTTAAGGCTGATAGATGTTCAGTTGACCTAGAACTGATAGCATGAAAAGAAAATAATTTTTTTAAATAAATGCTTAGAGAGGAAAAGACTGTAAGATGATTTCAGGACTCAACTGGCGAGCTGGATTTTCAAATCAAGATCTGCTGTTAAACATACAACATTTCCTTTAATATCATGTTCTTAATTCCAGTATTTTAGTTTCCTGTATTTTGCATAATAGACACAAGAAACTTTCCAAATGTAATTAAACCTAGAAAACTCTTAAGGATTAAATTCTTGTCATTACAGTGAGTCATATGTTGGGCCTGGGTCTTCTTTAAAGAATATATTAAGATTAGAACAGCATTTTAGACAAGCTGCACATTTTAACTCCTTGTCTGTCTTCTTTATTTGTCTTTTCTGGCGCTTGGAGTAGTGGCTTTCACATGTCTAGTTCTGAGAAATGCCTCCACTATTAGTTTTTAACAGAAAGGCATAGACACTAATGTGTTACGTATAAATTATTACTGACCTCTGAACTTCAACGTAAAATTTAAATTAAGTCATTGCATCCCTTGTTGTATTTGTGTCAAATTTTGTTTCAGGTTTTATTTGCTGATCATAATTACAATGCCGTTTCCCTGTATCCGCAGTATCACTCTTTTGAGAGGAAGAAAACAACTCTAAACATAATTAAAACTGAAAATATTTTACAGTGATTGTAACTTTGGAAATTAACCTGGCCAAAAGCTGTTTGAATTTTGTTTTCTTTGGCTTACTGAATATAATAGGAATTTCTTGAAGAGCTAAATTTTAAAGTTTAAAAAGCACTATTATTTTAGAAATGGTACTTGAAAGTTTTTTTTTTTTCTTTTCTTAGCAGAACACTGGTGCTATTGTATTTGTAATAAGGTTTTAAAAATCCACCTCTCTTTTTATAGTTGATGTTGTTCACCTTTGTCTTCGTATCTAAGGTAACAAATACAGAGTAATAAGCTTCACTACTGTGTGTGCTTCTGTTTTTTCACTTCTTATGCTTTAGCAAACTGCAAAGGTTTATCTGCACTTATGCTGTGCAAATAGGAATGGGTTTCATCTCACTGAAAATACATACTAGAAATGTTCCATTAGCATTTGTTTTTGAAGTCAAGAGTTGGTCTGATTTTTCTCAGGACCTAGTTTTTTTCTTCCTAATCTACTTGACTCTTGACTCTTTTATAGCTTTTAGCATCTGGGAATAAGTGATTTTTCTTATTTAAGTTATAGCACAGAGGTAAGAAGTATATCGCATCCTCCCATAAACTAATTAAAATCTACGGAGGAAGAGAGATCTCCAGGTGCTCTCACAAGAGCTTTTTCTCTGTATGTGTTTGTCTCTCTCTCTTTTTCTCTCCTCTTTATAGCCTACGTCTCTTGAAATAAGAGTTTCAGCTCCTCTGTGAATGTTTTTTTTTTGCTTTCTTCTCTTTTCCTCAACGCCCGTGAAGGACTGGATTGCTAACAGACTGTTCCCATTCTGAAGGACTATCCAGTAGTTCTCTTGGCTCACATGCTGTTTTGGAGCACTATCAAAATACTCTGGCAGTGTAGAAATGTGACTTTTTCAACTTTCTTTTCACTATGAACTTGGTGGGCAAATAGCCCACTCCAGGCTTGTGGTATGGCTAACTCGTAGAAATTCAAAACTCCAGCAAACAGCTGTCCACAGCTGTCTCATAAAACATGTAGTTGCTTGGGTCATATGTTTCAGATGAGATTTCTGTCAGTTCTAAGCTCTTGCTGAATTGTAGAGAAGAGATATACATTAAAGGAAGAGAGTCTGAAATTGTAACCTATCTCCATTTCTAATGACTGTCATTTAAATGAGGTATAATTTTGTTTTTCTTCTCTTCCACTGATTTGTTAATGAGGTACTGAAGAACCGTACTGTTAATGTGCAGCCACGTTGAGAGTTGCCTATCATGTTTGTCAAATTGTTAATTTGTTTTTAATTTTAGGTTTGTTGTGTTATTTTAAAGCGAGGTTTGGGGTTTTTCTTCTTTTTCAGTAATGTAACTGCAAGTTGGCCACTGTCGTTTTAGCTAATGGGTTGTTTTTCTTCCCCTTGCCACACAGAGAGCAGAATGTCTGTGGAATGAATCAGGATTTGACTGGACAAGGAATGGGGAAGATATTGAACCCGATTAGCTCCAGCAGCCCTGCCCATCAGGCCATGTGCAGTGGGAACCCAGGTCAGGATATGACCATCAGTAGCAATATAAATTTTGCCATAAATGGCCCAAAGGAACAAATGGGCATGACGGCAGGCAGGTTTGGTGGTTCAGGGGGAATGAACCATGTGTCAAGCATACAGGCATCCACTCCTCAGGGTAGTAACTATGCACTAAAAATGAATAGCCCCTCACAAAGCAGCCCTGGCATGAACCCAGGGCAGCCAAACTCTATGCTTTCCCCAAGGCATCGTGTGAGCCCTGGAGTGGCAGGAAGTCCTCGCATCCCACCCAGCCAGTTCTCCCCTGCAGGAAGCTTGCATTCACCCGTGGGAGTCTGCAGCAGCACAGGAAATAGCCATAACTACACCAACAGCTCCCTGAACGCACTTCAGGCCCTCAGCGAGGGCCACGGCGTTTCTCTAGGATCATCGTTGGCTTCACCTGACCTAAAAATGGGAAATTTACAAAATTCCCCTGTGAATATGAATCCTCCCCAGCTAAGCAAGATGGGAAGCCTGGACTCTAAAGACTGCTTTGGACTATATGGGGAGCAATCGGAAGGTACAAGTGGACAAGCTGAGAGCAGCTGCCATTCAGGAGAACAGAAAGACAGTAACGATAGTAACATGCCACCAGTTGTTAGTGGCGAGAGACCTGATGGACAGAATAAACTGCATGATGGAAAAAGCCAGACAAAGCTCTTACAATTGCTGACCACCAAATCTGATCAGATGGAGCCTTCGCCATTGTCCAGTACCATGGGAGACGTTAGCAAGGACGCCACAGGAGCATTGCCTGGGTCTGGTTCGGCACATGGAACCTCGCTCAAGGAGAAGCATAAAATTTTGCACAGACTATTGCAGGACAGTAGTTCTCCTGTAGATTTGGCCAAGCTCACAGCAGAGGCCACAGGCAAAGAACTGAACCAGGAGTCCAGTAGCACAGCTCCTGGTTCAGAAGTGACTGTTAAACAGGAGCCAGCAAGTCCTAAGAAGAATAATAATGCACTACTTCGCTACTTGCTAGATAAAGATGATACTAAAGATATTGGTTTACCAGACATCCCCCCAAAACTGGAGCGGTTGGACAGTAAGACAGACCCTTCCGGTAGCACAAAGTTAATACCTATGAGGACGGAAAAAGAAGAGATAAGCTTTGAGCCTAACGAACAGGTAAGCAAATCTTAGCATGAGCCATGTAAATGAGATGTTCTAGACCTGCATTCCTGCCATCTTACTTTTTTTCAGACTTTCTTAAAGGGACTGTTATCTGTCTTTTGAAATCCAGTCTTCACTCAATTTTCCAGTTGGCGCTAACTAAGTTGTTTGCATTACTGTCTAAAAGTACAGACTCTGGCTGGGGAGAGGGGCGTAATGCAGGGCCTGAAAGCTGGGGAACCTTTTCCAGTTCCATGAAGACAAAATACTTGTAATTTGGTTGATGCTGACTTATTGACAGTTCTTCCCATAGGCTGTTGTTGAACTCCTGTGGGCTAGGTGGGCTCTTGACCTAGCTTAGCATAGCAACTGCACTTCTCCCATGTACGGCAGGTTCGTGTTCAGGGACAGGAGCTTTTTGAAGGGACTGATACCAACTTTGCATTACTGGTCTTTGTGCTGTACTTGTTCTACAGATTAAAATCAAGGCAAATAGACTTCCCTTGTTCCTGTCCAGTCAGGGCTTTTTGTGTTTTGTATTTTTTTTTTTTTAATTTTAAAAGTTTTTGTATTTAACCCCAGGTTCTTGTGGATGATTAATTGTTTAGCACAGAGATTGTCTCCCTGTGCAAGGATATCTTCATTGAATTTTTCATTCAGAATTTCTTTTCATTCTGTGCATGATTGTTATTGTGCTGCCCAACATACTTATAAATTGTGTGTTGTTAAGACCTATGCTAAAAAGTGTTACCTCACTGGCCTTCATGCAGAATTCAGCACTAAGTTCACATCACCCAGAATGCTCCAGTTCTCAGAGCTCTGCAAGAAAAAGGGACGCAGTAAAAGCGATTTGCTACTTCAATATTACTGTTTATTTTATTTATAAAATGAGTAATTACAATATCAATTTTAGTATGAGACATTTTCTGGGGAGTTTATAACTAGCTGGAGTTAATGATCCTTAGCTTTGTCTTACACTATTAACTCTCCCAGCTGGTCATTAATCCCTAGGCAGTGCCTTGTGCATGAAAGCCTTAGTTTGTAAATCATGATCAGATCATACACTGTGCAAATGTTCATGATTCTCTCATTTGCAGCCATATCCTTCACTTTTGAAATATTGTGTATTTCTAATGTGCAGACTGGGTTTGAGCTTGTTATTTTTGTGAATCTATTGTGTTACATTTCTGTTGTGTGTACACGAATACATAATTTTTAGTATTTTCTCTATTGTATTTTGAAGTTGAGGATGGATAGACAACATTTTCTTAGACTTAAGTCACAGCATTGGATTTATTTTTTTTTTTTTTACTTTGCCCTTTTGGCACTTTCTAATCAGTAGACAGTTCTGTCAGCACTAATTATAACCGCAACATAAAGGCTAAACATGCCACTACAGTGTGGATGCAGCATTGTTAAAATCTCAGTTATCTAAGCATCTCGCAAGGTTACTTCACTACTTCTGTTTCAACAGAATTTGACGGCTATTGCCATTATGTAGGAGCAGTTGTGGTTTTTCAGTTCTTCCCATGCTTTAGGGAGAAACTGAGCCAAATTACACTAATTTCCACAGGGATTAATCCTCAGGCCTGGATGTTAGTTTAGTTATGCAGCTGGTATTTTGTACTGCCTGTAGGGGGGGGGGGGGGTCAGATTCTCTGTGAGAACTTGCGCTTTGTTAGGCTAGAAAAACACATATCAATAAATTCACAGCTGAAATGGCAAGAATAAACTGTTGTAAAAATATCGATTAGATTTCAATTCCTAGTTCAGAATCTATATCTTGAAGTCAATGGCATCATCTCGGACAATACTGTAGTGAAGGCAGAGATCTTCAGTCCTCAATGTCTGATACTGGATAAGAACAGAAATCTGTGATCACCAAAAAAATTATGTCCATCTAAGCAGATCAGAAGCGTGGCATTCAGAGCTAGATAGTTTGGTTAGCTATGTAGGCTGATGTGTGTATAAAACAGGGAGAGTGAGCCACTCCCTAGTGATGTTCCCATTGACCAGTGGTAGCCTAGACAGCTGCTTTAAATTAGCTGCCTTATTTTTTCATGACTCAAGATAAGCAAGTTGCATCTTGCCTGAAATGTAAACATGTAACTCTAAGACTAATGTTAGGCTATGTGGACAAGCATTGCAGACCTCAAGCATTTGAAAATCAGGTCTTCAATATTATGTACTTTGCAAAGTGAATAGCCTATTCATTTTTTTCCTGGCCTCGGGTTTCTGAGATCAGGAGAAGGACATGAAAAGGTTTGGAGTAGAGATTGCGAATGTACTGCCTCTTCTTAAAATTTGAAGACAGAGATTGTCTCCCAGCAGAGAAGGAACCAGAGATACAGGAAGGTCCCAGAGTTGGGGTTGTTTGAAAAACCCACGAAGCAGTGCGGTAGTTGTGATAAAGTGGTACAAGCTTAAGTGCTGGGGCTTCCTCAGCATTGAGGTAAGGGGAAGCCAGTCCTGCAGCTGTATTGTAGGGCTTCTGTGCTCCAGTTGGTTATAAATAGGAGTTTTAAAACCTATTTAAAATGCAGTAAAACTTGGAACTGAATAAACAGAAGTCCAGCATGGAGCAGTAGAGGAATATAAAATAATGCAAGCATTTATATAGCTGGAGGCCACGCCTTTGAGCAAATAACCACTTTACCCCAATTATAAAATCACTGAAAATATTTAGCATCAAAACCTCTTCAGCTTTGGAAGACAGTCTCCCACAGGAAGTGCTCATGGCCTAAATTTAGATCAAAGCTGGAACTATTTAGTACAAGACTAGAACACAAATTCTAAATTATTCCATCCTCCTGCATCCTTTCCTCCCCTCCCCCCGCTTCTTCCTCCCGTATGTAAAAATTAGCCGTGTGCTTGTGTTACCTATTTTGCAGGTTTATTTAAAACTTCTCCTTCCCAAGGAATGTTGTATTTTTAAGTAATTAGTCATTGGAGTGTGCAGTTTCTCTGGAAACTGCAGTGGAGCAGCAGTGGGATGGCTTCTGCAAGGGAGATTGGGGTGTGGGGAGGCAGCAGAGCCATTACATTTTCTCCTTTTACTTTTGGTGTGACTTTCTGAGCAGGAAATGCTTTGAAATGCACCACTGTACTAAAAATAGCAGTCTTCTAGGTAGTGTGTTTAAACATATACTTTTTGAGAGAGCAGCAACTGACAGGAAGCCTTTCTCAAATGGCAGAGAATATTTCCAGCACTGCGTACCTTTTTCCCTTCCTTGGTGGGATGATGATTATCAAGCTCTATTAGGCTGATTGCTATTCCAGTTAAAGCAGCTGTAGGGGAGAGGATGTGAGAGAGACCTGCTGGGGAGGCTCAGTGGAGCTTTTCCTACAGCACCAGCGATAGTAGAACTGTTGCTATCAAGCACTGTAAGTGATTGTATCGTTCTCCACGATTCAAAAGGGAGGGCAGTGGAAGCACGAGTCCTGATTTGCTACAGATCTGTTTTATAGGGTGTCCCTCAGCAGTAAGACTGCCTTCCTCTTCTCTCCCTGCTGGCCTATCAACTCCTGTAGGGTTCCATGGTGGGACTTCCTCCTGCAGCTTCCTTTCTTATGCACTGCAGCTTGTGCTGTCCCTCAAAAAAACCCCTCGTTCTTCTGTCTGCCGGCACCACACACTGCTGCTGGTTGGGAGTAGCCCATGTAGTGGTCAGCAGGTGGTCAGGTCTGAGAAGGACTGGCCAACAGCTCGGGAGGAAGGACAATAAAAGTGTAGGAGGATGACAGAGAAATGTTATGTGCTGAACAATGTCAGCTACTGCCTTGCTAAAGAAACATTTTGTTTAGCTGTATTGTTTTGCACTGTGAAACTTGTCTGTAAAACTGTATGCGGATTGTCGTGTTTGTATTACAGATGAAGAAACCAAGATGTAGAAATTTGAAGCAGCTTATTCTCTGAGAAAGTGCTTGGCGTAGTGTGTATTAAAATCCTTCTCTCTCTACATCTACTCTCCTCTCTTTTAGCCAGTAGACAATATAGACAGCCTGTTTGTCTGATGGGGACTTTGCAGTGCCACAGTCTCCACCAGTGCTGTTCTATAAATCATCTTAATTATGTACCTTTTTGTCCTAAAACTCAGGAACTATTCTGGTGTTCCTCACACGCTTGATCAACTGTGCTGTCCTCTTGCTTTATGTGGAAATCTGTATCTTCCCAATACTGACATATTTTCTTTACACATGCCCCTCGTCTCCCAAAAAGCTATTTATTGATGTCCAGAATCCATTAAATTAATGAAGGATGTTGGTTTCTTCTTGAAATTCTATCAAAACCTTAGAATGGGGAATTCCATTTTCTGAATGTCTTTCAATTAGAGTTCTGTTTCCAAGAGTTAGTAGTAGATTGGCCTGATAATATAACATGATTTCTAGCCAACTGTATGTTTAGTGCAGTTACTAGGGAGAAAAAGATGACATTGATTCCACTCTTGATTTATTTCTTCCTTCATTTTATAATCTTTTAATTTATGGCCAGTTTGGAGCAGGGGTTTGGGTTTGTTTACCTTCTATGGTCAAGAGTTTTGCCCATGCTACAGAACCAGCTAATGAGCTAACTTGGGGTTTATATAAGGCAGGTATAGTTTCAATTTGCGTCCCCATCAAAAGACTTCTGTTGCAAGGAAAAAGTCCCAGATGCCTCTGTCATGCATGGTTATTAAATAAATGTATAAATATAGGAAGTTTGGAATACAGTGTCTCAGTGTAAGCTATGGGCATTACCCGTGGTGGAAAAGACATCTCCAGAGAGCTTAGGATCTTATTCAGTCTTTCACAACACATGGAAGCTAGACTTTGACACGGCAACCTTTGCAAACCAAACTTCATGCTGAGGTGCAACTGCCTTTCAATAGAGCTGAAAAAATCCTGTAAGCAATTAACACTTCAGTCTGCCTTTCTCTACATGACAGTGTTATGTACTTCAAAAGCAGAATCTTTTTCTAATGTGAAAATATTTCTAAGTTCAATTTGTATTATGTTTTCTGGCACTTAGTTCAAGTTGTACAGAGACTGTTGTAATTGCATTGCTTGGAGATAATGAAAATATGTGCATGAGAACTTTCTTGTGATGCTTAGCACTTTATCAGCCTTTTTTTTATGACAAATAATTGTTTTACGGGGAGGTTAGGGTGTGCCTTCTATTTACATAAAGTTCAATTTAGACCATTAACAAAATAAATATAGAATATAAATAAAAGAAAAATCCCATTAAACTAACCATGTAGATATTTTAATGCTAGTTTCTGTGCATATGGTATCATTTGAGTGTGAGTCTGGAAAGACTTATGCTAATGTCATAGTTTGGTGTTAATTCTAAATCTATCTTGGAGCAGTTAAGAACCCTCATAAAAAAAAAAAAAATATTTGATTGTGTCATCAAAAAAAAAGAGGAAAATTATGTATTTGTGTTCTTATAGTCTGTTATATCCAGCCTTTGTTTGCTACTTCATGAGAGGTTTTAAAAGCATCTTAGGGAGTACAGCTTTCTGACACATTTGGATCAATATGTTCTTCTCTGGTTTTGCTTTGGATTTGGCTGGTGGGGTTTTTTTACATTTAATGTTTAAACAAAGAATTGCAGTAGCCAGAATGTTTTGGGGTTGGTTGGTTTTGTTTTGTGGTGGTTTTTCTTTTTTTTAGAAAGAAAGAAAAAGGAAGAAAAAAGACGCCAAGTTCCCTACAGATCCAAGCAAAAAAACCCTGCAACGTATAAAACTTCCCTTCACTGTTGTCTCAAATGTGTTTAATGAAGGCCATGTGTCTTAATTCCCCCAAAGTGTATTGAATCATCCTTCTGTTATTTATGATACGCTACATCAATCTCCTATACTGTCTCTTGCAGTCATCTTGTACCAGATCTCCCAGTGCTCAAAATGCAGCTCCTATAAACATCACTCACAGCTGTCTCTCAGAGCACCTTTTTGAATCTGCTTATCACCTGCCTGCACAATGATTTAGGCTTCTTGTAATTACATTTGTTTCCTCCTTGCTTTACCTTTTCTCTTGGTGTGCTGTGTCCACCCAGCCGCTCATAAGTGTCTGGAAGGCAGCAGGTCAGCATGGGGTTTTGTCAAAAGCGGGTAATGTTGGACCAACCTGTTTTCCTTCTACAAGAGAGTAGTGGGCTTTTTGGCATAAGAGAAGCCAAGTGTCTTGATTTGAGTAAGGCTCCTTGGCACTCTTGCACATGGCATCCTCATAAGCAGATTAGAGATTCACGGTGAAGACAAAACTGCCGTGAGTGGCGAGGAAGCTGTTTGGAAAACACACAAAGTAGTTATTTAAGGATTCACTGTCAAAATAAAGATGTTACAGGAGATCGTGCTGCATCTAGAGCTGCTCAGTCTTTGACCTGATGAGAGAACAGAACATATGCTTGATAAAACTGTAGGTGACATTTAAATGTTTGCAAATACACTGAAGGACCAAATTCAAAGTCGGCTCCGACCAGGATATTTGGAGGAAAAATCTTACGAAAACTTTCAGGGTGAACAAATGCTGTTTGTTATAATTAGTTAAGAATAGTGTCACAGGTTGTTTTTTTTTTTAAGAAAAAAAAAAAACCAACCTGTGACACTATTCTTAACTTTTTTTAAAAAAAAAAAGGGGGGGGGTAGCTGGCTGGATAGGACTTTTTTAGAGCTGTGTTGAGGGATCGTAGTGAGCACAAGATGAGAGAGAATGAGTAATGGCATGTAATTAAAAAAAAAAATCACAGGCTTTCCTGGAATATGCCATCAGTGTATGCTATGTGTAGAGCGAATTTTTTTCTTTATTCAGCAGTTCCAAATTTTCATCTTGAGTCGTGTTCTGGAAATGGCACTTCAGCAAAAGTGTGGGTCAACTGAAGACAGCCCACAGGAGCAACAAGAGTAACGATAGGTTTAAAAAATGGGTTATATGCTGAAAAATTTCAACAAGTTGAGATTGCTTAATAATTTCATCTTAAAACCCAAAATGTGCATGTTTTCGAAAGGTTAGAAAAAGGAAGGGGAACACAATTTGTTCTCCAGATTCAAAATACCACAGGAAGGAAGCATCTACACTTCAGTCAGGGAGATTTTGAATTGATACTGGGGGAAGAACCTCTAGTGGTAAGGATGGTAAAATGTGGAAATGAATTCCCTGGAGAAGCTGTAGATTTGCTGTCACTAAATGTCTTAAACAAGAGGCTACCTGAACTTCTGTAGGGAATGGCATACACTGATCTTACCTTGAGGCTTTAAAGTTCTTCCAGGCCTCTGATTCTGTGGTTTCCTACCATTTTGCCAATAACACCAGCCTCCAGATCACCCGCATGCTGCCTTTTGATGGAGTGAACACCTTCCTCTTTTGCACTATATATTCCAATCTGTAAGACTAGGAGGTGATGTGGAAGTAGTAGAGGGTAATACCATGTTTATCTGCAGTCAGTCATCCAAAAAAAAGGTTTGCAGAGAAGTAACATTGAGGCATCTTAGCTACCTGTGAATAAAATACCTAGGCTTCCTAGGCATGGGTTAGCTGTGACAGGAGGAGTATAGTACAGACTAATGTGCAGTGCTTCCTAGCTAGGCTGTGACAACCTTGGTAGATAGTGTAAAGCCATCTTGAGTATTTCTGTGTTATCGTGTCATCTGCATTGTAAGCTTGCTCTCAATAACCAACAAGTTCATTATGTGGTGGTAGGAAAAAAAGAAAAAAAAAAAAGAACAGGAAGAAATGTATTTCAGTTGTATGCTTGTTTGTGGTGTTATTTCTCAGTTCCCCATCCTTCACAGCTGGCTACTCAACTCTCTGCCTCTTCCGTCATTGCATATTTCCTAATGAAGGCACTGATTTTGAGTAGGTTTTTGTTACATATACTGTCATGAATTTTTTCCTGTGCAGCTTGGTGGTAACTGAGACCGGACTGCCTGTTGATAATTATTACCCAGAAGAGTTTTACTCTATTCAGTAGTGTAAGATTGAAGAATATACTTGTCATAAGTTCTAAATTTCAGTCAGAAAAAGATTTTGATTCTGAGAGTTTATAGATGGAGAAGGTTATACAAAAAGTACTGGTGAAAATCAACATTGTTAACAAAAACATGCAGGTCAGTATTTGTATTAGTATAGGATTAACTTTTTTTTTTCCATTTTTATTTCATGAGAAGTTTCTGATTAATTGAACGTAGCAATATTTCTCCTTTTCTTTTCCTTACTGTAGAGAAGTTATTTTCTCTTATTTGGGAAGTTGTGAGCAAAATAAATTCCTAAATCTAGTATCTAGTTGACAGGTTTCATTTATAGAACTTCATTGAAAACTTTTTTTCTTGCCAGTTAACTTCAAGGTTTTGAATATAAAAGAGAAAATGTGTATGGGGAATTGTTTTAGCCATGAAGCAGCTTTTCCATCGTATGCTTTCAATCAAGTCATAAAGAGACTAGAATTATGACTGTGCTGAAAGGAATATTGGTTCTACCTACATAAACCCCTGTCTTCATCACTGTTGGATCTCTTCCCCTGCCCAATTATCCCTGCTGTCTGCACCAGTCACCGAGTGCACAGGGAGAATCTCTCCTTTGCCTGAGGTGCAGATCCTGTGGATTTATATATCCCGATGACGGGGGTTTGAAGGGATGCCAGTGCCACACCAGGCTTCCCAAATGCAAAGCAGACAAGCCCTAGGAGGCCTGCACAGTCCCATTTTGGCAACTAAGTTTCCTCCACATCAGGCTTCTTGCAGGAAGCATCCAAAGCCAGTGTGGGCACGACGGTTGCAGGCTGCCTGGCTCGGTGCGAGCAGGATGCCAACAGCAGACAAGCAGCGATGTGTACTGTGGGTTTGTGTTTTTTTATTGCAGCCAGGCAGTGAATTGGATAACTTGGAGGAGATTCTGGATGACCTGCAGAACAGCCAGTTACCACAGCTTTTCCCAGATAGCCGCCCAGGCGCGCCAGCGGGCTCAGTTGACAAGCAAGCCATCATTAATGACCTCATGCAGCTCACCAGTGACAGCAGCCCCGGCACGGCTGTGGCCACCCAGAAACCAGCGATGAGGATTTCACAGAGCAGTGAGTCTGCCTCTTGCGCGCGTGTAGACCAAGCTGACAGACCTCCAGAGTGGTGGTCGTGGTGCCCCTGGGTCAGCTGGGCAGGAACCAGCAGCTCCTTGTCCCAGTCTAGTCTTGCGTGATGACATAGCGCCATCTGCGGTCATCCCATGTTGACATGTGTGGAGGTTATGTCTAATTCACTCGCCAGGGTGGAAGTCTGTGCCCTCCGAGGAGTTTTAAGATGTAACCTCAAAATAAACTAAACTCCCACCTCTGTGGTTATAGGTGAACCTCCTGGGGGGGGAGCTTTGGCATGGAGAGCACATGCATTTCATTTTAAGGCAGATAGCTCATTTCCAGCAATTCTTGCGCTAAAAGGGACGAGAGAGGCTTTTCTGAGCATGAAGGAGAGTTGTCTTCTAAAACCACAAGACCAATAGAAAGACGTATGATTAAGAGGAATGCCCAAGTTTAATTTGAAATTGTGGCTTTTAATTGAGTCACTTCCAGCTGTCAGTGTTCCTTAATTTTATTAATAAACTTACAAATCTGTGTTGAAATGTTGGTCTACCACTGTGCAATGATAGAAAGTCAGCAAGATGAGAGTTTTATCAGCTACAAATCGTGAAGAAAATAGCATTAAAAGCCACTGCTTCATTTTTTTTTCTCCTCTTGGTCAGGATAGCAGCATCTCTTTACGTCCTTAAATGTACATTGATTTTTTTTATTAAACCTAGGACTTAGATAACATTTTTAGTTATTCTGATGGCATTAAAATAACACCATGCCACTTTCAAATGAACTCAAATTATTGCTTAGAGATGTTTAAATACATAATAATATTAATAAATATTAATGTTTAAATTCATGTTTAAACTACTACAGATCCTTAAATTATTATTTGTTAACAGTGTTGCACAGCGAAAGATACTTTCATTTAATGTACTCAGTTTTGTAAGTATGGGGTTACTAACAACACCAGCACATAAGTCAGAAGGAAATCTCTGTGCCTCTGATAATTTTAGTGTATTACTTCTGAGGCAAAGTCTGCTGCTTCCTTCCACTGTAGCCTTTTGGCTTTCCAGATTTAACCTAACTTTAAATCTGCTTTCAAAGCTACTAGTAGTACAGTAACAGTATAATTGTGAGTGAGAGTGTCTTGGTGGTTAGCAACGATTCTGTAAAAGCAGCGTCCTGTTTCCCATGTAAATTAAAACCCTAAAACTTGGCACCCCGCAGCTCAGTCTTATGTCTGTGCCTGATTCCCCTAAGGAACCTTCTGCCTTGTTTTCAGTAGAAGAGCATGCAGAAAACAGGTGCACAGAAGTAGGGAGTGGCTTCTTATATGCTTACAGAAAAGCAATGTAGGATGAATGTCAAATCATATAGAATTCCAAAAGGAGGTTGAGGTTTCTTAATTTTTTTATGAAGAAATACCAGCTTTCATTTTACAGATTTTATATGAAAATGTATCTCTTTTTCTGTATGTATGTGTTATATATGACTTGAAAGCTGCTAAATTTGCCAAGTAGCTGGAGTTGGTTGGGGGGGGGGGGCGGGTAGGGAGCTTTCTTTAGTCCCGTCTTGACACAGTCAAAAATGTGATCTGAGCAGCATCACATCTCATCAACTGTGTTGTTATTTTGTGCCGATTTCCTTTTTGTAGGATCAGTAGGTGCTGGCAAAGCTACCCATATAATAACTTACTCATCTATGTGATTTTTTCCACCTTCTGGGGAATACTGTTCTGAAACTGTCACTGAAGTTTCAGTTTGGTTCAACCTGTAGACTTTATGATGCCCCCAATCTTGGGAAGGTCATTTTTGTCTCATATGTAAGTTCTGGTTTTTTTGTTTGAACAGAGTCAAGACAAAATTTTGATCTGGTGGCTAGAAATCAGCTGTATGTGATACAATGCATTTCCTATACACCTGTATAAGCACATTAACCTGACAGAGAACTTATATTAAAAAATAAATACAGCCTGTTCCTATAGTCTGGTTTAGTAAAATAGAAAAAAAAAAAGTCAGACACTTTTGTAGTAAGAGGTTTCTATACCTTTTAACAAGCTTAATAAGCCTCACCTAAGTTCTCAAATTCAAAAGTATCACTACTTTGATTTAAAATAAGAAAGAAGTTCTTTAACTGCTTTATAATGTGGTGCATATAGAAATGCGCAAGTTGTTTTAAGGATGCCTTTTTATCAGAGACTCACCTTGGGGAAGCTATCAGGAAGTATTGTAAATTATAATTTCAGAAAAATTGTTAATTTACTTGGATGTATTTTGTTGATATGATTGGAAATGGAATCACAGGCACAAGGTCAGTGTTTGATTCATGTTTGAGAACTAGTTGTGCACATAGGGGGTGCTTTCAGGCATTGGAACATTGCCCAAACACCAACTGAGAGAAATGCTATCTGGTCAAGGTCTGAGGCTCACTTTTCTGAAACTGCTGTTTTCTTTGCAGAGGCTGATTCAATTTTAGAGCGCAAAACACTTCAACAGAGGAAAACAGTTATATAAAGGCAACAGTAACAATCAGGCGTCGTTCTGTTTGTCAGAATATTATAGTATCACAGCTCTAATTGTGGAGCACTTGTTTGTTGTTGCTGAATCATGGAAGTATTTATTTTAATTAATGACAAAAATATAATAAAAAATTCCCGAGAGAGATGTAGAAATGGGGCTACAGAATCTGATATAGACTCAATCTGTCCTTAATTTTGATAACTTCTTCAGGGGCACAGCTTGTGCTGGAAATCTTTAAAAACTAAGATAATTTCTAACAGTCTGCCTTAGGATGACATCTGCATGCAATTGCAGTTGTACCAGGTATAAGATTGATTGGCAGTAGTATGCACATCACACAGTGGTATATTTTGCTGTAGTGGCTCTTCTGTAAGCTAAATTGCATCATTTGAAGCTTTAAAAATATAAGTCATGTCTGGTTTAGTGTCAGAATGTTCCATGCTGAAATTTACATAAAAATGAGAAGAAGGGATGTTTCTCAGACAGATATGGAGTGGGTAAATTATGCAGTACTAAATAGCTCAGCCCAGAAGCTTAGAGTGTATTTGGGTTTCGTTTGGGTTTGGTTTGGGTTTTTTTTTTTGGCAAGTAAAGTTTCCATTCTTCTAACTGTGGTTTTTTTTCCTTTGCTCCTCCTGTCTAGCTTTTAATAACCCACGAGCAGGGCAAATGGGCAGGTTATTACCAAACCAGAATTTACCACTTGACATCACACTGCAGAACCCAACAGGTGCAGGAACTTTCCCACCCATAAGAACGAGTAACCCCTATTCAGTGATACCTCAGCCAGGACTGATGGGCAGGAATGAAGGGATGATAGGAAGTCAAGGAACTTTAGCCAACAGTAACACAGGTAAGATGGCTTTACATTTTTTTAAATATATTTGTTGCAGACTTTACCATGTGTGAATTAACATTGAGGTTATTGCAAGTACAGGTTATTATAACTACTTTCCAGAGAAAGCCTGCAAAAAAAATCATGTTTCATGGGCTGTTATGTATTGGCATATTTTTTTTGAACTTGTGTTTCTGTGTATTTTTAAATCCTGCTCCTTATGCACTGCTTTTCACCTGCCTAAATTTGCAGATGAACACACTGTATTGTTAGGTTCTGTTCCCATCAATTCAGCTGAAGCTTAGATAGATAAAGATACAATCATCCTCTGACTCAAAAAGGCAAATAAATGAACCATTTCTCTGTAGAGGTAGTTTTTTAAAAACAAAATTTTGGGCAGTACAGTTGCCCTTATGATGTGTATCTCTACAGACCTCGGTTTTGTCCTTAGTTATTCTTTGTTTATTAGCCTTAGTTCTAATTTTAAATTAAAGAAATACTAATATTTTAATGATTTTATGAAAGATAAACTTTTGGAAACTGTCAGTGGTGTTACCTGTTGTTATAGATTATGCCTTATCTGTGGTGCATTCATTTCTTCATGTTGTCCTAATATTCTGCAAAGATACCATAGTGGGTTTCACAAGAAAAGTCTGGCTGATTGGCTTATTTCAGCTGGTACATAGTATGAGACTGTCCAAGTCAACAACTGCTAAGAAATCTTGAGTAAATAAATTGTAAGTCCTTTCAGCTGGCTGTTCGCTATCAAATCTTATATTTAGTTTGCATCAGTTTTAAAAAAAAGACATGCTGCCAGGCACTGAAATTTCCTATTTAAGCAGTTTAGAGGTCAACTTGTAATCTTTCGAGTGTCCTATTACTTTCACGTTCTGTATACGTATTAGAGGATGTTATTCATCCTGTGTATATAAGTCAAGGAGTATTATCTCTGTTCCTGCCATTTGCTCTAACACACCATGTATTTCAGCTGATGGAATATGTACACAAATAGAACAAACCTGAGAATGTTACACTGAAGCAAATTTTGTACAGCAGCTGAACATTGTCCCTCTTCAGACGGGTTTTCTCCTTGGCTCTATATCAGCAAATAATTGACCTGAAAAGTAATAATTATTTGTCTGTCTTATAGTATTCATTTAAGGATGTTGTGAGCGCAATCTGAAATAAGTATTTTATCTGCTCTCTTGACTGTATAAAATCAAAATGTACAAAACTATGAATATTTATATATTCATATTGGGGTTTGGTTGTTTTGGGGTTTTTTTGGCTACTGTCAGTGTGTAGTGCTCTATATATTCCAAGTGTAAATAAACTGTATCAGTTGTTTACAGTAGATGTAGGAGGACTTCCCCTAAAATAACGGTAATGAACTTCAGCATCTATCGGAAAGTTCCTGTGAGTAATTTCCCTGCACTGTATATTGGTTTGAAATTATCTGGGTGAGCCTTAAAGCTAAGAAGGCTGTATGTTCTGAATGAAAGGACTCACCAGAAGATGTTTGCAGAACTTGAATTTAAATTTAATCCTTCTGATTTGTAAGTGTGCGTAACAATAACATGTTGTTACTCAAGTCTTCGTTCTCACTTACCACTCGAAAAGTAAAGCACTGATACACACATCAGCAAACGCGATTCATTTCCTGAGGAAGGAAGTTAGGGCTATCCACACACCCTCGGCACCTGTTGTAGACTACATGTGGGAACACTTACTCTGAACAGCCTTTCGGAAATGATAAAAGGATCTTCCTCGTGTAAAATGCATAATAGTCTCCAGTCCCTTGACTAAGCAGCATAAGACATCATCATAAGGCTTCGCACATCTGGGCAGGCAGTTGTGGTACAATGTGCTTTGAGTGAAACTACTGCATTTTCATCACTAAAAATGTAGCTTATGAGGCAGCTGTAGTGCTAAAGCTGTTCTGAATTGTGTGCCGGCACCTAATTCTGTTTGGCTTTTGTACAGGAATGATCAGTGGCAATGCCCCTCGGCCTGCCATGACATCTGGAGATTGGGGAAGTCAGGCTTCTGCTGTGAGGGTGACCTGCGCGTCCACAGCTAGTGCCATGAACAGGCCAGTGCAAGCAGGCATGATCCGCAATCCCACAGCCAGCATCCCCTTGAGACCCAGCAACCAGCCTGGCCCAAGGCAGATGCTTCCATCTCAGGTCATGAATATGGGTAAGTTAGGGCACGTGTGGAGTTGCACTTTTTGTCAAGACTCACTTCAACTATAGATCTAATGAGAACCATATTCCACATTGAAAGCTGTCTGTGGAAGTGGGAAGGAAGGTGTATAAAGCACTCACATTTAATGCATATATTGATATGAACAATTCCTGCTATTCCATAGCTCTACAGTGATGTAGCCAAAGAAAGAGGGTATGAAGTTGCTCTTGTTTGTTAAAGACTATGGGGTTTCTTAAGAGGAAATGCTGGGAACATTATCATTGTTCTTGATCACTTTCAAAGCAAGTACATTATTATACTGATGCTACATGCTGTCTCTTTTTTTATGCTTATCTTACTAATTTTTTACATCTGTGGTGTCATATCTGCTGGCTTGTGGTTTTGAACCACTTTTGAGTTCTTATGTTATTTTCTCAAATTTTAAAAGCGATTTTTAGCAAAAAAAATCATTATGCTTTTAAGTGTGATGCCTCAGTGGTTTTGTTTGATTTTACTGTAACATAGGTAATTCAATAGAAACAATTAACGTGAAAGTAAGTTCTTTTCACAAAAGTTTCATGGTTATTTTTCTTTCATTAGGGCCATCCGAATTGGAGATGAACATTGGAGGACCTCAGTATAGCCAACAGCAGGCACCTCCGAATCAGACTGCACCGTGGCCAGACAGCATCTTGCCTATAGATCAGGCAACTTTTGGTAGTCAGAACAGGTGAGTCTTACTGTTGTATCAGAACACGGAGAAATTTTACAGTCCCATATGTTATACATCTCAAGGAAACAAAGCCCTGTGTAAAATACTCCCCAAATGTCAAGCACTTAATGCTTATAGTATTTTATACTTGTGCAATGCGTGAATGTTCCAGTACTACTTACAAGTGCTCTCATGGCTATTTAATGTGTGTAGGTAAGAACTGGAGATTCTCTGTCCCAGTTAATGCTGCCAGTGCTTTGGGTAGTTGCACCATTTTCAACTCTCGAGCATTAATATGAATTAATATTATAATTCTGTCTGATTTTGCTGATTTAATTGTTAACAGTTTTACTTAACACTAAACTTGGAAAAATGCCAGAGGCTTTGTAGTTATAAGATAGTTGTCTTTTCCTGCAACTGAGTAGCATTTTGAGTAGTGCATGACATCCTTAGTTTCTGTTTTGTTTGGAGTTTTTTTTTGGTTTGGTCTGTAAAAGGTGAGGAAGGAAAGATGAAGTGAAGTGGAGGCTGCCTCTTCTTTGAAGTTAGTTCTTTCTCTGGTATCCAGAACCACAGTTTGATCATGAATTATTAAATCATGCATAATGTTCATTATTAACACTTTTAAATAATGCCATAACTATGGAAAGCAATTTACACTTCTTCTAAAAAAGATGTGTTTCTACAAGAGGTTTGCCACTTTAATTAGATGAAAAATATATACATAATGTGTAAGTGATAAAAAATGGACAGATAAAGGAGGAATGTTGAAACATTTTGAATTGCATGAGTTGGGACATTTTTCAGTAGCAAATAGGAGGAGTGCTGAAGTGAAAATTGAGAAGTAGCAGTTGGAAAAAAGTGTGTTTGAAGAAAGATTGATCTTACAACTACATTCTCTTAATTTGCATTATGAAAGCATGTCTGAGAATATTATCTGTAATTTTAAGTGTGGCATTTCTTTTGTTACTTTTCTACCTTTTTCATGCTCTTCAAGGTGTCCCCTAGCATAGCTTAATTATTCACTTAAAAAAAAATGGCACTGTAAAATAAAATGCAAAGCCATGTTTGGTCAGCAAGCCAGGCAGATACTTCTTCCTTTTCGTTACCTTCTCATTATTTCCTTGTAGCTGAAGATGGTGAAAGAAGTCCCTTTGTGTTGCATTTGAAAGTAATCATATTTTGATTGATTTCACCCAGAGCTGATGAATTGTTTGGTGCTGCCATTTTTTATTTTATTAATCCCTGAGATTTGTATTTTTATAATCTTATTGTCATCATTAGTATTAAATTTGATAGAAGTTTAATCGTTAGTAGAAGTAAGTCTTTTAGAGGAAAAGATAAACATTATCATTGTGATATATAAAAGAAATGGGGAAAAGACCCAAAGTAAATTGTCATTGTTTAACGTACAGAATTTGACAAATGTTTTAAAATTTTTCTTACCATGTGTTATCATGCCGATTTACAGTTTGAGGGAGGTTTTGTGGCTAGACCCATTGATTATTTTTCAGATCATAGATACCTTCTTATAAATCATCTTTAAAGCCTGCAAGCAATTTGATCTAAATGATGGTTTTTTTTGCTCTTCACTTATTACTGAGTTACAATTTCATCTGCGAGAGTTAGAGAAACTTCTATATGTATAAGATTGATTAATACTTTCCAGTGTTTTAGAGGTATCCTTTTTTTTTTTATAGTCTGGATCTAATAAAAAAGATTGTGGTTTTGTTAGTTTTCGTGCTCACCATCCTTTGGGTTTTTAGGTGTATAAGCCTGATGATGCAGCTCTTTCGTTCTGCTTAGCTTTGACATAGAGATTAGACTTCCATGGCAACCATATATCTCATTATGGAAACTAAATACACAAACATGTTTCTTTGTTTTTCCAAACAGATATGTAAAAAGGGTTCACGTATAGTGCTGTTTCCTCTCTCCATATGTGACAGCTTTTGTTGTCTCTGAGTAATTATCTGGGATGAGATTCTGCCATGATGTGCATATAGTAGCTGCCCTTGCTTGCGAAACACTTTGCTCTTTATATTTTCTATTATAGTGTTATATAATATAATAGTGTGCTTGAAGTAGGGCTTGTGTGTGAACTGCAGAATGAAAATATGTCATTTGGCTGCAGATGAGGTGTTACTTCAGATTTAGGTTGTTTCTCACTAGATTTTGTCCTTTGGGTTTCGGATAAACTTTTATTCTGCCTTTGTAACTGTGAGTGTGCTTTGCATACAAATTCAGAGTGAGGAAAGCAGGATCTATGGAGCCAGCACACTGCCTGACACATCCAAATTCTTGCTGACACCCTTCTGAGGCACATAACCAAGTGCATGAACTGGTACTCAAGTGTGCAGTTCTATAAGATGGGGTAACCTGATGCAGTGTTTTGCTGCAAATGTCCTTTTCTCCCTGGTCCCCCATGCTTTTGTCCAGCTCTTCCAGGTGTTCAGTTTGTGTGAGCTCAGACAGTCCTCAGACCCCTCTGTCACCTCTTTGGCTTACTTGGTCTGATAGAAAAACAATGAAGAAGCATCTGTGGAAATTGGTTCTTTTTCTTCTTGTGATACTATACTTAATCTGACCTCAAAAATTCAAAGTTACAATTAGTTAAAAACAAAAAATTAGTTAAAAAAATTAGTTAAAAACAGTCTTCTGGTTCAGTGACTACATTCTGTACTGATTTCTGTGCTCCTGTGTTGACCCTGCAGTATGAAATCAGGCGCTTTGGTGTGCTTACTTACTTGTCCAATACACCATGCTTGTAGGGGCATGACAGGAATTGATCGTGCTATTTAGTTATTTCTTTGGATAACATAACTTTCATCCAGAGTAGTTTTCTGAACAAAATTGACAGCAATTAAAATAATTTGTCTCCACTTGTTACTTCAATTTGAGTACTAATCCTCTGATATTATTTCTTGTTTTTCAGCAGCTGTTTACCAACACTGTGTTCATGTTTTGACAGGCAACCGTTTGGCAGCTCACCAGATGATCTCTTGTGTAATCATCCCTCATCAGAGTCACCAAGTGATGAGGGTGCTCTTCTGGATCAGCTTTACATGGCATTAAGGAATTTTGATGGTTTGGAAGAAATCGACAGGGCTCTAGGAATACCGGAACTAGTTAGCCAGGTATACTGGATGTTGCATTGCCTGTATTAGGTATTGTATTTAAAGGATATGTTGTTAAGGTGACGGTAAAAGGTGTGTTGAAAAAGGAGATTATAAAACACTCCTTGCAAGCGACAAAGGAGTTACATATTTTGGTTGGAGTCCATCTAACAGCCTGAGGTCACCTGGAAAGCTTCCTTCAGCCCCAGGTTTAGTCTTCCTTCCTCTCCTCTGCCACACTTGCCTAGTTCTCCACCTTCTGACCTGTGCTGGGCCACTTCGCTTTGTGCAACTAACCTGACCAAAACCAAAAAATTAACAGGCTTCTGCTCATCTGGTGGTCAGAGGAACAACTCTGTGTGGAAGAAAGGTAAGATCACAGCCAGCAATGGGGTATAAGAAAGAAAAGAAGGAGTGTGAGCACCTAGGAGCAGGGGAGCAAGATAAGACCTTGTGTGTGATGGGGACAACAAGCTTTTGGATGAGTAAACCTGCAATGTATAATTTCACCTGTAGTTTTTCCCTTAGTAGTTTAATTTGTGTTAAGGGACAAATTTCATCTAAAAGAGCTGATTTCATTTCAAGCACTTAAAACTGTAGGTTTGGGGTTTTTTTCCAAATTATATTCTTCCTAAACTTTGCAGCATGAATTTCGTCTATGCTTTTTCATCCATTTGTTTCTCCACAGTTATTTTTTTGTTAGCTTTCAGTTGATTCTTGTCCATTCCAGTCTTATGATGCAAAAAAGTATGATTCAAAAAAGAAATAGGAGTGAGACTTAGCACTTGATCTTTGTGGTGTCAAAATTGTATTTCCAAAAACATCTGTACATCTCTCTATAATGATGTAGTATTCCCAGGCAAGCCTAGAATGCCTATTTCATTTCCCAGTACTCATCAGCATCCTGAGCATAACTTCTGAACTAGCTCTGAATTTTAGATATGAAATCGGACCAATGAAGTCCTGCTCTGGACATGAGAAAACTATCTCCAAGCCTTTTTGGTATGACAGAGCTCAGTGAGGTGTTAACCTGGAGATATAATTTATTAGTGAACTTCAATTTCACAGTGTGAAAATTTTATGCAGTATGACATAGGTTTTGGAGTACCACCACTGAAAAAAAAAAAGAATAAAATGTTTTATTTCAAACTAAATGGCAAATATATTTTTATTTAATTAATATATCAGCAGAAACAGTTAAATAATTTTGCAGGTAAGAGAGCTGATGCATTTTAAAATATGTTTTTAAAATATCCATCAAACATTTTATAGGAGCTTAAAGGCTTTCTTTCATGAAGGCACTGAAATTTACGTTAACTTGATTTCCAAGGTCAGTGTGGAATAAGCTATGAAATTATTCTGCCTAGAGCAAATATTAGGGGAGATTGTAGAGTGGACTTTAGAATTGTTAGATATTTTTATGCTAATAGATAATTGGTTTGCACGAAAGTGCCCTAAAAGAATTAGGCACTCTGTTCACATTAGATTCTGTAATAGTTTCAGGCATCTTTATTTGAAGTCATTGTTTTGTTCAAAGATACAGATAAAAATCTACTTTCTTATCCTTTTTCATTTGTAACATCTTAAATTTATCTCAGATTCAATGGCAAAAATATGCTGGCATCACTTAATTTACAGATTTTCATATAGTAGTTGTCATTTCAGGGTTTTATTTGTTAGCAGAGTGATACAATGGCTTTGTTAAAAACATAAGAAAGGTTGTGGGTCTTTGTTTTTTTAAAAGAAAAAGGAGAGAGGAGGAATTTGTTTCCATTAATATATTTTGACACTCAAAAATAAAGTTCTATTTATTTTTAAGCTTTAAATTTAGGTAAAGAAAAATTATGTAATTTTCTGTTAAAAATATTCACAGGTTAGTTTTGCAGGGTGGCTGTGTTAGTCTTGCGTGGTCCTGTGAAAAGCCAGGTCCCGCCAACTGTTCCTGTTCATTTATTTTTGCAGAGCCAAGCTGTCGATCCAGAGACCTTCTCTAGCCAGGAGTCGAGCATCCTGATGGAGCAGAAAGCTCCAGTGTTCTCCCAGCAGTACGCGGCACAGGCTCAGATGGCGCAGGGCAGCTACGCGCCCATGCAGGACCCAAGCTTCCACCCCATGGGGCAGCGCCCTGGGTACGCAGCCCTGCGCATGCAGCCTCGGCCCAGCCTCCGACCCACCGGCATCGTGCAGAACCAGCCAAACCAGCTGCGGCTCCAGCTGCAGCACAGGCTCCAGGCACAGCAGGTACAACCCCTTCCGTGCCCAGTCCCACACGGGCACAGATGTCTCTCCTAGACAATGCCTACTGACTGTCAGCTTGCTCTTGTGTAACCTCTTTTATTATAGTCTAATTCCACTTTAAAACTGAAAACACTAGCTAAAATGCATTTTGTTGTGACAGTACCTTGTGCATTCTTTTTTTATTATTTTTCATCTTTTGTGGCATCTTTCTATTATTATTTTTATAACACCGTGGAAGAACATGCCTGGTATTTAAAGCTAAATCTCAGTAATTCTTTGGTGCTTTTTATTACATGGGTCTTTTTCTGTTTGTTGCATCTTGACTCTTCCAGTAATCTAAGTGTTATTTTAATTGATACCTCTCTTACTGCATCTTTTTCTTTTCATAGCCTTGGTCTACTTTATAGATAATTTTAAGTTCTTGTTTCATTTTAAAATGTATGGATTTAATCATAGAATGCTTTGGGTCGGAAGGGACCTTTACAGGTCATCTAGTCCAACCACCCTGGAGGAGCACAGACATCTTTAACTAGATCAGATTGATCAGAGACCCCTCCAACATGACCTTGAAGGTTTCCAGGGATGAGGCCTCCACTACTTCCATGGGCAACCTGATACAGTGTTTCACTACACTCATTGTAAAAAATTTCCTCCTTATAACCAGTCTAAATCTACCCTTCCTTTGTTTAAAACCATTACTCCTTATAGTTTGTAGTACTAGAATTAGGATGTTAGTACTTTTCTGGTGGAGGAGGAAAGACCATTTCTGCCTGCAAAGATCAAGAGAAGGCTAATTCAGAGTAAACCTCAGCGGTCCAATCCCAAACTTAAAGAGGGTAGGAACTGTGAAGGCAGCATGTTTTCTAAACAGCTTTGTGCCTGTCTTGTTATTGGTATGGTTCATTATCTCCTTAAGAAACAGAGTTCTGTGAATGATAATAGGACTTGGTCAGGTAAACTAGTCCCTACTTGAATATGTAAAACTAGGTCCTCAAACCAACCGATTGGGAAGTAGGTGTGCATACCTCAGTATGTAAAATTTCCCTTTTCTTGTTTTCCTTCTAAAACTTTTGGGTTTTGCTGTTGGGTTTTTTTTTCTTTAGAATCGGCAGCCACTGATAAATCAGATCAGCAGTGTTTCCAATATGAATCTGTCTTTGAGACCTGGAGTGCCAACACAGGTGAGACAAATAGTACTGGCATTTATTTAAAAAAAAAAAAATCACTTTGTTATCTTCTTTCTCCTCCCAGTTAAGTACAGGAATAATGCGATGTGGTAAATATATGCAATAAATTCTACAGCTTGAATAGAAATAAATGCAGTATGTCTGATCAGAAGTATTTTATTGTCTTATTTCTGAGAGTCTTTCCTATATTTGCATGGGGTGGATGGTTGCTTACTGGAGATGTGATATAACATGCACTTTTAGGTGAACTCCTCATTTCCTAAAGATGTATTTTTTTAATGAGCTACTTTATTTGCAGTTACAAATCACTGCAATGTTAAACACTGATATTATTTCAGTTACTGACTCTCACACTGCTGAAAGCCTTTCTGAGCAGCAGTGTTAATAAGATTATTTTCTCCCATTTAATATTATTGTTAGTTGTATGGTGGGTGAGAGAGAGAGCTGGAATCTTCCATATAACTCCAGTGGAGATGCCTTCAGAAGAGGCTATTGATACGTGGTGGTGGTTTTCCCTGCAGGGCCCTATTAATGCGCAGATGCTGGCACAGAGGCAGCGGGAGATCCTGAGCCAGCACCTGCGGCAGCGGCAGATGCAGCAGCAGCAGCAGCAGGTGCAGCAGCGGACGCTGATGATGCGAGGGCAGAGCTTGAGCATGACCCCCAGCATGGTGGCCACTGGTGGCATACCAGCAACCATGAGCAATCCGCGGATCCCACAGGCTAATGCACAGCAGTTTCCGTTTCCACCAAACTACGGTACTGGTTTCACCTCCTCAGTGCATTTCATCAATCCTTACTCCCCCTGTCCTCCCCAGTGCTGGGTCCAAAACCCCCTCTCACAGCCCTTTGCCTGGCTTTTTGGGAATGATGGGAAATGTGGATCTTCAGGCTTCTTGAGAGTCCTGAAATGCGACATATTTCCTTCTACTTTCCTAGCTCTACTACTATGTATTCTCTGAGCACTGTTCTTTTTTTGAGCAATAGCAGAACTGTGATGTGTGTATTTGCATATATCTATCGGTATAAACCCATGCAGCTGTGTATGCGCACAGGAATACACATACACCTATGTTTCAGTTTGATGGACTCTGAATTTTGACTAAACTCAACAGCCAATATATACAGTAAGAAGTGCAGATGAAGAAAAAGGTATTAATTGATGCTGTCAAACAACATAAGGTGACCAGAAGCTTTATCAGAAGCAAAGCTGTATATAATCATTTTAAATAGGTTTTATATTGGTAGGTTTTTTTGCATTTTGGTAATGAGATTAGATTCTTCCCCCCAAAATATGATTCTTCGTGTGTGCACTAGTTACTTGCTAATTTTACGTTATATTGAGTTTAAATAATAAAGATTTGTTTCAGATTAGGTGTTCTCTTCCCTATCCTTAAACTTGTCTGTAATATGACAGCTAATACCATTTAGTTTGTATGTTTTATGAAGCTGTACGCTACTTTATTCTGGTGGTCCGTGAGGCAGTTACCTCCATACAGTTATTGTTACACAGCTTCTTTATTTATAAGTATTGTATATTCCAATTATATTAAATAATATATAATATGCAAGTTCTGCTGATACAAGAAATTATGTCCATCCAATTCTAAATTTTTTGTCTAGTCTTACTGATCTCTTATCCTTTATGCCAGTAAAAAGTTGAGTCAGGCAGACAGTGAATAGTGAATATAGGAGTAGATTTCATACCACCTTGATTCTTAGGCCAGCATAAAGGGTTTTGTTGGGTGTGCTGTTCATGATTTACTTAAGTGAGATCAAAAAGACTGGGTTTAAAACAAAATTCCTGCACACAATTGGAATATAACAACTTAAATTAAGTTTACTTTGCATCTAAACTTTCTTTTTATTTTATAAAGTTATTAAATACTTGCACAAAATGTCATTGCCTAGTCGTGCAGGGACACAGAAATAGAGATACTAAGGTTCTAGGAACTTTAGAAAATAGGTTGAAAAGTGTAGCCTAAATGTTAAAATGTGGTGCCACACAATAAGCGAGTTATGCATAACGTTCGCCAAAATGGATTTATAGACAGAAGGAAAATGTTTATTTGTTGTTTTAAATGATGTTCCTAAAAAAACAAAAAAAGTCATTTACTGATGATTTTCTATTGGTCTGTGGAGAGGAGAGATAGCTTGTGTGATTAGGATGCACAGGAAGCCCAACATAGTTACACAAAATATTTTTTTAGGGTTATACATAAATATTACTTGTCTTGCTTTTAATCTAGATCCCTCATTAAGACACAAAGTTGTAGGGTCCACATGACACGAGTAGGACTATGTAAAGATATGTCTGCAGGTATGAGCTCTTCACTTGTTTTAACTGCAAATGTACAGTGGCTGAATTTCTTGTTTTCTTCTTCAGGTATTAGTCAGCAGCCCGATCCAGGCTTCACAGGGGCCACCACTCCACAGAGTCCACTGATGTCCCCAAGACTAGCTCATACTCAAAGCCCCATGATTCAGCAGTCTCAGGCTAATGCTGCCTATCAGTCCTCTACAGAGATGAATGGGTGGGCACAAGGGAATATGGGTGGAAACAGGTAAATCAGAACAAAACCAAAATGAAAACACAGAGGTATGGGGTCATTTTGGTCTACGCTTATTTATGGGGTTGTTTATATGTATTTGTTTGCTTGTTTGTCATTAACTATCCATCCTAAAAGAGATTTCTTTTCAATTTGGCTCGACGAGTTGGTTTAAATTCAGTCTTCATACAAGGCCAAGTGAGTGCATAGCTAAAAGACTTGCATCCACACAATGCATTGCTTTGTCTGTGATAACTGACAAAACACTGTGTGTCCTTAAGAAGCACTTCTGCTGCACAGTGAGCTCCACCCCCTAACGTTTGTGTGGATGCATTTCTTCTGCATATGATTTTCATGTTGTGCTCCCACACTGCTTTCCACACAGCTGGATCAGCTGCGACGGAGCCTATGCATTCCCTGCTGCACAGGAATTGCAGTGACTGGATATCGCCTCCCACTTTAAACGCTGGAGTGCAACCAGGTTCAGTCCATTAGTGCTTGCACATACTGCGAGTCAGCATATAGCTGTCATTCTCTGAGAGCATTGTGGCATGCCTCATGCATGCAGTCACCTTTTCAGCTGAGGCCTATGCCCCTGTCAGTATAGCTCTAATAATCAGAATGTCCACACTGAATAGGTTCACTGTTGAACACTGTCAGTAGGCAGCGATGAGCTCCCAGATGGCAATGATCTGTGATTTTCGTTGGAAAACAGGAAGAGCTATCAGGCTGGGGTACAGCCTGTATTGCTTGACACTGTGGTGGACATAGTTGTCTCTAGCATAAAGCCCTTGTCATCCTAAAGTTCTCAGACTGCTCTTACTATCCCAGTCCAGCAACAAATCTTTTTCCCACTGGTTGACAAAGATACAATAAACCCAGAAAAACAGTATTTCCATGACATGGCTGATCCAAGTAAAGTTCCCCTTAAAGTAACTGATTTATCTCTCATCTTTGTCCTTGCCCGTGCCTCTTCCTCACAGTCTTCCTGACACATCTCCAGGAGGCACAGCTACCACTGTCATGGCTTTTGCCAAAACAGCAGCAGGGGCAGCTCGATAAGACTAATGGTTGGCTTGCTGAACTGCAACTCTACAGCAGAGACACGTCAAATGTGTTTACACAAGCCACTGAGTATTCACAATGATCTGTAGTGTACTGTTTCAGCCATCCAGATAACAACTTAAAAATGGGGTTAGGTGGCCTGAAAAGACATGGAATTGGAAAGAAGAGAATGGTGGGATTTTTCGAGTTTGGTCCTGTGCCCAGAATGCCGTTGCACTTCACCGAGTCTCACAGTGTGCAGCAATAGCTTAATGGAGTACCCAAGTGCAAGGTTGAGCGTGAACCCTGAAAGATTTCCTCAGCTGTGGGAGCAATGCTTACAGTAAAAGTCAGCAGTTGGTAGGAAGGTGGTTGCTGTGTGCTATTTGACACACAGCAGCCCTTCCATGGTATTTAAGTTTAATGCAGAACCTCTGAGCAGACACATCGTCAGTAATAAATCCTTCTTTGGCTGTTGGAGTATGCTTGAAGAGTAGAAAAGACTGATGTGTAAACGGTGAAGTGCATTTTAGGAAATATAAAAAAGTCTGTTGTATGGCTTTCAACATAACATAAGATACTATCCAGAAAGCACTTAACTTTGAATAAAATCTGGGATGAGATCTTCTACAGTTACTCCTTAAGGTGTTCTGAAATGGCTTTAAAGAAACGTAGAGAGCAATCGTCTTCGATTTTATGTTGTTTCTTTCAAAGCCACTTCTTCAATACTTGATGCTAAGATTTAGTAAATTAATTTCTGCACAATTGCATGACTATTTTTGTGAGCCCACTTGCCATAATTGTATGTGCAAATCTGGTATTCATACGTGCAAATAGCCTTTTTTCCAAAAAGAAAGCGTATTAGACCAGATCCAATACTAACTCAACCATCCCGTGTTGTGCTAACAATGTAGGGAGGAAAAGGGGTTTTCCTTTACCTCAAAAAATTACTTTCCTAAACATCTTTAAAATACATACAAAACCCATTTAGACAGCTAGTTGGCTGTTATTGCACACGCATAACAGATTTGTACTCTGCCATAGTTTCACACGCAAAGGCATGCATTTTTGTGCACAGACATGGAACCTTAAATTTTGAAAATCTATTCCTTAGATGTTAATGTAGCTGAAAACTAGTTTTTCCTTTGAAGTTGGCATAAAAAACAATATGTACAAATTCTAGCTTAAGATTTATTAATAAGAGAGTAGTGTCTTAGTGGCTTTGGCATTCTAAGTCTGACACATTGCTTTTTCCATTCCTTGCTGTAGCATGTTTTCACAACAGTCCCCACCACATTTTGGGCAGCAAGCAAGCACCAGCATGTACAATAATAACATGAACATCAGTGTATCCATGGCAACCAACACAAGTGGTATGAACAACATGAACCAGATGACAGGGCAGATCAGCATGACCTCAGCGACCTCTGTGCCTACATCAGGGTTGTCCTCCATGGGTCCTGAGCAGGTGAGAATTTAAGGACTTGAGATGACAGCTAGAGGATTTTCTCTGACTTTCAGTAGTTTTTCAGGTCCGCTTTGTTGGGCTGTAACTGCTGTAAGTCATTAAGTTTCTTCTATGAGTTTTCTTGAGAAATTATGATGTTAAAAAAGCGTTGTTTTTAGCTCTGCACTCAGATAATCAAGGTAACTGACAAGGTAGTGATCACCGTTCGCATCCAAATTTCCTTTTTTGACCTAGCACCACTGTAGGTAGCACATGTAGTGGCCCCTGGATTTCCATGGAAGGTGGGTGCTGATTAGCCTCTGTTCTCAGTAGGTAAGTTTCCACAGCACATTTGCAGGTCACCAGTGTCCTTGCTAATTTTCTCAGCAGTGGAGGCTAGAATTGAATGGCAGGCAGCTGTTTACTAGAGGTAATAGTGGAAGATGCCAGCATGGGCAGTGTGTGGATGATGCTTCTACTGCCCCTGTGTTTGTAGACACAGACAGTAGGCAGTCAACTTCAGAACTATCGATCTAGTACAAAATCCACACTTTTTGTAATGTGGCATGTATAAAATAGGTTACTGAACCAATAGGTAAGTAACTGTTCTTCGCTGCTGAGAGGTGTAAGGTTTACGCACTTGATTTTATATGAGACTGCTACTTAGGGTATCTGAAATATGGAAAGTAATATTTCTGTTTGTCGACCTGCAGTGAAACTGACACAGTGCATTAATAAGTATTTGACAAACAAGTCCTCTTAATTAACAGGTTCTTATATTTGTTTCGGAGCCGAATTCCAGTTTGTTCAACACTCAGACTTGACATTACGGACTTTTCTTAGAAATATTGGCAGAAAAGTACCTCTTGTGTCTTAAGGCAGCATCTCCTGCTATGGTGGACTGTTTGTCTGAGACCACAATTTTCCAGTTTAAAGCTGGTTATATTACTGGCTTGTTAATGTATGTCTCTTTTTTCCAGCCTAAATTTGAAAACAGAGTGCTTACTTTTCCTATGTTGTCCTTTAGCTTAAAAAGTTCTTTTCCTTTCTTGTGTTCAGAAAGAGCTATTCTATCAACAGGACTTTTTTATTGTTTTGAGGTTGTTGTATTGTTTTGGTTTCGGTTTCTTGGGTTCTTTTATTTCAAGTTAAACAAGCCACAGTGTTTCAGTCTCTTTTCCTAGGCTTTAAATTCCCTTTCCTTTTCTGCACCTGTTCCAGTTTGAATCAGTATATCCTAAGCACTGGAGCCGTGTTCATAGCACTAGTTCTTCTCCATTTTTCTTGGAATACTCTGACAGATATAGCCTCAGCTCACATTTGTCTTTTACAGCTGCTGCATTCTCCTGACCTGAAGTAATTTTGATACTCCCAAATCTGTCACCTTCTCTGATATTCCCAGTTGCTAAGCCCAATTATAGCAGACTTTTTTTATTATTATTAGTTCCCAAGTACATACCGTTGCACACATTTAATGTAATAAAGCAATAGTAACCCCCAAAAAAAAAGATTTGAAGGTGACAGCCCAGTCTGATTTCTCAGCATGCCCATGCTACATAATTTTCCCCAGGAACCTAGACTATGACGTATGCATTATAGAAAGAGATGTGGTTTTATTTCAAAGACTTCTATGCAGAGTACTGTTCTACTGGCACAGTTGTCGCACCGCTTTTCCTTCCTGTGAGACTACTAGATCTTGTTTCAAGATAGCAATTATCTAACTTGCAGTAAGCTGAATAGGCTGAGGTTCTTTATCCATCTCAACATTTGTTTTTCAACCTGTCCCTTATGTGGATCTACTTTAAACTCTGTTGTTGTAACCTCCTTCTAGAAGTGTGAACATCATCACCAGAGACAGTGATTTAACAGTGACTTTGCCAGAGCTGTGTAGAGTGAAGCTCTGCTTTTAATTTCTCTTTTAGTCCATGGATAGGTTGCCTTGGCTGTTGGTGACAATGCGGTACTGCAGAGTGCATGCTGAAACCTGTATGGTGATCCCCAAATCCTCCTCGGCATGTTCACATAGATGAAACTTGCATTCTTTGGTCCCAGATATATTGTCCCTTAGTTTTGTCTGCATTAAATTGCTTTTCTTAGAATGAGTCTAACAAAAGTGCTGTGGCTCATTCTGTAACAGTAACCTGTTTCTCTCCTGATTTACAACCCCAGCATTGTGTCATCTGCAAACTCTGTAAGCAAATGTTTTATGTTTCATCTGGGTCAGAGGTGACCAACTGGCAGCTGAGGGGCCATTTCTGGTCCACAAGACAGTACTTTTTAGTTCTCAGGAATGTTTGCTCTGCTGCTTCACATTTTCTTTCCTGAGAGATAGGAATGAATAAAAATGCATATGTTGAAGCTAAAATTGATATATTTTTTTCTGTGTTCAGGATGTAGTATTTCACAGTTTGGCACCTTTATTTGGCAATTGACCTAGGCTTTACTAAACTTTTTCTTGTAACTGGTGGTTTTCAAAATGACTATATTTTCTTTAATTGTGCTGACTGTTGCCATTTTTGTTCATTCTTTTGGCTTTTTTTTTATAGTGCCACCTACATTTTTACTTGCTTATTCATTGCCATTTTTTGTTCCATAATACATAATTTTAACTTCACGTGCTCATCACTTTCTAACCACAGTGAATAATGGTGGTTACACTACTAAGTGTTCCAGTTTTGGAAAAAAAAAAAAAATATATATATAAAAATTAACACCTCATGTGTTATTGGATTTTTTTTTTGGAAGATGCTTGTTAGTGAAATCTGTGCCTGGGCTTATGTACCTGGCAAGAAGCAAGTATGTTACCTTTGGTAGAAAACAGGCTTGTTTGGCTCTGTCTCTTTGTATCACCATGCTGTATCCAGAGCTCAAGAAATACTGAGTTAGGTGTTCATCTGCTTGTCCTGGCGTATCTCCAACTTCTCTTGTTTACTGCCTAGGCTCCCAGCATCACCAAGTAAGAAATTAAGATTATTCCCAAGATGGGCTTGCTATTTGTCATGCTTAGAGGCTCTTTTATTTACATGAGGGATCAGACAGTGTCTCATTATCATCTTCATTCTTATAATCACATTAAAGCTCTTCAGGGTGCTCTTACTAGTGTGTCTTCTAGGAGACTGATACTAGGAATGCTGTAATGCTACCTGCCATGTCTGCAGCTTCCTTTTGTCCAAAAGAGCTTCCCTGGGCATCAAGAAAGTCTAAACCCTTACAGTGTTGCACTATCCACACTTACTGTCTCCTTGTCATCGTCATCTTGTTTGCACAACAGACTATTGCTGTGTTTTTGTCTGTTATGTATTTTGCATCACAGATCCACATTATTTACCAAGTTCTTAGAGAAGTAATTTGAAACTTATGCAAGAGAAGGACTTTTTAGTATAAGGAAAAAAAAAAAAAACCAAAACACTACCTAGGTGTCCACTCAGAGAAAATGTTTATTAATCTGCACAGGGCAGTACTCTCCAGGCCAAAATTATCATGGCATCTACAAAGAGTTATCTTGAAACAGTATTTTGATTTTGTTCAGCCTACTGGACAAAACGAGCACCAGAGTGGTAGGAAACTTTAATTTATTGGATGCCTTGTATATACTTCTGCTTTATTAGCAGGAGACTGTATTAATATGTCTAATTGCAAAGGAATTATAATAGGTCTTCTGTCTTGTTTAGTCAGATTTCTTGTCTGATAACACCACTTGACCTGTCTTCAGAAAGAGATAAACCCCCTTCCATTTCTTTGCCCTTCTCCATACTTTTCTGATTGAATTGTTGCTACAGTCCGAAAAGTTAATGGGTAAATGTGGAATGTTTTATTTCAAGGACTTTTGGAAGCACACGTATTCATAGAACAAAACAGTAGACTTTTTGGTATCTGTTACTGTGCCAGTCAGGATTCTTCCATCATCACTGGTAAAGAGATTCACTATGCCTTCGCTGCTTTTATGGTGTGCAGCCTGGAACCATCTTCCTTTTCCATACCTGTCCTAACTCTTCCATGATACAAATCATGTACTCGTCTTTTTATTTCAAAGCTGCTGTTAATTCAGGATACAATTTTGTTTCTGCTTTGTATTTTTTTTCCTTTCTTTTGTCTACTGAACAGACAGAAAAGTCATTTGTGTGCCTATGCATTCTGATGAATGTTGATCAACAGCAGAAAACGCTTCTTAAATATGGATTCTGTTGCTTAGTCAAATGCATGTAGATAAAGCTGTGAAGCTGTCTACTTTATTTCTTAACAAAGTAGTGTTATTCCCTTCCCTTCGGATTTAAATTTTCAGATTCAGGTTTAAAAATCTGCCCATTTATATTAAGAAGCAGAAAGTATCACTAGGAGGTTTACAGCACTTAATCAGTTTCTTCAAAGTTGAAATTCCTGACAAAAATATTTTAAGGTTTTTAACCTTTCCCATTGAACTGCAGTCGTATCTCTGGTGGTATTTGAAATCACCTCTTTAGGTGGTTCCATGTGATTGCATTTAGCTGTGCAAAATTTTGCAAAATCAGTGAATGGCAGCAGAAATAATCGTCAGGAGGACCTGAAACAAGAGGTCTTTGGTGTGGTAAATTCCAGACAGTCTTCCCACCCTTGCTGCAGCAGGTTTCTGTAGCTGAACTGAAGTAGTGCAGTGGCAGAATCTCCTCTCCTTGGCAACACAAGTCTCCTAAAGAGCAGGTGACACAGAAAACATCTTTTTCCTTCCAGCAAAATTTGGAGGAGCATATCTTCACTATTATCACATCCATCTAATCTGAGGGAAGTATCAGAGAGAACTGAGTTCACAAAAGCTCCTTAGGAAGAAGTTTCTTTCCATGTAAACCTTCTAAAGAAATCTGGGTTTTCTATTACTTTAGAAGCATGCTGAATGGCTGTGTTTTGTATTTTATACCAGTTCCAATCTGTCGTACAGTGAGAGGTGAGATTGATTCTTTGATTAAGGAAGCAATGCCGTAGATTTGGCAAGCCACTCTTTCCACATAACTAAGCATGACTGACCCTTTGATTGTGCAGTAATACACAGCTTCACTACTCTACCGTGGCTGTGTTCTGAAAACTGTTGAGACTGTCCCTTTAGGAAAGCATGCTGCTGCGGGTTTTCCCATTGAATGCTGTCTTTTTCCCATAGCTTACAAGCAGAAAAATAAGTGTCATTAAAACTCAGTCAATAGTTGGTATAATTCAGCCTACATGTTATCACATCAGGCTTGGAAAAAAATGTGTGGTGGTTTGCAAGCAGAAAAGCTGTGTGTTATTGAGGTCAGGAAAGTAGTTACGTGCTTCTGCTTTTGGGACTGTCATAACAGACAGGTCCTCTTCAAATAGCACTGACCTAATTTATGGAGCCTGTTTTGTAGAATACACATAAGGGTCATAGTATCAGGAATTAAATCTTTGTTGTTGACTGTAAAGCAGAACAATATGAGTCAAACACGTGCTGTTCAAGAAGGGTGCTCAGCTGTATAGTTACTTCCCTTATTGCAACATCATCTCAAAAGTGGATATTGGAATATGGAAGTAGCAGAGTGCTTTATAAAGCTCCTTTTAATTCCCAGCCCTTTTCCTGACGTACTTTTTAATTCATTCTCCTGAATATCTTGTTACCAATAGGTTAATGATCCTGCTATGAGGGGAGGCAATCTTTTCCCGAACCAGCTGCCTGGAATGGATATGATAAAGCAGGATGGAGATGCAACACGGGTAAGAAATGGCACACATAGCATACAGAGACAACGGAACTATGAATATACTGTGGTCTAGAATGGATGCAGTATCTTTTTACTTACAAAGTTAAAAGTACCCAGGGTAATAATAGTTCAGTCTTTTGCAATTAATTTTTTTTAATTCTGCTTTTGATGACATCTATATTAAGTTCCTTGTTTAGATTCCACTAGCGTTACTGAAGTGAATAATACAGAATACATTTACATTAGCAGAGTACATTACATTATTGAATTAACAGTCACGTTCAGCCGACTTAGGTGTAGTTGTATTTGCTTTTTACAGAGCAATTACATGACTATTTGCTGCTGATGGGAAAGACTTAGTGTCGATTTATATTTGCTGTGCTGCATGCTTAACCCATTTCATGTTTCATCCTGGCTAAGTGTTTTTCCATTTCTCATTGCATTATACTTAGGGCAAAAACTCATGAATTATTTAATTTATTACTTTCTGTACAGTGCGTCTTCTGAGAAGAGTGGGAGAACTGATTTTCACACGAATTTCCAACTGACAGGGTAATTAGTGTTTGCTTAGGTCAAAACCGATTTGTATTCCAGACAGTAACAGTACTAAGGAAAAGACATTGTGGAGTTATTGGCATGTGGCCAAGTAAATGAGGTTGGGTTTACGTACCCCTCCTCAGCGGAAGGGGTTTTTATGGAAATAATCTTCATCCCAGGTCCCTGCGGGCTGCGGAGCGAGGCTGAGCAGCGCGGGGCAGGCTCCATCTAGCGGCTGCTGCTCCGCCCCAGCTCTCCCCGTCGGGAGGATGGGGTGAGAAGGAAGAGTTCGCATTGTCCATCTCCTAAACTCCTTGTTGTAATCCAAAGAGGCAGATCTCCTCTCCCGTTACTCCTGCAGGAGTCATTTTATAACCAGCTTGAGGACCATCCTTTGCGCCACTGTGTCCTGTCATCTCCTCGTCTGTGGTATTTAAATCAGAAAGATGGAATTGAATAAACAAATTTTCCTCTTATGTTGAATCCAATAGCAAAATTTAAAGTACTGTCAGAGAAATGAAATTTGAATAATAGAGGGAAATTTAAAAAAAATCTGACTGCAATGTATCAAGATTAATGAGAATTAAGACTGTGAAAGTACTGGGGAAGAAGTAACTGTACATGCATTTTATTGTATTCCTCTTTTCTTTGCATGCATGTGTTTAAAGTTTCCTGGAGGCCAATCCTTTTCGCACTTTCATGGTTTATATCAAAATACAAGTGCCTGTCTCTGACAGTGGATGGTCTGTATGTAGAGGCTTCCCTTCTGCAACCATGTCATGGTCACTTTGATGATTAATAAAAAGTTGCAGTATGTTCTGCTTTAGCAGAAGCTGTCATACAACAAGGCATTATCTTCCTATTTAGTGCATTCCCTAACCACTTAAACTCCACATGCTAAGAGAAGCCAGGCTGCCATAGAATAAATACCAGGTGTCACTGAGGAAAGAAAGGGAATAAGAGGGGGAGACAGACTAAAAGAGAGCGAGTAGGAATTAGATTTTAAGGAATGGTTGAAGAGAGGAGGAATAGAGAATGGATGTGTCAGAGAGGGTACAAGGGAGGATGGAGATGGAAAGAAGTGAGTGGCAGTACTTTGGACAGGAAATCTGTTTAAAACACAAATAATGCAGTTGGAGCCATGACAATGTGATCGACACTGGCCATGCATGAAAGCAGTTTTGTCTTACCTGGGGAAAATTAACTTCTTAAAACCTCTTGAATTATTTTGCAAGAGTACATCAGACTGCACTGTGTGATTTTAAGTTCATTCTACTAATGTAGCTCTGACTGTCAAGGCAAATGTAGATAGTTTATATGCACTATGAATACCTTTTACTGACCTTTGAACTGTAATAGAGGTTAAGTAGCTATTATTTTCATGCATCTGTGCTATAAACTACTGCTACATAATTTTTCTAAAACTGAAGCTGTGTAACTAGAAAGCTGAGGAGAGGATTAATGTGCTTCATCGCTTGGCAGTTGGGGCTTTAACGTATGAAAGCTGAGAAATTCATCTGACAAATGAGAAGCTGAAAAACTCGTCTGGCAAATCTGAGGATTTTCTCAGTGTTTCATAAACTTTATCATTTAAAGGGATCAGTTCTGTTTAGAGTTGAGTAACCAGGAAATAACATGTTATTGTCGAAATCAGTACTATTATGGATGTCACATCTCTACATTTACTGGTTTGTTTACTTACTACTGTTTCAGTTTGTTTTAAAATGTCAAGGATAAAACTTCTACAGCTTAAGACTTGCAAAGACGATACTAATGTTTAACAGAGAAGTGTCTCTTTTGAGGCACAAAGTAACCTTCTATTGTAGAGCTGAATATAGTTGCAGCTGGAACAGTTTAATATATATTGTTTTGCTATTAAGGGAACAAATATGTATTAACTGATTTCACATGGTAGAACAATATTTTGAAGCTGCTCCTATTTAGAAGTAAATGTCTGAAGAATACTGTTTGCAGCTGAGTTTTGAGTGGCATACAGTCTAACTTAACACAGTATAGCAGTAATCTTACAGCCAGTTATCTTGGGGGCTTTCAGATTACTTCTCTACTCTGAAGTTGCACACATCAGCCATCGAAGTTATTCTGAGCAATTTTTCCCACATTCACTATCGGCCTAAAAGTAATAATTTGACATATCTCTTTTAAGTCCTATTTGCTTTGGTTATTTCTAAATAAAAAGGAGTGAGGGAATGTTCTTCTAGAGGTACACTTGTGCCACCTTTGTCTTATTCCACCTTTACATATTTTATTGCCCTGTGGGTCAAGTCTTTTTTTAAATTATTTTATAAAATCTTTTGCAGTGCATGAATTTTTTTCAAGTCACTGATATAGTAGAAGCATTTATTTAGCATCTCTGTAGAGATACTGTTTGCTAAATGTCCACTCTGAAAATAAGGATGTCTTTGGATTTTCACTTCTGTTCCACACTGTTATCAAAAAGTGCTAACGGTGTCCCCGAACTGCCTCTCACTGTGTCAGGGAGAAGAGCCAAAGTTCAGCTTGTTCATAGTAGTCAGGATTTGAAGGATGCAGATAGTGTCTCTGTGCTGTGATTAAATGAAGAGGAGGAGGACTTTACTGTGTTGGCCTCTGGACCGTGCTCATGGCTGGTCACCCCCAAAGAGCTCCAGCTGCACCAACTGGGCTGGGAATAGCAGATGTACAAGAACGTAGGACCTTGATTTCCTGTATTACAGTTACCGGATGGTTCCTCACACTGACTTTATTTGACACTAGAGATACATTCCTAGGCCTTTTGTGACTGAAAAGGAAAGTATGGTAAAGTCCAAACCGTGGTGTTAGACGGCTTCCAGAAGGCAGTCTAGCAGCATGCACTTGGACCGGCGAGAAAGCTGCCTACCCTCAGCGCTGTCCCTGGGTAAACAGGGTCTTCCTCGCACACAACAGGAGGCTGAAAGCAAAGAGTTTTGCTCCACTAGTGGAGCCACAAGATACAAGTGAAAAGCAGCCCCAGGGGAGGAGGAAGATGGGTTTTGGCTGGCTTGGTTCTCTGACCTGACCGACCACAGTGCCCCATGGGAGCAGGAGTTGCAATGGGAGGAAGACAGAGAGGCACAGATTGCAGTAACTGGAAGGATTGGTCTTAAAACAACTGTGAAAACCACTTCCTCAGTTTTTTTTAAGTAAGAAAATAGAAGATAATGAACTCAGCTGAAACCAATTTGTATTCTATTTGTGTAAAGACACTGGAAGGGTAGTAAGTATGATGTGAAGAACATCTCTGGGAATCAGGAGCTCAAGCTCTTTTACTGTTATTCCCTTTTTTATCATGATTCTTGGAGGGGAAGTGAACCAAGGCACTTGTTCCCTTTGAGAGTGATACAGCAGTAACACAGGGAGATTTTGCACATTCTCCAAGTATGAGACTTCTCTTAAACCATATTGCTGTGCCTTTTGCTGGAGTCTGCAAGGGGCGGATGATCCTGAGCTGTTACACTGTCATAATAACTGGAATGAATTAAGGACCTAAGAACGCAGTGAAATGAAACCACCACCAAAATCAGTGGAATTAAATTGAGGCTCAGTTGTATCAGTGTACATGAAGAAAAGTCTAGCTTTAAAAATTCAAATTAATTTTCAAAATAATACGCCAATCTGTGTTTGACGGTGAATGCTGTGGTCCAGCATCCAGCTGTCATTGACCTATCCATCTTCACTATTACAGAAGGAGGAATTAATTTGGTTTTCTCCCATTTCTCTTTTTTTTTGCAGAAATATTGCTGACCCTGAGGGTGGTTCGGTTGCTACTTTCTTCAGCTGACTGGGCTTATGGCCCCAAATCCTTACCGGTTTGAAGAGCTGTGTCTGTTTGTCATGACTCAGCTGAGCTGCCAGCACTGGTGGCAGCTGCCTGCTGCCGACAGGACTCAGCCCTGCCTTCCTGAGGGGAGCCGGGCATTTGTTGCCGAAGAGCAGCTTCTTCTTTGACAGTCTGAAGCTAGCGTACAGACAGTTGCTCAGTCTGTTCACTGCATTCACCTTAGTGCAACTTAGATCTCTCCTGCGAAGTAAATGTTGACAGGCAATTTTCATAAACCATGTCAGATTGAATGTATTTAAATGTATGTATTTAAGGAAAAACAACCATGCTCTTGTTCTGTTTCTGTTTAGTTCTAGACCTTAGGTTTTTTTGCTTTGTTTTCCCTGGCTTACTCAGTCTGGTGCAAAGGATTCAGTTCCATCTGAAAACTGTTGTTCTAGACTAGGGCCTGCGTTCTGGAGCGGAGAGGAGGCGTGGTAGAGGGTGTAGAAGCAACGTCTGGTACATATAGAGACCTCCAACAAGCGCGTTCCACTGATAACAAGTCGGAGAAGATGAACCGATGTAGAAAACTATACAGACCAATTTTGAATGGGGTTAAAGTTGTAAAACAGATGAAAATTGCCCTATGAGAGGGCTGTTTATGAGGGGCGTTTCAGTTGGGGTTTGTGGTAATGTTTGTAATGCAAGTCATGAATCCAAAAATACAAGTTGGTTACATTCTTATTCAATTAAATTCCTAACAATCAGCAAATTCTGATTTTTGTTACCTGGCTCTCCTGACCTCTGTCATCTTCTTCTTCTTTCTAATAGAATAAAAAAAAAAACAAAACAAACAAACAAAAACCAAACACAGATTGCTCCTTTATTTCCCTGGGTGTGTTTCCAGCAATCTGGACGGCCAGTTACTGGATGCTGAACAGCAGAGTTCAACGGTAATGCATGTACTGATTATGGTAGTGGCAGAATTGGTGCATAGTATCAAATGGCTCAAGATACCTGCTTTAAAGCATGATAATTCCTGGTTCCCATCCCCTTAGCTGGGAAAAATAACAATTCCTGTAATACCTATAGCAGATATCACCACAGACTTCACCACTATCGTGTGTTTCTGTTTATTTTAAAGCAGTGTGGACTACGAGGACATTTTGTAAGGTACATAAAATCCAGTTTATATGTAAACAAGCAATAATTTAAGTTGAAAACTTAAGTGTTTTACTTGTATAATTTTTGTGAGATATACATGTTGTGAAGTTGATTCAAAATGAGGTACTTCAGTATTAAATTAGATATCTTCTTAGCCGTGTGTGTCTCCTGGATAGATGTTTTGTAAAGGATCACAATGCCTTGATTAGACCTGATTTTTAGGCTTGAGACTTCTCATTTTCTAAACCTTGTGATTCTGCTCATAATGTCATTTAACTAACCTATATTATATGCAGCCACTGTAGGAACCAATCCTTGCTTTTTGTATGTTTATATCCTTTCGTAACAAACCGTAGAGAAAACTAACTGTTACTAAGCAGGCCACTGTTAGGGGGTGGTTTTTTTCCTTGCCCACTGTGGTTGGAATAATCTTTTACTAAACTCACATCAATTTCTGAGGACTTGAAATATTAAGAAATTGATGGTTTTGACCTCTGTTTTCTTTCTGCTGACCCTTAATCCACAAACTTTCTAACCTGAACGCAAATTTTTTGATGTTATGTAAAATGCAATGCATTTTATAATATCTCATCAGCCATGCCTTTTGGGAGTGAAAGGTTTATTCTGTTGCCATTTAATTCGTTTTGGTTTTCAGGTGGGAGTTCAAATGAAATAGCAACTATTCCATATTAAGGCTGAGGAAAATATGAGAAAGATGGTTCAAAACAGGCCATTTCTATAAAAGGCTTTTGATGAAAGCTAAGGAAATGTACAGTTATGCTTGTCCCTAAGGAGGGCAGTGCCACTGTTCTAGAGAAACAGTGTTTTTTAGCTGTCACCGTTCTGTTACCAAACTCAAACAGAACATTTAGTCAGCTGAGCCATCCTCTTGTCTGCCGATGGGAAAACAAAATAGCTGTCAGCCCTGAGCTCCACAGTCTCGTTACAACAGCGACATTTGTGTAAAACTTGCTTTATATATCTGGAAAAAATAAAAATATATAAGAAATGCATAAATTTGAAGGAATTGACTTCATGCACCACAAAGTATAAATGAGTTTTAAAATAGTTTTGTTTCTATTCCATTCTTTTTTTGGTTCTTTACCGTAACCTCTTCAAATAGATTATTCTTTTTCACAGTGGACAAAATAGTTTAAATTTGTCCTGTTTCATGACAGACCTGCAAACCCTTATCATCTGTAGTGATTATGATACTTCATCATCCATTGCCATGTTGAAAGAAAGGAGATTGTACCTATCACTTTGGCACTGTTTGGGTTCATTGTGACTTTAGCCGTCTTCTAACTAATGAAAGAGAAAAGTGAGTGAAGGAATCTTCTGATCATATTGATCGCTATAGAAACAAAAAAGCCAAATCAATTCCCTTCATTATCAGTATTTTTCATCCTGTATACAGTAAATTTGTCGGAGAAAGTACTTGGATTTTGTTTAACAGAACAATTAATCAGTGTTCTACTTACATTACTAAATGTGAAAGGCGCATAATGTGAAAATAAGCATATATACATGGTCGTACGACCTGTTTTAAGTGTTCATGTAATGTGGTAAGTTTAAAAAGTGAAGTGAGCTGTTTTGCTACGACGAATTAATTTGTACTTGATCTTTAAAATATTGTCCCACACCGGCATCCCTTTGGACCTGTATTAATTAAAAGCAATGTTTTTGCAGTTTATACAATACATTTTTTAATCTTTGTTTAAAAGTGGAATTCATATGGGCTTAACAGATGAAATGGGTGGCACAGCTCCACTTGCAGAACCCAAAGATACACAATCAGTTTTGAAATGCAACTTAAGCCATTAATTGTTGGTGTGAATTTAAAAGTTTTCTAGTATTTGTATGGTAGTATGCTGCCTAAGAGCAAAAGCATTCTCTGCACAGAAGAAAATTTACTGTAGTGGCTTTGATTTTAATTAGAATTTTCTCCCTGGTGTTTCTTTGTAGACTAAAAATCTTTTAAGTCTCTTACTACAGGTAAAAGCTATGTGCAAGAACCTCAAAATGCTAAAATCTAGCATAATGCCTTAGATCTGTTTTTAAGTCTTGTATATTCCTACATAGCTGTCTGATGTATTATATTTGTATAGTGAATTGTGTACAATTTTGGAATAAGTGCATCATCACTTAATCTTTTATGTTGTTCAGTAGAGATGATGGACACGTTTCTTCAAACATTTACTGTCATTTAATTTTTTTCCCTTTATGTCATTTGTGGGTTTTATTTGTACAGTTCATCATGAAGTTGCATCTGAGATGTGTGTATATGAAAAGATTATACAAGGGTAAAATTAAGCAATATATAAACTATGGTTCTTCAGGAGAAAGCTTACAGTGTTTCAGGTTGTGATTTATTTTCAAAACTGAGTTGACTCTGAACATCACTTTGTTCACCTGCATTGATGTTTGTATTTCTAGTGTGAGCAGTTTATGCAAAGGTAGATATATTCAGAGAAATTTTAAATACATTTATGCAAGTTAATATTGCTTTGCTGATGCTATTTGCTTATTTGATGTTAAATAATGCTATTGTAAATAAAGAATTCTGTTGTTATTGCATCATTTAATAAATTTTAATGCCTTCGGGTTTTACATGGCTTTAGAGATTTCAATGTGTTTATATTGTGTCTTCATTTTTCCATAAGAAGGTATAAGATGTAGAACTAACACACAGAGGGCAGATGAATTGGCAGGTTTTAAAGAGACAGCAGGCTGCCTGTGTTGGGGGCTTTAGCTATGCCAACTAGTTGTTACTCCCATCCTCATACCTGCCTGTAGCACAGCCCCCGTAGGTGTGTGCGCACCAGGTACTGTCTCTACAGGGGCAGATTTCACATCAGCAGAGGCTTTTGCTCTGCTGCTCCCTGTCCTCTCCTATAGCCATAGTAATGAGCTGCTTCTACTCTCATCTTAAGTTGCAATTTGGGTTATTTCCACAACGGCATCTGGTACTGCGACTTGGATTCACGCATCCTGCTTCACTCAGGACAAACACAGGCTGCTCCCTGCTGGACCTCTGGTGCTGTTGTACTGGACCTTTTGAAATTCCTAATGGGGAATCTGTAGACTCCTGCTGTGTACAGAGGTTGCTGAACACCAGCTTTTGTTACAGTCCACTGCCCCACTGCCAGCTAACAGAATAAAGCAGTCACAATTTAATAAAGTCCTTAAGAGAGAGATGTCTGGAAAGATCCAGCTTTGGAACCTCAGTGTAAACGAGCCTGTGTGAATAGTGGTCCTTCAGAGCTGGGCATTGAGTCTGTGCCACTTAGGGACAGACTTTTGGGGCAACTCTCAGCTGCAAAAGAAATCACTCTAATGGTGGAAGATTGAGGTGATGTGATGGACCCTGTTAACCATTCCCTGTCTCAGGTTCCAATCTAAGCCTCCTTTGGTACTGCTGCTAATGACCCTGACCTGGGCCAGCACGGTGGGCTCATGATAGACATTGTGACCAGGAAGGACCCCTTGTGTGTCTGGTCTCCTTCCCTCTAGTCCCTGGGTCTGGATTCCTACCTTGGAGGTGAAAAAAATGCAGTTGATTGCTTTGAAGGGATTAAGCTTGAGAAGGACCTTGGAGTTCAGAGGACCTAACATACCCTAATTTCAGTGGGATTTATTTTTTTATTAGTATGAGGCAGCCACCAAAAGTAAAACAGAAATCCCAAACCTGAAGTTTGAGATAACTCTCAAGGGAAACAAAAAAAAAAAAAAAAAAAAAAGTAGAAAATTAGGTAGAGCATCTTAAAAGACCTCTGGAAAGCCTGAAAGGGTGAAGTCTGGCAAGCGTGTGCTGGAGTAGGACCAGCAAGTTGAGAGCCCAAAGGATGAGTGTGAATGTACACCTCTACCAGCATGAGAGGAGGAGAGGGCTTGGCTGCCTGTATTTATATCCTGTGTGGGTGCTGTTCAGGGCATGTTGAGTTGTCCGTGGCAGTCTGTGTGATTGGCCCTGTCACTGTCCTCTCTGTGTGTGTCTCGTGTCTGTATGTCCCTGGGATTCGTGCTCTGCTTTGCCGCTGGACAAAGCTGCAAATAGGAAAGTGGCAGCTGCGTTCCCTAGTCTGGGTAGAGGCCCTCGGCACTGGGCTGGGCTACAGCAGCCAGGCAGGAGGGTCCTGGGCTGAGACTGCTGGATGAGACGACTGCTTCTAGCATCCCTTAACAGTCTGGCAGCCAGCAGACTCTGGTAGAGTTGTGAGTATTCCTGAGGTTACTGGTATGTGTAGTATTTATTTGTATAGGTAGTCTCCTTAAGTGATGGGAGGTAGATCGTTTGCTAATGTGCCCGGAGTTAGCTTTGTAAGCAGATTGCTAGAGAGCATTATGGGGACATCCAGACAGGACTGGTGCTAGTAAATCCTCAGGTTAATTGGAACTAGTAGATTGGAAAAGAGATGTTTATAAAAGAGATGTTTATAGAACACTAGAAGAACAATAAGAGTTGTAAATGGCCGAAGCTGAAGGCCTAGTGATCCAAATTTGTAGGGGAGGGTGTTGAAAAGAGGGGTTTATCAGGGTACACACAAGACCTCCTCTAAGTAACAGATCCATTCCAACTATCAAATGAATTAATGATATTTGCTATATAGCAGGAGGGAAACTGAAAAAATCAGATTTTCAAAATTGTGAAGAATTGGGTAGAAAGGGAAATGCAATTGCAAAGGAATAGCCTCAACTTATGAAGATTTAAACCTGATAAAGTTGAGTAGCAGAACTGAGGAGTATAGAGAAAACTGGTGAATTATGGGGGAAACAAACAATCTAATTCTGCAAATAGCATACCCAGTGGAAATGTGAATCTCCTGTGGCTGCTGTCATTAGACAAATGTGTACCACCCCACTTGTGCACAAAAGGTGGCTGGGCAGGACAACCAGTCAGCCAGTATGATTGCCAGTGGTACATGAGGTCCATGTGTCCAAGGATGCTTGAGTGACTCCCTGATCCAATGTGATACATATTTTTTTACTTTCTCTTCCTCTGAGGACCTGGAACCCTTCTGAGGATCTTTAAAAGATTCTGGCTTTATGAATAACAACAGTTTGGGCACAGAGGACAGGCCAGGTGACAATTCCAATGCCATCCAACATAGTGTTTCTCCCCTGCTCCCATGAGGTTGGGCACTAAATGCAGCAGCACTCAGTGGTGAAGGGGGCTCTGCAAAGGTGGGGAGGCAGAGGCTCTCTTTCCACCAGAGAGGCAGAGGTCAGCCTCATTCATCAGAGCAGCAGGAAACTTGCTTTAAATATTTCGGTTAATACAGAATACGCTCTGAATGAACTACTCAACCACCACTGTCTGAGATATTTAAGGATGAAGACAGTGGGGTCAATTGACTGACTATCCCTAGCCTTGTACAGCTGCCAGGGACATGGGTTTGCTAGAGCTACTGCGATGCAACCAAGGATTTCTCCCTAGGAGATGTTCCCAAGAGGATAGTGCAGGAGAGGTAGGGAGACTCTCCTAGTGCTTGAAAAACGCCACTCCCGCCCTGGTTTCAGGCTACAGTTCACTTCATCACTTCACACTACTACAGCTTAGGAGGCTGGAAGGACCCATGGTGAACCTGGCCAGAGTAATTTACTTAGCTCCCCACAAACTGAGCGCAAGAGTGATGGCGAAGGACTTGTGTCCAAACTGAGAGGAGGATGAGAGAGCTTGGTTTGCAATTTGTTTGATCGAGAAATCTGGACAAATCCAAGCAGATAACATCTATGATAGGTCACTTAAGTGACTGAATGCTATGCACATGCAGCTTGCAGGAATGTACCTTGGTGGTTGCCTTTAATATGCGTCCCCACATCACTGTGAAGAAGGAATACCCTCTAAAAACTTTTAGTGTGCAGGGAGGTAGGTTGATAAACTGCTGTGATTACTTTATAACAAGCCATAAAATCATAATAAAGGCTTCTAGAAGAAGGATTATTTTTATTTCTGGGCATGCCTACAATTTAACTAATGATGAGATTTTAAAAATCTCTTATTGTGTTGATTCTCCTGAATCTTCAATGCAAGCATGTCTCTTCCACAAGCCCTTTTTCCTTTTTCTGTGCTGTGATACTTGGACGCTAGGTAGGCAGAAGATTCCAGCTTATCTGGCAACACTTAACTTCCAAGGGTAAATCTAACTTCTCTGTACAATCAGAGCTCAAAGGCTTATTCCTGTAAATTTTATTATTATTGGTACTACTTCCATGCTACTGGTGCTGCATCAGTAAAACTGTACTAAACAGCCTGCCTGAAACTGTTCCGTAAAGCAATACAGCATCAATGCTGTCTTCCAAGTAATAGAGGTATGGAATACAACAGAGAAAATTAAAAAAAGACAGATGGCAAAAAGAAATCAGGGTATTGAAACAAAGGGACTATCTCAAGCAAGTTTCAGAAGGCTGCATTCCTACCTCCTCTCTAAGTCTTCTGTGAATATTGGCTATTCCTGATGTATTCAGTACTTCTGCCTTGCAAACAGAGGTCAGATGGAGAACAGGTTGCAGGTAGAAGAATTAGCCCAATACATTTAATGCAAATTACTCAAGTCCGGGGACAAAACTGTGCTGGGCTAACTGTGGAAGGGTCCTGGGAGCTGGGAGAGCAGCCTGGGTCAGTTTTGGGTCTCCCTCAGTAGTGCTGCGTGCTTGTGTTTGCTGTCTTAGTGCCTATGTCCAGAGTGAAAAAAAAAAAATGAGAGGTTCCAAATCAACATTTTGGTAGTTATGAATTACAGTGCCCGAGGTCCTGTGCTCCGAACACCCCCATTCTCCCCACGCAGCCGTTGATTCTTTCTCAAACTGTCCATTTCTGAGCACTTCACTCAGGCCAGATAAGAAATCAGGACTGGAAGAATGGCTTCACCTCTGCTCAAGTGCAGTCAGTGATTGTCTCTGGAGCCACTGCCTCTCTCTCTGAGGCTGCTTCAAGTCAGCCTAACGCATCCCTTCTTTGGGATGAAGGCAGTGTTTTACAGAGGATCACAAGGAGCGATGTTAATTAATTTTTATAGTACACCATAACCACTCAAAGATCACCTGAACCTCGGTGAGTCTGACCTAGCTGTGTTTACTCCCCATTCCATCTGCGTCTGTGTGCAGTTTGGCTCGTGCTATGCTGCACCCCAAGAAGTCTCTTGCGCTGCCGTGCTCTGAGAAGGACCCATGGGTGCGAGTCCCTGGGGTCTCTGCAGTGCAGCACAGCCCACCCTGTCCCTCCTCTCCCTGTCTGCATGTGTACCGTCACCCGGGCTGAACACTGGCAGGTAATGGGCTATGGTACGGGAGGCTCTGCAGTCACCTGTCCTGCTCATGCCTTTCCTGCCGTGGGGTTTTACCCTGAACAAGAGATTTTTCCGTCTCCCTGCAGTAGCAGGGATGACATCCTACAATGGCGAGGTGCACGCCTGGGTCCCTGCAGCCCCTTCTAGAGCCCCCTTTTTAGAGCAATTGCAGCATGTAACCACCTAGGAGGAAGGGGAGATTAGAAGGAGCAACGCCACAAAGAAACGGGATAAAAGCGGAAGGAGATAACCCAGTACCCCTTCAAAGGGCAAAGGCCAGATGTATTCCCCGGCGTCATTCCGGGCAGGTCCTGCCATGACCCTCGTCATGAAACCTGAAAACTCCCAGGAGGAGCCCAGTGTCCTGCCGGGCTGAAGCAAATCAGCGCTACCCGTGACCCCCGCAGCGGCACAGGGTGTAAAGCTGCGTGTTCGGGCCACTGGGGCTCGGGAGGTGGATTTTGGCTTTCCGTGTGCAAACCCCACACCTGCAGCACCCGAGAAGCTCCGCGGGGGCCGTGGGTCCTGCCCGGAGCAGGCAGGGCGCTCAGCTGCTGCGGTAGGTGCGCGGCCGTGGAGGCATCGCTCCCACCCCCGGGCTCTGGGAGAGGCAGAGCCCACCCGGACACGTCGGTCTGGGCTCGGAGAGGCGGAGGGAGGCGGAGATGGGTTCGCCGGGGGGTCCGAGCGGCTGCCACCTCCCTGCGACATCGCCGGCCCCGACGTGCCGAGGGGCGGCTCGGGAGGGGCGGCGGCTCCGCCCCGGGGCAGTGGCGCCCGTCGGGGCAGAGCCCTCGCCCGCCCCCGGGGCTGCGCGACCCCCAGGGCGGGTCACCCCCTCCCCTCCCCGGGCCCATATAGCCGCGGGGGGCGGGGGCGGCCCCTCTGCTCACCCCGACGGCGCCGGGCGGCGAAGGGCAGCGACAGGCGGCATCGGCACCTCCAACCCCGCATCTACCACCCTCCATCCTCCCACTCTGCCGGCGGCACCCGAGTCTCTGCCCCTCCGCTTCCCATCGTCTTCCTCCCTCCCTTCCTATCACCTTCCACCCTCCGCTTCCCATCATCTTCGCCCTTCCTTTCCATCATCTTCCTCCCTTCCCATCATCTTCCTCCCCCCCTTCCCGTCCCATCCCGGCATGGCGCTGGCCCTTGCCGGCGAGTCGGTCCCCGGGGACGGCGGAGACACCGTGGGGATGCGCCCGGCCAGCCTGGCTGCCTACTACCCCGCTTTCCTCCCTCCCGCCCAATACTTCGAGGCGGCCCCCGACTTCTTCCAGCCCCTGAAATCCCTGGGCGGGCTGGTCCCCGCCTCCCCTTCTCTGCCTTCCCTCAGCTTCGGCAGGGTCCCCGCTTTCCTGAGCCAGCCGCCCTCGCTGCCCGCCGAGCCCTTCTCCCGGCTCCCCCTGCCCCTCTACGCCAAGCCGCCGGTCCCCTTCCTCCCCCGGGAGGGCTCTCTCCGTGGGACGGGCGCCCCGGGCTCGCCCCCGCCGCCCTGCCCGAGCCCCCCGCGCAGCCCCGGGGCCGCGGGGCAGAGCTACAGGTACCGCTTCACCGAGGAGGAGCTCAACGCCGTGCTGTACGGAGCGCTGCGGAGCAGCCAGGAGCCCGGCAGCCTGCACGCCATCTCGGGGCTCCGGCTGCCCCCCGCCAGCCCGGGTAAGGGGCTCCGGGCCGGAGGGGCTCCGGGCAGAAAGGAGGTGGGCTTTGGGGTCGGTCCTGGGTGTTGAGCAGGCGGTGCCTCGGCAGCCGAGGCTCACGGACAACGCCGGGGGCACGTCGGGCTTCCTTTTCCCGCGGTTTTCTTGCCTTACGCGGTGAGAGAAGTAGTTACCATTACAAAAAGTGTAATATTTTTTGTATAAGTAGAGATAAGTTTCATCAAAATAACTGCATTTTTTTGAAAGGTAGACGGAATGTCGCTCTGATAGTGTGTTTTCTTCCAAGCAGTGTTTTTCCAGATACTCTTAATTCTTTGAAGATGATAACGTCTTGCGTGAACCGATGTCTCTTCTTCTTTAACCACTTGTTTAAAGCCTTTCTCTCTCTCAAACGAAGGTCAGGCAGAGAGTGGAGCGGGCTCTATATGAGCCAGAGTTTTGACTAGTGTAAAGTTCATAATAACATTAAAATTAGTCCTTGGAAAAATAATAGTATATGCATAAGATTTCTGGGAAAACTTATGCCTGTAAGCGGGAAATGCTCTTGTCTCGTTGCACGTGATTGATGGAGATCACTCCCTCATGTTGCCCAGGCCCGGTAAGGGATGCTCTTTTCTAAAACTGAAAAACGACTCCTAGAGAGCTTTATTTTCCTGCGTTTTCGGTGTCACACGAGCCCACACGGGGAAGAGCTGGGGGTATCTCGGGCTGCGGCCGATGCCGGGCTGAAGAAAGGCTCCCTCTTCTGCAGGTGCTGCGGACTCGTCCTCGGCCCCGCTGCTCGACAGGGACTCCCTGCAGCTGCCCGAAGGTACGGACCCCACTCTGCCTGCGCCCCCCGCCGCGCCCGAGCCCCACTCGGCTCTCAGCCCGCCCTGTCCCCTACAGGGCTCACGGTGCTGCGAGTGGCGTACGGGGACGTGTCTCAGCTCGGAGTCTTCTGCACGGATCCCATCCCCAAAGGAGTCCGCTTCGGTCCTTTCCAAGGCAAAGTGGTCAACACCACCGAGATCAAGACTTACGACGACAACTCGCTGATGTGGGAGGTAGTGAAGGCAGAGCCGGATTTCCCCTAAACGGGGCCAGGGCAGGGCTTTCGGCCGCCCCTCTCCCGTAGCCTGCAAGAGAGGCTCGGTCCGCTGCGGGTGGTGGGATGGGTGCGACCGGGACAGGTCGGTCCAAGCTGATCCAGTTCTCTCTTCTCTCCAGATCTTTGAATACGGACGCCTGAGCCACTTCATAGACGGGAAGGGCGCCTCTGGCAACTGGATGTCCCTGGTGAACTGCGCCAGGTTCCCTGAGGAGCAGAATCTGACGGCTATCCAGTGCGAGGGGCAAATCTTCTACGAGACCTGCAAGGAAATCTTGTCGAAACAGGAGCTGCTGGTGTGGTATGGAGACTGCTACGTGCAGTTCCTGGGCATCCCCATCAGCCTGAAGGGCATGCCGGAGGGGAAGAGACCCCCGCAGCATCCCGAAGGTGAGCCTGCCAAGCAATCCCTCGAGGGGCGCTGTCCCTTATTCCCGTGGACCTGTGCCTGGCCGGGATTAGATTCCTGTTAAGGGAGGTGAAGGAACTCGGTCATCACCTTTATCCAGATGTGTTTTACTTTGAAAGCTTCCTAGTCCCTGCGTGAGCCCATAGTTGGGGGGCTGTAGGGTGGGGGGGCCCCGGAGCCACCCCCCACCACCCGAACTTCACCTGCAGCACCCCAAAACATCAGCATCCCCTCTGCAGAGGGCATTGCTCCTGGGTCGCGTTTCCTCGGCGAGTTAAAAATCGTTCATCTGAGGATTGTAAAACATCTGGTGGTGCTGAACCGAGCTTGCCTCGGCTCCGCAGCGCCGTTGTTCGAAAGGGGGTCCTGTTTTGGGAGGAGAGGGGCTTTTGGGGGGACATTCCTGTTTTAGTCCTGTTTTATCTTACGTTCGCGCACTCCTGACTGAATATTTTTCGTGCAGTCGGCAATCTCCGTAAAAAGAGAAGGCTGGAGTCGTTCCCATCTGATAATGCCTGTAGAAGAAATGCCAAATGCCCTTACTCTGGGAATGGTTCTGCTTATAATGTGCAGGAAATGTGACGTTCTTATAAGCTAAACCTACACATTGTTGCCAGTGTAGGGGAAACTGGAGCGGGTGAGGGATGGGTCGGCTTGGTGCAGCACCGAGGGAGTGAACTGTTTGGCAAATTAGCACAGAAATTTGGCATGGAAATATTTGTAGCTACTGTTTTAAGGTGCCTGGTTCAGCTAGTTGGTAAATTGTTCATTTCATTTTAAAGCTTAAGCCGGAGTTACTTTTATTAACGGCAGAAAAGGGTGTGTAAATGTTTTTTAAAAAGTCCTGTGTTTTTCCTAAATTCAGCCGTTAAGAGCAGTTTAAAAAAGAAACAAAAGAAAACCAAATAAACGTGTTCTTGTTGATAGTATCTTGAAAACTATAGTGAAGATGTGCAAATTTATTTTTTATTTTTGGGAGGGGAGGCAAAATTTACGGACAATATTGATAACAAATACCTGGCAATGTTTCCTTATGGGTACACGGCTTTGCGTGGAACTCTGCTTTGTTTTTTTCACATTCGCTCCCTATGTGTGGGGATACGAGGACGAAATCCTGCTTTTGCTGAAGTCAGTAGCCAAACCAAATAATTTTATCAGGCTGTGGACTCCAGTTTGTTCCCCTCCGTTAGAAAGGCAAGCGGAGCCGTGCGTATGCTTAGGACATCCGACGTGTATTTTGTTAATTACATTGCCAGAATCTATTTACTGTTATTGCTCTCCCGGAGACTTTTAATTCCCAGCTGGACACCAGCTCTGACGAGGAAGCAGATTTGAAATGAACCCCTTTTGCTGTGGTGTAACAGAGAGGTGGCACTTTCCCTTCTGCTGTACAGAAGCCGGGGAGAGCTTTAAGTGCGAGCGCTGCGGCAAAGTGTTTGCCTACAAGTACTACCGGGACAAGCACCTCAAGTACACTCGCTGCGTGGACCAGGGGGACCGCAAATTCCCGTGTCACCTTTGTAACCGATCCTTTGAAAAAAGAGACAGGCTGAGGATCCATATTCTTCACGTTCACGAAAAGCACAGACCTCACAAGGTGAGCCCGCTCCTGGGTCTCTCCGCACTTACTGGCTCTTGCGGGGGTGGGAGCTTAAAAGAGTCGTCTTCTTTGCTTTTCTGAGTTACGATGCTGATTTTCCTCCTCTTACAGTTTCCTGGTGGGACCACTGCCTATACAGAAAGAGCATGCTTTTTGCAGCAGAGCTTAGTTGAAAAAATTTACTGGATTTATATTGGGAAAATAAACCTCACAGTCTCACTGAGCATTCGAAAAGAAACTATTTCTAGGGGACTTTTTGGATGTCTGCGTGTGGGGTTTGCTACTTTCCTTACACAGTGTGGGGCTAAATTGTATTTAATGGTGCTCCACTTGTCCATGATCAGGAGAGACGATGTCTCATGTCCCTCACACCCTCTTCGGTGTGAGAACTGACAGACATCTGTGTCCATTGGGTACAACAGTTTTAATTCTTACATTCAACGTGGAGCAGATTTTGAACTGATGGAAGCAAATCCTTGCTGAGGTAATTGTTTCATCTCCAAACACCTCTATAGCACAGATTTTCTCCAGGAGCACTGGGAGCAGAAAATCAGACTTTTGCAAAGGGCAAGTTCCACTGTTTATCGGTCCTGAAAATTCTCCAAAATACTTGTTTTATAGACAGTCCTGCAATAACGTGAATTTTTCAGGAAAAGCGTTTATAACTATATCAACAATATTCCAATGACAGCATATCACATTGATCTGGTAACATGTAAAATACAATTATTATATGAAGTTTGAAATACCCTCTAATTCTTCCCCTTTCATTTTTCAAATGCATTCAAAACAAAAGGTTTAGAAAAGCAGAAAGATAAACTTATTCTGGATATATTGTATTTATATGCAAACAAATCAACTCAAAAAGCTAAGTTGGAAAACATGTCAGTAAAAAAAATATTCTTTCAAGATCAGTGATGGTTTAGTTTATTTTGGAGTTGGGAAAGATAATTTTTTTCAAATAATTGGAGGACAAAAATTATTTTGGGGCTCATGCAAATTGTCCTGCACCAGTGTAAATCTCTCACATCACTTCAGCCCCTTCTGAACTGGGTTTTGTTGCATTGCTGCCAGCTGCAGAGCACACGCAGCTCCTCGGGTGGGAGTATGAAGTGCTGTTTGTTCCACTCCTCTAAGAGAGGAGAGGCACTTTAGCAGATACAGTTGTAGCCCAGTTACAGTGTAACTGACTCACCATATTTTGGAAAATGGTTATTGTAAAAGTTCCCCTTAGTTGTTTTTTTTTTAAAAGCAAAAAATTCAAAATGGCAACTCGAGCTTGATTTGCATTTTAAAGAAAACATGAAGATTTTGCAGATTTTCAGGTTTTGATTACTGAAAGTCAGTATTTTTTTATGTTCTGAAGAAGGGTGATTTGTAATAAAATTTTTACCACACAAAAAAAAGCTTTGAAGTTTTGTATGATTTACTTAAAACAAAAATCTTTCTTTAAGTCAGATTAGAATTCTGATTGTTTCAAATTGTTGCAACATAAATCACTGCTGTGTTTTTATGTACGACTACTTAAATAGATGTATATAGGTACATTTATACATATACATGTAGGAAAGTACAGGGACATATCATCCACCTACCTAAGTTTTATTTTCAGCTATGCTGTCAAGTGCTTCCTTTCAACTTCATCCACCCCTTTTTTTTTCTCCCTAGTGCTCAGTGTGTGGGAAGAGCTTTTCTCAATCCTCCAGCCTGAACAAACACATGAGGGTTCACTCTGGGGAGCGTCCATATAAATGTGTCTACTGCAACAAGGTAAGGCAAAGCCTGGCTTGCACCTGCACCCCAACTCACACTTCCGTCTGTCCTTCTCTGCTCAGCATCCCACTGATTCAAAGGAATCGACTTACAGATGATCTCTAAGCCAAGGCACCTTTATTTTTTCTAGTGAAGAGAGCATAGGGTCTGCACCCTACAAAATGCACCTCTGCCACGGTGAAATTTCAGTCAGTTTATATAGGGATTTTATCAAACACTCCATACATCCTGTGGTTAATCCCGATAAGCAAGCAGTTGGGTTACATAACTTTAGTTCCCTATTGTGTCTAATATAACTAGTTTTGTGGTTTCCTAGATAGCGATGCATATGTGTCCAAAGGCAACTGTCTTAGTACATATCATACCCCTGCAGAGGGGTAGGCCCCTAAGTTGCTGGATTGTATTACCAAGTAAAAACTCGATAGTATTTGCTAACTCGGGTCACAAAGCAAAAACCTATACTTAGGCTGAGTGGCCTAGCTATGTCAAACAAGCTTTAAGCTATACCTGACTCCATTCTCTAATTCAACACCGCACCTTGGGGGGCTGTGGGTGACTCTTTCCATGCTCCACTTTCTTTTCAATATCTTTGTTTCTTTTCCATTTTCTTTAAAGAAAATGTCTTCTATTTGAGTTAGTATCCACATAAGTATGTATCCTGAATACAGCTACAAGTTGAAGTGACAAGGCAAATGATGTCTGATCTTTGGGCTTCTACACTCCATCTGATGTGGAATTTGTGTTTTGTCTCAGCTTGGAGAGCTTTTGCAGGGATAAGGTCTAGGAAAGCTTGAGAGAATTTCAAATACCATCCAAGGCATTCAGCTAGATCCAATATTCCCCTTCTTCATCAGATAAACAGATTTTGATCTTCCTGACACCACTTCTGGAATGCGGTTGAAACACTTGGCCCATGAACTAAACCAGAACAATATGACTTCATGCATGCTTACCTTGAAGTAACAGGGCAATTGATGTGCAACTGGGCATGGAGGTTTCATTTCAATAAGAACATAAATAAAGCCATTTAGCACTGATTAAAGATAATGCTCAGCTGTTACTACTCTTCACAGACAAAAGATTCAGGTGAGCTCTCCCTGGGAGAGCCATGACTGCTCTCCCAGCAGGTGAAGGCTGGATATACAGGCTGCTTATGGATAAATATCAGTAGGGCTGCAGGTGCTATGGTGTGTTCATGCAATGCAGAAGCACTATCAGCTCATGATAATAAGGTAATAAGGTGCTCATGATTTTGTAGAGAAAGATGTTTGGTTTATGGCTGTCTGGACTAACATGAAGCTGAAGTGTCCTGTAGTAAAGAACCCTAGAAGAAGTTGGTTTTAGTTACTATATTTTTTTCTCTCCTACATGCCCCAAACACTTGTAGACAAAGTTTAGGATGAAACACAATACTTTAATCATCCAAATACAAAAAGGGAGAGAATCAGCCCCCAGCCGTTCTGGTAGGATCACTGCAGATCAGGCCAGATCAATCCATTAGTCCTCAGACTGCAGGATGCAGCTATCCTAGGTCATAGACATCATTTCTCCGGCTAGGAAACCAGGAGCCATTTTTAAAGCATTCTCACCTGCTCCTCCTACTGAGTCACAATTTTCGCTTTGTCTCTTCTGCCCTGCTGTGCTTCAGGGCATCTTTGCTTTCTTTGCCACTTTGCTCGCTATCTGGGTGACATTGTGAGATTAAAGGAAAAGTGGTGGGTCCAGATCACCATTCTGGCCCTCAAACGCACTTTGGCCCTGTTGATAAACATCTCCAGGGACTTCCTACAAGGGTGTTAAATCTGTTTGTGCTCTAAGGTTCCTGGTGAAAAAGTCTCTGAGAATTGTTCTTTACTGTGAAGACTTACTTGTGACATTTCAGCAACATAACTGTACTGAAGAGGAAAATAGTCTGAAAATAGTGATGGGCCTATAAGTGTCTCCCTCTGGAAAAGAAAAAGTAGTGAAAGCATGGGATATTTCCCCGAGCTTAATCTAACTCCATGGACTCATCCATAGCTGTGTAGCTGAGTGCAATGGTTGTTGGGTTTCTGGTTCCTTGTTGCTGGCAGGCTTTGAGGTTTTTTTTCCAGCTATCTGAGGATGCGAAATAATTAAAAGACTTATTTTTGAGGTACAGTGCTTCTTATAGTGTCTGGGTTAGCTGGACTTGGGGATTATATCTGAAAATAGATTACTCTCAGCTCCTGCTCCCTTTCTCTTCTCTGCCCTTTCAGGCATTCACAGCGTCCAGCATCCTGCGCACTCACATCCGCCAGCACTCAGGGGAGAAGCCCTTCAAGTGCGAGCACTGCGGCAAAGCCTTCGCCTCGCATGCAGCTCACGACAGTCACGTGCGCCGCACGCACAGCAAGGAGAAGGGCTGCACTTGCTCAGTGTGTGGCCAGCACTTCCCAGAGCAGGAGCATTACCACTTCCACATGAAGATTCATGCCACTCATTAGTCAAGAGCCTCATGAATGAATCCTGGAGCCGTGTGTATTGGACTATGCATGAGTTCATGTGTTGTTCTGTTCCAGGAGGTTACATTTACCCTAGCAATGACTCTTATGTATATCTGGTGTGTGGGCCCTGCATATGTTTCTGAGTGCTGGGAACAGGAGTTTCTTGCCTGGGGTTACCCTGTTGCACACTGGGGTGAAATCTGACATGTGCTACCCACCCCATCTTTCTTTTTGTCTCCTCCCCTATCCCAATTTCCACAAGTGGGAAACACAGGCAGGAGAGAAATTCACCTCCCATGAACCTTTTGTGCACAAATATCACTGTGAGGAATGTTTCCATGTCTCTAATGCACCAATGTTATGGACTGCCTGGTGCAGTACATACAAAAGCTTGTTTGAGATGCATTTTTTACCAAGTGTATTTCTCAAAGCTATTTAACCTGTTTGTTTTGTTTGGGTGCATGACCAGGCATGAAGTCTACTTCCACTTAATGCCAAGGCTTTTCATGACCCTCTTATTCGAATCTGAACTGCCTCAGAGATACTGACTGCTGGACTAGCATTAGGGGTATTTAATTTTCTTTCAGCTTCCGCAACACAGGGAGCTCCAGGGCACTGAGGACAAGTCTTCCAGAGGACACTGGCCCCTGGTGAGCCCAGGGATGTAGTAGAGTGTGATGAATTAACTTCAGGCTCTGTCCTCTCAGTTTAAGGGCCAAACATGAAGATGTTCCCAAGCACCAATGAGCTCTCAGGTAGGTCAAAGTCAGGTGGCCTCATAGAGGCGTTTGTTGCACTGTGGGATCAGCACAGGCCAGGAGCAGGTATGATCCCATCACTAATTTCCCTGAACTCTGTCTCTCATCTGGGCCAGGTGGGCTTTAGCAATAATTCCTGACGCAAAGGTTGGGGTTTTCTACTTAGTCCCCTGGCTTTAAACTCCCTTCCCCTATCCTAAATTTGATATTTAAACTGTAGGATAGGTGTTGCTAGGACTTCTTATCCCATAAAGTCTGCACATGAAATTCCTTTCCCAGCCTGTAGTAATCCCTTTGCCTCCATGGGAGGGCTGGAGGGTTTAACCTTCCATTTCTCACTGACACTGCAGGCAAGTCAGGGGTGATTTGTGCAGGTTTTCTGTTGTTTTCTTTTGAGCAAAACAGAAGTATTAGCTCATAAAAACGCTAGTATTGGGGTTTTTTTCTATAGAAACAGCTGCTCATTTAGGTACGGATGAGGCAATGTAATCACTCTATGATCGTTTTCTGCAGAGCTCTGGTTTTGTTTCTTTTGCACTCTGACCTGGAGAAGGACAATGACAAGTCAGACATTCTATCCTTTCATATCAACTAACTTTGGCCCAGATCAAAACTTGTCTTAAATTTCAGCATAAAATCCTAGGTGGTTAGACCTGGGTTTTTAGATAGTATTTTCAAAATCATGAAAAATCCTTCATGAGCAGCAAGCCCTGGCAATGTGAAATCTCAGCTTGATGGAGGCTTAGCAAAAAAAATTGTACTAAAGGATCACTGAGTTTAGGCAGTGTTGTAACCAGTGCAAAAGCCTCTTATCACTGAGTGATCAGCACGATGGGCAGGGGTGTGCAATTGAGAGGGGTTCCTTGTTGGTGGGGCTGTTAGATCCAGGAAGGACAACAGAAGCCCTTGCTGGACCTGGCCAATTAACGCAGATTATTTGATATTACTGGGATGATGAGGTTGTCTAAATATCCCGGAGCATGCAGGATTATCAAGGTCACTTTTCACTTAAATATCAGAAATAAACACTTTTATTTGGTGCAAAACTTAATGATCCCTTTAAATTCAGTGTTAAACAAGAAAAATGTTACCGGCGCATTTAGTTATATAACACAGGTACTATATCTGTAAACATCTGTATTGATTTGCACTAATTTTATATGGTTTATGGCACATTAAATTGTTTTCATTGTAAAAATATATATTTTAATTTAAAATACTACAGCCTGCCTGTGTGGAAGTGTTTTTTCCCCAAGCATGCAGAACCAACAGAAATGTGAATTGTGTGTGTGAAGGCTTTGCTGGTTCAGTCCCATAAAAAACTCAAGGTTTGAAACTGTCAACTACCTACTTATGAAATGTTATGACCAGAAATGGCTTAAAGGTGGTATGACATGCATAGTTGGCCTCCCATGCAGGTCATCTCTTTGTTTCTTGTGAATGAGGGTTATTTAAGTGATGCATCTTTTCTAGTGCTTTTAGCTGTGTGCGTTTTCTTCCCCTCAAACCCCCAAATATCTTTTATTAAAATATTGCACTCTTCTACAGTGTTGTGTGACGAGTTGTCTGTAATAAAATGAGTATGTGAAGATTTTTTTATTTTGTTGTACTTGTGAATGGAATATTGGCTCTCTTGCACATGAAACCGGTATATATGTAAATTTGGATGATAATTGAGACTATTACAATGAGATTTGTATGAAGGATGAAAATAAATTATTGCAAACTGCAGTGTACATTAATGGGCTATCTGTTTTTTTTCTGCCCACTGCATTGGTGTTGCGTATTTGTGGTGCTAATACATGGATGAAAGGTGTTATTTGTAAGTCATTGTAGAGTCAAACTGTCTTACAGAGAATTGTAGTCCTTGTCCTGCTGGATAGCAGCTGACTGCATTAGAAGTCAAAGGCACTTAGTATCTTGATGGATTTGTCTCTAAAATGTCCCAATAGCTCATGGAAACTGAGGCCATTCAGTTCTGGATTGAGTTCACTCCTACTTCCAAGCAAGATGATGGATTCAGATTGAGCATTAAAAAAGGCATTTACCCACCCTGTAACATAGTCTTCTCTATCCTATGAATAGGGAGTTCCAGCTGTGTTGGGACGCAGGGGGCAGTGGAGGTGGCATTTGGCCAGCAGCACACTTCACGGCAGGATGGGGAGAAATAAAGCAGCAGGGAGCAGGAAGGCAGGCAAGCTGAGGCAGATTTTAGTCTCCTGCAAGGAAGATTCAGTAGTGTCAGTGCAAACATTGCTGTCCTTGCTGGACAGGGTTTTGAGAGATTAGATTTAGAATAGGTAATACCGTTGTATGTTATGCAGTGCACATGTGTTGATGTTTCCTTCCCTGGGAATTTTCATGATTGCTTGTACTTTCTGTGGCCACACTGCTAGCAGCCAAGTGAACAAGCACCTCTGGCCAGCAACGTGGGGTTTCAGATATTTGTACACACAGGTAACAAGGAAGAGGGAGGCGCATGCTTTTTTCACGTGGCAGGTTCCCACGATGACTGCATGGCACAGAAAGCCACCTGCATGGAGGCTGCACTGTTAAATTCAATTGAAGGGAGAAAATCTGTGACCAAGCCAACTGTAAAGGCTCAATGCTTTCGCTGAGAAGCCCCAGCTGCTGGGTCCCGCCTGAGCAGAAACCAAAATACTCTATGCTCCTGGTAGTCACTTCTGAGCCAAGGCTGCAGAAAGCAGGACACACCTGAAACTTTTAGGGACCAACTGTGGCTTTGTGTGCTGTATTAGATCCAACTCTCCCACTCCTTGGCATCATCAAATATGGGACAGAAGCAGTATTTTCCATGACAGTAACTAAAGTAATACGCTATGTGCAATTGGCACCCAAATCTCTCACTCAGTTCTGCTTTAGTGGTGGCTGCAGCATGGCTTTCCTGGCTGGATGGTCATTCTCAGTGCACTCCCCAAGCCAAGGCAAAGGAGAACACACTGTACATGATGTGCACCCTGTCTCTTCTTTCTCCTAACTGGGGTTAAAAATCGTCCTGCCAAGGAGAGCAGCAACTCGAGTAATGAGTAATTGGCTGTGTAAGACACTAGCTGATTTTAAATCCTTTGCATTAACTGTGTCAGGGGTTTTTAAGTGTTAAATGGAAAGTGACCTAAATAGAAACCAGAGGATGAGAGCAATCTCGGTGGTTTTGTTGGGACAGTGGGGAGAGAGATGAGAGTGTGTGAGGATAACTCCTGAAAAGCCCCCCCTTGGTGAATGACAACAGCGAGACAAAAACAAAAAGGTGGTCCCAGAGCTCAGGCTGGGGAGTGCAGGGAACAAAAGGCCTGGCCACCGACATCTGCTGCCTCCGGCATCTCCCTGAATCTCCCTGCTCTTCAAATGCCTGGACCCCATCCCCCTGCCTCTCCATCCCCGGTCCGGCTGTGCTCCCCAGGGGGCTCAGGGGAGCGGGAGGTGGTTAACCACCGAGGGAAGGAAAAAAGCAGGAAGGAGCTTAGTGAATTGAAGATAATGCCACAAATATTGATCAGTGCCAAACTGTCCGTTAAATGCAAGACCGTTTGCCAGAAGAGCCCTGACTGGCTGTCCCTTCCTTCAGAAAGCCATTTCATGAGGTCTCCAGTCTCCTGCGTGCCTCTGCAGCAATGACTGGGGTTTGTATAACTGCTACAGACACAAGTCACCATCACCTTCATTCCCCCTCCTCTCCTCACATCCTTGCACCTTTTCCCTTCTGGCTGCACATACTGCAGGGCCTTGGGCACACAAGTGATGTATGGAGACTCAGACCAGCAACTGTGTTTTGAGGGCGTTTGACTTCAATAAGGCTTGCTCTTTCCTGAAAAGCAAGTTCCTCCAAGGTGCCTAAGCTTGGGTGTTGGCAGCTGGGGTTATGGGGAAGCATCAGCAGAGAGTATCACAGCACCTCTACAGTGGGATCTTGGTTGCTTTACTCCATCTCCATCCCTGGATGGTGACTCTGAAGCAGTTCTTGCTGCGGGAACTATACTGGAAACCTCATCTTAGCTACACTGCAGCAGCAGCAAACCAGGCTTAAATCCACAGGACTAACCTTTAGGTAGCTCAGCAGTTTAGTAGTGTAGAGAGAGGACTGTTCCATGCCTCAGTGTGAGAAAGATACACAGGCCTGCAAACTATTATCAGTCTTTAAAGTATCAGTGAGATTTTCTCATGTAAGATATGAAGTTTCTCCCCCTTTCACTGCAGAGACTTAAACAGATTCAGTAACAGACACCTTGATCGTTAAAAGAAATGCAATAGCAGAGAAAACATCTTCTGTCAAGGAAGGGGAAGGGTGAATTCTTGGGTTACACTGGTCAGAAAATGCAATTCACAGATGATTCCTGAAGTGAAATCAAGCTGTAAAGCTCCTCCTCCCTAGGGAGAAATGGTTGAGTCCATCCTTTGGCTTAATCCGAGCAAAATTGGGGCTACAAGGCTCTGTGTGATTTGGAAGATGCTGACCCAGCGCGGTGGGGATGTGGTGGCAGACTACTCCCTGGAAAGTCTCGCTTTCCCACAAGTGACCCCACCGCAGTGGCCAGGGCAGCCCCACAGCCAGTGGGTGCTGACAGGCCAGCTGAGGGATTACCTGCATTGATTCTCTAATTGCTGTCAAGGTGGAGGGAAATACTATTCTGCCACAAGCTCCAGAGCTCTTAGCTGAGTGGGAGTATAAACGCCCCATTAAAGGTTTAATTCAATAGCAATCTTTACTAAAGTAAATGGACAACATCACACAACCCCCTCCCCAGTCCCTAATGCAAGAGCCATTACGGAGCAGGAAGGGAGCACACAGGAACATATATTTCTGCAGTATCAGTTTCACCAACAGACTCAAACGACTCTTTTAATGAAAAGTGGAGTTTTTTCTTTCTTCTTTTTTTTTTTTTTTTTTTTTTAAATCCCCAGGGATGTGAAAACCCCAAGGAAACAACAGAAGGAGAATCCAAGTACGTTCACTTTCCTGAACCTCCCCACAGCCTGATGTGTGGCTATTTCCCACCAATATACATCAGGATGCAGCAAGCGGGAACACAGGCTGGCAACGTCTTGCTCTTGCTGCTAACTGGGGACAGGCAAGACAGGAACAGCAAGCACTGGAGATGGCAGCGCTGAAGGATGCTTGTGGGGCTGAGTGCTTTCCCTTCCATAAGCCATGTGTAGTGCTGAAAGAGAGACATCCTGCCCTGCAGGGCAGCAATGTTTGGATCTTGCTTTCCTGTGTGTCCAGAGCTGCCTTCTCTAAGGCTTCCTTCCCTGTGCTGGCAGTAGAAGAAAGCTTCACACCGTGACTCTGAAGCCAGAGGAGCTGAGATAGGCCTCTGATGGGTGTCTTTGCTCCACACAGTATAATGAGGGTGATCCAGACCTTTACTAGTCAGAATGAATCTTCCTCTCAACTTTGATGGACCTCCGGTCAAGGGTGGCACGAAACCTTGCACAGGTATTATGATATTTATCACTCTACTTTATCACAGTAGCCTTCTATTTAACTCCTTCCTCTTTTTCTAAACCTTCTTCCCTTAGAAATAGAGGGATCCCACACAGAGTTACTCTAGTACACACAAAACTCAACATGAAAAAACTTCAGCAAAAGGGAAAATTCCTGGAAAAGATAAATTCGGTTATTTACAAAAGCATGTGGAATTTTCACCTGTGCTCCGCAAAAGGGGGACCTCTTCCCAAGAGTGCGCTCAGCCTAATATTTCAGAGGTTTGAGAAATAAGGAGCAGAGGAAGACTTTCAGCTAGTTTATTTTGAGGGGTTTCCTTCCATCCACAGGAGAACTCATGTGCCAGATCTGCAGGCAGGGAGGCAGCCTCCAAGAAAAACACTCTGATGTTGACTCAGTTCGTGGAGAGTGTCTGGACTTGGGGATTTTAAGCTCATTTTTTTTGTTTCTACTCCATTATGACACCATTACTACCATGTTAACATAGCTTGTTTCTTTTTATTTGTGTGTGTGTGTGTGTGTTGGGGGAGGTGGGGTGGGAGGGATAGCTATCACATCTGAATTAAAAAGGTATGTTGATTTTGGTTAGAGTAACTGTCCAGATCTATTCAGATGGTCTATCTAACCCAATTTTGTTGCTATTGGTTTTGTAACTGTAAGGCATGAGCAGTAGGAGCTGGCATGACAAAAAACAGTCTCCTTTTATGGCTTTGATTGATTTGTCTTATGGGAGCTGTTTTGGCTGGGATGTTGTGACAAAAAGGTTCTATGGGAGGGCTAAAGGAGAACAGTTGTGCTGAATAAGAGAAGACCATTTAATGTGGGGAAAATTCAGAAGAGAAGGAGAGCTAAAAGTGACAGCTAGCATTTAAAACATGCCCCAAAATCCATGTAACTTATTGGTCCATGGCACTTTTCTGTAATTATGGCTGTATGGTAGGTAGATCACTTCTTTTTCTAACAGCAATAAGGAAATCAAAATTATTATAAAGTTTTCTAAATTTTATCTTTACTTTTTCTTCAGTCTGTGTCTTTGGGACTCATCTTCCTCGCAGCAGGATTTCATAAAGTCAGAACAAATGGTAGTTCTGTATAATGTAGTATAGCAAGGGTCAAAGATGATGCATATTGTGTTTATACAACTTTGTGCTTTTAATCATTACCATAGGGAAAAAATCCAACACCACTATTTCTGTAATATTTATGACACAAGGTATTAAACTTGCATTGTAATAATAGCCAGATGGGTTAAAATAAAAGTGGACTATTCTGGATTATGAAATTCCTCTGTGCTTCTGCCTCCTATAACCATATGTCTGTTACCAATAACTCCATTCGCTATACAACATAGGTATTTTCCAGACATATTCACCATTCTTAACAGAATATTCACGACTTTATTTTGTATTTCATGCATGTATATGCACATACATGTGCTTTCACGTGTATGTAGGTATACCCACGCATATGTATAACGTCTATTAAAAATATCCTTTTGAAAATCAACAAATATTTAATATTCAAGTAAACTGAATATATAATTAATTATTATTCATTTTTAGTTTTATTACTCCTTTGGATGGCATTATTGTTGCAAAAGAAAGTAATTTTCTAGAGCTCCTTTACAAGAAATGTCGTGACTTTCAAACTAGGTACTCAACATCATCTATTTATTTCGTAGCCCCATCTGAATGGAGGATGAACAGACGACTTTATAGCAATGGCAGATGGCAGCCACTCTTAGTTCTGCTGCTGCCAATAGTCGTGGTTCCCTTGGGCCCCAGTGGGATAGTGGTTCGTACCCTTTCCAGTCTTTACGTTGCATTGATATTTGGCTTCACTTGCATTTTTTTTAACATTCCCCAGACTCTCCTGTAATATGAAAGACCTGACAATGCCCATCTGAGGGGTAAGTCATTTGAAGCAGTTTTCCTAGTACTACGTATTAGCATCTGCTTTTGTGGAAGCTGCTCTACTTTGTAGTGTTACTATATTGGTATTGATTTGTGCTGTGTAGGTCCATATTTGTCAAGCTTTCAAAGACATATTTGCAAAGATTTCTACATGAGAGAGTAATTAAAGGTCAACCTCATAAATAGTTATAACACCCAAGGCCAAAGGGGAGCTTTTACACTCATTAGAAACTCATTGGAAGTTTAACCTCCTGGACTTTATTCTGAGGTGCTGTAGCCACAATACTGTCGAGTCCCACCACAGCTGGGTGTCCTGGTGAGAGCCTGGGCTCTGTGGTGGGGTCAGCATGGCCAGTGACAAGACCAGACCAACAGTTCTGCCTCTCCTCAACCCTTCTGAATATACAGTCCATTACAATGTCATTGTACACCTCTCCTTGCTTCTAGGCAGGTCCCTTCCTCAGACAGTGCCTCTGTGAGATTCAAGAGCACTATATGTTGCTGTATACATTAACCCACATTGTGACTATTCTGATGGGAGGCTGCCCTCTAGCACCAGCACCACCACCACCTTCCCATCTGCAAGAGGACAGAGTTAAACTTACTTCACTTCAACTTCAGAGCGTCCACTGCTCTTTTTTTGTCATCACTTGCAGGGCTGGCAATGAAAGAAAATTAAAGAATTACACACTTCAGTGGATTAATGGATGGCTGGAGAAAAAGGGTAAAGATTTTACAAATTCAATCCATTTTTCCATTTCTAAACAGGACATTTAAAAGTGTCAAAAGCTTGAGGCAGTCAGCTCAGGTAAAAAGATCTTTCAGTGCTATTCATTGCCTCAAAGACTATGCTTTTCACACTCAATTTCAAGAGTTTGGATTACTTTACTTAAAACCCTGTAACTGATGTAGAGATTTCTTTTTTTTTTTTTTCCTAAACATCTGTAGAATTATTGAAAGCTTCTACCCACTGCCATTCTCTCGGATAGGAATATATAAAAAATTAATTGTTTTTTTTGACTCAGATCTTAAAAGATTTTGTGATGATCAAGTACTTCCTTTCTCTGAAAGAACAGATGAGGTGGGGGTGGAGTATATTCATTAGTTCTTTTTGTATTTCATGCTGTTGTTGGTAAAGTATTCAATTAAGTTAAAATTACAAATGAGAACCTATCAGATATTGCCTTTTGTGACTGGCCACTGGTTGAACACTCATGGCTTTTCTAACACTTTTTATATCAGTAAAATAAACAGGCTTCTCTGACCACTCTTTTCACAACTCTACTGTGCATTTGCAATGGAAGCTTCTCCTCCAGATAAAGGGGTTTTCTATTATTTAGGCTTATAGTTCTTTGGAAACCCCAACCAAACCTCTAGTAGGAGACTTGTCTAGCTGGTTGATGGGAAAGAGTGGTGAAATCTGATTTACCAGTACATGGTCACTTCAGAATTAACAAAGCTGATAGCAATGTAGGCCAGCGGGAACTTTAGTTTATCTAGGAACAGGTTTCCGCCCTTCCTTCTCGTGGCTTATTGCCTGCACTAATAGGGTCTTGGGTCTTTTCCTGATAGGAGCCTGAATGCAAGGCAGCAGATTAAAAGATAATAATGACAATGACTCTGATAATGGCCGACTCCGTAGCCTAAAGCTGGCGGTGGGGAGTGTGAAAGCTCCTTGGCCCGGGTGGGCACAGCACTTTCCTCCCTTCCTGCTGTGCGATTATCTCCACCCTCAGGAGTTTAACCTGCTATGAGGGTCAACCCTCTTTGACCTGCGCTGTTGTGACACTAGAATTGACATGTAAAGGTATTCTAAAACGTGCCTATTGATTTCACTACAATGGCTCCTTTGCAGCACAATGCCCCCAGTCCTGCAGTTTCTGGCTGAGCTGGACTGGTCTTGGCAGTGCTTCTGGTTCCCAGCTGTGTAGGGCAGGCTCTGGTGCAGGCTGATCTCTTCCAAGCCTCTTTCTTGATGACTTCTGACTGCCACCTTCTCCAGGACCCTGTTACAGCAACCAGGACGAGGTGGAAGCCTGCAATGGAGGGAGATGTTGGAGCTATTTTGGTGACCCTCTGTTACAAATTTCTTTGGTGAAAGAGGATCTTCTCAGCTTGAGAAGACCCTCAAGCCCTGAGACCAGGGCTGATGTGCACTGTCAGAAACGTAAGAGAGCTAGAATAGCCATATTTTAACGTCCCAATGTGATATCGGTTCCCACTTTTCACCCTTAGATAGTTAGGGTTTTGTCAAGACAGGCAAGGATAGCAATTCTTATTTTTCCAATTGGAAAAAAAGAGCCATGAATCAGCTAAATTATTTTCCTTGCACTGCAGAGGCCGATGCCAGAAGTAGAGCCCAAATCTGTGTTAATGGACCTCAAAAAGTACTACACAGAACTGAGACATGAACATGTACTTCCTGCAGCCAGCTTTGCCTCTTTCTTCTAATATGGTACATTGTCCAAGGGAAGGAGCCTCAATGCATGTTCCGGAAGGGAGCTGCAATACATTAGCTCTATAGGTTGCTTGGACCAGTTTTTGCTTTGTGTGCCCTAAAACACATTGCTTTTCCCAATGTGTTGGCAGGGAGGAGAGGGTGAAGAACAGTAGAGGAACACCACAGTGCAAATGAACTCTTCTATATCTGTGTCATAAGCAGCAGATCAACACATTTGTAACCACTGTTTACTATTTCTTCTTTGACTAGGTCCAAAGCAAGGAAAGTTTCCCTCTTAAGCATTTTGTTGTAGTAGTCTCTGCCAGGCCCTTATCTTTGTCCTGCTGCCTATGTCTTCCTAATCTCATTTGTTCAGTTCCTTTAGTCCAGTTTCCAAGGGCAGAGTTTTCATTTACATGCCTGATGATGCCTTTTGCTGGATCACTGTATATATGCCTCTGTAACGATGCTCAAGAAACCATCTGCTAAAATAATAGCTCATCCTCCATTGGAATTCGTCAGTGAAGGACATCTATCCCCTCTGCAGCTGAGGCTCTCCTCATAGCTGTTCAGAATATCCCAGGCAGATTGCTTTCAGTTGCATTTTTTCTCCTTTTAATGAAGTTATTTGTTATAGTCTTTTAGGTATACTTGGAATTTCCTTCTACTGCATTGCTGAATTCCCTTTTGTGCAGATTTTCTCCTTGGAGTTGAAGCCCTTTTGTTATTTTAAACAGTGAACAAATTGACACAACTTTGTACCTCCTTAAACTTTCAAGATCATAATTAGCACATATATGGGAAAAGATCTAAGACACACATTGTCTTTAGAAGACGGACAGATGTCTGAATTCCTTGATTAAAACTGTACTGTCTACTACACCAATTATGCTGCTTAGAATTTGTTTATATTCTCAAAAAAAAAGACTAAAAAAATAAATAACATGTTAAAATATTTATGGTCTCTTACCTCTTATTTCCTCACTAATATTCTATTGCTACTCAATCTAATGCCTGGTGGAAAGGCAGATGTGTGAATGACATCCATTGCAAAACCACTTGCTTGGTTTACAAGGGTTTTCCATGCCTCAGTTACTGAAAAGAGGATAGCCTAGGGTAGAGGAGCTCAGGCTCTTCTCTCGGTGCTAATATTACAGTCTTTATCACCAGAATGCAGCGTGATCATTGGTTACTATTGCTTTAAATATATTGCTTTATAAATTTCAGGTGTGAAAATGTGTTAAGTAGAACATGGGTAATTCGAGATAGGGTTGGGGTTTTAGATGAACAACAAATTCAGCACACACCTGAAAACCAAGAATGAATTAAGATATTCCAATTAATGTTTTACTTACATTTTAGTATTCCCACTATGATGTTTACTGATGAATACATGCACTTGATAAAGGCTTCACACAGGTGTGTGTGTGTGGAGGTTCCTGTAAAAAAAAAAAAATGGCATTAGTGGATGTTCAAATTGTACCAAGTTAGATCTGCTGCTAGAATCCAAAGAGATTAAACCAAAGTATTAAACAAGTAATTCTCATTCCACTGAATTATAAAAAATTTAGCCTTGTTTTATATGTGAGATTGAGTTAAAATGATAGCTGGGGATAGACTGGTGGAAGGCAACAACATTGTAAGTACTCCGTTCCCACCTGAGAACTGTGACAAATACAGCATTCTTTAAAAGAGGAAAGCTTAATTATTTTATTATTTTATTTCTCTATTACGCACTTATCACACTAGAATCTAAGCTCTAAACTTACTATTTTCTTTGCTTCTGACTATTTTGATTCTTAATTCTCTTGTGAGTGTATACATGCGTGTATTTAGAAAGTCATTTTGAGGTAAGGACAGTGAAAATGTTTAAACTAGAATAGGATTGTTATATATTTTCAGGTCTGCAGTTCACCAGAGCAGTACAAAATACACAACATTTGTGTTACCTAATTTAAAAGCCTGAACTTCTAATAACAGAATAACAGACCACATGCCTGAAGTCTGAAGCGCAACCTGAAGTGAAATGAACATCACACTTTCCTTCATGTTTTGGAGTACACAGAATTTACTTAGTTAAATAAGTGCAATGATAGCTTTTAATAAAGACTTTTATATATGTGAATTCACAGGGCTGTAGATAATGTCAACACATTATTTTTCAGGAATGTTATATTTCTAATGAAGTAGAAAATAAAGGAAGGCTAATAAAACTGTGATACTACTGCCTTTTTAAGCTGTTGTGATACCATTACAATGAGTCTGTACTTACATGACTGGAGGGTGTGTGTGTGTATATACCATTTATTTACTGAAAAATCACTGTTTTGCTAGCCTTGGAGATCAAAGACTCTCATATTTTAGCCAGAGGTCAGATTGCCATTCCGACCTTTATTAATCTTTATGATTTTAACTGATCATTCAAGTTTTGGATTTTTTTTCTATCAGCAAGTCATGAAAACTGTGTCTCTCTGACCAAGATTGGTCAGGGAAACGTGGGTTTCTTTTTGAGGAAAACGTAGCTTTGATTAGTAAGCACTAGACTTGGTCCTCCACAACCACTCTTCCCAAAATTTGTGAAGTTTGCCTTGGGAGTTTTGTGTATCTGCACAAACTGAGAGACCAACATCTCCATGTCTGGAAAATTTTACTCTTCTTATGAAAAAGTATAGTGCTCCAGGTACAGCCCTTGAGCTTTTTTCTTCCTCTGGTCATATCATGTTTTATCTAAGGAACAGGATTAAGCCTTCTGCGCTCCAAAACATCATCTGATTTCTTACTGATACAGGAAATCCTAACAGAAAAATGAAGGCAACTTGTTAAAAAATTCCCATGTGACACCCCAGGAGAAGAAAACTGAAGATTTTTGTAGTCTTTTTAAAATTCACTTCATGGTTTTGAGGAGTGGCGTTTTTTTGCCTTGGTTGTGGGTTTTCAAGACCACAGATGTCCTTGGCTGCTCCTCATCGATAAACTGCTACAAAGCCTTTGCTATACTTTACTACAACGTTTGTAAGCAAAAAAAAAAAAATGCAGGGGGGGGGCATGACACCCAAAGAGCTGGAAAGAGCATTTGCTCTTCCTCATGTAAAGGCTTCTTACCAGAAATTGATTTCTTGATTTTTTTTTAATGCCTTTTAACATAAATATACCCCCATTACACTTTAGGTTTCAAAAAGTAAGAACATATATGATTGACATCTGTAAGAACATCTGCATGGACCATACGTGACCTTTTCAGTGGTTTTATTGAACATATCTTATCCTAAGAAGTGTGACCTTGAGTTGTTTTTCTTTTAGTAAACTCAGGCTGGTTAGGAATCTTCCATTAAAGTCCTAGATGGAAAGCTATAGCTCAGCCCCCTGGGATACTGAGAACAGAGGAATTTCACCGTCCTCTGTACTCTGCAATTCATTTGTTAAAACATATGCTGAGTGAGATGGATCCTAGCCTGAAATATTTCATTTGTGGATGCTACCATGCTTACTACATCTTTCCTTCTTGTTGAAGTTCTTTTCAAATTTCATCCCTTGTATGCATTTTAGAATAACCTTTCCACATACTTAAAGGAAATAATATAAGGAATCTAAACAGAAGACTTCTTTTCTGTTCTTTTATATATAACCAGCTGGTTTCCTTCTTTTCTGGATTTTGTTTTGTTGTGTTCCATCTCCCTTCCAGGCACACCTAAAGAACGAAAAAATTTTAACACATGATGGAGCTACCAGATTTGATAAGCAGGTTCACCTCGTTTAAATTATGGATGCTTTGGCAGGCAGCTAACCGCCTGATATGAGAACGCATAATTCAAAGAAGAGCTTTAGTATTAGAGGTCCAGGCAGGTTTTAACTAGCTTGTTGATGCAGTCCCAAGAACTTCAGCAACAGCTATTGAAACAAGATGACATGTATTGAAATGGGCTAAATAGTCTGTGGAAAGAGTGCTGAGAAAACAAATGTGATATAGATGTAGTGTGTAATTGGTAATTACTTAGATTGCTGTACAGTTCAGGGGTGCCTAAAGGTGGCACAGTCAGGTCCCATGCTGTGGTTCCTGCCATCCTTACTCCTCTAGCCTGGAGAGCAATAGGCTATTCTCGAAGCTTCTCCTGATCTGTTCCTTCCCTACTTACACTAGATAGAAATCTTCCACATGACCTAACAACATTACAACCTTTCTATGATGGCCTGATGCTCGCAGGTCTGGTTGCATCCAAGGGAATTGTATACCAGATCAGACAATGCCATTCATGGTGTCAGGATTGTATTCCCAGACAATGATTAGGAAGACCCTCACCATATAGTTCTCAAGGGCATGACTCCCTTGATAAGCAAGAAGATCCAATGGCTGAAAAAGGTGTCCACCACGCTCATGGCAGTATCAAAACAAAGAGACAATATCTTCAAACTGGTGCTTGCACAGAAGGGAAGGAGGCAACAAAACAGTTTCTTGCTGAGGAATGACAGTCTCTGTATCCCTGGCCAAACCTGTGTTGTCCTCACCCCTTGCTGTAGCCATTTGTGCTCAGCTCCACATCCTAGTCCTATGTAAGGGCTTGGCATCAGGAGCTGATTGCTTTTCCAGCGCTGTCTTCCAGCACTGTCTGCCAGCGGAATTGTTGTCTGTGTCCTGTGATGGTTATCTGGCTTGCATGTTTCTGAGTGGGGTGAAGGGTAATGGATAATGGAGAACATGTAATGAAATAAAAGGACAGGTAAAAGGTATCAGTTCCTACCTGAATACCTGTGAAAATGACTTTGGGTTTCTTTAAGCATCTTATCAGAGCAAAGTAAAGGTTAAGGAAGTGATGGAGGGTGGGGAGGAAACAAGAAAATGTGAGGAGAAAAGGAGAAGGGAAGAGACAAAGTGAAGAGCACGTCTGAGAGAACAGAAGGGAGTTGGAGAAGTGAGAATAATGAGATGAGGTGGATTGGAGACTCAATAGGTGTTAAGCCTTAGCTGTGCCCTGAGCACAGTAGAAGCGTATCAAGCCAAGAAGTGTCTGGAGAGCTGTACACTTCTCTGTAAGCTGCCAAGTCTGCCGCAGTCACATTGCTTCTCAACACCTCTTTGTGACAGGAGAGAAAAGATGTTCATTAAGACTGGGTGACCCATCCAAACACAGCCACGCTGGCTGCTGCAGTGAGCCTCCTCCCTCGGTGTGTGTCCAGGCTTAGGCAGCCCTTGGGGCACAGGAAGGCCAAGGGCCTGTGCTGCCCTTGTGCAATCAGTCTAGGTGCACTTCCCTTTCTCTTTGTGTTTGACTTCATTTTGAAGACCATGCAAATCTGCTTAGGGTATTTTAATGAATGAAAGGATTATTGCAAGTCACTTAAACATCGATCTCAATCAGTGAATCGTGTCTCCCCCTGCTGTGTGCCGGCTGCGGGAGAGCAGCCAGGTTGTGTAGTCCATCCAGCCTGGTACACCCTTGAGGTGTTGTGCTGGTGGTGGCAGGGCATGAGACTCCTCTACAAAGCCTGGCCACTAGAGGCAAAACTGGCTTAAAGTCTTCCTGCTTGGGGTCACGTGTTCATGAACTTTGGCAGGAAGGAGAAAGTTTTCACAATCTGGGATAATGTGGAATTCCACTTGCACCTTGAATCTGCAACAGTATGATTTCCTCACACCTTCTCTAGCTTTGCAGAACCACCTGCTGGTGAAGCCAGATTATGCTGCTCACCTCCTTCTTGGAGTTCATAGTCCTCTCTTAAGGTTTATCAGCATAACTCCCTAGCTTGCAGATGGGAAGCTGAGGCACCAAGAACCTGAGTGTTCTCTCACAAGGATGGTTCCTCCTAACTCCTGGTATTTAGCCACCAAGACAGTGATGTTAAGCTCCTTGCAAGTTACTTCCAAAACATGACTCAAAATACTAACAAATGGGCAGTCCTATATCTCACATATCCATTGGTGTCTCCAACTTCAGCTTGATTTCTCCTAATATCCTAAGGGAGGTTAGAAACCAATGATTTGTGTGATGGCATGGTAAGGCTGGGTAAATCCAAGACAAAAAACCCCACATTCTGCTTCTTTGGTAAAGGCCACCGTTTTATTAAAGACCATCATCGGTAACGATGAAATCTTCATGATTTACTTCATATCAAAGGGCTTGAAATTCACAAGCACACATGCAGATGGATTTTACACAGGTACAATAGCAGGAGTTGTTTAAAACCAGATCTTCTTGCAGTGTGGGTATGTGTTTCATGGAATTGAAACTTCACCTACAGCTTTGTCTCAAGATCACCCTTATGCAATTACTACTTTGGTTTAGTTCTGCCTGTTGTATAAATTTCAGCACAGACACATGAAAAACGTGATTACATGCCTTTAGGGAACTCTAGGAAGCAGCTTGAAGCCATTGGTACCCAAATATCAGATGCTAATGTAAACTTCCAGCAAATGCAGAGACATGAATGAATTTTTGGAATTTTTCTTAATATTATAAACTACCCTGGTAGTTAGAAGCCAGGTATTTTCCATTTAAAACTTCAGAGAAATAGTTATATATCAGGAATTAAAATACTTTTGTAGAATTTCCTATTGAGTACCAGGAAAAGTGTATGAATCCTTATCAATCACATGTCTAAATGTGATAAAAGCCCACTTCTGCCCATGCTTTGTTTTCCAAACGCTCCACCACCGGATTTGCCTGCAAGCAGCCTCTCTAATGGAAGGTTCCCTAAGAAAGAAATGGCACTCCTCGTCAGTGATACGGCACACAAAGGCAAGCAACTGAAAGGCTCAGGAGACATTCTTGCCCTATAGAGCTGAACAATTGATCCTGGCCACAGCACTATTAAGAGTCCTTGATACCCACTGCCTCCGAGACAATGTATTGTACAGAGAATTGTGGTTTGTTGTCAGTGGCCTGCGGAAAGCGTAATGGAGGCACTTGGTACTATAGATTGTTTAGAAAGGCAGACGTTAATGAGAAGAAAAAAGCTGCTCATGTCATCAGAAAATGAAAACCCGGTGAAAATAAGAAAAACAATGGCATTTCATTGCACACCCTCTTACCCTCCCACTGGCCATTCTACCTGTGCAGCTCCCCACTTACAGACATTCCTAGCATAATACAGTGCTTTTGCAGTCTGTTATTCACATGCATTTGACTGCTGAGAAGTGTGCTATAAGTTCTACCTTTTACTATCTTTGTTATTGCCAGGACAACTATCTACTGCAGGTGGAAGAATGAAAAATAAGGGTTTTTTTTCCCTCCTAGTAGTTGAAGAAGGCTAGACTGACTAGCTCAAGTGAACTGAACTAAGCAAGAGGTTTTTATGACAACAGGTGCAGAAGACTACAACAACTACATGCTTGGAACGATTCTCCACCAGCAACAGCTAAATTAATAGAAAAAAAAAAAAAAAAAGACACCTCAGCACACAGGTGCCACCAATACGTCTCTGCAAGTTTTATTGCAGATGCCATTAAGATGTGACAGCTGGTGGTGCCAAAATGCGTCTCTGTATAAATACATTCTTGACTGGTAGTTTTGATTTTGCGCCTGTGAAGAAGTATAAATAAAAGAAGAAATCGTACATGGCTTTGTGTCTTCAGATAAAATTGCTATCCTTAGTTTGCCCTTGCACAGTTCAGCATCAGTGGGTTATTGATTTGAATTAGGAAGTTAATAAGGTTTGGGCTAATTAATCAGATGGGTAGGGACTGGAACTGCACTGCAAGGCTTAATCAAGTCATCAAAGCTCTCAAGCCGTGAAGAAGGTAATTAAAGGAAAAGGATGCCTGTTATATAGTAACAGGAATCTAGGAGAGGACAAGAGCAAGATAGAGAAGCTCCATTTTCTTTTGTACAATTTTGTGATATAAATCAGATGAAATGACCCAGGTACAGTGCTCAGCTTGCTATCAGCAAATTAAGTTGGATGAATTTATAAATCATGTTGGAGAGGGATTAGGTCCAGCTAGTCTAATTGCCAAGAAATCTGTGTTTGCTTGTAGAGGATGTGGATTTTTTTTTTTCCCTCAGTATGAAGGCCTACAGCACAATCTCTTACTGCCTGGGACTGTTATTCCAAGGTTGCTAGATATGGAATGAAGCAACGTGGCTTACAAACCTAATTTAACAAAAAAGAACCTATGTTTTTTAAGGCAAAATTGATTAATGTGGAAGCATTATTTTACAGTCTATTGAGTGCTTACTATAGAAGGCCAAATCTCAAAATTTCTTTATTGAACTGCTTTGCTGAAAGGAATCTAAGTACCACAAAAACACCTTAGTGGTTTCATTAAGATGCAGGTTTTATAGCCATTCTGATTGTGTTTTGCCGCTGGTTGCTGCTAGCTTAACAATAATGCAGGCTAGTTCGCAGGCAAGTTCTTTTGGCAAAGAACACAGAAAAAATAACTGCTAATGGGCAAAACCATAAATTCTGTCTTTCACATTTGCAGTCACTGACGAGGTTAATATTTTGATGCAAACTAGGCATACTGAGATGATGTAGCTGTTTACTAACTCCACTGTTCTATGTATTATTATACTGGACATTTCAGGAAAAAATAAGATTTTCTTTCAGTACTTTATGTTTTCAAAACTGAAATTTTCATAATGGTTTGAAGGAAGATCCAGAGATCTATTTAAAGAAACTGGCACTGAAATAATGAATGTAGTAAAAGAACCATTGAATTTTTTTAGATGAATCATTTGAATTTTCATGAGTTGAGGTTCTTGTCTTATGTTCTTACCTGAGGGGATTTTGATTTCTGAAGTGCCTAGCAAAAAAAAGTAAAAGAATTCCCACATCAGTGTAGTAAAACATTGCTAAGAAAGAAAAATAAAGAAGATTAGCTAGCAGCAAAATAAGTATGGGTTAAGTAAGTGTGCTTCAGTAATGCAGTAGTGATCTTTAAATGTGCATTTTGGAATCCTATGTTTGAGAAAAGAAATTCTGTCTATATATAAAACTTCTAACTAAACCTAGAACCTGAGATACAGGATTTGGATGTTAATTTTTCTGTCTACTTTTTTTCAGCTTTGTAGAGAGGCAAAATCAGACTTTACCTAGTTCTGTTGTAGGGGGTTAAAACTGTATGTTTGAATTTTATTGATTTACAAATTTAGCCTGCAGTGAGTATTCTGTGCATTAGGGAAAAGTGTTCAAGTAACCTTGCCTATGTTTTCAGATGGAATTGAAAGGGGAAAATGCTAGAGCTGTGGTGCATATGTCAAGTTTTGAATTTAAGCTCTGTGTTTTGATGAGCAGTTGACAGTCATGAGCACAGGCTTGTCCATTAAAGAGAAAGCAAGCACTCCTCTGATGCCAAAACATATCATGTGTCCTATGCCCAAGTTTGGTTGTGCCTTGTCCCATTGTTGAGTGATGAAGGATGACTTCAAGATACCAGCATAAATCCTAGCTATCATAGAATCATAGAATAGTTTGGGTTGGAAGGGACCTTAAAGATCATCCAGTTCCAGCCCGCTTGCCATGGGCAGGGACATCCCACTAGATCAGGCTCCCCAAGGCCCCATCCAACCTGGCCTTGAACACCTCCAGGGATGGAGCATCCACAACCTTCCTGGGCAACCTGTTCAGTGCCTCACCACTCTCATCTTGAAGAAATTCTTCAATTTCAGTTCTTCAGTGCATGATGTTTCATGTTAGGACTTGAAGCCTAGACAAAATGGTATTTCCTTTGAAGGGGGGTTTATCAAGATGGTATTGAAACATGCCTTTCTAGTACTTGTTGCTTGTATGATGAAAATGAACCTGTTGATGCACAATCACTGAAATTAAGATTAAAATGTTACTGAAATGAAAAAAAAAGGAAAAACCTATGATCTTTACCACTGTCTATAAAGAAGATATTATTCCTTTCTGTCCTACAAATGTACATTCATACACATTTCAAATCCTATTTGCCTAGGAAAACCACATTAAACAAATAGTAACAATGGCTTCAAAGAGCTAGATACTGAAAAATCGGACTAAAAATGAATACATCTTTACATACATTTGCTTATGTATTCTAACTCAAACCTCTGTTGGGTAACTCTCTGGACAAAGTCTGTAGAAAACACACTAGCTCTGGTGGTCAAGATTTTGGAAAAAATTCCATAGAAATACATCAACTCTACTGGTTAACATTTTGGAGAAAATACAGGAAATACATGAATACCTTCTTTGTGAAATGCTATATCTTTCATAAAATATCCTTGATACTCTCCAAAGGTAGGAGAAGAAAATATATAAATATTCACTTTTATAAGATTTCAAAGTTCAAACAAATGTGATGTCCAGAAATAATTAATGTCTCCTTTACACATAAACAGAAAGAGGACATAAGACTACTTTTTGTCTTTCTTGGGATGTAATACAAGAATATAAGTACCGATTTGGATCTAAGGTTAAGGAAATTCTGTCTGAAACAGAAATATGAAAAAATGACAGCTACAGAAAACAAGACAAGTATAAAAAACTACTACTCACACATGCTACAGGGAGGTAAGCCCAAGGTTTATGTGTCTGGTTTTACTGCACTCGATTTCATATCAGGAAGGGACAGAGTATGCCTGTACCTATGTTCCCACAGCAACAAAGGAACCCTTTTGTCAGCTATATATGAGAGGTTAATATAGGTTTCCACCAGCACTGGAAAATAAAAGGCTTTAACTGCAAGTAGTGCAATTCCTTTTCAGTGTGCAATGGCCCTCCTGGCTTCCTGAAGCAATTGCTTTGGTAGTTCACACTTGGTGTTCAATCATTAAGACTCTGATGGGTTTGCTACCATCACCATTCACTTTTACCTGCCTGAATATCTGGTCCCAAAGGACTTGACATCTACCACCAGATCATCTTTTTGTTAATCATTGAACAGTTGTCACCTGGTGCCACCATGAGTCATATTCTAGACAGCAGTAATCCAAAACTGAAAACCTTATCAAAACATTAGAGAGTCGTTGAACTATCTAGTTATTTCACCCATTGGTGAGTAAACCTAATGTACATAATCTTTGCCCAAATGACCCTCAAGTGGGGCCAAATAATCCTTGTATGCACTCTTATGACCTCACTGAGGTAAAACTCCCAACAGATTTAATGAGAATTTTAATAGTATAAAAAATGGACACTAAATGAAGGAGTTTTCTATTTCAGACTGCTGTTAAAATATAGAGGCAGTAATGTCCATACTGGTATGTAGGATGTCCATACTGGTATTCTTACTGGTATGTAGGATGTTTGGCCTAATGCAAAAACTGGAGGAAATAAAAAGATACAGCATGAGGAAATACTAAGCTTTGAGAACACCAGCAATGTTTTCATTAGCCAGGTTTATAATACAGTTGACCAGGAGGTGTTTGCCTATTGAATTGATATAAAAGGATACAAAACAAATGTATTAATCATGAACACTTTAGCTGGAAGTGTGCAAGGTCTATAGCTGGGTGATACATGAACATAAGTGCTGACACCATCATACATCATTAATGTTGAGTTTGCCATGGTAATCTTCAATGGTTACTGCAGTCTTCTATCTTAGACAGGGAGGGCACAGTGGTGTGAGCTAGGAAAATGGGAAACTTGGAACAACAGTGAGAAATAGAGCAGTTTGGCATCAAGCAGGCTTTTAATAGACCACGTCAATCATTCACTGCCAAAGTAGTTTGAAAGGTAGCCTTTCAAAAATTATATCCAGTTAGTACTATCTCTGTTGCTTTGGAAATATCCATTGCTCATAGCATGGGATTAATGTCTTTTATCTGTTCATATCTAGTTTAGAGATGATATCTACTTCTTCCTGCACAGAGTGTGCTATCATTTAAATAATATGTGAAATTTCATCAGTTTTAAACCCAGTGAAACTCTTTTAAAACGCAGTTTTAAAAGGGCATTTGCAAATGCTGTAATTATTTATTGCCTTGGGAAGATTTTTACTTTCAAATATGTAAGAAAACAGTTTGTCTCTCCAGTATTAATTTGTATTTTAGAATCACTTGGATTCCAACAGAGCGGAAACAAATCTGTCAGTCACTGGGTGTTGGGTAAATGTCCCTCTTGTTTGTGAAATAGAGCCATGATCTATTTAATCACTCAGTTGAGATATGTTCTTTACCCGAGCTGATACCACCAGGTACTTCTCTGGAGGTGTTAGTAGTGTAAGAACCTTGGGTCCGGTCTTTGACAAGACTGTTTTGACTCAGAGAGGTGTGTTACCTCCTTCACTATCTCTTTCACTGTTTCAACAACAGAAATAATGACTGCAATAACACTGGTTGCCTGAATGACCTTCAGGAAAGTAGTTGTTGTTATTAGTATTAGAATTAGTGTTAGAATTATACTCCAGGGTTGATGTGGAACTTGCAGTTTCATGAGGTAATTTTTTTTAATAAGAAAAATTTTAATCTCTTTCAAATTCTTGATAGCGAAGGACATCCTTTGGTTAAAGTGCTTGCTCACATGTGTGTATTACTCCTGGCCCTGCATTTCGATAAGAGAACAATGACATAGTCTCTTATTTTTTCTCATTATTCTAAATGTGATAGACAAATACATCTTTATGGCTAGATACCAACACTTTCACTGTCTATGTGATAGTAAAAGAACGTGTATATTACTTAAGCATGTATGTACTTAAATGCTATTTTCTGTCAGTAAAAAAAGGGTACTTCTACCACTAGATTCTCACATAAATGATACCATGTTGTACCTAATTTGGCTTCATATGTGCTAGAGCCAAGGAGTCTGAAGAACAGCTGTATTGACTTAAGGTAAACCAGGGTTGTGTCAGGACCATGGAATTAGCTTTTTTTGAATCAACATAATGAAAATATGTGCTTGGCTGAAGTGCTCTAAAGCATTACAAGTTACACTTCCATTGCTGTAAGCTCAACAAGTGTTATAGTCAGTCCTCATTAATCATGTGATTCACACCTTCATTTTTGTCTTCTTCCTCTTCTGACATTGTGTTGTCATAGTCTTACAAACATGTATTAAACTTCTGTTTCTTAGCAGTCATTATTGGTTGTATGTTTATCTCATTTAATAATTTGAACATTGTCATCATCTTGTCTCTGACTTGTGTCCTTTAACAAAGGTAAAATTGTAGTAAGACGTTCAGAGTTCAAGAATCTAAAACAGTATGAAATGCTGTGATTTCTCACAGCATTCAGTTTTGTAAAAGACGGGATTAAGAGACAGATAAGTTAATATGCTCAGAGGAGGAGCCAGACGTATCAGAGAGACGTTTTGCTATTCAGTTCAGTTTGATCAAATAAACAATGAGAATAGAAGAAAGGCAGGAAAAAAAAAACCACAAACCACAAACCAAAACAAACCCCAGATCTAGTTTAAATCACCATTTTTTGCTTCAGCAATGTTGTTTTTTCAGGTTGCTTCAGCTGTCTTGTGAAGACCTACCAGTCTAGATGGAACAGACGACACACATCTGAGCAGAATGCAGTACAGTTTACATTAGTTAGCAAATTTTAAATTGCCACAGAAAAAGGTTTCCTTCTTAGTCACGAAAATGGTACCAGTAGTACACTAAGCAAAGCTAGTTATGCCTGGAAGATCCTTTCTTGAAGATAGAATTGTGCGGCAGAAGAACAGGTGAATGCTTTTACATTTATTCCCTGTGGGTTTAAGGCTGTTGCTGAGGCAGTGCAAGGGAAAAAGCAAGGGAGAAAAACATTTGCAGATATTTGTTGTGATTGCTTGTAGCATTCTCCAGGTGCACTAGAAGAGTATAGGTGGAAAATATAAACAAACCCCGCTGCCTGACTTTATGAAATGTTAAGCTGTTCATCTGACTTTTACTTTAGTTTTTCCTGAGTGTATTTTCCTTTATATTTTCCTGAGTTTTTCCTATTTTGCAATCAACTGTAATACCAAGTGAGTTTATCCATTAAGTTTGTAGTAGGACACTTTTTATGTGGTGGTTACTTCTAAAAATAAATCCCTTATCCTTTGCAGGCAATGCTTATTAACCTTGGTCTAATTGTAGTCTTGAGCTGTTACTAATTTTTTGTTTCTCTTCAGACACTTTAACCTGCTCCTCTATCCATATTAACAAAACAGGACTGCTCTGGAGGATTTACCTGATCTAAAATACATGCGGCTTTCCAAGTTGCAGATGGCTCCAAGTGTAAATATCCAGCAACATCACCTATTTTAAAGAGAGGTTGGCTTGCGGCATTAAGTGGAGCCTCTTGAGCATGAGCAAGCACAAAGTTTGATACATCAACTGCATTAAATCCTTTTGTCATGCCTTCCGCATTGTTCCTCTTACTGGTATAAGTCATGGTGCTGGTTTGTTGGCACTCTTTGATTATTTTTAAAGCATTTTTAAATTTGTTTAATTTTTAAAATGCCAGGTCAGTATTCCAGTGTGGTGCAGAGGATGTGCACGCAAGCATCTGTGTTAGATCTGCTAAGAGAGGTAGCATATAACTGAGTAGGAATTGGAATGAATGGAGAAGAATGGAATGTCATATACCAGCATGTCACCTACCTTTCAGTGAGACACAGACGTCAACACTTGTGCTGATCATTACTGGGTCACAATTTACCATTGCTGTTGGGGATTTGGACACCAGTGGGAGGTGTCCGTGCCCATGACAGGCAGGTTGAAGCTGGATGATCTTTAAGGTCCCATCCAACCCAAATCTTTCTATGATTTTGTAATTCGCTTTGTTAGCTGTATGAACCCAATAAGTTGGATTTGAAAGCTGGCACAGAGCATGTTCCATTCACATTGCCAAAGTTCAACTGTATTTTTTTTGTAGAATTAGAAAAATGACATTTGGAAATGAGCTTCTAAAAGGTTTATATTTAAGATACTTCAAGAACTTTACTATTGCACTGTTCAATTTTTAGCAGCCATGGAAGATGTACAACTAACAGACATACGTCCTGAAAACCTATGTTGAACTGTTGCCAGAGTTTTGCAGGAGCTGAGACTTTAATTTTATTGGAACACAGTGAAAAGTGCTATAATTTCCAGTACTTCTCATATCTAACTTATTCTAAAGGATTTTGTGCATAATGCTTAAAAATACATTTTTATATATTTCACTGATCCTTCTTAGTATCATGGTGGATTTTGAAACTGAGCATTTAACTTCTTCATATCTAAACTGTTGAACTGATTCAACATATTTACCAGTGTTCTGTTAAAGAAGTAGGAAATGCTGACTGATGCTTGAGTTTGTAAATGAAATACACCATCTAAACATCTTTTTTTTTATTTTTTTTTCATTTGTTTGTTTTTTAAACATCTTCAACCAGTTCTGCTTCTCAAATTTCCTTCGTACATGAACTAAAATAAAATCTACTTTATGTATTTGTGGTTTAAAAGGTAGGAAACACTGCATTTCTGTTTAATTTCAGAGAGGTGAGACAGACCCTTCTTGAACCTTCATACCCTGCCTGCAGAGCTGGTTGGTTTACCACTGAGTAGAGTTAAAGGGTAAGTCAATATGTAAACAACGGAGATGGCTCGGCCTGATGTGGGGAAGGAGGCAAATTCCTGAAAAAATCACCCACCTCTTACAGAAGAGCACAGTGGAAGTAGTTGCTTTTACTTGCTTCCTCTAAATTTGTGTCTCGTTTTAAAGTTTGCAGGGTTAGAAAATATCTCTGACACCAAACCAATGGGATTTTCATGGGATTTACCAGTCTGCTTTGTAGCTCGGGGCTGCCTGTACAAAGACTGGGTAAAATCCCCCAAAATGTCATGTTTGAAAAATTGCTAAGAAATGTTTCTTCCCCAGCCTTCTGTTCCTCAGTGGGATGGAACCAATACTTTTAAAAGATTGAAAGAGATCATGACCAAATCCCCTTCCCCTCAAAAAGAGGTAAACAAAGGCAGGAGAGATGTGACGATCACTTAATGCACATGAACTAATGTAGCTACCTGGTACAAAACATAGCAGTTTTGTTCCTTCATTCCTGGTTGTGCTCTGCCTCCTTTGTACTGCCTCTGACGCTTCTTGGATCCCCCACAAAGAGGCAATTTAGGGAGCAGAATTCTTATTTGTTTTTTTTCTCTCTTTTTGTAGACTAAGTATTCTGCCTTCACAACCATGAACATGGAGCCAGACAAATGTCACTGATAGTGCAGGCAAGAGGAAATTTGTGGAAAAGTCTGTCTAGGAGCTGTAGGAATAGCAACTAGATGTTTGATAAATTTATCTGTATTACAAAATAATGCAGTTTTCGTCACTCAGCAAGGAATGGTTTATTTATTCGAACTGGAAAGCCCTCAGAGGAGACTGAGGAAAATTCTCTTCCTCTAGCAGTAGCCTAGGGCTAGTGCAAAGCTGGGGCAGAGGAAGAATAGGTCTTCAACATCCCAGCCAAGTGTCCTAATCACTGATCTATTCCTTAGTCTGGGGTGGAGATGTCTCTCCAAATTCCTGTGCTGGAGAGTCCTTACCTGGTGAGAATTTCCTGGAGGGGGGTACATTCTCGGGTAATGTCTCCATCTCCACAGATTAGCATGAGGTTTAAAAAGCAAAACAAAACAAAAACCCCAGAACTTTTGTTAGAAAATTCCTCAGTAGTTCCCATTTGAGACCAGTGCTTTTAGTAACAATATTTGGCAGCTGCTGAAAGGCTACAGTAATTTCCCTGACTACACAACAGCAAATCGGGAAGCCAGGAAAAAAAGGAAGGTGGTATACTGGTAGGCACTATGCAGAAATAATATGGTCTCAAAACACCTTGACTCTCCTATCCTGCACTTATAAATGGCATAGTAGCAAAACCACGACTGGAAGGAGTTGCACCGATCAATTAATCCTTGACCCATTTGCTGCTCTAGGTGGTTCTTTGGGGACTGACAAATAATGGATCCAATATTTGGATGCAATCAACACTGCCATTATGAGACTTAATAAAACTCATTATCCTCTGGCAGTGAGCTCCTCGTGGCAAGGGAAAGGATGTTAATTTAACGCTTTTTTAATTAACTAACATTCTAAATAGCTATAAGCCTCTGCCTCCAGCTACTCTTTAAATGCATGAAAACAAATCAGAGTGAAGTTGCTTGTGTAACAAAAAGCCTCAAAATTGTGCTACTGTCCAAAATTATGATGTATCTTCATTTTTGAGAGCTTGCCTTTGGGAAATTATTTTAATTTCACTTTTTCTGGTCTCTTATGTTGTAATGTAGGGGAACAATGTTTATCCTAACAGAAACCATACAAAATGTCATTTACCTGTTCTTTTCATTGGTGAAATGTATGCATAAGTAGAGATTTGAGACATCTGTTTTATGACCAGTTAGGAACAAAGTGGAATAAGTAAATTACTCAGGAGTTACTCATGTGTGCAGGAAGGCTTGTGTACAACTGCAAAAGAAAACTATGGTCCCACTGGATCTGAAAGCAGAGGAAAGGCTTTTCAGCATCTGTAGCTGAAGCGGAAGGATGACAGATCTACATGAGTGGAAAGCTCACTAGCCCTGAAAAGCAGGCAGATCTTTTCACTGAAGACAGGCACAATTCTACTGACCTCTGGACTGTGCTAGACACCTTGAGCAAACACTTATCTAAACTTTAATCACTTAAAGCTAAGTGCCTGGGATGAGTTAATTGTGTATGTAGATAGTCCCTGTAGACATCATCTTGTCCCACTTGGTTTACACACTTTCTTGAGGCGGGAGGAATATCTCTGTGAAGGTGCCTATTTTGTCTCCACTGGCCATGGAGGGAATCTGAGTGAGTGGGTCAGACCAGAAGCTTATCTGTTGGGTGGCTAAACCAAGCCAATTCCCACCCTTGGGTAGATAGGACTATTATGATTACTGATAAACCTAGGGCTCTGATTCAGAAAACTAAACCAGCAGCTTTCTTTGCTATCTGTCATAACGTAAAGCTTATTAGCAAAACTTAATTTTACATAGATTTTATCCCCAAGACTTTGAGTGCACACTTGCCACACTGTGCATTCAGACTTGTAGAGGATTATTCGCTTTGGTCTTTATTTTGAATTTCTGCTAATACAAGAGTTATACTGCATGAAGTCTACTGCCAAAGCAGTGTATTCAGCTGTGAAACTCAGCATTGTCCCCTGTCCCTGGAGCCCAAAAAGCACTGGCTGGGGCGACTCTCATTGCAGACTGATTGTGGCTCTGTTCCCTCCCTACGTTTCTTCACAATCACTCAAAAATATATGTAGGTACACATATTGCTACAATGGTAATAGTATGCGAACATAGATAATAGGTTTTGAGAGCAGATTGTCCGATCAAAACAAGACATCTTTATAGCAACTGAAAAGCATTGCATAAATATATATAACACATACAAAATTTGGATAGCACTAGTGATTCAAAAGTGATGAGGACAGCACAGTTTAAGAAGTTACTGCCTCCTAAATGAAGGTTTTAACTTTTAAACCACCCAAGTCCACAACTACAACAACTCAGGAGCACGGAACTACCCTAGGCCCGCAATTCAGCTGAGAGAAGTGGACTGTCATAATTTAAACTCTTCCAGGTAGACAGTGTTTCTGGACTTACCCTATCTCTGCCTAGATAAATATAACTGTATAATTTCAAATAACTCTTCTACCGAGGACAGACAAGTATTCAACATTTGCTAATTTCAGTGGATGTCATGCCCTAATGTATTTGCTCCCAAATACACCCCGTAGAGGCTCCTAAGGTGTGTGTCACTGCCTCGGAGACTCATTACATTAGCTAGTTCCACTTAGACCTATGAGCTAAATCCTTGGGAAATGAAAAGTCAGCCTTATTTCAGTGACTTCAGTATGTCTACATAGATTTAAATCCGAGTGTAAATGTAGTTTAAATAACTCTTCTGTGTGTTATTTATATTTGTGTGTACAAATCCACAGTTATTTGAAAATGAGCCTTTGCAAAATTTAGTTTTACATTAAAAACACACTCTGCTGCCTATTCTGCTATTGGATCATCTGTCACTGTCTCCCTGCTTTCCCCATGGCGTTCCCAATCCATTCATTGATAAATACCTCATGGATATCAGAGAAGAGAGATTTATCCCTAGGTAAGTAAAAACTTTTTGTTTACACTGTCTACTGATATGGATGTATATTACATGAAGTATTTTAGTATTTCGGTGACAGAGGAAGTCTCAGTAGCAACACAAGCACAGGACCAATAAAAAAATACTTTTATGTGCATTAAACCAGTTGATATAATTTATTAGACTGAAACTAGCGATGAAGCTGAAACCCAGTTGAGGTCAGTTCTTTTTATATGTTGTTTCTGTTTAAGGGCTTTAAGACACTGCCAATCACCTCTAATTGCTCTAAACTGTCTGCATTAAGTGTGATTACCCTGTTGAATTCCCACTGTTGTTAGGGTCTTTATTTTAGCAAAAGTCTAAGCACTTATCAGATCTTCCTAACAAAACACTTCAGCTACAGCCCAATACCTTAACCCTGCTGTGCTATTGTCTAGTTTCAACTACATCCTGTGTCTAACTATGCCATCTTTGATGGATCTATGTAAATATGGACTGAAAAGCCAAAACGAAGCCTTTTGTTAAGTAAATATGGAAATTCAAATAAGGACACTGCACAAATGATTTAATCATAAAGCTTATGTATGTTCCAGCTTTACACAAGATACTTATTTACATGCCTTAAAAAATCTTTGTTATCAAAGTTGTATATATATATAATTAAGACAAATTTTACTTCACACAGACTCATGCAAGTTTAGCCGATAGGAACCAGAAGATATGGTAGAACAATAGTACAGAAATATAAATAACAAGAATTTACTATATTTTCAATATAAGGTGGGGGTGTATTCAGACATCTTGTTTATTTAATGTAATTCTGATAAATTAAATGATTCAAAGTCCTGGTATAGAGTTTTGCGTCTGTAGGTACTAATATACTGCATTTCTCAAGGTCTCCATTGATTTCTTCTAATACACTGTTCTCTGGTAAATGTTTGCATTATCATTCACAGGTTGCAGAAAATTAGCCAGGCAAGTCTGAGCTTCCTAGCTTGGTTAAGATAAACACAAATAAGACAATAGGAGTTAAGTTAATCTGCAGCAGAGGTCCAATTTGGGGGTTCAGATTTCCTACCCTGACTCCCACAGTAACAGAAAAGCTGATCTGATTTAACTCCCATTCATATGACTGTAATAATACTGGCAAGAGAAATTAGATGTATGGTATAAGTACTCTGCTTTCTCTGCGGGCAAAACCAGCTTGGGAGGTTCCCTGTTTTGGAATTTGGAATTTGTCTTCGTGGTGATTTTGTCTGCAGCATTGCTGCGAAGAGTTGCATGAGCACTGCATATTGGGCTCTAACCTGCAACATGGAAAGGGAATTATGTGAAGGCAAGAGGAGTGAATGAGAACCACGAAATTCTTAAGACCTTTTTGCCTCCAGAGAAAATGGTGATATAAATTCTTGCACAATTTCACATAAATTGTGCAGCTACTGTCCCCATTTATTCCTCCTCCTCTGTCATCTTCTGCTTTTGGAGGCAGACATTCCAGTATGGAAGAACCTGCAGAGTGTCTAGGACATCACCATGATTTTTCAGATTTCTTAGCTATAGATAACTGCATTAGCTTAGACCTCTGGTGTGAAAAAGGAATGGAGAACTCAGCGTTGTGTTAGCCTAGACCACTGGTGCAATGAATGAATGGTGAACTCAGAGTTGTCCTGGGTATTTGGTGGCTCCTGCTGGACTCCATGGATATCAGCATCTGCCCCGACTACTTTAAAGGCAGAGGTCCATGCATGCTGCAGCTACAGTTCTGATTGCAGGACAGATTTATCCTTAGAAAGGAAGGTGTATTTGAGCCCACTTTTTTTTTTTTTTTTTTAGTTTTGTTTTGTTTCACATTTTTAATGATTGTTTTGCTTCTTTAAAATCCCTTATCTCACGTTAAGTCTTGTTCATCTATTCTATCTGCTACTCGCCTCTAACCTAATTCTGCCTACATACAGTAGGATCTTCCTGCTAAGAAATGATAAGAAAGCTTATTTGAATACGGCATTTAAAAGGTACATTGCAAGTATTCTTATGCACGTCACAAGAAGTAGATATATGATGTTATTTTAGTCTCAAACTCAGCAGTGAGTGGCTATAATCTATTCTAAAAGTACTCTCTCTTCAGATCCTCTGCAACTTCTTGTAGTGAGTAGATTAGCACCTTACAAATTAGTTCAGGAACCGGGGCTAGCCTAAAGGTGCTGGGTAAACACAGTATTTGAGTGTCCCTTGTCCCAGAGACGTTTCAATGCAAATGGATGAGATAAGTGCACAAGGAGGAAAAGGAAATCATGAAACAGTGCTGTGGGATGGCAGCAAACATTGTCACTTAGAGTGGTTGGGAGGGGCAAGCAAGTTGGGGAGAGCTAAGCAGAGGGAAAGAAAATGAGACAGTGAAAGAAGGAGGTTGGAATAGACAGGCAACAAGCAGAATGAGATGAAAATATACATACAGTTGTAAAGATGTCTCTGGATGATCTGTGACTCTTTCTTTGGAAGCTTTTGTGATTCTTTCTACTGTATGAATCCTGATTTTAACCCTAGTCATGTAATATAAGTAACGGAAAACACATCGCATTTTCTACTGCTTGTACAGTGGGTGTAGGAGTCCATGAATGCTCTTTTTTTTGCACTCCTCTCACTACTGTAATAGTCCTTCCTTTGACTTTTTATGTTCCCCCTGCCCCACTGGGAAGTACCTATCTGCTTGACATTTGGCCACAGCCTGTGTTCCAAAAGCCATGCCTTCTTACATAGGCAACATGTTGTTTCTTTTTTTACTTCTTCTTGTTCTTTCTCTTCTACTTCTTCTAACAAAAACAGCAGAATTATGATATCCATGAAGTCTGTTATTTTTTTGCCTAGTAGTTGTGTAGGTGTTCAGGGGGTTCTTAGAAAGTAAATTGCAACATTTGATAGTTTTTAAAAGCTAAGACACACTCAGTCTTTCCCTTCTCTCAGTGGTTACATTGTTGAATGAAATTTCTAAAAGGACTATTATAGTCACTAATGTTGTTTTGGATGCTGAGTTCCTTCATCACCTGGGTATTAAATCCTACATGAAATCAAGTGGCGACTGTGGACTCATTGACAAAGAATGTCCCCAGTGTCATGCTCAAGCAGTTATTGGCTACAATAACCTGAACAGCCCTTCTATAATTTGTTACTTAAGATTGCTTATAGTTAGAGTGAGAATCAAGGAGGGTCACGACCCTTTTGATGGGCTCAGGGTTGAAGTATGATGGACTGCACAGCTTTCAATTTGAGCATGCGTTTGTATAACTAATATTTAAAAAAAAAGAGACTTCCTTTCCCTTGGGATGCAAGTGATATTTTCAGAGTAGAAAGTATTACATAAGGCACTAATTCACATATAGTCTTCTGAGTATTTTGTACCTGTTCAAAGCCTTCTTACCTTATGACAGATTTCTGATTGTGTGGCACAAAAGCTCCTTTAAGATTCTCCTTTTGTGTCAGTTTTCCTGAAGAACAAATGTGCAGGAGATACTTTTTTTGTAGTTCCTTTCTGCGTCTGCAGCAGTTTGAAGATGATCAGAGGTGACTTTAAAAGCTGATTAGTTCATTCGTGTTCCCTCGTTCTCTCTACAAGATTGTCAGCCTATGGAATTTTCTTTTGGGAGATCATACATCTGTTGGCATAACTCAGTGATTTACTGTTCTCATTTCAATGAGAATCTAAACCCTATGTTGGTACCTGCAGCTTGTGAATGAGAAAGTAAGATTACATGTGTTATGAAACCCAAGTTTGCCCTGCTGTTTCTTTGTGATAAGACAGCAACTGAAATAGAAGTTACATGCTCTAAGTGATCTGTTTGTTCAAGAGCTTAGTGTGAGTTCAGAAGTAGTCACTGGAGCAATGGTATCGAAAGGAGGAATAACATGAGTATACAATTACAATCTTTTCTATTTGAATTGAAACAACAGGGACTAATTCTAGAAATATAGTTACTCGTTATTCACCAAGAGAGCATATAGTATTTCAAAACATACCCTGAAGTTTTCATGATTTAAGATTATATAATGGACTATAATCTGCCATAGGTTTAAGCTGTAATTGTTGAATGTAGCCACTGAAGAAAACTCCCTTTTCCCCCTCCTCAATGCAAGCTCACTAAACAATAACCTCCACATGAGTAGCTACTGAAAAATAAAGAAGTTAAAGATGCACTGCAAATTATACCAACTCGGGTGCAGAGATTTCCAACAGGAGAAATACTGTAAAATATTAATAGTCTCATTAACTTTAGAAAGGCTGTTTATTAGCCAAAAGCCTACTGCTAGACCTATAGACTTTTTAAACCTCCTAGGTCAAGTTTTCCTTTTCTTTCTCCAAAAGCCGGGAAGTCTTGCATACAGGAAGATTTTATCCTTCTGTCCTTGTCTGTCTAGAAGGGGTGTGTGTAGCTCAGCATATTTCCAAGATCTTACAGGACTGGGTCCCAGTTTGCAATGGTGGAAGAACCTCAAGGAGGATGCACATCCCCTTTTTCTTGGTATATAATGCAACATAAATCAGTAGACCCAATGTAGCTTAGGCTAACCGGTTTGAATACTGCCCAATGTTTAGAATCTTACCAATAATTTTATGAGGTTTGACTTCTCTATTTCACTTGCTATGACCCTACAGAACATGAGGCAATGAGGTTGCTGTGCCACCAGACCACTAATGGCAGTGATTCCCTGAGCAGCACTTTCAATTGGATGATTAACAAAGCCCTTTAGCAGAGGTTAAACTGGTTTACAAAACAAATTTTGAGTTGACTTGTAAATTATAACCATTTTTTTCTTTAAAAACATGTTTTACCACTTAGTAAGTAAAAATTTTCTCTGAGTTTCAAGGGAGTTAGTCCTTTGGGGGATTTTAGTCTGTCTTATCAAAACCAGCAGTTCATGCCTCCCTCATGCTTTCAGAATTTTCAAGCATGGCATTAAAGGCCATGCCATTTTAACCAAAACCTCACTTATTCTGCTTAAATTTACATTTATGAAGAATGGTTGATATCAAAGGCTGAATCACTTGTTGGTTGTTAAAACTGTAAAAAAATATTTCAGCCTTCTGGCTGAAAATAGAGTGTGTTCATGTAGTGATGCTAAATGGCCCCTCAGACCTTGCAGAGAAACATTATCTATTCAATTAATGGGCCATAAAATGATTTAGATAAAAGACAAGCCTGAAATGTCTTTAGAAATCCAAGAGAGGAAAGCTAATACTATCTAATTTCTCAAGCTTCAAGGATATAAAAGGTTTAGGAAATGTAAAACATCACTTCCACAGGATTCCGCATAACACTTTAGGAAACCAGAAACTACAAACTGAAGGGGGGAAGAAGTACAATATCCTATGTGCGATAAAACGCACATTAATGCATGAACACACACTGTCATTTTCCAGGAGTGATACATTTAATACACTTTCCATCTAGGATGGCTGAAGAACAAGGTCAAGTGATCTGACCGCAGATATTTGGTCAATGGTTCTGCGTGACTGGAATTAGCACTTTCCTAGCTTTCACAAACCACTACACCAGGACGTCTCATAAATATATTTTTTTCAATTTGTGAAATAATTTCTTATCTGTCATGGCTATTATGCCATGATAAACCTGCTGATTTTTATCTTTAGTGATACATATTCAGAAAATGTTAAAAAAAAGAAAAACAAGGATCTGACTTTCATTGATTTTGACCAACTTGATTTGAAGATTTTATTCTATAACTTCTGAAGTTGCATTACCATCTCAGCTTTACAGAAAACTACCTGAATTTCAATGATTTTTTTCTTGCATATGTTTTTTTGTCCTGAATATTTTATAGTATAATAGTCTGTCAATTATTAATTAACCAATTTGCTTCCAGCTACACGCTATATGGAGATCCTGACCTCATGCAGAGCTCATCTTAGTCAGACTCTGTGTGTTTACTGAGATGCAGTGGCAGCTGGTGACACAATAGGCAGCTCTCCTCCATGTAAACCACTATCCCAGGATACCTCCTTTGGTGAGTCTGATGGGATGCAAGTCAGTAAGTTCTTGGTTTTGCAGTAGTTAAGAAATCAAGGAGCAAGTCACAAGAGCATCTAGGTCAACCTACATGTGTTTGGACTAACTGAATTCCATCTTAAGTTTTCAAGAGTGATAGTATTTTTTTTCTCTTTGTCTTAAACCAATGTGCAGTTGATGCATGCTGCGCTCTAGTGAATTTCTGTGGTGTGTCAGATGAGTTCTCTTTTTTCCTTGCCTATATTAGCCAGTAGAGCTGATGTGCTTCATTATTTAGCGTTCGTAAAGCTCTTTTCAGTTATTTGAAGCACACAAGCTGCTAATTACTCAAGCCATGGATGTTGTGGTGTACAGTTATTTTTTTTTTCTTAGGAGTAGGCTACTTGATCTCTCCCTATTCAGGTCAACTAAAGGTCATTTGAAACATTTTAGAAAAATCTAGCCATTGTATTTCACTTAAAGTAAGTCAGGAAGCTACCTTTCTGTGGGAAATGTCAAGTTGTGCAAGATTTGACTTTTTGATATGAAAAATAAATAGACAGACTGAAACCAGTAAACTGTTTGGAGGATACTATCTGTCTGCACTCTCCTGGGGTGATCTTCATGATAAAGATCATTTGTGGTTGGCGAATGTTAGACTGAAACCCTCTCACCGTCTGCCAGGAAACTTGCCCCAGATTTGGCAAAAGTTCTCTGAATATGAGTTGCTTCCAAACGACACTTGGGTGCAGGGTGTCTCTGCTCTTCTGTGCCATTCTGATCCCTGGCTCCACTATGGCAAGATCCCCTTGGCCCTCATCAGAAAAAGAACAGGAATAGAAATTACTTGACTCACTTGCATAGGTCAGTGAATGGAGATTTTTATCTGAGCTGCCAAAACTTCTCATAAAATGATGCATGGATGTCACCCAGAGATGGTTTGAGAAAAACCTTTACCAGGACCTCCCCAGGTTGGCTTTTTGGCTCAGAGCCTCTTTGTCAGAGGGAGTTAGTGAACCATTTCCCCAAAGCCTTCAAAGCATTGAGGCAGTAGAAGGGGCAAGGAGAAGCATGGAGCAATAAACTCCTGCTATATCCACGGATGTAAAGTTCACAGGGAAAGTGGAGAAGCAGAATAGCAGTGCTAAAAGCATTTAAACTGGACACAGGTGGGAACATGTAGGCAGATGTGCCCAGAGTGTACACAAGTCTGTGCCAGGAAGATCATCAGGACACACTGGTTGGAAACGGCGGGCAGAAGGAGAAAGAGGCACAAAGGAGAAGTGGGGAGGATGGAAGGGATTCTGTACTGGCTGCATGCACATGGCCGATAGCTGCTTACACACACACAGGTCTACGATGTCAGCAGAGCAGGGTGAAAGCTGAAATCCTCCTCATAGACTACTCTTTCCTTTTCTCTGGACTTTCAAAAACCCAAAATAAATTCATTTGCTTTTTTTTTTCTGCCTTTCTTTAAGTATATTTGCACATATGCTTTAAATTAACCCTTGCTTTCTGAAGATAAATCACTACATTTCAGACCTTCCAGTGGAAACTCCATCAAGTTTGCAGCAAGGAGGCTGAGACATCTTTTGTCACCAGATGACACGCTCGCAAACTACTCAAATCAGAGAAATGCAATATACTTATAAAAGGGAGCAGAAATGTATTTTCATATTGGTATTAAACAGCATCCCTCCCCTCTGCCCCCTTTATTTCATAGCATGAATTTGTGGCCTGCAGGGAGTGAGCAGTGTGTGACCTTCGAGTGTTTTAGGTGATGTAATATTGCCCTCTTCTGGCCAGATATGGAAATGACTTTTTTGGCTTGAGATGAAAGAGCACCACTCGCTCGCCGGAGGAAATGGGATAGCTTGGCTGACAGCGACTGCGAAACGCCAGTCATGGGGAGTCAGGCTTAAGAGGCTCTGTGATAATTGTGGAGCGTGGAAAGCAGCAACCACAGCTCTGCAACATCTCACCGTGGCTGGAAGTATCGAGCACTGGTGTCTCCACAGCCCGAGTACTGATTTTCTTCAGCCTCACAAAGCGAGGACTTAGATAACTGCGAACAGACTACACAATGTTTTTCCTATGCATAAATGCAAGCACATACTGCAAATAACCACAAATGAATGTTGCTAGACCTAAGTGGTGGAAACTCTAACGTGAACTCCACAAAATCGGGACAGTGACAGTTATAAACGGTGGGGTTTTTCTTCTGTCTTCTGCTTTTGAAGTGAGTTTTCTGAGATATTCTTCTATAAAAATTTCCATAAACTTTTAATGGGGGAAGATCCTGTAGTTACACAAGAAATAAAAAAGGTCAGAATGTTGTGCTTGCTTGTTTTCAAGAGATGGATCTCAGTGTTGAGGCTGGTTCTGGTTAATATCTTTAGCAATGAACTAGACAAGGGGATCGAGTGCACTCTCGCTAAGTTTGCAGAGGACACCAAATTTTGAGGGAGTGTTGATCTGCTTGAGGGTATAAAAGCACTGCAGACGGATCTGGACAGGTTGGATAGATGTGCTGAGGCCAGCTGCATGGAGTTCAACAATATTAAGCATTAGGTCTTGCACTTGGGCTGCAACAATCTCATGCAACGCTACAGGCTTAGGCTGAATCGCTGGAAAGCTGCCCTGAGGAAAAAGACCTGGGGGTGTTTGTCAATGGCTGATTGAATACAAGCCAGCAGTGTTCCCAGGTGGCCAAGATGGCCAATAGCATCCTGGTCTGTATCAGTCAATGGCTGATTGAATACAAGCCAGCAGTGTTCCCAGGTGGCCAAGATGGCCAATAGCATCCTGGTCTGTATCAGAAACAATGTGGCTAGCAGGACTAGGGAAGTGACCTTGACCCTGTACTCTGCACTGTTGAGGCCACATCACAAATCCTGTGTTCAGTTTTGGGCCCATCTCTACCAGAAAGACACTGAGGTCCTGAAGCGTGTGCAAAGAAGGGCAATGAAGCTGATGAAGGGGCTGGAGAACAAGTCTTCTGGGGAAAGGAACTTATAAAGGAACTAGAGTTGTTTAGCCTGGAAAAAAGAAAGTTGAGGGGGAACCTTATCACTTTTTACAACTACGTGAAAGGAGATTGTAGTGAGGTGGGTGTTAGTCTCTTTTCCCAATTAGCAAGTGATAGGATGAAAGGAAACGGCCTCAAGTTGAGTCATGGGAGGTTTAGGACAGATGTTAGGAAATATTACTTCACTGAAAGGGTTGTCAAGCACTGGAACAGGCTGCTCAGGGAAGCGGTTGAGTCATCATCCCTGGAGGTATTTAAAAGATGGGTAGATATGGCACTCAGGGACATGTTTTTAGTGGTGGACTTGGCAGCGCTGGGTTTATGACTGGACTCAATAATCTTAAAAGTCTTTTCCAATTTAAATGATTCCGTAGAATTCTGTGAAATCTGTTGTTAAGATTCTATGTTCTCTAATGCAGTATCTTAACTTATGAGGCTCTTGCAGTGTTCACCTTTAAGAACTTATTCAGCCCTAGCCGGGCTGTTTGATATAGTGCTAAATGTTTTATTTGCAAGATCTGCAAGTCTCAAAAATTGAAAGTTTCAAAGTAACTACTTTTCACTGCAGCATTCATTAATCACAGATGGTCTCCTCTCTACATGGGTTATATAACATCACTGTACACCTCTATATATTGTTTTTTCTTTCTCTCCCCAGAACCCGTTGAAGATTTTTTTCATTCCAGCTGCCCATCAGGGTGTGGTTCCAAGGGCAAATTTGGTTCATGACTTCAACAGAAACTTGGGTTGACTCACTGGTAGGTAAACCTACATAAAAATGTTCATATTCTTCAAATACCAGATCAGCATGCAACTGTGGCAATTGAAGGCACGGACTGCTTTCGGGTGCGGTAACAAAATCCCTTTATTAGGCACAAGCAAATCTTTATATACCCTTATCTGCCTCCTAAGCCAGCTACCCCAGTCATTTTCCACTTCTAAAAGTCCCACAGTTACAGCAATTCAGCACAACTCTACTTGCTACAAATGTATCTTTTATCTAGCAACCAGAAACTCCCAGAAGTTCTTCTTACACAGCGCAGCTCCCTCTTCTTAACTGCCACCCAACTGTCTCACGGTTTCTTGCTTAACGGTCCCATGGTTTCCTGCCAACGAGTACAAGGACATTGGCCTTACTGTCCTGCACGTACATGGCAGTGGAATCTTCCATGCCCGCATGCAACTGTTATGATTTTGAGTCAGTACTCCAAAATTTCCCTTGATAAAATATTGCCGGTATCTGTTGGATTTTTTTTTTTTTGGGGGGGTTGGTTTTGGTTTTTTTTAGTCATGGATAGGAACTCGGAAATAATTTCTGCAGTAATTTCTTCTATTTGCTGTCATTCATGACATCTATGACATCCACTCTACAAATATCACCTTCTGAGGACGTTACTTGCGGGTGAGTTGCATATAACAAACCTGTCTATTGCAGGTAACAGAGCAGCAATCTGCTGTCCAAATGGTTTGCTAAAAGCACTACTACCACTGTCTCATAGGCTATGAAGATACCACTTAGCAGCCCCCACTCACATATTTCAGACTTCTGAGATCAGACTTCTGGACCAGGTGCCCCAACACGCTAAATGTAATAAATTGTAAAATATAATAATAACTAGAAATATGTCTGGTATATATTCCTGAATGGTGTTTGTACTAGTGAAAATGCCAGGATTTACATATCTTTCAAGAACAGAGAGTGATTGCAAACAAATGGCCCCACTTAGAGCAGCTGCTGATTTTGTCAACATGTCTTTTCATGTCTTCATTTTCTTAGTCAATGTAGGACAGATGGCTCAAGTATTTGGCTGCAGGTACAACTGCAGCTGGATTAGGAAGGGTATATTTAATGCAGTGCAATCAATTTTCCAATCTATTTAAAGAGGGTTATCATTGTTTCTTATCAAGTCAGCAAGAAGAGGAGATGAAAGGACACCAGCACTTTCTGAAATAGAGCAGAAAATCGGGGTTATTCTCTTCCTCCTACCCTGCCCTGCTTCACATTGTACACTTAAACATGCAGAATGGCTCATGTTGCTGAAACCCAGCAAGGTATAGATTTAGAGCAAATTAAATAATGGGGCAATCACGTAATATATTGATAGGAAAGAGCTGTCAAAGTAATCAAGACTTGGTTATAGATCAGAATAATGAAAGTCATTCACCTTCTAAGCACAAAAATGAGGTTTTATAAGGAAAACGCATTTTCCCAATCTTACTGTAAATTTATTTATAAACAACAATGACGTTTAATAATTTGCCCATTCATATGTAATATATGCATAATGAAAATATTGCTATGGACTTTGGACATATGTATGCACAGGCAGAGGATGACAATCACAAGGCAGATGTATACATTTAGTTCTGAGATCACACAGAACAATCAACCTTGTATAGACACATGACTCCTTGAGGCATGTTCAGTATCTTTTTCCTGACTTGCAGTTTTTGCTCATTAACTTAAGTCTGCTCTGCTGTAAATTTGGATATCAAGTCCTTGGTGAAATATGTTTCTGTATTCATGCTGTGCCATGTCGGCATTTGACTGAGAAAAGCTACTGAATAAAAGATACAGACGGTTCTGTGGGATGCAGCCTTTTTGTTTGGTCTGGGTTGAGTGGCTTGTACTGAAACACAGTATTCAGTTTGAAAAAGAAATTCAGACAAAACAGAAGGATAGAAACTAGAACTCAAGGAAGACTGCTCAGATCTTTCCCTTTTCTTTCATTGTGAAAAAACGCATATTTGAATCTACACGTCAGATTGTTTATATTTTTAAGATCACTGAGCAATGGTCTCATAAAAAAGAGGTAAGTTTTTTCATCTTCATGTTTACAGAGCAGCATTTCAGATATGTTCTGTTGAGACTGAATTAATTTAGACCTGCTGAGATTAAATTTTACCCTGTTTTACAGTAGAGCAAACAAGGCTTAAATAATGATGTATACATATGTGGGGATGTATCAATGTTTCCTTCATGTCTTGCCTGGCAGCTTTTGAATTCCATCCTGATTTTGGCCAGGTAGTGATCTCAGAGGTCATGAAGACAGATGTTGAGTAGACAACACCTATGTGAAAGCTATATTGTGTACTTGCACAGGGGACGCATAAGTGCAAAGACCTCTTGGGTGACTGAAGATGACAAGATACTTCAGTCAGCACTAGCATTTTAAACATTAATGTTGCTCGCATGTAAGACACAAATTCAAAGAAAATTAAGCTGTTAAGAAAAAGACACTATTCCTTTTTTTTTTTTTTTAACATCAAAACAATCATTTAGATTTTGGCTAACGTAAGGGAACTGGCAAATGAGCTCTTCTTCTGCAAGGTACCATATTTCGGTGAGGGACTTCAGGAACAATTGCCCTGATACAAAGGTGAGAGACCAGCCAAGATGACAGAAACCACAGGAGTGAAAGATCTGCAGGAACCATGGAGACACATCTCTGGTGCCTTAGGTTTTGGGCTTACCTCAAGGCTAACAGGAGTAACCAGAGCAAGACAGAAGGTATTGAAGTATGGTTTGTCCTGTTGGACACTTTTGCTATTTGTCCGTGACTCCCTCAATTTTTCAAGGTTACTAAGGGAAGGGTCTTGTCTTACCTAGTTATCCCTCTCTCCTTAAAAGTCAGATGGAGCATCTAAAGCCTACGGCCAGTAACAAATAAACATCTTCACAGGATATGTCATCCTGTCTTAAACTGAGTGCCTTCCCTAAGTGCCTATTTTTTTTCACCGGCTGATGAAGAAGTTCACAAAACCAGCTCAGACTGCAGCCCTAACTTATAGGTTGATTGAATTAGGTGAGTTGGATCCTCTCCAAGTTGTCGGACAAAGCCAGGGAGTGATTATGGTATGCAGACCCTTTTTGCAGGGATTGCAAACCTGCAGAAAGTACTTGGCAAAAATTTGATCAATACCTGTGCCAGGAGAACTGAGTCTCTGATTACAGCCCAGCAGACAGTTAACTGCACTTTAAGTTCTTTCCTCATTAATATTTCCAGAAGTAAGAAGTGTTGCTACAATGCTGGTTTTTAATGTTGATTTAAATGATTCATAGCATTTACAAAGACTGTTTTGTCATCACAGTTATTGACCAGTTATGCCTACCACACTACCACTGTTTTTATTTATTATGAAAAAAATCTTTAAAAATATCCTTTGAGAACATTTCATGCTCCTTAATGCAGTCAGCTGAAAATACCCATTCTTTTCAAATGCACTTATTTCTGATTTTTCCCTTATCTTCTTCTCCCCTAGCTTGGTCAGGCTGAGACTCTAGGCCAGGGCTGGTGTAGGGTGGCTGGGGTTGTCTTTCCCATGCATAACATGGCAAGAAACATCACAATGATGAAATGTCAAAATCCAGTTGAGAGAGATATGTTTTACTGGAAACCCTTTCTGTGTGGCTCTTGCACATTCAATGCACAGTAACGCAGGCTACAACGAGTACAGTGTCATTACAGTGTCCTTGTGTTTGTAGTTTATTCTTTTTCCTTCTTTTTTTTTTTTTCCCTTCACGAGGCCCACACAGAATCACTTTAAGAACAACTTACAAACAGATGTATATGTGTGCTTCTGCTCTCTTCTTTGCTTCCCAGGTAATGATCTAGTCTGGAGGCTATAATTAAGAGCATGCACTACCTTCTTACCTCCTTAGGGACTGCAAGAGACTCTCACTGTTGCTTTTTCCATCTAACAAATGAACAAATCTCCTTTCTGCCTGTCAGCTGTGAGGCAGACCAGGACCTGCTTCAAAGTGACCAGCCTGCCATCTGGCAGTGATGCACATGTTGAACCACTCAAAAAATACGGAGTTCTTCGTATCACTGCAACCATGGGGCAAGACCCCACGGGTACCCTGAGTCGGTGTAAGTCCCACCAGTTGCAATAGAGATTTAGGACAATATCTGTGGGACTGCAGAAGGATTTTCTTTGCCTGTCCCAGTTCTCCACATCACAGCTTGTACAGGGTCTCTTCAGCGCTCACGAGCATGACTCAGTATTCCTGTGAGGCAGATGGTGTCCAGATGGATGAGCTATCTGCCTCAGCCAGGCAGAACAGCCGGGGAACTTGTGTGAGGGCAGTAACTGGTACCAAGGGAGGTCATTAAAGGATTTATTTGTAGAGGATGAGCTTTGATATCCAGGACTTGCACATAGAAACTGTAGTGTCTGACCTCCAAAATACAGTTTAATTAAGATAGACACTCAGCGTATTTGTATCCATAGGTTTATTTACTGAGACACAACACCACTTCTCACCCTCACCACAGCACTCCCATATCTGGAGCTAACTGGGTCCTGACTTAGATTTACTTGCCCTTGTTGAAGAGGAACAGCCCTTTTTTCCCACGTGTTGGGTGGTGCGGGGAGGCTTTCAGCTCCCTCTGTACTGGGGTGGTGAGGGAAGGCCAGCAGCCTGTCCCAGGTGGCCCCTAGCCATGAGAAGCAGCACATGTAGGGGAGCCCCTTGTCTGAAGGTGGCATAGAGGCAGATGGCAGTGCCGGGCTGGCTTGTTCAATATGTGCATGGGAAGCATGTTCTATTTTCCCTTTCACCTATACACAGTCATAGAGAAAAAACTAAGACTGCCATTGTTCCTGTTGACGTTATTTTGCTTTGTGGCATGGTAGGTGGACAAGACAGACAGCTGCAGTGGCACCCCATGGCTCAGCTGGACACTTTCTTTTGTAGTTAAAAGCACTCAGTTTTCATAGGACTGAGTTTGATAAATGCAATGAACCAAAACTGTTTCCAAAGTAGGGCATGTGGGAGCTGAATCCAACCTCATTTTCTTTCTCCATCTTTTGCTTTTCAGGCAGGTAGTACAAGGCAGTTATAGAGGTGACAGCAATGCTGTGGTCATACATTTAAATCAAATAGAGTACACAGCATTGCTGCCATTTGGTTTATAATAAAGATACTGTGTCAGATTATTTTCTTTTGTAGCACTTCTTGACGAAAACAATGTCAACTTCTATTGGTATGGTGTTCCCCAATCTCATTCATTCCTTCTAGCCACAATTTCCAGAGCATCAGTGCTTGCTGTAACTGTCCGTAAGGAGAAGTGGAAGTCAGAGCACAGATAAATGTCATCAGTAAAAAAGTCTTACTAATACTGCCACTGTTACATTTGTTTAGTGGACATTACAGAACATTGTATTTTATCTGGAACACAGGGGTTTCCTGCAGAGCATCTCAAGGTGGAGTTCATAGTTGTTCTTGTGATATTTATCCCAAAAGTTTCTGTTTTCAGTGAGTCAGCTTGGGAAAGAATCTATTGCTCTTGTGTACTTTCAGCTCTTATATGTATAAGGTCTTTGACTACATCCATCTACATGTGAAATCTTTCAGTGTCTAACAAAACATTGATATGAGTTATAAAGACTAAACAGTAAAAACTCATCAGCTGTTGTAATTAGAAGTTGCACAATTTTTTTTTTCTTTGTAAATACAGACTTCAGTTGCCACATCTTTGCTATTCATCTTAGATTAGCTAGGTTAGGACTAGAATTAATCAAATAGACATACCGATTCTCATTAAGAGTATGAGGAACAATGAACTGATTGGCATTTCATATCATAGCAGGCTTTAACACTCATTAAAAAATAATTTACAGTGATTTGCCTTGTTTGCCTATTGCTTTGAAGAAATGCTATGACACTGCTATTGTTGATGCTAATTTTAAAGTAGATTGTTATCCAGCTGCTCTGTAATGGTAATACCTCCAAGCTTGTGTTGAGAACAGCTTGATTCAGTTTGCATGAACTGAATGCTGAAATCACAGCTGTAGCCTGAGCTGCCTGTTAAAACCTGCCCTCATTGTGCCCAGCTCCCTGCTGCCAGTCTCTTTCCAAAAAGAAGCTTTTTCCTTCTGCTTCACTTGCAGAAGTCCTGAACCCCACGCACACATAAGCGTGGGAGGAGGCAGTTGTTCTCAGGTATCTGCCGTGGTCCTACCCTGGTTTGTCCCTAGAAGGCTGGGGACACCCAAAGGGCAGCTCACTCCTGAATAATCTGTTATGACTATTTACTGCAGCAGAGTTTGAGGCAGCCCCATACCTAACCGACAGTGACAAGAGTATACAGCAAAGACCCTTGCGGCACTGAAGTATTGCCTAATTGGCTGCAGACTCCTGCCGCCCTGAAATATCTCTTTTCCTAATATCCTCCCTGAATTCCCCAGGAGGAGCCAGGGTTATGGATACCTAAACTGATAGATGTCTGATACACATTTTTTTTAATAAGTGAATCATAAAATATTCAGTAACCCCCAGGACTGCAGTGCCTGGTCTCTGGCCAGGACCTAGCAGAATTCTCTGAGCAGCTGCCTCTCAGGGCCTGAGGGCTTAATTTAGAGTCCACTGAGGTGAGCAGGAGCTTTCTTTTGGCACTGGTGATGCTGGATCTGGCTCAAAGGCTAAATATTGTCTTCTTATTCCTACAGGTGATCCTTAAGGAGTCTGTGCTGGAAGCATTAACTGTGTAACTGCGCTACTGTGCTGGCCTCCCCAAACCTGAACAAATATCTCCTGAATTTCTTTCCTTCTCATGTATTACTTGGGAAGGAATTTAGGTGTTATTTTCCCCCTGAGGTTTAGGATAGATAAGCATAGATAGAAAACCCTGCTGTGAAACTAGATAACATTTGATGCTGCATATGGTTTGAGCATGCCTAGGCGTCATCATCAGGACAGACCTATGAATTCTGGGGTTGTAGTAAATCTATTAACGTGCCACATTTCAGCCTACTTTATTCACTACAGTTATACAACCCCTTGTTGCATTATTGATGAAACATGGCAGAGCACCACAAAGGACTGCTACTTAACCTGGAATAAACATTGGGACTAACTCTGCTCAAAGGTCTGAGGAACAACTTTCACTGGTGTAAAAGTGTATTCCTGTATTAGCAATGAGTTAAAAATGTGAAACACTTTCTTTCTCATAGTGGAAGTTCATTTTATTTGACCACAGAGAAAAGGAGATAAAGTTGGGTAAACTGCAGAAAAAATCCTCATGTCCCCCCAAAATGCCTGCATGCCTCTATGAGCCCCTGAGCCCAGAGTTTGTTACGGTAGCTGAGACACTCTGACTGCAGCTGTGAAGCTGGAGTCTGCATGGGTAAAACTTAACTGAGCAAGAAGCAGAGCAGCGATGGGAAACAGTAAGCAAGGGAGGCAGACACCGGTCTTGCAGGGGATGAGGTCTCATGGCCACACCACAAAAATCCCAGCTCTTAGAGTTTAATCACATACAGAAAATAGGGCATATTAAATCAATCAAACCTGAGTAGGTAAACCTGTCTCAAAACTGCAGGTTGCTCAACTCCACCTGTGTGGCTTCTGGCCCATGGACTCTGGATCTACTATCAAGACATGCAGTTACAGAGAAAATTCACAATTTGACACCTACCAGATGTGTCTGTTTGTTTTATTTTCAGCTGTGAATTCTTTTCTACTTGGTTGCTCTGCATCTTTAGAGCAGGTTTCAAAGTAGTCACTGGCTTATTCATGTCCTTCTTTATTATCACAGCTCAAATGATGCCTTCTGGAAGTGATGCCTTCTGGAAGTCATCATCTGTGAGGATACCACTCACTGGATCAGTCTTCTGAGCTCTTGTAACATACCTGCAGCCAAGCACAAAGAGGATTCACAGCTACTAAACATTTTCTGGCTACTGAAGGAACAGCTTATCTCCAATGCTGTTCTTGGAAATGAGAGCGGCTTATAGCATCAGCCCTGTTGCTTTTCCTGCAGCAGCTCTGCAGTATTGGTGAAATGCTCTGCCCATTAAACAATGTATGACTAATACACTTAATGGCTGCCTTACAGGGGGTGCCTTTTTAACTATTTTTCATTGATTCTTGGATGCAAGGCTGTGGGATTAAACAGTGCAGCAAAAGCCAAGAGCATGGGGTCAACTTTCAAAATAGTGTGTGGCAGAACTGCAGAGCAGAGTACGTTAAAGAGCTAACGGAAAGGGGAAAACTGGCTGCAGCTGGACTCATCCAGATCTTTCTTCTGAATGTTATTGATGTGTATTAATACAGTTTCTATGTTTACTCAATATTTGGGCTACTGATAGACGAATGGCCAGATTTATAGCTTACTTGATTGACACAGCTCCTATAAACTCAGCCAAGTTTGTACCACTTCACAGTCAAATGCTAAGGAAGATTTTTGAAGAGTGATTTTGATAATTACTTGCAATCAATACAGATGCCATTTTTAATCACCAGACTTAAAGGGGAGATTTTCGCTGCTGTGAGCACAGAGTAAATATCGCTGTGTTTCTCAATCATTGGTACCCCCACCCTGGGCATGGGTAGCCAAGGGGAAGCACAATCAGACTCAGCTCAATCTCTGCTATTCCTACCCATTTGTCAGAGGAGGAGGAGCTTCAGGCTATCCTGCACTATGACTGTAGCTATGATAAGTGCTCAGGAGCGAAGTCTTACTACACTCTCTTGACTTCCTGCCTGCAATGTTAATCAAGCTGTCTCCTTTGGGAGGTTTTGTTCATGAGATCTTACAATGAATATAGTTTCCACTATCCTGTTTATCATTTCACTGCATCTCAAAGCTGAGTGCCACTCAGAGTGTCACAAAGCTGAGTGATGGAAAGACCAGTGTGTGAAGCTCAGGCAAACCTTGTATATCTTCCAGTCTTCTATAACAAGATAAAGACCTCTGGTAAAAGAAATAGTTTCAGAAGCACAATGAAGTGTCAACAATCCTTGTATTGGGAAGCAGGAACATATTAGTGAAGGTAGATTGCAGTCCTATCCCTAAAGGACCAGTAGGATTTTGACATTTATTTTCATACTTTTTTTGTACACGTTGCGTTCCTAAGTTAGGAGGAATACAAAACAAAGGATGAAAACCAAGGAGCTTGCTGACCACTACCATAACTTACCAAGTCATGGTAACTTACCAAGCTATGGTAACTTACCAAGCTTACCAAGGGCCAGACATGAAGCCAATATGTAAGCTAGAAATTTGTAATCTATTTGACCTCTTTATAGCTCAGCATTCAGTTTTGCAGCCCAGCCCTTAATCCATTGCTTTAATAGAATAAGTTTGACTTGGTCTGTTCCTAGAAGAACATCTAGCAATGAAGATATTATAAAAGTAATGTAAAAAACATGATAGTAACAGCAAATTGACAGCCAAGCTGGCCTATTTTAAACTTCTTACCATCTAGCCTAAGGTAGAGAGAGTGACACAGTGAAAACACTGTCTATCAGATTGATAAGGTGGCTTGGGGACTGGTGAGGCCAGGTACCCACTCCCCAGAGGGAAGTTTTCTTTGACAGGCGTCAGACACTGGCTCTTCAGCAAGCAGCAAGCAATTGCAAGGCTGATAGGGCTGAAAGCATCTGTTACTGTGACAACCTGCTTCAGAGCAATTGTTGAAAGGTCCCAGGTGAAGATAGCAGAGAGGCAAGCATTCAGAATATATTTTTTAATGCTGATAACTGTACAGCCACAGACTAAACAGAATGAATGAATTTCATTTTTTGTCCCTCGTGTTTCTGTTTCACCATCAGCTGTACGCCCTGCGTCAGGCACACAGCTGCCATGGCGCTTTGCAGGGGCAATCTTTGTCGGTGCTGGTTGAATGATGCTGCATTTCAGGTGGAGGTTTCTTCTTGGTGTTGTTCTGATCTGGCAGTACATCCTCTAGGAAGAAAACACGAATTGTAAGAATTAACTAGCCTTGATTTGGGATGCATAGTGAGTGGTGGTGGTGGTCAGAACAAAAAACTGTCTAATTTTTCTTCCTTTTTTTTCACATCTTGAGATTTGTTTGAGGGAATGGAGACCTTCTGACTCACTCTCACCATCAGTAGCACTACTATGAAAACGATTTGGAAATGGAATCACAATTCTTTTCTAATGCCAAAGTGTGCCAGAGGCATTCTCTGTCGTTTTGAACTGCCTGGGCACACGCACAATGGGTGACTAATGCCCATAGCACAGGTTTTATTTCATCTGATTATGTCATCTGTAGTTTCAGCAGTTTCCCTAGAGGACATTTTCACTTCTTTATATTTAAAGGGTATTTTCACCTAAATGAAAGTTTATTACTTACAGGTAGCTAAGAAAGCAAACCATTAACAAGAAAGGCAAATGGAGAGAGTAATGTCCTTTAAATACTGAATCTCTTTTCCTGCTATCCTTGACAGTGACCTACTAAAGAGTTGTTGCGTGGAATTAGGGTGTAACAATATGTTAGGCAGGACTCCTGAGATGCCTTTCAACCTGTTTTTTGCAGTTTTACACGCAGATCAGTTTCTTCTAAGCTATTTTGAAACGCACAAGATGTCCTGTTCGGGGCTCTGCGTGGGAAGGGAGACACAGCTGTCAGGGGCCAGTGGTTGTCTTTTAATTTAATCTTTCTTGCTCTAATTCACTGAAGTATGTTGTTTATGTTTCCATGGTTGGGGGAATAACCTTATTTGTGTTCTGCCGGTCACTGTGCTGCTTTTCTGGAGGAGCTGATTGCCTCTTAGCAGAGAGGGACCAGGGTCAGCAAATAACTACATTTAAATATATAGTTATTTTATATTCAAAATAATCAACATAGATGTAAACAAAGCAGGGACCACAGAAGCAGTGAGCTACCCCTAACTCTGCCCTGTCACAATACTGCACAGTAACCACAAAACCCTAATGATTTCATGGCTCTGTTTTCTATAATCTGTTCCTTGATTCCCTGTTTCCCAGTTTATATTGCCTGAGCTTTGGATAATTACAGTAGTCCTTTAATGTATTTTACCCTTGAATTATTGACAAGTGCTTTCAACCTTAAATCCACTTAAATGTAGAATAGATTTCTGAAGTGATCATTGTACTGTCTTGTGTGTCTATTCTATTACCCTTCAGAGACTGTATAACATTTGTATGCTTACATTTATTACGAAGGAAGTGTCTGCAAAAACCCTTGGCTGTGGACACACGATGAAATATCTGAATGGGATTGTTACCAGATCTCCTCCTCCATTTCTTCTTTTTGTTTATTCATTATATCACATCTAATCTCATCTTGTTTCCTTGTTCCTTTGTTAATTGAAGTTTGTCATAAGAAGGAATTTTGTAGAAATTTAATATGACACACCAGACAGGGAAATAGTAACAAGTACAAAAATAAACTTGTCAGGTTTTATTCAGAGAAAGATTTTATAACAACACAATCATCACATTTTTTCTGGCTAACGAGGGCAGGGTGATTCCTCCCACAGTTTCAGCCAGCATTATTTAGTTGGTTTTGATAAGAATTGTGGTCACACTAGATTTTTCCTAACCCTATGTTAATTTTAATATGGTTTTGATCTGATTTAGAAGTAGTGGAAATTATTCTAAGTACCTATATTAGAGGTCTATCTGAGTCATTTCTTGGAGAAGCCATTCTCCTGCTTTTGATTACTGGGAATTTAAGAAGATTCACCTGCTAGATGTTTATAGGTAGAAATACAAGAATAACCCCACTATTTTTTTGTACCTTGCCCTGTACTGCCCTGCCATTTTAAGAAATCACCGAATAAGCACAGTGTGCTTACTCTAGGTGCAGTTACTGTCTGACTCCCAAGGCCTTAGGAAAGAACATTTCCCTTTTCTCCTCCACAAGCTTGGAAGATGCAGTTGGCTGACCAAGCAGAGCCCTCAAGGTCTACAGCTAGGTGTGCTCCTGGCATCACAGAACCTCAAATACAGTCTAGAGCTCTAAATGTTCTGGACTTGCTTCCATTCAGAAAAGGAAAACAGAGACAGAGGTGATAGTGAGCTAAGGCCCTGGCAGCTCAGCTGAGCTCCATTGATGCTCTACCTATCCACGTGTTGTTCCCCAGTTATTGAGTTCTCCACGTGCAAAGAGGTCTCGTCTACACATCTGGCACCAAGAAATCTCATCCACCCACATCTGGTATATGCAGCCTAGGGAATACCCTACACATCTTGCTGTTTCCAGTATTATGTGTCAATATAATTCCTTAAGCACTGTTTTTAAACCTAGTCCTGTGTATTCGATGCTTCGGCAGAAGCCTTTTGTAGAAATGCATAAAACGGTCTTGATGGGGAAAAAAGGTGTTCTGTATTTTCAAGCTTAGAAGAATCCGGATTTGCACCTGGGATCATTAAATGGGTAAAACTTTCTATGTTCAGAAGTGTATGAATACACTTACAAAGTGGTTAATCTCTGTGTCAGCTGAGTTGTTTGCTGGGAATCCTTTGACAAAGGTCCGAGGACCATCGTATCTCATCTTTATGCTCCTCCATAAAGTGTTTTCCTCATTGTAAATGTGAGATCACATAAATTACATCTTTGAAATTGATGACTGATTGCACCTACTTTGGGAATGCTTTTAAGGGTGCATCAGGTTTCCTGAAATCAGATATAATGAGCTATACTTGGAAAAGAAAAGAATATTTTCTTGTATCAACTACTGCAAATAATCATTCTGAGATATTACCTCCAAATACAGTCTTTTCCCTCACTTGTTCCCTCAGTCCCAAAAGACCCCCAAATAATTTAAATTGCTGTGCTGGCTACCAATGCATTTGGACTACTACTTCATCTGCTTCTTTCTTCTCCCTTCCCAAGAGTGTCAGTATCTGGATTTAGGCCTGTGTTCCTTAAATGGATGAAACTGCACACTCAGCAACAGGCAAAAATGCATTTATAAATGGGTTAATCTCTTTGCCACCTGAATTTATTTTCAGGGAATCTCAGCCCTTTTCCCTCTCCTGGATTTCAATATACACAGGCCCATGTAAAGCTAGTGATATAAATCAGGCCAGGTCTGAGATTAAAGGTGTGGGAGAGGGGCAGGGAGGACAAAATCAGTGCCTACACACTGCTACAATGCTAATGACAGAGTTACAAGAAGTAATCTCAAATGTCTTATGTGTTCTGCAAAAGCGTGTCAAGACAACCTGCCAGGGTGTAAGATAAATCCACTGAAATGAAGTGCATCGTGGCCTTTGGCTTTTTTTTAAAAGTGGCAGATGTTAGTTGGGAAAAAAAAACCCAAAACCTTATTCAAATGTAGAGATTTAAAAATAGAAGCTAAGTCAGTTTCAACTCTCTGGCTACCTGGCAGATTGTTTGACTGCAAAATATATACAAAACCAATAGCCAGAATATATGTTAAAAAACAGAACGAGTTTCATTACAGCAGTGAAGAACAAAAGTTAGAGGAAACCCTAGTATTTCTGCAGTATGATTGGCATCACACAGGTTCTGGCCTTAATTGCCTGCATTGATTTTAACTCAGCATATGCAAAACCATGAGCTGCCTAGCTGGGCAGTTCCATGCTGTAGTTATTACAAACATCAATAATTAATATTTGGGGAGAGTATTCTTGGTAAAAAGGTCTTTTTTTTTAATTCTTTCCCAAGGGGTTTTGTTATGTAAATGCACGAATCCCAGATTGGTACTTCTAATTAAATCAGAGGTTTCTTCCTAGGTGAGCACATTAGATGACAAGGACAGAAAGCAGAGAGGCCAAGCACTCAAATCTTTATACTTATTTTTAACCTCTTCATCATACTTGCTCCGTCTTTCCTCAAATAGATCTGCTACTAATAGTAACAGTGACAAATTCCAAGTATGTCCAGCTGCTTTTAGGACTTGTTAATGGTTTTGTAGGTTCAGTTTGGACCAGATTATCAGCTAGTTTACCTGGGGAGCCCAACTTTTTCACGCTTATGGAGGATTTGGCTTGAAAATCCCAGAGCCACAACTACAGGACCAGGATTTAATCAAATACAGTAGAGAGCACAACAAAAATAACGATTTCCTATTAGGTATTTGAACCTTGCTATCTCCTACCAATGTATGGGTCCTTGTAGCTCCACCTTTCACCAGGTGCTTTTGTACTTTTGCACTTAAATTGATAGTGTATTTCTGGATTGCATTAACAGTGTTTTACTTGTTTAACACAGCAACGTAGTGCAAAATTTTACTGATGATAGTTCTCATGTTTATGGAGTTCATGTCTTTAGATAATAATATAATCTGAGAAACAACCTGATGTTTGTCTGAATCAGGTAAATTAGAGAAATTATTTCTGAAGGGAAAAAAACAGAAACCAAACGAACAAACAGGCTGCCTCTGGGAAGGAAGATTGCATGACAAGAAAACATTTAAAGAATTCACTCCTTTTATTTAGCAGCAGATTTCAGGACAGGCTCCAGAGCGCACATAGCTGCCTGGGTCCTGCCTGCCTCAGGCTCTGTACCGAATGTGTACAAAACAGCTGAGGAACACCAGGGGAACTGCTCTGCTGCTGCAAGGGGAGAGCTGAGCTTTTGGGTTGAGACCCTGATGCTGGTGGGGCAGTAGCTATGGTGGTCCCAGCAGGGAGGAAGGCAGTAGAGAGTAGGGCCAGGATGCATCTCTGGGATCAGCGTGGCTTAGGAGCTGCAGGGAGAAGGGGAATTGTGTATCAGACCCCTGTACCACAGTGGCACTGAGCCGGAAAGCAAAAGCCATACTGGGAAAGGAGATTTGGAAAAGAGAAGGGATTAGAAAGGGCGAGGGAAGGGAGGGCGGATATTTAGAGCTGACCCCATAACCAGGAGGACAACAGAGAAGGGAGGAACTGTTGAAAGGTGTAGGTTACAGGAGCAAGGTGACAAGAACGGTCTCTAAATTGATGTGTTCTTTTAGTACAGGGATACACTGGTGTAATAGTTAAGGCATTTAGAAAAGGATAGCTAGTGTCCTCTACCTGTTATGCAGGAATGAAGACAAACTGCGAAGAGCTAGAACAGAGCGTTGTGGTTTGACCTCAACTGGCAATTAGGATTATGCAGCTGCTCTCTCACACCCTCCCCATATCCCCTGTAGATTGGGAGAGAGAATTGAAAGAGTGAAGTGAGAAAACTCATGGGTTGAGATAAAGACAGTTTAATAGGACAACAAGGGAGCGATAACAAAAATTATATATATAAAATTATAATTATAATTATAATTATAATTATAATTATAATATACATAAAAGACACACATCTGCCACCTTTGTGCAGTGCTCCCAGGTGTCCTACAACACCTCTGATGGCATTAGACATCTATACTTAGCAAGTGAGCCAAGTATTTTATCTTCAGTGACTAGAGCAGGAACATCTACTCTTAGTTTATTTGCAGATACCTACGTTTAGACAGTAAAGTGTCTACAGGGTGAAAAGTATCAACATTTTAAAAAGTATTCTCATGTTATCTATGCAAAATCTATTCCAATATATTTATACTTTCTAATGCTAAAAGCAATAACACAGACTTGCTTGAGTTTTAACACAGCTGATTAAAAACTTATGTTTCCTTACCACTCACTGAATTGGGAGCAGAGCACCAATCATACGGGGAAGAGAAAGGACTCTGTATAGCTAAGAGTTATCTGAAATTCTTCTGTCTATAGCACTTTGAAACTTTCCATATAAACTCTTGATTGAAACTCCTGACTGTGCAGCTTTTGTTTTCCAGGCAAGTTAGGATAAGTGACTATAGAAAATCTGTTCTGCCAGGACCAGCAATTCTGATAAAAGAACTCAATGTATGGTCTTTCACAAAATTAGCAAAAGACAATACTGCTGCACAAGGCATCTCCTGAGCTTTAAGAAAGAGCTGAAAAAGCAAAGGAAATACAAAAGTTTTCTAAGCATCTTGCCTTAAATGTAAGCTTATCTAAGGCAGGTCAGTCTGTGAAACATTTGTACTATTCTCATAGTCTTAACTGGTCTTAACTTTCTATGCTTTTGTTTGGATATGTAAGGATATGGCAGCCTTCGGCCATTTCTATCATTTTAGAGTACTGTAGATAGTGTTTTACAGCCATTAACCTGTCAGCTATCAAAACTATTAAACTTAAGGAATTTGAAGCGTCTAAGTGCTCCGAATACATACTAACTTGTGCATTTCTTTTGTGTCCTGAGGTCCAAGAAAGGACAGAACAGAACTCACATGTTTATAAGGTCCCTTTGTATTTAAAGAAAAAAAAAAGACCAAGAGTTTACAAGCATTTGCTGTATCAGATACAATATTTAGTTACAATGTGATACCTCTTTGATGATCCTACTTTGATGTAGTTTTGCTCTGAAAGCTGCATTCAGGCCAGCTTGTTTGGCTGAAAATGATGAGCAGAGTACAAAGCTGTGCCGTCGTGCCAAAGCGAGGCTAGTGGGAACAATTTATTCTGCTGTGGTCGGCACCCTTTCACTTGTGCTGCAGAGACCACGTGCTGTAGAAGCTGGATGTCTTCCTGCACACCTACTAGGTGACTTCTAGCATAGCTGGCAGAGCAAGGGGACATACCGTTTTAGAAGGAAGGATCAGGAAGGGGGCAGGGATGGGTAGGAGGAATGGAGAACGTAAGCAAGCCTGACACTAATCACTGTACTTCTTTATATTTTTCTTTAGGAATTCTGACTAAATAAGAGTAGGAATATATACAAGGTGTACAAATTTGTGTTTCCCCCCCAAATAACTAAAATCCTAAGAACTTTAAAATCCCAAGGACTTTGAAATCCCATGTATAAGAAATGTATCATCAAAGCACTAACACTAAAGGGTATCAAGATAGACATAACATGTCTAGATAACACAAAATAGGTAACCAAAGTCTTAAGTGCTCACCCATTTTAGTTTGGTATAGAATCCTACTGACACTAAGCAAACCAGTTCAGAGCTACTTAATTGTACAGACATTCTAAGCATTTTCACACTGGAGTAACAAATTATTCACCGTATGTGTACAAAGTAGAGAGCAAAAGATATCTAGACAACAACCACTGACCTCTGTATTTGTTGAATATGGAGCCCACTCTGTGAACCCGGTGTGGATGGCCACATGTCAGACAACTACAGTTAGGTGAGCTGTATCCCATTCACTGCTTTTAAAATTCCTTGGCCTGAAAAGGGGAAATGAGCAGACTTCCTACAAAATGAACCTGTAATTTATCAGAGACAAAGTAGCAACTTTCCTCTTCTGTATCATTTTCTGTATCTTCTACAGCTGCAAAAAGAGTAAGGCGCAAATGAGAAAAATACCACAGACTGATGTTATGTGAATGTTGACAGCTTCAGCTGATGACAGTCTAGTAACAGCTATGTTTCAAAAGAAAGAAGGAAAGAAAGAAAGAAAGGAAGGAGGAAAGAAGGGCAAATTTAAATAATGAGCTGGCTCAACACTTGGTTATATTCTATATTCTGCTTAAAATTGAGCTCTAAAGGTGTCCTTTAACGAGACAACAGACTTCCTTGCTATGCAATGTCTGCTCCAATCTTATCTAAATCAACAGAGCTACATCTCTGCAACCTCATTTTGGTGATAAAACACAGAGTTTATGCCAGTAATATTGCAAAGATGAGTATACTAAAACTGGTAACTTGACACAAGCAGTGCAGAAGGCCTTAATATGGAAATCTTTCAGTATCCACAGTTTTAATTTTGCATTTTGAGGTTTTCAAATTTGTTAAACTATTCCTTGCCTTATTAATCTGAGTCATTCTTCAATCTCCTTCCAGCATTCTGTTTCTAATTAATAGTCATTAAGTAGTAACAGCAGTCATGGGAAGATGACTATTTTGTCCTGGAAAATTCAGCAGTTCTAGTAACTGTTAGCATCTCTACAGTTGAACGTGAACATATAGAATACAATCTGAAGCAATGCTAACCTTTTAAAATTTCTCTCTGAAGCACATTGTGTTTCTTCTGCATTTTCATTATGAGCACGAGCTACTGTGTTTTCTCAAAAGTTTATTTTAATAAAGCTGATGTTTTCTTATGTGTAGTAAACAATAAAGCTGATCTTCCTACTGCAGAAAAAAATCTATACTGATGAAATAATTAAAGCCATAATTGTGCAATATGACAAAAAGAAGGGTAAGTCAGATAATCCAAACATCTGTGTTTGTTCACAAATGCAATGTAAGGATCCATAAACCCATCCATGGTAAATACAGACTGCTTTGCATTTAAATTTAAATTAACTACCTACAGAAGAAAGTGTCTATTTTTTCATTCAGACGATTGGTTTTCAAGGTTCTTAACAATGAGGCTCAGTACACATTTCAGGTGAAACCATGGAAACAGCAGGAGCTATTTTACTCAAAATAGAAATACCACAAATGACCTTGACATTTAAAAGCCGATGCTGCACACTGTCATTTTTGTTGTGAAAAATGGACGTATTATTATGTCCTCTATTCCAAAATTGGTTTTGGTCTTCCAAGAAGGAATATTTGAAAGCTGGGGAGTTCTCTCATCCTCCCTTTTTATGGCTGCAAGGTAGGAAAATAGGAAATACACAGGAAGACATGATAAACAGTAAACAATGGCAGTGAAGCTTGAGGAAGCAGCACTCAGAATAATTAATTTGAAACTAAAGTTTGTATTTTGAATTCTGTCTGAAGATCCAACACGTAAAACTTCTTCCCTCAGGTGGCTGAGTGTGAATGGCTTTTTTTTCTGTCTATGTGTGGAGGCATGGAATTTTTCTACCTTGCATGTCTGAATAATATAACATTTCAAAATAATGTGAATTTAAGGATTCAATAATTTTGAGGATTGTTGGACAATGCAATTTCTTAGTTTACAACATCTGTGTAGAAGTCTAACTTCTGCCATCTTTAAACAGATGAAAATTGGAAAAGTATTTTGGCTTTTTGCTGTTAAGCCATCCTTCTCAGATTCATATTTCTCTTCCCATCTGAATGGTATTCTTGTTGCTGAAACATAATTGCTGATCCAAGGCCAGTCGTTTTAATGGCTTTAAATTGGAAGGGGGAAGATTTGGACTAGACATGGGAAGAAATTCTTCATGATGAGGGTGGTGAGACTGTCACAGGTTGCCCAGGGAAGTTGTGGATGCCCCATCCCTGGAATGGTTCAAGGCCAGGTTGGTCAGGGCCTTAAGCAGCCTGATCCAGTGGGAGATGTTCCTGCCCATAGCAGGGGGGCTGGAACTGGATGATCTTTAAGGTCCCTTCCAACCCAAACCACTCTATGATTCTATGACTCTATGATTCAGTGAGGGGCAGAGATCCCTCTTAACGAGCTTCCATTGGAGAACACATCTCCTGGGAGGGACCATCCACCACTGCTCACCCTCTTGTAGGACCTGATGCCAGCACAGGCATCTTGTGTAGTGGCTATCACACATGCTTTGGCATCAGCATCTTGTGCGTAAGCCCTCACCAGTGGAGAAGAGTGAGGCAACGCAATATCTGAGTAGGGCTGGCTGTGAGGTTGCAGCAGTTTAAGTTCTTCAATGGCACAAGCTTCTTCAGAGGCACTAACTAGAGGTCACGCGTGGGAGAACAGGACTGACACTCTCAGTTCTCCATCCTTTTCTCCTTTGAGAAGAATGGGTCATATTTTTTCCCCCAGGTATTCAGGATCCCGCAGATATAAAGTCAAAGACATTCCTAAGGAGGTTTCAGATGCGTGTAGATTGTTTCTCAGAATACAGAAAATGGGTTGAAGGAGACAATAACCTGGAAAATCTGTGTTTGACAATGGATATTTTACCATTGACTTTTGTAGGGGCAGGATTTTACCTTTGAACTTAAAAAATCCTTGTTGAATTTAAAACTACTAATTCACAGAACACAAACCAACACGTCAGTAGGAATTTCTGCTTAAACGTCGAGCAGTAAAAGAGCTAGCACTGGGTACCATATAAGGAAACAGTTGAAACTGCTATTGCAGCTTTGTTTGCCTTCTCCAGTGGTTTTATACAGCTCCATTCAATTCACACACTTCCTTTCAGTCTTCATTTCACCTTATTTATTACCAGTGTGAGAATAGTCTGTGTGCACACATGCATGCACATAAGTAACAACATTTTTTACTGGTTTCTTTTTCACTTTATGAGTAATAGTTGTACTTTTAAATAAGATTTTCAATACTTAAAGACGCCTTCTCACACTGCTCTTGAAGCTTTACTTACTTTGCTTGCCCTCATGCTGGGAACAGCTCTTCCTTTAGGTGATGGATAGGAAGCAGATTTTCTGACATTTCAGATCCAGCAATGTCATGGCATGTAAGGCAAAACAATAGCTGCAGGAGCAACAATGACAGGCTAAAAACATCTGAGTGAAAATCTGCTTTATGAGCATCGTTCTAGGCAGGATTTTCTTTTAAAACTATCTAGGATTAATTTTACATAGTCCTTTTATATGTATAATCATTTAATTCCATTCACAACAGGTAATGTTGCATATTGAAAGCGAACACATGGTGGCATTTCTTGTACAAACACAAGCTCTGTCCCTGTGGACCAGAAGGTTTTCAGAGCAATAAAGACAATAAGAAGCTCAGTGTTTGCTCCTGCTAACAATGGGAGCCGCAGACCCAGCTGGTTTTGATTTGTTTTGTTTTGGTTTGGTTTATTCTATTTTATTTTATTTTATTTTATTTTATTTTATTTTATTTTATTTTATTTTATTTTATTTTATTTTATTTTATTTTATATAAGAAAATTAAAGTTTACCATCTGGGCGAAAGGACAGCTCTAGTGCCTGGCTTTGGCTGAGTGGACTTGTGGTCTGGGGCTCACTTCGGTCAACAGTCCTCATGTGCTGCTTGGTCCCTAACTTATTTCCAAGGTACATTATTAGTCACAGATACATTTACCTACTGTCCCGGACAGGGCCATATTGGCAGCTGCAGTGAGTGATGGGAGAGAGCAGACAAAGCCTTTTCCCTCCACAGCAGAATGAAATCAGAAGAGGTAACTGCAATTACTCAGCCCCTCTTGCAATTCCACTTCTTGCAATGCCTAACTCTATTCTAACCAGTATTTTTCATGAAAATCTCCCATATTTCTGCTACGCTTTAACCTGCTAACTAAAGCTAAAATGAGAATAGGCATTCCCCAAAATGTCATAACAATAAGTATCTTACAAGTATCTGTGACCCAAAGCCGATGATCTGCACAGGCTGGTGGCTTAGTTTAGCTGATTGAGGATATTACCATTTAAAGAAGCACTGCAACAATTGCCTTCCTTTTCTTGACAGCAATGAAGTAGCTCAATGGAATCTAGAGGCGGAGGTAGAGGCTGCAGTAAGAGACGGAGGGCAGGAAATCCACTGGAGAAAAAAAGGGGTTAGCTTACTTTTCCCCTTTTGAGAAAGTGTCTTTTCATCCCAATATATCTCCTTCTGTCTCTGCAGATGCCCAGGAAACAGTAGGACCACCAACCTCACTGTGTGCAGGACTCAACAGTTCAACAGTCACCACATATCTGCCCTGCTGCTTCTCGCTTCAGCTCCAGTGCAGCAAGTTTTCCCAGTCCCTGCCCAGCCTATGAATACTGCATTAAATTCATGGTTCATCCTCGGTGGCAGCTGCACAACTGATCTCAGTCCAATGGGCAGAACAAACCCAATGGTATTTTCCTGAATCGAGGGAAATCACTTTGTCCTATGACTCAGATGAGAATGTGGGCCACAGAGATTACAGCTCAGGGCAATAGCAGGGTGGTCCTTAACATGGAGTGGGAGGTAGCAGTAGTTTAAATTTACTATCGTATTTCATAAATAAGCCTCTCTGACTGTCATGCCTGAAAGCTTTCTTCATTCAGCAGCTGCAGAGGCTACTTCTTGCTGAAATAAGCCTTCACAGTGCCTACATTAAAACTACATTTTCACGGATAAAAGGTGAATAATGTTTCAGCATACGGTTCCTCTTAGAGCATTTCCTTCAGTTCTTTTTTTCAGCTTTATAATGATAAATACACAAGTCAGGATAATTCTGCATGCATTCCTCTAAGAGATGTGTGAGTTTTATTTGTATAGAGACCTTAAGGCTGTAAAGTATGGTCTGCTGGGCAAAATGTTCTTCCTAGAAGACAACAAAAACTTGCTCTCATATCTGGCCTAAATCTGTTTTGAACATTGGTGTATATTTACCAGATTCTTTCTTGTCTATTTTTTTGTATCTCTTCTTTTTTTACCCTTTATTGCTTATGACCAGATAATTGTAAATAGCTCACTACGTTCCTTACTGGTTTTCACGTTCTAGGTAGAGAATTTGGTTTAAGTGCTGGAGATGTGCGGTAGACTCAGGGCTTTGAAATGTATTTACTACTCCAGAGGTAGAGAGTAGAAGACTTACAGATTTATCTAGGGCTACTATTTTCCTCATTTCAGCAGTTTTCTCCCTTTTCAAACCTACTGAAGGAGGAGGAAGCTAGCTTCTGCTCTGGTAATTGAAGAACATTTTTTAATACTCTCAGATTTACTCAATGAATTAGATTAAATCACATTTTAGATGGCAATGTATTTCATGAGTCTATCCTTGTCACTTTTTGTGTTACTTTTACTTTTTCTATATTTGTCAGTATTCAATTACTTTATTGCTACTCACTAATAAAACTTGTTCATGCTTTTACATAAAGGTATTGATTATGAAAGACATGTGCTGTCCCAGAACAAATGCTCTTTCCCGTCATGTGGAGGCACAAGTGCTGATTCGTGGTGGCACATTGCTGACTCCCATCTGAGGTGGCTGGATGGGGTGACACCTTGGAGCACCGATTTGGACACTAGCACTGTCCAGAAAGACATATTTGATGCGTCTACCTCTAGACACACTGTAGATTTTCTTAGGAGTTTGTAATGAAACAGATTTTTTTTTTTATTGCTCGCTGTTTAATACTGCATTATAGATTTTGTGGGGGTTTTGTTGTTCTGTATTAAACCCCCCATGTTTTGCAGTTAGTGATGTTTGTGGTCAGGCCAGACTGTAGCCCACAGCAGACTGAAAACCCATCATGTCATGGTAACTGGTATTGGGGGGATGATGGAGTTCCCCAGAGTTCCCAGACATTTTTATGTTACAATGTACTGACTTCCAGGGAGGATATTTTTACTTGGTGGCATTCTTCCATGTTTCTTCTATTGTGGTGCTGATAAATAATTTTTTTTTGTGATTTTGCCAGTGCATCTCCCCTGAGAGAAACTAATGATCAGGTAGGAGGAAAAAACAATGAGCAAATGTTCTATTTTAATATAGAATTTTGAATTTGGATATGGGCAAAGAATTCAAACAGATTCAAACTGTTAGGTATTTCGAATTTGTCACTTAACATTTAAAACTCTCACACTTAAAGACACATAAGTGTAGAGAGGAAAATAGCATTTAAGGATGGTTAGGGTCATAATGCATATATTAACCAAATATAAATGCATTTGCTTATACACGAACACAGAATTCTTGCCAAAAGGCCGCTGAAAGGTGACATTGAAATAAAGCAGCAGATGCTGAGAAACAAGATCTCTTTGAATGAGAGTGAGAGGGAAAACTGGTTTAGTCTTTGTTCATGGCTTTGATCCTGGGTTCAAACGATGCTTCCGCAGTTTCAGATGAATGCTTATATCATTTCAAAGCAGGATGTAGAAGAGGAACTGGGACATTTGGGGAAAAAATGTGAACATAAAGAATGAAATGGCATAGAAAGGCATAGCACAACCTCTTCCTCTTCTATGTAGACTGTGTGAGTACCTCATGTCTCCTTAGTGCCTGATACTGCTATGACCCAAGGAAAAAAAGGCTTAAAACCGAAATCATAGCTATTAGGAAGCAATTATAAGGAACTAAATGTGCCTTTGCTTTCAAGGCATGTACCATAGTTCATTCTATTGCTGCTAGGCTACCATAGCCCTGTATACTTTCCTAAAAAAGCATTCTTGTGTTTAATAATCTGGTATGTCTTGTAAACAACTTGGAAAAAGGATATATTTGATGATTAACTGGTGGATTATCTGCCTTTAGAGAGCTAGAGTGCAGCACTTAAAGCTGTGGCTCAAAGCTGCCCAGAGCCTCGGCTCCCAGCAGTGCCCAAGTGAGGGGCTCCAGCACAACCCCTGAGTGGAGGAAAGGACATGCTCCTCCCCCCGTCACAGGGATGGAGGAAGCCCTTATGGCTCTCCTCAGACCTGAAAGATTGTCCATCGGGAGGTCCTTTGGTGATTCTGAAAGCGTTCGGCATCCTCCACCCCCCAGACAAATTCCTAGCACAGTCTGACATGTTGCAGAACTGGGAATTAGAGCCCCTGCCACCTAGTTTGTCACTTAGCATTTATCAATATGATTTCCAGAGGTTAATGGCATGTAGAAAAGGCAAACATGCTTTAGTCTCACCTTGTTTCTTCTATGCTCTTTCTTCTTCCTTTCTTTTTTTAATTTTCCTTTATTATTTATACTCCTTATGTTTAAAAGGAACTACAACTTTTTACAATTAAATTTATTTTTCAAAATAAGAGCTTTTCTGTGTGTACTTGCATAGGAGATAGACATAAATAATTAAAAGTCAGTGCGTTTTTAAGATGACACTAGCTTTTTTACACAAACATTAAAGTGTGTTTGAAGTTGCACGTACAAGTTACAGAGTAATAGCTAGTTTTCTAAACTAGTGGTTCAAACAGTTTCTATGAACTCTCTTTAGAGAGAAAGTACTTAATGAACGTTACACCAACAAAGTTTAACAAAGCAGATTAATAAATGAAATACTTCCAGTGTTTATATGAAGGTAAGCAGTCATAACAACAATGGTTGCATGCTCTTCTTTTTATTTTCTGTTACAGCTTAGGAGAAGGAGGAATGGGGTACTCAACTAGCTTTTTCAGATAAACACACTTAAACATTGGGGTTTGCCTTGAGAAGAAAAGTCTAATTTCGAACATAACTTTTAAAATTATCCCAAGTAGATTCACGGCTGAGACTTGGCATCTTCTAAAATAAAACAGTAAGCCCTACAGAACCATCACCATGACTTAGGTGGCTTGGGCTTTATCCTGCTACCAGGCACTCAAAGTGGAGCCTGTGTGCACAGGCATGGTGCCAGATTCAGCCCTGTGATGGGCAAGGCATCTCATGGCCTTGCCTGTGCTACCCCTCGCAGACAACCTTATCACCTCCTGCTTCTCACTGGGCCCTCTGCACTGATGCACGCCCAGCTCACCACCTCGCTGTGCCCAATGATTACTGAAAAGCCAACTAAAGCCATTTCTCCCACCACCCTGGCTCTGCTGTGGATGTGTGGGATTGTTCCCTGGATGGGAATGCACAGCACTGCTTGTGCTGTGCTCACCCTTGGCTCACAGTTTTCCTTTCCCCCATGGCATGCAGGCTCGAGGCAAACTTAAGACCAGCCTGAAACACTTTTTCCCCCTGCAATGTTGCCCTCTACTCTTATGTCATTAAAATTCTCAATTTATAAGCTAAAATTTTCAGTCCCACAGGCCAGACTACAATGTAAAAGAATGACCTCAGTGTGAAAAGGTAACACTTTCTTCTCTGATACATACAGTTTTAATGCTGATAACCGTTGCCCCTAACTTTAATTGTTATTTCTGTGACTGTTTTTCTTTTGTCTTCCATTCTCCTACTGCTTTGCACCTCCTTTGCATTCACTACTACTTTATTTCATTCAAGAAACTGTAGGTAGCTTTTCTCTGGAGACTGAAAAATATTAAGGTAGACTTATCTAAACAATATCTGATTGCAGTTAAGCTCATTTCTTGTACTAAATGAGCTCTTTAGTTTAGAATTTGCTGTAATAAATGTCTGTTTTATTCCAAATAAAAATAATGACCTGCTCCCTCCTAGGAGAGAGTTGCCCTCGAGAATTCATTAGGACACTAGCTGGGTGAGGGTCCCTGAGGAGTGAAGTTACTTGTCCTTTCGCTTTATGCTTCCCAGCGCTCACGCTCCAGGAGGACCCATTAGCCTCCTAATGCACATCCTGTTTTGCTTATTGCTTTATTAATATTGGGCTCAAAATGAAGAGCAGATGTTGCCCAAAAATGACAGCAGAAGTGTTAGACTAAAGCGGAAAGAAGACAAGTGTGTAGATTTATTGTGTTTGTGGCATAGCCTTGAGTGGAAAACCTGGCTAGAAATGTCAAACATTGAAGAAAAAGCAGAGCTATCAATTCACACCACCCTTCAGCTGTGTTTTTCCTGCTTCATTGCCTGGAACAGACCAGGCTGAGGCACCTTGTTTGGTGTTAGCAGTTCCCTGGGCTAGCAAGTACACATAAGGACCCAAATCCACCATAACTAAAGTGTGACCTTAAAAAGATGGTATCTTTGCAGATTTTACCTCCTCTTCTGAAACTTAAAGACCACATGACAGTAAGCCAGCCTGAGCTGCTGCACAGCTCTCCCCCTCTGCTGATGCTTGTCATCTCTCTGCCAGGAGGCTGTGCCCCTCAAAGAACAGTGCTGTGGGAATGTCCAGGGCAGCCCACATGGGAAGGAGTTTGTCAGCTAGGAATTTATGCAGGCACTATTAAGATGAAGGGCCTGTCTCCTACTAGTCCTAACAGTGTTTCTCACTAACTTGTGCTTGAAGGATAGCAGATATTTAAAATTCATGATGGTGAAAATTCAAAAGCTGAAAAGTTTGTGTAAGTATTATACGTTTAGGTTTTATCGTGAACTTGGGTACCAGTGATCCACCTTCTATAATCAACCTGTCAAGTGAAGAGAGTACTACTGATTTCCCATTCATCTCTTGGCACTGGATGCTCATACCCACTGCAGACTACAAATACTCTCTTTGCTCAGCTAACCTGTTACTTAAGTATTCCAAACCAAAAGTAAACATGGAAGTCAGGCATTTTGACAGCTGTAATCAGCTGGAGCAACTTCCTGAAACAAACACCTTTACCTAGTCCTAAGGACAATTTTATCTTTTGATAGATTTGTCACTGCAGAAATAATTGACACTGTACCTCTTTGCAACTGCTGTGAAGGCTGTGAATGCTACACCCTTATACTTTCCCATGGGATTGGAGAATACTTTTGTTATATCTACTGTTATTCTGTGATCTCATGAAATTCTTTGCTTTAGACAATAATGCCTAGGGATCCTGGTAGTAGAACAAGATCCCAAAGATGATGTTAAATACACGATCCAGAAAGCTTATAAACTGCAGTTATTGGTTCTTTTACTAGTTCAAGTGCAATGGAGTTACTGAAGTTTAATGGGTTACTATGTACCAGCTGAACTATGCGTGTGTTCTTAGGGATGGCTCGATGAGATGACTGGGTCGAATTAAGACATTGTTGTTGTTGAAACGAGGTCTATCCTTTCTTTCTCTTCCCCAGCGGACTTCCTGCACATAAAAGCAGCAAAAAAGGTCTCTTTCCCTTCGACCAGTTTCGTGCCGCCTCTCTGAGCTGAACCACTTTACTAAGGACTAAGCTGAGTGCCAAAGCTGGCATGAAGGAAACTGTGACCCTGAGGGACTGACAGCAGAAGAGGAACAAAACCAAGAGAGGAGCTGCAGTAAAAGAAAGCTGTGGGATGATGAGACAGAAGAAACTGTCAGGGACCTTATGAGGGGCCTCCACTGAGATGGAGAATGATTGAGATGAGTTTTTCAAGGATTGTTGAAAACCTGAATTGAAGAGAACTCTAAAACTACATGCCTAGACAATCACTGAACTCGAGGTAACTTATCAACAGCGGAAATACGGTGAAAACCTAGGAAAAAACAAGTATTGTTTTGGCTGTGTTGGGTTTGAGTTATCTGAAGGCTAAGCAAGTACAAAGAGGTATCAAACACAAGTTTGATAGAAGTTGAAAATTATATTCTATGAAATTATCATAATTATAAATAAATAACAAAAGTAATGAGTCAGTCTAAACCACTTTAGTTTTTAAGGAGGGGAAGAAAATCAAAGGTAAATCCTCTATCCTGCCAGAAAAGCAGTAGCTATTCAGAAATGTATAGGATATTCTATGTCTTTAATGTATTTCTTGACATTATTTTATGGTAAAACATAGGGCAAAAAGAGGAATACCTCATCAGTTCAAGCTCCACCAAATCACAACTAATGTAATGCTTCATAGTACTATCTAACTTAGCTTAGTACTGGGGCTTTATAAACAGAGACTTCAGAGGAAAAATAAAACTAACAGTGCGATTCAGGATACTACACAAATTGAGAGAAGGAGGTTAAGAAGAAACTCTGTGAGGAGTAAACTCGAAAGTACTTTGCCCAGTTTTGTGCGCGTTTACCATTTCTGAAGGTGGTTCCTATTGGAGAAACGAGCCTGGAGAAAACGGATCACCGGGTGGCCCAGCCTTCTGTTCGCCTAAACAAATAAACACTCCTTTGTCCCTTCTCACTTTTCAGCACAAGCTGTATCTCAGGTCTCCCCTCCCGGACATTTAATTGGTTTTAGAAACCACGGTGCAACACCACGGAGCATCCCAAACGCCGCCCGGGACTGACACCCGTGCTCGCTGCCTCTCCCAGCCCCGGGGGCGCAGCCGCAGCCCCCCGGCCGTGCCCCGGTTCCCCGCGGGTGGCGAGGAGGGGTCGGCGGGGATGCGAGCGCCCGGCGGCGGGCGCGCCTGCGCTCCTCCCGGGAGGCGGCCGAGGGGCACCCGGCGCTGGGGGACGGGTGGGAGCTCGGCTCCGGGCGCGGTGAGTGGCTCCGCGTTTCTCCCCCGCGGCGGCCGGGAGGAGGGAGCCCGGCGCACCCCCCCCGGGGCGGGGGCAGAGCCGCGGTTGCCGGGGCTGCCGCTGCCTCCCCGCCCGCCCCTCCGCCGGCTCGTACCGGCAGACAAAAGCGGACAAAGGAGGCAAAAGGCGTGTTCCGCCGCCGGGTAGGCAGGGCCGGGCACCGCTCGGCGATCGCGGGGGAACCCGGGGCGAGCCGGGGCCGCGGGGTCAGCCCCGGGGCGCCGCCTGCGGCTTCGTTCCCCCTCTTCCCCGCCCGCTGCCGCTCCCCGGGCCGGCGGCTCGTAGCGGAGTATTTATTTCGGCGTGTTTATTTTTAGGCTGGAAAATAAAAGGCTCGGCACGGCGACCTTTGGCTGTCGCATCCGGCGCCAAACGAACGGGTCGCGCTCCGGCCGAGCCCCGCGGCCGAGCCCGTCCCCGCTCTTATGTAAATCCCCGGGGTTCGAGGCGGATGGCGGGGCGGTGGGGCGGGGGGCGCGGGGGCGGGCGCCGCTGACCTGCCGTGCTTGCTCTCTCCGCCCCGCAGAGCCACAGCGACCTGCGGAGCTCCGGGAGAGCGGAGGATGCGGGCGGGCGGCTGCTGAGCATGCGGCGGCGGCGAGCGGGACCCGCCGGGCAGCGGGGACGCCTCGGCGTGCGGGCGGCCCCTCGAGCGACCCGAGGGAGGATGGAGCCACAAAGGACTCTGGCTGGCACGTGCGGCGGGGCGGCCGGCGGCCGCGGCTAGGGCCACCCCCTGCCCTCCCTCCCTCTCTCCCTCCTCCCCTCCCCGCGATGCTGCGCTCCCGCCGGGCCCCTCCGCTCGCTCGGCGCGCGGCGATGCAGGCGGCCGGGCTGCTCTGAGCCCGCGGCATGGCCTCGGCGGGGACCCCCGGGGCGGAGCGGCCGGCCGAGACGCCGCGCTGCCGCAGCCTCCCCGCGCTCGGCGGGGCGGTGCCGCGGGGCCGCGGGGGCGCGCTCGGCTCCCCCCTGGCGGCCGGGGGGGTCGGCGGCGCCCCGCGGAGCTGCGCCGCGGCTCCGGCGCCCCGGGACGGGCGGGGCGAGGCCGCCGCCGGGGATGCCCGGCGCCCCCCGCGGAGCTCGGAGAGCGGGGTGTCCCCGGGTCCCCCGCTGGGGCTGCGGGCGCCCGCGGTGCTGCTGGCGGCGCCCCCGGGGGGAGCGTGCCTGCGGGCTGTGCTGGAGGACTCGCGCTTCTTCTTGGTGTGCATGTGCTTCCTGACCTTCATCCAGTCCCTCATGGTCTCCGGCTACCTGAGCAGCGTCATCACCACCATCGAGCGAAGATACAGCCTCAAGAGCTCGGAGTCGGGGCTGCTGGTCAGCTGCTTCGACATCGGGAGCCTGGTGGTGGTGGTCTTCATCAGCTACTTCGGGGGGCGCGGGCGGAGGCCGCTCTGGCTGGCCGTCGGGGGGTTCTTCATCGCCCTGGGGGCTGCACTCTTCTCCTTACCTCACTTCATCTCCCCGCCGTACCAGATCCAGGAGCTGAACTCCTCCGTCAGTAACGACGGCTTGTGCGTGACTGGCAATGGCACTGCCAAAGAGCAGTGGGACTCCTCGGCCTGCGTTAAGGACTCCGGGGGAAACGACCACTCTCTCTATGTAGCTTTATTCATTTGTGCCCAGATCCTCATCGGCATGGGCTCGACACCCATCTACACCTTGGGACCAACCTACTTGGATGACAATGTCAAGAAAGAAAACGCCTCGCTTTACCTAGGTAAGGCATCTGAGTACCGGGGTTCTCTGAAGGCTGAACCCCAGATCTCTCTGAGGCACCAGCTTACCGTACTTCTGCCCTGTTCCTTCTGAACCGCATGTGCTAAGCTTTCCTTCCGAAGTGAACTTTTGAAGTAAAATTGCCTTGCTTTCATAATTTAAAATGCTTCCCCCCCCCCCCCCCCCCCCCCCTTGTGGAGCTGTGAACAGCAGTAACAGGTGAAGCTGAGGGAATGTGTGTAAGGGCTGCTGTACTCACACCCTGCTGCACAGGCAACGGGACAGCGGAGAAGGTCGATTTCTCTGAAACTTCTCTGCACTTGGCATGAGTCGGTGACTTCTCCAGAAAGCAATGTTAAAGTTTGCCATGCCCATTAAAATTTCTTTTTGCTGATACGGAACCTGTATATTTCTAAGGTTTGGCCGGCATGCTTTTAGCCTGGAGTCTGCGTCTATGATGTTAGTGTTTTATAAGCACTTTGAGAGATTTTGGTATGCTTCGTTTTACTTTTCCAGCGTTCGCTGGTCTTAACTAACAATGAATTTTTGCTGGCATTGGTAAATCATCTGGCAATTCAGCATGGGTTAAGAAAACGCTGATTAGAAAAGTGAAACATTCAGGGTTAAGAACTAGATTATGGGAGCTCAAGGGACACAAGAAGATGAGGGTCTGTTCTGGCACTTGGCTTTTGTGCAGGTACAGACAGGTCTTCCTGATAGTCATTATTAGGATGGGACAACGAGATTTCTTAGATAACGGGGTACTGAACTTTTGGGGAGTTTGAATGTGATAATGAACACCATACAGTTTTGATAGTATGCGTACTGTGTAAGAAGATTGACTTTGAATTTGTGTCAGTACCTTACATGATTCTGTAAGAAATGAACCTGACATACTACTTGAACTTCTTTTCAAATAAGCAGAGACACTTACGGGGCTGAGAGCACTGTCAAGGGTTTTGGGTGCTCAGCCTTACAGTTTGCAGTTCAAATTGTTTCAGCTTTATGATAACAGTGGAGATAATAATTCCATGTAAAATAGACAAACATGAAAGGAATAGACTCGTTGTGTGTAATAACTGTATTAAGCAAAAGTAGTGATCCAGACCAGTATTTTCATTCCTTTTGACCTGTTCTTCAGCAATTTGACTGTTCTCTGAACTATTTTAAAGCTATGCGCACCCTATATGTGATGTCTTAAGAAAGCCTGAGACACCGTGTGTTTTCAGAAGGAGGGAGAGGTGTTATCTGTGTTTTTTTTCTGTTGTTTTCACACTATTGCTAATCCACCCTATGAAATATTTGACAAAGTGTCTTCCTGCTCTTCCTCCTCTCTCAGAAAAGTGGTACCAAAATTCAGATTAACCTGGAAACAATTTCATTGGCAGTATGAAAAAACAAAGCACTTTGTCTGAAGCTAGTTACTATAGTTTGGAGCAGCAGAGAGGGGGCTGCAACTTTTGCAAATAGATGATTTCATACAGTCCTCAGAAACACCATAAAAAGGGAAATGGAGAGGTGAGGAATGAAAGGTAAAAGAGATGAACAGTGTGAGAGGAGGAAGAAGTCATCACTGAAGGGATAAGCAAGGTCAGCAGTTGGAGATCCTCACTGTGCAGGAGAAACTGTGCCTGCCACTGGAGTGTTTCTAGCACAGGAAATTGTAATAAAGTGTCTTGGGTAGCTTTTAATTGCGGCAAAGATCAGCCTTGAAGTTAACAAAGGTAAAAGACACCAGCAGCTCTTGGAAGACTGTGTGTAACCCTGTCACCAGGCACCGACGGCAGCTTTGATCTATACTGGGAATACCCTCGTAGCGTTGAAGTTCATATGCAGTGATTTACAAAAGTAAAGGTGAGGTACCCAGCTAAAGTGTACATAAAAAATTTATGCCCATGATCTGATTGTGTCCACAGGGAAGAAATAGAATGAGCACAAAGCATGTTTAAACATCAGGTAAAATGTACTGTCACCTCCTTTCAGTCTTTAAGCCACTCTGAGCTGGAAGGAATGTTGCTTGACATTAGAAATCTTGGTAGTCTCTTTTTAAAATAGTGTGCAATTCTGAGGAAACTTTTACTTGTTCAGGTTTGACTGTTTACCTCTCTTTAGACTTTTTGAGGGGCAAAACCTGAGTTCAGTGGAAAAAAAAAGAGCATTGTTCGGTATGTTGATGTGCGCAAACAGGAGTTTTGGAGTTTGTCAGATGTGTGGAATGTTTCATGTCCTTGAAGAGAGGGATTTGTGGGTGGCGGGCAGCTCAGTCAAATGTGGGGACAGACTAGAGATGGCCAGGGCATGGCTCTGCAGGCCAGCCACCACACGCCTTGCGTTATGCAATACTTATTTCTCAAGTCAGTATGATTTTATTCTTGGAGCAAGCTATTCAAATAATGTAAAAATGTAAAATGTATTTTTGCACATGTTTGCATGAGCTAACAAAAGGTCTAGAAGTGGGCCATGGAAGATGAGAGGCTTTGAAAAGACAGGAAAGCCTGGTGAAGCAAATCCAAGTCACACAGATATATGCCTCTGAGTGAGCACAGTTAATTAAAAAAACATGTGTCCTCTGATTCAACTTTAGTGGAAGGTCACTAACATGTTTGTTTGTAATCACGTTGGTATTGCACCCTGTGTTTTTTTTCTGAAGAAACCTAACGTATAAAGATGCAATCAGATGAGAAACGTCAGTTTACAAGCATGCACATGGTAAAAGTTCCGCTGAGCTGGAGGACTGAAGAGCTCTTCCACCGTGCAAGTGTTCCCACTAATCGTAGGTCAGTAAAGCCCCCCTGAGTATCACTAATCCTGATTCTGCAAAAACTCACCTTATGTGGCTGCGGAAGCTGTTTTATTTATTTTCTAAGTTAATCCAGCTCAGGGCTCGAGTGGCGATAGCATATCCTCTTAAGTGTAGGCATGCAAGCTCAATGTGGACAGCTGTTTTAACATTCCGGACTGGGAGTCCTGCTCTCAAAAAACATATTTGATGCTTATACATAGTCTCTTGGCTGCCTACACTTAAGTCCATCTGTTAGAGTGGCACTATGCCAGTTTACAAGGTGTTATGTCATTTTTAGTAGGACAAAGGTGCCAAGCAGGGATGTGTGTTTGGGCCGCCTGCATAGCAATGTGCAAGCTCTCTCCTCTGTGGGATGTTTCTTCCTTGTGAAGGCGGTGCCACCTCCGGGTCCTCCTGCCCCCTAAAGCTGGTGGTGCTTTGATGCTCTGATGCTAACTTTGAGAAAATGTATGACAACAGGCTTGGAAACAAGTTATGATTGTAACAGGTGTCTAGGAAATGTAAGAACCGTCTCCCTTAATCACAGATAATCCAAAATGAAAGTTGCACACTTCCTGTTAAAACTGGGCAATTACTAAGTTGTCTTTGTCCACTCCCAAAGTCTCTCCCGTATGTGCTCGGCTGTATGGTAGCAGGTCTGCCATCAGCTGCCCAAAGTGTGCAGGTTCTCCTTTTAATGAATGAATGAATTAAATTAATTGCAATTCAGTTTGGTGTCAAATTGGACTTCACAGGTCTTGCTTTGTACTCTTGATGTTTTTTTCTGCTACTTGTCAAATTCTGACAGTTAAACTCAGTGAGTTTTTTCTATGCTGTTTTTTTTTTGTAGGCATCCAATAGCTTGTCTTGAGTGAGTTCACCTTATGATTCTATCATGTATTTTATAAGCAGTTCCTTAAAATTAACTGTTACACTTGGAAAGGGAAGTATTAGTAGTGGCATTACAGTGCCTGAATAATTTTTAAATATTTTGCCAATGGGTATTGTAATGAAAAAGAAATTTACTTCAAAATTTAAAGCACATAAAATCAATGTTAGGTTTTAAGAAATATTACATTAATGTAAATATTTAAGCATTCAGGAATGGCTTTCACCAGAACCCCACAAAAATGACAAGTGGATGAATTAGCCATTGTGCTAAGGATGTTTTATTTCAGTTTCCAGAATGCTAAAGGCTGGTTAAGATATGATATGGGAAAAGGATCTAAGTCGGTTTGATTTTATGCAGACTCTCCATAGTTTTGGAAACAAACTGTAATTACAAAATGAAAAAATAAAGCTTTTATGAGATAAGAGCTAAAAAATTGGATAAACCTGTGTAAATGGGGTTGGTGCAGATAATGGCTCAAGAGCCAGTAAAGTAAAATCCTTTCCTAACCTGGAAAAAGAATAAATATTTACACTAGTTTCAAAAATATTTTGGACTCTAGCTTTGTTTTCATGAGGATTGTTTGTGGAGTACTATTTCTAGCATTAGGTAAACTGTTTTACTGTGGTGATATTCTACTTGGAAATCACCTTCTTACCAGTGTTTTACAAGTGGATGCTCTGTGTACCCCTTGTGTCTTTTACAGACTTTCCCAAATACATTGATGGTATTTATTGTATTTCTTTACCCTTATATTGATGTCCCACCTGGAAGGAGAAGGTAGGAGGAGTAGCTTCACCTACTCTGTCAGAAACCCACCACTTCTGCCTGCTGGGTCGTGAGGCCGTCCAACTGCAGAATGAGCTGTGCCTCCATAACCCACTATTGCCTGGATACTGGCCTGGGAAGCACTGCATTTTTCTGACACTTTGATTGATTGATTTGTCATGGTTTGGCCACTTCTGGGGTTATACATGCCATTGGAGGATGGGAGCTGGAGCCTGCCGAGGGCATTGTGTCCTCTGTATGTACGATGCAAGATCACTGAGGTTTTCCAAGGCAGGATCAACTTTCTAGCTGGATGGGAGGGACTGTCTTGAAGCAATGAAACAGCTGACCAGCATTTCATTTTATTTTCATCATTCAGCCCATGACCACTTGCGGTTTACGTTGAACATGCTTCTTGCTACCTGATATCTGAAAAGGCAAGTTTTCTACAGGGTTTTCTCGGAATTGATCCCTGTAGTCGGTAAACCCTACAGACATAGTACATTTATTTTTACAGCATGTCTGTGAAGAGGCAGGATTTTATAGATCAAAAATTGAAGCAAAAGGGCGTTGAAGCTAAAGTTGGCAAAAATGTTCACCAGCATTTTTTATTGCTTGTTGCATTTCCTTTGTAAAAGAGCAGTGTGCTGAGCTTATTCCTCAAATATGGGATTTTAGTTTGTCTGAGTGAAAGCCACATCTTGGTTTATCCACAGACTAACACGAAGACTTGACCCATCAGCAAACTTTTTTGTACAAACAGGTGCTTGCTTTGTTTGCACACTCAGTGGGGCAGAGCTAACTGCAGGCTGAGCACATTGTGCTCTTTCGGCTGTGTGTAGAGAGCGCATAGAGAGCATTTTGGAGTGCAAGTGAAGTAATTGTGGGTTACACAGGTGGATTATGCTGTTTTCCCACACAGATAATTTGGCACACAGAGGGCTCAGTATTGTAGTTCTCTAGTATTTCTATAACACCTTTTTCTTGAAATGCTGATCAGGCAGCAGTCACAGTTCCTAGTAATTATTTAAAATAGCCCTATGCAGTTTTATTGCTCTTTCCTATAACTGAGGAAATATTAGGAAGATAAATTTTACTTTTCTCCAGTTTAGTCTCCTGGTCCATAGGTGGACTGATACTTTTTTTTTCTCCACAGTATACTCCTAGATACAATGTCTTTATCCATTTAGAGAAGGTGGGGTTCTGTGTCCATGTGAGCAGTATATGCATACAGTAGGTTTGATGAAAGTTGAGGGCAGTTTTTCATCTGAAGTTTCCTGCTGGTGAGATTTAATGAGAGTGATATACCTTCACTTGCCCTGTCATGGCCCTAAGGGATGCTCTCTGGATCTCTCCGATTGTGTCCTTGCCATTAGCTGTGTCAACGTTCACAAGCAGCTGTTTTGACAAAGTGTCACTTGGAATGACTGGAAAAACGTGCTTTGCCCTTCTCTGGAGCAAGGAGAGGCTTATGCACATACTTCCCTGACTGTTGCTTTCCTGAGAAAAATCTGTGTGGGATCCAGAGGTTTCAAACTCACTAAAGTCCTAGGTCCAATTGTTTTCCTTGCTTAGCATTTGTCAAAATACTTAGCATTTTGTTTCTGAGGCCAAAAGTGCCCTTTTCACCTGGTTGAGCTTGGGAGTGATGTTTTCTTGAAGTGCAGCTCCTTTCTGCTCTGGTGAACTTTGCTGCAGGGCTGGTGTGGCAGACAAGCATCCGAAACCGCTTGGGTCCCCGGAGAAGCTTGGAAACTTAGACATGAAAGTGTCCTTTAAGTAACAGCTTGTTTGTGCCTTTTCCCAGGAACTGAAGCCTTGGGATCTAGTGTCTCATTGCCCGGGGGCTGGAAATTTTAGCTGTCTGCTAGATACTCTGACTGTTTTGTAAAGGGTCACGGTAACTACTCCTGTTGCAAGTGGATTGGAGATGCTTTGTGTTTCAGGCATTTTCCTGAACTCTGTCTCACTCAGTGGCCGCCTCACCTGGGCATTCTTAATTGCTGCAAAAGTGCTTATACAGTCAAAAGAGAGGAGGCTGGATTTCTCTCTACCATCGTTTAAAGATATGAAGGTTTCTGTCATGGCTTTGTAGGGAGAATGGACAATTATATAAACAAAGCTCCACCTCCCTTTCATCCAGAAGGCCAGCATCTTACAATTTTGATTTTTAAAGTAGGTACATAGATATCATCTCTAGATGAGAAGAGCAGAAAAGCAGCTCAATCATACTAGATGCTAGTCTCACACTCTCTTTTTAATACTGTTTTTAGTCTTTTTCATCTGATAGCACTTTTAAAACCTTTATTACTGGGGAAACATGAAATCAATTTTACAGTTTTTTATTTTTACATACCTTTCTAATTTCTTTTGAAAACAGTTGAGAAGTTACTATGCAAAATGCGCACATATTTCAACTGGTTCCCTCTCGCAGCTGTTGCCTCTGTTGACTGTAGGAGTCAAAGAAAGTGTTAGCTCTCTCTCAGTCTGGTACTTCTGATGGATGAGAAGGTGTCACTTGGACTTTCATGGCAGGGCAAACTGTTTGCCTGCCTTACTGTGAATCATTGCCAGAGGTGTCAGAATTTTGGCTCCAAGTCCAACAATACAACTGCAAACCCACCTCAGCAGCTGTGGGGATGCTGGGAGTTGTTAGGGCTGTAATCTGAAGGCTCTGAAGTGACATGGTTGGAAGACAGAAATGTTTTCTTTGAGGAACCTCTAGAATTGGGGGCTTCGTACAAGGAGCAAACAACCTGTTGGCTTTCTGAGTCTTATGCTTTTATTCAAGCACTGTGGTGCTTTTGCCATAGCAGAGTTGGACAATCTGGGCACATGGGCTGGAGCTAGCGAAGTTATGACTGCAGACAACTCTGCATCGTGCATGCAAGCTAATTTCACTTGAGTCAGCTGGATCCGTACCCCAACTTCTTCCAAGTGCCAGGAAACAATAGGACATTATCCATGATGGAAGCGAATATGTCAGTGTCCAGCAGTATGGAGAACTGTGGGCTGTGCCCTGCTTTGCTGCTGACCAGTTGGTAGTTTGGGCATCTGCTGTGCTGTCACAAGGCCAGAAATTCAGATACACTGCATGGTGGTGGTAACAGGAGAGCTAGCGAACCCTTTCATCTTCTGTTTCCTCCATCCTTCTCTTCTGCCACAGTGAATTTGTTCTTACTTGTGAAATCGGGTAGTGTGAACACAGAAACTCAAGTGCTGTTCTACACTGCTGTTACACCTAATAATCTGAAAGTACCAATTCAGCTTACTTAGCAGCAAAGATATATTACACCAATGAAAAGCATTGTACTCTGTGTGAATTACTTTCTAACTTGTCTCATGGAGAGTTCCCAGCGGCTGCAGTTGGACAAAGATGTGTATATTTTTACTTGTAAGTTGAATAAGCAAATAAAAGGATTACTCAATGTGAACTGTATCACATGAAGTAGAATCATAGAATCATAGAATAGTTAGGGTTGTAAGGGACCTTAAAGATCATGTTGTTCCAACTCCCCTGCCATGGGCAGGGACATCCAACTAAGTCAAGCTGTCCAAGGCCCCATCCAACCTGGCCTTGAACATCTCCAGGGATAGGGCAGCCACGACTTCCCTGGGCAACCTGTGCCAGTGCCTCACCACTCTCATAGTGAAGAAATTATTCCTAATGTCTAGTCTGAATCTGCCCCTCTCCAGTTTGTACCCATTCCCCCTCCTCCTGTGCCCACAGGCCTTTATGAATAGCCCCTCTCCAGCTTTCCTGTAGGCCCCCTTCAGGTGCTGGAATAGGTGCTACTCGCAGGGTCTGCAGCTCGTACAGCGCTTGGCTGGGGTCAGTGGGTGCTGGATGGGGGTGACACCAGGTTTTGGGGCATTTCCAAAACACCACAATGCCTCCAGAGCTGGAGAGTCCCACCGGAATGGACCTCATCCCAGAGGACACAGGGAGTTCCCAGCCAGGAGCATCCCCTCACTCTTCCCACCAGTACTCGCAAAATAGTATTGCGTATCCACTGATATGCACCTGTGTTGTTCCTCTTCAATTCTCCTCTCCATTTTCAATATAGTAGGACCTCAATCTGACAGATAGCCTCTGCTTTTATCACTGTTGCTTACAGGATTAGAGTCAAAGATTGGAGAGTGTCTCAGGATTGATTTTCTTAAAATCCAGTGCTGGTCTGAAACCAGCTACCAACTCTTCAGTTGCTGGAATTCAGTAAGCTTTTATAAATTAGCAAGAAATTTCCATATTTATCTGTCTGTTTTCAATCAGCCTCTTCTAACGGATAAAAAGTAGATCCTGGATAGATTCTTCTGTGGCCATATCCTTTCCTTTCTGGATTAATTAAGCTATCCTCTAGAGTCAGAATATTTGAGATTATCAGTACACTACTGAATGTATATTCTGACAGATGCTTTGCTAGCCAGACTATGTATTTGCTCTTTAATACTCAACCTGTTGTATACCCCAGTGTTTATCACAGATTTATTGGCAGCACTTGACTTCAGGAGTCATGTAGGCACTCAAAGGTGCCAGTGTGCTCCTGAAGTCACATGCTCAGAATCACACCTTGGTTCCCACTTCTCCAGTCCCTGGTGAGATTAAAATCTGAATACCTGGCCTCCCCAGAAGTCATATTAGGAAACGCATTTTTGTAGATAGGCCAAACTAGATAGTGAAGTAGCCGTGAGCACACTATGATGGCTGCTAATCTGTAATTACTCAAACTGTGTTAAGCAAACCTTACTTGTGCCTCTAAATATCTAAAGGAAATACTCTGTAATATATTACTTGATCTTGCTGTGTGTTAGATTTTCCCTGTACTTAAATTGCTGTATTAAGCTAAGCTGTTGACTCAGTACATTTTGCTAGGTGTAAGATGACTGAAAACACTGCCTTCTCCATCAAAGGTCCCAAAGAAAGCAGCTCATAGGCTCAGAGGACAAACCCACATGAAATCACATGAATCCACATCCCTGAGGATGCTGGTTAAGTGGGATTTTTCATCTGAATCAAAAACAGAAGAGGTGAAGGAGAAGGGGAGGTTTAGTGCCAACGGTGTGGGACCAGCAGTGCTCTTCTCTGGTGTGGTTTGAGGTGGTGGTGGGCGAAGCCAGAAGGGGCTCTGGGCCTGGGAGCACCTGCCAGTTCCAGATGGAGTCCATGGAGACGGCTGAAGGAGCAGCTATAAGTATCTGTGGAGTCCAGGAAAGACCCTGACAAGGCTGCGTACCTTTGTAGATGGAGTGAACAGAGAGTCTTTGCTTCTGCCCATGCTTTTCTTTCCCCCGCCCCACTATTTCCTGTTTTAGCCTGACATGTCTCTCCAGTAGCTGGAGTTCACAAAATAACAAAATAGTTAAGCCCTTTGTGATTTTTTAATCTGAATATATAATCAATACTGTTTGTTACTTCATCGCAGTGAGCAAAGAAGTTTAATGAAGAGTATAACCTTTTGGATTGCAAGTTGCTTCGGTAATAACCCTCTGATTTCAAAAGGTAAAATATTTTGAGAAGACCACTACATAATATTACAGTCCGTAATTTGTGTAAACACGATGGACAATTTATATCAACTTGATTTAATGCAGCTATCTAGTGACAGAGTGAAGGGATCCCTTGGGAAATTTTGTAGTCATGGGGGAATATAGATAACACATGAGCTTTTGAGTCTGCAATATGTTAGTGCTGATGCACACAAATCCAGACATTTATCTGGTAAGTTATATAACTAGCCTAAAAGAGGAACTTCAGAAAACTATGCTTCTTCTGCTAATAGCGTGACTGAGGGCAGGAAGTGTGATTTTGGGGTTGTCTAAAACAAGCAGATGTTAGTTTGTTACCACACCTGGCGTTCCTGTTATACAAGGAGGGTATGGAGGCTCTAACTCAGCACGACATCGCTGTAGTGCAATGTCGTACTGTAAATAATTTTCAAAGGCAGAACTAATGGAGCACCTCCCATACGAGGACAGGCTGAGAGAGTTGGAGTTGTTCAGCCTGGAGAAGAGAAGGCTTCAAGGAGACCTTATAGCGACCTTCCAGTACCTGAAGGGGGCCTACAAGAAAGCTGGGAAGGACTTTTTACTAGGGCACATAGTGATAGGACTAGGGGCAGCGGCTATAAATTGGAGAGGGACAGATTTAGATTAGACATAAGGAGGAATTTCTTCACTGTGAGAGTGGTTGAGGCACTGGCACAGGTTGCCTGGGGAAGTTGTGGATGCCCCATTTCTGGAGGTGTTCAAGGCCAGGTTGGATGGGGCCTTGGGCAGTCTAATCCAGTGGGACGCCCCTCTGCCCATGGCAGGGGGGTTGGGACTAGATAGATGATTTTTAAGGTCCCTTCCAACCCAAGCTATTCTATGATTTTATGATTCTAATGACTGAATTGATGTTTGATGGAAAACCTGTACACAAAATTTTAGTTCCCAAGTAGCTGTTGAACTCTCTTGATATGTGGAAGCTCTGTGTATTTCTTGACCTCAGTGACTAAATATTTTAATGGGACAGTGATCATAATGGGAAAGATACAGCTAGGCAGTGTGAACTTCTTTGGCTGCAGAAGCAAAATAGGCAATGATTTCCGTGTGTTTACTCCTGTGGCTTTTCCAAAAGCTCTGGAAAAAGGAAGGTGAGCCCTTTTAAAAGAGTACTTTCTGCATTTAGCAGTACCTGTGCACCTGAGACTGGGCAGAAGTATTAAAAAATACCTTTCATCATTAGCTTTTTCTCCTTGCCTTACTTGATATCTGCTAGCGGTTGATTTTTGGTTTGATTATGGCATTTTTTTATGCTTACTGAATTTATAGGTTATAAGCGTCCAAAGCTGGAGCTCCATAAACTCAATAAACTCCACCTTTGGATACTCAGAAGCAAGTAGGATACAGACAGCAAGCAGGGAGGCATTTCACCTTGACAGTCAAAGTAAAAAGAGTGGGTAAGGCTACTGCACCCTTGCATCTGTGATAATTAAAAGAAAGATTTGCCTTCTGTGAGAAATGAGGTAAAACTCATTGACTAGTATTTGCCAGGCCAGCTATTGGGAAAGGAGTTGAAAAGAGCTTTTAAATCTAGTGAGTCAGAAGCCTTGGGTACATACGTGCCTTCTCAGCCTACCGTAAGGATAAGAGATTCAATTTGCCAGAGCAAAAATGAAGGAATGTACAAACTACCATCAGTTCCTACACTGGTGTCATTAGATTAGCTATTACTCCTTTGGGTAAGTAGTAATATTTTTAAGTATTCAGGTGAGGTAAAAATGAGCTGTTTATGATCAGATAGATCTGTAATTAACTTCCCTTCATGCTTATTCCCCTCTTCATCCTCCCTGCATCATCACCCTGCAAATTTAAATCCTACAAAAAGCGGAGCTTACCGTGGGTCTGATTCAGTGCAATACTTTTTAATTCTTGGAGTTGTGCCTATATTTATGCATATCTTGAGTATTACCAAGGCTGAAGAAGGGATCTGTCGTATGTCACAGTTTCAGGGTATGTGAGAAATGACATCTCATTGTGTGCCCAAGTTGGCATACTGAAATTTTTTGCTAACTGTTGGGTCATGGTTGACCACTTTCCTACAGGAAAAGGTATAATAGTCTAGTCAGTGAGAGGACTGCTGAGTGGTCTTGGTAGAAGGGTTAGGTAGCCATGGGGTTTATACTAGCAGATAGGCACCCTACACTATAAGCCAACTGCTTTTTGTTTGAATTGTGCCTGACAGGAAAAAAATGGTATAATGCATTAGGAATGTAGTGAATTTCCCTTGTCTAGTTTAATAAGATGCTCAGATCAGTTACTTTGTAGTCAGACCATTAGGATTTCTACAAAATATAACTGCTGGGCTAAGCAACTCTTCTAGTGCTGGATTAATCTGAGTTTGCGTGGTCTGTCTGGAGATATTAGAAGAATTAGTAGCATAGCATTAGAAGAGACGGTAGCATAACCCTTGTGCCTGTGTCAGAGTCCTGGGATGCTCTTAGGACTGCTGTTTGCTGCCTTTCTATTGAAACAGGGTATAGAGTGTGAGGAGCTGCATGATTACTGAAGAAATAATACATCAATTCTGCCCTAAATTTAGCCTGTATTGCATTCATGCTAAATTAAAAGCAAAAGATTTGTAGACTTTTTTTGCTTCCCCCACCCCCATTTCTTGAGTAACTAAATGGTGTGGAGCTGGTGGAACGGACTGCTGGTGGTTTTCTGGTGTGGAAGATTTGACTTGAAGAATATGTGTGTGTGCAGGTGGTGATAGGAGCCAGCCTCTTGGTACAAGCCCTTGGTGATGTGCTGTATACTCTTGTTATACATAGTGCCAAAATAGACAGTAATCCTCTTACGTGGGATTCTGAAGTAAGTAATAATAGAGCAGAAGTCAGTGCCATCAGTTCAGAGCTGGCTTTTTGATAAACATATTTGTCATTTGTATCTCCTAAATTCCTTAGTACTTTTAAATCTTTGTATTAACTAAGTCCTTCTCTCCAGCTGCAAATGTCTAAATTTCACAAGAGTAATGTCAGCTGCAATCAAGACCTTTCTATTTGTCTTTCTGATTGGTACTCTTGTTTTAAAAAGGCCACAGGGGTTTTGAGTTTTATAATTCAACTCGTTTCCTAATATGTAAAATTCAGATGAAGCAAAATTGTAAGATCACTTAGTCTGCATAAAATGTTGTAATTGTCTTATGAGGCACCCAAAAAGGATGTGTAGTAATCAGAGTTACTATCTGCATGCTGTTCATCCCATTTAGAAAAAATGAAGTTGGCTGCTGTGCAGCAGGGCAGGCACAATGAGCGTGTGCTGGAGGAGAGAAGCAATTAGCTCCACAGCAAGTGCAGACAGAACAGAAAGGAAGGTCTGGAGGTGTTTAATTAATACTAATGCTTTTGTGCTTCTGAGGACCAGAGTCATGCTAGGTTACTGCTGCCTTGGTCTTGTGGTTCTCAAGTTTGGCTTCTAATGAACATTAGATTTAGAAAAGCTTTCCAGAAAAGACAATAAGTAACGTCGAACTATGGCATGTTCCCATTCCACCTGAAGATAATGAAGTACACCTTATATTGAATGTGAGTGGGATCTGATCTGTAAAGCTTTTTAATTTTTAAACAGGTAACAAGTCCTCTTGGGATTTTTATACTGATTTTTTTTAAGTCTGGAATAATGAAAATATTTGTTATTTGTTAAACATTTCTCAAGTCATCAAACCAATCAGGCAAAAATAAAAAAGGATTTATTTTCCATTGTGCCACAGTTTGGAAACAGGTATATTTTTTTTAATCTGAGGTGGTTGGCAAAAGTCCTTTTAATGGAAAAATGCTTAGCCATCAATGTATTCTTATTTGCATAGCTTGACATTTTGACATGCATTTTTACTCTTTAATTTCAAATTGGAGTGGAAAATAGAAATACTGTCCCATTTGGTTTGAAGTCCGCTTTCTGTGCAACTCTTCTTGCTCCTGTTTTCATCTAGTACATTGTTAAAGACTTTAATTTAGACTCCAGTGGGCTGGATAGGATAATTTTTCCATTCACACCTATTGAGAATACCTGCTCTATGGTTTCAGGCTTACCTGTTTTGACATTTTGTAAATGTTTCTGTGATGGGTTTCAGCAGTATGCATTAGTAAAAGGATGATTTCTGTGATGATTTACTCTTTGTGCAGGAGCACTAATATAATCCTGTCTGAGTTGTACTTGTAATCACAGACATTTTGGATAACTGCCAGGGGCCTTCCACAAACTTTTCAGTTTTCTTTAGAAATTGCCTGTGTTTATGTAACCTTATGTCACCTCTTCTGCCGATGGTTATCTGTACAAACAGCTTTATTGTTCCATTTTGGCAGCAAACTTCCATATCACATTGCGTTTATTATGTTGTTGTATTGCACTGATTGCCTGTTAGTACATATATTCAGATTTTGCAGGTATTGTGTGACTAAAGTATTCCTGTTGCACATTACTGTATGGTCCAAGAGTTACATATCAGTAATTAGTCTATACTTTCTCCAAGGAATAAATCAAGAGTACTGGATTAGAGTCACAATGTTTAATGATTATTTATGTCACAAGAAGAAAGCTGAACAGAAACATTTTGGTTTTTGTATTCTGCGGAATTTTTAAGTGTATACCACTTCATTTCCTTTGTCATCTGGGACTCCCCAGCTCAACATTGTTAGTACTGTGGTAATAGTTTACAGGTACAAGTTGAATTCTGGATTACAGACTCCTTAATAACATTGAAATGCCGTTAATACAGTGCAAAAAAAAAACCTCAAAAAGGGTTTGTGTTAACTTGAATTGGATCTGGAGGCCATTTTCCCTGGAGGCTGTCCCTTTTGTCAGTCAGCAATGTGTTCCATGTCAGGGTGAGGTGTTGCCTGGAGGGAGGTCTTCTAGTGCCCTGCTCCTTTCCCTTCACTGTGGGTTGTGCTACTGACACTTCACTGGCACTGGGTTCAAGGATTTTGTGACTACAGCATGGATCAGACCTCCTGGCTGCTCTGACATCAAACTCCTCCACCACTGCTGGCAGGGCCAAGTTCATCCTGCATCAGCTCCCTCCTTGAGCTTGCCCGTGGCTGCCAGGCCTCCTGGGAAGGAGGGAGACAGTTGGGGAGCTCTTGGGAGCATCTGGGGCAGCAGCCTGCAGACACGTTCCCCAGTGTGTTGGCTGAAATCACACACGGTGACCGAACCACGGACTGCCTGCTGTGGTTCCTCTGCTGGCCTAAAGAAAAGCAGCTGCAGCAAACATCCAATGCTTACACATTAATTTTTAGCATCTGCCCGAAACTCTGATTCCTTTAGTCATCGACTTACTTCAAATGAGGGGTGTTTACCTGAATGCGAAAAAGTACTCTGGAAAAGAGGATTTTTCTTTAATATCCTGTGTGGAACGATGACCTCCTCATAGCACATCTTTCAGTGGAATATTTTCTCTGCAGGTTTTTTTTTCTCCTCTATTATTGTGAGTGTTTGAAGCTCCCACACTATAGGTAACAGTACATTTTCCATTGGTATTCTTTTTACACACTTGCAAATACATTTTCAAGGTAATATTGTAATTAATAATAATACATTATTCATTAATATGGTGCTTGTGTAGAGGAGCAGCCTAATATAAAACCTCTTTGTTTATATGCAATATTGGGTAGTGAAAATAATTTACAGAATGATAAATGCAAGAGGATAGAGGGATTTATCACTCCCATGCTCCCTTTCTCACTCTCTGTCTGCTTCCTCTGCAATAGAAGTTTTTCTCCCAGCATCTTGCACAGACAAGCAGACATCTCACAGAATCACAGGTCATTACCTGAGTAGGAACGGACCCAGAAGGATCATTGAGTCCAGTTCCTATCCCTGTACAGGACAACCCCAAAATTTACACCATGGATCTGAGTACAATGTCCAAATGAATATTGCTAAGCTTGATGCCATGACTTCTTCCCTGGGGAGCCTGCTCCAGTGCTCCACCCTGAGTGGGTGAACCTCTGAGTGAAGAACCTTTTCCTAATATGTGACCTAAACCTCCCCTGGCACATCTTCCTGCCATTCCCTTGGGTCCTATCATTCATCACCAGAGAGAAGAGTTCAGCTCCTCCTCCTTCCCTTGTGAGGAAGCTGTAAACTGCTAAGAGGTCTCCCCTCAGTCTCATTTTTTCCAGGCTCAACAGACCGCATGACTTCAGCTGCTCCTCATATGACTTCCTCTCTAAACTGTTCACCAGCTTTGTGCCCTCTTCTGGACACTGTCCAGTAGCTTGATATCCTTTTTATACTGTGACACCCAAAACTGCGCACAATACTTGAGGTGGGTCCACACCAGTGTGGAGCAGACTGTGACAATCACCTCCCTTGACCGTCTAGCAATGTCATGCTTGATGCAAACCAGGACACAGTTGGCCCTCTTGGTTGCCAGGTCACACTGTTGGCTCATGTTCAACTTGCTGTCAACCAGAACCTCCAGATCCCATTCTGCAGTGCTGCTCTCCGGCCTCTTGCTCCCCAGTCTGTATGTATATCTAGGGTTGTTGTGTCCCAGATGCAAAAAGTGGCGCTTGCCCCTGTTAAACTTCATGGGGTTGGTGACTGCACAGCTCTCCAATATGTCCAGATCCCTCTGCAGGGCTTCTTTGCCCTCAAGAGTGTCAACAGCTCCCCCCAGTTTTATGTCATCGGCAAACTTGGTTAGTAAACCTTCAAGTCCTGCATCCAGGACATTTATTAAAGAGTACTGGTCCTCAGGTGGATCCCTGCGGAACCCCACTAGTGGCTCGTTGCCAGCCCGATGTGACCCCATTTAGTATGACCCTTTGAGCCCAACCCATCAGCCAGTTGTTCACCCACTGCATTATGTGTTTATCCAGTTGTACCCTGGACGTTTTGTTTAAGAGGAGAGAGAATATCAAAGGCCTTGCTGAAATCCAGAAAGATTACATCAACTGGTTTACCCATGCTGGCTGGGACCAATGACTGTGTTGTCTTTCAGGTGTTTTTCAGTAGCTCCCAGAACGATCTCCATAAACTTACTGGGCACTGAAGTGAGATTAACTGGCCTGTAGTTACTGGGGTCATCCCCGCTGCCCTTCTTGAAGATTGGGACAACATTTGTGAGCTCTCAGTCAACTGGTACCTCTCCAGATTACCAAGAGCATTGAAAAATCATTGAGAGAAGTCTTTCTATGACATCAGCCAGCTCTTTAGGTACCCTTGAATAAATCCCATCAGGCCCCATTGATTTATAGGGATCCAGCTGGAGCAGCAAATCCTGCACAAATTCTAGGTTGATTGGGAGTTTAACATCTCCCTAGAATGCTGCCAAACTTGCCTTTTTCTCCCATACCTCAAACATTTAATTTTCTTTTCTGAAAACCAGGAGAAATTAAATTCATGCTGAAGTATCCGTGCTGTAATCTGCTTTCAAATACTGTGATGATGAATCTGATCTGAAAAATATAATAAAATAGTGTAGAATAACCTTTGAGATTAAGTGCTGTCCTTTCACTGAGTAGCACACAGGAAGATGGATGTTACAGTCTAATACAGTATTTCTTATTATTTTTACACTGGATCAAAGGGTTTTCATTTAAAAAACAATAAAATAAGAATTTTATTTTATATAAATAAATACAGTAACCTATTATATTTTTTAGAAATGTCAATAAGTGGAAGAAGATGGTCCTGCAGAAGTGTTAGCTAGTAAAGCTGTGTGAAGGCAGGACGCCACACACTCCTCTGCGAGGGGGAACTCTGTTGAACCCCACCAGTGGAAAAGGACTTGTTTTTAAGCCTGCCTTTTCTCTTTCTTCTCATAAACAGAGTTGATGGGTCTCTTCCAGAGAGAAATATCTCCAGTGTCACAGGGCTAGTTGTGATCATTTGTGCACGTGGTTTTGTCTTGGTGTTATATGTTATGTTATGTTATGTTATATGTTATGAATTTGTAATGCAGCAGGGGGAATAGCTTTCATTCTTTTAGATTAAAACTTGATTGTTTGACCTTCCTTTACATCTTTCCCAATACAGATATCTGAAGTTGTATTGATTACATGATGATAGCCAGAGCCTGAGGCATGAGGAACCACTGTCTGGGTCATTGGCGGGGGACCCCTGAGAGGGCTGTGCAGTAGCACCGTGCTAGTGGAAGACTATGGAGAGGAAATTAAACTGACCATTCAGTAGTAATGACTACAATATTTTAAAATTGTTGCAAATGTTTTTTTCCTACAACAAAATCTCTACAGAAATGAAAGGCTTCTATTTTTCTTTTGTATTGAGTAGGATAAAGTGTCAACAGTAAAGATGGCATATAAAATGTATGAATCAGGTGAGTTTACTGAATAACTAGGTGGTGAATAGTTGTTCTGCACATCAGGGCTCTTATTGTCCACTTGAGAGTCTTCAAGATATTCCTGATTCTAATTTTGTTTCTTTCTGTGGCAATCTGAATACATTTCATTGGCTTCAGTGGAATGGTTTTTTTTTCCTGTATCGCATCAATGTAAAGGGGACCATAATGTGAGCTAAGTTTTTTACTTTTGTGTTCTTTTTTAGGCATATAAAAATATTTTCTTTTTTAATTCATCTCCTGGGACAGTTCTTTTGTAACTGAAACATTATATATTGTCTGTGATTATATGAAAACTAAAAAAAATAATAAAATAATCTGTTAAATAAAAGATGTTGTTTCTGGACACTTATAAAGATGCAGCTGAAGTGAAGGGATGGATTTGTAAAAATGGCTAGGGAGGGCAAAGATAAGAGCCTGGATTGGTACCTTTGAATTTTTCCTCCTTTGGAGAAGGAGATTCATGCTCTTAGAGTTTTCTGTACATTATTTCACAAGTAAGAAAGTAAGGGTTTAGTTTGGTTATTCAGCTATGTGAGCTAAGAACAAGTGTCTGGTTATGCTGCCATATCTCTGCTGGTAGTGTCACTGCAATGTTTTGATCTTTTAGTTGCTAAGTTTTTCCCAACAGTTTTAGTGTTTGGTAAGCATAATGCTGTGTTGCTATCATTTGTCTGTTTTGAAAGAAACAGTCGCCTGAGTGGTTTATTCTATGAGTTAGCAGATGGCGATTTAACTGCGCTTGATTCAGCAAGACTCTTGGTTCTCTGTCTCCAGCTCAGAAAATCTCTGCAAAGCACTTACAAAGTGGTGAGGAAAGTAGTAGCTGTGCTGTTTGGGAGCACAAATGGAGCAGCTGTGGTGTGTTTGACAAGGGTTTACGTAGTTTGGGGGATTAAAGTCGGCCGCTAGACAAGGATGTGTCACGCCAGTATGACATATGGTGACCTCACTGATGCAATGGGTGAGCTGCTTGATTGAGGAGAGGAAGAAATTATGGCAAGAGATATCTCAAAGTTGAATTTACTGTGCAATGTTTGATTCCTGTATTCTGTGCACAAGTGTTACCATGATATACTATATAAAACAGCTGAAGAACTTCAGCTGTGTAAGAGGTTGCAGTAGATGAAGGTCTGCATTTTTCATAAGTTCCGCAAAACCCCTCTTTTAACTTGTTCTCTTTTATTTGAGCTTTTTGTGATCTGAGTGTAGTGTCAGCACTGATGGCAGAAGTAGACTTGTAATTGTTGAAAGTTTTTAAAAATATATTATAGACACGCAAGATTAGGGATAGGAATGTGTCAAATATAATTACATGTGTAATGATATAAAATATGAATCTAAGCATATTATATTAATTTATAAATAATTTACATTTAATAAATAACACTTTAGTTCAAGGGATAACCAGAGAGATTTTTGTTCTTAAGGCAAATGTTTTATTGTAGTTTGGATATTTATTTATGGAGTTTATTGGAAACAAGTATGATTTAAACAATAATTGACAGTCAAAGACTTTTATTGCTACTGTTCTTGCATTTCATTATAACTTTAATATTATAACTTTAGTGGTTTTGTAACTAAGACTTGCACCACATCTTCAAATATGTATGTTTAACAAATATTTGTGAGTGCTGTATTGAAACTCTATCTATAGTGTCATAAATCAATGTCATGGCAATATAGTTTGTTAAAGTTCTCAGTACAATGGATTGCAATTGCAGTTAAGTATAACATGCAATCTAGAAAAGTATTGCATGCTTTGTATTTTGTACTAGATGTTTATGTTTTTTGGTGATTAACATTTTTACTCTTTTTCTCTGCCTATGAGCTGTGTGCTTTCACTTGTTTTGTTGGCAGATTTATCAGTATGAATCTGAAAATGTAGTTAAGGGTCTAGCAGTGTATGAAGACATCTCTCTTCTGTCACATTGTTGTAAAAAACTCCCATAGAGCAGAAAGATGCCAGATCAATTTTCGTTAGACTTGGAAAAGCTCTGACAGTAGTGCAGACCACTTGCAATCATGGTAATTCCAAGCAACTCCAGTACCATTGTTTCAGGACCAAACTGTCAGTCTCTTTCTCTCTCTGTCAGAATAATTTAATAACTGAGGTTAATATTTCCCAAGGAGCCCAAGGAAATCTGACTTTCAGTGCATTTCAGTGGGATTTAGGGATCAAATTTAATTTTCTTTGCAAACATAAGCCTGAAGTTTCGACAAATAACTTGCTTGTGGTAAACTCATTAAAAACTGCAATAGTTTGCAGATTGTTTACATAAGTGTAATCTTCCAACTGAATCTTCCAAATGAAAATAACCAAAATAATGTTCCCTATGAGAAGGGATGCAAATGGACAAAGATACTAGGAAAAAAGGGCACTGAATTAATTAAATAAGCAAAGTCTAAGTTATGAAATATATTTTAATGTCTTATTTCCTAAGCTTGGCTGCACGCTTTCTATGTGTTCAGGCACCAGTACCAGCTCCCGTTTTTCTGGAGCATTTTTGCCCTTGGGTGCTCTCAGAGTCAGCCTGTCAGAGAGGGATGCTGCATGGTGGCACAGGATGGACTGAAGCTTCCCCAGCTGCCTCAGCTGGTACCAAGGCTACACAGTTCTGGGGCTGCCTCTGCTAAATGCACAACTGATACACTGGTGAAATATGTAAAGGGCACAGGGCCAGCTCTTGTCCTTCCATTACCTGGGTAAGAACTTAAAGAGAGTTTCCAAGCATTGTAGCTAGGAAGGAAAAGTGAAGAGTTTTCTCGTCTCTTGGTATCCTTCTTTGCAAAGGATGATAACTGTTTCTGCAAGATCTACTGTGTTGGAGATGAAAAAAGAATTTGTAGGATAATTTCATGCATTATTGGGCCAGAAAGGACTGTTACATTCATTTACTCTGACATCTGTGTTGAATCAGATTTCATTACAGTGGTATCACTGTGCAAAGCTGTATTTACATAAAAGCATTTAGCTTAAAATGAACCATCACAGTTCGAGAGAGTCTGCCACTTGCCTAGGAGTGTAGTATAGTTAGTTATCCTGTTAAAAAGGTTACTGCCATGAAAGTGTGCCTAAAGTTGGCTGAAAGTCATTTGTGTGTAGCCCTTAGCCACCATGTTTTTCATGTTTGTTTGCTGAATGTGAAAGCATCTTTTACTACTGGAGAACAGCAATATGCTTAATAACTTGCTAATCTAGGTAGTTAAGAAACAAAGCTGTCATGTCTAATTCTAGTCATGGAAGAGTGAAAGAAACAGAATGAACTGTCTTTATTTAAAAAAATTGCAGACTAAACAAAAGGATATTGGCGAATTTTCCCCAGAACGTGTCAGCTGAATAATTAAATTACCTAATCGGTGAAAGTAACTGTAGCCGATTTTGGATTTTTTAGTTCTTGTAGATCAACCGTGTGTGGTGTTTTAAAATATCTTGGAAGGAACCCTGTAATATAAATAATTTTCTCTTGGGAATGCTAACACTGCAAGTTAGTAAGACTTCTATATTTTATTAACATACTAACATATCTTACTGTGACTGGGAGTGAGCTGCAAATGGAGCCCTAAATCACAGTGACAATTTATATCTTAAAAGGAAGACAAATGTAATTATAATATTACCATTAAGGAGAACCCTTTCTAAGAATAATTACTTTTTCAATGTTACACTTAGTGTTTAAACTATGCTATTTCATAGCATTGATAAACGTGTTCTGATGGTTTTGCTTTGACAAATTATGATTCAATTAAATCTTGATTTTTTTAGGATATATTGATTTAATATTTTTTCATGTAGGAATAATGATTTGTTTTTGATAATTGAAATATTTAACTTAGACTAAACTGTCTAAACAATGATATATATTTATAGAATCAGTTTGTTACTAACAATTGGTGTCTGAGGTGGTTTTCTGTCCAAAACAAAAATATGAATGAATTTCCTTCCTTTTGGTTTCTTACAAAACTGTATCCCCCTCTTTTCTCCATGACTCTCTGAGATCTCTATTTCTTTTTCTCTAAATTTCTTGTGTATCTCTGACAATTCACACCTCTTGATCTACTGGTTTTAGCAGGGCCTTTGCAGAGATCAACAGCAGCAGCTCTACCCTTCTATGTCCTACTTCATGGGGCTGTGTCAAGAGTGCCAGGGTAATTTGGTAATAACAATTTGTTTCTCCATAAAGCATCCATTAGCTCCTTTAGATGGAGAAGGGAGGAGATGCTGGGGCATGCCTTGCTGGCATTTCTCTGTAGTCTGGGATATCTACACAAGGCTGAAGATGACTCTTTTCCCTTACTGAGAGTTATTTATTCTTTAATTCAAGGCATTAAATCCCAGGAGTCTTTTAGTTGAGTGATTCCAAGTCAGAATGTGTAGAAGCTAACAGTGGTCCTGGTGTTTGGTTTCACCACAGGGAGGTACAGAATTTTTTTTTCTGCCTTGCTTCTGCTCAGGCCGTGTGGTTCATGATCAGGCTTGTCGTGGCTTGGTTTTCTCTGCAAGACCTGTTATATAGATAATATTGTTCTAACATCTAAGACCTTGCTATCTAGACCTGGCTATCAAAGATATGGCTAAGCACAATTTCCTTCTACGTGGTTTTACTTCTCCTGCCCGAGTTCTATTAGAAGTTGCAATTAGAGCCATTAAGAACATTTTACTCTTGCATCAAAAATAAAAGTTTTTTTTTATTGTGAACGGTGGTGGGGAAGACAGAGGAAGCCTGTTGTTTTCATCATCCTTCTGGTTTTGTTAAGGAGACTGTGCTTGAATGGTGAAGAAATTAATTTTGGTGCTGCAGCAAAATACTCTGCTGTCTCTATGCAGAACATGGGAGTTGAATGAACTTATGTCTACCTTCTGATCCCTGTATGGAGACATAGAGAAGGAGAGATGCCTACCCAGAACCCAAGCTAATTTTTTTTTTCCAGAAACAAACATTCCAGCATAATTCCAATTTTGTGGAAATGCCCAAACAATGTTTGTTCTTATGATAATAAAGAGCAAATTTTGAAACTTTGGAGGTTTTCATAAAATGATGTTGTTGCCCTATAGCCAAAACAAATAACCTCCGCTATTTATAACTGCTACACATGGATGGAGATATTTTTCAGACTCTTTGACATGTAATAATATTTTCAATATATCAAATATGGCTATATGGCTCTACATTTCACTTTGTAAATTTTTTACTTAGTGTTTTTTTAATTGAGGCTATTGCAGCTTTCAGCCTTTTATAATGTATAAAAATAACTTCTTTAGCAACACAATGAATGTTAATAAAACTAAAAGGGTCATCTGCAAATGACTGAATTAATGTGCTTTTGCTTACAGGCAGATTTTCAGTCAGATACGAGTAATGAACTGTAATTCCTGTTGTTTCAGTTGAAAGATGAAAATGTAAGTGCAATTTACAAAGAAAACAAGTAGAAATGCTATTTGGCTTGCCCTTCTTAGCATTATGTTACTGAAAGGTAGTCAAAGGAAAAACAGTCACCAGCATTTTTAATAATTAACCTGTGCCTCCTAGGCAGAAACCAAATTTTGAAAGGAAATTAATTCTGAGAGAACACGATTGAAATAATTTCCCCCTTTACTTCTTCGTATTGTTGTCTTGCTGGTGGGACAGAGGAAAAGTGAATATATATAGAAATTCTTTGACTAATCGCCACCTAACCTCCCCTTTAAATTGATATTTGGTTTATCTCAGTTTCTTCCTCACAGTTTCTTTCCTAGGCACAAAACATCTGGTTTTGGATAATGATAAAGTATGCAAAATGTATGTCAGCCTTGTCTCTGAAAGTCAGATATTTATGTGTGCCGTTACCCGGTTTGTGCACAATAACTGGTAAAGCCCAGATCCATAGACATTAAGTATTTAATGTACATTGGCTATGCTGACAAACTGGTACTTATCCTTGGTTCTTCTCATGGTATGTGGATGACACATTCTAAAATCTGGTCCTATGCCTGAAAAATTTCATCGGGCTCTTCCCCTGCTTTTCCTCCAAGAAAAATATTCTCTCAGCAAAAGAAACAAGAGGACCTGAACAATATATTCCTGCCTGCTTATGCTGTTATACTGCCTAAACATCATATATAACTAGGACAGACGATACAAATGTTCTGAAATACTCTTCTTGTCTGGTTCTTCTCTGCTGGTCTTGTGGCTATTGAATTGGGCTTTCCTACTGCCATTTAAAATTCACAGGATTTAAAAATACTTTAGTCTCTTTCTTTCATTTGATTATTTGTGATCTACGTGGTAAAGTCTGCTTGCATGCCAAATTTAAGCTTTCACTGCCAGATATTTTTCAGTTATGATAACCTAAAGAAAAGGGGACAAGATGCAAGTGAACAGCCCAGCCTCACTCCAGTTTAGTTAGAAGTAATACTAAAGAAATGAAAATAATTTTTAAGAAGTTGAGATCAACAGAGTCCTCAAGCATGTGCCTGTGGGTAGTCCCCAATGAAAATTAAATGTGTATTTCAACTGCCAAACCATTAACAAAAAAAAAAGCCAAGCAATTAAAAGGCAGAGATGAGATATTCCCATTTGACATGACTTAACGGAAAGAATGACTATGAGTCAAGAGACTACTCCAGTATTTCTTAAAGACAGTTTCAGTGTCCTCTTCTTAGGAACATCACCGAGTAACAGGACAGAAGTGCAAAATCACTCCTGCCTCCTGAGAATAGTCCCACTAACTTCTATTAGTCTGAGTGATGAATTCACTACTGTGGATTTAGCTTTCAGTGTTTGAATGTACAGGAGATAAAACAATGAAATTATCTCTAAGATCACCTTTAAGACACATACTCCTTTGAAAAGTCAGGGTTTGTTAAGATATGTTAAGGTGTCTTATGTTTATAATGCAATGTACTGAGAGAGACTTGGAAAAACATGAAGGTAAGATGTGGACCTTTTATTTTTCAGAACTGATATCCAGAAAATAACAGTAAAGAGCAAAGTTTTGCTATTCAGTGCGTGTTTGGATAGTCTCACTGTGTTCAGTACAAGTAGCGTGTGCATTTGTCTGAGAGGTAGATTTCAATAGCAGCACATTTCCAAATGGTTTAATTTGATAGTTGTCATTGTTCTTGTATTCATGCATTTAAGAAGTTGTTGACACTCACGTGTTTAGAAACATTTCTTGACAGAACCAATGCCTCTTAGTCCATGGAAAGAATGTCAGAGCATCTTTGTTTTCAGTTTAGGTTCTGATCATACAAGTATAGACAAGCTTATCTTTGGCCATGTAAACAATTTGCGTCAGTGAGAACTTTCCATATACTTAAAGTTTGAGATAGCTGTATGTGCTTTTGGAGCAGGGTCATCAGAACATTCTCGACTTTCAATTGATTTAAGAACTGATAAAGCCTGGTTTGCTTAGTTATCTGATCTAAGAATTTCTTCATGCATGGAGTCTAAATTCAATTAACCAAACTGATACGGAAACTGCACTCAGAATTGCAGCTGTTTTTGCTAATATCTTGCAACAGATATGTCTTTTTCATATTTAATTACTAACCACAAGCCATGTTTGGTGATGTTATCGGCAAATGTTTAGGTGAATATAAGAGAGAAAAGACAGATTTTGAAGGAAAAAAAAGAAGTAATAGTTGTGTTACAAATGGAGCAATTGTTTCTAAAGAATGGGATAGTTTCCAGTTGACTCTTGGGTTTCTACTTCCACAGTTCTCGGATTTTAGGAATAAAGAAATAATGACTCCGATTTAAGCACTGGTGTGGTTTTCCCTGGGGCAATTTTTTCTTTAGCCAAGTATCTGTAAGGCTGAAATAGTACAGTACAAGTGTAAACCTTTCTTCTTTGATGCTTTCAATGTTTTCAGATTTTTGATTGGATGTACACACCTGTTGATAGTGTAACCTAAAGACAAGTGCCTAGTCCTGTGAAATGCTAATTTACAAATTGTTATGTAGTCACTGTGGTTCTGCAGCATAGCAAGTGACACTGTGTATGAGAAGTAAACTTTGGCACAGAGAACCTATTTTAGCTTGTTTTATTTGGGCTTATTTTCCTGGGGTTTTTTTTTGTTATGTTAGAATTGGATCTTGTGAAAGTGATTGTAATGTTTTAGACTATGACTGCAAATGGAGACTACAAAGCATAAACCAGTTTAGCTGTTTAAGCCAGGGAATGATATTTTTTTTTGATACAAATAGTATCTCAATAATATATCTGTAAGAGAAAGTAAAAATATTATGCTTTTCATTTGGCATTGGCAAGTCACTGGACATATTTGTATTTAATTTAACTATCAGCATTTTTTAATGGAGTGGTAAGCTGGACCGTTTGTTTTGGTTTGCATGGGGAGCATGTAAAATTATACTTTAGTTATGCTTCTCTAAAAACTTGTCTGCTAGATCTGTGGAATCTGCTTGTGCAAACAGTGACAAATATATTCTATACAAAGATCAAGGGAGGCTGCTGGAGTTTTGTTGCGCTGTTTATTGTTTTGAGTGGAGCACTGGATCTGAGAGACTTTTAAAGTAATGATAACATTAATTCATTCTGAAAGGAAATGATTTAAAGATTTGATCTGTACATTGTTATGTGAACTGCAATAATGCTCAAAGCATTGTTTTTTCCTGAGCAAATAACCACATTAAAGAAAAAATCCCAAACCATGTATAGATAGGCTTGGCTGTGTGTTCATGAAGAAAAGAAGGAAATGAACTGATTTCCTGGCTTAGAAGCTTTTAAGAAATATGCCTGGCCTGTGCTCACAGCTCCCTCTGTTTTGTGTCCTTAGGCTCAAAAGAGCGGTTAAACCTTATGGTTTTTTTTTGGGTAGCTTCTGTGTGGGTGAATTGAGGCAGGATGAGGTAAATATGCCTTTATGAATGGGAACAACGTGTCTTTGACAGCTGCTTTATCCTGGTTGCTTGCCACCCTATCATGGTGCTGGGACATGAGAGGAACCAGGGGATTGCTGAGGCGTTTGCCATCGAAATCCCTGCCTGTCAGATTTGTTCTGTGGGGAAATTAAAACCTGCTCTGTATCCCAGAGAAATATTCTGCTGCTTATTCTTCAGTGACAGCATAGCTCAGCTTTCCAGGAGAATGTGCTGCAGTAGGGCTGGAGAGGGTACTGTGGTACCATAGCATGGTGGTGCTCCTTTTGCTTGCAAAATCCCAGATGGTTGTGCCTTTGGCTCTCTTCTTTTCTGTAGCCCCCTGAATTTCCTGACACATGGAGACACAGTCAGGATTGTATAAAGTTTATCTTGACATTTCTGATAAAGCTCACTCCTCAGGTTTTAGACAGGTAACTTATAAACACAAAACTTTTGTTGTAAATTCATGAGTGTTTTTTTTGTTGGTTTTATTCTCACTTGTGCTGTTCTTTCAGAATGAGTGGTGTTCAGCAAGTATGGCACTGAATTATTGCTTTGGTGAAGTAAATTGTATTCCTCAACTTCCTACTCTACTGCGTGACTATGGCAGATTATTTTTATGTTTTGTATATCTGTTTCCCAATCCCTCATGCTAAATCTACCAAAATTGTCATACTATTCCGACAGCAAAAAAGGTGTGTGTATATATATGTATAGATAATCTTCAGAGTGCATACTGTAGCTTTTGCAGGATTTTGCAAATTCTAAACTTTCATTAAAAAATAGAATAAAGGTCAAATTCAGCTTGTCTTACACATGTATGAAATGAACAGTTGTACTACGGTGACATGGTGCCAAGATTTGAACAATGAGGTCTTTCAGAAATGTTCCTCCTCACCCAGTGATAAACTCTGTGTGGTGACATGTGTGTCCACATGAGAGGAGATGAGAGGCACTGAGCAATATATGCTTTTGTTTTTATGTTTTAAACCAAAGCGGCATTTTTAGAACCCAGAAGCCAGACAATCTGTTGTAGGCCACTAATATTGTGTACTTTCTGTTCATCTAGGCACAATATGATACTTGCGACTTTAATTGGTACTAGCATTAAAAAGGCAGAGTTAGAGGGTTAACAATGTATGCCTTTGAGGATAGTCATAGAGACTTTGATAGAATAGGCTCTATGTAAAGCTTTCATCTGTTGAAGAAGGATCTCCTGTGAATAGAAGCAATAGATAATATTATAGTTTTGTCAAATGTTGTCAAAATGGCAGCATTCATTACAACGTGTCCCAGGATAAACTTTTCAGTCGAGAAGAATGACCTTGCTTGATCTTATTTTGCTTTGGTAGGTAAATTCCTGTGTGATTCAATTACTGTTGCTTTGACTCCCTCTCTCTCTCTCTTCCATGCAATGTCTTAGCTGTGATGGATGTTTGTGGCTAAGCCTGGCAAGCCATAGCCAGTTGTAGTTTCAAAACTAGACAGCCTTGCTAGTATGGTGGTGTGCCTGATATGATATACTGTGCTGAGGGTACACTCACTGAAGCAGAGAAGATCCTTACGAACAGAACTTTGAAGGAATTAAATAACCATGGCTGAATATCATGAAGGAAAATAGGCACTTAACCATCTGTGTCTGAACCAGGATATTTTTACTCATCTGCAGTTTATGTCAGAGGTAGAACTACAGTCTGAAAGCCCAATTTTGGGAGAGCTAGGAAAGACTACCCCTTATCACTGCAGAGAAGCTGCACCCAGAGGAAGAGCTATGCTTGCTCGCGCAAACTCTTCCCCACAACACTGACTTCTTTAGAGAAAAGGGAAACTTGAAAGAATCTGCATGTCTTCGAAATTATCTTGTTAAATACCATGTAATTTTAGTAGACTAATCTGTGCTTTGGTTTGAAGACTTAAGATCCTTCATCACAGACGACAGGCTTCTGGGGAAAATCTTTTGCAAGGGCCAGTCTGAGCTTGTTGTGTTGAATGTCATGAGTAGTTCTCGGATGGCTCTAATTCTTCTAGATGTGGGTGACTTGCAGATGCTGTTTCCTGGAAACCCACATTTCCAGAGAAGCATACTCCATGACTTGCTAGCATTGAGTGTGCATGGCTAAGGCAGTAATTCTGAGGGGTACAATTTTTCATTTCAATGAAAACCAGTCAGAAGAGAATCAAGTGAATGCTCTGGCCCATCTGTCTATATTAACCATAGTTTCCTCATTTTATCTTTTGAAGATTATTTGATTTGCTGTTTAGAGTAGAGATATAACTTGCAGAATGTATGTTGTCTCTATTTTATCATGGGAAAGGAGAAATATTGCTGCTATTTAATAGTATAGGTTCTTATGACTTCAAAAATTTGAAGGCAGTTTGCAAATCTAAACACCAGTCAAGGTTATGACTAGGAGGTTAAAAGACAAACCCTGAATTTCCTTAAGGGCAATTAAAAAAAAAGTCATCTGGATACCATGTGGCCAGTTTCTGCATCACAGTACTCCAGCATGTCCCCTGATAAAAATGTTTCTTGCTTCTGTTGTTGAAACTTTTTGGCAGTTGAATCAATACAACTCCCTAGATCAAGATCCCGGATCATGGCCCAAAGAGAGGGGACCAAGTAGAGCTAGCTGAAATTCTAGGTAAGGGGCTGAAAGGAAGGTGCTCCTACATCATCTACGTGTTTCAGAACCTTTTTCATCCAGAAGCTGGAGACCTTCTAGTGACCTGAGTGGAAAAAAAATATTGAACAATTCTCCATAGAATTTTTTATTTGTGCCACAGGTTCAGTTTTGATGATGCCCTGATCAAATCTGGTTCCAGTTTAGTTTCCTTTCCATATCATCCAGTAGTCTTGGTGGCTTGTTTGGGACTCAGGAACCTCTTTATTCCTCGACATTTGAGGTGCAAAGGTTTGAGGTTTGTGACCAGAACCTGAAGGGTCCAGGACACTGGAGCAGTCTGCCAAGGTGACTCTTGGAGATGGCTCTCATTTTGCTTCCACACCAAAGCTTGTGGCAGATCTTTTCAGTTACCTGATTTTGAAATATTAGAATCTCTTACTTGCCATGTTCTAGCTTTAGTCCCATCTAGAAGTCCAAAACCGTTTATTGTACTTGGTGTCCAGTTTCTGATTCTGTCAGTTATTAGGTGCTGAGGAAGATGCTGCAAAGTATCTTAAAATGGCAGTTGTGGAACTCGTGTGCTCACGCGTTTCCTCCTGCCCTGACCAGGCCCATGGACCCTCTCTTTTCTGAAAGATCTAGGAAATTATATGTTGTCCATAAGTTACGTTTAAAAAAAAGACCTTGAAGCCTGAAAAGCGTACAGTAATTTTAGAATATTTTTGAAATGGTGAACAGCAGTCCTTCCTCTAATGGAGCATAGTGTGCACTGTTATTTTTATCTTTACTGTGCAGTATTTCTGTTTATGAAATACTGAAGTTGCCAGGTGTACACCTGAAGTTACCAGGTGTACAAAATACACTGTCTGGGTAGTGCTTCTAAACCTAAGCAGTTACTGCCTGTTTCAGTGGTGGAAATGAAGCTGAATAAATGCAGCATAAGTATTTTTTCTGAATACTGAAATGAATGGATTAGGTCAGCCTTTTGCTTCCTTTGTGTTTCCTCTGTAAACCTTTTAGACATCTGAATTTTCTGTAGCTGTTTGAATCAATTTTCCAAGCAAATATTTGTAGAACAATATTTGTTATAGTGGATGGAGTTGTTTTTGTTTGTCTGAGTTTTTTTCCCTCCTCATCATGTGGATTTTGCAAATAACAGTTACTGTGGGGTTTATCTAACCACTTGCTGCTAAGGAGCAGTTTTATAATGTGTGATGAAGCATTTTAGGCATACAGATAATTGTTTACAATCAATGCAGAAGGGAACGTGGCTGTAATAAATTTAAATAGTCAACATGGTTCTGGAAACCGTTATGCAAAAAAGGCTTCAGCAAAATATAATTATTTTAAATTGCAGTTTCATTAGATCTGCAAATTTACTTAAGAAAGAGTAGCTTAAGAGTGATAGATCTGTTTTATAAATTTGTAGCCTGGGAGCATTTTTCACTTTAGGTGGTTTACCTTTTTTTTCCCCCTGCAATATAGCTCTCAGATAGCAGTCTCTTTTTACTCATGAGACTATTTTTTTCTTCTCTTGTTTCAGAACATAAGATGAAGATGCAGAAGTTATTTTGGTTTAATCAAGCAGATTTAGTGACTTCTTTTTGCTTATTTTGTCCATGAGATATAATTTACTATTACCAAAAAGGATATAGTCTGCATAATGCCATGGAAAGTAACTGGTCCACAGAAGCTGTAGGGAGATTTTGCAGTGAAGATAGACTAGAGTTCTAGTCTATCTAGATCCCTCTGCAGGGCCTACTGTCCCTCAAGAGAGTCAACAGCACCTCCCAGTTGGTATCATCAGCAAACTTGGTAATGGTACCTTCAAATCCTGCATTCAGATTGTGGATAAATATATTGAACAGAACAGGCCCTGGAATTGAACCCTGAGGAGCTCTGTTGGTGACTGGTCACCAGCCAGATGTGGCCCCATTCACTACAATGCCTTGAGCTCTGTCTTTCAGCCCGTTCTTCACCTAGCACACCATGAACCCTCTCATCCTACAGTTGGACAACTTGTCCAGAAGGATGCTGTGAGGGACAGTATCAAAAGAGTTAATGAGATCCAGAAAATCTACATCCACCACCATCTCGTCATCCACTAGGTGGGTGACCTTATCATAGAAGGGTATTAAATTAGTTAAAAAAGGACTTCACTTTTGTGAACCCATGTTAATTGTGCCTGGTGATTACATTATTCTTTAAATGCCTTTCAATAGTACTCAGTATAGTCTTCTCCATAGTTTTTCTAGGAATCAAGGTTAGCCTAACAGGTTTGTAGTTCTCTGGGTCTTCCCTCACGCCAATTTTGTTGATTGGAATAACACTGGCTAGCTTCCACTCAGCAGGGACTTCACCAGACTCCTAATAAGACCTTCAGATCAAGAGGGATCCTGCTATAATATCTGCGAGCTTGTTCAGTACTTTGGGATGAATCCCATCATGAAGTCCCACGAATGACTTGTGGCATTCCGCTGATATAGCTTGTCCCTTACAAGAGAACAATCGTTGGAAGATAGCTATGGTCTTGATGTTGTGGTCAAAACCACATGGATCTTGTAAAAGGTGTCTGAATTTAAGGTTGTGATAACTGATTTTGGCTTACTTCAAAAGCTGATTTGGGATTTGCAGAAGTAGAAAGAGAAAGGAGTGGAACTGGCAAGACTTAAGGGCAAAGCAAATGACAACCTTTAAATTATCTGCCTTTCAAAACCTAGACATGAGAACAGGATTCCTAAATCTCAGCATTCAGTTCTTCTCAGCAAGCAGACCAGATGTTTTTGTCTGCTCTTGCTGGTGTCTCACAACTATGCCACTACTGGGAGATGCAGAAAGGTGTCCTGGGTCCCAGGTCCAGTTGTGTCTTGGCCCCGTGCTAAGACATAGTCTTTCCTTGCCTCTGCCTCTCCCTTGCTTCTGGCAGCACTGGCACACAAGACAAAGGGGAGCAGGGGAACACGTACCCTTGTGTGAGTGGCTAAAGGACCAAGACTGGAGACTGCACTCTGAAAAGTATTTTCGAGAAGACAGAGCAGATAGGAGCCTTCTGTTGGTATCTGTTGGTGAAGCACTGGAACAGGTTGCCAAGGGAAGCTGTGGATGCCCCACCCCTGGAGGTGTTCAAGGCCAGGTTGGATGGCGCCTTGGGCAGCCTGATCTAGTGGGAGATGTCCCTGCTGATGGCAGGGGGTTTGGAACTAGATGATCTTTAAGGTCCCTTCCAACCCTAACTGTTCTGTAATTCTATGATTTTATGATTCTATGATTCTATGATTCTATGATTCTATGATTCTGTGATGCTTTGATCTCCTACTCTGTTATTCCAAGTTATAAGGATTTTGCTGTCATCCAATGTCCAGGCCATGATGATGATGATGTAAGGTGTGTGTCTGTATAGCTGCACATGAGAAACTTATTTTCATTTTAATTGCTTTTTCGATTGGAAATCTGTTTTAAAGTCACATGAAGATTTTGAATTTAAAATATCAAATGTTCTGAATCAGGCAGGAGGCTTGCTTGAAATATAGTAATTATGGTCTACTGGTTTCAGTACGTAAAACAGGGACAAGTCCATGGCTACACAGATAAAAACATAATTCTATCAATCCCTGAGATATGAATACTTGATTTCTTAACTTTAATCGTTTTTTTAAACCCAGTATTTGTCTAAGGGTAACTAAGTTGGAATGTTATAGTTTGTTCTTTGGTGTCTGACATAATTTTTATCCTTTGCTATTCTGTTTGCTTGCCATTAATTATATGTTATTCTATTTATTATTACATTTTGGTTTGATTCAAAGGAAATGTTACCGGTGAAATATATTGTCAAAGTCAAGTATGCTTTCTTTCCAAAGAACTGAAGTAGTATATACTTCCATCCATAGTTTGACTGAAAACCTGCAGAAAGCCCTAATTTTCTTATCAGTCTGTTACTTATGCAGAAGTTTTTGCCTTTGAAGGCTGCAAAAAAAGGGCTCTGAAGGTTTTAGGGTACAAAACTCTTTCTTCTTTAAGAAGCATCTTTTACTTTTGAATTTTATCTGTAAATAATTAATGAAGCATTCATTTTATTGACGTATGACTCTGACCTTTTATTTCCTCAGCCATCATGTACGTAATGGGAGCACTTGGTCCTGCAGCTGGATACTTGCTAGGAGGACTTCTTATTGGTTTCTATGTTGATCCTAGAACTACAGTTTATATTGACCAGAGTGATCCCCGATTCATTGGAAACTGGTAAGAAACAAGCGTCTTCCAAAACTACTCTCTAAATTGCCTGCAGGGAATTGAGACAAATTGGGAAATTGTATACCTTGAGGTCTTGTTTAAGGTTGTAAAAGGAGGCCAAGAAAGACCAGATTTCTGTTGATTACTACGTGCTAGCCTCTGACAGAGAAAAACACTTGCCACAGAAGTGCATAGGCACATTGCACAGAAAACCTCCTGCTTTTGGTTGCTTCAGGACTGTCTCTGACCACTGTGGGCACTGACTGACAGCATGCAGCGTGGGGATGGCAGGGCATGTTGCAGGAGGCCATTACCCAGGGTCAGGCTCTTCCTGGTGGAATGTGAATTAAACCCTTCTTTAGTTTTCCAAAGCAGGAATCACAAAATGCAAGCTCTGCTGCCTAGATGAGAAATGGTAAACTTTGTTTACCTGATCTTGGGGAAGGAGGTAGAATGTGGTCAGAACAGTCTTTCTGGTCTTGTTTGTCAGGGTGATGGCTCATGTTTAGGCAGCAGGTGATGCAAACCATCACATTATTCTCAAGTAGATAGTAGGCTTTCAGCAGCACTGAGACAGCCATAATTGTTAGCTGATCTCTTTCAGCAGACTTTGATACATGACGTTCTTGAAAATGAGTCTTTGATGAAGCAGGTCTTGAGGAGTCTCTAAGTGGCTTTTCTCAGATAATTATAAATCTGCCTTGAAATTTTTGTGCAAGCCCAGAAAAGACTTAAGTTCATCATCTAGGAGGAGACCTCTGCTTTCTGGGTGTGGGGTGCAGTGTGAATTCTTGTGCACTGGATTTGTGTTTGTCACTGCCGGTGCAGCCAGATCATATCTGTTTCTATTTATCCTACAGTGATCTCTTCTGATTGTTTGATGTGAAAAATTCTCTCTTTGGAGTATTCTTAAGCCTTTGAAGATTTATTGCTACTTTATTTGTCATACTTAGTCCAAAAGCATTGCTGTACAGGGCTGACTAGCCAAATTTTCAGTGGGAGAAAGGCAAACCTTAGTGCTCAGTTAACCTATTACCTTGGGTTTAATGACTCTGTGCTCTCATAAGTATACTGACTTACGTAATAGAAAAAAATTGTCGTGTAAATGTGTTAAAAACATGCTTTGACTATTCTTGAATAAAATATTAGACATAAAAGAAAAATATTGTACATTCTTCGTAAAACTTATGTTTCGTGTGTTTTTAAGGACATGTCAGAACTGGTAGTCAACATCTGCTCAGTACTTTTCAACAGAAATCATGGATTAGGCCATAAATATATTTAATAATTGAAATCTGTGGAGCTATACAATTGTGGGGTAAGCTTTACTTTATACTGCAGCCACTGATGTTGCTTGAAATGCTGGCATATCTTTGTGAGGTTTACCTTAAACAGCTCAGCTGAAGGTAAAACAGCCAAAGCAGCATGGACACATCAGTTTGCTGATGTCGGGTCGTTTGTACCAAGCTCTGTGCCACTGCAGATGGATGGCCACTACTGCTCGTTTAAGGCTAGCTTGGATACATGTGCAATGTTGTCATAGCCAAATGCATCAGGGAGATCAGTCAAAAAAATGCCTATCCTTGCTTATGCACTACAAATTTAACTATTCCCCCTCAAAAGACTGAGTGGTAGGGATGGATGTCCAGTGTTGGGGTGGATCCCTGGCATCCTGCAGGAATGCTGTAGCCACTGAGCTCTGTGGCAAGAGTTGTGTGAAGTTACCTCTTACAACCATTTCCATGAGCAGGCTTTGAGAACATATAGTGAACTAGGCTTTGCAAGCAAAACAGGGCCTAGTTTGGACATTTGGAAGATTTTATGTCAACTTGCTAAATACATTTTATGTATCTCTGATGTTTAATGTCACCTGAACAAAGTGTCTTAGTGATTTCAGTTTTACACAGGGGTGCCAGCAGAAGCGATGCAAATATGACTGAAGCAAGGGCAGAAAATCAGTTGTCATAGAATCTCAGCATGTGAGTGGTATTATAGCCAGCATACAAAACTAAAAGTCATTCAGTTTCCTTTTTCCATCATGTTGATTACATCTCTGGAGACTGGCTTTCCCTGAAGGGTGTTTCAGGTTCTTGTGTTACTTTTTCATTTTTGAGTTTCTCATTTTTTTTCTCTTTAATGGCTAGAAAGTATCCCTGCTGTCAGATCTCTAATAATTTGTTTCAAAATCGGTGATGGCCTCTCCTAAAGGTTCAGTGGCATCCACAGCATCTGTACCTTACTCCCTTTTCTCTTTTTGGAGCTTTTTTTGCTCATGAAAATGAAGACTCTCACAATGTGAGAATTGGTCCTTTGTCCCTTGCTACTCATTGACTGGCTGGTTGCAGAATGCTGTGCAACTTTGGAAGTACAGACTTGCGTTCACTGAAATGTGTTTTCTGGAACTGTGATATTTTCTCCTTGGAGAGAAGTGCCGTGTAGCCAAGTTTATTTTTATTTATGTAATCTAACAATTTGAAATGTAAGAGTAGTCTTGCACTTACTTCATCTGACATGCTTTTTGAAAGTAGGGCGCAGTTGAGATAAGTTAATGGGCAGTTGTAGTTGAGATTTCTCAGTCTTGTCTCCTTTGAAGTAAATTAATGTCTTGGATTCTCATCTTTCCTTAATGTAGCTATAAGGTTTCTAACATAACTTATCATAGGGGGTGGAAAAAATCCGCTATTAAAGGCGGTAATGATTACAGACAAAATGATATCAGCAACTATGATATGTGGCAAGAAATTACAGTAAAGCCTTTTTTTTGCTTAAGCTGTTCCATTCAAAGAGGTGTATTGCATATATGCAGGATAAACCTGATAAAGCGATTAAGTAGTTATTTCTTCAGGTTATTTCTGATCTGATTCTTCCTTAAGCTTCACAGAACTTGGGTTTATGCTCCAGGGTTTTGCACACCTGGGCTTTCTGTAGGTGCTGTGGGCTAAATTACAAGCCAGCTGTCTGTGCCAGCCCATTGAAAGTTGAAAATGGCTTTTTATTCAAATGTGGTAACTGTAGGGACGTCTATTAGAAATCGTTCATCATGTTGTTGTCTTTGAGAACTGTTGATGTGTTGTATAGGGATCTCATTAGTTGTGGTAGAGCCCTTGGCAGTCTGTCAGGTGCTTTGAATAAAATTTTCTCTTGGTCTCACTTTTCTGAGTGTTTGCCTTATTCTGAATCTATTTAATGCTTGGATATTTCCATATGGTCTTTCATCAGCATTCCACACAAGAAGTTTAAAGGAATTCCCCAGCACTGTCTTGTCCTTTCTTAGCTTTAATTGCTTTTATTTGAGGTCCTAGGGCTTGTGCAGATGCCTTTGAGGTATTCTCCTGCATGTTTTCTTTGACTTTGGAAGCCAGAAAATCAAGGGCTTTTTAATTAATGTATTTCTTGTTCTGACCTCTCATTTCCCATTGTAGGTGTCCTTATTATTTCTGATATAGCCTTTTGTCTGTTTTCCAAGTCTTTGATATTTCTCCAGAAAGATGTGAAGTGTAGACAGTTCAGATAATTGCATTCAGTGACATCTCCAGCACTCAATATGCTATCATAATGGTCCCGCTGGATTTTAATTTCATCTCCTGCTACATCACAGGCCCCAGTCTGCTTTGCTGTTTCCTGCTGAGTGGGTGGTTTTGGATTTCTGCGTATTATCGCCACAGATTGTTTCTTTGATCAGTGCCTTGGCAGCTTCTGCCTTTGAGATCCTGAAAGGGATATTACTACATTTTTCTACAGTATACTGATTTATTCCCTGTCTGATAGTGCTGACTAATCCTCCTAAAAGTCTGCTTTCTAATCTGTGTATGTTATCAGCTAAAATGAATGAATAGAGGATTTTCTGTTTACATAATATCAAAACTTTAAGTCACTTAGATTTGCCTTGCAAAAGCTTTCTGTACACTCTTTCTAACAAAAATGGTGTTACACATGGCTGTTTGGTATTTGCCTTTGCATAACTATTTACCACACAAACCATTACACATGCATATGTGTTTCCCTTAATATAAAAATACAGTTTGCAATACCTTTGCGTTACATATATGAGGCCAAATGTTTTTTTCTTGTGCAAATAATCCTGTCTACTTAATGCTTCTAAATGTTTGAAGTTTGAACAAATATACAATTAGTAGCTTCTTTTTTTCAAATGCAAAGGGTGTACAAAAAATGTAAAAATTCTTCTTGTATTGGATTTATGTGGCAAGGTTTTGGTAGTGGTAAGGGGCTACAGGGTTGGCTTCTGTGAAAAGCTGCTAGAAGCTTCCTCTGTATCCAGCAGAGCCAATGCCAGCCAGCTCCAAAATGGATTCACTGCTGGCCAAGGCTGAGCAAATCAGCAACAGTGGTAGTGCCTCTGGTATAACATATTTAAGAAGGGGTGCAGCAGCAGCAGTCAGAAGGGTGTGAGAATATGTGAGAGGAATGACTTTGCAGATACCATGTTCCTCAAAGGAGGGGGAGGAAGTGCTCCAGGTGCACCTGCAGCCTGTGGTGAAGACCATCATGAAGCAAGCTTTCCCCCTGCAGCTGATGGAGGTTAATGGTGGAGCAGATATCCACCTGTACTCCACGGAGGACTCCATGCTGGAGCAGGTGGATGTGCCTGAAGGAGGCTGTGACCCCATGGCAAGCCTGCACTAGAGCAGGCTCCTGGCAGAACCTGTGGGGTCCAGGCTGGAGCTGGTTTGCTGACAGGACTTGTGGCCCTATGGGGGACCTATAGTGGAACAGCTTGTTCCTGAAGGACTGCATGTCATGGAAAGGACTCTTGCTGGAGCAGTTTGCGAAGAACTGCGTCACATGGGAATGACTTATATTGAAGAAGTTCATGGAGAACTGTCTCCCATGGGAAGGACCTCATGCTGGAGCAGGACAAGAATGTGAGGAGTCCTCCTCCTGGGGAGGAAGGAGCTTCAGAGATAACGTGAGATAAAGTTCCATTCTCTATCCACCTGTTCTGCTTTGGGGGAAGAAGTAGAGATTGCAGTAGTATAGCTAAGCCCAGGAAGAAGGGGGAGATGGTGAGAAGGTGTTTTAAGATTTGTTTTTTATTTTCTCGTTGCCCTATTCTGGTGTGATCACCAATAAATTAAATTAATTTTCCCCAAGTCAAGTTTGTTTTGCCCATGACATTAACTGTTGAATGATCTCTGTGTCCTTATCTTGACCCATGAGCATTTTGCTATGTTTTCTCTCTCATGTCCAGCTGAGGAGGAGAGTGATAGGACAGCTTCAGTGGGCACCTGGCATCCAGCCAGGGTCAAGCCACCACAGTTCTGTGAACTGTGATTTGAAAGCAAAGAACTTGAGTCTTTCATTGTCATGGTTTGATATGGCAGTAATGTGATTGACTTCACTGAAACTTCCAAATGCTAGGGTAGAATAGTTAGATCAATCTTGGCTGGCTGTGGGATGCCCACCAAGCTGCTGACTCACTCGTGCTCCTCAGCAGGACAGGGGGAGAAAATGTGATATAAAGCTTGTGGTTTAAGATAAGGACAGGGCGGACATTTACTGGTTACCATTATGGGCAAAACAGACTTGATTTAGGGAAGTGATATATAAGGAGATGGGACACGGGGGTTGCCAACAATAACACTGTCTTTGCTGCTCCTTCTTCCTCATACTCTCCCCCTGCTTCAGCATGAAGTCCCTCCCGTGGGAGAGTCTTTCATTAAGTGATCCGGCATGGATACAGAGTTTTTTACCCTTTCTTAAATAAGTTATCAGAGACGTGCCAGCATCGCTGATAGCCTCACTTTTGAGCAGTGATGGGCCTGTTTTGGATCTGGCTGGAGCTGACTGTCTGACATGGAGGCAGCTCATGGCATCTTCTCACAGAAACACCGCTGCAGCCTCATCTGCTACCAAACCCCTGACACATAAACACAGTACAATTAGTTTAGTTGACAGTGAGAACTGCACTTTTAGTACATGGGAAGAACTGTGGATGAATTCAGAGGTTGTCCTTTGTGGAAGCTTCTATATGAATTTGTCCACATCTCCCTGTAATCTTTCATTCCAAGATGAATTCAGAGGAGAGAGTATATTATCTGCTACTCTACTATCAGCCTTCTGACTACAGAAGGTTAACTCTAGAGTATTTTCTAGTAAGGAACTTTTGCCCATCTGTGTTGCTGTGGTAAAGTTCATTAAGCTGCTTGGCCTGAGGGAGGATAACTGCATGCCTGCTGTCTGAAGGGCACTTTTCTGGCACTCCATACATTGCCTCTTCTGTGGGTAAGTCTCGGGTCATTCTATATGAGCCAAGGGATCATTGCAAGGTTGTTTATAAACCTTTCTTATAAGACGGGGTTGCGGGGAAGGGAATTCTTTGTGAAGAGGTGTTACAGGTTGTGGTCACAAAACAGAGCTGCAAAGTTTTAGGCATAAAACCTGATGTGACTTGCAATATATCGTTTGTTTGTGATCAGGCTTTGGGAGCTCTTCATTGGGAAGGAAGAGTTGGGCAGTCAGGGCGATGAAAGGTAGGCACTGGAAAGTAGAACAGATTTAGCCCCGAAGTATCCATGTAGACATTTTATATTCTTATGGTGTGGATAACTTTTTTCATGTTCTCCAGAAGAACACTGTATTGCTTTACAGGGAATTATCCAAGAAAGAAAAAGTGAGTATCTGTTTCTCAGCACTCAGCACTGAGTTATTACCTGTTTACAGCAACTCAAAGCTAACACTTTCATAATATTTGGTGGGTTCTGAATAAATGCCTTTATCAGTAGACAAGCCAACAGAAACATCTTCTAATTACCAGTTTTAGCGCAGTGAAGTCTCTCCCCCACTCCAATCTTTTATTGTTAATGTCAATGCTCCATATTTTGCAAATATGTCTTTCCAACTAGTACAGACTGTAATAATCACTTTGTCTTTTTTATTTCATGTAATGCATTGGCTTTCATTTCTGTTCCTCTCTCCTGGCATTAGGTGGAGTGGATTTCTCCTTTGTGCCATTGCAATGCTCCTTGTGATATTTCCCATGTTTACCTTTCCAAAAAAGCTCCCTCCTCGACATAAAAAAAAGAAAAAGAAAAAGAAGGCAAACTCTGATGATGTTTCCAGTGATGATGAAGTCATGAAAGAGAAAACGAATAGCAAAATACAAGCAGACAGTGCAGTTCCTGCCTCTATGGGATTTGGAAAGAATGTGAAAGGTGAAGTTATTTTTTAATTTTTAACTGCTTTTGATTTGGTATACAAAGTCATCTAGGACTGTATGAGCAAGTAAGGTAAACCTACAATATCAGATCTTTCAGAATCACGTTGTCCCTTTGTCTGCAAAGTAGCTAAAATGTGGTGGAGAAGCAAGAAAATCATGTTGTCTGCTGTCTTCTTTGAAGAATCTCTGTGTTTGTGAGTCCTTGTACCTAATGTTTTCTTCTAAATCTGTAAAGCTAGTTGTGAGTTTTTTTTGCCTTCGAACCTACTGACCTCTGACTAGCAAAAGTGGTTCAGAGCTAGTTCTGTCAAGTTTTTCTCACAAACTCAGGGGAGTGGGAAGGGGAATTTCATCTTTGCTGGACTGCTTCCTAATCATTGCAGGCAATGTCACAGCAGAGAGACCGCTTCACCTTATTGTTGTGCCTGGAAGACACAGGTATGCAGACAAACTGTGTCTGGATGAGTTTGCTGATGCCGATTCTCTGTTTCTGTACGTAATTTCACCTTTCAGGTCATGTAGTGTCACTACAGGCACAGCAGGTGCACAGAAAACAAGTGCACTCTTAGAATTTTTCCTAGGACTTTTGCTCACAGAAATGAAAACTACTGTGTATCTCATTTTAGCATGTATTGTTTTATATATATCTGCCTAAATGTGTACCATACCTTCTACGAAATCCTATATTAATATTTTAGTGGAGTCACCAAAGTAGAGCTTATCATATACAAAACTTTTAATCTTCCCTAGAGGAGAAACTTTACCACATGGAGCAATGAAAAGCAGCATTTTATTCCATGTGTCGAAAAGATACCAAGCAAGTCAAGATAACACAGAGAAAAGTATTTTGCCATAAGCTGATAATAGTTTTCCCATTAGGTGTCATTTACCCTAGCAAAGAAGGCCTGCAGCAGGAATGCACTATCATTTAATTATTTTTCAAGTTTAAGTGGGCTTTATGGAATGAGATCATGCCTCAGGCTTCTCAATTGAGGTAATTTTGTATATAAAAGGAAGGAAAAAAGGATTGTATGTGTTCAAGTCATTTAACATTGCTTCTTCTGAGATGCAATGTACATTTTATACTTCCCAGTGAATTTCAGGACTTCATGTTTTTATAGCACAATGGGCAGAAACTCCACTTAGGCAGTAGCCAGGAGACTGATTATTTAGTAGGTCATGTCTTCTGGTCTGTACTAATAAATGTCAGTGATGCCATAGTCTGCCATGACAGAGGTCAGTGACATTCAACCTGTAAAATCTGTGCAGAAAGTCTCAGGGAAGAAGCTGTTTGTATTGATCTTCTGATATGATGTTGTCTTACTGGGAAGCCTGGCAAAATGATTCTTGTCCTGCTGTAACTTGTCCTGATTTCACATAAGCTAGTTCCCTAGATTAATGAAATGGAATTGAAAAGGCATGACAAGAGAGGGCCAGGGTCCTTTCTCCTGCAATGACTGCCGGCCTAGGCTGAAGAAATAAGACAAAACTGGCTCTGGCTGCAAACCTCCAACTTCAGTGACCTGAGATTTATTTTGGCCATGGCAGAGCTGGGACCAGATAAAAATACAGATATATCTTTGCTTTTTCTCATGTTTCAAGATTCAAGGACTTGGAATTCAGTCTTTTCCTATTTATATTGCAAGTAAACAATATGAGAGGGAGATTGCTTCTGATGCAGGTATCAAAAAAAACCCATTAAGTAGGTCACAAGAGGAAGAAAATTGGATATAGTTTATTGGGAGAATGAGGCGGTGTAGGTAATGTGAGCTAGAGGAGGTGTACAATGAAGAAGCCGTGGTTCAATTCCATACATGCAGATAAATTGTGAACTTGAGCAGACAAAACCACTGTTTCCTTTTATTGCTCTTAAAGTTTTGTGCCACAAAAATTTTGTCTGCTGTCCTTTTTACTTAACACTGTAAGAAAACTTACTGTGCAATTAGATAAAGGAACAGCATAAAGAAAACCAATGTGTATATTACCTAAAATGTATTGGTCTGATCTGAAGGATGTTAATTAATTATACGAATTTTGTAGTCTTTGGTTTTCTTTTGAACATTTTGAGCACTGTCCCTACATACAGCTCGCTCTTAAACGTGGAATCTTCCTGACTGCCTTTTCATGTCTACCAGCTGTCATATGCTCTTCCCAGTCAGTCCCTGCTGTGGGTGGGGACAGGCTAATAATGCTTATCAGGGCATCAGTGAAGGTAAAAGAATATCCTGAGGGTCTCGTCTCTCTTCTACTGAAGTGCTTCCTCCCCACAAGATCCGGACTAGAGTTTCTGCATTACCCAAAGATTAGTTGGCAGAGATCAGAAGAAGAGGAGGAGGACACAGTGGCCTCTGTGTGTGGGCATTTGGTGAGCACTCTAAATGTCAGAGAGTTCAGCAGGCCATGGGCTGGAGATCTTGCTGTGCCACTGACCTTGAGTGAGGTACTCTCTCCTCACCCTTTCTCAGACCATCTTAAAGAGCTCAAAATAGAAGAGGTTGGCGTGGCCCTGTGCAGTGATGAGCAGTATTAGCTGGAGCCTCGAGGAGCTGCTCTAAATCAAGTTAACAAAAGTAATAATCAGATCAAATTCACTCCAAACCTCCCTACTCTTCATTGGATATTAGGGGCTGTTCAACTCTCTGGCCACCACGCATGTCCTTTAAGCACATCCTGAAAATGCTTGAGGAATCAAGTTGAATGAGGTTGTTTAAATGGATGTGTGAGTAGATAATAGAAATGAAATACACGGCAAAATATTATTATAGAATGTTGTGATTAGCTCTATGTAGAATATATTTGAAGTACTCAAGTGTGACTAAAAATGCTCATTTCCATTCTGATAAACAAACCAGAAACTCCATCTCTAATCTTTGCTCTGCCTTGTACTGCATGAGAGCTGAAGCTGCCTCTGAGACCTCAATGTGGAGGCAGCCTCCAAGTTGCAGACTTGGATAGTGCTCTCCAGGCTTGGAGCACTAGCAGGATGGAGGTCCTCTGGCTAATATCTGCATCACCCTTAAAAGAGGCTTCGCTGATGGACTTAAAGAGGGCAGTGCTGTGGACTGGGATGGTTTATTCCCCTGGCTGTATGCATTGCACCGCCGTGGGCTAGATGCAGAGGAACAGGGATAAAAGAAAATATATTAAATGATGAAAAAGGACATGAAGTCAGAATTTGAGTTTTTATTGAAATTCCATTTATAGTGCTTTAAGAGTTTTGCTTAGAGCAGTATTCATGAATATTTGTATTGCTTGCAGATTTTTCTTATGCTTTTCCCTTATCATGAATCAAGCAGTGGTCCAGCACAGTAGTGAAGTAAAATGAATATCAACTAGTCAAAGACCATGAGGGGAAGAAAATTGCCAGTAGACTAGCAAACCAGTCCTGCAAGGCAGGTTTCAATTTATTCTTAGTTACATATTAGGTTATTAAAATAAAAAAGAAGATAAGGATGTTTAAGATTTAAGTTACTGCAGCCATAGTAAAAGATCATTTTAGTTTTAGGAATGTAATCAATAGAGATTTATTTGTTCAAAAGACAGAATTAAGGAGGTTGCAATTTCTCATAGGGTTCTTTCCAATGCACACTTGCAAAAAATGAGATATGTTTTCTGAAGATCTAAAAATCAAAACCTGACAAGTTTTAATAATGGCCTTGGAATCAAAGGCTAGGCCTATGGCTATTCACAGAAAAATAACGTGACATTGAAGTGCTTTACGTGCATGATTGATTATGTAGTACAAAAGATCCTTGAAGTTTTTAGCATTCTTGCTTTTTACTCAAATTAGTGTAGTTCAAAGATAAGAGATACTAGTAGTGTGTTGTTATTACAGGTTTTTAAATTCAGAAGTGTAATACAGATTCTGTTGCACAGAATTTGACTATAATCATAGGAGGAAACCAGGGAGAACCTAATTCTGAATATGTATTTTTATTTGCAAATTTCTTACAATATAACAACTTTTCCTTGTATTGCTTTTTATATGTCACGTGGAGCTTCAAACCTGAACTGCTTTAAGTGGTATGTATTAGTGCAGCATGCAGGAATAATCTCTGTTTTATTTCATGCCAAAAATTACAGTAATCAGCAGAGCTGTTCCCAGAAGAATCCTTCACAGGGGTGTGAGAGAACTTATGCTTATTCCAAGACACTGAATTTTATCTATTTATCAGTAGAAAATCCAATTTGAAAATGCTAATTAGTTTTGAAATTAATAATGACCTTTAGATTGAGTGCTCAGATGAGATGTAAGTAGGAGTCAACAGAAAGTACAGCTCTGCATGTGAACACCAAAGCAAAATGTTCATTAGCTCTGTGGTTATTTACCTAATCAGTTCTTCAATATCTTTAGATAAAAATATCTAAACTAGACATTTTTCTGAAGCTCAGTTTTACTGGGAAGAGCTAAACTTTACCAGGTGTTATCACATTTGGACCAGGCCCTTTAAAATAATGAATCCAACAATATTCTTGGGCTCAACACTTGGTCAGTGACTTCCAGTTCATTTCTACAAAGAGCAATTAGTTCATCATCCTAACAAAATGTTTCTTTCTGTGATGTCCAGTTTTCTGAAAGTTATGATCGCCTTTCTTTTTTTCTGCGTGTTTTCACGCAGATGAGCAACTGCCACCAAAAACCTCTGTTTTCATCAGGACTGATCTTGGCAGCCCCTCTTTCTCTTGGCACTCCTTTCTCCCTGCAGCAGCAGCACAGTCGTAACTGCTCCTCCTGTTGCAGGAGGAGAAGCACTTCTTCACCTTGTCCCCATGGAAATCCTGCTACAGATGCCCTGCTGCAGCCCTGTGGCAGCTGTTTCTTAAACTGTGGCATCTAGCCCCATGAGAGGATTTGTAAAAGCTGGGTTAGAGCATCTTGGCTCTTGTGCTTCCTTTTCTTTTTGCATCTAAGCCCTCATCTGCTATCCCAACCCAAGAAATCCCAAAAACAGACACAAAGCCAAAGCTCTTGAGGTTTCAGGGCTAACATCTGATGGTACTGTAGATCTTTCATTTTTTTCTCTTTCATTTCCTTTTGAACAATGAGATAAATTTGGATCAACTGTATTTTGAACATGGAATGTATTCGCCAATAAATACTGATATTTTATCTTTGTACTTGCTACTGTAATGTAGTTTCTGAAGGTGTACTGTTTTGTTACAGTTTCCGTATGTTCATATTGATATTGTTTTGTCTCATATTCCTTTTATCTTGTTTCTTCCTGTTCTTTTCTTACAAGCAGTGTCAAATTTTATTTTAAAAAAAGCTGTAGGTGGTAAAAAAAATTACAATTCAATTATATGAGTGCTTCTTAATACAATTTAGTCATTGCTTATTTACACCAAATTTTGTATTTAAATTTATTATGTTTTCTTCATAGAGGCAGCAAGAGAGCATTTGACTGCGGTAAAAGTATAAACCCTGTATTCATAATGAATTCAGTATAAATTTTGACGACTGGCATAAGCTAAGATTAGATGCAGTCAGAAAACTTAGGTGCTAATTTGCATCCTGACATGTTTTGACATGACAAGAGTCTTAATTCTGTTTCCTTTTATATAGATGACTGTTGGAGTCAATGGAGAAAGTGAGATCGGTTTTTGACTTGACAACTTTTAACATCAATAAAAATCCCACTCAGGAGTTCTTACTCACCATGTATTTATAATGGACCATGTATTTATAATGGGCACTCATGTAATTGAATTCAGTGGGCTTTGAGTCAAGCAGTGTTTGATTTCTGTATGAAGTAAAGAGCAAATAAAAAAAATCAAGCCATAGTAGGTTAGGTATAATACTTGAAAAGAAAATCTGATCTTGTTGTCGTAGAAACCCCCATATTTAAAGTCACGACATCTAATTTGAGAAAATTAAATCTTGAATAGAGTTGTCATCATCCTGTGATGATAATTTGACATCACTACAGGACTGAATTAAAAGTACGTAGGTGTTTTTTTTAACTACAGTGCTGAATTTCATGAGGTTTCAATATGTAATTTGATGGTAAGTGCAACATCGATGAATACCTTTTCAATTCAAATTAATGATGCACTCTCATTTTTAATTGATATTTTATCCCTTCTTAGAACATTATTGTACGCAAGGTATGTTGAGATTCATTGATATGGCTGACATTTTTTTCAGTATGCTTCGTCTGTGTCTATTGTAAATACTTTCAAATTGTGTAGAGAATGTTTAATTAAAAATACTTTTGTTCCCTTATCAAATGATAGTATTATTATCCCAGCTTTCCAAGTATGGTCCTTGAAGCAGAGAGTTACAGGAGGAGTATGTGACTTGTTTTCCTCCTGTGTAGTGCAAAACACAGTACTGCTGGTTCAGCACCATAATGTGCATTATCTCGTAAAAAATTTCAAATTAAGATACCAGAATAATTCCAAAATCACTACATTTTATTGCTATTTTTCTTTCCTTTATAGTATTACTATGTAGACACTCTTTATTTTCAGGTGGTTTTATTAAAACAGACCTCAGTTGCGTTTGTGAAAAGTGGGACTGCAGCCCCAGGGCGATGCAGTGAGATAGGGTAAGAGCAGGCAGCAAAGACTGCAATCCTAAATATGCACTCTTCGTTCTGCTTAGCAAATGTAGCCAGGGGCTAGCAGCCCATTAGTGCCAGTCCATCTCAAAGAAAATCAATTTGTTTTGTTTCAGTTTGCTTTTGTTTCTTGCTCATTATTTATAACATTTGTTTGTCATTTTTGCCATTTTATAGAGCTTCCAAGAGCAGCTGTCAGGATCTTAAGCAACATGACATTCCTTTTTGTGAGTTTGTCATACACAGCTGAGAGTGCCATTGTCACAGCTTTTATTACCTTCATTCCCAAGTTCATCGAGTCACAGTTTGGCATCCCAGCTTCCAATGCCAGCATCTACACTGGTAAGGCACTGCCACATAGTATAACATTGAAAGGGTTGGTGTTCTTTGACTAATGAAATGAAACAATGTAGGAAGGAACCAAAAATGTTAACCAAATAGTTAAAACAGGTGATTGGGTCAAGTTTTGTGTATGTGGTTAAACACTCAGGCTGTTATTTGATGTTTGTTGTATGTGTTTAGTAAAACATGAACCAATTTACATTGTTAAAGGACTGGGTTTTTTTCACATAAGCCTAGATAAGCATTTTCTAATGTGTTACTGGTCTTCAGGGAGGAAAAATGCAATAAAACCAAGCTAGAAAACCCACAGAAATTACTGCAATTTGTGTGCCTTAAAAGAACTTTTAAAGCTGTTCTTATTTAATTTGAGTTTTACTTCATCTTTGATCTTTAAAATATCCTGATCTTCCTTTTTCCCTAGTGACGAGTTGCTTATGTGCCCCTTCCTTCAGTTATCTCTCCCCTCCAGGCTGGTAGTTTTCTCCATATTTATGCAGTCGATGTTAATAAGTAATCATAGAATCCAATCAGGAGAGCTCCCCATATTCTCTCCTGCCTGTCGTTTCAGGTCTGAGAACCCTCTTTTGCAGGTATGGCACTTCCTGTGCTGCCACAGCAATGTACAACCAAATCCAACTTCTAACAGAGCTACAAACCGCAAAATCTTAAGCTCCATGCTGCTCTGTTGCAGAAAGAGATGGGAACTTCCCTAGGGAAAGGGACCAAACTGGGGCTCGTGTCATGCAGATCTTCTCAGTTGTCTCCTAGCTGCATTAAAGAAACTTGTCTTTATAACCATCTTTTTAACTTCTCCGTAGTGCTATTCCATATGGAATAGCTGGTAATTGCTAGTCAGGTCGGTTCTTTGCTCTCCCATACTTCTGGATATTTCACCCAAAAAGGAGTGATGGAGTGGAGAGTAGTTTGTGGGAACAGGGGTGAAGTATGGGGTGAATCTGCCCAGGGACATTAGTCAAGGAAAGAAAAAAGGTAGTACAAGAAAGAGAGGCAAAGACACAGCCACCTTACATGGGAATCATTTGTCACCTACAGTGGCTGGAAGAAAAGCGAGCAGTCTTTCTGGAATGTGGAGAGGAAACATCAGAGAAGCACCATGTGATGACTTCTCTTTGAGAGCTTGCTGAGATGAGATTTTCTTCAGGGCATGAAATCCCTGTGTTCTGTATATAAGGAAGAAATGTTGATTGATGGGACTGTGATTCTATCTGAAGCCTAGGCTAGCTACACACAAACAGGAGTTTTGCTGTAATAACTCTTGATAGGATGGCTGCTCCATAACTCGCTTTGTTCTCATGATAAACCAGAAACATTCTTGCCAGTCAAAATATTCAACAGCCAGTACATTGAAAGAGGCTCATAGCATTTTTCCTATCTAGCATGTGAAACTAAATTGTTTTTTCTCTCCTATAAATTACTTGATAAAGATTATTGCAATGAACCAGAAGAAGAAAATGAAATAGCTCTAGCTGGATGCGCAACATGGACAAGTGAGCACTGCTTCTACAACCCAAACTCCTAGACTTAGCATCAAAGTCAACAGTTATTAATTTTATAAATTCTTTTTGTTGGAAAAATGGGAAAAGGAAACTTGGAGATTCAGTACTAGACTGCTCCTGGCTGATCTAGTAAAAGACATGTCCAGTTTACAAACTTCTGATTAAGAAAAGAAGGACTTGCATGTTACTTGTATTACTACATCTATAGTTTGTATGTACATTACTAGCTGAGTAGATGAGCTTGCTGAATATGTTACTGATGCAATTTTTAATTGATTGTTTTCTGTCTCAATTCATAAAGAGGAATTCTTTAGTTAAGTCTCAATTTATTTCTATTTTTAAGCAAACCTGGCATTAATCATCAGGAAAAATGCCATGTGCCAAACTTCACGTCTTGAACTTGTGCAGCTTATGCTGCAGTCTTGTCTTGTGTGGAGTTTTGTTTTCTGTGTGCAGAGCAGGTGGCATTCAGCCTCCAGGCTTTCTCAAGCGCCCCAAAAAAAAGAACCTTGACTTTTTGTTACAGGTAGATCTTAGACAAATCCAGGTTAAAATTTTAGGCGCTTGGCTAGTGATTTACTTGTGAAAAAAGGAGTTGGAATTCAAACTATTTGTCATTGGAAGAACTGCACACTGTATATTGTAAAGCACTGCTCTGTTTATTTCTGTTAAATGGTTATAAACACATTGAATCTACCTTTAGTTCTAGAAAAGGTATAACATGTATCTCGGACAGAATTTGTTTGAAGATCTCCATAGTATTCCTTTAGAAGTGTAGCCTGCTCTGCAGATATTGCAGTTTTCTGTTCCCAGACTGTTAGTAGCTGTTAAGAACATCTTTTGCTGCTGTGAAAAGCCTCAAGTAGTGCAGCATCCTGAGAAGAGCAAAGAGGACAAAGCTTAAAAATGGCTGACTGAAAGCTGATATTGACTCGGAGCACAGTACCCAGGAGTGTATTTGGCACACACAGAATTCCTGTAAACCAAACTATTCTTATAAAATGAAGGAAAGTGCAGCACAACAGCTTAGTATTGGATCTTAAACTTTATTCCTCTAAATGCCTTTGAAAAAGGAGAATGCATGTCCTGATTAGATGCATGTGCTTTGCTTTGCTTTGCCCTGGAAGCTTGTCTGGAAGTGCACTGTAGTTGCTGTGTTTCTTTGACATTACATCACTTCTGATTTCACATCCCCTGTAGAAAAAGAGGGGCATAAGGATGAAAAGCGTGTACTTAGGGCAAAAGAACCTGTCAGGCTTCCTGACATGTAGGACGGAATGAGCACTTCTCTCTGTTGCCTTCACCACAAACAGCAAAATCTGCTCCTGCCTTTGCAGCATCTCCCAGCCCCACTTTTCATGGAGGAATTAGTCTTTATCACTCTTATGTGTAGGCTTTCCTTTAGCTTTCCTTCCTTCTGAACGAGAACAAGTCTTGGCGAGCAATTTGCTCATGTTCTTCTCTTCGTTTTTAATGTTCTGATCTTCATAATGTGGCAGAGGATGGATGAAACAGCAACACAGTATAGTTCACTAATGGAAGAACTGCTAACGTAATGCCTTGCAAAATATTTACATGCTCAGTTTTGACAAGGTACTAGACATAGACGCACAGATACTCTGTTCCAGTGAAAGGCTTATCTGTGCCCTCAAGAGCATAAGAAAGAAAAGGTAAACTCAGGTCCAAAAGAAGTTAAGAACTCAAAGCTAAGGAAGAAGTATAAAATACTGAGGTTAGTTTGTCGTTAGTAAGCCCTTTCCTTGGGCTACATCCTTACTTTATACAACTGATGTAGCCATGGATTTGGTCCATCGAATTTGGTTCTCCTAGCAGAGACATTTTAGAGGGTGTTGCAAGTGACCCCAGTCTGCCTTGGTGTGAATGTGGGCTTCTCTGACACAGATTTCATAGATAAGGGCATGCCTGGTAGACTCAGATGGCTGTTACTATTTTCACCCAGAGAGAACATTTCCAGTCTAAGTGTAAGGATTTGCATTATTTCTTTCTCTTAATCATATTCAGTCATTGAAAGTGAGAGATATAACACCCCGAGAGAGATATAACACCTTTGAACTTCATGAAAATCGTTTAGTTCTCCTGGAAGGACTTATACATGGAAATCCTGCTCATATGAGAAAGGCGTGTTCTGAGTCTGTGAAGTGTTATTATTGAGAATCTTCCTCATGAAATGATTTTTATTTTATAATGCCATTGGTGATGGCAGTATAATTAAGGCAGCAATGATTTTTACCTCTTATTTTTGATTTCATGATTGCAGAGTTTTGGAAAATACAATATCCCCTTCTCCTTTAGACAAACTAGCAGAGAATGACAATGCGTTGCAATAATATTAAAGATAATTGCAAGCGATACTCTTACTGGCTTCTTTAAAAAGAAGATCAACATCTTTAAGGATTTGGATTATGAAGTTTTGCTGCTTCTCCCTAGATGTAGATGCCGAAAGTTGTTCAAATTCCATATTTATGTGGAATGCATCTTTAATAGAAAAGACCTTATTTAAAGATCTCACATGTCCGTGAGAAGGAAAAGCCGAGGGAAGCTAAGAGGTGCAAGACATTTACTGACAACACTATCTCAGGTCCTAAGAAGTGACGTGTTGCTGAACTGCCACCTTATAACTGCAGCAGCAGAGCAACAGAAAATTTCTTTTGCGTCTAAAACTTACCCTAATTCTAGTATCTTAATTTCTTTACTGGTGTTTGATCACTTTACACTCCACATGTGTGTGCTGAGGTGAATGGGACTGTCGATGTGGGAAAATGCTATTCTGCTTAACTAAAGTATCCAAAAGGCAGAATTTGCATCCAGGCTCATACGTGCAATCCAAAGTGGGAAGGCTTTTGGGGTCTTGCCTGCAGTTAGCACTTGTGCTTCGCTGGAATTAATCATAAGAGTAGGAGGAGGAAGGTCTGTGTCCAAATTTGGATATCTTCAAATTTTCAGTAATTACACTGCAGCAATGTATATCCCTTCTCCCCATTCTAAAATAAATACAAAGCAATGTTTCTGCTTGTAAGTACAATAGTTCTCTTATAGTGCTTTGGCTGCTGGTAATATCATAAGGAGGCTTTTATTAATTCCTTGACAACACTCCAGAGATTTGAAAAGTCTGACTCAGTTTGTTAGCAGAGAATCAGACAATGGAGATCTTAGTGCAGCATTTGTAGTCAACTAATTAGGTAATGAAACGATATTTATGTTTTATATCATTTCTATAGGTCCTGTTGTAATATTGCTCAATTTTCTTCCTGGCAGGTGTGATTATTGTCCCAAGTGCTGGTGTTGGTATTGTCCTAGGTGGCTATATTATAAAAAAACTGAAACTTGGTGCGAGAGAGTCTGCAAAGTTGGCTATGATCTGCAGTGGTGTGTCTTTGCTCTGCTTTTCAACTCTTTTCATTGTTGGATGTGAAAGCATTAATCTAGGGGGAATAAATATACCTTACACAACTGGGTAAGTACCTTGGAATCATCTATGGCAAAACCAGCTTTTTCCAATAAGCCTGATAAAAAAATGTAAAAAGTGCTGATGCCTCATATGTTGAAGAAGTCACATGTTCAAATGAGAATTTGGTGAGTATTGTGATATAAACGTGCTGTTACTGTGTCACCCTTTGATTTTACATCTAATTTATAATGAAGTTTAAGTAATAACTCACCTTTTCAAGGGATGGGAAAATACATTAAAATGGACTTAAGTGATTTTTACAGGAAAATAAGACTATTATGCTCTGTGGATAGCTCAGAGTTTAGTTGGTGTTTCAGAATGTTTTCTGCTCATGAAAATTGTGAGAATACCAAAAGGATTATAAAGACTATTTCTGAATAAGTTTACTTATTATCACTGTAATAACATCTTCAGTCTACAATCCCTGCTTTAGAAGAATCACTTGGGCAGTGGTGTGTGCTGCTTCTGAACCCCTTACCAGCTGTATGAATGCTCTCTAGCACTTGCTGGATTGTCATCAAGACAGGGACTGGATCACAACCCCTTAAGGTATATTGAGGATGGAGAAGGCTGCCATGAAAAAGAAGATGTGCATGTAGGATGGTATTGGGAGTGATGGATTTAGGCTGTGACATTAAGAAGTGCATGGAAGGGCGTTTTCTTAAAAATGAAGGATATTTGGAAGTAAAACAGTGCGGTAAAGGTCATCAGAAGATGTTTCACTGGAAGGTAATTCCTCAGAAACCTGATCATGAGCTTTTATTTTCTTTCTTATTTTGTGATTTGAAAGACAGTGTAGAAGGAAAAAACCACAGCCCTGCAGTGGGGCAGTGAGCAAGCCAAAAACAAAATGCAAAAATGGGAAAGGAAAGGTGGAAGAAAATAGGCACTTTTTACACAGAGGATGTTTGTATTTTGCTGGATGTTAAATCCATCGCTGTCAGACTTAAATCCTGGAGCAAGGAAAACCAGCAACTGAAAGTCAGAAGCTTATGGAAAGCTGTTTTACTCGTTTGTGTTCTTAATACCTAGAGTTAAAGCTTGATGCTGAGAGGCTGACTGTAGAGGGAGCAGCGTGGTGATATATCCTTGTTTGAGAAGAGTGGTCTGAAGAAGGAGAGAATGGGGATGGGAAGGGAGTGAAACGCTTTGATTATACACCTTCTGTTGATATCTGTGACAGCTGGTGAGTGCAGATGAGGAAATGAGAATTATTAGGAATTAAACCATAAATTTAAGATAGCAATTAATTGAACTGTGTGGCAAGTCAGAACATCCCTGCCTGGCTAATGAGAAGGCTGTAGTTCCTTGTTCATGGAAAAACTACTATTTAATTTAAATCTACTTCTAAACTGAAGAGAAGGCAAACTATTGCTATGTAACATTAAGTAACAACCTTTGCAGTATATAAATAGCATGTGTCTATTCACAGCTGTTCTGAAAGTTTGCAGTAGCATTACTTTTTTACCACCTTCAACTAATTTTCTTTTATTGAGAAAAGAGGTGAGAGATGCTAATGGCAAAATTCTCGAAAGTGTTGAGGTATGTCAACTGTTTGAAATCGGTATAAAAATCAGAATGCTTATACTGTAATGTCAAAATATTGAGAATTACTAGCATGTTACAAAGCATGGTTCAGGACTTCGCAAACCCAGCCCTAAATGATTTTTTAATGCAGAGATCAAATCCAAAATTATTGTCATAATGGTAATAAAGAAGCAATGCTACACATAAATTCAGCTTGAATATCTGACATGATAAACATTCCCTTAATCCTCATGGTTCAAAGTCACGCTTCAAATCACTTACTTGGTAGGCAACTCTATAACTCAGGTATCAAAGAATGTTATTGTCCATGTAACAAAAAAGCATGCTTTCATTTTGAGGTTTAATAAAACACATTCTTCATTCTCTAGTTCCAATGCAGTGCAGCATATGGACATCAAAGCCAGTTCATCAGGGCAGATCGAACAGGAGAAGCAGTACAGCTACTTGGTTCAGAGTAAATCTCTTGCATGATGCTCGCCCTTAACATGGCTATGCTGGGTCTGATGTCTGAGCTACCTGCACTGCCAGCAGCCCAGAGATCTCTGCTGCATTGGGCATGTGGACACACTCTGCAGGAGAATCTTCTCTGGCCAAACATATTCAATTGTACCGTTCTTTTAAATTTTAGGTTTTTTTTCTGTGATGAACCGAACCATTAACCAGTACAGAGGAGAAGGATAAGCTAAGTGTTAGTTAACATAGAAATAAGTACTCACCAGTACTCAGCAAAGTAGGCAATGATATTTCATAATTCAGTATGTTTCGTAACTCAGTATTTTTCTAACTGTACCAGCTGTGAGGAAGTGAATAGGACCTGGAGGCATGCACAGATTAGAATACATTTGCAAGGATTTTCTGCTGCTTTATGTTGAGCACAAGCAGTTTTGTCATTGTTGTGTGTCATCAGCAGATCTGTTATCAGGAAGGTCAAGGGCACAACTGTGTTATGCATCTCAGGACTTGTTGTTCTGTGCCCCAGCCTTTTCTCTGAAGGCATGCTTGATATTTCAACACAATATAAGGAGCCTTATGTCAAACACAGTATGACAGCCCTTCTCTTGTACCATAACCAGCATCCGAATAGGAAGTTCTGAATCAGCAAATTGTCTCCTTATCCAGACAGCTTTTGAAGATGTCCAAGGAGGGAGACCCCACAACTTCTCTGGGCAACCGATGCCAGTGCCCAGTCATCTTCACACTGAGAATATGTTTTCTGAGATTCAGAGGGAATCTCCTGTGTTTCAGTTTGTGTCCATTGCCTCTGGTCCTCTTACTGGGCACCACTGGAAAGAGCCTGGCCCTGTCCTCTTTGCATCTTTCCCTTCAGTTATCTATATACATTGATGAGAATCCCCCTGAGCCTTCTGTTCTCCAGGTGGGAGAGTCCCAGCTCTCTCAGCCTTCCCTCAGAAGAGAGGTGCTCCAGGGGCACTTCACTAGATTCTCTCCGGTATGTCCAAGTCTCTTTTACTGGGGAGTGCAGAAGTGGACCCAGCACTTCAGGTGTGGCCTCAGCAGTGCTGAATAAAGGGCAGATAGCAGAGATCATCTGCTTTGGTTGTTTGTAGACCTGTCTTTTCCATGCTGTTTTTTGTATAAGGCAACTAAAACAGGCTCCATGGGGAGCTTACTTAAAGTGACTGATTCCTGGATTAGTTCAGTTCCATTTCTCACATTTCTGGTATGTGACACATCAAAAGAGACCCTTTTTGATTGCTTTCTGTTACTTTGGTGCAATTAAGGTTTAGTTAAAGAATGCAGTTGACTTACTGAGGCACTTTGCATGAGAAAAAAATAATCCTATTCTTTTTCTTGTACCACCAGTTCGCATTTCTGTTATTCTTGTATCTCTTTAGGTCAGTTGGTTCCCTTTACTTGAAAGCAGTGACTAATTGGATCAGAACAATAAAAACAAAGAAGTCCAGCTAACGCAGTGAGAGGGTCCCTTGTTTGACAACTACACAAAAATTGCATCATTGCTGCAATTCCAGCTGCTTGCCAACAAGGAGGTTGCAAATCTCTGCCATCCATACCAAGCCAAAAATACTGCTATCAAATTAAGAGAGTCCTTTTTATCATATAATTCATGTTAAGATTATAGAAATTATATGGTGAGGAATTATCTCCTTTCCTTTGCATTTCCTTGGTCTTGTAGGTTACTACAGTGATTTAAATAAATATGAATAAAACTATGTGGAAACCAGTTCTTTTTTTAGAAGTTACCAATACATAGTCAGGCAATGTGGTTTGTTTTGTTTATTATGTTTGTTTGTTTTCTTAAGTCACATTTCATTTAGATTGTAGCCTCATGTGTAAAGGGTCTACCTTTTTTTTCTCCACTGTGTGTGCATTGACTGCTGGCACACTGAGGTTTCAGTCCAAGCCTGAGTATCTGAAATAACAGGTCATAGCTCTAAAAATTCCAGGCAATAACTCTTGCCTCATACTTTCTGTTTTCTTACTTTACTCCTATGCCACAAGCCTTCCACAGAGTAATAGTTGGAGAGGAGAACTGAATTTAGAGGAAAAAAAAAAGGGGAATTAGAGTCCCTTTTATCATTAGTTGCATCCAATAAAGGTCTCTCCTTTATTAGCTTTACCAGCAGCATGTCATGGAGACACAGAACAGCCTCCCTGAGAATTGAACAAATGCAATTTGTCCAATGGGATTCTGGGTTTTGTCCCGGCGCATAAGTTTAGCAAACTTGGAGTTGAATCTTATTAGAAGCAGTGTCATTGTTTGTAATTGAAAGACTAGTTCAGGAAATGCTGTCATATGGGGCTGGTTTCTGTTAGCGTGCTTGTGCATGACGGGTGTCCTTGGCAGGTCAGGTGAAGCAGGACTGCAACTTGACAGCATCCGCCCCAGCTGAAACTTAAGGGGAAAGCTGTTTCTCATCCTGTGTGTCTACAGCAGTGAAACTAAGCTGCTTTTCCCACACGCCAGCTCATGAGCAGGACTTGCTAGCTTCAGTGCAATTACCATAAAAGCCTGCTCTTTCTGACCGAGACAGGTAAATCTGCCATGTGCTGTGCAGTAATTCAGGGATCAATCGTCTGTTTTCCTTTGTGTACAGTAGGCAGCTTCCCAGTGTCAGATTATGATTAGTAGAGTACTTTGGTTCATCTTATTGCTGGAAACATACATACCTTCTAGAAAAAAAAATGGATCACTACTGGGAAAAGTGTTCATAGAAATATTTTATGGTATGTGCTATATCTTTATATATTATTTCATTAGTTTCCCATCATTGAAAGAGGAGTGAACAAAGAGTGAAGAATGAAGGTAATAAAGATGAAAGCATGAACCTCTTACAACCATCTGATAATGAGCTTTTAGAAGCAGAGTTAATAGATGATTTTGTGTATTACATGTTCTTGAAAGGATGAAAAAAATAATCTCTTTGCGTGCAAAGCATTTGCTGTAAACAACAACAAAAAAAAATCCCCCAAATAAACCTTATAGTGATTTGCTGACGTACAAAAGGTGATGAAAGCTGGAGAGACACAGCTTGCAGTGGCTTGTTACTAATTTGAACATATTTGCTTTGCGTATCAGTAAACTTAAGGCTTCTTCTGGGAAACGAAAAAAAGCCCCTGAGATTAAATGATCACAGTGGTCTCAGGTCAGTTTCCAATTTCATGCTTCTTGTTTCTTGCGTGCCTGATTTAATTCACCTTTATTTTTAAGCTCATTTCCTAATCTCTGTGTCATGGTAATGATCAGCAATCCAGCTGAAGTGAGTTAACTACGTAAGCAGAGCAAGCTGGGGTGCAGGCTCCTCCTGCCCATGGAACGGCATGACCCATCTGCTGCTGAGAAGGGTTTTGAGTGTTGGCGGGATGAGAGGTCAGAAGAGTGCTTTTCACAGGGTGGAAGAGATTGGAGAGGGGAACCCAAGCTGTGCCTTTCCCAGCAGCCTGGGCTGTCCCCAAACTTGTCTGTGTGTAAGGTGACAGAACCCTGCTGGCAGCTGCGATGTGGGCATGAGGCAGGCTGGGGAGCCAGTGCTTACCCCAAGTATTCAGGCATCTAGGACATCTGGCTCAGCAGGCTGCCAGGGAGCTCCTGAAACTCCAAAAATGCTGCTTCCCCTGTTGGTGTGAAAAACCTGTGTCACTGTGCTGCTGAAATCGGTATGCTCCCGAGGAATGTTTTGATGATTTGGTGTTTTCCTTCAGAGAAAAGGTTTTGTTGAGAGATTACTGGAAAAGTCTGCCTGTTTCTGTATTGCACGTTGCTGTGTATAGCTTTCTGGAATCTAGTGTGATATAATAAGACAAGTTTCAGCTGATAGCTGAGAAGGCAGCAGAACCAATATCAGCCCTGGATATTTAATTTCCTGCTCAAGCTTCAACTTGTTTCTAAAACTGTGCCTTGTTTGTTTATGGCTCAAGAAACAAAACACTCAGAAAGGCTTTGGTTAACATCCAACAAGACCATAATGTGTAAAGTAGCTCCATGAGCTAAATTTGTGAATCCGATTTGTGTGATCAGTAGACAGTCAATAAATATTTAAGAGCTACTTAGTAGCATTTGATCGGCTGCGAAAGTGCCTAGCTGGGAAGACATCATATTCAGCAAAAGCAAATAGTGGTGTATATATAAGTACATTAAAAATGAGTCATGTGGAAGCCACTTAGTAACAGCCACACTGCTTACTGTCACTAATGGCAGGATGGCAGGAGGTGAGGTGAGAGATGACATGGGTGACACTTGCTGTTTGTAGAGTGGCTCCCAAACCGAGTCTCTGATGTATTTGACTGTGGAGGATAGGAACAGAAAAACATCCCTTATAGTCCATGGGGTGGTTAAGTACAGTGCTGGCTGTTTACTTTTACAGTGGTCCTTCCCACACGTTAGAGACGTGAAGGGAAGAAAACAGCAGTCCTTGCGTGGCTTCGCAACCCTGGCAGTCTGTGAACATGTGTACAGGATCTTGGGGATGCAGACACGAATCCAACCCAGATTCCTGTTCAGCTCCTGCCTGGCTGAGGAGGTGCTAAAATTCCCTGGATATCTACTTATCTGCTTAGAACAGATACTTGAGCTGGTTTTAAACAGCAGTGGCCTCTCTGTGGCACCATTGAGCAATACTGAGAGCACAGTAAACAAGGCAGCGACAGTTAATTCAATATTATGCTTCAGAGCCTGGTGTGGAGAAGTTGTGCATACCAACATAATTCCCAAAGTGAGAATTTTGCTTATGGCACATGTGCAATTACTCATGCCCCAACAGAGCTCAGTGCTTATTTAATGTTTAAAATCTGCCTGGTTTTGCAGATCCTGCAGGTGTCAAATTGGCATTTGTTTTCAGAATTCAGGTCTTCTGGATTGGACTGCACACAGCCCACAGGCACTCACCTCTCAGGTGTGAGAAGGCAAAAGGTCACATTCTTCTCCTGGCATTGAAGATTTTCATACATGCATTCTAGCCTCTGGAAAAAGCCTTCAAATTTTGCTCCTGTAACCTCTTTTCTTTATCACATTCAACCTTGCATGGATTGCCTCAATATTCTTTGGAAATGGGGTTTTCATATCTAATCAGTGGACTACTGTATAAACAATGGAATGGGGGAAACTTTTCATTTCCATTTGTGAAAAAAATGTCAGCTAGTTTATAAGTATCAGCCAGGAAAAGGAAGGAGGGATAGCCTGAGTCATGGAGCTAGGCAATTTCAGCCTCTTGGAAGAGGATCCAGAAGCTGTGCCCCTCTGTGGATTGAGGCCAAAGTTTGTGAAACGCTGGTGAAAGGTAGCACATGGAGTATTCAAAGTAACCTTTCAAACTAAAATAGCGATACACCAAAGGATTTTGGTACCCCTGCAATAAACCCATAAGAAAAAAATATTACCCAAAGCTGCGTTCTCAAACCACTACCTTTCTTTACTGTTCATCTGCCATGTGCTCTAACTATGAAGAGTCACAAAACCCATGCAGGTGACAGGCTGCATGGTCTTGGCTTCTGACCTAAAGTGGGTCTCATGCCATTGTGACTGCTGTGAAGAAGGCAGAGGAGTGCTTTCACTGAAGAATTACTTTGGGATGTGTTTGAAATATATGAATTCATTCCAAAACCCACGTAAGTGTATTTTGGACTCTTCAGTCTCAGATTAGTATAGTTATCGGTTCTCGAGGACTACTGAAGTTAAATAAACTATCATATGTATTTTGACCAAAGTTCTCGAAGTGACCAAACATAGACTCCTGTGTGATTTTAGGGAGCCAGGTAGGTGCAGGTTTCTAAGCTGCTGTGAGTAAAACGTGGGAAGGAAGCATTTGAAATATGTCCAGATCCACAATATAGGTGCGGGATATATGCGTGTTTCCCGCTGATACCCAATTTATTAGCATTGATCACTATGTTTAATAGTCACAGCGGAGAAGAACTGCCTGGTAGTGCATTTTTTTCTATGAAGTCAGAAAATTCGTTGTTACAAAAGGAGGCGAGTTGCTCATTGTATGTATATCCTCTACTGAGAAATTTAGTCAGCAATAATCTGACCCTGAACTCCTAATGTCCCAAAGAGCACCCTAACCACTGCAAAAATGAGTGTTCGATACAAAGGAAGAGAAAGGAGAAAAAAAGAAGAATGGATAGAGATACAGAAGAAGAAAAAAGAGTAAGGAGGAGAAAAACCTAACTTTAAAATCCTCCAAAAGTAGATCTCCCTTTGAAAAAATGGCTTTGGTTGTGGTCCTTGCTCCAGATTTTGTTACAGATATGGCTGTAAAGATTCATTGATAAGGAGACATGAACAGGATTAGGATCATGTCCAGCTTCAGCAGGAAGGGTGGAAAGCGCCATTCTGGAGCTTACTGATAAGAACACCATCAAGAAGATGTAGATTTTAACCCCTTTAGGTTGAGTAGGACCTGGAACCCCAGTGTTCCCAGCTCAGGCAGCTGTGGAGCTGGTGAAGAAGAGGAAGCTTCCTTCTCCACTTCAGAAGAGAAATGTTATAAATCCATGAAGTATTTGGTTTCTGGAGAAGGCTGTTAGCACAAAGGGGTAGGTTTTTTTTTGCTCCATGCATAGGAACTCACCGAGTTGTTTGTAGTGGGCACCAGTATTCCCTCACAGTGTCAGGCTGCAGAGCACATTATCCCCTATTCTAGGAGCTTGGTCACAAATCCAAGAGTTAGAGGGGCAGATTGAGGCTCCCATGATCCAAGAGGAGGCGGTTAGAGACTTGCTTGCCCAGCTAGATGCCCACAAGTCTATGGGGCCGGATGGGATCCACCCAAGAGTATTGAAGGAGCTGGCGGATGTCCTTTCCAAACCCCTATCCATCATCTTCCAGAGGTCTTGGCTGACTGGGGAAGTTCCACTAGACTGGAGGCTGGCTGATGTTGTGCCCATATACAAGAAGGGTTGCAGAGAGGATCCGGGGAACTACAGGCCTGTCAGTCTCACCTCAGTGCCAGGGAAAGTCATGGAACAAGTAATCTTGAGTGCTATCATGAAGCACATGCAAGAGAACCGGGTGATCAGGCCCAGTCAACATGGGTTTACAAAAGGCAGGTCTTGCCAAACTAACCTGATCACCTTCTATGACAAAATCACTCGACTACTGGATGGGGGAAAGGCTGTGGAAAGCCTTTGACACAGTTTCTCACAGCATTCTGCTTAGGAAACTGTCTGCCTCTGGCCTGGACAGGCGCACACTCTCCTGGGTTGAAAACTGGTTGGATGGCCGGGCCCAGAGAGTGGTGGTCAATGGAGTTAACTCCAGCTAGAGGCCAGTCACAAGTGGGGTTCCTCAGGGCTCGGTACTGGGTCCAGCTCTGTTCAATGTCTTTATCAATGACCTGGATGAAGGCATTGAGTGCACCCTCAGCAAGTTTGCAGATGACACTAAGCTGGGAGGAAGTGTGGATCTGCTGGAGGGTAGGGAGGCTCTGCAAAGGGATCTGAACAGGCTGGACTGCTGGGCCGAGACCAATGGGATGAGGTTTAACAAGGCCAAATGCTGGGTCCTGCACTTGGGGCACAACAACCCTATGCAGCGCTACAGACTGGGGGAAGAATGGCTGGAGAGCTGCACGGAAGAGAAGGACCTGGGGGTGCTGGTTGACAGCCGACTGAACATGAGCCAGCAGTGTGCCCAGGTGGCCAAGAAGGCCAATGGCATCTTGGCTTGTATCAGAAATGGGGTCACCAGCAGGTCCAGGGAGGTGATTCTCCCTCTGTACTCAGCACTGGTGAGACCGCACCTCGAATACTGTGTTCGGTTCTGGACCCCTCACCACAAGAAGGATGTTGAGGCTCTGGAGCGTGTCCAGAGAAGAGCAACAAAGCTGGTGAGGGGGCTGGAGAACAAGTCTTACGAGGAGCGGCTGAGAGAGCTGGGGTTGTTTAGCCTGGAGAAGAGGAGGCTGAGGGGAGACCTTATTACTCTCTACAACTACCTGAAAGGAGGTTGTGGAGAGGAGGGAGCTGGCCTCTTCTCCCAAGTGACAGGGGACAGGACAAGGGGGAATGGCCTGAAGCTCCGTCAGGGGAGGTTCAGGTTGGATATCAGAAAAAAATTCTTCACAGTAAGAGTCATTAGGCGCTGGAACAGGCTGCCCAGGGAGGTGGTCGAGTCGCCTTCCCTGGAGGTGTTTAAGGAATGGGTGGATGAAGTGCTTAGGGACATGGTTTAGGGAGTGTTAGGAATGGTTGGACTCGATGATCCAATGGGTCCTTTCCAACCTTGTGATTCTGTGATTCTGTAAAGCATTCAACTGGCTGAGTCCAGGGTCAGCTCTGCGTTGATAGGAGCTGTTGTTAATAAAAGTAGATGTGAGCATCTGCTTCTCCTTTCTCTTGGACTTGCTGTGTGATCACTGAACTGATCATTGTGATCCTTGTCTCTGCACCCAGTTCTGATCTGGTCTTGTCATCACTCTTGGCTCCTGATTTCCTGGCTCCTCCATTTCCTGGCCAGGGTGCCAGGCAGAAAGTCCTTGAAGGGAGGTCAGGCCCTCGTTTCATGTTCTGAATTTTTTGGATCTTAGAAGTGCCAGCTGTCTTTGTTCCTTACAGAACCTGCCTTTATGACTTTGGCACCTGGAAGGGCTAAAAACCTTTAGGTACTGCAAATGCAACTCATATAGTATGTGGTTTAAAACTGGCCCTTTGTCTTCAGAAAAAATTTGTGTATTGCAATACTGAATATTACAGTGCTTAACATTTGGATACTTTGAGACACAAAATACAAAAGCATTGACAAGCCTTGAGTGCAGCTGTGACAGAAAGTAGGACTTACATTTAAAAGTAAACCCTAGAAAAAGAAAGCTATTAAAGCATCACCTGCAACTATAGATTGCAGTCCTGAAAACATAATAAAATGGAAGATTTCTTAAATAATAGGAGAAGCTTCAGGTGGAAATGTTCATATCGGATGCTTTTCAGTTTTCAGTGGCTTGGAATTGCCTTATGTAGTGAAGGGGGAATGCAGATACAGAACTGTGATTTCTTTGGACAGAAAGGTATTTAGGAAGTGAGAGCTAGGCTTCGCAGCCCACCCAACCCTGTCACTTGGAAATAGATTGGTATGAATAAGGTCGTTCAAGTAACTTTTCCATTGACTTAATGCATTCATGTTGCTGGCAGTGTTTTAAACCCAGATGAAATTCCAAATGAGATGCAAAATGGAGCCAGCAATAAACTACACTGTAGACTCTTGCTTTTCCACTTATTAAATTAATTTAACAACCTAAAACAAGACAGAGAGTGTGGCAAAGGTAGTGAAAATAGGTATAAATATAATATGTGCTGTTTAAAAGTTCATGCTCGTTATGATTTGGCTGAGTAACGGCAGCAGAAAATAACTTATATTTCAAGGTGTGTTTGCATATATATCTAAGCAGAACAGTTATTTTGGTTTTGGCACCTGAGCTAGCGTGTTCAGTAATAGCATGGATAAATGGTAAATACATTATGCCTATACCTTCAGGTACCTTCTGGCACAATGCCTTTAGGTAACATTAGATGTGATTATATTAGAGTAGTTAACATTAGGTGTGGTTTATTTAATTGAAACTACACAATTTCTCAGAAGCTCGCAAATATTTTTATGTTAACCATAGGAACCTCTTAAGTTTATTTTTTCAGGAGCCTTCATGTGTTCAGAATTTACAAGCAAATTAATGGAAGTGGGGGCTCTTAGATAAATCTAGTAAGGACCAGATTCAAAACAAACAACAGCTTGTGTGACAGGCTGTGGACCATCAAAAATTCTTGCTCTTAGATATTCTAGATGCAAAGTATTTAATCTTAATGTGAGAAGTAGAGTAAAAAAAATGGAGTTTATTAACTAAAAAAACACATCAGACTGAGAAAATATTTTGGGCTGAGACTCATTAGAGGCTAAGAGAACACTTTTCTGGAATAAGTTTCTTGCCCTGTTCACATTCTTCCCTAGTCATCTTCTTATGGCTATTGCTAGAGACAGGATACTGGTGAAGAGAACAACCATGATCTCAGCAGCCATTTTCATGTGTTTCTAAGGTTTTCACAGAAAATGTACACATTAAAAAAAAATAATTTTCAGCTCTTCTTTAGCCAGCCAAGGGAAAAAAGCAATGCTACAAAATTCATCTAAGTAGTACTAGTAGCTGAAGGGCCAAAGGTGGTATAGTACTCTTTATAAAGTACTCTGAAGTTTTCAAGAAAATATGCCCATTAAAAGTGAATGGCTTTTCAGGTGAGTTATTTGTCAGCTCTATGAGGAGCTTCTAGATAATAGAGATTGATAGCTTATATTCTCTGATATTAGCTCTCTATGCACTGGGTATGCTTTTACCCGTCTGTTTTTACTTTGGGAACAAACGAACTGGTATCCATTTTCTCTTTCTTTAAGTCTTTCATTTTAACTCTTTCAATGAGGTTGCCTTTGTGCCTGCTAATGCTTTTCCTCCTTTGGTTTGTGCTCAAAGCTGGACATTTTTAAGTGAAGTGAGAGTTGTTCTGGGCTGGGCTGAAGTGTCATGGTAGGTAAGAGAGGATCTGGTCAATTTGGTGACTGTGTGACTTAGTGGACCTGAGTCAAAACCTGAGATGGTGACTGCTGGTGGTGAGTCATAACCGGAGTTGATTTCTTGCTACTGGTAGCAAAAGCAGCATTTGATCAGTGGTTTTTTTTTTTTTTCCCTCATCATCTTTTGATGAGGAGTCTGTGATCTTACACATATGGACGCTGCTGTTACTGAGGCCTCTGCCAAGTCTGGATTGAGCTGCAATGGTACAACTTATAGAGTAAAACAGAGCCAAAGTGGAATTGTATATTTATAAAATCTCAGTTCCAGCCATGAGTTGCACACTGGCACACAGTGGTTCATACTGGCAGCCTTTGGCAGCTAAAGTTATTGGTATTGGTTCTGTCTTAAGAGTTTGTCTTGCTTTGGGGCAGCCAGCATTCAGGCAGTGCCGTTTGGGGAGACCAAAACTGCTTCCAAATGACCTTCTCTCTCTATACAGAGTCCAGACATGCCATGCAGGTGTTAGCTAGAGGAGAGGTTGCATCAGGAGAGGCCCATAGCTGCTTCAGTGCAGTGCCTTGTTACATGAGCCACTGAACTCAGATGAGTGCCATGAGCTGCTACCTTAGTTGGGGTCCTTTTGTGCATTCTTTCCATAGGAAAGACATGCCCAGACTGGCCTGGCACTTGCCAGTGAAAAGTCAATGCCATTCCTTGCTATGACAGTTGGGATCTCTTCAACCACCTGTTTGGCGCAGTGGTGATAAATAGTGAAGAGCTAGCTGTTTGATATCATGTGCCCTTTAGCTTTGAAATTCCCTTTAGTTCCTTCTGAGCATACCATCAAACCCTTCTGGGGAAGACCTAGAAAGTTCGGTTTTGGCAAGATTTTGGGAAATGATTCAGGGAAGTGGAGTAGTAATTCTACAGACATTTAGTAATAGCACAACAATCCCCTAAATCTAGAGACATTCCTGTAGATTTCACTTATACGTATAAATAATGCAAGCGTTAAGTTTTCTGAACAGTTGGTATGTGGGAAGAGATGCCTGTTAGTTCATATAATGCTTTCATCCTGTCACTGAGCCCTTCACTAATAATCAACAACAAATTGCTACAGCTTATGATAGACATATAAAATAGCAGTGTCTTAACTCTTAAAGGAAAAAAAAACAGGAGGAAAAATACAGCTGTTACCTGGGCGAGTAAGATACAAGTTTTAAACTTTGGTGTTATTTTTGTATTGTGTTTTTAATTGATGACAGGAATGCCTTGGATGTTCTGCTATATTGTTTAAATAATGTATGTAACCTTGAGTAAATGCAGTCTTTCTGTGATAATCAACTCTCAAGTTCCAGAGTTAATGAGTAGGATGTTTTCTCACTCTGAACAGCAGGATATCTGTGCTTGCTCTACTAGCATGTTCTTTTTCCTTTCTTCAGTCCCACTCTTGCCATGGCCCACAGGAATCTGACTGGGAGCTGTAATGTTAACTGTGGATGTAAGATTCATGAGTACGAGCCTGTCTGTGGATCAGATGGAATAACATATTTTAATCCTTGCCTAGCTGGCTGCATCAATGGTGGAAACCATAGCACAGGGGTAAGTGCTTCACCCATTCACCCACACACAACCTGCAAGTGGCCCCTTGGTGCAGATCAAAGACTGGTCTGTTTCTAGTGCAAGCACCCCTCCCTCTTAAGCTCTGGAGAAGTTGCTCTGCTGCTGACTCCTGCATGTGTCTTTACATGTCTTGAAAGGCTGGTGATGCACACTTCCACTCCCAAACTTCCTTTCAGTTATGTACAAATTTGAGGCACAAGGTCTTTTGTGCAAAGTGATGAGGGGTAGAGAGAGCTGGTGTTTCCAGTATAGACTCTGAAGACCCTGTTGGCAGTAGCCTGCCTGTCTACTTCTCCTATAGGACTCACAGGGGATCTTGAGTCAGTGTCATGTAATTCAGCTTTCTGCTAACATAGGCAACCATGTCATGCTGTCTTTCCACAAGCTTATCAGTGTTACTCTTAAGAGCAGTATACTTTGAATGGAAGGAAGACTTTAACTCTTCAGGTAGTTTGGAAGGTTTTAAATGCGTATTTAAATTTAGTTATAGCCTTCTTAAAGCCATGTGTGTTTATATCAATATCATATATCAATATGTATTGATAGATCATTTGTTTGCCTGGGTAGATAAAGACTGCCTGCATATTCTGCTCTTGTAAAATAGTTTGGCCTTTCTTGTAGCCCACCTCTAAACCTCTTTTAGGCTAACTGAAGTGATTATCATTGAACTTAAGTAACCACAAATTAAAGGATGTTAGAAATCCACTTATTTTCTTGGAAATGCTTTGCCTGTTGCAGCCAGTCTTCCATAGGCTGGACTGGCAGGGGCATCCTGCTGCCCAAATCACACTATAGAAATTTAACAGTTTCCAGGACTGGGCACAAGGATAACAGTTGAAATGTAGAATCTGACCTAAATATCAAAAGAACAATATAGTCAAGCTTGTTTTGTACAAAAATCAACCTCTCAAATTTTTGTTACGGAGCTGTCTTTTTAAAACAGGGTAATTGAGTAATGTAAACATTGATTTATTTCAGGACTTGATTGTGCTTTCCAGAAAGCTTATTTATGATGTATTAGATACCTGTTTTGAGGTCCTGAGCCAGCCTGCGAAGCAGGAGGATGTTAGGTCCAGCGCTGTGCTTTCTCAGCTTCACTGGAAAATGGTCTGAAAATACAGGTTCATATATAGACGCTGCTAAGTTAGTTTCCTTTACAGTCTTTTTTTAAGGTATCTTGCTCTTTTTTAGTAGAAAATTGCTTTAGTCCAAATGGAAAAGCTTGTGATATGAGCCTATGATTAACTTTCAGTGTCTGCGTAAATCTTATTTGTGCTTTGCTGGACTGAGGTATTGATCTTTGCTACATTTCACCTGATACCAAACGGGGACTATTAATTCATTTAGCAGGGAGGTACTTTGGGAATATGCACTCTTCACTACAGCTTTTGAAACATGTTATTTCCTCTTATGATTAAAGGAAAGAACTTTCATGGCCTGAAGTTTTAACTCTGTAGCTAATGGTGAATCAAATAGGGCTGACATTGGTAGGAAAGTGCATTTCTTTACTAAATAATGCTTTCTGTAGGGTATTTTTAAAAACAACAAATGTAATCTTGTGCCACTGTCTAACACACAGAATGTTACTAACCTAATGTTTGAATTTAAGTTTATAACGTAGAGTATTTTCAAAGTTAACCACTTAAAAGTTGGAAGTAGGAGAAAAGGGTTGTTCATACCTGGTGTGTATATATATATTCCTATACTCTAGCGTTTCTGTTGTGTCATGTCTGTCTCATTTAGTACACTGACTTGGTTTCTCTGGAGATGAACCAAGATTGTGTAGTAAGGAAGGTTAGTTTCTGTAGGATGCCTATTTGGCATTTGCATTTAGAATCAATAAGGAGATAAGGTGATGGTCTGTAGGAAGAAAGCGGATACTCATGTGATATTTGAGAATGGAGTGTTGCCTTGGAAAACTTGGGATTCTGACGTTGCCATTGTTCCTAAGTGATGTTGGGCAAGTCACTTAAACAAAATGCCCAGTTGGTCATTCATCTTGTATTCTTCATATTACAGTTGATGGATGTGAGCAATAACCAGAAGTGCCATTTGTAGAGTCACTGAGAGTCTAAAGCTGGAGAACTGGGCCAGCGTAAACCTCAAGGTTCAACAAGGCCAAGTGCAAGGCTCTACATCTTGGTTGGGGCAATCCCTGATTTCAGTACGGGATGGGGGATGATGAGATTGAGGGCAGCCCTGTGGAGAAGGGCTTGGGAGTGCTCATTGATGAGAAGCTTGACTTGAGTCGGCACTGTGTGCTCACAAGCCCAGAAGGCCAACCATATCCTGGGCTGCATCAAAAGAAGTGTGGCCAGCAGGTCAAGGGAGGCAATTCTGCCCCTCTACTCTGCTTTTGGAAGACCTCATCTGGAGTATTGTGTCCAGTTCTGGAATCCTCAACATAAGAAGGATATGGAGCTGTTGGAACGGGTCCAGAGGAGGGCTGCAAAGGTGATTGGAGGGCTGGAGCACCTCCTGTACAAAGACAAGCTGAGAGAGTTGGGCTTGTTCAGCCTGGAGAAGAGAAGGCTCTGAAGAGACCTTATAGCGACCTTCCAGTACCTGAAGGGGGTCTACAAGAAAGCTGGGGAGGGACTGTTTACAAAGGCTTGTAGTGATAGGATGAGGGGGAATGGCTACAAACTGGAGAGGGGCAGATTTAGACTAGACATAAGGAGAAATTTCTTCGTGGTGAGGCCCTGGCACAGGTTGCCCAGGGAAGCTGTGGCTGCCCCATCCCTGGAGATGTTCAAGGCCAGGTTGGATGGGGCCTTGGGCAGCCTGATCTAGTGGGAGATGTCCCTGCCCATGGCAGGGGGTTGGAACTAGATGATCTTTAAGGTCCCTTCCAACCCAAGCTATTCTATGATTCTATGATTCTGTGATTCTATGATTCTATGAAATCCATATCTGAAGGCAGGAAAAATTACATTTTTAATATATTAAATTGTATATAATGGAAAATGTTCTGAAGAACAATGATCCTGATTGTCTCAAGTTAGCCACCCATGTCTGTGAAACTTTTGATCCGTTTCAGTTACTTAACTACAAAACAGAGATAACAACATTAGTGCCTCATCTCATAACTGTTTTGTAAATAAATTACTTCTTTTTGAAAGACTTAAGCTATAATGTTGAGTATGATAGAAAAATCCATATGAAGTATGATTCATTTTGTCTTTGTTGTGGAATATGTTTAGTGTGAGGAAAAAAATACCCGGAACCGCATTTTGTAGATGTGAGGTAAAATACTGGATAAATTGATATAGTTTTAAGATGTTCAGTTAAATCCCCTGAGAAAAAAATGTGAGGCTGTGTTATAACACGAACACATAGGAAGGTCTACCCTAAAGTTGACAAGCAACTGTAATTGGGATATTTCCTGTAGTCCAGGTGTTTAAATTTGAAACCTTAAGATGGTCTTGTAATATAGCTTCAGTGCATGTGTGGTCCTGGGTTTTATGAATGCAAACACTGAAACAAAAAACTCCTTCCTGTAACATCATATGGGTCCTGAGCTGTGTCTTCTCTAGTGTCTGAGTGTTCTCGTCTGCTGCATGCCCCTTTGCCATAAACATTAGTTGAAAACAGTAGTAGAATAAATGTGATTGAAGGCTATTTCTGATTTAGCTCTTCCTCACCGCGCTCGAATCACAGTCCCCTTTACCTATGAAGTGCCACTTCTTTATTCAGTCTTTTAATCCTAATTTCTGCCTCTTTGTCCATTCAGGAATCCCTTTTGTCCTTCAGTCTTACTGTTTAAATCTCTGCTTTCTCTTTATTCTCTGATTTTGTTCCTGTCCACATACACACCCACATTGAGCAGGAAGGTCCTGAGCTCCATTTGTGAAGTGCAGCTTGTTGCTCTTTAACCAAATCTGGGTAGAGTTCCATTGAGATGGCAGAAGACACCTCCTGAATATGAAAGTTAACTGCCTTCGAAATTCCACAATATGGCATTGTCACTGCTGCTTAAAGAGTGTTTCCTCACAGTTTTTGTAATATGATAGAAGCAATCTTTTTCTCGAGCCTCCTTGTCAGAAGTGATTGAACTGCTTCAGTAGAATTTTCAAAAAAAATATTTCAGAATTTTTTTTTTTAAACTCAGCTTAAATAAAGCCATGAAAAAGCAATCTCTTCATGGAGAGTCCTGGCCAGCTTTAAAAATGGTTGGGAGTGGTAACTTTACTTGTACTTGGGGTAATGATGCTAGGGGCAGAAGGTTCCTGATTGAGAGGTATGGTGGGACTGTCTTACCACATTTCTGTGCAATGTCTTTCTTGCATGGGTTTTTCACGTGGAAATGTTCTTTTTCACTCTCCCCAGGTAAGAAATTACACAGAATGTGCCTGTGTCCAGAGTCGCCAGGTGATCACTCCGCCGACGGTGGGCCAGCGCAGTCAACTCCGGCTGGTTATTGTCAAAACCTACCTAAATGAGAATGGCTACGCTGTTTCTGGGAAGTGTGATCGAACCTGCAACACGCTTATCCCATTCCTGATATTTCTTTTCATTGTTACCCTTATAACAGCATGTGCCCAGCCATCAGCAATCATAGTGACACTCAGGTGAGAACTCAGTTACGCTTCTTTAAGTATTTTTGCTCTGCCCACTGTCACCAGTGCCTGTGTCAGAAGAGGCTGGAGCAATGCAGCCCAACTCCTTCAATCTTATGTAACCTTAACAAGCAAATAGAATAGGGCTAAGATGGATAAAATGGGACTTGCTTGTATTTAGAATATGTAGCATGATAATCCACTTTTGGAAACAGGAAGTGCTCAGCAATTTCCAGGTGCTATAAAGAGACAACAAGTGAAAACATCATGTAAGAAAGTGATTACTGCCGAAGAAATTTTCAGCCTTCTCAGAGGAATGGTTTCAAATGCAAATGAAAAAGCTGATTTTAAAAATTATCCTTTCCTCTGTCTTAAAATTGTTCATTCCTGAAACGTGCCTGGTTTTTTTGAATCTTCCCTTTCTCTCTGCACAAGAATTTTGAACTTATACTGTAGTAGTGTTGTTGTCACTGTGGTCACTTAAAGGAAAGTGAACAGCACAGTCTTTGTAGGCAAAGGTAGTGTTATTTGTTCATCTTTTTGAAAAGAAGTGTTCAGGTTTTTGAATTGACTTATTCCATCTCTGCCCTCTGGACTGACAAGTATTATCACTTCCTGTAACATCTCTGTTTATTTAACATACGCTTCTTTTAATTGAATTTCAGTCTACTTTTTAAAGAAAAGTGAGCTGAAAAAACAGAAAATGGTCTTCTGCTGAAATAAATTTGTATGTGTATAGTGTATGTTGGTGTTGTTAAAAGGAGGAGGAATAATTAGAGGAAAATGAGATAAGTATTTACTAGGATTTACAAAACACACCCATAAGTATTGGTTCTACTGGTAACAGGAGGACAGAGAGAATGATTTAAATATGTCAATTCAATTTGGAATCTGAAGCTGAAGAGCTCTCAGAGTTCAAGAAGTACTTTTTGGACAGGGATGAGCTGAAAGACAGAAAAAATAGATTAGAATAGACTAGAGTAATTCAATTGAAAAGGACCTACAGCAGTCATCTAGTCCAATTGCCTGATCACTTCAAGGCTGACCAAAAGTTGAAGCATATTATTAAGGGCATTGTCCAAACACAACCAGGCATGGGGCATGGACCACCTCTGTAGGAAACCTGTTCCAGTGTTTGAGATGCTCTTCCGAAGCACACCCAAAACAATCCAGATGCACATAGGCATTCAGTCCTTGGGGGCAAGTTTGAGTTGATCTGAAGTAAATCCCTACGAAACCTGAAATGCTTGTGGTGTAGATATCAGGTCCTCAGCATGAGCTGTTTAGCTGTATAAGTCTGCTTCTCTTGAGCTGCATGAATTGCTAAAGTAGAAGCGTCTTTTGACCTGGTTTTGTGTAAAAATCTCTCTCCAAACTGAGCTTTTTTAAACCAGTCTTGGCCCTTTTCTTTCCACAAGAATGGTCCTCCCAACCAAGTGGCATTTTCTGCTGGTAGTGTTGTCTTTATATCATCACTCTGATATTCTGAGAAAACTGATGTTCTGCTGCTGCTCACAATCTATAAAAATAAAAATGACCAATCTTTGTAACAGGTCACGAAACCTTAGAAAACATGAGGCAGATCGGAACTTGACTTTGCTCTCCTTAGGACTCTAAAACTCTGGCATGCCTCTGTGTCTCATGCCCAGCAAGGACGAGCATTCTCTTGCTGTCATTTTCGCTGCTTAAGTGGCTAAGGTCTGTGCAGCAGCCTGCTGCTGACACGAGGAGGACTGCGCCGTGTCATGTGGTGGAATTTGTCTTCCAGTTTTCTTTCCTACAAAATGGGTGAAAGGATCACTGTTAGGACTGTGAAGCCAAGTGCTTGAGAGTGGGCACATCAGCTGCTGTTTGCATAGAGCTGTTATAACACAGAGACTTCTGACCTTATGCCTTCTGTCTCGATATTTTTCCATGCTAGTGATAATGACGATGACGACGACGACGATGATGATAGTAATAATACATTGTCATTACACTGCACTGTCCCAAACCTCACATTGTACATAGTACATTGGCCAAAGATTTGTGGCCTAAGTTGGTTCCTTGATTTTTCAATTTCTGAGTGAGCACTTGACTTAAAAACCTTGATTTTACAGCTGCACCTTTTTGACTGCAGTCCTTTTGTGTGTTTCTATCTTATATTTCAATGTCATTAGAAGCTGAGTATCTTAATTTCAGACCTTTAAGTTAAGATTTAAATAATGTTTTTAAATCAGAAGAAAATTGTGTTGTACTAAAATTGTGATTGTATTGTGGAATAACATTACTTTGTATTTAGTCTTTTGAAAGCTTGATATTTTTCCTTTGATATCAATGGAAGAAATCTTGTACTACTTGTTTTGAAAAGAAAACAATGTTTAAAGAAACTATTTGGATGTTTCTACTGATAGGCTTTCTGAAGTAGCTCCAAAGTGCTTATGGTACGCAGAGATCTGTTAAATTCAGAAGCCGAGTCCAGCTTTTGGCAACTTTTCCGTTAATTTGAATTTATCTGAAAAAGATTAAGAAAATGAAGCAAAACATTATATGAAATAATAGGGAGCTATCATGAGAAGCCATAAACGTTTTTGAAGGATTCTCTGTATTTCCTTAATGGCTTTGGATCAAATAAGAGTTGATGATATTGGAAGAAATTTAGACAAAGATTTTTTACAGCTCAGAAAAAAGCTAGAAGGTAGAGCCAGAGTACACCACAATCACTATCTGTTATGACTGTTTCTTCAGAGGAGTTTCTTTTTGCCTCCTAGGTCTGTGGAAGATGGGGAGCGGCCCTTTGCGCTAGGAATGCAGTTCGTTTTATTAAGAACTCTTGGTAAGTTTTGCAGCCACTCAGCATTTCCACAAAGGCTCGCCATGTTCAGCTTAAATGTACCGTAAAAATACTAAAATTCCATAAATCTGCAATTAATTGCCTGACAACTAAATGTATTAGGAACCTAAAGTTAATAGCCTCTGAAAATGTTGTAGCTAAAAATGTTATAATTTTCTCTTTTTTTTCGGTTACTGATTTTCTAGAACTATGTTTTTGTCCCACAAGGACATTTTTATACAGCTTTAAATTTTACTTAAAAAGTAATAGTTGCTAAATATTATTTAGTAAGCATTTTTTCTTTTGTTAGAAAGGATTTTTATTCCTTTCAACAATAACAGCATTTTGCGTTTTTTAAAATAAGAAGTGATTGTTACCTAATGTCTAATTTCAAATGTATCAAAGCAAAAAGGTTACATGTTAAGTCTTTATTCCACAAAATAGTTTCTTTCAAGTTTTTGAAATTCTAAAATCCTGCCTGTAAAGAGCACTGCAGATGTTCAGCTACTATGAAATATACAACTAAAGCATGCAAGGACTGTTCTAAGATAACAAGAGGAGAAGCCCATATGGCTGCAATTGAAAGTTTTCTTTGAGGAAGGACATTTCTAAATTGTCTTTAAGCTATCATATTCCTGGAGAAAGCAGGAGCATTCAGTGGGCTGGCCTCACTTTTAGCATCCTTAGGAATTAAAGTCTGTTTGAGAGGAAGACCTATTCAAAGCAAAGTTTACCATTTTAGTGATCTCACCACTTCCATCTGTCTTCAGTAAGAGAAACATTTTGAGGCCATCGGGGCTTTCTATCCGTAATATAAGCAGCACCCCCTGCCCTTTCCCAGCTCATGCGTAATGTGTGTTCAACAAGTAACACTCTGGAGATAATGTTGTGTTTTGTTCCTCTCTCATAATTTATTTCCTGAGGGCAACATTGGATTTTATTTTGGGGGATGCATACTTCAAGAAGAACTGTCTGGGGATGGCAAATTGAAGCTATACCTGTTGTAAGGTGCTGCTGCGTTGTCTTCTTTGCTTGAATTCTTTCCCATTTGTGGTACATTTCATGTGTGGGATAAGTAGTGTAGAAATCTCAAAAATTCTTGACCTACACTGTTTGATTAAGGGGTATAGTTTCTCTAGAACTATACTAGAACTACAGACTAACACGTATTATTTCTGTTGCCATGTTTATTTCAGCTTACATTCCCACTCCAATTTATTTTGGGGCTGTTATTGACACCACGTGCATGCTTTGGCAACAGGATTGCGGCGTACAAGGATCTTGCTGGGAATACGATGTCACCTCGTTTCGTTTTGTCTACTTTGGATTGGCAGCTGCTCTTAAGTTCGTGGGATTCTTTTTTATTTTCCTGGCCTGGTATTCCATTAAGTGTAAAGAAGAGCAACTGCAGAGACGGAGATGGAGGGCTTCACCGGTGAACACTGTGAGTGAGATGGTTGGCCAAGCTGGACCCCAACAAAACTATGCACGGACTAGATCTTGCCCTACCTTCAGTTCCCGAGGAGACATCAGTGTGACACAAGGAATGAACTGTGTAGCACAGACATACCCCGGCCCTTTTTCAGAAGCAATAAGTTCCTCGAATGAAAATGCATTGGAAGAAGTCACTGCTGAGCTATAGACCCCCGGCTTGGTAATGTAATATTTAGTTTTGTTGGTTGACTTAATTACGGCGCCTTGATAAACACCTGTGCCTTCTATTTTTAATCTAAATGTAACACATGATGAAACCAACAAAGCTTAATGCAAGCAACCATAGTATGTTCCTGAGGGCTGGATACCTCAAACCAACCCACATTCTTATTTCTCCACTCCCGACAATGGAATTTTAAAAATTGTGTTTGTAATTATTTCAGATGTGTCCATTAAATGTCCATGCTCTGATCTAATATCAGTGTAAGGATGAGGTATTATGAACAGCAGAAGTCAGTGGAAGAGTGACAAAAACTCATATCGTTGATGTCCAGACATAACAAAAATGCTTAGATGAAATGTATTGTCAACTTCATATCCACAAATTGTATTTTTAAGAGATAAGTAATTACTGTGAGTTTTGCTACCAAGCACAACTGAACTTGTTTAAACTATGCAACTTAGTTGGATAATTGTATGTGCAGCAAATTAAGCTTAAAGTTCGCTTTTAAAGACATTACTGCAACTGAATTTGAAAGGGACTCTTTTCAGACATAACCATTACATTAAAAAAGAATTTATGGTTTGAGGTACTGTTAATAACATATTGAGCCATGCAAAACTAATGCATCAGGTAATGTTTGCAATGTTCAGTCGTAATATCTTTATCCTGTCAAAATGTGCATTAATTTTCATTTGGTGGGTTGTAGTCATTCTTCACAAAGTACACAGGCTAGGAAAGTATAATACTTCAGTATTAATTTATAATAACATTAAGAAGTAGGAATCATACACACATATCAGAGCTGATATGTGCACATTTCTGTAATGTTATTTGCGTAGCAAATCCAGCACCAAATCCATACTTTTCCTGAAGAAGAAGAAAACCAGTTACAGCTTGCCAGGAAGAGTTTGTATGTCCCTCAGAAACGTGTGCCAGTCTAGTTCAGCTTTGGTGAAAAAGTGTTGAGGGAGACCTAGTGGCCTTGTTTTGTGTCTGAGCAGCTGCCTGGAACCTGGTGAGCCTCTTGCAGCCAGTGATGGCACGGGGCTCAGGATGGCACTGCTCGCTACCTGCTGCACGAGTGAGCAGAGAAACCTTCAAGCGGGCTGCAAGCAGCCTGCCTGCTGCGGTGCCTGGTGCAAGGCATTCGTCTCCACTCCTGTGCTGTCCTCCCTGCCACCACGGACACCGAGGGAGTGCCAGCTCAGACCCAGGATCCCTCTTGTTTCAGCTCCTCTTCTGCCTCTCCTGCTACCTGGTGCTGGGCACTCTCCTTTGCCCTTCCAGGGGAAGAGCCAAGAATAGAAATTGTCTGCAGGCATGGACCCATGGGACATGATGTGGCCTTTGCTTATTCCAAATTACTGTACCGTGTTTTCTCCCCAGGAGATGCTGAGACTTTCTAATCAAGTGTACTTGGCATTTCATTTCTTGCTCTGGAGGCTTTGTAGTGCCATGCTTATGATGTACTAATGATGTCTCAAAGGGCAGAGAATGATTTCAGGTGTACACTAAGAAGTCAAAGCTGTTTTTTGCCCTGCAGGGAAAGTCTTAGAAGTTTAGGAAATTAAAAGCACTCTTTTTAGAGGACTTGGTGATAGTCAGGTTTGGATTTTGCCATGTAGAGAGCTTGCGTGAAAGTAAAGAGCAGACCTTCTACATATTTTTTAACAGAGTTATTCCTGGTTTAATTTTTAATTTATAATATGTAAGTTTATGAAACATTATATAGAACCAAATCCTTGAAATTAAAGGCAGTACTGTCCTTGGCATCCATTGGATTGGTCTAGGAAGAATAGATTTCCCTTTCCTCCTTTGCTGGCTGCCTTTTCTCATCTTCTGTCTCTTCAAGCATTTCTCCTGCTTGAAATGGTAGCTGCTTATTTCAGAATATCTCAGCCCACTTATGTGGCTTCTAATGATTCCCACTTCTCTGTCTGCCAACTCAGATGCTTCTACCCCCAACTACAACAGAGGTATATTGTTTTAACCACCTCCTGCTATTCTGTACATATGAATAGCTTTTTGAGGTCAAGCAGGAAATATTTTTTCTCTTGTGCAGCCACCAGGTACGATACATCCACAGTCAGCATGTGCCACCTGAGATGTTAGCTTCTACACTTCTCATATTAGTAAATAAATAATTTTCCTTGTCGCAAAGGTATTTGGTATACCATTTATTTGTCATAGGAGATCAGAACAGATGATAAAAATGTTTTGTTTTGCTCCAGTCTCAAATGCTTCTTGCTCCAGGAATTTCCTGCCATGGCAAAAATTGAGGCAAAGTAGTAAGATGAAGTGTAATTGCAACCCATCACCCATCCATTTTAATCACTTGCCCATTTTAATCATCATGGGATTAGGTGAAGAGTGACAATCTTTTCAAATACCTCAGAAACAGAGCATTTAGGGAACTGTAAAAGGCTAGGGATGAATCATCTATCCTGAGCTATTCTGTTTCATGTCTTGTGTGTGCTTCTGTTCCACGTGAATAACAAAGGAGAGCAGATTAGGCTTGTAGGATTGTCAGGAGCTGACACTGATGGCAAAAAATGAGGTTGATAGAAACAACACATCTGCAAATGCAGCTGCTTCTGAGCTGATTTCAAAGGAATTCAAAGCTTGTTGGAACAGAGATCACCTGTTTTTCAGGAAATCCTGACACTCCAGATTCTAAAAACATTCATTTTTTTGAGATATTTGAGAAACTGGGATGCAGAAGGAAAGGTGTTCACTTTAGAAATGCTGAAAAAGCCTTGTTTATGTACTTTCAATTGTCTTTTAATTTTCATTTAAAATAATATGCAAAACAAAAAATGATTTATTACTTTTCAAACAAATTTTATAGTAATTTTGGATATAGATAATTTTGACAATATGAATATGTTTCTACAAAATCACTGAATTAAATCAACATCCTCTGAAAGAAAGAAACCCCAGACTCCGGCCAGCATTTGATTGATTCCTGGAAGATGCTTTATTGTGAGTAAGCTATAACAGTCTGAACTAGACCCATAAAGGCATGCAGGGGAAACACGTTAACTTCCTAGAGAAGTCAGTTCCTACATTGTCAACATTGACTGAAATATGGACCTGCAGAACCAACACTGTTTTCTGAGGTTGTCATTGCTGAAGGAAGCAGAATTGCTGAAGAAATTGGATGCATCCCTAGCAGTAGTCATGATCGACTTGTGGTACTAAACTGACTCACAAGAAGAAAAAAGGAGCTTTATCTGTCACCCAGTGAAGGCAGCCATGATGTCTTCCAGCTGTGAAATCCTCTGTCCATAGAATATAATTAACCTGTAATTTCTGCCATTTTCCTTCTCCACGCTCAAACACTAAAGGCTGGATAGCGGTGAGTACAAGAAAAGGTTAAGCATGGATCCTGCTCACCCAGAGGCTGCTATTGGTAGCAAACTCAAGTGATCTACCTGCAGCTAACTAGCCAGGGATAATGGGCAACTACACCCAGCAATGAAGTAGAAGTCCACAAAATGCCATCGCAAGGACAGACTAGTTTACTCTTACACCACTAATTCCTGATTTAGAGTGAAGGGTACGTAAGGAGAAGTAGCTCCAAAACACAGATTTGACTGTACAGGTGATCATCCCTGTTTAGCCTCCCGTTCATCCTTGTTTCCTCAAAAAGGGAAAAACTTCAGAAATGGCATAGCCATGGCCTTGGGTGCTTATGGGTGCTGCATTCTCAGGAGATGGTTCTTAGAGATTTTGGATGCTGGAATATCTGGAGAGTGGGACACTATTTCCAGTTCCAAGCAAAAGCCCTGTGGTTTTAGTCCCCATTCTTCTACATGAATATAGTGGCTATAATATAGTAAAATCTTGAACTGGTGGCATTTTATATCTTGTCAGTACAATGTAAGCAGCTGCAAGAAACATGTTGAATATATGGTGCAATTTATGTTTAATTGGAAACTTTCATTTTTTGACCAGCCATTGTCTCTTTAAAAATGTATGTGGTAACATGCAGTTCTTCAGAACTTGCTGTTCTCTAACTCAAGTAGGAGCACAAATCTCCTTATAGGAAGAGATGTAAATTTGAAAGGCCCTAATTTAGTTACAAATACTTGAATTGAATGTTTTCAAAAATAGGTTTTCTTTTCATTTTATATGTATTAATTTATAGCATTAACTGTTTGTTCATTATGGCTCTGATCCAGCAGAACACTTAAATATGTGTCTGAGTTTATATACTTAAGTAATGCACTTAAACATAGTGCATGTGTGTAAGTGCTGGACTGAATCCCATCTGCATTCAAAAAGAAGTTTCTTTACCCAAAGAGTAATTTCCATGCTGAGCTTTTTTCCCCATGGATTCTGTGCTCATTGTAACCAGAACAGCATGAAGTAGCAATTGAGTAGTCCCCTGTGGCATTCGTGTGTGGCTGCTTATGTGTCTGGCAATGGAGGAAAGCTTTCATTTCGAAGAGAATTCAAAATCAAAATATTTTGTGGACACGCTTAAAGATGCATTCTAGCTTTTCCGGCTGTTCACTTGGTTTATGAATTTCTGGGTGAAAATCTGTGCATTTCTTGCGGAGACGTAAGGACATCTTTCTGAGCTTAAAGCTGATGAAATTGCTCAAGTAGTGCTGTAGGTTCAGATTGTGCCCTTTCGTAGAATTTGGACCTAGAGGTTCAGATGACAGATTTTCAGTGTCCTTCACAAATGAAGCCGAGTGCTGCCTGCTCTGTGCAACTCCAGACAGCATGGCTGGGAGAGAGGTCAGGACCTTCTGTACTGTTACCCCCCAAATGCCTGAATTATTGCTGCCTTACTTCATTTTCTGTGTGTGTAGTACCACAGCTCTTTGTAGTATTATATTGACATGAAACCGATGATAAATAGGTCCAATGTGTCTTAATGCTATTTTGGAGCCAGATTCTCAGCCTCAAAAGTCCAGTGATGAGGACCAGTACCTTGGGTTGGGTGTTAACAAGTTGACTCTTCAGCAAGTGTATGTGAACAAAGTGGTATCAGTTATTTGTTTAGCTTTCATACTTCGGTTCACTGGTTCCTACTACTGTCTTTGGAGATCAAAGACAAAATATTTCCTGAACAAGTTTTTCTTTTTCTCTTCTCTCAATAATGTGTCTTTTATAACAGCATAGGAGATGCTCTGCTGCATGCTGCAGTGTCTGGGTTTCCCCAGCTGAAGCCATCCAGCTTAGGTTGCTTTCCAGGAGAGATTTACTTGGATTGCAGTCTGAATCAACATTGCTTTGGACAGAGTTGATTTGCCCTTTGTGATTTTAAGAACATTTCAGGTTCTTCACATAATGGTCTTGATTTTATAGACATTTTTATTCTTTAGAGGGCTTGCAAGATGGGCAGTCAACATCATGATGGTACGTTAATTCTTTGGTATTGAATTAGGGCTTTTATTTTTCTTATAACATCTTGCTTTACGAATAACAATACAAAAAGGCTACCTGTAAACATTGTCGCACAGCAGAGATGTAGAACCTTCAGTGTGGGGACTGGATATGGCCAGGGTTCACATAAATCGTCTTTATGCTGAATATCACTAATACATGTTATTATGTGGCCAAAGGTTTGAAAGCCTACCTGATCCTCAGGGAGGACATTTACCCTATCCTTTCCACAGAATATATGTCATAAATTAAGGAGGACATATAACACTATCCATATCCCATAGCCATGACCATTACATTAACTGCAGTTAATAACTGTAGTTTTTAGCAACTCCTCCTTAGTCCTTCAGATAAGCTATTTTCTTTTGATTGAAACAGCCTTTTAAACACAGATATAGCTCTTCAAGTTCAAAGTAGCTCAGAACTTTTCTTGGTTTCAGTTGTTGTGAAATAGGTGTGTATGTATTTGGTTCTATTCTACTCTTAATAATTATTACATTATCTGTTGTGTGTACTGTATTTTCTTATTTTTTTTCTGTCTCAAAACAATTATCACAATGTTATCCTGAAAAAACATTTTATTCATGATATAGAATAGGTGAAAAGCTGTGGAATTCTTGAAGGGCTACAAAAAGCATCCAAAACGTTGTTCACCTCGAGAAAGGGTGAGACCTGATAATCTTTGGACAAATGACTAAACAACACTCTGGTGCTAATAGGTACTGAAATATTTTATGATGTATTCAGTATGACTTAAGTGACATATTCAAGGCATGTCAATGATGAAACTGCATGTGCTTTTCTTCTTAAAGTCTGGACTGCTCCAGTGAAGACAGTGTTTGTAATTCCCGGTGGGCTAGTTCCTACCTAGCTCTTCTGTGGGAAAGATATTTCAGGAGGTGGTATAGGATTTGGCCCAGCACTAACAGCTAAGGTAAATGCTATACAGACCACAGAAATCTCATGTAGGATGCATTCATCCTGCTGTAGCATGTTGCTTTATTTAGTGGCTTTGCTTAAGCAGAGGCTAAAACCAAATTCTGTAGTAATGACAAGAAACACTGGGCTAAATTCTGGGACCCCTTAACAAAATGACTTTAGTAAGCATTTGAATTAAATTGAGGATTCAGATCTGAAATATTAATGTTTTTCCATGGAATACCAGAAATAAAGGTGTAGAATAAGAGCAAATTCTACCTCTAGGAATGCAAAAAGGCCAAATCTGCTCAACTTTAAAGTGAGCTGTAGTTTAAAACAGACGTGTTTGGTTTCAAAATCTTGCAGACTACTTTTTTCCCTTCCGTTTTGAATTCTGAAAGGTAATTATTTTGTGTCCTTGTGCCTGGGGTGCTCATGTAGAGGCGGCCTCTGCATCCTAAACAGCACTAAGAGGTACACCTCTGACTGATTGGTCAGAAATTTTACCTCTTTAAAAAATGCCGTATTTGAAAACATGGAGGGAAGTTTCAAAACAGCAACAAAATTACAAATTTTTTTGAGATTTCCATGGTTGGGTGAAGGCTTTCCTTAAAGAAGACCTGCTTTTTTCCCCAGCTGAGCAAACTGGAGTTTTGCCCATGGTTGCAGTGCATACCTCTACCAAATTATTTAAGCAGAACAGCATCAGCCTGGGTAGTATGTTAGGAGTGGGGACACTGCCTGTAACTGTTTAGTTTTTTAAAAACTCATTATTAAGCAAATGTGTAGAGTATTAAAGAAATGCATAGAGTATGTCTGACCGTATGAGTGTGTGGGTGCTGTGCTGTGGTAAAAAAGAGACTAATTGGTTTATGCGGTTTGTTTTGCCAGCTTTAGGCTCCTGTATGGGTATTTTTAATTGATATTTATTTCTCAGCAGAGCTTAGAATAATTTTAAAGCTGTGTAACACATCATTTAATGAATTCTATTGTCAGCATCTGTTGTAAACATGTGTTTACAAAACAAACTCTTGAATACTTGATATTTGGAAATAAAAAGTAGCATATCAAGTGTGTTTTATTTCTAACAACAAAAAAAAGAAAGTGACAAAAACGTATGTGGGTTGCTGTGCAATCGTTCTGGATCAGTTGATTAATTATTTGGTCTTTTAGTGAGTACTCAGACAAAAACACACCTCTCCACTGAATTCAGTGACCACCGAATCACAACTAAGTATTGGTCATGCAGAAATAAACTGAAATTCCACCATTTGCTCTAGTAGTAAATTTGATTGATATTAGTTATATACTAAGAAATATGAATTTGTTTAAAGTAGATATTGACAGTTGGAAAAAATACATAGGATACAAGTCTAAGTGCATCCATACAAGAGGGCCAGGGCACGAACCCAAGGACTGGACTCCTGAAATCCACACAGCTTAGTGCTTAGTTTACTCCTTGACTCTGATTTGAACTACACCAACAGCCTCTCTCTGTGGTTTGCAGGGAAGGGCTAAGAGCTCCCACGTGTCAGAAGCGGCTGAGCCAGGTTTGGTTCCCACAGCCACCCAACAGCACAGGCTGTGTGCGTCAGGCAGCCCTGCGTCCCCATGCGAGCTGCAGCACACAGAGCAGTCCCACACCGTAAGGGCTCTGGTGGTCACAACAGGCCCTGTGTTACCACAGACATTTAAAAATGTAAACAAATGGAAGTTATTTTTTGGGCCCACAGGAACATCAGCACAGAGCCAAGGGGAGACCCAGGGCTAAGAGCTACATAAGGTGGATGGATCCCACCTGGTTTAGCAGTGTGGGTGTGACCTTGTTCAAACAGTTTTGTGTTGGAGCGAGGTTTTCTACTCTCTGGACTCACTTTGATTTAAAAGTATAGGTGTATACTTGGATGGAAATTCTGTCCCAAGGCAGCCCGGTCTTTCAAGATCAAAACAACAGCAGGCTGAAGTTGAATATATTTTTCTAGGCATGTTTCATTAGCGAGCCTTTATACTTGAAGTGTTTTGATGGTAGAGCATTTTTCATGGCTGGATTAGCTGTAACTTGTTTCTATGAAACTTCCTCACTTCTTGGTGTATTGTGAATACCACAAGCCCCCTCCCCCCTCCCCCAATGACCAAATGCCACAAGGCAGCTGAAGCCGCATTGATTCAGGGACGTAGTTTGCCTTTCTGAGGTATACAAGTTCATTTGGTTTCACACCACAGTCAGAAACTGTGGTGGTGTGCACAACACCTACCAGGTGCACACCACCTACCAGATTATAGTCTTCAGCCAGCAGTGTGCTTTCAGACGATGTGCACGACCAGGGAGGAGCAGCTCATGGATGGCAGAGAAATCTGTGGGATTTGGATCTTCTCTGATTTTCAAGTTCAAAATAAGACTTATCTCTTTAATTTCAATACACAAAACCACACAGAAAAAACATCTTGCAGATCACTCTCAATGTCACCGATGTCCAAGACTAAGACTGTTAAACCAAGGAATGTGCTTCGGATTAAATTATCATCCATAGATTTCTAGCACATCAAGGGTATCATTGATTCAGTTGGAAACTGAATAAATGAGCTGCCTTGGCAGGCGTTGGAAGCACAGTGGGGTGGTGCAGAGGCCAAGGAGAGGCACTGTTGTGTGGCTCATCAGACATCATTGTTCCCTGTACTTGGCTACAGAATGAGTCTCTTGTATTTTTTTTCCTCCACACTCCTATGAGAGAGCTGTAAAAAAGGCTCTCACCTTTAGAAGACAGTGCACTCGATAAGCTTCAGATAGTTTAGAAGACTGGGCAGTGTGCTGGAAGAAGGAAGGTTGATCACTTTGAAGCTAAGGGAGATGCTATCTCTTCCATTCCCTGAGTAGTTTTAAGTTCTCACATAACAAGGAAGGACAGGTGGGATGAATGGATGGACCACACTATAGAGTCATTCCCTTCTCTATCTCTCCCCAAGCAGTAAGAGAGAAGAAAACATCTGGTTTGGTTCTTTCAAAGAAGTGTACTTTAATAGAAGGGATGGCACATGGTTGGTGCTGGATAATTCCCTGCACAAAGATGTGAGACAGTTGTAAGGACTTTGCTTCAACTTCCCTTTGTCCTTAAAGTCCTCCCAAACTTGCTGTCTCAGCCTGCTCTGCACCCAGGTTTGAAACATATCTTGTGTTTGCCAGTGTGTTTTCCATGGATAGCTGTCTCTCAGGGGTCTATCTGGCATTGCAATGACTGCATTTTGAACACATAGCTTGATCCCTTTTCCCGATTCCCACAAACATCACTTGTAAGTTCAGGTCTGCAGGAGCACTGGTGCCCAAGGACTGTGTAGAAGGAGACAACTGTTGAAGAAGCTAAATTTCCTTTCATGAAGACTTGTGTGAGAAGGCACTGCTCCTGACTAGAGAGCTGTGGTCCATTCTTGTTAAGCCCTGTGCATCCAGTCTGCTGTACTTTGCTGTCACAGGGAGAGCTTTGCAGGGAGAAGGGAAAGCAGCAAGCAGGGGATGGCACCATGTAACATCATGTTACTTCTGGGAACCTCTGGTTGTGCAGCTCGGTGCATTGACTCCAAGGAAAAAAGGATCGGATGAATTGGGAATTAAAAGAAAAATCACAGCATGTCTTAAACAAAAAAATATATATTATTCACAATCTCCAGGAATAATTTATAACTAACAGAAGGTGGCGTATTATTTAATCACCCATTGCTTTAAATGTGGATGGATTCTTAAAAAACTGCAACTATTAACATATTTTTAAAATAAATCTCAATTAGGAGGAAAACTGGATCATCTGGACTTCTACGAAGCAGGTAAAGTAAAACACTTTTTATTTCAAGAAATATTGCTTCTAGACTTTCCTGAAGCCAGAATTGTTCTATAAAAGTATCACAGAAATATTATACAAGTTTTAAAAACACAGTCTGTATCCTAGTAACTTAAAACCTATGTACAAATAGCATCATTCATGACCATAAATACGCTTTTCTATCAATCAGCCCATGACACATACATCAGACAAAGAGCTAGTAATTTTAACATATGTACAAAGTCCATCAAAAAGACGGCTTCTTAAAATTATTAAAATCCTACTAAAAGAACCTCCTTTAAAAAAAGTTTCAGCTTAGAATACAACGCGACGAATGTAAGTTTAACCTGCAGTGCTTGCAATAGCCAAAAAATAATTACTACACTAAATAACATGTAACAGATAGGAAACACACCTGTGAATTGGACACTATGGAATTACATCTGTTTTGAGGTAATTCCCTGCTGTTGTTGTTGTGCTAATTATTTAGAAATGTATAAAAAAGCAAGGGAAGATATTAAGTTTTGAGTAATACAGATTTCAAAGTCATTTTTGTATTATACTTAATAAAATTTAATGTTTGGTAAATTCAAGAAAAAATTTAGAATACAACAACAAAAATTATCTAAACTACTATTTTTTATGTCATGTGCCTTTTGTATCTAAGATAATGTAAATCTAACATGATTTTATCATTCCCTTTAATGACTGTTCAAAACAAAAAAAGTTTAAGTCTCAAAATGATAATCATGCTGTCAAGATATTGTTCAGGATAATAAAAATCAGATGTGGTGACAGAAACACGTATGGATTGATGGAAACCTTTCTACGAATATCAGCAAAAAAAAAAACCTCAAAAAAACCTCATGGATTTTTAATACTGACAATATCAACATATAGGGAAACAATCCAATTTAAGCAAATCCTCCTACAGTTAACAATCATTAGCCATACCTTTCTGAGAGTAAATTTAATTAAATCAACGTAACAAAAATGTACAATATTTTTGATAACATAATATTCAAAGTGTCTGTTTCCACAATCATGCTGATTACCTCTTTCCTCTCATTCTGTTTATTGTTTCACAGTTACATGAGACAATGAGCAAACTAAGAACACGTAAGGTCTTAGATTCATAAATGGTATGGCATACGGAGTTCAAAAGTGCATTTTACTCAAAAGTGTGACATCAGGAATTTCCAGTGGTTAAAATAATTTATGAAAAAGACTTCATACAGACAGATTGGGTGGACTGAAACATTCATTCCTGGTGGGATCATTCGGAAACAGAAAAAGTATCTTGAACATCCTGGTCAAAGAAATAATTTTAACTTTTGGAGAATCTGCTACTGTATTTGAAAGTTAACACTGTTTCTTTTCATCCAAATCCCACTGGAAATCTTGCTTCCCTGTTGGGAGAATTACTGTGGAAATATGTACGTGTGAATAAAACAAATGCACACAGACAAATACTGAACTGGGGTCAGTTTAGCTGCAAACATATCTACAATAAACATGGAATGTCACTTGTCATGATTACCTTTATTAGTTTGCTACTAAGAAGAACTGATTTAATGGTTTATAACTTGATCTAATCCAAGGAGAGTGGAGCTGAGGCACTGCCCTCTACATTTAGGATTTGTGAAGTTTCCCCTACAAGACTCTTTTCTGTCTTTTTCAAGGAAGTTCCTGTTTTCTGGGCACGAATAGATGGATCCCTAACGGATGTGTTTAAAGCCTGATGAACAAGGGGTTCATCAGACCTCATAGGAAGATATATTTGATCTTCAAATATATCTTCCACATCATAACTGTCCTGATGAGTGTCTTTTTGAGGAATACTGATGGGTTGTAGCATGAAACTATGCCGGGATTCCAACTCTACCAAACCATTTCCACTGAAATCCATATCAAAACGGTCCGACTCTTTATCCTCCATCCATTTTTCAGCTTGATGAGTATTTTTCCAGTGTGCGTCATTCAAACTACTTTTCTCAGGAATATCATTGTTTAATTCAAGTTTCTTCTCTTGACTTAAATTCACTGTGCTCAAAGTGAGGGCTGCAAAGTCTGTTGGCACAATAAGTTGCAGCTCTTCTGCAGGGAGGCCGCTCGATTCTTCAGCAGAAGTCATTTCCACCAAGTTAAACGGCACGGATGATTTGCCCCCATCCCCGCTGCTTCGAGCAGCATTACCCTTGTCTGTTTTATTTTGCTGGTAGTAACTGTTCAGCAGTGCAAACATTCTATCTACATCCTTCAAGTAATTAGTCCAGTCAGCCAGACTAAGTCTATAGTTGTATCTGTATTCATATACACTTTCATTCACACTGTACAAGTCTTCCAGTCCTTGCCAGTTGATGTCACCAGTGAAACTGGGCAGATTAGCCTTCCCATCCATCCCATAGCTGTCCTCTGTTGAAAGAAACAATAAAGCCCAATGGTGAACACCAGCTTAAAAGTGCAAGCAAAGCTTCCACGTGTGTTCTACTCCAATTTGCTTGCAAGCACCACTATTTGTAACATTTGCAGCTCAAAATGTAAACCACTCCACATGTTCTGTCATTATATTAATGACTCTGGGCTCAGGTGTGTCCACAGCTCCTGCTGAACGCATAGCAAGAACCTCCTTGTCTTCTGCTACATCCCTGGACTGAGTTAAAAAGAACAAAATCTAGTCTAATAAGGCTTTGTGGTGATAGTCAGAGATAAATATTTCCTCTGACATTTTGCGGCAGGAAAGGTGTTTCAATACACAAATAATCCATTTACCTTTCCTGAGCACTCCTCCAAAATATATACTAAATGGACAATGGTAAGTATAAAAGACTAATCCTAAGAGCCATTAAAGACCGGAACTTCAACAAGGCCCACAGGAATTTGGTGTCTGGGTAGCTGAAGATATATAGTCCACAAACCAACCAGACATATTTTATTTAATAAATGGTAGTCAAAGTAGTATTTTATTTACTTTTCAAACATTGGTTTTAATTTGCCTGGAGCAATTAGGAGAAATAAAAGCTGGAAAAACTCTCTGTGAATTAATTTATAGGTTGTGAATTAATTTATAGGTTGTACCGCCCTGCAAAATAGTGTTAAGATATATACAGATACAGTTCAGTCCAATGATTTCATCAACTAAGTGCACAACAAGGAAAAACCTAATCAGGTAATGCAACAACTGGTCAGAGACAGTCACAAATTTAAATGTGATGTTGTAGGCAATATTTTGTAGTTTAGTTCACTCAGGTGACTGGTTAACTTTCTGAAAATCATGTGGGCAGGTAGGATAGAAGTTATTACTTTGGGAGTCCAAGTGGCTGTAGTCCAACAGCATGAACTGAGTACCAATATTTATCTATACGGAGCCCTTCATCCCTACAGTGGATTCTTGATATCTACATTAATTTGTTGGCATTTTAGCTTGCCTCTTCTCATTGTTCAAATAAACAGAAGATGCAGTTGCTATCTATCATAGCCTATATTCTTTGCTTCCTTACTAGCTTCAGATTTCATAGAGGAATTTTTTTTCCAAAATATAGTCTGTCATATGACTAATCAGAAAATTATCACCATGGTCAGAAAAAACCTTGTGATTTTCTTATGATGAGGGGCCTTATTCTGCTCCCGCTAAAGGAAGACCGCTTGCCTTACTTGGAAACACGTGACTCTTTGATCTTAGTTGATATTTCCTCACTTAATACAACAGTTGTAAATATTTTACAACATATAACTTGAATATCTTATTTTTTTTAAAGTAAGTTCTAGAAATATTTTTTTTTTGCAAACATTTGGCAAACTCCCTGTTACAGGAAGAAACACAAGCTTTTTCTGTTTGATAGGACAGCTATGACAGAGTGTCTTCTTTCTTTCTTTTCCTGAAGTAAATAAGAGAAACGCAATCATGGCATGACCACATGACAGCCATCTTCATAAGTCCAATTACGGATAATTTGTTTCCTGAAACAAACAATAATTAAATACTGCAGAGGTCTTAAGAAAGAAGTCTTATTATTCCAGTGCTTAGAGGCATAAAGGGCCCTAGAAAATATCATAGGAAGGGATGCATTTTTTGAGGAATTTTTAGTCACCAAACTTGGTAACTTATTAATCACACTGCAAATGTGACTATATTTAAATTTTGCTCTGTTATTATTTGTGTTGATAGTTTCATACTTCTTTTTTCTTTGTCAAATCAGAGCCTGTATAGGAAAATAAACTGCTGCAGGAAGAGTCAGTGGCCAAAGTGGTTTGGTATGTAATAGCAGAAACTGCAACAAGAGTACTGCTGTTTAGCCAGTAACAGATTTGGGGATGGACCAGGAAAGTGTGGGGCGAAGCGGAGGCCACAAAGGTGCCTTTGGGCCCAAAGGTGCCTCTCCTGTCTGTCCCAGGCAGCAGGACAAGGGGGTGAGCTGGGGTGGCTGGGGTGGCAGGGTGGGCAGCGGGAAGGGCTGGTGTCTGGTGAGGAGAAGCGGGGTCTCTCATCAGCCTCAGCAGCAGGGCAACAGAGCAGTGCTGCACAGAATTAAGGTCAGTAAAGAGTTTGTTGTGTTCCTGCAAAATAGCTCAGAAGAATGTTAGAGCTACACAGTTCTTTGTGCTGGATCTATATTTTCCCCTTTAGATGTGACACTGTTGCTGCAGTCTCAGAGGCATTTCACAGCTGGGAAGGCACTGGGAATTGTTCCATAATCTTTATGTCAAGCAGAAAAAAACCCTTATTTAAACACATGGGACAGAGGTTACATGTACATATATGTTAAACAAATAGGAAAGTGAAGTTTTAAGTTTCTAGATCTGGTTGTATGTTGGTTGACTGAGTGACCTCACAGCTTAATTCCACAACTTGGCAATAGGCATGAAAGTTTCCCACTGAAATTGAAGCATACAGGGTGAAGGAGAGAGGAAAGAAAAGTTTTTCCCCTGTAAGAAATCTCATTACATACAGGTGTGAAACAGAAAAGTGCAGATGAGTTGTATTTGAGTAACAGCATGGCAGTGAATTCCTCCATGAATATTTTGAAATCTCTCAGCTAAAGAAAAATCGTTGCTAACTGTTTTAAAAAACAAGCATCAGCTAAACTTGACTTCCCAGTTACCATAATCCAGTGTCCCATGATGCCATTTGTGCGTGCATTTTCTCAAAGCTAATAAGGGATTTGGATGTACCTTCATTGAGACTAATGGGAAACAGGTATAACCATCTGCTTGGCGGCTTTGAAAAACCTCAGACAAGCAGAGTTGCTCTGCCCATGGAAAGACAGATGATAGAAGTTCTTCCCCATTGAAGCTCTTTTCCTATGATGTTTCTATATTGTACTTGAAACAGCTTTAGTGCCGTACTAACTCAGGACATTTTGAACTGGAAACAGAACTGAATGGATGAACTACATGGTCTGAAGGAAGCAAAAGGGGTAGTTCAGATGACTTAGCAGCTTAGGGCTTTTCCCTTCTTATTTTCCTGGTTTCTCTGCATACATCAAGAAAAGGATCCTCTAAGAGATCATTTTAATGATTTCTGATTTTTGTTCATTTATATTTTTTTTCTGTGTCAGAAAAGAAAAACATTTTTCACCAAGATGGGACTTGAATTAAAATATTGAACTCAGGCATCTGTATGTACTGAGAAACTGGGTGTCTGGAATGTAATGGCACAGAGCAATATCTCTTGTGTTATACTATATCTGCTATGTAAACCAGCAGCATAATGTTTATTGATTTGGTATCAGAAGTTAAAAAGTTTTCATTACTAAACCGTGTAGCAAGATATAATTTAAAGATTAATCCTATGTGCTCCACTATTTCATGCAATCCTCAGTGAAAAAATGCCATTACTGTTACGTCTCTAGTTAAACAAGGAATGCTTACAGGATGCCTTCCAATGAAAGACTGAAAAGCATAATTACAGGGATTACTTTCTATCGTTATAGTGACCAGTTCCCACTGGGCTGTAATGAGCAATGCAAACATCTGGGATATAACCAAAGGAAAGCTTGTCACTTTCCTAGATCCCCAAACTACTCAAGTGAGAAACTACAAAATTGGCTGCAAGGAAAAATAAGCTGCTTAAATTGGGAGATCTATAAAACATTGAAATACATTTTCTTAACTGTTCCCTGGCTGCTGGGAGCTAATGAGGAAGTTATTTTCAGAAGACTCTGTGAAGAAAGGGTTTCATGTAGACTTGTAAACTCCTTGGACCCAGCTTACATCGCATAGAAACAGTGTTTATTGGGAGCTACTCTGCCAAACTGCATGGAGATGAAAATATGTAAAATTGATACAGAGTGAGAAGATACCTAGACTATTAGACACTTGACAGACTTCTAATCTGTTTTTTCTTCTGGGTTCAAGTATTGCTTACAGAACAGCAAGTGCAGTACTGTTATGAGCTGAGTTCTTCCAGTCTGTTCAGGCTTTTGCTTTATGTTTGAATGGCTTCTCCACGAGGAGGATCTGGGCTCTACATGATAGTAGATGTGATAAATACACTCGCAAACAGCAGTCTTCCACGTATACGTCAGGTTGAAGCATCAGTATAAAAATATCTCACCTGTTGCCCTTCCTCAGTTCAAATATTACAACTTTATTAAAAAACTTGGTTTCATGCATGTGTGATCTGGTCTGAAACATCAGTCTTCCTACCCAAAGGAGCCTCATCTTTCTGCTATACTTATATTGAACTGCCTCCTGCTGGCTTCCGAGCACGTGGTGCTCAAACTGATCATTGCTTTTGCTTAAAGCAGCATCTGCCAACACTTCCTAAAAGCAGTGAGAAGATTTTACTTTACTTGCACAGGTTTGATTAGTCTCTTTGGATATATATATATCTCAGAAAACTTTTTAAGCGTACTTCTTTTATGTTTAAAAACCAGCTGTATAGACTTTCTAAATAGAAAAAAAGCCCAACCCATCCATAATCAACCCAATAACAGGAAAACAACCCAAAAGAGGTGACTCTTTTTATGTCATTTTCCCTGTGTAAACATCTAAGAAATACAAGTGTGAAATACGAGCTGTATGAAGTCTTGCTATGATAATGAGCTACGTTAAATGCATAATCGTAGATCTGAAAAACAATGGCCAAGTTCAGTGTAGAGTAGTTAGAAAACGCATGCATCAAAACCTATGCTGTGTGCAACATGGCAGGATATGGACGTTAGTTGAAATGGACTGGAGTCATGCAATTATTTGGAAAGAAGCTGCTGAGCAGAATAAAAAAGTGTGGATACCTGTTTGGATCATAGCTTCCTCCATCTTTATTTCCTGATATAGGAAAAGACAAGAGTAACTTTTGTTAGTGTTTAAAACTTGTAAAACCATTCACAATGTAGTTTTCCATGCACAGCATCTAATTCCTAAAAAGAAATGTACTGTGTTAAATAAAGACAGAGCTGCAGTCCTGAGATTTCCTGGAAATTTCATATAAATGAATTGAAAAAGCATATTTTTTCAAGAATACCCCCCCCAAACAATTAGATATTGTAAAAAAGAGAAACATCTGTAGGTAAAGAGAGAGATAAAAAAATGAAACAATACAAAATATGTAGAAGGGAATATTCCTGTAAAAGAAATCACAACAGTCAATCAATGAAATTTAAATGCAATGAATTTCAAACTTATGAAGTATAAATACCAGCTACTTTTGTACTCTGAGACTCTTTTAAAGAAATATTGCCTTCCTCAAAAATGAAGGGGACTACTCCTGATTAGAAGGTTTCAATGTTAAGTCAGCCATGGGGTAGCATCTGAGGTTGTTCATATAGACAGACAGCGACTGGAATAAACGCACAGTTTAATACCTCATCTGCTACTGGGAGGCAAACACTAACCAAATATACCCTGCAACAGAGAAGAGTTATGACTATGAAGATCTGTGTATGCTTGTTATTGATTAGCTCAAATAACACAATGACCTTTCTGCAGCATTTCTGATAAATGTTGTTGTTTGCCATCAGTACCTGTCTAAAATAACTTGGGTGAACTTGCAAAGAAGCTTCCTGGTCATGTGGTTGTGAACATTCCGAACTATTCAGAACAACACTTAGGAGAATGAGGCTTCATGGATATAATTTGTCCTTAAGCAACAGGAAAGAAAAACAATAAAATGGAAATAAACATTCTGTATTTCTTGTACCTGTTTCAAGTCCCTTTGGTCTTGGATTGCACTGCTTATAACCTTGACAACTTCGCAGTTCCATTAACTGTATGTGTAATTGATTCAAAATGCCTCTCTCCACTGTGTGCACTGTATTTGTCAGCTGAGAAAAAGAGGAATGGAAGGAAAAAATACTTGTTAACAGGAATAAAAAACTTAAAGGAGAATGGGGAACAACACTGTGTAACAGGGAAAGGGGTTTACCTGATAGGGATCAGTGTTCATATCAAAATATTCCAAGAAGCCAGTTGCAAACTCACAAAAGAGAAAATTGTGCGTGTCATTAACTGTTCGCAAACACCAGTAAGTGTTGTTATTTGAGCTTGTGCAAGCACAGAAAGAGCCCACTGTAATTGAAAAAAACCCATGTTATTAGTTTTCAGTGAAAATTAATGTGCTTGTTTCTTCTACTAGCAAAACCTCTGATGCACTTAAATTCTAGATCAATGAAAAGAATCTTCTATTTAAATGATGTTAAATTCTCATCTAAAACAGAATAAATATTGCTAATGCAATTTACACAAACATACAGTTAACAAAACCAGAAGATGGTCCAGTCAGTCAGGCCTTTGGAGGACAACCCCAAGCGGTGTAACTGGATTATATGTTTTCACTTTTCAGCCTGGAGAAACCTAGGGCCAGCTTTCACTCCAGACTGAAGACACCTGATACAGTAGGCCTGAAGTTCACGACAACATTAAAGGTCAAGTCCCAAAAAATGGTTTGAGACAATGGGAAGAATAAGGTTATTATTAATAAATGGAAAACCAATCAAAGTTCCTATGAAATATTTGGTCGTCTCAATCTCTAAAAGGTGACACAAACCTCAGTGGTTAGTCATTAAAGTCTGTGCTTTAGGGGCCAACTCTCCTTTTTGTTTCTGCAGTGTTTAGCATTGAGCCTCTTGTTTGATATCAAATCTTGAAGTTTGATATCTTGTGATATCAAATCATCAAGATTTGATATCAACGCAACAATTACAAGCACAAGCAAGTGACATTCCTTCTTAATACTTCAGAATAACAAAAGTAGCAACATTAAGTGCCAGTTCTTCAAAATATTTCTCTAACTGATTGCATGAGGTGGGACGTCTGTTACACAGCAGAGGATAACCTCATTCACATCTGCATGTGGAGGTAAAACTTACAGTTCCAGAACGGTGCTGTTTGCCAGTGGTTGTTGTCGTGGGTAAAACATGTCAATCCAGGAAGGCTACACTCGTCTCCTTTCTTCTGGCGCTTTTTCCCCTTCCTTTCCTTCTTCCTTCTCCGGTTCTCTTTGAAGAGCTGCAGTTTGCTATCCACTTCTTGTGCTGCTTCTCTGTTCAGACAGAAAGTTGGACATGGCTGACAGAGAATAGTCTATATTTGGTTAACAACAGCATAAGCAGTTTTTATGTCTTTCTGGCTTTTTTAAAGATGAGGGGATGAGAATATGCCCTTCTTCTAGCTGAGCTTCCACCTCAGACTTTATGACTGGAGGCATCCTCTCCAGCAAGCATGAGAAATGACACACTGTTGCATTTAGTTTTAACTGATTCTTTGTAATGATCATGAAGTCAATCAGCTTCTGAAATTATTAATTTCTTCCATTTCTATCCGTAAGTTTTTAAAATATTATTCATAAACTTTCACCTTTCTTTTCCTCCTGTCCTCCCTTCCCCACAAACACTTCCCCACTCCCCAAAATTATATTTCTCCAGTCATCAAAAAGCCAGCCTAAAGAATGAGAGGATAACAACAATCTTACTTGAAGGGATGAAGATGGCTCTTGAGTTTCTCTTGGGCCTTTACACCTTTCTCTTTGTTGTAATAGCTATAGGGAAAATGATTAGGAATTATCAAATCATGAAACCATTTTCAACACCAAACCAAATGAAAAACAACTACTTTGACATGTTTTAAAGAACTACAAAGAATGACATGATTTTCTCTTAATTTAAAAAAGTTATATCTGTAAGAGTGATCCTATGCTAGATTATAGCAAAGCTATAGTTGAGTTCAAATATGATCGTTGAATACAAACACATTTAATCTTGAAATGTTAATAGCTGTCTCCTTTTGATTCAGAGTAGCTTCTGCTCTTAAAAGGGATCTAACTAAAATGAGTACCTATAGTGATTATAAATATCAATAAATTTTATGTTCTTTAATTTCCATCTCAAAAAACTTGAAAAATATTTTTAGCCTTAACAGTTGGAGTACCTTTCAGTGTTTAACGCCATCTCTCTTACCTCTGTTTACTACAATCACATTCATCTGGTTTTCTTCTTTTTAGGTGTCCCCTAACTTCCCTCAAATTCTTAATTTTGTCTTGAAGAGCTTCAATCTGCAGGGAATATTTCTGAGTCAGAATTATTCTTTGAAAAGGTAGCAGTGCCAGGTTTTAAAATACCTCCTACCTCCTTATCAATGTAAGCCTTGTGGTCCTTCCAGGCTCTGGCGGATTGGTACAGCTCCCTCTCACAGTGAATAGTGTCATTTGGAAGAATAAAACACCTGTAGACATAAATTTAACAAATAGGAAGGAAGTCAGTGGTTTACAAATTGCCTAGTTATATCTTTTCTTGCTTCCAACATTCCTAATCAAATTTTTAATACTCTGACAATAAATAAATAAATAAACTCTACAAGGTCTTCTCATGTTGACTTATTAATAATTGCTTCAACCTGTTTTCTCTGCAGAATATAAAAAAAAGATATCCTCATCCATGAAAGATCCTCTCTGCCTGCTAAATGAAATTGCAGTGGCAGTGCCATCTTGGAGATTCCTTATCCAAGCAGAAATGAAATTGAAATTGAAATAAAAATATGTTCAGAATTTAAAGTCTCTTGTTAAACAAATGTGCCATTGCTTATTTAACTACAGACTGCTGAGAAACATATTTGTCTTGCCATGTGAATGTGACTCGTCGTCCAAGTATGCAAAATAGTCAAGACCAGAACATAGGCATTAGGCTAAAGATCAATATAATCAATGAAGATTAACAAGGATCAAAGTAAGAGCAAAGAGTTCAAACAAACCAGAACACTCAAGTTAAAAAGAGGTGCAATTACAGAAACAGTTATACCAGTGTTTGAAACAAACAGGTATACCAAGAGAAAAAAAAACACATGGAAGGCCAAGGAGGTGGACTGAGAGAGAAAATCCAGCAAACTACAGGCTGCCTTTACAAGTCTCCCTGCTGACAAACAGAAATACCTTTTTTATGGAAATATTCTGGTTTTATTGATACAATCTTTCTTGGGTCCTGCTTCATCAGAACCCTTCTTTTAAATTTTGAAAAGAATAACAGAAAGGAAGACTTAGATGCTTATCTCTTCCCATATTATCCCATTATTTATTTTTTTCACTCAAAGAATTCTGAAAGCAATACTGTATGCAGTAAAAGTAATAATACTTCCTGAATGAAGAATAACGTTCCCAGAAAGCTACTAAGAAAAGAAAAGAAAAGAAAAGAAAAGAAAAGAAAAGAAAAGAAAAGAAAAAGAAAAGAAAATAATTGCTGTTTATATTTCAAACATAATTAAATGCATAACATAGAAGATTTTTGTTGCTTGTATGTGCCTGGCTTTTCAGATCAGTCATAGTAGCTTTTTAAAACTAAAATAATATTTTGAGATTTTTACCTTTTCATTCAAATTTAGGCTAGGGCTAAAAATGGAAATCTAAGCATCTTCCAGGATGGAAAAATTATTGCAGGTTTCTCCAGGGATAAACAGGTCTAATATATCTTAGCTAATGTTAGCAGCTGCAAATAACTAAGCATTAAGAAAGATGATGTAACTGATCTAATCTGCCCTCATTTAGAGTGGGATTTCAGTTGTCTCAAATTTAGCCCTCTATACTAAGCTGATAGCCTAGACTTTATAAAGAACAGCAGGACTGTCAGCTTCACAGGATGAATAATCCCTCATGAGACGCACGTTTTTATATGGAGATTGAATTTTCCTCTGGAGATTCCTACTCCTCCTCAGAAATAAGACTTAAACTAGATGCCTCCCCTTAAAATACATATACTAAAGTTAAATGATTCTACCTACTAACAAATACAGCTAAAAATCTACAATAATATTTTTTATCTAAAAATCTACAACAATATTTTTAAGCTTTTAAACATTGTAACTATAAAATCATAAAAAGTGGAGAGAAAATACAATTAGAAAATGAATAAGATTTCATTTTAAGGAAGAAAAAACCACCGAAAAAGCAATCGTACTTGTGCGTCACTCTGACAGAGTTGGGTTGACCTATAGCATCAGTGCCATCAGCAATCATTACGTCACTGGCAGCTCCATCGATTTCCTTTCTTTCTTCCTCCTTTTCAGCATTGTGGCGCTTGGTGATACTTTTGCTCTTTAACACCTGCAGTTCTTCCTCTTCCAGATTTATGTCATATATTTCGCCTTCAAATTCCACAGACAAGGACCGAGTTTGGCGAGTGTGAACAAATCGGGGTTTATATTCTGAAGCAGAAGAAAGAAGCATTCTGATCTACATGACCCATATCATACACATAAAACATATTCCAAAGAGCAAGAATGCTGTTCAGTCAAATCATTCTTATTTTTTTCCCTTGTGGCTTTACAGAAACTTATTTAATGATTTTTTTTGATACATCAGGGCCCACACTTCCATGAGCAGCATGAATTTCGATTGCTTCAAGGTTTTCATTTCATGCTAGTCGGACCTCACGCCAAGGAAAGCAAAGTATCTCCAAATAAAACCAGCATCTCAGAAATCATATCTCTAGAAAGAGACACCCAAAGAATCAGATACTACAGGATTAGAAACCACTTTAGAAAATAAAGCCATTTAATACTGCAAAAAAAGTATCTGTAAATTTGCATGTGATGTAAGTTTCACTTATGTTTTGAAATGAAAATGACTTTTTAAAGGATAACCACTTCCCCTTTTTTAAAAGTAGGCATTAAAAGGGCAAGAATCCCTCATGTATGAATGTATATGTATGAATGTATATGTATGAATGTATATGTATCTATACATCTATAAATATATATACTTTGACACATGCATCTATGTATCTATGTGTACAATTCATGGACCACGAAAAACTTGCTGCATTGTAAAGCCACAGTGAGATTTATTGTGACGCTTTTACCAGTTGAAAGCTCTGAGCCTAGTATGGTTACAGCTCTTTTAATTACTGCCTTGGAATTTTGCAAGCAGCGCATGCGGGTCAGCTTAACTGAGACAATTAACTCTTTAAGGATTTTTTTTAATGTTTTGTACAAGAACACCTATGTTTGGGCTCAGTCTGGAACAACTTACACTTTTTACTTGTTTTGTTAAATGCACTTGTCCCAAATCAGGCTGATAAAACTCACAGTCAATACCACACCAAAGCATATTCTCTCTAGCAAAACCACACATGCAGAGCCCTAGAAATATATATTTCAGCTGGTAAAAATCAGTTGTAGGGCATTTCCATTTGTTATATCTATGCTGAATGTCACCTAATGCTTAAAAATAATTCGTGCAGCAAAATAAAAGAGGAGCTGTAAGAAAATACTGCCTTTGGCAGGTAGTGTGGCTTCTACTGCAGTTTTTTATATTAGTGTCTTTGAGAGACTCACACTGAACCTTCCTCACAAGAATCTTTTAGAAGTGCAGATAGCAAGCCTCATTCAACTCTTCATTCAAATCCTTCAAGACTGTTTCAATGGTTGCCTGCTGTCAGGTGTAAAAAGGCTTTCTGGTCAAGTCAATGAAGAGTTCCATCTTCCCGAAGAGAAAAACTCTAGTTTCAAAGCATCTTTCTGATTTATAGCCATATTGCTCTTTAATAAAATAATGCAGAAAGATTCATAGGGTCAGGTGGGACATTTTCTTGCATTAAAACAGCCTGTGATGATACTAGTTATTATGCAAGTTACTGAAAGAGTCTGAAATATTTAAGCATCTTATCCAAATGTCATCAAGAAACTGAGGCCCTTCCCTTAAGAATGTCACTTCCTTAATAATGTCTCATCATCATGAGTCTTTCTTTGCTCTACTTGGATGAGTGTTAAGGTGCATTTGGAGCACAAGGAAGAGGAGGAAAAAAGAATAAGAATGTTGTAAAGGAGGAAAGCATAGCAAAGGGACTTCTGATGCCCCTTTCAGATGCTTTCCACGCTTTCACTCCTTCCCTTCCCAAGCCGCTCCCCTCCCAAGTTGCAACCCTCATTCAGCCCCTGCTGGTATGCTGGTGACATCTTCTCTTTCCAAGCTACATGACAGGTATCTCTCCTTGAAAATATCACTTTGGGGAACATTCCCCAGTTTGAGGATCGTCCTGGCAGTCTGACATGCGGACTCTTCAGCAGAAGTCTGTCTGTACACACAATGAAGTTCCTTAGATCATACTAAACAAATGGAAGAAATTATATCGAGGCAGCATTTAGTCTGAACAATGAGACAACTCAAGACAGACAATATTGCGGTTGACTATACAAAGAATACCAGGGATACTTGTTCACATGCAGAGCTGGGGAGGCTTTGAATCAGGAAATATTTTGGATTATACTGACATTGTTTTCTCATTTCGAAGACATCTGTGCAGCATCTTCTAACTTGTACATTTCTCATACGACTTCACTACCTGACTATTTTAAAGGCACATCTTTATTTCATTCCTCAGTGTAGTATTCTATATAGAAAGCAGGAAAATACAGCCTGGTCTTGAACACAGTGGGAAATCCAGGTCCAGTTTTATTGCCACAGCTACAGAGCTTCACTCTCATTGCTGGAAAGACAGCTGAAAATACTTTTAGCATCTAAAATAAAGGCTTCTTTTGTAGAAATCATTAGCAGAAACAAATTCAGGTACGGCTGTCCTAAACCCTGCTGGTACATCCCCTTCAGCCCACGCTCCACTAGAGGCCACTGCAATCTCACTCGTGTCCCTGCGGGGATCCCGGCACTGAGTTGCTGGGAAGTTAGAGCCGAGCAGGAGTTCAGCCTGACAGCAGTCACAGCACCGCAGTGCCTCATGTAAACGATGTCTTTAGGATATCACCACACAGGATGTGAACTCGGCGTTAACGATGCAAGAAAACCCTTGTTCTGGGCGCCTTAGCAAAGGACCCGCTGATGGGCAAGTTGTGCCCGAGCAGCGCGATAGGTGGCACCAGAACATCACCGTCACCGCCAGCCTAAGGACTGCTCCTCACCGTCTTCCAAAGGATAAATATCGTTATTATTATTGTTATTACAAAAGCTGTTATGTAGAACTTGACTGCCAATTACGGATGTGTTCATTACACACGGAGCTGAAAGCAGGAGGATGCTGGTAAGCCAACGCTCTACTAGCCATTTCCCCCTGCTCGTAGTCCAAAGAGCTCGGATAACACTTACTTTGTGCACTAGGGTGTCTCAAGAACTGTCTTTGATTTTTTCTTTGGGTCCTGCTGTTTCGGTAATCAGTGTCTCCACAATTGCAGTCTTTCTCTTTACCGCTGTATCCCCGGGAGTGTATGCTGCGGGTCCTTTTTCTGATGGCAAGTATGTCACTAGACACCTTGCACTTGTGAATTCGAAGTTTGCCAGAAGCATCCTCCGTGCACTGCCACTTCTGTGAGAGAGAGAAATTAAGACGATTTTCAGCCTTCCAAACTCCTGCTACTTTCAGGTGGATTGTAAAACAAGACAGGCACATTTCTTTAAAAATTAAGCAAGTTATTATTATTTAAATTTATTCTTTAAATGACAAACGGAGAATGGAAACATTATAGGGACTAAATTCACTCACAGTCTTATGAACATCTCTCTTATGCTAGGAAACATAAGCTTGAATGAAATCACTGCAAATCTGCATAAAAAAATTACAACCCAGCCAAAAAAAGATATATAAATCAAGACTATCTAGACTAAACAAATCCCTGAAAGGAGCAAGTAAAAAGTCTTAATTTACTGAGCAAGAAAGTATAGCTGTCAGGGCTGTTTTCACCAACTCTTTTTTTTTTCTTTGAAAAAGCAAACTTTTTTTCTTTGTTCTGTGACTTGGGATTTCTGACATAATTCAGGAGAAAATAAAAAATACCCACAGATGAAGAACTGGTTCAGTGGTAGGGTTTCTTGGAAAGAGAAGGGCAAACTGCGGATGTGATTTATAGAAAAATACATAAACCACTAACGACATGTGATTTATTTCCTTACCAGGGGCCAGAATCAGGACCTGTACCCTAAGACAAGGCCTTGCAAACCACGCCACTCAAACCTGCAAACGTTGTTCGCTCTTTATATTTTACATGAAAAGGGAGAAGCCTGAAAGTCTGATGCCCCCGGCCACCCTGCCTACACCCAGGAGGTGCAAGCAGGGCAAGAACCTTAAGGACAGTAAACAAATAAATTAGCGTGGATAAACTCCATTGGATACCTAAGTCCTGAGATTTGTATCAGACTTAGGAGAAAAAGATGCAGTCTGGAAGAAGCACCTGTAAAAGGCACTGTACATTTGCTGAATATCAAGGCAATCGTGGAAGAATGAGCGGAAACAATTTTTTCCAGCTTGTCTGCACAATATCTGTCTGACTTGATTATCAACATCACTGAACCAGATGGAAGATTTCAGAGGGATTTTTCCAGAGGATCCCATTGTCTTCACATTTCAATTAAAAAGCAACTGGACTTTAGTCTCCTTTTCCACAACGAACTGTCTTAAAAAAGCGAAATGTAGTTTTGTTAAAAACATGAATAGGTGCTGATAGATTAGAGCTTCTCTGCCCATACCCAAAACTTGCTATATATAGCTGCTGGGTTATAGCTGGCACTCATTACACCCGACACAAGCTAAGATGACAAGATTTCCTGCCAGTTGTAGTGTGAATAACAACGAGAACTAGAAATAACTACGTTTATTTATAATTTGACTACAACTATAGATTATTATCTATAATAATATAATATTTTTAATATTATATTATAATATAATATTATTGATAGAAATATCTTAAGCTACAATGACCAGACTTTGCATACAGAACAATTTGGTTCGGCTGGATAGTGTAGAGAACAGAACTCAATAATGCTGTTGATAACTGCAGTATTTTACTTGCAGTTTCAGCTAAGCTTCCCTATAATGGGTGTCTTTTCTGTTCCTGTGACTGAACAGTGTATCTTTCTCTAGCCTCACTAGTAATAGCAGGACAGCTAGATTTTGGTCCTAATGGAGTTATCAATTTAATTTCTGAAATGGACACTACTATTAGAGCATACACATTTTGGTAAGACTCTGGACTGTTTTGGGGGTGCTGCCAAGCTAATTGAAGAAACAAAATTAAGCCTCAGATATATTTGCTGCCCTGATAATCCGAGGAGTGAGTTGATGTGGCTCTGAACTGCAGTACCAAGAGCACTCTGGCTTAACGTGGACTGAGCTAAAAGACGGATCCCATGCTCAGGGACCCTGCCTGCAGATTGGCATGACTTTGATCCCAGAACAGTAAACTGTGTATAAAAAGGCTTAGACTTGCACACATCTGATGGCTGCCTGAGAAATTCCACTCATGCCCAGACTTTCAGTGTAAAACTACACCTACAAGTGACAAGGTGACTTTCTACAAGTAAAGGTGTCTGAGAGCCATAACACTTTGCAGGATTTTCTTCTGCAACAGCATTTGCACTTTACCTACCACGGCAACAGAAGACTGTTACAGGATAAGAACTGACTGCATCACTCTATTTCTTGTGTTTATTGGCTACGTTACACTTATAAACATATGGCACTAGTCCTTAATGAGTCTCAAAAGCACCATTTTAAAGTAAAATAAGTATTCTTTTTGTCTAACACTAATTATCGCAAGAGGTTCCAGGAATGACTTCAATAGCCATTTAGATCACTTTTAACAGTATTATGACTAACGTCGAAACAAGACTCTCTGTGTCTAGTATGAACCTATAATAGCTCTCTATTTAAAGCAGGGTTTAAATGTGATTCAGTTCCTCTTCTTTTTTTTTATTTTTTTTTAAATTTTTGCTTTAAAAAGTGTCATTATAAAGATGCTTCAGATTTCTAAGATGGAATTTTTAGGCTAACTTTCCTTAGTGCCTGTCCATGCCAGCATAACTGGCCTCTGAGTGTGCATTATGCAGTAAATCATAATAGTCCTTCTGCTCATCCTTAGATCTATAAAATGCATTAATGCACATAAAAGAAGATTCTTACTGATGTGCTGCCCCTTCCCCTCCCTTGTTTTTCACCCTCCTTCCTGCTATGAATACCAAACTATTCTTCAAAAGGACTATTAGGTTTGGTTTCTGGGTCCCCATTTCTTCATCAATAAAAAAAATATTGGCACATATACAAACTAAATACGCATTCATTAAATTTTTACTTGGGTACATTTTCTTATTTTCCCCATATTTATCTTCCTTCTCATGGTCATGTTCGACAAGACACCTAAGCTGATCTAAAAATCCACTGTTGCCATAGGGATACGGGATAGTCCCTGCTTCTGGCTGCGTGCTGACTTACGGACCCCTGCACAGATTTATTCTCTCCCTAAGCAGCAGTAAAGAGGACTAACTCAGAATTTAAAAAACAAACAAACACCCTCCCCAAACTAAAAGAACAACTAACAGAGAGGAAAAGCAAGACTGCCATTTGGCTGCAACAAGCTGCTATATATTGTTTCTGTCATGTGAAGCTTAACCTGTGTCAGCCTTTTTCTCTGTCATTGACTCATATTTTCTTTCTTTCATCTCACTTCATCACCTACCCTCCAGCAATTATTTCCCTCTCACCTCAGCTCCCCGTTTCTAGTTTTCCTTCTGCCTCAATTTAACTTCAGAGGAGAAGCAAACATGGAAGAGGATCCCTAATACTCCCACACCAATGGAATCCTGAAACCCTCACTTGAAAGTCGGTGGGGACTACCACGTTGCAAGGGGCTTTGCTGGTTTACAGCCACTCCGAATGGAGCAGGATCTGTTCTGCACATGCACTTGGGACCCAACCTGGCTCTGCATGTGCTGGCTGCCAGCTCTTCCCTTAGCCTTCCCTGCTCCTGGCTGGAAATTGTAGAGGCAGCTTAGGACAGGTCAAGGTGTAAAGGGACTGAGCACTCTGTGAAAACTAACTAAGGTCTTTGGACTTGTCTAATTTGGAGAAAAGAAGGCTGAGGTGTGACCTCATTGCTCTTTACAGCTTCATGAGGAGAAGAAATGGAGAGGGAGGTGCTGAGCTCTTCTCCCTGACATCCAGTGATGGGACATGGGAGAATGGTTCAAAGCTGTGTCAGAGGAGGTTTAGACTGGATATTAGGAAACATTTCTTTACCCAGAGGGTAGTCAAACACTAGAACAGGTTTCCCTAGAGAGGTGTTCAATGCCACATGCCTGTCAGTGTTTAAGAGGCGTTTGGACAATGACCTTAACGATACGCTTTAACTTTTGGTCAGCTCTGAACTGGTCAGGCAGTTGGACTAGATGATCATTGCAGGTCCCTTGCAACTGAAATAGTCTCTCCTCTCCTCTCCTCTCCTCTCCTCTCCTCTCCTCTCCTCTCCTCTCCTCTCCTCTCCTCTCCTCTCCTCTCCTCTCCTCTCCTCTCCTCTCCTCTCCTCTCCTCTCCTCTCCTCTCCTCTCCTCTCCTCTCCTCTCCTCTCCTCTCCTCTCCTCTCCTCTCCCCTCGCTCTCAGAGCTCAGGTTTCTTTAAGCTCTGCCAGATCTAAAGTTTAAGCATGTAAGTACCTGTACCTGCTCCTCAGCGGGGAGGCAAGCACTAGACTGTAGCAGGACTGCAGCAGGAGCTTTTCCACAAATGATGTCCTTGGCATCTTCTGGCGTTAGAAATTTGCCCTTATAAAGTCATTTCAGAGGCAAAGGGAAGCAAATGGGGTACTTCAAAGGGTATTGTTTGCACTTGATGGCTTTGCTTTGCTGCTGCTGGCATAGCTCTGGTTGTGAGTTAGAGCTACATAAGCAAATGACTTGGTAGCTACCTTGGGTCTCAATTTCCTTGTATTAATCTGCCTTAAAATTAAGTAAATCCAATTCATTACTGAATATAATTAAGACATAAAAATATACATTCAGCATGAGTCATTGTGATGTGTTGCACTGTAACTATTCACCTAAGTAGTTTCAAATCAACTTGTTTAGTTAATAGATTGTGACAGCTTTGAAAGAGTTCCTGCCCCCTTACGTAGGAGGGAAATTAATTAGACAGTTCATGAAAGGTGTCTTAAGAGTAGGCAAGTTAAGGGTTGCTATGAAATGTAATTACTCAGTATTTGCAGTAGACACTTCAGAGTTAAATATCGTGTCAGATTTTATCACAAAGCTATGAAACCCTGCAAAACATGCAACCGGAAATATAACACAGGGACAATATTTTTACAGGTGCTTTTTCATTTTGGTAATGTAAGACTGACTCTGAGTATTATTGCTCAGCCTAGGGAATGTTAAGATACGGTATGAAAAGGAAGACTTCATGAATTTAAACATGTCCTTAAGATCTCATTTCCCCTTTTTCCTGTTTTGAAACGTATGATCTAAATTTGAAAATCATTTAGATGAAAACACAATCATGGGCTATGTATGTGTGTGCTACTTTTCTCTATTAGCAGATCTGGGTGTCAGGGGACCTAATATGATAATACCAGTAAGGAAGTCTGGTTTAAGGCCGTGCTACTGCATAAAGAACTGAGTCCTGTTTTGCTTTCTCTGTGTTATTCAAAGAGGCTGTGTCACACAGCATGTTGAAAAGTGCCCTGTAATTAGCTGGCTATAGTAAATAGTACAGAGCAGCAGTAGTTTATTTCTGCTGAACTGGACTTGAATACTGAGAAATTTTTATGGGCTAAGGCCATGTCCTCTAAGCATTCCTGCAGAGCAGTGATGAACCCTGGTCGGGCTGAGGCTCCTGAATGCTCCTGGAAATATTAATCTGTGTTGTTACATCTCAGCAGTATTTGAATACTGCACATGAGTGCAGCTATTTAAAAGGGATGGTGCAGCAGGTTTGCTCAGAGAATTTGGAATTGCTGCATTTTAGTGGAAGAAAATCTTCTTCAGTTCAGAACTGGGTTGATGCCTCCCATAAGGACAGGTCCCAATTTTTACACCACTCCCTAATAACTAGGCCACCTCCTACTCAAACACACATAGCTCCAGAGTCTACCAATGTGAATATATTCAAAGATTGTTATTTATAAACAGACTAAGTATAGAGAAAGTGTTCCTCAAACATGCAATGGTTAGTAGTCCAACAGATAGGGTAGCAATTTGTCCTGTAAGAATTGATGCAATATGGGGGGAAATGTATGACGCACTTTAGAAATACATTCAATTAAATATACAGGGACAGAACCGGAGGGAAAAAAGAATGAGGAAATAAGCATTGTATAACAGAAATAACTATATGAAAATTTCCAGTTTTGAGCTACTTCTCAATGTTTAAGAAATGGAAGAAAGAGAAAATAGGAAATTTACAAACTTTACAATTTTGCATTATTGACATCTAGACAACATTGTTTTTAAGTGTCAGTTACAGCAGGTCTCCAGTTTATAAAAAACAATGGACTGCATTGTCAGCTCTAGAAGTGCAGGCACTTGGTCTGAGACATCAAATATTCACCACCATAGCATTCTTTACCAAATCTATTAGCTTGCCTGTAGTTGCAATGGAACATCAACAAACCTCATCTATTATCCAATAAACATCCACTCTAAGGTGCATTACAAATAGGGGCCATTGAAAAGGATAAATTCAGGCTCTCAGTTATAAATAATAACTGATAACAACCAGTTACTATTGGGTCATACTTATTTAACTTGCAGATGACTTAATTTATACTATTTTTCACTGGATACTTTAGAACTGAAACTCTGCAAAAATAAAAAAAAAAAAAAGCCTGAACAGAATACTACAGAAACTGCTAGAAATGATTCCTGCATAATATATGTGTTTTTGTCTATACATTTTCTTTTGTACATAAAATTGGTGCCATGCTATAAAAAAAAATTTCTGCTAGGGAACACTTATAACATCGTGGTAAAAATGCTGGACAAAGTCATGCATTGAAAGAGATGAAACCAGTGAAAACAGTGATCTTTCCATACTGAAATATCTCTGGATTTTATCCAGAATAGAGCTGGTGCATCAGATTGAGACTTGCTTAGATTTCAAGAAATGTCAAATCTGGAAAGAGCTGTCCTCTGCTTAACAGGAAACTTAAATATTTAGGCTGAAATGTGAAATATTTAGGCTGAAATACGAAATACCATCCTTTGATGGATTATTTTTAGAGATAAAACAACTTATCCTCATATTTGACTTAACTCATAAGAGAGTGGTATCTTAACAAGGGATAACATAATTTCTGGCAATTCCCATCGATTCTTGAGCAATTACGTTGCAGGCATGTTTCTGTTAACTATGAGGGAAGATTGCAGCATCTAAACAGAACAACAGATGCAAGAAGTGTTTGCAAAAGCACTGAAGTATGTACTTAGTTTTAACACATGACTGGTCCCAAACACATGTGCTTCCAGTTAAGCCTGTGTATAGATGCTCTGCTGAATTATGATTAAAAGAAGGTGGTATCAATGGGCAGGTGGCAAAGGAAAGTCTGCTTCAAATGGATGTTCTGGTAAAACAGGTTGATCACCAGTGCCTTTCAACTCCTGCAGGCATCAGGAAGTTGTTCTGAAAATGAGAGGTTCCACGAGTTGTGTTTATATACCGTATCACAATTTTACTTGTGTTTTAGAGTGTGCTTGGAGTCTGGCTGCCAGTTGCTGGCCAGCCATCTGACACTTCTAGCCAGCTATTACTGGCTTGTGTGTTTTTATTCATACTCTGGAGATAGCCCTAAAACTGACCTCTACAAATGTACGGTCTGTGATACTTATTTTATGAGAACACAGATACTTGAGCCAAACCAGACTACACCCAATAAGCCCCACTCTAATTTCCTTTACAATATTATCTGTAACCTGATTGATGGCAAGCGTTCTTTTAGCACTGCAAATAGACATGCTTTCAAATGAATGCTGATATGATAATGTGATAAATATGAATACGAACAATAAAAATAAATTCTTATGCTAGATTTTTAAGTGGCAAAGGATACATGAGGAATAAGAGGTATGTAAAGTGTTCATAACATGCTTTTTGGATCAGTGCCAGAAGACTCTGCACATTTACCACATAGCTGATGATTGGATTCAGCAACATGTGTCTGGTGACTACCTGTAAAGCCTCAAATCACTGTAAAATACATTGAGACCTAATCTAACTAAAATCTCACTGTGCAGCCTTCAGGCATATTCTCCAAATGGAACATTATTTCTTGAGGGTGGTTTGAAAATATACTTCCGCAGAAGGAAACATAATATTCTACCTTTCTAAAGCAGGAGTGCATGAATAAGAGCACCAGGAAGGTTAGCAGCTATGGCCTTCTACCTATCTAGCTGGGTTTGAGTTCATGGGCATGCATGTCATGCAAACACCGGTAGCATGACATATTTTTCCATTCTGCCCACTGTCAGTGGTCATTGGAGCTGGCAGCGGACCACAGATCTTTTCAAGTTTCAGACCTTTGCAATTCAGAAACTGGCAGGTAGTGCAGAGCAGATGGTAGGAGATGTATGCCCATAAAATAAACAGACCTGCATCTGGGTTTGGTTGCTGAATCATCCAACCTAAGAGCTGAAATTTTAAACACAAAACTTCACAGTTCTCATTTTGGAAGGGTGGCTCCTTTTTTATCCCTGTCGGGAAAATTTTAAAATAAGGTTGTGGTTTGTGTAATTTTTGCAAGAGGATAAATATGTATGTTGGACTATGGATTTGATACTGATTATAAATAATGGATTGAACAATACACTGGAGACACCCAGCCTATGAGTCATAAGACCTCAAAAGGTAACTTCTATCTGGAAAAACAGTATTAAGTCCCAGAAGCCAAAATTGTGCCTCAGGAAAATTCCTATGACTCAGACCAGTGAAGAGAAAAAGAATAAAAACTCACTAATTAACTCAACTCATTAATTACACATTTAGGTGAGGGAAGAGAGAAAGAAAAAGTATAAATGGAAACACAGTTAACATGCTTTTATTTGATATTTGCTAAGTATCCAGAACAATTTCATGGGTGAGAAGATGGAGTGAGTTCAACAAAAATAATCTGCCAGAGGATTTAAGAGCAACTTGCCTCTAAACCTCCTGACCTAACATACATTCTCATCTCAGGTTACTTCAGTGGAAATCTAATAGGAGATTTGTGTCATGATAAGGTTGTATTAATCTAGAGAAATATTTGTTCACATGCTATTACTTCTGCTCTATTGGAAAATTAATGGAGTTTTAGTTAAAAGTTCATGCTGATTGTTTCCCATTTTAAAACAATAGCAGGGATAGCTATGTTGCGGATTAATAGATCTCTCTGTACTATGTACCTTATTACAGTAAAGCTGAGAGGGGAAATGTGTATCAGTCCTGCAAGCCATTTAAATGCTAAAATCCATCAATAGTCCATATTAAACTAACTGGGCTCAATCAGGCGACCTCAGTAAGTTACAGCACACAAACTGGTGAAAAATTTGGCACATAAACTATGAAGGAAACCTCTGGTTCCCATCATTTCTTGCAGTGCTCTCTGGGATGTGAAAGAATGACCTCAAAGGAAACTTCTACCTCACCCAAGCCCAAATAGAGAGTCCACACCACTGCTGCTCCCTTTGCAGAGGGAGTGAACATGGCCTGAGTGTGATGGGACCGGCTGTGCTGCAGGTGAGTGCAGGTCAAGAGTGGAGTCAGGACAAGAACTGAAATCTTCACTGTATCCAAATATGATATGGGCAGATAAGCCATAACTCACTTACAGGATGAGCAAAGTTAACAGCATTTCCAAGTTAAGAAGCTGAGGTGGAGGAAGAAAACATGAAATCCTGAAGTCCAGGTATCAAGCAAGTAAAAAATTAAAAGCATTTGCAATTGCTGGAAGGAACATCTGGAGGTCGTTTAGTTCAACCTCATCCTCAAAGTAGAAACAACATTGTTAGGTCTTGAAAGTGTCCCTGGGTGGACCTTCCACAGCTTCTTTGGGCTACAGTGCTTGATCACTCTTATGGTAACAATATTTTCCAAACACCTACTCAGACTTTCCCTTGCTGCAACTCCTCTGTTGCTTATAGGCTTTTGCTGTGTACCTCCAAGAAGTGCCTGGGTCTGTCTTCTCCCTAATTAGCTATTAGCTAGTCGAAGGAAGCAATTAGATTCTCTGTTTCCCTTCTGTTCTCCTGGCTAAACAAACCTCTGCCCCTCCTCAGTACTTCCTGGCCATCTCTGGGGTGCTCCACTGGACTTGCTCCAGCTTGCCAAAGTCTCTCTGTTAATGGAGGTCCCAGCCCAAATACAGCACTCCAGGTGCAGCCCACAAGCACCAAGGAGAAGCGAGCACTCACTTCCCATGACCTGTTAGCTGTTTGGGTACGCTTTTGCTAATGCAGCTCAGCCAGCACAGTCCGCTCCTTAACACGGGCCCACTGCTGACCCAATGACTGGCTGCACATAGCTCGAAAGTGAACATATCCATGCTGTTGTATATATCTAATTTCTAATATGTTCTCAATGAGGTGAGTGAACTTCTGGAAGCTGTCCTGCCATAATCCTCTTTAGGATGTCGGATGCTCTACAATGAAAGCGATGCAATTTACGAGTGGTGCTAAAAGATTTAAATATTTAAGAATCATGGTGAAAGTAGTTTAACTTCATTCTGCATATGCACTTTATAACTATTTTTTCTTAATGAAACAAAACTTTTTTTTTTTTGGTAACCCATAAACTTTGCTGATTTGCAGCTGTTATCTATAACAGATTTATAATCTGTGACAGTGAGATTAAGTGCACCTTCAGCAAGTTTGCTGATGACACCAAGCTGTGGGACACTGTCGACATACTGGAAAGAAGAGATGCCATCCAGAGGAACCGTGACAGGCTTGAGAGGTGGGCTTGTGTGAACCTCATGAAGTTCAGCGAGGCCAAGTGCCAACTCCTGCACCTGGATCAGGGCAATCCCCACCACAAATACAGGCTGGGCAGAAAATGGATTGAGAATAGCCCTGAAGAGAAGGAATTGGGAGTGCTGGTGGATGAGAAGCTCAACATGAAATGACATTATGCACTTGCAGCCCAGGTCAACTGTATTCTGGTCTGCATCAAAAGCAGTATGAACAGCAAGTCAAGGGATATGATTCTGCCCCTCTACTCTGCTCTCGTGAGACCTTACTTGGAGTACTGCATTCAATTCTGGAGTCCTCAGCACAGGAAGGACATGGATGTATTAGAACGAGTCCAGAGGAGGGCCATGAAGGTGATCAGAGGTCACCTCCCATAGGAGGAAAGGCTGAGGCAGTTGGGGTTGTTTAGCCTAGAGAAGAGAAGGGTCACAGGAGACCTTATAGCAGCCTTGAAGTACCTGAAGGGGGCCTACAGGAAAGCTAGGGAGTGTCTCTTTGTCAAGAAGTGCAGTGATAGGATGAAGGATAATGGTTTTAAGATGAAAAAAGGTAGATGTAGAATAGATGTTAGGCATAACTATTTTTACTGTGGGGGCAGTGAGGCACTGGAACAAGTTGCCCAGGGAAGTTGTGGAAACCCCATCCCTGGAAGTATCCAAGGCCAGCTGGATAAGGCTTCGAGCAACCTGATCTAGTGGAAGGTGTCCCTTCCCACGGCAGTAGGGTTAGAACTAAATGATCTTTAAGGTCCCTTCCAACCATTCTATGACTCTATAATCTAGATCACCTCTTGGTAAATAGTCATTTAGAACTTAAGAATTTATGGAATAATTACAGCAATTCTAGACATATTTAATTCTTTTTTTTCCCCCATATTTTAATGTTTATCTACTTTTGGATAGATATTGGCAATTGAAATTTTGAAACTTTTAAGTAAAAAAGTGTCTTTACTAGACTTTTTTCTTTTTTTTTTTTAATGTAGATGTTACTTATTGAATAGAAAATAAGCTGATCCGATTATTTTCCTGTGTACCATGTCCTTGGAGATTTTGGAACTAGCAGGTCTCAGGATCACACATCATTTAAATACAGGAAAAGCAAATGTTCTTTTTTAACTCCCAATTGTGTTGTCTGTTTCAAATGGATAGACATTGACTCAAGTAAATTAAAATTAAGAACAAGCTCTAAATGTACTAGACAGTACACTGGTGTATTAATTCACCAAATGCTATTCTTAGTTCCGGACACTTGGCAGCAACTTCCCACAGACCAGTAATTTCATTATTTAAAAATCTGTCAGCGCTCATCCTGTGAAGGCAGTTTCAATTTAAGTGATGTTAACTGCAATTGATTGGAGTGAATGTAAGAAGTATTACAAGCCAACATCACTGAAATGAAGATTTCTTTTCCTATATAAGCACCTATGTAATTCGTATTATAGATATTAATTTCAAAAGATCAGACAAAGTTAAGACCCACATAACAATATCTCCTCCTTCTCTTTTCCAAGAGGTGAAAAATGACTAGGGGAAATCTACTGGAGGAACTTTGTATTAAACAAGGATGCCTCACACTGCACATTGGAAACCATCCAGGCTAAAATAAAATTATTTGGTCTATTAACATTTAATTTGCTTTAAGACATTTTCTACATGGAAATCAACCTGCAGACATTTGTTTCATACTGGAATGCCTCACTGATATTCATGTTATTCCCAGTGCCACTCTTTAAATTCACACCCTTCCTATTCTACATGGACTTCTCTGTGAGCACTGCATGTACCCCATCCCTGAGAGAGAAGCTGCCCTTGCTCTGCCTGATAAAATGTTTATGTAGGAACATTTAACTTCAACATCCCAGCAAGTAGCCTTCAATATGTTAGAAATATCAGGGACAAGTTTGGTCTCTTTGTTTAAGAAGATAATTTACAGACACTGATGGCTAATCCTGAAAACAGGTCTTAAAAAGGTCAATTCAGCCCTATCCTTCATTCAGCCATGAGGGATGGCTGCTGGTCTCCACGAAACTCCCGTATCTTCTGCATTTAAAGGGTTTCGATGGGAATTTGTAGGTGGAAGTGTCCATCAAATACTGTTGCTCTTATAAGCTCCTTTCTGTCTCAAGGCCTTCTCCCTCTGCCCTGTGATAAAACAGGATTCACCAGTATGGGGTGGAAAGAAAACTCTACCCCAGTGAGCTTGGAACAGGGCTATGAGCAATGTTTCCTATTGCTTCAGATTCAATATCTGGTCAGGACAGTTAACCTTTTCTATTCACATGCAGAAAAGTAAAGTCGTCCAAACCTAGATTTTGGCATAAAAGGTAATAAATATGAGAAATAATTGCAAAGAAAATATTTTGGTATTTTAAAACTAAACATTTTAGCGTCTAACAGTCTAAACGACTCCACTGATCTTTAGTTTTTATAAAAATGATCAGTTTTTCCAATTTAATCTCTGTTTACTATGGCAGTATTTGAACTCCTGAAAACTTTGCCCTTGGGTGAGACTGCAATGTTGTGTATATCCCTTCAAAAGTGGTCGCGTTTAAGGAGCATGTGTGAGGTGAGTGATGCAGCAGAGGACCTGACCGAGGATGCGCCAGTCAAAATGTATTCCAGTCTAGTCTGCAATTAACCTAGATTTGCTGTAACACTACGCTTTAATGAATAAAAAGGGGATAGGTAGGGATGGAGCATTTCTCTTTAGTGAATGAGCTCTCCCCAGTGCTCTCCTCAGTTTGTCGTGCAGAGCTCTACCTGCCCTGGATGAAGCACCATGGGTGGCTGCTAATGGAAGCAGAGCACAGTAAGACTTTATGCTCCCATTCTAAACTATTTAGTGCTACTTCAGCACCAGGCCTACAGCCAGTTGCAGCAATCTGAATAAACATCTGAGGGAAAGGTGCAAGCGTCTGCCTGCAAGAAATCTCCTCACACTCCTCTGGGGAGGTGTGTGGGGACAGGGACAGAAAGGGAGGACAGCAGGGCAGACGTGAGCCACTGCCTGGGCCCCCAGCATGTGCCTGGTGGGATGTGGTGTCAGTGGGAAGGCATATAGCTCCCTTCCACATCTCCCCAGTCAATTTATCTTCATATGTTACTGTACGTATAGCACTAATTCAGAACAGATTGAAGAGAATTTGGGCTCAGACATAATTTTTCTTAATTTAGCTCCCTCCCTGTATATGCACTGCAGAGCTGCAAGCATAAGCATACTAGTTAGGGGTACAGTAACTTTTGCTTTCGTGAACAGGCAATTAGATCTGTGTATCAGAATCGGGCATCAAACTAAAGTCATTAAAGCTACAAGAAGAAAAAGTAATACTTGAGTACGGATATTGCTGTCTGATTCCTTAAACAGCAAGCACTTCTGAGCAAAGGGATTCTTCTATTAAAAGTGTTTCAATAAATAATAAAGTATGATGATAACCAAGTATTTTGTCCAGTTGTTCATCCCAGCAAAATCATATGTAACCATAAAACTAACTAGTTTGCTTCAGTAATTCTGAATTAGCTCAGAAGCTGTCACTGCTCAAAAAGGTTCTCTCTCTAATTCATAATTATCATTGAATTATCTTGCATATTTAGCAACATACTGAATCAAAAAAAAGACTAGTCATCTAATATTATATTTCAGTACAGGATTTTTACCATAAGCCCTGTACTGAGACAACAGACTAAGGACCACATCTCCAACACCTTAAACTGGACCCTTACTTAGAGCAATTTGTGTCTGGGTTTCTTTGCTCTGAAGCTATTCAGGATAACGGTGCATTAGCTATCTTCCAAATGCCATATTCTTCAGATTTTTTTGTCTCATAGTGAAAAATAGGTATTTCCCTGTGAAACACAGAAGACTTCAGTTGCTTTTAGCTCACCTGTCCTGGTTGTTCACACGCTGTTTGGTATCTTGCTTGTTGGCATAATTCTTTTACTCTCTCATATTTTGGTAGTTGATTAGACTGCTGAGTGTTTTTGTTGGGCTCCTCCTTCTTGCGTAGAAATTTGCTTAAAAAAATAAAGTTGAATATTTTAGATACATTCTTCTAAACGTTGGAATGATGAATTTAACTGGCAAATCAAAGCTATTTGAAGATTTAATATTTCTCAGGGGAAAAAAATCCCACATTTTCTGTAACTGACCTACAGTGTAGGTCAGGTAGTGAAAAATAGGCTCAGATGATTTGCTGGAAAGGATTTAAAGGGAAATAAGGGCTGCTGAAATATGTCTAACTGATACAGTTCAGCACCATTAATACATAAATATATGTTCTTTCACAAAGCAAAACATGCTGAATCAGTACTTGCCTGGCTGAAAAGCCCAGCTGAAGACTACGGGGCACCCATACTCATTCGCCACTAGCTTAGCTATACCTTACATATTACAATGTGTCTAACACACTGTTTTGTACTACATTACACAAGATTTCCAAAAGTATCAAAAGGAAATTCCTGCAAAATTTTTACTGAGAGAAAATTTTCACAGCTGTAATTGGCAAGGTGATAGGGTGTAAAGAAGTAGCAGTGAAAAGAAGAGCAGTTGCAGTCATGAATCTCATCTACACATTAGTTTTTTCTTAGCTAGAACAAAAATGAAGAATGCTTCCAGTATGTGATGGAAAAAACAAAGTTAGTTGATAAGGGGATTTGGCACAGCTGGATTCGAAACAGAGATTTGAAAAGAAAATGAGTCAGATGATGACATAAGTGGTCACAAGTAGAGAAAGAGGAGGTACAGTCTAGGAGAGTAGTTAAAAAAGCATGCCTTCAAATCTCTTCAGAGGTTTGGGAGTCCAGCAGCTTGCAAACCCAGTGATGGGAAAATAGGAAACAAGTCAGACCTGTAAGTTTACTTGCAAAATTTACTACTTCACTGACCATAAAAAGAAAGAGGAGGGAGCAGAAAAGAAAGCATGTAAAAGAGTGTTCCCAGCAGGCAGGCTCTCCCAAAACTCTCTCACCCCTAATAATTACCCTCTTTCCACCAGAAATGTGTCACGCCAAATTTTGGTCTTCTTGTTTGTTCGAAACCTGAAAGCAAAATAATAATATTTACTGTTGGCACCTACGCGTGTCACTGCCTGTGTTAACAACTTTTTTTTTCTTAAAAACACAGCTCTGCTTATAATATATACCTGCAGTTTTACAGATCTGCTATTTAAAAGACTCTTCAAACATGAAAGCTGTGGTCATTGGCATGACACAGCTCATTTTCACAGAAACTTTTTCCATTCAGTTGTTGATTTACTCAGGTGTTTGATTCTGAACTGGCTAAAAAAAAAGATGTTGGGACCCACCTGTTTCCTGGTCTCTCCAAATCGAGAAGCTTTAGGACAGATTTGCCATCCATATCTGGTGGTGTGTCAAGTCCTGCTATATCCAGAATTGTTGGAGCAAGATCAATATTCAGAACTATTTGAGGCACTCTGCAAATCAACAGAAAAGGTCATAGCCGTCATGCGTTCAATATGTAAGTCTTCAAATTCTCTTGGAAATAGAATGGTAATTAAAGTTTATCAGGGCTTTGAAGATGTAAAGCTCTACAGAAGTACTAAGCTTAGAAGATCCCTTTTGAAGGCTATAGTTCTGAGAATGGCAGGCCAGTACTGCAGACTGTCATCAAAAGAAAAAGATGAACACAATAAAACAAGGAGGTGCAGTAGCCATATTACTCTTCTCTCATTGACAATGAGGGCATGATGCCATCCATTCTGCTGAAACAGAGGCTGAACTGTAAAGATGAACATCTACTTTCTAAAAGTAAACCTCAAAGCCTAACCTTACAGGACTACATATCATACAATTTTCTCATCTGCATTAAAACTTATTAATAACATGCAAAATGAAAGATGTGCCTCCTTTTAGGAATCACTACTTTGTGATAGTAGGGCATGCTTTATTAAATGAAACAAGACAGAGTGATAATTACATGCTCTTAGAAGCATTTTACATTACGTTGAACAGCTGTGCTAGGGACATAAGAGAACGTACACTGATCCTGGTTCTACGCTTGGACCACGAATAAAGAAAGGAACTCGAATATCGAAGTCATACGGCATTGACTTCCCCTTGACCAGTCCAAACTGCCCGATATGGTAACCATGGTCAGCAGTGTAAATAATGTAGGTATTCTCCAGTTCTCCCATCTCTGACAGCATTTGGTATAACTGCAACACAGCACAGGAAAAACTTTTAATTTAATGTAGTAAAACATGTTTTGTGCATAACCATCTTGTACAACCACCATTTTACTCCCTTAAATCCACAGAGCCAAACATGGCTTCGATGAGGCAATTGGAACAGACATTCTGGGGATCAACATTTTTAGATCTCATATTTACTGTGCTGCTAAAAAAAAAATAAGCTTACAAGTTCAGTTTCACATTTGGCAGAGGGGAAAATTAAACAAGTCCAGAAAATTAGAATAGCAAAATATGGTAATATTAGTGTACTTGCATAACTATGTCCAAAAGTCATTGTGTACTCAAACACAGCTTGGGAAAAAAGTCTGCTACAGCTTCAGGGCAAATGGCACTCAGATTTTATTTACTATGTCAGTCTACAACTTTCTCATTCTTTACAGTTGTGGGCTTGGGAAAAGGCTGTAAATTTTTATTAAAGTTTAAAGAAATCTCTCTGGGGGAAGATCTTTGGTCATGGTGCTTGATTTTGGAACAAAAAGTCATGCAGAGTACATCTAAAAGTTTGCATATCACGTTACCTATAATTAGCTGTACACTGCATTGCCTAACTTCTGCAAACACTAGCAGACTGACACCTGAGTTACTGTGATCTGCCACTTCCCAGATTTCAGCTGCAGGATGAACTGTGAAGGGAGTGTGTGAAATAAATAGAAGTTGTCATGTGCACACCTGTGTCTATCCATGCATACACACAGGTGATGCATCTTCTGTTAATACCAGGCTTTATATTAGGCCCAGTGACTTTTCCCTTTTAAAAAAAATCATCAGTTTATTCACACAGCAATTAAAAGAAGCAAGAGAGGGGCTTGGCAACGTGTTGCAGAGAATCAGAATTCATTTCTACTGGGGATATAAGAAACATTTTTTTGTAGCCCAAGGGCATTCCCCAGGCTATGCTTGTCGGAGGTACAGAAGGAAGTAATATAATTTTGTTACCAACTAGTAAGATTGTATTCACAGTCGTTTCTTGAACTCACTCTTTCCATAGAGTCATCAACTGACATCAGGGTCTGAAGTCTTTTGCGCTGCAAGACATTTGTAAACTCCATGTGGATAGGCAGCATGGGCCCTGTGTACTGCATGATCCAGTGCTTATCCATGTTTGGTGCGTAGTTATAACTGGGAGTGCTGGGAGGAAAAGAAAGGATCTGAAAAGTTGTGCAACATCACAGGCATCAAAGGAAGGTGGGAAGTTCCCTGATGCAGGAATAGCCAATGAACAGTTAAATCACAAATTCCATGTAGTATCTGGTATTTCTAATGTCAAATATCAACAAACATCACTTGAGTAGCTTCCGATATAGTGTCCTTGGAGACAAAGGAAACTAAACAGCTGTCTACTTTACCCGTTCTCTCAGAAGAACTTTCTGTTGTGTGGTTATTGATGGTCAAAGAAAAACAGGTGCTGATTGCTACCACAACAGTGCATCGGCACTAATATTGCACCAGCCAAGACTCTAATTCCTACCCATAAGCTCATTTGTCAACTGGAGAGTCCAGGAGTGATCAGCAGAACTTGCTCACCTTTTAACAGTCGCATATGGCCAAGGCAAAAATCTAATGGAGAGCAGAGACTAACAGTAGACTATTGTGGCCTGAATAAAGACACACCACTGCCGAGTGCTGTCATGCCAAACGTGCTAGAACTTCAATATGAATTGGAGTCAAAGGCAGCCAAGTAATATGTCACAACTGATATTGCTAATGCGTTTTTTCCAGTCCCTGTGGCAACAAAGCACAGACCAGTCTGCTTTCACTTGAAGGGGCATCTAGTACAACTGGAATTGATGACCCTAGGAATGGAAACACAGTCTTGCCATTTGCCATGGACTAATCCAGACTGCACGGGAACAGGGTGAAGCTCCAAAACATCTGAAATATATTGACAACATCATCCTATGGGGCAATAGAGCAGAAGAATCTTTTGAGAAAGGGGAGAAAATAGTTCAAATTCTACTGAAAGCTGGTTTTGCCATAAAATGAAGTAAGTTCAAGGTATCTGCATAGAAGACCCAGTTTTTAGGAATAAAATGGCAAGGTGGGAGCTGTCAGATCCCAATGGATGTGATCAGCAAAATAGCAGCTCTGTCTCCACCAACTAGCAACAAGCCTTCTTAGGTGTTGTGTGTTTTTGGAGGATGCGTCTTCCAAACTACAGTTTAATTGTAAACCATCCCTGCCAAGTGACCCAGAAGAAAAATGATTTTAAATGGGTTCCTGAGCAACGACAAGCTTTGAATAAACTACGCAGAAAACAGTTTATTCAGCAGCCCTTGGGCCAGTCCAGGCAGGACAAGATGTTAAAAATGTGCTCTACACTGCAGCTGTGGAGAATGGCCCTATCTGGAGCCTCTGACCGAAAGCAGTAGGGGAGACTCCTTAGTGTTTTGGAGTGGGGCATACAGAGGATCTAATACTGCAACTGAAAAAGAAATTGGCAGCATGTGAAGGAGTTCGAGCTACTTTGGAACTGGTTGGTACTAAAGCATAACTCCTCTTGGCACCTCAACTGCAGGTGGGCTGCATGTCCAAGGGGAGGATCCCTTCCACACCTCATGCAATTGTTGCTATATGGAATAAGTGGGCTGCACTGATCACACAGTGGGCTTGGACAGGAAACCATGGTCACCCAGGGATTTTGGAAGAGATCATGGCAGAAAGCAAAGATTTCAGAATATTGCCAGAGGAGGAGGTGATGTGTGCCAAAGAGGACCTGCTGTATAATAAACTGTCAGAAAATGAGGAGTAGTGACCTGTTCTCTGATGGGTCCTATTGCATCGTGGGAAAAATATCAAAGATGGAAAGCTGCTGTATGGAGTCCTATACAATGAATCACAGAAACTGCTGAAGTAGAAGGTGAATTGAGCCAGTCTGCAGAGGTGAAAGCTATCCCGCTGGCTTTAGATATTGCTGTATGAGGAAAATGGCTGGTACTTTACCTCTATACTGACTCATGGATGGTGGCAAATGCCCTGTGAGTGTGGTTACAGTAATGGAGGCAGAGTAACTGCCAGCACAGAGGCAAATCTATCTGACTGTCCCACTATAGCAAGATATTCTTACCCAGCTAGAGAATCTGATTGTAAAAGTACACCATGTAGATGCCCACATACCTATGATAGGGCCACTGAAGAACACCAAAATAACCAGCAGGTGGATCAGGCTGCTAAGATTGAAGTGGCTTAGGTGGATCTGGATTGGCATCATAACGGTGAATTACCTATAGCTTAGTGGGCCCACGTCACCTCAAGCTATCAAGGAAGAGAAGCAACATGTATATGCGCTCATGATTGAAGGGTGGACTTGACCATGGACACTTTCACACAGGTTATGCATGAATGTGAAACATGAGCTGCAGTCAACAGGCCAAGTGGTTAAGGCCTCTGGTATGGAGGACGATGGCTGAAACAAGCATACGGAGAAGCCTGGTGGATTGATTATTTCACTCTCCCACAAACCTGCCAAGGCAAGAACTATGTGCTCCCATGGTGGAAGCAACTGCCAGATGACTGGAAACACACTCCATGCCCCATTGCACCACCTAGAATACTATCCTGGGCCTTGAATAGCAAGTCCTATGGCAACATGGGAACCCCAAAACTATTGAGACGGACAATAGGAGTCAATTCTCATAGACACCTGGGCCAAGGATCATGGTATTGAATCATATCATCATGCACTGGCCTCTGGGAAAACTGAACGGACTCCTAAAAACTATACTGAGAGCAATGATGGGAACTTCAAATATTGTGATACCCATTTAGCAGAAGTCTCCTGGTTAATTAACACTAGGGGATCTTGCAGTTGAGTTGACCCTGCTAAATTAAAACTTCATGTGCTGTAGAAGGGGATAAAGTTCCTGCAGGGCAAATGAGGAAGAGAAGACAGCGTGAGCTACTCCTGCCTCAGGCAAAGGCAAATACATCCACAGAATTGCTTTTGCTCGAGGACACGGATGCGGAAGGATGAGGAAGTCCAGTGTGGACCTCAAGGGAATTTGATTTTGGGTAACAATAGCCAATGATTTGAACTGTATGATGTGAAGTGCTATATAACTTTGTCACTGTATATCATCACTACTACAGTTGATATATAGCATGTAATGATATTACAGTAAGAATCTCCTGAACTATTGAACAATGAACTTGGATGAAACCAAGCAAAGTGCAGCAGTGATGGAACCACAAGTGGATTCAGCAACTGGCACCCAGCAGCTTCTGTGAGACTGACATCTTAAACCCACAGACCGTGGGTATAGGCAAGGCCAGATACACCAGCTGTGAGCTCTGGATGCAGCATGGAACAGTCCAACACCACACACCATCTCTCCTGCCCTGAAAGACTGCTAACACAGATGAAGCTCAATGTCATGGATTTAATGAACTAAAAGGACATTGTAGAGGGATGGCGTTTAGACTAAGGGAGCGGTACCTCTCTGTGTGTGTATAAATATCTCAACACAGGAAAAGTAGTGGTTAATTGGAAAGTGTAGGATCTGGACATGATGTAAATGTACAGAATAAGGGATGGAAAAGATGCTGGTTTCAGCTGGGATAGAGTTAATTTTTCTCCTACGAGATGGGAAGTGCACAAGAAGCTTATCCAAACTGGCCAAAGGGACATTTGACACCATATGACAGTATTTAGCTGGAGGAGGTGGCTGGGGGGCCTATTGCTGTGTGGGAGTGGGGTGGGTGTTGGTTTTGTGAGCAGTAAGCAGTTGTGTTGTTTATCGTTGGATTTGCTTATTCTTTTATTTCTATTGTTAAGTATTGTTATGTAACGGTTTGTCTTCCTTTGTTATTCTACCAAAGTATCTTTATCCCAACCCATGAATTTTGCCCTTTCGTTTCAATTCTCCTCCCCATCCCACCAGGGCGGCAAGGAGTGAGTGAGCAGCCACATGGTGCTTTATGGCAGCTGAGGCTAAACCACGACACCTTGAAGAAGCAAGTTCTAGGAATTTCACTCACCTATAATGTATTAGGCACATTGACAGAAAAGAAGGGTACTTCCAGTGTGAACTTTCCTCTGTTTTTTAAGTTTGTCAAATGAGATGTTTTCCCACAAAAAGAGTTCATTTTTGATTAATCAGCATTTTCCAGCAAAACTCTGCTTTTTTTTCAGCGGACTCTTGAGTGCCCCTGCCACAGAGGGATGAGGTGGCTGTGAGTCACCATCAGCCATCAGCCCTGTGACAGCCTGCTGCTGTGTCAGGAAGGCGAGCCAGCTGCTGAAGCAGGCTCAGGTCTCACTTTCCCAGGCCATTGTCAGAAGCCTCCTCCACATAACGGATAGCATTTAAAAGCAGCACTCAAGGGTTTAGTGGAGTGGTTAAAACCTTTCACAGACACTTTCCAAATGCATTTTGAATTTTCTGGGTGAGAAATCCAGTGGGCAGAGAATGAGTACAATTTTTCTCCCAGACAATTCAAGGAACAAGACCTTCTGTGAAATATCCAATGCCAAAGGCTGATGGAAAAATGTGAAACAAGTCCAAAGTGGAGGGGAAAGAGCCCTAGGAAAAGTGACAGAAAGGAATTAAACTGCACAACTTGTCTGTATTCCCTTCATATCCCTCTCTACTCAGCACTTGTCAGGCTTCACCTGGAGTACTGTGGTCAGTCCCTATTACACAAGAAAGATGCAGAGAGGATCAAAGAGAGCTGGTATCTTCCCCCCATCACTTTGTAGGCAAGGGCTCAAAAGGAAGTATTGAGTGGAAGCAAGTCCACCAACGGGGCAGAAAACCAACTCCCTCCTTACCCACACCTCCTCAGGTGTCTCTCCACATCAAAGTTGAGGCTCTTCATGTGGAGGATGGACTAGAAGAAAAGGCGAGGGATGATGCACCTACATCAGAGCAAGGGCCAAGACCGCAGTGGCACACATGCCATTGGGTCTACAAGAAAGCAGGGGAAGGATGGTTTACAAAGGCTTGTAGTGATAGGATGAGGAGGAATGGGTGTAAACTGGAGAGGGGCAGATTTAGGTTAGACATAAGGAAGAATTTCTTCACCATGAGAGTGGTGAGGCTCTGGCACAGGCTGCCAAGGGAAGTTGTGGATGCCCCATCCCTGGAGGTGTTCAAGGCCAAGCTGGATGGGGCCTTGGGCATCCTGATCTAGTGGGAGGTGTCAATGCCCGTGGGAGGTGTTCCTGCCCATGGCAGGGGGAGTCAGAACTAGATGATCTTTAAGGTCCCTTCCAACCCAAACTGTTCTATGATTCCATGAAATCATTCCATTTTATGGGCACATTTGCAGAAACCAAAACCTAAATTACTATTAGACTTCTCCAGCTTCAGATTACATTCTCCTCAGGACAGCAATGACTTGTGGTTTGGGTTCTGTTAGCATTTAATGTCTCTGCATCAATATGCATTGTTTTATTCATGCTATACATAGAAATTGCGTTCACTGTCTATTTACCACCTGTTAGACTGCAGCAGAAAAGCTGACAATGGTGACAACAAAGTGTTCTACAGGTTATGGAGGGAGTAAATACTTATAAGCACTAGTTTGCATTTCTCTTTAAAGACAGATTCACCATGAAATCTATACTTTCTTCATCTGTAAGCATCAGTTCAAGTACATCCTTAATGTTACGTTGAGAGGAAAGGAATTAGAATAGCATTCAGCTTCATGGCCTGAATCCAAAACGTCTCAATAATCTCCAGTCACACAAACCCCAGCATTTTGTATCATGCATGTTTGTTAGTCTTACTGATAACATATTTACTGTATTTGTGTATTGACATTTGAAGTTCAAAGTAGCTGATAGACCTCATTTGGCTTCTAAGGTACCACAATAACTTTAAGTTAGACAAGAAATAAAAAAAACCCAGCAACACAAAAGAATGAATGCTTGTATGGCCCGTTAAAATGCGATCCTCAAATAGCAAATCATTCAGAAATGGATTACACTATCTCCTACTAGTAACTGAACTGCTTTTTTCTGTTATATTCAATGAAATAAATGGAATAAAGCCCTTCTGCAAATCATTATTACAAAAAAGATACTTTACAAGTTAAGAAAAGAATGGGAGATTCAGCTTGACTAATTCTGTTTACACAGTTGTGGTATCTGTGTAGAAAAGAAATACAGCAGAGTACAGCATGTTTTAAGGGTTCCCAGAATTCAGCACAACTTTAACATTTTTTTCCTAAGTTTGATCTAAATATATACATTTCTGTTTCAGATGAGTTAACATGGAATGAAACAAGAGTCTTTACCAACATTTGTTCATTTGTTCATACTGAAAATCAGCTTTTGCCTCAACCTACAATCACCTAATTCCCTCCTGGTTTTATGCAACAAAAGAAAACTACTTTCACAAAAATACTATCTAAAAAATGTAGACTGTGAATAATTCCATAGAGTTCTCAGAGTGTTTGGCTAGTCCTCTATTTGTATTGGGAGACCTCCAGGTAGTGAAAATAATACAGCACTTAATATGCCCCAGGAACATTTTCCTTTCATAAAAATAAAAGTCAACAACATTTAAAAATAATACCTATGGTAAAACTCATTGTTAACAATGAATAGTTTCTGCACAAAATTAACACCTATTTTGTTCTTTGAGATATGATTGGCAAACAGTGTGCAAGAGGTCATGTTTCTTCAGAAAAAGTGTAATTAAACAAATCTTTTGTTTCTAGGGAAAGTAGACATCCAGATTTAGACACTGTTCTTGGAAAGTAGAGAGTCTAGATTCTGGACAAAATTAAAAGTAAAAAAAAACATGACCGGTGGCATGGTCAGTATTAATGTGAAGTTGATTTTCACCATTCTGCAACTACTTTTCCTGCATTTTAAAAGGAGAATCTTTTAAACCCAAGGATGTTTATATATCTGGGCATGTGCAGTATGAAAATTTCACTTCTGAAGTGTAACATGACTGCTGTATTTCAGAATAAAGAAGAAAAAAAAATTATTACTCATTATATATAATACCATTTTTTTTTTTTTAGGAAGAATTATTTGTTGCTGCTCAGGTGTTAATTGTGTAACTAGAATCTTATCACATTTCTGTATCACACTGTTTCTTCTAGCCCTGTTTAAAGACACACTAGCAATAACGTGTGATGGTTTTGATGATTTATCTCTAAGTCAGGAGTCCAAGTGGGCCTTGGGCCAGCTGTGACAAGACAGACTGACATACCAAGATGCAAATGTATGATCCCACTCTAAAGGGTAAGTGTCTACCTTAGAAGAAATAACATCATGACTAGAAGATGTTTCAGACAGCCTTGGTAACAAGAAGGCATCATGAATGCAGCCCTCTCACACTTCATGTTCACACTTAAGATTCCTGTGGAGATTCAGAGGTGCAACAGCATTGCTCTTCACGCTCCACTACTGCAAACACACCGCTACCGCCAGACATGGTTGTTCAGCACTGTTCATACTATCTTTAAATGGAAATATACAGCTCTATAAAGCTCTATCATTTACCTTTTCTCAGATTACCTTGGGAAGCTTTCTGATCTAGTCCCAGATAGCATTTCTAGCTGCTCCTCCTAAGATCTTTAGCCTGGCAATGGGATTGCTTCCAGGTAACCATAAAATCTGGTTGTCAGTCCTCCTGCCAGCCCAAGGATCTTTAGCTCATCACAGCAAGCACTGTTTCAGATTTCCATTTTTTACATTTTTCAGTAAACCTGCCTCCCACAGAGTTTTGCTTTTAAGGTTTGTTTACTTCACAGCTTATAAACAGCTTAGATTTGATTCACAGCTCCCATAAGACCGGCTCACACTGGAAAGTGAAGGGAAGTTGAAGTGCCAGAGGCCCTGAGCAAAACTGAGAATTCAGGCTTTCATTAGGGCATCCTTTGAGTCAGAGCTTCCCTGTTCAGCTGTTTGATGGAACAAGATTCTCCTGTAGCGGCTGCCAGGGACACCTAGAGAGCCATTGCTTGTGTCATAACTTCATATTTAACAACAGCATTTCTAAAGATCTAGCAACTTCACTCCTCAACAAATGATTTTCGTTATCACAGCAAAAATTCAGGTATTGCTTTCAAGTAGTAAATCTTCTCCAGTCCCATTTTCTTCCACAGAAATAGCTTCTGGGCATAGCTATAGTACATGCATTAGTATGATTTATTTTCAGATGATATACCAGTCATTGGGGTGATAGCAACCACCATAAACTTTCAGAAACACTTTCAGGTGTCACAGGTAGAGTATAGGTATTTTCAGGAGAGGAGAGGTGGGAGGCTGGGAGGGAGAACAGACACCTAATGCTGTCTGTATGACATAGTCTGTGTTTCATGTTAAACTGGAGCTAATAAGAACTAACAGGGATAATTTTAAATTAATGATTAAACAGTGTACACATCATTACCTTTCTTGTCCTTGTAATACTCCTCATGCCACTCCAGCAGGCTGTGTTGAGGAGGACAGGATTGTAAGGTAATGATGGAATGTAATTCATAGAATCATAGAATAGTACAGGTTGGAAGGGCCTTAAAGACCATCCAGTTTCAACCCCACTGTGATGGGCAGGGACACGTCCCACTAGATCAGCCTTTAATTCATCCTTTTCTTTTTGGCTTTGATGGGATTTTCATGAATCTTATGTATATTTCTGCTGCATTAATTTGATTTTCTTCTTTCTGCATTGTTAAGTGGGGAAATGAGACCAACAGACACCTACATTTGAGGGCAGAACTCTCCCTGAACTGCAGTATTTCCTGCTGTAGCTGCTTTCCTCTTCATATGTGCAAGTGGGAACCATCCAAATAAATTTTTTGTTGGTGTATTTTTTAAATTTGTAAAGGCTGTATTTCAATCAAATGACAGGCACTTTACCAGCAAAGAAACATCATGTAATTGAAGGGTCTTCTTCAGCTACTGTCCTTTAAAACAAAACTTCCCCTCATATGCGGTTCACAGGCTATCTCAATTCTTGGTTTGTAGGTATAACCTCCCATCTCAGTTTGCACAGCCAACAAGCAGCTTTTGACCTGGTTTCCCTTCTTTGTTGGAGGTAGGCGTTACAGTAACATGATATAGCAACTGTATGTTTAAAAACAAAATCCAAGGTCAGATGGCTGCCACCCAAGGTCAGAAAGAAAGAGATTCAAATGGTGTTTGACCACCAAGGAAGAAAACTTAAGGGTTAAATGTTTAAATTACACAAACTTCGGCAGGAGTGATTTTATTGTTCTTGTGCTGTTTTTTCAGGGAGCACCAAATACTTCCGTGAGAACTGATCTTGTTATATCATTTAGAGTATGTTGCTAATATTTTTGCTAGAGAAAATGGTTATTTAGAGGCTTCAGCCATGCAAATTAGCAGTTACTCTTCAATTTGTCTCATTTCTTAGTCTACAGACTGAACTCTAACACATGCAGTCAGGGCAATAACAAACACAAAACAACTCAGCAAGGATCTCTTAAGGTCACTTAGAGAAAACACTCTTTGCAATAAGGTTTCCAAGAAATCAACACCAGAAAATAAGAAGAACAACTGAGTCTCATATTCTGAGCCATTTCAAGAGTAGCCTAGCAGAGCAAGGTTTGGGCCCCACAAAAAAAAATTAATTTACACAAGTACTGAAATGAAACTAAGACTGTGAACAGAAAACAAGGATCTTTTCAGGGGACATGCAACCTGTAAAAGGTGGAGAGGTGGTTAAAATTTTGGAGACTAACTAAACCCATTGGTTCCAGAAGCACAAGCCAGAAAACAAGCAGGCTGAAAACACGAAGCAGTAGAGAGTGTTAGGAGGATGATAAACCAATGCAAGTTCCTACAAGCACTCTTTTATTGTAAGACAGTGAGCATGGAGCCTAAAATCAGTTGCTTTGGCCTGAGGAGAGGTAGGGTGAGATACTATGATTCAGTGCTTTTCTTCCAGATATAGTCCCCACAGCTATGTGGAAACAGTTTGAATCCTACCATCCTGTATGATGGATAGTCCCACAGCAAACAGGATGGCTTGCCTGAGGCCAGGCAATCTGTGCCACTAAGTGGGAAGCAATCTGTTGAACAGAGTAAGAACAAATAAATATAACTCTCTTGCTATGAAATGGTGTGATTGGAAGAAGACATAGGAGAGGTCCGTTAAATTTGATATAGTGACTATTCATTATTCCTCATAGGATGGGAAGTAAGAGACATGGATGACAAACAAGTTTCAGGTTTAAAAGGAAAGAAAAGGTGGTCCTTTGCTGCCAGTGCATGGGGTGACACTGTGGAACTAGTTGCTGTAAGATGGCAGGACTGCCACCATGTTTCAAAAAGAGATCACACCAATGCAAAGAGAATAGGGCACACAGGCCTGGATGCTTCACTTAAACTGGCGATTTTCAGAAGCTGGAAAAACAGGAAAAAGAGATCTAATTTTCACCCCCCAAGCATTCCCTGCTGCTTTCTGCAGGACTAGATAATTCCAGGTAAGGAGTTAGAAAAATCTTCCATACAGCTCAATGTATTTATAAGTTTATCTTACTTTAGCACACAATAATGCAACAACAATTCTTCAGGATGATTACTTCAGAGCTAACTTTTCAAATGAATATTTACAAACTAAATACAAACTAAACTATTTACAAACAAAAATATCAATGTAATCACTTTCATGTACAAGTAAGAATTACCCTGAATATCTAAATAAGTGAAACATTTCTGACCGATTTGCATTAGTTGCAAAGTCTCATCTCAGGAATGTGGGATTGTTGAGAATGTAGAATAAGAAAAATACAGTTAAGAATCTAAGGTCAGGGAAAGTGGCATATCTAGAAAGTAGCAGCCAATAAGAGGTTAAAAAAATAGAAACCAACAAATATTTAACCATATATCATGAGCAGCATACATCTTTCTGGCCCCAACTAATGATCGGTTTATGCACACAGTTTATGCAGCAACTGCTACTCCTTGCAATTTTAAACCAGTTAATGAAACTACCAAATACATCCTTGTGTGTTAAGACACTGCAGAGTGTCTAAAATGCAAATGTAGACCACAGAGCTTTTCCACAGTGTGACGAAGCTGATTCCTCCTCATTTTCAGAGGCCAAATCAATGTATACTCCAACTAAAATATTTTATTAAGTTTTTTTTTCTGTGTGGAAGGAGGTGCAAAGACATTGTTTCAGCACAAATGTGAAGAGAGGTCTGCATGCCCACACTAGATAGAAGGGCAATGGAAAGCTGCCCTGTCATCCCACTGTAAGGAAAAGGACACATAATATTGAAGCTATAAAGCAAGCCATTAAATCTAGGACTGTCCTCAGTTTTTTACCTGGAGTTGGCCTCCATTCTAGAAGCAAAATGAAGAGGGTATTTTGCTTTTTTTTTTTATTATTATAGTGTAATGACCAGAAAAAAATTAAACATGTTATTTAAAAATGCAGTCTAACGGGTTGTTTTGGGAATTGGCCAGAATCAAGTCTATAAATAAATCTTGTGTGCTAAAGCACTACAAAAGGGTGGTTTTTTCCTCTCAATCCATACATGTAGTTAGAGCCCAGGAAGTGCATATCTTAGAGGAAGACGAAGGAAGTAATATCTTTCCAACAGATTCTGACCTGTGTCTACATATTTTCAGGGTATTGTAAGAAGTGGCCCTTACAAAGCCAGACACTGACCTTTTAATCTCCCACAACTTCCCAGGAGGAAAAGAGCTTCTCTCTGTTTTAATAGTGGTCAGAGCTGTCACTCTCCTCCTGAAAGGAGCATGCATGGCACAAGAAACGAGCAAACATTCACTGCTTGCTGTGGGTTTCTTATATTTGAATTCTCTGTCCCTACTACATCTCCATAAACAAATGCCTCACAAGAAGCAGATACAAGAAGCAAGTCTGGCAGTGTGTGATTTTGACTTACATATGCTGTGAAGCATTGGGGTAGAGCTCTGAGAACTGTGGTGCTGAATCCTCGGGGCCATGGGGTGCAGCATGGCTGATGACCATCATTATGGGCCTATGGGGATATATCCTCTTAGACATTCTGAAGTAATTAATGCTCTCATTAGTGATTAGGTCTGTGAAGTAGTCCTGAAACATATTATTAACACAAAGTAAAAGTTATAAAGTGCATGATTAATTATATCACATACTATCATGTTATTATGTAATTTTCAAGTCCTCTTTAAAGCTCAGATGAGGAAGTAAAAACATACCATCAAAGGGATGTATGATTCGAGGGAGCATAGGGGAGACTGAGCAGTAATTACTTTCTTAAGCAGATGATGCCATATAAAATGAGGCAGTGCTTTTTGCAAATCAGATACAACAGAAGGCATTGAGTAAATACGATTGCCAGGTTTTGTAATATAATGCTAAGTAATATTTAAAATTACAGACTACAGTGACAATGATATCTATCTTGAAGCTAACTGATAATACACTTTCACAAGATAATGGCTCCTAACTGCAAGAAATCACTGACTGTTATATGGGTTTTTTCTTTGTTCAGAGTATACATTTTCATACATACAAAGTGGAAGAAAGCTACAATAGTCAACAGACAGCAAAAATCTTTATCAAAGAAATTGCAAATGCGAATGCAGGGAGCAGTTGAATTCCTGCAGGCTCTGTTCATTTAATTGTGCAACTTTAAGCAGTGCAGCTGCTGAGATTAAGGTTGTGACTCGCTAATAAACTGGCTTAACCCACGGCCAAGGTGGCAAATGGAAGCCTACAAGGGGAAGGGAGGAAATGGAACTAAGAAAAAAAAAGATGAAAACTTAAATTAAACCACCTGCCACCTTGAAGCATTCGCCGTTGGCCTGGAGGTCTAGTGTGAGCTTCACTGAGAAAGTGCTGAGACAATGTTTGTAATTTCAAGCACTTCCAGGCATGACTAATCATATGTTGTGGATTCAAGGCCCCTAACAGCTGCAAAAGCAGAGCCTGAGGGACAAGGTCTGTGTCGTGTGTCAGTGCCAGGACAAGCCAACCAGCTGTGACCTCCTCGCTCACCCGCTCCCTGTCCCGCCTGCTCCTTCCCCTCTCCTGCAGCCTACTCAGAGCACACACGGTAGCCTTGGCTGCTACAAGCCCTGCAAAGATATGGAAGAGATAACCAATGACCCTTTGGTTTCCAAAATGGTATTAAGAATGAGGCACCAGGGTTGTGATAAGTTCTGGATTTGTGGCCCGTTCAAGTGAAATGCCTGTATGACTGCTCTCCCAAAGCACCCACTCCTCTCCTATTTCCTTATTTATTCTACCTACACGCACAGGGTGTGTAAGGGATCTATAACTAACCAATATTCCTAATTTTTTTTTTTACTTTATATAACTACATCATCACTATCATGTAACTTCTACAGGTGGGGAAATCAGAAACAGGCATCGCAAGCTGCCAATAAAATCTCATTACATGGGTCAGAAACCACAGCTGCAACATCTGTATCATCTTCTGTGAGCTATGGTCTGAGGAAATTCCAGATTGCTCTCTGCAGGCTGGAAAGTCTGCAATCTGTGCTCCTAAGCCTTTCCGAGAAACTTCACAGCAGTGGGCAGGTCATCTTGGCATACTTTCCAAACTTTGTCAAGAGCACAAACAAGCTCTAAAGTTTTCCAGCAGCCACGTTGTTGCACTTATCTATCCTCATAGTCATATCCGGAGTATGACACCACAGGCACACAGCCTTTTTTCTGATGTGCACAGTATAATGGAAAACAGCATTAACAAAGGTTTCTTATGTGGGTAGTAACTGACAACATTCAGTTAACTTTAAAGTTCAGTTGCATAAAGGCCACAATTATTTTGGGAAATAGCCTTTATTTACTATTTCCTTCTGCCACTGAACCATCTCTTTCTAGCAAAGAGAGAGAGGGATGGAGAAAGGAATCACTAGGCTGCACTGAAGAGCCCTTGGAAACTTTCTTCCATTGCACAATTAATATTCTCACACAGAAATTGATTTGCAATGCCCTGGAGAGAAAATGACACCTCTATTTCTTGGTTGTAGTTGGTTAATTAATTAATTATCTAGTTAATTAGTTATGTGAAAGTGATTTTTTGATATGGATTAATGATACTGATTTACGCGTCTGGAAAGTACCTTTGCATAATCAAATCCATGCTTCTCTTTGTTACCATTGCGAGAAATGGTGTAATTATAGAAGCGAGAGTTCTTCACTAATCCAACCCACTCTCTCCAACCAGGAGGGATGTAGCTGCCATTGTACTCATTGAGGTATTTCCCAAAAAAAGCTGTGAAGGTAAAAAAAACAACAACACAGACATACAAAAAATGAGGCTTTGCAATCCAAGAATTTTAGCATGCATGAATGAAGATAAATGTGTTAGGATGAGTCAGAGTTGCTCTACCAAAAATATTCCTTTTATACCTGAGAGAGTTTTGAAATGAAAATAAGTTTTCAGAGTTTTTATGAGAGCTGAAAGCCTTTGTAACTTTAGGTTTTCTTCTTAATCTTTTGGAATCTAGTGCTCACATGAATTTTTTTTTTTTCTTTTTAGAATGAGTATGTTTCTCTTGGTTTCTAGTTGAAAATGGAATAAAAGCTCAATCCCTAGAGGAAGCATCTGAGAAACACCTTGTGGTTTTAAGCAAGTCCTGTGATGTTTTGGAGCTTGGCTTCTGACTTCTGAAAGTTTGGGCTTGGCAACATGGCTACATTTGGTGGTTTGATAAAAGGTCTGGGAAGTCCAGATCTCCATCCCAAGGGGCCACGCTTGGGTAAAGCAAGAGGGAATCCCCACCCTGCTGTACTAGTACAGCTTCTCTAGGGCAACCCTAATGAAGAGAAAAAGACTTGGAGATCAACTACCTCTACCTGATTTGCCAAAATAAGTGTATTTTTTTCCCATTAGCTCCAGGTGATAGGTTAGAAACTAGTCAAACTGAAACTTTCAGCTTTTGCTGTTGGGCTCAGGAGGGTTTGCAGGTTCTCCTGCCAATTCCTCTGGAAGGAAGTAAAAAGAAAAATAATCTCATAATACAGTGAGCTCCCAGCTATCTGGGAACTGTGAATCACTTGTGCCAAAGATACACAGACACCAAAACCTGGCCAACTGGCTTTGGGAGAGTGGATTAACACTGGCGTGGCAACCTGGCACATGCAAGCATGTTGCTTCTAGGGACAGATGGGTATGGAAGCTCTTTAGCGGCTTGTGTATGGTCTTTGTCTTGGATTAAAAAAACCAGTTTGGATGGCTTTGCCCTGATTTTCCACTGCCTGGGGAGTGTGGTGACAAAACACCTAACTGGGCCTGCAACATCAGTTATAAGGGATTTGTTAGCTCCAGCTCAGTCCCAACAAGTTCCTGGGCTGTCTGATTAACTTCACTGTTTGTATTTTTAATTTTCTTAAGGTTTACAAGCCCTTGGAGGGTCATTGGTGCCAGCAGTTCTGTCACCCATGTCCCCAGCAGTCAGCACAAAGTTATACCTGGTGGTCACAAAAGGAGATGTCCCTAAAGAGAAGGGAACAACAGAGACCTCTCCCTTTCCAGGAACAGGGCTCCTCTGCGCACCCTTTTGTGGTGCACAGTTCCCGCCCTTGGTGCTGGCCCTACCTCAGCCAGCCAGGTCTGCCTGTGGAGAGCTGCTGCTCAGTGTCAGTTCCTCAGCTGGGCTTTAGGGCATGCGTCAGACCCCTGCACTTATTTCCTACTAGAAAATGAAGTCACTTTGTAAAACCTCACATACAGCCTAAACACATTCAATCTAACCAAAAGAGCACTTTTGTGGAAGGGCTTAAATAATTCAGATCTGATTGATGTGGGCATGGTGAACTTCCTGGGAAAACTGGTGGAAAGAACCAAAATACTCATAATTAGGACTTGTCTAAGGCAACAAAAATATGGTGCAATCCAATTGTGTAACTGCCAAATGTCACCAACTAGAGCTTATAGTCATATAACGTTACTTTCCAGTACTACATGGAATGTGATGCACAAACAAGTCCTACGGACACTTGACCAGGTTTCTAGCTCTTCCTTCCACAGCCACAACAAATGCAAGCCAGCCTTTCTCCTTTTCTCCTGAGGCCAACGAGAAGTCAAGAAGATGATTGTGCGGAGGGAATATGTACTGAGTACCATTGCCTCCCAGAACGGAAACCATAGCTCTCCTCTATGGCAGCCAAACTGGGTTAAACTCTCAGAGAGTCAGATGTCCAGGGAAAGTGTAAGCGTAAAGGCTGAAACACTGTGGGAAAGGAAGCCAAGGAAAGAGAGAAAGAGGAAGAGAATTCAGAGAGAGACTACAGTGAAGAGAAGTATGGGCAAGTGATGTGACCAAGAGGAAGCATTACCAAGCCAAGTGAAATTAAGGACAGTCTGTGGTTACAGGGGAGGTCTGGGCCAGCCCTCCTAAATGCCATCGCAGATCCACCAGCAGCTACTGTGTGACCCTGTGGAACCGCAGCATGCTTCACTCATCTGTAAAGGACTCTCCTGCCAACTTGCCTCCCACAAAGATCAGAGGCTTTCAAGCTCTGAAATGGAAGTTATGGCAATTTATCATGGGTTTGATAGCTCCACCCAAAACTAAGATTGACTAATAATGAGACTTGATCTCTGCTATTTACAGTCTTGCCAAACTTCAATAATTAGTGATGATAGTTTCCATGCTATCTGAATCAGACTGCATTTCGCTCTATGGAACTTTTTAGCCAAACAGTTCAGCAATTTCCAAGAAAAAGGCTAGGGAAAAATAAATGAGTTTGCTGATTTAAAAATCTTTGGCAAACTTTTCTCTAAGAAATGCTAGTGTCTGTAGGTTTTGATGTAGTCCCTTTATAAATAACAGAGGTGGCTATGAAAATCTGTCTCAAAATGGCCAAGCTCTGAAAAACTGTAGAACAGAGACGATTAGGAAAGGACTTATAACAGCTTTTCAGTTTATTGTGACCATAGGGTGCTCCTTTATGGACCTAAGAATGTCCCCACAGTTTCAGTTTTGGCACTAAAACAAAGAGCAGTCAGCTTCTTTCTCTCCTTCTCTCCTCTCTTGATATTCAGGCATTACCCAAGAGAAAGCCACCAACATAAAATGCAAAGACAAAATGACCTGGGGCATAAGGACAAGAAAAGATAAACTGAACTTAGAAAAGGAAAGGGAGGCTTGGAGCTGGTGGAGGCCCATTCATCTTGGAATTTCCTTGCTTTAGATTACTTAATTTTCCAACTCTAATAATGTTTTTTTAGCTCCCCTCTGGCCGCCTGAGACCCATATTTCAGTGCATGTTATGAGACTTTGGATTGACAGTGTGAACCATTCACCTTTGTGTTGGCAATGATTTAGTATTTTATCATAAAAATAATCTCAGAGCTGTCAAGTTTTAAGCAGCTCCTTGAGTGACAGTTTGCAGAAATAGATGTTTTCCCCCATTGTAGAATAAAGCAGTTCCCATGTCAAATGTATAGCAAAGTTCTAAATACTAGTAGAAACAGTGGTAGCCATGATAATAGATCACATTTGCCAAATTGCTTTAACCAAGAGTGGGTTGTTGGTCAAAAGCTCAGGAGGATATGAGTAATTAGACAGATGAATAGAAAAGCCAGGCTTTTACTGAAACACAGAAGTTCAGTCCCTTCACCATGGGATTTTCTGAGTACCACTGAGTATAGGATAGGACAAGTGAGCCAGAGCTGGGGCCCAGCACCAGCCGTTATTGTCTGGCTCTTCATGCTCTGAATGAAGACAAGTGCTGCAGCAAAAGGAAAGCATAGTAATGTCCATGGAGCCAAATAATAATCAGCAAGTAATCATGACAGCAGTTCTAGTTGTTTCTTGTTAACCAGAGGATTGTAAACAATTAAAGCACTATGAAACATGTCACAGAACTGCCCAGGAGCTGACACAGTGATGTGCAAATGACTTTGCTGGATCTTCACATACTTGTCTTGTAGACTCAACCCACATCCTTAACTAAGCTGTAGCCAGACACTTGCCGAATAACTCATGTCAGGATACTGACTGGGAATGCTCAGCTTTAGAAGCCATTGCACTCAGCAATTACAGGGTTTAGGAAGCCATTTCTGCTTGTAATTAATAAAACTGAGATTATGACTCAATAGGTAAAAGCCTCATTAAAATGTAATACCACTTCAAGGGACATCTTTTCATTATTGCATGTAATGGCCCCCACAGGGATATCAGGAAAGATAAATGCCCATTTTTGCATTTTAATAAGATAGCTTTTATCTGCATTCTGGCAGTTTTGCTACCTGTTCCCAGGACACATTGTTATTTTTTAATCACATGTAGACTAGCTTAGCATACCAGAATAATTGTATTTTGTGGGAGCATGTTCAATTAAATTTATGCAAACAACATCACGTGGCATAGTGAACAGTTATACAGACATCTACGCATCTCAGGAGTGGCTTCAGAATATACAGGTTTGGTACCTAACGTGACTAGATGACTTAATACAGGTTTTTGTTTTCCCTTTAACAATTAGCTAATGAGTCCTGAACTGGATTGAGAGATCCAGGAGGTTACAACGGGTGCAATACAAGGAGGATTCAACCTAGGGGATCTCTGGAGTTTGAAGCCAGGATATTTATAGCTGAGTGCGATTCAAATTGTCATAATTCCCAGTACTTTCCCCCCCCAATATTTTCTACAAGCATTTATGACTAATATTTACAGTATTACACAATAGAATTAGTCCTCTTACTCCTGTCAGTATTAGTGGATTAGTGTACAGGTGAACTGGGCTGCATTTATTGGCAAGACATCTCTGCACTTCCACGGATCAAAGGACATACATTATGTTCTATGCCCTTGTTATTTGTTGAGGCTTATGGGAATGTTTCCGATTTAAAACAAACCCTTAAAAAAGCATGCCGCAGTAAGGTTTAGTCACCGTGACCCAGACTAGAGCTTTATGTAGACAGCCCACTTCCTTTAACAAAATCAGGAAACCATTTACAGGAGTTGTGAAGCACTGTTTATATGACATTTCAGGGCTGACACACAGTGATTCTGTGCTTCTGGGGACAGAGCCCAACAAAACTGCAACTTCCGGATTATTCCAGTAAATTCCTCCTTGCTTTCTTCCCATTATGCAAGAGAAAGATTCAAACCGAAGAAGTCTGATTTTTCTTTTCTGTTGAAAAATTACAGAGGATTACTGTATCACATAATTAAATTGCAGAAAGCCAGGTCAGTATGCCAGCACTGCATAGGAAATTAAATAAGCACTGTCCAAAAAATGTGGTGAGGAAACTGAGGTACCAAGAGGTTAACCTTCAGTTAGACTTAAGTCTTAGACCTAAGTCACGCAGGAAGCCTGTGGCATTGCCAAGAATATTATTCAGATTTCGTAGTTCCCAGTCTTGTAACTTAACCGCAGTAGAAAACCACAGGTTTTCTACTTTTTCTCTAGCTTTGTGGGTCTTTCCTAGTTGCTGCCAGATCTACCATTGTAACCAAAAAGAGCATTAAAGATTTTATAACTCAGCAGTTGCAAAAGGCATTAGCTATAACTTGATATAGCAATCGTTAGCTTGGGTGATGTCTTTAACAAAGCCTGTATTATGGGCCAAGCTGGTAGCACTTTGCAGTATTGATGTTGTCTGACACTTCTCATTATAAGACCCTGTTTTCAATTGCTTATAACTTTTTCATACTTGGATTGAAATTTTCCACACTGGATGTCTGCCTCAGGCTGAATTTTTTGAAACTTCTTAGCCCAAACAGTAGCCATCTTTGAGAACCGCAGTAATGGAAAAGGAATTATGTTTAACATCTGAAAAAAATTATGCGAGCTTTCATTTGATAGTACTTCCATGCTCTGCACTGAGAGCACATACCCTGCCAGACATGATAGACTCTGTCAAGGAGGCATCTTTTATCACCCTGCTGAAAATCTGCCCAAAACTGGCCCAGTTTTGAAAAAAAACCTCCAGTCTGCATGTGCTGGAGATCTGGGCACCTCAGGATTTTATTCCCTGTCCATCTGTGAGTGGTGTCAGAATATAGGAGAAAGGTGGTTGAAGTGCAGAGAGCAGCAGATGACCAGATAAGGACAAGCAGTTTGGGGAACTGCAGGAGATCCAGCAAAGGAGCTGAGAGGGGAGTGGAAAGCAATGGGGGCTTGGTGGTCCAGGACTGGTGATGTCAACCAAGAAACTGGATAGTGAGTGTAAAAAGGAGAAAAGAGCTGACTGAGAAGGCAACGGGAGTGGGAGAAGCAGATTTGCTGATCCTGATGGGAAAGGAGATCCTGAACACTAAGTGGTGAGAACAGGATGTGTCTGTCAAGGACTGACCAGACCCAGGACGGGAGGGAGGGTGGGAACAGCTTGAGGACAGACAGGCAGGGGGACCAGGCTCACAGCAGAGGCTGAGGTGATGTCATGCAGTGTCAGAAAACTGGGATAAGAAAACCGAAGATTGGAGACTGCTCCATCTGCTTGGGTAGGATGAAGGGAGCCAGAAGTGCTTTTGGACAACGAAGAGAACACAACGCTGTCTGAAGTCTCATGAGTAGTTTCCTTTTGGCAGAAATCTGAAAACCTATAGCTGCCTCTCTCAGCTCCCATATATCTAATAAAACCCCACTCCTCTCAGTCACTCAGTAAGAAAGCAGCAGAGTTTTGCAGAGGAGTTCTGAGATCACCAAGCTCGCTGATGCAGATGCTTCTATCGTGCCACTTGATAGAACTGGTCTATCTTTTAAAACTGAGGAAATTTCACCTTCAAAACTGCAGTCTATTATGTAGTTAAAGACTGCCGTCTGGCCACATGAACAACAGAGGTGAAAAAGTTGCACAAAGAGCGTTCTACCCAGATTTTCCTAAATGAAGCACTTGAATGCATAAACTTGCTAAAACTCTTTTAGCGCATGGTTTTCTGTGCAATATTTAATGGCACAGAATTCTGTTTTAAGCATAAGTAGGCAAACATGCTGCATTTTTTTGCAAGGTCCGGGACAGAAACCAAAAAGTTTCAGTGCACATGATACCATAAAACTAAAAAACCCAGCAAGTTATCTTTTTCAGCCTTTTCCCTCTTCTAGATGTAAATTTTTTTGAACTACCTGAATATATTCAGCATATTTAACTTTTATTTAGACATTTATTAAGTTGACTGAAAGTGCAATTTTATTCCAAAAAGTGAGACATATATTTAATTATTTAAAATATTTACAAGTTAAATTGTTTGATTTTTTTAACGATTAAGAAAGAACCTGAAAGCTTAGAGTTCTCTTTTTCTTTATTTTCACTTCAGAAATATTCTGAAAACCAGAACTCATTCCTTGCTCACTCCTTCCCATCCCTGTATCATATTCTACCACCTTCTCTGCTTTGAAAGGGTGTGTAAGGATAGAAATTAGGTCACTGAAAAGATGCAGATTAAAAATAGCATGTTCTGGCAGTGAATTGTACTGTAAGGCTGTGAACAGGAAATACACTGGCTTTGCCTCCAGAGAAAACGCATTGTCTGCCCACACCTTCAGGAGGCATAGCTTTTGCTCCTTTTGTGAAAGATTAACTTGTCCTTCTGTGCCAGCAGGGAACGGTGCACAGTGTAAGTACTCCTTAGCTTTCACTCTCCTGTCATCTCAACAGTTTATTAGTTCTTTGGTCATTTCAGTAAGAAATGTACCAGTAAGTGACAGATGTCAACCGACACACACCAGAAGCAGATGTGTACTGTTGAACATATTAACTACATGTCAACCAAGTGACCATTTCTGTTCATGACTGCAGAGATGTGACTAATGTCAAAACATGCCAGCTAGTGAAAACTTGATGTCCAGCCCCTTTTTTCAGTTTTTAAAATGCATTTAGAAATTAATGTATGAGATCCCTAACTTTGCTATGTTACCATTTTGCCCTAAGAAAGGCTGAGAATACCATCAGCACAGTTGCAGGCATGAATACTGAATGTTATTCATTATATCGGTTGATATTTCTAAGCAAGAAATAAAATATTGGGAAACTCATTTTCGCAAACACAATTCTATAAAATGCCAGCAAACAATTGCCTAATTTGGTGTTCTCTGTTCATTCAGGGGAGGTTCTATAAGGGGAGACAGAGCCTAGTCCTGGGTCTGACTTGTTGCTGCAAGTCCATCAGCAGTGGCTGAGCCAGGGCAGACTCCTGTTCTCTCCTGCACAGTTATGCTGGCTGTGAAGGGCTAAGAGGAATAAGGATTAGAAGACAGTAATTGAACAAAGTAACACTAAGCCACGAGGGCTCTGAATGCATATGCATGTTAATTTTAAACTTACATTTCTCTTCACATTTACAAAAAGATGAAACTTCAGCTGCTAAAAATGTAAAATGTATATAGAGTGTGACACACTATTTAGCAATAAAATGATTGTTATATTTATGTATCTCAGATATTGGCTTTACTGCTGTAATGGATCTGTCTTCTAAAATACTAGGATAATGTTTGGCTACTGCTTGTTATTAAGATGTAGCACAATTCTCCCTTCCCACTGGAGGAAGCCAAGGTTGAGGTAGTGCACTCCTGGAGTATTCCTTTGTATTTGTGTAGGTGAACTGACGACACTGAAGCACATAACTGAGAAGCACATTTATGCACTGGAGGGCTGGGACAGAACCGTAGAAGGTAAAGAAAGTAAGAGACTTCAACAATACTGCAAGGAGAACTGAAAGAACAGCAAATAATCAGCCAACACTTCGGAAAGCACAAAGCAAACTCTCATCTCCTGCATCTAATAATCTTACAAATAGAATTTCCGAATCTAAATAGCTAAAAGGATGTCCACCGATGTTAAAAACTATGAGATGAAACAAAACTTCTCAAGTTTTTCTCACAACTTCCACAAAATTTGAAAGTGATTACAGAGCAACATTTTCTCCACTCCCCTCCCCAACAAGCAGCTGGAACCTATATAATTAAAACAAATGTCTCACCTCTCTGAAGCTCTACAGAGCTTGTTTTGTTTTCTCTTTCTATCCATTTACTGTGTCTTCCCTGGTATTTCCTACAAATTCTAGTTTCATATTACCACTTTTGTGGACTTTGAACAATCAGGAAACTGTGCAGTTGAACACTGATAGATTGGCATAGAATTCGTGAGTAAGGGAAACCGCAAACATCAAAACATCCTTAATTGTCTTGGGAATTTCTTAAATGATAATTAGAAGGAAAAGTGATTTTAGTTTGATAGTGGTGTTCCTGAATATTGTCTGCCCTGCTAGCACTCAGCAGAGTTCCTGGTTTAGCACTGACATATGATCTTCAAAAGGGATGTTTCCATGAAATACCACATCCCCATTAGGTCACATCAGTGAAGAACAGGAGTAGAAGTGTAAAACAGAAAAAGCAATGAAAAAAATCAAGTCTGGTTTTTGTCAGGTTTTCCCAGTGGGCTCTAATTATGACCACAGTTTATTAGAGCACACTTCAGACCTCTCTTTAAAAGCCTGTTGTTCTTCTGTGGAGTCCTCATGGCTTCAGCAGGAGCCCCTTCATAAGCAATTTGCCCATATGTGGTCAGTTGCAGTATAGAGGGTTTAGTTAAGGTTGCAGCAGGTTTAGACAGTGGTTTCTTTATAGATGTTGGAAACTATTTGGAGTGAACAGAAGGAAGGGCATTATATAAATACTCCCCCACCTCTCTATTTCCACCAACTTCTATAATAATTGATCTAATGCAAAAAGCGAGAGCTGAATCCTCATCATTTCAAACAGAGAACCAGGCTGGAGGTATTGCACATTGTCTCATCTGGAATGGAGCCCTCGGTACCAGTGGCTTATCAGGACTGTCACCAAACTGTGAGTGGCCTTGGGCCTCTTTCTCCACCTCAGTTTCCCACTGAGAAAGATACTGAATCACTCTTGAAACATGTAGAAATGCACAGGGTAAATATCCATAGCACCTGCAATATCAGCACAAAGTCACAACCAGCCTATGTGGCATGTAGCCACTCTCCCTTCCCAGTTCCCTCTTTTTCACTCTCAATTATCCTTGACTGCTAGGTATTATCGAGTCATTACAATTTTACTAAACTTTCTAGCTGTGAAGTGTAGATTATTAGTTGGCTGGTGGTCTTTTGATGACTTTTTAGTGAGACAAAGCTGTTCTTGAAAAATACATTATAAATTCTGCTACTAATTAAGCTGCCACTTCAAAAAAATAATTGTGGGATAATTAGAAGGTAGTCTCATCTTAAAAGAAGTAAATGGATAAATTCTTTGGGGCCATAGTATTCTAGTGTCAAACAATATACCTTGGTCAGAATTGGAGTTTCATACAAGTCTTTTCACTTGTTCCCATTTCCTTTTTCGCTTCCATGCTCCTTGTTAAAACCCACCCACTCAAATAGTTTCAGGACTGATGTTCTCTCTGCCTGCCTTTGGAAAGGGATTTTTTTTCCTTTTCGTTTTCTTTTGACCCATTTTTCCTTTCTACTTAATCAAGCCGAGGCTGAATTTAGTAGACATCTCCACATGCCTTCATGATACAAGGCAATGCAGAAGATATACCCAAAGCAGAGTGTTTATCCCCAGAACGGCAGAATGGGCTAGAGATAGACCTATCCAGTTTATAAATGAGGCATCTCATTGTGCAAGTATTGGATTACAAATCAATAAGATACTAAATTTTTTAAGAACAGAAAAGCTAAGTTCCATATAAAGCAGCCATAGATCAAGCAGAAAGGATTTCTGAGATGTAAGCGATGAGACAAAGCTTATAGTTTAGAGAGAATTCAGCACCTTCTCTAGCAGTGATTGTCAATTCTCTCTCCCTTCTTTCCTCCTTCAAAGCCTTGATACTGACCCTCACTCAGGTTTAGCAGCACTGTACTCCAATGGTAACTTCGCTGAAACCTGTTTAACAGAGACTGAAGTACCATTCAGCACATGTGTCAGAGCCAACATCATATCCAAAGAAGTTAAATATTTATCTGGTATTGCTTTTTACACAGGATGCAGAAGCTCTCCAGAACTACAGATGCAGGGAGAGTGAGCTGTCTGTGCGGTCAAGATGGCAAACAGGCAGATAAATTTGAGGCACTGGATATAGCAGCATTAAGAGAATTAGAACAAGCAGACAGCATGGAGACATTCGCCTGCTATATGTTTTAAAAGAGACCCATTCTTGTGCATAAGCCACTGATAGACACAAATTTCTTTGCTGCCAATTACATTGTAAGGAACGCAGTTGGCACCGAGATCTGTGCCTCATTGGTCCTGTAAAGGGGAGTCTTTGTAGTTGAACGACACTTCTGGACAAATTGCACTCTGATGACCTCGCACAACTCCTGTATGTTGCAAAAGGGAAGTCAGGCTGGAGCCTAACTTGTCTACAGATTGAATCTTAAGGGATAGGTGATGCAGAAATGAATCAGGTTTTACATCAAGCTGAAGCACAGACGAGAGGAATAAGAAGAGTTCTTTGTAGAGAGGAAAGGGATCTCCTGACTACGGAAAACCACCAGGAATTTACAAGAAAACTATCAAATCTTACTGGCGCACAGCAGAACAATCCTTCTTAAAGGTATGTTTCTATTCCATTTCAGAAAATGCAAATGAAATACCGCCCCATGGCAAAGTTTAAATTATACCATTCACCTTGTTTCACTCCCATGACAAGCACTTCTCCCCTGTGAGGTCTTTGGCACCAATCCCTGGTCTGGCTCTGACATCTCCCACAACTGTTAGCAGCTGTCCACAAGCAGGCCATAATACTGACCATAATCACGGCTGGAACTGCCAGTTCAGACCCACAATGCCACTAAAATGCACCTCTTTTGCAGTAGGTGTAACTGCCCAACAGCTTATTCCCACCTGGGACACCCAAACATGAAAATATGCTGTTCTACTACAAGTGAGTTTCTTTACACGGCCATTAGCTACAGATCTGGACCAGCAGGCAGTACTGCCCTCCCTCTCCATAACAGTAAACCTCTGGTCTGTAAACCCAACTTCGGACAGCAGTCACTTCATTTTGGGCAGTGATTTGAGACCCATTGCTGAATATCTGCCACCTTCACTTTAAACAAAGAACTACTGCTGATTTGTCTCTTACCTGTTCTATATCCAGTGTTATTGAGATACACGGCAAAGGTACGTGGCTCATGAGTAGCCTGCCATGAGGGAGAAGAGCAGTTTTCATTGTTGGTGTATATGTTGTGGTTGTGCACATACTTCCCAGTGAGCATGGAGGAACGCGATGGGCAGCACATTGGGGTGGTTACAAATGCATTGATAAAAGAAGCCCCTCCATTCTCCATAATCCGTCTGGTCTTATTCATCACTTGCAAGGATCCTGCAATAAGAGGTATTGATCATCACTAGACTGAAAAAAAAATAGTTTAAACATATTGGTTCCTATTATGCCATTAAAAGTAAAGTATCAGTGATTAGCTTGCCTTTGGACATCAGTCTGTACTACTCCACAGTGTAGGTAATTTTAAGAGGAAAGGTAAGATTTTTATTATGTCACCAAAAGTATTTTTCAGGATTCCAGAAATAATGAGTTCTTTCTTCTCAGGCTTCAAAACAAAGTTTAAGTACAGACTAACCTAGAAATAAATGTGAAAGCTTCAGAGATGTATCAAATGTGTAGGTCAATAGTTCTTCAAATGCAGCTGTAGGAAAACAGTATGTTGCACAAGCTGCATCATTAGTCAATGTGCCAGTAAAATATGTAAAATGCTGAGATTACCAATAAATCAGTTACAATTCTTTAAATTTTATCAGATAATCAGGTGGAGACGAAGAGAGAGAGAGATGGAAGGAGAGAGGAAGAACTTGGTAAAAATTTTTCAAGAGGAAAGGTTCTCTGGACACGGTCAGTATGTCTGGCTCTGATACTAAAACACTGCGCTCAAAATTAGCTTTTAGGGCTGAAACTGTATGCAAAAAATAATGGCAAAATTCAACACCTTTCTCAAGAAACTGCATTGATGCAGTTTAAGAAACAAAGATATTTTTTTGAATCCTTCAAAACACCTTCATGAACAAGGTCAGCCAGGCAGAGCTTGCAGATTTGTTGTTGCAGAAAGACTGAGCAGCTCCTGATAGACTCTGTCAGTGTTTGCTGACAGCTGTCAAGTGTTGCTCTTTCTGTTATCCAGCAGAGCAGAGACTGAAGGGTGAGGGTGAACGACGGATATATCAGTAAGTCTTTGGGAAACAACCTTGTGAACTGTAATACTTGCACAATTTTGGTGGTAAAAAGCAATTCCTGGAATCTTACTTTTTTTTTTTGTTGTTGTTGTTTTACAAATAATTTTGCACAGTTGACAGCCACAGATATAAATTTAAATTCATTGATTCCACTGATATACCAAGAGCTTTTTGTGGTGGTTTGGTTTGAGCCACTTGAATAAAATCAAATCAAATGAAATTTAGAAAAAAAAATGTTTTAAAGCAATAGAAGACGTGGTTGTAAAACCACAAAACTGCCAAGGAGGCTCAACTTTAGGTGCAAGCAGTAAGATCGTACAAACTACCTCACTAGTTAAAGTTAAGAATGCTCTGTTTTGTATCTGAGCTAAGAAGTCAGTGCTGAATATGAAATCTTCTGCATCAAAATTATTTGGTTAAACAAAGGAAGCAGCAGTTTTCTCTTCAGCATTTCCTGGTGCAGTCCCAGTGAATGTGTCTTTAAGGACATGTTTAATACCTGTGTATAAGTCACCATCATTTTGGACGATTCCTCCTTCCACACCTTCTTTTCAAAATGCAGAATATTTGCATTTGTGGTTTCCTGAACTCAGTACAGACAAACCCCATGTGTTCAGAGATACAAAGAAGCAGGAGAGCAACAGAGGTCCCTGAACATGAAAAGCCTCCATTTGTATGAGTGAGGGCATTTCACTGATCGTTGTGTAGAAGTGAAATGAGAAATCATCATCACTCTACATGTCTTTATCTTGGACACCTGAAGCTGACTTTTTTGTTTTTATTTTACCTTCTTTTGCTTTTGTCATTGCTCTCCTGTTTTTGAAATGCCACAGTGTATTACTAAGAAAGAGTTCAGCTGTAAAGTGTTTGTAGGTCCTCAGATGGAAAGTGCTCTGTTCAGGTGCACTAATGCACGGTAACAGTAATGCACAGTAACAGCAGCAGAGCTGATGTGCACTTTCATGCCTCATGCATTATAAATGAGTAGCTGTTAGAGCGCTTCCTCATTCCTCTGCTTGGTCAGCCCTCTGCTCTCGCAAACCTGCTGTTTAGGAGTAAGTTTTTCCTCCAGGTATGCACTTACTGACACTGATAATAGATTTAGCCCCTCTGGAAATTCTGGAATAGGCACTTCAAAGCAGGTGAGACTTCCTCATTTGGAAAACAAAACATAAGTACGAGATAAAACTTGCTGATAAAAGTTATAATCCTTTGCTGTCTGTAGCTCTCCTCACAGCTTGTGCTCTTTACCATCTGGCCCACAGTCTTCAGGGCACGTACTCAGGCGCTATTTGACAGAAGGACACTCACACTCCACATGACTGTTTGGGGAGCACCTGAGGGGAACCAGATAACCAGGAATGGCCACTTTGGACATAGAAGTTAACAAGTTTTGTTAGGCAAGAAATTCAGTGTCACACCTCACTTTATTCTTGTACATGAAGAAATATGTTTGTTAATCAAAGTTTCATAACAATTCTTTAAGTTCCTATGGGTTTTCATACAGACGTATCACAGGTAGGCACCTCTACAAAGGGATAGCTAGAGCTGCCCTGTCTTTATATGGGTTGTACGCAAGACTCCAGGAAAGTGATGGACTTCCTCAGATCTCAACACATACCCCCCATTTTATCAGCTTAATTTTTTTAGTGCTTTAGTTCTAGTAGAGATGGCAAGCAAATCAGGCAAATAATGCCTGATATGCTGTATCCAGATGATGCTGTGATCTCTTCGCCCACTGCAGAATTCAGAGGATGGTTTATATGGATTTCACTGGGTGGTGCATTAGGCTGTAAATAAGGGTACAGAAAAAAGTAATTGTCTGAATTTTTTTTAACCTTATTTTTTTAACCTTTTCCCCACTTCTCTGACATCTCAAAGGGCCCTGAGTTAGAAACACTGGAACTACCAATGTGTGCATTAGTTCTGACTCCTTTCTGACCTCATGCAAGGTATTATTCACAGTGTGGTTTATGAGAATGATTGAGGGGTCATGGTTTGAGGCACTGAGGTATGCAAGTGGTAGAGAAGCTGGAGGACAGGGGACGAGACTAAAGAGTGAGCAAAAAGTTGGAAATACCTGTACCCACACTCCGAACAGAGTACAGACCTGACACCAGTGAAAGCTGGGGCCACTGCCCTGAAGAACAGCAGTGTGTTGCCTCCAGGGGGGCAGCAGTTCTGAGGAATCCTGGGTTCTGGGAATTGGTGTTTTGCCTCAAGCAAGATACCCATTTACCTAAGTGTTGGGCAGTTATTTCTCTACCCTCAGGATCTTGGTGGGTATAAAAACTACTCAGAGGCACAATTTAACCACTCATTTTCCAGCTTCTGGGCCCAAATATGTGCTGAGTTTCTTCAAGAGCTGTGGGCCAAGCTGCTTTATACTGCTTAAGAAGCCATCCACCAGCTGATTAGTAATATCCTTCCTCGGTGCCACATTCCTCTCAGCATACATAGGAACTGACTGGAGCTGTGGAGCGATGTGTAGATTTTATCTGATAAGCAGAATGAGACAGCAGCTCTGCTGAACTCCACATTTGAATGCAAAGCTCCAGAGGATGGTGCAGATCAATAGGAAGATGTGCATATTCCTATGCTTTAAGCACTAACTAAATGCAAGGTCCCTGCCTCTTGCAAATTCTAGTTTGTATAACTCCCCTGTATATTATTTGCACTTAGGCACTTGAATATTTTGGCTCAATGCTTGTACATGCTCTGGAGACAAATCCTTCCTGACTGAAGTCTATAACGTACCTTATATGCTTTTATGTTCAAGCATTCATTTAGAACAGCTTTTAGAAATGTTCGTGCTGGGAATACAATAGCAAACAATCCATATTGAGAGACTTTCATTCTTGCCATTTTTGGATAGCAATGCCTAAGCTTTATTCTGTTTGTGGAGGAAAGTATTACTTTCCACTGACCTTTGGGAAACTGAAGATTTTTCTCAGGAATCAATGAAGGGTGAAGAGATACTTCACATATGGAAACCAGTATGGTTTTACTTTTCAAATAAGCAGAATGATATATTAGCAGAAGTGTGAATAATGCAGTACAGTAAGTCTTGGGGCTGAATCCTGTTTCCTGTGAAATGATCTATGGAGAGGGGAAACCTGTGTCTTCATTCAGTGCATTGGGAATGCATACACACCCAGGCTATTCCTCAGCTGCTTGCTAAAAGAAGCCAGAGCACCCTGCAAACATCCAGAGCAGCTTTCAAAAAGAGGAGCTCCATAACATGAACAAGTGGCTTGCCACATCCTTCCTCCTCTTTCACCACTTGCAAACCTTCTTGCAAGAGTGAAGACAGCAAGTCGGTAATGTTGTTCAGAGATGTGTCTGCTGACCTGCCTCCCCCAGTGCCCTGGATAAAGTAGGCTCTTTTGGACCACAAAAAAGGAAAAAGAGACTTGACCCTTTTAAACGAAATTTTCAGAACAACTCTGTCAAGAAAAAATGCTTTCCTATTGTAATAGCTGTGTTTTAGGCCAAAAATAGAGCCAGGAGGAGCCATCCATTATGCAGCATGGCTAAACAGAGCAGACATTAGAAAGACAGAAATAAAAAAGAAAAGATGTGCTCAGATCTAAGGGCCTGGTCTTGGAACTCTGCTGCATAAAAGCACTAACTCTTAGTCACGAAATACAGATTATTAATTATGTTCTAACAGCCCTGAAAGACTGTGTAAATTATAAATGCATCATGACAAAATGCTAGCAACTGAAGAACTGCTTTTTGATCTAGACCACTTTTTGCCTACAACTTTCTGGCTGAAAGTAAGTGATTTTAGAACAAATTAATTATGTTGTTGTAAGTTTTCTGGAATGAAGCATTTTGATTTTTCAATGTCATGGCATTTTGTTTGGAAATTCACTATAGTTTTATCAAAAGCATGTCTTTCATTAGAAAAACATTAAGAATGCAACATTTAATTTCAAATCGATTTTCTATTTTTTCACGTTTTTGATCTTACCTCCCACCCCTAAAGCTAAAATATTTGCTTGGGGGTAACCTAAAATGATCCTCTTTCTCTCCTTGATTTTCCACTTTAGGCAGTGAACCAAAAAATCAGTTATATGCATAACTACCAGTAATATCTTACTAACTTACTTAATGGAAAACATTCAAAGGCCTCCTGGAACATCATCCAAGTGTTTTAACTTATTCCACCCTAACAAAAATATGTGAAAATGACTTCTGGCTGGTATGCCCAGGTTGTGCTCAGATATTTGGTATACTTGTGAAAGCAAAACTATGCCATTTTTATACACATAACATAGCTTTAAAGCAGATGGATTTAAAACAGTTTAATAATTCATAGAAATACCAAGCTTATGTCCTGAAACCAGACTAGTTTGTCTGTGTGCATAAACACGTCAGATGACATACATGCATGTGACAAATACGGGTAGAATACAGATACTCACATATACAGCACTGAGGGAAAGGTTAACCTAATAAGACTCAAATTTTTAAATGCTACAGAAAGTCATAAAGTTAAAAAGTAGTTTTGATGCAAGTTTTTTACCTGTATGTCCTTGCATGTATTATTAAATCCTTTTATAGTGGTGATTAAAACCTTCCACGGCAGATTTTGATAAGCATATATTTTCTAAAGTCTGTAATTAGATGTGCTGAATACTATTAAGTAATATTTGTTAACTCATTTTCCAAACTTGTCTCACATTTTAATATTGTTCCAGGACCAGTATTTTCTCTGAATTTAAAGCACTGACTGCTTGGCAGAAACTACTGAAAGACATGTGACAAAATGAAGCAGCAAATAATTTTTTTCTCACCTAGCTCCACATCTTGATCATCTGTGAGCACAAGAATGATATTTGGTCTGATATTTTTTCGCTCCTGCTGCACACGTCCTCTGAACCTCTGGGACTTGATGGTGGAACAGTGACTTGTTAGCAGTTCAGTACTGAGCATTGCCAAGATGAGTGCAAACCAAGAAGACTTCATAGTAGTTCCAGTATTTTAATGAAAAGACTGATGCAGAAGTGCCTGAGCAGTAGTTTTCAAGACCTGTAGGGAGAAAAATAAATTCTATTCAAGCAGCAAATAAACTTCCAGGCACATAGTGAAAGGATGACACTTAGGGAAGTCAAGCCTGACACATACCATTTAACATGATTATAAGCCATATTGTTGACTAAGAGCTTTATTCTGTCATTTACTAAGAATAAATGCAGTCATTCTGCAACTAGGCTTTCTCAACTAATTTTTACTTGAAGTCATGCCACTGCCTGCATTTTGTATAGGCATGACTTCTGGTACACTTCTCACAGTGCTCCTTCTCCTACATCCCATACTTCTTATGCAGCTTGTTCCTTGCAGTCAATACCTGGGTGCAGCAGAAAATTGCAAGACGTGTTCAGAACATCTGTAGGAGGAGCCCTGTAAGAAGGAGAAAGCACAAGGCTTGTCAGTCAAAGACTTTAGCACTGTCGCTCTGCTTCAAAGTCTCCAGAACTGCTCGTTATAGCTTCTTTCTCTGTCCTGAAAGAAAAGAGTGGAAAAAAATTTGCATACCCCCAGGTCCCCTACTTAATTTAATACCATACCCAGACAGCTGTTTGATGGCATCTTGGCTGCTAGAGATAAAGGACGTATATATCATGTCATCAAACACAGGTGCTTTTCCAACAGTTATAGTCAGCCTGAGATTCTGAGGATAACTGCTAATTGCAGCGTATGGCACCTGGCAAGCAATAAAGCTATTTTAGGTTAACTCACCTGCACAAGCGACTAAACCCTTACAAAGCAGAGGGAAGACCGTGCTGTCATTTGCAATCTGCATTGGATCACTACGTGAAAAGTCATCTTCCCACTGACAAGAAAGCTCATATTAAGTGACAGTCCAGATGATCTTTCCCAGCATTGTGAAAGAGCGTAACTGTCCCTCAATCAATCAACGACAGACCCAAGTGCCTCATCCATAATGCACAGCACCTTTGGCACAGCCTTGTCCTTGATACTCCGCTTCCAGACTCAGCTCAGTACATTATCAGAACCCCTTCTCTGCGCCTGTCAGTCAAACAGCCTTGCTTTTGTAAGACCTGATGCAAGCACAGAGGCTTGGCTTTGCTGCAGCAGATTTAAACCTGTGACTGAAAATGACTGATTGGCCTGGGGAGGAAAGGGTAGCTGCTTACACTTTAACATTTTTGGCAGTACTGACTGAAGCTCTGCAAAACCCCGCTGTTACACAAGGGAAAGGAGGGGATATCTGGGGGCAATAAGGAAAGGGGTGGGAAAGAAACCGCAAAGTCATGCCTGCTCCCTCCAGGGTATTGACCTGCCACATACATTCCTTTTGATTTTATTTTGGGACTATGGATAAAGCACGGTGACACCGGTATACAGAAAAAACATAGAAAACCAATCAAACCCCAAAACATTCAAGAAGCCTGGACGGAGCTTGTATAGAAACTGGGGTGCACATTATATAACTAGACTGGAGCATAAGTCACGAGGAGATCTGTGCACCCACACCTCAGATTTCATATTCAGACATGCAACATTAACTACAAACAGTTTAAAAAGCAGAAATAATTTATCGAAAGCAGCATAGAGGGCAAAAAGGCCCCCATCACTCACCTAAAAATGCATTAATAGGAAGGTCCTCTTAATTTCAGGCAAAGAAGCCATTGGAGAGGGAGGGGATGTTACTTGGTGCTGGACTGCTAGAAAAAGGATCGTGTTCTTGTTTTCACATACACCTTTTATTTTAAGCTTCACAAGCTAAACAGTTTCATGCTCCTCACTCTGGCAGGCTGTAATTACGCTAGAAGAGTGTGAACATCTTTAAAAGGAAAATCCAAGTGTCTGTTGCAGAGAAATCCTGTCTTTCATTGTCTCTGCACCAACAGTCCAGCCTCTGACTAGCATTAGAGTATTGCAAAGCCAATACAAGGAACTGTCATTTAATATTAAATGCTATTTTGGTGATTACACAACATTCAGATAAGTAAACTAAAGCCTGTAATCAGTCTAGACTGACTTTTAAAAATACTTAAATTTCCATCTATTTGTTCTAAGTCACATAAAAGCTGACAAAAGCCTCGAAGACCAGGATTACTGGAGAAGTCAGCCTTCTTCTGACAGACACCAGACACCACATGTGCTTGGTGCAAAAGCAGAAATACAATTTCTCTAAATGTCTGATCTTTAAATAGCAAAACTTTGACTCACCTCACAAAGCATGAAAGGCTATGTGAAGTGAGATTCAATATTTAGTTTCTTACCTCAGTTGTACAGTATAGCAAACTTTTTCCGATGATGTTGACCCAGAAAGTGCAGTCATCCTGACTGCACTGAGCAAATATTGGCACCAACGTGTTTGAATAATCCCCTAGAGTACGAAACTGCAAGTTCCTGACAATTACACCACAGTGCTAATAAAATTTACACGAATCCAAATGAACATTAACAAGTATTCTTCATTTGACCTTCTTTGGACTATATAAGTTAGTTAAAAAATCCTCTTGCTTTGATAAGTTACAGCCACCTTAGGCAAGTCTTCTTGATTTAGAATCCCTTTTTTATAAAAAAAGCATAAGGTATTTCTTTTCCAACTGTAATTTTTTCCCCTTAATAGATAAAAGAAAACAGCAGGACTGATCTACACTGATACAATTAATTATTTTCATAAATTAATTAAAATTAATTAATTTTCATTCAATGGTTCTTGCACAAGAGCACAGTAATGCCACCTTTGTTTATCATAACTATTTCAGTTTTGCATATGACAATTCTTGGTTAAAGGTGATCTTTGACAATTTGTCTTCTTACAGCCTGTTTCCCAGTTCTAGAAGGAATGGAAGTAAAGAAAACTGTCAAAATACAGGCTTGATAGGGAAGACAAGACTGCAATGTTTGTGTTGGATACTAGCTGGTAGTCCACAAGTGCCCCTGCAGACACTTTGTCTTAAGAAACACATAAAACCAGGAGAAATTCTAAAAGGGACCTTTCCAAACTCACACAAGGAAGTAAGCTAAAATGTGTTCACTCAAAGTATCATTTTCTGTTTGGCTAATAAAAATCTGTCCAGAATTGTACACCTTATTTATGAAATGAGGCGCTGAGTATCCACAAGTACACCCTATTATAAGCTTTGAAGATCTATTGATTTCTTCTTATTTAATATTCTACAGATGTGGCTTCCACATACCCTTGCACAGGGAATGTGGATTTCTTTCGTGTTTGTAAATCCATAAGCAAATGCAGGGATAATGAGTAAAGCTTACTGGACATACCCAATACCATGCGCTATGAAAGGCCCCACATCAGTAATTCATGATCAAGCGATTACAAAGGGCAGACAACTTTGTCTTCTCAGCACCACAGTGTTGGTGTTCTCTTTTGAGTGTGAGCAGTGAGGACAGCACATCATCCAAAATCATAGGTTAAGGCCTACTGTTCTAGTGGCCTTCCCTTAGAAACACAAATGGATCAACTCTGGCCAAGAAAGGAAACAGTAGTAGTAGTAGCAGTAGTAGTAGTAGTAGTAGTAATAATAATAATAATAATAATAATAATAATAATAATAATGATGATGATGATGTGGACTGTGATTGTGGAGCTTGAGAACCAGAATTTCAGTTTCTGTTCCCTTAATATTATCAACAAATGTGCCTAGTGAACTGAGGACGTAAGGTACTACAGGGATTCTAAATCAAGAAACTTCTAGGCAGTTGCAATTTTGTGGTTGTGTATTTTGTTCCTCATTACTATCAAGTATCCTACAAATTATTTCTCTGTACTTAGGTTTCCCTGCCTCCAAAACCCGACATAGTTGTACATAATTAAGATGTAGTCCACAAAGACACGTTTTGCTACTTAGGACATTTTTAAGCTATGCTGACAAGTGCTAGGAACTTGCACAAAAATATATCAAAAGCACAGAAAAGAAGCAGAAGGCCCTGTCAGTGCAAGTGAGAAGTTTCCTCATTTAATTTATGCAAAAGATTGTCTCAGATAATTTCTTCTGATAGATTTATCTGAGAAATAACTGGATAAACCCCCTCAAACAAGCAAAATCTGAGGTATCAATTACCACAAGAAAATAAGCCTTCCTTCCTTACCTCAAGCAGAGGAGCATTACTTTCCTATGTATTTTACCTATGACCTGCTGACTTGACAGTTTTAGCTTTGATGACTGTTTTTTTTTTTACAGGACTATGACCCCAGTGTTCTCTGTTTCCTTAATATCTGACTCTCCATAAAAAAAGTAGAAAAGCAAAGGACAACAAGAATTCTCATGATTCATAAAAAGCAGAGTAAGGATTCTGCTATTAAAAGCAGAATTTGTAATTTCCAATATGACCTTGCAGGTTGGTCACATTAGTGGGCACCTGGTCAGCATAGTTTCAAAAAACCTGCCAGTCTGCCTGTAGTGCCAGAAATCACTGTCATTGACATCATGTTGACTGGAGGTGGCTTCACCTACCAAGGCCCCTACAAAGGTTAAATTCAGTGGTTCAGACCTACCATTTTCAGTTCTTTGCTTTAAAGTGAAATGCGTCCACCTAGCAATGCTGCTGTACTCAGGAACATTTTGCATACATGGAAACTCCAATGTGAAAGGGTGTGAAAAGTGTTTTCTCATTTACACACATACAGCTTCTGTGAATCTTTGATGTTTCTGTCAAAGGGTAGGTGGACCTGTCAAAGTCTTGCATAATCTGAATCGTAGCAGATGTGTGGTTAGAGATCTAATAAAATTAGTAATTTCATAAGATTAGTAATTGCATGAAGACTGTGCAGACAGATTAAAATTATGTGATAATAGCTCAGGGAAGTGACATGTTCATCTGCACTGAAGCAATCTAGTGGTTCAGAAGTCTTAAATCTTTCCTTAAATCACATTTCCTTGACAACTAGAGGGTTGTAACACATTACAACAACAATAACAGCTCTCAATTTCACTAATACAGCGAAGCACTTCAGTGGAAAAAGCTGTTGACAGATGACTGTTTAAGTTCACTAATGTTAATGCTCTTCCCACATCTTACACTTCTATCTTGTATTTAAAAGGCAAACACTGCAATCTCAGACTACCAACCATGACCGCGTAAATCTGCAGGTCAGTTTCCTGTGGGAATATTGAGACTGCAGCCATGGGAAACACATTTACAGTACAACAGAAGTCAAGAAAAAGCAAGATCTACCATCTCTTCTTAAAGGTTAATCCCCTAGTCTTAGTTGTAAAGTACAGGATTTACAGTGAACACAAAGAACATAGTTCCTGCCTGGGTCTAATTTAACCATTATCTATTGGTTTTCCAACACACTCTACTAATCAATCAGTTATCTGCTCACCTTCCAAATGTAATCTGTGTATTGTAACGATATATCATCACTGCCTCAGGATAGATTAATTTAAAGTAACTATAATTTAAAGTAATTGCAGGCAGGGAGAATCATAACTTTATATTACATTTTTACATTGTAATTTTGCAAACAGTTACAGACAGGAAAGGAAAAAGCCTGCAGTGACTTGAAATATTGAAAGCATAAAGCACACTTGCTAACCCAATTTTATAACTTTGTGCAAGTTAAGAGATATTTGTAGTAGGTAAAAGTTTCCATCACTTCATACGTCAGAGTAAAACAACAAACTCCAAAACCATTTTAAAAATACATAAGCGTAGAAGAAATGACCTGTCTTTGAGAAAAGGAAAATATGGCTTTGATTTTAATGCTGTTATGATAGTTGAAAAAAAAATTAAAGAAAATTAAAAATAATATTTTTATATTAACTTCAAATCTGTGAAAGTTTTAAAAGGAAACTCGGGCATATTTTTCAATAAGAAGAGTGTCTACTGCTAAGTTATAAACTTCTAATAATATACAGTCACTTAAATTTATTTCTCACCATCTGATTTACTTTGTTTTAGCATGTCATATTTCAACACAGCCAAGAACTGCACTTGTCATACAAAAAAGCCTGGTATAATTGAGCCAGATGATGTGCCCCACAAGTAAAATCAGCCATTCATGAAAGCTGGTCACCAGAGGCCATTTCAAACAATGCACATTTCAAAGTAATCTAAAGTAATCCCTTTTCTCTACTGATTTGGTTTCCAGGCAGTCTTAAGCACATGTGTGCAGCAAACAGGAGGCTTATTAAAACCTGATGTTATATTGGAAGTTATAATGCCATTGCCTTGTGATTGAATTCTGTGTCTGCCAGTCTTCAAAGAAAGGGAAAAAAATCAATTAAATTTATATGCCTATTAAACATGAGTGTCATGATACATGCAGTTTATTAGCACTTGCTAAATAATTAAGACCGAGAAAGATAATTAGATGTGCACTAGGCTCCAAACATGCTTATGGTATCAGACTTTTTTTATCTTTAAAGAAAGTGGCTTTCGAGCTACCAGGTAATATAATTACTAAAAGACTCTAAGTATTTTTCACATATAAAAAATAACTTCTTTGTATGAAGAAATTTAAGACAATTTAAAAATTCCACTTAAAAATCACATATATTTGCTATATCCGTGCTCACTTCAGCAGTGTGGGGCCTTATGAAAACATACCATATAATAACACACTGAAGGGTCGGTGATCCTGTAAGTGGTCTTGAGTTGGGTGATCATATCTGAGGTGAACAACAGCGACACAGTTTGCACGCTTCTTAAGGTTCCTATTCAAGAAACTGTGAAAGAGCAAAGCTCCTCACATCTTCTTTAGACAGAGTACTCCAACTTATTAACTTCTTCCTAGATATGTTTACTTCATCTCAAAGATCTGCAAATCTCTTTGGAAGAGATTTTTGATTTTTTAATTTGATGGACAGTTTATTTTCCTAAATAAATGGGCATGATTAGCTTGAATATGAATACAGCATCGTTAGCACAGAATATGTATGGATTCATACACAGACAAAGAACATGCCCATTGGTAATACACACAACTCCATTATTACAGGGAGAGGTCAAGGTAGCTTGTGCAGTCATGTGGATGGGTGGTCTTGGGTTGAAGCTGAGCCTAATGCATGGCTGCTCTGGCCGCCCTCCTTGCTGACTGCACAGGATAAGCAGCAAGAGCTCACAGGGACCAGAGGAGTCTACGTAAGGACTCATGCATGAGGAACTGGCAACACGAATCTATATAGGTGTATGTATGTAAAGAGATAGAACACCTCTCTTCCTGGGAGAGGATCTCAGATGTACTTTTAGCTATAATAAAGAAGGATGGACTCCTCACAAGCGCCAGAGGAATTTAGATAGGTGCCATCCCCCGGCTAATGAGGAGAGTTGGGAAGATCCTGTAAGTGCTATTTAACTTTTTTGAACATACTTTACTATACTACAATGTGGGAAGTGAACTTTATCATAGCAGCAGTATTTTGTGTGCTTACACGCACAATGTGCTTACATGCACATAGATCCACTACACACTGCATATGGTATCTGCTGACTTCCTCTTTTGCTTCCAGGTCTGGAGACCAAGCCTCATAATTTTTTTCCATTTTGACTAGTCTGATTATATTCAAATGAGTTTTACTTTCTGTAAGGTCAAACTGAATTTAATAGGACTACTAAGGGAGACTCAATGGATCAGGTCCTGAGTACCATTTTCAAGTAAGATCTTCCTTACTAGGTTGCTTTGTTTTGTCGAGCAACTTTTCCAGTATTGGCACAGTAAACATTTTGCCTTCATTGATACACGTGTAAAAGCCCCTTGAAATACCACGAAATATGCTTTTAAATAAGTTCTTCCCTGACAAACCTGTACTATAGAGAAACTAGCCTACTAATAATAGTAAACAGAAAGTAAGACCAAATGAAACGATGTCTTACAAAAAGCAGATGCTTCGTATCTTTTTCCGTAAAGACTAGTCAGCAAGGAAGTTGCAGTGATTTGAGGCACATCACCCCTGCTAGCCATCCTATTTTTAATCGCCTTTATAATCAGAAGGCTCTCAGTATTCCAATATTCCCCACGCTGCATTATCCAAGGGGCACAAGGTACAGCCCCAGCCCAGGAATGTGGGGGCCTTGTGTCTGCTATCACAGTAGTACCTCCAGTCTCTTCATCTCCTGTCACCTCATGCTTCCACAGTCCCCACTCCAGCACATACCAGTGCATGGTTTGGGGAGATTTCCAAGGTGACCTGTGACTGACCCACCATAGGCAGACTCAGAAAATCATGTTGCATGTCAAAAGCATTACAGGAGCTACATCCTACCAGGTGAATAAAATCTTGCACAGCAATGGCAGCAAATCTGAGCAAGGAATACAACATGGCATTTACTGCCAAATCAGGAGTCCAAGTCTGTACTTAGATCCTAATATAGGTGTTCTGCAGTACAAAATAAATACATCTGCTGGATTCAACAGGACTCCTCATCTCCTTAAAACAACCACCTGCAAGTTGTTCCATAAATCCCTAGTACAGGGATGCTTTAAAATCTTTGCTCAGTACTTCAAAATAAGCTAACCATCACCTGCACATGGGGAAAAGTTAAAATACGCAAAGCATCTGGATACTGAATTTCATCTGAAAATTAATATTCCTATCAAAAAAGCCTGAACTTAGAGTCACAATTCCCCATTAAAGGACAGAATATACCATATGCAGCTTATTTGTCCGAGGAATACAAATTGTCTCAGCCTGCGTTCTGGAAATCTGTTCTCAAAGAGCTGTTTGAAAATAATCTCAGTCTGAGATCTAAGAGACTCAAAAATGACTTGTTGAAATTATTCTGTGAATAACTTTATCTCAGAAAACATTTTGAAAATGTAGCACATATAAACGTGCCTCCATTTTCCAAGTGAAAATGCCCACGGAAAGACTTTCTTCATCTTTCAAGTGCACATACAGGTACTTCAGTTTCAGAGACCTGTGCCTCTGTAGATGAAAGAACAGTTTTAAAGCACAGAAGTGAGGCTGAGTACATTCAACCACACATATTTTTTATTTCCAATGCACTTCTTATTAAGCAAAGTTCCTATTTAGCAATGAAGAGATATGATTTTATATAACCTTTATAAATGTTGAATGTATCTTGTATCTGCAGGGACAGTTAATTTTAAGCTTGCTCATGAGACAAGATTGTATCAAGAAACTTGGTGTAGTAAATACTGCATTATTTTCTCTAGCAGTGATGAAGCAGGCAGTCAAACTTATGTCCCAGCACCAGACTGCACATTATGTATAGAGAGGGAAGACAGGAATGGATGACAGGGAGAAGACAGAAATGTAAAGGACAGAAATGTAGTGCTTTCCTTCATGTTGAGTAGGAAGGAATCAGGGAGGCACCCCAGTTTACAGTGATTATTGTGAGGAAACCATCAATGCTTATTTTACTCAATGTTTTTTTCCTAAATGTAGATGAGATGTTCTTATATGAAAGGTGTCTCATAAACTGCATCAATGGCTCAATTCAGGAATGCTTCGGCCAACATATAGAGAATCCACTTTGTCCTTAGCAGGCTCAGCTGCGAGGTCAGACCAGGCTGTTCAGAGATTTACTAAGTCAGGCCTTGAAAACCCCCAAGGATGGACACTGCCCAAATGCTGAGGGGTCCCATTCCGCTGCTTGACTGCGCTGAGGGTGAAATTTGTTTTTCCTCATGTCCAGTCTGTACCTCTTTTTGTTTCAATTTATGCTGATTTTTGCTTGCCCTCCTGCCATGCATTGAGTGGGGCTCTGTCTTCTGAGTGACCTTCCTATGGGACTACTGTTAGGCTGAAGCTGTCTCTACTTCACGCTGGACAACCCAGCTCCCACAGCCTCTTCACACAGAGCACGGGCTCCAACCCCAACCATCCTGATGGCCCTCCGCTGAAATCACTCCAGTATATTAATGTCTTTCTTGTATTCAGGACCCAGAATTGTCAGAAGTTAACAACTGTTGAGTCAAATAATTTTAATATTTGCTTAAAGCAGTACTGCTGTTGTTTAAAGAGGGAGAAGTGAGATGAACTAAAAAAATAAAACAAAAATTTCACGGAGAGTTTCACTTGTAAAGTGAATGAAGCAGTGAAGATTTTCAAACAACTGGGTTGACTGAAAATATGATTTTCCTATTTCTGATTACTTCTGAATTTTTCATATTATTCTCAGGATAAGAAACGAATAGTGCCTTTAAAAAAAGCTGGGTTTGCTATGGTTACAGGCTGACCAAAGTCCTTTGAACTGAGAAGTCTTCCCATTATTTCAGTGGTCACTACTTCAGCAGAAATTAGAAAACTCATTTAGACAACTTTTTTATTTAAATTTTTGTTAATAAAAAAGGGTGATTAAAGCAGTCAGGATTTGGAAAAGAAGCACAACTTTATATATGAGAAAAGAGAGATTTGAAACCCCTTCTGTCCCAGGCCCCATGTAAATGTAAAGAGCACAGCTGGAATGAAACAAATGATCTGACTAGTTTCTGATGAGCTGGGTGGTGTAAATGTTTCACGCTAACCACACTGCACACTCATAATATAGGAGCTAATTCATCTGCCATGAATACATTTCTGTGTATGTTGTCCTTTAAAATAAACAAGCAAAAATGAGTAATTTATCAGGAGTTAAATGAATATTTTTCCAGAGGGACCTCTTCTGTCCCATGTGTCTGATTTTAAAATCTAAATGCAGGCATCTTAAATGCTACATCCTATGTATCACTATGTGAAGCAGTTATTGCTTTAAAATATGGAATTTCAAATTTTTAGTGCTGTCAACAAGTTCCAGTTGCTCCTGCAAATATCATTCAGGCTACTTATTAGTTTCTTAGAAGACTGTAAAGCTCTAAACACAGGGCTGCAGACAATGAATAATGATAATTTTCCAAAGCCTCTATTTACAGTAGCATTGCATTTGCAAGATATGTTTATCTCTAGATCTAATTTAAGAAATTTTGACAGATGGTTTATAAGCACGATAAAGCAGCTTTATAGGAAAAGTCTCCTGGAAAAAAGACTAATCATAACCATCTGCATGTATGAAATTTTACAAATCCTTTTTATCTCTTAATGTCTTAAAATCTATCGAAACCATAATATTCTTGAACATATAATGATCTATTAATATGACAATGATCATATTTCCCAGATTTCCCAGATTTCCCCGATTTTTCTATAGCAGGAATGAAGTTAACTTCCATGTATTCCCCAGAATATTTCCCATGGTACAAGTTACTCATGCAGGCAGCTCTGATCATAAGCTCTTAGTAACAGATATTCTGAGACTGAGGATCACAGGTTTCTTAGACTAACGCAGCCTCCAGATAACTTCCCTCCAAAACTAGAGGTGCTTTCTGTGGCTTACAGTGAAAAGCAAACAATGCTTCTTGTAAGGAAGATTCAGAAAAACTCTACAAGGAGGTCATGATCTATTCCGCTCCTGTTTCATCTCAAATTTTTTCTTCTATGGCAGAAGAAACCAACACTGAACGTTGACACAGAAAAACTTCCAGGCTTGAAAATGCTCTCTTATTTTTATGTAGTGAACTGATGCATTTCTAGAAAATGCAACTTGTGCCTAAAGAAAAGCATGAATACTCTTTGGAAAACCCATTTATTGTGGTGGCATTGTTAAAAACAGAGACAGTGCAAAAGATTTCCGTGCTACAGAAAGGAGGACAGCCTGAAAATACAACATTTTCCTTTCTCTGTTCTTTTATTCTATATTATAATGTGCTTCTATAAAATTCCTAGCTCTCCTTAGCATTTCCTTTAAAAGCAAAGCGGTTTCAAGCAGACAACATGCCCTAAATCCCCGCCCCATACCTGCAGGATGGGGATGACAGCACCTGTATAGCCACCACTTCGTTGCCTACTCAGGTTACTCAACCTTCTTGTTTTCCCATTTTATTGAAAGCTTCTAGAAACTTAACTGCTTCCCGAGCTGGTAAAGTATCTTTAGATTATAGACTTGTTAAAATTTGGACAAAAGTATACCAGACATTTCAGGGTATATAAAGAAAGAAAGGATCTTAAATGAAAAATGCATTACGCTAAAGTATCATGTGGCACCAGATTAGGTTTCCATTATCTCCTACGCTTAAAACTCTGTTGACCCCTGGTCAGAGGCATTTATCTTAACATTGCAACTACTTGCAAGACTCTTCCACATTTCTTTGCATGATTTTCTCTCCCCAAACTAGCCCTTTATTATAATATTGAGTTACATATTCAGCTTTTCATGGAATAGAGCTGGGAAAGAGATTTATAGCGAAATGCCTGAGCATTTAGCATGTGTTACCTACATTCACTAATGTAATTTTTATGCATCTGCAAATGAAATCCGCCTGTGTTTCAAGTAACACCTATAACCACATTTTCAGGGCACAGAGTGGGCCCTGTGAGCCATGGCTGGGAGCAGTAGGACAGGGACTGGCAGCCTTTCCTGTACCACCCCCCAAACCAGAAGCAGGACAGTGGTGGGAGGACAGTGGGGCGCCCCCAGCCCCAGGCACTCGCACCTCCCTGGTGATGGACATGGTAGGCAAGGCTGGTGGTGTTTCATGGCCATGGCATGCACAGGCAACAACAGCATCCATCGTAAATGAATGAAAAAGTGTCTGTCCAGCTGAATGACAATCAAACTCAATTATCTATAACTACAGAAAAGTTGCCCTAAAAGTTGCAATGGACAAGTACCTTTCTCCAGGAAATTCTTATGAATAAATCCACATAATCAACTGTTCTGTGGGGAAGGGGCAAATAACAATAAAAACCTAAAAATTGGCATACAGTAGAAGGGACCATGCCACAAATCATCATCGGATGATTAAGAGTGATCTATTTACTATAAATATGTTATCTTCTGTGGTTTAATATTCCGTTCAGCAGTCTATACAAAACCTATATCAACTATTAACAGTGAAATGATGCAGGTTTTAGCTTACAGGTGAGGACACAGTGGGAAGGCAATTTTAGGAAGCAAATAACTGTAACAAAATAGTAAAGAGCTTTTGCTAATACATTTTCTTTTTAGTGTAAAATTGCTTAAACAAAAGCAGCTGATTGACTAGTGTAAATCATTTTAATCTCCTAGACAGTGTGATGAATGTCACAATTTAGCATCTAATACCTGCCTAAGGCTTATGGCTGAAAAGCTACTCCTTGTGCCATATGTTAGTGAAATATCCCATTGAATATGATTTTTGGACAAATTTTTAATGTGTCATTCTCTGTTTATAAACTATGTGCTGGATATAACACAATATTTTTGCATGTTTTGTTATATAACATCTTTCATCTAAGTTCCTTGATTCACTGTGCAAATCATTAGCTAATTGAAACCCGCTAGTATCAACAAAATAACACTGAAACTAAACCAGAGAGGGATCAGTTACTCTGAGTTTAGGATAAGCTTACTGCTTACTCTTAGACTTAAGGCTCAGATGGAAAATTTTAACTTTTTAATCTGAAAATAAATTTCAATACCATTTCATGTTGTGGAAAGCAAAAACAAAAAAAACACTGGAAGGTTTCTGTTTTCTTTGCAGTGTGAAATGAAAAAAATCTGAATCCTTGAAAGCTGAACTGTCATCCTCTGGCCAGCTCTGCATTTAATGAACGATATAGTGCAGATTGTACATCTCTGTGATATTAAATGACAACAGTCTTAAGTACAAGGCCTCCCTTAAAACCCGATGATATTACTACTGAGGATGTTATGACAGAATAACTTCCCACAAAAACCACCATTCTGAAATTTATCATGAATGATGTGTTAAGCTAGACTGGACCATGAGCTTGGATCCTTAGTGACCATCCAGATAATCCTCCTCAAAGATGTATTCCTGACTTGTTTCCATTCATCAGCCTTGCATTTGAGCTAAAAACTGTCTTACACTAATTTGTCTCTTTACTTGTAAACTGATCACACACTATTCAGACATTATTAAGGGAAATGAGAAGGTGACACTCATATTTGGGTCAATGCTCAAAGTAAAACTCATTGCTCTATACTATAGGAATATAAGACATACTGCATTTCTTCAGTAGTGTACGGTGTGTTTCCTTAGGAGCTAAGTAAGGGAATAGGTAAAGATTTACTGATACTTATTTATTAATACCAAATTTTCATTCATGATACAGCATTCATCTGCATTATGGTTCTTTGCCACACATAAATACATCAGACACTCTATATCTAAATGCTCCTCAACACCATACTTTTCTCTCTTTGAAGACAGAGGGCATTTAAACTGCACGACATTCAGACTTGAGTAATAACACTAGGTAGAGAGGTGAGTGTTGGTCTCTTTGCTCAAGTGATAGGTGGTAGGATGAGAGGGAATGGCCTCAAGCTGCGCCAGGGGAAGTTCAGATTGGACATAGGAAAAACTTCTTCACCAAAAGGATTATCAAGCACTGGCAGAGGCTGCCCAGGGAGGTGGTTGAGTCACCATCCCTGAAAGTATTTAAAAGATGGGTAGATGAAGTGCTTAGGGATATGATTTAGTAGTGGGCAGGTGTGGTCGGGCTTGATGATCTCAAGGGTTTCTTCCAACCTAGTAATTCTATGATTCTATGAATATCAGCAGGTACTAAAATATGACATATTACTTGCTGCTGTGTTGTGGACTACTGTAGCAGATAGACCATCTGTTATCTGAGTGAATGCAGAACATCTTGGACAACTGTAAGTTAGCACAATTGTGCCAGCAGATGAACTTGGATCAGTTATCCTGATACTTTGTTCACAGGTCCCTGGACCACAGACATACAAAAAAAGTCCTCGCAACGTGCTTGTGCCTCAAGAAACAGCACTTGCTGGCAGTTAAAGGATTTAACAGTGATCACCATCTGCTAATGTTTTGGTTCTTTAGTGGTACAGCCCAGACACAGGTAAGGTGTCCTCTCCACCACTGCTAGAATTGCTTTTGAATCTAACAATATCAACTGACATCTGAACCTAATTTATGCTCAAACACACATCAGCAGAAAAGAAGCCTAAAATGATTGTCTGCTTAATGGCAAGGTTCCTTAGCAGAAAGGAAGCCATACCATAGATGGGAAAGCCAAGATGGGTGGAACCAGGAATTGCGATTCTACTCAGAAAAGGTTATTAAGTATCATTTTCCCAAGTCTTTTCTGTAGGTGTAACACTGAGTAAAATAAAACTTTTTGTTTTATTTTTGGTTTAATTTATGTTTTGGTTCTAGTAATTGAAGTTTTCTCTACTTCCACAGCCAGTTATTACTGCTGTTGTCAGCTGTGCTGGCAATGAAATATCTCTCTATCACCTGTGGGAATTATTCTCTATCATGAAATATCACTGGCTATGATTATCATATTATTCTTATTAACTGGCCTTCTAGGAAAAGGTGTTGATAGTCGAAGCTTGGATAGAGTAATTATTAAGCGTGCAGCCTCCTTTATTTCCAAATGTTTCCTGAATTCCTCAGTTTTTCTCTGATGCTCAGTGGTTATGCACTCAGTGAATATTTCCTGCCTTTTCCCTTCCTTCAAGAAAATCACATAATGTAAACACATCAAAGCTGTTGGCTATAAGGAACTAGCAAGCGATCACCCCGAGGAGGGTCTCTCAGTCTATGAATACTACTAATAAGGCAATAAGTATGAGAGTTTCCTCAATGTGTAATTGCTTACCCCTCATCTCAGCAGGTTTTTCTTTACTTAATCATCAGCAAAATAACCCATGTAAATCACAAAACAGTCTAGTTGTTTGATCATTCCCTTTCTTTGTGCTAGCCCTTTGATATTTAACCTCCCATTTCAGTCAGCTTTACAAGAATGTTTTTGAGAGAAACAGTATGTCTCATTTGATGCTATATTAATCATTTGAAGAGAACATATATGTTGCTAGGTTTGCAGTAAGTGTATGCATATGAAAGCAGGCCCAGTCGTGGGCCACAATGAGTTCCTCCTGCAATAGACCGAGAGCCCTTCATCTTTATTGACCTAGGGAGCAGGTCAGATATGATGGCTGCTATAACAAAGACATTTCTTGAATACAAAAATGCCTTTGCAGTCACATCAGCTAATCAGTCTGAAAATCTCAATTTTATTTGGCTTTAAAATACTTCAAGATAACAGCACAATACGGCTGACATGCTAGAAGAAAGGCTAATACTTAATCTTTTCCAAGGCATGACAGACATGCAAATTAACATGACTGGAGATGGTAAGCCTTTTGGCAAACTTTAAGTGTCTTTTCACCTGCTAACTAAAACAACAACTAACTCCAGAAGAAAGTAATTTCTCCAGGTAAATAAAAACTTTCGTCCTTACTACAAATAAAAAAAAAAAACATAAAAAGAGAGAAAAAGTCTTTGCAGTATGCAATGGACTATGCTGCCTCTGTTTTGGTCTACAAATGTTTTGCTTTTCACCCAGCTTGTGAGACAGCAAGCAAACTGCATACTAACGATAGCACATTTGCCTGTTATTTTTTTTAATCAAGGTGATGGTGGTGAACTGTGACCAACAGGAAGCTGAAAAATAGCAATTCAGGACCCACCTGGACTCAGACAAAGCACAGGAACTTTCAGGTGGATCGCAAAAAAAGAAGGATAACACTTTCACCTTTCTCCTGTCCTATGGCGCCTCATCTAGCCTGACTTGAAGAAGATAACTACAGCCAACATAATTGAAAATTAATACCCTTACACATCTGTTTGTGTTACATTGGAGGTAAAAAAAATATTTAGATGTCAATTCCAAAACAAAGAAAACCTAACAGAACGAATACTCTTTTCAACAACAGAATAAGCTCTTACCCATAGAGATACACAGTATTCTGTAAAACTGATAGGAAATTAAGGTATGTAGGTTATGTGGCACATATTACTGGGATCATAGTTTCTCTCCTGCTTCATGGGATGAAATGCAGTATTTAACTGCTTGGCTCCTGCTGATTGTGAATGAAAATCCAATACTTCATTAATATTTATCTCTTTTTCTTCTAACCCTACTATACATGCTCTCTTTCGGTGTTTCAGGAAAACTAGCAATTATCACATCAAAGGTCATCAGTCCACCAGGGAAACTTCAATCCTTAACTGTTGGAGAATTGCTGCAGCCTTTGCAAACATCTCAGATTAGGTGAGCAAGTGTTTTCCCTCCTTCCTTCCCTCCTGTGACTCTTGTTGGTTTTATTTAATCAGCTTAGAAGACCTCCTTAGTTTTTCTGTGATGCGTAGACATCAAAAAGATTTTTATACTGCTGTTTTATTTATACAGAGGGAATAAAAGAATAACAATGATTAAATCATACAGCAAAATAGGCCCAGTCTGAAGGACTCTGCTGAAATTTCCCAAAAGATACTTCTGCTAAGCTCCATTCTGAAATTATTGGCAACACTCTCACTTACTTCAATAGTAACAGTAGCACTAAAGAAGGAAGGTGCTTCGTGCAGATGAAAATGACAGAGATGTTCAAGTTATTGAACAGTAGAAATCTGGAGAACAACTGAAAATTGAAGAGACTCTACTCCTGCCAACAGCAAGCACTATATAAACTAAATAAAAAAGGTATGAGTCAAATCACCAACATAAATCAAGAAACTTTTTTCAAAATAATGATATTTTAAAAAGTAATAGATTTTGTGCTCATGTTACTTTTGTTTTGCTGTTATCTATGGTTGTGCATTTTGAAAGTCTTTTCGGCAATCCTAAATTCTAAAGAACATTTATTTTTTCTTTCAAATGAGAGATAAGTTTTCCTAGAAACGTGATGCAAAAAATGAGACATCTGATAAAGCAGAGAGAATTGGCACTGTTATTATAAAAATGTGTTTCTTCAAGGCTAAGGAAGATAAAGTTCTGATGACATGCAATGGGAAGGACAACATACTCATCTGGGTTTCCAGACCCACTGGAGAATGGAACAGATCCTCCTAGAAGCTTGCTAAAGCATATAAAGACAGGGAAGTGATTTGTGACAGCTAGCATGGCTTCACCAAGGGCAAGTCCTGCCTGACCAATCTAGTGGCTTTCTATGATGGAGCGACTACATCAGTGGACATAGGAAAAGCAATGAATGTAACCTATCTGGACTTTTCCAAAGCCTTTGACACAGTTCCCCTCAACATCCTTCTCTATAAACTGGAAAGATATGCATTTGATGGGAGGACTGTTTGGTGGGTAAGGAATTTGTTGGATGGTCACATTCAAAGCGTAGTGGTCAATGGCTCGATGTCCAGACGGAGATCTGTGACAAGTGGTGTCCCTTAGGAGTCTGTACTGGGACCAGTGCTGTTTAACATTTTCATTAATGATATAGACAGCGAGATCAAGTGGTGCAGTTATCACACCAGAAGGACGGGATGTCATCCAGAGGTACCTGGACAAGCTGGAGCAGTGGGCCTGTGTGAACTTCATGAAGTTCAATAAGGCCAAATGCAAGGTCCTATACCTGGGTCGGGGCAATCTACAGTTTCAATACAGGATGGGGGATGACATGATTTAAAGCAGCCCTGTGGAGAGGGTGTTGATGGATAAAAAGCTGGATATGAGCCAGTGATGTGCACTTGCAGCCCAGAAGGGTAACAATATCCTGGGCTGCATCAAGAGAAGCGTGGGCAGCAGGTCGAGGGAGGCGATTCTCCTCCTCTACTCTGCTCTCACGAGTCCCCACCTGGAGTACTTGGCCAGTTCTGGAATCCCCAACTTAAGAAAGATATGGAAGTGTTGGAACAGGTCCAGAGGAGGGCTATGAAGATGATCAGAGGTTTGGAGCACCCCTGCTATGAGGACAGGCTGAGAGAGTTGGGGTTGTCCAGCCTGGAAAAGAGAAGGCTCTGAGGAGAAAGAAAGCAAGAAAGCTGGGGAGGGGCTTTTTACAAGGGCTTGTACAGACAAGACCAGGGGCTTTAAATTGGAAGGGGAAAGATTTAGGTTAGACATTAGGAAGAAATACTTCACAATGAGGATGATTAAGCACTGGCACAGGTTGCCCAGGGAAGTTGTGGATGACACCCTCCCTGAAAGTGTTCAAGGCCAGGTTGGATGGGGTCTTGAGCAGCCTGGTCTAGTGGGAGGTATCCCTGTCCATGGAAGGGGGTTTGGAACTAGAAGATCTTTAAGGTCCCTTCCAACCCAAACCGTTTTATGATTCTATGATCATTAATTCCAAGTATTACTTTTTTGGCTCTTGTACCTTTGCACAATGAATTATTTAGGCATGTAGGAATATTGATGCTAATAAAAACATGATTTCAGTGTCATGTAGCCTGCTAGCTTGAACAGGTTACCTCCACTAAAACAAAGTGTCATTCAGTGCTTAAAAAATCATTAAAATAAATTAACAAATTTAGCAGAAGTGTCAGGGAATACTGCTCCATTTTTTCTGAAGTAATATTTCTTTCTGACTGCTATTTCTGGCTTCAATCCTTTGCACAACTCCTGTGGCCAAGTCCCATTAAATAAGAATCTTCCCTTCTTTATGTGTTAAGTCATACAGGGAATTTGCCTTCATGATATTGTGAAGCAAAACCAAACAATTTTATCTAACTTACTGCTTTAATGTAATTAGTTGATTTGATTTAATTATTTAATCCATGCTCTCTAGTGACTCCTTTAAAGACAGACAGTAGAAGGGAATACTTCTCTGTCCTGAGCCAAGCCAGCTATATGTTCTGAAGCACGGTTTTCATTATGATATTGGGAAATCTATGTTTCTCTTCTTTACAAAAAATTAATGTTACATCTTTAAGGGTGGGGACCCATCTAAGAAGCTAGGGAACCATACAAAGCTGAGATTTCAGCCCTTCTCCCCAGCTCTGTAGCCCTCTTTACCAAGATGTGAGCTAGTTATATCCCTCCTGCATGAGATTCTTCCCTCATCATGCACTACACAGGCAACAGTTTTGGTAAGGATCCTGTTCCTGTACTCACTTTGATAGGACAGAAGGCAGAAGAGAGAGACAGGCAGAAGAGTTGTTTCTTCTCCCAGTCAACAGAAAGACCTGCTATCACCTTACTGTGTGCTGGCAAGGTTGGAAGCATTGGTATCACTATTACAGCTTTGCAGCACTTAAGTTCCTTGGACATCCTGCTAATGCAGGGCCTCCCACACAGTTAATCTGCTTAAGGTAAATATAGTAATGTGTTTTTACTGTACTTTCACTTTACTGCACTTACTCCTTGGTTGTTCCAGAGTTCAGTGTGGTTGGCCTAGCAAAGGAAACCCAAGAATTAACCTGGAGCATTTTTGTGTAGAAATAGACCTATGGCTATGGTATGAATGAACTCTATCATCCCCTGGGAAAAGAGACATTTCTTTGATTTTCAACTGAGCATGGAAAATATAGGAACTGGTATAGTATAGCAAGAAGCTGTCATTGAATCAGTGACATTTTACTATTATTTTTGTAATTAGTACATTTGGGCACACTGATATTATCAGCTTCTTAATTCCTAGTAACTGCTCTGTTTTTAGGCTTGTTAATTTTTTACAATTCAGTTAGATTTCACAACTCAGGTGCACTGAAAGTCCACTCAGGTGACCTCCTTGGGCAGGGAAGCACTGGTGGCAAAGGACATGCCACAGGTCTGCCATGTGAAAGCCATGTATGCTGAACTGCCCTTAAAGTAGACCCTCAAAGTTGAAAATAAAAGCAGAGACCACAAAGATTTTTTTTTAAGCTTTTTGTTATAAGAAACAGTGGCATCATTCCTCTTGGATGAAACTCCATCATCAGTATCAAAAGTTTTGCCTTATCAACACTCAGCTATAGTGCCTTATCACGTGTGGCTATGAGTTGTTAAAACTCACTAAGGCTCTGAAGCTGCTTCAAAGCATTCAACTCCAGGAGGGTTACAGGACAGAAATGATGCACTAACAAAAGCCATTCTGCTTAGCTGTTTCTGGATGGTGTGATAAGCACTGATTTTCAGCCACAAAGAAATGGTTCTGAATGTTGTACACAAAAGATCATGTCTTTTCCTGAAATACAGTCTTGCAATGGGGTCATCTTGAGGATAGATTAGTTTCTGAAGCTTTAGGGAAAGGTGAAAGTTTATGAAACAGAGAATAAGCAGTGTGCTTGTGGTGTAGGGACTTCTGCCGCTTAGGCTGTCTTTTTACAACAGGCTAAGGAAACTCAGTTGAAGAATACAGTATCTGGATTACACCACTGGAAGGGCAGAGGTTGTACAAAATACATTTGTTTGTTTGTTTTTTTTTTTTAATTTACGGTATGTCTACAGGCTAGTACAAACACAGTGAAATAAAAACAAATTGCACCCAAAGCTTCATGGGAGAAACACTATTCTTACTTATTGCCCCTAGGGCAATTTGCATATTGTGTGACTACAACTAACTGATAATTAATTAGCTTAATTTATAGTCCCATCAAATTCACTACTTGCATAAGTAATTTCTTAAATGACTTAGCTCATGTAGACAAACTTGGGCAATTATTGACACAGTCTGAATAATTAAACACTTCTAGGAGAAAGGCTCAAAGAAATACAAGCAAACTAAAGTCTTACCAAATGTTCTTAATAACGTTTTCTCTAGGTTCACAGGCAACGGACTTTTCTGGCTCCACAGAGCTTTCAGAATCTGTTCCACATGGCATGTCTTAGGTCCTTGTTTTGATAAGAAAAGATTAAGAGACTTGTCCAGTCAAATAGCAAGACATGGTTGGAACTACCTGTATTTATGGGAGTTCCCAATGCATTTAACAGACTATACCAACAGTAGTTTCCTTCTCAGTTTAGGCAGTGTCTTAATTTTGCCACTATTTATGTTAAATGCCTGGGAAGTTTGGGTCAGAATCTTGTCTACAGTTATAATCTAAAAATACTTGCTATATGTGATTGTTACCATCTGAGTCAACAGAGCTACACACTCAAATATCAGTCACAAATGGATCAGAATGTACTCCAGTGATAAACAGGACCATCTCAATATAACTCTTATTCACCTTTCAAATTGTGAGGCTCAATTAATATTTTTAGGAAGTTCTTGAGGATACATTGCTACAGAAATTAAACATATTTGCAGCCTATAGAAACCTTTGTTTCAGCACATTTAAGATATTTTTCTTGTTACATTTTATCTAATTATGTTTCAGTCCTGTCCATGGGTCTTAGTCTTCCACTGTCTAACAGCACATTTGAGGTTTCTGGATTTCATCTATACACAGGCTAACATTATCATTTCGGAATCTCCACTACTTAAAATAGGGCTTTTGAAAAGAAAAGTAAAAGGACATGAATATACAACCGTAAAGAAACTGGGGAATATCACAGAAGTTTATTGTGTGGAATTCTCTGCTTTCAGCCAGGCAAAATCAAGCGCAGCTAAAAACAACTTAATTCGGAAGTGCCTCCGTCAGGTATGGAAATAGCATGCTTCAACTGCAGTAACTTTCATAGCCATCATAGACCACCAAGATTTCAATAAATCTGAGGCTATGCTTTCAAGACTGCTCTAGGACATACGTGTCTCATTGTCACATGAAGAACATACATGTACATTAAAATTTTGGAGAAACTGAAGGAATCAGTGCTGGAGTGCTATTTCGTGCCATAGGCTTTCAAGAGATGCCCAGGTCATAGTGCAAGTGTTAGTCTAGGATTGATGCATTAAACTCTCCTGCTGTGAAGTACAGTTTAGAGATGTGCACACATTGTTAAAATCAATCTATTATTGACAACTTAAAAACATCTATCCTACTAAATTTAAGTAAGCACTAAAGCCCCCTCAATCTATAGATATCCAGAGTGGATTCTGGAATGCATGGACCTCTCTAACTGAACCCAGAACCATATAACTCCTCCTGACTTCAGAAAGACATTAGTTAAAATTAAAAAAAAAAAAACAACAAACAAGCCAAAACCAAACCATACAAACTATGTGCAGTCTTCAAGCACTGTGCCTCCGCTAATAAACTGCAAACTCCTCTTCTAGGAAAATGGACCATGGTGCAGAAGCAAATTCTTCACTTCCCTCTCACCTTGCAACCTGCCAGCCTCAGGGCTGACAGCAATGCCAGCTCCACTATGGGCTTGGCAGAGCAGCATTGAGCCCAAATTAATAAGGCCAATTGGATACAGGTTGACACCATCAAGAGCCTTTGTGTTTCCCAGAGAACTGGCTTACCAAAGAGCCAGATAAGATTCATATGGGCTTATTAACTCCAGCTCTGTGTAATGCAAAAGCAGCTGTACTGATTATGGAGTTGAGATGCTCCTGGAAGCAGTGTAGGCGCGCATTCATGTGGCTCTGAACTCCAGCTAAATATCTGTGGCATGAATAATCTGCAACACATGGATAACCAAGTACTGACAGTATCCTGCTTCTGAATGGATGCACAACCAACATACCTAGTGAGGCAATGCTGACACAGAAGAATTCAAGAGCTCTGAGCCTAAAAAAAACTCAAAACCTTCTTTATGTTTTTGCACAGAAAAACAAGGCTGAATTTTATTATTTAAAGGAAGGAATTTTATTACTTATACTTAGATTCACCTTCATGAGTAGGATCAAGCTCAAAAATCTACAAATAACTTTAGCTCTGTTTTGCAACTTGTCAGTGTTTCTTAGGTCCTAGGCTAAGCCTCTCTCAAAGGTACAAACTTGCCCCTAAGGATCCCACCTTGCCTAGTGCTAAACAACTTCTGAAGGTGATAAGTGTTCTTACTTTATGGTACTTATCATTGTTTGTTCAGACTCTGCAGGACGAGCTCTCTAACTTCTGGTTTTAATATTTTCATTGGAAATGAATACGTGTAATTGACTTATGCAGTGCTTAACGAGGGTTAGCTTAACTAAATGCTTACTGAGCACCCTGTGTATCTTAATCATGAGAAAGATACTTTGGAGGTACTTGCCTCATGAATATAGACATATCTATCCCTTTTGTAATAGGAAAATGCACATAAGAATAAGTTAGCCATGCACTAGATTTTAGTTACCCCTGAGGGCCATATAACAGAATAGGGCGGAAATTATTAACGTTAAAATCACAGCAGTTTTAATCCAATCATCATCTTTACTTCACCCATGTATCTGCATACACTTAAATAATTACACTAGATGGGATTCATCTCCACAATGTAGGTATCTAGATTTAATTCTCAAAACGCTGGTGTCACTACATGAGGTAGGTGTGTAAACTCCCATGACAGAGGGGACTGTCATGACAGAGGAGCCTGCATAGTTAGGGGAACCTGCAAACTATTTGGCTGTCCAGGCACAGCTCTCCAAGCCCTATGTGCTGTATTGACACAAATGCTATTTGACTACAATGGGAGATCATATATTTAAACACTAAAATCTGCACCCAGGCCTCCTAATCCCACCCAGTAAATCAGGTAATTTAACCTCCCTGGAGATGTCTCTTTGAGTTGTATTTTAAGTTACAACTATTGTACTGCTACAAAAGGTACAGAGAAAGAGGAAGATGATGAAACAGTCACACTGCGGAAATTTACTTAAATTTTCATGATTTCCATCTTGTGTCTGGGGAACTAATGTTCACCACAACAAAATAGAACTAGAGATTATATCTATGCCTTTATATATATCTACCTACAGGCCCACACCGACATACATATGCATTATTTTCCTTTCTTATATACCCATTTAAAACTCAATACACTTATTTCCTCATAATGGTAGAGGAAAGCATATTACTGTCCTATAATTTGCAGCTGGGAGAAAAAATGTAAGACTTGTATTCAAAAGCATCAATTGTAATCCTGAATTTTAAAAACATAATCCAATATGATACTGTTGCCTTTGGAAGAGTGACACTGACGTAAGACTTCACTTACAACACTAAAATATTTGCTTACTGCTTTTCCTTACGCTTTGTGCCTGAGGACCCAGCACTACTGTGAAGGAAAGCTGGGCACAATTTTGCCCTCTAATGCTTTTTTACTTTCTCCCAAAGCCTAATAGACCATCATACTTGACGATGCCCTGTTCTCCTTTTCTCTGCTCAGCTGTGCTAAGCAACCTAAAGGAGATCTCAAATTTTGCTGTCAAGAGGTTAGGAGTAAACTTTATTGCATTTTCAGATCACACTTAGTCTGATCTTCCATTTGCCATTTTTACATCTTCCACAGCTTTCTTCAAAGTTAAAAAGGCAACCAGGAGGATAACAAAACCCAAAAGGCTTGAGGAAGTGTTTAAAGTTAGGGAAACTTTGATAAAGAAATATGTGATGAGAGGAAAGGGTGAAAGGAGGCAGTGAAACAAATGGCACAGATGTGAAAAAGGCATGTCAATGCACAAATATGCACTGATTAAGCTAATCAGGTTCAGTTAAAACCCTGCATGGACACCTCTAGGAACTGTGACACATATATGAAAAAATGAACAATCTGACAATACTTGGTTCACTATATCAAATGTGCTTTTCAGCAAGCATGCAACAACTCACACCACTACCCCTTCACAGAAACTTAACCTCATAGGACCTTAACTTCAGAAAAATGATCAAAATACTCTACACCTATAGTGCTACACAGTTTAAGACACCTAATGTTCCTCGAAGTCCTAATGCTAGCTAGGCTTCTGGATCTGCTCAGCTGTCACCCTGTCTTTGTTGCACTAATTGCCTAAGATTCTGCCTTTTAGCTAAAGCTCTTTGAAAGATGCAAAAAAGTCATAAGTCTCCAGAGGAGCCCAATTTGTGAGGCACACATCGGTCATGGAAAATTCATGGGATATTGGGGCACCACCAGGAAACTGAAGTCTGAGATTCAAGCCCTCCTACTCCTCCTTGATGACATCTGGAGCTCCAGCTCCAGTCCCAGGACATTTCCTTAGTCACAAGGCAATGGTGGCAAAAGATTCAGTCTACCTCTCCTGGGAAAGCTGCTCCAGGCAAGACCCATATACTGAGGAGGAGAAGGGGGGCATAGTTCTGCAGGTTAGATCACTTGAAGTGGGGATGGAGTGTTGACGTTCTTGAGACCTTTCTGCTCTTTCTCAAATGACAATTTTGGGATAACATATAAACAGTCTAGGATCAAGCACTGAGACCAAGGGCATGACTTCAGGCTCTAAGTAACTGCTTCCCAGAGAAGCTTGACTGTATCCCTGACCTCCTGCAGTTGTACAGAAGACAGATATCTAGGGCAGTCCCTATAAGCAGTTTCCCCTTGTTCAGATGCCAGTCTATGAGAAAAAAAACTAGCACAGAGATAGTAGGTGTCTGAAAATACTTAGCAAATACTATTCCCAGAGCATCATAAACTTAACTCCCTTTGTTGGCTTTTGTCTTAGAGAATAAAACTTTTCTCGCAGCTTTCTTCACCACTAAAATGTACAGGAGAAGCCGTGTGTAGTCTGTGACTGTTTGGGAAATGTCAGGCTCCCATCTGAGCCGCTTAATGCATTTTCTGATTACCTGTTAAAGATGACTCACAACATTGTGTAAATCTTGGTATTGTTATGTGATTTGCTTTGTCACTCAACAACTTGGAAAAGAGCCAGGAAAGCAGCACTTTAGCTCTGCTCCTGAGTTTCAGCTATTTGATCAGTCCTCCTTCCTTAGGACTAATGCTTGCAAAGTTTCACAGAGGTTGTTTTTTATAACCGCAGTTGTAAGGTTAGTTCGACCCACCATATCTTAAAACCCAATAAAAATATAAATGATTCTTTCCATTTATTGAGATGACCAAGAAGAAATTTGTTACCTCAGTGAAGTCAGCTTTAAAATTGTTTGCTATTTAGCTAAAGGCATAAAAATTCCTTCAGATCTGAACTAAATGAAGCTATAGATTTCAGAGCTGCTCAAAGGCACAGAGCCCTCTTAGGCAGAGGCTAGTTTGCCAAATTCATTGAATGAATGTTAAAAAGACCCTGATCCACTCAAACACAGAAACAACTTGTCATTACTTGCACTGTCAATACCTGAAAACATGTGACCTTTGCTGCTGGCAAAGTAACATCTTATAGCCAAGAGGTACATTAAACAAGCTTAACACAGAATCATTTTGACACTAACATTAATCTAGGTCATGCGGACTTAGGACAATCACAAATCTTCTTTTATAGCTTGAAGCAGGTCAAACACCTCCCTTTATAGAAACAGCATTTGAGTTCACACAGCTACAGAAAATACCCATTATTTAAAATAAACAGCTCTAAGACATATACAAAATATTTTAAGTAGCAGCATTCTATCCTGCTTATTTTTCTTTGCAGTTTTAACAGTATATATTATTCTATTCCTCAGTAAACTCTTTCTTAGTTTGGTAGCACCAACAGTGCTAGTTGAAAATGCATTTCCTTATTTATACTGATAGAAAATACATAAGTCTGTGAGGAGAAAAAAAAGTCAGTGAAACGTAAGAGCCAGAAGGTGCACATATTTCATAGAAATATCATAGAATATGGATTCATAGAATTATTTAGGTTGGAAACCTTTAAGATCATCGAGGTCATACATTTCAAGTTTGTATTTTAAAACTCTGATCTATGGAAGTATTTTGTTGCTATTCAATGTACTGATTAATAACTCACATAAACTGTTGTCCTGCACTGAAAATCCAGCTTGCAAAGTGACACCTTATTATGCAGCAGTATTTGCTTAGTGGATAAAAAACTTCAGAACTAATCTAATGGTAAAAAAAAAAAAAGAAGAAAAGTTTAGTATTTTTTCCCCTTTTATTTCCTTTTGGACAATGTTCTTAAAAATGTAAACAGACTTTTATGTCACCTTGTGTATTAACTCAATAGTTAATTACATTCCTGTCAGATACAGTGGAGTAAGTCCTCTGGAGAAAAATGGCTTGTTCAGATGTTTAAATGGTGATAATCTAATGAGTAACTCTATAGAGGGCATCTAAAGTTTGTAGACAGCAAATCTTTGCTAAAGGAACATGTCTAATGCAGCCTATATACCTTTAGTACCAGATAGAAGTTGTTTGCTGGACAGCAAAAATTACATAACTTTACTACACTCACTGTAACCATCACTAATCACTGAAGATGTGGAAACCTCTTGATACTGGTCTTATGACAGAGCTGCACATTAATAAAAATCACCACAAAGTTTTCAGAAGTCTGAAAGCCTGAACAAAACAGCTCTACCTGGAATGTGACAGATCCACTCAACTCTCTCATCACATTTTTTTTCCAGCAAACACCTAAAAGCATCCCCGTGCCATCTATTCCAGTTAATATCCTTTGAGTTAACATTTAGATCACTGCTGCTGTTGTATTTCAGTAGCACACTTCACCTTCACCTCTGTATCACCTCTCTTTATTTTTATCGCAGCCCATGCTGTGTGTGCAATACAATACTCAGACTGGGAGAAAAGTTTCTCAGCAAAGACCAAGCAGAAAGTTTTCAGTGCACCCAAGAATCAGACCATGCATTCAGAAAGTGGTATAGCGGGACTTGGTAGCAACTAGAAGGGAAATAATGCAAAAAAGATAAAAGTTATCACCCCAAAATATTCTCAAAATATTTCTCTTCTTTCGTAAGGTTAATATTTCATCATGATCCAGCTGAGTATCTCAAGGTGTGAAAGCCATCCGTTGTGTTTGTTCTGAGGATCACAGAACATAATCCTTTCAGAATACTGTCACCCAAGCATGAGGCCCTGCAAACACAGTTTACCACTTCAATGGCATCATCATTACATGGGATATTTACAAATTTATCTAAATCACAACCTAAATTCAAAGTTCAAGTTTCCGTAGAAAAGCTGTACTCTTTTGTTGCCTTACTGTATCCTGGGTGATTTCAATAGTTACGTGTAGTTTAATATTCAGCAACACACGGTGTACCTGATGGTTTACTTTAGTACTATTAGTACTATCTAAACTATGAAAAGTTGTGGGCAAGGCCTCCTACCTAAGTTTAAAAGTGAATCTGTATATCAGAATTTAAAACTGCTGGTGAACAATGTTTTTATTTCAGTTACAATTACTGTGTCATCGTATCTTTATTTGCTTTCAATTAGTTGCATGGTTGAACATCGTCACTCAGTCATGCCTCTGGCTATTTGTAAAAATAGAATTAATGGCTATAAAGACCTGCTTTGTTAATCAGTGGTCATATTTTATTGTCTTAAGTCATCTTAATTTGCCTCTCACAAGATTTAAAAATCCCATAGAAGCTCTGGACCTGATAACCAAAGGGTCGGAGAATGCCTTCAGTGGGAACCGGTGTGGCCTGCAGCTTCCAGGATCAGTTCCTAGAGATAAACATGCCCACTGTGTGACACACAGCTGCTGAGCCGTGAAGCCTGGGATTTCTCCATGGCATTTATGAGCATCCCATTAATGCATTATCCAAGCACTCTGCAATCTTAAATGTATCCATTTCTGCAGCTCTCTTGGGAGACCATGAAGCAATGTTTTCCCTGTGGCACTGACTGTTGCACTGCTGTACAGGAAATCTTGACTGGAGCAAAGAGGTGAGACTAAATTCCTCTAAGTTAACCAACTAACTACTGTGTCAGCTTTCTCACTGCAATGTAGCACCAAGGGACCTGAGAAGGGTGTGATAACTTAAACAATCTCACACATACTCCTCATCTCTCATGTGTACACGCTCCTATCTGTTAAGAACCAAAAGACTGGCTGGAAACTCACACATTTTTCTTCCACACGAGGAATAAACTGTAAAACATGGTTGAATTCCTCCCCAGAAGTAATATCCTCACTCTCAGCATTTCTCTGGGTGAGAACCTGCACTTCAGTAGTACATAATCTGATTTCTTGTCAAGACCAAAATCTACCATGCATTCACATGACAGAAAATAGGCCATTTTCTTCTTCCTTCTGGGAACAGATTGAGGAGGCAATAGGGAGAATGACTGCAATTTGAGGAAACAATGTGCAAAGAAATGTTGTCTTACATCTGTAAATCTGCAAGCCAACAACAAATGCTGGAAACTTTTCCCATTAGTGTTTCTTGGCCCCAAGTCAGTATTCTGCTTCATTGCTATGTCAATAGCACATATACATATATAAACACATGTCCAAGTGCTTTTCTCACTGCAAGTAGATCTAAGCAGTTGAAGATATGTCATTTTTTTTTCTAGATGACCAAAGAAGTCCTCTGTGTAGAAATGTTAATCTTATCCATATACTTACTTCATTCAAAAAGTATTTACAGTTTTAATATTACTGTATCTCACCACTGATGTCCCATTAAGCAGTTCTGTTTATTTGTATGATTTTGCTTTAGCTGTTTGCTCTTGTCATTCTAGTCTTAATACATAAAGCCAGAAAAGAGTTTTCTTTCTAGTATTCTTCTTTCTATTCCCTGACTATATCATTACAATCTTAATGATGCTATAGGTCTACTTCCTAACAAAGATATTTTTCAGTTTTTCAAGAAAAACAGTGAGATACTTCCATATCAAGTTACTGGTGGTAGAAGTATGTAGTCAAAAAAGATCATGCTTCCTAAACACCCATCTGACTGGGAGAAGGTCTGAAGGAACAGGTAGAGGAAATAATGACACATATAATTATTTTTAAAAATCCACATTAAAAAATTCCCTACATGAAATATTAGAAATAAATTTATCAGACTATGTGTGTCTTATTTTGATGCCCTTGCACAGCACCAGTTCTCCACTAAGGCACAGTACCAGTTCTCCACTAAGGCACAGTAATATGACCGATAGTGGATAGGAAGGAAGTGACTTGGCTCTTACAGGAAAAAAACCAAACAAATAAACTGAGTGTGGGAAAAGGTTCATAAATACTTTCAGAGACTGGCATTTTGAAAGCTTGATCTTGAAATCTTAAAAGTATACTGTTAATGAGTTTCTCATTAAGGCACACAATGCGGAGAATCACACTCGTAAGAAAACCAGCGAAGCAACCTAATCAGCAGCTGAGAACACCTTCCACTAAGTAGCAGGAGGAAACGAAGGAGAAAAGTCTCATGCTCCCTCTTTGGAGCTCTACTGGTGTGAACTAATTTAATAGGGATGAACAGCCACAAAGGCAAACAAGTGCCTATTTCTTCATAAAAGTGACATGTGGTAGGTTGTGGATACACTAAAACTGAATCCCAGAATCTTCAATTTCACAGCTTCTAAAGGAGAAACTCCAAGTTCACAGACTTTCTACTGTATCGACAGGCTGTAAAAAACTCCCTCTGGATCTTAATCAATGGTGTATATAGAAAAACATAGTAAGTGTTTATGTGTGAGAGGGTGATGGAAAAGAAAACCAAACGGAAAGGACACTTGTTTACCCAGTCAGGTCAGAAATGTGCTGTCGGCAAGAAAGTATCATAGTATCATAGTATATTTAGGGTTGGAAGGGACCCTAAAGATCATCTAGTTCCAAACCCCCTGCCATGGGCAGGGACATCCCACTAGATCAGGCTGCCCAAGGCCCCATCCAACCTGGCCTTGAACACCTCCAGGGGTGGGGCTGCCACGACCTCCCTGGGCAGCCTGTGCCGGTGTCTCACCACTCTCATAGTGAAGAAAGTCAAAAAATAAAGAAGAAGCAAAGAGGCAAAGCTGTGTCTCCTTGGAATATCTCATTTTACCAGCTATATCTATTGAAGTTAAAAGCCATTTACCCTAATGCATTTAGTGGTAAATTCCTTTATTTTTCAGCTAATAATCCACTTCTACATAATCCTCTTTTCCAAACCAAGAAACTACACAACATGACAGGAAGAAAAGTGTTGAGAATTCATCAGTTTTGTTTCCAAAAGTGTAATATACTAATAAAATAGAACTAAGGTCACTGATGGCAGAGATCATTCGGGTGGGATGCAGAAGCGAATAGTTCAGCACATACTTAGCAGATAATCTTTGTGTAGGTGCGTGCGTCAGAACGTGCACGTATATGCATCACAGAGATGAACCTCAGTGTTAAGAGCATTTTTCTCATGAGACTTGCTTATTTTTGGAAGGTAATTCCTTGTGACCTTTTAGCTGGATAGAAAGAAAAAGCATCTACACAAGGAGATGAGAATGCTTGACAAGATCCTGGCTAAAGAAAGGCTGCCTGATTACAGATTCAGAACAACTTGGCTGCATTCTGTGTAGACAGCTAATAACAATGAAAAACCACAGAACAGAAACAGCAACACTACAAAAAGATCATAGCTCTGCTGCACACCTTCTAGCAGGATGCCCAACAAGATCTTCTGCTAGTAGACCAGTGATTGCGCTCTCAGTGTGCATACAGTAAAATTAAGGGTGGTACAGTAAAAGTCACTTGCCCTTGCTGTATGTCTGTTCCTCAGCTTTCCAGCCTCTCCTAACAATCTACTGCCTGTTAGGATTTTTCTGAGTTATTCTGTGATACCCATCTGAACATCTATCCAGGTTTCTTGCTTGGAGACACCACTGGTCAGCCTGGTAGCCTCAACTTGTAGATCCCTCAGGGAGATGCACTCTTCCTAAACCATGTAACCTGGATTAAAATGCCATAATATAAGCCTCTCCAGTTCTTGTTCCAAGATCATATTAATTTCAAATGAAATTAAATATGTTTTTCAAGCTCTTACACCTCCTCAAAATAATCTGAGTCCAAAAGCCCATTTGGAACTCGGACTGGGATATGTGTGTGTGCAGTAAGGAACTAAATTTCTGAAAAACCTGACCCTGAGGGTTAAGTTGTATTTGACTTAATTAACTGAAGTTGGCTTTTGGAATGTCAGCGGATAATGTGCCAGGAAAGTCTTAGCAGTGAGAGTGTCATTAATAGATTATATACATAAGAGACACGATTTTTAAGCTTCAGGTCAAAAAGCCACCTTTTCGTTTTTCTTGGAACTTTCCAACTATTTTATCCATGGTGCAAGTGATAACACTTTATTTCAAAATAAATATTCTGAAAGCATTCCTAATACTGACAAATATGTATTACGTTTATGCATACTTCACAATTACATTATATGAGATACATAACCTTAAATCTGTAGACAAAAAGTATGTTTATAAATTATTCTTGAGAAATTTTTCTACTATAGCACTTGATGTAGTCAATGAAGAATGAACCTCTAATGTTTCAGGTTAGATAAACAATATCCAAGCTTTGGTTTGTTGTTTGGTTGTTTTTTTAAAAACAGACTTTGGACCTGCAAAAATTGCTTGGAAATCTTCCAATATAAAGTCCTTCATATAACTATTTGTGCTTCCTCACTTTGGTAGACTGGGAACATCACCAAAATGATCACTTGTCATTTCATTGAACAGAACTGGAAGACACTGTAAATAATAACCCAATTCATTCTCTTCAACGAAAGCAAGATCACCCATCTGAATCATGTTATTTCATAACTTCCACTTCTGTGGAAATCCAAGGCATGCATATTCTTGGCCCCACTCTAGTTAACCTCTTTAAAAGCAACCTAGGAAAAATATAGGTAAAGCTATAGGTAAACCTAGGAAAAATTAGACAAAGCTGGGAGGGAACATTAGGCTAGAGCTGGAAACAATGACTAGATGAATGGTATAGGACAGCCTGGATATCCTCACATGCTGTATGTAAGCAAACTATATATGCTTTATATGGGCTCAACAGATTGCCACACATCTGGAGGGAAAATAAAGCAGATTGAATAATCTTATATTCATTTTAATTCTTATGGAACTTTAGCTGAAGATCTGGAAATTTAAATATTCTATAATTAAAATAAACTACGAGGTAACATGTCAAATAGTAACTGGTTCCAACCAAAATTCCATACAATGACTCGCACGTGAAATAAACTTGATGTATACCAGCTGTCCTTCATTTCTATTGCCTTAATTGTAAACCCAAATTTACATCTACCACATATATACCTGTTATGAAATCACACGCATTTGTAAATTATTTAACCAGAAATACTTTATGTAAATGAGGTGACAGAAAATAATACAGATGAGGGGAAAAAAAGAATCTCAAAACATGTCAAGCTTCCTGCTCTGTGATCTGTCATGTGGCTTTATATTTTTTATTTGTTAAGTTGAGATGTATGTTTTGATACTCAGCTCAGTGCCATAATTCCCACATCACAAGGTCAGCACACAATTTGCTGTGACATCATAATTCCACCAAAAAGTCAGCCAGGCCTTGAAAGCATATAACTAGTGCAGATCTTTCAGAATTCCTTTGGTGAAGTCTCATAAGACAGCTTGCATACTGCTTTTCTTTACCATGACCAGCCGCATACAGAGAAATTAGCTTCAAGTTTTCATAATCGTAATGTTCACATAAACAAGAGAAATTTCCGAACCATTACTTTTTGCTTAATGTATATCTTTCCCTTCAGGAAAAGTGCACTTTTATCTTGACATAACTCAAGCCTATAAAATATTTATTTTCATAGTCTCAGGAAAGGCATATATTTTGTTCACAGTATATTATTCAACAACCACAAACCATTTGATTTCTGGATGTCTTGACAAATAGAAAGTTAATAGCAGCAAACTTTGGATTGAGAAACTATCTGTGTAATCATTTACTGGCTAACTAAAATGTTAAGGGTCCTTGGGTTAGTCTTGAGCCTTTAAAGTTTGGCAGGATAGAACCTCCTGAAGATTTACTACAGCTTAATTATTGACCTGACATAATACTTAAGCTATTTAGCACATGCTGATGGCTTGTTTGGTTTAATTAATTACTGAATAAGCATTTTGGTTTTTTACCTTTGAAGATTTTCCTGTGCCTTGGTTAATTTTCATAGCATTGAACAGAAGTCTGTATGTCCTGCTCACTGAATTTATTATCAACAAAACCTGCAAAAATGGAAAAACACATTAATACTTATAGCTGCTACGAATCACACATTTTAGTTGTAACACAAGCTCTGTTCATACTAGATTTAGAATCTGCTTGCAAAACTAAACTTATTAGTTCCTATTTATTTTGCTGAATCACCCTGGAGAACCAAGTTTATCCATGTCTAATTACCTTGCTTACAAGTCAGGAAGCTGCCATAGTTAAAATAATTGAAACAGAGAGCATGCATTAATTTTTAAAGATCCTGACTTCATTGTGTTTTGTTCATTATTAAAGTACCTCTCAATGCTTACCTGCTTTTTCAATGTCCTAATACAGCCAAAAAAACTTATGGCAGATGAACATGAGGTAAAAAAACTTGAGAATAATTTAATCATTTCATCATTTCAACTGCTGTAAAATAACTGTACAGAAATTATAAGCTATATTTTATTTTGCTGTCAAAACCAAATAAAAGTGTTTTACTTTTGTATTCCCTGTGGGAAAGCTCTATCAAATTCAACAGAATTTTACCTCTTCAGGTTAGGCATAGTCTTACCGTTTGGCTAACAAAAGTTTTACATCTCCAGCCTCAGATTCTAATGGATGATTTAAACACCTAGATGGCCATCACTAAGTTCTGCAACTTGTCAGGACATTTTCTGAGAATATTTATAATATTTTAATAGAATTTTCAGTTTTGGAGATACTTGTTTTGGCTGTCATAGTTGTTCATTCATTTATTTGTTCTTTTCTAAAGTGAGGTAATAATAAAATAATGTATAAATTAGCACAAAAAAATCCATTTTGTCTTTAGGTATCTGAAATGTGAGTACCAGTATCTACTATGTTAATCCAAATTCCTCACCCATCTTATTCCTTTGACAAGAAACAATCAGTTCATATCTACTTTCTCCTCTTCTGAGCTCATACGTGACTCCAGCCAGGAGAAAGTTTCATGGTCAAAACAAGAGGTTTCTTTCATTTATTTTCATGAACTCAGGAAATATTTTGCTGGCATGAGCTGTAGTTTCACATTGCTTTATCCTCAACTAGTCACAAACTTCTGACAGAGGAGACATCACCTTCCCCTCCCATTCTGGCAGTATGTCTCTCAGGCACGTCCAGCATGCACGCTCTTGGGGCTGAGGGAAGACAGGTGAAGGGACTAATGGGACCAAATATTAATCCTGACAGCCAAAACCATACCAGCAAATAGGTTAGTTTTCAGATGGGTCAGCTCTATCATCTGGCTCCCCATGTTGTCACACGTCTGCCTGTGCTATCTCAAGAAAGGAGCAGAACTGGGAGCCATCACCCCAGCAGTCAGCATGTACATCATGAATTCCTCTCCTTGGACATGTGGACGCTAAAAATACTGAACAGGGTATTCCTGCTGAAGCCAGACTATTAGTTGAAACAGCCTCCCTCTAGGCTTTAGTTTTCTATGTTGTGAAGTCTCTTTCCCTGTCAATCTCTCTGCTCCCCTTCTTTGCGACCTCTCTCCGTCTGCTGCACCACCCTTCTGGGAAGGGCCTGTCCAATTCTGACTGCCTAATGCTTACGCACTATTGAAACAGCTCTGGGATTTGACGTTGGGTTTGGAACTAGCACACTTTACTGTTTCTCACAGCTGTTTTATGAGGGCAGTGGCGAAGAAGTCTGTTTTGAGGATAATGAATGCAGTTAGAATCTTCAGTTGAGAACTTCTGAAAAGCCAGATCCAACCTTATTAGGAAAATTGGTGATTTGCACAGACACCCATAACAGGAAAAAGGACCACTTATGGGGAGCATTATTTCATGCGCAGCTGGGTACTTGGGACCAAAAAAACCCGAAATCCCAGGAAAAACTGAGGCATTTACAACTTCCAGGGTATACAGTTGGGAGGAAAAAAAAAAAAGAAAGAATGAACCCTTCATTCAACAAACCACAAATGAAGACAGTGTAAATCAAACAATCTGAAATATATACACCCTTAATATGCTGTTACAAAATGAAATGTAACCCTTACTTCTCTAATACAGAACAGGTCAGTACAGTGGCATATATAGTGCCTGGCAGCGGACTCATTGCTTCAGTTAATCAGAAGGCATTGTGGATTTTAAATCACTGGCTTTTATGTGGTCAAGTCTGTGAAGATCTGGATAAGTTTAAATAAAAAGCTGCCAGTATTTGGGAACTTAACAAACTACATCGTAGTTATTACGCTATAAATAAGTACTTGCAATACTATGGTCTTCTAAATCTTACCTTTTTCGAATACAAGAAAGAAATATTGTCATTATTTTTCCACTCTTTCTCAGTTCAGTCTTTTTTCCCCCCTGTAATAAATAAACCAATAGAAAGTTACAACAATTTCTAAGCAATAAATTTCCTAATTTTTTTAATGGAAAAAGAATACATACCAGCAGAACAGGAAAGATACTGCATAAAGAAATTCTTTTTGAGCTGTCTCACGATCCTCACTAGGACCATTGTCTCTAATTTCAGCAGGGAAGGGTTACACCTAAGTACACTGCTACTGCAACTTTCCTCATTTATCAACAATTCTCTTTTTTCTTTAATTCTTTTCTTTAGAAGGTTATACTAAATAGGGTACAGTATCTACAGAGGGCAGTAGCTCTCTAGAGCTGCTTCTACAGGTGCAAAGTAGAAATCCAGCAAGACTTATTTAGATTCCAGCCAGTAAGCTCACTCAAGCATGCTTCCTAATAAATCAAAAAAACAAACGAATGTGCTGTTAGGTTTTCAAGTTAGTAGTGGCTGTGAAAGCCAATAGGTCTTCTGGGATTTCACCTTGAAAATTTAAGCTCAGAATCTAGATTGGACACTCTTAATGAACAACAAAAATACATAGGCATGAAATAATTTGCGACATGAAAAATAATTTTATTATTTTGTTACCTACTACACATTTTTGGCTCTCTTTCTTTGAGAGCTTGGTCTCTCCAGATTTAAATAATTTATTTTTTCTTGATCATATTCCAATTTTTTAGCAATGCTGTAAGAGCTAGGATAATCAGACTGAAGGGTTTCTTTGTGATTCTCACTAGTAATCATTGAACTTTTTTGCTCACTACAACTGTCACATGAAGTTACGGGCAACTAATGAAGACTTATCTTCCTCTCTGGATACCCTCAGCACTCTTGGCTGTGTATACTGCTTGGACCAAAAGGCTAGGAATTAAAAAAAGCACTCACTGTCAGTCACACTCAACACAACTTATCTGTCCAAATGGTCACATAAGCTCTTCACATCATGTGAGCCAACCTGCTGGCCTTCAGAGTGCAATAAGTCTGAGGTGACCAGTGCTAGGGATGGATGAGTGTATGAAGCCCCTTCAAACAGGAGGCGGATGAATGCACAGTAGGGTTGTAGCAATTTTTTTCCTCCAGCAAAATTTGTAACAAATTAAAAGGCCAAGAAGTCAAAACTGACATGGTTTTTACACTTACTGTATCTAGACCAAGCCTCAAGCACATGACACATTGAAAAATTAGCTATCAATCAGCCACAATCAGTACAAGAGGATGTAAAGAATAGGTATGCAATGCTAGAAGAGGATGAATCCAATTTTCCCCTCAAATTTGAAACATAAATGAAGTCTTTCTATGTTTTGTTACAGTTACTTGTTGTAGTTACTTGGAGGGGTGGGCTGTGATACACAGGCCAGCTATTTAGCCGCATTTACATGAGGGGTGATTGTACGTAGGTATTTAAGGATGGATTTTGGCCCATAATTTGCTATAAAAAAGAGCATTTTTTTCCCTATTATTGTTGTTGTTATGGGAAACGAACAAAGAACTTTTGGAAAGAAAATGTTTTCTAATGGCCAAGAATGTAATAGCAAGAGAATAAAGAAAACAAATTATCAAGATGAAAATAAGCTGCTGAAGAAAACAATGCTTAGAACCGCAAATTAAACAGAGAGAAGGTGCTTAAAAAACAATCCTCAAATCATCCCTGCTCACAACCAATAAGCTGACTGCAAGAGTACAACAAAAACTCTTTATTTCCCAAGTTCCTTCTTTCATTGTGAGAGATCAATGGATTTTTTGCCTCTTCCTTCTTGCTCACCATTACACTTCAGATGCTAGTTTCAAGTACAAGATAAGGCAAAATCCAGAATGACCTAGTAGCACTAACTAGAGTGAAACGTTGGCTTTAGGAGTCTCATCATCTACACATACAAAGGGGTAAAAATATTGGATGATGAAGCAGAGTGAGAAGAATGAATCCAATAGCACTGGAATCAAAAGGAGTATTTCCATTTACTTTAGTGGGCATTGAAGGAGTCCATCACAGAGCAGAAAAAGATGCATGGAGATGGTATCTTCCGTTATCAAAGTTTCCAGTTCCCTGTTTTCCGTATTCATGAGCATATGAAAATACAATATTTTCCAGTAGGTGCACAAACGAGTTCATTATGACTTAACATCAAAGAGGATCTGATGCCATTATCTTATTCTATGGAAAAAAGACACATTATTTTCTTTAAATGCTGCTGTGTTTCAAGAAATTACAGGAGCATCTCATTTTTCTTCTTTCTTTCATTTTTCTTCTTCCTGTTTCTGTGCACTCTTTACTATCTAAATCTTGAATACAGCCTTAGCCAGGAACCTTGCCAGAACACATTTCCAACCTGTGGTACAGATGGAGACTTAACAGCGTCCCATGATGAAGAAGGCTTACAGCATACTGTAATGCAAGATTAGTATTCACTGTTCTGCCATTGAACAGCAGGTGTTTAGGTACTGCTGCATGATGTATTGTTTGGGAATTTTGGGGAGTGTAGGTGTATGTGTGACAGCGAGAGAAATCCATCCTATAGAACACAGATAACCAATAAAACATACGAGGGTTTACTATGTGCAGGACTTTTTCCATACCTGAGACATACCAGTGATAAAGAGCTTTTTGAATCATTCCAGAAGTGATAACACATGACTGTTACCATGTCTTGGGGCTGCAGTGATCTTATTCAAGCTCACAAAAGAAAACACAGTAACAAAGCCTCCAAGGAAAACTGGAAGGACTGCAGGGAGTTTTGTGTGTGATTCACTCCATCTCTGAGTCAGTCCTGAATTTACGCACTCAGTTTCATGCCAGAAGAGAGATCTTTCAAAAAACAGGAAAGCACTAGACCTACATCTTTTTACAGGTTCAGCCACAGACAAGTTCATTCCTTCCTGAGACCAACGCTGTATAAAGAATATCTTTACACTGCAGCTTCTCATTTCACCTACAAACCACTTTATTCCAGTGGAGAACTCAGTGATTTCTGTGAGCATAAAGTGCTTTTGCATTTCCAAGGTTTAAATGTATGCAAGTTACAAGTGGCAAGATGATTGCAGTTGTAATTCACTGAAAACAGAGTAACCTGGAAAACAATTTTGTGGCTGACCTCACAAATCCCAATAAATGGACAAAAGAATCCAGTTCCAGTTATCCAATACTTTTATGCTGGACCATCTACAGGAACAATTGCAGAGCAGTCGGAGCAACTACAGTTTATGGGAGTGTTTGATTCTCCTCTGACCTTGTGATTCTCACTGCTTTCAGTGGGCAATGTAAGAAGTATTTCTGAATAAGGATATATCCTAATATTTCTCAGAACTGCAGCTCCAGTATTGACACATAAGGGAGCTCCAGCACACACAGAGCTCTCCCACTGCCTGGCACTGTTACCAAATCGTCTAGCCTTGCTCTTAATAGATTCAGAAGACAGAGCAGTAAAAAGGCACCAAATGTCAGCAACTTATGAACATCGCTGACTTCACTACTCATGCAGCAGTATTGCCATAACAATGGAAACATTCATTGTTTAAGAAAACAATGGATCAGCCTTTGCACATTAATGCAACAACTATTTCTATTTGAAAAACAGTCCGAGTTAAAACTGATCTCATAAACTTCTGGATATTCATAACTCAGAGGGATTATCTCAGTAGACTAATTTCTAAAGGACTTCTACCAGTTAAGATTCCATCACTTCTATCATTTCTGTCACTGAAAATTCCTTGGGAAAAGAACTTCCATCATCAATATACTTGACTTGCAAGGGGCAGTTCAGCACCAGCCTGAAAACGACTTCTGCCCTCCATTTCTGAGTGAAAACTTCTTGGTGTCGCCTTTTGAAGTATTAAATACTGCTTTTAACAGCCATGAGCAAACCCCTTCAACTAAATAAGACTAATCTATATCCATCTTTTTTTTTCCCCCAGAGACAACAGACTCTGTATATTTAATTTTTCATCATGATTTTGGTGGATATGACTAAAAAATTGCCATATTTGACCTTCATTTTAGAAAAATGTGTTAGCCTGACGCAGGAATCTATTTTGCTACACTGTAAAAATATACTGGTTGTGGGATTCAAGTCTGCTTCCAAGTGCTTCCCTAGCTAGCTAGTGACAAAGCTAAATACAACTCTTACACTTCAAAAGAACAAAGGGCAAATTTTTCTTTCTAAATTACAAACAGAAAGCCAAGCAAAAAATCTGATCATTATGTGAGGTGAAGAAAAATACAATAAAGCCAAAGTAGTAGGCAATAAACATAGAATAAATATCCTAAAATAAGAGAAAAATGTCAATTCAGCTCTCATATAGCAAGTCACTTTACATTTAACTTGCAATTATTCCTACTTTGACTTAACCAGGAGGTTTGATTTGGTAAGTGTACCAATACTGAATAGATGTACAGGCTTAGGGGATATTCTCATTACCATTATTTCAGTGGAATCAATCACTGCGGAAAGTAGAAGCGAATATGACTGATCTTAGAAATAGCAAAAAGGTGGCAGAATCTTCTTGAAACAGACTGAGCCTGACAGGCACTGATTCCTCTAAAATTACTTTTATATGAACTGTTAAAACCCCTCAGGGTGTAAGGTATTTCTGTGTTTCTGCTATGCAATTGTAGGAGAAGAAAACAAATTATTTGCATTTAAAAGGGTATCTGTCTCAGTTTAGGTATTTAGGAGACTCTAGCAGCCCCGAAATAGACTGATACTCAAAATACATGGAAGGGGAGGTGGAGCAGGAAATTTCTTAGATGTGACTTGATGAGGGTTAATAAGGCCCCAATTATGTGTGTGCTCTCTTAGTTGATAAAATATCAGCATCTCCCTTTGCATTACTATTCTGGCAGATTTATTTCTTTCAGCAGCCAAATACAGCCTTTTGTTTAGCAATAAACACAAACTAAAGACAAGGTTGCTTCAGACAGAAAAATAAAGCAGGCTTTTCCTATATTTCAGCAGCTAAAGTCACTGTGACTTGAAATCTGACTACTCCTTATGACCTTCTGAACATACAGAACAACGTCACTACAATCAATGAATCAAAAAGCAAGATGACCTTAATTTAAATTAAAGGAGTAATTTAGCAATGTGAAGCATGAAGGCAAGGAAAGAAGGAAGGAGTAGTAAAGGAGTAGTTTAGGAAAGTGAAATGTGAAGGCAAGGAAAGAAGCAAGGAAGCACTTGCTGGAAACTTTGCCCCTCTGATTTTGAGAAGGCATACATTTACTTGAAAAACAAATCAAAATTATTATAAGTAGTAAATCTTCTGTGTTATGCTGTTAATGTCACTGCTTTTTTAAAGACCTTTTTTTTTTTTTTGAGAAATGTGGAATCATTCCATAGACACAACTGAGCTCTGCCTTCTGCTAAGGGCTGCAGCACCACTGAAATTTGAACTCATTTAAGCAGTTCTGTTGTGCTTTCAGTTTCTGCTACCTTCTTTTATTCCTCCACTGGATTGAATTGTGACCAAATAGCAGTATGATGGTGAATGGAAAAGATAACTCACACATGGTATTCTTAGTGCTTTGGGGAAAACACACACACACATAAATACATTTGTTCATGTCTCATTCAAGATGTGAAAAAAAAAGTAATATAGCAAATCTATGAGAAATTTTTTTAAATTGGAAACACACTTAAAAACTCTCCTATGCGTTTGTTTTGTTTAGAATGATTAAGACTTCTGCTTTATGTTACCACAATAGACACTAAACATTTGCAATATATTTACTGAGGTTAACGGAATTATGGGATGAATTTGTATCTATAGCACCATTACAATTACATAATACTTTACTAATTGGAGTACATTTTTATCAGTTACAAAGGTGACTGATCAGTCTAACCAGAGACATTTTACATCATCAAAGTATTATATAATGCAGAATGTTAGTGATTTTTGTTTCTTATGAAAATAATTGTCTTTTGTTGTAATATTATAGTGTTCTACTTGCATAGCTGGATTAAAGATGGAGATAAAAGCACTTGTGGTTTCACTGGGATCTGTAGTTTGCTTTTCTCATATCTGTATGATCTGTTATACTAATGGTTTTCCTTATCGTGAACTGAAATAATGGACAATTCCTGAAGCAAACTATGCCCAAAAGAGTGAAAACTAAGTTATTCTAACATTAGAGATACAAGGATTTTACTTCTGTTTTGTGCTTCCCACGCACAGAACAAACATTCACTTCTCTTATTAAAACATGATGGTGGAACTAGTTCTGAGTAATATTTTTTTTTCCCGTATCCTACTCACAAAATCTAAATTACATTAGAGTAAAGCTTCAGCTACATTAAGTCTCCTCATCCAATGAGAATTTTTTAAAAACATATATCTTTTGAGTTTCTTCAGCAACGTGAAGGATTGAAGGCTCTTAATTATAAAAGTTATTTTAGATCTTAAAAAACTTAGGCCTACTTTCTTCTATTCAGCTTTTGTATTGTACATTCTTCACTTTTCCTGAAGTGTAAAAGCCAGTAAATTGATATCTGCAGTCTTCCCTTAAAACCACAGTATGCAGGTTAGCACTGTATCAAGTCACCAGTAAAATTCAAGGCCCTGATGCATGATTTTGTAAATTCATGCTCTGTTAAATTAAGAAGCTTGTTCTTCCAGCTGTTCTCTTTTCTGTACCACTATCTCTGAAATTACCCAGAATAATCACTAAACTAGGGTGGCTTTGGATTTCATATGTTTTAGATTTGTACATTTCAGCAGTGTTGGTTAACTCCTTATCTGGCAACAAACAGAATTTTAAATTAACTTTACAAGGATAATACATGCATCAATAAGACATGCATGTATTTCTCCGGATTTGGCTGGGATAATTTTCTTCAGCTTCTCATACTGGTCCAGTAATAAGGAGGCAGGGGCTGCACAACAAGCTGGGAGGTGACAGCCAGGACATGTGAACCAAAGTAGCCAAAGGGGTATTTGATACCATATGACACCATGCTCACTATATATATTGGGGGAGCTGCCAGGGATGGGGGATATCTGCTAGGGAGCAGACTAGGCACTGGTTTTCAGATGGTGAGCCATTGCATAGTGCATCACTTGCTTTGCGTATTCTATTATTACTCATCCTCCCCCTCCTATTATAATTTTCTCTTCTTTTGTTGTTCTATTAAACTGTCTTTAACCCACGAGTGTCACTTTTTTCTTTCTGATCTCACCCCCATCCTACCAGAGGAGAAATGAGCAAGCAGCCAGGTGGCACTTAGTTGCCAGCTGGGATAAATAGCAATGCTGGACTAAAATTAGGTTTTTTTGATTAGCAGTTTTCAAGTTACAGAGGTTTATAAGAACCACCAGTACTGAGAACTGACAATGAAGTTATAGGAAGAACTCCAAGCAACCTGAAGACGAAGGAAGGCGGCATTGCCAGTGTTGCTAAACAGTAGCAAGGAACTCAAGGGAAACAATATCACTGATGATAAGAAATGCAAAATTTTAAAGTTTGTTTCAGGGCTCCAGACTGCGGGTTGCAGTTGTTTGAAATGAGGCCATTACAGGACTCACAAAGTTCCCTTAAAGTCCTCTCAAACTTCTGATAAAGGCAATAAAAAAACATAACTGAAAAGATAGCCTAAACTAAAGATAAATTCTTGCATGGTTTTAGCTTGTATGCTTTAACTCGTAGTTGTCAACAATCCGTTTAGTAGGGTTCACAGAAACCCACTGAATTTGAAAGAGATTCTTTGAAGGAGATCTTCTTAAAGATGTCTATCGTTACAGACCAGGCCAAAATCAGGAAGAGAACCATCCCATGTGAATATATTATGGAGAAGTATTTGTCCTGCAGCTCTCTGTGAATGGAAGAGCGATTTAAATGTGACTTAAGAACAACTGCATATATCAGGAACAAATTACAAGCTGGAATGGACCGTTGCTTTAATATGCTGCTTTTTATAAATATTGAGTTTACTCAGAGACACTGAGAACTCAGGAAAAAACGTCAAGAACAAAATTTTACAGTAAAATAATGAAAACAATAATTTGAGGGCAGGTGTTTTAGAATAAGTAACTGTTATCACATTTGAGGATGACATCACACTGGGGATGCAGTGGACAGGGATGTAATTCAAAAAGAACTAGATGGGCTGGAGCAATGGGCCATCAAGAATCTTACGGAATTCATCAAGGACAGATGCTAAATCCTGCATTTGGGAAGGAAGAGGCTTTTGCAATAATAGGGGCTGGACATGGACTCACCGGGGAGCAGATCTGCCAAGAAGGACCTGAGGTAATGTTAGATAGCAAGCAGTTTTCCCATGGAGCACAGAAGGTCAACAGCATCCTGGGCTACATTAAAAGCCATGTATCAAGTAGATTGACATAAGTGATCATCTCCCTTTGCTCAGACCTCACTGGAAGGCATCTAGAGCACTTTCTTCCCTGTGACAAAGTCATGTAGCAGAACAAGTTGAACAAGACATCGTGCACTCTCAGTTTTCTGGGGCTTTCAAGATCCAGCTGGATAAAGCCCTGAGCAGCTGGATCTGATCTCAGAGCTCAGTCTAGTTTGAGACCTTCTGAGGTCCTTTCCAACCTCAATTTTCCAGTGTTCATTCCGTTTCAAGTTTTCATTCTGAGAGTATATGAAATGTTTAACACGTTTATGAGGAGCCTGGTTGTGAGCATCTTCTCTTCACAGGACAGGGTGACTTTCCATATTCTTGGCAGAGAGATAAAGAATTTACTCAAACATCCATATTCACATTATTTATGGAAGAACATAGTCATAGTCATACAACTGTGTTTTTTTGGGGAAAGAAGCGTCTCTATTAAATCGAGAACTAAACCAAAATGAACTTTGATGTTAAAGAATGGGTAGTTCTTTCCCTGCACTACACAGTCAGCTCTCACACTGTCTCTGCACATTTTGCTATCTTTCATAACAAAACTCCATAGAGCACAATTTGCTGTGGCACAACAAATGGACACAACCCAAACTGCGAAATTCTGCAATGGTCACTACTGGGACTGAGAGCAACACAGAGATTCAGACCCAGCTCTTCTCCTCTCAAGAGTGTGTGTGGTGGGTTAACTGGCTGGATGCCAAGTGCCCGTCAAAGCTACTCTACTCCCCTCTTCGGCCAGGCAGTGGAGAGAAAATATAACAAAAGGCTTGTGGGTCGAGATAAGGACAGTGGCAACAGTCAGCAATTATTGTCATGGGCAAAACAGAGTTGAGTTGGAAAAATTAATTTAATTTATTACCAATCAAATCAAAGTAGGATAACGAGAAATAAAACCTAAATCTTAAAACACCTTCCCCTCACACCTCCCTTCTTCCCAGGCTCAACTTTACTTATTAATTTTCTACCTCTCTGACACTTTATCACAGGGAGACTGCCAAAACATTTTGGAGCAAGTACACCAAGGACCAGGAATAGCTAGCTCACTAGCCAAAAGCATTCTGTTTCACTCTGTGTATGTTACAGTAGGCATAAAAGATACCCAGATGGACATGAAAAACATAGCAACATTTCTAGGTTTTTGCAGAAGCAACACACATGGTATTCATAAACTGCAAATGTAGCAATTCTTAACATTTGTTCCTGATGTCAATAAAGAAGATGTCTGGGAGGAAACCATTAACCAAACTGAGATTTGGTCCCAAGATTTGTTAATCTCTAGCAAGAAGACTGGCAAAATCATCACTAGCAAAATAGAACTGGAGAAATGAGAGAGGAAGGTTGACACTTCATCATCCTTCCCACAAGCTATTAATTTCTCTCTGAAAATCCAGTTTAACAATTTTTATTCAGGAAAAACAAATGCCCATAGCTGAGAAAGTATAGATGAACCATGGAAAATCTTTCTGATTAAGCTGGAAAGGCTGCATCCAAGATATTTCCCACTTAAGGACATCAAGGAAAAGGCCACTGTGTTTAAGCAGGGCATAGGACAGAACAGAACAAAACTTCCTATGAAAAAGATTAAGTTCATATTCTTTTGGCTTTAATTAAAACTGTTCCACATCACTCCACACTTCCGTTTAAAGATGTTTCCTGACAGGATTGAACACAAGATCTTAAAGTAAGAAAATCAAAAGATAAAAGGTAAATGGAAAACAGTTGGTATGCTGTATACAAAATGCGGGGAAATATAAAGGACATATAAGAAACAGCATGGGGCTTCTAAGCAAGAAAGAATTTTCTTCTGTCATGAAAAAAAAAAGGTAAAACTTAAACTTACATCTCCAGGTATGTGATTTCCAGACTGTTGAGAAAGAGAAAACAGATCAGCTCCTCTTCGACACTAACACCTCCCATGTCCATTACAGCTACTACAGGTACTGGAAAGTAGAATATGACACATGGCAAAAGCCCTAGAAATGTTTGATTTTGCAATACTGTGCTCAAGATTTCTCCTGGAAGAAGAGATAAGTATACCTTTGAGCAGACTGATATGTGGATGGATCAATTGTTATGTCCAAGAAGCACATTGAAATGTCACTGAGAGAGAGACAGAATGTATTTTCTTTCCATCCTTCACTTAACAATCTGGTCTGCCTTCCTTCAGGAGATTTATTAGCCACGACTCAGACTCCTACTCTCTCTGGTTGAGAAGCTGCCTATTTTAGAAGTTGCCCTCAGACTCATTTGTGAGGCCTTTATATATAGTGTCAGCACAGCAGTTTATTGCCCACCTGAATTTTCATCCCCCACTGTTCAATAACATAGTTCCTATTAAGTACAGATTTTGATGATTCATGATGAAGCAAAGAGCTTCTTCAAACAATGAGAATGGCCCACATAGAGGTTTGAAGATAAAGGCTGAGACATGAGCTGCTCATTTCATACCAGATCTGACTCAGCAAGGTGTCTGGTAGAAAGGAATGAGGCATTCTTGGAGACCTGCTCTGCCCTGTATTAGGCTTTCATCCAAACTAAGTGCAACACTTTTTCTGAAGATAAGTTGTTTGACTGTAAGGTACGACTTCAAAAAACCCAGACCCATAAATACATGCATACATGATATCAGTTCCAAGCTGAAAAGCCCAGAATATTTTTTTATTGCAGGCAGGGAAAAGTGGCAGTTCTGGCAGCTCATTCTGGCACTTAGTTGTAGACTTAAAAAAAACAAAAAAGGCAATAGTTCAAATAGCTACCAGATTCAATAAAATGGTGCTCCACATGTCTCTTTTCCAGTGTCATAGCAGCACTGGTATCACAGCTCAGGCTCCAGGACAATGCTGCGTTAGTGCAGCAAATGTAGAATGGCAGATTCACTGCTTCACATAACCTGAATTGTCTCTGACTGAAGGGCAAATACTGTTGTAGCAAATTAGCTTGTTCTGCACTGGACTTTGCACTGGAGCTCTGGAGGTGTGTGCGTGCACACCATTATTAATGTCCAGCAGAGGAGTGAAACAAACAGGTTACAGCAGTAGCATCAGATATCCCGGCTGGAGCTGCTGATGCTCATGTCAATGATGTCAGTAAAAAATGCAGAGTATTTTTTCACAACATGAACCATCAGCCATTGGAATAATCTTTTCAGGGAAGCGGTAGATTCCCCCATACTGGATGGGGGATACTTTTAAGATCTGGCTGTACAGGCTGCTGGACCATCTTGTCTAGATCGTATTTTTGCCAAAAAAGGTTGGATCCGATGATCCTTGAGATCCCTTCCAACCTCGTATTCTATGATTCTATGATTAGCCAAAGCAGCATGGACCTCAGTTCTAGCTAGTCATGACCTTCTTTTTACCTAACTTTTCCAGTCCATGCATAGTTATTGGTCTAGCTATGGTAACGGTCTCCCTAAATTGTATGCAATAGTGGCCAAGCAGATAGTGTTACAATCTCAGTTTATCAATAGGCTCTAGACGTAAAACAGATCACAACAAGGTAAATTCACATATACTTTACTAGGGACACATTCAGGAATCAGGTATTACAGCTATTCTTTTCAATAAAATAGTAAAAAATGACACCTAGGGAATCTTTGCTAAAAATTACTACAAAAGTTGTCTTAATGTATACTTTAATGCTACCAAGTTATTCTAAAATATAGTTAGCATTTTTGCAGTCCTTGAAAGAAGTGACAGTTAAAAGCTGTCATGTAATGGTTATTTACAGTGTGTTCAGTTTATTATTGCACTACTATTCTCTAATTTGTGACTGGCACACCCTGAGGCAGCCAAGTCAATGGGAGATAATCCTCAAAAGATTTAGCATAGCTAAATCCAGAAACATGGGTTTTTCACAATTATATCTTTCTTCCATTTTTTGTCCAACATCATTCCCCTGTACGATCATCCATTATTCTTCACTACGTCTTTAGTGCTTGCAGGCACCACCATCTCCGATCCCCCATAGCTTTATTTGCCCCACAGGCATTTGAGACATTCCTCCAAGTTACAACACTGGGTGATTTTAAAAACATTTTTCTCTAACTTAAATGATTTAGAAAGAAAAAGTTATGCATCTTGTGATCAGAATCCAGCGCTGAAATAGGTGACACTTTGAATGAGTACGGTGTTCCATTTCTACAAACAGCACTTCAATCACATTTAATCTAAAATGACCATCCCGGTCTCTTCAAGTGAACTGAAGCTCCTGGTGTTCAGTGAAAGACCTGTTTCATGTTTACTTCTTTGGAAAGTATAGGAAACACCTTAAAGAGCTGCGTAGGGATTACACTACAGCTGTTCAAATACAGGCAGCGTTTATCCATTCCATCGCTCATCTGTGGGCCAACCAAGGCACTCAAGATTAGATCGAGTCCCTACAGCTTAAGCTCCTTAGCAATCGTCATAAAGCAAGTCGGTAAGCTCCATGCCTATATGTGCAACTGAAAGAAGCAGGTGCCTTTGAAGGTTTCCAAGAGGAAATCCTGCCTGCCTAACCGCAATGCCTGGAGGCCTTCACAGGGACTCTCTTCATTGATCAGAGGGAGAATATGCCTTTAGGTAGCTGCTGTATAAGTATTTAACACTTACGGGCATTTCAGGTGCCTTGGTTATGTAGACTGGATCCCACCGTCAAAATCTCATTCACACTTTTAAAGCAGCAGCTCAGCAGGCACCTGTCTTCCTTTCCTCTTTTCTCTCTACACTTCTTATTAGCTTCTCTCCAAACCCTATTTGTTGATTTAAGAAGTCAGAAACAGTAAGCAGGCTCATTCCGTATCATGAGTGACAATGCAGCAATCCTCTCCTTAAAAATGGATATGCTTTGGAAACGGAAAAAAAAATAATGGAAAAGCATACATGGTTAACCTTCTGCTCGTGGCAATGCTTCCACAGCTGCATGTGTCTGCACCTTCTCCTGTAGACACTTGCAGTGTGTTGCAGAGTGCAGTGTCACCAGGTAGTGGAGTGATCTTACAGCTCACATCACCCTTAAAGGGGTGGCCACATTTCTCCCTCTCCCCAAAAGCCACCAGCTCCAATCAACTTCCTCTGCACCATGGGGAGCTTCTATCCCCTGCTGAGCCAAACCAACTCACTAGGCTAGCAGCAAATACAGCGTCCCACTGCTCCAGTGAGCTCATTCTGCATGCCAGGAGGTGAGCCAAGAGCCAGACCTGGTTAGGGGAGGAGAGCAGGAAACACACTGCTGGAAGCAGGATAAATGATAGGTTTCTCCAGGGCAGCATGCTATTCTGCTGGCTGAGTGGAGTCAAAGAACCTCATCCTCCATTGCAATAAAATCCCTTTAACAAAAGGGGAGTTATCACACAAATGATCAGAAGTTCCAGGGGGGAGCTGATTATGGTAAACCTCAGGAAAAAAAAGGTTTTTTTTTACTTGCCAGGTGTAATTTACACAGACACAAACTCTGCATGCATTTACATAGTGAGATTTGGGATTTCTGTTAGTTTCCTTCATGTTTTTGGAGCTGCATGCAAGTCAGCTTCCTCAGCAACCAGAAGGATTAGGTTTAAAAAAACAGCAAGGAGAGATCTGAACTTCTCATGTTAAATCTTGACTCTAACACTGAATCTTTGCAAAGAAGGCTAAGTATCATGAGACTGCTGATAAAAGTCAGGAGAGCTGGCAGTTCTGCAGACATTTATGGACTTGGTAACACATTTTTCTGTTTTTAAGTGAAAACAGACAAACCAGTGCACATTCTACAATAATGAACATCTTGGCATATTGCAATTACAATACTGGAACACAGCACAATTCTGTTTTTATGAATGCTTTTGAGAAAAACAATCCCTATGTTCAGCTCCCTGTTACATCTATTCTCCAGAACTCTAGTGCCAAAAGCTTCCCCATTTTCTCTGTGGGCTTTCCAAACAGAGTTCACCTCCTGTGAAGCACCACAAAAATACAGCTGCTGTGGAGCAGCTCTTCTGCTTGCTAAGATGGGTTAGAGTCACATCATAGAGAAATGGCACCATGCAGTGCCATGATTACCCTCAGACAGCATCGGGAGAGATTTTCTTTTTCAGAACATAGAATTATTGACTCTCAGCGTTTTGCTTCCATTTAGAAATTCTATGAAATATTCTATGGATAACCTAGTATTGATCAACAAAATATTCTGGATTTCCACAGCACAGTACCACATTTAGCAATCTTACAGAATATGATGGTGGTATCATCACACTAATCTGTGATAAAATTGGTGAAAAAGAGTATTTTTGTTTGGAGTTCCAGCAGTATTATCAACTTTGCAGGGAGCCATAAAAAATAAAAGGTAGAATTATAGTCAATTGCAGTTTTAAGTTAATTTTTGCACATAATAACTCAAACAAAGATTTTAAAGAAGTCATGATGAAATCTTGGGTGGAAAAATCGACTATTCAAAAAATGTTTCACTGTAACCAAATCATCAATAATGGGTTAGGCTTAGGAAGGCTCAAAACTCCAGGTTTAATAGAACACACACAGTAACAGAGTCTTACCAAACCTTTTAAGTAGATTGTGAAAGTGGGAATTAAGGTTCTGGGAAATCACTGATAACAAATCTGCTGTGTGCAATGCCTAAATAAGAAGATGAAACAACTATTACTTCTCTCAGAAAATAAAACTCTTGAAACACCAAAACTTAAGGAATTACTCTCACTAATTAACTATAACCTTTGAGCATGAACAAGCAATACAAAAGCAATGATCTCACGGGAGCTTTCACAAGGAGTCTATTGACAACTGAAATACACTAAAATAATCCAGCTTAAAAGTGTCTGATTTGGCAATTCTTATATCAGTGCTGCATTCTGAGGTGAGACTGGTGAAGGCCTTGAGTCGTTCCACTTCAGTGTCCTTTACAAGCACAGAACAGTGTTGAATGTACACTACTTGGTAAGAACAACAGGAGAGTTATTGCACTCTCTTCAGATGGAAATGGTGAATTACTGTTGGAGCAAGAAAGTTTAAAGACAAAAAACGAGAGAGGAGTAGACGGGAATATTACATTGCTGCTCCAGCTGGCGAGGCAGTGATGATTTAGGACTTGTTAAGGAAAAAAGTAGGCTGACTTGCTGCCACTGCTGGAGCACATCAAAGGGAATTGTATCACCTCCCACTGTATTCTCTTGCTGCTTTCCATACGTGTAGCTGCGTAGGGACAAGGTCTACAGGTAATTGCAGTGCAGAGATGGCCAAAACTCAATGGATAATTCACTACATTCATACACCACCCCTACTCCATCTGTAGCTCCCTTACAGCAGCCCTACCTGTGATGGAGGTGTTAGGAAAATCTAGTATGAGAAAGCCAACTGCTGGCTGACACATGTGTCACGTAGCTCTTGTGAGCTGTGCTACTCAGTGCTTTCTAATTTAACATTCTCAAAATCTCCTAAGACCACGGTTAAAATTTAAACAGGCATTCTGAAAACACACTCTTGATCCCATTATCACTGTCGTGGATGAGATTACAATGAGGGTGGTAATGGCGGAAATTTTTTAGGAGAGATCTAGTATCAACAGCAGGAGTGGCCACTAATTGGATTCTTTCTTTGTCACCGCAGAGTTGTCACGGGACCCTCGTTCTCTGTTGAACACTGCAGCTCTCAAGGCACTCAGAAAGGAGCTTTCTCAATTGTTATCGCATCAGTCTGCCTCCCCACTCAAACACAAATCCCCAAAAGCCCCTTTTAAAGCCAAGGAAATGATGGAACCCATGACTCCCATGACATCTGCAACAAGTGTCCAGCCTCCCCTGGGAGAGAATGAGTTCTGTACACAAGACTCAAACTCCTGATCTTGCATGAGCAAACATATATCATCAGGAACAGTATGTGAGTTAAACAAAGCTAGATAATAAACGGCAGGCTGTCAAAATAGTCTGCAATAAAGTGATCTACTCAGAACAGAATTTGCAGTCTTTCAAGATATTTTTTTACCATAGCTGTCTAACTTCCACTGAGTGTGGGTTTTATAATGTCTTCCACATTTGGGAACACTGTCCCCAGCAACCCAACATTTTTAATAAGCTGTTTTTATCAGTTTCTAACTGGGATGAGGGGTGTTACAATAATTTTCACACTGATACTTGCCACCTCTAGAATAGTTCCGGATTCTTACAGGCACATTTTTTTCCCTAATGACCTCTCATTTAACCTGCTTTTTGAAGATGTATTTACATGCCATTTGGAGATTCAGCAAGGTTTTTTTTTTTTTTTTTAATGTGAAATTACACCAATCATAATTTTTTTACTCTGAAAAGAAGGCAAAAAAAAAAAAAAAATCAATGAAAGGCCAAGGAGACATGCCGAGCAGCAGAAATTGAAGTTGCATATTATAATGGAAGAAACCCACCCATCTTGATTATAGAGTGCTAAGAAGAGGAAGCTCCTGACAAGCAATAAACTGACACACAATTAACACAATTCAGGGCTGAACATATTCTGGCTGGAGAAGATTTTCCTGGGGTTCTGTCTCACTGTTCAGAGCAGTGAGGGGGGTGGAAAAAAAGGTCACACTGAAAACAATTTTATGAAGAAAATCGGTATACCACCTAATCCTCATTAGTTGCAGGAAAAAGAAACCCACCAGCTTTTGTGCAGTGCAGATTCCCTCACATCACAAACACAGTTGATAGTACAGACATGCCTGGTATGTTCAGCATTCCGTATCGAGCAAAGATGAATTAGCCGCAACAAAAATGTATTACGGCTTTCATGCAGCAGCTTATGGATCTGTTTGTACCTCTGGAATTTTTCACCTTGAGCATATCGTGGATCTACTGAGGTTTGTACTGGTCTCAGATCTTTTCCTCAGATTATTTTTGTCTCACTGTGAGGAACATCTTTGTGAGTTTTACACTTTTTACAGCTGCTAGGATGCTAATGGGAACTTCATGTGTGTACCCAGCACAAGTGCTCTCAGGGTAAAAAAAACCAATGTCAAAGGAAGGTATGTAGGAGTCACCATAAATATGTCTTTGAATGTTTACCATCTGGAACAGTAGATTACGTTTTGACAAGAAGCTGGACTGCCCTGTGGGCATTGTCTTTTAAACAGCCCCATCATTATAAAGGAAGGAAAAACATGATTTGCTGTTCCTAGTTTCTCAGCAAGATTTTCTGGCAGTGCTAGAGAAACTTGACTTTTTTTCTAGTAAAACAATAACAATCTGGGCATGTGTAGTTAGCTATGCACTTTACTGAAAAATATATTTCTTATAGATGATCTGATCTAAGATCTAATGAGGCCCACAGAGAGGGCTGCTTTTCAATTAGGTTTTGACAGCGTCAGGCTACACAGTTCACAGTGCTGCACCTTAGCTTTGCTGGAAGACTAAACCTCTGTGCGCTGAAACTGGCTTATTGGGCTTCTCACAGGACACACTGGGAAGAGTGAAGAGGAGAGATCCAATATATAAGGCTTTAATACAGAGTCATAGTGAGAGTTTTCTTTGGTTTTATTTTTCATTTTTAAGCTTGTAAAAGTTTCCATCACTTTTTACAATAAGAATGAGCAGACTGAGAGGAAAATCAAAATGGTCAGATCTCTTCCCATTTGTCTTAATCTGGTCATGTTAGGGATTTAGCTTATTCTCTGTTACAAATTGCTGTGGGTCACTGCTGAGGACACATTCATACTGAAGAGTGTGTTTGAAAATACAATCTGAGAACAACCTGTAAAGGGGCTAACTAGGCTGCTCAAAACAAAACCAAAAAGTTTAAAAAAGGTTGGTTTGAGGCAAAAGTCTATGTGCAATATGAAACATGGTTTTATGAGCATCGTTACACAGTTGAATGCCAAAATTACAAAGTTATAAATCCCCTTGCTCAGCCTACTAAACAGAACACATTATATACAGTATCCTTCGTAGAATGTCTCACCTGTAAATGGTGAGGACAGTGTTAGATTTCTTTCACGAGTAGGAAGCCAATAATTCATAAGCAACACAGGTATGTGAGAGTTAGTGTGAAGAACTGTTATAGTGTGAAAGAAACAAATAGTTTTGTTACTCTGCACAGGAAGATAGCACATACATATATATATAAAGTAAATATTTTATTAGGGAAAAGAAAAGTAAAATAACCTGTCCTCTAGTTTATCCATCATTTGGAGTAAAACAATTGAACATCTTAATTCTCTAGTAAGCTAACATACAGTAATTAGCGATAACATTTCTGACTTCTTAGCTATTTTGCTGGGCTTCCCACTCCCCAGACATCAATGAATTATATAGCAGAATTAAATGAAAATTATAGCAGAGTCCTTCCACAACTAATTTCTAATCACATTTCTGCCCCTCTTCCTTCCTAAACATAAATTTTTACTTACTTTTAATTAACACTACAGATTGCTAGTTTAGAACCTGTAAATATAGCGAGACTTTAATGATCCATTATAGTGATGCTACTTAGTTTTCAATGACTTGTAAAACTTTCACAAACAGATCTGCAAATGAATTACATCCATCTGCTCTGCTGCAGCTGCAAGAGCAGCATTACATTTGTACCTTGACTTTCCCTACTTTCCTGAGTTTCTCTTAACTTAAAGCCCATGTGTAAGCCAAACCATCTCTACACCAGTCATCAGAAGCCCAGCCAGGTCTCTATAAAGGAGTTTCCAAACTTTATAGACATCTCAAACGCACTTTCAAAACACTCTGGTTTGCCTCCCAGCTGAGCCCCAGACAGGCTGCCCTCTGCTCAAGCATCCTCCTCAAAATCTAGGAAATACTCTACCGCGGTTCCTTCTCCCGCCTGACCACGCAATTTCCACGGATCTGTGGAGACCCGGAGGCATTTACAGGAACAGCAACAGACGGGAGGGATGTGGCAGCCGCTCGTCCTGTGCCGGGGGTCTGCGCACAGCACGTGTGTGCGAGGGGAGAGCGGTGCTGCGAGAGAGGGCAGAGGCGGCACCCGGGGCGGGATACACCACTCCAGCGGAGGTTTTCTAATCTACACCTTCAAAAGCGTGACTTTAGCTGCGTTCGGAGCGGTGGGTCGATGAAGACACCGAAGAATCAGGCTGTGCTCGCTGTTATCTGTCAGCCGTACAATAGCAGCATTGATAAGGCTGCAGCAACTGGCTTTGACAAGTGTGCTGTGCAAGCATTCCTCTGAAAACCGTGAAGGAAAAAGGGGGAAAAAAAAAAAAAAAGACACGGAGAGAGAGAGGCATGAGGTGCCTTTTACTTTACCTGAACAAAGTGTGGGGTTTTAATTTTCCCTCTGAGCTGCTGGAAACGATTCCTCCCTCTTCTCCCTCAAGGCTAGGTAGTTCTTCTTTTGCTTGCAGCTCACACTTGGGGAAGACCACACAGCTCCAGCAAGGCTGCCTCTCTCCCCTAATCCCCACTCGAGTGTGATGACACACACTAACCCCAACCATCTGTTGAAACACGTCCTCAAGCACTGAGCACAGTGGTGTGTCAAGACGGGCTGCCCAATCCAATCGCTGGGGCTGGGTGGCTCTTAAGGAGCTGGAGGCAGAGACAAGGGCAGAAACTATAAGGCTGAGAACTCTTTAGCAAAGTAACCTGAGATTTTGAGAAAGGGCTGCCGCTGGAAAAAAAGAGCAGAAGGGGGAGGTACTAGCGGGAAGGTAGAGGGAGTGGATTAGTCTGGTGGCCAGTTGTGTTACTTCTCACAACTCCTTGTATTCCCAGGGGACCACTGGGACACCCCCTAACCCCCCCCCACCACCACCACCAACACATACACAGTGGGATGAACAGAAGCACAAGAGCTACTGAAAAATCTGTTTTTTTATGGGGAATCTCTTGAAGGCAATCTCCTCTGAGAGATACTTTTTTTTTCAAATGGGGTAAAAGATGCAGTTTGAGAATCTGATCAAGTGCTAATGTGGGACTCGTTTCCACTGCAATGTGACATCTGTATCCCGAAATCCCATCTCCTTACCGTGCCGCGATCACCCCGCAGTGATCCCGGGGGAACGGCGAAAAGGGGCAGAAACCAACCCGGGGGGGCGAGGAAGGGAGGAGAGATCCAAAGGGCAAATATTTCTACTCCTGCACAGATCCCTGCCAGCCCTTCCTCGGCTGCCGCGCTCCCCCGGGCTCGGTGCGGCAGCCCGGGCGCTCGCCCGGCAGCGGCGGCTGCAGCCGCTCCGACCCGCGGCGCTGCGGGGACAGCTCCGGGAGCGGCTCTTGCGCCCCCCCTTCCTCGCCGCTTCCCCCACCGGCCTCGGACTTTCAAGGTTCGTGGCCCTTCTCTTTCGGATCCCTCCACTCCCCCTCTCCACCTCCAAGCCGGGGCTGGGGGCGATGGGCAGGTCTGGACTGTGTCTAGCCCGTGCCTCAGTTTCCCCCATTATCACGCCTTCTCAGGGACGCTGCCAGGAAAAATACACTAATTTACAGGAGATGTCCGGGAAGGATAGATAAGAGACAGAAAAGCTGCTAAGTGCCAAATAAATAGTTCTTTCCTTTCCCCTCCCTGTAACAGGATAGCATGGAAGAGTGACTTAAAATCTCAAGGGTTTTTGCCTCGTTACCAAATGCCTGACTTGACACTTGCATTAAATCTACATTTTACATTATGACAGATATTGTGTTTTCTTTGAACTGAAAGGGAGGGACCTCACTTTGGCGTTAAGAGTTACTCTAAAAGTGTTAACATCCAACTTGAAGAAAGGTTTGCAGTTGTGAAAAGGCGCATTCTACTCAGCTATATGAAAGCCATATAAGAATCCTGAAATGTTGCTTTGGTTTACGTGTTCTTTAATACCTTACACAAGGCTGTTTCTGAATCGCTAGTGGCAAAGTGAATACTTAATAAATTGAGATTAAGGAGCTGTTGTTCGTATACAGTTACCTGTTACCAAAGCCAACCTGGAGAAGAAAGGAAGAACAAGAAGAAACAGTAGTCACAACAGCATTTGTTCTTAAATTCTTCCTAAAAGTGATTGTATGGTGTCTGTCTCAGCCTATTAAACTGAAACTGCTTTCACAGATGTTGAGTATTCACTAAAACACTACTCCCCAATCTGCTAATTCCAGATAAATAAACAACTAGATGATATTTTTGACAATAATATGTGGTGAAGTAGGGATGCAGCTATTGTCCCTGAGGTATTGTAAGATTCTTAACATTGCCAATTATGTCTTTAGGGCAAGGGTTTGGTTTGATTTAGTTTTATTCTAGCAGACTGTGGTCTGTAAACAGGCTGGATAACCTTACACACTCGGAAAGCCCTGGAGACATTATTAAACTCTTTTGCATTCTCTTTAGCTGTACTTCTTACCAGTATTATATTAGTAACTCTGCATTAAAAATGTGTGGTAATCAGAGATGTGGAATATAAAAAAGCCACCGAAATTGTGCTGCATCATCCTGTGCACTGACTCATTGTAAAAAATGCAGCTCTGCTCACAACTGCTGTGTTTGATATTGGTGAGATGAGACGCAAACTCAACAGGGTTTAACATTTAGATACTTCCAGCCAACATGAAAGACAGTTATGTGCAGTACTATTATTATTCTGTGTTGTGATTTGTGTATGCTTACATAGTATTGTATGTTATATCTGTGTATAAATAAATATACATGAAGAAGACACTGAGGATTCGTACGATGTACAGGCCCATTTCTGTTATGTTTTTATGCCTAAGTCAGGGATGCCTCTGCTGATGCCTGTCAAGACATGATAGTGTAAATTTGACATGGTTAAAAGGACCTCTAATTGCGTGTTTTGTACACAGACATGCATGCACACACTTCTTCAAAGACACTTCTACAATTTGAAATGCAAACTTTTGTCTCCAAAACCAATGTTAGCAATGATTATGCCCAATTGCACATGATAATGTTTTCACATAAAAGCTACTGCTGATGTTGTGGGATAATATAACCACTACTCTTACGACTCTGGCCAGATTTAGTTTGCTGTGATATTTTATAACAGACTTTTCCACCACTTCTCTACAGACTACCATCTGCAAAGACTTTCAGTTTTAAAGGCTGAAATGAGAGCTGCACTGGAAGAGCTATACCTGAAATACTGTTAAAGTGATGCATCATAAACCAGGTTCTCAAGTTGACTCTCAAACCTGTGAACTCCTGCTAAGGTCAGACTGTTCCCATTCAGATAAGACTTGTAACAAAGTGAATAATGCTCAACACAAGTAACTCAAGGCAATCCTAATATGCAAGATTAATTGTGATATCGAGAAGTAGTCACTCCTGGTTTGTTCCCACAGTTAACATGTCCCTTGCTTATTAGCCGAAATTAGCTCCCATGGTAGCCAGCTGTACCTTTAAGCCAGAGCACTGAGCATTGCCTACACTAAACTCATCACCTTTCGTCCAGCACAGATGGCCTTGGCAATTTTGTGTGTCTGTGCAGACATATGTACACATTCACACACCTGCATTTCTGCTCGAGAACCTCAAGTAATTCTCAACTCTGGCATTTTTAGCTTTCAAAAGTAATAAAAGGGGATTTTCATGTTTCCTGCAGCTACCTCAGTCTCTCCCCGCTGCCAACATGAATACAACCTGATTTTTTATTTCCTTGAATCATTATAAGTGTACCCTGGATTCATTTCATTTTGAAGGATTTATATAGGAACAGGAGAGGTTCTAGAACATGACTTTATGTGCACAGACAAGTTCGTGGTCAAATTCTAGCCTTGAACGTATTGATGCAGAGGCTCACGCTGAGATTGAGAGATACATTGATGAAAGGCCTCTAGTATCCTGAGTGACAAAGAAAAGATAAGTAATGAGTTACCAATAAACGTTTCTCTCTAAAGATCCCAGCAAATGGCAAATTCAGAGAAGCACAGAAAGATACACTTCTCCATATGGAGCACAGTGAATACGTGGAACTCCTTGCTGCAGGATGCATTGGAGGAAAAAAATTGCATGTATTCAAGTGTTTGAGCAAGTTCCTGGAAAAACAAAATCTACTCACAGCAAGTAAATACAAATGCAGAACTTCTGGTACAGGGATCCCTGTACGGCCTGTAGAGCATTCTGGACATTCTGTGCTTGCCCTAGTCTTACACTTCACCCCAAGTAACTACTGTTTTTTCCACTGTTGGGGGCTGCCCAACCTGGTATACCCATGATTTAGTGTGGTGCAGCTGTTCTAGCTTTCTTAAAGAATTCGGCCAGTGGTAGTTTTTAGGTCTCATGGTGGGTAGTATGAGAGACATGTTTCTTTTAAAGTTTCTTTTCAGAACTTCAGCCAAGATTTTCAAAGTTTGGCTCATAAATTGTGTTCAGGAACCTAAGTAAAAATGATCTGACCAAAAGTATTGAGTGTACTGAAGCTGATACTGAAGTTGGCAGATAATTTTATTTTTTTTCCATATGAAGGCATTGCAAAGCCAGGCATGGGCTCATGTAAAATTTGGGTGTGAAATCCAAAACTATTCTCTGTGTAAAAATTTAACCTTGAGTCACCTAAATTCCACAGACACATGGTCTTTCAAAAGCATTCTCCAGGCACCTCTGAACATCCCCCCCATGCTGAAAGCCCAAGTCCAAGGCCAAAAAAGATTCGAGTAAGGCATTCCTTCAATCTTCTGATTTGCTTCATTCAGCTCTCAGAGTGCATCTGCCAGAAATGGAGAGCATTAAGTGGCATAAAGATCAACCCTTTCTTCTAAAACCTGTCCAGAGGAAGAAAAAAATAGATAACTTGTGGGACATGCAACCAAATAGCTTTCTCCTCACTGTGCCTGTTTCAAACCCGTTCATTCAATCATAATATTTCAACAATAGTTATTCTATGAAAAAATATGATAAGGCTAATGTGCAAAAATGTTGAAAGTTTCAGTGAACCATGGACAGTGCGAGTAAAGGAAAATGTACTTGCAGGATTCTATATCCTAGAAGTGTGGATGCTAGTTCAGGTGTTGCAGAACAACTGCCGTAATTTCTAGGGTAATGGACTTTGAAACATAGACATATACATGTAATCTCCCAGAACAAATCCTTACATATGCTAGATACAAATGGACTGCTTTAGAAATACATTAAGGGTGCAGTTCCAGACTCACAATTAGCTGCCTGTGCATAGCTGTTGTGGGATGGAAGAGTCTAGTCTTCTTCAGTTTTTAAGAGAAGCTCTCCTGCCCTCCTCCAACTTCCCTGCAACAGAATCAGATGGCATGGAAGTTATACCCAACTACAATTTATCTTAGGTCTGTAATGCTAAAAATAGTTCCCCTGAGGGGTAAACAGAACAGAGGACAGAGTGCAGGTAAGACAGACTAAAGTTCATAATTGACTCAATTCATCACAGGACTTTACAATTTGTCAGATTGTTGTCATCACCATCATTTGTCCCCAGAAGAAGATTAATGGTTGCAATGATCATCAGTCCCAAATTTGTGTTGCTTCACTTATATCCCCTCCCAAAATACTCTTTCTTCTCATTTACTGTTTCTTCTAAGGTAGCTCCCTTATCAGTCATTGTGTGGTCATTCAGTACCAAAGAAGGCTGCTGCAATAATAATAATAATAATAATAATAATAGTAATAATAATAATAATAATAAAAAGACATGCTTCTTACCCTAGCAAGAGAGCTGGTTAGATGTGTCATAGCTAAACTTTTTTTAAATATCCCAAAATAAAAAAGAAGAAGGAAAAAAACAACAAACAAAACCCCCACATATTTGTCTTGTCATGCTTAGGGAAAAAAAAACCAAAGCCAGCAATTTTTTTTCCAAGCTAGAGCCTAATATGACGATTTAATGCACTGAGAAGCTGCGGTTCTTCCCTTCTCAGCTGCCAGTTGGCCAAGGATTTCAACTCCAGCACAGTAAACAAGTGATCGGTGAGTCTGGGAAGAGCCCAACACACCAGACAGTTGGAAAATAGAGGCAAAAAAAGGCAGGAAAATCAACAGACTTAACCAGTCAGCACAAGGTAGGTGATCCCATGTTCAGCAGTGGCGAAAGCACTAAGAGGAGAGTATATATGGAGTCTGCAAGGCTTCAAAGTGTGAGAACTCAGCGAGCAATGTGCTCTCAGAACTTGTGCTGACTTCACATTTTTGGATAGAGTTCAATTTCATTACTGAAAAAATTTGAGGTAAACCATCCAATACTTAACAAAAGCTGAAAAAATGCCAACAATTTAGAAGCCAGAACATCTCATAGCTTTTAATGTTAATTATTAGTAAACTGATGACCAATGGTCATCTTTAAGTGCCTCCCTCTTATGCAGTTCTCATCTTCACACTTACTCAAAACTTCCAGCCTGAAAAAATTGCAATGACAAAGAATGAATGACTTGGATGACTCAAACTCACCCATATTGGTAAAACTTTCATTATGAAGTTTCAATCTTACCATTTCCTTCTTTGAATATTGCACATAGTCAAGGTTCCACTTGCCTAAAAAAATAACTACGTTCATGATGTTGTTTGGGACAGAGCGTGGGAATACACATAGTTTAACATACAGTTGCATTTTTTCCTAGCGAGTCAAGGAAGCAACAGTCCCTGCAGCCCTTTTATTTTTATAAAAACAAAGCATCAGCAAATCCCATAACGCTGTAGTAAAATATTTCATTTAACCCCTTTGTGATCTCATCTCAGACATAACGATGAAAATATTGTGGAGCAGAAAGACCAAACACATTGCAGGATCAGCTATGCAACTGTATAGCAATTTTTACGTGGTAGCAGGGAACTTTCAGTCTCACTGCTTCTGTTCTCACTGAGAAAACAGGCTAATATGCTTAGGTTGCCTCTCATATATAATTAACTTAAAAGTTGCACCTGCTAAGACAATGAACCTCAAGGACATTGGCACCTAATGTAAGCACCTATGAGTAAACGAAAGGCTAATGCAGCCATTATAGCTGGCAGACTCACTCTAGGACCTCTTGATCATAAGCCTTGATGTAATCGTAATGCCTAAGGTAAGCACATACAAAAGTCATAATACAGCCCCAAGTCGTCAAAGGAATGATAAGGCAGTATTTATCACATGGGAGAATGCATTTGCTGGAGCCAAGTTTTCCTATCATTGTCTTGGTTGCCACTAGTAACTTCATCTACACATGGAAATGACTTAAATACCAATATCCATCCCTAAAAGAGTATGTGTAGATGTGTGTAGATAATATGTAGAATTAAATTTATATGCATAACATAAAATATGTGTATAGGATTATATGTATAGAATTCCATGTCTAAATTCTTGTTGCTGAGTTTAAATTAAGGATACCATAGATTGAAAAACAAATACAAACACCATAAACATGACCTTTAGATCACATTTCAAATGTAGCCACCTACTTTAGGAAAAAAAGAAGAAAAAAAAAATGTTTATATGCTTATCCCACTGACTCTAGTATCTTGTCATTTCCTTTCTAGGCGCCAAAATTCCAGAATGTCCTCACTCTACTGCTAAAACCTCTAGTTCACTTCCTGGAAACATCTATGGCTCACATCTTGTCTCAGAAAAAAAAATCATTGTAGAAAAACTGAAAAAGTAAGAACAGAGTAAAAACTGAAATGTAACATTGAATAAGGTCAAGAGAGAACAACTAATTTTGGGTGGAGAGTTGCTCCTCTCCTCTCCTCTCCTCTCCTCTCCTCTCCTCTCCTCTCCTCTCCTCTCCTCTCCTCTCCTCTCCTCTCCTCTCCTCTCCTCTCCTCTCCTCTCCTCTCCTCTCCTCTCCTCTCCTCTCCTCTCCTCTCCTCTCCTCTCCTCTCCTCTCCTCTCCTCTCCTCTCCTCTCCTCTCCTCTCCTCTCCTCTCCTCTCCTCTCCTCTCCTCTCCTCTCCTCTCCTCTCCTCTCCTCTCCTCTCCTCTCCTCTCCTCTCCTCTCCTCTCCTCTCCTCTCCTCTCCTCTCCTCTCCTCCAAGCAAAACTTGCTACAGCAGCAAAGGGAACTCTCAGCAGATAGTCCCATCTGTTGTCCTTAGGCTGACACTTACCCAAACCCTCTTCTTATGGCAAATATAATTACTATTTACTCTCATTGGTAATTTAAGGCACTGAATCTTTTCCAAGCTTCTGTCAGTTAAGTTGAATTTTAAAAAGACTGGAGAAGGAAGTTGTAATATTTTTCTGGATAGTTTTTCTTTTTATTTTAATTCCACATTTGATTGAGGAAAGGAAAAATATTTTTCCTTTTCCTTCATTCTGGTATTGATCAGTGGGAGGGAAGAACTTGGTTAATTAGATAGGTATAAAAGGCAGAGCTATTCATACTTCTGTACAGTCCTAGGAAATTCAGAATGTTTTTTATAGTTGGCTCATTCTCCTCCCAAGGCTGTACACATGGTTCTAAAAAAAGGACAGAAATGCCATTTTGCAACTACTTTTGAAATTTGTTTTCATTCCATACTTTAATAAATCAAAAGCCTTTCTGACATTTTCTTCAAACTGAATACTACCAGAGAGTCACTTTTACACTGAAAAATAAGAATTTGGAAAAAAATTGTAGTAAGGGCTGAGGTGTGACATGCAGTTCAACACTCAGCTCCAGAGAGGCAGCTAGGAGCTGCGCTCCAACTGCAGATGATGCAGCTTCAGAGGGCACGTTCACATCCAGAAAACAACACTGGAAGTAGCTATCCATCCTTCTCCCTTCCTCTGCTCCTCCCAGTTCTTGTTCCTGCTGACTCCTTTACACAAACATTAGCTGACCACTTTCTTTTTCTGAAATGGCTACATTTCAGTCAGGTTTAATCAGACTGTAAAGCTATGAAAATGCTAGTATTGACTCAAGAAAAAGCACAGAAACATACAGCCAAGGTAGAGGCAGTCTCATGTTAAATGGGCTTAGTCTGATATTAAAAAAGAAATTTCAGAACTCTCATAAACTCCAGGGAAGTCAGACTGGAGAAGCTTTATAACTGTCATCTACTGAAGGATGGCACTAGGCACAGAAAATGTTCTACTAAAGGGCGATTGTCCTACTACAGGAGATGACACCTGTCGCTGAGGTGCTGAATTACTCAAGCAGCAATCATCAGAAAACAGGCACTTTTTGCTTAGACACTAGCCCAGGTGTCATTTAAACCAGTCTCATTGACAATAAAGAAGTCTTCAGTGAAGTGGAGTTTGATTTCCTCGTAGACTTAGACTGTGGTTACTGTCTCTGCCATATTTGTTTGAAAGACATGAGCAGGCTGACCTTTCCTGTCAAGAAGATAGCCTGACATGAGAACACCATAAATAGCCTTGGCTGGATATGTATTCTGCCAGAGTGCCCTTTTGAAGTAATCTTCTTTGGGTCTCAAGAAGGCCAAGATGGTATTTTCCAGAGAAGTGAATACAGATTTTTTTAAACCTGCTGTAGGAGTTTTGAAACTGGAATACACTCACTATGTGATACCATGACATCGTTTTCTAGGTGGTAATATGATCTGCCTGAACTTCCTGAGAAGAAAAAGAAACTATAATTTATATATATATATGTAAATACACATATATACATACATACATACACACACCATCTTTTATTGCATTTGAGATTTTCCTTTTTTGTTGAGACTCTGTGAGTAAAATCCAGAAAGCGTTTGATCTGTAGTCTTTCCAGAAGCAGCAGACAACCTGAACTAGGCGTCATTCTTTTACAGCCTGTCCCTGCGGTGGGACTAAGCAGACAGATCATTTCACTGAAATGAATCACACTTTCTTTCCTACAAAATATCCTTTCAAGCAAATGAATCCACAGAGAAGTTTTAAGACAGCAGTACCTGAATCGTATGTAGTAATGTGACAGCTGATCAATAGCTCTGTCACAGCACTAATAATAAAGACATGCTAACAAACCACACGTTACAGCTAATTGCAGATCTTGAACCTTGCCTGTCTCATCCGCTAAAGTTAAAGCTCAACAAGTGAAAGTAGTGGAGTTTCTTGACTATTTTAGAAGTAGTTGGAGCTGTAGATCTGATCTGCTCTCTTGTAATCTTTTTTTCACTTAAGAAAATCAAGAGAGAGGTATTTGATGACTGAATGACAGTAATCATTGGCATATAATCTGTCATTTTTAACAATAAATCTTTCCACTTGTGATGAGTTACTTATTAAAATAAAATTTGGTCATTTTTATTGGGACAGCATAGCTTCCTGCAGATTTTTTTCCCATTCGAGTGTTATTCTTGAAATTAGCACAAAGTAAGGCAGCTTGTGTTAACCCTTTCTTATGCTAAACAGCCCTTGTTAGTTTAACAGAACAAAAGCTTTGATTGTAAGTGCAAATATGTGTGAGAATGTAGAGCCAAAGCACATTGGTGGCTTTTTTTCTGAATGACTTGCTTTGGTGCAAGTTTCCAAATAAAGATTTAATTGCACCCAATTGCATCAATTACAATATCAAAGCACAGAAGTTATAAAAACAGAAGGTGCATACACAATGGCTGTTTCACAGTCTGTTTTGAAAACAGATTAAACACAGTTATAATGATCATTTCTTCAAAAGAATTTAGAGATTATCAGAAACAGAACAGACTGTGGATTTTAATTGAAAACTCAGTCTGAATTCATTGCGTTCCTCCACCCCAGCCTGGTCTCCTTCACAGCATTCAACAGAATAGTTAATGAGCTGTTTTAACAGGGGCATATTTTAAACCAGGAGATAAATAAGGTTGCAGTACCCAGTTCTTAATATTGCAGTGCCTGTGGTAACTCTGGGTGATCTCACTTCCTACACTTATGCATTGAAGTAATAACACTTAGCACCTGTACGTATAACTTAGCAATTCATTCTAACAACCCAGACACTCTTCACAGGCCCCTCAGATTTGAAAATAATTATCTGTACTTTTCCTAGGAGAAATCTGATTCCCATTTACTTGAAAGCCCTTTGTGACTCTGAAATTTCAGAATCTCTCTCAAGAGAATAAAAAAAAAATAATGCAAAAGAACAGAACGTCTTTTTATATTTTGAATATTAATAAACACAAACCCCTTTGTTTAGACCATAGAAACTCCCTGGAGAGTGTTCTGATAGAAATTATACAATACAGTATATATTAAAACCAAGTGATATCAATAGTACTTTTGAGAAACATCAGGCTAAATTTGAACCTCACCTAGTTGAAAACCTCACCAAATTGAAAATGTTTAATTAATACAGTTTAAAAGTTATCAGATCAAGCTAAGTTCTGCTGCATATTAATTGATTAAAAAAGTTAGGAATATATTGAAAAATGTGGAGACAGTTGATACAATGATTAAGAGAAAGAATTTCTTCGTGAAAATAACATACTGTTTAGGTCAATTCATCTTTTTTTACACAAATATTTTATTTTCTGAGGTTCTTTATTTCCACAAACAGAATGACGTTACAGACCCTCCAGGCCATACTGTTTTTTAATGAAGACTGTTTTAATCTGATTATTTTGCCAAAGCAGAAGTCACTGCTGAGACTGCTTCCCACCTCAAATTAAGCCTTTGGTCTTGTCCACAGGGTGAGATCTGGACCACTTTGACTCTTCCTAAACACACGTATGCGATCTCTCAATTGTCCTCAGCGCCAGGTCAGGGCACACCACTGCTTTGCTGTCATAGTCCATTCAGCTGCTTAGAAACTCTCTGCTGGCCTGGGACCCCACTCCAGGGGCTACACACTTTTATGAATGCAGAAGATACTCCCCCTTCCCCCACCTCCATCCATACAGCACTTGCATTGATTTTGCCTGTGCAAAAAATCAGTCCTTTTATTTTAAGAGAGTGAAAAAAGCTTTTGGAAAAATTGCTGCCTCATAAATTTACTTGTCTTTTTACTCTCCTAAATCTTAAAGCTGAATTCTAACGGTGGTTTAAATCATTGCAAATTTCACTGATGGGATTGAGCATTTTAATCATACTGACATGAAAAATATCTAGTACTATATCCATTGCATAATTTAAAATAAAAATTAAAATAATCTAAAAATATTAGCTAACTTAAGAGTATCAAAGACAGCAGTTAAGGACATTGAAGGATTAGCAATCACAGCCAAAGATAGCCGGGTGGCCAATTCAAACACATTACAAAATGCTTATAAAAAGTAGAAAACCACTGTGGTTTTACATCAGATCGTATATCTGTGCAGTTCTGTCACTGTCTTTTTTTATATTGCAGACAGTCTTGGAAACAAATTTAGCAATCACCTACATCTCACACAAGTTCAAGTGTTGGCCTGACAGCAACTCTGATGGACATGCTCTTCCACTGTCCCTGTGGAGCCACTTTGCATCCTCTGCTGGGTAGAGCCGACAGCCTTGGAACACAGCAGCGTTGTGCCCACAGCCGGTGCGAGCCTTGCCTCGCATGGGGAGCTCAGCTGCCTCTCACAGCAAGCGTCACTGTGGGAGGAAGAGGCAGAGAAACCTCTCATGTGCATAGGGTTGGAACAGTGACATATTTTGTTCTTTACACACAGGGAAAAAATGTATCTCTTATGTAATCCTAATTTGCCTATTGTCATGTAGTGGAAGCATGCGAGGTGCCCGAGATGACAAAGGCCACAACAACAGTTTGCAATTTCTCTTAAATTCAGTGTATGGCATGGAAACTAAGTGAGTCTTGGATTTTGGGTGGTGTAAGAACCCCAGCAGGGTCAATGGGCATGGGCCAGGCAAGTGCCTTATGTCTTCAGCTTTACCACTGAGATCACAACTTCTAATAGTCTCCCTTTACTGTCTCTGAAACATCTCACTATTATTTTCCTTTTTTTTAGATACGTATGCTCCAGCCTTGAAATAATAAACAGACACTGGGAGAAGGATACAGTGGTTTAGAGAAGAGATGATTGAGTAACTCAAAAATCTTTGAACAAAAGAGAAGAAATTCCATAAAATCATCTATTTGTTTTAATTACCTGGTACTGTGAGGCCAAGATGTTTCAAAGTCAAATGACTGTTATGAGCTCTTAAAATCTATATTTGGATAGATAAAAAAATATCACTGAGCATTGCTGTTGCCTCCACCTTGTAAGGAATGAGCAAATGGCTTCCAGGATATCTGCAGCCACTCACTCAGGCAAGTGAGTCAGTGGCTCTGGTGAGCCACCAGTGTAAATGAAAAGTGGGGACAGGAACTAGCTCTGGGAAAGACTCCACGTAGAAGACATATACAGTTTATGCCTGCACATTTCCAGAAAGAAGAATGAAAATTTTGTTCCCCACCCCCCCTCTGCCACTCCCACCCAGTAATACTTGATTTCTTCTTTAAAACATAGTACTAATGAACTTGAAGTATCTGAATTAATAAAGGCTATCTGCAGAAGAGGGAGAACATTGGGCTGCAGCAGAATAGAAATGAACACAGAGACATTTTGCTAACCACACACACAGTGCAGCTAACCTCAGGGGCAGAAGAGCCAGGTGCTACATTTAAAAAATGCATTGTAAAGGTTTTCTCATTTTACACGTTTAGGGACAAGCCCAGCAGGACAACACTGGTGTGAGGCCAGGAGATTTACTCTGAATTCACACCATCGCAATATAGCAGAATTAGCTTTGCAGTCTCTGGGGAACAGCTCCCTTTTGGTCGAAGTATTTTACAGACAGGTTGCCAGGGACTGAAATCCAGTGGAAACAGCAGTTCCCACTCTGGGAAAGAAGGAGGGGTACGAGAGATACTGGCAGGGCTGCAAGCAGAGATGAGCGGCAGTAATACTGAATACTGGATGCTGGACGAGTTGGAGAGCAAAGGGGGAGAGAAGGGTCGTGAATGGTAGAGTTCACTTGGGAGAGGGGCACTGGAAAAGTAGTTTGAGAAATGCTGCAGCAGAAGCCTTTTTTTCCAAATCCCTTCTTTTCCATTGTTGTTTCCTTGAACAAAAGCAGCCCATGCAAAGACAAAGGCTTATAAATAACAGGCCTGACACATATTTCCTCATCTCAGTACCAAGTATCTCCTGTGATATTTGCAACTCTTATACCATAAAAAGAAATGCTTGAATACAGAGCTCATTTCCCAGTTTCTGAGAAAATGACGTCCTCTTCCCACTTGCCAGTTTCCCACATCTCTCTGTGCTTAGTACTGGTGGCCTGCCTTTCCCTGTCATTGTAGTAGCTGTTCTCTTTTCCATCAGCCACAGCCTCACATTTGGTAACCTTTGCCCTTCCATTTGACCGGAGCCAAAATGCCACGTTTAGAAAACTAACGTACTGAAGAAAATGGAAGTGTGAAGCTGGGTAACCCAACATGCTGTTATCTTAACACTGTTTGTCACTGATGTTTACGTTCTAGAATTTACCTGTGAATTCTAAATTCAGGAAATATTTTCTAAAGGAACTGGAGCATTTGAAAACGTCTGATCTCCTTACCAGCCCAGTTTTCTTTAAAATTGAACCTCTACCAACACGTTAAATTTGAGGCAGAGCAAATATTTACTGAATAAAGAATAGTACTTTACCTGCAGGCTTCTTTGAAGTCTTCTTGTCATTATTAGAAATTTCGTTGAATTATCTTGCCATCCTCCAATGTTCTGCTGACACAGAGAGCTTCACCTTCTTTTTGATCCTAGAAGTGAAGCCATGTGGAAATGATTGAGAGTGACGTCATGAGTTCAGCATTATGATTTAAATTTGGGATCAAGCAGGAGGAGGGGAAAAAAATTACACGCATCCATGATTATGGTGTTTGGGTCATTCAGATGCAGGTTTAAAAAAATAAGGTCTTGTCTCAGTGAATATGAAAAGTACCATGAGATCTTTTAATGGGAACTATTATTTGCCCTCATATACATAGTCTAAACTTTGGCTTCTTCCCCAGTCGGTCACTGTTTATGTGACTTTCTCATTGCTGTTATCTGTACTGGAGGTAACTGTGTTTGGTGACACTGCAAGTAAATAAATTTTAGACTTTTTAGAAGGAGAAGCAGGTGTTTCTGTAAGCTTCGGGCCCCTTTCTGGCCTCTCAAGTTGAGCATCCAGATCACAAAACACTCAAACCCACTGAGTTTAAAATATTCACCTATGATTATTGTAGTAAAATTCAGGCAAATGTCTGGAAGGTGACTGTCTTAGAAAGGACATTTACATACAGAAAAAGTTGAACAAATAAATGACCAATCAGAAAAAAACAGCTTAAAGAGAGAAACTTAAGGAACTGCTTAGTTCATAACAATGAAGACTAAGAAGGGAGTGACCAAATGTCATCAGGAGTCCACCAGGAAGAAGGCTCCTCCATCCACTAGCAGAAGCGGTGCTGGAGGGTGACACTGAGGGTGATTTGGCAAGGTGCTACATGCATGTTTTCTCAGTCAAAGTAAGTCATGACAGGAACTCACTACTAAGAAAATACCATCTCCTCATGTCACGAAGAACAAAAGTGGCCCCCTTTATATGACTTGCTTCATCCAGTCTTGGATTCTGCTTTATTCTGTGCATTTTACTGCATTCAGATCAGAAGAATCTGGGAAGAATAGGTACACAGGACTGTTAAGTCTTTCCACAAATTGTATAAGCCTAGAAAGGCCTTGGGAATTTATCCTCCTTTCTTTTTTTTTTTTTTTTTTTCTTTTTAAGCCATAGGTAATTGGAATGTGAAGACAAGTTTTCTTATAACAGTTTTATAGCAATGTAAGCAATGAGGGTTGAGGACAATATGTCCTCAGCAGTTGTGGTAGTGTGTAAGAGGACATCAGAAGCATTATAGCACACGTAAAAGTGACCTGGGATCTAGACAAAAAATTCAGTTCTTTGAGTTTACAAGCCAGGTGGTAGATACCTGTGTTTTCTTAAATAGAACTATATATCTTTTGCCACCAATGAATAATGTTCATCTCTAACTTCTGATTCAACACTATGCTCATATTAAAAGTATATAAATATTTCTCTGCGTGTGAATATCTAGATTCATATACATTCTGTGACTTGTAGTATTCATTAAATCTCTCTTGTACCACACACACAAACAACACCAGCAAATTAATCAGACAAGAACTTTCAGCCCCAAGGCTCATTTCAGTGTTTAAGCTTTTCCAGGGATGTATGTGTCAATGTCTTAATAAGGCAAGGACACCAATTTACTTGCCTGAAAACACGTGCTCAAACTCAGGAAACCATACATGTGGTGGGATAGGAGTCATTTGTTTTCACAGAGGGGAAAAAGTAGATTCACTTTCTCACTTCAATTCACAGCTGATATACTTGCTACTGTGGAAAAGCTTCCTTGGAGTTTTCTGCTGTAGAGCTAACTCCAAAGGGGACTTACAGTCATGATCCTGGTTAGTCCATCTGACTGCAAGTGGTTACTGTCTTCCACAGTCCTTTAACTTAAGCATTAAAGAGGAATCTAAATTGAGATGTGGTCTTTATGAAAGCAATCCTTCCAAATGGAGTAATTTGGAAAGATTTATACAATAAGCACAAGTTTAAAAAAATAAAAACATGCATTATACATGATGTATGCAAAGCAACATGTAGATATTCACGTTTATCTCACTTTCTAGTAAATATGAAAGATCACATGCAAATTTATTTTCAGAAAAATTCTGTAATTTACATAAGAAAGTTAAGATTATAATGTTTAGATGGTTATACATAACACTGATTTTATTTGTCTGTTAATTGAATTTACTCTCTTTATAAATTGCTCTCTGTAGTTCAAAATGGTGAAGAGCCATTGCTTACATCATATGGTAAGCACAGCTTTCATATTGTTGTGTTAAATACAATTTGCTGACTGAAACACGCTTAAAACCCAGAGTTACTCTGTAAGCAAAGACCTACAGGGAAATTTGTTCAGGAGTTACCATCCTGAAGGAGAGATGAAACTACCACCTCCACCCAGGAATTTCCAGGGCAAAGGCAGAGACCTTGCAGCAGAGACAGCTGTCCTGGGCAGCAGCCTGCAGGGAGAAACTACAGTAGGTCCACGCCTTGTCTGCCCAGCTCACAGTTCCATGTAGGAGAGAAAGCTCACTTTCATCATGGTGTTGGACTACTACGTTGTATCACTTTCACCATGTGCTTGGTATAATATGCTGGATTAGGACTAATTCCTCATCATTATTCCAACAACTTTAGATCCAAATAGCAAGTATGGGAAGAAGCTGTTTCCAGCAGACATGGAGAATAGGTAGCTAAGGGCAGTCATAGGGTAGCATATTAGCAGACTGCAGTTAAATACTCCCTGCTGACGACATTACAAATTCCAGCTATATCCAGCTTCCCTGCAAGACATCTGTGATGGTGGACCACAACCGGGGAGGACACGATACACATGTCCCCTTCCCAGGCAGCTCTTGCTGCCCATGGTTAGAGGGATTAACAACTTGTCAGCCCTCGGGGCCAAAAGCTGGCCAAAGGATGAAGTCCCTTATTTTTCTTTGCTAAGCAAATGGAAATACTTGCCTTGCTGGAGTTGCAGTAAGCTTTCACTGAGCATTTCGGTATGGCTTGCCCAATACAGTGTATATACTATGTGTAGATACTTCTGCACAACATGAATTTTTCTGGATGTTAGAGTCCAGGGCTATCTTTTCACCGCTTTGTAAAGACGTCAGTTGCACTCAAGTTTCCTTCCTTGCCCCTAGTTTTCTTCCATTCCTACCCTGGCTTTCTTAAGCTTCCCAGGCCATATGGCTTTGATGGACCCACCCAGTCATAAATCCCACCAGTCCCCAGGCTGTAGCCCTGAATCTGCTGTAGCAATTTAATTTGAGCCATATACTTTCTGGGACAGCAATTCCATACTTATTTAAAGCAATCCAGTGAAAAAGGAACTGTCTGAACTTAGACACTGACTTCAATGAAGATTTTGCCTGTGTATGCACAGCAGAACTGAGCTATTAACTGCTGATAAAGGACTGGCTCTTTGAAATATATTTTGTACTTTGATGTTTTTTTTAAGAAGGAAGTTAAGAGAAGTTAAAAGAACATTTAGATTCAATGATCAAGTATTCAAAGCACTTAGAAGTTCTCAAATTAAGGTGGCATTTAATAAGGCGTGGGTCACTTACATACAAGTTTAAGGCTATACTTGGGAATAAAACCAGTCTTCTACTTCTGTGCCATCACAGTGTTCTTTGACTCTTATAAATCTCATTCATCTACACGCCTCTTTTTGCATGTTTATTCCAGCCTCTTTCAAATCTGCAGCTTTCTATATTAGTTAGGTTATTTCTTCCCCCTTCTCCTCTTTTATGGCAAACAGTATGTTCTTTCCAGTCTAGTAAATATCAAATAATGTCAGGTGAGATATGTGTCTCTCTTGCTCTTCTGGGAAGGTACAAGATCAACCCAGCTGTTGTATCAGAGCTGTATGAGGGTGGAGCATGTTCAACGCCCTGAAATTTTTTGAAACTCTGCAATTTTCAGATATATATACTTCAGCCAATTGTAGATAGATTTTCAAAGGGATGTCAAGGAATAATACATTCTTATTCTCTGTTGCAAAATTTTTAGTCTCTTATTGGGAATATTCTATTTTCTATAAATAATTAAACATCCCAGCCAAAGCAAGTCTGTTTTTATAGGCCCAATGGTTATCACATTTCTCTGGTCTACTGTTCATATCCCTGTTTCAATCTAGACAGCACAGCAACTTTTAATTTGGTGTTCTAGATATCAGGTAAATGATGTAACCAGCAGGCTTTTCTCACATTTCAGTGAAAACAATTCCAGGAGATCATTTATTCGTTCTAATGTCAACTAAGCAAATTTTCATTTCTTGGCCACACGTGGCCTTGAAAAGTGTGCCTTCTGGTACAGATTAGTATTAGTGGGAACAGTTTGAAATCAGTCTTATCATCTTACTAGAAGAAACAGTCTTTACTCCTTAAATGTCTGAAGATCTAAGTTAAAGTCCTTACTTCACAAACACTTGTATATCTGAGCTTTAATCAGCTCCTGTAAAGCATGTTTTTTTCTATTGCTGTACCCATCAAGCTTCAAGTTCATTTTAGAAGATCAGTATGCTATATCATAAGACAACAAAACACTATGTTACAGCCATCTGTGTTTGTTCCTTGATAAACAGGAGGAGGTTTTTAAAAAGGACTTTTGGAATGCAAAAGAAGTTCCCAGCTGAAAACACGATTAATCCCCCAATGCTCCAATGATGAGATATAGAATAACAGAGGATGACTAGCAGACAGAACAGAGGATGTCTTCTCTTGTGGACACACATAGATGCCATCTGGGGTGCCCAGTTGTCTCATTTTCCCCTCTGTATTTAGCTCCCAATGTAAGAGGGAAATCAAAGAGCAATGATCACCTGAGAAATGGTTGCACTACCTGTGGTATCACCATCACCGAGCCATGTGGGGATAGGCTGACTGAGCTCTTGCATCCTCTGGCTTTGTCAAATGATGTCAAGCATGGAAAGATGCAAGCATTTGCAAGGGAAACTTTTAGTTCTGCTCAACTTACTTGAAAAGAAACTTTCGAGATGTTAGGGTGGAAGAAGGTGAAAAGAGAGGGAGAAAATAAATGTTATACCTCCCATATGAGTTTTAACATTTGTTTAATCAAATGATGCTAAAGTACAGGTCACTTGATTTATAATTTTTGTAGCGCACACTTTCTTGAGGGAAAACACTCGGAGACTAGAAGCTTTTGGGAATAATATAGCATAATCTGGAAAAAAGTTGGTGTGTTTATGCTGTGTTTTGTAACTGACCACTAATTCCCCATATTAGTCTGTAGTTAACTCTCTCTTTGTTTAAGTGTGTAATGGGCTGCTGAGTCAAATATTTTACTGAGTTCAATTTATGATAAGTATGCTGGTCAAATGCTCTGGTAATGTGCATTAAATGAGTTGCAAAGCAATGATTGAGTTACATCGCCTTCCCACTGGAGCGCTAGTAAAAAACTTTATACTTTACAAACTATCATGACTCTGTATATGTCACATGAAATAAGGTATTAAAATGTTTTAGAGAGCTTTAAAAATTTTATTGGTACTTTTCTGGTATTGCTCCACCTATAAAGCTAGACTTCCTTAATTAGTAAGGGTCTACGCTCAGGAAAAAAAATACAAAATGTCTGAGAAGCATTGGACCCTGTAAATTTTAAATATCCCAACTATCGTAGGTTTTGCTGTCATACAGCTAAATAAAGCACAGTTACACCAAGTGGTCATCCACCCTAGTGAGAAAGTTCATACAGATTAATCAGTATATTCCTTTGGGGTTTGTGATGTAATTTCAAAGTGACTTAAGTTCTTGGTTTGGGGGAATTATTTTATTTTTCTCAGGTTCTTTCTGCATATTAAAAGATCACTGCATACAGAAGAGTAATTAGCTATTATATACATCATAATAGTATCCAGTCAAATCATTTATAGCTGTAGATGGATGGATCAGTGGCACCCTTGTGAGAAAACATTTCTCACAAAAGGAAGCAGTTGGACATTCTAACTGATTAAAAACTCACAGAGGAGCATACAAATTCGATGTCCTAGCAAAATCAGGCAGTCGTAGTTTTTTCAAGTGCTGGCTACTCCTCTGGTAGTTTGTCCGATGGACATACGCTTGAACAGAGCACTGGAGCCCTGCACACTTCCAAATGAGGCCTGGAGCCATAGATGTCTGTGCTGATCTGCACTTTAACCCTTTCTTGCAGCTGAATTTTTCTGCCTTGGCAAGTACCCAATTTGCAATGTATAGATTTCTTAAATTGTACCAGGGACTTAGCTATGCTGACCCTAATGCACAAAATTTACAACCCTGGAGACCTCCATAAAACAGCTTCTGCTCTTAAGGCCCATGAGCGGAGCGAGAAGAGGGCAAACAGCCATGCTAGCCCTCGCTGAGAGGGGGCAGTTGACTGGGATAAGGCTGTTGAATAACGGGGAAAGCATAGCTAGGACCACCTCTCACCACAACACCCTAACTGCACTGGAGCACTGCTGTAGGAGCTTTTCTTTGCTCTGACCCTAAAGAGCTGTGTCTCAACTGTGTTTTCTTTTTGCTTATTGATGATACAACTTACATTACAGTCCCATAATGGTGTTTTGCCGCTATGTGTTTAAATGATCTTATTCTTTTCTGCATTAAACCAGCTCGCTACCATGGTCTCAGTAACAGCTACTAAGTTTCTTTCTTTCTTTCTGCCTCTTATTTAGGTTATAACCTTATATAGGTTATATAACCTTATTAGGTTATTTTCTTCATCTAAAAAAGTTAGGCAAATTCAGAAGAGTGGGAAAAGGCACAGGGTACCCTTTCTGCTTCCCTCTGCAGATTCTCGTGGCTGCCTCTGCACCTGCTCCTCACTCATTTTTAAGGCTGAGATGCTACAGAGACTCTGAAGCATCGCCCAGGTTTCACAACAGTGTGCCATCTGAAAAGATCCAGACAAATGCTGCTGCTGATTTCTTGCTTAGGATACCATGGCTGTACAAACTACCCTGAGGAAAAGCAACTAGGATAGTGGGAGCTGTACTTTAAACAGGCCCTTTGGAGGCTACATCTGCACTACAGCTGGCAGTGGTTTGACTGCAGAATAACAAATAATTTTAAAGTCACTGGTGAGAGGGGGATGGTACTTGCTGCAGCAATGAGACGCCACAGCTTTGGTTATAGTTGCTGCTAGCAGTACTCTGCTGTTATGAGGACCTGAGATTAACTCTAGCTCTAATATATTTACATACTTCCGATTGCAACAAGGACAGTAAATGGCAGGACCTGAAAGTGGCTTAGCATTAGTCTAACAGCTGTCCGAATATCTCTCTAGAAATATGGAACCAGCAAATTTTCTGTGTAGATTATGGTGGAAGCTAATGAGATTTGCAACTCACTATATGTATGAAGAAGGATCTTTAGCCTGATGTACCTGAAACTATCAAAGTTAACACTTAAGATCTCACAGTATTTCACCTCTGCATGCAAGCCTTGCTAATAGCTAAAAATAAGGGCCTGGCAAGAAGCACCACATGATCACTTTGTGCATAAGTGATGGTATAAGTATATAAGCAAAGCATTTTTAATAGTAACTGAAATACTAATATGTATTTTTAATATTTGTGGCTAGACCATCTAGATATCAGTAGAATCCCTCTATGTGGGACTTTGCACTTCAGTTACCGCTTATCTAATACACTTTTGTGGGACCTAAATCTGATTTGAAACATCTGCATCACACTTCTGGAGTGTCAGATGGACACTTACACTTTTCTGTATGCAGTTCTTAAGTTTTCCCCTACAGCCTCTTCAAGGGACCATCTTTATGTCAGATGGTGAAGAGGAGAATATAGTAGCTCCAAAAAGAGTTAGGGATGGCTGCCTTAGCCTAGAGCATAACAAGAAGCAGCTTACAATACAGTTCTTTAAGAACAGAAGTATCCCTCACTCACCCACATCCTCTCTGCAAGACAAATCAAAATTTCCTTTTGCTTTGTCCCACATCCAAATTACTCATCTTTTGAACAAAAGAGTTGTTATTATTAAAGCATATGAGTTCCCAACACAGTGGCAGGTTTTTGGAGGTTCTTTTTTCAGGTCAATTAAGATGGGCAGAGCATTTCATGGTGGTTCTCCTCTGCCTTCAGCACGTATTCCCACTGTAGTTTAATGTGATAAGCTGGCATCGCCTCCTGCTTGCTCTCCTTTGCTCTGCTCCTCCCGTTGCCTGTCCCTCTGCCTCTTTCCTTCCTCAACTCTTACCTTCCTTCTACTCTTGCCTTGCGGCAGAGTCCATTAACTCAGAGATTTAACTCACCAAACCAGAAGACAATTGCCCATGCTTTGGCTGCCTTTGCCACCAGCATAAGGAGCTGAGCTGGCTCACAGAAGGCAAAAATGAAATGGTGGGAGAACATCGTGGGAAATGGGCAAGGAGGGAGGTTTGCAAGGTGGGAGCAGGACTTTCCTCCATGGTAGCAGCGAGAAATTTTCACCTAACTTCATGCCTTCGGGTCTGTCCCCATCAGATGCAGCAACCATGATAGAATCATGTCTCTGATGGGTTTTACGTATGCTATGCTCCAATTCATTGATGAAAACAAGATCTCAGTTTCAACAAGGAGCTGCGAACTAAAGCTATGGTTTGAGTGCCTGGAAAGCAACAAAATTTCCTTTTTTCAGTGTTCCCTCTAGAGTCATTAGGTATTTCACAGTGGCTCCATGGAGTAATAATAGTATCTAGACAAAATATCATAGATTTTTAAGTGCACACCTGAAAGCAACTTTCCCTTCTAATTTCCTCAACATCTTAAGCCTGTCTAGCTGCTTTGCTGTTAGCTGCCAGTATCACAAGTAGCTAATAGAATCATAGGCATCACATGGCACGTGATGAATTTACCATTACCTCTTGTGCATAACTCTGGAAATTCAAAATGTTCACCATCATTGCTGAACATAATTTTGGGAAGCCAGTGCACAGTAAATTTAAGTAGTTAACCAAGTCTACGGAAAAACAGGAAATCTAAGCCTGTGTCATCTTTAATACTAATTATATGTTTAACTGCACAAGTGCAGGCAACTAAAGTGTAGATACCAGATTACAAGGCATATATTCATAAATCCAAACCTAACCCTAAGCCATAGTTATCTTTGCTTTTGCAAAATATAAGCTGAGAATGATTATCCTATTTGTTATCTTCCTGCAAGCTATGAGGTATTTTGGGAAAGAAAGTAGTAAATTAAATAACTTTATTCCACTGAAAATGCACCATATACTGCTGTAAATACTTACTAGGAGAAAATCCCTAATGGAGAAAAACTAATTTAGAAACTTTTTCTAATGGGATTTGTTTGAGGAACATGAAAAGATTGCCACGTAACAACCCTCAGTTGTAAAAATACGGTGGGTTAATGTTTGGTAGTCAGATGCAAAGTGACTTCAGTGCTTTTGGGTAGCCAGGCAGCCCATAAATAGGATGCGTAAATGTTTAGGCACCCCACTAACTTCATGTATTCTATGATTCTGTCTAAAGGACCCGTTTCATGCAAGACTGCTTTTTCTGCATTAGACAAACTTACTGCAGCTCAGAGTTCTGGTTTTCAAGGCTGATGGATATTTGGAGATCCTGTTGACATCTCCGCTCTTCAGCATTGCCTGTCACCACATTGTGGGGCTGTCAGTATGGCTCTGACCCTCTGTCGAGTAACTCAGAGGAACCACAGGCTAAGTGGGTAGCACTGACAGGTATGCATTGATGTGGATCTCACTGGCAAATTCAAGTACTATTTTGGGGCTTTCTTTTTAATATTCACAATTCAGCAAGAAATGAACTGGAAAGTGGATAGCCTTCTCCAGTAATATTAAGAGGTTATACTCCTTATAATGTTTTCCTTTTGGAAGTGTGAGTACATGATGCCTTAGCTCGTAATACCCCATATCTTAGCTCAAAGTTGAGAGGAAAACATTGCCCATTAAAACTGTCTAAGTGCTTTCTTGCTTGTTTTGGCATCTGTCCTACAATAAAGTTCCTTACCTGAAAAAAATCTCCTTTTACTCATGTGAACCACCACATTGGCTGGGAGGATGGAATCACTTAGTGGGAGAGAAAGCAGTACCAAAGCCTATGGCCATCTTAAGCATATTTGTATATTTGCATATTTAGACAGAGAAAGGAATGGAAAGCATTTCCCTGCCCTCCCTCCCCCCCCCTTTTCAGTGGCTGTCATTTTGAGCATGGCTAGAGGTGGGATGAGGTTAAAAGTTCAGGGAAGAGAGAGAACACAGAACAACATCCTATGCGCTCCCTATAACTGCAACAAGGGGCTTAAAACCCTTCCCACATATTGCCATATACAGTACTCACCGCAAGTAGTCCCCTGTACTGTCTGGCTGTGATTACAGTTCATTTCTCAGCCAGGAACAGGGTAGGACAGTCCTGAGCCCAGGCAGGCGACTGTGCTTTCAGCACGCTTTGCTGGATGGATGAGACCTGGCATTCCCAATTAGGCCATTCACACAATGCAGCGGCCAGGCTGTGGCATTGCCATGCAGCCCAGCTCCTCGGTGCAAGCTCCGTCCTGCAAACCCGCTCCATTGGCATGGTTGTTCTGAGGTAAGGATTGTGCTCCCTGCCCTGTGCTTGGATGCAATAACCACAAGAAAATTTATACTCATTTTCCGTACATGCTCTTCTCCTTACAGGGAAGCGAAACTTGTGATTTTTTTACAGCTCCGTATTGAAAGGATGAGGAAGGAATGCTGATTTCTCAGGCTTGTGGGCTGCTATCAGAAAGCTGCATTTCAAAATGGAAAGGGGCAAGTAACATCCCATCAGCCGATAGCCAGGAGACCACCCCAGGGAGGCAGGGAGATGCCTGCCTGGAGAGGCAACAGGTATTTGAAAGTTCTTGTAGTGGAAAAGGGATCCACTTTTACTTTGTTTGAGCAGACTTATTCTGACATGGCCAGAATAGATTTACCAACGCTCATCATAAATGACAAATTATTCACGCAGCAAATTTTGTTTGTGGCTGAATGACATTGAAACATGGGATTAGACAATTAGCTTGCCCCAGTTTTGCTAGCCTCAACTTTCTGAGCTTAGAAATAAAACAGTTAGCATAGATTGGCAGCGAGGGAGGCCAGAGCATAGACTTTTTGTATTCCTGTGTTTCACTATTTCCACTTCCAACAGCCCAAACGATAACCTCAGAGACCCCTGCCTTTTATTTCTGCTTAATCTGTATGGGAGGGAATCATGTTTGATTCCAGTTGTCATTGGTACTCTGTATAGTATCTTAAATCACTGACTGAATCTAGTCCTTATCTCAAAACTTTGCATCATGGTATGTCAAAGCCTTCTTGCGGCTGTCAAGAAAACTGCTCTGGGCTCATGAATATCAGCAGCTTTGCGGACAACTATGAAGAGTCTCCCATTCTAAGGAAATCTGTTAAAAATAATTTGATCACTTTCATCTCCAGGTCTCCACCTGCAACCTGTCACATTTTAGCGGGCACTTTATCTGTTACACTGCTCGGCAGCTTCTTTACCACAGTAGGGAAGCTACTAGCATTTTTTTTCAGTCAATATTATCGAGGTGTTTTTTCATTGATAAAAGGAGATTTGCTGTACTGAAATAGCAACAGTAAGCTTCTAACAGGTGCTGTGATAATTGTTCCTTGTAGCAAAGATCTAATTCATATGATAATCTGTCATCGTCTGGCATTTCAGCCTAACTGATTTTTAATGCTATATTGATCTCAGCTTCCATAATTGGTCTCTTCAAATAGTTCATTTTATTTTTCTCAGAGAAAGGGGAATTGCAGGTTTTGCTTCTTTTAGCCTCTATTACTAACTGGTATATGCTGCCACAGAATTTAATTCTCTAGAATTATTTTTTTTTAAAAAAAGAAATGGAATCTGTATTTCTGGAGCCTAAATTAAATATAGTCAGCTTGCATTTGACCTTGAAATCCTTATGTAAGCCAAGATTTCTTACTTGAGAATAGAAATTTTAATAAATGAAATTCAATGTTTGTAATTTGCCTATCTTTAAAAAGCAATGATTTCATTACTTCACACAAAGGGTGTCACTCCTCATAATATCTCAGCTGGAAAAAAAAAAGTTGAAGAATTGTCAATGAAATAAAAGAAGCAGAAATGCTTGCAGGCTTTTGTGAATACCTTTCTCAGCTGTTGTGTTCTAACCTATATAAGTCAGCAGCCACAGATGCAGTAGCTCTGCTAACAAAGATGTATGGTGCTCTGTGACCCTCATCATCCCTGTGCATCTGAAAACAGAATTTGGAACTATAGGGTTACTGCAAATGTGGAAAATGGCAAGCAGTCAGCTCTTTCACCAGGCTTAGCAAAATCATAAAGATAATAAAAAAGAAAAGTAAAAACACGGAACCAGTTCTTTGCATAGGAATAGGGAGAGAGGGGAGAATTTTAGGTCATCTAACAGCTAATGTAAACTACAGAGTGGATTCCTTCCAGAGCTAAGCTTGTGATTATATTAATCATACACGCTAGAGCTAATGCTATACATTACACTTCCAGGATTTCAATAGCAGGCTAGAGCTATAAAGGAGGGAAACAGTGCCCAATATTGGGCACACCATTAAGAGAAATAAAGAAGAGGAAAATAATTGCTGAAACAGCTAGTTGGCTGAATACTGAGGAAATAGTGAGTGAGCAATTATCAGTTTGTAATCAATGTGACCATTACTCTCTTCTATAGTCTCTTTTCAAGCACATCTCTTGCACCTGGCACTTCAACGAAACAGCAGCTGAAAGAGGACTCAGTAACATGTCCATAATAGACTGCTCCCCTGCCTTCAGGAGCAAGTGGCCATTTCAATGGCTGCAGATGTTAATGTAAGAATGGACACTGCTAGGTACCATTCTCTAGCCGTAATGCTGGAGTCCTTGTAGTCAACAGCTTGAGTTCTTTAATTCATGATACATTCTTTATGCTAAAAAGTCTCAAGGAAACACTGATAGCTTCTGCTTCAGATGTTCTCAGCAGACTGTGTAAATGATGTGTTGGTTTAGAAGGTCACATAGATGTCCCATATTTACTTACAGTAAAGGCCTTAATTGTATTTTTCTGATGCTGTCTGCCTAAATTGATCTGCATGTCAGCTGTGCAGCTTGCTGAATTCTGAACACAGAAAAAACCCCAACTATGTTATAACTGGTTCTCATTAAACTGCTAAATGGAATACTAAAAGGTAGCTTAAAATCAGGCACGTTTAATAAAGCTGTGTTTGAATTGGCACACATATAGGTCCCATATGTTTTTCAGTTTGCCAGTGTTGCAAGTTTATCATCTGTATTACCTATGCTTAAATTTTACTTCACTCCAATAAAAACAGGCATCATTTACAATTTCTATCAAACATTGCTAAGTAAGTCTATGACCAGATTCATTAGCTTACCGTTTGAGGCAGCATAGCACGGCCATTGAATTTACAGTATCTAAGGAAGTGATTTATGCCATTAGATTAGATAGAGGTCACGGGCATGAAGAGGAGATTTTCTGAGGAAGATAACAGAACTGTACAGAGCATTCACTCACTCACAGTTCATTTTCTGTGTTAAAATTTCAGAAGTCCCAAAGAATATATCACAGGGAAGAGTTTAATCAGTGGAATTATATAAAAATTCCACATTGAAGAAAGCCATGTGATGGGATCTGTTGTAGCAAAGAGTATTTTCATGTTGGCTCATGAAAATTTCTTTGCAGGGAGAGAGCATGGAGACCTCTGCAGCAAGCGTCTCCTGAGGGCTCCCTGCCCAGCTCAGGATTGGGGCTGACAGCCTTCCAGGTCTGGCTGCTTCTTTCTCTTTAGATTCACTGTTATGACTCAGGCAAGGGCAAGTTCCAACTCCGACACAGATCCCAAAACATATTGGTATCCCAGCAAGACTGTGTGATACACACTCATAGCCTGAGTGCCAAAACTAACCTTGGCCACAAGAATTTGGTCCTTGCAACTCCCGAGACATTGCGTTCCTCAGATATAATAGATTTGTTGAAATATGAATAGTAGTTTTACAGATTCGCCTGAAACCGCCTTTCACATTTGCAGTCATAAAAGCCACTCCTCTGATCTGGGACTCCACAATAGCTCCATAGTACTTTGTCTGGTTGCTTACATGGAAACACAACAGTAGGAAACAATTTTATGTAATTTAGCAGAGAGAAAGAGAGCAAAGGAGCCAGCGATCATCCTGCTCCCTGGACTACGATCAGGTAGTGCCTAGAATAAAGTTTGGTCATCTCTGCTTTACAACAGCAGCAAAATTCAACAGGTTTCTACCTTTCCTTTTTCAGATTATGAAGCTGAAATAACTTCTTAGAAAAAAGAATGTGAATTTTAATTAGTAATCATGCCTATGGTAAGATAAATTTATGCTTGCAAAGGCTTCAACAGATGTTTTTCATTGTAATGGCTGAGATCCAGAATCCCTTTACATTCTTATTTTCTTTCCTCAAACTGAAACAAGACCAGAGGTCACTCCTTCATTCTTTTTTTTTCAGGTGGTGGGGGGTGTGTGGGTATCTGTGTGAAGAAAGTGGATGCATGTAGAAAAAAGAGACCTCTAAATAGGAAAAATAAATCAGAAGTACCACAAACCAGGGTAAACTCAGGTTTTCTGAGTGATGCAGACATTTGGAAATAAAAGCCATCTGAAACACTAATTTAAAAAACATCACTACTTCTTTTGAAGTGAGATTTCTCAATGAGGAAAGCAACTTCTTTGGCTCAAGGAAGGTGCAGTGGCACCACAAAGCTCATGCAACTTTTCCAAATACTTCCGAAACCCATATAAACTTATCCAAACCAAAAAGGAAAACATAAAATAAGATATTTGACTCACAAACTAGCCACTAAAATGTCAACTGGTTACAGAATGCTCCACCTGCCAAGGCTGAAATCTAGGACAAAGATCCTGGAGGGGTCAAACTCCTGTAATCCCTACTCAGACCAAAGTCGTATTAACTCTGAAACTCTCCTGTATCATACAACGAGACGAGAGTTAAATGTTTTTTATGAAAACAGTGTGCTTGTGGAAGGTGCCAGAGTGCTAGTCCCAGAAAATAGAAGGCAGCTATAGCTGAGGCAGAAGTAGGACTTGCTTGTTCATCAACCTGCCATGACCTGAGGCCAGGACAAAAAGTTCAGTCTCTCTGCCTGCTTAAATCCCTGGCTTCGGAGCTTTGTGGCCAGCAAGGGTGCTAATCAGAGTCAACTGTGGTGCTGACACACGTGTACTGGGAACTGGGTGGAAACCAACCTCATTTTTACAACAGCATTGCACAGAAATAAGTTTTGGTTGGTTTGGTTTAATGACTTGATTAGAATTTGAGCCAATAATTTACAAGGTATAGGTGCTGTATCCACTGCTGGTCCTCTAAATCACCCAGCTGTGTACAAGATCAAATGTATGTAACAGTCCAGACTAAGCAGTGACATAAATAAGGGCATAAATTTCATGCCAACTTTAAATGAGTAATAAAGTGGTTACAAAGTGGTATGCCTGTACACTGATTTGGCATTCCATGTGTGTACAGAAGCAATTTGGTATGCCATGGGGACAAAATTCAGCCCTGGCATAAATCAATGGGACTCACATCTATTGAACACCAGAACTGAAATAGGACTCAGAAGCATTTTAGACGGTGTAGGAATTAGTGATGGCAGGGATATGTGAAGGGCATATGGATGGGGAACAGCACAGAAGCCGAAAAGAACAGGAAAGAAGCAAGGAGGGAGGAGGGCAGAAGGTGAACAGGACCTTCTCTGTTCTTTTTACTTTTCCTTTTCTTCAACTGGAACTTGATTTTTTCTTTATCCAAACTGTGTGATAAATTGGGGAACAGCTTGGAAACACTTAAAAGCCTTTTAATGATCAGTTAGACCTGATGAGTAACAATCATTCAGATCATTTCTGAATGAGGTCCAGAGACCTCTGCGGAATTTCCATCTGCTTGCCGCAAACATCTTTAGGGGAATTTGGCCGCCAAGTATGCTTGAATCCACATTGTTATAGTCAAGGTGAACTGAGCCCAACGTATAAAGTTTTCTAGACCTAGTTTCCCGCAGCAAACAGACCCTGAGTGATAAAACTACAGTAATACAAACACCCAGACACATGGAATGGAGGACACTGCAAATCTGGATGAAAACAGTGAACTACTAAGGTATAAGACCGGGAGCTGAAAGCAGACATGGTTTTACCAGGTGGCTAAGGCAGCTCAGTTGCAACTCATTTTATCAGGCACACTTGCATCACAAAAAGCAAAGGAGAGCTGCATGTCTCTGCTGCTCCCCTATATAAATTGAAGCATTCATTGCGGTATTTATTATTGTGCAGTGCAAGCCTAGAGGAGACTAGCAAACAATGGTATATGGTATTGCCTAACAGGTTCCAGATTATCCAAATAGTTTGTAAGTGGGCATGAGGGAGCAACACAGAAGTCCTGCAAATTGTCACCATACATTTCAGACATTTATAAGCTCTCAGGTGTTGATCACAGTGGTTTATTTATATACTATGTGTTCAGTGCTAAGGTTTTCAGCACTAACAGGGAACAGAAAGAAGCTTTTTGTTATTTTTTTTGTTAGATTTTTTCAAACTGAACATTTGCTACCAGTTTTAGAGAGCAGGTTTTGATATTTTTAGTAAAAACTTATACTGATGTCACTTTTGAACAAATTTCCACTATGCAAAGCTCTATAGACATTAAAGGCATGGGCATTTGTCTCATCAGTATGTATAAATGCACTTGGATTGTCAAAGTACTCTCTGATAAATTTTCTGAGGCTTCCCAGAGCAGGAAACAATAAAACTGAGGATAAAGTATGGGTATGTGAAAGCTCCATTGACAGAAAACTGTACAATTTCACTACAGTTTTTCTGTGCATATCACCTGTATTTTGTGATCAAACTCAGTAGAGTCTACTTAACTGTATTCAAATCACATCTAAATTAGGTGGCACATTTTCTGAAGTTGTTTCTTCTCAACATACTGAAAGGATGCTTAGAATTGATGTGGTAAGTGTAAATTTATTACAATTATTCACCTATTTGATCAACATCCACCCACATACTGTCACTCCTTGCCAGAAGTTTCATCCACATACTTTGAGAAACACATTTAAAACCACAAGATAGTGTCACTTTTTGCCCCAGTGCAAAACTATTTTCTTCTGCATTACTATAGCAAATTGTAGAATAAATAAAAAGTGCTCTTGGGTTCTTAAAAATCCTCAGGCTTCCAAAGGCTATCAGAAAGATAAATAAACACACATCACAGCACATCACCATCACCCGCCAAAATGCTGATTGCTGAGTGTTATGAATGCATCCATGGCAATGGGTAAAAATTAATAATGGAGTGAAATGATGACAAATACTTTTCCATTGGTATATAGAAGCTTAGGAACTTTTTTTTATATTCTTCCTTGAGAACAGAGAGGATGGAAACTCTGGGGAAGCTCACCTCTCCCGTGGACTACACTTACCAGAATAAGGCTGTTGAAGTTTCCTTTGATTAGACTCAGAACATTACAAAGCTAGGTACAAATGACATCCAGCATATCTAGCTCCTGGGTAGACTCCATCAGAGGGCAAGGCTGGGTTAAATGGTAGGTTGTCTAACCACCTGCTTGAATTGGACAGATCCAGGTTAAAATTTGCGCTACAGTAATCACAAGCATTAGCTCTCTGGTGTCTAGGTCAAGGCTTATGCATGAGCACACAGCGAAGCGCGTGCATTGTCAAAGCCAGGCTAGGCTGTAAAGCCTTTGACACAGTCCCCCACAACGACCTTCTCTCTAAATTGGAGAGATATGGATTTGATGGGTGGACTGTTTGGTGGATAAGAAACTGGTTGGATGGTCATATTCAGAGAGTAGTAGTCAATGGCCTGAAGTCCAGATGGAGATCCATGACAAGTAGTGTCCCTCAGGGGTCCATACTGGGACCAGCACTGTTTAATATCTTCATCAATGACATAGACTGCAAGATTGGGTGCACCCTCAGCAAGTTTGCAGATGACACCAGGGTGAGCGATGCAGTTGTCACACCAGAAGAACGTGATGTAATCCAGAGGGACCTGGACAGGCTGGAGAAATGGTCCTGTAGGAACCTCATGAGGTTCAACAAATCCAAGTATAAGGTTCTACACCTGGGCTGGGACAATCCCCAATTTCAATACAGGATGGGGGATGGTGTGGTGGAGAGTAGCCCTGAGGAGAAGGACTTCGGAGTGCTGGTTGATGAGAAGCTTGACATGAGCCAGCAATGTGCATTCACATCCCAGGAGGCCAACTCTGTCCTGGGCTGCATCAAACGAAGCGCGGCCAGTGGGTTGAGGGAGGTGATTCTGCTCCTCTATTCCTCTCTTGTGAGACCTCATCTGGAGTATTGTGTCCAGTTCTGGAGTATTGTGTCCAGTACTGGAGTATTGTGTCCAGTTCTGGAATCCTCAACATAAGAAGGAAAAGAAGGCTCCAAGGAGACCTTATAGCAGCCTTTCAGTACCTGAAGGGGGTCTACAAGAATGTAAGGGAGGGCCTGTTTAAAGGCTTGTAGTGATAGGACTAGGCCCAATGGGTATGAACTGGAGAGGGGCAGATTTAGACTAGACATAAGGAAGAATTTCTTCACCATGAGAGTGTTGAGGCACTGGAACAGGTTGCCCAGGGAAGTTGTGGGTGCCCCATTCCTCAGGTTTTCAAGGCTAAGTTGGATGGAGCCTTGGGCAGCCTGATCTAGTTAGAGGTGTCCCTGCTCATCAGAGGTGGGTTGGAACTAGGTGGTTCCAACCCAAACTATTCTATGATTCTATGATTCTATGATTCCATGAAATAGTGCAGGGCTATCCTGACTCCCAGAATGCTCCACAAATTCTTGGTCTTTCTGCCATCAAGCAATCTAAGTAGTCACACCGATTCACAGGGCTGGAGGTAACTGGGACAAGAGAAAGATCCTGCAGGATCCCTGACTGGCTCTGTTCTGCATGGCACTATTTCTCTTGTGCAAGATCAGACAGAATCCCCCTGCCAGTGTCACAGGTGGTATTAAAGTTTAGTCATAACAGATAGACCATAGGATAAGAAGAAACTGATTGGCATATAATTATACTAATTTTAGCACCCATGAACTTCATTCAAGAATGAAGCTCAGTGGCTATATGGATTAGATATTTGAAAAGAAAATAATTTGGTGATTAACCTTGAATCTACTGTCCTTAAGCAAACAGATATTCACTTCTGAGAAACACACTATCATTTGTTGAAAAATGTCATAAAAAGGTGAGAATTCAATATTTTAAAGTCCAAGTGCAGCATCTTAATAAAATACTCTGCCAATCACGCAGCAGAGTTCAAGCATCTTCTTCAGATCAGATTGGACTTACCTACAGATAACTGCTGGTTCATTTTCCTTCAACAAATTTATGCATAAAAGCTATCTGGAAGCAACTTCCTGGGTCACCAGCTTAGTTACATGCTCCCTAATAATGAAATTCCTTCATGTACACGTTGTCCCTAAAATAAGAAATATTTTTCCCCTCTGCTCCTACCTCCCCACCTTACTCTGACTGGGAGTTTGTTCCAGAAGCTGACTGCTCAGGTTTACGTTGGACCTGTCCATATCCAGCAAAGAGCGGTGACATAGTGTATGTATCAGAGTTAGTTCAGCTTTAGAGCACATAAAGTTATGTCACTGGCAATTGGGACCCACCAGATAAGACAGATCAGTTGTTATGTGAGAAATAGCTGTGAAAATGGTGAAAAGTCTTTTCTTGCTATCATCTCCTTGTGAAGATCACAGGACAGATGAGATGCAGTATCCAGTTTTAAGTTACCACAGTGAGGCATAGTATGTAGAAGTCTCTGAGGAATCCCTGACTTAGTTTACCGGGAGCAATCAGTAGCATGTTCCAGAGAAAAGTCTTTTTATCTGCTCCTGTCTAGCTAGCATCAAGCTAAGGAACAGATGGTGTGATCCTTTAGAAAAATAGAGATGGATGGGTGAGTTGAGTGATCCAGCATTCCTGAAAAAACTCTGTTGAATGAGAAAGTAACAGCTTAGTTGAGGTGTTCCTCAAATCGTCTTCAACCTCTGAGGTACCTATTAAATGGATCTTCAAAGACCTCTGCAAAGTTGGTCCTTTGCACCTGCTGTAGGTATTTGTTACGCAGAGAGGCTCCTCACATGGTTCCTGTCTCTTTGTCCTGGTGAGGCAGTGCTGGTATGTGCGAGTGCGGGATCAGAACTTGGAGGCTGCATGTCAGCCGTGCTCCTTCAGAGCTACATAGCTATGTAGAGTGTTGCACCAGCAAAGCTCCTGCCATTCTGTGAACTGACCTGTGTGTCTGGGCTGCAGACTGCTGTTTTCTCAGAGGCATATTGCTTTTGAATTCACAGGGACTTAGCTGTGCCCATGACAAGGGCCAGTCCCCCTTCTCATGGGCACAGCTAAATCCCTATGAATGCATGCTGGATCAAGCCCTGTCCCCTTTGCTCTAGGAACTTTCCCTTTCTGGCTGCCCAGCTGAGTGAATGGGGAAGAAAAACACAGGGGCAGAAGCAGGTTTCTCCCAAATGGTCTCACTCCTCTCCCACTTCTTTGGAGAACTAAAACAATTTTTAAAAGAGGGAGTGAGGGGGTGGAGAAGAAGGAGAAAAAAGCAGTTGTCTCCTCTCTGCAGCAGGAATCACAGTGTGAACAGCCACTGAGTGACAGAGTAAGAGTAGGAGGTTGGGCTTAGCTGCCTTTATTCCTCAGTGCATGTGGCTCACAACAAAAGCCATATGCCCTGATCCTAGACATCTTTAGTCTTTTAAGCAGTCTTCAGCATGAAAGTAGTTCTATTAGGCAGTATTAATTATTACAGCATATCTCTGTAAAAAATAAAACAAAGAAATATCTTATGGGTACTTTTATAAAAATAGCTATACAGCTAACCACTTAGACAATGTTTGTAGACAAGAAGAAAAGATAAATTAATAGTCTTTTTGGGGGGGTGAGTTATTTGCAAGGCACTCATGATTTCTGCATAAGCGTTCATTCTTCACAGAGATTGAAAAAGTTTGGAATTGTTCATTTTGACTATTCACTATCGACGACATGCAATTTGTCCCATGAAATATTGTTCTGCTATCTCAATGGGTGAGATAATTTTATAGAAAAAAACCAGCTGAAGAAGGCTAGGACAGGTTTGTGAATGCCACCATGCGAACTGCTGTTCAACAAAAGACATGAGGCAGATTCTGCTCCTATTACTCCTGTATTTCTAAGGGACTATTCAATGCAAGATTGATCAAGTTGTCAGTTACAAATTACATCAAACAAAAACCTGTGTGGCTTATTGATGAGTTTATTTGCAATGCTGTGCTTTCTGTTCTTTGCATATTGAATTTGCTTGACACAATGAAGCCATATTCTGGTACTGAGCAATTTTATATACATTTAGAAATAAAGCTCTAAGGTATAGTTCATTTCCCGTTTTTCTTCCTCAGGAACAGCAGAAGTCTGCATACTTCTTATAATTCAGTTATATCACTGAGCAACAGAAATGTCTGATGGGAACTTTTCCATTTTAAAAAAAGACAACAGCTCAAGGAACAAACCCTTGAAGTAGAAAAGGGATTTTATTCCACATATATATTTTGGCACAGACAGCCTAGTTGATTAACAAAACTGATTGACTAACATATAAATCTTATTAGTAAAATGAAAGGAAACTCACTTACTTCTTATCCTTGCACTTTAAGAACACTGCTCACTTTAATACATGAAGACAGAGACCTGAGCATTTCCGTAGAAGCAAATGATAAAAAAGCAAGCTCTATTTTGAAAGGTGCCTCAAATTTTGGAAAGAAAATACAGCTGGGCCCTCTTCAGTCTAGTCTGTTAACTAACCTCCTCAGGTTGAAATTCAGCCTTTTCCTATAAGCACTAGGCTTTTGTAGTGTTTTCTCGACCCCTAGTCAGCCACCCAGCTCACTAAGTGCTTGCATATGCATAAACAGAGCAAGGCATCCTTCCCCTGTCTGCCCCTCTAAAGCCTCAAACGGTGAAGTAAAGGGGAACCTTTTAAGCCGGGTTTTAATTAGTACCCATTGTTCCTTGGCTGGCAGGACAGGCAGAAAGGCCCAGTGATTTGAAAACTTCCATCACAGTGGGAATCTAACTTTGCAATTGAATCAATCTGCAAACTCCACAGGACTTGTATGCTGAAAATAAAAAAAGAGAGAGTAGACCAGGGCATTAATTATAGCAGCGTACTCATACAACTACATTTAAGGGTCTGTGAGCATCTCTCTCATATATTTTAAAGAGGAAAATAGAATCATATTAATTCACTAGAGAATGAGAGCTGGTCATACAAGTCTAAACATAAAAGTGAAATTCAGCATTAAGTCTACCACTTGATCTTTAACTTGTAGCATCTGCATTACAGATGGTTATTTCTGAAGATGTCTGAATGGCTAACTGGGAAAAAGGGATTTCAGAAGGAAGATATTCTTTGGCTTTATTAGGCTTGGTATATAATAAGCAGGGGGTTAGGTTTAACAGAAATTCCTCTGCCTTCAGCAGAGGTGTGTGTGCGATGATGCATGACATGATGCAGCTGTTTCAAGAAAACCGGGCTGCAATCCATTGACTCGAATGCCCCAGATAAGAACTTGTGCTGGAGACTATCTTTTCAGATCTAAACAGGTAAAACCTGACTGACTTATTTATGGTTCTGCAGCAGCTCAGGCAGGGCTCACCCTCAGTTCCCCTGGCAGGCAATTCACCTCATCTTTTCAGCTAGTTACTTCAGCAGTGGGCTTCTCCCTGCCTTTTCAGGGACCAAACAGAAGTATACCTTTCGCTCTTACATCAAAAAAAAGGAAAACGATCAAGACCAGTAAAAGCAAACTATACTCAAGCTTATTTATCAGTAACATCTATTTTACAGATATATGGAGAATGCAAAGATTTCTATCTAAACAGACGTAGAAAAGAACGACATGAAGTAACATCTCATCTTGTAATAGTTATGTTCTTGAAAGATTCATTCTGCGTATTTGTTTCATTTCTTTGTTGTGTTTTAGGAGCAATAGGTCCTCTATTTCACATGAGAGGATGCATCGTGAACAGTACTGTTTTCAAGACAATGGCCACTATAACTGAGAGACAACAGAACACTGAGAAAAATCCTGTGAGTTAAATTTTGGAGTGAATAAAATAATTTAAAATACTAAAATAGAAAATGGTGGGTAATAAAGAAGTGTTCTTCACAAATCTATTTAATGTTAATTTAAGCAGTCAGTTCTATGAGGAATCATATCTGCTTTTAGTACTAAAAAATACAATAAGTTTTTCTCATCAGCACAGGTTTTCTTACTGACAGCAGCTAAGACTCCCTGATATCAAGACAGCAGAGGAGTGAAAATGTCTGCTCTGTGGGACAGATATATTTATGGACCAGTTTTAGCTGCCTAGAATGTGATCTGAACCAAAACATGGACATAGCCAGAAGCGATGTGGGAGATACATGCAAAGCAAACCTCCTGCTGATTTGAAGAATGCTTTTTTAATTGCATGTTAAATGTATCTTAGAAGTCCATGAGATATGGCAATGCAAGTTTCAGAAGCTGGGAAGAATCAAGTAAAATTGTCTAAGTAAAACCAAATATCAGAAGTAAAATCAGCTTCTGTGTGAATATGCATACTATTCTTTCCCCATTTCTTTTTTCACATTTGATGCATAGGATGGGCAGAGTTCAAACAATGAGCAGCTACGCAATATTTGTGCCTGCAGGCCTTATTTACTATACACAATTCATATCCTGCTCTGAAGACAAAGTTATTAAATTCCCCATGAACTTTTCATGGCTCTACTCACAATATTGTATCTAAGAGCTTTATGAACAAAATGAATTTATTTTTACAGCATGTTTCTGAGGACAGGGACACATTGCAAGAGGGAAGTGTTATCATTTCATAGAGGGGGAACTTAAGGTCAAAAAGCCAAAAGTATTTTAGGTATGTAATTTAAAGAAACAGGACCTGATATTTCTGAGTACTTCACACCAAGAAGAGTTTCCTCTATCCAAAGATGGGTAATCTTGTTTACTTCAGATCCAAGAGTGAGTACTTTTTTTCTCTACAAATCTGCCCACATCCCTCCAGAAAGGCATGCAAAAAATGAGTGACCATCTGAAAAATTTTGTTTTCACTGCGTGGCCACAAATCACAGAGCAACCCAAAATTTAACTATAAGGTTCATTTTCCCCTTCTTGTCATTCCTGCCTGAATTGCCCTTGGCAAACAGAGGAGTCCCACAAACAGCAGTGTCTTTGTTAAATTGCTATGGTTATTTCTCAGAAAAAGTCTAGCTTTTCTCTATGGTAAGGATGATGTTCTGTGGGCTAACAGCAGAATCTGGATACCTTTGGATACCTTCACACTTAAGCATTTACCTTACAGTTAGGAACCAAGCTCCTCTACAGTCAAGGAAGAGAGTTAAGCGCCTCTGGAGTGATTCTGAACACCTCAGTGGGATGGATGGCTAGTGTCAGTGTGGCCCTCCCTGGATGGCCCTACTAGCACACTGAATTGGAGGAGGGTAGGAATGTATAGTCAAGGTGCCAGGGTATGTTGGACAAGAGAAAGAAGTTTTGCAGGCGAACTACCTTCCGGTATTTTTTCATCTCATTTGTTGCTCAGCTATGCAACATTATATTCTTCCAAGCCAGTATTTAAAAGAGAAAATACTTTGGGAATTTACTCACAAAACTCTTGATTCACAGAATCACAGAATCATTTAGGTTGGAAAAGACATTTAAGATCATTGCGTCCAACTGGTAACTGAACACTGCCAAGTCCATCATTAAACCATATCCCTAAGCACCACGTCTACACATCTTTTAAATAAACCCAGGGATGTTGTCTCAACTGCTTCCCTGGGCAGCCTTTTCCAGTTCTTGACAACCCTTTTGGTGATGCAATATTTCCTAATATCCAACCTAATCCTCCCCTGATGCAACTTGTGACTATTTGCTCTCATCCTATTGCTTGTTATTTTGTGAGAAGAGACCAAAACCCATCTCACTACAACCTCCTTTCAGGCAGCTGCAGAAAGCAATAAGGTCTCCCCTCAGCCTCCTTTTCTGAAGACAGAAGGCTTCCCTTCTGCTCTCGTATAAAACATTGCGCTGGACATCCCCAGAACTGGAAGGCTTAGTGCCATCGCAATAACTTCTGATACTTGTGGATATGGAAAACCACTTGCTGCTATGGGATCTGCACAAGCTGAAGCACATCCAATAAGGCCAGCTGTGCTGTAGGCTGTAAGAAATTGCTGTGTCCTGCCTGCAGACAAGTGAGACTCAGAAGCACTATGATCTTTCTTATCTCCACTGAAAGGGTTATTAGGCACTGGTACCAGCTACTCAGGGAAGTGGCTAAGTCACCATCCCCAGAAGTGTTTAAAAGATGGGTAGACGAGGTGCTCAGAGATATAGTTTAGTAGTGGACAAGCATGGTTGGACTGAATGATCTCAAAGATCCAACCAAAAGATTCCATTCCACTTCTAGAGAAAGGCATGCACAGATCTCTGTTTATTCCCCACCAACTTATCTACCCTCCATCCCAGTTAGGTCCAGTTACCTCAGGTCCAAATATCCTTTACCACCCCAATTCCTCTTGCAGTATTATTTTTCAACCAATTTCTTTCCCTCTTTAGTTCTTGTTGTCATCTCTTTCTAGTTTTCCTGTTGTGGCTCAGCTGTACAAGCCTTGTTTCTTTTTCATTCAAATACACCTTCTTTTTCCATGTTGCCAGGACCTGGCAGGAAATCCTTAAGGACATAGTTAAATGGATTTGCTAGCCTGAACAGCCCAGAACAGTCTACTGCAATTACACATCCAACTGAAATGTAAAAGTATTCCTTGGAAACTCTTGCCAATAGCTTACAAAGTTTCATCTGAGAGTGTTCAAACTACAATTTAAAGAGGCTTAAAAATTGGCCAGATTTAGATAACAGCATAGCGCAGCTCTTTTCTGACACAAAGCTAGCCTGAGCCACTCTCACCTTGTGTCAGAAATGTGATTCTTTGGTGTTACAGAGGATGGAACCATTTCATAGGGACAACTGAATGGTGTTTACCTAAGAACACCCTAAATGCTAAATGTTACCTTCAGTCCACACCCTAAAGTTTTTTCCTTTTCTTTTCCCCTCTTTCTAGGCAATTCAAATATTGGGAGTCCCTATGATTGCTCATAGGAGGTGACATGTGGCTGAAAACCTGGTTCACATGGGATGCAAGAGACTTGAACAGCAGTTCCAGTGAACCTGATGTGGAAAATGGATTCTGACTCAATAGTAGAGAGTCTTAATGGATCCTGACTCAATAATGGAGAAACTCACAAAAAGAGGGGTGGAAAGAACTTTCTAAAAAGCAAATGCTTCAGGCACACACACAAAAAGTTAAAAACCTATTTTCTGTAGAAAAACAGTATCAATAGAAAGTGTTTGAACAATCCTAATAACTAGCCTAGTAAAATATGACTTACATTGACTTTGACTTTTCATGCCTTAGTCACAAATACTCCTCTTTTCTTTCTGTCTTATTTTTAATTAAATAGAAATTTCCTACCACATTGTCCAATGGTAGAGGAAATCACATGAAACTCCTACCTTTCCTTTGGGAGAAAAAATGCTAAGGAGTTTTTAATCTTTTGCTCTCTTTCACTGCAAATGGCAATGCATGTTTTTACAAGTCAAGGTCACATTTATCTAGTTGTCATAGGGAATAAAAACATATGGGAAATCAGGCATATAGCATTTAGTTTGGCTTTCTGGGAGAAGTAACACACAAGAAACCCTGTCATGAAGAGGCTGTGTTTAGCCAACCTCTAGTACCTCGAACAGTTATCTTTTTTGGCACTCACACTTAAACAGAGTAATGAACCTTTCCTCTCCTTAGCTGTAAATCAACACCATCCATGTGTCCCTTAAAAAAAACATTAACAAATTGTATAAATACCTGACCAGTCAATAGAGGATTCCCATTTCAATTGCCCACGGAAAGAAAAAAAAATTCTTTTTGTAACATATTCAGAGCAAGTTCTTGTTGTGCATTGCAACCATTTTCAAGATAAATATTTCATGAGACATAACTGACTCAATACTAAATGTTTTCTGGGAAAAAAAATAACAATCATATATGAGCCTATGAGCTCTTAATGACTATTGTCTCCAAAGCAGGAATTGAAAGAAGCTGGAAAAACTATGGAAAACATAATTTCAAAACAAAGCTTTCTGCTTTCTAAGTATCTCAAAAGGGCACCTGAGAAAAGCTTTCTTAGCAAAGCAGCTGAACTACTGTAGCTGAGGCTCCCCTAGAGAGAATCTTCTGGTAACCGCCTGGCCTAGGGGCAAGTTAGAAGGCTGGCCTGGAGAGAAAAGAAGCAGTAGTATGAGGAAAAGGCAGTGATAGGCATCATCTGAGGAAAGACCAACATACATTTGCTGTTTGAGCTTCCTCTAGAGGCTGAAAACCGTTTGAAGACATCTTGAATTGGAAGCAAGACAGTTTAATTTTTTCACTGGTAAAGTAAAGAAAAAGAACAAGTTGCTGAACAAAAAAGACAGAGGAGTGCGATTTTTATAGAACTGTGCTGCAGTTTACAAGGAAAATCTTTCAAATTTTGGTGGAGATGATGTAATCTATCACTTTTGATTGCCAGTGTAAGTTCCTAATAACTTCCTTAAATCTAGCTGGGAATCACATGAACCATTGGATGTGTTTTGACCTGGATAATTATATCACCAGCTCTTCTTTCTCTGTCCTAACCCATTCCTGTGGCAATGATTACATACATTCCCCCACAAGTCTGGATTCAGCAGTTCAAAATTTTCCATTGAAAATCTATCTGTATTGAAAAACTGAGCAGCAATGTCACTTCCAAGATTTACCCTTTTTGTAAAGGAAAAGTGGTCCTAGGAAAGAAACATTAGCATTTATTTGCTGTTAGGTAATTGGACAAAAATAGAACAATGACAACAAAATATCACCAATAAAAATAACACTTTAATTGATACTTCAGGCTATGTGTCTGTTTTGGCCAAACACTGAGCCAGAAGGATTCGCACTCACTCCCATATCCTCCCAAATTTTCTTATTTTTGCACCCTGTCCCTAGGAAGAAGTATGCTTCACCTCTGTGGTTAGGGCGACTCCTTCCAGCTTCCTTTTGCACTTTGGCTTGCCCTCTGCTGTTTAACAAACACTGATTTAAGGGGTAATCTGACATGATACTTATGCAGGGATGTGGTAGGGATAAAGGGACCCTGATTACTGTGAGAATTTCTTAAAAAAAATAAATCTCAGTATTCTTTAAACAAAACAGGGAATGAAGAGAGAAAGTAGACTAGAAAAGCAAGTACCAACTTGCAGTTTATGATGAGACTGATACAGAAAACACTGCTTTCTAATGCAGGCTTGCAGTTATGTATCCAGCTCAGTATTTTTATGTAGAAGTGAAGAATCCCATGTTTTCTTCTGGTTGCAAGGAGTGCCGCATCTGACGCACGGCTGTGCAGGAGAAATGACAAAGCTGGTGTTCACATGAACTCCCTAAGCATGCAGAGGGGCTGTTCAAAGAATGGGTGAATTTAAATGATAACATCTAGTGACCTCCGAGCTCCTCAGCAGAAAAAAAAAAAAAAAGAGAAGGAGAAAGAACAAGGATTTCTAACAGTAGTGACAAATTCCTTATTAATGTGTGCAGAAAGCCTCACTTGTAGTACTGTCTTTGGTGCATTGCTTTCTGACAGCTCACGCCAGAGCTATATTGTAATGTTAAAAGGCTAAGTAGTCAAAAGGAGAGAAAAAGGAGTCAGGCAGACTATTATAATAACTCATATCAGCCTTGTAATACTTTTTATCACATGCTGTTCATAAGTCGTAAAGGAAGAAAGTTTGTCACATGGCCCTATGTTATATGATCATTCAGAGATAAACTTGTCAGATGTGTAAGCACAGAGGATATCTCGTTGGCTGCTGCTGGAAACAACTAATTAACATAAGCCTTCTGGTTTGAGTGTGCTGGACGTATCAATAGTCAGGGTCAAAATACCTTAGGAACCTAAGACACGTAACATTGCATAGCTACCTACTTATTTCAACATTACACAATCTATAGGAAAAAAGTCCTGTATGCAAAGACAAAAAGAACAATGAATTTCTTCTAAAGTGTAAAAATCACATCTATCTCTGTAGATTCATTCTCCTTAAATAACGACAGAGCAGATGCAGAGAAATCATTACGACTCTGCCCACATGTTCAGGCAGGGACCCAGATTCTCCAAGGACAATGTGCTTCAGGTGCTTAAGTGTGACGAGAGGGCATAGCCATGATATTAATTTCACCTCCAAAGCGACTACTTCTTCCAGCAGCTGCAAAAGGAGATAGTTAAGCCCCATTAGCTAAATCCCAACTGTACTTTGGATGCTAATAAATGATGTGGGGTAGCTGTCAGACAGTAATTCTTCCTCCTTGGAATCAATACAGCATAAATTGCCCAACACTGAGACTCTGTGCTGAGGGGAAAGTCTTTATAGGTGAAGCATGAGGTAAGTGTACAACTTTTAATCTTTCATCCCAGCAATACTATGTCTATATTGTGCTTTCAACTATGGGCAAGGGAAGGTAAGCAAGAGAAAAGAAGAAAGAGAATTTGTGTTGAAAATGAAGTGGAGAGAAAAAGTTTGTGGAGGAGAGAAGAACCTGAAGACAACATGAATAAGGAATCAGAAAGCATGGGATAGGGAACACACCTCACAGAGGGACAAGGAGCATTGGGGGAAAGGATGCAGAAGCAGCAGCAGTTTTATTGGGATTAAATATATGTGCGTAAAGAAGTCAAACTATGTGACTTGTCCTTAAAGTGGGAATCTCAAACACTTATTGATACGAAATCTTCACTGAATAGGCATGTTTCTGGTCATGTTAGCATGAAGTCTAAATCCAATTACTGTTTCAATTAATAATTTGCAAATAAAAAGTATTGCAGATAAAATTTGCACATAACACCAATGTTAGAATATATTAATGGAGACAGAGCATGCATACAATGCGATCTCAGCTGCTGGATAAGGCAGTCTTTTCAAAAGAAAAAATTGCTATGAGTTTTGGCTATTGCAGATTTATAAACCTATGTCATATGTTAGAATGGTATTCTGAAATTTATTTACAGTAGTATCTTGAAAAGCAACATTTCTGAAATTATTTAGGGTCAAAGTAGGCAACCTAAGTGTCCCGTATGATGTTGTGGCCTAAGGGCTAATATAATCCATGGTAGTGTAAATGTAGGAAGAAAGAGGTGGCGACTTCATTTTTCTCTATAGCAAAGATGAATTCGTTAGAAAGGTAGACATACTGGAAAAGATTGAGCTCTTAAAAGCAGAGTCACAGACTTGTTCAAGAGCCATAGAAAACACTGCACAAGGAAAGGCGTAAATACTCATCAGATTTAGTCCATTAAAAAGAAAATTGTGAATCACTTAACTACAGTGCATAGGTACATTTATGAGAAGAAAATAGAGGGCCCTTTAATAGTCAAGAAGGCATGATAAAGGTTGAATGCTGAAGCTAGATGTATTTACATAAGATTTTATGCAGTTTGGGTTTTCATACAGAATGGGTGATCAACCTCTGATGCAAGAAATTTTATAAATTACCGTTGTTTGAAATCCTCATGCCAAAACGAGATTATTTCTGAGCGATATGATTTTGCTATGTATGTGTAATGGACTAAATCTAGAACAAAGAAAACAGACATGCCATTTTCACAGATAAACTGAAATACAGTACACTTAGACAAAGTTGAAAAACTTTGGAAAATGGTACTTCAATTTTAGTTGTTCTCTCCGTTATTAAAACTTAAGGAAGGTAGACTTGACCCAGAGCTATAAAGCTGAATTGCATGTTTTGTTTCATGCATTGCTTTACCAACATGTTTTTTCTAGCTCTATTCAGCTCAGAGGTAATATTGCGAGATTTAATGGCTTTTATTTACAGGTCTGATGAGAAAATCAAATGATCTTGCCAGAATTTAAAGTCTATAAATCTATCAATTTATTCTTATTAACAAAAGAACTTTGCATGCAGATGTTTATCCACTGCAGTATAGTAACAACTTCTTTTCCTAACAATAATCAATGAACATGTTCCCTCATATATTTCACTTCATCAAAAAAATACTATCTTTATCTGCTTATCTGAACTGCTGAAAAAGCACCTCCATTCATGCATAAGCTATTCAATGAATTTGAAAATAAAGCTTTATGTTTAAATTAGCATCCTGCTGTCGGCTCCTGATGATTCTCTGTCTTTCCCATAAGTGACGTGAATTATGATACTGGGTAGTGTGCACTAGTCTTTCAACAACACTGCATCCTCTGAAGGAAAAATAGTTGCCAAAAGCATCATCAGAGCTGTGGCTATGCTGGCAGCAAATACTGATGATTCTCATGAGAAATTTTCTTAGGAACCTGAAAGCAACAGGAAGAATTTGAAAGTTGGGGGGGTCAATGCTAAGCACTTCGCAAAGTTCTCTTTTTATACTTAAATTCTGCTCTTCAAGATACTCCTCTGTGAGACAAAGAAGGCATCAGACTCCACTGTCTGCTATTGGAAAAGAGGGTTGCCTAATCTGTGTAGGCAGAGGACAGAGCAGAGTCACAGAGTTTCTATGGAGATGGGAATTGGTGAGGAAGTGCATTTTCTTCTGATTCAACCAGTCTTCCTGATCTTTTAAGGGGCCATTACACCCATTTATCTCTCACTGAAGAAATGACGGCATCTTTGGGAGCAGCTGCAAAAACAAGGTTAATTTTGGCCTCTGATGAGGATATCTGGTATACTTTCACCAGGTTCAGTGTTTAGAAGTGCAATTTACAACAGTTTTTCGTTCTTAGACCTGACTGTGTTTGCCAAATATACATAAGATAGTAGGCTGATTTTGACAGCCAGTAAGAGGTAATAGAGAATAAGCATTTCTCGAGTTACAGTATATCTCCCTAACACTAACCATACTATCAAACAACTATATGCTACTCAAACTCTCTGTGGAGCAAGCCTGTCAGGCACCACTACCTCTTTGACAAGCATGCGTAGATAGCAAAACTGTCCGAGTTACTAACTGTGACATGCAAATAAGCAAATTAGAGGTGCTTTATGTGACCAATTGTGAATCTGAGTGATGCCTGGAAAATTTGATTTAGATTCCTACATTTTCAGAACACACAGGGTTACTTGAACTCTGCTTATCTCCCTGTCTCCTCTGCCTATTCCAGGAGAATTCTTTAGGGGAGGTGAAATTTATAGCTAGAAAAGGAAATTGTTTGCAGGAAGAAAGAGGTACAAAGCTAGATTTTTCTTTTTAAAGCCACTTTTTTGGCTGCTGTTACTTTGCATGGATTTGAGGATGCTCCCTTATCTACACATGTATCTTTTGAGAGGCTAAAGGACTTAGAAGAGGAGTTAAAATATACCTTGATGGAGTCATCAAAGAGAAATACATGCCTGGCTTCAATTTAGCTCAGTTCAGGGACATAACCTATGTGGTGGATGACACTTATTTTCAAGGGCTTTTAAAGAAATATGTTTCCCAATTTGTATTCTTATTTAAAAGAAAAGTTTTCGTTTCAAATCTGTAAAGACCAGATGTTTTTACAGTCTTTGTAGCATGAGCTGAAGAGGTTGAAGGGAGCCCTTTGCCTTCCTCTCCCCGTCCTCTCCCTCGGCAACGGCAGTGATTCATGGAGATACGTGAGGCTGGCGAGTTACCTGTCCTCCCTCCGGAGAGCATCACTGCTGCCCCATGCACTCTCCGGCTCTTTTATTGACACCACAAGCTTTGCAAGCACGTTTTGATACACATTTGAATTTAAGCTTGTTTTATTTAATAAAATCGGCTTTCTAGAAGGAAATGTGAAAGTCCTGAGGGAAGGAGGGAGGCAAGGGGAGGAAGCCCATAGAATTTTAAACTTTGGTCCACCGCTCTGAAAACCGTCCCATGAGCTAAAGGAAGGTAAAGGGCCATCGTATAAAATAAGTTCCTCAAAAAACAGAAGGAATAAGAGGCAGGAATTTCCCTAAAGCCATGTAAATCTTGACAGGAATACATATGTGTAGATATATAAGTATCTCACCATGACAGATAACCTATTGATCACAATAGCTTCTTCTGAGTTTTTCTTAGCTTGCAGATCCCCTTTGTTTATAACCTTTTGCAGTTTTGCTTCATTTCCAATAGAAGCAAGGTTGTAAAATCAGTGTTTAGATAATGAAAACCAACCCATACATATTTCAAAGAATATAATTTCATAATTTAATTCATTATACAGAAAATATAAAATTATGGAGTATTCAATTCACATCAGTAGCAACTAATACTTCATTACTATTTTCAGTAAAATATCCTTTTGTTAATGTAGAGGAACGTTTATATATTGAGGCACTTTCATAAAGCATAGAAGAAACAGAATATAACTAGTGATCTTAGTGCTAGTTCACAGGTTCAGATTATATTATTTGCAGTGTAATATTCTATATATTTTGTAACATACATAATAAATCACCTATTATTTACCTATTAAAAGATTTTTCTTTTAGGCTTTACTTACCTCAGATTTTAAGAATTACTCAAAATGTTTTTGAAGCTTTTTTCAATTAGATTACTACCTTTCTTTTCTTTTTAGTAAATCAGAGACATTTCAACTGTGGTAAACATACAGTGATTTGTTTGCCAGATCCATTCTGCCTTCCTCTCTTCACAAGACAATTCCTCAGTTTGCTTGCCAGGACAATTCATGAGCCGCCTTCTCCTTGTGTGAAGTGCATTGCCACATCATTTTGTGGTTATACATGTTTCACACACAAAAATGGGTCCAAATGAAAATACTGAGCCACCACTAGAAGTTTTTTCTCGTGAAACAAGGGCAGTAGGTCTAAACTCATCAAAAGTTATAAAAAAATCAGCAGGTCGGCAGAAGAAAAAAAAGTATGCAGATAAATGTGACCTTTAGTATATAACTACTGTAGCATTTCAAACTCTTCCAACACAGATATTCACAGTAATATCACATCCTTAAGGAAAAGCACTATAGGTTTCCTTTAAAGAAATCAAGGTATCAGTGTGGTCTTCAAATATTGCTTTTGCAGCCCGCACACCTCACATCTGAGGCAGCCCTAGTTTGCTACAATGCACCCGGGAGAAGGCAAAAGGAAGAGCATGGTTCGTTCCCAGAGCTGTTCTCCACTTCTTCTGGAGAGATGCAGATGTGGAACAGCATAGTCCCCAGACAGGGGCTGAAAGTAGTGGAAGAAGGTAAAGGAAGAGAAGCCCAGAACAGAGAACAAGATGGATATTCCAGATATTAGAGCTGCACGGTGGTGCCTTGTAATCTTGAAAAAACAAACAAACAAAAAAAAATTCTTCACGGAAAGAGTCATGGGGCACTGGAACAGGCTGCCCAGGGAGGTGGTCGAGTCACCTTCCCTGGAGGAGTTTAAGGAACGAGTTGATGAAGTGCTAAGGGACATAGTTTAAGGGAGTGTTAGGAATGGTTGGACTCGATGATCCAATGGGTCCTTTCCAACCTGGTGATTCTATGATTCTATGGTATGAGATGATGCCATAGCCATGTAGAATCACCTTGCTCCTCATTATAGGTTTCAGTATACAGATGCATAGACATGGCTGCCTTCTGGTTTACAAATGAAATACTGAAAAAAAAGACTGATATTGGATCTTGACACAGCAGCCAAAATATGTCATTAATCCAAACTCATAGCACTGATGGTGCTGGAGAGCTTAATAATAATTATTGCTGCCAATAATTTCTTCTTGGTGTGACACTAGATAAGCCAAAGCAATAATAATTCTTCTTCATACAGAAATCATAAATGCAAAAAAAAATAATTAAACCAGTCATACTCCAGTCTGATTAAAGATGTGTGACGTGAAAACATATTGTAAATAAGTCAAACTCGTCCTATGCATGACTGAGTGCAGTAAATTTGACATGTCTTTATGTGTAAATATATCTATCAAGAACTAAATGTCATCTAGTTCTGCATTTCTGCTAAGGTGTCAGTCTTAGAGGACAGAGTAGCTTTTCTTTTCACGGTAAGCAAACTCTTCAGGCAGCTGCTGACCTTTACATCTTCCTCATCTCCACCAGACTAGAGGAGGGTTTCTAAGAACCAGCGAAGACCAGCAGGAAGAGTAGATGAGAGGAGGGACTACAGCTCTGAACGTGGCAGAGGCTGGTTTCTGAGGCTCAGTGAGGTATTTCTGCTACCTGTGATGAAGAAGAGTGGTTTTTAGGTCTTTTTTTCCGGGAAGGTATCAGAGGAAAGACAGAGAAGTGAAGCCAAAAAGCTGCAGTGAAACATAGGAAGAAGCAGAAGCAGCCCAAGCAAGGGATACGCGCTGTGTGGCAACTTTCCACAGCTGTGCCCAAGCTTTCCAGTTCCCTTTTGGTTGTCTCTTTTTTCCCTCTCTTCTTTCTCAGCTGGATCTTTTAGCAGCTCCCCTATCTACCTCACTTTTATTTCTCTTTCCTTTTCTGTGCCTTCAGTCCCTCACCTTTCCATTTGTGTATTCCCCTGACAATATTTCACTCCTTCACTGCCCCTCCGAAAATGACCAATGAGTTTTGCTGTCATCTTTCTGTCCCCTTCACTTTGCTATTAAACCTCTGACAGAACTCTTGTCTGCGCAGTTAGCAAGCTCTTCAGAAGAAAACCACTGGATCGTCTGAGACCATGTTGCCATGAAAACTAACAGCAGATCTATAAGCAGTAAAGGTTTGACCCAGAAGAGGACACACAATTGTGCTTCGGGAGCACCTCATCTGGAGTTTATGCTGACTCTGCGGCAGTGCTGAGAAAACCAGGCTGCAGTTGATTTGGTACAACATTGCATGGCTGTGGGAAGATGATACCGAAGGTGGCATAAAGCCAACCAATATAAAGCTAAATTACCAACACTTGAAAATAGAGTTGAATTTGCAGAATTATTTCATATAGTGTCAGCATTTTGGCTTGTGGGGCCTTGGTGCTTTTGATCCAGTAGTGGGAGCCCTGAAGCAGGTTTTATTGAGTTCTTGAATAACAGCCCAAAGTTGCAGAGCACATAGCAAGATGAAGCTTACCTTAGCTTGCTCCTTAGGCACTTTTGGAAGAAGCACTATTTTATTAATAATAGTAGTAATAATGCTAATAATTAACTCTGTGTAGGAAGCCAACAGCCATTTATGTGGTGCTTAACTTATGGAAAATAACCTGGAAACCTAATGAACTTAAAAAACTTTCTGTGACTCCTGGAGGGGAAGGCTTCTATTTTCAGCATGGTCCTAGAAAAAGTGGAGTTCTGTGCCTGAGCTGCTTTTATCTACCAAGAACTCTTGAGGAGAGCAGGGCCACTCTCATGTTGAAGTCGCCCAGGCCACATACTTGTCCCAGCATGCCTGGAAATTGTCAGACAATGAAGGTAAAAGATTGTTCCCCGTCTGGAACTGCTTCACCACCCAGCAGATCAAATTTGTTGATCAAAATTTCAATGTCATTCCTCTGCAATAAATACTGGAAGCCTATAAAATCCTCTAAATAAAAGGAATAAACTTGAACCAAAGGCCCTGCAAGATTAGCTGCACTTATGCTGTGGTTGGAAATCCAGCTTCTGACTAGGTGACAGAGCATCTTGTGGCTTCAGCCTGTTGGGATTTGATATTTGTTTTCTGAACACACAGATGACCAGGTAGCTGACTGCTTTCAGCACACTCACTTTTTCTAGACTTCTGTACCTCTGCCCAAGTTCACCCAACAGAGTTGTACCCACAAGTGCCCTGCAAAGTCTGCAATGCACCTGTGACATGCCAGGCATGTGGTCCTTGCAGTCTGGCAGCTGTTTTGTGATAAGCAATGGTGTTAGTTAAGAGACTTTGACAGAGGACCAAAGTCTCTTTTTCCATTCCGACAATATTTCTATGTGGGGTCAGGAGAAGGTTTTACACAGGGTACCCCTAATTCTATGAATGTAATCTGCTGCTGTGTCAAAGATATCACATAACGTTGAAGGCACATGGGCTTAACTGTGCTGAGAACAAAAATCAGACCTTTCCTATGACTCAGAAGTGAGCTGCTTAAGCACAGACTCCAGAATCCGCAACAGTTCAAGCACAGTCCGTTTTCATACGTCTGAGTTCTTAGACAACAGGGACTTGGCTGGGCTGCACTGTGGGTAAAATTAATTATAGTCCCTCATCATCTTAACTTCACTGAGGGATAACCTCCTCTTCAGAGGGCAAAACAGTCGACTCAAGTGAATGAGCTGTGGCATAGCTCGGAGCCGCAACAAATTCTTACTAACCATGGAGCTTTTTCTAGCAGATACCTGCATCTGGACTGTGGTGCAGAATACAATGGGATTTAATAAGTACCATTAAAACTGGCAGACAGCCCTGCTCCTAGAGAGGGGCCATATATTTAAGAACTATGCAAAATATTATGCAGTATGCATGTGACCAAATTCTTTGTAGAGGAAAATCCCTAGGACTGTGTTAAATTAAATAGGATTATGGCTTTCACTAATCTGTATCCAGTGTGACCATACAAGGGTATTAGTTTGATAATATTTAAGGAATTAGCTTTACGGCAGCAGTGATCAGCTGTCTAAGCTCAGCGACTGTGCTGTTGGTGAGAATGTTAACTATTAAAGACATTGCTATTTACATTGCCTGAATTAAACATGTGACACACACCAGCTGGCAAATTAAGCACAAGAAAGTTATGCATAGGTCAAGGCATTTTTCCCTTTTGAAATAAGTAGAAGGAGTGAATCAGAGGAGGTGGCTTTTGTGAGTAGCACTGCTGTGCCTTACTCTTCTGAAGCTAGACTAATGCTCCCATCAGCGTCAGTGAGGGTGGAAGCAAGCCTGTGCGATGCTATTTAAAACCTCCTCCTTCCGCCTAAAGCCCTTTTCCCAAGTGGCACAAATAAATTGTTAGATAGTTCAGCAATACAGCATGGTACCTAAGCTGGGAGCATTTCTTATCAGCCTGGCATTTGTTTACCAGCAGTTACTCAAGCAGCGGTATTACAGTGCTACAGTCATCTCCAGATGCTGAAATCAGAGGTAACTGACATTTTAATGGCACTCCCTGAAAAAACAAACAGATAACTCTCTTCGAGCCTGTTTCTGCACAGACACACACACACACGTGTATAAACATATATATATGCTCAACTGGAGAACATTAGGAGCCTTCTTAAATGTAAATCCTACTAAGGCAATACGAAAAACTTTCAAAGCAGAGAAGGATCTAAACCACTGCTCAGTTTAAAATTCAAAGACATTTTCCCACTGATCTCAGTGAAATAAAGATTTTCATTACCTGTATTGAAAGTAATATTATTTCAGTAAAAGGATGACATAATCAGATTATTTTTCTATTAATTTTTTTACTACATTTTATTGTGTTAAAGCTATAAAAAGCCTAATGTTATATCTTTAATTATCTTATGTGTATAGATTTTTTACCAGAAATAAAATAAAACTGATAATCAGCTCGCTTGAAGAGGACTCTCACACCAAAAATGGATTATATGAAAATTATGCCTTTTCCATTTTCATTCTGTTATTAAGGTATTCAAAGTTGTGTATTTTTAATAGGAGGGAAAAACATTTTTAATACTTCAAGTGCATGTTCTACAGTCAGCACAGCTAAATGAAACAATAGGTTTAGCATATTCGCACTTCTCTAACATTGGAAGAAGAGTCTTCCCGACGGCCACATTTTTAAAAGAGATATCTATATAAATCCTACTGAGGATAACCGTGTTGTGGAAGTGTGACAGAGCATAACGATCTGAAAATAATGTATGACTATAGTGTGAGTTGCAGAATGATGGCTTATAAGAATACATAGCATGAAATGTAGAGGGTTGGTTTTTAACTCCCAGACAAGGCTTGCAGGGCTGCCAGGACAAAATATCCTTTGTGTTTAAATGGAACAGCCATGCACCAGAGGTCAGTCAGGGACACAAGCATACAAGAAGCCTAGGGCATCCTTCCAGTCCTACAGATTGGGTCTGTTCTTCACTTATCCCATCAAGGCAGACCTAATCTGTCCCACCATACTAAAATCCTCATACAGGAGCAGCTGGCTATGTAATATTAACAGGAAAGACACGATGCACAAAGCAGCCTTATTCACTTGAGTGCTGCAGAGCAACTTCCTCAAGAGGAAGATTCCTTGCAATGGGGAGTGATTTCACCTCACGGTCATTATTACCTCACTTCTAAAAGTGCATATTTTCTCCCTGTACTCTGCACTGGCGAGGCCACACCTCAAATACTGTGTTCAGTTTTGGGTTCCTCTCTATAAGAAAGACATTGAGGTCCTGGAGCATGTCCAGAGAAGAGCAAGGTAAAGAGTCTGAGGATCAAGTCTTATAGGAGCGGCTGAGGTAACTGGGGTTGTTTAGCCTGGAAGAGAGGAGGCTGAGGGGACAACTTATTGCTCTCTACAACTACCTAAAAGGAGGTTACAGTGAGGTGGGTGTTGGGGTCTCTTCTCCGAAGTGATAGGTGATAGGACAAGAGAGAATGGCCTTAAGCTGCATCAGGGGGAGTTTAGGAATGGGCTGCCCAGGGAGGTGATTGAATCACCATCCGTGGAGGTGTTTAAAAGGTGCATAGATGAGGTGTTTGGGGACATGATTTAATACTAAATAGGCACGATTGGAGTTGATGATCTCAAAGGTCTTTTCCAACTTAATGATTCTATGATTCTATGCAATCAGAAGATTTCATGTGCAAATATATCTATGATCCATCGAGTTACTCTCTCCATGCTTCATAAGTTCACAGTGAATGCTTTATCATTAAAAGCCGGTTTCTTCATTTTGTTATTTAACCCACTTTGATTATTATCTTATTTCCTTGACTGAGTTCATTGGTTTGCTACGTGATTAACTGACCCAGATTAAATATCTAGGCAATTTCTTAGAATCCCCCAGCTAATTTTTTTTCTGGCTTGGTCAATCAGCCAGCATTTTAAACAAACGGGGTTAAAGAAATACAACTGCGAGTTGGAGTCTTACCAAATGTCTTTAGACAGTTTCTCCCAGAACCATCAGGAACACTGCTTATGCTTCCTTAAGCTCTCAGTATGCTTTCCAGATGGATGCTTTGGGATCTCAGGTTTGTAAGCAAAACCATCCAACTGAAATAAATGTATGCCTGGACAGGTTCTTCATTGTACCCTGGAGCCACCTGAGCTTATGGCAGTTCACAAGGATTCATACAGCTATGCCTATGCTAGGGCTCTTCTCCAGAAGACACACAAACTGTGTCTGCTCTTGTCTTATTTTTATATTAAAACTTAGGGAAAATTCTAGCCTAGACAGAACAATTTTAAGCTGGAAATACTTAATTATCACATCTGCAATACCAATATCAGATAGTTAAGTGCTAAAATACTTTTAATTTAAAACCGGAATCAGCAAGGTATTTGGAAACCTATAGAAGTTCATTTCACTACATTTTTAAACATGAAGAGATGTTTTCTAAAGACCTGATCCTCACTTGCACCACAAAATCATCTGTCTCCTAGGTAAATTACAACACCACTGCAATGGCATGACAGTAACAGTACTATTAATGAGAAAGCTGTGTGCTGTCAGTGGGAAAGGGCTGTGGGCAAGAGCACCTCTCTCAGTAAGAAAGGACTGCAAAATCGTCATGTAGTCCTTGAATCTCTGCAGTGCTGCCAAGAGTTACAGTGGGTCTCAAGACAAACAAATTCCATTGAGACATAAAATATTTTCTCAAGTGTCCATCTTTCTAAAGTTCAGAGGAATTCAGAGGAGAGAATTTGAGTAACACCAAGCAGTGTTGAACATTGATGTATATTCTCTAGCAACTACTTTATCTGGGGGAAAACAGATTCTATTTTATTCAGATGTAGATGTATTCATATGGAGAAAATCCTCTGCCTCCATGCCTGAGAACCAAAAAAGAAACAGAACAGCCTATTTCCATTAAAAAAAAGCCAAAAAGCCCTTCTATCAAATCGTTTGTAGTGCTGTCACTTACTTTAACAGGAGTAGGCTAGAGGTTATCACTGCATGTCTCATTGTAATTGTTTTTATACATCGAGCATGTTGTGAAGGAACACCTCTATATTTTGGCTTAATTTTTTATATTTAGGATTTTTTTCAAATATCAAAAGAAAACAACACAAGAAATAAAAGAAAAAGACCTTTAGATGTATCTGTGACCTCCCATTTAATGTATCAATGCAAATCCCAAAGACATTGTGTTGGCTTATAATTTATTTTGAACATGGAAAAAATGGCATACAGTCCTATGCATAAACATACACTATTAAACTGAAAGAACGGTCCCTGCAGTGCTTTCAGCCTGGGCCAGCTTGGTTTCTCCTGGCAGTCATTGGGCAGAGTGTGGGAGCTGGCACAGTGCAGAGACAGGCAGTTTGCAGGTGGTCACTCCTCAGAAAATAATGTAATTAGATAGATATGGTATGCTTCATGCCAGCCTCTTCAGTGCCAGAGGGCATTCATTGGCACTTTAAAATTTACTGGCATAACTATAAGCCATGTGTTCTCTTTTCTTTTTGTCAAGAGAATAGGATGCAGAAAGTTAAAAAACAGTGGTACATGCCAATATATCAACTTACACTGAGTTTTAAGGTGTAGGGGGAAAAGAGGCTGTTAATCATATTGTTATAGATGTAGCTTAAAGGCTAAATACACCCTTGCTCTAAATTCACTGACCTTTATTTATATGTCAGATCAATAACAATAAAATACTGGCAAGCATTGTAAGTTTCTCACAACCCTTCAGCAATGCTTTGTCATTCAAAAAGTTAGGTTAAAAATAAAGAGAAGAGAAGAATGAGTCCTCTTAAAATGGATAGGTATGTCAGGATCCAGCTCCCACAGTATAATATAGTTGTTTACTTCATTTGTAACAATGCTACCGTAAACTTTCATGGTGAAAATTAATTCCCAGGACATTAAAAAAATCAATTGCCTCACATAGAGATTTCCTTCTAATGATGTTACATACTGAAAATTCGATCTATATCACGGAATTATGGAGAGGGCTTCTTTTAGATTTATGTGTGTACCATTTAAAGGTTTTACAGGTAACCATCTGCTCAGTCCAACTGAAAATGATGATACAGAACAGAAACAGCCTCTGTAAGCACCACTTGGGTGAGAAAAAGAAAATGGAGCCCACTTCACTTTTCAACCAATATATTCCTTCCCCACTGGCACATCATGTTAGCAGCTGTAACTTCCTAGAACGGCAAAAATCTCTCTGTTAGAAAGCCATTTGTAAATCACCATTTTTCTGACTTTAATGCCATTTTTCCCTGTAAGATTCTTATTTTAGCTATGAGTTCCAAGCTTTCTGAAGATACTGTTACACTCAACGTGAATGTCATGTGTTATGTAAAGAATTTGTTAAATATTCAAAAGACCAAAGCTGAGTAGCAGTGACTTACAGGCATAGTATTTATCATGCAAAATTAGATGAAGAAACCACAGAATAAAACACGTTATTGAAACGTCATTCTTTTGCAATGTGACTTTGGTTTTTTGGAGGTGTACACAGAAGGTAATTCTTCTCAGGAATACAGAGAACAATCTGAAAGGATTTAAAATGTTGTGTCAGTTGCAAGTCACTGTAAGTCATTTTTACTTGTACCATGAAGTGTGGTTTCTCTGAGCTATCTCCACTGGTAGGGCCTCTCTATACCACGATGTACTTACTGGCTTTTCCCCCAGTGAAACTGAACAAAGTATCCCCTGTTCCAGTGCAAACACGATTCAAGCAGTCGGCTGAGCCTAAGGACACACTAATCAACACACCAGGAAAATATGATAAATTATCAGAGATCACTGCAAACAGCACTGTTTGTGAAACAATAAATTCCTCTTAGACAATGTTTATAAATAATATATTGTTCTGAATACTTCAGCAGTGACCTAACATTTACAGAACAGAGATAAATACTGACTCATCTCTGTGCCACAAAGTACATCTTCTACCTTTTGACCTTACAGAAGTGAACCTCTTGGCTCTTCTACACTCTAGGAAGACTACAGGTTTAGAAGGATATGTGAGAAAAATAATGAGAGATTAAACACGAAAGTTAAAAATGGAAGTTTTAGATAAACAGTTGAGGAATTTTGAAGTTTAGAAGTGAAAAAAAAAAGATGGTTAAGCTATCAGAAACCCAAGCCAAATATTAGACAAGCAGAGTAATCTTACTATCTCTCTATACATCAAGATTGTAATAGTTCCACCAAAAGTTGACTTAAAACCATTGTAGAGGAATCTTAGTTGAGACTAAGAGAAAGAATAAGGCACCACCATTATGTTAACAAATTCTATTAGAATAGTTAATTGCCCGTATTTACAGTGATTTCATAATCTCCCATTATGGCAGCTGCACGATGGAAAGAGAGCAGGGCGGCATATGAATTCTTGGCACTGAAATCACAGAATCTATGTTAAAGGCTTATTAAGACTGTTTAATCCCTCTCCCTGCTGATTCTGGATTGTCCCCCATTGTACACTTCCTAGTGTTTTGTCTAACTTAGTTTTAAATATTCCAAGCGATGGGAATGTCTTCAGTTCCCTTAAGAGATTATTTCAAGGCTAATGGATTTCACTGGCAGACTCTTTTTGATGCCCTGCCTGCATTTGCCCTTACTTTATTCCTTTTGATTAAGAAAGCTTCTTGCCTTCCCTTTTTTTGTGTGAAAAATATGAGATACACCATGAATATTAGAAATTCCACCCCTTGCCCTGTTTTTACACTTGCTGCAGTTTTCAAGTGAGGCATCTAGAGGTTTTCCATCCAGATAAAGCCAGTAGCAAGCTGCCAATAATTTTAACCATCAGTGTAGTCATACTCGCTTCTCTGGTTGCTGCTACACCACGAGAAGCGGTTTCCATATGCAGCTCTAAGCCAGCTACTTGTCACCACCCTTTTCCTAGAGGTTATGCACACCCTCCCACCCCTGATTTTCTGGCTGAGCTATTGCTAGAATTGCTGCTTAAAATGAACCAGCTTAGCTAAAGCCTGTTTAAACAGTGAATTGGTGCTCACCCATCTCTTTCTGGCTGACAAAGGCTAGACGACCCTCCCAGCCACATCTCATCTAGCTGATGGTGGAGAGGGTAAGCCCAGCAAGTTAGTGGTAACCTTTGCTGCAGCCGAAGGGGAAATGCAAATACAAACCTCCACATTTGCTGCTCTGCTCCTGATGTTCTGCAGAAACTGGGATTGACAAGTGATAAGAGAAAACTACAAACTGCAAGGAGACAGGCTGAACTTTTTTCCAGACCGAAGGTGCCCTATTAAACCAGGCCTACCTGAGTTTTGCACAAATGTCACCATAATTGTATCGCAAAAACGATCTGCTACTTCCCTTATTTTGACAAGACTATTTGAAGTAAAAATAATTTCTTTTGAAAAAAATGCCATTTTGGGTTCACCATAGGTTCTGGTCATAACTCTGAAAAGGAGGACTCACACGCAACCGCAGGAACCGTGGCTGTACACACTGTCCTTGCAGCCTTGCCTGGCTGAGGATGGGAAGACAAGATTCCAGTCCAACAGAAGAGGCAGGCAAACACTTAAAGGGGTTTGCTTCTGTAAAGCAGTTGAATTGTATTGACTAGCAAAGACACTATGCGCTTTAGCGACAGAAATCTCCAAGATTTAAGAAGCAGAGCATTTTTAACCAACAAAACATATTATCCGTCTCACTAAAATCATAATTTCTCTCTGTAAAATATAAACATTATCAGAAAGTCAAGTATTTAAGGTTCTCTAATGTTCTACAAATGGCTGAGGGTAGGGTGATAAATGTGTTTTTTTCCTAGGGCTGTTCTAAATTACAATGTTTTGCCAACATAACTATGTCAGTTCCTGGTGTGAAAAATTCACGTCCCCAGCAGATATTGTTATGTTTGTAGAAGTCCTGGTGCAGACGCAGCTTTGCCAGAAGGGGAGAGCTTATATTGGCTCAACTTACATCACTTAGGGAGCTGGTGTAACTATGCCAGAAAAACTCCTTCTGTCAGTTTGAACAGCATGTACCACAGGGTGCTCTGCCAGCTATAGTGATGGTGGGGTTGTGGAATAGAGGAGACTGCGATCACTGTTGCTTCATACATTCACTTTTAATTAGCATACTAATCAACATGCCACATTTGAGAAACGCATCTCATGAAAGTCTGCTGCATTAATTGGCATCCTCAGTCTCCATGTCTGCTAATGTATCAGATGCCTGTCTTAAAACAAGAAACATGTGCTACTCAAATGTATATTCTTGGAAACCAGACAGCTAAATTATGACCTCCCTAGGTGTGTTGGCACCTTTGCTGCAGCTATATAATTTTATGGGTTTTTTGTTTCCCTGCTTGGCATCTACTAGTCTCCAGATCTGTATTTTGGAAGTATAGCTCATCCAATCTCTTCTGACTCTGTCAAAGATATTTTTGCATTTTTTGTGATCTAACTAACAAATCTTTTTATAAAAAAAAAAAAGACAAAATGTTTCAGTAGACTCTCTGAAGTGTCCTTAATTTGTCCTTGATGCCCTTTTCTCCAAAATACCACATCAACTGGTTTCACATGACTCAGAATGCTACTCATGCCTGAAAGGTATATAGATAGATACTGATTTCAACAGTTGCTTTCAGTATCAGCTGCTTCCTTCCTCTGGCTAGAACCACGTCTGGCAGTTCTTTCCGGTTCTGTGTGACCTCTGTGTTTATGTCTAGTATCCTGTCTCCATTTACCACAGTGCTGTAATATCATGTACATTGGTAACATTTATGAAAAGCTGAAACATTTCTGTATATGTTGTGCTCTGTACTAAAAAAAAACCCAACAAAGTATTCTTAAATATGAGGATTTTTTTTTAAATTAGTAGTTGCATATTTTATTCTCATTGCCCTAAAAAGTGCAAACTAAAATTCAGTAAAGCCAGTGAGATATTTCCCATGCAATACAACCAGTAGAAGTTTTGCTTAAGGATGCAATAGAAAGGAAAACCTTAAAAAATCTGTCATGGGAGTGTTCACCTTCAGCTCATTTGTATTAGCTCTATCTTCCATAATTAGTTGTTTTAGCTCTACTTTCCATAACTGTGACAGAACAAGTTGCAATAATTTAACCTGAAGAGAAATACATTTTTGTCTGGAAAATGGCAATGGTTCCTGGCCTTTAGGAGAACAGGAGAGACATCGATCATTGTTACTATTATAACTGAATCTGAAAATCCAACACAAATCTGGACACCACCTTAAGAGTAGGGAAGCTGATACCTACCAGGGCAGTGAAAAGCAGCACCTGGCAAATTCCTAACATTATTTTTTCTTTATATAATGTCATACCAGTGGTTTCGGGCCAGCAGCTTTTCCATTCCCCATGCTTATCTCTTTCTAGCTGCAGTGTCATCCGTATGATGCCACTGGCTGTGTCAGTTGAGAGGAATGTAAAGGAGGACACCATGAACACCAAAAGCATCGCTCAATCTCATATATCTCAGCAGTGTGTGCAGTAACAGGTGTGGATTGAGAATGAATGGAGCATAATTCAGTCGGGGTAAGGAAAATGTGAAGGTAAATGGCCTTTACAGTTCTGACTTGTCTGGCTCTGGCAAACAACAAGCAAGGAAAGCAATACTACATTAGATACATGTGGCAATAGCAGCTGCTATTAGAACGTATAAAGAGAGCTGTGGATGCACTCAGAATGAGCAGAAAAAGCCTATATATTTGTGATCCACTATCTGAAAAAAGCTACATGAAACTTATTTTTTAAGTTTCCAAACCACTCAAGGATCTGTAAAAATGTATGTTTATCTACATTTAAATAGAACTAATTTTAAAATAAATTGTACAACTATTACAAATTCATGAAGACAGCAATTCCAGGTTAGAATTAATGCAGAAGAAAAACCCATCCTGAAAGCAAACTGGGAGGAAACTTCCAGTTTTACTGTGCATGAATGTCAATGAAAGGAGCCTGTAATTTCTTTGGATTGTGGAAAGAAACAAGATCACTCTCCTGCTATTCTTTGACAGCCATTTCATTTCCTGAGTGTACAACTTACTTGAAAAGTTTGCTAATAACATAATTAATTAACAAGCTTAGACTCTGAGGCGCTTACTCCTTCCAGTCTCTGATTTACACAGATATGTTTGTATTAAATTGACTTTGTCAGAGAACTGTTCCCTCTTCCCCCCAGAGCTGCTACTGTCCTGTCTTCCCATTCCCACAGTATGGCACAATCAGTTTATGGGCAAACTTGGAAAAGTAATTTAAAACATGGTGATTAGATGCCCCTCTATGTCTTAATTATTATGAGCCAAAATGCAGAAAGATACGAAAAGAGTTTAAGGACAAAGAAATCTTTTAACCTACATAAAGGCTTTTAACATGGAATCACAGAATCACAGAATCACTAGGTTGGAAAAGACCTCCAGGATCATCGAATCCAACCATTCTTGTCAACCATTAAACCATGCCCCTGAGCATCTCATCCACAGAAAGTAAAGTAGATAAACTCTTCAACACCCAGAAGAGCTGACAGTGCAGGCAGGCCACTGTATTACTGAGCTGTTCTCATTGAGCAGGGCTGTGATGTACAGTGATGTTTGGAAAGAATAGCTGAGATCAGCCAATTTGTCAACCTCTCTGCTAATACTGTCATTCGTGGTGGTGTTTGTAATGTGGGCACCTGTTCAAAAAGTAGCGGAACAGACACATAAAAACGTTTACAAAAACTTTTCTGTTCTGTAAACGACATCTTAAAGGAGACCACATGCTTCCTATACACACTGTGGACCACCTCTCATCCCACCAGTTACCAGCTAATATTTCTATAATAGTTATAGTAATTGAGTTTACGAACTCAGTTGAGAAGTTGCAAAAAAACCCACAACCCAAAACACAAACAGACAGGAATGGGTATTTTCAACTTCTTTTAATTCTCTTTATCATCTAGAAATTATACAGTTGCATCTCTCTCTGGCTGACTGGTGTCCTCTGGCTGACGACTGTCAGAGCCGGAGGTACTCAGTGCACTAGTAGTAACCACTGCACGCAGAGAAAAAGGATGCCGAGTCACAAAAGCCAGGCTAGATGTCACCTGAGTGAGGACATCATACTGCAGTGCCTGTGTTAGGGTGCCAGTTCCCTGTTTAACCAAGAGAAAGACACACTTCCAGAACTAGATCTAAAGGGGGAGATTCACGCTTGGATTTGTTTGGTTTTTTTCCATTGACCGTAAAGCAACCCAGGTACCACACTCTTACTCAGCTCTTGCATTTGGCACAAGCCAGGTACCTAAAATCTGGCTAGCTTTGCCTATTAGCCAGTACTGCAATCTATGTGTCAGAGGGAAAATACGAGGAGCCATAAAAGGTGCCTTTCAACAGCCAAAGATATTCTGGGGAACTGTCCCAAGGTGAACTTGCTGTGGGAGTGCAGCTCCAGGGATTCCTGCTCCAACACGCAAACAACATGTGATTTACTGTATCTGTTGCAGTTCTCAGTTAAAAATGTTTACTGCACTCTTAATGTTTTATCCGCTCTGCAACAAAAATATTTTCCAATAAACAGTGTTGAGCTCTGGCTAACTTCATAAAATAGCTGTTGGTGACTTACTGGGAAAAGAACAAATAAACAAACCAAACCAAATAGAGAAGACAGCAGAAACATTTAATTTCCTCCACAATGAAGTTGGATTCCTCCAATTCTTTAAAAGTCCCTCTCCTTTCAATCTTCTCTCTTTTCCCCATAATAAGCATTATTTTAAGCTCATTCTCAGTTAGGCAATTAAGAATGACAAGTTAACATCACTTGGGTTTTGTTTTGTTTATGGGTTTTGCATGGAAATTTCCTTAACAAACACACAACAACTGCATTCTGGAACAGGATCAGTTTGGGTCACAAACACATGATGTTCCCAGGAGGGAGGATGCCGAGGGGGATGCCAAGGAAGGAGCAGGCAGACCAGGGGGGATCACAGCAGGGCTGGTGGCTGCAGCTGCAAGCTGGCAAACTTCTGCTGTGATTTCTCCTCCTCTGCAAGGGATGTTCTTCCCTCTCGGAGCTCCCCGGGGAGGCTGGGTGGATGCTGAGTTGGGTGGAGGATGCAGGGTTGCTGCCCAGCACATCTCCCAGGGCACAGGCAGGTGTGGTGGCCAGCAAGGTGCCCCGAGTTACCCCAAAATGAGGAGAAGCTTCTCCCAAAGCTGCAAAGCCAGGCTGGGAAGGGGTCTGGACATCCCTGTCAGGCTATCGAAAGGCTTCACAGGGTTGTGCTCTCCCCTGGCTTGTGCCCAGCCTGAAGCGACATTCCCCATCTCTGTCCTGCCTGCCACATGCACACCCGTGACACTGGACAGTCACGCTGTAATATTGTTTGCTCTTTTATTTCTGAGGCACCGTGGTGGATGGTCCTTGCAAGTTTGCAAAAATTTCCCTGCCTAAAATCTCGCCTAAAATTATGTCATTTCGGATCACTTTGTGTAGTCTAAGTGAAACTTTAAATTGTTTTGATTTATAAAGCTGTTTTGTCCTGATCACCTTCTTGCACCTTTGGGAAACTCCTTTGGTAATACGCAAGGCCTACCACCCCTCAATACATCTCTTCAAAAACATCGGCATGGTTGATACTGTTGGTTTTATCTTTATCGAAAATACAAACAAGTTCTTCAGTTTCAGAAAAGACAACTGTAATCTTCAGAGTGAACTGCATGTACGTTTGTTCTGGGAGGTTATTCTAGTGATGATGATAGGTGTTCCACTAAGAAATTCAACATACAGCTGCACTATAGCAGCCAGAAACATTTAGCAGATATGTTTTTACAGTTGGTTGGCTTTTATAAATAGCTTGTATATCTTTTCCAATTGCAAATCTCTACCAGTCTTGACATTTTATTTCAGCCATTTGAAGACAATATTCATTAAAAGAACCACAGCTGCTCTACAGGCTGTCTCAACTCATTATTTATAATTAATATCCTTTCATATGCAGACATACTAAAAAAATCTTTTCTCTTTGTCCTAGTGTTTATGGCAGTGATATGACAGACTGCTACTAAATTTGAAACCTGAGGAGTTTATTTTTAGTCTCCAGTGGAGATCAAAGTTACAATAGTCACTTGCTGAAAAATTTTGCCTCTATCAGGCTTATTGGAAGAATTGTTACTGTAAGTACTGAGCAATACCTTTTTTTCATGAAGACTGAAATTTTATAACAGCAAAATAAACGAATACTGGAAAAGTAAGACGGAAAAAATTCCCCATACTGGGGACCAATATAATTCAGCAAACACTGGCTGTAAAACAAAGAAATATTCTCTTTCCTGAGCTCCTACAGGCATGGTTTTTCTCTGATACCTTGGGAGGGAAGCTGAGATGCTGCTATTTCCTGTCTTCCAGTACTTTGGAGGAATCATTGAAGCTCAGTAAGGTAAACCATTGGAAGAACATGTATTCCCATCTCCAACTCACAGGTAGTTATTAGCACAATACTTATATATAATATTGCCTTGACTATTAGCGTCACCCTTACAGTCTAGGAGCTCAATTTTCCACCTACACCAGTCTAATGCTGCTGTACTTAAGTCAACCCCTTAATTTTGGGGAAAGCATACAGAAAAAGTCTGGAGATGTTTAGACTATATCCAGTATGAACCATCATCCCCCACTGCAAAGGTGTGCTCACAGCAATCAAGTTCAGCTTGAATAAAGAGGGACCTATTTGAAAGGATCCAAGCTACCCTCAGACATTTTATTCTTTTCTGCTTCACCAGAATAGTCTAATAAACATAAGATAATGCCGATTAAAGCAACATAAAGTATTATCCATGTGTGCAAAGCATCTGCCCTCGGTCTGTGAGTTTCCCTTTCTGAAGATGTATATACTTTCATCTTTAATTTTTTATGTGGAAATTTTTGGCTAGAAGTTAATCGGATATTTGTGACAGTTTCATATGAATTTTGACCCGTTCCAAAAACTCTCCAGAGGACATCCTACACTGTTGAGTGAAAATGGCTCATATAACTTTTTCCACCCCCACCTTAACATTGACAGGCTGCTGATGAATAACGGTAAATCTCCAATTCCGATTTGGATTACATATGCAAAGCCTCTTGTCTGTCACTTCTGCCTCCCAGTCACAGCACCTGCTGTAGTACAGTTCTCTGAGCTTCACCAAATGCTTCCCAATATCATACCAGGTCATCCCATGACTCTGAAACACATCTCTGGCACTGGCAGAAGGCCACGTTGCTTTTAAAACCTTCTCACTTCTCCCAGCCCTGGAAAAAATCTGCTTGAAAAAAAATGTTAAGAGCTGTGTAGTTTTCCATTTTCATTTCAATCAATTCTTAGTCCATGTGCTCAATCTCTATTTGAGGGAGCGTAAAATACTCTCAAGCCAAAGTCCCTGACAGTTGACTCTTCTTGGATTTCAATTACGTGATTGGAGGCTGCAGGGCTGGGCACAAGGAGGAGCTAAGGAATGACTAAATGAAATAGACCCCCACGATCCTCTTCCAAGGCTAGTGGGAAAGACGTGAGATTATCTTGACACACTTTGTCCTCTCCTACTAGTCAAAGGACACATAGAATTCTCTGTTGGTGTCAGCCTTTCCTTCCATAAATCTTACAAAGCCTTTATTAGGACTTCATTTTTTTTTTCAATACTAGCCTGGTGTCACAGTGGAAGAAAATTAACTCTATCCCAGTTAAAACCAGGACACTTGGCCATCTCCTCACACTCATGCTGCCAAATAATCCTATGCAATTGCTGGATTTATGTGCTGCTCAAAGAACCTATAAGCAACGTTTTTGGTTTTTTTTTTTTTTTTCCCAGAGGAACTAGGCAAAACCATAACTGTTTATTATTAAACCTAAATAATTATTTATATGCTGTGGGCAATCTGCTGAATATGACAAGAGCACATTGTCTATGTACACAGGTTTAAAACAGCATTTTGCAATACATGCTTATTCCATTCCTTAGAGACATGGGAAATACATGAAAGACTTTCCAGCCTGATAGTTGAGAAGCTGCCTTGAACTTACTTTCTCTACCTATCTGCCATAAAATGGGTTCAGGGCACTGAAAACAGTCTTAGTTATTTCAGACTTTTGGCTGTAATCATGGGGTATTTCACAGGGAAAATGCCTGGTGGAAATACTGCATCTGTTTTTTTCCAAATGGGTTTAAGGTATGCAGCAGTAACATAATGAAAAACAACGTTCTTTATTAGAAGGAAACACAGTTTGAAATACGTTTGGCGCTGGGTGAGTTTGCATTAATTTATGATGGGAAAATGATTTGTTGCTTTGTTGTAATGCTTTTTGGATTGATTTTGCAAATTACAGACATGACACAGCAGAAATAATAAATAAGATTAACTGATTTTATAGGGTCACCTTGCCACAGAAATATAATCTAGTAGAAATCAAGTATAGATGGCCAAGTTTCCAGACTTTCTAACTGGAGGCTTTCTATTATTAGGTCTGCAACATTATCAAAATGACTGCAGCTGACAATAAGAGAAAATCAATGTGTATGCCCATGTACATGTATGTATATATGTATGTGTATACTTGCACTATAGGTATGTGTATACCTAGGCACCTGCACATTGGTACTGTAACTTCTCTGGCCTTGGAGCTTTCCCTCAGGTGTTGTAAGGTAGCCAGAAGAGTAACTGTTACTTTGCCCGTGCTTGCTGCTCCAAAACATTTTCCTTGTTGATTTTTTCTAGTAGTTCTCTCTACCTGTCAATCAAATGCAAGTTTCTCCTCAATTTTAGAAATCTTCTTGATGTGCCCCTTATGAAACCCCAAGCATTTTTGTGCTCTGGTAACTGAACCTGTTCTTTCTGTCAATAACTGTTCCATGCACTATCCCATGCCACTGCTGATGCTGGAATACTGTTCCCTTCAGGGTCCTTCCTCTAAGTCCCTATTTATCCTGCAACATTGCTACACTTAGACAACAGCCTATGGTGACAAATTGCCATCAGCATTTAGACATCTCCACTTCTGTTTTGTTTGCTTTATATTTTTAGTCTTAATGATTTTTCTTCTTTAATGCAACCATAAAATATGCTTATATACCAACAGATCCAGTTGATATTTTAAGATCATACCTCCCTGAGAGCATATTTACTCCATTAGTGGACTAAACACATCCTAAGCTTTTCCTCAAAACAGTCAGAGATGTCTTTTTGGTTCAACTTAGAATACAATCAAATGTCAAAATTTCATATTGAGGAAAGGAAACTGGCCGGTTCTGCTCTTAATTATGTAGATACTTGCATTTTTAAGCTAGCAGTTTCAGTACAGAATAACTGTGGGATGAATAAAATGCACAATAAATTGATAACAAGCCCTTATACCAAGGAAATATCTAGTAGAGTATGTATTATTGTGCTTTTTCCTGGGATAGTTGTTACATCTAAAGCACACTTTTGATTTATGTCTTCAAGAAAGGCACATCCAAAATTAAAGGGCAATGTACTGCTGTATCATATGTGAATACCTTGTTACATTACAATAGCCAGGCAAATTTCCATCTGCAGTATTGCAAAGAGGTTCCTGGCTGAACCAAAAACTATATATTTTATGTTTGTTGGTCTCCAAGAGCTCAGCCAGGTAAAATAGTGCATCTTGAGTTACTTCATCCACAAAACGCTTTTTGAAGTCTCACCAGCTGCCTCCTTTTGTTTCAAATGGTTTGGCAGACATTAGGGAAAAAAAAAAATTCTTGGCTATGTTGTGAAACATGTCCACCTCTTCTTTGCTGCAAGATTTCTGTCCCTGTCACTTGCGTTGAAGAAAATTGCTAGCACTGTAGATCTTATAAACTTGCTGTGCTGATATTTTCTGGGAATTATTCAGTTAGCATTGCTGACTGCATCCATGAGGAACCAGGTCAAAGGAAAATCTACTTAGCGTTTTAGAAAAACTTAGACTCAGTTCTCAAGGAACTGAGGAAGTACATTGCTCACTGCAACAGTGTGGATTCTATCTGCATTTAATTGTAACCTCCATTTTGTCATGTAAACTCCCCTGTGGCTTAGGACTTCTATTTTGGATTGTGTACTGAAATTAAGTCTAACTTCTGTGGCTGAACTTCTATCGATCTTGTATGATCTTGATTCAATAAGCAGTGACATATTAAAGCCTGATCATAACAGCATTTCTTTTAATGTATTCACAAACAACGCTACTGCCAGTAAGGGAGTGAAAGAAAACTGAAATAGCTTAGGATACAAAAACCTCAGAGGGATAGCAGACCATACACCTCCCATTTGGAAATTACGTGCTCCAGCAGTTATCTACCGACTACATCCCCTACTGAAAACAGAGCTGTTAGGGGCAGGAGAGGAGAGGCAGCTATGACTGTACAGACCTCCCAGGTGATCTTCAAAGTGGAAAGAAAAAAGCCACTGATGTCACCTATCAAACACTACTATGGCAGTTATGAAATAGAAAAGGGAAGAGAAAATTCATCCCTTGAGATTAGTTTTATCCCCATAACTTCTGCACAAAGGTGGACTGGGCATGCCAGTGGGGACAGCAGAGGGTGTCAGATACAGAAAACAAAAGGCAAAACAGGAAATACAAGCGTGAGCAAGCAACAAAAGAGGCACGCAGATTTGTAAGTAAATGTTCAAGCAAATTGGGATTATTTTTGCCTCATTTTTTAAGCAAGAACCCAGACGCAAAGTTTAGCCCTAGCTTAAATTTCCAGTTCTCTAATTCTCCATTAGTAGAAGTGCTTGATAAGAGATTTCAGAGGTGCAGAAAAACTTTTGTATGAAGAGTGAATGAAACAGCCTGGGGCTCCTTCATTTAGAAAGGAGAGAAACAGGAGAAGCTCAGTTGAAGAGATTAAAAATAATTGGCTAAATGGAGGCAGATAGAGCCAAGAGTTCTTATTTCCTTTGAAAATAAAGAAAAGAAAAGTCAAAACCAGTAAAAACAATTACAAATTGTCAACCACTACAGCTTGTCACTACAAGGTACTGTTAAGGAAAGAACTTGGGAGAATTCAAAAGAGAAGGACGGATGAAAGACTTCCTGACTTAAATGATAAGGAATGGGAGAAAACCCATACCTACCCACCAGGAAATAAAACTTCTGCTTGAAAACAAACACTGAATTTTAACTTAATGACTGCAGGAAGAATTTTTTTCCCAAAGCTATGTTATTTAATAGCTAGCTATGTACCACAAGGTCCTTTTTCACAAACAGCATTTAATGTTAACTACAGTTAGAAACAGGGCTCTTGCTCAATAGACCACTACATGATCTTGCTTGTGTTGCACCTCCCAGGAAGATTAATTAGGTTTTGTAATTCAGAAAAGACTTCTAATTTTTGTTCTGGAAACTAGTCATCCCATCTTCACCCTCTGCTGGGAAAAGGATGGACAGTTAAGTAATATGAGAACAGTTTTCCTTATGGCTGTTCTGGCCAGCTATTATTTCATCTTAATAAATCTGCTGTCTTTTAAGTGTCCCTGTCTTCTTTACAGTCTTCCTGTTGCTCACAGGTAACTTCTTTGCTACTAGCTGACTGCTTCTGGATTCTTCCTCCCTCCTAACCACAGAAGAACCATTTCTGGCATGCCTCAGTCTAAAGGATTAATATTGTACTGAACATTCTTTAATCTATATTTCATCCCATATTTTAAAACCAAAAAGTTTCCGGCTCTTTTACTTGCTCACCCACTCAGCTGCCATGAATAACTTTTAATGCAAGCTCAGGATGTCAACTGGCACAAAATGAATCAAATTAAATGTCTCACTAATAAGTTGGGAGGTGAAGGTGATTTAAACTGTTTTATTTTGCTGGTGTCCAAAGAAGACAGTAAAACCTGTTGGGATATCTGCAAACCACCAGAAAGTGCTATTCCTAAGCTTCATTCTTCAGGTGAAAATAATAAATGGAGAGAGATAAAAAAAATAAGAGCAGGTTCTTGACATGTATGGGCAGTTTTTGTGTAAGTACAACTCTATGAGCTGCGGAGTCACACAAGCTAATCACAGATAAAGAAAATAACCCTCCAAATTTAGCCTTATGAAAGTACTTGCAACTTCAAATGAAATGCAGACCTTGACTTATTAGTTATTATTTGTTCTTTATGACTAATTGCACAATGATAGTGACCTCTCTTTAGCTTCACACTAAGAATTACGTTTATCGTCTAAAATTAGTGTCTGAACATTACGAATTTTTTGGTAAAATGAGAGCATAAAAGATGAAAGATACTTTTAAACAGAAGGGAAACACTGGGATAATAATGTTCTGCAGCAATATTTATTAAGTGTTCCAGTCAAGGAACAAAATCTTAGATATTTATAAAGCTATATAATCTCCTCTTTCTCAAACATAGTATCTTAATAAATCCTTTTGCAGTTTTTCACTGCAAATATTAGTTTGCATAACTCCATTCTGTTTGATATCAGTGAGACAGCAATAAGAGTATGAACAATCCACCCTCTGCAGGGATAAGACTGTTTGATTGACTTATAAAAAGTACAGAAATTTCAGTAATTTACTGTTGAGCAGAGAAGTTATTCACATATTTTTCTGTTCAGCTGTATGGTAGTAAACATACATAATCACCAAAATAGAAATAGTAAAGTATTTATGAAAGCACAATTTAAGCTTTTCTGAAAACCTTTTGCATTATGCCATGAAAGCTGGATCTACTGAACTCCGAAATTGTGAGCTGGCCACAGAACTATGTTTGGATGATTGTGAAAACAAATCTTTCCTTCAGAGGGAAATGTTAATTGTGCTAATTATCATATCAACTATTTATATAGAAATTAATTACCATTTCCTGCAGGTATTTTTGGTTTTTTTTCTTTTCTTCCTGAGAAAAGGAAATTTTAAAAAAATTATCCGGAGGTATACATCTAAGGTTAAAGCACAAAACGTTGTTAATAAAAAAACACATGCCAACATCCAAAAAGAAAAGCAACTACGAAAAGAAAGTGACAGTTATTGAGACCCATCTCTCTAAAAAACTTCTAAGATCTATCCAGTTTAAGTTAGTCATAAAAATAATTCAGTCTTTCTAAATGCCAGTTTTATGTTCATGACAGTGACTTTCCTCTACCAGTATAGTGTTCTCAAATGTCTTCGTAACTACATGAAAAAATGTGATCATTCAGGACCAAGGATCCTGAATAAAACCGAAATCACTTAAGATAGGATTCTTGAAAGTTAAGGGACAAGAATTCAAGTGTCATTTTGAACAACATACACTGTATGTTCTGGAGAAGACTTGGAGAAAAATCCTGTCAGCAACAGAATTATATAGCTTATTGGATTTGGGTATCTGACACCTCATGGGGGAAACTTGCAGTGTTGTAACACTAGATTCACTTCTCTCCTCTTTGAGATATAAAATACCAAGAGATTACTACAACTCATTTATTCCTTTAGGTATTAAAGCTGTTATCTCTAAGTTCCCTGGAAGACGTTAAGATAGAAGAAGATCCAGATATCATAAGCTAACAAGAAAAACAATAATAATAATAAAAACAATAACAACAACAACAAAAAGAAGACTGGGAAGGCCTCAGTTTTAGACTGCAGCTGAGTGCTTCCTTGGAAGGTTGGAGGGTGTTAGAATTCTGCACTACTCTCATACTTAAGGTGGATTGTGAAAGTAATACAAGGAATTAAAATAACTTTTAACAGCTGCTTTGTAAATACATGGAAAATACCAGTTCTAAAAGAACTTTATTTAGATGATGTGTGAAGCACACTGCTAAAAGAGAAACACTAGGCAGAAGGAAAGTCATAGATTTCCACAAGGAAAGGACAGTTAAAGAAAATCCTCCTGTGGTCTTCTTCAAATTGTGGTTCTTGTCATTTGTAATCCAGTACAACCTGGAAATCTCGGATCACTCACACTTCCTGCATTTCTCTTATGCTTATCACATCTGGAATGTTCCTGTCTTTTTAAGTGCAGCATTGGAACTCATACAATGCTAAGCTCTCTAGGAAATGTTTAAGTGTTAAAGGCGATGGCTGACTTTGGGCAAGACACAATGAGCTCACTTCTCCAGAGTAATAGGTGAACATAGTAATACAATTGGCACTGATCTTCTGAAACATCCCTATTATAAATGGCTCTATGTGAGAGAAGAACATAATAAGTGATTACAACAGCAGCTTAAGCCTTTTACACATAAGAAATTGATCATTACTTCAAATAACTACCTACATTGTTTTTTCAATAGGTGCCAACAACTTTTATTTTTGTGCCAAGACATTTTTCTTTAGTTTTAACAGAGGAAATAAGTTCATTCAAAATGGCACCAGTGCAAAAAACCTCTAGCAATTTACAAAGTACCTTCACGGTTTAAAGCCACTAATTAAATGATCAGGGACATGTTTTCAAGGAATAACTGACTCCAAAATCCTTGTTTCAATGGCAATTATTTTCATTGCGTAAAAGTTTCTATTGCTCTTACTTTTGTTATTTTGAAGTCTATGTACATCTAATAAAAAGTGCCAAATTAAGAGGCTTAACTGAAATTTTGCCTTATCTAAGGAATGGCAACAATACAGTACAAGACCCCACATGTGGCTTCAATGGTGTGTTTTAAATCTGACTCAGCATTTGTTAATCCAGACAGCTTCCATGTGCTTTTAGAAATGAGCATCTCTTTTAAGCAAGATTGCCTTAAAAAACCCTCAGATAACCTAGGGTTTTGCGAAGGGCTATGTATCCAGTCCTTTGAAAAGCCTGCTTATTTGCAATTATGAAGAAGTTTCACAATGTTGGTGCCTCCTTGGATTCAGTCCCCCTTAAATCGAGTTATGTATCTTATTATCATAAATTGCAGTTTGGTATCTTACAGCAAGCTGTGCCTTTCCTTTCTGATATCTATCTACCTTCTACTGTTAAGTAAAAGAGTAAAAAATACATCACCTGATCCATATTGTCTTTCAGCTTATAAGTAGGGACATCTGGAGTGACATTTTGTAAGTTTGAGTTATCTAGGTCCCACTTGGAAAGGTTAACTCTTCCCCTCAAACTGTGATCACTTGGGGTAATGAGTTTCTGGTCCTGAGGACTAGATTTCTGCTCATTTGGAAGATGAATCCTGGTAGAACTGGGTCAAAATGTATGCCATTTTTTTTTGTCATTATGTATTTTCAAGAAAACAAAAAATAGCTCAATCTGAAATGTTTTATGAAGTTGTCCCAGTATATTGGATTTTCTGCAGTGAAGGAATGTTAATTTAATTGTTGTTTTCTCTCTGTTTTTTTGTTGTAATTTCTTACATTACTTTTCTCTGTTTTTCAAGTGTAAACTCATTCTCTTTTAGAACTTCCGTTTGGTTTCAGTTTTTAATCTTGACTCAGAAAAAAATCTTTCCAGCTTTGTCAGGTAAAAGGTATGCTTAACTGGAATGGAAATACAAAAAATACATTATATGAATAGTAACTACACAAAAAAGCCAAAATGTTGCAATATCAAAACAATAATGATCATCTTTTCCAGTTAAGCTAGAAGTAACTATTTCTTTTAACTGTCAATGACGCTGGTGTGAGCAGCCATAACTCGGTGATTCAGGAACATCTGATCCTCAGTACTGGACTATAAACAGCCGGATTTCCTCACCCTAGCAGTGTAGCAAAGCCAGTCTCACAGTTCTTAAGACACAACCTGATTGTCCAGGTCATTTTCTTGAAAAATGTAGGAAACTGGTCAGAGGAAACATCTGAGACAAATTAGTGCATCAGAAACTTGCCCGTTGGATAAATCATTTTTGTTTGGGAACTTCATGAAAAGGAAATTTTTAGTGCTATCTTTAGCAGTAGGATTTTGCTGTCATGAAGTAGCCTTAGATGTAATGAATTATGGTTAATTATCTCTCCTTTTACAGTAAACAATACAGTAATAGTACAGTAGCAGTACTTCCAGATTTTGTTGTAAGTAGTCTACAGTAATTTAAATGGCAATACGCTAACTGAGAGAACCTATTAGGTCTTCTACTGCTATCTGTGACACCTCAAATGTTATTAGGCCCACATAACATTTTGTCATATCATAAATCACAACATTTAAGAATGTTGGCCATGCTCAAAGGGCAAACATGAAACTTTGCTAAATCAAAATGTTTAGACTTTCTTAGATTTCAGTTTCACGTGTTTCTGAACCATTGTCTGATTTACACTCACTGTTGATCTCTTTTTTTTAACTGTTTCAATTCAATAGGCTTGTAGACTGAAAAAATAAGAAGAGTATGTTTTTAGAGTCTGCTCCTAAGGGAGTGAATCTACTTAGTAAACTCCCCTTTCCTTAAGCTAGGTTTACCTTGGGCCCTCAAATCTGGTAATAAACAGTACTAAAAAAATCTTAATCTTGTCTAGTGCTTACCTTCTTTTCTCTTTGCAAATGAAATCCCCATATCTCTCTCAGTGCTCTTTAAGCTATGAGTCTGAGGTAACTGAAATCAAAGGGGAAAAAAGGTCATTTTGACATTGTAATATTCATAATGCTGCCAAAATAATGAAACTAATCTTAGGAGATGCAAAAATATGGGTCTAATACATCATGGAAGACTCAGTGGGTTTCTTACCCAGGGAAGACAAGAGTACTCTGAAGGCATTACACACGGGCCCCTAAGTGGGGAACCAAGACTATTGTGAGAAGAGGGTGGTGATATGGGAAGCACAGGGAGATGAGCAATTATTGAACTGAAGACAGCAGAGAAGACTTGTGACTGAGAAAATCCTGACACCCTCAGGCAACCTTCTCTGTCATCTGGAGGGTCTTAGAATTCGGTTGCATTTCTGTTTTTGTTTTCAAGACATCCTAAACCTCCAATCCTACAAAAGGATGTGATTAAGACAATAACACATTCTTTAACATAATCTCCTATGTAAATAAACTTCTGTCTGACAGTTTCCCTTTCATTGTGAAAATAGTTTTTGAGTATCCTACCAAACGGGGTGGACACCTCTTATAATATTGCTTTGTTGACTGTAAACAAATTTATATATGTTATGCAAACATGCTTTTTCCTGGCCATCTTAATTGTGGTGCCAGTTTGCAGTGTCTCATCATGGTCATGAGCTGTGCATACGTAACTGTATAACGTGACTTCTGAAATGTCATCATAAAACATAAATGAGAGCAAAGAATGTGACTCATTAGTGTGTCTTTAAATTGTGTAAAAAAGATTGCTGCCACTGGGCATATTAATCTAGGAATATCAGAAACAAATCAAATGTATAGCTTTACTGACTTCAAAGCGATGTGTTTATAAAAGGAAATAAACAAAGCTTCTCTTGGATACACTAAATTCTCATGTCAAGATAGTTTAAGGAAATATAATATTTGGTTATTTTTCTTTCTGGATGTTTTTATTCTGCTTCTATTTCAAAAACACTTAGGCCTAATAAAATGCATAGATTAATGCTCACCTTGTCTTTCCATGCTTGAAAGGTAGCCAATGTAAAGGACAGTTTGTGTAGTCCAGCAGGAATGAAAGAAGATAGACACTCATAATCCCAGAAAATCTGCTTTATCTCCATGGTTCACGGTAAGGATCAATCAGATGTAGCTGGAATAACTTCTTAAAGTTTGAGAAAAGTTGTTGAATGAGGCAGTGTGTTTTTTAAAGTGGTCAGCAATCTTCCCTCTGGAAAAAATAAAATAAAATAAAATAAAATTTAATAAATCGTTTTACCTCCTCTGATCATCTGGATTGGAGCCCATCATAGGTGACAATAATTATCCACTATGTGTAGCACCTCCTGGAGCAGTACAAACACAGGTGTTGTCTCATGTGAGAACTTTCACAAAATGTTTAGATTCAATATTTTCATTTAAGAGTTCTTACTAGGATGGAACAGTCAGCAAGTACTAAACCAAAGATAAACAAATGAAGAAAAACAGGGATGATAAAATACATATCATTTAGACATGAGGTCTCCTTGAAAGAAGGGACAGATACTGTACACAAAAGACAGCATACTGTGTTGTTCTACTACAAATGATGTTTGTATTTTTTGATAGTTCTCCCACGCACACTTGAAATTTGGTCAGACAGTGTCTTCTCTGGTAAACTATCACAAAATGTATTACAAAAGGGACACAATGCTTCCTGTAATATTTGAGAGTAACAAAGTAACTATTATATGTGCTCATTAGCAGCTTATGCATAAGCTTGGCCATTGCAACTTGTTTTAGAAGATGAGGGAATGTCGGAAGAGTCACTGGACTTCATCTGTAAACTTTTAGCAAATGTGCAGTACAAATTCCGATGTTATTCTCTGCTGGACAGTAATTAAGGATAAGCAGAAGAGACCACAACATCAATCCTTCTGCCAATGACAGACCCTCTAATACAGGCTGCTAGTCTGTCAGTATGCACAGGGAAAAAAACCTCCACTTCCAAAGCTATTGGAAGTTTTCATTCGAATTTTTAATTTTTTTAAAAAATTTTTATTTCTCTGTAATTTGTCTGCAAACAATGGCAAGCAGATGGTTTGGATTGTTTTATTTGTATCATATTATCTGACAAAAATGTTGATGTGATCAAGTTTTGGGACACTGCTGTGAGTAACGCTTAGTCTGGATTTAAGGACAGTATAGATTTATATCTCCCTTCACACGTGCTTGTGAATACTGCCTTAGGATTCCATGATGAGTTAGGCAAGCCTTGAATGTGAGCAGTGATCATTAATAAATTATCACATTATAAAAAGCACCCACCATGCTTTCCTGGCTCTGCCTTGCTATCTGCACCTGTGTTCAGCTGATTGGACGAACTATTAGCTAAGCTGTCTACCAGGAAGGCAGATTTATCATGCAGCCCTAAATCATATGCAATAGTCTGTTAGATGAAAGGCAATCAGCCAACATTGGAAAACACTATAGTGGCAATTAAAAGTGAACATGGACCTAGTCCTAATGGAATAAGACTGATGACGGGGTAACATATTGGTACTGCTTTCCAGCACTTAGAAATTAAATTATTAAAATGTGACAAGGAGCTGGTAGTGCTGTAGGTCCTCGTCTTACTGATACATATTGCCCACTTCTCCTGGATATTCAGCAGTTTCCCACTTTGAGCACATAAACAGTTCCACTAAGATCAGATGCTTTAAAGTATGATAGAGGAAGCACAGAAGTGACAAAATGACAATGACTCTGAGAACAGGCATCTTTGTGGGTATCACTGTTCGTCTCAGGGCTCTTATCTACAGAAGCACCTGGGGTTTTTTTATGAGTTGGAGAAGGATCAGTGTGTATGAACATTAATTACTAAATGATTATGAGCCATTTATTGCATAATAGTTTCTTCAGGTTTACATTTCTGTTGGGGCAGTGTTAACAATGTGTAATCGCTGAAGATTTCTTACTTTATGATTATAGTTGTTTAAAAAATTGTCAAGGATGACCAAATCTTGGAAAGAAAGTTCTGTAATTTAAGATAGCATGATAAAAATTTCATGATTAAATATGTATTCTTTCAGCAAGCAATCTTTTTGTTTCTCTTGGGAGTATTTCTGTTCTCCTCTTGAATACAATTGAGCAGACATTTATGTTGGCACAGTGAATTCCCTGTAAATATGGTCATTAGACATTAGACAACTCATTGTTTAGCTTTTGATGGAATTCTTCTTATAGACTAAATCCTTAAATCTTAATCCTTAAAAAGAAAATGTACACTTGTTTTAAAATTATTTTATTTGATTATTGAGTTGGGATGCATCTTAAAAGGTAGTACTTTTTAAAATAAACTAAGACAAGAAAAACTACAGATTAGTGAAGTATAACCAAATTATTCAGACCATCCTCTGTGATCAGAGGAAATGATTCTGTCCGTTCAGCTCTTCTCTGAGAAGAAATCTGAGCAAATAAATGGCCCTTGTAACATGACCAAAAGTCAACAACGTTCAAGCTCTTTCTCAAACCCACCAATTTTTGCCCTCTAGGTGGGTAACTTTAGGGCAATTACTTAATTAAAGAGACAGTCTATTTTTTTATTTATTACACTCCTCAAGGGAGTACAGTTCAATCTCGTGGGAGCACTTGTCTTTCCAGTAAAAAAGAAGCAGGTTAATTACCTGCCTTAAAATCACAAGACAGAAAACGCTATCCCATTGTTTTCTGCTATCCGATTGTTTTCTGCTAACCCACAAGCAGCGGCAGACCTGGAGAAAGCCAACATTGGTTTTTTGTGCCTGGTTGTAGGCCCTGCATGACTCTTATTGGTATTTGCTCAGCTTTTTTTTGCCCCATGGTCTCAGGTTAATTTGCCTTAAAAGAAGATATGCTTTCATCTCAGGTTATTTTCTCATCTATTTTTACTTTTTAAAATCCCGTAATATTTAAATTAAATCTCTGGCAATCAGCACCAGATACAAATGCTTTTTCTAGAGGGGTTTGGAGGGTTTGTTTTCAGGATCATATTACCAGAGTGTTTGGATTTGCCAGTATCTAAGAGGAGTCTCCAAGAAGCCAGAAGCATGGCTTATTTCCAGCTCTGCTTTCCTCTGGTTTACACAGACAATTCCTAGGCAGCAGGTGTGATTGCAGAAACTCTTGCAGGCAGCATACAGATATGTTATGCAGGTTTGCCTGAGAGCATCCAGACTGCCTAAAGCTGAGCTAATAGCATGTCAGCAGTACACGGAACCACTAACTACGCTTAAGAAACTGTATCTCATTTTGCTATGGAAGCAACACCTGGAGCCCTTTTTCCATGTTCACTATCTCGGCATCTCTCAAAATATAATGTAAAAATATCTCCTGTTTGGTTGGGGAATTTTTTTCTGTCTTGTTTCTTTCATGTCTTTTATTCTCTTCTTCCTTCTGTCTTACATTGCTAGAACATCAGCCAAGAAAGGCATCTGCCCAACCACTTTTCCCTCCTGAGCAGGCTCACAATGAGCCTGTATTTCTTGGATATTACCTGGTTTGAGATTTTGACAGGAATATCACATCTTACATATAAGTCAAATGAGGTTAGCTGTCTGATTTTGGTTTGTTTTCAACTATATCAATACTGTGACTACTGTTTTATATACGTCAGTATGAATAACATCTGTAGTCTGAAGTCCTACAAAAATGAAGTCTTTGTTACTTCATTTTCCCTAGATCTTACATTAAAGTGACTTGTATCAAGTGGTAGTAAAATATTGGTATTCATACAAAATTATACATTACAAAGTCTAAATGGGGTGTGACTAGTATAAATCCATAAATCACTGAAATATTTGGAAGAAAAGAGAACTTTTAAAACAATTTTATATATGGTTGTGATATATTTCTACTTTACTGTTCAAAGTTATATTTTCAGAAATACAGAAAAATTAAATTCACAATTCCTTTCTTTAGTACAGAAGCAATGACATCTCTGAGTAAGAAAAGAGTGGATCTAGGAGACTGACAGTTTTGAGTAGACACGTGTTATGATGCTGGAGTGATTATGTATGAAATGTATACTAAGTTATATCACACAGTGTCACAGCATTCTCTGGTCATGTTAAGCAAATCTGAGGCTTCGGCCTCATTTTTCATATACCAAGTGAGGGGAACAGGTATAATGTCTATAATATGTAATCCACCTGTGTTTTCACCTTGACAGATCTTTCTAAACAAGATGTACTGAAGACAGCATAGCGTTTAGCTTTCTTACTCAACCTGACTGCAAGATAAGAAGCAAGGAAGGAAGCATAGGTGATACAGGAGCATTTCTTCATCTAGAGAAATTCCCAGTCTACCGTCTATATACAAGGGGCTGGGATTTTATTTTTGGTAAACTTAGACCAATGAGGAGACAAACAGGTATGGACTCTCTGCTTATATCTTGCTACTTTGCTGTGAAGTACAAGCAGCTCGGATTAACCTACATTTTCTCAGTAATACTTTTTGTTTCCTTTTTTGTTAGGAAATTGCTCAGCTTTCATTAGTTGAAAGGTGACTTTAATGTAGTTTTACCCCAATATTTCTCAACAGTTGCAATACTTTCGATCCAATAGCGATACCTGCTCAGTTGTTTCACTCAGAATTTTAGTGATTCGTTAGTTCTTCAGCATAACTCTACAATTGTCTTAATAGTATATGATATCCATCTTTACCACTTGTAGCAAATACTTCACACTGAAAGTGAATCTTCTACTTTATTAATGTAGAACCATAAATGAAATGGTAGAAGCAAGCTAAAGCTCAGGATAGAAAGCAGTGCAAAATGCAGGACCAATACAATTGCATTTATTTAGTTATCTTTTTCATCTTATGTTCAGCTTTATCATGTTAGAACCTTGAAATTATTTCTTTCCCTAGTCCTTTCAGCCTTTTCAGTTTATGAATTATATTTTTTTCCTGGAAATGGGTGGAGAGGAAACTAAAATGAATGTCTAGTTGTAAAACAACAAAAAAGTACTGTGGGCCGGCAGATCTGTAACTCTGCAGGGTGACCCTGAACAGCTGTAAAATCTTACACCACCTTGGTGTATCCGGTCATCCAGATGCTTTGATCAAAAGGAGAAAATCCTCATAGAACATCTTTTGTTAAAAAAAAAGAAAGAAAAAGAAATGGTTGAGCATTAGTTGAAGAAAAAGAATGAATTAAATTAGTAAATTGCTGGGTCTTACCAAACAGGTATATTCCTATTTAAGTTTTTGGCAGACTGTCAATTGCAATACGTTTTTTTTTTTTTTACTTTGTGTCAGGGTAAGACTCATTGCAGGAGACAAGAGATTTTCAGCTCTGGTGCCAGATAGTGTGATGAACTCCTATAGCAACTAGGAGTGACCATTACTTTGACCTTGCTCTATTTAACACAAGCAGATTGCAGCATGTACATGTGATAAAATAAAATCGACCAGACAAAACAATTTTACTTCATGAACAATTTCCACTTTGGGGAGATATAAGAGTAAAAATAACCCCATATGGCAGATGCAACTCATGTCTCCTGAAGAGTTACTGGCAGCTGCTGAGAAACCATGCTAATGAAAACACAGTTGTAACCCATATACATACAAAGGTATAGACAAGAAGTACCTGTCTGGTAATAAAAGCTACTAGACAGCAAAGTGGCTGATTACCAATGCCTTAAAAATTGAGTTCTCTCGTTAGAGCTTGAAATGATCCTTTCTCACTCTTTTTTGTTCTTTAAGAGAAAGTGAAAACCAGCATGATGTGAGTAAAACCTGCTCTCTTGAGCCCTCTTATCCTTTTTAATAGAACCACCAGACTGTTAGTCTTTGGTTAATGCTGCTCTGTGATATCCAGGACTTTGTGTTCACTGCTGACATTCTAGCTTCTCTCAGCTGTGGAGAGGTAAAAGGTACTTACACCAGAAGAGACCCAAGTGGCAGAAAAGGATTTTAACTTATGTACCCAATTTGTGCAGTATTCCATGTGGCTGTTGGACTCTGTACTCTAGGTCATGTTTACTCTGCGGTGTTACAAACATTCCTGACTGCTTTTTTTCTTTCCCATTCAGTTCACTAGTATTAATGACCATCCTGCTATCCCTTGACATCTTCATGGAAACATTTCATGTCTTCCTTGTAGACAATAAAGACTTTAAACACAGAAACAACCCTCCATCTGTGAGTGGTCTTTGACATTTGCAAACGTGGCAGTAAGTAATGTTAAATACTTTTCAATCTCCACATTTTCCTCATTATTGCAGAATACATGTCTCTCCAGTTTTAGTTCACTTTAAACTGAAGAAAGCTTCTTTTAATTTAGTGCTAGCCATATGGTATTTTAGGGAACGCTGAGGGACAGAAAAGGGACGTGTACTACATTTATGATATGCACACATATAACAAACAAATTCCAGGAAGCTGAGAGAAATCATGCAAAGTTGACGTTTCTATTTCACAGCTGTGGGAAGGATCGTCTAGCTTTGAGAGAATTGTGCACTCTGGATTTCCAAACAGAAAGATAAAAGTCTCATCATTCTAAATGTTCTGTAAAAATAATTTTTTAAATTCAGATTCAGCACGTAGATATTCTAGGCATTACAATCCTGGAATCTAGGCATTACAATTACTGGAAGTTAAAAAGAATACGAAGAGTTTCACGTGCAAGTTATGTATGTTTTTTGTGTCTCTTTTAGTGGTTTATAATTATCATTGGGAGCTATCAAATGGACAAGTCCTCCCTTACCCTATTGCCTTTTACGAGTGCACAACTGTATGAAGTTATTGAAACTGTGCATGCAAAATTATTTGCTTTTATAGACTTACATACACTTGTATACACTTGTACACTAAATATACACGTACATCCAGTATTCACCATTAATAAGTTTAAACACAGATTTAATCGTATTTCTAAAGAGAATTAAACTCCATCGCAAATAGCACTGTTCAAAGATGCTGATTTGTTAATGATTCTTACTACTTTCAAAGCCGGACTGTTGACTACGTTCTAAGTCTGTCCTTTGAAAAAATAATTTTAGGAATAAGTCAAAAAACTGAAATTAAGGTTTTGGAAACAGATAATCTTAAGCCTTCGACAGTCTGTGGAAAACTCCACAAATATGTAATGCATTTTATCCAAATATGTTTTAGGAAAGCTTTATAAGTGTTCTAGATTTTCTTTACCCACATGGCTGATTTCTAAGGAATATACATGTAAAATTAAAAAAATCTGTTTCTTCTCTCTCTTTCGATATTTCCTGGTGCTTCTTTGGCTCTGTTTCATGATGAGCTGCTGATACTGCAAAGTCTGGATTGTGGTGTGCAAAATAACTCAGTTGAAGAAACTAAATCCCAATACTCAGCAAAGCAGAAGAAACTAAGATACCTGTTTAAAATAACTTGCTGAAGTTTCGGAAAGTTGGCCCTTATTAAAGTTCACTTAAATTTTTTTTTTTGTCTGAAGATCTGAGTTATTGAGAAGAATTGGTAATACCTCAGCTCTAAGAAAACAGGGGTTTTTTCTTCAGTTTTTGGAAGATTTTCAGCTTTTGATGTAGTTATAAAAGACTGATATTTTAAAAAGAAGTTGTTTGTTTTTCTTAATTATCTTTAGCTAGGAATATGTTCTCAGTGGGAACGAGAGTGTACATGTTTAACATCATTGGATATGTAATATACTAAGAAAGATGACACTAGTAAAAGCATGGTTTTCTCCTTGGAAGTTCTATTTAGCAACATTATAATATCCGAAATGTTAGGATTCATTTTGATGTAGGCAAAATGAAAACAAGACTAAATTAAAAGACTGTCTGTGTTCAGACATATGGATTAAAAATGCTGCTATGGTAGTGTGCAGAACTGCCATCTAGAAAATTCGCTTGATTAGGAAGAAGAGAGTAAACTGAGAGATTAGGAAGAAGAGAATAAAGATAGAGAGACTGTCAATACATTTATGACATAAAAATCAGGAAGGAAAATTAATAACAAAATGAAAGGAAACTTCAAAAAAGTAGAATCATAGAATCACCAGGTTGGAAAGGACCCACCAGATCATCGAGTCCAACCATTCCTAACACTCCCTAAACCATGCCCCTAAGCACTTCATCCACCTTTTCCTTATACACCTCCAGGGAAGGTGACTCTACCACCTCCCTGCGCAGCCTTTTCCAGTGCCTGATGACTCTTTCCTTGAAAATTTTTTTCCTGATGTCCAGCCTGAACCTCCCCTGGTGGAGCTTCAGGCCATTCCCTCTTGTCCTGTCCTCTGTCACTTGGGAGAAGAGGCCAGCTCCCTCCTCTCCACAACCTCCCTTCAAGTAGTTGTAGAGAGTAATAAGGTCTCCAATAAGAGAGGTAAATTCATTTTGATTTAGAGATAACACTAGGTCACAGTGTAGAATGAAAAATATTGATAGTGATGTTCCCTCTTTCCATAGAGCATCAACCAAGCTAAGTTGTCTGATCTGCACTTGAAGAGTGTCAAGAAGACTTTGCTCTCAATTGAATGGAGAAGCTAGAGGCTGGGAAATGAAGAAAGGCCATGTTACACTGCAGCTGGAATTTCTTGACAAGGAAGAAGCCAACACATTGGCTAGTTAGGAACATAATTACTCTTATACTATGATATATGTACTGTAGGGGTATAACTTCACATGCCTTCAGACCTTTTTCCCTTGCCAAAGTGGTTTAAGAGTAAGCGAGGATGAAACCCACACTATTTAGTTTGTGCTGCCTTATATGGTCTTAATCCTTCTTTGGTGGTTAAGATTTCATCTGAATAAGATACTGTATATGAATTTAACAGAGTGTGGTTTGCACCAGCTAACACTGTCTCTGAATTTGGCCCCAGGTGTGATGTCCTCTCCGCAGTATTTACTCCACTCTGGGAAACAGTTTATAACAGGAACATCTCCATTTCTTTGTGTCAGGCAACACAGTAGCATGCTTGGTTAATTAAATAAAACAACCTAAATAAATATTGAGAAAGTGCCATTCTGCCCTTAACAAAATAATATTAAAATCCAAAATAAACTTATGAAGACAGATAATCTTCTCACATTGGGTGCCTTCCATTGTCTTCATACAAAACAACAGCTTGTGGTTGCTGCTGACCAGTACAGGAGAGTATGTGAGAAGCAGAAGCTGGGGAAAAGATGTGAGTGAGATTCAGTTTCTTATTTCTTATAAAGGACATGTCTGCAGTGTATACGTCTCTGCAAAGGTGGCAGAGAAATAGACATGTCCCATTCTGTGTTGGGTGAAAACTAAATAAATTAGATTTCACATCCTGTGTTTCCCACAAAAATATTTGTTTTCTTCATCAGCTCTTCTAAACCCTCCAGCACACAAGTCTATTACACGCCTTATTTACTAAGTAGATTTGTAACTACTACCATATTCAGTAAAATGAAATAAGCTCTCTAAAAATGATCAGTAAAATTCTTATATGAAAAATACCACTCTGCTCAGAAAACAAGACAATACAATGATAGGGAAATCAAAAAACATAATTCAGTTTCATGAAGAATACAATAGTTTTGCATCTATGCATTTTTTTAATTTACCCCTTTTTTTTCCAGTGTGAACCTATGTATCATGCTACTTAAACATTTTTTTAACAGAGCTATTTCTTAGTCAGAAAAAATTTAGCAAAAGGACAATTTAGTTTTGAAAAATGTTGTGCCATGATGCATTTCTCTGAATGAAGAATAACTATAATTTGCTGAAATGAAGTCACAAAAAAGCTCACATCTAAATAGATACAATTATTTTTTTCTGTAAAACCCATTAAATAATGGTATTCCTTGATCAATTATGCACACTATAAATACTTTTCCTGGCCTACCATCTGCCAAAATAGAGTTGAATGCAATTTCCCTGGCTGCAGTGGAATAAGATGAGTATCAGGGAAATAAAAAAAATTGTCATAAATTGTGATATATCTTTCATTATTGATCACAGATTTGCTGCAATACCTGTAAAAGCAGCAGTCTCTGTGCTCTTCAGTAATATCTATAATCCACTGAATATTATATCAATATTCTTATCATAGTCCCAGAAAAAAACATTCTTTAGCTAGGATACCGAGGTCCAAATAACAGACATAATTCACACACTCCAGTCATATTCATGTGTACTAAGGAAAAAAGCCCTTTGTACATTTCATCATTAATCTCTGTAAAAAACATTGTGTCTAATGTATCTCTAAAATAACTGCAATATGACTAGAGTAATGGCAATCTATGCCTTGTTTCTCCTTGTCAAGAATACTGAAATACATTAATTTCTTACTGTCTGGGTTATCTAGAGGCTTTGCATGGGAATAATGAAGGCCTAGCAAGCAGTGCTTCATTTGTTCAACATTATTTACCTCAGCTGAAGCCTCTGCACTGATCACTTCTGAACTGAATTCCTAATTAGAAAATAGTCAGAGAAAAGAGTTTCCAAGCAATATCCCATTAACAGTGAAGAATGGCTAGAGAAACGCCCATTGTTCCTTAGGTCTGGACTGGTTTTTATCTCTGTGTCAGAAATTCACAGCATCTCCTACATTCTGGATTTTTAGGTGCACATTTTAGTTATCTGTTGGGGCATTTCAGAGCCTTGTTCTTCCCATCTATGCTTTACATGAAATTCAGGTCCTGTGTAAGCCACTAAAAGAACATGCAAAAGCAAATAAAGGCATCAGAAATTGTAGTTATACCAAACAGAATAAAAATATGCTTATTTTCTCCTTGGACTTGGTTTACTTGAGGAAGTCTAATATTATAACCCAAATCAACACAATTCTGTGCAGATACTTTCAGTTCCTCAGAACATAACAAAGTATTTTAAAAGAAAATTTAACAGATCATATAAGTTTTAAATCTTAGTATTTTCCAGTTTGTAACATAATTTCATGATGAGACAAATTTACATGTCTGCAGTAACTGCTCCCTCTGAAATGGCAAATGGTGTAGGCAAAAAAGCATAAAAAATACTTTTAATGATCACGTCTTAAGTTTGACCTTCATCAATAAGCACTTAATCAGATTTTTAAAAAGTATTTATTTGCTACTAGTGATCCCAAATCGCATTTTACAATCCAATATTAGAAGCCAGCCACATTTGTCCACATAAATCCCCATAATCTTGTCTATTTTAATGCTACATACTAAGTAAAAAGAGAAGGCATATTTATCTTTCCATTAGAGCATGCTGGCAATCTTCTAATTTGTTGAAAGAACAAGTTTTTCAGCAGTATAGATGGCAGAATCAGTAAACAGCAGGCAGCCAAAGAGGTTCAAAAGAGTCATCTTCCTTTGTTTTTTTTTACCAAACAGCCTGGGGTTTTTCATCTGAGAGCTTTCTTTTCCCTTTTTCCTAAAGAATATAGTGCAGACCACAGGAAATTAAAAAATTGTTTATTTGTCTCTGACAGCAAATAGGTGTTTCCAAGGAAGATATAAGTCCCCATGTTCACTGAGGAAGGAGGAGATAGGTAATACTTCCTATCCTAAGTCAAAGTACAAAAGCAATGAGAGGAGTCCCTCTTAAGTTATTCCTGAATGCGGTGAAGCAGTGAAGTGGTACCAAAACTCAGTTTGGGAACTTGTCACACCTGAATTGTCAGTACATTTAGTTCTAGCTAAATTTTAGACAAAACTGAGTAAACTGGAAAAGAGTCATGGGTTGAAGAACAAATACGAGGGATGCATCAGGTATCCAAACACAATGCAGTGCCCAGTACCCTCTGAGACAGGCTAGGATATTTCTGGCTCCGAGTAGGAATTCAACATTTTGCTCTGTGCTGGACTCTTGTCCATTTGAAGACAAGGCAGGGTGCTGTGAAATCCTTCGGGCAGCTTTTCTGCTCATGAAGAATGCTTCAGAGCTACAGTGAATAACAAAGCCATACAGAGGGATTGGAAAATTGCATTTACTTGCTGAACCAAACGGTATGACTTTTATACCTACAAGCCCACAGTATGGCTATATGGAAATAGAGGAGTGAGACCGCATTTAGAAGGTGTGACTTGAAGTATGCCATTGTTTAATAAGAATTTGCCAGAGAGAGACAAAGGAAGAGGAACTGTGCCCAGCCTGAAGTCCTAGTTATGGAAAGTTGGAGAATAGGTCAAGCAAGGCTTTGTCTTAGTACTTGTATGTTTTTCCAGTCCTCTGACTCATCTATGCCTTTTAAAGAGCAAAGCGACTATGGTTAAGAAATTATTTGGCTAAGGTTATATTTATTGCTTCCTTGCCAAATTATGCTTGAAGGCGTTAAGCCAGAGGCCAGAGTTCCTAGAGTTGGATGGAAATCAGAGGACAATGTCTGAACCACTGCAAGACCTAAGAAACCTGAGGTCCAGGTCTGAATGCTCTGGAGTCCTGTGTCCCAAGGAAAAGATTGAAAACTACTAGTCTGATTAGTACTCTACAGACCTTGCCCTACAATAAGCCCACCTCCACTGGCATATGCAATTAAGCAGTTTGGTACACTTACAGAAGACTGACATCCCTACTGAGAAAATGTGGCAGAATCCTTACTAAGAAAAAGGTAGTAGGCTGTCATGCTTTCTTTATTTACTTAGAGAAAGAGGCATTCTCTGTCTTTGATGAGGAAATACTTATCATTAGTATATCAGACTCTTCCAACCATTACAAGAAAGGAAGTGTTGGAGCTCTGTGTTTATTCCCTCATTCTACATCCTCTTTCAGTCATTTTCCATCTTCCTATAATGTAGTAGGAGACCCACGAAGCAGGAATTAAAGACAGTGCTGTCTTTGGAAAGAGGACCTGTGCATCTGTATCTGAACAGGTGGTTTGGGAGTACTCATTGCTCTTTACAGAGGTCCAGTAGAAAGATATAATTTATGTCTTTGTTTCCTTCTATGACAGATCTGCAATGCAGGACCCTGTGCTTCTGGCAAGAGCAGGTTTGATAGGTCTCTGCTCAGAGCCTTTTAGCCCTAGCTGGAATGAGCAGAGCAGCATCATTCAAAGGCAGTGTACAGTCTGCCAGGGACCATCTCTATCTCTCCACTACACTGAATGACATTTATTTGGGTTCAAGTCAAGGATTTGTACTCAGGTTGCAAAACCTGTGGTGTGTGCTGATTCTTCCCGACTCTTCTATTTGTAACCATTCCACACCAGTGATCCCACAACATGTTCTTGCAGCCATTGGCATATGTGATTTTGTCATTTGTAACTGCTGAATTCATTGCATAAATATTAATAAGCGGGAATGTTACAAGACATCAAAGTGATATGTGATTCCCTAAATCATTTTCCTACGAAGTGCTTTATAAATGATGCATTAATTCTGTCAGGATTCAGACCTTCAGCATGGCTCATTAAGTCTGGCAGTTGCTTACTTTTCTTTTGATCTTCTGCATAGGGAAAGGAAATAAATGCTGTTTTTATCTCCTCAAGAGCATCCCCTACCACCTGTCCTGAAAAAGAACAAACAACATTTTCCATTTGAAGGGGACTTTTTCCACTATCACCTGAAAAGTTCTCACATTGGAGTTCACATGAAGGATGTTTTTGAAACCATGCTCTGAACCATGATTTTACTTAAAGTAATCACAAACAGGTAGCTTGGATTTTTCCCAAAATAATATAGACTGGTTAATGTAAAGCTCAGTGTTCATTTGATAAGTCTTACACAGCACGTGAGGATGTGAACTGCTGATTAGAGCTGCATTTTACATTTTTGATAAGAAGAGCAAGCACTGATAATAGGATATGAATAAATACAGCTGGTTACTTTTACACAATAGATCAGTTCTAACTGCAGTTGTACAGAAACTCTTAAAAAATAGTAATAATAATTTAAAAGTCTCATGTCAAATTTACTCTAATGAATTTTTCTTGCAGAACATGCTATTTCTCTAGCCACGGTTCTATTCTTCAACACTCTGCTTTGACAAGAGCTTAACAAATGTTGCTCCAAAAGACAATAGCCAAAAGCTGCACTGATTTCTGGTTACATGTGGTTAGGCTGAGCCCAGTCAACTGAAGCGTTGCTCCACTGACAACCAGTGGATGCAGGTGTCAGAAATGCATCAGAATCTCCTTGTGCTTCCCCAGTGGGACAGCTGGGTTTCCTGCAACTGTCTCCACATTGTCTGTTCAGAGCCCCTTTCCAAGTGATAGACCAAATAGCAAGGCTAGAAAATGACAGCAAGGTTTATAAACATCTCTCTGTTGTACGGATGTAATTCTTCATGACAGTTTGAGAATCACCCTGGGGTGTTCCTCTTTCAGTTGCACAAACCCAAGTGACGGTATGTTTGACTCTGGCGAAGCGAGTCTAGGTACACTGGATGCTACCATGCAATTACTGGCACATCAAGGATGGCGGCATAGGAAGGTAGGTCAAATGTCAGAATTTAGACTCCCATAATTTTACAAGGAAGCTTGGGGACACAATGAGAGTTTCAAAAAAAAAAAAGCCACAGAAAAGGGAAATTGATGAAAGTAGCTTGCAATTCACGAAGGAATGAATGTAAACAGCTATGCCTAGAGTAAGCTAAGTACAGCAGATCCTAGATTTGAATTCTTAAAATATTATGTATGACCAACAGTATACTATATTTATAGTATGATTGCTGTAAATAGTCTCTAAGGGGGTGTAAGAAGAGCAATACTACTGTCAAACACGTAGGTCTAAATTACATCCGTTTCATGCTAATCAGCATGTTTTCAGTGTTGCTAACACTGTTTCAAATTTCCATGAGATTTTCATTCCCGTTTTTGCATTATTTTCTTGATTTCACACATATAAACACATCCGTTTGTAAAGACATAGAAAAAAATTATAGGTGAATCTAAATGAAGAGCTACCTGTCAAACAGACCTAAGAAGTCCATCCCAGTGTTCTTAGAAATTACAATTAAGTTAAAGATTTTTTAGATCCAGGAATATTGGATATTAGTCATGTTCCACATTATTATTACACTGGTCAATTTAAAGCAGAGTGTCGTTAACTGTCACTCAAGATTCATTAGGGAATACGTGATTAGCCACAAGTGCTGAGTTTCATCTACATGCAGCTGTGAATTATGGACAATGAATAATTAAGATATAATTATCTAATTAACATATCAGCAAAAAACTATTCTTAGCTAATTCGATGGGTTATTTAAAATTGTGGTCGTCAACAGGTATTTTTTAACAAAAATTTGAAGGGCCTATTTTTAATATTGTTCCCTCTTAACAACTACTTTTTCTCTTACACGCCAGCAACAGTTGACAATGAGGTTTTGAAATAGCTATCTTCTTTTAATTGGACCACTAGCTCTTGGTTCCACGAGCTAGCCAGTACAGAAAACTATGATCCTCGTATTTGTTTGAAAAATTGTGCGTGCAGTTTCTTTGTTCTTGTTTTCTTTTTCTAGAAGCTCTTTACATCTTGCACCAGCTCTATTTTAGGACCTTTTTAACAGGTGTTGTCTATCCTACATTGTGATGAAAAGGGGAGAATATTTTCTAACAGCTATAACACAGTCACTACGTGATGAATAATCAAGTCTAAGAAGTAATGCCTGTTCTGCGTATATGCAACTGTGGTACCCAAATGTGCCTCCTACACAGTTATCTCTGGTGTTCAATACATTCATGCTGGAATGCACTGCCATACTTTGTCCACCATTAATGCCACAAGGATTTTCCACTATGGACAACCACAGCTGTTCCTTCATAGGTGAAAAAAGGTATCGTGTAGCTTTGACTGAATGGCTCTCTCACCAGCACAGGCATTAACCAAAAAATATATTTTAAATTTTCCATAGTTTAATAGATAAATCCATTCATTAACACAAGTCAATAAGTCAACTCTGCAATCACAGAATTTTTATAAAATTTATATGACGCACTATTAATATAGCATCAATTATAGGATACGATCTTGGGAGAAATTTATAGCTGCCTGTTAAAACAAACTAACATTTTGCAAAATAACAGCTAAATGGGATTGGAACAATTACTCAATGTAGTTGAATGTTTGTTTTTTTCTTCCCCAGGGTGTGGAAAAACACTTTTCCCTGTCATGAAAAAGACAAATCATGATCAGTCTGTCACATATAATTTGACAATTTGCAATGCTTGAACAGCAGGAGGCCAAGACACATATTTCAAACATTACTATTGATAGAAGAGTTTTACAGTAGCTCCTAGTTTCAATGCTGGATAAATGTCCTGGTTAAAAATGGTTGTATAATTGATAGCCATGAAGGCTTGGAGCACTGGAACCAAAAGAGTTGCCTGATTAGTTTTGGTCTTCAAGCTGATAATTTTTTAAACACGCATGGGAAATCAACTTCTATGCTTCAAGGATCAAGCAAACTAACAGGTGTACATCTTGGCAACTACAAACGATACGTCAAAAAAAGGACAACATTTTTGTATAAACTGCCAGCTATGGATTTAAGGGGATGGCAATCTGTGTCTGATATTTGAACGCTAAAATAAGGATGTAAAGATTGCTACTTCTTTTGAAATTTCTCAAAGGCGTTTAACAAAAAGTCCTGTCTCCACTTCTTGGAGATAATGACCATCTTCAAAGTCAAAACTGCCAAATGCTATAGAAACTACATTTATTGGGCCTATGGGAAGACACGCCATAAATAAACATCTTTCCACTGAGTCACCATTTTATATTGCTTGATAGACAGAAAAGATGAAAGGAAGGAGATAAAGAAGATCAAAACTCTTCCTACCCATTTAATGTCAAAAGTCCAAACCAAAACCCGAGTGAATCATAAATCCTATAGCTTAAAATTACTGAGAAAACAGTAAAAGTGTTGCTGTTAAAGTGGATCAGGCAAAGGTACAGTCTGCTTTCTCCTAATTAATCTAAATTGTAGTTTTATTCTGAAAGCCATGGGATGGGATTTCACACTGATTATCTCCCCATAATTTCCACATAAAGTATGCTCAGCTTGCAAGTAAACAGTTCATTCTTTCCGTTTTGTGCAAAGCCCTGGAAGCACAGTTTGCCCTCTGTAATGCAAGCCAAGTCTTCTGTTTCTTGTGAATAATCACCAGTTAAAGGCTCAGCCTGCTCTGTCACACTTATGCACCAGCACTACATGTGAGAAGTTGACTGGAACAATTTTATTTGCAATGAAATAGGAGGATGAATTAAATCACCTTCCTTTTCTTCCACTTAGTTGCAGTATTACTCCCTCCTATCTCATTTTGTTGGGGTGGTGGGCAGGAAAATCAAGAATTAGAACTCATTCTGCCAGGGAAGGAAGCAGCTGAGACACTGAGTCCTTTAAGCACATTTGTAAAGGATGCCATTTTTACAAAGAATGGCAGCATGCTGGAAATAGGAAGAAACCTTGGTTGGTCATTGCTCCAGACCCTATTAAAATGCTGTGCAATGTTTTCTACACCAATTTCTGCAATTATCAAAAGGATTTTGAAAAGCAACTGTGTTGCTGGGTTTTGTGCTGCATCTTCAGGTAGCTTCAGCTGGCTGCCTGTGGGACAGTCAGAAAGCAAATAATCTTTGTTTTTCTTGATGCGTAGCTTGCAGAAGACATATGGTCGCGTCATCACACAAACTTGTGTCAGTCAGAGATGAGTACATTTCCTCTGAAAGCTCCAAGACTGAACTACCCTTTCCAGCTTCTAGCAGAATTAATATAAGAATAGAGCAGTATGAGCTCTAAACAAAATTCCACCTTGCCCAACTGATGCTGGCATTAGTAAAGACCAGAAAGGCATAAGATCAGATCAGGCTTCAACAATGCTTTTCCAGGATACTCATCTCATTTCCAGCAGCAGACAGCTCAGAAATTTTCTGAGCCAGGTCTGGCAGCATCCTGAAACAAGGAGTTAAGCAACTTGACTGCACAATACTGGTAAACAAACCTCTCTCATTTCTGTGTAGAACCTGTCACATTATAACTTCATTTAACACCCTTTTTCTTTTCCTTGCTTTATATTGGAAGAAGCAGTAAGCAATTGATATATACTCATCTTCCCTGTATTTCACACATATCTATGACATCCTCCCTTAGTCATTTCTTGCCAGGCTGAAGGGTCCTATTCTAATTCATGGCACCTAGTGTGGATGGATGCCTTTCCAAATCCCTGAGCATCCTTTCTCAAACATGTATTTGTTGCTACATTATTATTCTTCACATGGAGGAGGGGGAAACAAGTGTTCAAAATGTGTGTACCTCAGGGATTTGTGGAGTGGGATAAAAAAGGTCTCTGTTCATTGTCTATTCCTTGTCATCAGAAGGTGTTAGAGGAGAACTTCCTGACTGAAGCCTCTTGGTTCTTCTCACTGTGTGGAATTGTATGAGGTTTGGGTTGTTATTATAAGACAGATTTCCAATTCTTAGGCCCTGTTGCTGGAGTACCATTATTATTTGAGAAATGAGAACTTTATCAGAAAATAAAGTAGGATTGTAGCCCTCAGACTTGGGAAGACATGACTAAGAAAAAAATAGAACAAAACAAGGCCAGGCTGGATGGGGCCTTGGAGAGCTTGATCTAGTGGGAGGTGTCCCTGCCCATGTCAGTGGGGTTGGAACTGGGTGATCTTTAAGGTCCCTCCCAACCCAAACTATTCTATGACTCTATGATTCCATGAAGACTTGGGTTTAATTATGAGAAGTCTGAAAACTATCTTTATTACATTTTAATGGACCTTTCTACCAGCAGAATACCACCATAAAATATTTACGATGTCCAAATTTACCTCAGATAAGCACTCCATCTGTTGAAAAGGTTTGGGTCCCTGATTATGTGAGAGGTGTTGTCTTCTGCCGAGACAAAATAAAATCTGCATTAGAAAACTATTCATGTCCCTTTTCGTTCTTCATAACGTAAACTGGGTATAGCCAGAGGAAGGGAACTAGCTCTAAGATGCTGCTAAGAGAATATTGTATCTGCCCAATAATGTCATAGTGATATTTCATATGGTCAACTTTGCCACCCTCCACTTTTTTAGGTTGATACACTTTTTAATTGAGGGAGACAATTTAAGACAATTTTAATTTAAATTTTCATTTTTAAATTTTTTTCGTATTTACACATATGATTTACTATAGTCCTTTGACTCTATATTAGACACCTTCACAAAATTCTACTGATTCTCTAGTGTTGTTTGATTGTATATACTAGAATCTGTCACAGAATTAATTCTGACAGAACCCGAGTGCATTGTTAAAATCTGAAGGGACTGTGAATGGAAAACTTGTCAGAAAAATAATTCCTTGTGAACAAGAAGGAAAGTAAAAAAGCATAAGATTTTTTCAGTATCACTATCTGTAAGTTATACTAGGAGTTTGTCTTACACCAGCTTTGCTATCTGCTCTCACTCCTTTTTCTTGGTGTTTAGAACATCACCTTCATTACTGAATTAAGCTGATCTAATTGAAATTTTATCTCACTTATTTTCTCACTCCTGTCAGGAACATTCGGTGCTGGCGTGTATGGCAATGCATGGGAGGAAAGGCTTATTTTAACAACCTCATTGACTTTTCAGCCTCTCTATTACCACAGTCATCAAATTCTAATTTACTCTTCTAGCGGCCCTCATCATTCCATAGTCCAAGGTAGACAAAAAGAAAAATAATTTGATCACTTAACAGTGAGGAAACCTATACTACCAAAACAAACCCACTCAGACAGTCATCTCAAAATTAACAGGCTCTGTTGACTCCTTACCTCTCTTCCCTAAGTCCACTTTCCCACTCCCTCATCTTCCTGCCTCCATAGCCACCGTCCTACACTCCTCTGGCAGCTCTTCAACAGTCCAGTGACAGAATTGTGTGAAAACAGACAAATGAGACAACAAGCAACCCTCTCTTTTTTTTTTTTTTCCCCCCTTCTTTTTTTTGGGCCATTATTTTGCCTACAGATCAAGAACTGAGGATAGGAAGTAATATTTGAGACCAGCTCATGAGGAAAAAAGTGGAAGATAAGAGCAATAAAAACTCATTCTTACAATTACTCCCTTCAAAAAGTTAAAGCTCTCCCTTAACCTACATGTTTTGTCTACTGAAAATAAGTGCAAAACCAAATTACCATTAATTTTGGCACCCAAAATTATTAATTCAAATACAAACGGATTAACTAATAAAGTTAACCTGCCATGCTTGACAGAGATCTTAATTAATAGGTGTGCAGTGTGTGCAGTAAAGATTTTTGAAGGACATACAAGTGCAAATGAAACAACAGCTTTTGCTGTGGATGTCATCTGAAAATTGTTGTTAGGGAAGAAACAAAACACTCTTTAAAATAACTAGTTTCTGACATGGTCTTTTTTCAGCCAAGCATGGGCATTCACAGATAAATTCTTTCCCTACATTTCTGTCTTCATAAAAAAGCTTTCCTTTCATTTTGCTTTTATTGTCTTTTGTTTTTGATAAGTTGGAGAAAAACTCACTGCATTTAATTCTTTTACATCACTGGACACTTTTAATTAGCTCTGTGCAGATTGTGTTTTCTTATAGTGTTTATAACATATATAAGGTAGAAAAGTATATCTAGAAATAAATAGTGTTCATGCTTCAACAGAAAAAAAAATCCTGAAATTCAGATTTAATTTTGAACTTCCTTAATCTACATTCTTGTACTTTAATACCTCATAGGCCTTTGCCAATGTAGGAGATTTAAAAATCTCTTGTGTTACAAGAAGTAGGTACAAAACCTTCTTATGAAAGAAGTTCCACTCATTAAATGTAATTAATTACTAATTTTGTCTATGTGAACCATCCCTATATAAGCTATTCCTTAACTTTATATCCACTTAAAAAAATTATTTAGCTCCCCCACTGATCAAGAAAAAAGTCTGCTTTTTCAAGATAAATGCCGTTGACGTCTTCTATCTTCCTGCTTTTCTATGATGTATGATATTTTTCTATGATGACAATACACTTTTTAAAAACATTTAAAACATATGCATGATAAATTGATGAGTGAAAATCTCTCAAAGATGTATTTTGGTTTCATGTCATCCTGTCCCATATTGAGCAATTATGGAAAAGAACACTGACTACACCACAGATGTTTCCTAATTAAGTGGATCAAGGAAGACACAGAATCTAATGACTCTGTATTTTTGTTTTATGTGAGTGCTATTTATAATCTACCGTGCTACATATATACACTAAGACAGTAAAGTGCAAATCTAAATTCAATTTCCCTAAAACCAGTTTCTTTATAAAAAACTGCTTGGCACTTTGTATCAGAACCAGAATTTGACATGGAGTAGATAAGTGCTTTTAAGAGTCAGTTCTATGTTCCTTCTCTGATGATTTGTGTTGTTTCTAATTAGTATATAATGTTTTGAGTTTTATTCTCGATTGTTCCTTTCTCATTGTTTTGATTTCAGTGTCCTATCTTTTACTTTGTAATAGTGTCTCAAAGCAGGTGTAGTTGTTCACTTGTGCCATTCAGGTAAATATTAGTCTTTTGGTTTTAGTGTTGTCTACTACATCTCTTGAAAATATTTGCCAAACATTCTCATAAAATTTCTCCTGATATCTTCAGACCTTTTCCTGACCCAGTTAATGAAGTTATGAGAGCATTTCAGTTTGAAGCAGAGTCTGCTTTGAAATTGACATCCAAATTCTGAGTCATCTTGGAGTGCACAAATTGAATTCCTTTGGATATAATAAGCTGAAAAACCAGGAGTACATTTAATTTGCTCCAGCCACAAATGGCCACCAAATCCACAAGACCAGACTAGCACTAGCCCAAAATAAAATCTCCAAATCTTATACAGTGGTGTCTTTATGTCCTCAGCCTCAGTTCATGCCATTAATCCACTCTGTTCCTCCCTGCCTGCCAGGGTAAAGCTGAACTATGTCACACAACAAATGCTGGGGAAGGAATTGTCTTTCATTCTAATATGACCACCTGGTTTTGAGTAAACATTCATAGTGCTACATAAGGAAAGTGGTATTTGTTGGATTACAGTATTGTAGGAAAACTCCAGCATGTCTGAAGGTGAATCATTTAACCGGTGCAAAAAAAGAGGGAAAACCCTAGTTGGGATTTTCTTAATTTCATCTGATGAGGTATGTGTACAAATGAAAGATGGATATCAGAAAAAAATTCTTCACAGTAAGAGTCATTGGGCACTGGAACAGGCTGCCCAGGGAGGTGGTCGAGTCGCCTTCCCTGGAGGTGTTTAAGGAACGGGTGGATGAAGTGCTGAGGAACATGGTTTAGGGAGTGTTAGGAATGGTTGGACTCGATGATCCAATGGGTCTTTTCCAACCTTGTGATTTTGTGATTCTGTGATTCTGTGATTCTGTAAAGAGATGTTCCAAGGAGAGCAGTATGATCACACATGGAATGAAAAGACTCCTACTGAATACGCAGACTATCCTAAGTGTGACCAGGGATGTTCTTCAGGACAATGGAGGATGCACATGTCACAGAAGAGGAGTAATGTGCTTAAACTCTGAGAGTTTGCTTTTTTCAGATACAGATGAAGTCAGTAAAAAGGCTCCTCATAGGTTTAATCTGGTTGGAAACAAACTGTGTTTATCATTCCAATAAGCAAATGACAGCATAAATATTTTGTGGTAAAGGTTGGTTCGCACATAGGAGTTGTCATCCAGCCCTGTTGAATTTCCTTAAGTTTACACTGTTGGTTCCAATGTATGCATAAATTTCAGCTATGTTGACTGTATCTAAATTAGAAAATTAAAAAGTGTCAGGGTGCTGAAAGTCTAAAAGTCTAAATTCATAGAGCAGTCACTGCTATTATTTTTCTTTGGATCAGCTTTTACCAACCCAAATATTTCCCAAGTAGAGCTTGGGAATAAGCCCAGTCCTAGAAGTATTGTCAGCTGCAACTGTCTACTGCTTTAGGTACCAGAGTATTATTATGCAGTATGACCACAACAGGAATATGCCAGTGGCCCTTTCTGAGGAAAAATGACTGTGGTAGCATTTAATTTCCTAATATGGATTAGCTGTTGAGTTGAATAATGTGCTTTATGCTTCATCTGACTCATTTTAATGAAGTGGACCCAGGGGGATAGGGTGTAAGAATTAACCCTTCCAATTTCTAGGTACTATCACTCGAACTGGGGAAACAAATCTGCAATAATAGAGAATATCTTTGTTAATACAGACTAGTGTAATATAGAAAGGTCAACATGATTTCACTGGCAGTTCAGACAAAAAAAACTAGGCTTTTTTTTTTTTTAATCTATGACGGAGTTCCTGTGTTTAGAGACTTATAATCTGAGAGGAGCTCTATTCAAAATAATGATACATGTTACTAGAGTGATGAACTTACAACTCAGCAGCAAAAGCAACGTCCAATTTACCAAGTGGTATTACACAGGAAACTAGAAATATGCTGCTGTAAGTATGTTTTCATATTTAAAAGAAATTCAAGTGTATTTTCAATCAGTACAGTGAGTGCTGCTTCTGTGTAATAATTTTTCTGTCTTTTATCATCTAGGATATTGTGTTTTCAGATGTGTAGTGATGAATGCTCTAAAAATATAACTTGATATTTATCAAGTGTAGGGAATTATTAATGCCTGTAAAATAACAAACCAAAAAAACCCAAAATACACCCTTATCAGCATACCCACCTGAATGAATAGATAACAATGAAAGTGGCTGGACCGCCATGGTACAAATTCCATTCCTTTAAAATTTTAATTCAAAATCAAATACTACTTTTATTTTACTGGGAAAAAAATACTCAGGTTAATGCTGAAAGAATCATCTATTCACTTTCCTCTGAGCAAGTGTTCAGTGTTCGGTTGACCAAGGAATTCTTAAGAATTCATAGCTCAGTCGTGGACTGCAGTTTGGCTTGTCAATCCTTGAATTGTGGATTCTCCATGTCCAAGTGAGTGGGTTGTCTACCACATCAGATCCATGAATTATATAAGGGTTTAAAAGTAAAATGATACTTTATTGAAACTGTAGATGAATGTTAGAATAACAATATAAAAAGAAAACTCATTCTAAGGTTATATTCACCAATAAGAATCTTCACTAGCAGATATACTTTCTCCCGTGGTCTCTGAGGCTGGGTAACAAGATTCTGCCATCTTCTCCAGTGCATGTTTTAAAGAGTTTTAAAAGTATATCTGTCTTGCATCTCTTTTGATGGAGAATGACTGGAACCGTCCACAACTGTTTGCCCTTGATTGTCTGCATCTTTTCTAGTCCCAGCCTGGCTGGACCATGAGTGTCCACTTGCCATTCCCAGTAAGCCCTTGTATTTGGGTAGTAGAAGATCACAAGGGAGAATGCCATTTTAGTCTCTCTAAAATAGTACTCCAGAGTTTTGATTTCTACAGTGCAATATGTTTACCATGTTCTCAATCGTTGCCTTTCTTTTGAGTTTCTTCAATATAGTGGCATGTTTTTATAGGTGCAATACTATAAAAAGCACCAATTTTACAAGTCCCTTTTGGTTTATATTTTTCTTGTTATGTGCCTTGTGGAGCAGCTCTGCATGGCACAGCATAAGACCAACCTGATAAAGGATGCAACCTCGTTTCCCCCAGACACTGCACATGCTTTGTTACATTTGCAGAAAAACTGCAGAGCCTTGTCACCAGTACTAACAATAAGGAATGGCCACTAGAAATCAGCTGGTGGGCAGTGTCCAGAGAAGGAAAAATGAAAGACCTAAATGTGCTTTTACATTACAGAAACATGAGCCACCTTTCCAGTGCAACAATGCAATCCAGGTTTCAGTAAAGGATATATTCCTGGTAACACTAATATCATACTTACAGCTATTCGTTGGTGGATATTCATAGCAATATTAATGGGTAAGTAGTAATGCCACCATACAAGACAGGAGGCAGTAATTCAAGTCATCGGGACACAAGCAAATTAAGTCTGAGAAGAATTTCTGAAAAGAGGTGAGGAACATTGGACACAGAACTTCTTCAGCAAAGGCAGTAGGAGCCTGGCTTTTTTAACTTAGCTCACTACTCCTCAAAATCTGATTTTGAATTTGAAATTTTGAAATGGATTTCAGAGCAATAGAAGTAGTCAGCAGTATCTCTGCCACCTCCAGGGCACTACTAGTTTTGTTATTAAGGGAGTACTTACTGGTTGAAACTACCTTTTCTGTGTTAGGAACCTATCATTTAATGGTTGGAAGTTCAAAATACACATTGCACACAGAGATATCAGCTTGTGAAAGACTTCCAATAGGCAGGAGAGAACAAAAGAAAATTCAATCTGGGCACTCGCTACCTAGACTTATTTATAAGTATTTTCTCTGCCTTAAGTGATGGTTATGTGACAAGGAGACCGCTCAAGTGACCCAGGGGGTCTCATGCTTTAATATATGAACAAGAAACCATTTCTCTCTTCCTTTAATGCCTAGTTTAGTGCTACATAGCTACTTTTTTTGTTTTACTTGAATTTTTAGATGTTTATTTTAGGTTATTCTCTGCTTATGATCTAGATTTCACTGCTTATCAGGTAAGAGATCCTTTCAACATTTACCATTTGATCCATATCACATCTTCCAAGCAGAAGGAACTCCAAATATCAAATCACTTTTTAATGTTTACTACTGCCATGAGTCCTACGAACTCTTTTGACAGCTAAGATGATATGCCTCCTCCTTCGTATTTTATAATAGTCTTACTACAAATGTTATCCTAGTCTGTTTTTTGTCCTTAGGTGTGCTGATTGCCTAGGTTTACATTTGTATAAGGCATAGCAAATGTAATTCCTAAAACTCAGATTGCTGCCATGGTGCAAAGAAATAGCAGCTTCAGTAAAAACATCCTGGTGAACGGCGAAACTAAGAACTTAAGAAATACCAGGATTACTGTCCCCTGCAATAAATAGTCATATCTTATAATACAGGCACTACCTATATAATCATGTCTACTTTATGCAGCATAAACTATGCAGTTCTGCTACAACTACCTCAGAGTTGTGCTGCAAAAGAATACTCTTTCCTTAGGATCTCTGCCTTGTTGCAGATTTGAATAGCAAGTTTGGAATCAGAAGATTCATATGTGGTAGAAAGCTGAATATGGAGGCATACCTTTGCTAAAAAAAACAGGACGAAGTGAGAAATGAGGAATCCATTATTCTCTTGACCTCTCAAGCAAGTCAAGCAGAAGGAAACACTGCATTTCTGTGAAAATTTACTAGAGCTTCTAATTCTGAATACTGTATCTTCACTAGCAGGAGCAGTAGAGTGAAACCTTCCCTTCAGGCTCATGAAGTGCACAGAGAAAAAGTATAGGAGACCGAGCTAAATGCTAGAGTTTGGGAGTTAGCATGAATGCTAGTGCACGCTGTCACTGGGCTGTGACACGTATTAATATTCACAGGCTACAACCAGACACAAGGATTTGAGGGTGTTTCTGAACTCTGCAGTATGGGGTATGTTCCAGCTTTATCCCAAGTTTACATTGACAAATACTCTTTAGACAGCCTCTGAACACCTTGGGTTCCCTGGGAAGGAATCAGAGAATTGGTGCAGACAGTGTGTTCTGTCAGGCTACCAATGTGCGCCACCGGGAAACCAGCAGGGAATTATACATGCAGGTTCAGTCATCCGCCCAAGATTGAACTGAAAGTCAGCGTCAGAACAAAAAATTACATGAAGGTATTTTAAGGTCTAGCTAAAGATCCTAAATATTAAACCATCCTAGAAAAATCACTTATGTCCATCAGCTCCTCACAATTAAAGTATATTTTTTCTGAAAATTCTATTGAGTGTACTGACAGTTTAAATTAGAAATTATAGCGTGACTTATCCAGCCTAAGTAGTATTCATCTGAAGAAAACATTGGTATGATCCGTTTAATCTCAAACTGGTATCTGTGTTTTTGAACACTAGGATTATCACTTCGCTGCATATTATTTTGCAGTATTCCAAAGCAGGAAATACTCTGTTTCAATCATGAATTTTATTCCAGTCACACAGTCATAGTATTGTTAAAGCTGCAGCATAGATAACCATCACCTTTTGAATTTCAGTGGCATGAAATAAGTAAAACTGGCGACAAAGAAAGAAATATTTGTCATAATATACCACTTCCTTGAGACGCTGGAGAAACTTAGTGTGATCAAAACAAGAAACAGAATTACGCTGGTTTTAAGCCACTGGAAGAGGAGGACAATTAGGCACGCAGACTGCATCGCTGCTAAAGTAGATGCAACATGATAACACTACATGTAATCTTCCTTTGCTGAAATCAAAGCAGATGCCATTGTATAAAAAAAACCCCATCACAGATATTAATACAAATAGATCCCTATTCTAGTGCATTACTATGTTTGATGACGACTACACATTTTTTACAAAGATTTTATACTGCTGTGTTGTGGGGAAGTGCAATGCCTTTGTCTTCTGCTTAGAATATTCTGCCTGATGCTTAACGATCAAGCATTTAATGAGCCTTTCAATAGTATCTATTCACTGTGAGTGGTAGAGTAAAAGCTTCATGGAAAAGTGTCTATTTGATGTAACATATATATATATTTCATGTGCTATTATGAATTCCATATTATGGCTTTTGATGTAAATTGCCATATGTGGTCCTTATGGAGCCCCTTATAATTATTTCATTATGGCACAAAATCATTCCAAATCAACAGATAGGAATTACGATTTTGAAAATACCATTTAGGCATTTGAGAATGCATGGAAGAAAAACATGGAAACCAAAGAGCTATGTTTATTTTGATACACAATGAATTTGAAAGTTTCTCAAAAGTTACATTAACATTTAAAAAACGAAAGGAAAATCGTAGATTTTGAACCAGCTGGGAAGTTCAGTGCTCACTTTTGCTGCTTCAAATTGGCTATAATGCCTTGCTAGTGCAGAATCGAAAATATCTAGCTTTGCACTGTAACCCTCAAGTAATCCAGACCGGTAGAAGGGATCTGTTCAAACTTGATTTGAAAATTACAGTTGTAGTACCTCCAGCTATTGTAATTTTTCCTTGCATTGAAAAAAACAAGGAAACAGAACATTGCATTAAATATTTTTTAAATTTTAAAATTTTAAAAAATTAAAATTTTTATTTATAAAATATATAGTTAGTTATTTGTACACGGAAACACATTCAAAGATTGTAACTTCTAAGGATCAGTTCTGCTCCTACATACAAGCCACTTTATAGTTGTGGTTTGAAATTTACAATTAAGCAGTTGCCTAAATATGTTCATTTCCTCTACCTAAGAAGTTGGTAGATTAATTGACTAATCTCTAATGATGAAACTTTGCATCCTTGTTTATAGTGGGGTGTAATATGTTTTGTGAAAATGCTGAACTGAGGAAGAGCTGTTTTCATTTTTTCCTCTGACACCTCTGTGAGGTGATCGGTGTAAACCTGCCTACAAGCAGTTTGCCAGGGGCTCCTCGGTATGCTGTATGTCTTCAACATTCTTGTGTTCGATGGAGTTTCTGCAGAGTGACATTGGATCAGATGATTCCTTCAGCCATTCCCACAGAAGCTGGAAAATAAAAGCTGACAGTGGGACTTTGGTTGTATTTCCTTCATGGAAACACTGATAACATTATAAAGCAAATTGGCTATTGTGCTTTTCACCAATTATGGAGTTTGAGAAGGAATGTTTGGCTGTGGTATTTTTAGAGATTTCTTATCTAAGAAGAGATAACTACCGCAGTTTCATCCTGGGGTGATAGCTGGGCAGCAAGTCTAAGACTGAATCTAGAGGAGAGGGATTCTTACACACAGTGTGTGAAAAGCAGCAAACTTGGCAGCTGTGGCAATTTGAATGTTCAAGAAACAGAGGTGTCCAAATGGATCTTCCTAAGGAGGATGTGCTCTTACAGACAGAGGATGCTGCAGAGGCAGCTTGGTAAATATATTTCATTCCTTCTACCAGCACCACCAGAATCATCGCAAAGTTACTTTCATCCATATGTTCTTTACACAACTGTTGATCCCAATCAAGTATTGAGACAGCTGGGAGTCTATACTGTTTGCATTGAACCTGAATTTGATGAGTGGGCAAAGGATTTTGGGATATTGTTAATATTCTAGTCCACAATGACTTTTCTAATATAATTTCAAAGAATGTTGAACAAAGAAGAAAAGTGGATTATTTGGTTGATGAACCTTTGATGGTATAAATAGAACCTTGCAAAACTGGGCCCTGTTTGATCTAAACGACTAAGGCCATCTCTTGTGAGCCTGCTAATCTTTCCCATACATTCAAAGAATGTCTGACCGATGCCTGAAAAATACTGTATGTAGGCCTAGCACTGGGAATACAAGTATGACCATGAGAAATGTTACAGATTTGACAGTCTCTTCAGTTTCCTGCACTTGAATAAATAACTGAATGAATGCTTCATGCTTCCATGCAGGTCAGGTCTGGAAAGCATCCAATCAATTTCAAACTCTAGGCTTTGTACAGATGATTTCTGGTACCTTGTCTTAGGCTTTCAGACTTTGTATTTATTGAATGTATTAAATGTATTTAAATTACAACTCCTGAAACAAGCACTCTGACTAGCCAGATCTTCTTTGTTTCCTGTGAGACCAGAATTTAATCTCTAGGAACAACCTTAGACAATGAGAAATGCTTCACAGGGGACATTTTTTACAAGAATATTTAGAATTTTGTGGGGAAATTATTTCAGTATCATAGCTATTTTTACTGCCCAGGAAAAGTCACAGATCTTTCAATGGACACTTTTTCAAGCTACAATCATCCTTTCTCTTGTGAGTAATTAGGTTCAATCTACCTGTCGAGATGAATGCACGTCACTAATTCACCATTTTCTGTCATCTTTCTGATGGTCTGACATGTTCGTGTCATGAAAAAGTGCAGCAAACTGGGAGGAGAGAATACGCATTTGATAGATTTTTGTGTGAACAGCTGAACAGCTTCACATCTTAGTCTCCTAGCCATTCTGAAGAGAAGCTTAATTTAATTTAGCTGCTTTCTCTGGAAACTTGGCTTCTGAGCAGCCGGTTTAAATGTCCCTGCATCACATTTCCCTGTTTCTGTGGTAGTGGAGTTGGATCCAGATGAGATACCTCTGCCCTGAAATGTTGGGTTTTATAAATAAGTGAAGCTTTTATAAATAAGCATTAGTTTTCCCTGTATTCGCAGCCTTAGAAAATCACTTTAAGGAATCAAAGCTGTTTGTTGACCACATGTAGTGCACACCACCTATTTCCAACAAGGCTTTTTAATAGTGGTTCTTCAGGTATCTGGGGAAGCCTCTTTTTAATCAAAATCTGTGCAGACCTAGTCCTGCCACTAACAGACCCATCAGTGAGTGCTGAAAGTCTCTCTGTTAAAGTTTTAATTAGGATGCAGCATCATGGGAGGAGCTGGAGATGACTTGACAGATTTGCTTAGTGGGCTGCTTTCATCAGGCCTCTAAGACTTAAGGCCATAACTTGCTAAACTGGGAAGTGTGCATGTATATTCTCTTTTAAACTGATGTTTTTGTGCCTCATTATGTCCAATATTTTTACTCATTCCTGTAAACAGAAGACTTACGTATGTCATCAGAAGAAAAGTATTTTTGAAGGAAGAAATATAATTTTCATTTTCAAGTTTAAGGAAAGTTGTCACCTGAGCAGGTGCCTATAGCAGTAATGATTGTGAATAAAAGTTTGTATTCGGGACTCTGAGGTTGGAAAGCTTGACCCATGTTTCTCAATATCCAAGATAATGCTTTTTTTTGTTAGAAATGTAAGCTCTTCAATGAATGTAAGTGAACGTAAGTTCATTCAAGATTACATAATTGAGCAAGACCATACTGAAAAAATTCTATAAATTTTTTCTCCTATGCACTACTTAATTATTTTGCCCTCAAAATAAACAGAGGTCTTTAAAATACGCAAGAGAGAATTTCATATCAAGTGAGACTGCCCAGAAACTACCTGCAAACCTGTTGAAATTATATTCAGTACAGTGTTCCAGCATGAAAAAACAAATGTCGATGACAATGCTTCCTTTGAACTCTAGTAAGTGGAACAATTGGAGTTCTGAATGATTGATGGTACTTCTATTAATTATAAAATTCTTCCAAGAAATAACCTGTGGAGTTTAAATCAGCTAGCTAGCTTAACTTCCTACAAATATGGAAAGTATTTGGTAGGGTTCCCTTTGTAGTACAATACTTTAGCAATGCAGACAATTTACTCTGGAATTTTTTTAAAATCCTGTAATAATTATTTTTGACAGTAAATCCATGTTAGTTTCTTTATACATACCAATAGCTAAAATTTCCATTTATTGAAGTCTGCACTTTAAAAATTCCCATGCATTTTTATGGCAGTGTTAAGATCAATTTTTACTTATCAATTTTTGAGTGTCTGAACAAGCAAGTAGGGACGTGATGGGTATTGCTTATTCAAATAACATATCTCAGTTTAATTGGTTAATATGTTGATTTTTCTTTTGCTTTTACGTGTATAAAAGGAGTACATATTAAAAAATGTTTCAGTGGCATTCCAATGATATTTAAAATTATTCTAAACCCAATGAAATTAGGTCCTTATTTTTTTAGCAAATTTCTTTGAAAGCTTTAAAAAGCCTGCAAAAGGCAAGAGATTTAAAATCATATTCCATTTTATAAAGAACATGGCATGTTTGATCCTTACTAATAGCTTTTAAAAATCAAATTAATAAATGAACAACATAGATTTTACTGTGTAATTTAATTTTAGCTTTAAAAGGCTACACTTAAGATTGAAAATCAAATTAGATATTTAGATAATAACTATAATAACATTGTCTATGGTCTTTACAGATGGTTATGCATATTTCTTAGATATATTCTTGAAAAACTGACCGAGAATTTATGAATAAGATCGAGATAGAACTGTGAATATCAATGTGAATTACACTCTATGATAGCTAATATTTTTTCAACTTCTATATTAATAAGCTGGCTACAGGATTATAAATGTGTGTGTCTACATATTTAGTATATTTATATATGTATGTTGCATATGAACATGTGTATGTGTATGTGCGTATGTATGTACACATGTATGATTATTCATACACACACGAACACTTCTGAAATTATTTCTTTTTGTTGGTGCTAGGTTTTTTTATTCTTATGAATTTATACAGTGGGTACCAAGGTCTGTTAGTAGATTCCGGTAGTTGTGAAAGAATGCTGAGATCTGATTCACCATAAATATTATGTCCTCCTATTGCTTTGCAGCTTTTTGCATCCTACTCTCACAAACATGAGTATCACAAATTAATTAGCTAAGAGTAAATTAATCTCTATAAAGAACAAAATAAATTAGACTCCTCTTTAGTTAACAGAAAATTGTCCGACAATGTGAGATTTTACATAGTTTTCACATAAACGCAAATGTAACATCCAAGAAAATTTGATGTGGATTTGAAATGTTCCCTGGAGAATTTTGAATGCATAAACTGATGATGAATGGACTACAATATACACTCAATTCTTAGGTGGCAGTTTAACTTTGAAATAGTTTAAACAAAGGAAGTTGCAACCAATGTTGAAAACATGAATAATTTCATGTGTTTCGTAACATTTTGTGTACAAACACAATGGAATGGAAGTAGTGCGTGCCAAGTAGAAGGGAGGTTTCCAGCAATGTGCAGCACACCTCTGAGTATTTATGGCTTTATGCAGCCACAATACATCTTTCTTATCACTTACGCGCAGACTGTGTGAAATGCTATCTGGTTCCTTTGGTTATTTAAACCATTGGTAACTGAGATAGTGAAACACAGAAACTATGCTACTTTTTGGTTTTTTTCCTGCAAAGTGCCTGGTGTTCTTCAAAGAATTGGTAGTACATCTGAAAATAAGGTCATTCTAGGTTTGAGAAGTCAGATAGGTAGACGAGGTTGGAGAAGATACAACAATGCTGGGCAAGAGCGAAGGCAGAATACCATACAGAGAAAAATCACAAAAACTAAGGTGTAACTTGATAGGAATCCCTCCTGGTCTGGATTACAAGCAGAACACAAAACTGTGTGTCAAAGCCGGCAGGCCTTGAAACCCATCTGCAAGAGACAATAATTTGGGGATATTTGGGTCATTTTATAAGAAGCAATGAGGTAGGAAGCATGATGGCATAAAAAGAACAATTGCAAGGAAGGAAGCCATCTAATCAACATAGTGGTACCTGTTGCAGTTGGCCATTCCAGGAGAAGCAAGATGAAGGAGAAGAGACAATAAAGGTGATGGGACAGGTTTACCAGGAAAAATATATTTATCTCTTTAAAAGTGTAGAGTTTATATCATGGTTAAAGATGCACCATAGGAACTGTTAGGTTAATACTGTTGCCATGGTAAACAAAGAGACAAGCATGCCCTTCCAAATCCAGCTTTAAGAATGTTATCTTCCTAGCAATTTTGAAATAGCATAAAGTTGTTTTGTTTTATTTCTGAAGCAGAAATTAGGCCCACCATGAGTTTTTGTGCCACGTGAATCTTTCACCAACCATCCTGAAAATACCACAGAGATGTGAAAAACTGCCGTTGTAGAGATTACTCTGTTTAGTGTAGTCATATAGTACAGGATTATGTCATTGACCATCTACTATAATATAAACAGGTCTTATAACTTCTAATACTTTGTCTGTTTGCTGGCAGGAGGAAGCAACATAATTTCATCTTTTATCCTTTCATACATGATCTAAAAGTGCAGTTACCTTGTTCTGTTAAGCACGTGTAAAAGAGTCTGGTTCTATCCCTCCCCATTCTCAGTAGACTATAATACACATACTGGAAAATCCTACCTATTGCTATAACAGTGCAGTAACACAATACAGGGAAACAGAGAAAAGTTGGAAACAATTCCTTGAAGTTTAATTAAAAAAACCCTCAGTACACCATTAGATTCACAACAATATCCTCTGTGGAGGTAGTCTGCCATGTTTTCCACCTCCGTGGAGTTCGTTATAGACTTGGAGATTACATTTGTTCCCTTGGAACAAGTATAGATTTATCCAAGATGAAATGCATTTTAGCTCTCTAAGACTTGTTTATGTAGTCCTCAAAAGTAATCTGGGTCTTTCAATCAGTCTGAAGAGGTGTAGGTACTTCCAGAGTGCAATTCATTCCATCCTAAGAAAGATCTCTAAAATAAGCAGTGTGTTGTTGTGTACAGAGGAAGTCTGAATGCTAAATATCCCTTGATGTTTAAAAAATATTGTAGGGCCATCCCTGATAATTAACAAATTAGTCCTTTTCTATAAACACAGAATAATAATAAAAAAAAAACCAAATAAGAAAACAAACATTAGTTACCTGTAAAAAATACCTATAGCATTGTTATAAAATGCTTTGGTGCTGGAGTAATGGTGTGTGAACAGAGTATATGTTGTTCTACAAGTGCACATTTCACTTTACCTGAAAAAGAGGTTTGAAGGATAGCGTGTCTGTTTTAATCAAGATATTTCATTTACTACTACAGTGCTTTTAATCTTGGCATGTCATGCTCCATTCTAATTAACAACTCGACCCTATGTCTTCCTAGGTATTTTAGCCTGATGGTCGACCACAGCATACCTGCCCCTCCATTGTACTGTAATAGTCTGACAGATGGCAGAAGCTGTCAGATGGGAAGCTGTTACCCAAACGTACCTCCACTCCTGTAAGAATATTTGTCTTAGCCCATGTCTCAATTAACATGCTTTCCTTGCTACTTTTGGTTCTGGTTTTTTATATTATCTCAAATGGAAGGTTTTTGTGGTGTAGTAACTAACCCAAAATGCTTCTTTAGAGGGTTCACTGCTGTAGTGTGAAGCCCTGTGGTTTTCATTCAGAAGCTTCTGGAGGTACTTCTTGCCTGTAACAGTCCTAGATGGCATGCACTCAGGACTCCGTAACTGAGTCTTCAGAAAAGAAAGAAATTTAAAAAATCTCAATCTGAAGCAATCTCAGTTGTTTGTTCTCATTTATTCTCACAAGGAAACCATAGAAAAAGCAAATTTGCTACAAAACAATGCAGGGAGCGTGTGCACTTGGAAAGCCAGGAGAACACATTGAGAGCTGTGTTGCACATTTCAGAAGTTGTGTTAACCCAGACCACTTCAAATAGGATGGCTGCACCAGAGTCCTGAGTTTGTCTATTTTTGTACAGAGTGCAAGAGATACATAATCACTGATTCTGTGACTTTTTTTTTTTTTTAAATATGAATTTCTGTGGATATATCTGGACCCAGAAGCTGTGTGTGAAACAAACATCCCACGAACACCGTTATTGCTAATTTCTTTCATATTGTTTCTCTGGAGTTTCCAAGTCCCACCACAAACTGTAGCTTATTAGAGGCACTTAGCATGGGTTTGTGTAAACTATATTCATGGGTTCTCTGTCTGAAATGAGGGACTTGTCCTCATGGCCTATGGCACTGCTTCATGTGCTCTTCTAGTCTGCAAATTACAATTTAATATATTTATTTAGCACTCTTCTTAAGTATGTAGATTAATATTAATATTTTTCAAGTAATCTGAAAGGGGGTTATTTTTAAGTAGCCTTCAGAAAGTTAGAAGTACAGTCCTTCATTCTATTCAGCCTCATTTATTTTTTTACCACAAATGCTGTAAGAAATGTACTGAAAAGTTTCTTACCAGTATACATAGCACTGGGAGAATGAAGATTTGTAGTGTAGCTGAAACATTAACATAAAAAGGCAGCATTTTTTTTTTTCCTGATATTAAGTCTAATGGAAATGCAGACTAAGGAAGATTTCCTTCCGTAGGAGACCCAATTGCACAAACTGACATCCCACAGACATCTCAGATGTCCTAGTGGGTGACGACATCAACATTGACCTCTGGGCATGCATATTCTCAAGGGTAGTTACAACACTCATGTAGCTTACAGGAAAGAGGTCAGGCACATAGTGTCAGGGTTTGTTCATGCAACAGATAAATGCACTGCTGGCGGCACACAGGAGACACTTGAGCCCCTCCACAGAGAAGTTTGCTAGGGAGCCAGTGCCAGAGAAGTTTCAGACAGTAGGCAGTATGTAAACTTGGTGGATTTTCATGACTTTTTGTGGCTTTCTCAATTCCTCCAGTTAGATGGCAAATAAAAGAAATACTGTTATTACTGCATTTAATTTGTAGCTGACTTCTGGTTCCAGAAGCTCTGCAGTGGAAAAGAAACTCAGGAAAACGGAGAGGTTACTTAATAGCCACATAATAGGATATCTAGCTGACACAAAAGAGGACTTACTGGAGACATATTTTGATTCCTTCCTATGTAGCATTTTATTGTATGTCAGTTTTCCCTTCTATACTTGATTTCTTTTTTCTTTTGTAAGTATAATCATAAAACTTCACTGTTTATATTAATGACATTTTCCCAGATTTCTCTTTGTAGTGCCACACTACCTTGCCACATATATGTACACACATATATATATACAGTGGTCTGTGTTCATTATCATAACTTTAGAAGCTTTTTCAAAAGAAGAAATTGTTGGTTATGCAAACTTTCACATTTTGATGTATCTCATCTGATTATTTCCCATAAGTACATTCTGTCTCTTGCCGAAGACCACACATGAAGAATGTCATACTCAATACTTTTGTTTCTCAAAACTGAGATATAGAAGGGTCTCGATTTTCAAAATCAAATGTGAAAGCAGATTATAACTATAACCATGGAATTGCTACCGCAGCATCATAAAACAGTATAAAAGACTGTCAAACTTTCAGCACTTGAAAAGAAACCTTTATTTAAAAAATATTTCCATATGTTAATCAGATGTTCACACTACTTTACACATTTTGATGTTAAATCCACACAGAGACAGATATTATTATACTCAACCACCATTAAGTGGCATCAACTTTCTGGAAAATACTGAAAGGATACAAATGTGCCTTCATTGTATACACACTAAATGCAGATTTGCTCTGTTAAACTGACTTGGAATAATTGCTGTGCTAAGTGATAACTGCACAAAGAAAGATGTACACAAACAAAAATATCTAAAACAGAACTAAACCTAATTCAAGGGCTTTCAGAGTTTTCCCCAAATCTTGCAGGATGTCATCTACTGGGAAGTTTCTCAGGGAAACGGCTAAGAAAGGTTAATTCTCTTACCAAAAGCCTGTCAATGAGAGAGAAGGGAAAGGGTGAAGTAATAGGCATCAAAATAAAATATAGTAAAATTCTTAATTTTTTCCTATGACACTTCAAACTTTGCGTTATTTTGTAAATATCTTTCTGTAAGTGTAGCTCTCTATGGATTTAAGAATTTTCACAGGACAGTGAAAATCACTTACCATGCACAAAAGTAACCAATAGAATCTATAAAGTCATTGTAATTCCTATGTAGCATAGACTAGTTAAGATCCTTTGGCTAGTCATTGATTACACTCTTTTTCTTGAATATCACAAAATCAGTTATTGCATTTTTTTTCTGATAAACCTGACACAGCTTCTGGATTTTTTGGAGTGTAGGTTTTCATACTAGAATTCTCTGCTGGAGTTGCCTACTAGTTTTCTTTACCCTTGCCATAGCTCCTGTCTTGTCAGTGCTTTAATTTAAAATTCACTGTTCAAAAGGCATGTAATCAAGGCTTACAGATAGAGATTTGTGTACACTTTCAAGTATCATAAACCAGCAGAATTTTCTTCAAACCAGTAGAATATTCTTCAAACAGAATAAGATATTCACAAGAAGCATTCAACAAGAAACACTTGCATCCTTACCTCACAATCCTCTCCTGACCACTTTTGGGCAATGCATAGGTTAGGACCCTCTCAATGCCCTTTCGCTGGGCTCATTTTCTATACAATATGAAACCTCCCTCATTTTGGGTTTTTCTCCAGCTTTATTTTGCTCTGAAGTTAGTGGAGTTCCTTTGATTTATGATTAGAAGTGCTTTTCTTCTTCTTTCTGACTCCAGAGTCTTTTTATGTATGACAAACTTTGTAAATCTGTTTTTAAAGTGCTTTACTTGCCTGCTGAGAAGAATGTAATTAGGACAAAACTTATTCTCCTGAAGACTCCTTACAGAAAAAGACGTTCTTGAGGTAATCCTCTGTTTGACATGGGTCCACAGTACACATACCTACTAATATCTCTTAGTAACAGGAAGTGTACTCTTCACCTATTTTCATAACACAAGGAGTTAGTCTTTTGAACTGCAGTTCAAACCCCGTAGGTAAATGGAGTCTCCAGAATGAAGTATTGTGTGTTACAAGTAGGAACCCATTGCAGCATTCTTTGCCTGATGCTTGAATGAGAAAAAGGATAACATTGTCCCATGCTTTCCCTGGTTCAATACTACATGCTTAAAATAGTGGTCCATGTAGTAGTTTCTTCAGCTCTTCCTCACAGTTATCAGATAGGACTCATGCCATAGAGGAGATTCTGGTGAAGGAGAGGGAGATGGTACCAAGCAAAGCACTGCTTCCTAAGGAAACTAAACTTGCTTAGGGATTGGAGTCAGTCTGACTAAGAATAAAATCCACTGATATCAAAATGCTAGTGCAAAAACTTTTTCAATTACCACTAGGAACTAAGCACCTGATTTTGAGAAAGTGATGTGTGCTGTCTTGGATTTGAAAAGTTTTGGAGGTGTTGTAACAAGTTCAAGGAGCAGATTTAGCTTAACTTGGTTGCTGGGAATGCTGTTCTAAAGTCTGACTGGACTACCACTGTGCTCTAGCTCTACTCAGCTCTCAGAATAACTCCTTGTGGGTATGGGGTGATATCAGTGTGAAATTAGCTGTGAAATGAAAAAGATCAATAACTGAGCCTTTTCAGGCAGTTTGCCTAGTCCAAAGCAAGAGGTAGTGATTAAAAACATAGTTACTAACTCTCAGAATACCACACCTCAAACTATTTGTTTGCATTTTGAACCAAGCATTACAAAGCAAATGAGTGACTTTATGTTGTAGCTTCATGTTGTCTCTAGGAAACCTTTCACAAAGTTTTGTATATAGCTGTCACCCTTTGAGACAAAGTGACCTTCTGAGTTTAGCAGGAAGCCTGCAGCTATTTCATTAGCTTGGGTTCAGATTTTTAGAAGAATTCAAGCATCTTATTCCTAGGTCATTTTTGCTAAAAAGTACCATAAACAGAGTAAGAAACGGCTTCTAGAGCTGATGTCCAGATATGCACTGTAATACAGTTTAAATCACAAGGAAACGTGTGCCAAAACCCAGTGCACTGGGGACAAATCAGGAGACAAGCTCTGTTCTATGCACGTTTGTGCTTTCCACTTACGAAGTATAAACTACAAATTCATGTTCTGAATGCAGGCATATTTATCATAAACAATAACACCTTGAGTGAATCTTGTGCATTATAAATTCCCTTTTCTCCAGCAAGTTATCATATCTCTCTCTCTAGTGAGGAAAATCCACCTGAAGAAAAATTGTTTAATTATGGAGCAAAATTTAGGTGAAGTGAGTATACCTGGGTTCCTTTTTTCAGCTGGTGTAACATGCAATATTCCTTCTTACAAAAACTTTCCTCACAGTTAAAAGCATGCAACAAGCAAGCTTACCTCCTCACAGCTTCAGTGCTGTAGTGACTTTACTAATAAAGCATGGTTTCTAATTGTGATGATGCTTTTAGCAGAGAGGAGGAATTTTGGTCCACTGAACTTAATATGGTTAGGAATACTGCTGGGAGTGGGGAAAAAAGAGAGAGATATACCTCGTGATCAGCCCCAACACACACAATTATATCAGTTTCTAAATCTATATCTCTTTGCAAGTCCCAGGTTTGGCTTTAGGGCTTGCTGCTGCAGGAATTCTTTTTTCTTAGCAGAATTTCTGATCCTTATCAGCATTCAACATTTGTGAGTAAAAGGCAGTTCTCTTGAATGGCCCATGCAGCTCCACAGCTGCTCATCAAACTGACAATAAGTTGAACTAGAAATGTTCCCTCTTTTCTCTTCTTTATGCTCAAAATGCTGAATGGAGGAATAAAGCCTCCTTGTAAAGCATCCAGTAAAGATGCAATGGAATATATATATCACCTTGTCCCACAAACAATTAGTGCTATGTTTGTTGACTTTTTAATGAAACCCCAAAAGTCTTAATTTAAAACCAACTATTTCACTCCTCATTTATGAGTTAGCAATAATATTTTTAATAAGAATTTAGTATTATTCACTTAAGGTAGATCTGACAGAATGAGCAAGCGGAGGAACAATGGGTAAGGGAAGTACCATAGACCAGACTGAGCCAAGGTGGCAAAAGGAGCAGGGTGAGAACTGCAGTAGAGGAAACTGTGGCTAAATGAAACTGATGCACAATTTAGCTTGAAAACCCATTCTCTAGCACCTTTTATTATTGTGTTCAGTTTTACAAAATAAGTGGGATTTGCAGTTAGAGACTTCCTATCTGATCACATAAATCTACTGACAAAATAATCATAAACTGAGCAAATTGACAACTGCTATTGTTGTTGCCAGAACTTGTAAGTTATTTCTGCTTGTGAGGTAAGGTATTTTCATAACACATGAAGTGAAATTGCAATCACACAAAAGAAATCTTGATAGTTCTAAGGAAAGGTGAGAGCACAATTTTGTTTCAAATAATTTTTGTGTTTTGTTCACTGACAATATCACTGTGGATTTACCTGTAAGAATTAGGAATATACACAGGGATTGCATAATCATTTAAATCCATCTGTAACAATAGTGTATTGTATCATAGTGGCTGAATTCAGGGAAATCATCTTGCTAATGGAAATCCAATTCCATGCAATGAATCCTACTTTTCTGACATCACTGACATAGCCCCTTCTAAAACTTCATTGCATCTACACAGTCTCAGTCTTCTGTTGGTATTCCTTCTCTTTTCTTTTTTGTTTCTGCATTTCTCATCTTTTTTTTCTTTTTTTTTTTTTTCACTGCAGTTTTTTAGCACCTAGGATTCTGTTCCTCCTTCAACATACAAAAACTAGGGACACCGGATATTTTTCCCAAAAGCCAGCAACAGATGAAGGCAGCTGCAGATAAAACGACTTGCTGAAAAATCAGCTGTAGCCAGCGGTTCCAGCTTGTTGGAACGCCAGCATCTATCTATATGCTTGAGAGATTTTCTGGAACTGTACAACTCTACAGATGACTGCTAGGGGAGACATAATATAAGACATGCAGATGTTCCTGCTTACTCCACCCAGAGTCAGTTTATTTAATACACTGAGTTAGCTTAAGGAAGCAAAAAATGATAATAAGCATTAAATTGCCACGGACCACTAGTTCATGACATATACTTCTCTCTCAGACCAAAAATACCAATTCCAAAAGAGGAAAAGAACCACTGAGGTCCTATTTCAATGCTACATCTCAAAGAAAGAATACACTTGGGACTTTTTGTCCCTTCAAAAAGTGGTTGTATCAAAGGAGTTAAAAACCAAGAACAACAGTGAATCACTAGTAAGAAACTCTTCACTGAAGTCATAGGAGGCCTGAAAGGCCTATGGAAAGTTTTACTAATTGCAGAAGCCCTCTTTACTTATGTCTTCTGGCACAGATGAACTGGACTATACCGATGGGGTAAAACTTGTAAGGTGGATGCATAAGGGTGCTAGATTTTAAATATTAAAATAAGAATGCTGGAGCCCTCTTTCCCTTACTCCTACTGCGGCACTGTGAATACTTATGTTCTCAGAGCTGTAGCCCGGGGAGAACAGATAGAAGACAAACAGGAAAAATATGGAAAAAATTATCTCCTTTGTGCTTTTTATACAGGACATTGAGTTTGAAAGCACAAGAGAGAAAATCCTATATTATAGGGGAGGTCTGGAAAGCCTGTGTCTGTGTGAAGATCGCCTTTTTGGAGTTCCCTACATTAGAAGATGAACTCTCTAGACCAGCAGTTCCCAGCTTCACAAAAAGTGTGTCAAATTTAAAGCTGTTCAGCAATATCAGGCTCCTCAATCCGACATAATGCATTGGACACCAGAAGAGAAAAAAATACTTTCTTGCAACTCCACACTAGCAAGCAGCCCAAAACTTTTCCCTCTTAGCATTGGTAAACCTCTTGGGAAGAGTCATGCTAATAGAAACTCAGGAACACACGAGCAAAATGCAAAGGTGATACATCTTAGGGAGTCCTCATTTCAGCATAAGACTGGCCCACTCACTTCCAGGTATAAAAAGCATCCATTTGCCTTTCAAATTTATCCTGCTTCAGATGGCAACTAGTACTGGGAGCTAGACATGAAAAACAACAGAAGCATCTGAAATACTGGGAATTGAGTCCCAACAGTCAAAATTGCACTTTGTAACTATTTAGTCAAGTGCTACCTCATGTGCCTTAACTTCATGAACACCACATGCCAGGTAGTAGGACTGGGATCAGGTGGTAGGACTGGGTATCCAGACCCAGCACCTGCTCTACTGTTGCCTAAGGGTCTTACCTGGAGGACGGTCCAGGTCACACACTTTTTGGAGAGTACTGTGTACACCAGATTAGAGCAAAGCTAGAGTTTTATGTGAGAAAAAGAGAAAGATATTCCAGATATGTTTTAGCAGAGCTTGATCCTTTTGTAAAGCAGCTGTATATACTTACATTCAGGACAAGGACTCAGCAGCAGATATTGTCTACAAGCACTTCTCTTCAGCATAGACACACACAAAAGGGCAAGGTCTTAGGCAAACACGACTAGCCTTAGACAGCCACATTATGCACTTCTAGCATGTAGAATTCCTCTTCTTTGTGCCAGGCCTACCTCCTGCACTAAATCTAAGTGACGTTTACGGTGTGAATAAGGTCAAGTGTCTGTAAGCAAACCCATTATAAATTGCTGAATATATTACAGCTGACAAATTAGCTATCTAACCCACTATCTTCTATATTGCAACATTACTGAAATTAACCCAATGCTTTTTAACTGTCCTGTAATTAGAACATTATCTGTTCTGAAGAACATAGGAATGCTAGCAATCAAGGCATCTGCCACTGCAGCCCCAAAAATATTATATTCCCTCTGTTCCTCTGCATAAAGTAAGCTTTCTTGAGTCTGCTCCCAACAAAAAATGGGCATTAAGCCATTGACATCAAAGTAAGATCTGGGCTCATATGTTTAGTGTGGAAAATGAATCAATTGTTTGTCTTCCCAAAAGACTACTGAAGACAGGAGTGTCTGATAGACAGACTTGGTCAAAATAGACCAGTCTTAATCAAAACATTTACATTGACAGGGTCATTGGCAGGCCCACAGAATCACCCATGTAACTAAAAGCTCTGAGCCGACAGTTCACTTGTACACAATAGCCAGATGAAATAAAATACATTAATACCAAGCTTCCATGATAGTTTGCAATAATTAGAACAAATACTGAACCTGTTTTAGATTGCTGACACATACATGTCCTTGCATAACACAGACAGTAAGTGAATAGTTCAAAAGAGTATGGTGTAGGGAAGATTGAGTACTAGTACAAGAGCATGAATGTAAATGTATAGAGGACTGCTGATAGTCTTTATAGCATCAGTACCAGCACACTTGGCTGACTGACATTCCCTTGTGGTCTACGGTCACTGCATGTGCAATAGTTTTCTCATGACAAGCTTCTATCTCTGCCTTTCAAACTCATTAGTAATAAGTTTATTTCTAAAAGATAGCTGATGATACCTTAGTTTCTCTTTCAGGATCAGCCAGGCACATGGAGGTGTCTCTGCCAAGTGCATTCTCTCATACCTCTTATTCATTCCAAGCATAGGTATCTTTTCTGGTCTTTAAATATATTAGTCTTTTCCATTTTCTATTACTTGCTTCCTTCCCTGTTATTTTTAGCTCCACTGCCATCTACTATGGTATTTTTCCCTCTGTAACCCTTTCAGTCAGTACCCTAAACCACTTCCATGCCAGCCCAGAGTCAAACGCTGGAGTAAAAATAACTATTAGACAAAGTCCCTTATGTCACACAGGCAACCATGTCCATTAAGCCTCTTTCCAAGCTGTATGAAAATGCCTTTCAGGTACTGACTTATTGTTCAATGCAGCTAATGGTTGGACAGACCTGAATCCACGTGCAAGTTTCGCTGACTTCTCAAGTTTTGGTCATAGTGTATGAAAATCTGAAAATCTTTTGTTTCTTTTCTTGCCTTAACTCCTTCAGAGTTCAGCACAAAGGTGGCCTCAGTCACTAAAAGGAACCAGAGGACCTCTCTTTTCACTGGTCTCTTATTGGGTTACTCTTTTTCGGTGAAGTGTCCATAAAGATGGCTGGAAAGACTACCTGTAAGAGCCATCTAATATGTAATGCCTAGTCTATAGATGCAGGCTAACACAGCACAGCTTAACTTTGCAGGCTCTGATCTAAAAAAATTCACATCATTCTGCAAGACTCATTCAAGGTCTCAGTTGGAAGACACTTTCTTTGGCATGTGGATGTTTTTTTCTTGTGGTTTGGGATGAAGGACATTCAGCACCATCTGGCTATAGTCACTCTCTTCATGTTCTTATGTGGATAGTTTCTGTGGTCCAGGACAATGTGGTAGCTACTTTTCATATTTTAGTACCATGACTGCACAAGCGTCAGAGGATCTCCCTCTTGCAACTTTTTTCCCTTTCCATGAACAGCTGTACCTGCATACTGAGTAGTGACACTGTGTTTCCACAGCCAGAATACATTCCAAAAACCAGAACTGAAAACACTGGAAAAAGCTTTTCTGAACAAAGCTGTAACTTATGTAAATGAAACCTAAGAAGCAATTTTCCTTTCCCCTACTGATTAGTGTTTTTCTCTTGAAGCCTTCTAGCTTTGGGGCTTGCATTCTGGTGTCAACATCCTGGGCTCTGAAAACAGCTGAATGATTTCAGAACTTCAGTCAGCAAAAAAACCCACACCAAATATCATCCCCACACTTATTAAAACAATAAAATCAACGATAATGCAGAAATAAAGTGTTTACAGATTGTTTGCTGTATTGCATTACTAGTCTTAAACATAAGCCTTAAATGAAAAAGTACCACATTAATAGGGCATTGGGAATGACTGAGGGATCAAAATGATGCAAGCGCTCCTGACACAGTCAAATCTTCCTTTGGAAAATCAGCCAGTTTTCCCCAGTAGCTTAAAACTTGCAACCGTTCCTTTCACAACCCATCACTGATTCCATAATAGACGTATACAACCAGCCACATAGCCACAGCAGTGGAGAGACTGTGTAAGCTGAAGGAAGAGTTCAGTCTGTTGAGCGAGTTAAACAGATGTCATGAAAACCTCATACAAAGGCTGTGGTTTTAGACGCTGTAAATTATTTCTCCTATGAACAACAAATTACACAAAAGAATAAGTAGTTTTGGGGTTCATCTTGAGATATACATGACAGGGTACTATTTATTTATTAAACTACACCAGAAACGTTATTAATGGAAATTTATTAGGAAGAGCCAAAAGGTATGGAGACATCAGACAACAACAGAGGCTTTGAGTAAATATTTTATCAATCCAAATAAGCTTGAAAGGAACAACATAACAGCATCAATATTGAAATAAAGGAGTTAAATATTGAAATAAAGGAGTCTAATATAACAGTCATCCCACAGAAATTGAAGCCATGACCAACTATTAAATAATAAAAAGAAATTAGCCTTTGCCCTGGCAAGTTAGGTCTAAAACCACAACAATGAAAAAGGTATGTAAAAGAAGAAAAGCATAAACACTAGTAATAAAACATTATATTGTCATACTCCATTCATGTACATGCTAGCTGATCATTTTCCATTTTCTAATAGATTTTAAGGTGTCTTGAAGACTGACAAAAGCATAGATGAAACAAATATATTATTTGGAGTGTTGCTCACTCTGAAATAAAACTTTCATGTAATAAAAATAATCAGATTATTTCAAAACTATCCTGACTGAAAGCATTGCAAGAAGAATTAACAATATTAGACATTAAATGACAGATGAAAACCAGGGTCAATTAATGCAAAGAAATACACACAAGCAAAACCAGATTTAATTTTATATACAAAATGACAGGTTCTGAATTTGCTGTGACCATTTGACAGGCCTCCATCTACCCAGAGCTACTAGATTATTGTATATAATCCTCTGAAAATACCAGCCATGGTGAGGTCCAGTCAAAAAGTCAAATAGACTAGAACAAAAGTACTACTGAAGAACGAAGGAACATAGCAGTAAACATCTCTGTGCATTTCAGTAATCTTCAGTGAACACTCTTCTGAAAAGCAGGTGCAGTTCTGGTTACCCTGTATCAAAAAGGACACAATGTAAATATATCTACAGTAAAATGTAGAAAAAACATTCAAAGGTAGCCAGTGGTTTCTGTATGAGGAAGGACTTTTCTGTTTGGAAAAGAGAAAACTAGCAGGAGGTCTGATACAGGTTTATAGGAAAATTCAATTCAGAAGAGACCTCAGAAGGTCTCTAGTCCAACCACCTGTTCACCTAAATGGTGACGTCCTGGGTTTTTAGTTGACTATCAGAAAACCTCTCTTACACTGCTCCACTTTTATGACATAAAAACTTTTCCTTATGTCTCTTCTAACCATTTCTTGTTTCAATGTATGTCCATCACCTCTTGTCCTCCCATTCTTGATTACCTCCTATTAGGTATTAGAAGGTTGCTATTTAGATCTACCTGAAACCTTCTCTTCAGTCTTGGGACAGTAAAATGGTGACATTCATGAAGAAGACAGATAACGATTGCTTCAGTGTTTCTCATAACAGAAAAGGCAGCAAACAAAATGTTTAAACAAAAAGCTTATAAAGATTAACGACCTTTTTACCCCAGAAAACATATAGTTGTAGATGATGTATGATTGTAGACAGTTTCAGACTTCACAGAAATCTGCAACGTTTCCTTTAGGAAACATGTTTTTCAAAGACTATCATAATCTAGGAAATTTTACAAGAGGAAGGATCACCCTAACTTTCCCAATCCTTGTATATTTTCCTGAATTATTCGCCACTGTTAAAAACAGGGTGATAGTCTAACTCTGGACAGCAGATCTCACAATACTCTCTGCCTTTACGCATATCCTTTGGAGTTGACAGACCTTAGAAAAATTAGCATAGGTTCATGGGCTGGGTGTATGCTCTGTTCTACACTGTCACTGCCCGTTATTCACTCTTCCTTCTACTCCAGCAGCTTCTGGCTATTGCTGGATTTTTCCTCAAATATACACCCTTGAGCAGCTTAATGGGAAAATGGTAAAAACAACGTCTTGACTGAGTAAGTAGAGATATTAATGTTTAAAGAACACTGTGTCAGATCAACTGCAGTGAAAATGCAGGGGGGAATAGGAAATCAATTCATTTTATGAGGTTTTGTTGTCATCCTGGATGCAGGGAAATACTGAAATGTGCAATGAGACAGAGTGCCTCTCTGAAAAACATTATATTTCCATACATAGTTTTATTTATTTGTTTGTCTTTAAGCCACCCACAGGAGATTTTAAAAACAGAGATATGTTTCCATTCATGTTTCAGTGTTGTCCGAAGATAGCAGTGGAGTTACATGACAGGCAAACTTCAAAAGGTTTGGAGGTTCAAAGCTTGTATGGGCTTATCTGAATTTCTCAGGTCTGCAAATCTCATGGTATCAGCCTACAGTTTGGTACTTCAAGCACTTCCTGGTGAAATCCCAGATGGAAACAGAGACATAGTTCGACTTCAGAGGGCCCTGGATGAGATATGCCTTCCAGCTCCTGACGGGTTTAAGAGGGGGTTAGAGATGCAGTGCATGTTGGCAAAGCCTGAAACCAGACACACATTTTTTGATTCTTCATGAGGATCCCACAGTAGAAAAACATAGAAACTCAAATTCCACATATCGAATCCAAGACATTTTATGTTTTTTATTATTCTAATCCTCTCCAAAATTCAACAGTTTGTACAGATAGTATTGGTAGTATTGCTTTTTTTACACAAAGAACAATGAAACCAACAGGAATCTCATGAAACTGAATGCACCATAGCTCCCTTGTCAGTGACAAGTTTTCTGGTCTTTCCTTATGTCTTGAGCTGCATTTTGCCAAAGGTATCTCTGCTTTCTATCTGTCTGCTTATATTGCGCATATCTATTCTGCAGTTGTTCTCCCAAATGCGCATACCTGTAACCTCTGAAAAAACATAGCAGTACAGTAATGAACTGTTGAAATGCCATGGCTTTAGCTTCTGGGTGCCTTTCAAGAGCAGTATGAAATATGCAGAAAAGGAAAACCAATGAGGGTGATTATTTTGTCAAATGTAATTATTTCCATACTGACAACTCAGCAATGAAATCTGCCTGTCTTAAAGTGTTTTGCTTAAAGCATGCTCTGCTGAATAACAGCAGAGAAAGTCTGACTTACTAGTTAATGTAACTTAGGGGTTTTCTGTTTTATAATTTTACTTTGTGTAAATAACTTGCTGTAGCAACCAAGAAGACAATTTATGCTTGAACTATTCCTAATTGAAAATTAATTGCAACAAATCATCTAGCATACCAGATCCTTTAAGCAGGTCTGATATTTTAAATGACACAGAGCGTGCGGATGAAGCTAGTCCTAAACTTCACAATCCTCCCTTTACTTCAAGTTTTGATAATGGTGGAGCTGCATGTGAAGCAAGTCTTGGCCAGTTCAGCAACAGAATGTGTATTTCAGTGTTTGTAATTCCCACAAAATAGCTGTTTTATGTCAGTTTCATGTCATTTTGACTATGTTAGAAATTACCTTACAGATTTTATTAGTGATTAAAATAACTTTGCTGTGATGTAGATAAAATGGATGCTTTTCTACTTAACAACAATTTTTCCTAATATTTTCTGTAGATGTAGTTCTGTTGTCACTAATCATAATTCTAGTTGGAACTGGTCTATCTGTCATACAAAAGGTACAACAGGAATTTCTCCCAGACATCATATTTTTTATCACTTAGTGGGCAACTGCTGGCAAAATATGAATTATGCATACCATAAGAACATTTCTGTGGAGGTAAAGTGAAGACATAATTTATCTGAAGTAGGGAACTAGCATTTGGGTATATGGAAAAAGGCAGACTTTTGGAATACTTAGCTACAAAAAAAAATATTGAAACAGCTTCAGTAAGAAATTCTTAAAAGAAAATTCACATATGTCCTTGCAATAAAAATTATGTTAGCTCATACATTAACAGTAAAAGTTAAATTAACAATAAAGAGAAAAATCAGAATTATGCAGGCAGGCATCATTGAGCCAGCCTACGTCAACAATCCAAGCATGCTCAGGGGATTCGGTGTACTCTTCATACTTTCAGAAGAAGTATGACTTTTAATTTCACAATTTGTCTGGAGCCATTTTATGCTATGACTGCTTACCAGCAAATAAACCAATAGAAAGCATGGTAGATTCAGTACAAATTTCATTTTAAACTCAGGGACCACAGCACAGAATGCATTAATCTGGCTTATTTTCCAAAGACTGCACATAATACGCAGTTCATCTGACTCTCAGTAAAACATGATTTTGAGAGTTTGCCAGCTTCAGAATGTTCCTGGGAATAGTTTATCACTGGTGTTCTCCATTTCCTTTCTTGATCCTCTCCTTGAGAGTCAGCCAAGCAAAAGTTGGATAAATATCTCTGATAGTTTCTAAAATGTCTCAGCAACTAATCAGAAATTACTGGGCTGGCTCTTGCAGAAAAAAACGCCAATGTCTGGCTCTTAATGTGTGGTTCTTAAACACAGAACTTTATCTTTAATAAACAGGCCAAGGGAAAGTTTTTTTGTAGTTCATTTAGAGTACTTTTGTTGTTTTTCATAAATATACATGCAACTAAGAGGCATTATGTTTGTTGCTGACCCCTATGGTAAATATTAATCTCCTTATCCCATAAAGGAGAAGCAGGCTATAATTTATAATTTTCCAAATCTGAACAATGTTAAGATGTTTTTCTGTCTGAAAAGTGATGGACATAGTATTAAAAAAATGTTGAACAACCCCCCCCAGTTCTTCTTTAATGCTGTAGTAAATCCTAGATTTTGACTATGCAGATGAATTCTTTTTTTTTTCATTAAAAATACATAAAAAATCCGAATCTAGCTTGTCTTTTGTTTTTCAGTTGACTATCACCATTCTTACCAATGAGAGCAATATTCTCTAGCAGGCAGGGCCTTTTAAACATAAACATACTCTTCTGAGCTGCACTGGCTATCTTGGAAATCACAGTGTGTTATTTTTCCATTAAACAGTTACAGAAGCACTGGAGACATCAGCAGTCACTGTGCCACTATTCTCAAGATCACCAAGAACAGTGGAAGAAACAAAAGGTGTTTTCTGATGTTGCTAGTTATCTATTAAGCTGTTATAGGACTGAACTTTCTGACACCTCTTGAAGTGAATGATCTGCACTGGAGACTTCTTTCGTTAAAATCACCGACATAATATTAAAAAGAGTACTTTCTTTTGATCACAGTTTCAGTGACCTGCTGGATAAAGCAAGTCCTTTATCCTTCCTTGCTGGATAAAGCCACATAGCCTCAGGTCAGGGATCCTCTCCTTATGGTACTTGTTCTCTAGAAAAGAGAGAAGGATGAATAGTTCTCCCTAATAAAACATATCTGAATGAACTGCATCTTTTTTCCTTTATTTACACGTGAATAGTATAAAACTATAGCAGAGTCATTATCCCCTTGTCCTTCTTCTTACTAGAAGTCAACTCATGGAACTTACAACTATATTGCCAACTAAATTATCCTCTACCTCACAGTATCAAAAGCCTGTGATTTAGTACTAGCAATCTCAACACCTTAGAGAGAAGGAAATCTAGAGAAATTGTACAAGTTGGCATTTGTATGACTTTTAGCTGGATGAGGTAGATTCCACCTGGCAGTAACTTCTTATCTAGGTGAGAGGCGGTCAAGCTTGCTGATCCTTTAGGTTACTCTGGTTAGTGCTGCTGGATAATACAGCCGGTGGTAAAAACACACAGTATTCTTGGGCTGTCCTCATTCTACTCCATTGTTAAAACTCCTGACCATCCCCTCTCTACCCAACCCCAGGTTATTTTATTTAACAATAAAATGGCCAGATATTATTCAGTTTTCCTCTTGGACTGAAACTTGTTCACTAAAATATATAAGGAACTCAGTGTGCTTTTCAAATATTCACATGACAAAAAAGCTCAACACCAAAAAGACCAAAAAGACCACAAAACATCACTGCATGTCTCTGTGGATTCCCTTGTGGCTGTGAATACACTCAGAGCCCTAGAAAAATTGTGGGCACTAGGATAAAACAGAAATTTAGTGAAAACGACAACTAAATACTGAGTATATGACAGCCTCTAGGTAACTTCTGTAATGTGATTTCTAAAAATTTCATTGCTCAGAGATACTTACAGAGATTTCTATGGAATTTAGTATGGGTCAGACCATAAGAGCTTGCAAATCAGTAATATTGAAGCTGGCTATCTAGTTTTTCTTTCAGTATGTGCTTTTAGTATATGTGTTAATTCAATTAAGTCTCTTCTGTTTAGGCTTGACTAGAATAAGTGAAGTTGCAGAGCTTGAATTTGAACAGAGAGTAATATAAAAGGAAAATAGAGCTAATCCCCAGCATAACAATGTATCATATTATATATCACCTTGACTGTCCAATCAAGCCATGAAGCATGAACACGATTTCACTGACTTCCATTGTCCAGACTAATTTTAACTCCAGTTGTATTCACAGGTTATTTGATTTTTTGATACAGCCTGTCTTTTCTTGCAGGGTTTGTACTACCATCCTTGAAACTGGTATTATCATACCTTAAAAAGTTGAATGCATCTATGGAAAACAATATCTCTCACAAGAGGTGCTGCAAGCTTTCAAGATTTTATGGCAAGTTTCATAATGTTTCACTGTTTACCTGAAGTCCTGGCTCTCAGGGTCTTGTGGTTCTAGAATAATCTTGGATTTTATTTTTTTTTAAATGAAGGTTTCAGTCTGTGATGATTGCACAGAAAAACCTAAAAATGTGGCCTGTTCCTACGAAACACAGAAGCTCAAATATCCCCAATCCTAAACCTAAACATATTTTTAGAAATACAGAATGTATTTCTCAAAAAAGATATCATGATTAAGTCAAATACAAAATAGTCATTCTGAGCATTGAGTTTGGCAGTGTTGCAAATATCTCAGTAGTAAGTCAATATTTTTATCTGCTCTTCATCCTTTATTACATCATTTCATTGGCTTCATGCTATATTATATGCTGTTCTCATGTAGTGTTAGTTCATATCAGTTAGCTGATAGGTGTTTAACACTGTCATTATGGATATCAAGGCACACAGTGGAGGCTTCCATACTTCTGGCATTCTTGATTACTTTTTCTGGCTCCTGAGCATTTAATTTCATAAAAACTTTTATATAAATAGATAAAATTAAGTTCCAGTCTAAGCAAATCTAAAGCCATTTTACAATCAACAAAACAGTGGAATAGGACCCATTTGCATCAAGGCATACTATTTTCTAACGTGTTTATTCTACAATGAACACAGCATTAATAATACTAACTAGAAGTATCACATTTTTTACCTTTTAATATTCTTTAGAAGCATTAATTATAGGAATCAAAAATGAAGTGATTTTGAATATATAATCTACCACTGAAAGTAACATTTCTTAACTTAGAAATAACTTACAAATAACTTAGAAATAACTTCCGCCATTTTTGGAATGGAGGAAGTTACAGGTTAAACTTTTTTTCTTCTTGTAATAAAGGCGATTGTAGTGGAGATATGATCTTCATTACAATCACCGTTGCAGTGATTCCTGAAACAATTCAAAATGTATCCATATACAAAAGCAATAACAACCTAAATGTTGTGATAGGTTGTAGTTAGCTCAGACTGAAAATATTCAAGTCATCAAAAGATAAAGTCAGAATATGTGCCATTTAAATTAAATAACAGTAATTTTAAGATAAACATTTAAGCTTGTCAAATAGCCACAAGACTCAGGAGACTAATATTACTGCTTGGTGTAGGCAACACATTCAATGCCTTCAAAAAGATCATCTGTTTTTCAAGCAAAGTAAATGTCACAAATGGCCTCCTGTAATTTACTTGGGTTTATATTTTACTCTCTATGGGTGCTTAAGGCTGATTTTTAGCCTATCTCATTTCAAGACCCTCGAGACTATTTGTCTTACTGTGATAGAATTCTTCAAGATGAAACTCACAGATTATCCCCACTTCTCTTGTCAGCTCTTTATCTATATATGTTTGTTACTTTATCACAGATTCAGGTACCACATTTGCTGCTACTTTATGAGTTGTTTTCTGTCTGTGCTTAATGCCATGCTTTCAATTGTCTTGCAAATGTACCACTGTCACCTCAGGATGCTGCTCGTTTTGATCCTGTTTTCTGTCTACCACTTCCCATTTCTGTACTGAATGCTGTTGTTATCCATCTTGTTTTCAAAATTCACTCCCTCATTATCAGTTTAATCCTTTCTTGTTTTTCTCCCTCACACTCTCAATGCTTTGCAGGACTTCTGATGCAGCATTGTGTGCCAAAATGCTCACTGCTGTGCCGCACTCATCTATCCCTTAATGCATTTTTTCAAAATGGCTGTCAAAGTATATTTATCTGCTTTCCTTCTTTCTCCCTATCTCCCTTGATCCTTTGCAGCTTTCGAGGCGCGTCTCCTTGTCTGCCATTTACTCATCAGGCATTCCTAAATGGAAAGAAATCTTTACAAACTTTATCTCCCCAAGTTCACTCAGCTTTCCTTTACCGCTTGTATAATTCGATGCTGTCACCGTAGTATCTAAACTACTCCAAAGTTACTTTTCTTAAGAGTTTTTCTTCCCACTGTACAATTACCTTGACTCAATCTGTTCCATTTCTTGGAAGTTAAATTATGTCACAATTACCTTGACTCAATCTGTTTCAGCTGTTTGGTTACAATATTCTAATACTTCATTCTCTGAACTGATTATACATTTCTTCATTTCAGATTGGCCAAGTTCTGATCAGGTATAAAAATTGTAAGGTTATTACTTTGGTCTTTCATGATCTTGTAAGTGGAGAATCACCTCTGGTTTAATACTCGTGCCCACTGCTTAAAAATGTCTGATACTCACTAATTTCTTGGAAGTTAAATTATGTCATTAGCAGTCAAAAAAATGTTGTAAGATTGAGGTGAATGATCATTTTTAAATTTGGTTTTATCTATCTCTGTCTAATAACACAGACAACAACACACAATGTATGTCTTGAAAAATAAGCTGAATTTTTAAGTGGATACTATATCTGAAAAACAAAATACCATATTAATATAGAGAATGTTGAACAGATGTGAACAATTTCTCAACGTAAATTTTAATTCCTCACATAGGAATTGACTGTTGCTAATGCTTGGCAATATTATCCTGCCTCACAGTGTTCTATCACAATGCAACATAAACCACAATTTGGCACTATATTCCAGTGGTTTGCAATTCTATATTTATCTTGAAGGCTGGGTTTTGCTGTTGCTTCAGGTTTGTCAGTCTCATTCTGTGCTGCTCTCTGCGAGGAGTATTCAGGAATGAATAGGTCTGCCTCAGCAGTAGAATGAAAACTCACTTTTTAATGATACTCCCTCATGCTCCAACTTGGCGTTGTTTGAGAATCTTTGAGACTTCCAGATGTACGATAAAATGACACATGGGATATCATTTCAGCTGCAAACAAACAGAAAAGAAAAAAAGGTTATCTGACTGTGGTTTGGAAGTTTAGAGAAATAATAGTTTGTTAATAGGGAATATCTATTATAGAACTAGTTAAACTTAAGTGACATCCCTATTTTGTAGACTACAGGTGTCCAACAACTCCCCACCTCTAATAAAGTCACTGCACTATCAAATAAGCACAGATCTTCATTGAAGTATTTGGGGGGCATAATAAAGAAAGGGATAGAAAAGAAGCAGCCATGACAGATATTTTATGGCAGGGTCTGTCTGTCTTCAGAAATATAGCAATGCTAAATGGAAAAAAACAATCACAGTGCCAAGCTGCAAGAAACTGCCCAGACACAATGAACGCATAACTCACTGTCACACTACAGAATACAAGTACATTGTTAAAACTCCTTCAATTTGGATAAATCTGTGTAATCATGTCAGTTAATTCATTAGATCCATTTCTTATTGAAGTACCAGACAGTTCAAACAGCTCACATATTTCTTAGTAAATCAAATAGAAACAGTAGATTTTTGAGATTCTTACCAGCTAGGGAACTAGGAAAGCCACTCCCTTTATCTGGCTTAGAGGAATTTGAACTGACCACCAAATGAGAAGCCCAGAGCTCATAAAATCCACCAGGCCTATTGCTTTTGAGAGCTACTCTTGCTCTTCAAAACTAATGGAATTGAGAAAAGAATATCTAAATGATAACTGACAGTTAGCAATGTTTCCTTCAAAACCATAAAGAGCTACCAACCACCCTATTCACCCCGCAGAAGCATTCCATGCTCAGATCTACCCACCTACACAGTCATCATACAGCTTTTTGCCTTCCTTAACACCAAAGGAAAAATGCTAAAATATAGTTTTCAACTTCAATAGGTTGGATCTTTCACAGTCAAGCCTCAGACAAGATACAGTCCTACTGGAACATAGAAGCAACATTTTCTTGGCTTTGAAATAGAAATTTGTAGGCTGATATTGTAAGATATCCTTCCAGGCTTTTTTTCCAGTGAGTTTGCCATACTGTTCTCACACATGTTAAATCTTATCAGCAAAATGGATTTTCGCTCATCTGGATCAACTCACTTAGTAGCAGTCAAGGCCTGTCTCCTGTCAACTTACCCAGCATTTCTTGCTCCCAAAATGTCTAGCAGCTCACCAGACTCCCTAGGATCACGTACTTAAATATTCCTACATTCCATAGCACATTTTAACTTTCAGAGTGGTCTTTGATAGCCTGCTTCGCTTACAGCTTCCCCTGATCCATTGACTACTGGGTTCTGGTAACATGTCTTTATTAAGAGCAGAGTATTCCATATTCTGGAACAGAAATACTACAACAATGCGATACAAGTCAAAATCAAATGGTTCAGCAAGAGGCAATTTTGAGTTAAAAGGAGAGGCTTACTGATCTTTTCCTCTCAGCCTACTTGGGTGGCATCTTCCAGAGCCAAGGATACAGCCTGCTTTCCATTCAGGTAAATGGAATCTTTTCTTGCCTAGTTGAAGATTCTTTGCAGTCTGGGCACCCAAGTGCATGACAGGATTATGACATCCCCAACCACCCACATTGTCCCAGAGTGGTTTCTTTTTTTCAAAAATACAAACACTAGGATGAATTTTAAGGTGGAGAACACTCTTGAAGCACTGTGCGTAAATGGAAAAACACACGGGGCATTTCACACACAAACACGTATCTCACCAGGAAAAATGGTAACAAAAGAGTGGCAGATGTATTTTTCTTTTGTCCTGTATAGTACAAATACTTACAAAACAAGTAACAAATAACTAGTCCTCTCCACTTAGCCTCTGAATGTGTTGTTCAGCAAGGATAAGAATATATAGTTACGATTCCACAGTCTGCAAGAATTTACTGGGGGGATGGGAAGGGTATCAATCCAGCAAGGTGGCCCATTTTCCCCTCACTATGTTTTTGTAAACTGACTTTTGGAGGTCCCCATTCTTGCTTAAACACTAGTGGCAAATTGTGATGAAGTTACCCTCATATCTAAATCTACAGATTTCTCTCTGTTGCTTTAAATGTTTGTTCTTATTGAGACCTGGGTGTCCAGGAAGGAAGAGGCTCACTTAGAAAACTAGATAGTATTACACCAAGACATAAAATTCTTGCTGCTTCCAAGTACTGGAGGTCGCCCCTAGGCTTGATGATGCAATTTCACCATTATCTCTGTTTTTTGATGAAAATATATTTGAGTCATAGTCTGGGAAAGGTTTGCTACATGTGCCAAGGTGTCTTACAGTCAGGGCATAAAGGGAGATGCAAGAGCAGGCAAAACCTTCCCTTTTTCTCCCTTTCCTCTCTGCTCCTATTTTATATAACCCAATCTCAAAGAATGGTGGTGGTTGCTGAAGGTAGGGAAGCAGTGAAACTATCTTCAGCCCAGTGAAGAAACAGAAGAGATATTCTGATCCTGCAGCGCTTCAGCTATTGAGTTCCTGTCATTCAGGAGCAGGTACTATGCAGGGACCACTTCAAGCTGCCTTCAGTTTTCTTATTGAAACTACTACCTTTCTGTAAAGTTATGTAACAGTTATTTCTTTGTACAAGTTACACAGTTTGACAGCATTTAAATCAATTTAAAAATGAAAAGATAAGTAATGGTTAAATCGAGATTCTGTATAATGGAAAATAAGAAAACATATTATATTGTTTTATGATAACCCAAATTATTAACATAGTTTCTTGGAAAATCGAGGACAAATATTAAGAGGTGATTAAAAAAACCAAAATTTTCTCATGGAGTAGAATAATGCAGTGATAAGGTGTGGATGTTTGCTTTAATCTTCTCCCACTCAGGAATGCATTTACTTAGAATACAGCATCTTCTCATAAATGTTCAGGCATCTTTCTAACCTTCTTGGCACTTAAGGAACAATTTACTGTAAGATAATTGAGGGCTGAAAGATAGTTTAGGTTTTTTTTTCATTTCAAAAAGAAAACGATTCAGATCCTCCACTGTCAATGGCTTTACAAAACAAACAGAAGTGTTTACAGCATTAAATGTCTTTGCATCTTGGAACTTGTGTGCACAGAGAAAGGAAAGATTTTAGACAGAAAGATGTCTCTAATAAGTTGTCAGACCCCATGATTTGTATAAACAGAAGTCAACTTTGCTGTTCTGAGGATCACATGCGCACAATATAAACATGCAGTCCCTCAATAAAGCATACTCGTAAGAATATCCAGAATTACTGCATCATCTGTATTTAAACCATCTGTTTATGTAGAGCCTTAAATATAGAGGGCAAGGCACAAAGCTGTATTTTACATCAACTATTTCTGTGTTTCAAAGGATTCCATTTTAAAGCTAAAGAAACCTAACTTGCGCAGCTGTCCTGCTGAATTATCTATGGTCAGAGTGAGATCATCAGCTCATTTCAGCAAAAGAAGTGCCATGCAAAACATCATTATGACTAATTGTACCTAGAATGTGGTAGCCATGTTTTGAAACACAGACTGAAACATACTAAAGGAGAGACATTGCCCAGAAAATCAGACCTGGTAAGGGCATAAGACTGTCAGACGAGACTTCGCAGAATGCTGCTGAGTTTGTAGCTTTTCTGAGGAAAATGATCCATGTTTGCTCTGACTTACAACTTCATGTAAACTTTTCTCAGAGAGCAAGCTTTTCTCCATAGGAACAGCTGTTCTTTCCCCATCATTTTGCATAGCCCTTTCCGTTCTCTCTCAGCTGTGAACAACATCTGTTTGTTTTCCTGGCATATGTTGTGCTCTCTTACCAACTCCCAGCTATAGGTGCACCAACTCTACGCACCTGACATAGTCAGATCCTAGAGCAGAAGTGGGATTACAGCACTGCTCATCATCCACAGGACAGCCCTCACTCCCCTGCTGCTTCCCAGAATGTGGATCCATGCTGTGAGCCACCTTAGCTGACACACAGGAGCATTCCAGTCACAGAGTCTTCAGTAGGCAGTATCACTTTATCATTTAAGCCAGTGCAGGGAGACTCACACATTCAGTAAAAAAAAAAGAAATTGTGATGTCTTACCAGCTGTCAGGTGAGCCTCTGAACTAGAAAGCAACTTAAAGATATAATATGACCTGTTTTCCTAGCAACAGATTCAGGGAGAAACGAAATTCTTTTGGAAGAGAAAATCTTTTGAAGTGGTGTCAAACCTGCTGTCAAAGCTGTAGTAATTTCTGGGCACCAAAACCCAGAAACTTCTGGAGAGAGCAATATTAGCTGCTACAGCCTGTGATAAAAGGTAAAGAACCTGCAACTAGTATCTGTAAAACTTTAAATCCTCTGAGGACTAGGAAAATAGGAAGCGTTACCCCACACAGATGCGTGCACGCACACAGGCCCAATTTCAGAAGTGAAATCAAGCCAGTAACCTTCAGAAAGAAAAAAATGAGCTTCTGTATGTGAATTAGAGTTAGCCCCAGGTTCAAGTGCATGTTATCTGTGGGACAAGCACAAATGGGCGTGGTAATCAACTTGAGCATGTCAGACTTCAGCTTTGAATTCACGCTTCTGTCTCAGGACTTCTCTTTTTTCTTTGTTTTACTATACATACAACAGCCATTTATGTGTGTGTGTTTGTAGACTAAATGTATTTCATTAAGTTTACATGTATAGCATGCTTTTCAGTTTTTTTTTCTTTATACAGAATCTGGTCATTAGAGGTAATAATAGTAAACGACTGCATCCAAAATTGTGTTACAGGACTTTATTACAAAGCCTGTAACTGTTTTGTTATTTATAGTCTCTAATTTACTGCTTTTGTCTGAGCAACGAGCAACTAACTGCGCTCTTAAATCTTGCTCTTTTGGTGAGATGTTTAGACTACCATTTATTATTGTTACATGCTTTTATTCTTCAATTCATTCCACACGGAGTGTTTAGGTGATTTGTTTCCTGCCTATGTGCACTGACAGCCCAGACACTGAGAAGTGGATTAATAGGAAATAACTCATGATCTGGTCTTATGACTGAGAGTTCATAAATGAGATTTTGCGAACACGTATAATTAATGCTGCTACACAAAAGAGTAGTTTTACCTGTAATCTGAGGTTCAAGACTACATGTTCATACTGTTTAACTAACTGGTCACGACAATTTTTACTTCCAGCTTTTTCTTACACAGTCCTTGGACAAGAGTGCTGAATATGGGAATCTTTACATAACTCTAGAGTAGAACATTTCCCAAAATAAAATGAGCAAATAGAACTGGAAGGCACAAAACTGAGCCAAAAATTCTCCTTTCATCCTCAAATAGGCACACACATGGATGAGGCAATTCTGAGGCTATGAAAAAAAAGAGTATCTCACTGCTAACTTAGCATACCCTAAGTGCCTGTCTGAAAATTATAAATTATTACTGGTTTTTTTTCAAAAGGAAACAAACAGTTTCCACTTCCAGTGAAGTGGTACCCCTTAGAAATTTTCCATGCTGATACTGGTTGATTAAAAACAGACATAAATTATTCCTGCCATAGTCAGCAATAAAAGAAAAATAAACTTGGAAATAAAATATGAGGAAATCCTCCTATTTCACCTTAAATGTCAGCCAATGCTTTGTTCCCTTGTCATGATTTTAAGGGTCAATTATGGAAAAAATGTTCTGGAGAAATTGTAAGTACTGAGGTTTTCCTAACAAGAATATGATACCTGGAACTTTTAACATTTATGTTTACGAATTTCTGCTGAATTGCTCATTCACTAGTTAACTTCCAGAGTCAGCAATGGAAGCTTTATTTAAGTGTAACCTAAAACCTATTTGTGGACTGAAAAATGTCAATACAAAGGTTAAGTCCTTACAGAAGCTTCTTTTAGAAGTGGAAATAAAAGTATTATAGCCTATAATCTGAAATGAAGGCTTTCTCTTATTCATAATTACTATGCACCATTTTTGCACTAATTAATCTTTCAGATCACTTAGGCATGTCAACAAATAGTTTATTGTTCAAATTCAATTCAACAAGTTTCTCAATATAATTTCTTTCTTTTTGCACAGAGTTAATCAAACTGCAGCATTGTTCTCACTTGTTGGTGCAGAAGAAAGCTCAGCAAGCAGCTATACCATAAAAGGCAAAATAATAAAGTTAGTAAATGGCATACTTCAGAGACAGTTTTTCGGAAACAATTCAGAAAAACATAAACAGTCATGAGATGGATTGTCAGTACTAAAATGGCGTTGTTGTTTGAGCTAAATTAGAGTCAGTTCTGATTCCTAACTCAGTTGTTCTAGGTAACTTCATTCTCTGAAAGCTAACTGCATGTTTTGAGACAATGTTCTTCTCTAAAAGTGATAACACAGGGCATTGGCATCCAAAAAGCCTAATTGTTACATTTAACCAAGGCCACTCTTGAACTGTCAGAAAAAGAACAGCATCAGAGACATGAACAGGGCAGGTGACCCTAAACTGACCAACAGAGTATTCCATCCCATATACATCATACTCAGTATAAAACTGAGAGATCACGAGTGTCTCACCCTCTTTTGTGATGGCCAAAGTCCAGTGAGGACCTTGTCTGTCTGGTTGCTCCTGATGCCTGATCCATGAGTTCCTCAATCCAGTTCCTGACCTCAGTCCCCCCTTAGTTGTACACCCATTCCCTTGTGTCTGTTCTGCAGCACTTGTGGTATCTTATGGTCATTGAAGGGCGTGAGCATGATCTCATATATTTGTATGCATTTTATTACTTTATTATTATTATTATCATCGTCATCATCATAATCATTTCACTATAACTATAGTTTTAGTTTCCAACCATAAGCCTTTTTCCTCTCATCTTCCTTTCCCCTTTCCATGGGGAGAGGGGGGAAAGGAGTTGAGAGTCTGACTGCATGGTTTTAGCTGCCAAAATTTAACTGGGTCAGTGCTAAATCATGACAAACCAGTATCTTAAGGAGTGGCACCTAAAAATAATGATACTTACAAGTAGGGCTTGCTTCTCCCCTTTTCTTTTTTTTAGGAGCCTGAAATAACATCTGGGTAATTGTTTCTTGTTGGTTAACACAGTCATCATCCAAGCATGACCAGTTAAAATATAAGGTAGCTCAAAGCAGTACTTATATGACTAAATTTTCCAGAGGACCACTGATTGCAAAACAATAAAAGTTAAACAAAGTTATGACACTTCCTAACTTTGTGGAGAAGCAGAAACAGGAGCCCAAGAAACAGAACAGTTCAAGTTATTGATGGTGGTACACTGGAAATTATCCTCAAATTTAGAAGGTTTGTCAGAAACAGAGACAGACAGCAACAAGGGATTAGAAATTAGAGAAGCAGAGCAGCAAGAGAATAGGAAAGAATTACAGCAGCAAACAACTACTCTAGAATACACATTCCTGTACATCCAATGTGTACTTATATTTCCAATACATTCTTCATGTATCCCAAGTACAAAATAAAAGTACACTATAGATCTGTTTATTTCATGAAACAATCCCATTGATGTCATCGAAGAGAAAACCAAATGGAGACATATCCAGCTATATCAGAAAAAGCCCAAATCTGATATATCTTTCCACCAGTCGGAGGAATTTAAAAAATCCATTTTCAAATACTCAAGAACTACATTATTATGATAGTCCTTCTAATATGAGGATTTCCTGATGAAAAAAATGAGAAAAGAACACTGATAGCAGTTAGATTACATGAACAGGCCTGAGGAGTTTAGTGTAGGTGTATATGCATAACTACTTAATTTCTCTGATAGTTGACTTTCCCGTTTTTTTTTTTCCTAAATGCTGCTAACCAGAGACAGACTTATACCCTAACACATAAGGTTTCATATCTCTTTCAAAAACCTAAGCATTCAAAAAAATCTGGTGTCATAAGTATGGGTGGTATATTGAACTATACAAACAGCAGTTCTTCATATTTCTTTGCTCCTGCAAATTTCATGGCCTTTTTTTTTTTATTTTCAGAATGTACGCAGAAGCTTCTTTTAACCATTAATTATTTTCTATGTCTTTATTAGGTCTCTTCTTTTTTCAGTTCAATAGCCCCAGTCAGAGTACAAAGCCAGGATATACAGTTCATAGCGTAAAAACATTGTCTTAGAATATAAAAAGCTTCCATCCTTCTTACTATTTGAATGAAACAAAAGTAGATCCATTATGTCAACTGAGTTAGGCAGTAAACATGCTGCTTTTCATTATAATGAACCACGAGCATTTAAACCCCGTCTCTAAAGATGCCCTCATTTACCACTAAACCAAAAATCTGGAGACTGGAATACCGTTGCCAAAAACTTCTACCCAACACCTTCACTGATTTACAACTGCTGTGCCATTCACCTCTTTTAGAGGAAGAAGTAAAATTAGTTGGTTTGATGGATGCATGATTTATTACAAAACATATTTTCCACATATTTAGTACCCTGTCATTCAGAGGTACTCTTTTTCAACAAATCTGTTTTTATGAACAAAACAAATGTAATTTTCTTTTTTTTTATTCTCCAACGTAAAATAAAACATACTCACTCCAAAGAGAAGCAATAAAAACAGCTGGAATAATTATTAGATTTCTGCTGTATCTCATGAATGAAATTGAGAATACTAATTTAAATGTAACATGAAGAATTAATTTTCACAGTAAGTATGCTGCAACTAATTCAGGCAACTGGTAATTCTCAGAACAGAGAAGAAATTTACAGGGAAAGTCCTTATGGGAGAGAGAAAAATCTAGTTTCTCTACAGAGATGTTTCTGTAAAGGAAAGTGTAAATATAAGTTTGATTTATAATATTGGATTAACTTCTTGAAGTCACTACAATCTGAATAATTTTATATAGTGAGTCTGCATTCACCTTGCATTTTCCCCGAAGAGATTATTAGATTCTAAGTGAGCTCACCTTTCTTTTTCAGTCATTGCCTGTAGAATAACAAAATATGATTAATTTCATATAAAGAAAAATATTTCAAACAAAAAAAATTTTAATGATACTTGCACATAGATTACATCGTAGATGAGTTTGGGTTTATTTTGGGAGTCATGATAAGTCAATCACAGAGCTCTTCAATGACTTTCATGGGTTTAGTCATGCTAGAAGGACTATCCTGATGAAGTCATACATACATTATCTCATAATTACTGCATTTCTTTCCAATGGATTTTATGGTGTGTTACGTTTATCTCTTCATTGACATGAAAGCATTGCAGAAATTCACTTCGTACATCTCTTTGAAACGCATGTGATGGCATTACTTCTTATTATCTGATGGAGAACAATTGGTTTCAATGCTAAAACCGGAGTCTGCTTTGCAGGATCATGCTTGTAGTTTTACAAGTTAAATCACCCTTAGAAAGAACTAACTGTGAGGACCATGGACAGATCTTACTCATTTCATGTACTGTCATGAGCTCCGAGTTGAAAAACTGTTTATAGCTAATATGAGATATGAGGTTCTTCTGTTTTCAGAGGATATATCTGAGAAGAGGAATGACAGAATGAGGCCAGGGTTCTGCATGTACACAGAATTAAAACAAGACATATCAGAGGTCTTACAACTCTATGGTTCCCTTGTCTCAGGCATAATGAAGGACATTAGTGGTCCAACAAAACAAATGTTCTTTCATTTAACATTTCCTTTGCTCAGGTCCTATCTGCACAATTGGTACATGATTAATTTTGCCAGAGATTTTCCTCACTGTGTATCTCCACAAAATTTCAACAGTGCTTTTCAACAGTTCTAGCACAACTCCTGTAGCAGAAGAAGTGAGAGTAGTGGTTCCAAGATGGTGTTAACTTTGGAAAAAAAACCTGCAATTCTTCTCCAGGAGGGAAAATTGTACAAGTTCTTAAGGAAATTAAGCAAGTTTTCAAAAAACTACAGATACTAATACATCTCAGAATTTCTCATGACTCTCCAAAAGGTGTCTAAATTTCCTCAGAATTATCTCAGAAAAATTACTTAAAAAACATTGTTTTAGGAGGCTGCACTATGTACTGTGAAGGAGATATCTAAAACACAGATGTCACAAAATGGAAAAGTGCAAAGGAGATAAAACAACAGCACTGCTATACTGAACAACATGCATTCATTCCTAGTGCTTTCACTGAAGCAACTCCAGCGCCTCAGTAAAAGCAGACCTTTATTCTAGAAAAGACATAACTATAACATAACCAAATGACTGTAACCCCCTATTTAGCTCATATGTCTTAAGATTTTTGTTATTTCTTCTTTCAGTAGATTGAAATACAGCTTAGGCATGTCTACATGCCTCATACACCAGATTCCCTTATGGTTCCAGATATTCCAACTATACTATCTTATTAATTATGGACCACTCATTTTACATGTAAATCCTGCAATAGAATGGCTGTAAAGAGAGCTGGCAAAACTATCCTACTACAGTCTCCCTTTCTACAAAATGACATCATCCAATTTGACTGGTCTGGCTCCCATATAATTATAGTTTTCACAGCTCAAGCCAGAAGAGCAAGGCGATGGCATTTTTAATGTTTGCAGTTTGCTGGTTTATGAGTTAAGGTAGGTAGCCAGGTGCTATTTTGCAGGCTCATCTGTCAGTCTAGTGCTGTACTTGCAACACTGTGAGACTAAATGAAAATGTTGTGAGCGCTTCTCTATGCTAGAAATACAAATATTTTCTTTTCTGGAAAAGGCTGCTGCCTAATGTAACAGGAAGTGATCTAATATTTCATGTAACAGCCTTACTATTGCTAAAAGGTCTGAATTTAATGTATGTAGTCAGCATCTCATGACATTCACTCCTTTATTGGTAGTATTTGACAGTATGGTAGGAAAGAAGAGGAAGGGAATAATAATTTGCTTCAATCACATCTCATTATGTTAAAAGACAAGTTGGCAATGGAGCAGTAAATCTCTTTGAATGATGGGGTAAAGACTGAAGAGAGACTTGGCATGAAGATCTTCTATTTTGAAGATCTAGGATCAAATGTCATTTTATTGCCATATAATCCACAACTGTATGATGACAAGATGAAGAGTTAAACCACAAGTATTATTCAGTGGAGAGGTTAGAATCATATTCTTAACACTTGAAAAGATAAAAAATATCAAAAACAGAAAAGAAAATCAGTAATCTTTCCATTATACATATCATAACTTCCAGATGCATGCAAGGGCCTCCAAAGTTAGTTAGGTGGTCACTTAGATAGAATGTAGGCTCCAGTTCCACATCTGGAAAAAGTAAACCAAATAAAAATGTCAGTAAACACTTTGCTTTTGTCCTGAAAGATCGCCTTGTATAAGTCTTTGAATCCAGGTTCCCACAAAAGCAGCATGGAGTTTGTTGGGACATTTTACCCCATGTAGAACAAGAATGTGCCTCTTTCCCAGCTGAACTCCCCTGTAGTCCAAAGAGACACCTTCATTCCTGCAGAGTCTCATCCACTTTGCCCAATTTCCGAATATTCAGCCAAGCATCACTTTTAGGTTTCCCTTTGAATGCTCTCACTACTAGGCTTATTAAACATACTGTGTTTGGAAGACTGGTCTTTTCTCCTCCTCTCCGAACTATGTTTTGAAGACTTAACTAAATATCACCCTATCATGAGAAGAGTCCTGTCCTAGACAGTGAATAAATGGCGTCACGTGATGTGTAAGATGTAATGACATGAAAAATGAACCACGTTCTTATGTTCATAGGGGCACTTCATTGAAGCCAGCTCAAAGTAGCTCCACAACGAGGAATAAAATCCTCTCCAGTGCTGTGAACTGCTCTTTGAAGGCAATTAATTTTGCCTCAAGAAGATGCATGCTGCCTAGTTACCCAACAAACTCTCTGAATCACCTCACTGGGACCTCTTGTACTTCTGCTGGTGTAGCTATTCTTATGTTTGAGGCACCAGCACAGTTTGTTCAGCTCTTGCCAAAATAAGTGCCAAGCCACTTCCACCATAGGGCAATGAATAGTACAAAACTGAAGCAGCAAATGAGACATCCTTCACTGATGGGTTTAAGTGTCCTCACCTCTGTTTAATCATGATTCCTTAGCCCATCCCAAGGGAAGTATGAAACATATGCTTGAGGTCTATTATGAAATCAGGCAATATAACAGTTCAGAATAACAATTCTTGTGCACTGTCTAGTTGGCTGTGCTACAGAAGAGATTATGGGAACTTGGTAGAAGTCTGAGAAACGCAACCAGCTTTTGTCAATAAATCCCTGTGTAGGGAGAAATACTATCAAGAGTATGCGCATGCCTAAAGACAGAACAACCTTTCTCTTTGAAATACTTCAGGCATAGGCAGTTAACCTAATTGGTTTCTGATCAGATTCATCCAATTAACAGAAATCATAGAACCTTAAAATCATAGAATGCTTTCTGTGGAAAGGGACCTTAAGGATCATCTAGTTCCAGCCCAGCTCCTCCCCCCCATCCTCCATGGGCAAGGACAATTTCCACTACATCAGGTTGCTCATAGGCTTGTCCAGCCTGGACTTGAGTATCTCCAGAGACCAGACATCCGTAACTTCTCTGGACAACCTGCTTCAGGGTCTCAAATAAGAATTCATAATACAGCTCCAGCTGAAAATAACAGTGCTATTTACGTGCAAAGGTGTCTTCAGAGCCTGGTTAAATGAGATATTTACAGAAGCAAAGAGCTCTTAATAAAATCAGTAAGAGACAAATGGGACTTAATAGTCAGGGTAATGGGGAAACACTGAAATAAAGCAGTAAACTTATAAATTGTGACAGTGGCATTCCACAGAAAAGAAAGTGAAATTACCAGCCAATGCATGTCTTTAGAAGTCAATTATTACTTTCAGAGTGAAGGAAGAAAGAAATCTTTCTCCCAAAATTACATCATTTTGTTACATTACATCTCTGGTTTCTAATGAAGAAGCACTAAATTTTTAAGCAAATCTATTGTCAAATAAATAGTTCAGGTAGAAAGCAAGTACGTTGAGACAGCTTTATAAACAAAACATGAAGTTTCATTGTCTCTGTGAATCATAGCCAATGGTTTCTTTATGGTTTTCATGAATGTGAGCAAAATTAACTAGAGTAATCACTAGGTAACAATACTGTCTAACTAAATTAAGCAGAATAATATTTTTTTCCAACAGCTGTGAAGTAAACAATGTTGATACAAGTATGGAACCAGGTTTTCCACCTCAAGAGTACCTCATCTTTTTACTTATGCTTTAAGGAATATTCCATTTTTATAGCAGGCTGAAACCTTTCAAAACACAGCACTTTGGATTTTGTGGAGAAACAGTCAGCTCAGAAGTAAACCTCACCTTTTGGCTCTGTTATCAACCAATTGTACTTTCAACTCTGACTAACGAAGCTTTACATTATAAGCAGCTCATGGAATGTCTAGGCATCTTAAATAATTTCACGAATTTTCTCGAAATCAAATGACAAAAAAAGTAATCACACACATTTCGGTCAGCTTCCTGTCAGCCTGAAATGAAGTGCAGTCATCACATCTGAGAATCTGATTAACTCTTAAAACAGACGAATTGCAAGGTCCTTAATGGATTTTTTTTTTCCCCCACCTTGTTTGGGGGAACATTTTGAATTTATAGTTCTATTCAGTATATTCATTCCTCTTTATTCTGAAAAGAGATCAGCCCAAGAAAGAGTATTAAGGAGGCAAGGCAGTACAGATTTCTTAATCTTTTCAGTGTTATTGCAGTATGTACCCATAACCAAGCTGAAACCGCAGTTTTTCTTGCATGCCTATACAAACAGGGTTAATAAGTTCTGCTTGTTGTAGTGAATAGGGTTTGCCAAGCCAAGATAGATAATCTTTAAAGGTGAAATGCACAGAAAGTACCTAAGTGGCCAGAGTCAGTCAAAGATTTCTGAGCTGGTCTTACACGTAACAAGCAAGTTATTTGGAGACCTAATTACTTTTGGCACATTGCATCAGTAGACTCATCAGGATCTACTAAGATGTGCTAGACTTTGCAGGACTTCACTGCCACATTATTGCCATACATTTACTGATGTAGACCTGGTGACCTGGCAATCAACAACAAAAAGCTAGACAGAAAGCAGGTATCATTTTCTGGCAGACTCCAACCATGTAACCAGCAATAAATGGATCCCATATGGTCTTCATCAACAGAAAACATGCCATTTGCTTTACTTGGCTGCATTTTGATGCCTTATTTTAGGTGGCAAGATATGAGGGAGCTCGACAGCCTGACAGGAACACCACAAGGTTCAAGAACAGTAAAAGCATTGCCAGCAGATCATTTTTCCCCTCTATTCACTACTTGAGGTATTGCATTTGGAGTATTGCATTCAGTTCTGAGCTCCTGATAGAAGTCTGGTAAGTGGAAGACCACCAGATATGCAACTGCAGAATACAGTATACAGGGAGAGTCTTAGAAAGAGAAGGCTAAGGCCTTAGAATCATAGAATCATAGAACCACTAGATTGGAAAAGACCTCTTGGATCATGGAATCCAACCATTCATATCTGCTACTAAACCATGTCCCTGACTACCTTGTCTACCTGTCTTTTAAATGCCTCCAAGGATAGTGACTCAATCACCTCCCTGGACAGCCTCTGCCAATGCCTGATGACCCTTTCTGTGATAAATTTTTTTCTGATATCCAGTCTTGAAGGTCTTCAGTGACCTAGTGGGAAGCTGTAGGAAATATAAAGCCAGACTCTCCTTCTAGGTATATAGTGATAAGACAAAAGGCCACAGGCACAAGATACAGCACTGAATAAGGGTACACCACAAATACAACAGGATTGCCATCATGCCCAGAGAGATTGTGGGATCTCCATCCTTGGAGATATTCAAGACTGAACCAGACATGACTGACAGCAACTGGAATAAGCTGCCCCTGTTTTGAGCTGAGGGTTTGGTCACAAGACAGAAGAGGTGTCTTGCAGTCTTACGTATGCTACCACTCTTTGACACTATACTGTCTTCATTCAGTAGAATTACCTGCTGTACTTAAGTAATTATTAAACTGCATGCTTGCAAGATTCAGAGGTGGGAATAGTTTAATTAAACAGGAACAGAAGGAAGCTGTGAAAGACCAGGAGTGGTTTAGTGAGCTGCACTGGTCATCTTGGTACTAGAAAAGACTAGCACTACATAGTTGCCAGCTGCAGGAGCCAGCAACAGTTTTGCAAGCTTGTTTTAAAGCTCCATTTGAAATATTTGTAAGGTAGCACTGAAAATAAGTGAACCAAACCCTAAACCTCAGTTTTTCATACGACCTGACAGGTGCTTACTGAGTTTAGCCATCAGCCATCAAGTAATTCAGTGCTGCACTTTTGTTGTATCACAGTAAATTTACTAAGGCACAGTAACTGTTTTCAGAGAATTCCACACACCCCCTGCCACCTTCATGTGCACAAATTGCCTGTGAGCTGCTTACAATTTTGAGGAGTTTTTCTTCATTATTCAAAATTATTCACTCCAAAATTTCAGCAAACAAGCAGTGGTTTGTAGTTTGTGAATGAGCTGTTTGTTGCCAGTATTCAGCATGGACTTCATCCAAAGCTTATTGAAGTTGATGGAAAATCTCCTACTGACTTAAAATAGACTTTGGATTGGCCCTGTTTGAGTCGTAGTGTTTGTTTCGATTGGAATTATAGGTCATGTGGCATTTTACCCCAATATTCAGTGTTTCTGCAAAACTGCTGGACAATAAGAGCATTTGTTTGAATTTTGACACAAAGAAAATACCGAAAAGCTATAAATATGGCCAGAATAAATTTCTTAAAAAAAATCAACTATTCATGGAAAAGAAAATGGTAGTATCTGCCCAGATATGGTTCTTCTGGATTTACATGAAGGAGAGTTTAATGGGATTAGCAGACTAATGTTTACAGAACAGTGTACCCACAGTACTTTTGTGCTGCGTACTTAGGTATATATTCCCTTCCTTACTGCTTAAAAAGATGTTTATGGACTAACATAGTGAATTAACAATGATAGAGCTTATTTTGATAAGGGAAAAATAAAGCTGGGAGGATTTGTTTTTCAGTTTTGGTAAATAAACATCAGTCTTTCAAATTCAAGGTAAAAAGTCTTAGTGTATCTCCTCAGACTACTGCACTTGAACACGCTGCACAAATAAACTAGGTGGCTGATAAACATAAGACACCCTGAATATAGGCTGCAATCCCTTAAACTTGCAACTATTACATTGTTCCTTTCTCTTTTAGCTCCTCACATAAAAACCCTGCTGCTTATGGACTCAGCTAGGTAAAATCACAAAATAGAGCAAGTCTTTTTATATTTCCTGATGACTAAACACAGAGTTTAAGTTTAACTGCACAACATCAGGTACTTTTACAAAATGAGAAAAAGAAATTAAGACCTCCTGTCAACTAAAATGCTGAAAATCAATGCTTAAATAACTTGTTATAAAATATACTACATAATTTGCAATAGCTTTTCTGGGAAGACCTCACTTTCTTGAATAGAGCTTAAAAAAAATTCAGATATTCAGAATGCTTTGGATCTAGGCTTTCTTATGAAGCATTTAGACCAAAATTCATGAAAAGAAGACACTTGAAGTTGGTGGTAGGCAACAGGTATATGCCTGTTTCCTAAAATATCTTACTGAACCCATCAATAAACTCTTGTGTGTTTAAAGGCTGCAGGCAGGAGAGATTTTGATGCAAAGATTCTTAATTGTCTCAGCTTTTGCTTCAGTGCGTGCTTCAGCAATTTTCCACCCTGGAGGGCAGAGCAGCTGGTTTTCTTTCTCTCGTTAAATCCTGATTTGGTGCTGTTCCTCCTGCCTACCTACTGCAAAAGTTCCATCTGGGCTTATGCGTGTATAATTAAGAGCTGTCTACAAATGTTTATTCCTATCTCTTCTTTGACATGAACACTAACAGCAAGCCAGTACTGGGAAATGATCTGGCTGAAAACTTAAACAGAGATTTCAAGTTTTGGCTGGATTAATTCTCAGAACTGGCTCATATAGCCACTCACCTGAGGATCAGTTCAGTCATGAAGGACAGCATGCATCGCTCAGTAGGACTCAGAGTGGGATGCAGAGGAGGATGGGACCACAGCATCACCAGAATAAACCAGCTGTGCTGTTAAGGAAGTGCAGTTAAGAATAGAGAGAGAGTGTTTCATTGCAAGATTATCAGGACAAGATTGATGTATATGAAAATCACCATAAAAATGAAAACAGTCGGAAAAGGAAGCAGTGGCTTCAGTGGACAAGTGGCATCTTCAACTCATTGGAGTTCAGATCTACAGGTGTCATTCAAGAGACTACATTTGGCTGGAGACTGTCATGGTGTATATGTGGAGGGGGAAATATTTTCTCTTTGTGTGCTGAAAAAAAATAGAATAGACTGTAACATTCTTGTCTCAGTGAAACCCACCTGTGAGGGAGTAGCTTTCAGTTCTGCCTATGCCAGTGCTGGAGTGTCCCCACTGTTTCACTGTCAGTGCATAGTCTAGGGTGATTTTGGCACTGGTCAATTTATTCTCCTCTAAACAGATCCTGCATGTGGTTTGGGAGTTAGTGTGAGCCAGGAATAATTCCCACAAGGCAGTTTGGATGTGGCTACCCTGTTTTGGAGGGTAAGAGTGTTTAGTAGTATGAATATGAGCCATTCTTATGCCACTTGGCCTCTGTGCCAGCAAACAGTTCCAGGCACATCTAATTTCCTCGAATAGACACCACTTGTAGCTCTTATTTCTGCTCCATGAGATGTTTGTATATTTTATTCAATGGTTGTTTATTACAAATTAAACATTAAGAAATCCATGAAGCAGGAATGAGAACTAAAATCTTCTCACTATCAGTGAAGTGTCAAAAGAAAAGTCTAAATTTTCTCTTTTTCCAGACACTGTGAATATTACATTTCTTTCTGTAGAGTGACAGGTATAGAAAATAACCCCCAACTAAGGAGATAAAACATTTTAAAGGGAAATCTGTGTCTGAATTGGAGTTACCTGTCTGTAACTTGTTTCCGGTGAGCACTCTTGCAAGCAGTAATCAGGTTAAAATTTGCTTTTACTGCAGTAACTGACTTTTCTTCAAGTAGACAGGCTGGGAAAAGATCTTGGGAGTTGAATAAGTGCCCTCCTTCATCACGCCTCTCAGTGCTTTCACCTCAGACTGGAAACTACAGTTAGCAGGGTGAAAGAGTAGATGCCAGAAATTAGGTGGAGCCAGGAGAGAAGGTCCCACTACACTTCCAGGACAGCTCTTCAGCTTCACCCACTTGTATACCTGCCCTAAAACTGTCCTCCGAGAAGAGATTCCCAGAGGAGGATTCCAGTTGTCAGTGTGGGTGCCACAAGTCTAAACTTCAGATATGTGCTGTACAGCTGCACTACACCAGTATTCCTCTACAGACCTGATTTTGAGTTTCTAGAGTGACTTCATCCTAGCTAGCTATTCTGTGAGCTCTATGAATCTCCCAGCATGATCAGACAAATACACAATATGTTCTATCCTTCCTAAATTAATAAAATAGTATACATTTCTCAGTTTTTTAGAGTACATTTTCATGCTTTACTTATATTTATTCAAACCAAGGTCCTTTCAGGTATTTATTTATACAACATCTCACCTACCAGATGTTCTCTGTTGAGTCACTAGGGACATATTCATCTTCACGTGCTTCTAAACTTCTCTTATGATTCATGCTGCATTTCAGTCCAGCCCAAATTTTTTTTTTGTGAAGCACAAGCATTCCCTTAGGTGCTCCAGTTCATGTAATTTCAATATAACCATATAAACTGCCATAAATTCTGTGCTGGACAATTATAGTATAAATAGCCCATTTAAAAAAAAGTGAACTGCCAAAAAAGGTTAAACTCTATTTTAAAAATATTTTCTACAAAAGCAAACATTTTCCAGGTTAGATAATTGGCCAATTTTTCACTAACATTTTTCAAGTTGGAAATTTTTCGATCTGCAGATGTCTTTTGCAAAAAAGAGAAAGAAAGGGAGAAAGAAAGAAAGAGAGAGAGAAAGAGAGAGAGAAAGAGAGAGAAAAAGAGAGAGAAAGAGAGAGAAAGAAAGAAAAGAAAAGAAAGAAAGAAAGAAAGAAAGAAAGAAAGAAAGAAAGAAAGAAAGAAAGAAAGAAAGAAAAAAGAAAGGAAGGAAGGAAGGAAGGAAGGAAGGAAGGAAGGAAGGAAGGAAGGAAGGAAGGAAGGAAGGAAGGAAGGAAGGAAGATCAGTTAATAGCCTGCTGGATCCCCGAGTCCCATGGAACTAAACTCTTTTAAAGGCACTTTTTTCATGAGTTTATCTTTGAACTAACTGCAGCAATTTTCTTTCCACACCCATAACAGATGTTGTACATCTCCTCCCCTCCCCCACAAAACCCTAATCAGCTTAAAGCTTTATCTGTTTCTAGCTATATAAATCTTCATTTATTTTCTTTCACTTCAGCTTGGTCTCACACAAAAATTATAAGCCTGTTTTCATAACACAGGTGATACAGAAAATGGAACAATTTACAGTGGACAAATGCCCAGTATTGGAGAAGGATCTCCATCTTAAATAACTCATGGTTTGTAACAACAAGGCAGTATGTATCTTTATTACTTGTTCTTTGCATCTGGAATTTTTGGCCAAATGTGCTGGGTTTCCTGCTCATGAAAATCAGAGCAAAGTTTGAAAACACTGGGGAGGAGGTATACATAGCATTTTTTGTCTCTTTTTCTCACCACTTTCTCACTAGCTTCTCCACTTGAGTGGCCTTTGTAAGACCATGGCGCACTTAGAGAACCTACTTCTTTCTGTTCCAAGCAGGAGACAGGCGCACTCTTCAGAAGGGTCCTAGCACAATTAAGTGCTAAACCCACCCTACCCCCAGCATTTCAGATGAATGGAGGCTGCTCCTGTTGCCATCTGGCAACATGACATATTTGTTCCTGGTTGTGCTCTGAGCAGGAGATGGCAGCAGAGGCAGCTTGAAGGAACTGGACTGGAAGAAGATAGGAGTTGAAGAGGGCTACCTGGTTATCCAAATATTTCATATGACTAGGTGAAGTGCTCTAATTTAGCTGAGTAATCTTCTGATTACTTAGGACTATAAAAAAGATACGACACATTCATTTGCCTTTTTGTGAATAGGCAACACATGAAAACCATCCCAAGCAAATCCTAGAAAGCAAGAAAGGAAAATCTCTCCCTAGAGAAAGCTGAAAGTCATATCAATTGGCAGTAAAGGGAGCAAAACTGTAGGTGCTCTATTGCTCACACATTTCTGTGCAGACATCCTTATGCCCTTGAAAGATAACCTGTAAATAAATGTTTTATTTTGGAGTTCAAAAAGTGGAATTTATCTGGCTGAAAGAAAGCAAAAACAAGTCTCAACAAACTGTAACCAGACAAGGGACTCCAAGGCTGAATAAAGCAGTGGAGCAGTGATCAGTACATGCAATAACTTCTGATAAAATCTCCTCAATATTTCTACTGATCTCTGAGGGAGAGATGCATGCATTACAACCATATTTTTGATAGATACTGCAAAATAAATTAAGTCAAATAACTTAGTACACCAATTCACATTCCATTTAGGCCTTGTAATTAAACACTTTCTAAATTAATGCCAGAGTAAGACTGTTGGACAAGCCCTGATAAGCAAACTGGCACTAAAACACTTCATTCAGGTGACTGAAGTCAGGTTGTTCATTCCCTTAAAGCCTCATTAAGGTCTTGCAGAACCAGATAAAATGCCTTAAGTCTCAAGTCCATTTAATTTAAAATACTTCTGATAAGGGCATAACAATTCAACTGTTATAGTCTCTGAGCAGGGAGGGGAGACATAGAATAAAAGAGAGAACCGACGCCACAGCAATCGGTAAAGCATTGGACAGAAGAAAGGTGGTGGTGAGCACATCTAACAAGATGACCTGATAAACAATTTCTAGTGCAGATTTGTTCGTCAGTCACACTTGACTTTAATAACCACTTGTTTCTACAAATATAATCTAACTGGTGTGAGCTATTAATTTAACAGCATGCCAAACTCCAGTTCATTGGAATCATTGCTACCTGTCATCAAGACGAAGTGCAACTCTGAAAACACCTTGCAGGTCAACAGACTTTTAACAACAAACACTTACTCCAGTTATTTGTTTCTTGCATGTCACTACATGAACTTGGTGGTTAACCTCTCACCCTCTTCAAGCAAATCTACACCGGGAGGACTTCTCAGTTAAACAATACTCTAATGGGAAGATTTTCACCTTTGAAAAATGAAGAATACATGGACAGTTGAGAAGAATTAAACCTTCTTAGTCTACAGGAATTGGAGGGTTGAGGAACTAGATATAGGAAGGCCATATCAAAAGTTTAGTGCTTTAATCCAGACCACCTAACAAAGGATGCCCTAGCACAAAGAATAAGGCTGTTTGAAGGGGTTTAAGGAATTACTGTATGAAAAAAATAAATGACCACCCCCCAAAAAAAAATACTAAAGTTTGCAATAACTGTCTGAAATAATAATTTCTTTGGTAAAATAAGAAAGAAGTGCTTTAACTGAGAGGCATTTTACACATATTTTACTTAGTCAGTTTGGACTACAGGAAACTTAGGAAAACTTAGGGACAATTATTGTTTTATTTACTTTTGGTGGTGCTAATGGTCACCATGAACATGTCAGTTTTTTTAATACAACACTAGCTCCTGAATAGAAAGTTCACAAGTGAAAGGCAGAAATATTGACATTTTTACTTCTATCTGTTAGTGTCTGAGTACCTCCAACATCGGTAACATCTGGTAACTGCAGCCTCAAAGGTTAATGTAATAAATAGGCAAGAAAAATGGACTATGTCATTCTTCTAAGCTCTTACATCACACTTGAATCATAGTCAAAGGACTTTAGTGCTTGCTATTATTTTATTGACAGATCTAACCACTTCAATTTATAGATGTGCAAACCTGTGTATTCACATTTGCATTTTTAATACACAGTGGAATTCCTCTGACTAACAATCTTTGAAGTGAATAAGAATGCTGCTTACTGCATACCTACTGCCCCAAGCATACTGCTAGCAAGCAAAATCAGAAAGGAGTGATGCCTTCATTTTCTTTGGAAGACACAGAAACCAGAAAAATCTTCTGACATCTATTCTCAAATAGTGCCTCTATTTAGCAGAAGTGCAGCACAGTATACACATTCGGTAGAAAAATCAATCCTTTCTACTGGTAGTTTTCCACTCTGAAGTATGCTATTTTATGGCCAAGACATTATTAGTTAGATAAGAAATAACAAGGGGATGAATACAGCTGTAAGCTGAGTTGGGGGAGAGAAATGCAGAGTGATATAATTTGGTTTTATGGTATCACAACTACCTGCAAATGCAAACTGGTACCTCCACACCTAAAAATTAAAATCCTGGAGCATTTTTTCCAGTAGTTTAATGAGTTATCATCTCAGAGATAACCAATAAATGAGATGTTTGTCACAATCCTAATTAAAAAAAAAAATTTTCAGGATTTAACATTTGCATTCAATCAACTTGCATTGGATTCCAATGCTCTTCTCAGACTGGATTGCAGTAATTACTTAGTGGGGTAACATTAAAGAGGACACAAAATCCATAATTTTGACTGTATATCTCTTTCTTTAGTAAGCGTTCCTGTTCAGGTGAGAGAAATGGTGCTGTGTTATCTTACATTAAGTTCTAGACTCAGTGGAGCCTTGGAGCCTTGCAATAAGCACGTGCTTTTTTCTGCCTTCATTTTCCCTTTCCTTTCTTCTTTCTTTTCCTTTTGAAATGGTCCTCATAATTGAGATCTTTATAAGTCATCATTAGCTTAAGAAAGTTACAGCATGACATATGAAATGGCACAATCCTTCCTAACTTCTAAAGAAAACATCTCTTGTTGCAGCAACAGTTGCCATTTGCACCCACTGAAGTATTGTCTCTGTCCTAGAATCACTGCTTATTAATATGAACTCGAGTTCTAAGAAGATTTCTGAAAAAAGCGAATTACTGTTGAAGCCTCAACCAAGTAACTGCAGAATTGGTTCTGTTCTTGAGCTAGGGAGGGGATGTAGCATTCCAAGGAGTCCAGACTAAAAAAGAGAAAAGGTATTTTAACTTCAGCTTCTAATGAGAAAACAGTTACGATATGAGAATAAGAGCAAGTTGAATCAAAACAAAACATTCCAGGTCAAATCAACCAAGTCTAATAAATTTCTAAATAATGAACCAGTGTACACCTGTGCCCCAAACATCTAATTAAAAATTCCACAATTAAAATTGAACATGTGGAGCAAAGAAAAATACTTCTGTACAATTTTCCTAATAAAAAAACCTGATCTTTGTCACCAGGAAGAAAAACAGGCAAGCTGCAGGGTCTCATTTTCCATGCAGTTTTTCTCAAACTCACCTACACACTAGGAAGCTGCAGACACATTTGGAAATGTATGTTTCTCTCATAGCAGTTCCACAATAAATCAATGTCATCCCAAAATGTTCTGATATGACTTTAAGTTGCATAGCTCTGGATTGTAATGAAGGCTCTCTAGAAGAAAAGAGGAGCTGAAAGTCCAGAATTCCTCATCTTACAGTAGGAACATAGAAACAATCAGGTTGGAAAGGACCTTAAGAGATATTCAGTTCCACCTCCTGCTCAAAGCAGAGTTGGAACTGAATTCAAACAAGTTTGTCCTAGCTGAGTCTAGAAAACCTCCATGGACAGAAACACCATGGCCTCCCCAGGCAGCATATTTCAATGGTTCTTCATCCTTGAATTGAAAAATTACTTCCATATATCCAGCTGTAATCTTCCCCCATTTTGATTTATGATCATTAGTCCTCATTTCCCCATTTTGTATCACTGTGAAGTGCCTGGCTTTATCTTTGTGGTGACAGCCTTGTAGGTTCCGAAGAGATCTCTTCTCCAGGCTGAACAAGATCCCTTAGCTTCTAATCCCAGGGAACACGATCCAGACTTCTAGGATCCTTCTCCTGAACCTGATGTAGTTTTCCTGGTATATTTCCTGTAACTAGGAGACCCAAAACCAGACACAGTATGTAGGTTACAGTCTCAGAATTGCTGGATAGAGAAGAACAATCACTTCCATTCAGGCTATCATTCTGGATTATATAGCCCAGTGTGCCTTCACCACTTGCAGGACACAGTCCTGGCTCATGCTTAACCTACTGGTCCATGTCCAACAGGATGCCAGATCCTTTTCAGCTGAGCTACTACCCAGTCAGTTCCCCAGATCCAGACTAAAGGAGAGGTTAGTCAGGTGCAGGGCTCTGCATTTGTCGTTGTTAAGTATGGAGAAGCTCAATTTTTCAGCTGCATTTAAAATGTCCCTATGGAACTCTAATTTCAGAAAATGGAAAGTAGACACTCCCTGTCCTTCTGAACCACGCATGTAAATTAAGTATTCCAATGTCTTTACCTGGGCAACGGGTAGAAAAAAATCAAAACCTAATCAGGTACGTATGGAAGAAGACTTATTAAATCATTGTTAGAATTTACCTTAGACTTTCTTCTCTTTAGCTTTTCTTTAGGGTCCCTGGCCAAGAGAACTATCATCTAATTGACTACACGCTTTCTTTGGGAAACTGCATCATTCACTCTTGTTCTCAAAAGTTGTTCAACACCACTAATTCCATGGAAAGGCTGATTTCTACTTAGATCAGCTGGTGCAAACTTATATAGCAATTATCAATGGGCTTACCTTCAATTTTATTGTCCTGGAGTTAAAAACAAATTTTACAAGCACATATATATTAACTTCACAAATGCAATTTTGATCTTTGTTAGAGGAAAAACAGACCACTGGAAAGAGAAGATGGCACAAGTCAACTGGACAGTATTATACTGCAAGTTCCCTGAATTTGGGGATATTTAAATTTTAATTGCTCCACTTTCTGCAGTGATCAGATACCAGTCAAACAATAAATATCAGTCTGGATTAAAGTTATCTGCTTTTCTGGAAAATACCATATACTATTATCAGTCTACATAGCAGATGTGTGTAAAATATTGTAAGTGTATAACGGGATATAAAACTACTTGGAAATCAAGAATTTTGCTAAGCTAGAATGGTGGGACAAATTTTAGATCCATATCCAAACAGCCCGCAGATGTCTGCTCACCCTTTCAAAGGGATACTGTCAAATAAGCAAACGCTCTTCTGTTAATATTTAAATGTGCACTCAAACTATAAAACATGATACTTAATGATGGCATTCTCTCACCCCTGCCTTTCTCCATTTGTCTCGCTATCCTTGTGCCTCAGTTCTGCAGCACAAATGATGCATACATGTATGTGTAGAGGTAGAAATGTTCTGCTGAAAAGTAGGAGGGGAGGAAATAATATGTCTGGAATTGGAAGGGAACATGTCAACCCGTAACCATGGCAGCTAGCCACTTCAAATGAGGTGAAGCCAAGCTTTCTCAGTATTCAATCACTGAAAATGAGCAAAACCCGTATTTATTTCTACTGCACTGCAACCACAGGTCCCAGTTAGGATCCATTATTTTACTACCTCCTGTTTACTACTGCCACAGCAGAGATACTCCCTGCTACTGGTACCATACAACATTATTTCAACAAAGATGTGGAAAATAAATATAATGAAAGCACAGAAAATAGGGAGGACAGAGAAGAGTAATGATAACAAGACTGTTTTAACACAAAAATCAAACTGCCATCCAAAACTTTGTCACACCAAAGCATTCGAAGATAGCCAGCAGTACCATATTGCCTTGCCACAAATACTTGCTTCTTGCTGGAAGGTACCAGATCACAAAACAGAGTAGTGATCTTTGCAGAGAAAGTGAAAAAGGGGAGGGGAAATAAAGACTGAAGGCTGCATCAAAACTCAAGGATGTGATTCTTTCAGGTAATTATGAAGGGGAAAGTTGTGAAAATACAGTTACAATTTTGAATCTAGCTGCCTATATGTAGGGACAACTGAAGACAAGGATATGAGGAAGATAAAATCGCTAGGGAAATAGAATAACATTAAAAAAACTCATGTGTGTGCAGATGAAAGAAAAGGTAGCTGCTGTAATTGTGAAAAGAAACAGCAAGGTCCCACCCAGGATAGCTAACAGTGCAGACGACACAGGAAGGTTGACTTTGGACTACTGTGCAATTTTCCTTAGAAATGTGCATGAAGAAGAGATGGCTCCAATTAACTGCTCAGAGTGAAAAAGCAAAATAGAAAAAAAAATGCCAGTATCTACAGCATCAACAGAGACATCACCCTCCGTTGTTCTGAAGGTGAAATTAAGATGCAAGCTACAAGCTTGTGAATGAAGGTAACTTGGCTGTTTAAAAGCAATACAAAACAAATTATTTGAGCAAGCTCAAATTTTAGGCTTCAGGTTTCTCTTCCCTTGCATTTATTACCCTCTGTCAGCTTTGCTGAGGAAGATCAATCGTGATTAATATTTCCCAGTAGAAGAAATTTATAAGCCTCCAACTGTAAAAGTATAGGGTGAATTCAATTTTATTTGAACATTTTATAAGTTTCTGTATAATTGTTTTATTGTGGAGATATAGCCAGCATTTTCAGTTAGTTGGCACTTCACTCATCACTTAATTCTTAGTTTCCTTCCCTCCTAGAGAATGAAACACTGCAGAAAATATATACTTTCTTTTATGCTGGTGATAGGGTTCCTTATTTTGTACCTGTCTTCACATGACACGGTTAAGGATGAGTAGAAAATAAAATTCTGCCTATAAATTAACAGTGTCCCAAAATATCACCAAGTGATATGTTTTGGTCAGGTTAGTTATTAATATACATCAGTAAACTTCGACAGATTGTTAGACACAGAGAAGCTGCCTTTGAGGGCTTCTGCTTTGTATTACTGAGTAGACCTGCGGTACTGCCTGCACTCTTCGGATAGTAATTCTCCATTTGTCATCAGTTCAAACATGGCTTTAAATGTGTCATGGACAGTTATCTGGTTACCTCTAAATGGCTTGAAACAAGTCTGTGCACTAGCTTATTTTGAATGTTTATTAGTACCGCAGGGGTAGCAGAGGATATTTGTATTCTCATCATCTGTCCTTGTGAGTTCAATAAGGAAATGCATGCTTCTCTTCATCTTCAGGTGAGAGGAGTAATCGATACCAATCAGCAGAAGGACCAGCAGCAAGATTATCCAGGCTTGTTTGTTGCTAGGAACAGCACAAGCTGCAATCTGATACAGACTGAGGGGAAGGGAGGAAGGGTTATTATTTAGGTCTACGGGTAATTCCACTGCCTCTGAATTAAGACGCAAGCTACAAGCTTGTGAGTGAAGGTAACTTGGCTCTTTAAAAGCAGTACAAAACAAATTACTTGAGCCAGCTCTAGTTTTAGGCTTCAGGTTTCTCTTCCCTTGCGTTTATTACCCTCTGCCAGCTTTGCTGAGGAAGATCAATCCAGATTAATATTTCCCAGCATGAAATACGGTGATGTTAAGTTTAGATTTGTGAATTTGTACTTGATGTTATGCATAAATAACACAAAAATTTGACTTATTAAACAGAATTTCAGCAATGGGAACTTTCTCACATGGTCTGTTAGACTTACCAACAGATCTGTGCCTGATCTAGGGGATTTTGACAGGTTTAAAAATCCTGGGGCATCCGAGACAAGTGTTAGGTTAGGAAGAAATTGGCACTCATAGCATAAGAAAATGCTCTCACATAGCTGCTTTTCCATCTGGAAGTGTCAGAGCATTTAACAGTGCTTCAGAGAAGGGTAGTGAGTATTGCTCCATTGTGCAGGCGGGGTACTGAAGCAAGGTCTAAATAGCTCAAGACAGGCCACACAGCAAGACAGGGACACAAGCTATACACAAGGTCAAGGGCTCAGATCTCAGCTTTTCTGCCTTGCTTCTTAAGTGAACTGGTCTAAACAGTTGTTTATTAGCTGCATAATAAATCCTCTGGGCTTGAAGCATCCTCACTTCCCCTGAAACATTCTGTGTATTCAGTCAGTGTAAACTGCGTGCGTTAAATTTGGAGGTATTCCACATCCCAACCAGCTGTGAATCTTTCCACTGAGCAAAGATACACATGGAAAAATATGACATAGATGTCTGCACATGACCAGCCCAAATGAAGTTGTTCACAGCAGAAGAGAAGCTGTTAAAGCTGCAACCACTCCATTATTCTAGCAGATACATCAGTCATTTCAGGCGGATTTCCTGCTTCACTTCCAAAGTAAAAGCAGAAAGCACAGCCAGACATTTCCACAGCTTTTGCCCATGATCAGAGTAACAGTCATGAACAGGATTTGGCCATGCCAGTATGATAGTTACATCATGAAGTAAGTCCTCAAGGAGCTTTTTAACTTGAGTTAATTTTTAAGTGCTATCAAAAAGAGTCCTAGAAATTTTGGATTATATTTAATGAAATGAAGACATATCTCCCTGCCCCTAACAATCTGAAAGTTTTTTTTTTAAAAGTGCCAGCTCTTGCACTTGAGTCAACATCTCTTCTTTGTCACTGTGCGTGAATGGATTTTTGATTTGTGGTACTATTTTGCAGAAGGTGAGTCCCTTGGTTGCTTTGCTGATCTCCTGCTCTTCCTCTTAGTTCTTTCAGGTCTTGTGAATGTTATTTGTAAATTTTGAGGGACATGTCTAACCAAGCAGTGCTTGTGCTACTCAGTCCTAGGTGTTCCCACTGGCATGAAACGTGATGTGAACAGCTGCAATGGGACTTTTCACTTGCCCTCTGCCTTCTCCCAAAAGGCTTTTAAATTTCTCTTATATATGAAAAAATATTTAAAAAGCTTCAGTGATGCATTTCAGAGTCTGAATATAGATTACCTTCTTTTGACATATATTAAAGTAAAACTGATGTATTAGGGCTGTTATAAAAACTTTCATCAGTATTCTGCAACAGTAAAATACATGGCTGTATACCATTCATGACACAATATTATTTAAGAAAATAAATACCCTTCCTCTCTTACAACCTTTCAAAATATTTGTATAATGCTTTTGTACTGCTTTCTAATGTAAACGGTGTTAGATTCATTTGTATTTCTTCGATTTTGGCCTTCAGGTGAGGAACAGAATTAGAAAAAAATAAAATGTATAGATTAGTATTTTCATTTTGTTATGATCAAGGGTAATTCTTCTGATATTTATCTGATTCATCCCTCAGTAAAGGACATAAATCCTTCACTGGCACAGCATTTGCCTTGGTGATATAATAGGCCATTCTCTTTTCAGTCCCGAGATGACCTATCAGCATGGTAGGAACAACTTAACAAAGGTGAAAAAGTTCATGTGCTTGCATGCTTAATTCAGTAACATTAAATTTGATGAAGTGCTGTGCTGTGACTGAGTAAACAATAAAGATACATATTTTCCTCAATATATAATGGACCCACATGTGAATAATGGAGGCACTTATGCTGTCCAGAGTGTGAATAATGAGGGCACTTATCCCATCCACAGAGCACCGCTTCACCGCTGCGCTCCCATCTGGGAATCCTGCGCCTTGAATTGGTGCATACATCATGGGTCTGCCCTCGGCACCGGGCCAGCCCTTAATCATGCAGGCACTTTGTATTGTTATCCGACAACATCACACCCTGTTAGCCAGGCCAGGGATATGATGTACTGGTGCTTGAACAGCAGTGGGATGGCTCAGTGCTGAACAAGTCAAAACAGTCACGGGGAAGGACTGGGGGGAAGGTGTTTGAAAGACATAAACTTATCTTCTGCTGTGCAATTTCCCACAGTTCAGTTCTCACATGAGTTTTTGGCTGCAGCAACATAAAATATGAAAGGTAGGGGCTTGAAATCACTTTCTGTTATGCCCAGACTGAACAAAATAGTCAGATTCACTTGATTGCTTTGTTAACCTGTTGTTTCATACATCCAGTCCTGCAAAAGTTGCATGACTGTAGCAGAGTATGTACATGATAAATGATTGTGTATTTCGCTCTGCTCTACATAGATCACTATGGTTATTGCATATCTATTTTAAAGCTTTCCAGAGCCTTCCATCTTCAGTAAATCAGCCGGAGTTCTCCAGTGCCTAAAGAAGTTTGCATTTATTATTTGTGAGACAGAATAAAGTACCCTGCTTATAAGTTTTAACTTATCTTTTTTTTCTGATCAATTAACACACACCACAGTTGCACTATGAGATCAAAACTAGTAATTGAAACAAAGTACAAACCTACGACCTGCCAAGTTAACAGGATTTTTATGTTTTTGATTCTTGATGAAGTCCACTTTCAGCTGATGACCAAAAGGTAGGTCTGATATGGAAATTCTGCAGACTGTTTTTCTGACCTCACTTCAAAAAACAATAAAAAACCACCACAAATTACTATCATTATTATTAAGAATTCCTAGCAGAATTAATTTTTTAAATTGTGGTGGTTCTAGGGAGAAAGTTCTGGGCCTGATTCCTGGTTGTACTTGCCTTAAATCTCCACTATCAAAAGAGTTACTACAGACTTACACAAGAAAAAGGGAGTAGCACAAGGAATTTTCCAATCCACAGCAAAGCATTTTGTATAATATAACAACTGTGTAAACAATTTTAAATACGGAAGGAGATCAGAAAATATTTGGATTTAACCAGTTTGCTTTGTGCATGCAAAATTGATGATATTTCAACTTTTTACAATCAACCTTTTTGCCATTGTTAACAGTGTTGTGTGCCCAATATTAATCCTTTCTACTAGATGATGAAGCAGCCTTGTCAGATTCAAAATAATAACATATCCAAGGAAAATTCTAACACATATACCCTCATGCCCTATTCTAATAGCTGTTTTTTTGAATTTGGTGATAAAATGAAACCAAGCAAAGAGATTAAGAAATGAAACAGTAGATGCAGACCTGCACTTGCCCACTACTTGAACCACTATGATTTCACAGTAGAGCAAAAAAATCACATTCTGTATGTGTAGTACGAACCTCTTGCAGGCATATTTTAAGCTTAAAATACACAAAATTATATTAAATGTTAATCAAGCACTTTTAGAAGTCTATATGTAGCTGTAGAATTTGGAAAAAAAAAAAGGAAAACTGAAAGAAGCTGAGTAGGTCTCCAAGACAGGTATCTAAGCTGCTGGAATAACCTGCACATTAGGTAACTCTGTTCTCACCATTGAGAACAGAAAGAGTACAGATGGTTATCTTGGAAACGACAAGTAAGTTTTAAAGAGCTAAACTTAGAGTCAAAATGTTGATTCCAGCCTTGGAGTGAAAATCGACACTGAAAATGTGTACTGATTTCACTTCTGCTAAGACTTCATCCCACCTACTGTCTTAAATTCAAGAAAAGGTAAAAGCTGACCAAGAATAAGAAGAATGAATAATTTGTAATAGGATTTATGAGCTGCAGCCTTTTGGACCCTTACGGTGCAATGGAGAGGTGGCAAAAAAGCTACCACAACCATTTCTATTTTCCTTCAGTTTCCTGCAAGTCATCAGCTGGTTTTGTAGGGATGCATTTTCAAAGGCTGGTTTGTTGGATCCACCTGTCAAGCCTCAGTCAGGCTTATTCAGATTGTGGTTTTGTATAAATGGAGATGCACATTTTCCCATCTGTGCAACCTAATAACAAAACTCTTCCTTCTTTTGTCCGGCAAAGACTTTCTCTTCATCTTGTTACTTTGAATGCTGAGTCCAGAAAGGGATCTAAGCCTAGAGGCTACTGACCATGTATTGGAAGCCTTCACTAAGATCCAGTGCCTGAATACGCGGCAGGAATTTTAGTGGTGCTTACTTGGATTAAGTAAGGATTTTGTATCTCATTCAAGCATAGCTAAGCATATAGTTGTCCAAATACATGCACAGTAACATTTGCAATAAATGCAAATGTACATTTTATATTTATAGCTTTTGGGTGCTAAATTGAAAAGACCACTGAAAAAACATTATCCTGAGGGTTTCTTTTCTCATCCTATATACACAACATTCACATCAGAAAGCTGAATTAGTATTTCTAGATCCTGTTTTTGTTGGTTTTCCCTACCATATGCTGTGGCTGAAACCAGTCACAGATATAAGTACTTAGATATTACAATAGTATTTGTACTGAACTACTCAAGTAATACGTCAATGACTGCAAACTGGGTTTTAAAGCATAGTGAAGAATGCACTTACACATCCACTGTATCCCAAGTCAAGGACATATGCAAAGTCCTGCATCTGGAATGGACTAACAGCATGCAACAGTAAAGACTTGAAGCTTTGAAGACAAGGAGCTAGGGGTCTTAGTGAATGAGACCCAGCAAGATATCTTTGCAGAAATGAAGGACAGTCATCGGGCTGCACTAGCAAGAACATAACTCTTGTTAGTGGATCAAGAGAATCCTTTCCTCTGTATTCAGCACTTCTGAGACCACATCTGGAGTAACGCTTCAAGCTTTGGACTCCCTAATACAAGAAAACATTGACAAACTGGAGCAAGTCCAGTGGAGTACAGGAAGACAATAAGGGGCTGGAGCATATAGTGTCAGACTAAAACTGAAAAAACATAGATTTTCAATGCAAAGAGAAGGTTAGAGGTAGGAATATTGTTGCTGCCTTTAAGTAACTGCCAAGTGATTACAGAGAAAATGGGGACAGAGACTAATAGTGATATTACAAGAGGAAACAAGCTGCAGCAAGGAAAAAACAGCAGGTTGCCTAACAAAGGTTGTCAAATCTCCATCCTTGAAGATTTTCAAATCTTTGCTTGTTAGACACTGAGCAACTTTGTCTAATTGTGAAGTTATAACCTCCTGAGACCCCCAAAATATTCTGCTTTCTCCTTTTCCTCCCTCCCCCTCCCCAAAAATACAACAAATTAAAATCCAACCCTGGAACATTAGTTCACCAGTTCTATACTCTCATCTTGCAGAGGAAATTATGTCAATTCACAAACATATAGTACCTGAAAAACACTCTTGATCATAACCCTTCCATGAAGTATAGAGATGCTACTGTTTCCACAACACACAAGCAAACATAAAGCAAAAGGCAGGCGACATGTCAACACCACCACTTACCAAAGTTGATTGAAAAGTTACAATGAAAAAGGTTTTTGTCAAAATACTTTGTGATATTAGACCAGCCAGGCAAACTTTTGATGAAAAATGAGTTCTATTAAAAACCTTGTCTAAATGGACCCATTGGAGTGGTCCAGAGGAGGGCCACAAATATGGTCAAAGGCTTGGAACACTTTCCCTACCAAGAATTGTCTGAGAGTCTGAGAGAATTGGGGTTGTTCATCTTGGAGAAGACTCCAGGCAAGACCTTACTGTGGCCTTTCAATACTTTAAGGAGGCTTATAAGAAAGACGGGAAAAAACTTCTTTAGCAGGGCCTGTAGCAAGGGGTAATATAAAAGAGGAAAAGTTTAGACTAGATATTAAGAAGACATTTTTTATGTTGAGGGTGGTGAAAGACTGGAGCAGGTTGCCCAGAGAGACGGTAGGTGCCCCAATGCCTGGAAACATTCAAGGCTGGGTTGGATGGGGCTCTGAGCAACCTGATCAGGTTGAAGATGTCCTTGCTTACTGCAGGGGATTGGACTAGATGACCTATGAATGTCCCTTCCAGTGCAAACCTTTCTATGATTCAGACATGAATTTACATGGATTTACTCTGTGTGTGTAGTTTCAGGCTTTGAGTACGTCAGCAGCCAGCTATGGATGAGAAGGTTGTGAATTACATTGTACTTTAATGCAGACTGGGATATCTCAGACCTTTAATTTGTGAAATTTTCTTGTGGTTTTGTGGGAAATGTTTCAAGAGATGTAGTAAGCACCATGATTGTTTTATACAGTTCAGCGATTGCCAGGAAGGGTAATATTGGGCATAAAGACAAGTGTCTTCACTTAGGATCTGAAGTGAAACTTGACATTCCTTCAGTCCATTTACCCTTACTTGTCAATAGCATTGCTTTCACAGTACATTTCTCTGTTATTGAAAGATTACCTTTTAGACTGAGGACACCCCCAAGGAAGTGAATAATGTCTTCCCTTGCTTTGTGAAATCATTCCCTTTTCTTCATGGACTGCAGCCAAGGACTGTTTGTGATAGAGATGATTAACGCAGAAATCAAGTCTAATGTGAAAAGCCCTGGGAACAACTACTTTATCTTTCAATTTTCAATTGCTTCAGGAAAGGCATACACATATTTCTTTCCATGGGAACCAAAGTCCATAAATTGTTATAGTAAATTCCTTACTGCTGGGAAGCTTAGATGGACAATCTCACATAGTGTCATCTGGCTCATAACCCAGAGCTTTCAGCTGACTGTAATTATAATGCCTCAAAAAAGCCCAAATATGTCCTTTTTCTTTTGTTGATAATAATTCAGTTTAAAATAGATGGCCACCATTTTAGTAGGAATTCTTGTTTCACTGTACTAGAACAGTGCTTTAGCTCCCCATTGTATGTATTTGGAGAATGTTCTATTACCTTGATCTTGCAGCTTCTTACACTGAAAGCAATAACTGTTGGAGTCGTTTATTATTAATGATGATAAAAGCTTTTTTCTCCTCAGGACAGGTAAAAAATGTTGTACTTGTTCATGGCTTTGTCTGCATTTCTTTTGGCTTCATGGTTGCAAGGAGAATGGATCTTTGGAATCTCAATCTTTAGGTCAAAGGACAGTTTGTAGGTCTGCTAAAACAAATAATAATTAGAAAATTATTCCTCTGCTCTCCATCACTCTTGACTACAAAAAGCCTCTGGAAACAGACTGGAAGAACCATGAATCAGGAATTAGAGTCTGATTTCATTTTTCTTATCCCACATTGAAATCCAAATCTTTAACTTTAATCCAAGCACAATATCTTTTTTCTTTTCTCTTTTTTTTTTTTTTTGTGAAAGACATTCATTAACCGTGTTAGCAAATCAGCAATTTCCCTATAATTGCCCAATTCATTGCACTTTCTGCTATTTACAGACATGACATCGCCTGCTATTTGAGTAGACTTAGTCTTTTGAGAGTGAACTGGTGAATCTGAACTTCTGAAACCTAATTGCTGCTGCTGTAATTTAAGGTAAACTTTCCAATTTCTACTCCTTCTTAGCACAAAGATTCCACTCGAGGCTGTGTTAATCTTTGACTTCCCCTTTGGGAGAAAAGCAATAATTCTTACATTAGGTAGTAATAGCAATATTAAAAGGCATGGTTTGACACACTTTATTAGAAAACTCAGATTAAGATTTAATGTGTTAATTATGGATCTGGCTAATTGAATAGGTTTATACAGTGAAATTAATCTGATACTTGATAGCTAAAACATATGAAACTACCTAAATGGCTGTTTCCATTGCATATTGGCATACGAGCAATATCAATAAGTAGAAAGGCTAAGGCTCATCCACAGTTTCTACTGCTACTGTAGTGTTCCTGTCTTCAGGTTTGTTAGCATGACAGAAGACATCTAAGAAATGGGATTTATACCTGCCTGGCTTTTGAGCCTGTTACCTCCAGTCAGTTATAAGAGCTGCAGTGCTCATGTCTCTTCAGGATTTATTGGTTAAGAAAGCAATAGCAGTGGAGTTGAAAGAAAATGCAGCTCCAACACTTAATTAGTCATAAAGAAGCCCATTTACCATTGAGAAGACATTGATGCACTCTCTTTAATGCCTTTGCCATTATAGAAGGGAAAGGACTTGTTAACATTAATTTTCTCAAAGCCTTATAGAAGTTTTAGACATATATTCATATTCCCTCTCATTGCTACCTTTTTGACAAATACTTCAATATGCTAAAACTCTGGATTTACATGCTGTTTACTTTCTGAGTTCTTTCACTCTGTTTCCTAACTGTTAATTAATGCACTACTAGGAGCTAGAGAAAAGAGTCCACTATTAGCTAACAGAAGAATATTTATGTGAAAAAACTTGCTTTGAATTCTTCCTGGATATTATACTTCTAGAAATTATGACATTCATGGAACATCCTGAGGGCAAAGAAAAAAAAAAAAGGAAAATTGCTTACAAATAAGTAAGTATTTTCAACTTATTTTCAAATAAGTAAGTTGTTTCAGACACACTTCAAAACCTCAGTTTCCACTTGACTCACATTTGCAACATGCCTCTTCAGATGTTTGGTTTGCACAGATATTTTAACAGACCAGTTCACTGTGAGGCATGCTTCATTAAGAAGGCCTTCAAGAAAGTGTTAAAAATTACAGACAGAACAAAATGAAATGGGAAGTGCTGTCTGTTTTGTTACAGTCTCAGTTAAAAGAGTTTAGTATTTGCTTTTTTTCAATGAGAATCAATATTCTACACTACTGGTTTGGTACAATCACTTTGAATCCTCAGCTTCCAACTGAGTTTTTTCACAAGAATGAAAATTGCAAATGAAATTTGCAAAAATTTGGAGCCACAAATGCAAAATCAAGAGCAATTTGTTCTGTTCAAGAACAAAATGTGCACCTGAAAGGAACAACTTCTACAAATTTGAGTGACTCTTTTCCCTCTGATAAACACAGCACAACTTTAAGTTATCATCAGAAAATATTAAACTTCCTGAAGAAAATTATTTTGTCCTCATAATCACACTTTTAATTTCAGATACAAGGTGAAGAATGTTCCCCCATAAATCTGTGCCAAACTGATATGCTGATTTCAAATATTAAGCATCATTAAAAACAGCTGATATTTTAGTGCAGAAGTTAGCTCTCTGTGCATAAAATCCACACTAAATTAATACTAAATTGTTTTCAATGAGCAGATATCTGATATCCATTGTCTTGATTAACTTCTACTGTACCTGGGCACCATATAGAGCCAATAAAATTATTGAAATTGAATTAACTTCATTTTTTCATGGTACATTATCCCTTTGATGACTCTAGATTATGGTTTGATTTAATGCTCCCAGTCATGAGAGAGAGTAAAAGTTAAAGAATGATGTGATCAGAGTTGAGGAAGACTTTAGAAGTGACATTTGTTAACAAAATACAACCTTTGTAATTTGAAGCCATCTTAAAAAAAACACATAAATAAAATGAATTCTTGAGAAAATCTATTTTCCATTGTACCTTAGGAAGGCACCCAAGTACTAACATTTGCTCTGTAGATTATTAAATTTTCTGTAAAAATCTCACTCAGATTTCTATGTGCTTCCCTGTCTCCAGTGGAGTTGCTTTGACAAAAATAAATGTAGGTCATTGAGGCAAAATGCAGGTGAAACATTTGTCATAGTTTTGCACCCCATCTATGAAAGTCTTCTGCTACTACTAAGGAAAGACAGAGTAGAGGAGGCTCTGAATTCTTACATATTTAGCTTCAGGCAAATTGTGGCTTGGATACAGGAGACTTTTTGTTGTTCTTAAACACCAAGTTTCATCAAGTGAATACTTCCACTCCCATCCTACCCCCAAAACATTTATGGTATTTCAACCTAAGAAGGGTAATCAAAAAGCCAGCAATTCTTCCTCTATGTGGTCTAAAATTAATCCTTCTGGCAACAATTTTTTACCTAAAAAATACTACAAAAATTAATTGTAATAACATTTAATAGGATTTACCATGTGGTAGAACCCCTTCTGCCTTCATAATCTTACATGATTTCTTACTATTAAAAAAACATCAGTACTCTACAATACAGGACAAAGCCTCATTTTCAACTCTTTGGAGTCATATCTGAGGGAAGAAGATGCATACACAAAAGGTCATCAATAGCAGATAATTCATACTGAAGACTTTTGAAAAACAGAAAATTCATCTAGATGCTTAATTAAAGGTTTAGGAGAATTTTTTTAGTCTTCCTTGCCTGAAAAATCATGTATTTGCACATTGAAATTACGTGATTGTTTTCAAGTAGATACATGGTAGATAGGAGGATGCATGAAAATTGCATTATCAGAGAAATTAATTTGTAATAATTCTATCATATCAGGTGGAGCATATGACCTGAGGTTCAGTGATCCAGTGGGAAGATGATGCCTATTGGTTATATAAGGGGCTTGACTCTCTAAATCTTTTTTAAAGAGTAACAATTTTTTACCTTTTCCTTTCTTCCATGACGGGGGACTATAAATTCATGTGGGCTACTTATGTATTTAAGAAGTTTTAGATTAAATATTTAACTAAGTACTAGTTACTGAGCAGTAAGAAACACATAAAAACCCTGCAGATTTTAATGTGTGCCAAATGTGGCATATGGTATGCAATTAAATAAAATAGTTGCTTAACATTTACAGTTTTAAGGACACTTAAAATTTTATTACTCTACAGATTATTTTTTCCTTGAGGGGAGAGTAATTCAGTCAAATCCAGTTTTCAACTAACTAACCAACTACTTACATAGAAGCCAGAAACCCTCTTGTTCCTTTTGAACTGTATCAGAAAAAAAGGGTGATGCCTCTATCTATGAACTATCTTCCAGTTATCGAAATTATGGGATGAACAGAGAAACAGTGAACAAGTATACTTCCGATAAAAGAGACTGGTCGGAGAAGGTGAAATTCTAGCTTCCCTGGCCATGGCTACGCTATGTTGTGCTGCTGATTGTCGGGAGTCATTGATATGACTTTGGCCTCAGCCAAACAGTCCTCTCCCACACAACTCCTGTGCGGGGCTCAGGAGCTATCATGGAGCTAGTCTTAGTAGGCAACTTGAATGTAGTGGTCCGAAGATTCCCAAGCTTCCATTATTTACTGGTGCAGTCAAGCTATTGAAGTCAGTGATTTTATTCGTACTAAATGCAGGGTAGCCAGGGTTTCATGCAGAACTTTGTGTTCCTAATGAACAAATCTACGTGATAGAACTCATTAGTCTTCATAAATCAATATTTCTTTGAAGCTAGTGTGCGTAAACTACAGTATTCATTGTACCTACTTCCTTACAGGTCACAAAAGACATAAATTACTGCTTTATTTACTGCCTCAGAACTCCTGAAACATCAGTGAAAAAATGTCACTGTTTTAAGTCCTAAAATAGCATGATGAATTGTTGTTTGGTTTTAAGTTTTGGCTTTAATTTTTTTCTAAAGGAAGTGCTGCACTTTAGAATAGAATTATTTTTAATCATGTCAGGAATCATCTTTTGAAATGTTTGTCTGCTTTTTAAAATGTGCTATTGGATCTTATTAAGCTGTCAAAAGTATGACTAATATGTTAACAAGTAACATGATCTTGCTGTAAATCAGTGTTTCAGAGTAACAGATCTCAGAGCCAGGAGAAGAGGGAAGAAAAACAATTGTTTGCAAACTTTTTGCTCTCACATTTCCACAGTGCACTTTATCTCACTGTTCTTAGAGGCATTTAAATGCTTTACAGGCGTGTAATCTGACCTAGGAAGCTGGACACAAAAGCAAGTGAAGATGAGAAGAGTGGAAAAACTATTTCCGAGGTAGCACTTTTGGTTTTTCCAGAAATGTCAACCAAGAATCAACATTGTCTACAGGAAGCAATGTGATTCACAAAAGAGTCATTCAATAAAAAAACACCAAAACAATGTGTTCTTAATACTTCTGGCTGAAGGCTTCTAGTAAACTTCGATGTTGAGTTAAATGATGTCAGGAAGGATGAATTTGTATCAAGACTAAAACTTTCACCTTCAAGCATCCAGAGGTACTCTTTGCTGGGGAGACCAGAGGAGAGTATTCTTTGACTACAGACAGAGTCACGGGTGAATTTTTGTTCAAAGAAGGAAAAAAGGTGTCAGGTTTAGTTTTGTTAGGAATCTAACTAAATGTTTAGCTTCGTTGTTGCTTGTCAGGTGTACTAAATTATGATATAGGATCATACTTATATATGTTGTTTTTATCAACCAGGTTACCTATCTTCCATTTGCTCATGCTTTCCCAATGGGAAAGAACAACTAACATCTGGAACAGTTTTCAAACTATTTTATGCAACCATTTTCAAACTGGCTGAATAAAATAATTATTCAAACAATTGAAATTAGATTTTATTAGTAGCAGCTGACTCTCATATTTCTGACTTAGCTGAAAGCAGTTCTGTGATCCCTGCTACCTGCTGATTTTCAATGGATGCTATAAAGACAAAACTTATATTTTTTGTAAATATTATGCCCTTTCCTGCTTTGAATATGTAAATAGTTTCACTACTAACAGCTCTTCCAAAGGTTAGCCTACTCATTATCTTGTTTTATGTCCCTATATCCCTCCAGGAAGTTTTAAAGGCAGTAAGCAGTGTTGGCAATTATGGCAGCACCTGGATTGAGTTAGTCATGGTATGGCTTACTGTGACTTGACTGGGTCAATGGTGGTGGTCACTGCAGAATCCTTCTAGACAAAGCCTATGGGTTTTCTTTCCCCAGAAACCCTGGAGTGGGCTGGTATACAGTAGGGTCTCAGCGAGGACTCAGGAGCCTGGAAAGCCCCCTCATCCAGCCCCTTGGATGTAGACACCACTATTCCTTAATTTACAGGGCTGCTGTTAAACAGCAACGTGAAAGACTTAACTTGTTCGGATGCTACAGGAACAACAGCCAGGTCAAAAGGGAAGACATACATGCTAGGCAGGAAAAAATGTACTGCTTAAAATGAGGTTTTGGTACTTACTACTCCTACTGTCCAAAGCACTTTATGCAATTTATTTCCAAAAATAGAAAAATAATAATCCTGCACAACTTCATGTGAAGAGTCTTCAAAGTATTGCTTGAGATTTCCTCACATGGACCTCCCAGAGGTACATGAAAATTATAGACAGTACCAGTTCCTTCCTCCAGCCAACCTATTCATCACGTACTCAGCCAAGCACATCAGGGTAATTTGGGGTCTTGGCTACATAAAGGAAAATTAAGTTGGATGCTTCATCTAAATGAGTCAGTTTTTCCCCCAACTGACTATGTGACTGTCTCAAAAAGCCCTGATTGTGGTTTGTTAACTCTGCAAAGTATCTTGCGTGCATGAATGCCTATTAACCTTTCAAACACTGAGCCGATATCATGAAACCAGATGGAAATTCTTTGAAAACTGAGTGCAGAATAGAGTTACTCCAAAGCCGGGGCCCAATGAGACAGAAGTTCAGGAAAAAGAGGACCCATTGAATTACATATTTTCAAATTTGGTATGCCTCACAAAACTAAGTGAATATTTCATCTTTTCGGCATATGTGTGTGTATATATATATATATATATATTCTTTATACTTTCTAATCTCTGGTAATTAGAAGTAAACTACTAACTTGTCAATCCATTAGTAAAAAGCTCAACATTTTACATTGCCTACTATTTCTTATCATAAAGTTAGTTCTTCGTGCTTACTCCATTCTCATAACACAACACACAACATTCTGCTTTGGAAAAGTAAGTATCAATACGTAATAATCATGGTATCTCCTTTTATACTCTATAATTTTTTATTTTTTATGATCAATCTGTATTTCTCAAAACTTTTTGATGAGGAAATGTTTAGCCAATATAATTACCTAAATAAACACTTCATTAACATTACATACATTTGATGACACCAAGTTGAGTGGTGTAGTTGTCACACCAGAAGGATGTGATGTCATTCAGAGGGACCTGGACAGGCTGGAGAAGTGGGCCTCTGAGAACCTCATGAGGTTCAACAAGGCCAAGTGCAAGGTCCTGCACCTGGGTTGGGGCAATCCCCGTTTTCAGTACACGACGGAGGCTGATGTGCTTGAGAGCAGCCCTGCAGAGAAGGACTTGGGGGTGCTGATCGATGAGAAGCTTGACATGAGCTGGCAATGTGCGCTCACAGCCCAGAAGGCCAACCATGTCCTGGGCTGCAACAAATGAAGCGTGGCCAGCAGGGCGAGGGAAGTGATTCTGCCCCTCTATTCCCCTCTTGTGAGACCTCATCTGGAATACTGCATCCAGTTCTGGAATCCTCAACAGAAGAAAGATATGGAGCTGTTCAAATGGGTCCAGAGGACGGCTACAAAGATGATTGGAGGGTTGGAGAACCTTCCCTACGAGGACAGGCTCAGAGAGTTGGGCCTGTTCAGGCTGGAGAAGAGAAGGCTCAGAGAAGATCTTACAGCGACTTTCCAGTACCTGAAGAGGGTCACAAGAAAGCTGGAGAGGAGCTATTTGTAAAGGCTTGTGGGGATAGGACCAGGGGGAATGGGTATAAACTGGAGAGGGGCAGATTTAGACTGGACATTAGGAAGAATTTCTTCACCATGAGAGAGGTGAGACACTGGAACTGGTTGCACAGGGAGGTTGTGGATGCTTCGTACCTGGAGGTGTTCAAGGCCAAGTTGGATGGGGCCTTGGACAGCCTGATCCAGTGGGATGTCCCTGCCCATGGCAGGGGATTGGAACTACATGATCTTTAAGGTCCCTTCCAACCCTAAGTATACTATGATACTATGTACACATATTTATTCTTTCCCATGATCCCCCTTACAGCGTTTTAACAGTATTAAGATCTATATGAAAGCATCATCTGTGGCATTAGGTAAACGTCTCTTCTTTTTTTTTTTTTTGTTTAGGCTGCTGTGTTCATGTCTGTATTTCTAATAAAAACCAAAGCTAGCTGAAATATGAGATAAGTGTTTCTGATGTCTGTATATAAATCTAGAAATATATGAACTCACTAGATTTATAGCTAGTAAATGCATGATGAGGCAAAAGAATCTTGCCTATTGATAACAGGCTAGTCTGCCTCCGTGGTTTATCAGAACACATAAGCAAGTGTTCGTTCTCATGCATTGAACACAACAAACAAGAAGCAAGCCTAAAATAAAATTCATGGCAGTACTATGATCCTTCTATCTAAAGAAATTTTAAATGTCAACTTCAAGTATGTGCAATAGGCATTATGGGCCATATATGAACATTGTTTTTAAAGATATTTGTATGATTCACACATTACTGCTATATGTAGGAAAGTAAGAAGCACAACAAGCAGCTGTGCTAAGAAAAATGGATGAATAGAAAAACCACATGTCACTAAGCAATATACTAAATCACTGCTGCCATTCTATAACGCAATTCAGAGCTGAACTCTAACATTACAGTATTCCAAACTGACTTTTACAGGAGAAAATGCAAAACTTTAGCCTACCTAGTCTGCAGCTGGTCTTTGTGAATACATTCCTCCCTATTCATTAAAGTAATACATTTCCCAGATCATCTTGCTACTTTATCATCATTGCTTGTTCTAGCCAGTGGAGTGCATTTGTGGCCATCTCCAATGGACTTCCCTTTGCTTCTGAAGTAGACATATAACATGTACTGATGATGTGCGTCTGAAGCCTGCAACTTACTTGTGACTTTTGGCAACAGTACTAGTGTTCAAACATTATAAATCTGTGTGCTAGACTTTACAGAACAGAACATTTAAAAATGATCACAGTAAAGTGGGCCAATTTCAACTATGGTTTTGATTAAATTTTGATAGAAACCTCAGAAAAATGGCAACATGCTTCCATAGATAAGCTCTGCAACGTTCATATTCCACTTCACTATATTGAGTTGATTCAAAATGTATTTGCTTTTCCTGGCCACAGTTTAAGTGCTCAATAAAGTTACATTCTATTATTAAGTGCTGACTCTTTTTCACTAGATTAATGGGGTTTGGTTGTCCAGAGAGACGAAGTCTTTTGAAGAGGAAGAAATATACTGAATTGAGTCACATCACAGATACTGGGCTTTTCCCCTCTTATGGTATAAAGAATGCCAAAGAAAGAAAGTGCTTTCCACATCAGTGGCCTAAGATTATTTCATGCTTTTTGCAATTTCTTATGAGTCTTCAGGAAAAATCCCAGCATTTTTCTTAATGAAGATTGTTAAATGTGCTTTTCAGAAGTGCCCATGAAGTAGTCTTGACATTGTAACTGGACCTAATAATGAAAACGAAAGGCTAGCTTGGAGTCTTCTGTGATGACAAACAGCTGAAGAAATTCAGTTTTCCTTACCCTATCATTTAGCAAATGTTGTGATTTCTAAATGATTAAATAATTTTATGTATGCATTCTGTACTGTTTACCTAATCACTTCAGTTCATTAACAAACTATGAATCAAACATGCAAGACCTAGCTATTTATCAATATCACCATCATAGCAGGATTCTGAGCGGTACATTGCATACTAAATAGCTTGAGAGCAGGCTACTTAGATGCCCAATTTCGGTTTACTACCATTACCTGAACATAAGTGGTAGCATAGCAACATTATACCCAAGGCTTCATTACTGTATACTCCTTGCATATTTATTTATAATTTTTCCATCTGAAACAGTGATAGAGTTTGCACATTTCACCCAGACATTGGCCATTATGCTTTTCTTTCTTTCTTTATAAGACACAAATAAATATAAAACAGACACTGCTACAAGAATATTGGCAGAACAGCAAATATGACTCCATATTTGGAGAAACTCTCAAGAAGGAAAAATTCATGTTGGCAATACTGTTTGATCTACATTTTAAGTGTGGACTTGTGGACGCAGTCTGTGTAAACATAACTATCATGCAGGAATGTTCTCAGAAATAAATCTGTAGGTCATGCCCTTATTCTCTTTCTCAATATTTTGGTCAAATACTGGATATTTCCAGAAGGCAGAGTGCTTGCACAAGTACCTACCAAAGGCTAAACGAACTAAGGACAATTATTTCAGGTGCACATATCTATAAGTATTAGCAAGAAAATGAGAGTCACTCTTGCATGACATACACCATGAGTAAGCCTTCAGCACCTGCCAAATAGTCAGAGGACTGAACGGTCACAAGTTGATACTAAAGAGGAGTAAAAGGACATCCTACTCACACAGCTGGATAAACACGTAATGCAATGGTTGAACAATTGGCTGATGGGATGGGTCATACTAAATGGGGTCACATCAGGCTGGCAACCAGCCACTAGCGGGGTTCTGCGAGGATCTGCCTTACGGCCAATACTCTTTTATATCTTCATAAATGACCTGCATGTAGGACTCTGAGGTTTACTAACCAAGTTTGCTGATGACACAAAACTTGGGGGAGCTATTGACAGTCTTGAGGGCAAAGTGGCCCTGCAGAGGGATCTAGACAAATTAGAGAGCTGGGCAATTGCCAGCGGCATGAAGTTTAACAAGGACAAGTACTGGATTTTGCACGTGGGACATGGCAACCCCGGATATACACACAGAGGCTGGAGAGAAGCCCTGCAGAAAGTGATCTGGGGGTTCTGATTGATGGCAAGTTCAACATGAGCCAAGAGTTCTGAGCCAACAGCCAATAGGCTGCCCTGTCAACCAAGAGGGCCAACCATGTCCTGTGGTGCATCAAGCACAGCATTGCTAGCCAGTCAAGAGAGGTGATTGTCCCACTCTATTCTGCACCGGTGCAGCCTCACCTCGAGTACTGTGTGCAGTTTTGGGTGTCACAGTATAAAAAGGGTATCAAGCTACTGAGGAGTGTCAAGAGGAGGGCCACAAAGCTGCTGAAGGGTTTAGAGGGGAAGTCGTATGAGGAGCGGCTGAAGTTACTTGATCTGTTCAGCCTGGAGAAGAGGAGACTGAAGGGAGATCTCATCACAGTTTACAGCTTCCTCACAAGGTAAGGAGGAGGAGCAGGCATTGATCTTTTCTCTCTGGTGATCAATGATAGGACTGGAGGGAATGGCAGGAAGATGTGCCAGGGGAGGTTTAGGTCAAATATTAGGAAAAGATTCTTCACTCAGAGGGCAGTGGAGCAGTGGAACAGGCTCCTCAGGGAAGCAGTCATGGCGCCAAGCCTGACAATATTCAAGAAACATTTAGACAACACCCCCAGACACATGGTGTGAATTTTGGGGCTGCCCTATGCAGGGACAGGAATTGAACTGGGTGATCCTTGTGGGTCCCTTCCAACTCAGGTGAATCTATGATTCTATGAAGCCAGCATATACTACATCTTTTATCACTGAAATAACAGCTTGCTTTACAGGGAAAGAACATTCACAATCAGCTGTTTGTACTGTACGGTACAGCAAGGGTTTGGTAAGCATAGCAGAAATCTCACATTCTAAACCATTGAAAGAATGACCTATACTCCTTCCACCTTGCCCTGCAACCTTGTCCCTACCTCTCTCCCAGCCCTACCTGCAGTGAGAAAAATACACCTCTTCCAGTTTCATGTTGCAGTCTTCCTATGTCCTGAGGAACTGGGACCAACAGCTCTTAAATAGCAAAATTGCCAATTATTTCAATAAAACCAGAATTTTTATTATTGTACATATGAGCTGAGAATCTTTCCTAACATGTCATTCCAGCAGAAGAAAACTGTCACTGTCACCTTTCATCTGTGCCTGCTGAGTCTTGGATTGTGGTAATATGGCAATTAGAATCACCCACCCACTTTCACTAGAATTTAGCACTAAGTTCACTCATTTGAATAACATGATCCTTTACATTTTCTTTTGGCTTTCCAACTGGAGACGCACTTATGCGAAAATGCATAGCTTGGGCCTGCTGAGGGAGTTTGCAGCTCAGAGCTGGCAAGGGAGTAAACACCTAATTCATTTGCAGTAAGGTGGGGGGCTATACTACCAAGGTAAGATAAAAGAGGTTCTGTTACCAGTAACCAGCAATTGTAACATCAAGCCATTTTGTAAAGAAGTCCACAGAAGGGTAGGAGCAGAACTGGTGGGCATTGCAGATTGGATTTCTAAGTCAGAAAGACTCTGTAGGCTGTGCGATGGGGTGACTGTGAGGGGCTCTGCAGGTTGGAAAGCACACAGCTTCCAGCTCAAACATCTGCACTTCTATACACACAGCAGTGTTGCCTCATGGATGGGACATGCTATATAGCAATGACTTTCCTTCAAGGTGGGAGGAGGATTTCATTGACAGAAATCTGTAGCAAAAGCCAGCAAGATTTCTTTGTCTCCTTGCTTTGTTGTTGCATCCTGAAAGCTAAACTGAAAGCCTGAAGAACTGAAAACTGCTTTATCTGGGGGGAAAAGACACTGCCCAAGAAGAAGTAACGCTTCTCCACAGTCTTGTCAATACGGTTGCTTTTTCTAACTCTCTTCTTCAGCCTTGGCTTTTCCACTGCAAACTAAGGGAAGGAGCTGTTCACAGCTCAGCCCTCGGACAGTTGCCAGATTGTTTCACTGGATAATTTCTAGTTCGAATCCTCCCACTACATGCGCTTATGCTGTTTGGGAGCTAGCAAGTTTGATCTTCAACAGTCATTGCTTTTGCCATCATCAGCTCTAATTCTTGTCCACACAGCCTCCGTCCCAGAAGGTGCAGGCAGTATGTCCGTGATCCACCCTCACACAGACGTTTTCATGCTAAGCAGATCCCACAATATTCATATAGTCCCTACTTTATTATTCTGTAGGAAAAAATACACCAGTCCAGAAAAAAGACATTCACAGGGCTCTTGATCAAAAAAATATGCAGGGTTTTTGGCCATCAGAAAGAGAAATTTGATATCCTGGGGTTTCTGAAAGCTCTCCTTTGAGCAGCATGGGGTGATGTTGGAAAAAGCCTTTGCAGAACCCAGGCACAATGATGCGAGTCTCTGCAATGGTAAATACTTGGCTCAAATTCCCCATGGCCTAATATGTCTTATTTCCATCTGAATGACATGAAACTTGGGCTCATGTTTCTAATCCCCTAATCAAATCTCGTTCTGTTTGTCTGGATCATATCATAACATTTTGGTTTACAACAAAGACATTTCTCAGTAACATTAAAGTTACTTCAGACACATTTCTGGGGCCCCTGACTGGCTGAATAATTGTTCTACAGTTACAGCAAATGGCATTGTACCTGTGTTTGCTCCTGTGCAAAGGTTTAACAAGGTGGATTGAAAATATTATTAGACAATATGGGCTGTAATGACTTTTACCTGGTGGGGAGTTATTCATCCGAATGTTGTTTTATCATTTCAAATGTTACTTGTGGGAAGGGAATGTCATAGCTCGCCAAGAGCTATATTATGTCAGCTGCCATGCTCTATAAACAGATTACACACACCTTATATAAACAAACTGTGGTTAGCTAATTATCCTGAAAAAAATACACACGCAGAGAAGAAAATTTATTTCGAAATGATTAATTATATGAATTTGAATTTCACTTCAGCAACATATTTCCAATACCCCCATGTGTAGCTGCAGATTAATAAAGGTTCCTATAAGATTACCACCCTTATTTGGTTTCACAAGTTCAGATTGTTATACAGAATCATGCCATGTTGTGAATTCAGTACTAACTACCTTGTAAACTATGACCTAACTTGGCAGAGAGGATGTATATATTGTAAATAGATATTATGACAGGTGTGTCAGCTAATGCCAACAATCAAGTTCTTAAAAAATATATAGCACCAAGTGGTTATGGCCATAAATAAGCTGGAAAAGTTGTAAATGGCTTATTAAAATATTCAGGAAGAAATGTTTTATTCAGAGGGTCATTTCTCATTACCCATATAATCACATAACTTCTTAGAAGCGAAATGCTAAGTCAGGCCAATGTATTTTACTCCTTTTTCCAGCAGTTATATGTGATGTATGGTTATGGGCTCTTGGGGGAAGGAGGGAGGGTTCTACTGCTTAAGAGCAGTAGATTTACTTTTTTGTCAAATACGAGAGTTCATTATAAAACTGCACATCTCTGCCTTGTGTAGGCCTTTATTTCATGAAAATCTTAAGTTTTTCAAATCTGATTTGACAGCCAGAGGGCTGAAGCAAATATCACACTAAGGAGAAAAAAAAAAAAAAAAAAAAAAGACAATGATATCCAAGTCAGATGGGAGAATTTTCTCTAAAAACAGGCTCAAAACATGATTGACTGAACAGCAAAATACTTCCAAGTTTGGAAGGACCAAGATGCTCTAAAGGAGAGATTAACCAGCAAAGTTAATGATATTAAAAATATATTTCTCAATGCTAACTTACGCTAAATCATAGAATTGTAGAATCACTGGGTTGGAAAAGACCACTAGGATCATTGAGTCCAACCATTCCTATCAACCACTAAACCATGTCCCTGAACACCTCATCGACCTGTCTTTTAAATACCTCCAGGGATGGTGACTCAACCACTTCCCTGGGCAGCATCTGCCAGGGCCCGATGACCCTTTCTGTGAAAAATGTTTTTCTGATGTCCAGCCTGAAGCTCCCCTAACAAAGCTTGAAGCCATTCCCCCTTGTTCAGTCCCCTGTCACTTGGGAGAACAGGCCAGTTCTCTCCTCTCTACAACCTCCTTTCAGGTAGTTGTAGAGAGCAATGAGGTCACTCCTCAGCCTTCTCTCCTCAAGGCTAAACAACCCCAGTTGTCTCAGCCGCTCCTCGTAAGACTTGTTCTCCAGCCCCTTCACCAGCTTCGTTGCTCTTCTCTGGATACACTCCAGAGCCTCAACATCCTTCTTGGAGTGAGGAGCCCAGAACTGAACATGCTATTCAAAGTGCTGTCTCACCAGTGCCTAGTATAGGATGAGAATAACCTCCCTGGACCTGTTGGCCATGCAGCATCTGATAAAAGCCAAGATGCCATTGACCTTCTTGGCCACCTGGGCACATAGCTGGCTTATATTCAGTCGGCTATCAACCAATACCCCCAGGTCCTTCTGCTCCTGGCAGCTTTCTAGCCACTCTTCCCCCAGTCTGTAGCACTGCATACGGTTGTTGTGCCCCAAGTGCAGGACCCGGCATTTGGCCTTGTTGAACCTTATGCCCAGCATGGTCCAGCCTGTTCAGATCCCTTTCCAGAGCCTCCTTATCCTCCTGCAGATCGACACTTCCACCCAGCTTAGTGTCATATGCACACTTACTAAGGGTACATTTGATCCCCTCCTCCAGGTCATTGATAAAGACATTGAACAGGGCTCGACCCAGCACTGAGCCCAGGAAGACACAACTTGTGACCGGCCTCCAGCTGGAGTTAACTCCATTTACCATCACTCTTTGGGCCCGGCCATCCAATCTGTTTTCCACCCAGGAGAGTGTGCGCCTGTCCAGGCCAGAGGCAGACAGTTTCTGAAGCAGAATGCTGTGAGAAACTGTGTCAAAGGCTTTACTGAAGTCCAAGAAGACTACATCCACAGCCTTTCCCTCATCCAGTAGCCGAGTAACTTTGTCACAGAAGGCGATCAGGTTAGTTTGGCAAGATCTGCCTTTTGTGAATCCATGTTGACTGGGCCTGATCATCCGTTTCCCTTGCATGTGCCTTATGATAGCACTCAAGATCACCTGTTCCATGACTTTCCCCGGCACTGAGATCAGACTGACAGGCCTGTAGTTTCCTGGATCCTCCCTCCTACCCTTTTTGTAGATGAATATAACATCAGCCAGCCTCCAGTCAAGTGGAACTTCCCCAGTCATCCAGGACTGCCAGATGATGGAAAGGGGTTTGGCAAGCATATCCGCCAGCTCCCTCAATACTCTTGGGTACATCCCATCTGTCCTCATAGATTTGTGAGTGTCTAATTGGCCAGGCAAGTCTCTAACCACTTCCTCAAGGATCACACTAGCTTTGTTCTGCTCCTCTAGCTCCCAGGTGTGTACACACAGGGAACAGCTTTTCTTGCTATTAAAGACTGCAGCAAAGAAGGCATTAAGTACCTCAGCCTTGTCCTCATCCTTTGTCACAGTTGTTCCCTTTGCATCCAATAAGGACTGAATATTCTCCCTGGTCCTCCTTTTACTATTAATGTATTTATAGAAAGATTTTTTATTATCTTTCACCAACTTGGCCAATCTGAGCTGTAGTTGGGCTTTAGCCTTCCTGATTTTTCCTCTACATGATCTAACTTCCTCCCTGTAGTCCACCCAAGATGCCTGTCCCTTCTTTCAAAGTTCATAGACATTCCTCTTCTTTTTGATGTCCACCCATATCTTTCTGCTCAACCAGGCTGTTTTTTTTTTCCTGCCTGCTCATTTTCCAGCACATGGGGACAGCTCACTCCTGAGCTGCCAGGATTTCCTTCTTGAAGAGTACCCAGACCTCTTAGGCTCCCTTGCCCTTAAGGACTGTCTCCCATGGCACTTTGTCCACCAGCCTTCTGAACAGTCCAAATTCTGCCTTCTGGAAGTTTAATGTGGCCGTTCTGCTAACCCCCTCCTCACCTCACCTAGAAATGAGAATTCTACCATCTCATGATCGCTTTGCCCCCGGCGTCCTCCAACCATCACATCCTCCACAAGGTCTTCTCTGTTGACAAACAGCAGATCCAGGAGGGCACCTTCCCTTGTCGACTTTTTCACTAGTTGTGTGAGGAAGTTGTCATCCACACTCTCCAGGAACCTCCTAGACTGCTTCCTCTCAAATACAGCAAACAACTTAACTGATGTTGATACAGCCTACGTATGGTTCCCATATGTGGTTCCTGACTGTGTGTATACTAGGTAGTATATTTATTCCAGTGGTAAATAAAATCTTAATTCAGCAACCCAGTGGTTTACCAATAGGGCATGTGTGGATATCCAGCTTTTAAGAAAAACATACTTAGTGGTATTCATAGCCACATTACAAAGCTCTGCAGACAGAAAGTCCCTCATGAATTTCCCTTGGAATTCCAGCCTAATATGGAAATTCATGGGGTATAATAAGGATTTGATTTTGTGACTTCTAAGGCAAAGCACTGGTTATGAACTGCTAGAAGTTTCACAAAGAAGTACGGAATTGACATCTTCAGCATATTCTCCAATATTTTACAAGTACATAGAGGTGAGATTTTCCACAAATTTATTGGGGTGTCATGTGCTAAAGTTAATTGTAGCAAGAAAAATATCAACATAGCACACTAAGGTCTTATTTTATTCCAGTAATACTTAGTAAGCAATGCTCCATTTCTACTTCTGCCTTAATTCTCATGAAAGTATTCTGTGGGAGAACTGAGACACTAAATGTCATTATTAAGTAGTGGAGATATTCGCAGTTCTAGAAGTTTGTTTCATGTCATTATACAAGAAAGTAATTACAAATATGTAAGAAAGCATAGGGGAATGAAAACAGAATATTTCCTTTGACTTTCAAAGTCATACTTAGCTTAACAAATCTCTCAAAAAAGAGGAGAAACCTGTAGAAGAAACTACATTAGAAAAAAAATTTAAGGTTGCAGCAGTTAAGAGAAGTCAATGATAAGACTGCCCACTTAGACATAACCTGCTATCCTTCTGCAAATACATTCAAGAGACTGTGAAATTAAAGATTGTAATGTATTATTTTTTCTTCACAGCTTCTGTCCCATTGACTCAGCAGAGCAGACCATTGCCCAGGACTAATTTGAATATAGGTACCCATTGCTTGCAACACAAACATCCAAAATGAAATGACTACTTTTTTAAAAAATCTGTCTTAGTATTTTAAAGTTTGGATTCATGCTTTTTAGAAAATTTTGATAAAATGAATCTTTTACCTTACAGGAATAGGAAAAAAAATATTTTCAATCCTTTTAAAAAACGCTAGGTGATGAGTTTTCCAGAAATCTCCATGAAATTACTAGTGTGGTTTTTATAGCAAGGTAGTATACAGAAAGGCTAGAAGATTCAGAAAGAGGAGAAAAGGTTATGTAGTTGCTCATTAAAGATGTACTCTCTGGATGAGGCTAGGATCTTGCAGGAAATAAGTACTTGACCACAGAAGTTACAGGTCATCTAAAAGCAAGTCAGTGGAGGATTAAATCAATTTTGGAGAACAGATGAATAAAGAAACAAACATTCTTAGTTTTGGTATTTTCTAGCTTGCAGCTGCGTAAGTCTCATGTATGTGATTTTCCTGCTGGGGGTGGAGGAAGCTGTAAATCTACAAAAGAAAAAAATATAAAATCTTTCCTGTGAATTCTTAAAAAGCATATTATTAGAGTAAGAATTCCTCGGTCCACAGTATGAACTGTCTGAGCTGCAGATGCTAACAGTAGTGTTTTGTTAGTGGTTATACACAACAAACAGAGGGTTGGACAAGACCTGAAGTCTGGTCAGTAAGTCTCTGAGATGTCTGCTTTCAGCAGAGGAACGAGGAGACTGGACATCCCCAGATTCTTCCCAGCAATTGGACAAATCCCCTAGATGTGACAGGCCTTTTTATTTTGCTGTTACCAAACATGCCTCAGCTTTCCATATTCGTTCCATGGTCTCTATATGGATTTCTCCTTTCTTTCTACTTTAGCTAAATAGGTATCTATTCTCCCATTTTGTCCAAGATGTTCAATAGCTGCTTGAGGTGTTTCCCAACAGTGAAGACTTCCAAAGGGCACAAATACACAAATGGAGGTTCCAGAATTTACCATTTTGTCCACATCAGTTTATATAATAAAGTGAATTTTGGGTCCAACCCTAGCTGTATCAGAGATCCCAGTTTCTCCTTTCCCCTTCCCCTGGTTCTTCACCCAGCAATAACTCCATTCGGAGACACAAGGCTCTCATACTCTAATTATACAGTTATCAGCTGCTCTCCAGCCTCTTGCTGCCTGAGGGCAAAGTTTACGGTGATGTGCATAGGGCTAAGAGATATCTGAAGCAATCTGCTGTCTTGGTGAGGAGGATCAAAAGAGTGGACTATGAGAAATGAGAAAATAACATAAATGTGTTATAAGGTTGGAAGGAAGGTGGAAATCAGTGAATATGCTCAGGGCTTCAGTAGAAGAACAGGAGAGGTAAGTGTTTGGTACGTGGCATGCTGTGTGACAGAAGGTGGAGCACATAAGGATGGTGATAGAGCAGTGTACTGTTTATACAGCAAGTTATCTCTAAACTTCACTTGGAGTCTTGCATATATCTGGGTGAATAAATGCCTTCAAGTTAATGCGTTCTTCAACAAGAAGACAAACACTAACCAATAGCTACAACTTACCAGTAGATATACTAAGTAATGTGCAGATCGTGATTAGTTGCTCCAGCAAGGCAGGCAGATGATATTGTGCCCTGCTTCTCTGAACAGAGAAAGGCAGAGGAGCAAAGCTCTGCTAAGAGCAGATTTCAACTCAAGCATGCCTGAATCCCAAACATATTCCTTCTCACCCCACTGTGCTTCTGCTTTTCATTTAGCTTATTTTATGTACTGGGGGGTTTGCAACCAAACCATTTCATTATGCGTTATCAAGCCAAGCCGACCTGCCAGCTGTGTCATGTAGCATGCCACTCCTTTCTGGAAGAAAGGAAAGACTTGAAATGGATTTCTCTGAAAGATAGATACTAGTTCATGTTGTGTCAGCATGCTGTATTTTGGTCTTGGCCTGCAGCCATTTCTCACCTAGCTACTACATATACACAAAGCAGTAACATTTAGATCTAGTTAAGTTTATTAATTTGTGAGTTTTAAGTACAGAGTGGACCAATTTAGTTAATGAATATGACCTCCTAGATAAAAAGCTATACTAAATCCTGCATCTAGTCATGTGTTCACATTTCTAATTGCTTTGCCTCACTAAAGAATCCTTCCCTTCTCCGGCTCTCACAAATAGTGTGACTTTTAATATTACCCAGTAGTCATTTAAGGGTTAAACTACAACCTTTTCTTCTTCATAAAAACAAGGAAATCTCTAAGCAACTGACAAAAATCTCCTTAGGAACTGTTATGTTCAGCAGCAACAGCTGAAAGCATTTAGTTTATGAGCCAATATTCATCTTCAAAGACTTCATTCCGCCCAGAAAAGAAAGAACAAGAGATCAATTAAGACCTCTTTCAGCATGCTAGTAACAGTGGGAAACATACCTCACACAACTCATATAATCTTGGAATACATCCTAAGCAAACCAAAGCCTGATTTTCACTTTCTTACCTTTCATAGACTGTACAAATGTTGCTTCAGACTGAGATGATCAATTTTGGGAAATGTGAACAAAAAGACCTTTTGGAAGCTCATTTCTGAAAAAGGAAATTATATGCAAGGTACTGGGTTCATCGTTACTTAGCACACATTATCCAGGTGATAGATGACTAGTATTTGTATTTAGTGTGATGTCATTCATGTAAAATCTGTAGTGTATGGAGCAGGAAAACTGTGTGTGGCACACTTCCCTGCTTAATCCTCAAAGCGACTCCATCAAACTGTCATTTCTGTATTAAACATGGAATTAATTATAAGATTATGAGATTTCATAGCAAGCATTATAAAACTACTGTTTATTCATCTGAAGATGCTAAATTAGGTTTATTTATAACAGGTTCTCATATTTTGTTTAGAATATTCCATTATGTTCCATGTAGAAATACAGCTTTCTTTAGACACGGGCCTAAGTACAAGTCTGGAAGCCGTGTTTAGATTTTCCTGATGATGAAAGATTCTCAGATCTCAAGCCAGCTTGGCTCTCAAAGGTACAGACGAAGACTCTTACAGTGGTGAGAATTGCCTCTGACTTCTGGAAAGAGAATTAGTGTAAGCTCCTCTAATTTTAATGGTAGTCAGGAGCTGATTTTCTGCATAGAGAATAATGGGAGCAGCCTTTCATCCCCCTGGTTTTCTACGTCAAATACAGAACATTTGCAAAGGTGGGCTGTATTTTTGGGGGGGTCCATTTTATGACCACTGTAAATTCACTGTTCCAAGGTCTTGGGACCAAAAGGACTGATGTAGGAAAATATACAGCTTGTAACAACAGTCCTTATAAATCTTAGCTGTGCACAAAAGAGCGAAGAAAATAAAGAGACAGTGAACAGACATGAAGACGAAGGGAATAAAAGCAAATTTATTTAGAGGACACTCACTACCACATTGGCTTGACTTGAATGATGTTTGTAATCTGTAAAGAGGTCATGTTATGTGAGGTGAATGCAGAGTAATATTGCTCAAGGGGGAGAGAACACTTTGTAGAACTTTCTTGTGACTCCAAAAGTAACACTGACTGTGGAGTAAGACAGCAATGAATTGCAATCCCAAAAGTGCCTACAATGAGTGAAAGTAAACAGTCCTGTAGAGCAGAATTCACTAATGTGCAAACCAGGTAAGTATATTTATTTGCAGGTTATTTTATTATTTTAAAGTATTAAATAAGTGAAAGTTTGCCCAGTCTAGTTCACTTTGAGAGCACTCACATGCTTTTGTTCAAAGAAGGCTAGGGAAAAAAAAAATAGGGAAAAAGCAGTTGGACAAGACTCTCTTTCAACCCTAATGTACTCAGTAGGTTCCATCAGCTCAAAATATAGCTCCAGCTACCACAATAAACTCATTTTAAATTCAGCCTTTGACTTTTCTTTTATGGCAATGATTCAGACAGAGCATAGTTAATAAGAAGCATAAATGTCTCCATTCCGTTTTTAGTTACGTTCTTCCACGGATTTTAGGAGATACCTACAGAAACCTTGAAAGAATTTTTAGAATATACTTTGCAGTAATTTAGTTCAGACAAACCAGAAAGAAGCATTTCACAATATCCTCTTATGGAATAAGAGCTCATTTTGAAGGAAAAAAAAGTGATACAGTTGTGCAAAGGATTGGTTTGAAATACATTTGTTAACTCCAGAGCCACTGATTTTGCAAGTGCACTTAGATCTAAGTGGTCTTAAAGTCAGGAAACTAGTCAACTGTTTCCAGCTGGGCTTAGAAACAAGGTCACCTTCAAAAAAAATTTTCCATGAAACTGTTGAAAGAAGTGACATCCATAATTCTCATTTTAACAATTCTTCTGTAAGAGACTACCATAGCATCTTATTTCTGTGTTTAAGGACATACAAAATTATATTTCTGCTTTGTTACAAACATGTTTACACAAAGTCATGAAGGTTTTGGGGAATTATGCATGTGAAATTCCCACTCCATGCAGGTGTGTTACAATCATGCCTTTTCTTTATAGCAGCATGATTCATCTCATTTAAGATGCAGAAATGAAGACAAAAACCACAAGCACTGGAGTGCTACATTTGAGTATCCTGTGTATAATCACTACAGGAAGAATGCCTGTGTAGTTTACAAAACATTCATCTTTTTTATCCATTCTAAACTTCCTGAGTGTAGTTTTATTAAATATGAACAATTTCCAAAGAATTCTTTCCCCAACTCTATGCAAACCTTTTTCTTCCCCAAAAAAGTAGATAGATAAGAAACCCTAACTGCATATACAGATTCAAAAGCCACCAGGCATTTCAGCAGGTGAAATGGGTTGGCAAGATACATTTCATTCTTACTTGTAAATTGTAGACAAAGGCAACACCACCTTGAAATAGACTGGCTGTTAATATTTTCACGGTTATTTGTACGGTATTTCACTATTACATGGTGTGATCAGACTTAAATTACTGACTTGAACAACTTGGTATGTAGATAATGAGGAATGGTGGTTGGATAATGTAATACGGCAGTGCCAAGAATAAACATTATAAAATATCAGCAATTGTTTATTGAATTAAAACATGATTTTTAGGTACTAAGTACAGTACAGTTTCAGCGCTACTACTTTATACATTCTCTGAGAGCTTTTCAACTCAAAAGTTCTAAATAAAACAGAATAAAAGTGAGATGCAGAATATTCTTACCTCTGGGGTGAAACTGAGCAGCTGTTTAACATCACATACAACAGCACAGTTTAGAACAGCAGTTGCTAATGTGGGAAAACATACCCAGATGTTGACTTCTTGTCATTTTAGAATCACATCTTGCTTAGATATTCATGCTCAGAAGACTGAATTCTTTCATGTCTTTGAAAATTCTCTTTTCCTCTCAAATTCAAATATGAGAGGAAACCATTATTTTTTTCCTACATATAAAAGCAAGATGTATATATGGCTTTACTGACATTTCTCAAAACCTCTGGTCTCAAGGCTTTTCTTTCTTGGACTTCAGTACTGTCTTGATGCATACACGAACACTTGCATCTCAAAAGGCATTGGGAAAAAGGGAGGAGGAGAAAGGACATACTGCCTTTACTTCCAGACAGGGCTCATGGAAACTCAGAAACAAGGATCACACAGGCATCCTCAAAGATTGGTAGCTAATTTTGACAACCACATTAAAGGTTGTCTCAAGACCAGAAAGTGATTTTCCATGCTAAAACAATTTCAAATCCCCAGACTGTTATCTGACTTAAGTCCTTTAAAATTTTATGTTCTTTTATGCACGAAGTTCTTTTGAGTCACATATCCACATTTATATATGGAAGGAAGTCCAGTGTGTCTGCCCAGGACTCATGCATTCCAATAGGTGCCACAATTAAGGGATTGAGAGCACAAAATCCTCCCAAGTGGTCTGCCTAATTCAGAAGTCCAAAACTTGCCGGTTTATATACATGTATAAATGTATTTACATATATACGTAAAATATATGCTGACCCAGGTACCATGCACACATCTAGCACCAAAGTCATGAGAGTCCTGTGTTTAGGGAGTGCCACTCTAGAAAAGACAAAAGCTGGTTTGGTCTTTATCAACAACCAGTTAATTCAGACTGCCCAAAGATGATCTCCAGCTCATGCTGAAACACTATGCTTGAATGTAAGATTTTCCACAGGGGACTGATTCAGAGCTCAGTGCAATCCTATACAGCTAGGCAGTGACTGGTTAGTTGAATGTAAGCTACTCTATCCAGGGGCACACAGTTAATCTGGTGCCTGACAGAGCAGGTATATATAGCCGAGATATGTCCTCACTTTTCAGCTGGAACCACATAGAGTAAATATGACCACATAGTAAGCTTAAAAGAAATAATTTTTCTCTCTGTCACAAAGTTGTGCAAGTACTAAGTGTTACTTAGCTTTACTGGAGGGACAATTTATTTCAATGTCTAATTTAGACATCTATTTTTAACACATGCTTTTGATGTTTTGCCACACTTCTCTAAATACTTAATGGTCAGTTTTACATTTACCAGCTCCAGCTAATCTCTTGTCCATGGGTTGGATCAGCAAGGCAAGAACATGTCAGTTGATAATAACTTACCAGCAAAATCCCAGAACAGATGTTACACGGAGATCACCCATCAGGCATAGCACTGGGAGTTTCCAGTCAGAGCACATAACAGAAGACTGACATTATGAGCCTGAGAAACAGATGATTATTAATAGGACTTACATGACAAAGTTTTTGGCTCAGTCCTGTGGAGTTCAAGGACTGAAACAAACCTGGAAGAAGTTCACCACAAGGACTGCCAGCAGGACAGCTGCTTGGAGGAAAAAAAAAAAAGCAATGATTTCAGTCAATAGACAAAATGCAGACACAAAATGCTGCTAAGTAACTGTGAAGTTTTAATATAAAGGTGATGCTGAAGCTCTAAACAAGGCAAAATGTCTTAGGAAAAACTGGCTGCAGGAACCAAAGGGATATGATATCCATAATGACATCCCCTCAAAATCATGCTTTTGTCTATAATAATGTCTTAAATCAGAGCCTCAGTGATGATATTTTAACCAAAGTTAGCTACAGATGCAGACCATATGGAAAACAAGGTAACCAAAGCTTTTCAAGCAAAGGGGCACGTCTAACCTGTCCTACTGTCCTGGCAGATGGAAATGTCTTCCGCAAGACAATAAGTGACAAAACTTTTTTAAAGAGTAATGTTTCTAAAATCACATCAATGATTTTATAGCCAGCTTAGAAACATTTAGAAAACAGCAGCAAAAGCAGAAGTAAAGAGCAAACTAAACAAAAGTAAAACCAGTCAACAATATCAGAGCAAACTCTTCAGGTAACATAGGGGAGAACGTGATAACCCAAAGAGCCTTATTTATATTCTCCTTGCTAGACTAGCATGAAGACTGAAAGGAAAGTAATAAAGTTGGGAGGATATCAAATCTTTTTGCTTCATCACCTCTCCAAAAAAAGAGTGAAGAAAATGGTTAGAGATTAGAAAACACAAAGAAAGAGAAATAGTTTACTGACAGAGAGGGGAAAGATCATAGTCTCCTCCAATTACATGAAAAGCTCTTGTCAAGAAAAAGAAAATCATCTTTTCTACTTGCTTATGGTGAAAAGAACAAGTAGGGGCAGCATGAAAGGTTAAACAGTAAAAGCAAGCTTTGGAATAGATTTTCTGTGAAGAACATGGAATTTCCATCACCAGAAAAGGTTAGACAAACGTCTTTCAGGAAAAAAGATAGAATCATAGAATGGTTTGGATTGGGTTGGAAGGGACCTTAAAGATCATCTAGTTCCAATCCTTCTGCCATAGTCAGGGGCATATCCCATTGGATCAGGCTGCCCAAGGCCCCATCCAACTTGTCTCTGAACACTTCCAGGCAGCAGACATCCATAACTTCCTTGGGCAACCTGTTCCAATGTCTCACCACACTCATCGTGAAGAATTTTTTCCTAATGTCTAATCTAAACCTTCTCCCTTCAAACTTAAAGACACTCCCCCTTGTCCTGTCACTACATGCCCTTGTAAAAAGCTCTGCTCCAGCTTTCTTGCAGGCCCCCTTCAGGTTGCTATAATGTCTACTTGGAGCCTTCTCCAGGCTGAACAACCCCAACTCTCTCAGCTTGTCCTCATAGTTGAGGTGCTCCAGCACATGTGCCTTTCTGAGAACAGCATAAAAGTAAGCAACCCATTTCCATTGTTTAAAAGGACTGAGGTGCTAGTTGAAGAAGATCAGGTGTACCTTGCCCTAGCTTTTAAGATGAGTTCATGATGTTATATCATTCTTATGGAAACAGTAAATGTTAACATGCTGACGCAATGTATTTAATACCAGAAACAAATTACAGTCTAGTTAGCATCTTCACTGTTTCAGTTAAAAATAAACATTTACCTCTACAGCTGCTATATTTCATACTGAGAAGAAAGATACAAGGCTTCAAGGGATAAAGTTCATTCATGTGAGCTGAATTATGATTTTTTTTCCCCTGTCATTAAAAAGGAAATAAGATAATGGTCAAATGGGAATGATGATGTGAATTCAAGTAGCACCCTTAATATGTGGTCAAGGACTCTTGTGATACAAAGAGACAAGCACCAGCCTAGTCTGATCACACAGTTGCTGATCATCCTTCCGTAGGACAGCTTCTCACACATGCTTTTGATTGCTGGACCATGCATCCACCAAGAAGAGAATGGCAAGGTCTGTGTTGCGAGAGCAATTCTTCCTTCCTATCCAAGCCCCCACCTGAGGCTGTCAATGGAAGGAAGAAAGCAAAGACTGGGAAGTTTTTTTCATTAAACTGGCTTTGGCCTTCTCTGGAAAAAGAAGGTCATTACAGGACTGTGCTATATAGTAAAATTACTTGTAGGCATTTTTACAGGTGATTAAAAATAACCTTTCTGCTTACATGAAAGTATAACCATTTCAGTCATAAGAAGGACAGCAGTGCTGTTACATGGCACTGTACCTCCCAAGTCAAGCAAAATAAAACTAGATGTCATCAACATAAGCTGACGCATGTAGACTTCTTTACAAATCTTATATTTCCTTAGTGGTTTTCAATATTGAATACTCAGACATGCTTTTCAGCCTAATTTCTCTTTACCTCTATAATGACCAATGAAAAAAATCCAGGAGACCTTGCTAGAAACTGTGTTCTGCAAGCTTTACACTTTGAGGCTGAATTTCCCTTATTCCTCCTAGAATAAGTTTTCCAGAGATTTTCTTCCCTTCAAGAAAATTTCTGTTCTATTCTATTCTATTCTAGTTCCATGCCTTTAACCTTATTTTGGAAAAGTTTCTGTCCCCCCGTTCTGTAGGTCTTTATCAGTTTTGGTATGTACATACCAAACTTTAGCAATATGACATCAGGCAATATCTACACCATGGGACACCAATTACATGACATCATTGCAGGCCAGTCTAGTAGATCAAAATTTAACCAGCCTTTACCCTCTATTACAAATCCCATGAAGGAGCTGATAGTGTTGTTGAAATCCCTTTTATATGTAAATCAGCAAGTCTGTCTAAGACACAAACAAATATAATTTGAGTTGTTAGTTATAGCCTAGAGACTCTGCTTGCAACATTTGGACAAAGAGAAGCAGCAACTTCTCCCTGGTGATCTTCTCTTTTACATAGATCAAAGACTTCCTAGCCTTTTATTGGAGCCAGTTTAGGAATTAAAAGATGAATTGGGCTTATTCAAACATTAGACTTCCATAATACTTGGAATGGAATTAGAAAGCCTGAACAAAGCCTATGGTTTAGAATTTGCACTTCTCCTTTAAGCTTAGAATTGAATCATATTTTCAATGTTAACTATATTTAAAAAAACAGCCTTTCTGCTAATAAAAAATTGCAGACATCTTAGCTGTACAAAGTCTCTAGCATGTTTGTTTGAATGAACTAGACCCCTACTTCCAGATGGATTGAGTTCAGCACTTATTAAAATCAAACCAAACCAGTTTATAGAACAGAAATTACTTAATTATTATCCAAGTATTTTAATCTATTGCTTGTAAATACGTGAGGTCAACTGTATCTTTGTAAGAAAATAAACATAGGGAATAAAATCAAAGTTACTGTGCATGTAAAAAAACTTCCAGCAAAGTAGGCAAAGTTGTCTCTGGAAGGAAAGCTGCAAAACTTCTCAAAAGGTGCTGCTGTGTAAAGTAGCTATATATTAACAGACTGCAGCAGCAACTGGCTCTTTACAAATGTCTGAAAGACAGCAGTGGGCTTTGACACCCCTATAACTCTTTTTGCAGTAAAACACAACTTCAACACATCGTCCTGAGCCTTTGTACTGCAACAGACAGAAGCGGGAAGTGCAGAACGAGCCCTGCAACACCAACATGAAGCAGGGTACGTCAGGAAGAGTATACTGCTGTGGAACACAACTTGTTTCCAACTCTGAACTTGGATTGATTGTGCATGCTCCCAGATTAAAAACGGACTTTCCAGTTTCTCAAAGTAGAACAGTGTTCTGAGCCTCTAGCACCCAATTAATTTTTAGTTATACTATTTATAGCAGAATCTGCTTACTGGACATGATTGACTGAAGGAAAAAAAATTGTTTGTTAAACAAAATAAGAAGTAATTATTGAGATAAGATACTACTACATGGCAGTACGTCACTAACGGAAAAAGTGCTCAAGCTGTTCTGTCCCAAAGCAATGTAACAGGCATTTTTTTTTCATTTTCTTTTTGCCCTTTAACAACATATTAAAAGCAACTTATTAATTTAAATTTCTTCAGGGAAAAGGGATAAGACTGAAAGTTGTCTTTGGCCAATCCATTTTTGGCTATGCACAGAAATAAGATTTAGGTTTCTGTACTTTCTTCATAATAAGGAGAAAGGCTTGATAAAATTTTAACACAGAGAAAATGTATTAATATTGGAACAGCATGATTTCTGATAATTTGCAATCACTTCCTGATTTTGAGAAGAAATTTCAAAAAATAGTATCTATTACTGTCTATATCTAGACAAATATTAATGTACCCTTGTTACTTTTCTCATATTTCATCAAGTATCATTAAGTCCAGTAGATTTTTTGCCAGAAGCTTGGTATAAAATATCCTTATTTATTATGTGCCATATTTCTGACTACTAAATAAACTTACAAAAGCTCTGAGAGAAGAGGGGAAGATAAAACAAAAGCAGAAGGAAGAACAATATTCTTTTAATCTTCTACAGACTCTTTGTAATGTCACTTACCAATAGATCTCCTTTCTCGAGCAACTGGCATGTGACTTGTTCCAAAGATAGATCAACAGAGCACCATGCATAGTAAAGGAGGGAAGAAAAAAAAAAAAACCTGGCATCAATCTCCTAAGAAGGTATTCCCAACCAAGCCAAAAGCCTGGCTTATAAAATCCACAGGGATGATCATCCATTTAGCCATCTGCAGACAAAACCACAGAATGTCCTTTCTTCCTAAAAATCAAAATTCGTGTGAAGTCAGATGGGTAGGCAAAAGAAAATCTTCTCTTCCCTAAAACTTATGCGAACAAAAAGGACTTGCAGGTTCCATATCCCACGAACTTTTTCGCTTTACTGCAGTTTTATCTGCTGGAAATAATGGAACACAGGGCTACATTACCAACTGTTAGTTCACAGAATCTCATCAGTGTAATGCAATAAGGTACCATTCAGTTGTTTGTCATGTTTTAAATGAACAACTCAGGAAGGAAAATGAATAGTAAATTATACACAAATAGTTTTGTCTTCACCCACTTAAAAATCTGCAGTTGATATATACACACAGTGTAAAACTTAATAAATGCAACATTGTCTGAGACAAAACAGGCAAGTGACTTAACACAAAGACAAGCAGAATGACAGCCATGGGCTTGGTTGCTTGTTTGTGCTCTTAAAGGGTCTTCTGGAGGCAAAGCTCCTTTAACCCTGGGATTCTGGAAAATGACTCCCTCAACAGCCTTTGTCTCTTGGAAAATGCAAATGTGCAAGATCACCCCTACATTCAGCTAGTGCCAAGAAACAGGAGGCCTATCCATAGAACAACAGAGATAGAAAGGATCACAGAAAATCATATAAGAAATTCCCTATTCCTGTGCAGAATCCATTATGCCATGCTGGTCAAGGTGAAATCCAGAAAGTGTCTTCTTCTGTGAAAAGCAGCCTTCCTGGAAGCACAGAGGACAGTCACAAAATACAGCAACAATGATGTTTGTTATCAATGACTCTGGTACTTCATGGGTGGAAATACGCTGCCGTAGCAGCAAGGACTGAACTCAACAACAAGCAGGAATTAAGCTGAATTAAAGGAAAGTTCCCAGTGGCTGTGTCAATTTTTATAAGGCAGAACAACGTCATTTAGTCTGCTGGAAGCAAAGGAGGCCAAATCACTTTCCAACACTCCCTCTCCAACAAAATCATCTCACTCGTTTTGCTGCTAATGACTACCACTCTCTTCCCTCTTCTCAGTAAATGCTCTTTTTTGATGGTCATTCCTGTGATTTAGATACATTAGAATTGCAGGTATGAATAAATACCTCACTTTTCTGTCATGCTCTGTAAGTATAACTCATTTAAAATAATAAATGTTCATTCTTCATTTTTTTTTAAATAGTTTTATTGCTGATAATGGGATTTTCTCTGTCTTTTCATTACATTTACCACGGCCTTTCTTTAGGAATTGATTTTGAGTTTATATTACAGTGTGCTCTGGATTAATATTAATGTGTAATTCTAAGTCACTTTTGTCTTGCTTTACCAGATTAATTTAATGTCTTTTTAAAGACACGGCTCTCTGTGACATCACTACGCTGCCAGATTTATAACAGCCAATGAAGTCACCATTATAGCTTCTCATAATTTTCCTCTTTTACCAATGGCCTAATGTGCCATTAGTCCTACTTTTCAATTATGAATCTAGTTTCTAGACAGGCAACCTTTGCCTAGAATACAAAAATTAACTCAGAATAATGGTAAGAATTACTTTACAGTGTCATTTTGATTAATAAGCTATAAATCAGTGTTATCTAATTTCAATATATTTCAGATGCAGTAGATATGGGAAACTGTATTAAAATATACGAGTTAATGCTGAAAATGTTGTTGATGTTTCTGAAAGGACTATAGTTCTTTTGATTTTTTAATCCTAGTTCAAAACTTTGTTATTTGTCCTGTTTGTACCTGTTTGTAGCACAGAAAGTTCTTTGTATAAGGACATGCATATGAAATTACATTATTAAGTGAAAAATACATATTGCATATAGTTTTCTGTTCCTCGTACCCTTGTTAATGAGTGATTTAATATGTTTGTGGTCCTTGTGGTAAATCTAACATCACTAGTATACAAAGTAGGTGTGAAATTAATAACTTTCTGTAAAAACATTAATTTTGGCCGTCCAAACATTTTAAGCTATGATCTGTACCTCAGCCAGGCCGTAACATTATGTCTGCACACTTGCTCTAAGCTCAGTCATGTTTTCTCCTTTGGTTTCTCTCAGTTTCAGGCCCTCTTGGGTGATGAGGAAGGTCATATCCCTCATCTTTCTGCTCCAGCATAGTGTTTGAGGCTGCAAGTATTTATTCCCATCTATCAACATTTAGACTTATGTGTGTATGTTTGTGTGTATTGAATGGTGTCCCAGTTTTGATTCATGACAAAATGTTCATATCACGAAAAGGCAGTAGATCAATAGTTGGCCATGGCCATTAGATAGGACTTGCTTTTCTCCAAGAGGAGTATTCTTTATTGCAACAAAAACTGACAACCCATTTATCTGTCTACACAGAAAACTTGCATAGATAGACCTCCATTGGTTCTGAAAATAATTTCAGGTCAACAGTCATAACTTTGGTGTCCTGGACTAGTAGGGCTGCAGGAGACAGATTTGTGTTATCATAATCTGATAATATGTTTTAAATGAGAGAAAATGTCTTATTGACAACCTAATCCTATAAGCAATATTCCTGTTTCAAACTTTAGATGTCTTTAAGAAATAAATACTTGTGTGCGGTCATTCTTCCCCTTTTGTCTTCAGCAATGATGCTATTTGTTCTGGCATAGAAAAATGAAAATGCTGGAAATATAGTGACCCGGAGAAATGGCAAGTCAGATAAATAGTAGGAAGAAGGAAGAAAATCATAATGGGCAAATCAAAACCATTATTACTCTTCAGACAAATTTCCCTGGATTTTACAACATCTGTTACGATATTATGCACAGTTTTCATTTATCAAACCTCCATTCTGATGATTCAGCTATCATCTCTATATCTTTAGCTCTTCAAAGACCATTGAAGAGCTCAAATAAGAAACAATGATGTAGAGACTGCTCTTTTCATAATGTCCAGAGTATTTATGGTCATAATTTTCCTACAGGATCATCGCTTAACTCTTCTGTTCACCACAGGGCAAACAGTTCCCCCTAACAAATTTTTTTTAACTGTCAATGTAAAGAAAAAATGGCAGTTTTGATTTTTACATTTAAATTTTTCAGTCTGGGATTAAATTTCCAAATTTCCATCTTATATAAATCTGCCTCCTTACTTACCTTTCAAAATAGATAGAAGGCAAGATGAAAAACAATTTTAAAAGACCCTACCAGTCCTAAAACAAAAGTTGAGTATCAGTCACCAGTTTAGCTATATTTTGCATGAAAGGATCAAATGTCTCTATTCTTGACAAATAAAGATAATGGAAAAATACAAACATGAGCTTTGTTCTTTGTTGCAGGGTCAGGAGATACAATCACTCACTTAAACTATTAAATGTAATTCATACAGGCATAGGGAGATGAAAAGTGCCAGTGTAAATTAGCTTGACCTGCAGTGTTGACTCCTGGACAGATGGCATAATATACCCTGACTTCATTGCTAAGGCATTAGAAGTACACAGCAAGAGCCCATTGTGATATTAAGAAAAAGCTTAGAAGCAAACTCAGACTGAGAACCAAAAACCTGCTGGCACCCCACGAGGCTCTTGGCTTCCTTTTGCCAGACCTATTACAATATAAAATGAAGTCTTCACAGTTTTAGCTAAAGCAATGCAGTGCTTAGGCAATGAACACTCATTTTCTACTTTGTCGTCTACAGAGCAGACTTTAGGATGAGATTCAGAGTCTTAAAGATCAGGCTGATAAAGGGCAAACCAGTCAAAGTCGATGTATTCTTTCCAGAAGAAGGGAAAGCTAACTGTACGCAAACCTCACTGTTTGACAAGGCTGGCAATCTTTTTAAGGAGGAGTGTACAGGCATAAAAATTAGGTAGATCTGTAAATCTGCATTTAGCATTTCTCATGAGACAGCAGGAGTCATCTTGGAAGTCATAAATCTTTCTATGTTAGCAGAAACTGAAGGATCTACCCCACATACACCAACCCACACATGATTTTTATTTAGTAGATTTTAAATTAGAAGAGAAACGAAGTGCCTATCCAACTTCCCTTTTTCTTTCATTCTTTAAATCAGGAGCGATGTCTCTGAAGTGAATAGATATATAAACTATAGAGTGCAGAGTACAAACAAAACAGCTGGATATATAAAAAGAAAGAGTGAAAGGGTAATGGCATCTCAGTGAGTGAAAGGCAGTTAGGAAAGAAAAGCAATTAGCAATTTTTACAGTGCATGAAAGTTGGCATCATGAAATGGTTGGCTCCAACTATCAATGATTTACGTCCATCTTTTTTTTCACCAGCACAGGTCTGCAGCTACACACTTTGGAAATTTAGATTTTATGGGCTCTAAGTGGAAAGGACACACCGTGAGTGCCCAGCATTCATCAAACAGGGTCACTCACAGCTCTAGAGGTCATCTGGGTTCTTTTTTGTTATCTGGTCTCTTTATAAAGCTAGAGAAAATAATATCCCTGAAATGTCCTCATGCTTCCTATTCCTGCAAAGGCCAAAAGCGTAACAAAGGGCGAAGTAAAGAAAAAAGATGTTGGCACTGGGTGAGTCTTGCACAGAAAGGAGTTGTGGGATGCTCTGTATGCCATGTTTGCATTACTTTCAATAGTCTAGCCCAAGTTTCTCATTTGTTTTAGTCATTTTTATGTACTGAGATAATCCTACAGGAAGCCAGGTAGCGATTTATTCCATTAAATGCATCCGACTCAAATTGTTCCTTCCACTAACCACAATTTCCCTTTTATTTTGGGGCTGTGGCATAAGCTTGTCCTATTCCCCCGTCCTTTAAAACCTTTATTGTTTTACAGACCATAAACTTAGGGAAGCTCTCATTTTAAAAGAACAAAGGAATTAAAAAAATATGAAAAGATTTTTCACCTACAAATCAGTTTAACATGAAATTTCAGTGATTCAACCTCAAAGCCTGTCAGAAATCTGTGGTTTTCAATACTACTTTCACTACACTTTGCAGCTTCTGTAGGCATTTGCTTTTTAAAATTCTGTTCCACCTTTGCTACATGGCTTACAGAAAGTCTGCACAGCAAGAAATTAAGTATAATGTATGGTTTCTTTTCAGCACAGCATATCTCTTAAAGTGTGAATTATTTCTCCAAAATTTTAAGTGCATAGCAAGAGAATTATTTGCATCCCCTATCTTTTTTTTCCTAAATAGTTAGTATAATAAAAGATATTAAATAAAAGATATTAAATAAAAGATATTAAATCCTACAGATACTGCCTTGCATAAAATTAGGCGTCTGACTGTTTGAATTTAGCTTTCACCTAGCTAAGGCATTATGGCACCTGTTTTATTAACTTAAAACACCCTCTTAAATTTAAATATATTTAAGCCCCAACACCAAAAGTGTTGGGCAGTTTCCATCAGTTTCTGAGGAAAAAGAAAAACCAACAGATGTTTATCTCACTGACTAAATTTAATCATGCATATTAAAATCACCGGCTTTTGTGACTAACGGAAAGTCAAAATACTTTCTCAGTGTATTATTTTTAAGGATCTGCAACACAGTGGAGCTTTCTGAGCAATGACAACGCTGTACATATACACCCCACTTCTTATTTATACCCTGATAGCACTGAGGTGGTGGATAATGGCTCCACTGTTGCAGTTACCGTATAGACAAAACTTTTGCAGTAACCTTTGCCAAATGTACAGTTTGGGCTAATACTGAGCTGGACGTGAAGGTCTAATCAGAGAGCACTCAGAACAAGTAAGGAAATATTAAAAGGTCCCTTGCAGTTCAGAGCAAAAAGAGGCTTCTAAGTAGGGCAGATCTCCATTCCTGGCTGTCACAAGGCTGTGTTGTAACATGAGCTGGGCTCCATTTGCTTTTCCATTTATATAAAAACCTTTTTGTTTCTTTTGTTATAAACTTAGATCTCCAGAATAAAGCCTGGAGGAAGGGGGGAAGGGGAGGAACATTTGCCGCCTGAAAGATGTAGTTTGTTGTTCGACCACCTTATGCAGCATTCAGTTCTCAGCTATCTGCTGAGCTTGCAGCACGATGCCAGCTATTATCTCAAAAAATAAAGCATTTGTCCACACCCAGAGAAACCAACCCAGTCCCTACCCCCAAGGACTCTACAATGCAGAGGAAAGACGAAAGCACACCAGGAAAGAAGAGCAGGCAAAAATTATTTCCTTTCACAATATTTATAGAGTAAGTCGGTCCTTAGGAGTGATTTTAAGAGGGTGAGACCTTTGCAAACCATCACTTTAAAAGCAGCTCATGGCAGAGAGGAAGAAATCAATAGGATGGGAATAGGGTAAGCATATTAAGAAAGCTCTGCATTTGGCATTACATTTGGCAAAGGGAGCAAATCTTGGACAGAATATAAAGCTGTGAGAGGTTATAGGAAGCTGTCTCCAGGGGCATCTATATCTGTCAAGCACGCTAAGGAGAAATGGATTTGTAATATACAATAATAAGGTATTGATCATGTAAGAACAGCATATATTGCAACATTGCTATATTTCAAAGATTAAAACAAGACGTATAATAAGTAGTAGAATATTACATGAGTTAATGTGGAAGATGATGAGTGAAAGCACAAATACGTGCTCTATTTTTCTGTAGGAGAAGATGTATTTTCCTCGTAGTCACGTAGGGAAGAATCAACAGAAGATATATGGATGTATTAGTGAAAGGAACTATAGAGAAATTGAAAGATTTTACTCAACTGAAACTTACGAGTAGTAATAAACAACAGCACTGGTGCTCTTCATAAAACCAGTTTTCAACATTGCTTTTATGAAGAACCTTTATCACTGCTCCCATTTTAAAGAAGAAGGAAAAATTATATAGTGATATGTGATTCAAATCACTCAAAGCTGCCGAGAGTGGCAGAATCACAGTGCTTGGAAAACCCCACAGCATTTCACCCATGAAGCTGCATTCCCACTGAAGCTAAATGTAGCCATGGTTAAAGGGAATGCAGATGGAAGACTCTTTGGCAATGAGCAATGAGAGATGCATAAGCACAGAAAACAAATCTTTAGGTGAGACTTTCCTCTACTTCTCTCCGCTCAGCAGGCTGAGTGCTATATACAAGGATTAAATGAAAATTCGTTCTCGCTTCAAATGTAAATTAAAGTATTCTTCAGCTGTTCAGTTATTCCTGCTGGTTTGTCTCAGGCCAGTAAAGAAAACAAAGTCTTAAAAGAGATGAAGTTGCAACAAATAACCAACTACTAAATCACTTTTTATTGCTGTACCTGTTTTACTCTGATGCATTTAAATTGAAAGAAGGAAAGATGGATCTCAAAACAGAGCAACTCTGGTTAGGAAAACAGTGATATGGTTACCTCTCTGTGCTTTATATGAGCTCTGTAACTAAAGTTGCTGAAGGAATCAAGCAAAGATTGCAAAAGATAAATAGCCAATGAATTTCAGAGATCTGTTGAGAGACAGGAACTTTTACTTTTCCATTACATCTGCCCTCACATGTGTCGTCTCATTTAAAAATTATACAGGAGAGTTCCTCATCATAAACGCTTCAGTCATCATCTATACTGCAGATATTTAAGGCTATGTATTTAAAGTAGAGGAGAAAGAAACAAGCAGTCTGGGAAACAGCTACCATATTTCAAATCACTGAAGGTGGCAGTTGTTCAAGGATTAAGTATACACACACCTCTGCCATTTAAAATGGAGAGTCATTTATTATTATAGATGCCAATGAAAAACCTGCTTAGAAGGCAAGAAAACTAGAGTAAACACGTATATGTACATTGGAGAAACTAGTGAAAATATGAAGGTGAACACAAAGAAAGCACTCTGTTGCTCAGAACCTGAAAACCGTGCAACATCTCCTATAACACTGCAGGCCCCCAGTGTTTATGGAAAATATAAGACCTGAATGCTCATAAGGTTTGAAAGAACTTAATACAGCTGTGGTGAAGCCAAATTTCAATGATCTGGCATTTGGCACGGTCTGCTATGCCTTGCTTCATTTGAACCTCTCTCCTTCCCCCACCATTGGAGCAGAAAGATCTAGGGCTGGGGGCTACAATAGTCTGGGATGAAAGGAAAAACACTGGGAGAAACACTGGGTTTTCTTCTTCCCTTCTACAAATCCCATAGGGGCCCAGAAACCACGCTTTATATCAGATTTTGAGGGCTGAGGTCTCAGTCAGTGTTCTGTTAAACATGTTTTTTCATGTTATAAAATCAGAAAAGGCCGACAGCTTTAACATTTTTAATTCTATTCTGTTAAAACAGGCTTATTTCTATTTTCCCCTCAGTTCCCTTTTTTTTTTTTTTTTTTTTTTTTTTAATTGTTTGAAAGCCTATAGTGGCAAGTTTGACATTTGGCCAAGTTTCAGTATGAAATTTTATAGCTGAGATAATATAAGCCTCTGTAAAATGAAGTAGCAAAATGCTGCCAATTAGTTTTAACAATAACTGGAAAGGGGAATATTGCTTCTGAAATAAGCCCCTTTCCTCTACTTGCTATTAACAAGTGCTGAAAGAGATTACTACTTTACAAGTGCAATTTATCTTCTGCTTCTCCTTGCTATTGATATATAAATAACATATAAAACAAATCTAATTAAAGTATATAATAGCACAGACATAAGCAAAGTCTCAGAATCCACTGACATACAGCTTTTCAGTAGCACAATTCCATTCATTTAATTGACCTATTGCAGATTTATAAGCCACAGTAGCCGAGCAGAATCTGCTCCACAGGGCAATAGAATCTTTCTCTGTAAAATTTGGTTTTAAATGTTAAATAATCAGAGCCGCAATGATCAAAAGATTCCACAACAGTAGCAGCATCTCTGTTATTCTGAAATTTTCTTGCTTGTAAACTTCAGACAAAACCTCTTTTTGTTTGTTGATGTGAGCATTTTAACAGGAAACAGGAGTTCAGCTACTAGAAAGCACTTTTTTTCCAACACAAATTTCACCATTGTACTGTGATTGACAGCCATCCCAATGTCTATAAACAACCTACAAGCCTCCCAAATTGACCATTCAGTTCCTGCGTCCAACGTTTAAACACTGAGCAGTTTTTGCGCTCAATAAAATTCCTTTTCATTTCACCCTGGGTTGCCATGTCTCTTCAAACAGAGAGAGAAAAGCAGTGCTCTGTGTCAGACAGATTTTAATTTTCAGTCCTCATCCATTCGTACAATGTAGACACAAGCAAACAAACCCTACCCAAAGCCTAGCAACCCACAGTTTAAACAGTCAATGCATATGAGTTACGGTATGAAGGCCTGGACCTGTTCACACATGAATAAAGAAGATTAAGATTTTCTTTCAAAGACATGAAGCCTTTTTGACAGCCTGTGTCAACAGCGCTGTCTGCCTCTCAATGTGAAACAGTCTTCTATCACAGGTTCCCACAGGGAGGTCTTGCTTATTAGCATGCTTTACACTTCCATTCCTTGTCAGTATTTAATTTAAGAATAAGGGTGCAAAGTTTTGCAAACTCTTACTTACCCACAATGAAAGGATAACTTACTAGAGATGCTGAAAGGAAATACCAGCTAACACGAACACCTACAGGGTACACCTTTAAAAGAGGATAACCTAGTAGGAATAAAAAAAAGCAATGGATACAGTTGTGTTCTCTATTCAACACTGTGAGACTATGCCAGTAAATTCGTAATCACGGAATCTCTTTTTTAGTGGGTTACTTTTGCAGAATTCCCATCAGCCTATGTTTTAAGCGTAACACGTGCTGCTGTGCAGGGTAATGTTTCTACTGAAATTTCCAACATGAAACCAGATAAGCCCCCATCTGAACAGCAACAGTAATACCGACTGGGTTCATATAGAAGATAGGAAGGGATCTCCGTGTCATCCAACTGAGTCCACTGCTATCATAGGCAATATGACATACAATCCTTCTCAAAAAGTGACCGAAAGCCCTCCTAAAACAATACTGTGTACAACAAAAAAGCCAAAACCATGGTTTTCATTGAAGATAAAGATTAGCCCTGGCTGAAACCATTCAGATTCCATTTTTCTGAATGAGTGACAGGACCAAGTCATCATTATGTACTGATGGTACTGTATTGTTTAAAAGCAAGATATTCTGAGGCTCCAATCTTGCAAAAACACTTAGGGAGCTGTTCAGATAAAGAAGTGAGTGATCCCAGTGAAGGTAATTGCATTATACAGATGCAGAGCACATGCAGCTTTCAGGATTATGGTTTAAATATCTGGAACTAAAATTAATAGGAGAAAAATGTACTTCCTTCAGTGCTGGTATAATTTTGGTTTTCAAGAACAAATGAAAATGCTGAGTGTTGTAGTATCTCCCTGCTGGAGTAAAACCACAGCTTTTTTAACGATTTGATCATTTATCCTAATGTTAAGAATTTATTTTAAAATTATCACATCAGAAAGTTAGAATGTTCAGGACAAAAAACTATTTCCACAAAAACTGATTATAGCTCAGTGAAGTAAATAGGAAAAGCTCCAAATTTACACCAGTATTGGATTTAAAACAACATGATTAAGTGAGAACTGTCCTGAAAGCCAAGTCTCAATCTGTATCATGAGACACAGGAAAATTATATTAGGCAGGAAAATTATAAAGATATTTTCCCAAAATTGCTAAGATTATCCTTAAGGGTTTTGCATCTGTATTTCTTAAGAATTTTCTTTTTTTAAATCTTGCAGATGAAATAAAAGGAAATTAATGCTTCATGGCTCTAATATAATATTCAATGTGAGATACAGAAAAGAGCTGAATGACCCTGTAACTAGAAATAAACAGCTAAGACAAGGAAGGATAACTAGGATTACATGGACCAATGTTTAATGCATCAAAAATCTTCCTTTAAAGCTACGTGTGATTCATAGGCTTTCACAAGTGTCTGCATAGCAGATGCTTTTTAATAGTATCCCTGATTTCTTTCCCGCTGTCTGAAAGTCATCATCTAGTGTGTGAAAACTAATACAATTGCACTGAAGATGCACTTCCTTTTATGCTGTTTTGGCACATCTGAAATAAATATTCTAGGTTTTGTTTAGGTATTTTTAAAGTAGTACACTTTGAATTCTACAATTTGATTCTAGCCAACATTTATTCTTGTCAAGCAAGTATGTGACTTAGTGCACTGCAGTTATAATTCATAACATAGTTGGCTATGTTCTCAAAGCTAAGTATTTATTTAACAGAAATAAATGTAATTTCAAGTTTTAATTTCTAAAGTTAAATATGTCTAGACATTGAGAGAAAAATTACATAGGTCAAAACAGAAAGATAAATAAGTAAAGAAGATGTACAAATACAGTATGTGTACAAGAGTCCGGATTTTATTCTCTCCAATGTCAGTTATTTATAGGTATGAATTTTGAGAAGGCACATGAGGTTCTAGCAACAGTTAGTGGCAAGACTACAAATAAAGCAGGATTTCCACAATAAAAGCAAAAAAAAAAAAATCCCAACAAATAAAATCATTGATTTTCATTTTTTTGATCAGTTCTTTTAAGGTTATAACTGCAACAATAATGAAAGCATACATCCATGCCTTTGCATCTCTTTTTCCCCTCCAAAAATAAATTTATTCACTGACTCTCAGGGTCTCAGGATGCAGTCTTTTGTTTTGCTTTGTTTTATTTGAGAAGGATGCATTACTTGGAATCAAACACGCTTTTTAGGTTTAAATGTACAGTGCATACTGCTTATGAAAAACACTCTCAAAGCAATTTGGGGACCCCTGGATAATTTTACTCACAGGCAGGGACTCATCAGAGCCATCATACATGTTAACAACAAAAATCCCAAACGAGCTAAAACCTCTCTATGAATTATTGTCAGGTTTTGAAAAAAGGAAAATATTTTTTCGTTTTCATCACGAAGCAAGGTTCATAATAAAGTTCACTAGCAGAGAAATTTCACAAAGCTTTCTGAAATCCCCTTTCAGTGTGGCTTCCACACCCCCTTAGCCTTTCCCAGTCAACATCAGTGCTTTGATTTTGCAAACGGTGTTTCTTACCCTTTGTTCTTCATGTGATTCTTTTTCCTCCTTCTCCTAACTGGAGAGGAGGTCACCCTTCTCCCTGTAACTTCCAGTTAAAACTGACAGGAGTAAATGTGACCGTGTATATAAATTACATCTCAGAAGTCCTCACGCACGCTGGATCCCTTGATAGAGTAGGCAGGAAAGAAGAAGGTTGTTTTAAGTGTGTGCTTGAGTGACAGAAGGGAAAACTTAGGAATGTGTGGGATTCCTAAATCCAGGGGATGGGGAGTTGAGAAAGATGAGGCAAAGGCGGTGGTAGATGGGAGGGAGAGGAACTATGGGTGTTGCTTAACTGTGAGCAGCTCCTCCCACTCATTTTACCTGGAGTGTGTTTGGGAGAAACTAGAGCTGGTGGCTGCCAAAGGCAAGAATTAGCAAAATTTGTGTGAGGCTGATATAGTCTGGTAGTTTCGGATGTTTTGGACTTCAGAGAGGAATCTAAGCCCTGGTCAGGTATCAGGAGTGTGCACCCATACTCCAGCTCTTAAACTCAGAGGCAGCACCCTCGCACAGACGTGCCCTCACCAGCAGTTTATACCGATGTGTTGACATGTCCCACAAAGACCAAAATTCCACAGTCAAGCCTACCATTACTATATGGCACATGAGAGACGAAATTCGGGTGAATTGAATGTTTGAATTTTGTCTTTCTTTAATTTAGCATTTGTAAAGAGAACGGCTAACATAGCTCACAGGGTTTCTTTTTTGCTTTAGTGCACATGTGGTACACCCATGCATGCTCAGGAAAAGAAAAAAGATAAAGGACACATCCTGACTAAGGTTTTCTCAATGATTTATTGAAATAGTTAAGTGTTTAAACTGAAAAACAAAATCACTTATTTTGATATATATTAATGCTATTGCAGTACCTCACATCTTTTTACATTCATGGAATCTCCTGCTCAGGCCACCACCCTCGCCGGAGTTCTATAAATTCCTTCCTTGGCACATAGGCTATGATACAGTAACAACCCTTGGCAGCTTCTAAGGAAATTTTGGGTTGGGGACCAAGCTATTTCTGTACCCCTAAAAGGCATCTTGCAGGCGATCATCATGTTTCAAAGCAGGCATGACATCAAGGTGATCAGGATTCATGCCCATCAGAGCTGAAGCTCCTACAGTTCATGAACAGTATTTCACTGCCCACTCTCAGTGAATATTTTCAAAGGTACTTTTACAATCAATCCTATTCCAAACATAATTGAAATTAACCTACAGCTCTAGGATGTGTCCCTATATCAGTGATGAGTTGTGTGGCACCTCCAGAGTGCTCAGCTACAGGAACATGATACAAAATGCGAGGCCACTGTGTTCAGTTTATAACCACATCACAATCCTTAACACTCACTTGGTGGCACGGGGAGCATGGCCCTTCTTCTTGCTTATTCAGGCTTACTCAGAGTGTGAACACGGCCCAAAGAGTTAGATCTTCTAGCTGATATCTCATGTAAGCAAGCGGATGAGGATCAGTCAGGTTGAAATTAAGAAAGACAAGTTCTCCACCCTCGTCAGTGTAAGGTTGGTTGACCATGCTTGTGAGGGACAATACATTTCTTCTGAAGATTTTGGTGCAATTATGAACAGTTTTCTCAGGGTGATACCTAGGAAATGATGGCACTTGTAGAACAATGGTTTTGCAGAATGAATTTATATGTTGGACCTAAATCAGTGTTAGGCTTTAATCCATAATATTTCAAAATTCTATGACAGGATATCTTCTGTGATAAAGGAGATTCCCAGTTGTCCCGGTACTTGTTACCTTTACCCCTAATGCAAATAAGGCTAAAAGCAGTTGCCTAATGTTTTGACAATTTATACTATGCTCAACATTCGTTCAGTTTACCCATCTTGTTCCTAAGCCTAAAATACCCAGCTTTAAAACAGGCTGTTTTACAAATTTTTACAACTTTATAACATCTGCACCAAATATTGTGGGAATGCTTTAACTCAAGTTCCAAAATTAAATGTGATTTAATAAGAGAGTTGTTTATGTTGGTTAAACAACAGTCAGCTATTGAAAACAGATTAATGGAGGATAAAAAGCTCTAATATGTGAATTTTTTAGGTTTATTGCACTGTCCTTAAAAATATTTAAATGTAAGTTGTTAAATTAGTTTACTAAGATAGCTTAGCTTTGCAAGTCTATGTCTGGGGATTCTCTACAGCATTTGATGGCACAGTGCTAAGCCACCTATTAGCATTTTCAAATTAACCTTTCTGAAGAGTAACTAATAAACAGGAACAGCATCAGCAGGAAATGTTACATGGTTATTAATGTGTTTATCTGAGACTTTTTCCTGTCTGTAAATATGATTATTTTTAAAATTGCCACTGATGACAGTTGACTATGATTAATTTAAATCTTTTGTAACTATGGCTCCAGACAACACAAATGATCATACGTTTATACTAAATTTTGCAGTACAGTCTAGATTTGGTCAGTTTAATACCAAAAAACTTATTTAAAGTCTCCAAAGAAGTATGGCGCAATCTCGCTTTGTGAAATAAAAAATTTGTCACTTTGTCTTGGTTTTGTCCTTCACTCTGTAATCTGTTTTCTCTGCATTTTCAATGTAGCCTTAAAAAGCCATAGTAAAATGAAGTTTCTGCCCCAGCAGGCCAACTATCTAAACTATCAGAAATACATTGGATAAAACCTGTATACAGAAGATAGGACTAGCTAATATTGAGGTATTAAAAGATAATTAATCTTTTACACACTGCTCTTTTCCCTGCACTTTTCTGCAAACAGCTCATCTGTAGACTACTGAGAACATAGATCATCTTTACAAAGCACTGCCAGCAGATAATAAAAAGGAGTAGAAAAAGGAGAGAGGGAGAAAAATTATGTACAGCCATTAGTGAGGCATATCTTGCTTAAAGAATAGGTAAGAGAGCAGATGTCGTGCGTTTGCTAAAGTGTATTTCCACCTGTTCTCTATAACCCATCCTCACATCCTTGTCCACAGCTCTTCATTCCTTCACCAAGGCAAAAGAGAGCTTAGCTGTGTTGGGAATTTCCTGCTGGTGTTCATTTCTCTATGAGACAACATATTTCCTTCTTTTTCAGCAACATTTGGCTCACTAACAGAAGAATGTGACAAAATTTGGGTAAGAAGGAACAGAGCCAACTCTTCGCACCTCTCTCTGCCAGCCTCCTAGCAGATGTTCTGCAGGTAGTGCCAGGGTCCAACAGCCCCTCCTGTTAGAAAAAGCCATTCAGCTCACCTGCTGTAGACAACAGCTTTGCTAGGACTTTTTCTGCTGCCAACTCATTTACTCTAACTAGAACAACCCAATCTCTCCCCCTGAGTTAAAGGACTCAGGACCGTAGGAGATGCAGATGCGTTACTGGATAATTGAGACCTGAGCATGGCTAGGCAGGAATTGCAGCCACCTGGTTTGCACACAGACACAGCTTTTCTCCTGCCAGGGAGGCAGGCTTAGTTCAAGCTTCTGAGACAACATCATTTCATGAAGCGCCAAACACCCAGCAGTGGCACGCTTCCTTCTTTGTACTATGCAATACAAAGCAAGTGATCTGATTTCTGCCTTTCCAGAGGCAAGGCTAATTGTCTCTCAGCGAACCCGTAGAGCAGCAACAGAACAATGTGTTGAAAGTAGATATCAGACAAGGTAAGAGCAAAGGGAGGACCATTAATGCTTCTTCCTCTTCGGCCATCAGTAGGCATGGAGATTTGAGCAGTTGTCCCCAAGAACAACGCTGAACCTTACATGGCATGGCCAAAATAAGCCATAAAAGTGGCCTGACTCAGGCCCATTATTATCATAAAAATAGAATAATTACAGGTAATTGGATCCCAGATTAGCACCACTAAAATCTTTGGCACTACCAGTTATCACAGCTCCTTCTACACCATGTACAAGTTCTTGTTTAATACAGACTCACACAAAATTGCATTTTGTGTTTAAGCAATAACACAAAAATCTTTCTCCACAGTTCTGAGTTTCAGTCTTTCCCAGTTCCAAAGAGACTTTATTATAAATCATCAGATAGGACAGGATCACAGTGTGACTAAAGACAGTCATGAGGAATCTTAAGTTGTGTGGTAGATTTAATAGGATAGAAACAGAACACAGCTGAAGAACACAGTAACAGAAATAATAAAGCCTTATTGTCAGTACTGGAAAAATCAACTTTTATGTGACTAGCCCCACCTTTAACAAAACATTAACTTTTTCCACAAGTGAAATATTGGGTGATTTGGTTCTTGGGAGTAGGCTGAGGTCTGATATGCCTGGTTAGTCTTTGGTGGCTAATTCATTTGGATCCTGAACACCTAAACCAGATGTTTGTATTTAATAGGTCAGTGAGTCTCATAAGCAAGTCATTATTTAATAGCAGAATTGGGTATTTCAACAGCTCTCTCTCCTTTTCCACTACCTACCAGACATAGTGTCACACATACATACTTTTATCACTTGTGTGCAGCATACTGTAGGCATTTAATAGCTTTAAGAGTTGTATATAGAAGACTGATGTAATTTCTTGCAGTTTATGAGAGGTCTAACTGTAGGTTTATAGGATACAAAGTTTGAAGTATTCTATATCTGGGACAGATTTGGAGGTGAAGCAGAAAAAGAAAGTCATGTTTGGAATATAATATGAGTATGACACAAATACCACAACAGTTACCTGTTAAGTCCTGTGACTAATTTGAATTACAGTTGTATTCATTAAATTGCATTCACAGCTAGATACTCAACTGAGGCTTTCTTTAATGTGAATCTGGAGTGAATTTATTAGGGTAAGTCTGTGTTCGAGGTCTTTTTTCTTCAGATATTCGTTTTCTTGACTGATTTTTTTGGATTTACTCCAGTGTAATGGGGTAGGGTTTGGCCCATTATACTCTATTTCAGAGATTCCAGCATTTTCAAATACTGGGCTGCAAGTGAACCTGTGATACCCAAAATTTATGAAGATATCTATTTGCCATCTGAATTCAGATCTGTACACACATAAGTAGAAAGCATCCAAGTGTAAATTTGAATCTTATCAAATCTGTCTTGCCCCTTTTCCTCTGTTCTAGAAGCTGCCACCTGATGTTAAATAAAGCAGAGTTTCCAAAGTAACAGGGTAGAATTTAGCATTAAAACAGACACAAAGACAAAACAATCACTATTCTTAATACCAAACTTATTTATTTAATAATGTTATATGATAAAATGAAATTTTGAATGGTATATTTATTCAAATACATATCTTTGTATAATCCAGAAATTTATGATAGGATAACCTCCCGCTGAAATGACATTTAAAGACAAGCTTTAAAACAAAGGAATTGTCCATTAATATGAAAGAATAGATCCTTTCAGATACATAATTTCCTTAAGATTAGATATTTAAATCCAGTAATATAACTGTAATAAATAAACATTGTCACATAGTATCAATAAATAGTTAAATGTTGAAACAAATATTAAACTAAATACAGAATAAATTCACTGGAATCTCCAAGCTTACTACATGCTAAACGTGAGTGGTGAAAATGCCTTATTTCCCTTTTTTTTTCTTCCCCAGTAAAATTCTATTTTTGAGCTGCTCAGAACTTTGCCGTATTTCAGTTGTTCATGCTGAAATACATGCTGATGCTTGTTTGCTTGCTTCAGGCTGAGTACTTCTAGAGCATATCATCCTAAATGGTGGCCCCATTTCCAGGAGCTGTGATAAGGTTAAAATGGTACTGTCCGTGTAAAAATGCTTCCAGTTCTCTCATAAAGGAAATCTAGTAACCTTGCCACTTGGATCAGGGGCATGAATCTGCTCAGTAGGTATTTCCCTACAAAAATCTGTGGCAATTACAAAGTTGATGGAGACAGCACTAGAAGGCATATTGCTACGGATTAGCATAGTCAGCTGAAGCCTGAAATATGCATGCACTTCCCTGGGAAGTGCAGTTACTCCAGAACTAAGACAGAAGACCAGCTCCTATCCAAACGACCTGATCCAAGGGAAAAGAGAGACAAGGAACAAAAAGGTATGTTGAGAGAAGTCAGGATCAGAGGTTGGAGAACTGGGCCAAAGTAGAAGGGAGCAGAAGGGGGCAGAGAAGAAGAAATGGACATGCCTACAGTGAAATAACTGCCTTCAGAAATTTGGGAAGAAAAACATTAGTTTTGAGTCCCTCTGTGGTGCAATGAAACCCACCGCTGTGAAAATCAGCAGTAATATGTGTAGCTGCACACTAGGTAACAGCCTACCACTGCCACCGTGGACAACTTGCATGGCTGAGATCTTTGCTGAGTTCTGAAGTTTCTAATCTTCTTGTTAGCCCTGCAGTTGTGGACAAGCATTCCTCCCCTGCTCCATCCCTCAGTTTGTTGTGTTAAAAAGAATACGCAAAACAAAATCCAGAAAAAAAAAGAATCTCCTCGAAAGTAATAAACTTCAGAATTAAGGTTGTTACAAATCAATTCCTTGTACATGTTAATCTTGGCCTTCTCTAATGACACTAATGTCCACTTTTTCTGCAGCCTCCTTCATGAATTTATGGAATAGCAAATGGTTGCTACATGGCTAGTTATTCTGTATTTTTTCACAGATCAATGTATTAACTACAAATTAAGTATTTATTCTGGTCTTTGAGTTCAGTCCCAATGTTAGCTCTGTTGTGAAATGTCACAAGTAAGTATGATTTTCCTAAAGAAGTTCACTTTCAATTTCTTGCAGCTGGTGCTACATTTGGCGTTAGGTAGCTATGAGAAAGTTAATAGCATTCCACCATCTTCATATGAAGAATTCTGTGCCAGAATAAAAGATAAGGGCCAGTTCAATACTGCAGTCATTTCAGCTTCTTGTAGTACTGATATTGTCCTTTGTTTCCTTGAAAACCTCTTTTATTCACTGACACCTTTCAGCTTCTGTAAAAATACATCAAGTGTTGCCACAAGCAGAGTCATGCAATAAATCAGGTAGCCAAAGCTCTATAGATGCAGGGCTAGCTCCTGCTCTTGGGATTTCTTTTTGCAGGTTATGTTGGCACAGTGACTTTTGGCTCCAAGCCCAGCCATGCAGAGAGGTGTGTGCCTCCCGCCTCACTCTCTCAGAAGGAAGTCGCCAAGGGGATCCCACAAGGTCCAAGCATCTGGCCATAGAGAAGAACAGCAATTGATTGGATGGAAATCATCGAGCCAGAGCTGAACTAACAGTTGGATCTTGCCCTCATAAGCACACTGCACTCTATGCACTTAATAGCTATTGCAATTATCATGTAATTAAAGAACACTATAGCCTCTAGAAGCAGGTTGAATTAATATTACCTAGGCAGTCTTAACCCCAGAAATTCTCCGCTTCTGAGAGCTTCACTTTCAATTTTAGGATTCCTGAAGTGTAGCTTTCTGGATGTAACAGTCTCTATGTATCTGACAATATGTTTCATGGGTCATTTGCCAGAAATGTTATGAGCTTTGAGTCAACACATTAGGAGTATGTCTCTGTTTCCAGTGGCAAAAGGCCAACTTTTAATTTCACTTATTTGCCACTGGCTAAACTATGTCATTTCCTGAACATTTCTTAATTTTTAAAATAAACGTCTAACCAGTGTTGCAATAGACTAAAACATACTGTTGGAATGACTGTAAGGGAGAACAGAAATATTTAGGTCAGGAGTGACATATGGAGAACTATAGGTTTCTACTCTGTTTTTATTTTGACAGTGAACGTTTTTTAATATATTCCTCTATGTTTCAATTTAAATGTTATTTTGAGTTTGCACCTACTTTGCTTTGAGCAGGATTCTGTTTAATTGTCTTTACAGGTTTGTATTCGTGATATATAGTGTTACAGAATAAAACAGCAGTGCACCCTACAAGGTAGTTTTGGTGTTCCTAGAAAAATAGGTAATATGGATTAACCAGATTTGGTTGTGCTTAATAAAACATTTGGGGAAAGATAGCTTATAAGGTTAAAAAGTCGGAGGATTTTACTTTTTCCACTGTAGTAGGTTAAAAAGACTCTGGCATTGTTTCAGCAGTGATTGTCATCTACATTCCCTATGTATGCTATGGATGTTAGCTCATGGAGCATCTCTTCATTTTTGGGAGAAAATCTCCCCTAATACGTTACAATTTTTTAACAAATTCTCTGCAATATTGAGATTTTATTGATACCAATGTGCATTTGCTGACAGAAGTACAGTCTATGTTTGATACATTTGGTTACAGTAAAGTTAACATATGTAAAGAAACCAGGAACAGTTGTGATGAGAAGAATAATAAGAACTAAATGTCACCTATAATCAGACTGTAAATGTAAATCAGGTGGTTACTGTAATCTGCAAAACAGAATTTATTTAGAATAGTGAGGAAAATATTATCGTTAAATGTGCACAAGATTTACACTGATGGTATTAGTATTCACCTGAATGTAACCCCTTTGAGAAATGGACTTTTCCTTCTTCATGACTGAAGGGCTGGTTTATTGTTGACTTTGATTACTCAGGTATTGGCATCATCACCTGCATACACCTCAGACCCAGAAGTCAATCCCAATAAAAAAACAAGTCTGTTCGACTTTCTCCAATCTGACTTATTAATTAATTGTAAGACTTTGTGATTAATTCTTAATTAAGTATTCAATTGCTTTTAAAATCTTATGTCTTAACAAATATTGAATATCCTTAAGAAAGATCCATTTCTGCCATTAAAAAAAAAGGCTCTACCACTCTTTGGTTAAAGAAGACTGAAAATAACTGGAAGAATCATTTTTTGTTTTCAGCATGGTAGATAGCTTAGAGCTACTGAGCATCAAGGCATCAATAAAAGTGTGCAAGACAGCAAATAATCATAATAAGTGATGTCAGCAATTCTTCACAGCCTTCCAATTTTATAGCCTTTTATTTGAAATACATCAATAAAAGAACCCATAAATCAAGTCCTGGAATATAATTAACATGCTCCTTTATTAAAAATGTCGTTTTGTATTTCCATTGAAATTTCCATTTCATCTATTTAAACATCTATTTCATTAATTCAGACATAGACCTAATGTTTCTATGCTATGGGAGAGACACAATTTACTTTAAATATCCATCAGGAGTATTTTTAGATTCTATTTAAAGCCCCAGGGAAATGTGTATGATATGAGCTCGAACACCAATTTAACTCCTTAAGATAAGGACAATTTTGTTAGTGTTAAGTCAATTTCTAGTAAAAGATTGGGTTTTTTGTACCGATAATTTATGGAAAGATTTGACTGTTATAGCTCCCAGCAAACCCTTACTAATGTGTCTGTAATCTTACTACACCGAAAGTATTATAGATAGTAAATAAAAGGCATCATAATTAGAGAAAATATTGTACCTTAAGGCACTGTGGAATCTTCATCCACAAGAATATTATTTTTCACTTTAGGGAACTTCCAAAACAATACATGAAGTGGGTTTTCTGCCTTTTCCTAGCCCTCTCTTGTCATGATAAAATGTGACCTTTCCTTTCACAGGAAGAGGCTGTAACAGAGAGATGAAGAATGGACAAGATTCCATTAAAAGGGTGGAGTGTTTTTTAGGAACTGTGTCACAATTCATTCCATTAATTTGTTCAATCCTAATTCTGTACCAGTTGACACAGAAGATGGAGTGAATGCTTTCTGAAATAGGTACCAGATAAGATTTTTTACTTAAATCGTACAGGCCACGTTCTCAATGGCTATTAACTAGTGTCACTTCATTTGCTCGCAGTTCCAGTGTACTATAAACCAATTTAAGTCTGCATTACTGCAGTGCAGGCTTCATCCCCACTCTTGTCCTTGTTCCATTGCCATCCTTGCCAGAGCAGAGTGGCTGAGGAATGGCAGAGCAAGCTGCCACAGGTAGTTGACTTGCTGAAAACAAGTCCACTGCAAACATTTAATGAGGGAGCTCCCTGAACTGTTCCTTTGTGCAGAAAGGTCTGTGTGGCCTAAGCAGGAGGGAATACAAGCTTAGCAGAGTCAGCCTGGATGTCAATCAGCTCAAGCCACTGTGGGATTGCACCTTTGACACACGTTACTGAAACTTATCAGCTGACAAACCTAAGCTGTGTTGTTTTTAGTAAAATGAACATTACCACCATAAGAATGGTAAGAATTTTCAAACATATAATTGGTCTATAAAGCACTGAGAATCGTGGTAGCTCGAGACATTGACTGATCAGGGCAGATAGATGCAACAGATCTTTTCATGAAATTACTTTTAATAACAGAAAACCATAGATCTTCTATCAAGATTCCCTGATAGAAGTTTTTAAAAAGAAAAACCATCCCCCCCCCCAAAAAAAAATATCACAGACTTCTTCATTGCACAGATGTGCTGCAGACGTGTGCATTAGTTGCTGAGGCTGCAGTTACAGTCTGCTTTGTAATAGGATCATGAGGAACATGATATGTGGCTGTATCTACCCTGGCGAGTCGTACAGCCCAACATGAGCAGATCTGGAGAACGAAACGGCCGGCGCCAAGGACCTGGTTTCCAAACTATCTGTGTTCGTGGCAATGGGGTCTGGTTCAGATGAGCTGTATTCTGGCCATGTGGAACAAATGCCAGTGAGCAGTGGGGGGTGCAGCTCCTTGAACACATTTTCTGGCTCGGCTTAGTCCAAAAGGCAGCCAGTCCATGTGCTGGGAGAGCACTTTGCAAGGCAGACTGACAGCAAGAGGGGATGAGTTTTCCCGGGAGTGCTCACTCTCCTGGTCGAAGCTAAAATGCTCATAAATATATGCCCATGTATGTGTATGAATGCCTGTTATGATAGAGCAGATTGCCCTTTCTGGAAATAGAGAGTTCATCAAGAAAATGGTGAAAGTTGTATGTGTGGAGTAAGTTATAGTGGATCTTGATTATCATTTCTAGACTTTTAGATATGAAACAAAGTTCAGCTTTGACACCTGTAATCGCTTTTGTTAATGGTGTTTTTTCTATATATTCAAATGTCCTATGAAGCCTTATATGTCCTCTGGTTTATGTCAGGCATTTTGCCTGAGTAAAGACTTTAGGATCAGGCTTATAGAGTCTAAATTCTTAAGATCCTTTGGGAGACATAAATCATGACTGCATATAACTTGGCTGAATTAGGTGAAAGAAAATACATGTAAGAATGTGTGTTTGTTAGAAAAATATGTATAAAGATATATTGAAGAATCAAGTCCCGTTGTGCTCATGTCATCTACAAAGGTGGGGCACTGCCTGTGAGGTACTTCAATGTTTTGTGGGTTCCTGTAAAACTTGGCCAAGGAGCAAAGGCATTTCGGTTTAACAAGCTAATAAATAGTTTTGAATAACCCACCTTGTGTCTCATAACTTTTGGAATTAAAGCATAAAGTAAAGCCAAGGAGGACAGAAAATAAAGAAACGCAAGTCTGCCCTCTGCCTCTTACACTGGAAGGAATGTAGGCAATAGAGATGAAAATGGTTGCTTTTTGACGAATTTTATCCATCTTTTTTCTGTTTTCTACAATCAGTAGAAATGGGGCAATATATTCTATAATAGAAAATTAAAAGGATATTCTGACACAAATTGATGATCTATAAAACAAAAAAATGCTGTATGGAACATTTTTCAGGGAATTACAAGACCTCCACAGGTATCTCAAGACATTTAAACATCGCAAGGGGAAATCATACTCTATCTTCAGATCTATCCTAGAACGGATACTGTTAGTTTGCATTTAGCATTTTGGGTGGAGCGGGCCATTTTCTAGGATTATTTTAATGATGTTTTGGAACTGCAAGAAAGTCTTCTTGGTGTCAGCATTACAGAGTCCCCAGTCGCCAGATAACCTGTCAACACCCTTGTGATACAACCAGATGTTTTGAAAGTAGGAGAGGAAGCAAAAGGAAAAAGGCCACATTCCTTTAGGATGAAGACATTTTAGTGGACAGACTCTTCATTTTACTTCTGGCAGTTTGTATTAAACTCCATGAAGTGATTTAGCCATAGAATAATGACAACTGAAAGGAGCATTATCTCCAAAACTGTTGTTGGTATAAGCTAAACCTTTATGATTGATAATCCTGAGTTTAAGCTGACAAGTTTTAGGCTTTAACCTGTATTTGGGAGGCAATGTTTATTTGTGGCTGATGTTCAGTGTAGATGGAATAAGAGAAGTAGATGACGAGGATAACATAATTCAATGGTAGCCTGAATTATACTGCAATTACTTTGATCTTTAATGACTTGTTTTAGCTACTTCTGAGGAAAACCCTTAGGCTTTTGTATGTGGAATACCAGAAATAAATTAAAAAGAGTAGATTTTAAATATTAATTACATACATAAAGTATCATGCCATGGATAACATCTGCTTTTAGCTTCAAAAGACACAAGACTGAATCCACACATAAAATTTCTTGATGTAGTTCATATAAGAGCACATGAGCATTACGTGACCACTATGGGGCCATTATGCAGGTTGAACCTACAAATCTTTAGGTGTCTGCCATCTTTAGTAATACCTGAGTGCCCAAATTTAAGGTATGGAATTAAACATGTAGCAAATGAGAATCACATGGGTAACATTTGGAAAATAATTACAATAAGTATGTTGATGGAATTCATCCAAGAAAAGCCTTGGCAAAATGAACCCTGAAGTACATTTCATCTGTGTTTACATTTTTAGCACTAAAATATAAAGTTTATATTGTTCCCTTTTAGTCCACCTGGGAAACGAGGGATATTTCTCTTCTACTTTTCAAAAAAAAAAACAACAAAAAAGACTGGAAATAAATGTTAAACTGCTAGCTTAAGGGCATAATTTCATCTTGTTTGGAGCAATAATTTTTAATAGCATTAATAAGAGGCATACATATTGGAGAATAAATCCACCTGGGCTTGTGTGTCAGGCAGAGGTAGGTGAGCTGAGCTGTGCATATGTCTTTGTTTACGTGGAATTGATTCAAGCACACTTTGTATCTGATAGGCACAAGGACCTCAGTCATAGTCTTTGCCTTCATCTTGTCAATTAGCCCTTGCATAAATAGAATTTTCTTTAATTTATCTATATAGTACTTCAGAAATACGTAATATTGATTTATTAATATTTCAGAATAATTTTCACAGTGAAAAACACGGAAAAATAGTTCTTGCCAAAGCCTTCTTATGTTAATATATTAAAAACAAAACATCTCAGAAGAGTATGAGATATAAGATGCAGGGTTTTTTTTTTTTTTGTGTTTATTTCTGTATTAGAGAAGAACATACAGCTTTCAAACAAGGATAAGGGCCTTATTGTAGTAAGCTCTGCACATAGCCCCAGACTTTCCCCTAGAGAGACTTCTAGGTTTTCCACGTGTCCCAGCCACTCACTAGTACCTTCCAGTGACTCAGGATATGCAAGCACCACCCAGTCAGCTTCCCTTCTGCTGCTGTTCAAGCAAATATAAATAAATTTGGGGGAATAATGGGCAACTTCAGCCAGCAAAATAATCTATAGTAGCTCCTTAGCCAGAATAAACTGAGATGGATCAAAATCATGATTTGAATGCCTATATATCTGATGAAATTAGAAGAACGTGGATTTCTTGACTGATGTATCATAGTATCATAGTCTCATAGCATAGTTTGGGTTGGAAGGGACCTTAAATATCATCCAGTTCCAGCCCCTCCGCCATGGGCAGGGACGTCCCACTAGATCAGGTTGCCCAGGGCCCCATCCAACCTGGCCTTGAACACCTCCAGGGATGGGGCATCTACAACTTCCCTCGGCAACCTGCTCCAGTGTCTCACCACTCTCATGGTGAAGAAATTCTTCCTTATGTCCAGTCTAAATTTGCTCCTCTCCAGTTTATACCCGTTCCCCTGGTCCTGTCCCCGCAAGCCTTTACGAATAGCTCCTCTCCAGCTTTCTAGGCCTGATTAGTAAAGAACACTTCAGCAGAGCAGCAGCAATTTAAGCAGAATAGATGGATGCCTGACTGGAGTTTTCCTATGAATGCATAAATGAATGTAAATGACAGCAGATGATGGCTACTGAGTCTGGCAAGGCTGGCTTAGCCAAGACGGAGGTCAGACATAGGATAAACTAGCAGAGAATAGGTGGTGCAGGTAGACAGTTGTGTCCACCACAGAAGTTAATAGACGTATCGACACAAAGTGGAAGGAGAGGAGAGTGACAAATTAGAAAGAAAATCCTAGAGGTGGCATTTTGAGGTTATGGTAGCTGAGGTTATAATTTTCTGTACAAATTAACCACCTGAAACAGATTAAATATGCTTTCTTCTGTGACCTAAGCAGATGTAATTTACACCTTCAGTGGGTAAAACAACTAAGATACATCCAAACATAGCCTTAATCACACGTGCTGCTACATCACTGTGATTTAAAACACCTGAAGGAGTTGCACTGAGATTAGTAAGCACAGACCAAGAGGCAACAGCATAGATGACATAATTCAAATAAATTAGAAGGTAAATAAACAGAAGTAATTTAATTTTGTGAACTAGTAGTGGCATTATCTCTTAATGTTAATGCACCCTTGATGTTAATACATAGCTAACATTCAGGTAACAAGCTCAATAACCAACAGTCTACCCTTGAGTATTTTACTTCCATCATTAAAACAAAAATTAGCAGAACAATTACAGCAGAGTCGTCACAAAAGGGGCACAATTTTATTCCACAAGAGTAATCATCTTCTAATGAACACTTAACTTCTGAATACAACTTAAAAACCTCTCAAAACTGTCCCTGCCTCTAATTCTGTTATGGTAGATCCCACATACACTGAAATACAAAAAATTCAGAAAAGGGTCTGAAAAGTTCACTCGTGTGTCCTAGAATCAAATACAATCACAATGGCTAAGGCTGTCAGTGCATGCAAACAACCTCCAGTGTCAGCATTGGGAAAACTGTATTATGTGAAAATAAAACATAAAATTTGCCAACTGATAGCAGCTGATTAGACTCAGCTGTTTATCTTGGTTTCAGCTCTGCATGCATTTAAAGTACCAAATTGTCAGTCAAAGAATCTGCTCCTAACCTTCATGGCTCAGTGTTCTGGAGATAGATATCAGTCTATGTGCTCCTCTGCTTCCAAAGTCTGACAGTACAAATCTGAGGATTTTACAGGGTTTCTGGGACATGAATTCACAGGACTGCCACCTCTGGATATGGAAAGGGACAGAGAGTCTCATGACTCCTCCAGAAAATAAGACTCCTACCAAGATAAAGGAAATCTTATCTTTCTTATATTTAGACAGAAAAAAAAATCACTGGCAAAGGCCTGTTCATAGCAGAAGTTCCTGTAAAGGTGGGACCTCACCACTGGTAGAAAACAGAACACAGATTCCTTACTTTAATCTAGCTTTCTGGATACTCTGAAAACTTCTGGCGAAGCAACAACTCTGAGGATCCTGGGCTGCCCACATGGCCTATAAGCACATTTTTAGTTGCCTTGTGAGTGTATCCTGAAAACATCTGGAGTTTCTGGGACTTCACTGTATCATCAGCCTCACTAAACAGTAAATTCAGCCACGCCAAAAGCTTCCCTGAACTATTCTCATTTATTTTCCTACTCAAAGACCATTTCTAAAGGACAACCAAAAGACCATTTAAAAAATTTTGGTTCTACATTACACTCCAACATGCCTCATATTTTGCTCCATCACCTTGTGTGCTTACCTTGTGAAGTAGCTAGTGTGTTTTGTTAAGGCTGTCATGCCTATTCTTTCTCAAACTTTTAAAAGATTTCCCTTTTGTTGCAACTAATCCGAAATGTTTGGCCAAAACTAGAAACTCATCTTGGAGCATGTGGTGCACTATAAGGATTTTTTTCTTTTTTAGATTAAGATCGTTATCAGTGCTGATAATAAATATCAGCACAAGGAACACACATGAAATTAACTCTCTCTACTTTTGTCATCCTCTGGGACAATAAGAGGATGGCAAGGTCATACCCCTCAAATACTTCACAGCTTTTTGGCACTCTCTGAAGTGATCTATTACTCAGTAAACTGATTTTCTTCCAGTATCAATTTTGAGCAACAGACATTTTGTGGGATTTTTCCCATATTTCAGGAAAGGAGTTTTGTTTCATCTTTATGCTGTGAGCGTGTCATAAGAATCTCTATGACAGCAAAACGAGACAGATCCACGCTATGTGAGATAAATACTATGTTTAAAAGCCCTTTGAAACAGATTTCTGCCATAAACAAACTGCTCCCACTGGGCTAAATGTTAGATGCACATATATAATGTTAAAGAAAGAAAAAGAAAAACCTCACAGGCTCACTTACTGACTGACTGATACACTTTTTATTTACTCTGTGAACAGTTCATAGGAAAGTCAACAGGAATGAAAATGTGTTTTTAAGTTGCCAGTTGCTAATACAATTTTGTGCTTAATAGTGTCCCACAATCTCCCTTACAAATTAAAAGCATCACAGATAATTTATCTAATACACTCGCCAAGCTTTTTCTTTCAGTCAGTTTAGGTATAGCTTTAAAAATCAACTTGAAATATTAGAATAGTTTATGAAATGCAGTTGCTATTTGTTCTGTATTTTTATTTTTAAGTAAACTTGTGCCAAAAGGAAAGCTCACATAGAGCCAGGAAGTCTGAATGAAATAATTTACTATCCCCCAAAAATATACTGAAGAGAAATTAAGTTCTGAACTTTTACTAATGTCTAAAAGGGTTCCCTACAAGAAATTTATTGCTCATGAGCCAACACTAAATATGTGATTCATTTCAATTTGTGAAATATTCTTTGATCATAATTGTTACATATATGAATAAACTGTCTTAAAAAAGCACCCTTGTTTGCTATGGGATTGCAAGTAGACTGTTCTACCATACGGTATAAGTGGGGTGGAGTAGTCGGAGAGAAAAGAGGCAGTAGGTAATTAGCAAAACAGGATGGTGTGACATTGTATGCACTAAAATTGATTATAATAAATCTTTTCTGTTTCAAATCAGACATTCCAGAGCTCTATCACTGATCAAATTCAGATCTCAAAAGGCTGCATCCAGAAAGCCTGGTTTCAATCCGCCATTGGAATGGGGGCATGGTGAAGGGAGGGAAAAATGAGCTAAACTCAAGATGATGAGATCAGTTTTTAAAGTGTATTTTAACTGTGGTTTAGAATATGTTAATATATAAATGCAGGGTGTCAACTGTCACCTACAGAGAGACAATTATGACGTTATTCCAATCCTGGCTAGTGAAAATGAAACTCTAGCTCAGTAATGTGCTGGAAATTCAGGGGTTTGGAAACAAATTACAGTAAAAAAAAGAAAGAGGTGATTGATTCAAATTGTATTCTGAAAAAACTCAGAAAATACAAAAAAAATCCAGTCTTCAGACTGTTCTTCCCAGAGTCAAAAAAAAAGCAGAGGCTACAAAACTGCAGTGAAGCTGCAGCAAATTTCAGTTTCTTCAGCGCTGGCATGATTGCACAGTACAGATGCTGAGTGCAGGTGGGTATGTCTTTTGTCCGTAGGGCACTCAGAGGGAGTGCTGAATCACAGCGCTGTCTTGGGACTAGTGGTATGGTAGTGATTGTCCAAGACACACAATCCATTTTAATAAGACATAAACAATGTAAACATTATCACATTAGCTATTAAATGTCTGAGCTTTACGGTTAAGGAGATTATAAAAGCAGATTATAAAACTAATGTAAACTAAGATAGTCCAAAACAACACACTTTTGATGATTTCAGTGTTGGAGTTGGAGTCCTAAATTAGATGGGAATTTGAAGAGTTGACAAAGGTTTAGCTTAGCCAATATCTTCTACCCATGTAAGCCTCCATTAACGAATTCAAAGGACTGGGACTTGGAAAAATAAAAAAGATCATCAAAAGCCCCTTCCAGCCCAAGAAAACACTACTCTGAGACCAACACTATCAGGACCAGCAGACTCTGACAAGCATCCCATAATACTACCCTCTTAAAACCAGAATTGTAAAACAATTAAAAAGTGATGAGATGTCATTTAACTCATTTGGTTTGGAGATGTTTAAGTACTTGTGAATGTAACTAATGACAGTTTTATATAGTGATAGATTAAGGCCAAGACCCATATAGGAGCTGCAAATGCTCTATAGTAACATGTTAAATAACCATTGTCAGAGCAGCAGGTTTACTGTTATTTACTCTCCTCCTTTGAGTGCATTCTTCCAAGTTCAGGCATTGTTGTGAGTCATAAGCAAACTTCACAACTACTTTCTGGTCTCCTCTCTGTCCTGGCCTCTGAATCTGGAAGAAGGATGCTTTCCCAGCTGCCACCTTGCAGAGTAAGGGGCAGCAACAAAATTAAGGAGAGCGAGACTTGGAGTCTTCCTTTATTTAGAAGAAGAGAGGCTGTTTCCATAATAAAAGGTACTAATGAGTGTGGTGAGGAAGGAAGGGAAAGAAGGGAAATGAGCAAAAAAAAAAAAAAAAGGGAATTTCAGAGGTTTGGGCTTTGGAACCAAAAGGATGTTTGTTTTGATGGCCAGGGCAGTTGTTTTGCAAGACACTGACATTTTGGTCAGCCAAGGTCTTTTTTGGTTTTAGCTTATTAAGTGAGAATTTATCACTCACAAAAGTCTTCATGAGAAGACTAACTGCAGGAGAGATTTTAAAAACTGTAGAAACTGTAAGAAAACATTCAAAAGGCATGGCAAAGAAGGCAAGGTATAGGATAGCTAAGGAAAAACAAAACTCAGAATTAACTAAGCAGCAGTGTTCTGTCCACTGCTTACAAAACTATATGAAAAGAACAGTTTACAAACACATAGATCTAAGTCACTGCTATAAATGCAATGTATGAAGAGAGCTGTACCACTCTGATGGATACAACTTCAAGACCTAAGCAGGAAAGAGCCTGGTTTCAGCATTCCTTAGGAAAAATACGGTGTCCAGCTCACATTAAATCTTGCAAATAATACAGCAGTCCATCATAACTGACACATGTTTTTGAGGAGGTCGAGTGGAAAGAAATTTAAAATAAAACAGCTGAAAGCCATTTCTACCCAAACATAGCTCAGTTTTTTAGTAAAATTTCTCCTAAAAATATATGCCTTCAATATCAGATTAAGCACATATTTTAAAAGTTTATACTCAGTGTCACTATGAGCAATAAGAGTTTTTTTCACAGAGCTACTATAGCCCTTTCCAGCACATCATTAAATCAAAGGACGCTGTTCTAAAAGTAGCAAATGAGATTTGAGATGTCTAGTTTTTATAAAAGAGTCATTTTATTAGCTCAATGATACCCAATGTGTAATATAGTAACATCAAAGCAATTAGCTCCATTAACATGCCCTTTTTGACTGACGTGATTTGTGATATGCTTGCCATACATATAGTGTTATAAATATTAAGCAATTAATAAAAGTAATTTAAATGGTTGCACAGTGTGGAACTACCCTGAAATGGAAGACATGTCTCAGTTTTACATAGCAAATAAAGGCATCAGTCAACATACAAACGGAGGTTACTTCTATCCCAGATATCATAGAGTAATTCTGAGGAACAAATATTTTTTGGGTTGGAACAGACCTGCCTGCACCCCATAATGAAACAAATGAAACAAGCTCACTTTCTTCCCAAGTACACAGGCTGAATATTGTTACTATCACAAATCAAAACAGAAGATCATAAATAGCTCCAGAAAATGTGCTTAGTCCAAATACGCTTCCTAACAATGCTTATTTCTGTTTATGAAAGCACTATTTTTCATGTAGAAGGATAAATTAAAATAGCTCCACTGCCTTCCTCTTGTTGGAGTATCCAGTCTTAGCAATGGATTTTAAACAGAAGACATGGTAGGATAGTTCTTTGGTATTTATTTGTCAGGGAATGGGTAGGAAAAATGAAAATGTCTTCTGCAGGTATTAGGACTATAATACTAGACTTGCAGCAACCATATGTTTGCATATAGATGACCTGCCTATATAAAGAAATTTATTGTTATTCAACAATCCAATGCAATATTTTTTATTCCTTTTAGGATAACAATCACTTTTTATAGCAAAATAAAGGCGTCCCCCTGAAACTGATTTAATGGGGAGATCAGGACATTGAGCCCAGGTAAAGATCCATCCAAATAATTGGACCTCTGAGGTACCCATGTGTGATAATTAGAATGATGTTTTCAGTATAGTTGAACCTTCATAGTACAACTACTGAGATCAAACAGACATTTGCAGGTCTATAAGACCAGAAGCCTGCGATTAAACTACAATATGGAAAAGAAGCGTATAACTAGTGCTGTTTCTAAAGCTCTGTCATAGGTTTTGTGGCTGACAAGAATCAATTGTGTAGCTTACTTTTTATGTAATTCATTTATTTATAAAAAGGAAGGAAGGAAGGAAGGAAGGAAGGAAGGAAGGAAGGAAGGAAGGAAGGAAGGAAGGAAGGAAGGAAGGAAGGAAGGAAGGAAGGAAGGAAGGAAGGAAGGAAGGAAGGAAGGAAGGGAGGAAGGGAGGGAGGAAGGGAGGAAGGAAGGGAGGAAGGGAGGGAGGAAGGAAGGAAGGGAGGAAGGAAGGAAGGAAGGAAGGAGGCATTTTCAGACCTTTGTGAGAGCATTAGTGAATCCCTTCAGAAGCTACTTCCAAACTAAACATCCTGATGGTTGAAGACATCTTCTTGCACACGTCAGATACCATTCCAGAAGGAGACTTCCAAGAGCTGGCATTTAATCCACTAATTATGAGGGTCTTCAAATCTGTATTGGATTTGTTCCTATGTAAGATTGCACATGCACGTGCACAGGTTCAGAACAATCCTATGTGATGCAAAGCACAGGATGTGCAAAATTGCACTGGACTAAATAATAGCTCTGAAGTCTTTATCAGAAGAATTAAGTTTCCAAAGAACAATTCACAAATATTTAAATTGTTACTAGAGTGATTGATTTTACAGTGGAATAAATGCACCAATGTGACACTTTCCTTAATTAATGTAAGATCTAGAAAACAAAATTGTTGAATGTATCACCAAATGACTATCAGTAGGGTAATCTCTATTGATCACAACAACAGTGTGATCTAGAAATGCCATTTAGAAATGTCTATATTACTAATTACTAAAGTTTGCATGTCTGGGCATTATCAGAGTTGCTTTTCTTGCTCAGTGAAAAAAGATGTCAAGAGGCCAAAAGTACAGAGTAAAACAGATCATTCACACATCATTAAAGCATGTTATTAAGGGTGTTGGCCAAATGCCTCTTGAACTTTGACAGGCTTGGGGCATTGACCACTTCTCTAGGAAGCCTGTTCCAGAGTTTGACCACCCTCTCTTTAAAGAAATGCTTCCAAATATCCAGTCTAAACCTCCCTAGAGGCAACCTTGAACCATTCTCACACATCCTATCACTGGATAACACGGTGAATAGCTCAGCACCTCCCTCTCCACTTACCCTCCTCAGGAAGCTGGTCACCCCTAAGCTTCCTTTTCCCCAAACCAGACAAGCCAAAAGTCCTTAGATGCTCCTCACAGGACGTTCCTTCCAGCTCTTTCACTAGTTCATTGCCTGAAGTCTATCCTATCCTATCCTATCCTATCCTATCCTATCCTATCCTATCCTATCCTATCCTATCCTATCCTATCCTATCCTATCCTATTTTGTCTATCTGAGATGGTTATTTTTTTAAACACTTCAAAATAATTTAGAGAGTTTATCAACTCCTTCAGGAGTCATTTAGAAGTAGAAAAGGGTCAAGAACTTCTGGTGAAATATGTCATCATCGGAAAATATTAATTGTAGAATCTTCCTCTAGGAACATGCACAGCCTCTTCAAAAGGTTCACAATCACAGAATCACAGAATGGCTAAAGTTGGAAGGGACCTCTGGAGATCATCTAGTCCAACACCCCTGCTAAAGCAGTCACCTACAGGAGGTTGCACAGGAAGGCTTCCAGAAGGGTTTTGGAACATCTCCAGAGAAGGAGATTCCACGACTTCTCTGGGCAGTCTGTTACAGTGCTTCATCACCTTCATAGTAAAGAATTTTTTCCTCATGTGCAGCTGGAACTTCCTGTGTTCCAACTTGCATGTTGTCCCTTGTCCTGTTGCTGGGCACCATTGAGAAGAGTTTGGTCCCATCCTTGTAACACCCCTCCATTAGATATTTATAAGTATTGATAAAATCACCTCTCAGTCTTCTCCAGGCAAAGCTGACCCAGGTCTCTCAGCCTTTCCTCATAAAGGAGATGCTCCTGTTCTCTATTATCTTTTCAACCTTCCACTGGACTCTTTCCAGTTTCTTGTCTTTCTTGAGCTAGGAAGCCCAAAACTGGACACAGTACTCCAGATGGGGCCTCACTAGGACAGAGTAGAAGGGGAGGATAATCTCCCTTGATGTCTCTGTTGGCCACATTCTTCTTAATGCATCCCAGGATACCATTGGCCTTCTTGATCACAAGGGCACACTGCTAGCTCGTGGCAAACTAGTTTTCCACCAGGACTCTCAGTCCTTCTCCTCAGAGCTGCTTTCCAGCAGGTCAACTCTGAACCTGCACTGGTGCACGGGGTTATTCTTCCTTAGGTTGTGACTCTGCTTTTGCCTTTGTTGAGCTTCATTAGATTCCTCTCCACCCAACTGTCTCGCCTGTCCAGGTCTCACCGAATGGCAGTACAGCCTTCCAGTGTATCAGACAGTTTTGTGTTGTCAGCACATTTGCTGAGGATGCACTCTGTTCCCTCATCCAAGTAATTGACAAACATGCCGAACAAGACTGGGCCTACTACTGACCCCACTAGCTACAGGTTTCCAACTAGACTCTATGCTACTGATGACAACCTTCTGAGCTCTGCCATCCAGCCAATTCTCAATTCACTTCGCTGTTCACTCATCTAACCCACATGTCCTAAACTTGCCTATGAGGATATTATCAGAGACAGTGTCAAAACCCTTGCTGAAGTCAAGGCAGATGATATCTACTGCTCTCCTTTCATCTACACAGACAGTTATGCCATCACAGAATGCTATCAGATTGGTCAAGTATGATTTCCCCTTGGTGAATCCATGTTGACCGGTCCTGATAACCTTCTTTTCCTCTAGATGCTTGGACATGACATCCAGAATGAGTTGTTCCATCCCTTCCCAGGAATGGAGGTGAAGCTGACTGGCCTGCCATCTCCTGGGTCCTCCTTCTTGACGTTTTTGAACATTGGAGTAAACATTGGTGTTTCTCCAGTCCTCGGGCACCTTTCCTGTTGTTCACGATCTCTCAAAGATAATGGAGAGTGGCTTAGCAATAACATCTGTCATCTTCCTCAGCACCCATAGGTGCTTCCAATAAAATTTGGTCTGTGGATCAACTCAGGATGTGTTCGATATGAAAAGGAGAATCTATTAGTGCTGAAACAATCTACATATGCATTTAATAACATTCAATTAAAGGAATCTTGAATTCTGGGCATTACATTGCTTCAGTGTCCATGTGTAGTCAGAAGCTCACCTAGCAGTTTTTATTCCCTTTTGCCTGAAAAGACAGGAATGAAAAATAAAAAAAAAGAAAGAAAGAAAACAAAGGAATGAGTAGTTTCCCTTGAACTGTGGGGCTGTGTGAAAAAGTACATGAAAAATCTTCTTCAATAAACTTTGATCCCACATTCAGATCTTTCACTGCTCGTAGGATTTATGAAAGCAATGGAAGCTTCCATAAATGGAACCACTATGGAAGAAATGGTAGAGATGTAAAAGATAAAAGACAAAATTTTATTTTAGCATAGCTCAAATACAAGCAATAATTTTTCTGTGATGACTACAATTTCACTTGGCAAATGTTAATATTCATGTCAAAAATGAGAAATAGCAGTTTCAATGCTTGCTTGTGTTTCTAAAGTTCTAGTTTTGATAAAATGCCTGTGTTCTGTATGGAAAAGTGTCTGAACCATTAAACTTTGTTATTTAATAATACAGTGTAAGTATGAATTAAGGTGCTTGAAGAGGTTATTTAACCAATGACCACATCAGACTTGAGACAAAACTTTTTTAATTAGCTGCCAAGTTAAAATAGATATAGTTTTGATGTTTTTATAAGCAAAGGTCATTCAAAGTCTACCATGATCTCTGTGGGATTTAATTGATAATGAGTATGAAAAGAAGTAGCACTGTAATCCAGCCAGGTACCACAGGGAATTCAGCAAAATGGTATTCAAAAATATTCCATACAGGATTCATAATATAGATATTTTCCATGGTTTCTAGATGTACAATAATAGAGAGACCACAAACTCTAAAACCTACGTTGACTTTAAGAATAACCTTTTTATCTACTCTATTATTTACTACTCCGACATTGTTAATTACTAAAAGTCTAAAATCACTAAAATGTTGAACACGAACAGTGTGAAGTATGGTATAGTCTACATAATAGATATGGTACAGTCTTTAAAAGCAAACAGGAATGCACAAATGCCTTGCTGTGAAGCTGGTTGCTGCTGTTAGAATATTTTATGTTTAGACTGAATAGGGGAGTATATTTGAAAAGAGACCTCATTTAGGTCAAAAATACTTTCAAATTCTGACATTTGAATGGACCAGTTTGACACTGCTACAATGCTGAGTTAATGTAATCAGAAGTATACAGCCATCAGTATACAGCAAACTGACTGTAAGTCTCATCCTTTGCTTAAAAATACGGTTTAGTTTAGTTTGCAATTATCCTATTTTATGCCCCAAGGACCAAGGGAGCCCTTAAAATGAGGCAGGCTAAAACCACAAACTATTCTGCATTCTTTAAATCTCATGGCATTCATCTAGTGGTATCAGACACCACGTAAGGTATCAGCTGATTTGACCTGTCAAAAATTTCAGTTGTCAAAATGTACACAAAAAAAGATTAAAACCTAATAATTAGTCCTAGAGGAATTTAATTCAGCATTTTAACATTCATATTTAACTGGAGTAAGATACTAAGACAAAGCTTTTTGAAGGATAATTACTCTTAGCATGGAAACGCTTTTAAATATTAATTTAAAAGTTTTAAATATTTTAAAAGATTCACATTCAGCCATAAATTTTTACATGCTTTTTAGTAAGGCATAAATCCAAAAGACCTCTGTTTCAGTTGTTAGGGCAAGAAGCCAATGGATGAGACTACTGTGAATTGTGATATTACACCCAGATGGGCTTCAGCCTTAATTATTATTGAAGCTACATGACATTCTGTATTGCATTTGATTGTACTACTATTAACAGCCACCTAAAGCCAAAGATTTTTTAATATGAATATAAATATAAATAGTTGGAAGATAATATGAAGGATACCTATCAGCTCTACTAAAACTAGATTTCAATAGGACCTGACTTTCTAGTGTTGCACACTAGTCAAAATCAGAACAGATTAGTTGAGTTGTGTACTCATAAAGAACAAAATGCCATATCATTAAATATATTTACATTCACAGTTACTGAGAAAAAGCATAAGTGAAATTTGACCAAGACATTCTTCAAATATGCCTATGACATGAAAATTCTATTGCTATTGTGTATGTAAGATAACCTTTATTCAGTCGAGTTCTACTCATTTACAATGTTTAAAATCAATCAGCATATACGTAAGAAAACAAAGGAATACATTCATTAGGGGTAAATAAGGTTGATACAGGGAAAAAAAAAAGTAGTCTTATCAGATCATAATGTAGGCTTTACAGAGAAAAGACATTACTCAAGCAAGTGACTTCTTTTTGCTTTATGGTGTATTTTTTGCATCCTTTCCACCACAGACAATCGGTATATCAGTAATTAATTTTGACTACAGTTATTTCCTATTCTGCAATCACAACTGATAGAGCATGGGTAAGTTCATTGCATTTAGCACGAATCACCCCTCTATCAAGTTGCTTGGAAAAGATCTTGTTTGCAACTTCCTCTGATAATCGCAAACTGGTGGCCGAAGGGATCAGGGACTCCTTCCCATCAGGGAAGCACAAACAGCACTGTGGCTTTTCCTTCTTATTAATTGTAAAGAAGATAGTGCCATGCCAAAATTTATGAAAAAATAGAAGGCATTACCATCGGAAAAAAACCACAAAACACACCTGGAGATCTTCCAGAGACCCTTTTAGCTAATCTTTCAGTCCACACAGCTAACTGAGCTAAGGTATTCAGCTAACTGGCAACTAGGTAAAGTAACTTCTCTCCTCCTTTCTGCACGAAGCATCAAGAAATTTTGGGAAGTCTGTAAATGTTCAGTGAAATATGCATTATATATATGATTTCAGATTCTTAACCTAATTTTTTTTAAGTAAAAAAGATTCAGACTTTATTCTACTAAAAAGAGACATCAGCATACTGTTGCTATAATTTTAATTGCCACAATGCAATTATTAAATTTAACTGATTATATGCAATAAACAAATTGACAGTAAAGGTACCAGTAGTTTCTTCTCCCTTATGCTAGGTGGTATTATGATCAACTCTCTAGGCATCTAAAGGAAGTCTCCCCCTTTTTAATTAGTCCCAGGCCACTAATGAAATCTGAAAGCAAAAGGTGTGAAATCCTGCTTCTGGAAAATCAGTATCAAAGCTCTTAAAGTTTTAGTGGTATTGGTCTACAGCCTGTGGTTTGAAGTTTCTCATCACTTCAGTCCAAGAGCTGTATTTCTCTAATCAGTCAAGTTCCCTTTTTACTCTACATTCATCAAAGGCAGTAAAAGGTGGCCCTATCTGATTATAAAGGACAGATGATTGCAAAGGACTAGAAATAAAAACCAAGATTCTTTATTTGTTCATTTTCATCACAGCATTGTTTGTTCCTGCATCCAGTAAACACAGGTATTCAACACAGAGGAGGCCAGTGTATGTTACATTTATATGGACATATTTGGCATACTTGGATAGAACTTAGGATTCTTTTTCCAAAAATAATCTATTGCTTGTCTGGAAAAGTATGTATCAGGCAAGGACAATGAATTCCCATATGAATTCTGCTAAGGAAATATTATATTCAGTATTACCATCACTAGCAGCAGCAGCATTATTTATGACAAACTATATTTGGAAACCTATACAAATAAAGGGATTGCCAGTGACAAAATTGCTGTAGCTACACTGACTTCTAACAAATGTGGCTGTTCTCTTTTAATTTACAGACATAAGAAATGCACCTTAAATCCAGCCTCCCAAAATGTGAGCAGAATTCCTTCAAAAATCTGTATAAGATATGAGAAACAAAGCATGAGTAACACTTTAAACACTACACATTTACAAGTCATGTTTAGGAGTCCAAGGATACTGACACGTTCATGACAGGACTGAGGTACTGTTAATGAAAGTGCTCCATCGTTATAAATTTACTAAAGTATTACAGTTCCTGATAGTATTAGAGCAAATCATTGTGATGTCATGCAGCAAACTGTGCCTAAGCAAAGTACTTAGTACAAAGTACTAAGCAAAGAGCTGGCCTCTTCTCCCAAGTGACAGGGGACAGGACTAGAGGGAATGGCCTGAAGCTCCGTCAGGGGAGGTTCAGGTTGGATATCAGAAAAAAATTCTTCACAGTAAGAGTCATTGGGTACTGGAACAGGCTGCCCAGGGAGGTGGTCGAGTCGCCTTCCCTGGAGGTGTTTAAGGAACGGGTGGATGAAGTGCTGAGGGACATGGTTTAGGGAGTGTTAGGAATGGTTGGACTCGATGATCCAATGGGTCCTTTCCGACCTTGTGATTCTGTGATTCTGTGATACTTAACTGTGTTAATAAAAAAAAAAAAAAAAAAGAGAGAACAAGCATCAGTAAACAGATGAATTCATGGACTTTAGACACAGAATCACAAAATCACTAGGTTGGCAAAGACCTCCCGGATCATCAAGTCTGACTATTCCTATCAACCACTGAACCACGTCCCTGAGCATCTCATCCACCCATCTTTCAAATACCTCCAGGGATGGTGATTCCACCACCTCCCTGGGCAGCCTCTGCCAGCGCCCAATAACCTTTTCTGTTAAAAATTTTTTTCTGATGTCTTGAACCTCCCCTGACGCAGCTTGAGGCCATTCCCTCTTGTCCCGTCCCCTGTCACTTGGGAGAAGAGGCCAGCTCCCTCCTCTCTACAACCTCCTTTCAGGCAGTTGTAGAGAGCAATAAGGTCTCCCCCTCAGCCTCCTCTTCTCAAGGCTAAACAACCCCAGTTCCCTCAGCCGCTCCTCTTAAGTCTTGTTCTCCAGCGCCATCATCAGTTTCATTGCTCTTCTCTGGACACGTCCCAGAGTCTCAACATCCTTCTTGGAGTGAGGGGGCCAAAACTGAACAGAGTATTCGAGGTGTGGTGTCACCAGTGCCGAGTACAGGAGCAGAATAACCTTCCTGGACCTGCTGGTCTCACCGTTTCTGATACAAGCCAAGATGCCATTGGCCTTCTTGGCCACCTGGGCACACTGCTGGCTCATGTTCAGTTGGCTGTCAACCAACACCCCCAGGTCCTTCTCCTCTGGGCAGCTTTCCAGCCACTCTTCCCAAGTCTGTAGCACTGCATAGGGTTGTTGTGCCCAAAGTGCATGACCCAGCATTTGGCCTTGTTAAACCTCATGCCATTGGTTTAAGCCCAGCGGTCCAGCCTGTTTAGACACATAAATGTTCTGGAGAGATAAGGGGCAGGAGTCCAGGCAGACGCACCTCACATGATTTACTGTTAAGCAGTGACAAGTGCATTCCCTTTGTAACATCCTGTAGGGGCATTCAGTAAGTTTGGGTAAGACCCATCAGGAAGGATACTTACTCAAACCCAAATGCAAGCCCATCATGCATACATTATTAGGTAGGTTGAAGTGCAGGACCTGCAAACAGCTGAATGTCTGAAAAGGCTAGAATGAGTGTCACTGAGACCTAAGCAGTATTCAGTTGATCTTTATTAGCATTCTTGAGGCAGAAGGAGTTGAACATAATCTTCTTCTATCATGTTAGTTTATTTTTCTTTTCCTTACCTACAAAATTTATTACTCTTGTCTTTCCTAAAACTTATTTTTTCTCCAACTCTATCATCACAGCAATCTATTCTCACCACAGAAACAGTAAATGCAATTTGGTCTCTCTCTTTTATCACGTAATTCCATTTTCCATTATAGAAGCGGTTGTGAGATCAGAAAGCTTTGACTGAACTCCTAGTAAAGTCAATAGAAGTTCATAGTTGATTGCAAAAGGAGATAGGGCCAGAGAAGAGGTTGCAGTTTTAGAGAATGTGTACTGACCACTTTGTCTACATTTGATTTTATTGTTTATTTATATGCACTGTCTATTTATACTGGATTAGCATTTCTCCCTGACATCACTCATGCCCCACCCTCCCACCTCACCTCCATATACCTGTAGTGCAATCAAGAAATCTTGGATCTAAGATGGGACTGAGGTTTATGAAAACCTTCAGTGAGTTCAAATGCAAATAGCAGTAGATTCAGGAACCAGTCTAGCTGAAGGCAACTGTCAAAAGCCAGTGATTTGTTTTCAGGTCATCTAGTAGCCAGCGATACATTAGCCCTGGAACAAGGGAAGGGTTTCACAGCAGTAGCTAGTGTAGACCCAGTATCACAGAACAGTCCCTGATGACCTAAGAATGTACCTACTGGCCATTAGGCAGCCAAACTTCAAACTTCTGCTATCCAGTCTCAGAGAAATAGTCATGTCTAGCTCAAAAAGCTTTAGGTGTTCAATAAACCATCCAGAGTCAGTCAACTGAAAGGTAGAGCTCTACAAACCTTTGGCAAAAAAAAGTTGCCTGATGGGGACAAATAGCAGCGTGCCCCTACACAAAGATATCTGGAATGTCTGGTGGCACTGTTACTAAATAGAACAAAGAACTTACCTTTTCAATTAGTCACACGGAACCAGTGTGGAAAATAACGTGGGTACAGTGAGGTACCAAACTGAGGTTCCTTCTGTTGTACCACAATGCATGACAGCAAAGTCACTGATCTCAATGAATTCCAATAATGGGTATTTCCACAAATAATAATAAAAAAGTTACCTCTAGAAATTCTAGGTTGTGTTCCCACCTTCAGTTTTATTCCAATATGCAGCACAGTAATTAGAACTGTCAAAAGAAATTACTAGGAGGAACATTTTCATTGTAAAAGATCTGGGATGTCCTCATCAGAAGATGTGAGCTATAGCATCAAGGATTCCCAATAATAACATTCCCTCACATTTCTTGCATAAATTAAAGCTATCTAGTGATATAAATTAAAATAAGACTGTAGGTTATACTACATAAACTTGTTCTATGACACCTTTTTGTCATCCTGTATTTCAAACACATACTCTGAAAACAAACTGGCACATTTGATAATTCAATAGTGTCAAAATAATGCAATAATGTTCAAAAGCCCACAGCCTGCTTATAAAGGATTCAGAGAAATCTAATTATCAGTTCTTTGTACTATCAATCAATATGCCACAATGCAGTATCCTCTGTCTTAGTCAAATTACCTAGGAATAAAGTTCACTACTTTGTGTACTGTTGGCATAGGCCCTGAACAATGTAGGTAATGAAAATTGCCATATGGTCAGTGTTAAATGAAAGTTGTGCTGTTATAAATCAAACAATGGTGCTGCCTGTCATCACTGGAATTACATAATCACTTTCCAGAAGGGCTAAGAGCCGCTACTTGTTTTGTTTTTACACTGGGTTACTGCTTAAAAACTAATTTCCTAACCCTTCCACAAATAATATACTAACTTGTACAGCAGTAGATTAAAAACCATATCTTCTTGTTTATTCTTCTTATTTCCACAGTACTGTATATTAGCTCTAACTAAATATCGTTCCTCTAAAATATGCTAGTGTACCAGTCACAAAAAGTTATTCTATAGAATAGAAAACTTCATAAAGACATGTAAAGAAAGGGAGTGTTTTATTAAACCAACAACTTCAAGGCAATATGAGAAGAAAAGTTTTAATATTCAAATATTTCACCATAGAACCTTAAATCTTTTTCAAAAAGTGTTTTAAAAACGCAAAAATTCTAAGTGTGTTAAACCTTTAGAATGCTGTCTAATGTATTGGCGAGTGTTTCTCCTCTTTGTGACAATATTGTTTTCCACTGACACAGATAAAGTGATTTCCTCTTTTGTAAAGTTACAGGATCCCTCACCATGTGAATGACTGTTCCTTCCCTCACAGAAGAAAAACTGGTACCTCTTTGTACAGAATACACAAAGTAAAGGGCAGTTTTGAGAGCTTCGCAGGTCAAATCTGGATTACAGTACCTAGTGTCTGTAAGTCAGGTTGTGGGACTGGGAGAAGGGCTTTCTGCATCATTTTATCAAATAGATGGCTCTCAGAAAGCATTTTTAAATGCCCTCTCACAGCCCTGTCCAGAACTAGAAAGTTGCTAGGCAGCAGCATGAGCAACATTGAAGTGTATAATTTTAAGGACAGGAACAACAACATACACCGATGGATTTAAGCCTGGTCTCAAACCTGAGACAGGACCATTCATCTTAGGACAGTAGCAGTGCGCCCTCCTGGAACACCAGTGCTGGATGACCACAGGAGCCTCAAAATGCTGTAAACGAGGCAAGGGATCTATGAGAAGACAGAGGATTTGAGACACATCAAAGGATTTCAATAAGGATCTCACTATTTCCCAAACAGATCCAGCAATGTCCTTACTCGAAGGGCTTCTGTTCACAGTGATGAATAGCCTAGTAGTAGTAGTGGCATGAGCCCTTTGGACACATGACCGAGCACTTGAGAAAGGGTGGATGTTCATTATGGTACACAGAGATGCCCCCACAGATCCGCTTCTTAAAGAAAATAGCAACAGAAAGATGCACAGAAGTATTCATATACACACATAACCCACACAGCAGTGCATAAACACCTGTGTATAAACTCCCTTCGTTTCCCAATGTACACACACGTTTCTCTACACATGAGGCCACTCCCATACTCCACCAAGGAGAGCTACAATGGCAACAGAGCAGAGCAGCCTACATGCAAAAGGAAGAACGTCATGTGGGAAGCCACATAAATGAAGGCAGACCAGGAAGAGGACAAAAAGGGTGCAGCATATATATCATTACAGAGGCTTTAAAGGAGAGGAAATTGAAGAGCTTGGCACACTGGAATGAAGGAAAATGCAGAAACTTGTGGAGCTCAGGACAGATTTCACTGCCCTTCAGCCTTGCACACTTGGCAAACGTCCACAGTTGCTTCTACCCAAAGGCACTCTGGGCCTGTGGAAAAACTATTAAACACTTTGAGGTTGTCATAATTTTAGCTCTCACTCAGCTACATATTCTGTGTGGCTAAATGCCATGTTATTCACCCAACTAATGAAAAAAAGTGAACAAATGATACAAAGAAGAAAAGCCCAGAAAAATCCTCTTATCTGGTAGCATGTGATCTCCTACTGAGAAATATGAACTAATATAAACTGAAATATAATCAAGACTAGTATTTTTTTCATTGAAGAATGGAGCAGAACAGCCCATAAAAATTCACACTAGCCTGTGAGAGTGTAAAATGTTAGTTTGCTATGGAGAAAATGAAATTTGACGGTTAAGAGGACTTCTCTAATAATGAAAAAGCATAAAGAACATAAAACAGAACACCACAGGACTCATATGACATCATAGGCTTTGAAATTAAAATTGGCCAGTTGCTGGCAAACTAAATAGAGAAATGATGGATTTTTTATTGGCATATCTTATGAATGTGTTTCATACAGAAAAAATCAGTTTTTACAAACAATACAACAAAGTATCAGAATTCAAAGATGCTATGAATTCCAACATGCTAAAAGACAAAGTTTGCTTCTCATGTGGCTCGTTCCTTCAATGCTAAGATAAAGACATAGATAGATAGACAGACAGACACGTCTAGTTAAAACTTGCAGTAACAGGCATAAGATGAACCCTACCAAGCAGCCAAAATTTTCCTAAAAAGACCCACATTTCCTTGAAAAGCTTTTGGTAAAATTGAATAAACACAACACCATAAATAAATTCAATAAATTCATGACTTTATCATATTATATAAAAAAAGTAATTTGAAAAAGTCAGGACATTCATATTTGAATAGTAGTTTGTTCATAAGACTGCCACTATTTCATTCTTGAAATCTTTAAATATTTTCAGGGAAATTGGTTCTCTCTGACATAAAAGCAAAGTTGTGTTTTGCTTCACCAAATTTTATTAAAACATAAAGCCAAATCAGACCATGCCATCACACACACGTTATTCACATGGCTGCATTCCAGGATCCACATTTCAGAACTGAAATAATGGCATTGCATGTCAGCCTCTTGTTATTCAAAAGAGAATTGACTCCAAGTTCTGGCAATGAATATCTTAAAATCAGCAATTAGACTCTCCAGGAAGGGAACGGCACGGAAGGAGAAATATTAGTACTCTACTGTGTTAATTTTTGTTTAGGCAATCACTGATTTATGGCAGTGGTATGATATCTCAAATCTTAAAACAAAATATTTTAAGCTGCCACAGTCTGTCATAGCTGCATTCAGACGAAAAAGTAAAATGGGAAAGAAGGATCTCAACTTCCTCTTGGGAAGAAATACCCTGAGGGTGAAGGGGGAGCATTTCCTCACTTGCCAGGGTACCAATGAAATACAAATCCATGTAGGCTTGCTCCTTGTGCTGAATGAAGCAAACAGCTATGTTCCACTTCAGTACGCAATATTTAAAGCATCGAAGCGGGTGTAGATGGGGTGTGGAGGTGGGCAGAGAGACAACCAAAAGATGTCTCATGCTCCTAAGCAATTTTGTAAATTTAGATGACTTAATTTTCAGGTGTATCTATCTCAGTTATCACCCTCACTCTCCCCAAAATCCCATGGTACTGGTAAATTACAATTACTAGGAGCTAAAACTCGCATTGTTTCCAGAAACACTGGAAAAATGCCACATTTGGATTAGAGTAGCCACCTCAACTAAGTACCTCAAACGGTATTTAATACAGAGGGAAAGAGGAAAACACATATTCTTAATGGAAAAGCTGTAGGCCTGTAATTAATCCATGCCAAAGTTCTCCTGTACTCAAAAGAAATAGTTTAGAAAGGATGATTAAAACTTTCAGATAATATTTAATAAATGTCCAATAATAAAATCGGATGACTTCCAATCTCGTAAAACATAAGGACTGCAAAAGCTGCAGCTTCACTATACAGTGCAAAATATGCTGGAAACAGCAGCAAAGATAGGAATGATCCTCTAGCACCAAGAGGATGCAGCTGCTGGGAGGCTGCTCTCTGCTGGGATAATTTTGCCCACCAAAGAAGAGACTATTCCAAGTTAAAAAGACAACAGGGTAATTTGGACATGATGCTTTTCACAGTTCAGAAAGGAATTGGATATTGAGCATCACATTTATTAATGCTGTGAATAACAGAAGAACATTCTAATGGATGTTGCATCAGTAAGTACAGGATAAAACTTTATCTCAGTGTCTCTATCATAATAGAATGATATGTAGCATTTTACAATTAGACTAAGCATGGAGCTGAAAAGCATCATGAGTCAAATAAGCAGTTCAGCCAAAGAGCATCACACTACATGACCACCAGAGATTGAAGTCAAGCAAAAATCCGTGTCAGTATCCCACATTCTCTGTAGACCTCATTTCTTAGTATCAGTAATCTGTCATTTTATCTCTCCAAAGAGATAAGAACCACTATGAATTATATTTTTCAACATTTTCAGATTTCTGAATACTTAGTGAGGACAGAAATAGTATTAGAAGTATTATGAAGAGTTGCTGAAGTGTATTATATCTACCTGAATGTGATTCCAGTAGAATGGAACAGAAAATGAGATGCTGCATATTTTTTTTACATTGAGTTAGATCATGCCCCAAATAAAACATTCTGTATGTCATCTGGATACAAGAATAAAAAAATTCTACGTTTGTGTATTCATTCTCATAAACTTGTAAAATCTACAGGGTACAGTGTTTATTTTTCTTAACTGAGTCAATCTTCTTCTGACATGGCTGAAAGCTGAAAAATGTGTTCTAGCAGTTGGACATGGCATCTTTTTCTACAAATGTTTATCACACAGAACAAGTGACAGAAGATAATGCTTAATTTGTCATACTGTGAATTAATTGTTTTTAAAGGGAAATAGTAAGCTTACATCTCTATCTTCAGTTTTGGCTATGTTTTTTAGTTGAAGAGCTTTAGCTCTCTCTTTTAAATCACGTACCGTCTTTGCGTAGAGCAGACACAGAATTACGGATGAGGTTAATGCTGCAGTTTCTCCCAGAAGGCCTATGCATCACAGTACCCCAGTCAAGCCCATCAGATGTTTTCAACACAAATCCATAGGAAAATATTTTAAATTCTGTAAGATCTGTGTCCAGATGAAAAGTCAATAACAGCTAATGTGTTCTGGACACAGAAACGTAGCATCACCTGGGGGGATAGGAAGTATAAGTTGCTTTGGAATCTCAGATAGAGGGCCTCTCACTTTATTAAACCTGGAGTTGCGAGTGTGTAGGTGTTGGATTACACACATCAATAGGAAGAGAATGATTTCTGGAGGCACTTATGGAAAGATTTTGAATTACGGTACTTATCAGCCCCCAGGGAGCATTTTGGCAAGTTTTTGAAATGCACTCACGAATTCCTTGTGCTTTTTGGAGTCAGCTACAATGACTGAACTATAGAGGCTGGAATGAATCTTTGCTGTTTCATCACATGTGCTTTCCAGCGCAAAAGCAGAGCTTCTCAGAACAACAACATGTGCTCCCTGCAGAGCATGAGTCCTTGCTGTCAGTGGCTGACACATCTCATGGCCTGTAACAATGCTTCTTCAGTAACAGTAACTCTGGGGTGTCCTTGGTTACACTTATATCATTGCAAGGAATCAAAAGGTTTTACACCACCAGTATTTCATTCTGTTGCCTTGGGTGGCATCTGAATTCAATATTATCTGGGCTGAAACAAGATGCAAACAATTAAGATGTGAAGAATGTATTCAAGCAGAAAAGATCGCGTTCTGAGAAATAACTGTCAAGCAAAAATACAAGGACTGGCAAATTATTTTCTAAAGATAAGGAGAGGGATTCTCCGTCTCTAGACATTCTCAGGACAGATTAGACAAACATCTGTCAGAAATGATTTAGCTGCAGTTATGCTGCCTCAGGGTTAGGAACTAAATGATATCCGGAGACCCTTCTCAGTATCATTTCCTATTACACTCCCTCTGTAGGCAAACACGTACATTTGAGGCAGATAAGGTCCCTGGAGAGAACCAGCAGCTCACCATTCAAGTAAGAAACAAGAGGAACTATTTCTGTTTGTTCTGTGGTGTCTCTTTAGAGCTATGCTGTAGCTGGTCTTAGCAGGCAAAAAGAAGGTTCCTTCTGTCTCACAATTTAGAAAAATATTTCATCACTAAGCTCTCAAAAGAAGGTCCATGTATCTACTGAAGACATTGGTTCAGTAATTCTGTCTCAATGTTTCATAACCAGAAGCTTTCTTCAGGATTGGCTGATAATTAATTACAAGAAAAATAATGTGAAGTTCAAATACAATGCAGATACTGCTCATACAATAAAGATACACTAGTTGGAGAGTGTGTCAAATTCTAGAATAGCACACGCTCTAGAATAGTAACTGTTGAATTGAATATTAATCACAAAAGCTCTGTCATCTTCCAACAACAGAGGTTATGTGTGGAGCTTTGTAGATTAAATTCCAGTCCTTGATAAATCCAAATTTATACATTTCTGTGTTTTGTAAGTGAAAATGCCACAAGATTTCTTTGCTGATCAAACTAAATTTAAGGTCCAGTACAATGTTTTCACTTGGCAAGTGTATCTTGATAGGAAACTTCTATTGACAGTACAAATTAAAATTTGTTGCGCGTTCTCTTAAGCAGACAATCCATAGAAAAGAGTATCTGACTGCACCATCCAAAGTCAAAAATAAAAGCTATCAAATTCTAAATTCTACTTCTTATGCTTCAGTTTTATATAAAATGTCAGAAAAGAAAGCAGCAACCAAAGTCATCTCAGAATTCTAACTTATAAAGATGTGTCTTAACTTCATTATTAAAAGCAATGAAAAATAGTTTGACTAATATTTCAGCAATATACCATTAAGGTAATGTCATCAAACCAGTGGTTGGTTTAAACTTTACTGGAGTAACTCTAAACTTTCGCACTTTCAGCTAAAACTGTAAAGAGCAAAATCATTGACAAAACAAGGTACTGGCATTGCCTAACTAGCTGCTGCTTAATCCAAACAAAGCAGAATCCAGGGCCAAGAGCAAAGGGGCACCAAACTTTGACAGTCGCAGGAAGAATTGTTTGCCTCCGAACATAGATTTTGGCACATCTTTTTTTTGTTGTGAAGCTGCCTGGAACTAGCTATAGAAAGCTACTAAAAGCAAGATAACTTGCTGCAGAGAAGTCTAGGTTGCTGTAATCTATCCCAGGGTACTTTTCTGTATTTTAAATTAATAGTTCTTTGAATTACATGTAAAGCAAGTAGACATATGGCCAGAACAATGAAACAATTTTTTTCACATATTTGAGAGTGAGTTTCATTTAGTTCATGTACCTCCACGAGTTTAGTCGTGCAATACACAATTTCCCTTGCTCCTAGCTAGTCATCTCTCTAAATGAAATGTAAACATACCTGAAGCGATACTGCAGGGAGAAGGAAACAAGTCTCCCTCCCTCATTTGTAATTGTTGACTTAGGAGAAAGAGACTGAAAATGTGCATAAAACCATAATTTTAGGAAGCATATTCGCACAGGACCAGAAGTTTTTGGTAATATTGTACTATATGTGCACAGCACAGCCAGTTGTTGTGTGTTTTTAAAATATTGCATGAGTTTTCAAGATAAGGATTTGTTCAGAGAATTCTTCCACTGCATACTATTCCAACAGAAATTGCTTCATTTTAATAATTTCTGTGTATACAATTTCTTCCCCCTTTCTCTGTCAGCCACACCTACAAATCCTAGAGCTGGACTCAAGTAGCAAGAAGTCAGTCTTTCAGATCTGTAAAATGATGAAGTTACTTGTTACAAGCAGTACAGAAAGGAACCTATTTGTATTATTGTGTTATTCAAATGAATATAGATACACTAAGATTGCTTTTCAGATTATTCAGAAAAAGTATCAAGGGCACAAAGGTAAAGGAAGCTGCAGAAGCTCATCTGACAATAAAAACTCTTTTATTGGCATCTGAAAGAAAGACAGCTGCTTATTAGAGAAGCAACATGCATTTTTATGTACTGAGATACGTTTGCATACTTCTCATTAACAAGTACTGTTGAGAATTCTATGTCCCTACATCATTGCATTAGTAAATGCTTCTAAAAAACTAAGATGTAAACATATGGCTAAGAAAAATGTATCTGTTTATCATGGCTCTTTTTCCATCGAAAAGCAGTAACTGAGTAGCATCAGCAATGACTCATGAAGTACCTTTCTGAAAAGCACTAAATCTACTCTGTTTCATACAACTACAAAGAAGCACAGTTCTACATAGCTTACACTGAACTTCCTGTGATTACTTTGAAGTGCCTAGTACAGAGTCAAAAACAAAAGAAATCCCCACCTTGATACTTTGGCCTGACTAGAGCATTAAGAAGAGCTCGAACAGCTGACTCTCAATTCAGCTAGGCATCGTGGAGGCAGTTTATTCCGTAAGCAACTGACAAATGGAAACTGCTTCCTATAGCCAGAAAAGGTCAAACAGAAAATGAGTAAGGCTTCCCACAGCCCAAAGGTGAAAACAAGTTTATCACACATGCCTTCTGTATGGCCTTCCCAGCTGCTGTTTATACTCCCCAGCCTCCTAAGTCCAGCTGCTTGTCGAGTATTAAGTGCATCTCTGCTCCTCCTTGGAGTTCCCCTGACTTGCTACGCTTCATTGCCAGCTTGTTCACAGTCAGGGTACCAGGTGGCTGCTTCTTCTCTACAATGCCAGCAGTGGCTGCTGGGCTGAGTGCTAGTATCAGCCAAAACTGCTTGCCATAATCTTTAGAGGGAGACATGCCAACCACGAGTGTTAAAAAATCATGAGATCATGGCAAAATCATGAGAACCAAACCAAAAAAAATTACGTGGGATTTTCTGTATGTGGTAGTGTGAAAATAAAGTTTTCCATGGTTTTATCCTTTACTTTTCAGCTTAGAAAGTCTCCCAGAAAAATATCACTGTTCTGCATAGTACAAAGAAGAATAATATCTCAAAACTCCAAGACCTTGCAGCTTTTACAACTGGGACCACTCAAGACTCAAGCCATCCTACTACATTTTGAGACAATTGCATACATTTCACACTTGCTAAATTATCAGTCATTCTAATTAGTATTGATGGTACCCAGTATATCTGTTACTGAAAACTTTTTTTTCCCTGTGAAGATCAGAAGCAGGATTCATGTTCTGCCTTCCTGCATAAAGTTTGTCTTGCGTTTCTTCACATGCAATCAACACATAAAACCAGAAACATCCTTGACCAAATCTCTCTGCACTACCAAGCCAAAATTGTCTTCAAGTTCCTAGACATGCAAGAACATGTAACAATGCACTAATAAAGGTTTGGGCTGACTTGCTGGAAAGCAGCTCTGTGGAGAAGGACCTGGGAGTCCTGTGGACAAGTTAGCCATGAGCCAGCGGTGTGTGGTCAGCAAAGACATCAAGGTAGGTTATATCCCCCTTCTACTCTGCCCTGGTGAGGCCCCATATAGATCACTGTGTCCGGTTCTGAGCTCCCCAACACAAGAAAGACAAGGAACTACAGGGGAGAGTCCATTGGAGCATCATGAAGATGATGAGGGACTGGAGCACCTCTTTTATGAGCAGAGGCTGAGAGACCTGGGTCTGTTTTGCCTGGAGAACAGAAGACTGAGAGGGAGGGGATCTTATCGATTCTTATAAATATCTAAAGGGTAGGTGTCATAGGACCTGACTGTTTTCAGTGGTGCCCAGAGACAGGACAAGGCGCGGCAGGCACAAACTGGAGCATGGGAAGTTCCATCTGAACATGAGGAAAATCTACTTTACTTTGAGGGTGACAGAGCACTGGAACAGGCTGCCCAGAGAGGTTGTGGAATCTCCTTCTCTAGAGATATTCAAAACTTGCCTGGGTGCCTTTCTATGCAACCTGCTGTAGGTGGCTCTGCTTTAGCAGAGGCGTTGGACTAGATGATCTTCAGAGGTCCCTTCCAACTCTGACCATTCTGTGATTCTGTGATTCTGTGATTCTATGATTCTGTGCTGCCAAATTCTAATTTCTTTCCCAACTTATTGTGGGCAACCAGTTCCACTTAAGTCAATGAATTTTTTCTCCCCAGGGATTAAATATGGTCATATTTTCACTCAGTAATGACATGAAGCAGAAAGAATGGAGCTTAAGAATGGAGTTCAGTGAAGCAACTGGAAACTGGAAGATCAAAAAAAACAAACCTACTTTACATTTTCCAGTTGTGTCGAGGAAAATATGAAATGCAGACCAATAAGGAAGAATAAAACACGTGAAAAGGACATATCGGTTTCAGAAGAATGCTTTACTAATTACAACTAACTAGATATAACTAAATATAGTATATCAGTGACAATATGCTCTCCTATATGCAAATGAGTCTCCAAGTAAATTGCAAATACACAGAGCATAACAGGTTTTCTTTATGGATGACAAATTGATGAAGTCCCATCCTGAAATGAACTTCAAGGGACTATTTCCATGGAGTTCCAGTATGCTAAATGTTTTACATATAGGAATTCTACACTATGATGATACATATAGCAAGCAAGTTACCTTCCATTTTATGTGCTCATAACTCAGAGCATACACATTCTGTGTATTTAGCACTGTATGTTCGTGAGACAGCAAAAAAGTTCACACTAGGATATATTCATGACAGACAATTACATTTTATTTCTTAAACAAATAGATGGTTTGTTATACTGTAATTTTTAATAGGTGCAAGCAATTTCATTATATCATTATGTCTAAGATACAGGAACCAAGTGTACATAATTGAAGACAAAGGAGATTGAAAACACTCTTGACAGAATTAACAAGTAAATGATATCAGTAAATGCAACTGCCACATCCCTTCATTTGATGTCTCTGCAAAAGCATCTTCTAAAGTTCCAAGCACACAGCATACACCAGTTAGCTCGTTTAAACAGCAAATTTGTTTCAGTAATCCATACGGGTAACTAATGCTTTATCATATATATGAAAATCCTTTAAGTGCTTTATTTTTGCATGCATGCTCCATTCCTTATTGATATGTTCCCCTTTTAACAGAGTCTTTATTTGTTTTAAAGATCAAAGTAGATAAACTCAATGCAAAGCTATGCAGCATGGGCAACACCTGTTTCTGTCACCCCCCTCTCCATACCCTTTCACTCGCTTTCCCTTCTGACCTCTCTCTGCAGGTGACCATGAGTGAACAGCTAGTTCTCTGTGAGACCTGAATGGGACATACACATTGGCAGATGTGGGTGAATACTTTAATGTTTATTAATCTAAAAAAGAGTAAAGATTACAAAAATATAAGGAGTAGAAAACCTTAGACAAGTTAAAATACATAAAATCTCTAGGTAAAGTTGATTTTAGTCAGGCAGAGTTTATTTTATCAAATGTCAATCCAAAATAACAGGGGTATAAGCTAAACAAAAACATTATAGCAAGTTTATACTAAAAGGCGGCAGTTACCCTTCTTTCCTAAGGCCACTGTACCACAGGAAATAATCTGATTCAGTGCATTACAGCATCCATATATCAGAGAGGTTCCACTTGTGTACTGCTGATACTAGAAAAATAACTTTATTTAAAATTATTATGTATAAACTAAAGCAAATTTTTATGTATAGTTTTCATCACCATAACTTTGTTTTAATTAAATTGTTCTTCAACAATCCCACTGTTTTCACAAAGCTGTGAAATCAAACAGAAAAACACAGAAATTAGGTCTAAAATTTAATAGGATAAAAGGAAAAATTAATTCTTCATCTTGTATGTATTTCATAAAAGTTGCCCATTATGCCAAATTCACAGTTAAATACGGAACATTGATCAGTACTTTGATGAACCCTCATTCAGTTTATTTAAAAGATGTTCAGAAGCAAATCACAGCTTCTTTAGTCACGTTATTTGTTCCAATTATTAAGTGTTTTGGAGGGTTTTTCTGCTGCTTCATTTTCAATAGTAGTAACAGATTACATAAAAATGACCGGTGTTTCAAAAAGCATCAAATATAACAGGCTACTGCGATGAATCAGATAAGCTGAAATACAAATGTCTCCATTTCTGAATGTGTTCAAGTTGAAAACCTTCCCCAAAGCAAAATGGAAATGTAGCTTTTAGAAATATTTACATAAGCATGTTGAAATAGATTATTTCACAAATGTTTCTGACTGTAACACAGCTTGCCTTCCCCCTTCCTCCACTCATTGGAGTTGTAATGCTGCAATTGGACCTATTACACGGATCCAGTTAGAGAATCAGGGTTATAAAGGACAAATAAACACCCCAATCATATTTAATTACATAGCTGAATACATAAAGGTTTGTGTATTACCACAGAAACCTTTACCTTGCTTTTTCTAAACACTAAAGGAAATCAGGCACAGCAACTTTGCATTTATTCACTCCTTTTGAATACACAAATATGCAACCCCTCTTTGGGAGAGTAAAGAACCTTGGCAGGAACAAACTATTCCCATTATCTCCAGCTAATCAATTAAATACAATCAGAACGAGATCTTTAAGTTTCACTTTGCCAGGTAATAAGCCTTGATTTTGTATTGCATACTGTACAGAGTACAACGGAGAACAGTACATAGCAAGAAACACTCTGTGAAAGCCTTGGGAAACCTTAGCAACAGTTCTTACCCTTTATTAAGCTTATATGTATTTTTTTGTCTTTTATTCTTGATGTTTAATAACTGTTTTTCTTGGAGGCACTTCATTTAGCAGAGATTCAAGCATTGTCACCGTTTGATCTTTAAGTAACAAATTTGTCTTAAGGGGGGGGAAAGAAAAGCAAATATGTATAAGTCTGTTTCATTTGCAAAATCTTCTCGTGACCTTTGTCCACAAAAGCTTCAGAGACTGCAATGGTCTTAGCTGCAGAAGGAAATGGAATGCCAGCAAGAAAATATATTCCATGCTACCTCATATCCATTACAGAATTCCTGACTGATGAGAAATGATTTCAGCAAGATCAAATCAACTTTCAGCTGACATGAGATAGAGTAAAATCAAGGTGGAAATGCAAGACATAAAGGACACCCTGAAGAGGTGAAGGGACTCGGTGTACTTGTCTCAGTACCCCAGTAAAACAGATCTCTAGCTGACCTCCAAGTTCCCTTTGTTTCTGCGTGTACTTCAGAGAACAAATAATTTGGGCTAGACTCTCACTTTTATATAGCTGAAGGCAGGTGGATGAGTCATAAACTGACAGATTGATTTCTCAAAAATAAAAGGGAATAACAATAATTAAAAAGTAGTTATTACAAGCCGGAAGCCACCATTGACTTACTTGGGTAAAATAACTGAAAAACTACAACTACAGCCATTTTAAATTTAGATAAATAAGATAAATAAGACCCATAAATACAGATAGCCATTAGGATTGGGACCCAGACTCAGTGACATGTTTCAGAAACATTAACTGGTGGTTTCTTATAGCTTTGCTGTCAGTTATCATATTTTATCATCCCACTTAACAGGTTAGGGAAATAAGACATGGAGAAAATAAGCATTCCCCAGTTCCTGCTGTAACACTCACAATGGCACTACGCATTGCCAAACAACATTTAATGAAAATGAACAGAAGTCATGTACCAAAGATCAACCCTCCTCTCTTCTCCCTCTCCCTTGTCTCCACTTTCAAGGATTTTCTCTCTGACAACGTCAAGACAGTCACCATAATTATGTCACAAAATCTTAACCTTTCCCAGTACTGAGTTTTCCTTCTCTAATTTTAATTCCTTTTCATGATGAAAGAGGAATTTCTACAGTTTTGGCTTAGAATAAATCTCAGCCTTGTAAAACACATTTACAGCAATAGGATAATAAGGTGTGTTATTTTTTTATTAGAGCTTAGACAATATTGGGCAAAGGAAAAAAAACCAGATTTTTTTTCATAGATCCTTCACCTTCTGGTCATTTTTGCACCCTGTAATGACAGTAAGCATTGTACATTTGTTCTGGTTTCTGCAGCAATCTGGCCCCTCTGCTCAATCAGTCAGTCAGCTGTGGAGCCAAAAGCCGTTCAAGGCCTTACTTAATGCAAGGGGATGTATTCCTTGTTTGATGCCCCCTGGGTCTTGCACTTTGCAGGGTCATTTGCGTTGAAACAAATTGAGTGACAAGCAGGTGTAGAACATGACCAATGTGCTTTGGTAGTACTTTAGGGTTCCTCTTTGAGCACTACTGTAAACAACTACACAAGGCACTGCTGAAAGATGACTGGGTTTGATAGCTCTTGAAAAATGTTGAGACAATTAAATGAAATAAAAAGCACACATAGCTTTGTAGCAAGATCTTCTTTGCCCATAGTGAAAGCACTCAGCTAGCATGGCAAACAAAGGAACGTATGGCATAAATGGATGAGACCATTAATTTGGTCCGCAGCTCTTTCTAATGTTCTGTAATATGAAGGACATATGAAATAGCCAGTTCCTCCCGACTGGAAAGCCTGGACAGCGGTCTCCTAGTAAAATAGCTCATTGATACATCCACCTAAGGCCAGATGCAGTTCCATAGGATGACTGCACCTCACAGTTTTCATAGGGTTACAGTAACTTGTCTTTACTAAAACCCTACAGGTAGTGCTTTCTGAGCATATTTTGATTTAAAGGCCAGCTGAATCAGTCTCAGGTTACCACTGTCAGATTCAGATATCCTCCACAGGTCCTCCTGATTCAATCAGCATAAACATCGGGCAGCCATGGGGCTGAGCAACAACACAGGACTGAATTATCTGAGTAAAAATAGTCTTTTTACTCAAGAGATTTTGCAGTGAGTTGAGGTCTCAGTTCAGTGTATGCCTGCACAAAGACCTACATTTAGGTTGGCTTTATTCAACAAATGTTTTGGAAGAGCCAAGTGGAAAAGGGGATGGATTAATCTGATATTATCAAAACCAAATCAAGTGATTTATTTAAAGTTCCTTCATCAACATGCAGCTAATTAGGCAGCATTTCCATTAAAAAAGTTACAGTTCTTTGCTATAATGGCTATCCTTGTTAACTGGATGTCAGTAAAAGCTTATAGTTAAAAACTGAAATTATAGCTTATAGTTTAGTTTATTCTCTGAAATTCTTTAATATTAGAGGAGGTTTATTATTTTTATTGTCCTTTTAGACTGATCTTTTAACAGTACAATATTAAACAACCTATGTTTCTACACAGACAACCTGCTTTGTGATTCAAATAAAATTTCTTGTATCAATATATATAGCCTTTTATATCATTATGCAGCTAGTGGAGTATTTTTATTGTGATGTACATAAATCTGTGTATGTTAATATTCCTATTTTGGTACAAAATTCTAATAAAGCTTAGTACAGATTTTTAGTGAAGAGTATAGATGATTATCTGTTGAACTTATCTGTCTATCTAGCCAGAGTGGTTTATAGAAGACATAGAATTCTGCTGAATTGAAAAATTAAGGACTGCCAATAGTATATTCCTGAAGGTTTACAACTCCATTTGTAAATGTTTTTTGAATTAAAAAAAAATCTTCTAAAACCAAAATATTGATATCACTGTTATTATATACACTGTGGTTCAATAGTGGAGATTCACATAGATAAAATTAGTATGAACATACGCTGTGCTTTGAAATCTACAGACTTCTATGACTTTCTAGAGTGCAATAAACTTCAATAGTATTTTATTAGTACCTTTGTTATGGCTAATATTAATCCAAGCTATCATCACTTATATTTCTCAGGTGTATATTTTTTTCGATCACTAAGGACAGGCATTGCTTTATTCAGAGGCACCCTGCCTTCTCAAGTAAATTAATTTTACCTTCCAAGGAATAAATTATGTTACTAAAACAACTAGGGGGAGCCTTGCAGTTTAAAATCACTTGAATAAACCTTAGCATAAAAATATGTTTACATGTACATAGAGTTAAGCACATTTTCATAACTTTGTAAGAAAACAAGCAGCATAAATGTAGACTCATAATCATGCATAGTTTTATTAATGCCTATCATGTAGTGTTCAGGAAAGCAACTACTCATTATGAGAACGAATAAGCACATTCATAGACCTTAAGACAAATATCCTGCTGTGATCATCTAGTGATCACACTGTGATCATTTGACCTCTCATGTAGCCGTACAGAGTTCACAGAATCTCCCACTATCATTTGTCATTTATAAAGCCCTATCACCTAATACTAATTACTTCAAGTACATTGCCTCTCTTAAGTTCTGCTTACAACGCTTAAGGCTCATGATTGCTAGGATATAGCATTTAATTTCCTTCATCATAGTTTGATGAGTTGAATCTTTCTTATTTTAATTACTACCCACAGATATCAAGTCATCTCTGAGGTTCATAGTTGAATGCCTCTAGGTAAGGCGAAGTCCTAACAGGGTTTACCAGACACTGGGTAATTTTTTATCATCTTCAGAAATCTGTCAAGGAATTCCAATATTTCCTAATTGCAAGATTAAAAACCCACATTTTTTTACTGATACGATTTGGAATAATTTGCCACTTAACTTTTTAGGCATTCAAGGAATAGTCTACGCTTTTTTATTACAGCATTATGCACAGAGCTCACACTGAGATGATCTTCTATGATCATCCTCAATCCATTAGGTCATTGCTTTTCAGGACAAAGCTTCATTATTCTGCACCAGAGACAGGTACTTTTCTCTGGTGCCACATATATTTCACTTGGTTCAAATATATTTCATCTGGTTATAATAAAGTGCATTTTACTGGAATGAGGCCATTATACCAGGGGATTCATATCATTTAATAACTTCAGCTTGTCCTTCCCACCAGTTATCCAAACCTATCAGACCCTAATGAGCCCCATTCATCTACATCTTCCCATTAGAAACTCTAGTTTTTGACTCAGTGAGCCAGCTTTTAATTTACCAAATGTGTGCCCTGATAATTCTCTATGCCATTTTTAAGTTACAGTGTCATTTTTTTATTACATTAAGTGCCCTTGGGAATGCAAGTTTACTATAACAAATCGAGATGCAGAAAAATATATCCTTAGGTTTGGAGGCTGTACTGAAAACAGCTTTCTGCACTGAAAAAAAAAAAAAAAAAAGTGAGGTTTTTACCTTACTGGAATGGAAAATTCCCTCCTCCGAAATATTTAGTTTAATGCAATCTTTTACAAGATGAAACCAAATATTAGTCAGTAGAAACAAAGTGACATGAACTAAAGCCTTTATAGTATAAGGAAATAATGGCAGCTTTAGATTTAAGCACTTCCATTATAAAAACAGGAATCTTGAGTCTAGTTCAAACTTTCACCTCCCTTCACCATCCAACAGTCATCTAACTTGTGGTAGAAATAATGGCAATCTCTGCATTTGTTTCGCTCTATAGAAATAATTAAATCCAAGAGGGCAAATTTCCATGCTTGGAAACGTTTTTCTCTCATTTTCAGACTTAGAAAGTAGTTATATGAAATGGTGTAGCTTCAGCTATAGGTTTTACAAGACATCCAGCCAAGACAGCCCAGCAGGTCTGTAGAAATTCTTTTTAGAGGAAGACGATCCTGACTGGTAGCTCAGTTCTGAAGTGGACATAAAACTGTCTCAAGATAAAATATCTAGCTAAGCAATGGTAGGGAGAAGGAAACACTATATATTTTCTTTAACATATGAAAGTGTGCATTGGAGAAACCTGAAAAATGACTCATACCATAAGCAGATAAAAGCTTCATGATGCTCCCTAGAAAGGTTACACGAGATGGGGAGATCTGACTTTTTTTTTACTCCAATTGATATTAGCACTCTTGTGATATTAAATGAAAGATGCTAGTAATTTCCTCCAAAAGATTCATTAATCTGGAATGAAAATCCCCCAGAAGTTCTACCCAGATGCAGTTTTGAGACAAAATCCTGCATATTTATAGTGAAGCTACTATTCATTGGGAAAAAATTCCAATTACAAATATTATGTTCTTATTCACCAGACATGTAATTGACTAATACGTTTAAACAATGCCTCATAACTACCATGCTCCCTAGAGAAACCAAAACTAGCTTTCCCCATAACTCATACCCACTGAAAGAGATCTTTCCAGCATTGCTACGCTCCATCAGAACAGAATACAAATACAAACAGCTGAATTTGACTGACATAAACCAAATTTGTTTGTGCTAATGTCATAAAGGTTGCAATCAACAGTTGCTGCTCTAAGCTCGATTCTGTCACTCTTATACAGAGTATAAGACTGACTCTAGCAAAAGGAAAATTTAACAGCAAAAACATATTCCTGCATTTAACTCCTCCTTATTATAAACTCTGATAAAGCAGTTTTCCAAATCTAAGGAACATTCATTTCCATAATTAAGAAAGACTAACTGCTTACTCATTTGAATTTGCTTAGTGTAAGGAATTTTACCCACGTAAAAATAGTGTGCCACTTAGAATTTTACTGGAACACGCTGGAATTTCTTGATTTAAAAAAAAAAAAAGTCTTTCATTCTTGGGTCTTTTTCTTAGGTGGACGTTTGCGCAGAATGGGAAAATGGTTTTCTTCAACACCTGTTGAAGTCATCAGCGGAATGCGTTTGACTGCAGAGTTTCAAGACCAGTACGAGAATGAATGAAGTGGAAATAATACAACCAGCTCAGATTTATCAGCAGTAAGCCTTCCACTGCAAACTTAGAAAAAAGTTTGCAGATGTGTTAGTGGCAAAACATTTAAGTTTCTTGCCACAGGTCAGTATGCGAGAGTTCAAGCTTTGCCCCAGATCAGCTGAGCTAGAAATGAGCATCTAGTGCTCCTGTTGGCAAGCTGGAGTGAACTGATAGCAGCCACACCACTAACTGCGCCATTGGCTACAGAAACTGATATGCTTTAAGTGGATTAGGAGGAAGGAATGTATATACTCTGTCCTGGTTTAAGCTGGGATAGGGTTAACATCCTTCCTAGTAACTGCTATAGTGTTATGGTTTGAATTTAGAATGAGAATAATGTTGATAGCACACTGATTCAACTTCTCACACTGGCCTGTCAAAGAGATGGCGGGGGATGCACAAGGAGCTGGGAGGGTACAGAGACAGGAGAGCTGACTCGAACTGGCCAAAGCGGTATATGATGCCGTATAACATCATACTGAGTATATAAATTAGGGGAAGCTGGCTAGGAAAACCATGGCTTGAGAACTCACTGGGCATCAGTCAGCAGGTGGTGAGCAATTGTGCTGTTCATTGCTTCTTTTGTATATTCTCTCAGCATTATAATTATAATTATTATTATTCTCTTCCTCACCTATAAAACTGTTTTTATCTCCATCCACAAGTTTTACCTTTTTTTTTTCCAATTCTCTCTCCCATCCAAGTGTAGAGCAAGTGAGCAAACAGCTGCGTGGTTGTTTTAGCTGCCTGACAGGTTAAACCACAACATACACATATGTATATATTTAACATGGATTAACTGAGTAGCAAGTTCGCCAAGAGTCTACATTATTCACCTATCATGTACATCTGCCAAATGGACTGACTGCAGGTAAGGATCCTTTGCTTCCAAAGCTGTGTGAAATATGGGGGAATGTGCTGTGCAGGTTACTTTTTTAGTAAGGCATGCAACAAAGCAGACTTGGGCTTTTAGGAAGCAAGTGCAAGTCAGGACTATACTTAGTAGGTCAAATTATACCAAAAGGTTGTCTTTGTCTTTTCAAGGTTCCTGGAATCTAGTGATGCATTAGAAATTTCCAATTAGTAGTATTTGTAGGACCTGTTCTCAAGGCAAAATCCAAGCTGACTCTTGCTAGTTCCCCCAGAGGCTGAATTTTTTCTCCTAAAAGGTGGCTAAGAAATGTTCTGGTGGTTGTAGGTACAGCTCTTCTGTTTCCTTGTATCAGTACCCCACCAAGAAGAAAATTATTTTCATCAACTCAAAGAACTGTCACCAAACTGAAGTACTGTAGAAGTGGTAAATATTTTCTCCTGATCCCTCTTTTTTCCCACAAACGGTCTCTATGCACGCTCTGAAAACTCTCTGCATAGGATCATCACACAAGCAAACAACTACAGGTAGTAATAGGGAACTGTTTTCAGAACGACAGCTGAGGAGGAAAACACACAAGGCCCTGTCTACAGGTGTTTTAATGATACTAAAATCAAAAAAGAACCATAAACCCTTGGTTTTGGATAACATTGCCCTGGCCATTTTCAATCCTCTTTGCTCAGCGTGTACAGAGTACCAAAGGCAGAAGAGATTTAGCTACTAAATGACAGTACTTTTTTAAAAAGCATGTTTTGATTCCCATCTTTTTAATAACAAAATTTACATTACAAAAGCAAATAATTATACACTTGTGTCTCTCTGACATGTGGCCACAAACTCAGTTAAGCACTTAAGCAATTAAAACTTAATAAAGAGAAAGGAGAGGATATGCAAAAAAAAAAAAATCAACAACTTCTTCTTAGAAATGTTTATTTTTCCTTGTTTAGCGTAACAGATATTTTAAGGTATAATCATCACTCTTTCATATAACTTTGATTTCCAATTTTGTCATAATTGGTGTGAAGCTTTAAATATTATTGGCTTCCAGTTCTCTTTACGTCTTGTTGATAAAGATAGATTTTTAAAATGTTGTCAGAGAGCCTGAAGTCTGATTTACAAGAACTGAGAATCTAGATCACATTTCCATAAGACGTGTGCTGCCATATCTGTTTTGCAAATGATGTTTGTTGGGAGATGTTGAGAAGCCAAAGTGACCCAATTCTGTTCAGCTATCACTGGCTTTGAAAGCAGCCTCTTTAAACGCCTACGTGTGACTACATTTGAAACTGTTACCCCCACACTTCTTCATTCATTTCCTGGCAGAATGCTAACCAAAAGGTATTAATTTAAAATAACTCAAGATGACTCACAGAAGTCACTTTTTGTGTTGTTAGTTTTCCCACTACCAAAAACTGGCTTTACACCTGGCTGCTATTAACACAAAGTAGTCAAAGAATGTGGTAAATATTATCCTCATATAATTTATTAAAAGCTGAGTCAAAGAACAGGTGTTGCTATTGTAAAGATTAATTTTGCAGCTCTTCTTCTCCGACTCATAAATTATGAGCTCCTGGGCCCCTTCAACACTAAATCACACACGCAACATCCACACAGATTTATTAACTTTAGGGTGAAAAATTACATGTAATCCTGCCAGCTGCTGTGCCTTCAAGCACTGGCATCAGTAAGCAGGCCAAGTCCCTCTCTGACACTCCACTTTACGACTGGGAATTGTCAGCTTCTCCATGTCAGCAGTGGCAGTTCTGCACTGTCAGTTTGCCAATGACACTAGCGTATAACCTCAGATGGGAATGATAATATTATTATTTTTAATAATATTTATCATTATTAGATTTCAGACACAGGAAGTATTGCTTCGTTCAAACATTTTTGTTCTACCAGTTCAGGTATATTAGTAGAAAGACTGACCTTAAAAAGACTGCACCTTATAAAAGGTGCAGCAGTTAACTACACAGGCTTACAAGTATTCTCAAAACAGCTGCAAATTCCTCCTTGCTACAGAAACTATAACTTACAGCTACCTTTTTTCCCTTCTCTGTTCTCTGTGCCATCACAGCCAGGAAAAACAATTGTTAGTTAGGCAACTATCAACTCTGTCATTGGTGGTAGGATCAAAAATTCTATCTATCATTTACTACTACCTCACACTGGGCAGTGTGATTCTTGGAAACTTACAGCACAGGGGTTTGGATGTTCATAAGTCCTCACAGCCGTGCAATTCAGGTGCAGCAGCTATAAAAGAACCATGGTGTGCATCTGGTGTGTCCTGAAACAGTGTCCCTGATCAAACAATTAGCACCAAGTGTATGTGTGCACAGTGCTAACAATGTTCGTGTGACTGTAAATTTATTAGAGAAAATATAAATGAAAATTCACATGTACAGAGAGGACAGGTACCAGGCTCTGCCTTCAGCCACCTGTGTTGAGCTTCAGCCTGAAGACAAATGAGAGTTTCAGGTACAAGTCAAACTGGACTTACCAGCTTTAGACTAAAATCACCTGGAAACATAGAATTTCATTTTAACACTGCACTAGTGTAAAGAAACTAGCACATGGTTTTCAGTATCTGACTATGTAAACTGAAATTTTGTAGTCAAACTCTTTATCTGGCATGATTATTATTAACCACTAGTCTCGTGCACAACTATTCCATTCTGTGAAGAAACCAGCTTTTTAAATCTTAATTCTGCAAGTTTAAAGCAGTTTTAGTAGACTGTATTAAGTTTTCTAAACATGCTGATTAAATTGTCTCTTCTTTTTAAGTATATCACCTAAAATATATTAGGAAACAGTTTGCATATCCACCATTGCAGATCACAAAGCTACTATAAGTTTAAAAAGAAAACACAAAAGATTTAATATTTTGAGCAAGATTATTTACAGGCGCCTTGTAGGCAGATACAACTTGCTACAGTTTGAATGTACTGCAAATTATAGCACGTCAGTTGTTGTTACTTGTTCTGTCATTTACGTTACGATCCTGCTGACCTTTACTTTCATGATTAGACAACTGCTTCAAAGAGTGCAGGATATTAAGAATTACTTGTGTAATTAAGAACTTTTTTTTTCATACACAAGAATTCAAAAGAATGCAGGCAAAATAGAGATTATGGAGTCACAGCCCAGAGGAAGCAGGTTCTCTTGCCTTTCAGAGCTACTGGTGTTTTGCTTGTTGTTTTTTTTGCGTGTCAATACATATTTACTAAACATGCTATCTATTTCAGCTTCATGCTACTTCACTGTAACAGCTACCTTAACACATCAGAACAAACTGTTTCACTTAGCAAAGTAAAGGTCTGTGATCATTTTCCCTATGTTCAGCGACTGCAGGAAAGTTTATGCAAAGCACTTCCACGAAGTTCAGCCTTTAAACAAATGAGTAATTGGTACTTATGAGAAAAGCTCCTATGAGCAGGCATGGCATCTTCATGGCATCTGATGATACAAAGAAGGTAAGTTAAAAGTTTGAGGGGTTTTGACATATTATCTGGTCCTAACAAAGATACTTACATTTGTCTTGGTCAGCTTCTACTCCTTCACTTTCTGTGTCACTCGGCAATATCCAAGGTTGATGAGCGAGCTGAAGCTGTTGTAAGAATTCATCCTGTCACAAACAGATCTATTTTAGATAATATGACAGCGAATGGTTCTATATAAATGCAGACTGTAGCAAACACTCCAGCCTCAATTAATTAGAGAGGAGAAAGCCTTTAATTAAAAAATTCGTGCTGTGAAATAAAACCAGATTGTATGCAATATCCCAGCTCCCTAGAGATTTTTTATTGAATTCTCATTCATCTATTCTAAAAAAATAAGAGGTCTCTAGCTAGCTATCTGCTATAGCTACAGATATACATCCTCATCTTAGAAATGCAGTGACACAGAAAAATATCTCAATGAAGACATTCCGTGTCCCTGAAGTTTTTGGAATATGCCTAGACATGTCATGCACACCTTGCTTAAGTAAGGCTTTGACTTTTCAGAACTTTCACTGTCTCCAGTCTAGTGAAAACAAGGACCTGCAACTTGATTTAGAACCTACAGTTTTATTGGAGAAGAAAAAAGCCCAGGATGGAAAACAGATACAGAAATTTCTGTTTCCAAGATATCCTAAACATCTAAGCATCAAAATACAAATGTTTTACAGTTAAAAATCCATATGTAGCTGAATATATGCTTTATAAAATCTTTTACATTTGCCTCCTTTTTAATATAATGTATGTATGTATATACAAAGATTTTTCCATACACACACACGCACACATGCATATGTATGTCAGATTACACACACACAGACATATAAAATACTTTTACAGGCTCCTTTGCAATATTCAAAGTGAGAGACAGGACTGGAAGGCATAGCTTTATTTTCAAAAGCAGTTCAAACATGCAAGTCCAGTCTCTAAAATAGAACTTGGCCAGATACCATAAAGTTACTGGCCAGATTCTTACAAGCACCTGAAAGAAAAGGCAAGTAATAGCCCTCTCCCCTTTTACACCAGCTGAAACCCAGGATCTATATATTCAAAGTTAAATTGCATTGCATAGCGCAACAACACAATTTTTGTTAGGCTATCTGGTTTAAAAATAGAAACCAGCCTTATTTAAATCAATTCTTGGAAACCAAATGCTGTTCAATTGAGAACTAATTCATTGGGAGTAAATTATTAATTCTGTTACTGTTAGTAATCTATTAAAAAATCCACAAAGCCTGCTGCGGTGGTCCAACACTAAGCTCAGGAAGAAACCTCAGGCTTTATGCAGGTATTGCCATTTCAAATGTGTGCAGTGTTTGTGAAGGATGCTGACTATAGCATTGCATTGGGCACAATGTTTTGGTTCATAGAACAGGATTCTTACAGTAGGAGCAAGTGGCGGCTCTGACACCGAGCAGCATACTTTTTAATGTTCCAAAAAACGCAGAGCAAAAGAACTGAGCCAGGCAGCAGGACAGAATGGAAGCATCTAACCAAAAAGAGTCCTCTTGACATTGAGCTGTGTCCTGTACTCCATTAACTAGGAAGAGAATTTGTATTAACTTTGTATTCAAATAAGCTGAAACTTCCTGCTGTTGACAGTGACAGACCAATAAAGATTACTGCATACCACTTTAAACTATCTGGATAAATAAAGTGATTGTAAAATTCCAAATGTTCAGAAAATGAAATAGCAAAGGACTCATTAGTATTTTCACCTCAACAGCTATTAATAACTGTCATAGAATTGTGTCATTTTAACAGAATCCATCCTAAAGATAAGCAGATTTCAACATTCTTTCGCCAATGTATACAAAACACCAAAGAATAAGGTAAATACGTAAAAGTGCCTCTGCCAAAGGATTTGGAACCATGATTTACTAGTTTTATAGAGATAATAAAACTGTTTCTCTAGGTAGCATTTTTTTGCTATAAATCAATTCAGCCTTGAACAGAGCTGATAATAAAACACATCTGTTAGAACTTTGTAATATTATGTGTGTCAAGAGGCAGAAACTCATCTACAATATCTCAGATCGTTGTCTTGAGCACTAAAAAACCCTAAACCATTCTTAACAGCTCATACATTAAGTATTTGCCAAATTATTTAAGATTTGTGTTATAACAACATTAAACCACCCTGAGATTTACGTAAAACTTTACTAAAACTTAAGACCTCTGAATTGTATTTATCAGTAAAATTTTTGTATTTTAGATTTGTTATGTTACTCTGAAACATTACAAACTAGGAAGCATCCATAAGGTATTGAGAGATATGTTGAAATTCCTCATAAATAAATTAATAAGTGACAGCACACACATTGTAAATCCATGAAGATTATGAATTTTTTAATTCAAGCTCCTTATGCTAAAACATGTTCCTGGTACCCAGTAACCGCATACTTTTCAACTGACATATTCTCATCAAATATGTATCAGCTTTGTTCTGGTTAATTCCATTAACACGACATAAGAGTAAGGAAACAAAACTACTTGCAAAATTTATCATAGTATCTTCTACAGGACTGGCAATGTCACCACAGTGTATTTGCAGCTAGTGGAATTTACCGGCTCACTCATAAGTCTAACAAGAATAAAGGCAATTTCCCTTCTTTTATTTTACTGTTTTTATACAGAAAAAGGATACAAAACCTACAGTGAAAGCTGTAAAATAATTTACAGCATCAGTCTTGAGTTTTGTGTGTTTGTGATCTGTAAAAGTACAAAGAAAGACAGCACTTGTTCTTCTACAACCCTAGGCCACCTTTCACTTTTAAAAATTTGTATCAATGGTCAGAGTGAGGCTGTGACACAAGAAGAAGATAAAATCACTTGGCCCCAAACAGGGGAAAACCTCTAACATGGCAAAAAATGTCACTGAACAAAGATGCTTCCTGGGTAAGTTCTGCCTAAAGCCACCTCTTTAAGAGATCAGGAACTTTAGTTGGCAAAGACAGCTTAAAAGAGCTCCCAAAGTTGCCAGTATAACACTCCAAACACAAGGTTGGGAGCAGCAGATTGGCCAGACCTCTGTCAGCTACTTTTCCACATCCAAGGGTCTTTAGATCTTGAGAGAGGAAGGTCTTCGGTATGAACGTGTCATATTTGCAGCTTCCCCCTTAGAAGCAAAGCCAGTTCCAAGATGAGTTTCCATTATGTCAAAGGTCAATTGTGCGTGTCAGGAAAGGATAAATAGGGTTTAAGCTGGGTCACTAGCAGCCAACATAGTATTGTATCCAGTAAGCAGAGAAAGAAAAGAATTTGTCACTTCTAGAAGGGATTATAGCAGAGGATAAGATCTGCATAGAAATGCTGAGATTTAATACCAACTTTATAGTGGGCTTGCCGGATGAAACTGGACGTGCTATTCTAACTGTAAAACAGCGTAATATTGCTTATTTCTTAAAGTATTTGAGACATATATACATATATTAAACATATATCAGGACAATTATTGTAAGACCTATCAGGAAAGATTGGAACTTGGCAAACAGAAGTAACAGGTCACAGAAAATTAAATGGGACTCATAGTTATTATACCTCTAACTACAAAAAGGCTGTGGAAGAAAGTGTTTTTAATTGCCTGCCTTGTTACCAGAGAGACCAGAAGTGATGGACAGACTGGATGTCCCTTGGTGGAGATGCAGTGCTCATTATATAGCACTTTCAGAAGTCTATACAACAATTCTAGCTGGCATCACATGACTATGTATCAGTTAAGAACAGGACTGCTTGAAAAAAAAGAAAGAAAAAGAGGAGTGAAGCATTTAGTAGGAAACAACGAAATCCTTCATTTCCTCTGAACATTTTTAGTTAAACATTAATTTCAATTGTCATTTTCTAATATGTGAGAGATTTCCAACACTCAAACACACCTGCCCCTCCAAACAGGAGACAAAGGGGTTTTGTTTGTCAAAAAAGAAATTTGTTACAATTACATATTTTTTCCATTGAAAACTTCTGGTTTGAAAACATATCAACTGTCAGTGAAGTTGGTTTCAATAGAACTGTAGTCACCTTGATGTCTTTAAGCTGGATATCCAATTCTAGGTGAAGTAGTAGCTCGAGTGATGGGACTAGTGCACTGCCATTCAAGCACCAAAATAAGCATTATTTTCCACCCCAAAATTTAATTGTGATTTCCTCCCCAAATTCTTTAGAGTTTTCTGTGCCTCATTTCCTTTCTTTCATAATAATGGAGGCCATATGCTTAATTGCAAGATCATATGAAGCATCAAATCTCTAATTTTCCTACAAGCATCTCCAAGCAATATTATTATAAATAACATTTTTTTTAAAAAAAAAACCCACCTCATTAGACTGATAATACATTGTGCCAAGTATCATACCCAACAGATTTTTTTAAAACCATTGATACTTTCCAGAAACATTTATCTATACGTGTGACATTTTTTCAGTCTTGGAAAAAGCTCTCCAGGCTTTGACAAATGAATTACAAAGAGACTGGTAATAAATGATGGAAACCTACTTATTCCACCACTAAAAAATTGGTAATCTAGACATATAGGTAGTTCTCAAATCAGTATAGAAGGACTGGCATTTCCTGAGGAAAAAACTCGCTCTTGTAAGGCATGTATCTGAGATAGACAGCAGAGCTGTTCTTTCACAGGTGCTTTTGTTTCCACTGCCTATACACTAAAGTTATCTTTAAGGCAGCTAAGGTTAGCACAGGAGAATCCCACTCAAAATTTACAAGGTATGTCAAGATTTTGTTTTGTTTTGTTTTAGACAAAGACTAATCGTATAAAAGCCATTAATATGGGACAGAAAGTGTTTATGCTCTGAATCAGCCTAGTTAATAAGCATATAGTACTGGACTGATTCAACAATGCTGAAGATTTTCTCATTGCAGTTCAGTTTTGTATTTGGAAAAATGTGTCCATTCAGCAATGCCAAAATAATCACTCCAATGTGTCCAAAAAAAAAAAAAAAAAAAAAAAAAAGCAGACCAAGGAAATATTATGCATTGCCAGGACAGCAGGAAAAAAAAAAAATACCCTGGAATCATAGATGTAAGATAAAGCTGTGTTTCATATTCCAGAAGAACGTATCTATTAGAAACTGTAACGCTAATAAAACTCCTATGCATCATGCAGGCAAACCCTACAGAGCTTATAAAAAATCTGGGGGGCACGAATGTTTCTGTTTGATTTCTGTAATAATCCTGACATTCTCTAATCAGTAGCTCTCAAAGCTGAGCAGCATTTCCTTGCTAATTTTCTCATCATTATATTTCAAGTTCTTTTCAGAGTAGTAAGTAACATTAGGTATGCTGATGTTAATTCAACATAAAACACAATCTAGTCTTCATGTTATCGTAGCTCTTAAACATAGCAAAAACATTAAATTGAAAATCTTACTTCTGATAAACTGCTTCTCTGAGTAGTGACAGTTCCAACAATGTCTCCACTCATTTGTACAGAGAGCCCTGAAGCAGCACTGTGGGTCCTCCCCATTTGGCTCTTAGATGTCAAAGATCTGCTTCTTTGCATACTAATGATGCCTTCCCTGTTTCCTTGGTTGCTAGGAGTAAGAGGCTGGGACAGCAAGCTATTTGGGGTCACAGGTCTGCTCCCTGGAGTTGATGGAGTTGGTGGCCTGTTGGTTTGTGTGCCAGGCGTTGGGGGTCTACTGTTTGCAATGCTGGACACCTGCGTTCTGCTGCTAGTGGGCAGCAGTGGTGATTTGTTTCCTGGGAGCTGAACGTTCTTCCCCATCTGAGTCAGCACCTGGGGCCTCGGATTTTGGCCCTGTGTAGCTTGAAGATTGCCTTGATGGTCAGGCATAACTAAACTATGATGTTGGATATTGGGGCTTCTTGAGAGCCTTGCTTCTTCCCATAGCGCTAGGTCCTTCTCAATATCTGTGCACAGACATACAAACAAAAAAGAAAAGAAAGAAATAAATTTAGTTTCTGTTTCTCTGGTTTACAGCTCTTACTAATTTTCTCCAATGGAAGTGACAGCCAGAAGCTGTGCAGAGAAAATATATGAAAATACACTCACCTTTAAAATATAAGGCACCAGAATTGGCAGTTCAAATGTTTGACAAACATTTCTACAAAGTTTTTTACATTCAATTTACTGCAAACGCAGCTGTCCCAAAGAATAAAAAAATATTACCACTTCATTGAAAGTCAATACAACCTATAAAAATCCCTCTCATTTCTTCAAAGTTATTTCTCTGTGGCTTTTTCTCAGTTTTTCATTAGCATCAAACCAAAATGGAGCAGTGAGCCAAACTTGCCATCCTCGGCTGCAGTGAAAGGCAACCCAAAACTGGTTCAAGCGGAGACTTTTGCTCCCAGTCTCGCTGTCTACTGCCCAACCAAAACTCAGGGGGAAATAACCCTTGAACTCTGGTACATCTGGATCTGTGATCCTGCTTGAATCTGAATTTTGTGCTCTAGCCTGCCTTAAGTGCCACAACAGGTGACAGGGTCACCAACATGTAGAATTCAAGCAGAAAAGGTGGCCACCATTTGGTTGTCCAGTTCCTCCCCGTCCCCCAGAGCCATAAGAAATAAAGTCATAGTAAATACCAGAATTTAATTATGACTTAGGATTTTTTTAAGTCCTCTGTCAACGTCATTTAAAGGGAAACAAAATGCAAACAACAGAGCAACACAATTTTACTTTCATATCATATGAGCTGATTCTTCAAGGAGATGTGTGTAGATACCATAATTTTTAGTTCCTGTTCCATTCCAAGCAAAAACATCAGCTGCAACAGCCCTTAGACAGAAACACAGTAGCCGTAATTTTGTCTACAGAGGATACAGCTCCCAAGCCTCTCACACCAGTATTATTGGTAGGATAAATGTCCAAATTCTTTTAGAGAATCCCACTGAAAGTGGCAAGTTCTCTACCTCACTGTGAATTACTTGAAAGAAGGGTCAGATGCATCTCATTTCTCCTTCCACCTTACATATACAGTCTTTATGTTCCAGTTCTGCACACTTTTCATAGTTGGCCCATGAAAAGCAGCTTTCACCCTATGACAAATAGTACTACTGCACACAAGTTAACAGACTTCACTTAGCCAGATTTCTCATGAACAACGTGGGGTTTTCCTGCAAAGCAATCTATTCTCAAGTTAAAGGTCCACTGCACCCTTTTCTAAAGACTACTTAACTGTAGGTGAAGCATCAACCCCTCTTTATTGCTTAAGTCTTGGTGAAATGTGAAAACAAAAAAAGTATGTTATTAATCTGTCAGACTGCAGTATATTTAACACAGTTTAATTACCGTTTAATTACTGTATTTACTGTAATTACGGTAAAGTTAATTACATCTACAAACACAACAATCATTGTGCTGTTTCTCTTCAATGATAAAAAGGGATGTCTGAAGTTTTTATCCACTCTCATCAGCATATGAGATGAGATAATTTTTTTCCTATGTCTAAAGTATTGGCAAAGCTGGATGGGTGAGTGCTGCTAGGCATTTACATATGATCCCTTGCTACCATACATACCAGCCAGGTGTTTTTCCATGGTCTGAAGTTCTTTTGCTGCTAAGGAGTCCTTTAAGAGTTTCTGCCTTGATGAACCTCCAGGTCTGACACCCGTGTCATCCAGGGTCCAAACTGCTTGTGACTTATACACAAAAAAAAGAAAAGGGAATATTTTTAATCTTATTTCACATTTACACATGCAACAGTTAAAAAATTGATATCCTCATTTAGAATAGTCAGTCTGGTGCCTTCTATGTAGAACACATAACATTTTATGCAAGATATTATGAAATATCATGTCTTACTTTTTGTAACATAAATAGTAGGTATTACATAAAATTAACAGTTCTAAAGTAATTCAAATATACACCTTTACACAAGCTCTTGCTCCACTTTGAGACATGATAATAGGACAAATTCTTCAATTATTTACATTCTGTGCAGTTCCAGTTACTTAGTGGGGGTTGTACTTACTTCAAATTGCCACAACATTTGGCACTGTATCTCTGCGAAAAAGCACTTCTAGGAATATCACAGAATTTCCTCACCAAAATTACCAGTGCTATATTATCACTGCAAGAAATATTCCTTTCAGGAACAGCAACTAAATCAGCAGGGCAATGTAGCGGTTTAGATGGGATGCTAACAAACAGACCACCTCCCCAGACAATCTGTCTTTAATCTGTCAGCATCCATAGTATGTTCAAGGACATAAGGAGAGCTAGTAACCATGGTTTTTTTGGTACTATAAAAATAATAAACCTTCTTAGAGCTCTGTTGCAATATTGGCAGCCACCTCTAATCCCCACCTTCCACATTACGGACTGTTCTACTTGAAATGACACGTAATTGAAATTACAAGCTTTTTGCTTCCCATGGCAGTCAGCCAGCACATTTTAGGCTACACATTATGCTGGAAAAATGGTAGTTTGAGTTGACTTACATACAGGTTTTTCTGTTTATGAGCAAAAGGGAAGGAGGAAGTATGAAGGCACCTGGGAATCACAGTTGTTTCAGTTTCTGAAATGCAACCAGAATACTTTTTTTCTAAGTTTCAGTCCTGTTTTATTTACTGTTATTTGGACTAACATTTTTTAATTTGTCATGCTCAAGAAATCAAAATTTTAGGCAGGTACAAACAAGGCATTCACTGGGTTTTTTTCAAATGTATATATATATTTTTAAGTCCAGCAAAGTATTTCAATTTAAAATAAAATTTTAGAGGATTACATGTTTTTCAATGGGTATTTTCACTCTAGAAGACATCTGCCCTGGTGTCTGCCCCATGAAAGGTCTCCTTGGAAGCACTAACCGCATGCTGAGCTCAATGCTCGCCAATGGGCCTGATGAACTGAACCTATGGGGAGCAGGAGCCGTTCTGGAAGCAGTCCTTACCCCTGGGAGTCCGGGCAAGGAGATGGGGCAGCCCCCACCCCACATCACAGTGGTCAGACAGGAACCTGAGGGGCTCAAGTTTTACAATATGCAACATGATATCAGCAAAAATAAAAATACCAGCAGTAAGAAGTGAAAAAAAAAAAAAAAGAAAGAAAATTTAAGTGCTTCAGATGATCTCCAAACTAAGAACTTTAAAGGTAAAAAATAATTATTTTGCAGTTTCAGATACAAAATGCTATGTCTATTTTATGGAATTCGTTTTACATCAGAGAGGTCTCAACCAAAGAGGTTCAAGGTATGTAATTCAAACTATTTGTTTGTATAAATTGCAAGAAATGCCACTTATTTCCCCAAGAACCTTCATATTAACTTCTCCAATCCAATATTGCTAATTGTAATAAGAATTATAACTGCACATTTGCAGGTGTTTTTTTATTAGCTGTGAAAGGATTGTACTAATCTAATATCTGTTGTCAGTGTTTTTATAGAAGATGTAAAATTTAAAGTTAAATTTTAAAATTTTTACTTTATGTGCCTGAATTTCCATATACCGACAAAAGTTAACTTTGATTTGAAAACTTTTGTATCTGAACACACTAATTTTGTGTGTATAATATACAAATATATATGTAAATATGGCCTCCATAATTCATACTACCTCACTGGCATACTGCTGTTGTTCCTGATGCTGCAATGGAACCTTAAAATTATTTATTTTAATGACTAACCTGCTAAATGCTGAACTGTGACCCCAATGCAGCAAATAACTTATAGACTTAGTTAAATACTGAAGTTTAGGTGATTTAGAACTCTCAATTATTATACTCAGATTTGGAGAAGTAATTAAGTTACTTCTCAGCATTGTTTCCAGGGAAAATGGTGGGAAAAGGTAAGAAAATTTCTAACAATTGCAATTTAAATCCTGTATCACCAGAATACAGCTGAATTCAACATACATTGATAGCAAGAATTAAAAGCTTAATTTTTCCTTGCGCATGAAGCCTCAAGTTACTTCACAAATTGAATTATCATTAAGGGATTTCTGTATTTATCACAGAAAATCCATGTGTGTATTTCTTCTAGGAAAGCAAATGAAAAGTTCCAAAGCAGTATGGAAAACAGGAGAAAATTTATATAAAACAAAACACCTTTATAAAACAATTCATTAGAGTATTTTTCCCAGAGTAATAAAGAGAAAAAACCCAAGGCAAATTAATGCAGAAATGCCTTTCACACTTTGAGAACTTTTTTTTCCCACAGTTTTTGTTACACTTGGATTGTTTTGCCCTGCATGGATAATTTGCAAAGAAAAATACACCTTTTTATGGGCACATGCAAGGCAAGATGATTGAATAAAAAGATTCATATAAAACAATAAGCATGAGTGCTGTTAGATCCAGGTGGTAGAAACAGCAACTCGGACGGAAGGCAAAGGGTACTCATTGTGAATTGCCCACTGCATGTGCCTGCTTTCTTTCTTTCTTTCTTTCTTTCTTTCTTTCTTTCTTTCTTTCTTTCTTTCTTTTTCTTTTCTTTCTTTCTTTCTTTCTTTCTTTCTTTCTTTCTTTCTTTCTTTCTTTCTTTCTTTCTTTCTTTCTTTCTTTTCCTTCCTTCCTTCCTTCCTCCTTCCTTCCTTCCTTCCTTTCCTTTCTTCTTTCATTCCTTCCTTCTTTCCTTCTTTCTTTTCTGTCACCTTAAATTTAGTAACTTCCCTTGAAACCTTTCTTTTCCATTTCTGTCAGAATTCCAGTCCACCTAATTTTTTCCTAATAACACTTCAGTGATTTCTTAAAGCTTGCTAGCCACATATTTATATAACGCACTTACAGAAACATAAAGTAAAATAGTACTCTGAGTTCACCACGCTGCAAAATTCACAAGAAAAATCTTTGCGTTTTGCCTAGCACATTTTGTTACATTAAATAATTTTCAGAAAATGAGCCCTGAAATAAACTAGGATCTCTAAGGACATTTTGAATTCTTGCTTCTACTCTGAATCCTTGCAAAACACTTGGGAAGAGTGCTGATTCCTCTAAATACTTCAGACTCTTTCTTGCTAGCAGTACTGATTTATTCACTCAGCATGCCTTGTTTGGGATTGTGCAACACTGACAATGTAAGTTCTCAGTTTTTCAAATATCAACTCTCTTTGTGAAAAATAAAAGTACGGTAAAGATTTTTTTAAAAAAGGTTTAAGGGAAAAAGGTTTAGTTATATAAACTTCCAGATTCTTCAGAAACAGAACAGTAAACTTATATAGTGTTACAAGAAAATCATAATATAACTATGGTATAAATTACATAAACCATGTTGTAGACATAGATTTTGCCTCTCTCTTATAAGTACTGGCATCCAGAACGCTTTAGTCTCCACATGGAAGATCTTGCATGTGGATTTATACACAGGACATGGAAAAAAGAATCCACACAACTCTCTTCTAAAGAACCTTATGCATAATTCTTGCTGCTTTCTCCCACAATTTTTCTCAAAACACTTGTCCTTTGAAGTATGAGATGCTTCTAAAGAAAATTTGTCAAATATACATGAGTTGAGAGAAATTTAAGAAAATTATCCTTTTAACTAGAAACAGACTTTACCCTATTGGAATGTAGTGCCAGTATTAAACGTGGCACACCTCAAACAATATCCGCATCTGAATAAAGGTCATGAACCAATTTTTCCAGTCTGATCAACATCATATTTATTCTGTTCTTCCCCCATCTCTTATCTCATATCTCATAGTTCATAATACCTGAAAACTGTTCCAAGTCATGAGAATGCATTTTGGTATCAATTATGAAGTAAGTTTACAGGTGTATTTCATACTGGTTTTAAGAATTTGTGAGAATCCATTGCATGAATGCATTTATCTTCACATCCTTCCTATAAGAAACCTCAGCTTTACTTCTATATTTTCTATGAAAAGATTGTCAATGAATAGGTTTCATTGGAAGTTATTAGGCGACCATGAAATAGATCTCTGTTCCTTAAGAGCTCTAAAAGGCAACAACAGTTTGATCATTTTTTGAGGATGTACGGCTGCAGCAAACATAGCGTTGGATAGCTGAATTTTATTCTGAATTACAAGCTGTTATAAAGAGATAAAAATACATAATCAGCTAGCTAAACACTATTTAAGCAAGAACTTTAAGATAAAAAAACACACACAAAAGCAAATAAAATAACAGTTACTGCTTTATGGCTCCTCAGTAACTTAGGCAAAGGAATTTTCCAACAGCTTAGGAAAATGAAGCTAGTTGCCTTTGCTCTAGGAAGAGGTTGGGTGGGTGGAAGAATCGCTTCAACCGCTCTTCTTGCTTTCTCTTCGCAGCACTAGTACTTTGCAGTACTAGAGTAGCCAGTGTGGTTTATAGAGATTCAGCCCAGGCCACCTTGTTGCCTCTGAAGCCTTTGGCTCCAAGCAACCTTACCTATGCCTAAAACTAGCACAGCCTAAATGATACATGTGCATATTGTTTGTCCATTTGTAAGTATGTACACACAGAGCATATGTCTAAAAAAACTCAGTTGAAGGCTGTACATTTCTGTAGCAAGATTTTGCTAATAAACATAATGCTCTTTTGTGTTCATTGTATCTTTTCTGTGTAATTCAATTTATTTGTTGCTCTTTCCCTATGCCATGTCTGCAGAACTGATAAACCAAAGCAGGTTGCTGCAGGTCCAAACCAAGATTAAAAACGTTAGTTCAGAAATGCTGCGAAATTTATTGTACCTGTGTGTTCACTAGTACAAAGCAGAAAGGCGATCTGGGAAAGAAGTTCAAAGCAACAGCAACTGCAGTTTTGCTCCTTACTCCTTTTGCCCAATATCTGCAAATGCTCTGTGAGGTTCTTGCACTCCAAATTCTGAAAGAGCTTTAGGAATTGACCTGCAACTCCATATGTGCCAACTGATTTGATAACTGAGGTCAGATATGCCATATGTTCAGTTTTATTTAGCTTTATTAGTAGTATGTAATCAGCTGCCTGAAAGACTGCAGGATCAGTCAGTACTGTCATTTTTCTTTTTTCTTTAATATTGCTCTTTTTTTCTCAGGTAATAAAAGCTGACTCCTGCTTTTCATTTACTTTATTAACACTAAAGTGTCCTGTAAACCAGTACTGCTATGGTTGAACAGGAGTTAATGTGTTCTCTAACAGCTGTCCAAAACTTCGCATTAAAGAATTGCTGTCAAGCTACATGCCTTAGAAAAAAAGGAATATAACCTTTAACCTACATTAAAATTTCTGATGCAGTACAACTAGTGCCAAAATTCGGATTATATAACTTTCAATAAAATTATTTTGTTGCTTATGTTTTCTGCAAACTGCAAAGATTTTCTCGAATTTCAGAATAAAAGAACTGATGAGAATATTACGAAAAATAATACTGCATCCTTTTAAAAAAATATATAAATTAGCCACACATTTAAATGGACACATTTTGTTTATTAGTTTCCAACCAAATGTTAACAAAAAGCTAAATTATAGTTAAGATAGTATAATTTCAAATTTCATACTGAAATTTAGTTTGAATAATTTTCTTCTACTAGTTTTGTAAAACTGAATATTATCTGGTGAAATGGATATTTGACTAACATTTAAGAATCTACACAGTATAAAATGACTGCATTTTCAATGACAGCTACACATGTAAGTCCAACAACATGTGGTTTTGTATGAGATTATAGTAATTTATTTCAAAATATCACACTTCCTAGGATGAAAAAAATTTAACAGTCTGCGAAGTAAATTTTATTTCTCTCTAGGATGACAGTGCTGGCAAGCATAACTTATCTTTACGCAAACCCTAATTTTTATCAAACTATTTAAAAAAAATTACAGGATTATCCGTGAGGGAAGATACTTACAGATCCTGCCACTTGAGAGGTACTATGAAATTCATCAATATCTTCTGTAAGTGTTTCAGCCCCGGGTACTTGAGCTATTGCAAAGAGGTAGAAGAGAAGTAAATGTCTCCAATTAAGTAATCATTAGTCACTTTGAAAAACAAAATGGCTATAAATTAACTGCTGGGAAGGTTAATGTGACTTCCGTAAATGCATTGCTTTTCAGTTACACTTCAATGGATTTTAATTTATGTCTGATTTTAATTTATATCTGATTTTATGTCTGATTTTATTTTATAAGCTTAATACAATGCAGAATAGTCTTTCTAACATGATTAGAGTGACAAACAAGCTTCCTTCAGCTGCCAAGGTGTCTTGTAGGTTATTTATTATTTTTACTATTAAATCTAAACACTATTTGTATTTTATACAAGTGAGTAGCGGATCTTCAGCTTTAGTAAAATCAATAACATGAAATTTAGTTACTTGTTAAACTAATTGAGCTACAGTTAACACCCTTGAAGTAAGTGTTGGTCACTTTAGGCAATATTTAAGAGCCACGTGAGCTATAATTTTTTCCCATACTGCCACATTCGTAAAAGAACATGACTTTGTGAGTAGTCTAGAAGTCTTTGACACACACATAATGGCTTAAAACAGAGCTTATGTACCTATGTCAAGAAAGCAATTCCCCAGTAACATACTATGCAGTTTCACTGCCTGATATTCTCCTAGGCACTCAGATACTATTCACAAGCAGCCTAAGAAAACAAGATGCCCTGATCTCTCTTAGGTTCTGTGGTTATTCAGACACTTATCAGGGAGGTCCTTATGTTTCCACAGTACCCTGATTTGTTAAACATCTCAAACTATGCTCACTATAAAGACAGAATTATATTCAAGTATGGCAACTATGGTTACAACATTCATTGCAAACACAACTGAAAGTGGAGGAAGAAGAGGAAGTAAAGATGCATGATTATGGTCAAAGACTGCTCAGGAATTGGGAGATGATGTCACATTTTTGCCACTGCCATATCTAGTTCTCAACCCTAATTCCCACATCCAAATGCGTTTTGAACTTTCTACTACATTGGCACTTTAAAGGAAAGAAAAGAATGTAGAGGCTACATATCCTGTTCTTTTCAAGTTTCCTCCAGTAGAAATTTTCTAGTTTCTATGGGATAGAAACAGGAGCTGGCTAACTGCAAATAATAAAAAACAGTGACTCTTGTTTGACAGGAAATTAACTACTTATGTGAAAATTGTTTAGTAAAATTTATTTAGCAAATTAAATATTATGTATCACAGCATAATCTGTAGATCTAATAACACAATAGAATGGGAAAGATGCATGTACACATTGTGGCATAGTACAATATAATCGATAATGTTCGGTCCAATTATATTATTCCAGGTAGAATAACAAAAGAAACAAGTCTTTGCCCACACCTCAGAAATATGTGGAGTTGCAGACAACACTGCAAATTAATTCACTTTACAAACAGCTTTTCTCGGACAATTTGAAGAGTGGATTAGAAGTTTAGAATGCTACACTTTGCATTTATCCTATATGAAGTTTACTCCCTAAGAAATTATTGTATTTTAAGTCTCCTTCTACAAGAATGCACTGACTACAAAGATCTTATTTGCAATAATGTCTTCTTCTGCTGCCCTATATCATGGTTTTCACTCAAAGGGTAAAGTACTTATCAGCAAAACAAGCTGAAACAAGTGAGACAAGGTCCTATGGCACTTATAGGAAACCAGAATTAAACAAACTCTTACGCTTTATTGATACTATTTTTAATATCCCATTTTTTTAAAAAATGCACGTTAGTAGATGACCTCTATAGTCCCCCCAGTCTGAAAAACAGACTGGACATTGACAGATGCAAATTTTTACTGGATCAGACCTCTTCAGTGTCTGTCTTTTAAAGCCTCATCCATTTCACCCATCTATCTGTACAGAACAAGAGTAAGGGTTAACGGAGAACTGATCCATGAGACAAACCTGATAGGTTTGGCACCTACAGGAGAAGCTTGCTGCGAGGTCACTGAAGCTGCTGCTTCTAATCAAAATCAAGAACCTACCCATTAAATTCTTCTCTTAGTTCTTTCCTGTGAAGTGGTCCAATGGGAAAGCGAAACAGTTTCGAGAGGTATATTTTAGTACAGTAAAAAGAAACTGCAGCATTAAATTGTCTTGTGTTCTTCAATCTTGAGACTTGAGTCCCATCTCTCATTTTTACTACTTAGATCAAACGCAACTCTGTCCAATTCAGCAGGATTATACTAGAAGGGAATCAGTGTAGTGGTTAATTAGAACCAGATCCAAATTGCCAGTGGAGTCAGTATAATGCCTGGTACAGCAGATGATCTTTTTACATAAGCTATTACATTGCCTACTTTAAGTGGAATTGCTTTAGTGAGGCTCATTTATCAGGGCCGTTGGATCAGACGTGCTGCCAATTACTTCTGAACCTAGTTAATCTAAAATCTGCTCCAGATCTCACAACTTAACAATTTCTCACTAACCCAGAAACAGATCATTATCTAAAGAAAGCTACCCTCAACTTTGCTGTGCATCAGCACCTTGCTTGCACGCTCTTGAGCAAATGGTTTACATCAGCAACTCTCAATGCATGGTTTTTTCTTGGTAAGGTACATAAGCAAGAGCAGAAAACAAATTCAAATAAATCCAGCAAGTGAAACTGGATAGTCATTTTTCATAATATAACACAATTTCAAGAGGACGTATCTAAAAATTTCATTCAACAAGATGTCTCAGTTATTTAGCACTTTCTAACAATATCTTTAGGAGTCTCTTTTATCACCTTCACTGACATAGTATTCATTGAAAATAAATATCAGATCCACAGAAAACAATGTATGTGTTGCATTTATAGGAAATATTGAAGGAATGGGCAGCTGCCCGAGTTCTCTGCCTGTTTGTAGTCTGTGCCGACTTGTAAAATCCAGCTGTGCTTTTTCTTTAAATCAAAATGTGTTATTAGCCAATATTTTAGGGAAAAAAATATTTGAAAGGTTGAACACTTCTGAGAGCGCCTCTTGGCAGAAATTTGGCAGTACCTCACAGCTGACCTCAGTCCTTTTACTCCAGGAGTTTTGCCATTTTCTAGCTAAATGACTAAGGAGTTCGTCTATATGCACAGACATGAGATATATGTGTTTATAACAAGTTGAATGTCATTGTCTCACCTATGCATCTTTTACTCCCTATATTTTTATTTGGCATGTTATTTTAAGGAAAATGTTCTCCATCTTCTTTATATCCATACTGACTACAGATTATCCAGAAGCATCTAAAGTGGCCCAACTTACAATGGCTATAGCGCTCTTGTGGTCCATACTCTGCAACCATGAAAGATCCAGCTTCACTTTCTGACAATTTAACCTTTTTTAATTCTAATGCCTCTGCCCCTTAATAACAGCTTACTATTTTATTGACAACTACAGTATCAGAGGATGGCATGGCGCAGTGGGCATATTTACACTTCAAGAACAAGAGTACACATAAAAAAAAAAAGAAGGAAAGCAAAGATTTATTCAAAACAAATTGTTTCAGGAACTGTAGCACTTTCCCTAAATGTATGTCTTACCCCTTTAGTTGTTTTTGCTGCAATAATCTCACGCCTGCATAACACCTTTCCTATTTGAAACAAGTCAGCACCACCTCCCTTCCTGGGGATGACTCTCATAACTGAGGAATTTTGCCCTCCTTTCACAGGGCTTGTGTGCAGTCACCAGTCTGTATCTCTCTTGCTGACAATCTTCATCAAGCTTGTAAAAACATCACGTTTTGAGATTGAGTCTCCTATTATTTTTTTTTATGAAGTTATTAATGGCAGATGGACTGAAAAACTAATGGCATGACTGTGAGGCCATGCGTTCTCACAAAACCAGTTAGAAAAAATTATCTTTAAAGACATTCTAGTTAATAATGCTGACATACAGCCATTTACAAATGAGGCAAGAGAAATGAGCAAAGCTCAGGTTGCTGTCATACCTAACAGCACACCTAGTAGCACTAAATAGCAGAGAGTAGGATAATTAAAACAAAAAATAGTTAGTTCTAATCTGTTTTGCATTAATTAATCAACACAGCTAACTTGTCTGTGGCTACTGAAGACTAAACTGCAAATCAAACCCTCCAATTAATAGGCTTGGCTGGTTCTGCCCAACATAAAAGAATGGACTGAAAGATTTATCTTCGCAGACTCTCTGTTCAGATCTCTGTTCCTTTCTGTCTCCACTCCAGTGACAGCTAAGATAAAGTTAACCTTCATCAACTTAATCTTTCATAGGAAAGGAGGGCATTCTCTGGCAAGATATCCCTTTAGGAATTGCCTTTCCCATTAGATTTCGTGTCCTGACTGCAGATTGGCTCAACATATGATTATGTTTATAAGAGGGGGAAAAGCTTCTTTAGATCTATTGTATAAACCCTTTCTTATTGTATTTCAATTCTAGTCAGTGGTGCTTGAAGAGATCAGAGGAGCATTCCTGATACTTAGTTTAAAAACAAGAGAGAAATTCTGTAACTCTTTTTATTTTTACTGTATATGACTTGAATGCTGTGGATGCACTTGTAGTTTTAAATTAAATATTTCAAAGACCATTCTTTGGCATAGAGGCCAACTGGCAATGAAAAGGCAATGTCTATTATGTTATTTTACATCCAAAATAGCGTGCTAGCATACAAACTGTCTCATAAGAATGAATCCTGGCTCAAGGCAGTTCCCAAAATATGCCTAGGAATTATTCTGGAGTGCTAATTGCCCATGACAAAAACCATATTAAGGTGTCTTCTAACAGATTTGAAGTGCAAAGATTTGAGTTCAAATGCCCCCCTCTCTGGAAGTGTTTAATATTCTTTTACAGACATAATCTCTAGTCTTAAATTCAAGATGTTGGGGTTTGGTTTGTTGGGTTTTTGAGTAGGAAGTATTTATATAACTTACCATCAGATTCTGACACTGCTGGCTCAGACATTTGAGATACCATGGAGACATCTTCTGGCCTCTCTGCCAAATTATCTCCTTGCAATCTAAATTGTGGGAAAATGGAATGAAAACATTTGAAATAATATTGCAGAGATAAGCCATAGAAAAGTGTTATCTCTGACTACATACCGTACTCACAACATTGTCCTAATTAAACGGGTAGATTTGCTGGAAAGCCAGCATCTATGGTTCAATCATATCACCCTAGACTGTCTAGTAACCAAAAGTAGCCTCTAATCAGCAGCCAACTGAACGCTAACTTAGGTATTTTGTTAGACTTAACAATGGTAGGGTTTTGTTTGTACCTTGTGCATATGAAACTGCAAGGTTTCTTCTCCACATCAAAAAATATTTTAATTGAACAGTACTGGGTGTTTGTGTCAGGGTATGGGCAGTGTGGGGGACGCAGGGCTGCCCTCGGTGAGGAAAGATTGGGGCTGCCATGTGTCGGACACAGGCAGTTCCATCTAACTCCAAAAGACCCACGGCAGGACATAGCTAAGCCCTTCAGCCAAAACGGTGGGGGAAAACATAGTTAAGGAAGAGCAAACAGTGCCACACAGGCAGAAGAGCAGGAGACTGAAAGAGTGGAAAGTGGCAGTGGTAACACCAAGGGCAAAGAAGTATGTGCTCCATGTCCTGGAGTAGATAGTGCTCATGGAGAGGGGCATGCCAGAGCTAACATCCACTGCAGCCCATGGAAGTCACGCACCAAAGCAGGTGGATATGTCCTGGAGGGACAATAGCCCATGGAGAATCCACAACAGAGCAGAATATTTTCCTGAAGGTCTACATCCTATGGGGAGAGCCCACACCGGTGCAGGGGAAAAGTGTGAGGAGGAAGGAGTGGTAGAGAGGAGCTGTTATGGAATGACCACAGCCCCCCCATTATGTGTCTCCTCTGTGCCACTCAAGGAGTAGGGAGAGGGGTCTGGGGTGAAGGACTGAAGCTGGGCCTGGGAAGGGAAAGGTGTAGGTTTCACGTTTGTGGTTTTGTTTCTAATTTACCTAAATCTATTTTTATTGGCAATAAATTCAAACTAATTTTCCCCAAGTCAAGTCTGTTTTGCCCACAATAGTAGCTGGTAAGCAATTTCCCCACTTTTATCTCAACCCACAAGCTTTTTCATCCTCTTCTCCCCCACATCATTCTCTGAAGGGAGTAGCTGAGGGGGGGAGTGGCTGAATGGGGGACTGGCCCTTAGCCAAGGTTAACCCACCACAGGGAAATACATGCAAGGATATTTCCTCCTCCTTTGTTACTTTTTAAAAGAAAAGTACGGTAATTATGGCATTCTTCTTCTTCTTCAGGCTTTCCTACTGCATCAGCTAACTGCAATGCCTTGACAGCAATTTAAATGAGCATCTCAAGAGTCCCAGTATCCTTCTTCAGGCTCTTATGAATCTTGAGCAGGGATTCTGCTCTGAAGAAATGGTTTGTAGCTCTTAACACAACATAAGTTCAATTTACATAAAATTTATCTTCACTTGAATTTATTCACACATGAAAAGAATAAGGAAAATGCAATTCAATTTTTCAAAGCCTCTTCTACAAAGGCTCTTCTAAAGATGGTAGTCAAATCATAAAAATGCACTGAAATAAAACTTTGGGGGAAGAAATAGATGGTCTCTTAAAAAAAAATCCTTTCACACTGTATTCTCACTCTCTGCAGCTGCTTTACACTAAGCTTTGAATTAACCTTTGAAACCAAGAAGAACCCCTACATCCACGCTACCTGAATTTCACGTTTTAGGGCTCTCAGGGCTATCCAATATATTTGTATCTTAAGTCATTTATTTGTTTGTATCTTCTGAAAACCATCACACTCCACCTCCCCCGTCCCAACTACTTTGTTTCATTTCATAGCCCCTGGGACAGTTTATTTACGATGGAAAGCTCAATGCAAATTCTAATCACTCTTACCTGAGGAGGCAGTTCCACAGAACATAAAACACCTCAAGGCAACAAAGTGTAAAACTTAAAAGCTGCGAACCTAGTTTTGAAAACTACTTCTATGAATCCTATGCCTGGTGTGTAAAGCTCTAGTAACCAAGTCTTTAAAAGCCTAGCTTGTCAAACAGGGTCTTCTAAAGATGGCAGTCAAACAGAAGCAAATAACTTTGTACCATTATCATAAAGATATTCAAACAGGGAGAAAACAAATTGCAAATTAAATAGCCATGCAAAAAAAAGGAAAATCTCAAATATCACATCATGGTCCTTTGCATCAAAATTGGCCTGTCCTCCTTAATTATATACATATGAGTGCTTACTGTGAGCACATACTCAAGCTTATAAGGATATGCATAGAATCACAGGAATTGGAAGTGCTGCCATGTTGACAGTTTACTTGTGTTTAATTAAAGGAAAATTACTCCTAACCTCTCTGTTTACATTGCAGTCATTAAAAAATTATCTCTACACACAGAACTGTTTCTTCTATCCCAGCAGAATTTTCAAGATTTTATAATACATTCCTATTCTAAGCTTTCATAAATCCAGATAAGACATGAACAACTGCAATTATTCTCATCTTATTCCAGAAATTACATATATTTAAGTGGCCCGATACCTCATGAAAAATATGCTCAAAAATTCTTTTCTTTGGTCAGAAAAGCCATTGTGTATGATTCCTCTTTTTAGGAGGAAAAGCCTGCATGAACTGTGTGGGTCGATGGGTGAATAAGACATTTGACATATCTGGACTTCATTTTCACATCCAGTTTTCAACTTATTTATGTATTTATTACATATGGATTTCTATTGTAATAGATTCTCATGTGACTCAGGTCACAAAACCAATCAAAACCACTATTGTTCTCCAAAGGAATTCTGTTACTTGAACTAGCACTTCTTGTTTCAAAATATTAATACTATTCATAAGACACCTCCACTGTAAAATAAAAAATTCTTAAGCAATAGATTAGGAACAAGCATACATCTAGGAGAGCTTCTGAATGCTTCAGAAATACTTTCTAATCCGTCCCTGTCACTGCTACTTTCTTCCCTGGTTCATTCTTGCTGAATGCCTTCCAAGAAAAATGTGTTGCACCATGCTGCAAGCAGCAGTAATGTTGGAAGGCCTAAGGTATGAGATCCACTTATCTGGTCCCTGGTTCAACAAAAGCATTTTCATCTCCAACTCTTTTTCTTACAGACTAGTTATACATGAAAGTGTAAACTCCAAATAAGATTTGGTTCTTGATTGCCAGATACCAGACAGAAATTCCGTTAGCAAAAAAAAAATAAAATTATGATCAAAATGTTGTGTTGGAACTTTTCATCCACTGCTTTGGAAAAGGCAATTATAAAAAGAGTAATGTATATGAGTCATATCCCTGTTTGCAGATCTGAAAAGAGCTGAGGTTTTCCAACCTGGTAGCAAGCTTTGAAAATCTTGGCTGCTATTTCCAGTGTGTGGTCCTAATAAACAAACAAACAAACAAACAAACAAACATAAACAAAAAAGGGAGTCTAAACTTGATACATGATAGCCAACTTTTTTTCTACATATATTCTGTTTATATTGTTAACTCTTCCTTAGAGGTTTTTTGTTTTAGTTTTAGTTACATTCAACCAGCTCCATGTTGGAGCTTCAAGAACTACAAAACCAAATAGCCACCAGGCAAATATTTCAATTTCCTTTGACCCAAAAATGCATTTTGTAGGACTTGTTCCAAGAAAACTACCAAGGACTTCAGGACTAAAGATGTGCTAAGTTCTACATAAAGCATCATACCGGGTCTATTGCTACAAACAAGCTTGTGGGTGTGTGAAACACAGTCATGCTGCCAGCATGATTTAGAAATTATGATACTATAAAAGTATGCAAAAGCAGGACAAAATAATTTCATTCATTTCCTTTGGATACATCACAGCGTAACAAAATCTGTATTGCCTCTTCGGCAGAAGGAAACAGCAAATAAGAAAAATAGAACTGGACTCAAGCCTTTTAGACATTTTCATTACTTAAAACATATATTGTTAGAGAACGGGGCATGTATTCATGGTTAGGATACTAAAATTTGATATTTCAATAGCAGTCACCAGGTACAAAGATTAAACTATTATTTGAATCCCAGTTGCTAAAATGACATTAAAAGGAGGCTAATTCCATGATTTACACTGCATAACCTCCCACCAATGATGCTGTGGAAATAGCTTACATAAAATCTCATTTGGACTAATATGACAACCTCCTTTTGAACATCTTCAAAACATCTTCAATATTTCCCTGGTAATTTTCACTGCCTGATAACAACTCAGAAAGCATTGCTCTGTGGTATCACAATTACCAACAGTCTTAATGAAACACTTGTAAATCCCATTGACAACAAAGGTCGAAAACGTCTCACTGACTCTGATTTCATCCTATAGACAGTGCAAGAAGCAGTACCCTAGAGAAGTATCGGATACTTTTTCCTAGTACACATCCATTTGTTACTAAAAAAAGTGAAATAAAGCAGACTAATGGCCATAAATGTTTCAATTTATTTCCATTTTTAAGCTGACAGAATGTTCCAGGGGAATTTTACAGGGACTAAATATGCAATATGCAAGTATCTGAATATGAATTTAGTGAGAGGGACTTTGTACACCGTGCAGGTGGGCTAGGGATTCAGTGCAGATCTGCATTTCCTTTCTGGTAGAGAGTGGAGTCCAGCTGGAAGGGACTGACCAAATGCCAGAAAATCTCAAGCTTCTCTTGTGCCTGGCCTTTCTGAAAGACCCATTCTAGCACTCAAAAACAGATTCTTGAGCTTTTCCGACACCAAAACTTAAAAAGGAAATGCCTTGTGGACTATATTTCTTTTCATAGCAACCTCCACATCCTCCCATCCTGTTTTCAAAGGCACAACAATATCCCTGTGGCAATCAGATCACTACTATCACGGGGAAACACTGCATCATCATCTTTCTTCTAGAATTACTTAGCAGATCAAAATAAATTGGCACAGTATGAGCAGTCATTCTGCAAGACCAGCTTTGCCTTGAGCTTTAACAGTCATCCAGCATTTGATTTGTTTCTAGATTGTGCCGTCTGTCTGAATCAGATTATAGAGTCAGATTCTTCCATGTATATGCTAAAGCAGAGTATTCTTTTAGTACTAAAGAAAGAATAAATGAATTGTAGGAATGAATATGTGCTTAAGGCTTTTTAAAGTCTGAGATTTCTATAGCAGTAACATATTTCTCATTAGATGAATTTGAAAAACTCAGAGCACTTCCCTTTTAGTTTCTGAAACGTATCAGTAAGTCCTTTTGATAAGGACTTATATAAGGAAGTTCTGTTCTCTGCAATATACCAATCTCTGATATGAAATCTACATTCTTAACACGGTTCACTCAGACGTATTTCTCAGTGATCTTTTCTTCTAACCAAACTGATGTTACTTAAGTGGACTGTGTGGTGAAACTTGTCACTACTATCTGAAAGTAAGTCCTTCCCAAAACTTGATATATTTGACAAGAAAATAAATGCGGATGGTATCCTAAGTCCAGATAAGTTAATTGCGCTTCCTTATTGTAATTGACAACATGGCAGGTCACTACAATTCCCCGGTCTTTCTGTGTGATATGTGACAGAATTAGTGGTCTTGTTTCAAAACGTCTCTGATATCCATCAATATCTAATGTGCAAGAGCTATTAAGAGGACAGCTTCTTGACATTACGGTAATTGCCGAGTTAGAAAGATGTTAGATCTCACTCAGAAGCTGAACAGACAAGATGCTGCTACAAAACAACTCAACCCAAAAAAATCAACAAGAAAAAAAAAAAAAAACCTCTAAGAGCAGGAGGTTCATAATTTTTGGACAAACTCTCTCTTAATCACCAAATAAAGAACTACAAGCAAGAATCACACAATTACTGTGTATGTGCCTGTCCTTCAAATACCGGTACACGACCACGGGACTTCTTTTTTTCTTTTTAAACATAGCAAGGTAGAGCTGGATAAATTTGCTGGATAAATTACTGATGTTCCCCACTGGTGAAGAACAACTGAAATTGAAATTCTACTTGGGAAGAAATCCTGAAAATCTCTTATTTCAAGAAAATACAAAGGTTTTGGCTGGCTTTTTATTAATCAAAACAAACTCCTCCATGGGCTCCAAGACAATAAAGGGCAATCTCCAAAGAAGAAGTGGGAAATTACATGACTGAGAAATCCAGCTCCAGTCATTCTCTCTGCTCTGCCCCGTCTCAGCTATATTTTGTTGAATCTGGATAATTTCTGTAAAACATATTGGGGTTTGTGAATCATTATTTCCTAAAGAGCACAAATTTCATTGGAAAGTTCCTGATCTGCTTTGCTGAAGACTCAGCTGACTTCTTTTAGATAAACACAGTGAGAAGTAGGGGAAAGCTCAGCAAAGAATTCTTAGACCTTTTAGCAAAAAAAAAGCAGTAAAGCTGGTTTTATGTTCACCCAAAGATCAGTGCATATTTTTAAGTCCACAACTGCAAAGAGAAGTTCTCAACAAAAACAGTGGTAGTGCCATGTTTATATTAGAATTTTAATTAAGGATTTTTTGGCTTGCTGAATCAATGATTTTGCTTATATTATTTCAAAATAGGTTAACTATGCTCTTGAAAAAATTCTAACAGTTATTAACTCACATCAAAACCTGTAATATACGTTTTGCAAGATTAATGAATATCTTGAACTTATAATAAAAGGAACTTATTAAAAGTCTAGCATGATATCGTTTCTTTGGTAACCAAAGGGAATTTCAGTCAGAGACAAGGAGGGGGATAAATTTGACTTCTTAGGTTTCCTTTCTTCCCCCTCTTTTAAATCATGTGCTTCCTTTCTGTAATTTAAAGCATTAGTCTAGATCTAAAATCTCGCTCTAATATGACTGTAATACTTAATAATAGTTTCCCTAGAACAAATCCAAAACTCCAGGAAATTATGGCAATAGAGATCAGACAACAAAAGCCTGAGAGCCCCTACATGATTTTAGGTTACACTGAGTGTTTTCTTGCACCTATCCCTAGCAACCTCAACACTATACCAGTAACAGCACTACAAAGTACATAACCATTTGTCCTGACTTACCTAACATATGGTCAGTTTATTTCATTCTTTGTTCTCAAATATAGTGATCCAAATTCCGATCTCATATACCTTGACTTACTGTCTCCACAAGTTCTGCACTCCTTTGTACTGCACTCCTTTATACTGGTGTAAAATTCAAAGCTTCTCCAGCACATAAGTATAAAGCCAGGAATTTCTGACCTACTCCATTTGTTCTACTAATGTCTTTTACAAAAATAAAAATGTTAAAAATGTGCCAGCAAAATTCTTAGTGTAGTCACAGGTACAGAGACAAAAAGATGTCAGTTTTCCAGTACAGACTACGCCAGATAATAAATACAATGGTACAGTTATATTAAATAAATATTATTAAACAATAAATAGGCAAAAGTACTCTTTTGCTGGCAAAACTCCCCATCTACCTTAAGTACATACTCTAACTTCCAAACGAAGATTAGATTATTAAGGTTTATACAAATTTTAGATCAATAACCTATAAAAGAAAAATGTCTTAGATCTACGGGGACAAACAACAGAGAATTTTGAATTTATTGAGTAAAGAGAGTGGCTGGCACCTCTCAAGTCTGAAGTAACAATGGAAAGCTCTGTGGCACATCACCTTGTTATATTAAAGAGTCAGTGTCATAGTTTCTGTTTGTACCATAGGTTAAAATACAGGAAGCATACGCACTGAAGAGGAATGAAGCATGAGGACTACAGGATTATCCTACATAACATTATCCAGGAAGGCAGTTGTTTCCAAAATTAAACTGTAAGGCTGTGTGAATAAATACAGATATTTAACAAAATTTCTGAATAAAATGTAGGAATATAAGCTTAGTGACATATTCAGCATGCTCCCCAACAGAGATTTATAACCCTTTTAAACCCATTTTTAAAAAGTGGTGCAAAGCTCTAAGGCAGGAGTATGTTGTTACTACCACCAAATTCTATTTATGTGAGATAGACACATTTTATTCTTTGATCTAAGGTACAGCAAATCTAAAATAACTGTTTTCACTGATACTATTCAAATTGCAGTCTGTTTCGTAGTTTTCACTCACTTTCTCAGTACTTCACACTAAAACACAGCAAATTATTTGAAAATTCATAAAAACTAGAGTTAAAAAAGGATTTTGGTTGGAGTCCATTCTCTTTTTCCAAACTGAAAGCATTATTTTTCAGTCACTCTTGAAGATTTTTGTGGAAAGTTTCCATGTCACCAATATGTAATTTGCAGCCATAATATTTTCAGCTGGTAAAACCAGAATACCCACTCGCTGAGCAAAACTTACACACTGGCACAGCCTGCAAAATAATCTTTTCTATGTGCTGTTTGCCTTTTCAAAATGTCTGAATGCAGGTCTTTGTGCGTTTAAATAAGTAAACTCTGCAGCTATTTCTGAGGAGAACCCAAAGTGGAAATATATTTCCCAGAGTAAGGAATCCATAAAAAGACCGAATTATCTAATCCTTTTACATGATGGGGAATTAAGCCATTCTTATGGCAATCTTTTATCTGCTGCTGGCTTCAAACCATTATCTCACAGGAGAAAAATTACAGTCTTTGTCAGCCTTTTCAGACTTAATACTCTTTCTTCCCCTGTGAACCATTATTTCTAGGACTTGTGAGAGAGTTGTGTGTGTGTCTCTGCGTGTGTGTCTTTAAAACCCATATTAAACTGTTATCCAGAGCCTCAAATTATGATCAACAAGCTTCTCCAAGCCCATGATCTCCTGGCATCCTCCCTATATCGTTTGCATCCAGAAGCGACTGTTATTGCAGATATGCATTGTAGTGTAGCACCAAACAGAAAGACTGTATGAACATTGCAATAAAGAATTAGCTTGCAAAGCACATATCAAAGAGAGCAAGGGAAAAGAAGGGAGAAAGGCTTGGGAAAGCACTTGTCTTCTTAAATTATTGAGGGGGTTAAATTTGTTTTGTAGGCAAAAAGACAAAGAGATATCTTGACAAGATCTACAAATGAAGGACAGAACGAAATGGATGTTACCCTCTATTGTATTGAGAGACAATACAATAACATTCATTTCATTTTCAAATATGATTCTACTGCTTTTATTATTACAAATCAAGATTAGTACGTTCAAAAGAACTAAAAAACACTTTAACTCTACTCTTTTTAGAATTTCTCAGTAGTATTTTTATATGTTTACAAATGAACCAACCTCCTCATAACAGTGTTATCTTTTTACAACCAGCCTGAGATAAAAAAAAGCATAACCACTGTTGAACAACAGCTCTTAGAAAAGACGTTTTAGTGGCACATCATTCATTCACAGCAACTTACACTATATTATCCCTACATAACCACAACCAGACACTAATTCCCTTTCAGTGAAGTTACACTAGGGCTTTCTCCAGATGAACTTGAGGCACTAAATTCCACATTTCCAAAACCAGTCCTATCATGAGAACAGTACATTAGTATGTATGTATAAGATGCAATTCACATGCAAATTTTATGTACCGCACATATATGTTTCAAGTCTATTGTTACTAAAGTGTACATTTATTTTTTCAAACAGAATTCTTCCATACCTTTTCTGCTGACTGACATTTATGTCAAAACCAACAACTCTACCTGACATGCACAGTCTAGGGAAATAAAAGAGCTGTTAAAACAAACTAGAGAGAAATTCTTTGTCTCTGAAATAAGTGCACAATGCAAGGACACAGACATACACTGTTCCTTTTAAGGAGATATATGCTTCATCTGAAAATACTGTTTTCTTAACACTTTACATAATTCTTGATAACAGATGATTTATTATCATGGTATTTTGTGTAACTTCTGATAGGTCTGAAATTATTGCTTGGTGGATTTAACCAGTGGGAACTTCTGGTGAAAACAAGGAGGGAAAGAAGTCTGTTCTTCTTAGGACTTCTGTCTGAGAAGTTGATATAAAACTGTTGTCATATCATTCCCTTCCCAAGACACGGTTGAGATTTTGAAAATACAGAGACCTTGACCACTGTTTTAAAACGCGTCCTTTGGGAGTTTGCAATAAAACTAGTTAACGTTTGGTATTAAAAATTATAATATCTTGTGCATTTTAGAGGTCAATGTTAGATCTATAAACTAAAAAAAAAAATTGAAATTACACAGATATTCTGTATTTTGCATATAGTAAGATGATCAAAAGAAACAAGAGTCAGTGAAAGAAAAGGCAAGCCATTGTGTTACTCTACTAACTCTTAAAAATTCATTCATGTTCTCTGTCTCTGATAGCCTTAAGATCACTAAAAATATTTTCTGGATTATTTTTTCTTTAGTGTTTTCCTATTTTTTTGAAAGAACACGTAAGTTACAAAAGTGGTACACTAATCCAGAAAAAGAAGATAAAGTGATTTATTTTAGCTGGCTTTAACACTTAGAAAATCAACAGACAACATGGAAGACACTATTGTGGTTATTTATGCATCAAAGCTGGTCAAATTAATCACTGTCCAGATTCAACTAATCCAGAAAGCTAAATGATTTTTTTTTACTAATTTTTTCTGTCATGAGTTTTTCTTATTTTTGTAATTCTTTTGTTTTTTCTACCTTACTAGGAGTTCTAAGTAGTAAAAAGAAAAATATAGGTCTTCTTCATAATTTTCTGACGTGAAAGGCAATTTTTTAGAAGCTATAAAGCATTACTATACAGTTTGAGTTGCTTGCTTGCCACTCCTAAAAGGAAAAATATGTAAATAAGTACAAGGTTTGTGAAGCTAGCACAAATACGAGGAAAATTCAACTCTCTGAAACAAGAGGTCCAATAAAAATAAGTTTACAAAAGAAAGAAAAAAAGGAAAAATGAAAAACAGTGACACAAGTCATCTGGAATGTTTAGTACTTTCTCCTCTGTAAGAATAGCCACTTAGGAATAGTACAAAGACAGAAAGCTAATATGAAATGCAAGAGAGGAAAGAAAATATTATGTATATATAATCAAAATGTTTAGCAACTTTTGAAGACATAAATTCTTAATATTCTATGTATGATCTCCACTCTGAGAATTTTCCCCTCAAAGTTGTTCCTGTACCAACCACTTTAGTTTGAAACACTTTTTTCCCTTGATACTTTGAAGTCATTTATTCCCAAATTTTAGGAATATTAACAAACCAGAAGTTTCTGCCAGACACCAAGTCATTAAGCTGGCCTTACCACTACTAGGCAGATATACAGAAACTATTCTTTATGCAAATATATGTACCAAACCACATCTATACATGTATCCATTCCCCAGCATTACATCATAGAGTCCAGAGTCCCAATAGGGGTAATATGGAGGATTTGAAAGGTTATTCTTTCTGACACATATGTATATTATTGATTAATTAGAAATATAACTTATATGACAGCATAATGTCATATTTCTTATCTTTCTGCTGCATGATTAGACAGAATCTAGCTGTTTCCTTTAAGAGATTACATATTTCAAAGGTATTTGCACATAAAAAAAAAGAGTAAAATTTTATAAAACTGACAAATAAGCAGAATACAAATCCTGTTATATTTCTGTGTAAAAGGCTACACACTAAACAAAATCAAAATCCATTTAAATGTACAAAAAGACAAATTTATCTAAAATTCACCATGGAGAATAAAACTAGCAGAGAAAAAGGGGCCACAATGATTCAAAATCAAGAGGTCAATAAAAAAAAAACAAAACCAAAACAAAATAAACAGAACCAAGTTGGGAATGTAATAAAAGATTCAGATGCAAGTCATCTGGATGCTCTGACAGAATATTCACTCTGCATTTCCACAGACCTTTAAGGACCAGCAAAGTAAGTTAAAAAATGGCAATCAAAACTACGGGTCAGGTCTAAATAGGCAATGACCAAATATATATATCTTGTTATATCAAGATTTTAGTATCAAAAATTACAATTAATTCTCCTTAAATCCAAATTTCTAGTCATATGCATCCCAGGAGCCACCATTTGTAGGTTACTCCCCGCAAAAAAAATGTAAATGAGAAAGAAAGTTAAATTTATAAAGTCAAACGAGGATTTAAAGACATCCTTTGAAGACGCATACACACCGGTCTACTCCTTAGTCTGTTAAGAATAGATATTTTTATGTTCCCAGTGATCAGTTTCTCTACCATCTAATTCCTTCACCTCTTTGTTTATATTAACTCTGCAGTTAAAAGAATTATTATAGTTCCTGTAAACAATCTGTGGCACCTTCCCGTCCACAGCTGTGGAATTAGACTTGGATTACGTGCCCGGACAAGACAGGAGAACACATCCCATTTCAAAAGACAAGTCAGTTAAATCCATGGTTTTCTGACTATTCTGAAGGAATTCAGAGCACAGCTGAATCTAAGGAAGCTCAGAAGGCTTCCTTCCTTTTCTTGAGAAAATCTTCTGGGAGCCATCATCTGTAACTGCTTTCTTATATAGCCTTATATCAGTATTTATGATCTTCCTCACAGGGGTAAATGATTTCCTTAATTTTTCCCCTTTTTGTCTGAAGTCTCAGTAGTGTTGTCTGTGGACAGTATATACAATAACATAGCTTGTTTAACAGCAGTTTTTTCTCTATTCACAGCCGTCAGCTTTTCTGCTTTTGATAGTTAAGTGAAAGCCACTTGTCAAGCTTCAGACACTATTTTCTGCACAGTTCATTATGAAATTTTCCACCAAACACTTCTTAATGACCTCAAATCTCACTAATGCTGTTACAGCTTGGCAATACTCAGATAAAGCATCTCCATACAAACTCTTACTCTGTAAGACTCTAAAATGGTAGAAGCTAGATTAACACCATATAATTCCACAAACAAACAATTAATTCCTGTTATTTTCTAGAGAGATAGATCACGGCAAATTCAGACAATAGTTCTATTCTTTCCACCATTATTCTTAAATGACAAATAATATCTGATTCCTTCATTTTTTCTTGTCTCCTCCCAAACACATTCATGGTCCTCATGGCTCTATGTCCTGAAGATCTGCTTGAAGTCCAGTGGTGTATTTCAGAGAATCTGCACGTGATTCTTAAGTCTCACATAGTGCAAGGTAGTTTATATGACTGTATCCCAACTACGCATGGAAGTGGTAGAAACTACATAGTGGAAAACTAAACTTACTAAAACATAGCAAAAACCTAGATGGTTAAAGAAATGTTAACCGGCCTTGGTAAATAAACAAACTGACTCCTCATTTGGAGGACAACACATCTTAAAGGAGTCAAAGATACAGATGATGAGCAGGGCAACAGCAGAGATTTCACAGACAAGGCAAACTGGCATGAGAATTTTTGAGTATTTTTTCCAAACTAAGTTTTCAGAGAGCACCTGTAAATGGTAGCATGCCTGAAGCATCCCATTTATTCAGTTGTTCTACATCAGCAGCTTAAGCACACAAGTTACTATCCTTGAATTGTACTCCACATCCCAATGGTGACAGTTAAAAAGCCATATTTACAGTTTTAATATAAAGATATACTTTGTTTATACCTATACATTTGCTTCCTCTAATATGTTGAAAGGCCTTGGGACATCATGCTTTTGCTGTAGTTAATCTTAAAATATTACCTAAAATACTGCATTTCAAGCCTACATTTGTATGCGACTAGTGCTTCTTCCCAACATTCTTGTTCAGGAGCCTTCAAGCTTGTGGCACAGTATGTTTTCTATAATCCCATTTCTTTTTTAATCACATGCAACCCCTTTTTTGTATTCTATTGATGTTAAGAAGAATGAATGCAGCCCTTGCGCTATTAAAAACAAAAAGCTTCTTACTTCCAGGAATGCATTGGCAAGACTCCACAAGAACAAGATTTAACTTTTGAGCATGGCAGTGGGCATACAAGGCTAATGGGTGGTCCTTACAAAAAAAAAAAAAAAGAGAGAGAGAAAAAAAGACCCCTAAAAATCATTCAATAGTACATTAATATTATCTTATACCTTCTGCCTGATTAAATTTTTGCAAAATGATTGATGTGCAAGTCACAACACTAAGGGGATACTGAAGCCTTGTTTGGCTTTTATAAACTGCCATTTAGATCTCTATTTAACCCACATGAGTTTTGCTTATTTGTGAGGGTCTCTTACGATTCCTCAGACAAAACTGAAATTCATTTGGTTTGCCTGTATGTGAGAAAGGATTCACATTTTTTTTTTGGATAATATTCTCCATTCTCTAGATCAAAAAGGATTTTTTATTATAACAATTTTTCTCCAATGATCTAAATCCAGATCAGTTGTACTAAAAGTGTCTTTGCTAATTTTCCAGACTAAACAGCAAAAAATAAACCTTCCAGACACAGAACTTCTTCAAGCCTTTTTTTTTCTTTATCCATAAACCTTGTTTTGTTCCACCTTGTGAATGATGTCACCCCTTTATTTAGATGACTTAATATGCTGCTTAACTTTCACTGTAGTCCAAGAGTGGCTATGGGAATAACATTGTTTTGCAGCTACTTTCCCATTTGAAAAACCTCTTAAAGTTGTTATCCATCTGCATTTCGCTCATCGTGTGTGAAACATCTATACAGAAAACAGTAAAGTCTCTGTTTCTTACCGCTATATTCCAGCTAAAAAACCAATTTATACTCCAGGAGAACGAACCCCTCCTTTTATTTCTCTTTTTCTCTCTTTGTTTTCGGGGTTGTTGGGTTTGTGGGGTTTTTTTTGGGGGGTGGTGGTGGGAGGAGGGGTGCTTAGTTGGTTATGGGAGGATTCTGCGGAGACATTAATCATAGGCTGTAAAATCCAACTTGGAGTGATAACTTGAAAGAATCCTCAATCTTTACTTCCTAGATGTCTGAGTGGAGAACTTTACCTTTTTAGATATTCAGACATTATTATCAGATATTACTGATCTGGGCATGGATCACTATATATTATTTGAGGATGGCTGGTGAAATTACCAGCATTGAATCATACAATGTTATATATCAGTTTCCAAAAAAACTTTTTATTCTAGTTCAAATTGTGTCCATTCTCAGTCTCATTTGGTATGATGCATGAAAAAGCTCTTACTTTTGCGTAAGAGGCTTAAGGCAAGGGAGAATATTTTGCAAAATGCAACACCTCAACAGCATTGCAAGTTTCCCCCATAATATAAACTGGATTTAACGTGCTTTATAACCAAGTAGATTTTTCTCTCTAACTATAGTCACTCCCATTTGCAATTCTTTTTTAAGATCTTCCTCTGACACTGTGTTGAACACTGCATCATAAATAGAATAGGGGATTTTGAAGGGAAGAACTGTTACTCTGCAGAGTAACAGTCCAGTGACAGTCAGAGAAAAACAGCTACACAGAACATTTAATATTAGCTTGAACGGCATGCCACTAACTAGTAAAGGGATAAAGCTGTACTGACAGAGAAAAGAGGGAGCAGAAGCTGCTAGTATTGACCTCCTATTATTACATTCTAGAATCTGTGTCCTGGTTTTCTCATATATTTGAGTGGTACAAAGGAAAGGAGCTAGACTGGAGATAAATGAAGTCCAATGACAAATATCTCAGCATGGAGGAAACGGTTCAGTTCATTCTTCTCACAAGTCACTGTGCTACTGTGTATAGTCCATTTCTAGGAAGCTTTAGAAGCCACAGAGAGGTAAGACGTATTGCTGTACTGTACTCTACTGCAGGTGCTCTCAGTGGGCATACAGCATTAAAACAGTACTCATCGGAGGCTAAAGTAACCCATACGTAGCTGTAGACCTGTTCTCTCCAATTCTCAAATAATGAGGGAGCTCTAATGATCTAGGGAAGAAAATGTAATCCTAGCAGCAGGAAGGTCTAAAACTTACACTTGATTTTAATGAAGAAGTAGAGTAGAACTTCAAGAAGACTATCCTTTCCAAGCGAGACCCAAAAAAATTAGGCCAAATTAAGCTAGAGCAAGTACTTCTTCAATTGTTCAAATAAATCCCTCTCAGAGGAGCCCCAACATGTCCAAGGAAGTAGGGAACCATCTAAAGAAGGTACGATAAAAAGTAAATTAACTGCAAAGCAATCAGAGCAGAGTATCTTTTAAAAAAAAATACAGCAAGGTGAAAGAAATAGATTATGCAAATTCAAGAGTAAAATTAAAGTTTTTGTCTGAGCCAAAAAGCACATTCCCTAACATTTGGAACTCTGCCAATCAAATTTAAAGTAAAAAGCCCTGTTCCTCCAACAGACGGCCAAAATACCTTCAGCAAACCTGATTTAGTAAGCCGATTTGACAAGCCCTATTATCTACAGAACACCCACTGCTGTTAATAGCTCCATTCATTTCAGATCACTTTTTACAGTCAAAAAATGGGTAACATTAAGAGGAAAGACACCTGTTTAATTGTAACCAAAGTATGCACAACAATTTATACTGACTTATTTTTCAACTGTATTTGAATGTGCCCACAATCAAATATTGTAGTATTTATATATAAACTGCACAGCACACAAGACCACTTAGAGAAGAGAATATGGAAAAAAAAAATATAATTGCTAAACCAAATAAATTCCATATTATGACCTTACAATAAATACTAGGCTTTGTCATAATGATCGAGATAAATACCAACACAGAGAAACTTTCATAGACATGACCCAAATACCCAGGCTGTCATTTTAGAGCAGGTAAAACACCCTGTCATTGTGTCCTTGAAGCCACTCACTTCATGCAACTCTCTCTACCCACCACTTCAGCTGCTGTGAGAAGGCACTGATCAAATCTGCTGTGGAGGTATCTAAAGAGAAGGCTAACTGCACTAATAACTATCTTGAAGTAAGAGAGGAAAAGTGTCCTCAGAGGCAATGAGAAGGAAAGAACGCTCCAAAAGGAGAGACTTCATCATATTGAAGATTAACTGGCAGTTGCCTCACTGCTGAATACAAGAGCAATACTCAGCTATCTCTTTTGACTTTCCTTGCTACCGTTGAAATGGTATATTTTTTAAACACCAAAGTTTAAAGAAGCTGCTGAACTGCAGTGAGAGTGAAAAGAACAACAGTCAACTCATCTAGTTCCTCAACAACTTCATTAAAGAGGGTAGGGAATGAAACAAAGGTGTATCGATGAAATAAAGCACTGCTCTGCATTCTCTTATAAGTGAAGTGACAAGACAAGATTTTATGAGATCTCTCTCCCACAACTCATATTTTAGACTGCGCAGTCGTATAGTACAGCCAGCTACAGGGTGATAGTAATAGCCAAGGTTGCTAGGTTTGGCTCAAGATCTGAGCCCTTTGTTCCCTGGTGTGCAGGACTGAGGGAATAAATACTATCTTGGCACCTGCTGTTAGCGGCTCCTTCAGGGAATTTAAAATTTAATTAACCTTCATGGTAATCCATAGAAGATTTTATGTAAGTTCAAAAAGACCATGTAGAAAACTTAGCATTTCCATTTTCCATACCTTTCTACTCATTAATCCATGGACAACCAAGCACAGTTGAAAAAAAGGTACCACACTTACTTGCAGCTAGTTTTTTGGAAACATTTTACAACATAAGCAATTTGTTTCTAGTGAACTGGGAAGAATCCCAGAACTAATATGTCTTCTCTTTCCTTAGAGCTTAAGGCCAGACTGTGTATAGCAAAACTTCCTAGAATTACAAGGCTATCCAGTCACTGCTGTTCTGACGGTACCATGAGCTGAAGTTCCCCGAGGCTCCACAACGCCGCTAAAGAGATGCTGCTGCACGGTTGATTCTTACCCCTGCAGTTATGCTCTCAGAGCATCAGAACACATTTGGAAGCCCTTCTTCCTACGTAAGTGCCTTTTAAAAGTAGTAATTTATAAGCAAAAGGAGGGGGGGGGGGAAGTAGAAACGTAGGGTGGCATATGGCCAAACTTTTGATTTAATTTCACCACAGGTTGCTTTTTATTTACAAGCGGCTAATCCCCTCTCAAACTACACAATAGAGCAGCCATTGGCAAAGGCAGGCAGATAAAATTGGCGTGCCTCTGTATTGTTCTTGCTAATCTGAACCATTAACAGAAGGGTGAGCAGGCTAGTTTTTGTCATTTAAACAGGCTTAAATCCTTTCTCCAAATGAGCTTTTGTCTACATAGAAGAATGCATCTAAGAAATTTAAGAGGTTTCTGTTAGTGTTGCATTCTCCAGTTGACTCGGCTACAGGAATACCAACCTGTTTATTTGGCCCTCATACTGTAAATGCAAGAATTATTACAGCTGTCAAAACCAAAAGGGGTTCAACCTGCTTAAATTATTTCACAGAGGTGAAACAGGATGAGATTATGAAGTGCTAGGAAGCAGCTATTTGAAATCCTGACCTGCACCTGTGCAACTAAATCTCCATTTATACAGGTGCTTTTCAAATTGGATTTGAACCTTTAAATTCCCCGATTCATCCCCTGAAAAACCACAGAAGCTCAAATAACTAATGAAATTCAGAGACAGAAAGACTTAAAATAGTTTCAAGCTGTGAAGTAAGGCCTAAGACTAACTAGTTCTTTGATTCATTGTTGATGTGACATATCAAGCTTAAATGTAAGTTGCACAAACCAAATGCCAGAGGTCATAGGGTAGCCAGTAGCTAAGTAATTATTTTTTCTTAGCACAGGAGAGGTCATCACCTGGCCCATGAGGACAAGACATAGCTGAAAACCTGGGGAAAAGAATGTATTGGTTAGCATGATCTGCTTTTGCTCTGCTTTTTACCTGGCACATCTTGCACAGATATTCAATGTGACCTTTGCTTGAGGCTCAGCCGTATGAGCACTTCGAGTCTGATTGAATTTGCTCCCGGAAGACACCACACTTGTTACTCCTTCCATTCTTAGATCATCAAGATCCTCTGCAATAAGACAGAATGACTGGATGAACACACGATTAAATTTTGTAACAATAAAAGTGGTTCACCTGTAGATTCACTAAAGAATGGAACAACTCAAAAATCAGGAAGAAATCACACAGTTACCTATACAATAATAGGAAAAGACATCTGAGAGGAATTTATTTTTATATATTATCACGCTGTTACAAGGGGTTCCTTAAGAAATATTCGGCGCCATTTCCACTTCAAACACTGCTGCATAGTTTTCAATCTTTATTTCTCCAATTCATTTATAGAAAACTTGCCAGCTGTTTTATCAAGAGATGCGGTCCAATATATCCATTTGACATAGCGATCCACACTGAAGAGAAAAAAATGTCTTTCTGAGTTCATGCTTCTCCTTTATTTTTTATTTATTTTTGTCTATTCACTTCACAATGAAAAAATCTTACTAAAAGTGCTTTGCTAAACCTACCAAATATGAAATGGATATATATATCACAAAGAAAAAGACCATAATGTGCATGTTAATACCCACCATATTGCCTAAATATATGGGCAAGTCATAGTAAAAATGCGTTTTCTTCTACTGTAAAATCATTCCCATTTTGCAGGAAGACAGCAGAGGTTTTCAGAGAATTTTTTGCACAAGATCACACTGAAATAGTGTAGCTGAGTCAAGACTATAAATGAATTCTCCTGGTTTATAATCAGGACATTCCTTTGAGATAATTAGTAATTTTTTTGCTTACATAAAAATAGACAAGTTATGTATATTTAATGCATACACAAAGCCAAATATTCAGTTGTTTATGATTTGGTTAGGTTCTAGCTGAAAGGTGAACAAGCACTAGCTGCTACTAAATGAGCACCAACCATTCCATGTACTGACTAATACCGGTCACTTGTTGTATACAGTATGTGATTGTCTAATTAAGGTTTCTTTCAGATAATGTATGCAAATGTATTTTCATATATTTATGTTTAAAAAAGAAATTTGATGTTAAAGAATCTAAGTGGAGCAGAAAGTGCATAAAGACTCCCCTTCACACATAAAACAGTGAGATGCAACCCACTGAATTATTACCTGAAACACTGCTGGTTGTCCTCTATAGTTCATAGACATTACTCATACCACAGTGCTTCACACTCCAGGTAGTATGGTCAGATTGTCAGGATTATGCCATGTTAACAACACTCTTTTTGAGTGACACCCATTTTAATAAGCAACATTCAAGAACAGCAAAGCTAAACTTAAAATGAAACTTTCGTGACTAAAGACCTTGAACTACATTTTCTTATGTGCAATGCTTTATTTCACTGCTTAAGAAAACTCTATGCTCTCTCAAAATTCATTCGCTTGGTGGTATAAATTGGTAGTTCCACTCAAGTTTCTGGCATCAACTTACACCATTTCCACTGCTTTTTCTTTATATTTCATCTATGGTTAATATACAAACTAATTCAAAGGATTTGGAGGGCTATATGATAACGAATTATTAAACTAATCATCTATGAGTCATTTCAGAAAAAGTATTACATATTCGGAACACATTATGCATTAAAATAAATACAGTTTAATTCTGTCTCAAAGAGGTGTCAAAAGTTCTGTATTTTTAACAGATGTAAACCACTGGATGGATTACAGTTTAATTGAAATTGAAACATATGCCACAGGGTTTTTTCCCCTAAAGAGATGTGATTTCTTTAAATGGGGTTTTCAACTGTTCTCTGCTTGATTAACTTTTGGCTCTCTGACAACTAAGACTGTTTCAATAGAGCAATGACATTGGCTGCCCTCTATCATATGTATTTTATATTTGAATCTGTGTATCAAAAACACGTTTCCATTTTTAGTCAACTACCAGCATTTTTCTCTCAAGAGAAAATAAACTGAAACTTTGCGCAAGAAACGTGGATTTCAGAGGTGCCTATAGTTGTAGCTAACAGACATGTAAGCAGAATATTATGCAGTACTGATTATAATGTCATATGCTGTTAGACAATAGCAGTAATGGGCATACCAAAATGCAGATTAAAAAAAACCCAAAACACCCTATATCATACACAATTCTTAATTTTTCTGAAGTCATTTTCATTGATCTAATTCATCCATGGCAACCCAGAACAAGCTGTTAACACTCCAACTTGAGAAGTATATCCCAACCACAAACCAGAAAAATAACTGCAGCTTTCGATTACTTTGATTACTGCACTTCTGCCTCAGTATTGAATGATTTCAGTTTCTTCTGGATGCCTCAAATTTACCGCGCAGAAACTGCACTTTCTCCTCACTAAAGCAACTGGGCTGTGAGAAGCTGCTTGTTCCCTATACCCATAAATTTGAATGGGAATTTTTAGTAGTAAGCAGGCGTGTATCCCATCTGGCAATCTCCCTGACTGACCACATTCATTAATGAAGACCCTTTATTAAAAAAAAAAAAAAATCCTGCAGTAATTTTAATACTAAACTCTGTGTGCACGTGTATTGTTCAAGAACTGATGCATGTTTTGCAGAAGACTGTTATTAAAATAAATAAGTATAAACAAGTAGTGCGATAATGCATTTTAAGAACATAGAAAAAGGATTTCCAAAGGTTCAGATGTTTCTATGTAACAACGGAAAGAACCAGTCTTAGCAAGAAAGGATTTCTTTGAGAAGTCAATACAGTTACAGGGGCTGGAACACTGAATCTTTTCTCTTCCTTTGTACTCTTTGCTAGACCAACTGGTGATGATACAGCTGAGCAGTTCAGTGATTTTATTGAGCACCAATGAAGTAATTCACTGAGAAATGAGAGAAGGAAAATGTAAGTTGATGACTGTTTATATGACGGAAGACTGGAATACTGTGAAACTTCTCAAATCCTTAGAAAATTATTGTACAGCTATAGGCTGGAAGTTCATGTAAACAATCTCACTTGTGCTAATCAAAGGTTGTTATTTTAATGTATGACTGTGCATTGTATTTCTTTGATTTAATGTTAATTCTCTGCTATTCCTTATATGAATTGGGTACATGGAGACCCTACCTTAGTCCTACAGCAATTTCCATTAAGTATGTTCTGCATAGTAAAAACAAAAAACCTACAAACCAAACAAAACCTCTACATTTGTCTCAAATCAGCAATCCACTAAAACAAATTCTTACAGCTGCAATCTTCAAGTATTGCCATAACAACAATACATGAAAATACTTAAAACTGGGATAAAGATCACAAGTGTAATACAGCATAGCACTGAACCAGATGTTTTCTGTATTAATAATAATGCTGCATTAAGCTAAATTCGTGATATTTTTACAGACAAGTTTCATCAGAGGGGAAAGGGAAAAAGGGGATCTATTTCAGCTAAACAAGAACACAGCCCAAAACAATGTAAGGCTTTTAAATAGGACACTGTTGTATTTATTTCCTTTCTTTTTGTGGAGAAAAGACTGGGAAGAGGGAAAGGGGCACTAATGCCAAGTATTCTAGGAACTGTGCAAGATTTCTTAATATCTTGGGATGAGAGGGTGTGGAATCATACAAACATCTACAAGACTCGCATTTTAAGGACAGAGCTCTTACGCAAAGCCCCTATTAAATGCAGTGAAAGTTCAGTTACACAGAAAGCTCATGTAACCAAGTTATGTGCTACACGGTTTGATATGATCCAGTCATCTTTGTCTCCTTTCTCCACTATAAAACATACAGAAATTTCCCAGAAGTAATTTAAGAAGTAAAAGGTGCAAAGCTGGAAAAAGTCCTGGTTCATCTCCAGAGAGGTTATGACAGCTCAGTGATAGCCTATTCAGTCTAATGCTAAGAAAAGCACTAAATGTTTTCAAGTGAAAACAAAAAAATCAGATAATGAATTCTGATGCATCAGTAAAATAATGCATCTTCCTATGAAGCAATGAATTTTTGAAGGCAATATTTTTGCATCATAATAGACATTGATGAATTCCATGACATAACATTGATAACATAACATTGATTTGTCAAGGATTGTTGACTGGTGCACGGACTCTTAATATGCTCTACTACTCCTATTAACAAAAAACCCTCAACAAAGTAACCTAAAAAAAACCCTTAAAAAAATCAACAAAAATACAAACCAACAAAATCCCTCTGCTGATAGCAGTTCTGCTTGTGTTCCAGGAATTTATGCTGCTTTACATGTCATACTTGTATATGTGTTTCTTATTATGTTAAACAATCCTCTCTGTTTTAGATACTTTTTCTTGTTAATATCAAGAAAGTGTGCTAAAAAAACCCCACATTTTTTCCAAAAGAACTGTTGGGACAAGCAGGAATTAAGCTTCCAAAGAAAGAAGACTCATTAAGCTAGAACAACTGATGCTCCGCTCCTGAAAATGATGTTTAATAACTTACTTCAATAGAAGCAAAACTGGAGTTATCTTCTGCAATATACTAGCTACAGGATATATCACATTGTTTCTTTTTATTCATCTATGACTTCGATGTCATGGAGTATACAACGTTGTTATTCTGGTACATATTCTAGATATTGATAATATCTGTATCAACGATATGGACAAACGAATCAAGTGCACCCTCAGTAAGTTTGCAGATGATACTGTGTGAGAGTGTTGATCTGGCTGAGGGTAGACAGACTCTACAGAAGGACCTTGACAGGCTGGATCAATGGGCTGAGGCCAATTGCATGGAGTTCAACAATGCAAAGTGCCAGGTCCTGCACTCGGGTCACAATAACCCCATTCAATGCAACACTGGAGAGATCACGACCTGGGGGTGTTGATTTATAGTTGGCTGAACATGAGCCAGCAGTGTGCTCAGGTGGCCAAGAAGGCCAATGGCATCCTGGTTTGCACCAGGATAGTGTCATCCTACCAGGACTAGGGAAGTGATCCTTGCCCTGTACTCGGTGCTGGTGAGGTCACACCTCAAATACTGTGTCCAGTTTTGGGCCCCTCACTCCAAGAAGGACATCAAGATGCTGGCGTGTGTCCAGAGAAGGGCAACAAAGCTGGTGAAGGGTTTAGAGCACAAGCTTTATGAGGAGCGGCTGAGGGAGCTGGGGTCATTTAGTCTGGGGAAAAGGAGACTGAGGGGAGACCTTATCATTCTCTACAACTACCAAAAAGGAGATTGTAGTGAGGTGGAGGTTGGTCTCTTCTCCCTGGTACCTAGTGACAGGACAAGGGGAAAAGGCCTCAAGATGTACCAGGGGAGATCTAGGTTGGATGTTAGGAGGAATTTATTCACTAAAGCAGTTGTCAGGCATTGGAATAGGCTGCCCAGGGAGATGGCTTAGTCATCATCCCTGGAGGTGTTTAAAAGATGAGATGTTGTACTTGCGGACATAGTCTAATGGCAGACTTAGCAGGGCTGGATCGATGGCTTGACTTGATATCATTCTAATTAATCATCAACAGACTTTCACTCCTGAGAGTTATTTTAGATTTCTGAACCCAATGTTGTGAAGACATCTTACTTTCTAAGCATTTCAAGTTGTTAATAAATTACCCAAATGTTCGTGCTTCCACTGATGGATGCGTGCAAAACCAATTGAAACATGATGCTGCTAATTCCTTGAGTTTACCCACCTCTATCTGCACCATTTGTCAGAGTCTATCTAGTGGAATCCCACTCCACTGTCAGAAACACAAAACCAGCATGGGACTACAGAAAGCATCAATGTCTGCAGATACTGAAACAGACTATGAGTCATTGATTAGAGTTCTTACTTTTAATAGGGAAGAGAGAGAGTAATGTGTTTTCAGTTTCTCCATCTTCCTATTTTAAACTGGGATTTGAATTAACACAGGAGGTAGCCTTTTCTGTTATTCCAGTTGCATTATAGCACATTTCAGTATCTTAGATAATTACGCTAAGCACTGGCCCAACAGGTCTCCTGCTTATTCACCCCTTTTCCGCTATGTGAGATATTTACTGACTACAGAAAACAAACTAGTTGCAGTCAAGACTGATGGAGTGTGAGGGCTTCAGCCTTCTGCTCCAAATCAGGCAGATGAAGTTTATAAAATGTCTGGATACCTCAACTACCCAAACTGCTAACTGAATACAACGTTATAGTCTAATTTCATTTAAATGAGAAAGTCCATAACCATAGTAAAAAAGAACTGGTATCATGACCACTTAACATTCCCTACCAGTAATCCTAGGACAAGCAGTCTAACATCACAAAGTAACCACTGCTCACCCACTAGTTTGGCAACAACAACTGACTACATGACCATTGTTCCTCCACACAAATACTGATTTCAAATACATTGGTCTAAACTATCAACTGGGTAGTTTCATTCAGTGCTAAAGAATTATTTCAAACATTTTGGTTTTACAATAACGGGAAGCTACTATTGATTGGAGCACATTAATTACTTCTACATTTCCAATAAAATAAAATCTAGAATATTTCACTTGTTACATCACATTCTGTACTTCAGTACTGCAACTACCATAACTGTACAAAAGTACTTGCACTATGATAATAAAATAGAACTGCAAAAAACATCATTATGATTAAAAACACAAAACAGCCAGAAATTCTGGACTTCAGAAGGCATCTAAAGGAATGTCTTCTACTGTTTCTCCTTGGCAAACTTTTTTGCACTTTACCTGTAAGTAAAACAAAGAAAAGGAGAAGCCTCATTGAAGAGGAGGCTGAGGGGAGACCTTATTGCTCTCTACAACTACCTGAAAGGAGGTTGTAGAGAGGAGGGAGCTGGCCTCTTCTCCCAAGTGATGGGGGACAGGACAAGGGGGAATGGCCTCAAGCTGCACCAGGGGAGGTTCAGGCTGGACATCAGGAAAAAATTTTTCACAGAAAGGGTCATTGGGCACTGGAACAGGCTGCCCAGGTGGGTGGTTGAGTCACCTTCCCTGGGGGTGTTTAAAGGACAGGTGGATGAGGTGCTGAGGGGCATGGTTTAGGGATTGTTAGGAATGGTTGGACTCGATGATCCAGTGGGTCCTTTCCAACATAGTGATTCTATGAAAACAATTTTTAAAACTAAAAATAAATTTTGATCAATATTTCTAATCAGCTCCAATTCTGATGTCATTTATTTATGTAATCACTATATTTATTTGAATATGCAATTTAGACTGTAGTCCAACTCTGCTTTCTTAAAGAACACCACCCAAAAATGCTTTGTCACAATAACAGAATAAGCTATATTTAAATCAGTAAGCTTTTTTTCAATCATATCAAAACTATCAAAGCATTAGAAAGGGATGTATATTTTAAAGGTTTCATTTTGGTTTTAACGTCAGTTTGGTTTTTTTTTATTTTCTATGAAAAGGAGCCAGCCATATTTCTCAAGTGTGTTTGGTTAATGTAGTACAGATGTTCCTTACAATACATACCCAAAATATTGAATTCCACATTACATTGTCACTTATGTTTTTCTTTATTAAATTTATTTTGAATGAAATTGACAATTTGCGTGTTGTTTATATGAAGTCTTTAAAAAATGAACTAACATGAATAATGATTCATTAATTCAGCAGTACACCTCACTAAATATGAAGCAAAAACACTGAATTTCCAGCCAGATAGAGAAGTTACTGAACTGTTCAGCTCTCTATGAATCAACTTTTGCACTGAGGACCATGTTCATATTTACATCCATCTAATTTACTCTACCAGCCTTTTGCCAGGATTAAGCTTAACTGGCTTGTCAAGAGGCCAGTGGAAATTCATACACTTTTTATTGAAATGGAAGTGAGTCTACGCATAAAAATTACAAATAATCTTATGCCAAACATTTCCAGTAACACTGAATCTTCCAACAGCTTTACAAGCACTTCTGGAGCACCAGTTACTAGAGCATCTGTATGCCCTCTTAATTTCATGATAACCACTAAACTTCTAGGTAATAAGACAGAAGAAATACATTATGGATCTTTCTTTTGCTCTTCAAACCTCTGCCTAACTGCAAAGGGACAACTGCCCTTCTTGTTACCTCTGCTAACTGTGAATCAAAGATAAAAATGAGCATGAGATGTCATCCAACAACTGAAGCTCTGCTGTTTCTTCCAGTTCCATTCCTCTATCAGACTGCATCAACTCTGCTTTGTCCTGAGACAAGATCATCTGGTTTGTATCACTATCCCTTATTATGGCCAGACCCTGGGATTTCTGGACGACTGCACTGTCTACATTCAGAGAAGCAGACACTGAGCTGGATACCATCAGCATACCAATGGCATCACCGCTGACAGTACATGCTCTTCTTCACTCACTGATTAAATTCATACCTCTGATGTCTTTTGAGAGAAGAGAGAACAAAATTCTTAAATATAATTCTATGTCTCCAGCTTGGTCAAGCAGATAAACTAGCAGGTATAACAAAACCATCCCACACAAATAATAGATTGGCCAGGTAATAAAGTTCCAAGTAAACCATGCAGTTTTACAATAATTTTTTTACTGAAGAGAAGGAAATGCTTTCAAAAGAAACTTTTGGTATTGCTTAGTTGCTGCTTGTTCTGTTTGATTTTTTTGTATAACCTACCAGTTCGGCGCACTATAGGGTTATGTTTTCTCATGGTTTTGGTTTGGATAAGAGAAAATTAGAAGGTTTTGGTTTTCCCACAATCCTTGAACAAACATACTGCAATACATGACAGAGAGCTGGTTGAAATGGAAAATAATCTAGTGGTACACATAATGCATGTGGTTGCTACTCTTCCACTGAATATTCCAGGATAAGATTATTGCCTAAATAATAAATCAGGAATTGCGGCATGTTTGTTATGTAATGTTAGCTCATGCCTATTATCTTATACATCATGCAGATAGATTTGGTTTTATTCAGCACTACTTTACCTCCTGGATATGAACTAGAACAACATATTTCTTCAGAAGATCTCATTTCAGAACTATAAAACCATCTTGTAAACAAATCAGAGAACAATATCTAGCAATTCTGCTTCTCAAGACATACTAATGTTAATACTGACTCCACTGAATTTGCTGTTGACTCCACCAACTGAAGGACTCAGGGGAATAAGGTACAAAATGGCAATGCTCACACTATCGCATGTAACCGGGGAACAAGCCAAGCCACTCTGAGTAGCAACAAACGCTTCTTAGCTGCCTCCCAAGATGAGAACCAGAAGACCAACCACCTCAAGTGTATGTATACCAATGCATGCAGTCTGGGGAACAAACAAGAGGAAATGGAACTATATACCCAATCAGAAAGTTATGATATCATAAGAATAAGTGAAACATAATGTGACAACTCACATGACTGGAGGATCACAATGGATGGTTATGGGCTGTTTCATAAAGACAGGCAGGGAAGGAGAAGAGGAGGAGTCACACTTCATGTTAAAGAGAACCTTGAATGCACAGAGATCAACTACAGCAATTGTGGAAGCCAAACTGAATGCCTCTGGTTCAAGATCACAGGGATCATCTCCAAGGGAGAACTTACAGGAGGTATCTGCTACCAACCTCAAAAACCAAGACAATAAGGCCAACAGAGCAATATTTGGGTCACTTGAGCAAGCTTCAAGACAACAGAATCTGGTTCTTATGAGTGATTTCAACTACCAAAACATACGTTGAAAGAACAACACAGCAGCTCACATGCCATCCATCAAGTTCCTGTAACGCACAGAGGAGTGCTTCCTCATACAAATGCAAGCCATATCAACCAGGAAGGAGGCGCTGCTGGAATTGCTACTCAAACCAAGAAAATCTGTTTTGTAGTATCTCTGCTAGGGATAGCCTTGGCTGTGGTGATCACAATATTTTGGGGTTCAGGATCCTGCTGAGCATGCTGAAAGTTAGTACCAAGACAAAAGTTTTAGATTTTGCAAGAGCAAACTTCATCTCGCTCAGAGCTCAGCTGGGAGGGGTTCTGTGGGAAGCTTCTATGGAGGATAAAGGAGCTAGTGAGTGCTGGGAATTTTTCAAGAATGCTCTCCTGGAAACACAAGGACAGTTCATCCCCTTTAAAGGTAGGGGAATGAGATGGAGCAAGAGACCCCCTTGGCTTAACTGCGAGCTTCTGAGTCTGCTCAAAACCAAACCAGGAGTGTATCAGGGATTGAAAAGAGGATGAATACTCATTGATAACTACAAGTGCATTGTCAGGGCATGCAGAGATGCAGTTATAAAAGTAAAAGCTCAACTCTATCTAACTGAAAATGGCTGGAAATGTAAAAAACTACAAGAAAGGGTTCTTCAGGTACATGTGAAAAAAAGCAGAAAAAGAAGGAGAACATTGCCTTGCTGTTAAACAAGCAATGCTGAAAAGGCAGAGGTTCTCAACACTTTCTTCACCTCTGCCTTTACCAGCACTGTTGGACCCCAGGCCATGGGGACAAAAACCCAGCTTGATGCAAACACATATCCACTGTCAGTGAAGGAAGAGTTGGTATGTGAACTATAGTAGGGGTCAAGCTCCCATAAATCTACTAATGGGCCCTGATAATATCCACCCAAGGGTGTTAAGAGAGCTGGCTAATATCATTGTAGCCCCTGTCCATAATCTCTGAGAAGTCATGAAGATTGTGGGATGTCCCAGAAGATGGGAGAAGGCTACTGTCACCCTCATCTACAAGAAAGGCTTAAAGAAGGACCCAGGAAGTTATAACCCCATCAGTCTTCAGTCCCTGGAAAAGCTATAGAATAAAATCTCCTGGGGGGTGTCACAAGTCAAATGAAGCACATGATTGGGAAAAGCTAGCGCAGATTCACCAAGGGCAAATCATGCTTGACAAACCTGATCACCTTCTACGACAAAGTAACACCCTTGTTTGATGTGGGGAAAACAGTGGACATAGTCTATCTGAATTTCTCCAAGGCTTTTGGGCTTTTTTTCCCCCACAGCTTCCTCCTAAAGAAACTGACGCGTTACGTTTTAGACAAGTGGTCTGTGTGGTGGATGGGGAATTGGCTGACAGGTCACACACAGAAGGTGCTGGTAAACAGCTCCTTTTCAAACTGGCAACCTGTCACCTGTGGGGCCCCCCGGTGATAAACATGGGGTCCAACTGTTTAATATCTTCATAAGTGATCTAGATGATGGGATCAAGTGTACTCTGATAAAATTTGCAGATGATACCAAACTGAGCAGGGAAGTGGACACTTCAGAAGGGAGAGCCACCCTGCAGGAAGACCTGGATAGGCTGGAAGACTAGCTAAGAAGAAACTTATGAAGTTCAGCAAGGACAAATGTAAGGTCTTCCACCTGGGAAACATAACCCCAGAGTGCAGAACAGGCTGGGATTTACACAGCCCGGGAACAGCTCTGTGAAAAGGAACTGGGGGCCAGGGAAGTCCTGGTGGACAGAAGCTCAATATGATCAAACAGTTCCCTGCCACAGCAAAGAAAGCCAGTTGTATGCTAGGTTGCATCAACAAGGGCATCACCATCAGAGATAAAGAAGTCATTATCCCACTCTACTCAGCACTTGTCAGGCCACACTTGCAATACTATGTTCAGTTTTGGTTCCTGCTATAAAAAAAAAAGCCATGGACAGGCTGAAGATGGTCCAGAGAAAGGCCAGAAAGATTATCAAAGGACTGGGAAGGCTGTCATAGGAGGAAAGGCTGAGAGAATGGTGTTCGTTCAGCCTTGAGAAAAGAAAGCTTAAGGTAGACCTTATCACCATGTTCCAATATTTAAAGGGTGGCTACAAAGACGGTTTAGACTCCTTTTCTACAGGGAGTCACATGAAAAAGATGAAGGGCAATGCTTACAAGTTACTCCTGGGGAGATTGCAGTTGGAGAGAAGAGGCAAATTTTCACAATAAGAACAATCAGTCATTGGAATAATCTCCCCAGGGAAGTAGTGGATTCCCCAGTACTGGATACTTTCAAGATTCAGCTGGGAAGGGTGCTGGGCCATCTTGTCTACACCATGCTTTTGCCAAGATAGGTGGGACCAGGTGATTCTTGAGGTCCTTTCCACCTTGGTACTCTACGATTCTATGAAAATTTATCTAACATATTGCAAGTTTCTTTCTTTTGTGATTTAAGTTCCTTAAAATGAGAGCTGTGAAACTACAGGAGATATTGAGACAGCAGTGGAACAGAATGTGAACGACATCCCCTGGTGGTCACTGTACGCCATCCTCTGCACTGTACAAAAACAGCAGGCTAAGCATTCAAAACAATTCTATCAATGAAAAGGGAGGCAGAGATCCTAGGATGAAATACCAATTCAACATTAGACTGCAAATGCTCCTTAAAGAGTTGTAAAAAAACAATTATGAAGGAAACAGAAAACCTTCGGAAGCACAGTTTTCATATGCTGGAAGAAGGAAGCAGAAAAGAGTATACCATAACACAGCAGGTACATGACTAATTTAGTAATATCAGAACTATCTGTACTAAATTCCTAGTGTGTAGGCAGTTTGACTGATAGATAACCCAAAAATGAAACTAGGTCAAACTTGCAGTATAAACCATATCATAGAAATGATAGAAAAAACAGAAAAAAATTAAGAAGTCTAAACTGAAAGCGTCTTCAACAACATACAACACAGGTCATCAATTTTAAGCAGAAAGAAAACACATAGCATTCCTCTAAGAAGAAAATTAGGTTAACACAAAAGGCAAGTGATTCATGGTTTTCAGTCCTCAGTCACACCAGCAAAGCCCTGAAATACTATTAGATCATGCAGTGCATAAATGAGGCCAAACTCCAAGGTGCTAACCGCCAGTCACTGAGGGTGCAGTTCTGTAATCCAATGGCTTGGACCCAATGACAAAGTCCCACTTATGTCTATGTCCTTTTCCTTTCCTACCATTCCCAGTCATATTGGTGCTTGATTCTTATCTGACTCTGGAGTGAGTTCATTCAGGGCCAAATATTATGTTATTGCTAGAATCTTTTGCATCTGACTTAGTGAGCTGCATTAGCACACAGAGGGGTCATACAAGCATTAAAATCAGTTTAAATCAACAAAAGAAGCATACAGCCCTGTGTGAAGGAACAGTGGAGGAAGTAGGACCACCTTCATTAATGAAAGAAATCTATCAATCATATTCAATTAGATTGAGACCATCTCCCAGAGCTCAACCCTCAGGGGTAAAAGCATTAAGTATTTAAGCAATACTAACAATTCAGAACATGAGCGTGTTGCTACAAGACTAAAGCACCAGGTGAAAAATATAGATGTTTATCAATGTAAAACATAAACAGGAGCAAGATACCATTTTTTACAGCGATAGAAGGATACATCATCTACAAGTCAACACTGCTGCATTTAAGGATCTTAAAATGTAATGTAATTTTGCTTCTCTCAAGACAGAAAAATCAAAGTTTTTCAAAACTGGTATTACATCATAATATTCAAGTACATATTCAGAGAAGAACTCATAATACATTATCAAAACATTATTCTTAATAGTGTGTTACCACACTAAAGATACAATATAGAAAAAAAAATACATTTGCCAAGTAATCAATGCATTTCTGTTTTTCTTCTTATTTAACTAAGTAATGCCAAGTTGATATATGACTGAACTTTTAAAAAGCTTAAACATAAAAGGCAGGTTAAGACCTCTTGCTATCAACACAGTAGATTATCTTCTCATCACCTTTTCTTTGTCTGTTCTAGAGTTCCTGAAGTATGGTAATGTAAATGAAGTAAATGAATTTTGATTATTATGATATTGACTGCACAGAGTTTTTAAAGTGAATGAAGACTTAACAGATGAATCTTGTTCTACCGCCAGTTGAAAGAAAAACAACCAAAAAGTTGCAGCTACTTTAAAAGTTACCACAAATAACAGAGGTCATCAATGTGCCCAAAGAAACTTTCTAAACTTAGTAATTTCTCAATTTCATTATTATGGATATCAATATTCTGAATGTAATGCACAAATACATTTGCTCATCCATAAAATGACATGATGAATTCAACTGCATTCCTCCAAATGCAACACCTCCTCAGTTTCCCAAAATACAAGAAACAGTTTGTAACACCTGATAGTACTTCAACAGACCAACAGAAATACTATTTTTAGTTCCCAAACGTTTTCAGTTCTCTACGTACACTCAGCATTCCCTTTCAGACAGTCCTGAGCAAGAAGCACTCCCAGATTTTAAAAGCTTTTACTATTCCCTATCACCTGAGCAATTTATTTTGTAGATCTCCTCATAACTCTTTCCATGAGTACCCTGAATACATACCCATAGTAGCTAACATAACTTCCCATCACACCAGTGTAAGTCTCCCACCTGTTTAATGTTCTGTTTCAGGTATCACTGACATATGAAACATTGATCTATGCAAAGACTCAACATAATGTGAAAGACTGCCAAATTATTGCTCATTTACAAGTTAGAAATTATGTCCAATAATGAACCAAACAGAATCTAACAGATGAAAAAAACCCTACTACTTAGCAGCTAGACCTTAATATTTTGTCTCTGGTAACTACACATACACTTAAAGCAATGTTCACAAAACGATTACTATTTTAATCAGATCATTATGTGTATATTCATTAAAAAAGCAACTATAAATTCAGCCTGATTATTTGCGACTGACATAACCCAGCTGCTATCCAAACGGCTGGAAAACGAGTTCCTCTCAGAAATACTCAAATATGTCAAAGAGGTTTTTCTCTCCCTCTACGAGTATCCAAGTAAGCTTGAAAAACATTTGACAATATTCCCTGCAAAGGTACATTTCCCCATAGAGCCAGATGGAGAAATAGGTCTGCAAATTATTGTCAAACACTTTGGCAAGTCTTCTCTATCCCAACCATTACTTAGAGTACTTCTGCTGTTAGGTGATAGTGATTGAATAATTAAATCTGTGACATTCTGAGGAACTGTTTTTCCACAGTTGTTAATTCACATATGCCTATGGTCAAATACACTAACTTAGAGTCAAAAATAGAAATTATACATTGAGTTCATCTGTGTATGTAAAAATGACAATCATTCAGCCAGCTTCTGGGTAACCTAAATAGAATAAAGAGTAATCCATATATCAAGAAAAAGCATTTTACTTTGATGGGCTGGAGTAATCTTTTAGAGATGTGGCAGGTGAGCAAGAGGGAAAAATTCCACATATAATTATTAATTAGGAATTACTCTATTCATTAGGTGTATGAGAGAAATGAGGAGTCCGGTCCACTGTTCCGTGTTTGAAGAAGGAAATGCATGTTTAGTTACAGTTACTCTTTTATATTGTAGAGAACTACTACAATGAATGGTAACTTCTCTGTAAGGCACATGCAGGACATGTACCCATCTCGGTACTGTTTTGCAGATGAAACCAGCTGGTTTGCCATCAGGTGCTCAGAAATCTAGAAGCAAAATAGGAGCGTTTGTACATAAGAACTGCAAAACCTGCTCATGGCAATTATAGCTTATCTTCTCAATCCTGAAGCTTTATGTTTTCAGTTGAGTTTAGATAACTGAAAGGTTACGTATGGCAGCAAAATTAGTTATGCTTCATTTGCATTTCACATAAACCATAGTTATTTATTAACAATAACAACTGCAAATTTTATGTAATACAAATCTTATTTTTTTCCAGCTTACGGGACAATAATTTGCTAAACAATCTTGAAGCTGAAATTTCACCTCAGAACAAGACTTGAAGGAAGACTAAGAAAGGACTATATGCAACATTAGTTTGGTACTTCAATGTCAGTGTTTATAGCTCCAAAACCAGAAAAAATTAGAAGTCAGTAACATCTAAAATTTTTGCAATAATGAAGGGATGTTTTGGAGGAAAAAGAAATTATGTTCTTTACCTCTGCTGGAAAGCACAAACACACGACCATCACTTTTTTATTACAAACTATGCCTTTAAGAACAATTTTTTATTCCTATAGTTTCATTTATAACATCTTTTCAAGTTCTTATTCGCATCATATTGAAAAGAAAACAATCTTTTTATAACTTATGGTTTTAATAAAACAAGGAGAGAAACCTTTTTGAAGCCAGAACTGGATTTGTCTCTCTTTGCATCTGGTTAAAAATCAAAACTGAAAAATCCTATTATTTGCATATTTATTGTTATTTAATAATTCCCAGGACTGCAAACTTTCTCTGAAGAGAACTGAAAACCATGGGATGACTATTTCTTTTCATTTCTATTTTATTCCTTCATTATTGCATACTTCAAAGAGACATCATTTCTTTACAGAGAAGAAACTTGGGCTACTTCAATGTTACCCAGAAAACAGTAAGCCAATAAACATAACCTTTTTGTGTTCAAAACTCTTCCTTCTGTCACAAAGGCATGTTGTAACCTCAACTGTCCAGTCAAGGAATATATAAACTTCATGTATTTAACATCACATACATACATACATATTCTATTAAATTTTCATTTCTTTTTAAACTGCACAATATCTCAATATTTTGCTAACCATTTCCATCCTCATTTTCATATATTCTTTCAAAGGTGACTCACCATCTCTCTTCCCATGATTCCTCCCAGCAAAACCTCGCCTTTCTATTCTTCAGTGGCCAGACGCCTATTTCACCGTAGTGAAGCGAGGATTTAACTTTTTTAGGTGTTCTTCCTGTGCACCTTATTGTTCTAAGACAGTGATCATCTAAGGAGCAGTTTTACACTCAGTTTAAGCTAAACTAAGTCTGCTCTGCCACTGAAAGAGTCAGACCTGTCTGTCTCCTGCTTCAGACAACCAACGCTCCCCGTCCTCATGCTAGCAGTAGTACTTGTGTGGCCCACAATGAGGTGTGCCAGGGAGCTCCTCTGTCTGAAGGTTATGCTTTTTTTGCTGGGTTGATGTCTGGCCCAGCTTAGGCTCACTCTTAAATATCTTCTTTGAGGTTTCTTGTTCTAATACAAGCTGTTTTAAACAGGCAATCAGAAAAGCTGGTTTTAAAACCGAGGTTTATATTTTTTCGATTCAGTGTCTGGTGATATAAAATCAGTTAAAATAAACCAGAGTCACGGATGGTTATTGAAGTTAAAATAGACGATACCACCAGGCAGGAACTTCACAGAAAATAAGAGCAGTATTTCACCTTGAAATGTCATTTTCATTTTGCTTGGAATATAATGCTGAATTATTTCCTCAAATTTCCAATTTGAGGAAATATTCAGACAGATATTAGAAATGAGCTTCTGCAGTTATTTTAAGATCTGCTGTTTCAGATTTAGTTTATGCAAAAAATATTATATGCATTATTTTGAAATCATTGCAGTAATAGGTGAGTACAGAGACAACATCCTGAAATTGCCAAAACTTACACAGTTCCAAAGCTAATGTCTAAAAGATAAATTTGCTCCAAAAATAGATACTAAGCTTAAACCAACACTCCTTCTGACTACAGAATCACACCCCCCCCCAGAGCTCTAAGTGTAATAAGGAAAGGATACAATACAGAATTACATACAACAGCTTCCAGTATTAACTCATACTTACTATAAGTCTGTGTGCTTCAGATGGTTCAAAGATAACTCAAATCCTTATATTTAAATCTAGTATCTTTCTTCTTTCTTGCCTTATTTTTGTCCATGGGTGCACTTTTTATTTTTAGATTTGGTGTTCGCATGTATTCTTAATTGCCTCGCCCTCAATCTTCCTGTCCTCACTAATTATACAAAGGATCTAACAGCTGTTTGTGACAATGGACAAGAAAGACAACCTTCAGCTGAAATACTCCTTTAGGTTCTTTTTTTTGTTTATTTTCCAGCATTCTTATTGTATGATGGTATAAATTGATTATTACCCCTGATTTCTCTTATTAATTTTCCTGATTTTGAAATCCTCATATCCTGAATTCTTTTCAGTCTCTGTAGACTCCCTCTCCAGCACTTCTCTTGCAGTACAGCTTTTGCTGCATTTTGCCTCTCTCTCATCTTTGCTACATTAATAGTGAAAATGTGCTACTACATAGTAATACTGCCAGCACATTCTCATACAAAGAACTATGTCTTCATGAATTCTGGGTCATCAAAGAAAAGAAGCTGGTAGCACTACTTTTTATGTCAGCAGGTGCACTGCAGTTACTACAGTGATGTGTTTAAGCTTGCACTGAACTTACAAACTCAAAGTAGTGTGTGTCACAGTAACCCTGTGAATCACAGCAATGACTAATGAGCTTCTTGGTCTGCTCAGAATTGCTATACACACACAACAAAAGCTGGCATTGCTAGTGGCGCCTGACTTGGACTGTTCGAAGCTAAAGTTTGTTTGCAGGGCAGTCACAGAATTTACTTCTGCATTCATAATTTTACCTGATGAAAGTTCTGTCATATAATTTGACAGTAAACAAAGTAGACAAATGGGATAATTAAACTGTAGGTGGGCTAAAGAGCTCTTTGGAGATGCCTTTGCTTATTTTTTTGTTCTTTTTCCTCTCATTTTTATCAAGTCTTTCTATATCTAATTTTGAGTTCTGTGAGTATCAGAAGAGTCAACTTTCAGAAAAAGCATTTGTTTCCTTTCTGCATTGCTATAAATTATCTTTTACTTCACCCTCTTTTTTTTTTTTGCTTTTAGCAATTACAATCATTACAAAAAAAATTATTCTACTTCAATTTAATTTAAAAAAACAGAACATTCAAAATCCCTTCACATGCAAAACACTATCAGAAGGAATGGCTGGCCAAGCAACAGGCTCTTAATATACACTGAATGAACTGTTTTCAAGTCAGAAGAGGTAACAAAGTTCGAATTTTAGAATCATAGAATGACTAGGTTGGAAGGGACCCACTGGATCATCAAGTCCAAGCATTCCTAACACTCCCCAAATCATGCCTCTCAGCACCTCATCCACCTGTCCTTTAAACACCTCCAGGGAAGTTGACTCAACCACCTTCCTGGGCAGCCTGTTCCAGTGCCCAATGACCCTTTTCATGAAAAATTTTTTCCTGATGTCCAGCCTGAACCTCCCCTGGCGGAGCTTGAGGCCATTCCCCCTTGTCCTGTCCCCTGTCACTTGTGAGAACAGGTCAGCTCCCTCCTCTCCACAACCTCCTTTCAGGTTGTTGTAGAGAGTAATAAGGTCTCCCCTCAGTTTTCTTTTTTCCAGGCTAAACAACCCCAGCTCTCTCAGCCGCTCCTCATAAGACTTGTTCTCCAGCCCCTTCACCAGCTTCGTTGCTCTTCTCTGGACACGCTCCAGAGCCTCAACATCCTTCTTGTGGTGAGGGGCCCAGAAATGAACACAGTACTCAAGGTGCCGAGTACAGAGGGAGAATAATCTTCCTGGACCTGCTGGTCACACCGCTTCTGATACAAGCCAAGATGCCATTGTCATTTTATTTACTGTTTGTCATATTATTTACTGCTTGTAGCATTTAAAATTACTTTAATCTTATGATTTTTAAATTCAATGTTGCACTTGATATCATGTTCAACAGCAAGAGCACATACCTTGCAACAAACAATAAAATTTCTTATAAATTCTTATGGCGTTGCTACATTCCAGTAATTCCTTCATGTTAATTTCAGCTGTTTCACTCCATATTTCTTATAGTATCCTCTCCCTAGTAATTCTGACCATCTCAGTTGTGATTTCTTTCATTAACTTGAACAGCTTGTCTGTAAGCAATTCAGCAGATGCTCTGTTTGATTCAGAGCCATAAAACTGATCAATCTGCAATCCTACCTCTCTAGCTTGTACTGAAGCTTGAGGGGAGGTACTAATGAGACTGCCTTCTATCTAGACACTATTCTAGATCTAGATCTATTCAGGAAACTGGAAGAAATTTCATATATTAGAGACCTGTCAAATTCTGTTGAAATTTATCAGCAGGTTTAAAAATTGCTAAGACTAGAACTCAAAGACAGACAGACATATCTTACAAAATCATAAGTGCGTAGAAAACCAGCCTCACAGGAAACTATAGGCTGAAAACTTAGAGGGGGGGGAAATGATATCCAGAGAATATCACTACTAGTTTACATCACACTAAGTTTACAGCTTTACAACTATGTTACTCTGAACATTTCCACACACTGGATAAAAGAAGCATTTCCCCTCACACCAGATTTCAGTAGTTAACAGTCTTATAAGGTTTCGTTCCTTGAAGTATCAAATGTATGACACCTCTGGCATACTCGCCCTGCCTGATATTACTACCAACCAAAACCATCTCCTCCTCCTCTTTTAGGCATCGCTAATCTTCTAGGCAAAACCAGGCTTCCTTAATGCACTGGGTTGAAAACCACAGTGATTCACAAACTGATTTACAAGCAGATCAGATGTCTCTGCCGTGAGGGCTTCCATGTCCTATTAAGGGTGCCGGGCAAGGCAGATGGCTGAGGGTGGCAATAGCTTCAGCCAATGACCTCCTGCTGCACGTCTGTCAGAAGCTGAACCTGAACCAACCTATACTCACAATGATCTTGCATGCCCTTTGTCATTCCTTCTCTAAATTGTTATATATAAAAAACTCTTCAAGTTTGTCTGCTTCCAATCATTTCCCTCTCCCATTTTCCAATCTCCTTGCCTTCTGCTATACCCACTCTGAGATCAGGGTGACTAGAATGGACAGCCTTTATACCAAATCAAGGCAGTTCACTGGATACAAACAGCGACAACTGAAAGAGACTTGAAAGAAGTCAAGCAGGATATGCAGTGCAGACAACGTTATCGTTTCACCTAATAGCATGGGCCAAACCTACCTGGATCCTTTTACGCCCACGGCATTTATGGGCCTTCAATCAACTCATCAAAACTGTTCATGTTAATTTAGGAGTCTGTAGCTGTAGTACAAACCATTCTTTGTCATACGCCGCCTGACATATCTCATCCACAAAATTCACGTACTGTGATGTTGTTTCAGAAAATTCTTCACTTGATTCTGGTTTCCACCAACTTCGATATTTTTGTGCAATGTTTTAAATATCATTTTAATTATCAGCTACCTCCCAGTGGAGAGCAACAATATATTCCAATATAATATTATAAATAACGGATAGCCCACTACTACTGCATTGCTAAAATAATAAGTATTAAAAAGTGTTACCTATTTTTTCATTATTACTATTTTGCCATACGGGCAGCCTCTAATCCATCACAGCACTTTATTTCTCACATTCTGGGTACTTTCTTTCCATAGTATCCATTTGTGAGAGGCTGTGACAAAGGGTTTTTTATGAAAGTCCAAGTCACACCTACCGGCACTCCGTAGCAAATATTTTGCCAACACCTTCACATTATCATAATTACATACAAAAAAAGGAAAAGACAGCTGTGTTCAAGTGTAGTCACTAGAACAGTCTTTGTTTTATAGCTTCCTAGGGAGAAAAATAAACTTGACATTACCACGTATGCCCACCTTTAAAAGAGGGGTAAAAATCCCCCTGCTAAATAATTGGTTTACTATTGAGAGAAAAGAGAAAGCAATGATTAAGTATTTTGTGTTTAAGCCCAATATTGACCTCAGAAGCAATAGCTCACATCCTAGCCAACCATTTCTTATTAGAAGCTGTGAAATATTCATACAGAAACTTCTCTGATGCCTGCTTCCTGAAAACTGAACCTAATAACCAGCTAACTAAAACTTAATCAAACTACATTGGTAAACTCGCAGAAAAATTTAAATACCTTTTTTTTTAACTGAGTCATAACACTTGAAATAAATTTTCTAATCAATTCATATTTTTCAAAAAATCTGAAATAAGTATTTACTTTAAAAAAGAACATTTTCTATTTTTATTGCACAAGATATTGGTTACTAAATAAGCCCTGTAATATTTCAAGTAAAGTTATTTGTAGAAAGATATTCAGTGGGAGTTAATGACACTGGAACATTACATACCAGCTGACAAACAGACCTGTAATTTTCCACGTCACTAAACTGGTGCTAGTAACATACAAGAAAATACTTATATATTTATTATTGGAATGGCAAAATGCAATAGAAGCATTCTGATGTATGCTGATAAAATGTGAGGGTCAGCAGAGGTTAACAAGCAAACAAAACAGAACTTAACTGACAATCTCCTCTCAATGAGACACTGAACATGCTTATAAGCTCCTGAATACTGCTATAACACAATTGTAACTAATTATCCCATACAGGTGACTTGAAATACTGCATAAATGTGATGTTATATCACTAAGAGTCCATGTGACAAATTTTCTGATATTCAATTCTGTGGCAAAGATACAAGTAAAGAAATGTGATTTTGCCTCACATTCACAATTCTGTCGGCAGAACCCTTCCTTGTATTAAACTCTTTTGTAAATCCTGGCAGCCTCCCCTTTAATTCAGCCTGATTACATCAAGAAAACATTATCCATTTCACAGCCAAGATCCATTTATTTTGTATTGGGCAGACTGCCTTTAAATAACAATGCAGTGCCTAGGGGGTACATGCACTATTTATTCTCTGTCTAAATTTCAGGTCATTTTGTTAACTGAACATGCAAAGGAACAATAGCTGAGAGCTCATCCTGATAAAATATGTAAAGCCACAGACAGAAGTATTTGCTATACTGTTAGTTAAGGAATGCTTAGGGGTGAAAGAAGCACAAGCTTTTCAGAATTGAAGAATTGTTCTGGACCATTGAAAACAGGAATGTAGTTTGATGATCACGAACAGTATTCCAGATTCTCACCCGTTCTTTTAGGAAAAAGCAATTCTGAGCTGATGAAGTTTGTAAGTTTTATAAGTTTCACAAGTTTCATGCTAGTATCTTTTCTACTTGAACGTCACCAAAAGTATTTCAGTGACAGACATCTTCACACTAACAGTGGATGATTGATGTTCAGATGCCCATATTAATCCTTCTAGCTATATTCAAACGTATTGTGTTATTAAACTTAAAAGTATTTCATTCCAAAACCACCACGTTTTGTGCACTTCTACCAGATTTGCTCCAGGTTTCTTACCCTGGAGCCATCAACCTGGTAGGTCTGTCTCAGAGACAGTAATGTCAGAACCTGCTTGTTGCTATCACACAAGCCTAAGAAAGCTTACGTGGTACCAGACAGCAACTGCCTCCCAGGGCACAGGGGTCTTGCATTCTCCAAGGAGCTGGAAGCCTGCAGTTTAAAGAAGCTCTAGCTCTAACCAAAGATGAGGTTTACATGCTGCACAGTTAAGTCAAAATGCCATTATAACCGCCTCACACTTGTTAATTCTAAGCTAGGTGGCCAAGGTCTCTAATTGCACAGTGCACACAGGGGCTGCCTCTGACCCACAGACCTTGCCAGTCCCATGTGGCTCCTCCGTGAAATCGACATTCTTGTCAATTTCACAGTTACTATTAGCAGGGAAACTGACAAGAATGTCAATTTCACCCGCCTGCAGCAGGGAATTCGGCATTTTCAGACAAAGAGGAAATTTTACAGTTCCTGGTTTGATCCAATTTGGAACAAAACATTTTTAAAAATAATTAAAATGCCTGCATTCTAACATTTACACTTTTTTTCCCGTTAAGGCACATTTAAATAGTCATGTGAATTATAAATGTTACCATTTCAAAACTAAAGTGAAAAAAAAAAATCTGCCACTTTCAGTGATTCCCAGCGTAGAGGGAAACAGAAGAAAGATGTAACTACTTGTCACAGGAAATGCCCTATGCTTTTTTAGCTACAAACTACAAGAATTCTGCAACATTCATGCTTAAACCGTAATTCCCAACTTCAAATTTTAAATCCTAGAGAAACCCTCACCTGCATGGCAATGTCTCAGGACTAATAAGCTATTATCAGTAATGCAGAACAGCAAAATCCTATAGTCACAGAAAAGATTATATCTGTGTGTATGTATATATGTGCATCACAGATTATCCTGATGGAGATTACTTGAGATCATTCATCTAAATATACAGAACTTCCGGTGGAAAAAGTGACATGTATTTTCTCAACAGAGAGAATGATTCTGTAAATCATTTCAGAAAACGAATGGGCTCCAGATTACCACTCATCCCCTTGAAAAAGTTATTTAAAAGAGACATTTGTGATGAGCACATCTTACAATGTTGAACAATTCCCAGTGTACAATTGTTTTTCAGTTTGTTATGATACTAACAAAACCCACAATTTCAGCTCATTTTTTTCCTTACTCATACCTCTCAAAAGGATTTTTATTTTAACTTGTTGAATTAAATTGTGTGATGCATTTCTAAGTGTTAGGAACATAAAAGAATGTTTGCCCTTGTTAAGAAAATCAACTATCTATTTCACTAAAGAGTTCTTAGACTTCAGATATTGAAGCAGGAACCCAAAATTTTGGGGCAAGTTATGAGAAATTCATTGCTATTGGGCATCTTATTAACACTTCTGTGGAAAATCCAATGTGGCCTTCTTATAAGCATCTCTAAAGACTCATCCATAGTTAGTGAAAGCTTTTAAGGTTAACATTATTGCTGAGGGACATGGTTTAGGGAGTGTTAGGAATGGTTGGACTCGATGATCCAATGGGTCCTTTCCAACCTTGTGATTCTGTGATTCTGTGATTATTTCTCCGATATGGGAATATGGACAAGTGAATATTTCATCTCTGCATAATACATTCTTCCCAAAGGTTACAGTATTGAACAACGAACCGATTTTTAATGCTGGACACTTGTCAGTATTGTTCTACCAGGCACCAGTACTGAAACTATGCCTGGCAGTCAGCATATAAAAAAGAATAGATGAAATGTAACTAAAATCAAGAGAAAAGTGAAGGATGGGCTTTGGCTGGAAACAGGTAGGGAGAGCAAGAAAAAATGTAATCACGTCTCTAAAAATTACCTTGTAAAACATATGCACAAAAAGTTCAAATGACATATGCAACAGAAACCTAAGCCTAGTATTTCTGAATTTATGATGAAATGTCTTGCTGGTTTATTTATATACACACTTTTCCACTGGTGTTGTTTATATGTTTGATAATCCACTTACTAAAGGCAGAGCTCACGAAGTCAGTGCTCCTTGAGGTACTCCTGCAAGTGCAGTTTTGTCACAAAATGAAATTCTTTATAAATGCATTTTATTTTTTTGCCTGTTAAGCTATAATCATGCCTTCCTTTTCTCTTGCATTCTTTCCTTTTTCATTCCGACTCGCTCTAGTTAATTTAAAGCATGCCCTGACAAAATAATTCATACTATTCTCCATTCTGCACTCGTCTCTCTGAGGAATTACATTTTAGTTGCAGCAACAGATTCAGGTAAATACTTTATAGCAAAGTTTAAGTCAAGCTACTGATGGTTTTCAGCAGTATTTTTCTATGCAAGCTTGCGCCTGATTATAATGAACACCTTAGCTTTTTACATATAATCTCATTGAGGGGAAGATGATCAATGCCTGTGCTCTAGAAATATTATTTAAAAGCATATTTTCAATAGTATTAGCTTGTTCTTTCCTCTAATCTTGCATAAAAAGTTGTCAATCATTGGAACAGGCTGCCCAGGGAAGTGTAGGTATCCCTACACCCCATCTGTGTAGGTATTTAAAAGATGTTTAGCTGCAGCAATTAATGTCATGGTTTAGCAGTGGAGTTGGCAGTGCCAGGTTAGGGGTGGGACTCAATGATCTTAAAGGCCTTTTCCAACCTAAACGATTCTGTGATTCTATGATTCTAAGAGGAAGTGATTACTCACACACAAAAAAATCTGTCAGCAGTGGCTTTTACATTATATTGTTGAGTCTTTCATATTCATAGTTCCAAAGCTATTAGTAATATCTTGAAGACAGTTCCCCTTACAATATAATTATCTCTCAGTACTACATTTCCTTTTACAAAATAATTTGCAAAACAAACTATTTTTTCCCTTAATAGAAAAAGGAAAGCATTAGATTACCATTTTTCATTTAAACCATGAGTTCTGTGAACACTACCTTCTTTCTTCTTCTGACTCAACTAACTCAACCAAGTATTTAAGATAAGCTCTTGTAAAAATAAATCAAACAATTAAAAAATCCAGAAGCTAATACAGACACACCTTAAACAATTCAACAGAAAACTAGTGGCAGGATTAGAACCATTAAAAATCCAGTTTTTCCATGATTCTAACAACGGACCAGGTGTGCTACAAATGAGAAGTATGAAGTAAAAAGAAAAATGAGAAAGCTATACACATACAATGAAAGATTTGTTTTGCTAAAGAGATGAAAGACTTCTTAACTCATTCGACCTACAACATCTTAGAAAAAAACAAAATAATCAGTTCAGTAGGAGATGTTTGACAGCAGCAGTATCACAAACTTCTTAGTTCTTACAGTGATCAATACGCATTCCATTAGTTAATCACAAAAGTTACAAGTATGTCACGACTTTTAACCAAAATAAAAACAAAACAGAACTAACTGCCCTAGTACTCCAATGTGGTAAGTCTTTTGAACACACCAATCAAGCAGAAATTCTGTTACCAACAAAAACCATTTTATTTTCATGAAAGACTATAAAATTCATTAAAAATTTAAACAGCACAAGTTGCAGATTCTGAACCAATTTTTTAATTTCTCTACATTTATACTTCTTTCAAAGAATTTATTTTTCTTGTCTCTACACAGAAACTGTTTTGAACCTTATTCTGTGATAACCATTTAATAGAAATAATATTAATTTCATACCCAGAAAAAGAATATCATAATCACTGTAGTTAAACGGGGATAAATTCAATACATTTTGTTGTAGAAGGACGAAATAAAATTTACCATTTTGATGACCACTTTGCATTTCACATCTCCTTTGTCATGAGTTCATTTATTCTAATACAGTTAACTGTAGTTTTGTACTACGTACTAATACGTGTTCAATTAAGCACACGTTACATCATACACTATTTCAGGATTTTGGTCTGTAAATGATCTTCCAGCACTACCTAAATGTCACAACTGGTAAGTCTAGCAATAACTACATGCTAAATTAATTACGAATGCTATAAAATTAAAATAAGTTCAAATGCATCACAACAACAAAGTTCATTCTTGCAAAAATTTAAACTCATCATCCACAGTTGAATATTACTTCTGCTCTCCTCTACCTATTTATTCCCTTCCCTATGCATTACAAAATTTGCGATAAATTACGAATGTAAGTGGGCAGCAGCAGTCTTCATAAGCAATAATTATTGATATGATTCTGCCATATTTTGACAAGTGTTGCTGCCTGAGTTCACTTGCTTCTACATTAATCAAAATGACATAAGCCAGGTATTCACAATTTGTACAATTAAATGAGTCGTGCGACAACCTTACACGATAACTGCCCCAGACTTGGAAAATTTGGCAAAAAGGAACACATTTTGTTAAAATGGACAAACCTGGGCAGTTTCAAAGATAGCCACTGTAGTGTAGGCTACAGTGGAGGTTTGCAGAGCCTAAATTTTTAATTAGTATTTCAGCATTTATTGATTATACAGAAGAATAAGATGTCTGCTTCCTCATATGAAAATGTTACTTTTTAATTTCAAGAAAAAAAATCTGTTTTTCATCTATTCTGCATGTTTCTTTTAAATTATGTACACCTATCTACAATCATGCATTAAATTCATGTTCATTGCAAAAAGTAGAAAAACAGATTTTGTCAGAGTTTGCAACAGTAAGCTACAGAAAAGTTAAAAACTGCTTATCAGAGTTTGTAGTCACAAGCAGTCTTCAGCTGAATCTGAATGTCTCTAATTACAATAAAGTACCTATTTTATTTTTATAATCTGTGAAATGAAAAATACAGCAACGATACTGTTTTTTCCCCCATTTTTTTTGTACATATTGTATTTTTTCCTGCAAAGTTAAGCACTTTGTTCGCCTTTTAAATAGATTAAATCTAATCTACATTTAGATTAATCAGCCCATTAAAAAAGCGCCAGCGCCCCCTGGTGGGCACAGGTTCCTTCTGACAGTACAGGCTCCCCTAGCCAGGGATTATTTATGCTATCCATAAAAAAAAATCAGTTCTTCCAAAACCATATTTAAGTCTCTTGCTAGATATCCGTGTTTTCTAGTCACCCAGTAGCCTGTGGAAGTATATTTGTAAACTGGAGAAGCATTCTCCTGTTTACCCTAAATATTCACATTTGTGTCCAGTTTTACTACTAATTACATGAGACAGGTCTATAACCTGCAAATAACTTAGCTCTTTAGTTTAGCAGCAGGTTTAAAAGACAATCTATTCATAAATTAATCAGAATCACATTAATTACATCATGTAGTTATTCTAAAATAAGCAGAAAACTCTTGAAACTCAAAATGAAACAAAACACAAGAATGACAGGCTGAATCTGTAGGATTCAATCCTACTGGAAATGGACATAATAGTCCATACAACGTATAGGAGCATTAATGCACTAAGGAACAGTCTCTTTCTTTCAGTAAGGCTGTTTGCAGGGTCAAAGCCTAAGTTTATTCACAATGTTATTCACAGTAAATAGTTTTGCATGGCCTTTAGCATTGCAGATTCTCCTAATACGTAAGATTATCAGACCGAAGTCCCACCTGAACATAATTTCCACTGATATCATTGGAATTTCAGGATAAACTGCAATCACAGTATCCCAATTACGATGTCTTCAGAGTATGAAATGTCTGGTGCAGAATAAAGATATCATTGCAGCACCAATGAGATTCAGAATGAATTCCAAATGCAGAGCAGCACCTGGAACCAGTATGCCAAAAGCAGTTATCTCTAACTTGGAAACCCCTTAGCCCACTCTGGAATTGTGTTCATCTCTGCATGCAGAAAGTATCTGAGGTCACATCTCAGTGCTCTCAGTGACACATAAGCCAAGTCATTCTATCTATTATCTCCAGTGTGTTGCAGGAATATTCTTTCTGGAACTTTACAATAAACTCTTGAAAGGTGGAAATGGCATTAGCCTGAGTCAGGACTGAAGAGTACTGCAGAAGGTTAAGCCTATACCTATCATTTTCAGAGAAAAAATTGACTCTTTTTGAGCAATTATTTTTGTGTATGTCCAAATACTTGTGCTAGGATGATACTCGAGTCATGAGGTAACTTTACATCCAAAGACAAACATTTAAACAAGCTTCCACTGCATTAATTGTACTGAATAAAATTAACAAGAACCTGTTTTTGTAAGAGATCAGTGCAAACCAAGCAAAAATTTTCTTGTTTGGAAAATACAGAAACAGAACATTTCATTACTGCCCCCGTTCATGTCTTGTTCAACACTGATTTAAAGGAAAATATTATTTATCCATCAGAAGTTTCTTTTGTCTTTGGATTATTTCTTTTTTAAAAAAAAAATTAATCTCCACAAATTTGAACAAAAATCTATGTGCTTACAAAACCCTGATCCAAAAATGCTGATTCAATTTCTTTTTAATTGAAACAAATAATTGAAAGCCCTACTAATCTTTAAACAATGTTAATGAATTTTGAAGAATATAAAACAGAAAATTTAAACTGAGGTAAAGGCTGCAAAGTATCCTGATAAGGCTGTGCAGCACTCGAAAGGGACAAGGTGTTTCTGGCTCTCAAGTGCCCACACGTCTTTCCGAGCACTAGTCTTGCCAGTTCTGTATCTTCCTCTTCTCACTTCCCAAGATACCAGTACTGCACTTACTACGTAGATTGCAGCAGTGAGCAACGTGACTGTGCATCTTTCTGTTAAGACAGCTAATTGTAAGATGCTACTCTAAGACACCATCTTTCATTTGTTAAATAACAAGGACTGCTTTGTATGGCTCACAACAACATCTCTTTTAAAAATTATTATATCCATTGCATCTTAAATAACATCATCCTGTCACCTGTATCATGGTTAAGTGCACTATTCATAGTCTAATCCAGGGATTTTGGAGACACGAGGTTGTTGCTGATTGTCTGTAAAGATTCTATCTGCCTGCATGTGTAATTTTGCAATACTTCTTTCCATTAAATGCACCCATTTTTTATCACCTCACATTCTATCAGACAAAGTTTCCAGCTGTGTCTAAATCCACATGCTCTCTATTGGCTATCCACTGCATTCTTTTATTTCTCCATTAGGACTGCTCTGTCTATACTAGATCCCAGGCATTAATACAACACTTTTGCCTATAAGAAGTGTTTGCTTCTTCTAGCTAAACGTATGTTTTCTATCAAACAGTCTGGGATATCTTCAACTTTATGCCCAGAGGACTGAGTTTTCCATTTACACTATCATTGTGTTCCCCTAAAAAACTGTGTTACTGAGCTACTATATGTGTTTTCAGAACTAAATGAGTCAAAATTATTTGTTTCAATTTTACAGCACTTCACCTCCTGGTTTTAACTTCCTTTTATTGCCCCCACAGCTACTACTTTACTTTTTAACCTGCTACTGTTTGTTTTAAAGTTATTTGTTCTGAAGAGAAAGCAAAAATTTGAAACCATTGCCTAGCATTCATTTAGATAACTTCACCATTTCAGTCCACATTTCACGGTTCAGAAAGGGCAACAACTCTAATGGGCCATAATTACTTGTCTAGGTAGTTTTGTATTAACTTTCTATCTGTATAGTTTTAATATTAATTACTTTGGCACATCAGCTTCTAGAATGTGGCATAAAATAAACCTCCCTTCTGAGTTTTTTATTTTGACACAACTCTTCAACTTTTTTGTCCTCTCATTCTTCCATCTGTTTTTCTTTCTAAGCACAAATCAACACTTTGGTTTTGAATCAGCTTGCAGCTTCTTTTTATCCACACATTCTGAAGATGACCCTGAAGTTTGATAGCATTTTGGCAGTACTAATGAGCTAATACAATTTCAACAGTAAATTAATCTCCCCTCTGGATGACCAGACTTGTAGTCAGCTACTGGTTAGTTAAAAAACTCAGCTTGCACCAGTAATACCAGATTTGAAACTGACTTTTTATGTTAAGTAATATAGGTATGTCATGAGAGGAATAAGGGAATAGAGCAATCATTCATGCATGTTTGCAGGACAGATACATTCGTACACATAATCTAAACCATCAAATATTTTAAACCCCTGCATGTCTTCTAATCACACAGAAGGAATCCTATTTCATTGCCTATTTCACCTTCATTCTGAAGACCACATCTAACGTCTTAGTCTCAGTCTGTACGTTCTATTTGGTAAGAACATTTATTTCCTCAGTAGTTTACTCAGTTATACACCAGCATTTACTTTCTAATGGTTTTACTTTCAGTATTTTACAAGTACAGTGCAAAAAAATTACATTTCAGAGGTCTGTGGCTCTCCCTACACTAGCAACTCATAGAATCATTCAGTCTCAGAGGGACCTCAGGAAGTTTCTGGCTCACTTTCCTGTTCAAAGTATGGTCAGCCAAGTTGCTTAGGGTTTTATCCAACTGAATCTTGAAAACCTTCAATGTCAGTGACTCCACAACCTCCCCAGGCAACTTATTGCAGCAGCTGAATATCCACACACTGACTTCCCCCCAACTTTATACCTAATCAGAACCTTGCCTGTTTCAATTTACACTGTGTTGCTTAGGATCCTGCTGCTCAACTCAGTAAAAAAAATATGTTTCCTTCTTCACAGGAGCTTCCATCCACTTACGGACTGGGGGGGCTGCTCTTAGATCCCCCTAAGGCCTTTTTTTTTCCTATGCTAAACAGAGTTGCCCCAGCTTCAGTCCATACGTAGGACCTCTACATTATGAATGCTAGACAGTTGGACATTCTCAAAAGGGATGTTATCTGCTCTTAGCTGCTAGATTTCCCACACTATAACTTCCACAATCACTCTTACTACCACAGTTTAAATTCTGTACAGTACTCCACACTTTCAACTCTTTTTGTTTGTTTGTTTTTCAGAAGGGCTACAAAAAAACAGAAGCTGTGAGAACAGAATGGATCTCCCCATGGAAAAGGCAACACCCCTGCTTCTTTACTATCATTTTATCTCAAAACTGCTACATCTCATCACATCAAAGCAGATAAATCTGCCGCAGCAGGTAAAGAATCAGGGAAGCTGAATTTCCCATCTGACCCACATTTCTGTTCATGAAGTTTTGACATGGTGGGTTTTTTTTTTCATAGACTAGAGGAAAAAACAAGGCAAGGTTGTTTTTCGGTTCCTTCTCCTAACTATACCATCACTTCATCCCCAAATCATGGATACTTCCTCTATAATTTCATTATTTTAGCCTCAGACAACATTATACATGCATGAGATATCAAATGTTTTAAGTACTAGTTCATTGTAGTTCCTAATGGGAATACCAGTTATCTGAAGTATCCACACTGCTGCAGAAAAACGTGTTACTGAAGCGCTAATTTTATTCTCTTGTGCTTTACATTACTTGTCAACTCCAATTTCTTTATGCTAGGACTCATGCTAAAAAATGGCAGAATTTTACAGTCTGAGCAAAGACCTTACCACCCAGTTACTTCCCCTCAATAAAATTACCCACATAATTCTCAGTCTCTGTCATACTTACAAATACATACTGCAAATCCATAAATCTAAACCCAAATACTTCACTACATATTAACAACTAAATGAGTAGTCTTCTGGAGTTATTAACATCACTAGTGTTCAGTGTTACATATAGATTTCAACTTGATTTCCATAGTAATGAACTTATATTCAGCATTCCCTACTCATCTTCTGCCTTTCGGAAACTTCTCAGAGCTTATCTATATATTCTGAATGTTCCTTCTATCAGTTCTCTGACAATAAACAGTACTGTCAACTGTGAAATAAATTGTGCCAACTGCTAAACTGGATGGCAAGTCTTAGTGTATGCTAATCCTACAAGCCAAAATTAAGTTTTGGCTTTTTAGGGCTTTTTTTTCCCCTCACAATCCACTAATAATTATTGTGCACTGTTTTTTTGGTACTGGTTTTGGTAATAGTTATATTCCCAATGCAAATGGTTTGCTGCCTATGTATGGTGGAAAATGAAACATGATGTGCTGCATTATCCTGCCAGATGAGGAAAAACTATCCTGCAAAGAGAAGCCAAGTTAACTTGAATGATAGAAAGCGTTGCCTCTTAACAATTGAAAAACCCACCAAAAGGGTAATGGAGTAGTACCCACACAACTTGCAGGTGATCTTACCTTTAACTAAAACAGTTGGGGTAGATCAGGTGGGAAAAATCCTGGAATCAAAATGTACAGACTGATGGAATGAGCAAGAAGCAATCTTGCTGCCCTTCCTGCCCAGAGAAAAGCCAAAAAAAAATTGGTCCATTTTCTGAAGGAAAAGAGACCAGGAATCAGCCCTCAGGGAATATATTTTAATATAACGCTGTGTCATTTTCCCATTTGACTGGCAGAGCAGGAATAATTAATACAAACAATCTCATGAGTGATTTAGTGGCAAGGAAATACCTTAGGAGTACACCCTAAACAGTAAATATAGAAAAAGCATTACCCAGCTTCAAACAATAAGAGAAATACTTAGCATTCAGGACAGCAATGTATTAAACATGTGGTTTCTCATGACTGTGATGTCATGCATAAAATCCTGGCTCATGGCCCCATTCTAGCACTATCAAACTTGGGATCAACTCCATTAAATACTCCATCTGAAATAGAAACAAATAGAAAATAGTAGCTGATCTACTGAGTCAGAGAGAGAGAAAGATGAAAAAAAAAGTTAAAGCAAAGTATTAAAAAGTGACTATTTCTGCTACTGCCGAGTCTTCTAATCTGTTTGTGCCTCACGCTTGAGTACAGCTATGTATTTCAACCACACACATTTAGGTTTCATCAGACTTTTTAAGTAAGAGATTCAAGTAGATTGAGCCTTTCATGGCTCGCCACTTAAAAGCCGACTGTTTTTGAGACTAGGACACAGTTCTGTGATTCTCAAGTTCTGTGACAACATTCCTTAAAATAATTTATCAAAATACCCTTTCTTCCCTTCCAGAAGCTGTTCACATGTGGCAACTTAAGTGAAGTTCTCATGTAAGTGATGTTTATCTATATTAACACAACATTGTTTTACCTTCTTCTCCCTACTTATGCTTTTCTTTAATGGCAGAGGAAGGAGAAGCTCTTCAATCTCATACTGAAGAGTTATTAGTTTCTCCCAAACAAAGAGCCATAGTGCTCCACACGAGAAGGAAGTAAGCTCCTCTAGTGAGAAGTGCCTATACAATTTCACTGTCATGTAAAATAAAGTTTACAAGATTATGAATGTAACAAAACCTATATATCTTGATTATGAATGCATCCTGGGCATCATTTTACTTGGCATATATCACCAGCTTTGGGCAGAAAACAGGCTAAATAGAAGTTTCAAATCTAACTGTTAAAAGAAGCCACTAATATCAGAACAACATCAAGACAAAGTGTAATTAAGACTTAGTTTAAAATATTACTTAGAAATAAAACACAAATAACCTATGTCTCAAACATATTTATAATGCCAAATTCTCTATCAAAACCAAACAAAACAGAACAAGGAAGCAAATACAGTATAAACTATTGGGAAGCAATACCTAACAAGTTTTTAATAATAATACTTATATAAGAAACATGTTCATAATACTCTGTATATACATTACTATTTCCTTAGTTTTGGATGCTTCAGATTCAACTAATATTTTACTTCAGAAATTTCACAAATTTTCCACTAAATGTACCAGAACCTAAACCATCTACATGCATTATGAAATGTAAATTAAAAACTATTTCCTGTAGGTAGCATTAAGCTACAGTTTCAGCAATTGGAAAGGCTTGACCAAGTACTGCATATATTAGAAAAACATAATATGAATTTTTTTGAAATAGTGCAGTGTGTTACAATGGAATCAGTTTTTCTACAGGAATTTCCAACACCTTCCTCTCAACAAACTCCAGTTTAGAAACAAAGACAGACAACCACATTTTGAAGAATTGCATTCATGATTTTGTCTTGGTTCATTCTCCTTCAGTTCTTTGTGCTGTTATATACATCATATTCTGTCAGGTAGTGTAAAAAGCATCATGAGTTGACATGTAATACTTAGGAATTTCTCTTGCAATAAATATGTTTTATTTATTATATTGGGAAGCATTTTTATTTTATTTCTTTACATCCTAACATTTAATTTATTATATTGTTTATTTAAATATATAAATAAATCTCTATTGTCACTCAAGAAAACCCTGCTAAATTTTTACTTCCTTGAGTGCCCTTACTGGCAGTGATCATCTTCTTGTAAGCAATTTATTTATGTATAAAATAAAGGAAAATTTATTTAGAAGAAAGGATGCTCAAGCAGTTCAGAAAAACATGACACTAATCAGCCACATATTAAAGTGAAAAATAACTATAATTTCTGTTGTGTTTGGATATAACTTTTTGCGTTCACATCCTTGCCTCACAACATGAATTAAATTAAAAAATGCCTCTTAAATAAGCCCTATCCCTACTACTCGGATGAACAATCTCTCCTCAACAGCTGAAAAGAGCCCCAAAGCCAAGGAATTCACTGAAACGGGTCAAACACCAGCGGTAAGGGGTTATGATACCTGAAATCATGTAATCATACTACCTCTCACTCTGCTTCCATCTCTCTAAATTATCCTGATAACTCAGCATCAATCCTGTTCTCCTACCACAAAGGCAGTGATTTCAAACCTGTGTACAACTGAGTATTATGGAAGAGTCACCAGAGCTCACACAGTTGCAATGCTGCCTTCTGAATATCCAAATGAAGAAATCATTTCTTACCAAATTATGAGTTTGACAGGTGTATTATAACTGACTGTTTTGCTCTTCTTTTCCATGCATGCTCCAAAAAGAGAATGAGATTGCTCAGGAATTGGCAGCATTTTAGCACACAGACTGGTCAATCAAGTGGGCCAGATCTCCCTAACCAGCTTCTGCACTCTGACATTAATATTTTGAGCTTCAGTGTAAATTAAAGATTAAGCATACACAGAGGTTATAGCAGATTATTAATAATGGAGTCAGTGGCCTCACTAAAACAGACCCAGGCATGAAATAAATTATATCCATTACTGGATTTTTTATATATTGCCACTGAAGGATTCCCCAGAGCTATGTCTAAGCTCACCTAAGAAGTACTTAGAAGTTTGGACATTCATTTATCCAGGATCCTAGGGTTATCCTGTTTCTAGGGGTGAACACAAGGACAGGGCAAGTAGATAACTATAATTTACTAGCATAATCCTTCAACCCCAGCTAATTCATGGCCAGGGACTTTCTAAGCAGAGGTAGTATCTATATCTTGCAGCCCTTGATGTATTTTTCTTCCATTAACCTGCCCAGCTAATCTTCACATATGTAAATTTTTGGCATCCATAACACCATTAGCAACTAGGTCCATAGATTAACTGCACCATACATTAAAATATATGGTCCTTTTATTTGTTTTTAATTTTTCTACAGGCAATTTCAACTGAAGCCCCACAATTCTTATAAAGAAAAAATCAGTAAACCTTTTTACCTTGTTTACCCTGGCTCTAGTAACCTATTGTTCTAACTCCAGTAACCTTGTACATTTAAGCCCTGGTTTAAAGCAGTAAAGCCATTTACCTTCTATATATAAGGAACATGCCAGCATTCTACTTACTACTGAACATATTATCTGACTTAGGCAGTTCCCTAGTACAGCTCATGTGATATTTTGCCAATAAAATATGCTTTTATTCAGGAAAAAAACCCAGAATATGCTATGGAATGTCTGGCCTTATTCAAAGACCCACAAAGCACATAGCAAAGCTGGATATGTGATACTAAAGACAATCACTAAGTATGTAAAGACAAGGGAAGTCGAAGTCCTTGCCTTGCCCTTCTCACACATGCAAAAAAGTATCTATTAGACCCATCATTTTTCTTATCCCAGCTCTTTTATTCTGTAAAAATAATGAATATTTATTGAAAATTCTTGGCCATTTTCAGCCACTAAGATTTCAAGAAAGGATAAAAATTATACAACATGCAGTTCTCAAATATATAGTTTCAGATTATACCTCTTCAAATTATGGGAGACACCAAGGTACATGAAGCATTTGCATTGGATCAGACCTGAGGAGCAGCTAGCATAGTGTCCTGACTCAAAATAACCAGCACCTGCTTATGGTCCTGGAAGGTGTCCAGAGAAGGGCAACGAAGCTGGTGAAGGGGACAGAGAACACAATTTACATGGAGCAGCTGAGGGAACTGGGGTTGTTTAGCCTAGAGAAGAGGAGGCTGAGGGGAGACCTTAGCACTGTCTAAAACTACCTGAAAGATGTTGTAGAGAGGCAAGTGTTGGTCTCTTCGCCCAAGTGACAGGTCATAGGACGAGAGGGAATGGCCTCAAGCTGCACCACAGGAGGTTCAGATTGGACCTTAGGAAAAACTTCTTCACTGAAAAGGTTATCAAGCACTGGAAAAGACTGCCCAAGGAGGTGATTGAGTCACCGTCCCAGAGGTATTTAAAAGACAGGCAGATGAAGTGCTTAGGGATATGATTTAGTAATAGACAGGTATGGTTGGACTTGACGGTCTCAAAGATCCTTTCCAACCTAGGGATTCTATGATTCTCTAAAGGGACCTCTGTGTCTCCACAGCCATTAGACACCAAACCTACAAGTATTTACGAGAGTGAAAGTGTGTCAGTCTGATCCCATGATACTAGGATCAATATCACATCACAATGCAGGATATATACCATGATGCTGTGACACCTTGCCTTCCTTTAGAAGACATCCCAGGCATGCCAGCCATAAAAAGGCTATGTTAGTAGAGACATTTAGGTCTCTGATCTGGACAGTCAGGAGACTAGGATTACACAGTGTGCCTGCTCAGTTCTTCAGGTATAAGCTTAAAATAAGCTCTGGTTCCTCGTGTGAACTGTAAACAAATGGCATTTTTGGCTCTCATACATCATGATATTCAGTACACATCTATTTCTTGAAAATTAATCATTCTCTTGGAGCTTTTTATCAGCTCATGTAACTCATTTCAACCTGAGAGAATCTAGTATAGAATAATTTATTTTCTGTCTCTATTTTCCCCTTAGGATTATGAAGCACAATCAAGTTCAGTTTCAACCCATTTTATGCTTATCAAACCAGAAATAACTACACAAGAGTTGCAGTAAGTGACTAATTCAATTCATAATTTATTTTAACCTTACAAACACCCTTTTCATCAAACTATAGAACTTATTAAGCCTATTAGAAGTTATTGTGAGTCTAAAAATTCTATGTAAACATCAAACACCTGTACCAATACCGACAGCAAAATTCACAAGCAGGATTCCATTATTTTAAGACTTAAAATGTTAAATCCCTGCTTTTTAATATCCATTTAAATCTTTCCTTAAACTCATATGAACTGAAAGGTTTTCACTGATGTGGCTGTCTTTTAGCACAGGACCACAAAATGAACTGAAATGAACTGAAATGAACTCCATGAATGACATAAAATAAACCTGTGCATCTCTCTTGCTTCAGTGACTTTATTGGCAGAAAGAAAAAAAATATTGAATGTGTAATTTGTTAAGACTTTCTACACAGGTGTTCAGTGACAAATATAACGCATGGGAGCATTGCTTTGAAACAGTAATAGATTTCAAGTTTATGGCTTCTCTCTAGACCTGCAGATTAAGGAATCTGGAAAAAATACTGATGACAGTATGCAGTAATGTTGTAGTTAAAATTTCAGTGAAAATCCATAAAAAAGTACTTTTTGAGGGTACTTCTCACCTTAGCTGTTTTGTAAAAATAATTAGTCCAACAGATTTAGCAATCTTGGCATTATTTCTATAGTACATTTGCATAAAACCAAGCAGTATTTGCTTTCTTAGTTGTTCAAGGCACAGCAAAACAATTCATACATTGCACTAAAAGCAAAAAAAAAAAAAAAATAAAGATTTAATGAGCCTTACCAAAGTTAGAGCAAACTAATCCCTGTGGCCTGAAGATAAAAAAACAAGTTATACGTAATTGTCCATTTTTAAAAGATAAATTCCTTTTCACAACCTTGGCGGTTTCTTTGCTGCTCTTTTCCCTCTATCCTTTCCACTGGACCTTAATATTTATTACACATTCTCAAGATCAGATCCTGCACATGGATCCCTCCAGGTAAATCCCACCTATCCAATTACATAAAAAACTAACATTATATTTATATATATATATATAAAGAGAAGAGTGAGAGAACGGAGAAGTTACTGCAAATACAACCTCCTGAAGGACAGAATGTTTCTTCATCTAAATCCACAGAAGAACGATAATAACCATCATGCTTTCTATTGAGCTCTATAGGTTTTACAGTCTATCACTTACAGTACACTTATGCAGTAGCACAAGAATCCCAGCTAGATACCATCACTTAGAAACTGTACCCTCTGTGACAACTATGGTCACTTCTCGGTGATGCTAAGGTCTTTGTCCACAGCAAAGACTAATTAAGAAACAAAGAGTACGAGAGACACGGTGCAAGTGTGAAAGACATTTTGGAGTTCACAGTTATGGTCTAAAATACCCACGGAGAGAACAGAAACCTCTCATCATGTCAATACAACCTCTCAGTCTTCAAAAGGACAGTAGTGACTTGGAATAAATATCTTAAAGGAATGCCCTGAGCCTGGCTGGGAAGGGAGTACCTGTATCTTAACCCATGAGTTTTCTTGCTTTTGGTCTTTCTATTTTCTCCCACATACTACTGTGGGGCAGTGAATGAGTGAGGGGCTCCGTGGTGCTTAGCTCCTTGCTGGGGTCAACTTACAAAGAGAGAAAAAACTTCTTTTGGAACTTTTGCCTTCAACTCTTCATTCTCTTCCCAAAATCTAAATCTTACAGGAGTTTTCAAACACCTGGTAATCTAGATTATCAGAAATCTTCAGACAGAAGAAGATTGAAGATAAATGGAAAATAAACAGAAGACTGAAGATCAGACCTTTTAGAAATTCTGGTAACAGTAAATTGCATCTATTGGTATTTTTTCCTAGAATCAAATAGTTCTATTCAAATTGAGATGAAGTATATCTTCCACATCAGACTCTAAAGAAAAAGCCACTGAATGTCAAATACCTATCACTTAGAAAGTCAATTACATCTCACAAAAGTAAAGCTTAAAATCATTCGTTCATACTAGCAAAATCATTCAGACAGCAGTAGTGTCATGAGTGTTCATATGCTAATCCTGGTCCACATAATACAATTTTTTTTTGTCCTCCAGTAATAACCCATCAAGGAACACAAAAGTATGCAAATGTTTTACACACTTTGGGAGGCAATGTAAGTCAAAAAAAAGCAATTAACCAGTGCTCTTTTTCCTTTCACTTTGACATAGAGAGCATGTCTCCTCTTTCCAGTTGTTGAAATTTGAAGGAAACAGAAAACTTAGAAGATTAGAATCATAGAATGGTTTCAGTTGGAAAAGAACTTTAAGAGCATTGAGTCCAATCATCAATCCAGCCCTGATAAATCTGCCACTAGACTCCACCTCACTACAACCTCCTTTTTGGTAGTTGTAGAGAACGATAAGGTCTTCCCTCAGTCTCCTTTTCTCCAGACTAAACGACCCCAGCTCCCTCAGCCGCTCCTCATAAAGCTTGTGCTCTAAACCCCTCAGCAGCTTTGTTGCCCTTCTCTGGACACACTCCAACATCTTGATGTCCTTCTTGGAGTGAAGAGCCCAAAAATGAACACAGTATTTGAGGTGTGGCCTCACCAGAGCCGAGTACATGGCAAGGATCACTTCCCTACTCCTGATGGGGCCACACTATCCTGATGCAGGCCAAGATGCCATTGGCCTTCTTGGCCACCTGGGCACACTGCTGGCTCCTGCTTGCTGGTGACCCAAACCTGGGCACTACTGTACAACAAGGAGTTCATGATGTACACAAGTGACCTGGGCAGGCGCAGGTCTGTGCTATACTATGCTGTACTGCACATATCACTTGGCCACAGGACAACGTTAACCTGTTAATCATAATGGAGGAGACTCCCACTTGGCATTTCACAATCACACCACCTGTGTGTTCTTATCTTAAAAGTGAACTACTATGTTTTTGTGTGAACAGCTTTTTACTTGACAGTAGCAATGCTGAATTAAATTCTTTACTTATAAGAGAAACTAAACTAAATTATTTACTTCTAAGAGCTCTAGGGACTGGAATGCTGGTGAACCTTAGCACAGCAGGATCTGTGCAGTGTACCATGCCATGACTAGAAGTCTGTCCAATCTTGCACAACTCAGGGTTCCCAGTATCTGAAGAGATTTAAGATTATATATGCTATCCCCTTTTTCCAACTCAAAAAGGTATTTAAATCCACACCTTATAAAGTCTGAGTGAGGTTCTCATGGAGATGTGTAACAGTAATTTTCACCAATGCATTACATCTGCTAATGAAAATTTTGTAATGTACATTACAGTCAGTCTCTGCATGCAGAAGAGGACGATTGTTTCCCAGTGGTGCCATCTTCTGTGCACGAACCACACAGCCCATACTCACTGGTAATGTTGCTGATTTCCCAATAACTTCCAAAAAAAGAAGAGTCAGCAAAAGGGGACATGATGAAAAATTCAAACAGCTTTCTTCCACAAAATCATTCTCCTTAAACCCCAATGAAACAGGCTGCAGGCCAGAAAACTGTTTTGAAGATGTAGTAAAACTCGCATACCATTTTTCCCAGGGCCTTATGGCCTCTCTTCTAGCAAATGATACACTATCCACATAATGGAGGAGAAGTTTTTGTCCAGCTCAGAGAGACAATGAAGAGGAACAACCTCCTGCTAATATTAGGTTAATTTATCGGGTCTAGAGTCTGTTTCCTGCATGTTGCCAAAGAGCTTTAGGAAACAAGGGGAATCAGGAATGTCTGTTGAACCAGATGAAATGTACTGAAAGCACTGCAGATTGGACACCCTTTCAATTATAGCACACGCAGACTTATTAGAAAAGCAGTATACACTACACAAGGGGTAGACTAACAGACATTGAGTTATTGTCTCATCCTACAGGCAAAGGCAGTCTCAACTAAACTCTCTTTATCTCCTCCTGTTACAAAATGTAAATATATCACCAGCCAGTCTTTCAGGGGTGTTACAACGATTAAGCAATTCACATTTGGAAAGCTTTTGAGGAAAAAAAGAAATTCTAAAGATCAGAAGAATAGTTATGAAAGCAAACACAAGACATCGGGTATCTCCTGATAGCAATAGTTAAAAAATATATTGCTACTTAAACTGCATTTATATCTTTAAAGAATCTGGTTTGTTACTGCCTAGGAAATATGACACATAATAAACATGAGGCACAAATCAAATGAACTTTCACTTAAGATTTTGAGAAAAAAAAACCCACTGTTACTATGAAACGAGCTCTGAGGAAAAAAACAATATGGTATTACAAGTCCTGAAGCTGCAAACACTTAAAATTCAGCTCAGATATGATTATTTGCCTTGAAATCATGGAGGGTTTTCAGAATCAGAGATTAGCATATGTATTGATGTACCTACAGGAAATGGACTTCAATTATTTCTTCACCTCAGCTACACATGTATGAGCTCCTTGGGTACACTTATCTTTGGAGTGCTGTTTCATAATTGACTATTGCATCGCAGGTATTAACACACCGTAACTTTTTTAATATTGTGAGCATGCATAAAGACTGGACAACAAGAAAGGAGGTGATTGAGCATTATGACTAAATATCAATATTGTGCAAAACAATACAGAATTTCTTTTTCATATTCCTTACTTGTAAAAAGCTCAAGAATATATATTTAAGTCCAAGTGTGCAAGAAAAAAACTTTATACTTTTACCATGTGCATGTTCATGCATAACAATACATTTAAACAATGATACTCTTACATTTAATCAAACCATTGATTTTTTAAAACCAAATCAGTCATGCTTTGGTGACTGTTCAATCCATATTCCCAGCAACTTAAGGGAAAACACAGTTCAGACCTCTCCAATGGACACCAGTGAGATACTGAGGAAATAACATAATTTCAAAGTCTCAGTGGACTTCAGCCAAATGTGAAAGACAGCTTAAGCACAGAAGCTTAATAGAATTCCAGAAAGAACGGCAGGGATTCACGACTAACTTCACCACCGATTAGATTTACAAAACAGAATACGTGGCACTACGATGTATACGAAATGAGCCTTTCGATATCATGTTCAGTCACAGACTGCAACTGCATTACCCTTTTACATTTACGAATAGAAGTGATTTTGCAATTACAGTTCTCAGCTCTTAAAAATTCGGAGGATCCTTTCCACTACAATCTTATCTGCTAGTCATCTATTTCAGCCACCTGCATAACGGAACACATTTAAAAAGTTACCAGTGTGTTAACAGCCCTCCTAGGCATCTTATGTTATACATAAAGAGTGACAACTGAAACCAGAGTGGAACCCCATTAATCTTCTTTCTCATCTTTGCACATACTTTTTTTTTTTTGTTTAAATGGATTCTTCAGAAGTATAATACCTTAATTGTTTCCTCTATTTGGAACGTTTCATTCTAGCTAAACCTTCATTGACAATTCTGATGTGAGTACTAGTGTTTATTTAATGAAAACATACCAAGAGTCAGTTTCATGCTTTTAAATTAATCAACCAAACTCTGAAAAATATTCTCTTAAATACACCTAAAGATGGAAATCTGTGTTCTGCAAAACTGTGCATTGTAAGTAGGGTACACAGTAAAATCATCTGCTGTAAATAGCAGAATTTGTTTTCACAGAATCCAGACTTAGGAGCTTGAGTTTTCCTAATTTTTTAAGAAAGGGCTGGATAAGCACGACATACTGAAATCTAAAGGGAACAGGCAGCTACATGCAACAATGCCTTGCAATTGGGTGATGGCAGAAAGCCACAATTTGAAATTAGTTATACTGCACATAGGCAGTGTAAAAACCATCAAAGCAGTTAACAGACTAATGTAGAACATAATAAATTAATCAATTAATCATTGCAACTTATCTGGAAACTACAGCAATGAAAAATACCTATGTTTGCCAACAGAAATTTAAGTTCTTTATGTAACCTTCGAGAGAAAACAAAACACCTTTCCTGTGTAACAGTTTGTCATATCCTCAAGATCTGAGCAGTTCTGCAGGATGCAATCTAATCGTTATATCAAATGTAAATGACATACTGACAGCACACTGCAAAATGAGAATTAAAATAAAAGCCAGTCTTTCAGAAGCACAGCACTTTCAATACCAAGTCGTACATATTGAACTTCCTATTAGTGGTGGTTACTATAACATGGCTATATTATAATCACCATAAGTACATAAATTCATCAAACATGCCATAATTTTGCTTCAGAATCTCAGAATCATTTATATAACACTCTACCAAAACCCAGAGGTCCTGTTTGTGACCTCTCCTAGTTTTAGGTTGATTTTGTATAAACTTCGCAAGTTTCAATGAAATGCATGATAGAAAAATGTTCCAGGTTTTTCATGGCACAAAACCAGAATGGACTCCTACAACCGAGTTCTTGCTGAAAATAACAAAACACTTGTTTGTACACAGATAATGTTCTGCCCAAACATCAAGCCACTAGAAAATAAAATTTCCTTTATAGCATCTTTCTGGTTCTGGATAACTTGAGGGATTCAAGTGTCCAGAAGGAAAGACATCCACATCTGTTGGATACCTTTTCCTCACTATCTCCACAGAAGTTAACAAAAGACTCTATTCTGTATGCGATACATAATGAGGTCAATAACATCACACACATACACTTACCTACTGTAATTTCCAGATGCCACAGAATACTAGTTTAAGAGTCCTGTGGTTTATGTCAGCACAAGACACCCATTCAGCTTTCTTTTTCTGTCTCACTGATAAAGTTGGAAAGATCTGTAAACTGCAGGAGGAAATAAGGAGATAACGCAGCTACAGACTAATTTTGGCCTTCATTGGAATCCATGGAAATATGAACTGGTTCCATGAAGACTGCAAGCCTACACTCACAAACATTGTGATTTCCTTCAAACACAAAGAACCAATTGACCCACTGTGACACCTGAGTGACAAAGTTCACTGTATCTTCTTTTCTGTAAAAACAAATGCATGCATCAAAATTAAAATTACCGAAAAAAGAAAATATGTATTAATTCACAAATGTTTAAGCATAACAAAAAACTTTTTTACCATGAGGATTGTCAAGCATTGGAACAGGTTACCCAGAGATTGGTTGTACAGTCTCCATCTTCGGAGAGAGTCAAAACCCAACAGAACAGTGTTCAGAGCAATCTGCTCTAGCTGATTGTTTTGAGCAAGGGGTTGGACTAGATATCTCCAGCAGTCCCCTTCAGTCTCAACTGTTCTGTGATTCTATGAAATCTGTACTAAGGAAGCAACAGAAATATAACAGGAAGAGTAGAGCATTATATGTTTTTCTAATTCTTAGATTAAGGTCCAACTTGAAACAAACAATTTGTGATAGAATTTGTAAATGTAAGAATGCTGAGCTATCCTGAAATTGTGTATTCCTCATGTATGATCCTACATAAAGTTCTATAAAAAAACAATCAGGAAGAAAAATGTGAAATCCACAACTAGCTTCTAGGTGTCTTACTTTGACGCTTTTAAAAATTATAGAATATTAACTATCTTCCTTCAACAATTTCCATCCTTCACAACTAGTGATTCTAGGAAAAGGAGGAAGTAGTGAGCATAGAGCATTCTAGAGTGCAATTTAACATAAAATACAGTCTACTGGAAAAATACAATCAATTTGTCTGCAGAGCTTACAAATATACACTGTGTAAGCTATTTATAGCTACTAAGTCTCAAATAAAACCCACTGAAGTTGTTACTGTGGTACAGTTAAGAAAAAGAAGAACCAGATGAAAGCCAGTGAAGCTGATTCTGCTCCTTGTACATAAATACATTCTCCAAGCAGAACCTGTAAATGATTTATGTAAGAAATCAAATTAATTACTTTAAGCACCTGAAGCGTTTGATATTTCATGGGATTTTCATGCAGTTAGCAATATTTTTATATATACTGAGACATTCTTCATTACACTCACTCCTGAAAGTTGCAAGTTAAACCCTATGGACCTTCACATAGCTGCTGGATACTTTAGTTTCAAACTCAGGGAATAGATTCAAATTGATCTATATTTGATACTATATTAAACTTTTTAGATTAATCTACAGTTTAAAAAATATCAGAAAATGCACATAATTTTTTGCAGTTACCCAGCAGTTCCATTGCATCATCTTCATTGTCAATATCTTCTTCAGTTACAGATGGAGCTGTGCTATGAGCAGAATCAAAGGAATCCTGAGAAAGCATGGCAGCCAGCAGTTTCTTATGTTGCTGCTGTTGTTGTTTCAGTCCTTTAGTCTTTGGCTCCATTTTTAAGCTGTGAGGGAAGAAAACACAACTTTCTCTTACTGGTGCTCTCTATAAAAAATGTCACACATTTGTCAAACTACTGTAGCCCATGACGTCCTCCAGATCTGATGGTTAATGACATCAGATAACACATAAACCAGGTGATTATCACTCATTCCTTGATCACTGGATGTTATAGATTAGTTTGTGTTTTCAGTTCCTATCTAAAGTTTTGATTGTACAATGACAGGATATTTGCTATTGCCTTTATGGGCATTAATCAAATCTAAATAAGCCACATATGCAGAACAACAGGATTATGTATCACTAAACATTATTGCTATGGCATTGATTGCACAGCAACAAAACTGAGAACAAAGAACTGCTCCCTTCAACTTGCGGTTGATGTTTATCAACCACAAAGGCCAAAGGACTATATAGTTATAATATTTCATAGAATCATAGAATGAATCATAGAATGATTTGAGTTAGAAGGGAGCTTAAAGATCAACTAATTCCAACCCCTCTGCCATGCGCAGGGACACCCCACTAGATTAGGTTGCCCAAAGCCCCATCCAACCTCGCCTTGAACACCTCCAGGGATGGGGCAGCCACACCTTCCCTGGGTAACCTGTTTGAGAGCTTCATCACCCTCATCGTGAAGAACTTCCTACTTATGTCTAGTCCAAATATTCCCCTCTCCAATTTATAGCCATTCCCTCTAGTCCTACGACTATGAGCCTTTGTAGTAAGTCCCTCCCCAGCCTTCCTGTAGCCCCTTCAGGTACTGGAAGATCACTATAAGGTCTCCTTGGAGCCTTGTCTTCTCTAGGCTGAACAACCCCCATTTCTCTCAGCCTTTTAGATGTACAACAAAGTGTGGTTTGGTTGCTTATCATCACAGGAATCTATGGTTTGTGTATTTTTTTTTCTAAGGAGGAAATAGTGGTTCTTTCTCACTGTCCACTACTGAATGGAGGAAAAAGTGAAGTTTGTGGTTGGAAAGGCAGAAGAAGCTGACAACTCACAGATTCCCAAATACCACATACTATGTATACTCACTGTGATCTGCTTTATGCTGCAAAGACCAATATTGAAATTGGGCATGTTCTCAACAGACCAGTGTCTGTAGGAATGTGCCATTCTCTACAGCCTATTCAGCCCCCTATGGAAGGCTGTGAATATGTAAGGACCCAGAACTTCCCCTTCCACCGAACACAAAAAAACCCTACACTATGAACTGTGAAAACAACACAGAGAGAGGGAGTTGCATGATGCTGATGGCAATTACTCTAACAGTGATCTGACAATGCCTAATCCTCTGGATTTCCTTATGTTTAATGATAGGTCCTTATGATAGGTCTTTATGAAAGAAAACATATTGCCTGGAAATAACAGGAAAATTACATTTTTCACTTTCCTGTTCTTATGCTAGAACTAAAGATGAGGATTGGTTTTGAGAGTTCACAGGTTTATCACATAAATTCTGATAATTAGTGATCAATGAAAGATCACATTTTATTAGAAGTGTTGCTAAATCAAATTTAACAAGATCTAATTGAAACATTTAATTTCAATTTGCTCCCTCTTTCGGTTGCCAGGTAAAAATATAACTGAATTATTTCAGGCCACATTATTGAAGAAGTAGATGAATGAAATACAAATGAGGTAACCAAAAGTTCTTTACAGATGGTAACAAATTGACTTTTCTGAGAGCTTCATTTAATATCATAAAATCCATACTATTCCCACTACTTTTGGATGTGCTGGGTAAAAGCTACATTAAAATTGAATTATTACTATCTATTACTTGTCTCATGCATTGCTTATCAATTCCGAATTCTACTAATAGTACTTTAATTCCCCTTAACACTGAATCAGATCTTTAAGAAACTGCCTCTTATTAAAGAACTATTATTGAACATGCAGATTAATCTTGATCAGTATAGGTGGTTTAAACTTCAATACACAAGTGGTATCAATTTCAGCATAACCACTATCTTGAAGTTCTGCAATTCCATGATTATTTTGCAAGGCTGCAAACATGCTTTTGATGAATGCCTTACAAAAGCTGATGAAACGCTAACGAAGCAAAGAATTAACTCAGACATAAAACCAGTCATCCAAATGTAAATCCATATGCTGCATGTAATTTAATAGTTATTCATTTCCACTGAAAATCAGTATTCCTACTTAATGACATATGTTTTTCAACAAGTCTTCAGCACTTGCTGCACGTAAAACTAGAGATATTGGTACCCCGTGACTCTTTCCTGGCACTGGATACCCCATATTCTCCTTAATTCATACACCAGGCAATGAGATTTTGGCATGATACTAAAAAAGACTCCTCAAATACTACTCTCGAAGCCATTAATCACATTTTTTAATTATAGCTGTGAAGTTTCTCACAGTTTTTGTACTGCCCTCTACAAAGAGAAAAATATGCTGCTTTGAAGCATCTTTTTCACTCAGAACTAAACCTCTTCACCCCATTCTAGAGATCAGACAGATATGCTTATTTCTGCTCCTTCAAATTAAGAGAAGTGATACAATATCCTCAATTTGCTCTGCAACATGGAACAGATCTTTATTCAATGTCTTTATTGCACTGCTGAATAAGGAAAAAGAAACCCAGGCCCTCACAATCAAGCCGCGGTGCCACTGACTGACTACATTACTTTCCCAGAAACTGCACTGTAGAGACTCAGTGACTGAGTTCTGTTGGTTCCAGTCCAGCACTTGGCTGAAGGATCATTACTACACACAGCTTCTTCTTCAAAATAGCAGTACTTGCAGCTTTCCCCACAATAATCTAATTAAAAGAAGAAAGTAGTGCTTTGTGGATAACAAACATTCCCAGCGAATGAGGTAAATTAATGAATGCAGCCTGGAAGAGTACAGTAAGTGACAGACTAGTTTCCTTGTGACAGGGAGACGAATTTCAATGTAGATTGCAAATGAAAGACATAGAGAAGGAATACCTTAGACCTTAGAGTTTCTGCCTTTGTAGAAGAGGAAGAAAAATGAGTTGGTGAAGTCGAAGTACCAATTATAACTAAGCAGAAAGGGCTGAGGGAATCTGTAGTTGTTTAAGCCAATTAACAGAGGCAGTGCACAAGCTTTGCACTTCAAAAAAACCCCGAACATATATCCCTTTTAAAGAAAGTCTGTGAACACTTCACTTGCTGTGATAAACAGGTATCTTTAAATCATGGAAAATGGGCTCTTTGTAAAAATGATAATCTCTTCCCTGTAGTTGAAGCACATTAACAAATGAACATACTCCTCCATCCTTAGTCAAGCACAATAAATCATCAGATAATACAATTTTCTCTTTGAGAAAGAGTTGTTATTAACATGAGGATGCTAAGCAGAAGAATTGAAAATGAATTTAGGAAGGTCTGCCAAAAATAACATATACTGTTTCTTTTGCCTATCTTTCCTTTAATCAAGAAAACAAGATTTATCACTAAAGCATCAAGAAGATTAACAAACAGCTATTACCAACCACTGAAAGACAGAAAGGTTGGAAATATCTGAATGAAGTTATACATCACAAAATTATTACACAATGGGCCCCAATCTTGTAAACATACCTTTAGCTCTATACATGGGAATTAAACTGTGGGACTGCAAATGAGTATGAAGTTAATCGCATCTAAAAGCATGAGAAGAAGCCAGTCACATACTAATGTCTCCCATTTATTGTGCATGCTGCCACACTTTGGCATGGGAATTCAAAAGCCCTGCACTCTGCTCTCAGAAACAAACCGTAATTTCACTTCACAAATTCCAAAATTTCTAGGCAGAACCAAAATCCCACCTTCCTCCAGGACTGCTGCTATCCTCACTGTCCCACTGGTCATTTTTATTTCTTGGTATTGGTGGCTGCAGCATCTCAGCAGCCAGTGGGTCTGCATCATTCTCTTCACGGCCAACCCATTCTCCAATCACACGAGGTCTGAGAAGAGGCGTGTTAAAACCTGTTGAGTCCTGAAGAGAAAACAAAAAGACAGAAACATTGAACTGCTTGTTCTCAACCATACATGTCAACAGGAAAATGAGAAGCAGAAAACAAAACTATTCGTTACATAAGTACAAAAACAGTAGAGCACATTATAATTTCAGAGGGCTACAAAATACCCCAAAACAATCATGGAATAAAGAAAGGATTCCCATTAACAAAATTCCAGGAGAGATGTGCCCACCCCAATGCCTCAAATCTCCACTGTTTCTCACTTTTTAATAGCTACCGTAAAAATCTGGGGTATCATCTTGAAAGATATATATATTTCATAAATGCACAACTCTTAAAACCAGCACTGTTTCAGTTCGGCTAAGTAACAGATGAGGTCACTTGTATAATGAATACATCAACCAAAAGACTGTTGTAGAGTAACAGCCTCACTCTTATTTGCATTATGAATTAATGCAAAACTAATAAATATATCTGCTTTTGGCATTTTAAAAATAACCCTGCTGGGATTTACATAATGTATCTTTCAATTCTAAAAATCACCTTAATATTTCAGAAAAAGGCATTTCAGAAACTTGTACTCATATTTTTAACCACTTACTCACAGAAGATAGCTGGCGAGGATTACAAGCAAGCAAAATGCAATTTAAATATTCAAAACAACAGTGATGATTTGCATCATTGCTTTAGGAAACAGATTAAGGGAACAAAACTGTATGATAAAACTGTGACATATTTAAAGTTTCTTCCTCATTGACATAGATCTTGTAAAAGCACACTTTGAAGTAGATGTCTCTATTGAAATGAAACAAACAAAACAAAAATTCTGCAAACCTTTTCCAGATTAATATCATCACCCTGCTCTGGCTAGACACTGTAATTTTGCTCAGCAGAAATCCAAGAGCTTCAGTTTTGACAGAGCCGAATATGACTTAGGCCCTGGATTAGACTCAACCCCCCTGTTCATCCCTTCTGCTTTCTGCAATACCCCTGTGAGTGCATTACGGCACTCCACACTTCATATTTCTGTTCAGAGTTCTCTTTCACTTCACTAATTCACTTTTAACACAATATCTGTTCTACTCAAGGTTGATGTGACCACTGAAAATAGAATGCAGGCAATACAGAAGAGAGAAAACTAAGAAAAACGCCATGGCTTCAGAGGTTTTATAATACCTAAAAACTAAGTTTCTTTTATGCACTTAGTTACACATTTTTTTGCATCTGAATGGCACTGTGTCATAGTCAGCTACTGTAGACTAGATGACAGGGGCCTCTGGTCACTTGACAGGCATAACCTGTCATAGGTGTGACTCCTATCACATGCCTACGAGCTAGGAAAAAATTCCACTGCCCACAATGCCTTCATTACACAAGGTTCTTATATTCATTTTTTTAACTAAGTACTATTTGGCCACTTTTGAGTTTTATTCCTGCTACTCCAGCCATCTTCTCCCTTCCCTTTCTTCCTAGGACAACTTCTAATAATTAATAAAAAAAGGTTCCTGGAGCTAGTTAAGCTTGCAGCAACTTGCATTGTTAATCCTGCTAAAAGCTTTCACTCCTTTAAATGAAAATGAAAAGCACCTAAAAATTTGCCGTTTTTTCAGTACCATGAGTTTTTCCTAACACTGTACACTGTACGATGAGCATATGAATATGTAAACTATGAATGCTGTGTCCAACTCTGATATGCTGATTTCTTTTTTAGACATTTTTGGGATTAAAGTAGCACTTTCATACTCTATTTAATAGAAGTGTAATTTATATTACATAGTCATGCTTGGCTCCACTTGATCACCTTTCTTTCCTTTTAATCTTGTTACATTAGTATACCACAGTTTCGGCGACCTAGTTTATTTTCCTCCTTTCAACTCTATAAGCAGCCACAGTGAAAACAGTACACGGAGAATCAGAGACAGCTCTATTGAGAACATCAGGACATTTACTTGGCACCTTATTTCAAAAGCTTCAATACATTCAGGTGAGTATTCCATTCTCAAACAAATTTTATAGGTTACGGGGTTTTTTTATATAAACCTTAGAATCTTAATTGATTTCCAATTTATATTCCCCCATAAATAACAGAAGAGATTGACCATGACATTAGTGTACACCAAAATGTTTTCAGAACATGTAGGCATTTAAATATGCATTAGATTAACCTAGAGGATTATTTACTGTCTAGTCCAGGTGTCATCCAATTTTTATATGCATCAGTGGCTACCAATCCTACTCCACTTTTTAATAAGACTAGAAGAAGAAGGAAAAGACTGGAGGACAGCTGAATCTCATCTTCAGGTTGGGCTGAGATGTGGTTGCAGAACGTAACCAAGGAGCACAACATTTGTGTATCCATTCATTTAAGCATAGTTTACAAAGCTCATATTTCTAATTTCTGATATGGATTTTGCAGGAACTTCCACAGGGAGAAATACTTTTGGGTGAGCAGAAATTTGTTTATTTTTATTACTTAGAGTAGTTGTTTTCTCTATTTTATTAATTATAACTTGCATTCATTGTAGAAATACTACATGTAAGGAGAAATTATACCCTAGACAGCATAGAAAAAAGGTTTTAATATTAACCTTGAGAGTCAAAATCCATTATGAATTATTAGTCCATCTTCACTCAAGTCTGATTCTGGATTTCTGATGACTAGCTGTGTCCCTTTATTAACGTGCAAAGTAACTGAAAGATATTGTTGGGAAGTACGACAGGTCTCATGTTATATGCGAGAGCTCCACTACATAAAGCTTAAGTAGAGCACCAGCCCACCAAATACTGATTATGAGAAAATCTCCTCTATCTAAAATCAAAACATTTCTAGCGTTAGTACTTGCAGAAAAAATTAAAATAAGCTTAGGAAACGTTAATTAAGTATTCTTTAGCAAATCAAAAGCCAGAAGATGAATAATCCTTCCCCTGCCTCCTTTCAAATTGCTTCAGAATTATGTTATTTTAGTCTGTCTTCAACTGTGGCAAGAAGTAAAGGGTGTGATCCCTTATTTTCGCATGATCTGGTTCAGAAATATTGCTGAAATGGGTACTATCATATAAATCCCTTTTAGATCTATTTTTGCATTGTAGCACCCTGGTTACATTCTGCCTCAATGTATCCCACAATGCAGACATGCTACAGTGCAACATACATCACAGTTTATTTTGTGACATAAATGTAAGTCGAGTCTTCCAGCAGCAGCAAATCCTAGACAAGGTGCATCATCAGTAGCCCCATAGTCAGAGCATTCACATAGGACACCAGAGCTTCAGTAGAATGACTTCTGTGTTAATTTGAACTTCCACTTCCCTGGGAAGTGTCCTGAAAAGCTTAGGAAAAACCCTGGAAATCAAAGTGAATTCAGTGGTTTTTTTCTCTATAATTTTTTAACCAAACTAGAACTCTGTGAATTTCACTGGAAGACTAACATCCTAGCCCTGCTTCTTTGTCCGTGTACATAAATTCTTCACATTAAGAAGTTTTAGTAACCACAGTTTCACGCATAGTTTCTGTGCAGTGACAAGGAGAATGAGTCAGTTCTGAAATTTGTATTTTATTAACTCAGCACTTTAGCCTTAAAATCTGTGAGTCACAAGGCATCCTTTCTCATTTTCTTTCCTAACACAAGCAGTGCCAGTTGCTGATTTTACATGGTTTTCGTGGCCTAGAGACACAGTCTGAATCATCAAGAGAGACTGAACACCAAACTCCGCAATTCTGAAGTCAAGGAGATGAAAAAGGAGGGACTCTGCCATAAATCTATCTTAATTTCAGTAACCTTAGGATTTTTTGTTTTGCAGTAACATCATCGGTCTCTGAAATTTTATTAGGCTGTGTCAAACTGAAAGCTTCCATTTTGACTGACCTTGTCTGCCTGTGTTTTCTCTACCTCTGTCTTGGACTGAAGCCTTACGTACTGACACAAAGTTAATAATAGCAGATATCTGACAAGAACCCCTTTAAATGAAACACCCTTCCACAAAAGTGATTGTAATTCAGAGCAAACTAGTTTTCCAAATCCAAATGCTCAAGTAACTAAGCAACTGAATAATTAACCGGATTTCTTGCAGGAGAAGTTACATCAACCAAGAATACTTATCAAGGACTCCTCTGACGAAGGCAGCTAGAGGTTACTGGAGCCAGAAGGAAATAATACTTTAAAAAATTACTTACATAATGAAAACCAAAAATATACATACATATGCATTCTCTGTTTTCTCCGGGTTCATAATTTGAACCACAAGTAAAATATCAGAATTATGGGCTCTGTCCTAATTCCCAAGAATTCTCCTAATAATCAAGGAAATAAAGCAGGGAAGCATTTAGAAGAATTTATTTGTGTATTTAGTTTTACGTCTGTCTATGTAATGCTAATGTTATAATGGAATTCAATGCCAAGTTTGGACATGCTGTTCTAGATCCATGACATGCACCTGCAGAGTTTAATGGTTAACCCAAAACACAGATGAATAAGTTGCCACAGTCTAGATAAGGAAGCTGTAGTATCAGCATGTATTTCTGGAAACAGAATTACAACGAATTTGACTACATTTTTACGTGACAAATAATCATCGCAGAAGAACATGCTCAAGTGAAATGCAACCAAATTTTGTCCAATGTTAAACCATTATTAGGAAGTCTTTGCTTGGTTTTGGTCCAAGCGAAATAATACACTTAGAAACAAGTCACAGGAACATTTCAGGAGTTCACTTCGTGGAGCTCTCACAGAATGACACCATCTATGCTTAATTTCTGTACACAGAACTAGCCATCCATTGAAACTCCTTAGAGGGGAATAACTAGAAATCCCATATAGACAAAAAATTGTGCTTCTTCTGTAAATCTAACCTGGAAACCTGTTGAACAATACTGCAAAAAGGTAGCACGTTAAGAGCTTTACAGTTTGGGGTTTTTATTTATTTTCCAAATAACTTCTGATTTCAAGAATATTCAATTTACTTGCCATCATGAAAAACAGACGTTAAAAGCAAATGCAGAGTTGTAAAGGTGTCAGGTAATATATGCTATTAAACATAACATAACATTTTCAAAAACACACTACCTTTAATTTTAAGTCATAAACAGTATTGTTTTAAAAAGAAAACTAATTCTTCTCTCAGACTGGATCCTGAGGAAATTTACCAATGACATTCCCCATCTCAACACGAATGTTTTTGAACTATGATCTATCATCATTTAAAAGAAAAATTAACACAGAAGTATCTCCTAAAAATACATGTAAAAAGTATGTGACAGTAGGTTCTAGCCCAAAATGTCTTTTTCCTTACACACACAGTATCTCACAGGTTTTTTCAACAACAAAATGAAGGGGAGTTCTTCACAAGTATTCTTAAAGTAAAACGTTTTAATGGAAAGACTTTGTCTTCCTCATCACTTCTGAGCACATTTAAGGAAACAGTAGGAAGGCAGATTTATATACTGTTATACAATCAATATGAAGGACATAAAGCAAGGGCAAGGTCAAAATTATAAGTAAAGGTCATGGTTTTGAAACCACAGCCCCATGTGCACCTGACTGCATTGTAACAGCGATCAATCTTGTATAACTGGCCTTCCCTGCAGAAACCAGTGGAGGTATTTTATACGGACTTGTGTCAGAAAGGTTCATGCTCTCATTTTACCAGGAGAAAAGAAAGTTATTTCAAAAATTGTCTTTGGTATTAGGCATTACTCCTATGTCTTACATACCTTTTGATCCTATTGCCCTGATGGTAAAGGTTTCTCACACCAAGAACACAATCCAAGTTTCTTGGCACTAGAAGCATACTGCTGCTCACTGGTGAGACTACGGAAGGGAAAGGTATTCTGTCTCCATTGGAATTTTGAAAAATTAGCTTGATTACTCTTCCAGCATAGAGTTCATTACAGGTAAAACTAAAATTCATTTTTACTGCGCAATATATTAAAAGGGCCAAAACAGAAAAGATCATTGTTTGTTGCATTCAGCAAGGCCATAAAGACTGATCTTTATGCCCTATGCACCCCTGATCAAAACTGGGGATTAAAAATTATTCCTAAATATTCTCACAAATAGTACCTGAGAATCCAGAATTCATGACTTCATGAGTAAAACCTAAATGTTTCCAAAAGTACACAAAGTAGTCCAACAGACAATATTAAGCAAAGGTGGTATCAAAATCAAAAGCATTTCCATGGCCTCATTAAGAGTCCCTTTAACCCAGCGAGCTTCTTTTTCCATAGTTGACATCCCATCCTGGATTAAGGTCTTAATGTATCAACATACACTGCACTTACCCATATAGCTTTCCATACCCAAACTTCCCCTGAAAGCAATACAACGGAAGTGCGTATGCTGAGAGAGGGAGATGGAGTTTTCATTGCTTAAAATTACCACGATCATCTGTCTTGTTGAGCTGTTCATTAGGTATACAGTAAATCTTACCTTATCAAGTTCATCAGAAATAGCAATGCCTGAAAAAACAGATTAAAAAAAAATAAATATTTGGAAACAGTCTTTCCATAAATGCCTTTTACTACAGTAAGCAAAAGTAAGGTTTAATCTGAAAAGTTTACATACTGTTCTCTGCACACTGCTGTACCACACAATGTATCATATTTTGTTCCATTAGTGAAATTGCCTGAAAACAATGTACTCTTAACTTTCCTCAGCTGCAATATTACCAAAATGTGTTTTCAAAACACTATGGAAATGGAAACAACAGATGTGCCAGTAAAGCGTCAATGAGCTTAAGTATACTTCTACCTGCTTTCTAAAATTAAATGTGCAACATAATATTTATATATGGACATATTATTATGCAAATCTCGCCCTGACCAGCATGCATAACACCATGCTGCAATTACAGGGTGACATGGACATGACTCCTCTCTCTTTCCATGGTAGAAATGACTCTATGAAAACAGACATAATTTAAAGAGAGGGAAAAAAAGTAATATACCACAATAAAATTCAAACCAGTTTTTCTAAACCCTCTGAAGAAGAACGTATTTATTTGCTGTTGTTCCTTTGGCTGACACTTGCTTGAGGCTTTCCTATGCTTGCTTCCAGAATGTCATCCAACTCTTTTAATTGACCATCCTGTAGCACACTGAATATGCACAGCTGGTTTCTGACAACACATCACACCCCAGTCGTATCACCTGAACACATTTAATATCATCATGCTGAAAATTCTGATGTATTGAAAGCAAAGTGTTTACCAGGTTCCTAAGAGGTTTTCAATTCAAAACACTAAAGACAATCATGTCCTGGTAGTGAAAACAAAGTCCACAGGAAGAACACACACTTAAAAGTTCTTTTCTAATTCATACCATGTTATCAAGACAACTTCTTCCAAAGAATGCCAGAGATGATATTGCAAAATATGTAGTATCAGCTCAGCGGAGAGTTATTCTTTCTAAAATCATACTAAAGACTGCAGCAGTATAAGATTATTTCCATGACTTTGTTATTTGTTACTATTTGGTATACCACAACTACCTGACTTCTTTGGATTTTTACCATGGCTAATTCTCAATTTACATAATATCCTTAGATCAATTTTCATTTTAAAAACAGTGAAGTGCTAGGAGAAAAACAAAACCTGATCATCCATAAGAATAAATGCCATGAGTTAACAGAATAATTGCAGTCATTCAATAGTTATAAAGTAGATTATATAGCAAAAGATCAAATTTGCTTACTCTTTCTATCTCTCACAGTAATTAATCTATTGTAATAACTTCATACTTCCATCTAGAGTAGACACTACACTAATGTCCATGCAGTATAATCAGTAGGTTGCACCAACCTGAACCATTCAACAGGACTTTAACGTGTTATGAATTCCTTCAGTTCTCTGTAAGCATTTACTAGAGTGAAGATAACTGCACTCTTGGAGGTAGAAAAAACCATGATTCAATATTCTCTTTATCAAAGCTTTGAGAACCTAATTTCCATCAACCAGCTTTCCATCACATTGGATATATTTTACATATCCAAAGTCAATCCATTTTACCACCACAAATGCTCTCTCTAACCAAACAACCTACCTTTTGTCAGCAATTTTCCATAATGTTAAGACGGTTCATTTTGTTTTGATAAGCGCTTATTTCCTCAGGTTGGAGGTTTAAGCCCTTTTCTCTTGCTTTCACAGATACTCTCTGAATGGGTCTTTGAAAACTTGGAATGGATGTAAGAGCTATCCCTGTTCCCTGTGCTGACTTACTTGTTAGAAATATATATTCTTAAGGTTGGCAAAAGAAACTGCAAAAGGTAACTCTGCTATTTCCAAGACTCCATTCCAAAAAATGCCAAATGCTTTTATTATTCAACTGCCTATGTGGCTAATCAAATATCAGTACTGAAAGCACAAAATAAGAAACGGGGAAAATTGTACATACAACCATATACCTTTAGACAAAAAGCTCTACTAACTTTGCTGATTAAGTTACATATAAGTACATAAAACTGAAAACACCCATAATCAAAAGGAGTGGTTTTAGGGTTTCGTTTTGGGTTTTTTTTTTTCAAGTCTCATTGGTTCCCCAGAATTTACTCTGCACTTAGAGAAGACTAAGCTGAGTACTTGAATTGAGCAGAATGCCTCAAATTTCTTCTTTACTTCATTGTAAATAGTAGCAAGACACCGACACTGACTGTATTTCTTAGGTGAACATGTAGAGAGAGAGCGGTTTCTGAGGACATGTTGCCAAAACAAAATTTTAAGTTTAGAAAGCTTTTATCTTTGTAATCACACAATTAAACATGCAAACTCTTTTTCTCTCTCCCTCTCTCTGATGCAGTATCAAGAGAAAAGAAAAAGGATTCTTGGCAAGAGATTTCTTAAGGAGCTTTTTACAGTAATCTTGACATGGTCATTCTTTTGGAGGATTTACCATACTGTCAGGCAAAGAGATTTTTATGTTATGTCTTGACATGAATAACATTAACATAATTACATTATTTACTGATAATACAACTCAATCAGAAGAGACCATAATAAATCAACCCATGAAAAGGTTGGTGTGAAAAACTTCTCATTTTCTCCCAGGACACTATTGCACAACACACAGTGTGTGTCCACTCTTAGAAATTTTCTTTTGTAGTTGCCAAAGTAACAAAATACTACAGGTGAGGTTGAGAGGAATAGGGACACGCACCTTGTGTGCAATAGACAAAAAATTACAACAGTGGAACGATTTTTCAGATTTAGATCTCAGGTGGAATAATATCGACTCCAGTTTTCACAAAGTAGTTCCCACAAAATTAATCCCATTGTACATCACCATAACATTAAAAGAAAAAAAAAAAAAACAACTTAAACAAGAATCCTAAGAATGCAAATAGAGATAGTCATAATTATCACACAGGAGTATTTAGGATTTCTGTTATCCTCTTAACTGCCAGCACACTCCTGACTTTTCAATAGTCAAATATGTTCCTGTCAGTTACTTTATTTTTAAGCAATACACCAACAATTTGAAAAACCTGAATTTCTAAAAAGTGACGGTAACAATGGTTGCTATCTCCAGTTCATGTAATTGCTAATATGCAGCGATCAGAGTTTTTTAAAAAGAAATCTCTTTCCACTAATTTTGCATATTTGACAACAAATAATTGGTCATGCCCTCTGTGACTTGCATGGTTATTTTCACTTTTTTCCCTGTGGCTTTCATACAATGTAAAAGAGAAAAAACTATTTCACCGTTTAGATATTCTAAATAGGGAACTGCCAATGTAAAATCACAGGGTATTAGAAGCAAAGGAACAGCCCATTCCATGAAACTATTTTAAATGGAAACAGCTATGTTTCAGGTTTAGGCAAAGCAATCATAGCTATAGGCAAAATGTCCAGATACTAAAAACTTTTTACCTAACAATTTAGTCACTTCCTCAAACTGTAGCCTTTTTTTCCATCACAACTTAACCCTAATCTTCAAAATGCTCTAATATCAGAAAAACAGACACACCTAGTTTGTTCAAGCTTGAACTTCACGGCTTTCTTAGAATATAAGTTATTAGGAACCACTGTTTGACTTCCCTCAGCTCAAATCATTCAAAGCCTGACCCTGCATGACAGTGAACATAGACAATGGAAGCTTTAGGGTTGCTTCATCATTGCTCTGCCTGAAGTCACTGAGCAGCAAACAAGAAGGGGACTGTCGAAAAGTTCTCCTGCCTTTGTTAGGGAAGGTCCTCTGATGTAAAAGGCAAAACCTTCAGAAATAAAGGAGTATGGCTTTACCCTTTCCCTCACAGCATCTGTTCCTCACAGACAACATTTGCTATAGTCTTATATCATGATTGACAACTATACAATAGTCTCACCATTCTTACTTTTTGCAATGAGAAAGTGCAGTGTTCCAACAGGGTGAGGGGTTTGCTTGCCACCATCAGCTAAGACTCACAGACAAGGTTTATGGTGGGAATCATTTAGGCACCTAACTTCTAATTTTATGTCTTTAAAAATCTGCCCTTTCACAAGTAACAATGGGTGCTGAATTTTGATCAGGCATGACAAGTACCCAGGCACTCAGATGTCTGGTGAATTACACAGACAGATTCAGGGCACTTTTTTCTACTTTTGAGTGTAATGACACTCTGTGCTGTAAGGGTGCTGGATAAACAATAAAGTAATTGGTCTGAGCACGCTTTCACAGTAATTCAGAAGCCACAACTACTGCCATCTCTGATCACTAATAAATCTGGAGTAGGAATGTTCGTGCTAGCACAGCCTCTCTCAACTGGAACACTTTCATCCTGTCAATAGCTTCTTTTTTTAAGAGAACTGGAAGAACAAGGCACTCTGATTGCAGACAAGGGCTTGTACACTAGGATTAAATGAAACATGACTACAAGACAGTGTAATAATGTAACTTATTGATACTTATTATACTTTAATTAGTCTTATCATGCCTACATTAAGCAGATTGCCTAAAACACATCTCACTGTATTAGACACATACCTTGTGGCTTTCTTAGACCCAAAATATTACACCAGTTGTTTGTCATGCTTTTTAAAAAAAATTTAGTATAGTTCATTAAATTGTCCATACACATGCAAAACCATTCTTTATATGGTTATTTTAGACTACTGTTCCAAACCTTCTATCCCTTTGGCAATCTGCAGCAGCACGGCGGCAAGAATGTAGAAAAAAAAGATGATGACCATTACAGCATTATAGCATCTTCACTGATGCAAAAGCCACTTTCCAAAGTGTATCTGCACCGTGTTTAAATACAGTAAAATCCCTTTTGAGTCTAGAATAAGTTTTTTCCAAAGTAAAGAAAAGACTTTCTGCTTAGGAAATTCTGCTTGATTTCTACCTTACCAGGAAAGGAAATTTCTTTCAAAAGAAAAATGAATATTGTTAATAACAATTCCATGAGTCTTAAACATGCCGAGCTCCTTCATATGCAGTTCATAAAAGAGTTTTACTTGTTGCAGCTCTCTTGTAACAAATACAATTAATCCAGTACCTACTGCCACTCCACTCAGGGGTATTATTCCTTTTTGAAGACTGTTTTTTAGACTTCAATGCACTTATTCAATAGCATGAAATTAATTTTCAAAACAGTAGGCACCATACAAGTTCAGGTCTCTTTGAAATGGCAAGTCATAAAATTCCTGCCTGTTGCATTATTCCTGATGAGCTTTACTGTAGCTTAAAAACTTGCAATATCTTCATACGCTATACACATCTGAAATTATAGAACAGATGTTCTGATAAAAATTAAAATTGACAGACATCTACCACTTCTGCTTTTATTTGTGCTTCCTAAATAATTGTAGCAAGAAATATCACAAAATAAAAATTAGTTCAGTTTTTTTAAGACAAATTTTTCTAAAGGCACAACATACTTCTGACTAATGTGTCCCTAGTAAGAACAAAATAAAATGCTAGTACTTTAATGTATGTCAGACCACCATTATTCAGCTCAAAGGGAGCAAAAAGCTGATGCATTTTCCTAACATCCAGAAGATGGCCACAGAGCTCCCAACAGTCAGTTTTCCTACTTGCCAAACAAAGCCTTCTGGATTTGGCATACAGGTTTGACGCACAGAGTTTCGACATACTGAGACAATCCCAATGCAACTCTAATTTGTCAAAATTCATTCTCAGAATCGGTGTAGGCGGAACCTGTGGATATCTGGACTGTCACTCTCATAGTGCATCAAAGATTCTGTAACAAACTCCAGGAAAGAAACAGCATTATTATTCTACCATTATTAATACTGCAGCTTTGAGAATGAACACAGGAATACCATCTCACGTATCAACTACCTGGCAGTTAACTGTCCCAATGCATTCTCCTATTCACTGTAAATCAGGGAAAGCAATGTTCCCTCATTGGTGGGACAAGTCATCTCAGATGTGCTTGCATTTCCCACGACAAAATTCATGCTCTACCGCAGTTGGCAGCATACTAGATTCTAGTTCTTGTGCCTGTTTGCACTTTGTATTAAATACAAGGTAAATTGTAATTATTTATTTCACACCTTGGACTATGGGCATAAAATGGTTGCTCTGCTTGTGCCAAACAAAGCATTTCACCCACAAAACACATACACAAGAACAGTCATTTCTGCACAGGAAATATATAATAAATTTGTCACTGTCTGTCATAGGCATATGTGAATAGACATTCTTATATTATTTCCTTCACTTACACTGAGTCATCTTACAATTTGCAAAATTAGACATATATCCTCCAGTAGAAACTCCAGAATTTCTGTGACGATATATTGAATTGGAACCTCAGAGTTCTTGCCAATGAGGGGCATATGTCCTTATATAATTAAACAGCTACATATCAAGTCTCTGTAGCGGTATTCATCTGGAATTTGGATAATATTCCACCCAACATCTAGCCATATAAGAAGAAGGGAAGTCATGTCACCTACAAGGCACTACACATTAACACAACAGCACACTATCAGTAGAGTCACTACCAAGGAAACACAGATTTAATCTCTCCTCCCCATGGTGGCTTTAAAAAGTAAAAATAATAAATAGCCAGCAAATGAAACTGCTACTTAGACTTGCAGCATTTCTATATCCAAATTTCTGAGTGGCTCTATTGAAAATACAGGTTTCAGAACTTGGTATGGTAAGTAATAAATTAGGCAGACAGAGAGAAACAAAATGTAAAGTGCCCATCAAACATTACATCCCAGAAACTCTCCCGGGCCAAGGTCATCTCAGAAGAGAATAATCAACATTGCAGAATCTTTTTGAACTCTTGATTCTAGGGAAAAGTGTACACCACAGTATACTGGTTAAGGCAGATAGACCACTATAGCCATTAGCTAATGTCCAAGTCACTGTTCACCCTTCTACTTCCCTCTGAATGCCAACTCCCTTCTTCTAAGAACTAGGAAGTATCATATCTGAGATTCTGTGATTCTGCCCCTCTATTCTCTCTTGTGAGTTGTCATCTGGAATACTGTGTCCAGTTCTGGAATCCTCAACAGAAGAAGGATATGGATCTGTTCAAATGGGGCAAAGGAGGGCTACAAAGATGATCGGAGGGCTGGAGCACCTTCCTTATAAGGACAGGCTGAGACAGTTGGGCCTGTTCAGCCTGGAGAAGAGAAGGCTCAGAGAAGATCTTATAGCGACCTTCCAGTACCTACTTTGTAAAGGCTTGTGGGGATAGGACCAGGAGGAATGGGTATGAACAGGAGAGGGGCAGATTTAGACTGGACATTAGGAAGAATTTCTTCACCATGAGAGTGGTGAGACACTGGAACAGGTTGTCCTGGGAGGTCATGGCTGCCCCATCCCTGGAGGTGTTCAAGGCCAGGTTGGATGGGGCCTTGGGCAGCCTGATCTAGTGGGATGTCCCTGCCCATGGCAGGGGGGTTGGATGATCTTTAAGGTCCCTTCCAACCCTAACTATACTATGATACTACGACAGTTACATGAACATCCGTTCTGCAACAACACTGGGGAAACTCTTAGCAAGCCTATACTGACGCAGAAAACAACACTGTAACTCAAAAAGATGCTCTACTGCTGGAACTTACTAGATCAGAATGGCAAATGCCTCCATGAAGGTAATTAAATATTTAACATCTGTAGGAGAAAGATACAATGATCTCCTGCCCATACAACCCACACTTTATAATTGAATTGCAATGATTTTGTTCACTTTCTTCCTGTTACAATTTCTGAAAATACACTTATTTTGTATTATTCTCATACATCACACTAAAAGCAAAAGGATTTTAAGCAAAAGGCAGTATTGGATAACAGCTGCAGTACTGAGATAAAATTATCTTCCTTAAAGGTTTGATTGAGCTTATCTAAAAATGTCGATCTCAAAATAAATTACAAACATTGATCTCACACAAGAATAACATAATTTCAAAGTTCAGCCTGAATAGAAGAAAGGAAAAATTCACTAAAGAATACTGATGACTACTTATGCGGTTCAATTAGCAGAACACGTTTAGGGCTAGATGCTCAACTGATCATGGGTAAGTAATTTATATGGATAAAAGCCCATTTCAGATAAACAACTGCATATGACTGAAAAAAAACCTGAAACAGTATGTCTTAAAACAATCCCCCTCATGAGTTGATTGATAAAAGTCTAGTTACGTGTCATGCAGGTGTGCAAATGCAGTTACATCATCATCATTACAAATGCGTAATTTCAATGGGAAAGTTCAGAGGATAAATGTTAATGGCGTTTCATTCAAGTATATTTTCTATAACTGGAATGTAAATCATTAATAGCTTCCTATCGTGTAGATGTTTCTAAATGAAACCCCATTCTAATGTGTTTCAGAGACTGCTAAATGCATTGAAGTAGTTCATGAAGTATGTATTAAACTTCTCACATCCCACATATTCACAGGTTCATCCACAAAACTGAGGAGTTATTTTAGTGGTTTGTTACCATATTATGATCTTTTTTCGAACTAGTTCAACACCCTTATTATGAGAGCTTTACTCTTGTTGTTTATCTTCTTTTCTGTAGAAGATAAATAGAACACAGGCTTTTACGTTTCACTGTTTTATCTTTTTCTTAAAGGGGTAGTAAAATCACGCTTGACTTTCTTAGGCTATGCATAAACAACATCAAGTGATTCTAGCATTATGAGAAATAACTGTCAGAGGTACTCTAGAGACACTCTAGAGATCTTTCATTCTTGAAGATATTCAAGAACCATGGACATGGTCCTGGACAGCCAGCTGTAGTTAGACCTGCTTGAGCAGAGGGGTGGATCAGATGACCTCCAGAGGTCCTTTCAAACCTCAAACATTCTCTGAGTCTCTGATTCTTTATGGTTTCCATCAGTAGATTTCTTTCTTATTTAATGATTATTTATTTACTGATTACTTCTCTTCTAAATTAAGAATAAAAGAGTACATTTTTCCTATTGCCTATCACTAGATACCATTATTTCAGGGATTGGATTTCTCCAACTAACTGACCTGAACTGGTTCCCAAACAGCTTTGGTTAGTGTTAACTTACTACCACTTTCCGACCTTTGAATGTCTATTGAATTCTAAACTTGATATATTTGTTTCTTTCCCTCTGATTTGTAGTACACACCTGGCCTTAATAAGGATTCAAATATTAATAACAAAATGTTGGATATCTCTGTTGAAAGGCTATGTGTAGTTATGAACATGTACCTATGTCACTGCAGAATACATAAAGTGTCCTCAAATGCCGTTACTATGTGTAAATTGAAGCATCCAATACACACACATTTTCAACATGCACTCCAATCCTTAACTGTTTATATAAAAGATGTAAAGTTAATCATAAAGCAGGCAGACTTCATATCTACTTTGCAGCAAGATCTTGTTGATTTAATCCTCATTTTTCCCCACTCGAAACATTCATAATTCACTGTTTTCTATTTCTTGTTATCTACTTTTCCATCCTCGGAAGAGGAGAGGTGAAGACATTCATGAGCAAGAACCTTAGCTACACAGGAGAATTTAACTCGCTTTAAAAGGAAAACAGGCCAGAAGGGGAAACACAAGAGCATACAGTTCAAACAACATGGAATTTTTCTTACTTAGGATCAGCTGAGGAAGAAGGATGACAATAATAAAGATGAGATACGTTGCATTCAAAGAAAATGAAACATGCATGAGGGAAATGTAGTATATTCCTCTACGTTGTTTCATAAACCTAAATCTCCCCCAAACTGTTGACTTGACAATCCACTTCAGTGACACACATCTGACTAGGATGCAAATGAAACTAAGGTTTCCCACATGAGTAGGCCTCTGGAAAACGGCATACTTAAATCACCAAGCTCCAATATGCTTAGCTCATAATTATGGCAATTCTCTTCTCCAGTCTCTCAAAACTCATAAGATACTTTTAACAGTGACCGCAAAGTCACTTTCGGTTTGTCAGATCTACTGCAGCACAGAATTACTCACGTATTGTCTTGAGAGAGGGCTCCAACTATAAGGAAGTTCAATTTTAATGACTAGGAGGACTGAACATAGAAGAGATCAGACATCCAATTGCCTAAGCCTCACTTTCCAAAGATTCCAGGCAGTTTTAATGTTGTAGGAAGTGCACAGGTTTGTCTCAAAGCAGATATGTAGACTGCGTAGTGAAAGAAGCAACAGAAACTAAAGTTTAATTCACAGGCTGCACCAATCGCATATCAGGCAATGAAGTCCTGGAAACTCACTACAAGATCCAGAACTTATCTTTGAAAATAATTAATTCCAGGACTCGATGGAAAAATCATTTCATTTCAAACATCTGGTTTTATGTGGCACTCTTCCTCGTTAAAGTACTGAAGAATGAAATGAGAGGGTGCTGTAAAAACCCATTGACAATACACTGGGATCACTTGCACACTCAGCTATTTGTTGAGCCTGGTCCCTCTCCCATACTGCTTTGAAATAAGATTATTACCAAATATAGCATTAGACTCATAGGCTTTACAGACGTGCTTGTAGAATCAAAAGCACTGACTAGGCTGCCCAAACACTGCAGAAGGTAGCTACAGGACCTTGTCATGGCTTTTGTAAAATTCACCACATTGGATGCTTCCTTGGGTACAGCACAGAATGAGTTTCACGTCTCATACTTTTAAAGTCCTAGACACATCTGTTCACTGAAGTGCTCTAAGATATTTTCAGTGCGCAATCTGTGTTCTACTCAGAGAACAATAAAACCACATGTATTTTCAAAATTATATCTTTTCTTTTTTTTCAAAACTTTTCACATTTTTCATTCGGAATTTTATATCCTCCTATCATGAAAGAAATAAAAACACAGATCAGATTTATTTCCTGAAATGATCTGAAAATCAGGAGTAAAAAAAACCAGAAACAAGGATATGCAGCTTAGGTTTAATATAAGTGTTTAGATGACAGAACCAAAAAGGCTAAAGTGCAAAATGAGTAACAACTATCAAAGAACAAAGAAAAAAAGCCACAAGAAAAGATACTATAAATACACTAGGAAAGGAGGACAAGGTAAAGTACCGAACTGTTATATTGAAGAGAAGGAAAGGAAATAACTGATGATACAAAGAAAATTCAGTGTTCAATACTTTCACTGCTGCGGTCTTAATGCTAATGATTTTAAGGAGAAAAACTGCAAGCCAGATGATAGAAAGCTGAAAGGTATTCTGATGTCTTAAATACATTCAAGTTGGCAGAACCTTGTGAAGTTCACTCTAGAGCACTTAACTAACTTGTTGAAGAAACCACTAATCCATTAGCAATTCTCTTGCAGCAAAGGAGAGGACAGAAAAGGACAAACACCATATTTTCTTTGGAAAAGGAAAAGGGAAGAGGTGGGGAACCAGCAAGCCTAAATCTGACAGCAGCAAGGATATTAGACAAAATTGCTAAATAAACAATTTATCAACATCTAATGGACAGGAAAGATGATAAGAACCAACCGACATGAGTTTATCAAGACTTAATCACATCAGTCTAATTGCTTTCTCAACAGGGAAACTTGCCTAGTGGATAGGAGAAGGAAGTAGATGTAAAATACTTCAGCCATAATAGGAATTTTTTTACTGTGCTAGATGATACTCCAGTAAACAAATCAGAGAACTACATTCTAGGTGAAATCACTGAAGGTAGAGGAACATCTGGAGGGAAAAAACACACTTACTGAGTAGCTTTAAAGTGCTGGTTGTCAGATCTGAAATGGAATCATGAAGAGGTCTGACAATATTTCCATTAATGATCTGGATGAAGAAATAAAGAGCACATTTACGAAAATGAACTTAATATTAGGCTGCAAGTGGTTTAAAGCACTCTGGGGAATAGGATTATCATTCTGCGTTAGCTTCATAAATCCTCAGAAAACATTAAGTACTAGTAAGAAATAGTGAAGAATGTTTCTTTTGTGAAATAACTGTCTGAAAACCTGATTCTAACATTCACTTTAGTTCTAAGTATATAACCCAGAACAGCTGCAGTGTTCTGCATCCCAGTTAGAAAACTCTGCAGCAAAGAGAGGTATAGAATGCTGCAAACTGTACTTTAGGTATTAGGAAGCCAGAACTCAGTGGAAACTACAAAATATTTACAAGGAAAGACAAAGATGTAGGATTGAAGAGTGGATTTAGTCCTTTATTACTGAACTCTCACATCTAATTGGTTTGTTTCTCCAGACAGTGAATAAATAACCCTTTCTGAAACTGAAAAGAAATTCTTTCTGTATCTGTGTTAAGCTTGGTTACAAGTCTTCCAAGCAGAAAGCCTTTAAAATTACACTTGCACCCATCACAGTAACACTGTCAGGCAATAGTGAGGCTGCAAATCAGAGACCCTCACTAGAGGCAGATAGACCAATTTACTAAAAATGTATTTGAAAAGAGCCCTACAAATACAGTACTATAATGAATATAAATATGAAAATTGCTCAAAATATAATTGTTGTGATTGACCTAAAATATTTGTGAGAGAGGAAATTTGGGCAAACTAGTTTTGGGTATTTGATAAAATTTGGAAGAATGCAGAACGTCAAAATTCTCCACTAAACAGATCTTCCCTTCTTCATTCAGCTCTGTTTCTGACCTCATCATTTGCAATTTCTTCAGTTAATCAGGAGTGCCATGGACAAAATTGAATGAGAGGAGAAAGAGAATATTTTTGATTCAGATGTCTCCTTGAGCATGATAGTTTTCACGTACCATGGTAGAGAGTACTTTTTATACTTTCTTAATTGTTACTAATCTTTGCTCCCACCGATGTATTTCAGAATTTCTTCTACAGGAAAGAAAAAAAGAGCGCTATTCCTTATCATATCCAGTAATTCTCAGAGCTACTTACATGAACATGCTATTTCTAAACACTTCTCCAATTTTACTATGTCTTTTAAAGCATAACACTTGGGTTTCATTATGAAATAATTGGTTACCATGTTTTTGAGTATTTATTTGAGATGCTTTAAAATATTTATTTGAATTTCTTTACATAGACTGGACATTAGGAAGAATTTCTTCACTATGAGATTGGTGAGGCACTGGCATAGGTTGCTCAGGGAGGCTGTGGATGCCCCATCCCTGGAGGTGTTCACGGCCAGCTTGGATGAGGTCTTGGGCAGCCTGATTTAGCGGGATGTCCCTGCCCTCCGCAGAGGGGGTTGGAACTAGACGATCTTTAAGGTCCCTTCCGACCCCAACTATCCTATGATTCTATGATACTTTTGAAAACTGGAAGGAATTGCTTGGGATCAAGGACACAAAACACCTTACTATTTTTCAATGATAGGCATTATATCCATCTATGAGGTTAAGGTTTCACAAAGGTTAATCTAATCTAACTGCTACCCCTGCCACCCAAAGGAGCAGTCTCACTGCTGCATGTTTCCACTATTTTCCTCAAACCAGCCTCTTGTGTTGATTTCTTCATGAGGTAATTCAGCTCATTAAAGTGGCAGAAAATTAATGTAACAAAAAAAGAGGTGCAGTGAAGTAGTCTCAGTCACCAGGAGAGCTGCTACATTATCTCAGACATTCTGTGAACCTCATCAACGGGAATGTAACTGCTGATGTCAATGAACTTGGTCTTCATTGAACAGAAGACAATCTTCTTGATGTGTACTTCCAAATTACAATTCAGGCTGCATGGTTACATTAAAAAACTAAAATCAATCAACTTACTGCGAGACAGATTCTCAAGGGCTTTTCCAAGTTTTTTGCTCTCTTGAAGAATATGATTTAGTTCATCAAAATCATGGTTCTCCGCTTTTGTCCTCCAATCCCATTTAGGATGCTCTATTGACCTTGGCACTAAATATACACAGATATATAGATGAAGTTTAGATTTGGTAGTTCAGATTCCTACAGAAAAAAAGCTGCACAATGAGTTTACAAGCTCGAGTAACTTGAGTGGAAATTATTTAATTATCCTCCTGTTTAAACAGATGAAATTATTTTCTTTGATCAATGTGAAATAAAAATGAAAACATCTATGAAAAAATGCATACCTGGGATGATTCTTGTGAAGAAATTAATTAGTAAACAGGAATAATTAATATTAACGCTTAATAATAATAAAAATAATGCAACAACAGAAAAACTTAATAAAAATAATTCATATGAAAGTACTTCATTTACATCAACATTGAATTGGGTTTCCTATGGGCTGATAAGGAAAAATGTCAAAATGAAAATGAGTAAGAGGTACTTTTGGCTTTGCTAGTCACTTCATCAAAAAGAAAAAAAGAAATATTTCAGATAAAACTTTTAAAACAACACATGTATTCAATTTTTTTTATAAAAATCATAAGGTGTATATAACAGTTCATCAAAGCAGTTGAACAAAATCTGTCTCTGTTGTTCATACTGTACAGCCTATAATCTTTATTCTGATACTTAAACAATTCTGATCTTCGGGAACCACAGTCCTGAGCTAACAGTCTCCTATTCACTATCGATTACTAAAAACTTTAATATCATTTTAAAATAAGTTTCTCAACTGTTGAGCTAATTTTACCTAAAATGGTAAGGGAGAAGAGAAGAAGCTTCTGAGATATGGTGCCCACACTGAACAAAGCTACACTGACCAGTGTGAACATTTTGAACAATTTGCAGAAACAAAACCAAAAATTATGCTGTCTCTTGAACTGCTGCTTAACATATGCTTTTCGAGAGTTCTCTAAACTAAGTGATCTGCTGCCTTCACCACCAAATGCAAATTCTGGGTTGTCTCCAAATGCAGCATTATTGCGCTGAGAACTGCACACATCGGTGAGAAGATGATGTCTATAGTCTACATTCCCAACAGAATGGAATCAGTTGCATTTATCAGTGGGTCCTAAAATACTCACTTAAATCTAACTTGAAAAACAAAGCCTATAATGTCCGATATGTCCTGGCCAGCTTTGAAACTTTTATTTACTATTTTGACAGCTGTCAATGAATTTATGCTTATAAACTCAATTTTCATTACATGCTAAGAAGGTAACCTGCAGACTCCTAAAGATAGTGAAAAAAAGAGCTATCTTATGATTATTTGGTATTTCAGAGCACATTTATGATGGTATGGGAAAATTATGCTCAGATTTAAAGTTCTGGTGGCTACGACAAAAATGTGTTAAATAACTGTTGATATCAAAATCTGCCTTATTGTGGTCTGCCCTCTGTGTGAATATAAAATCTGCTCCACTTTGGATCAATACCACAAAGGAAAGCTGAAGTTGAGTCAACAGTCGCCTCTTCCAGGTAAAGAAATTGGACAGTAATAGATTTAAGCCCTTCTGTCACAATGAACATGATTCCATCTCCTATAGACATAAAGCAATCCATCTTCAAACTGGGAATCTATACAGAGTCTGACAACCCAGAGCTTATTCTCACCTGTGACACTCACTCTGGAACCTGGGTAAGTATTATGGAATTTAATATGCTAGACTGCAATTACAGGTATTGTCAAAGACTAAAGACAACGGAAATATTAACAAGGACCTACAGAGCATAGAGTAGGAGATAAGGAGAAGGGGAGAGAAGGAAGTTGCAGTGTCAGAGTCCGGTTCTGTTTGCATTCAAAAAAAGACAAGTCATGTATTTCCTTCTGAGGACAATGAAAATAACGCGCTATGGTGTTTCCTAGTGAATCAATACAAGCCTTAAGGTATTAGGGTATGTCTAGCCTCTACTCAGACGGACAGCTTATAATTTCTGCTGGCACTTTTAAATGCCAGTCATTTCATTCATAATTCCCAGGTTTAGGAGCCACTATGCTCATTAAAAGTTATCCAAATTTTTGGGTGATCAAAAATCACCCAGCATAATTAACTTCATAGCACAACTTCAGTAATTCCCATATTTTTTCTTATTTACAAAAAAAAAGTTCCATCCAGTATTTTTACTAACTTTTTACTAACTTTAGATATAAGTACTTAGTAAACTAGGAAAAAAAAAAACCTGTATCAAGGTATCTGCATTTTTGTTCAACTCTGTTTTACATATTATGCTCCTTTATTGAGAGCTTTTTCAGCCATCTCATCTTCTCCCGCCAGTGTATCAGCACTATATTTGATAGCATTATCCACACTAGTCTACTAGCAGTTTGGCAGACCCTTTTTCTATGTTTATATTGAACTCACCACATCACAGAAATCTCACAGTACCGCCAAATACAAACAGACAATAATTTAATATAGTAAAACCACGCACAATGATGACCAAAACTTAGAGCCCCCAGTTTGCAGAAAATTTCAGCAACCTGAAATTTAATATCAGGTCAATTTGAAAAAAAAAAAAACCGCATTTTTAAAAATACCAAAGGAGAGAATTTTTGAGAAACATACAATTTTGAAATAAAATTTGTCCTGGGACAGAAGCTGAATTAAATAAATGTAAGTTCTATTCAACAGCTGTGGAGTTTCCAGGACCAGCATTCTTCACGCACTGTCCCACATGACAAGGTGGTCCAACGGTGCTTTAGGGGCTGGGGTCTTCTTGTTCTTTATTGGGTTCTTCCCTCGTCTCTAGGCAGGCAGTCTCTTATCTTGTCTTCAAGGTTTGCATCTGGTTGTATCTTCCATATCTTCTGACTTACATTGGCTCTGCAGCTAGTTCTTTTGTGTAACTCAGTAGTAAGTTCAACGTAAGTTCAGTGTATCTGGGTGAAAGTTCACAGCTTGCAGCCTAAGGCTTCACAAATTCAGCTACTAATGCTAAGCAAGTTCTGCTGTGTTATGCTTCTCTACAGTTTTGAGAGGCTCCATCTACAGTTAATTTTTACAGCCTAAAGCTAAAACAACTGACTCTAAAAGGTTGGACTGATTATTTTTCAGACTAAAACAATTCATATTCTTTAACAACATAAACTTGTATCTTCTCAACTATAGGATCACTAACACTGGTCATTTTCAAATGGATGGCTTTGTGTGAAGTATGCAGAACTTTATAAAGATCATATGACCCTTCCTTGAGATCATTTGAAATACATGATATTCTGCATGTATCAAGCCCACCATCTACCATTTCCATGCATATACCACTACACTCTTAGTAAAACCCTTTCATTACATTCTGACCTTCCTCATTCCTTATTATACTCATGCATTCCTCAAAATCATCACATCAGCAATTTTAAATGCCTCAACACATTACCTGCATCAATCTCACCTCTGTTATTCAAGAGAATTATAAAACCCATTCTCTTACAATTAGTTGCCTGCAATTCAGCAGAGTTATTACATATACATCATAGCATTTGTATAGAAATATTTAGGTTTTCCCCTTATGAAACTGAAATTTCCTCATGCTTTCCAGTATTAATGGCATGCTTTCCAGTATTTCTGCTTTTCAGAGGGCATGCCCCTCCAGCAAATGCCTATCAGATTAATTCATAGATGTGTTATGAATTCTGTCGCAAATCTGCAGACCTTTATATTCTACTGGATGATGGTACAGGATCAGTACTATTCTTATCTACATATATGTGTCTTTTCAAGACATAATTTGCATATAGAATCAGACCAGTTGCTCATTAAATTCTACATTTCATTAATAAATTGTACAACCATCTTACATCTCAAAACCCAAAAATATTTTTTTTATTATTATTATTATTATTATTATTATTATTATTACTACACATAAAATTACTCATGTATTTAAATCTCACAACAGCATTCAGATTAGAGTTCTTTGATAACATAGCCAAACTGGTTTACACAGTACCTGGGTATTAAAAGGCTAAGAGAACAAGGGCCCACAGTCCTAGACTGAACAAAGGCAACCAAAAGCACAGAACACTGTAACTGTAAATGGGATATAGTAGCAATGGTGAACTGAAACAGAGTGAAAGGATGATCCGTGATTTGATTGAATGTGGAGGCGGTGAAGAAATCAACCTACTTCGCTTAAAAGTGGCTAGTTGGGAAGCAAGTCTGTTTCACAAACTATTTAGAAACTTCCAAATTTGTTCTTCTTTAAAGAGAGAATTCACCAAACAATTTCATTAAATATATTTTATATATACAAACACATGCACATGGAGCACTAGCCTCAAGGCTCTGCCAGACAAGAGCATCAGCTTCTGCTTAATTACATTTCTGGAACTTAGATACCAGGGTTTCTTGTTTGTGTGTTTGTTTCAGGTGTCACTGAGATCCTAACAGGCAGGAGGTGAGACTGCAAGAATCTTTCCAGTAAAAAAAGTTGAATACCTAAGGAAGAGAAATCTATGCAGGAATAACATGCACACTGCAGTAAACATCAGCTCTGCTGACAGAAAAAAAAAATATTTCCTAATTAAATAAATCAATTCTTCTAATGTTTCCAAAGATTCCTATGAAATGACAGTTCTCAGTCCTGAATAAATTTCAAGTTGAGAACTATTTCAACAAGATAGTCGTAAGACAAACACTCTGCAACAGCACATATTATACTGATAGACGCCATTAAACTTGGGATTTGTTTTGGCAGTTTTAGGGGTCTTTTTAGGTTGTAAAGTGTGGGGGTTGGGTTTTTAAATGCAAACCTGAGAGTAAATCTTTGAGTCTCAGCAGGCCCAAAACACTCTTCTTCTCAGATAAGTCCTACTAACACTTCAGAGAAGCTTTGGGAAAAAAAGTACAATGACATCAAAAAATGTTTTGAGGTATAAGCTGAAGGCACAAAATAAATGGAATATGCTATGCATATCTGGACAAAGTAATAAATGAGTTCAGAACATGATTGCTTTCTGCTGGAGTGGCTGAAGCGGCATACGGTACCCACTGATTTTGGCATAAACCCAGAAAAAAAACGTCAAGAAACCATCAGCATTAATTTGGTTTTTTGGCAGAAAATAAAAGAATCAAGATATGGCAAAAAGGCATATGGCTGAAACCAGCCTCTGTGATAGCAATTAAAAAACATATAGTTGAAATAAACAACGTATTTTCAAAATGTTGCAGAGACAAATATTTGCAGAGGTGAGTAAGTCAGGAAAATAAAAAGAAGAATCAAGATTTACAATAGTGGTATGAACAGAAAAATAGGAAAGGGCATAAACAGAAAAGCATGAAATCAGAGGATAATTAGACTGGAAAGTACCTCTGGAAGTCTTCTAGTCCAACCTGCTGCTCAAAACCAGTCCATTGAGGGCAGGTTGCTCAGACTATCTAGTTGAATTTTGAGTATCTCCCAGGACGGGGATTCTACAGCCTCTCTGGATGTGTTGAGGTGTTTGAGCATGTTCGCAGTATAATTTCTGTTGTGTCTTGTCCTTTCACTACACACCTTCAAGAAGAATCTGACTATGTCTTCTCTATCACCCACCACTGTAATAGTTGATAGTGACAAGAAAATCTCCCCATAGCTCTAATCTCTCCAGTATGAACAAATCAATTTCCTTCAACTTTTCCTTATCCATCCCATGCTGTAGCCCAATCATGATCTTTGTGGATCTTCACTGCACTTGCACCACTGTCTACAGCTGTCATCTCAATGGTCTTTTCCAACTTAAACAATTCTATGATTCTGTGATTCAATAGTCGAAAATAAAAACTGCTGGCTATACTCTTGCTAATGTAGCCTATTATGCAGCAGGACCACACAGACACAGCTTGTTCACATTCAAGTTCTTGCCTATCAGCACCCCAGGTCTTTTTCTGCAAAGCTACTTTCTAGGCATTCAGATCCCAGTTTACACTATCGCTCAAGACTATACAAGATGCAGTATTTCACATTTGCTTGTGTTGAACTTCATGAGGTTCCTCTCAGCCCATTCTTCAATCCTGTTGAGGACCCCCTGAATAGCAGCCCTGCTACCCAGAACACCAGCCACTTTCCACGATTTGGTCTCACCTGCAAACTTGTTAAGAGAACATTCTACCTCATCATCCAGAACGTTAAGAAATACTTTGACATGGTATTGGTCTCAGTACCAGTCCCTTAAGCATGCCACTAGTGACAGGCTTTCCAGCTGGACTTTGCATTGCCAGTCACAATACCTTGAACCCAACAGCTGAGTCAACTTGCCACAAGTCTTGTTCTCCATTTATCCAGCCCATTATCTCGCCGAGTTATAAGGGTACTACTGAAGACTGGCAAAGGTTCTGTTAAAGTCAAGGTATTAAATATCCACTGCTCTTTCACTGATTACAGGGCCAGTTATTTCATCTAAGGGGGCAATCACGTTGATCTGATGAGGCATGCATGGTTTCACAAATCCATGCTTGCTGTTCTCAATGACATTTTTCTCCTCCTTGTGGCTGGGAACACCTACCAGGAAAATTTGCTCAATAACCTTCCCAGAGAGTGAAGTTCGTTTGATCAGCTTACAGTCCCCAAAGACTCCTTCTTGCTCTTCCTCAAAATTGATGTGATGTTTGTCTTTTTCTAGTCATCGGGAACCTCCCTCAATCATCATGACATTTCAGTGATGATAGAATGGCCTCGCAATGACATCAGTCTCCTCTCTAATCATGCCCAGAATGAATCCCATAGAGTGTAAAGTATTTGTGTATGTCCAGTTGCCTTAAGCACACCCTAATTGCATCTTCCTCTGTTGTGGGTAAAGCTGCACTCTCATAAAGCCTGCTGCTAGACTTAGAGACTGGAGAAGAAGCCTTACCAGTTGAAGAGCATTATTAGATGCCCTTCAGTCCACAAGCACAGATCCTTGAGTCCAGTCTTATTATGGATGTACAAACTATTTCACTGCTTCCCATGTGACCTGGTTAGTTCAGAGTGTCCACCCTCCTCTTTGTCCTTCTCCTGGGACAACCTTTGGACCAGCAAGCACAAAACTAGTAAAAGGTATACAAATGAAAGGAGTGACAGGATTTCACACCCCCACCTACAATAAAGACCAAGAAATTGAGATCTTTAGGAGATGGCATGGAAGTCACTTGATGTGTAACATAGAGTGTGAGGTGCAAGCACCGGAAGGGCGAACATAGTATGATGACACAACACACTTCTTCACTGCTTCGAGTGGCGTATCTCCGTAAATTAGTGTTACGCAGCAAAGACTGTTAGATTAGACCCAGATTATGAGTGACTACGATCATTTACTCTTGAAAGTGAATTAAAATCCACAATACTTTTAGACTGACTTAAAAATTCATCTGCCCTTAGAGAGGTACAGTGAAACTGATGATCAAATTTAAGTCTGTTTGAAGCTGAGAATGTGCTCCGTGAAGAAGAAACAGAGATACATGCTCCATTGCCAGAAAATTAAACAATAGATCTCGCAGGAACAATACCATTCTGAAAAAAGCTATGATAGAGGACACCTGTACAGTTATTTTTTACTTGTTACAGTAACTTATTCTCAATCAAAAAGGTTTCATAGCCATGCAAGACTGTTAATTACCCAAAAGCACAGTGTCTCTATTGCATAAATCTACCATTATTTACTTTACCCACTGCTGTGCTATACTTTGACCTACTGAGGCTACCAGGAGATTTTCCTTTGATTCCACTGGAGTCTAGAATTCCTCATCTTGCTTTTAGAGGAAAGACAGCAAGCCTTCTACTGCAACACACTATATATCTCTGTTCTCATCTGGTCCACCTAATCACGATCCAAGTTACTAAAAGATTTGGCTATTACAAAAATTTCAAAAAGCCACAATAGTCAACAGAAGAAAATGTATTTTTTGCAATTTATTTTGGAGAACAAATCTTGTATACACACGTGTGTGTGCGCGCACCTATACATATAGATGAATGTATATTGTAGACATATTTATTTGTGTAAAAAACAACTAAAAATCGAGCTTAAAAATTAAATTTCTTCAAAGGCTAATATACAGGAAGCACTAAATTTCATTAAGGCTTGCTGCCTCTATTTTTACTACTTCTCTCTACATGGCATTGATAGTATTCTCTTCAGTTGCTCTATTTCTACTCTGCCTTTTCTTTCAGTGTACATTTCGATTCCTTCAGCAACTCTCAGAGCAGTACACCTGTTCTGTTCAAAATGCCCACAAATATTGAACAGTATTTGTTCATAATTCACAGTTTTGCACTGCCTGATCCACTGAAAAATGCCTGTTATTAGGACCAATAGCAACAGAACAGATTTTACACATGCAAAATGGCAAAATAAAACATCAAATCATAAACAGTATTGGAACATAAACTTGTGCATGACATCCAGATATTCTTCTGGGATTTTCTTTCTTTCTTTCTTTCTTTCTTTCTTTCTTTCTTTCTTTCTTTCTTTCTAAACACTTATTCTATCTATAGATGACAGTATAGGGTATTATTAAATATTCGTAACTCAAGTCAAAGTAAAGCAAGAATCAAACTCTTCTAACACACATACCTGGACACTTCAACTGCTTATAATTCATTTTCTGTTTTAATCCTAATTCAACAGAAAAACATACTATAGTTTTGAAAGTATTCAGGAATTAATAATGTAGTGAAGCTTTCTTACATGACTTGGACTCCGGTGATGGTGGAGAAATGTTGGACACAGCAAGGTCGCTCTTCGACTTTTTAGGCTTTTTTGCATTTACCTGCCAAGGTTTATCGTAACTTCTAATATCTCTCCTTGCTCCTTTATTTTCTGTTAAAAGAATTGAATCAGTCAATTATAGCATTTCTAGGGTTATATTTTGAAGACTTAATAAACAATTAATAAAAAAAACCCCAAACTTATCAGTCCAAACCAAAGTCACCTCTTTATTTTCTCCTATTTCGGATTTATGCTATATTTCATATATTCATTCCATTTTCTAGACATCAAAATTTAGAGATTAATTAATATCTTTTTCATTAAGAACATCAGATCCTTTTTTTGTTACGAAAGTCCTTATCCTCCATTTTTTTCGCTTACATGTTTGACTACCTATGCTTAAAACTTTACATTTGATAAAAATTAAAAATTGATTTGTCAGACAATTAACATTTTGACTACCAGGAACTATTTGAAACCTATCATAGTCTGAAACAGATCACCAGTCGATTTTTAAATACAACCCAAATATTCTAACAGCAGCTTGTAACAGAATATCAGAGCTAAAAGTTCGACTTTAGAATCAGAGTAGAGTAGATGTTTCAGAAATGTTTTGTGTGCTTCTGAAGATTTACAACCATAAATTATTCAGAGTGGTGCTCATGAAGTAATAATAGCATTTTCTGATTAAGTGTTAGAATGTTAATGTTGGTTGCTAAAAATGTGTATTATTAAAGAAAATAATACAGAGGCTAACCTCATCGTGGGCAGCCTGATTTAGTGGGATGTCCCTGCCCATGGCAGGGGGGTTGGAATTAGATGATCTTTAAGGTCCCTTCCAACCCAAACTATTCTATGATTCCATGATTTTATAATCTCAGGAACAGATACACCACAGGAGGGAAAATGAAAGCAAAATGGACAGGAGGGGAATCAACGGACCTTTATATGCACCTTCTTTCTCATTGAGATTGGGATTGTTTCCACGCTGTAACTCTGACCCATACTCACATGATATGTACATAGCCTGAGCCAATATCCAAAAATATTGTTAAATAAGTTAAATTCAATCAAGCAGGATTTATTTGGCATGCTCAAAACCACAGAGCAGTATCTGTTCAGTAGGTACATGTGCATCCAGAAGATCATGGACGAAAGTGTGGAAGGTTATACTGGAGACCAGCCCTTTCTAACATACCAGTCATAACATACCTGATGTTTCACTCTCTGCCCAAAGGGCAGCAGAGCCAGACAACGTTCTCTGAAGCTGACCACGGTTCCCCTGTTTGGACTGAAGATGATCAATTAGAAATGGGATTGGCTGGTCAGGTGTCTCTGTTATCAGCTTGGTCATCAATTCCTTTGGGAAATTAAAACAAAACAAAAAATTAGTGGGATATTGCACCTAAACTAATCTTGTATTTACCAAAAGTAAAGGAGCACTTATAACAGAAAAGCCTGTTTTCTACATTGAAGAAAACAGCTGGAAACACTCATCTGCTCAAACTACTGCTAGCTTTGCCCTATTAAGCCTTCACATCTGAAGTACTCAGCCTATACAGTCACTTATCTACAGGCATTTATGTTGAACAACCCAATCCCCACTACTTGCTCAAATTTACCCAACACAATCTGAATACTCTTCACGTAACCATTCAGAACAAGCACTTTTTCAAAGTAGCAAGTAGATCTTCTCTGACCCATACATCCAAGTTTCTTCTCATTGGAAACTGGAATATCAGGAAGGTTGGTGCATTTTTGATCTCACCCAGACATGGAACAATGATCTGATTAGTATATGCATTCATATTTGGGAACGCCGTAGTCTGATCTATCAGGAAGACGGTTTTTAAAACAAGTCCTCCTTATTGCATAGACATAAATAACTGTTTTATTACACTCTAGCAGACATGGATACAAAACGATGTCAACAGGAAAGGATCTCCTATGCCAAGCATTAGGACTATCTAACAGCTGTTATACATCCTGGCCTTGCAGGGTTGCAGAAAGAGAAGCACTCTTCATATCACTGCCTACTGGCTCCCTACACATAAAATACAGATTAGAAACACAGACAGAGGCTGTCTCTGTGCCAGGTGTGTGCTCTGAGAGGAAATCAATGACTAACATGGGACATGACCCTGAAATCCCCATAGTTCCACAGGAAATCTGTGGCTGCCACTGCAAAATGAAAAAGCTCCCTTGAAGTAAAAAATCACAGGAGAGTACAACAAAATCAGGACAAAAATTGGCTAAATTATTAGAAGCAATTATTCCCTCTCCATTTACCTCCAAGCATAAATCTTACCACAACCTCCACACAACTGAGTGTGAACCTCTTCATCTTTTCTATACATCTTCATTTAATAAATAATATTTCAAATACCAGTCATCACTTGGTATTATCATCAGTTAATTGCGTTGGAAAAAGATACTTAACAGGGAGTATACCAAGTAACAGTAAACATGAGTAACATCATGCAGGATGATAAAGACACAACAAGTTATCTTTTTCTACTCCAAGACTTTCCATTCAAGTAGTGGTATAAATAATTGGTATAAATAGGTATAAATGAAAATGAGACAGAAACAAGCTTTCCATGTCAGAAAGGGAAATTTCACTTCAGAAAGCAAAAAAGAGAAAATGTGCTCAATCTCATATCTTGTGAAGACATGATCATCTGTAACACGAAAACTACAGGGTACCAAAAAATAAAAGTTACTATGATTTTGAAATGGAACTCCACAGGGAGAAATCAAGCTACTTACTAATCTTTCAAATGGTAAAGCTATGGAGCATAACTTCATCTAGTCTATCTCTCAGCAAGGTAGGAGAAATCCTCCGATATACATCACACAAGAAAAATCCAGAAATTGGAGTAATTCAGATTTTGGTTGCTTGGTAACACTCCACCAGTAATTCTTTCTTTTTTCCCCCACCCAAGTGAAGAATTAGTGGCAAGTGGAAAGACGTAATCTTGTGCTTGTAATGGACCACAATAGCTGTAGGATTTCCACTGCACAGGAGTCTGTTACCAAAGGAAAAATGTCAATCTGTAATAGCTGACTTGCAATTTAAATAATTTTTCTGAATCATGGTTTGAAAATTATTTTTTATCTTAAAGTAATAAAACCAAGATGATGAGAGCTGAGATACAGGCATCGATACTATTAATTTTTTAAACGTGGGTGACAATCTGTTAATAACACGTTATAAAGTAGCATTAAAAAAGATAATACAAATATTAAAAATTTTAGAATGCCTAGGAGTCAATATAAGTCAAATGCCACTTGATTGTTGCCATCACTGATTGACTTGTCACAGGAAGAAACAGCCTTGAATTAACAGAAACATATCTAATGAAATAAAACCGATTATAGGATTCCTTATCATATTCTGAGACACAGGAATAAAACTAAAGAACATAACTGCACACAGTAAAAAAAACCCAGCTATTGTTAACATATGGATAATAAGGCCTGAGTAATACAGAGATCTGTGCTGTCCAAGAGTATGATCAGTTCTATTCTGTGACAGCAATTAGAAAAGTTAAAAGAACTTTATATAGGCTATACAGATATAGGCTACTTTTCTCTGTCTGGAGTAACAAGTGATTTGAACCAATTCCGTACACCTAAACCAAATAAAAATTAACATTGCTGGAATTCTCATAAACTGAAACTAGTACATGGTTAAAAAAAATACTACTTATTTGTGTAATAAGCCTCAAACTGATTTGCCTCAAGCAAACTTCCAGAGATGTTATTAAAATTAAATATAAATTCAAGCCAACACAAAGGTGGCTCAGATGGCAAAGCCTGCCATTTAAGACAAAGCTCTTTACTCTGAGTATTCCATTGCAAAAGGGGAACAAAGAAGCTCTTAGGGATTTGCTTCTCAAGCTGCTCCATCAAGGTGTGAAAGTGATCTCCAACTCACTGCAGCTGGGTTCCCGAACTCTACAGAATTTGCAAAGAACACCTCCACCCTAACTAGTGATAACAGCAGTGATAGTAACTTCAGACTTATGCTCTATGTAAATCCACATTCACATGCAGAAGATGTTATCTCCTTCCATATCCTCCTGCCACAACCACTTGCAGAAAGCTCAGAAGTAGGATCACAACTCCATGCTCCTCACTGCCTTTGCCCTCCTACCAAAATCTGCCATCTAGTCCATCAACGGACATAGCTCCATCCACTCATCCCCCCAACCCATGCTCTTCAAGCTCATGCTTTCTTTGAGGCTCTTGTCATCCCCAGCAAGCTGGCAAATACAAGGGAATATTTTGTCTGCTTGCATCTGGTAGTGTAGTTCTCCCCCAGGGTGGAGTGATAGAAGTGGCAAGAGAAATTAAAAAAAAAAAAAACCACAACAAAAAAAAAAACAAAAAGCTTCATACACACAGGCTGTAACTGTACTTAGTGAGCACTCAGCTCCATTTTTAAGTAAAAACATACAATGTGTGAACGTGAAAAGACATTACAGATTAGGAATGCCTATTAGGGGTATTCTCATTTTAGCACCATTCCCTAGTAAAGCTACCTTAAACTTCTGATGAAATTATCCAACATTTATCTGATGCTCTCTGTTGCTCAGATTGTATCTTAATAGACAGCAGGAATAACATACTGTGTGGTACTCTAAATATACTCTTACAAGTTTGAAATCTTTAAAAAAAAACATGACAAAAGTGAAGGTATTAAATAAGGAAAACTAAAGTGTACAACAAGTTACAAAAATAGCATTCCTTTCTGGTTAGCAACAGTCTGATCTGACTCACACTATGCTAAGTAGGCAAGGTTTCACCAGAAAAAGAAAAAAGACCATCTAGTCTCAATGAAGCCACCTCTGCATTAGCAGAAGAATAAAAATGGAACAAGAACATTGAAACCGAGACTCATTTCTTGATGAAAAATTCAATAGTAAGTTTCAGTTGTGCAAGAAAACAGAAATGCATGACACGTTTCTTAAACATATTAACTATAGTTTCTGCCTTTGTAACATTTTTTTTTATTTCTAAGTTTAAATAAAGTTTAACTTTATTTATAAGTTTTCTAATTGCTCCAAATTTCACTTAAGTCAAATAAGAAAAATAGAAAGTGTTATCTATCTTTATAACATGTTCTTCCATGCATGGTACACCTTATAACAACAAATAAAATGTCATGGTAGATTGGGTCTCCATGCTGCCAGATAAACTGTTCACTACCAATAATCTCTCTCCTCTTAACTTATTTCCACCACATCTTCCTTTCAGTCTATGTCCTTTTGTCTTTTCTATGACTGGGACATCCCTCAGCCCCTCCCTTCCAGGTGTATAACAAGTGAAGAAGCCTGTGCAGATGTCAGTAGCTCTTAATTCTCTGTGCACCCATGACAGAGACTGCAGCACAAGAAAGGGGTGAAAGGGAATTTCCATGACTACTACAGAGTAGAGCACCACAGTGAATGCTGCTTTTCCACTGTACTGCCACAAATTAGGTTCTGCCCTGACCAGAATGAGAAAAAAAGGTGATATAAGCTCCAGAAAAACTGGCGGTTAACTCCTCCAATGATTTGACCTTGCACTGTGCAAACCAGAAATTAAACCAGTTATTTCTAGTTTCTTCTGCTATGGTATCTTCACGTGCTTTTATATTCACTAGTTTTATTAAACTATGATAGATGTTTTAAAAGAAACTTGCAGAAGTTCATCTGCAGATGTTTCAAAGAGACATTCATGCATATCTTGATATGGCTGCAAAAGATCTTGAAAAAAAACAGGTCTAAAAGAGCAAGTGAGTATCTTAATTCTTTATAAAGAGAATCATCTTCTACTATTGCACTATTCCGAGGTGCTCTATTAGTTATTCAGTACAGCTCAAATTTTAATTTCCCTGTGACTGTCCATGCATTTTAATACAAATGAAACAGTCTTTACAGTCTATTAATCATAGGCCCAATTACAAGAAAGCTCTAATTAGCTATGTCTAAACGTACCTATCAGGTTATTAAGTTAATTAAGAGACATTCTGTCTTGCCCTGTAATTGATAACAGTAACTACACGATAATCACAGGTTTTGTTTTTAACTATATAGACTTCAACAGACTATGCAGAGCATGCACAGACTTGGGGTCTATTATGCTCTCTCGTCATCTAAATTAGATGTTTAAAAAAGGTAGGATGTTTAAAGTGAATTGCCTTCTGAAGATGCCTATGTCTCTCCTGACCAAAGAGACTAATAGGTTTAGCTTAACCTAATAGGCTTTGATGGGATGTGGTTCCAAACTAAGACAATTAAATATAGCAGTATTCACGCCGAAGTCAATGGTGATCTTGTCAATAAAGAAGCCGAGGGAGCCTAGAGAGCTACCAGCTGACTAGGCAGTGTATGTCCACTTAGGATAAGAACTGCACTCCAGGTTCCACTGACTGTATTGGCTATATATCCATTGACTACAACAGAGCTCAGACACTTAGAAGACAGGCAGACATCTAAATTTGCTAATCACTAGGCTGTAATGAACAAAAAAGATGTAACACTGAGTGAAAACCTGTGGAAGGAAAGTAAATTTAATGAACTTTTTAGTGATTGACATTTTTTTTCTTTAGAATTCCTTTCTGATCACTGCAGTAAGAAAGCAAGGAAATTAAAAACAAAAATAAAAAATTAAAAGCCTATTTCAATACCATTCTTAATGGCTAAATAAAAGTCTGACATTCTTAAATGAAAGCAGAAAGGTAAACATCACTGCTTCTACCACAAAAGTTTATTTTCTATGGAAATGAAGGAAAAATGCCAGTATCCTTCTTTTGGAAAATAGCTAGGCTTTACATCTTCTGGAACAATTCGTAATTAAAAGAAGAAAATCACATTACAGACTACAATAAAAATGGACTTCAACATAGTTTAAGCATTCATGACATTATTACCACATGTCCCTATGATATAAATCTCACAAGGCAAATCTCCCCATAAACACAATTCGCGTGCCTGCACCACACTATTTTTTTAAAACTAACCAAGGTAGAATACCAGCTGAGAGCAAAAATCTACAGGATTTGTAGTCCTATTCAGCTTGTTTGTAAAAATATTTAGACTTTTACTTGGAATTGACTAAAAAAATTTTCAGCCAACTCTTTTTCGTTCACAGACTCAACAGTATTCATCCCTGCTCTTTCAGCTAGCTGTGCAGCTCAATTTAAAATCACAAAACAGCAGTACACAGTACGGAATACACCCCATGAAGATATTACTTTGGACACACAACTAAAGAGAAAGTACAAAGTTGATATGGTGGCCCTGGGATTATGGTGCAAGCAGGATTCCTGTAAAGGTGGCACTGGTAGGGAAATGTACAATATGGGACTAGTGGCATAGGAAACATTTTCAGATTCATTCAAAGTCTCAAACTGTTTTTTCACATCTCAAATCAAAGTGATAATCACTCCAATAGACAGAAGTGCTAAGCTTTTGGTTCATACAATGAGAATAATAAGAGGGAATCTGAAAGCAATCACTGAATAGCAAACAGTCTTCCTTAAATGTTTTTCTTCAATATTTATACTAATTCAATAAGAGAAGACCAGTTTGGGGGGCTATGTTACTAAAGAGATATTTAGGGAGACTCTGGAGGACAGAATCGAAACAACATTGCCTTTCCACTAAAAACCCTTTGAAAATCATATGATCAGTTCCCTGAGTGGGGTGAACTAGCCCTATCTGATATGAACACATGTACATAATAGTTGATAAAATATGCAGCACCGACCTTACTTAGCAAGCCAGAAACAAAAACCTTTTGCACAGATGAGGTCTGTTAGACAATTCTGAAATTTCACTGAGTGAGCACGTGACAGTACACATCATAATGTGCAGCTTCTACTTGAATCTCATGCTGTATTTTTTCACTTACATATCCTTTGAGGGATTTTTTTTCCTCTTATCTTATTCTTGATATTTCAAATATCATTGTCCTAAATGTATTATACTACTTCTGAGTTCAGAAAACAGCTTCAAACACCTTTGCTCTTTGGCTTTATTATTTAAAGATTTCCTTTCTCTCATTCAATCATTTCAGACAAGATTGCTGTGAAAAGGGAGGTCACCAGTACTAGGCTACTCCAAAACATTAACTACTCCTCAGTAAAAGCACAAAAGATTAAAGACATGCTCTCAGATATACCAAGCGTGTTAACATAAGAGTTGTCACGTTTTCTCCCACGGTTTTCAAATCACGAAGAATTTCTGCTATAGCTTACACTTCTTTCAGCACTCCTGTATCTCTGCCTAACAATCTCACGCTTGTGGAATTATGCCAACCATATCATTATCTGAACTCAGCAAGGATTTATCAAACGAGGGTAGTTCATGTTATGGCAGAAACACTCTAAGGTTTCTCTAAAGCATAAATTAGAAATCTTCCTCAGTTTCCACCCACTCTATCAAGCAGTGGAAATCTACCCTGAAGGCGAGGCACTTCAGAGTTCAACCAAGAAAAAATGAGAACTACTGGGTTTCTGAAAGGTCTGTAGAATTTACATCAAAAGCAATACTCATAGATAAAGGCTAGGAAAGACTATTACAACCCAGACTGATTTTTTAAAATTACAGCCATAAAACAACACTGACTGCCTATCACTGGCTTTCCTAAAAGCTAACTCAACAGGTGAGAGCTGATGTTTCTCTGATCAGGTGAAGTAACCTTATTCCAATTTCAAAGTCTAATGTGAAGCCACTTGTTCTTCCATGTTCAGTGATTCATTACTGAAATTGTTAAAAAGATTGCATCACATTTCAAGTTAAACTTCACTGACTTAGGTTCTACCTACCCGGCACTAACATTTTTTTCTGAAGAAGGATGATACTAGAAACTAAAGCAATAGGTATTTTTATGACTCTCTCTCATGGCTTGACCCCAGCCAGCAGGTAAGTAGCCACTAGCCACTCACTCACTCCCACCCCCAGTAGAATGGGGGAGAGAATGAGAAAAGCATATCTAAGAAAACCCATGGGTCAAGGTAAAGACACTTTAATAACCAAAAGGAAACAGAAGAAAAACCCAAACAAGTGATGCAAAGGCAATCACTCACCATCTCCCACTGCCCAGCCAGTCCGCAAGCGACAGCTGCTTCAGAAAATCTACCTCCCAGCTTTTATTGCTGAGCATGACATTATATGCTACAGAATACCTCTTTACTCAGGTTGGGTCATCTGTCCCAGCTGTGTCCCTTCCTGGCCTCTTGTCCACTCCAAGCATACTGATTGTAGGGCAGAGCAAGGAACAGAGGCTTTCACATTTCTCAGCAATAGCTAAAAGACTGGTGTAGCAATACCGATCACGAACTCGAAAGAGCACTATATGGGCTGCTATGAAGAAAATCAACTCCATCCCAGACAGAACAGACAGTGTACTACTAAGTAACAGTTATTAAGGGTCTATAAGTAGTGACTAGAAGAAGGCTGTACATGAAAAAAATAATTGGTATATCAAGGGATTGACTCAGCAAAGCACTTAAGCCTATATATTTTTTATGCATGAGAAGTAAATATTTATAAAGCCAGGTGCACGCTTAAAATGTCTTGATAAATTAGATCATTGCTCTGTGCCTGCAGAATTGCAACCTTTCCTTCCTTCCAGGAATCAGAAAAACATTAGGTCTTCTTTAGAATCCAACTATAAAGATGTTCTGAAGATTGATAGAAATCCTTTCAATCGCATCCCACGGAAAACTTGGACAATACACATTTTCAAAATGTGTGCAGCAACCAACCACAACCTGCCAGGTGCTCTTCTTTCTCCCTCTGCCCTCCCTAACCCAGTCACTAGTACCAGTGAAGTTCGGAAACATGTATTCACAGTTTTTAATTAAATCATAGATTAGATATAGTACTGACTTATTACCATAAGAAAAACATCATAAATATACACTGTACATCTATCAGTTCTCATGCTTTTTTCTAGTTCCTGTTCTCATTTAAAATGATTAATTTGTCGATGCTTAAAGAAAATTACTATGCAAGCCTTGATTTTATACATTCTATTTTTTTTCCAGTTACAGTCACATTATAATATCAAAAAGTACAATACCAGAAGTATGACATTGATAAATTTGGTCTCGGAATTAAGAGTCCCACTTGCTTCCTCCTTAATATCCCAGATTTCAAGATGGTTACGTTTAATTATTCCAGCAGAAGACAGGAGGACCTAAATCTGGAGTTGGGCAACAAGTGATGATATAATGTAAAGGTGGTGAAAGTCCTAGTTCTACATCAACTCATGAGCAAGTAGTAAATCCATCCCATCCACTGCCTGAAACCATGTTACAACCAGCAAAGAACAGTCCTGGCTATAGTGCAGAGGAAACATCCTCCAAGGCTCTGCTTGCTTCCGTGCACTGGTAGTTACAAGGTGCACAATGGGACTCATTCCATCAACAGTGGCATGGCCTCAAAGAAAGCAAAGCCAAATCAATTTTTACAGCAAGCTCTTCAGAGCCACAAGTTTGATATCCTGGTGCTGTGCTCCTCTCCCCCTTTTCACGTGGCTCACTACTATTCTTCTGTCTACTGTACACATAAAGCACATGCAAGTGAATCGTAAGAATACATTTTTGTAGATAAGCACCAAGTACGTAATTGTAGCATGACTCTAACACATTTGTATTAAAGAATCACTGCCTTCGGTTGCTCCCAGAAACTTTTAGTTCAGGTCAGCTGCCAAAACGCGCCTTGGAGCACACGCAATTGGAAGAGAAAAAGCCAGTTTTTGAAAAAGCTTAGGACTCAACCACATCCCTAATAAATTCATAGTGTAAGTAAAGACTATTTTCTAACACCAAGAGTTTCAACACTGCTGAATTTCGCAGTATTGAATTTTACTAATACTGAAAGTATCTGGCTAACTCAGAAAATGGTCAGTGAAATATTTCAAAGCAATCTGAAACAGATAACTTAAAATGAGGGTTTGAATACATTAATTTAAATTATTTATAGAAATAGGATTTCCAGACTCATGAAGAAAAAATACTTACATATGAGGATTAAAAGTGCATAGCTGGAAATACTAATATATTCAACACAATAGTAGTAGTAGTAGTAGCAGTAGTAGTATTAGATATGCAAAAGAGAGTGAAAAAGATTTTTCCAGTGTTTTGCATATATGCAAGAGAATACATTCATTGTCACTGTCATGACTGGACAATGGAGGTAAATGGTACTTCATATATTCATTACTACGTTCATAACATGGAATACAAACTATCTAAAACATAAAAGCATTAATGTCTTCTGTTTGTAAAAAGCATTTATTTGATGTAAAATTACCTTAATAAAAATCTGATATTACAGGCTGTGATGTACCTTGGTAATGGACATAGTCCATGAATTATCCATGATCCAGTCAAACCCATATTGCTTACATATAGCAATATAGCTCTTCATATACATGAAATATAGACATTCAAAATGAAAAATCTAATTTCTCTTCACTTCACCTTTCATCCTTTTAAAAGCCTTTCTTAACTTTGTTAGCTGTATAATGAAAACTCATGGTGAGCAGTCACATTAGAAGGCCGGATATTGGACTCAGACAACATTGCCTGTGGATAGCAGTATTATAGTGAAGGAAAAAAAATGACAATTTGACATGTACATGTCAACAGATAATGTTAAAAATTTTGTTTAAAATCGTCTTTTCTGCAAGGTTTTTTTTACATTTCTATTCTAAAAGCTATTAACTGAGTGCAAAACCATTGCACCTGAGGCAGAACACCAGCAAGGAGTACAGCTCTTCAAAACAGTGACTCCCAGAAGAAGTCAAAGCAAGTCGTCTAACAGCATGTACCACTAGAGAAATTCCCCACTGGGAACTGCTTGACAGTCACCCACACAGAGAAGAGAAGGAAAGAAAAGCACACTCTGGGCTCTTGGGTGAGCTTTGGACACATGTTTCCAAATCCTAGGCCCTTCACTCAAATCAGTCATGCAGTTTTGTCTACTCATGGCTTCCAGCATAACAAGTATGCAGTCAGCCACCACTCGCTCACTTATCCGCAAGGTAATTTACCAGCGGGCACGAGGAAGCCTTCTGAGGCTGATCTCACACATGAATGAAGGAGACAACAGCACAACAGAAAACCAAACCATCAATAATACATATAACATAAGCATGTTGACATAAATACAAATATTTGGAGGTGTAAGTAAAAAAGAATAAACTCCAAGGTCAGAGACATTAAGCTTTAAAACAATTAACCTGGCCAGTAATGTCTCATAAGTGTATGTGTGTATATATACATGCAGAGATATCCAGTGTTTAAATAATTTGCAGTTCTAGAAAGTCTATAGTTTTATTGGAATGCGCACAGTGCAGATTTCAACATACCACATCAGACCTTCCGGGCCATTTCGAGGCTGTCAACCACTTCAGGCCCTTGACCGAAGTTCAAAAACTGATCACTTGCATAGTGCTAGTTAGGTGGTGGCTTTACTATACAGTTTTGTTCAGCCTGGAGAAGAGACGGCTCAGAGAAGACCTTATAGCGACCTTCCAATTCCTGAAGGGGTTACAAGAAAGCTGGGGAGGGACTGTTCACAAAGGCTTGTAGTGATAGGACGAGGGGCAATGGCTATAAACTAGAGAGGGGCAGATCTAGACTAGACATAAGGAGGAACTTCTTCATGATGCAGGTGTTGAGGCTCTGGCACAGGCTGCCCAGGGAAGTTGTGGCTGCCCCATCCCTGGAGGTGTTCAAGGCCAGGTTGGATGGGACCTTGGGCAGCCTGGTCTGGTGGGAGGTGTCCTTGCCCATGGCAGAGGGGTTGGAACTGGATGATATTTAAGGTTCTTTCCAATCCAAACTATTCTATGAGTCTATGAAATAACCCATGGAACGAAGATACTAAAATCATACACTGGACATAAATTTAGAATGAGAAATAGTGTTTCTGTTCACTTAAATACCCACTTCCTTTAATGAGGTCAATTGTAATAGATTTACTTCTGAAGTATGAGCACAATCTAATGGATGGTTTTAATCTAATGGAATTCTTTTTTTTCAAGTATGGCTTATTACAAAGGGGAGTGAGTGAATCTGTTTAATTTTCAGTTCAATCGTTTAAAATTAAACTTAAATTTCTCATTACCAGAGTTCAAATAATAATTTCACTGACTGTGGGGTTACGCATGATTGTACTAGGAACACTATAGGTCAGTAAAAGATTTCAGTATCTAACCTGAGAGTTACAAAAGTTGCCCCAAACAGAAACTGTATCTTGACAATGTCTATAGTATTGATACTATCAGTTTGACCAGAAAATACTCCCAGCACATAAATGATAACTCACCCTTTATGATCTGATGCACCTAAGGGTCGCACCTATCTTATATGAAAACTTCAGGATCAAACAAAGCCAATCATGGGAAAGTGACCACAACTGAAGATTACTTTTACAAGGTAGCTGCCTGAATAGATGTGCTACAGTCTGCTGTCACTCGCCGGCAAGGACGTAGGAGATGAGAGCCTAATCCCTGCAGGCTGAACAAGATACTGAAAACAGGATCTCATGGTCCCTGAGCAAGTGAATAGATGAGACATTCTGTGATCCGCTCCTCTTCTGACCACGTTCCAAATGCAAGACGCAAGCTTTGGACAGTGCATTTTAGAAAAGACAGCAGACTCCAATCTTCTAAAGTTTATTGAGTGAGCAGGGTTTTGCCTTCTTAGATAAGGGTTTGGGTGGTGATTTCACATGCAAATACAATGTGATACCTGGGGCAAAATGCTATGAAGTATAATGAAAATAACAACTGTGAATACGCAATGATGGACTGCATGAGACTGCAGGTGGGAATAACCTGTGAAGACTAGGTTAACATGAACAAAGTCCATACCTCTGTTGCATACAAAGTTGTGGTAAGCAGCTTCAGTTATAAGAAGAGACAGGTGATAATGACATTGATTTCAGGTTTCTGAGTAGGATTGGATTTATACAGATTAGTTTGAGATCTATTTGGCATTTGGATTATAATTTTTAAAGATTTACAAAACACATTTTCCATGTTTAAATTTCACATCCAAGGTTAAAGATATAACGACACAAAAGAGAATTAGAATGTTGATTTTATAAGGTCTCTATAGGATCATGTATCCATGTAATAGAGTCTTTGGATGTAAACAGTTGTGGAGATTAGTAACTCAGGTGCTAGAGAAGATAACAAGATCTACAAGAGATTTCTAATAAAATCACAGAATTTTCACAGCAACAAGATTTTCAGACCCTGCAAAACCTGATGACACACTGACACCCAGGATTCCTGAGAAGTCTGACGGAGTTCCCGTTCTCTGACCATGCCTACGGTGTGATACTAATCCCCTTCCAAATACAGTAAAGCCAATACCTGCCAGCTGCTACGAGCACTGGTGCTCGATACTGGAATCTAGGTACAATGTAAGGCTACCATCAGCCTGAGAAGAACTCAGACACACATCTCACACCACATAGGATACTGTCTTAAACTCAAGGCTACGCTATATCAGTGAAAAGAAACTTTCTAAACTGCCTGCTATACTTGCGCGACTGCTCAGTAAGATAGATAGACAGAAAGGCAGGCAGACAGATAATTCAGTAGTGACGTTACAGGGAGCCTGATTTGACAATCCAGTGGCTAATATTAAACAGCACTTAGATAAAATATAGACACAGTTCTTTTACACTCTAGAGAGCTGCTTCGCTTCTGGCCACATATTGAGGTGAAAACAGGGAACTGCTATCTCTGAAACAGTGTATAGCAACACCTGCTTTATACTCCAGCTTGATGCTCTAGACGGGGCTAATATTTCGGACCTTGTTTTGTTGATAGGTATTTATTTAGTGCTATGGATGAGTTCCTGTTTAGTATGTGGATCACACTTTCAATGATTTTTGCTTTGTCGGCCTTCTTTTAAAAAGCAAGTCTTGGAAAATCCTGTAACTGCAGTCACAGAAGTACAAATGTTAGGGAACTTCTTTAAGTTAGCATCACTTTTACACACCAAAATCCCATTCAGACATCAAACCCTTATTTTCAGTGGAGCCTTGGCCTGACGCTCATTCTATAATTCAATGTTTGCCTTTGGAAACCACCTCTCGGATATCTTCCAGGGGTTTCACCAGTGCATGCAACTAACACGTAACATACAAACCACAGGATAATAGACACGGTGAAGCTGCAGACAGTCAAATCCCTGGTAGCAGAACGATTAAAACTCAGAGCTCTCAGGTGCCTATTAGCAAGCACTCTGCTCTGACAGCTTTTGGAACAAGACACTGTAGACCGTGCATTATCTGTAAAAGGCAAATCAATATTACTTCTCCTGTGGAAAAATGATACAACTAATGTTGCATTACTACAACATCGCATTTACTCAAGTTAGATATAAAGATAAATGTGAGGGTTCTGCTGCCCGCTGTATGTAGCCCAAGTTATTAAATATTCTGTATAAGGTCTAAGCATTAAAATAATTACAAAAGTTGCTTTCATATTTTTTAATCTTGACCAAGAATTTTTAAACATGGAAGTTTAAATAATAACCAGCGATTACAGTTACATGAAATGGAGAATGTGAGTTACCAGAGTCCAGAGTAGAGAAGTTCTAACACGGATTTAATTATCCTGACTTTAGCTGGCACATAAATTAACCCTAAATTTGCTCAAGTAATGATCACTAAACAAATTCCAATGAAGTTAACAGATGCTCCCTGATTGTTAAAATTTCCTTAAATCATGTCATTTAGAAATGGTCCTTTAGTACAGCAGCTGAACAATTGTTGGTAATAATCTATTTATAAGTTTTATTCACACACTTTGAATACATGAATATCTATTCAGATATGCATCTTAATTTCCTTTTATTTACCTGTGAGAAATTGACTTGGTCTCATAGGACTTTGTACCAATGTTGTAATCAGCTTTTTAAATAGAACTAAATGTTTAATATGCACCAATAGAACAGAGATTTCTGAACTGGAAAGGTCAGAATTTGTTGCCATAGAGAAGCTGGAAATTCATTTCCACCACATCAAAATACAAAGAGTTCTTTTCTAGTATATAAATTCTGCAGACATAAATGTGACTGGAAGTCTTTAAATAAGACTAATGAGTAGTTTTTATATAGCATTATAAGAAGACAAAAGGTTATTTCACATAGAAGCAGTAGTTTGATTGGCTTAAAGTTATTTGTATCCTTTTTTTTTGCCTCCTACAGGAAAGGTCACACTGATTTGCCTTTCACAAGTAACACAAGATGCATAGTATCTTGACAGAATAATCACCAAAGCCACTGTACACGATCTGTAAGCAGATATCTGGTAGGTCTCAAATGCCTTTGAGATCACACAGTCACGTCCAGTTTGGTTTGACATAGCTCATACTCGAACGCTTTTATAGCTGCAAGTGCAAATTGCAAAAATCTCCTCAATTACTATTACAAGTAACACTTTTATACTAGCAGTTATTTTAACCTGTATTCATTTAGGAGTAGATAAAGCTTTTACTTAATTATATATACAAGGAACAATATCATTTTTTAAAAAACTGCAAACCTTGCAATGAAATCAGAATGAAAAAGATTGGTCTATTTAACAGAGAGAATAGGGGAATCTTTTACCATCCAGAGGCCATCAGCCCATGGATATAATAATAAAATTTGACTGTAAATGCATGCATTAATGATATTATAAGTAGTATCTTAGTAACTATGTTGACTAATAAAAAATAATATTGACCAATTTTTTCTATACTTTAGGGGTCTTCCAGCATTTTGTGTATTACCATCTATTACATGCTTCCACACAATAACGGCAATTATTTTATTTCTGTTGGATATCAGTGCACTCAAACTGATCTTAAGCCCCATCTTGGAAGATGCATTAATATTTCCAGTTCAGTTGGAAGCAAAATTCACCTGTGATTGCCTCCATGTGCGTTTTTATCACCCATCAGTTAAGCCAAAATGACTTTTATGATTTTCCCCATCAGCAAGCAAGATGACAGAGAAACTACTTTAATGATACCTTTTTTTTCTTAATATTATTTTCAAAGCTCTGATAGATTTCTATTATGCTCTGCCTTCATGGATAATCTCCTTATTTCAAGTCAAATTAAAATAGATACTTCTGCTGCTCAAAGAGGAGAAACTTCTGAGGAAGACTATCCCATCACAGCCAAACTAAGAAACAAATTGAAGGTACACATAGGCAAAAAGACACTCAGGTGTCCATTTTGACCTAAACAGTGCAGGCTTGAAGTATTCCCCTTTAGACTGCAACACGACCCACAAAAAACAGGTATGACAGATGCAGTAGCAAAATTGCTAGGGGAAAGGATACATTAACACTAAGTGCAGAGCTATCCATGGACTACCTGTCTCCACCCACCTTCTGGGGTTCTCAAATGCTTCCTGCTGGAGTTACCAGGTTTGTCACTCTGGCTGCACCCTGAGAAGTTACAGTGACTGTCTCTATCTGCAAATGGCTCAGGCTTGTGGAACGACCTCCATGCTGCCATCCAGATTCTCCTGAAAAGCGGGCCCTTCAGCATTAAGGTTTGAATACGCACAGACCTGGCAAGGCTGAGATCTGAACCCAGGAAAACACAGAGCCTACTGAAGACGAACAACAAGCTGCCTAGCTGACTCCTCCTACAAAGCAAAACCTACGCTTGCAAAGCAGGCACCAAGCGTGCCTTCAAAAAAAATGCATGCTTATACTACCATTCCTCCAAGAGACTCTCCACTAATTTACTTGCTTATCTCATCTACTGGCTTTGTGATGCCTTGAAATTAAGACTCTAAATTCATTGGGAAGTTCTCATTTGCAGTGTCTGGGCAATTCCTTGCACATTATGGTGCCTTTTCCTCGTTGCAGCCAGCACATGAAAATACAACATAAAGATAGTTGAGTGTTTCAGCAGATAATTGATTTAACTACATATGGAAAGTATAAACTATTACATTATTTTTGAATACCTTCAAACATATACAGAAAAAAAAGACAGGACCACATTCCGTAAAATGCATGGAAAAATAGAAAACTTCAGGTATATTTGGTAGTCATATTAAGAGCAGCACTGATATCAAAGTAACATTTAGCTGTGTTCACTTAAGAAATACCATGTTTTATTTTAATCCTGGAAGATGTGATGTCAAAGATTCAATCTAAACACTTGCATCAGCACACTCCTGCATTAATCAAGTTTTTCCGCATCCAAACATGATGCGGAAACACATGTTGTGTTTCTCTATGCTGAAACACAACATCTTGTGTGGACTGTAACTTGAATGATCTTTTGCTACTGGAATCACAGAGACAAAATAAATACCTTTAACCAGGATACAATTGCATTTACACACACAATGATACAAATCCGAGAGAGACCTGATCCTCATCAGAAAAGACGGAAGCCTCGCTCCCTCCTGCCATGCTTTCTGGACTCAGCGTATTGCAAAAAATCCTCTGTAGCAACATGAGGAAGAACAGATCCTCATACAACTTCTGCACAGAAAGAGTAACTGGAACACTCGGCTCAGACAAGACACTTCCTCGCCTGAATGTCTTATAATCATGCCCAGAAAAAGGTGCCTCGGAAAACGACTCTTAAGCAAAAGCTGAAGCAAAAGATCAGATGAAGTAAAAGAACAGTGCTGTCTGCTGTACTCCACAAAGGAAAATATCAAACTTTGCTAACGATATACAACTGAAACTAGACATGATGAATTGCAGCCAGGCATACGTTTAACAGAAGAGATGGTCCAATGCCAAATGCATGTTCCCAAACATTCAGCACTATACCACTGCATTGATGCTGCAGGCTCTGCGTCAGACTGGGGCTCTAACTGTCCCTGGTCTATAACAGCACATAACTGGGGTCTGTCCCCCTCATTTTTTATTTCATTAAATTTTATGTTTATTTTTCATATCTCATTTCCTATGTTAAAACAAAAGTATGCTTCAATGTGGAAAAAAACCCAACCCACACCTCAGACCCTTCTTGAAAGTTAGGTTTATAAATGCTCATACAAACTTATTGTGGTTCACTTTTATATATCACGGTAATCATGCTGGCCTTAAAAAACACATTCTGTAACATTAATTCAGCTTGATTTAAAACTTGGGGGTCCTTATTGCATTATTTGAATAGCTTTTGTATAAAATATAAAAATAATGCTCAAGTATTGGATCAAATATAAAAATTATTCAGCTGGTGGGAGGCATAGGAAGCATTCCCTTTTCCTTCCAATATATACACATATATTATTGGTATATATCAGGCTTACAAAATCTTCTGATATCACAGAAAAGTAGAAGAAATAAACCCAATGTTCTACTGAATGTAAGGGGGAAAATAAAGGTGCTATGAGAAAGGTTTCTTGATTATTGTAATGCTACCTATTATAAGGACTTAAGAGAACAGCAAGATCCCATTTATGTAATACTATGGTAAATTTTCATATGCTCAAACATTAGACAAAAATACATATGAAGTAGTCATAGAAAAAAACATTAGAGCACTACTGCAGTGTAATCATTCAGACTCATGGAATCATAGAATACTACGTTGGAAGGAAACTCTAGATCATCTGGTCCAACTTTTCTTGGCAAAACCATGGTCTAGACAAGATGGGCCAGCACCCTTTTCCAGCCAAATCTCAAAAGTGTCCAATGTTGGGGAATCCATCACTTCCCTGGGGAGATTACTCCAGTGGTTGTTTGCCCTCATTGTGAAAAATTTTCCTCTTGTGTCCAACCAGAATCTCCCCACTATTAATCTGTACTACCCCTCATTTTTTTCCATGTGATGCCTTGTAAAAAGGGAGTCTCCATCTTCTTCATAGCCACCCTTTAAACACCAGAACATGGTGGTGGGGTCTCCCCTAAGCCTTCTCTTCTCCAGGCTGTTCCCTCAGCTTTCTCACACATGGCAAGCTTCCCAGTCCTTTGATCAACTCCTGGTATTATACTGAGGGGTACAAAAGAAACAGATCAAAAATATGATTAACAGTAGCTGGGTCACTTACACTTTAGCTTAAGTCATAGATATCATAGTTCATGTTTGTCCTCAGGATGCAAGGTATGTTACCTTAAATTTCTTCATAATGGCACATTAATGAGCAGATGTGAGTAGGTCCGAGAACATAAAATTTATAACACCACTAACTTATGGATGGAAATATGATTCATTCAAGTGCAGATTCATATGTAATGCTACTGGGAAAAAAAAGCTGAAGCATGTATACAGTTTACCTACATGATTTATTTACTCATTTGATTACTCATGATTTGTTCCATTAAAAAGTTACTTGCATGCCCAAGTCCTTATGGAATCCTCACCTAAGTAGTGTGAAAAACATTCCTCACGCTAGCTTTAAAGAGCAGCCAAAACCTAAGAACTTAGTCAATACTGAACTGAAAAAAAAGTCTCTGAAACAAGAGGATGTTGGATACTTCTGTTTGGCCTCTGGGAGGACAAGTGTTTTGGCTGCACAGGCTTAAGGCTGACATCATATCATGCCCGCAAATAAAGTAGGTCTGAGATAATGGGGACAGCTAAATAAATATCAGCTTACATAAGCAGGATACACTGTCCACTGTGTAAGACACAGACCAGCTAAGTTACATATACGATTGCAATATTAAAGCCAATATTGGTCTCTGTGTAACAAAAACATAAGCTAATGGATAATTGCTTTTTCCAAGACAAAAAATAACAACAAAAAATGGATTTAAAGGCAGTTATCAAAAAATACGAGTTCTAATACTTGCATCACATGGATCAAATTATTAAAAACACTTTGCAGCCTAAGCAAAGTAACTTCAACACATGCACAAAACTGGTGTATTTCTAACACTGCAATTTGCGCTTTGACTATCTCCTCCTTCTAAACTCCCACTGCGGATCCAGTCACCATGACCTCATTAACCTACAAGCAAGAGTTGTCCTCTGGTTTACATTTTCAAACAAAGGACTAAAGGACAATATTTTACAAGAAAGCTAGAGGCTTCAGTGGATCTTTAAATAAGTACTACTCTGCTAACAGCTAAAAACTTTAAATATCACCATTCCTATCCATTAAAGAACAGATAATTGAATTGTACCTAGAACTGTAGTTAGGTCCATTGTTTCTCATCAGCCACTTCTACCATGAAGACTGCAATGGTTTAGGCAACTAAAAATCACTTCATTCTAGAAAATGCGATCTGGGTGATTTTAGAAGATGTGACAGGTTTCTGGCTTTTAGAGCTATTTTTAATGACAGCAAAAGCATTATTAAACTTATTTTCTAATGCTTTTATTTAGAAAACAATGCCTGCTAATCACGAGTGTATGTTTTCATTTGTTTCTGACATGGCAAAGAAGCTTCCCAACCCTGATAGTGATTGCCCAGGTAAAGCTTCCTGATTATTTCACTGCTATTAATTTAATATTAGTTACGAGTGAAGGCCTTCCTTTTGGAAATCAGAACCTTGCCAACTGCAGCAGAGCTCCCTGTGGGAACACAACTTGCTCACATGGACTGCACCGCAGCCTTGAGACTTGTCAGGGCTCTGAACCACCACAGTAAGCAGGGGAGAAGGGAGCAGAAATCAATGTTTTTGAATGTGTGGCACCAATTAATGGGATTAATAGCACTAACAGGCATTGAGGCAGCACAAAGGAAGAAGAGGAAGCAGAGGGGCCATAACGAGCCCAGGGCCTTGCTACAAAACCTCCTAAACCATGTGAAGACTGTAAGAACCAGAGGGGGTTTGCAGTCTCTGTGCAGATAAACAAGACAGACAAAGGAAGGTGAAACACAAGCACAGAATAACATGTGATAATGCAGCAGGAGCACAGTAGCATGAACAGCAGACAGATCACTGGTCATCATTTCGGTACCCTAGGTACTGTAAAAACAATTTACTCTCCTGCCTTCTTTTCTGAAGTTTTTCCTCAGTGTTTAAGTAAATATTAAGTAAGTGGATCTTCATTCTGGCTAACTTAATTCTTCTGATCTTTTTTCTATTACCATAGGATAACACAGAATAAAATAAATTCTCTTGAATTTCTTATTTACCTTTGTTCCTTTCTTTCCCCACTGCTATCTTTTTCTTTCAGGTATTCCCGCTTCACAGGATAAAAAAAAAATTTAGATTAAATCTGTTGCTTTAAGATTTTATTCTTCTCTTAGTGTACCCCTTCTTTGCTCCACATTGGTAAGTCTCCATTCAGCCTTTGTCTCCAAAGAGCTTCACTATCTTACACTTTGTATTAGATGATAGGCATTATTATCTGTTGACATTATTCTGAACCAGGCACACTTAGGAGGAGCTCTGAAACACCTCTTTTTTTTCCAGGGTCTCTACATCATGCAAAAGGATGTGTTTTAAAAGGATACTTAGCGAGTGAGTTGCAGCCTGCCTTCTGTACAAGGTTAGTCCTGTGCAGAGTTCATCCTCAGCACAAGTATTGGTGGTGTTTCATGATGACACACCCAGAGGAATTTATGCATCTGCAAACTTTGGGTTTGTCCTCAGCTTGTGCTTCCCTGAACATCTCTGCTTTGTCCTCATTAGGCAGGAAGGACAAGATTCTTCAGAAGGCTTAGGAAGTCAAATACTATCGTCATATTGGGTGTATTGAGCATGTCATGCCCAACTGTCCTAGGCATGTGCAGTTAATACAATGCATCTGAACAGGAACATACAGCACAAGCAATTCTGCAATTATTCAGAATCTGTCCACTGCACATGGGAACCTCAGGTGTGTCCTAATGTTTCAGAGAATCTACATGCATTGCATAGTGTGTGCACATGCACACACACTTACTTCAGTCTGAGAAATCCCAATAGACTCAGTCAACGAAATTCAGTGATCTTACCCTCTCTCTCTCTCTTTTCTTCTCCTTCAAATGAAACTGTAGCCTTATTCATACCCATGCCCTCCAATTACTTCTCTACAAAACTATCACAGATCTGCCTCACAAAATTTATTTCTTCCTGACTGTCCTATCCCTAATTGCTTCCACAGGCTGTCTCCTAAGGTCATCTACAGATGAAACTATCTTTCTTTTCAGTTCTATAAACCACCTCTCAAGTCCCCAAAAGAGACAGCTTCCACTTACTGAGGCTTTGAGGACAAATTCTGCAATCAACAATAGAGAGTAGCTGTTTTGCATTAGTGAATTATGATTCTGAATTCTTTTCTCTGAGACAGATATGTGACCAGGGGAATCCTTCACAGGCATCAGTTTACCTTTCCATTCATACAAATGTCTGTAAAGACGCAGTGTTTATCAAATTGGAATGCAATGCAGTCTTGATGAAGGCATCTGTGGCACAGCAGCCAGAGTTAACAGTAGTGCTAAGGACACCCTTAATTCCCTGGCAAATCTATACCCAAGCAGTATTGCCAAGATCAAGTCCTAGAAGTATGAGTCAGACACTGCAAAACATGCATGTTTCTTTAGATGATAATAAGTTTTGGATTTTTTTTATTTGCCCTGTGTTTCTCACCCTTCAGTTATACTCTTAGTAATCACAACCACTAGACTCTCTAAAGTACAAATCCCAGGTAACCATTTGACTCTAGGGACTGAGATTATAAAGAAAAAAAATAGAAAAGAAAAATAATGCATTGGCAATATATCATTAATCTTTGTCATCCCATCCACTTACATTTCCTATCCATTCTCACTTTCACGCTTAGTGTATTCATATGGTTCATTTCCTCCTAATTCATTAGCCCATCCTCCCTAATTATTCAATTCCTTCTTCTGTTCCTTCATAGAAGGGACCGGGCTGGGTTCCATGACATTCTACTGACCTATGGGAAACACACATTTAAAAGGCAGGATCCATATGAAGCTCGCTTAAGCACACAAGCTCCTCCTGTATAGGGCTGAGCAGTTACTTAGGACTCATGGAATGATTTGGAGATCACTTAAGCCAATCCAGCAGCTTGCTACTGGAGAAGAAGGCAGCTGTGATCCTCTCCTTCCCCTCAACGTCTGGCTACCTACATTCTATCTCTTGAGTCAATGCCGTGCTCCTCATCAGACCACATGGTAACCCACTGAGCTAAACCAACTGAATACTATTCACTTCTTCGCAGACTTCCTTTTCTTCTATTTCATCTTCACAAACCAGGCAACTGCATTATGAGACAATCACCAGTTCTGGAACAAGAACAGCAGGAGTGGGCAATGAAGATGAACAGGACCTGCAGTAACTCAGCCTCACAACCTGCAGCTTTGAGTACTAAACCACAAGAGTGTCTGAAATAAAATAAGCCAAGAAAGGGGAAATGATTCAATTAAAAGGGGTCCAATACAGCCGAAAGACCAAAACTCTCATGATTCCTGATTCCTGCCCTAGAAAACAGCTTCTCCAGAAGCAAACAAAAGAGCTTGATAAGCATATTGTTTCAGCTGCTATAGAGAAATCCGGTGCATGAATAGAGTGATTTTACTCATTGACTATTGCAGGGAGCTGGCAAAATGAGAAGAGAGAAAGAACACTTCATTTAAATACACAAGAAGATAACAATTTCCACTCTCCATATAGTCAGAAATTTTAGAAGAGGTGGCTAATGTAAAATAGCCTTGTACTTGTCATGCACGGGTGTACGGGGTTTGCGTGGTAAGGCTTTGGCTGGGGTGGGAGGGCTACTGTGAGAAGCTGCTAGTAGCTTCCTCCGTGTCCGACAGAGCCAATGCCAGCCAGCTCCAAGACAGACCTACTGCTGGCCAAGGCTGAGCAAACCAGTGATGGTGGTAGTGCCTTTGGAATAACATATTTAAGAAGAGGGAGGGGGGAGGAAGCGTACAACTGCTATTGCAGCCAGAGAGAGAAGTGAGAATACAAATGGAACAGCCCTGCAGACACCAAGGGCAGTGAAAAGGGAGAATAGGTGCTCCAGGTGCCAGAGCAGAGATTCCCCTGCAGCCCGTGGTCAAGAGTATGGCAAGACAGGATGACCCCCACAACACATAGAGGTCAATGGTGGAGCAGATATCCACTTGCTACCCATGGATGACCGTACACCAGAGCAGGTGGGTGCACCTGAAGGAGGCTGCGGCCCCTGTGGAGATCCCACACTGAAGAAGGCTCCTGGCAGGACACGTGGCCCTGCAGAGCCCTGCAGAGAGAGAAGCCCACGCTGGAGCAGGTTTGCTTGCAGGACTTGTGATTCCACAGGGGACCCATGCTGGAACAATGTGTTCCTGAAGGTCTGCACCCCATGGAAAGGACCCACGGTGGAGCAGTTCATGGAGAACTGTAGCCTGTGGGAGGGACCCATACTGGAGAAGTTCCTGGAGAACTGCCTCCCATGGGTGTTAGCCCATGCTGGAGCAGGGAGTATAAGGAGTCCTCCCCTTGAGGAAGGAGCAGCAGAAACAATATGTGACGAAAGGACCACAACCCACATTCCTTACCGCCCTGCACCGCTTTGTGGGAGGAGATAGAAAATTTGGGAGTAAAGTTGAGCCTGGGAAGAACGGAAGAATGGAGGGAAGGGGTTTTAAGACCTCATTTTTAATTCTCATTATCCTACCATGATCTGATTGCTAATAAATTAATTTTCTCCAAGTCAAGTCTGTTTTGCCTATGACGGTAATTGCCGAGTGATTTCCCTGTTCTTACCTCAAGTCTTCAGTTATATTTTTTCTCCCCTGTCCAGCTGAGGAGGGGAGTGATAGAGCAGCTTTGGTGGGCACCTGGTATCCAGACAGGGTCAATCCACCACAATGGAAAAGCGAGTTCATATGTATTCTTAATTTTTTAAGGGCATTTCTCATAATTGTAACACATTGTATTGTGTTTCACTGTCACAATGCTATAAGTAAACTTATGTTCAAAACTATGGTGTTTCGTTGGAAACTACGCTTGATGTGAAGATGATACCTGAATTTTATGTGAATAGGGAAAGAAAACTGCCCAAATGAACAAAAAAGCAAAATCAGATGGGCATCAGGACTTGAGCCCGACCACTCTGTTTGAACTCTTTTGGATGGAACTAAAGATAGGCATCCAGTGAAACTGAGTAGCCAAAGGAAAAATTAACACAGCATGGCAGATGATACCCAAAAAAAAAGTTAGGGCCATCAAAAACAGGTCTGTTGCAGGATTTTAAAAGGACATTATCCTCTATACTGAGAGCAGATATGAATGTTGGGTTCTCTTGACAAAGGCACAGGTGTGCATTTCAAGTGAACATGCTCTTTTCCTTTGTAACAAAGTATACCCACTACCCACACTCATACAAAAAAGCAGATCTGCTTTGCCAAAAAAAGTCACAAGAGAAAAAAAAACAAAATAAAAAAAAAAAAACAAAAATAAAAATCACAAGACAAATGAAAATGAGAAATTATCAGTCCCCACCTCTTTATTTACATTTAAAAAAAAAAGACAGAAAATGGAAATAACCAAATGGGAAGAAAAGACACTTCAAAAGGGGAAAGAACATTGATTAGACTTTCAAAATTAGACACAAACTGTAAAATAACATGATATTAAAATGCTCTTAAATATTATGTTTCTAATTCAATTTTTTAATGCTTCTGTTTACAAAGTAAAATTTAAAAGAAGCAACCACTAATAACAGCTGCCTTTCTAGGTGTGTCTTTTTTGTCAACGCCAAGACGAAGACCGTAAGAAACATGCTTGCTCCAGAAGAGTAAAGTAGTGCATCAAACGTGGCAGAAATGCCGGTTAAGGTACTAGCTGCCCCCTTCCCTCTCAGAAGGTGCAAAATAACCAGAAGGCTGAGATTCTGTTGACTCTGGGGTACAGAAAGCGTACTTGGAAAAGCATAAATCAGTAAGAACAAAGAACACAATAAAAAAATATTAAAGACTCAGTTAAAGTGATTGAAGATTTTTATTTAATATTTGGATTTTACATTTGTCCTTTGTAACAAAAGATTGGATTAATAAAAAAGAAACAAAACAGCTGAAAAGCTTAATTCAGGTTTACTTAACATCAGACATTAAATATCATCCAAAACTTGGAAGGGACTTCATAATGCGATAAAACCCAAAGAAAAAAAGGGCAGTAGTAATGGAATTCTTTTGATCCAGACTGATTCATTACTACTGGGATTGCCAGGCAAAAAAAGTCAAAATCATCATCGTCCCAGTGCATGTCCTGGAGCAAAGACCTCAGACTCATCGCGTTTTATTTTATTTAAACAGGAACATCTGCTGGCTCAAGACTTTAGCACTGAGCAGCCAAATTCTGCTGGCACATGGTGGTGAAAGCAACTCAGTTGAGCACTACCTCTCATTTTCCCAGCTATGTTTTATGGCAAGCTAGCTATGCCTTCTGCTTCCCCTCTTGAGAAACAAAGTAATTGTCATTTTGAGAATTTAAAAGGATTACAAGTTAATGTATCAAGAGGAAGTTACGATTCCTTTATTTTATCATTCCATATTTTAGGTACAATTCTTCAAATTTAATTATTACTATTCAACAAAGAAAAGAACTTGGTTTATTTTATTTCTTTGTGTGTTTTGTGCCCAGAAGGATTCTTTTTTTAAAAAAAAAGCAATTAAGAAAGCCCACATTTTCCTTTCAGGAAAGTAATGAGTTTGCTACTGCGGAAACAAGGTTTTGTGATTATCATCTATGCTTCTGACCACACAAATGCATACTTGTATCTGTGATCTCTTTCACTGTCTCTTTCCAATATCTTTTCAAACCTTCCACTAATATCAGACAAATTCCCAGAGCAGTAGACATCACAAAAATGCAAGCTCTTTCAAATGCTGAGAGATTAACTAGTCAGGTAGCAAAACAAAAATGTAATTTTCCTCATTCAGAAAGAACCTCTTCTCTTAACTCCTGATTCCACAGGGAAGAATTATGAATGCCTCATCTACAGGGAAATTTCTGACAACTTTTGCATCTTTTGATCACCACTAAACTGAAGCGAAAATCATAAAACCTCATGGAATACATGCTTATGGAACTACTTGTTCTGTCTATAATTTTAATCAGAGTTTTCCACTTGTTTTCCCTTAAAGACTATTTTATCAAGGCAATTATCAGAACACACAGTGAATTCTAAAAAAAACCAAAAAAAACCAAAAAAAACATTACATCTCTGCATATTTTTTTTTTCCATTTGACTTTCATCCCTCTCAAGTAGGTCTTTTAGTTCAGCACACATCAAGACTACCAGAAAGTCCTACTGTAGCAACAAATGAAAAAAATAGAACTTTGAGAGTTCTATAAAATATAAAAGAGAACTATATGTTTCTCTACCCTTCACTGTGTAACACTGGATCACTGCTGGTTTCCACACATCTTTTGAAATATTTAGCTTTTGTTCCTCTGTAAGAGGGACTGCTAGGCTGAAACAACTACGCTGCGTAATCAGGTAGCATCTAAAACTACACTCATGATATCTAAGTACTGAAAAACTTGGTCTTCCAAAGGCTCTGTCTAGATGATTGAAATTAAATGCTTTTCTATATAAATTCACACCATCGAGAATAAAGACCCTCTCATGCTAGCAAAAGAATCTAACCAATTGAGCATGACACTAAAATAAATTAAAAGATGATTTCAGGAAGCTCAAAATAAAACAACTCTTTGAGAACATTCCTATCATGCGCTTTGCAGATACTGCAACTTGAAACATAATTTGAAACTGTAAGGAATAAGTAAATGAGACACTCAAACTGACTGTGTCTGCTTTTTTGTATTTAAGCATTAAGGGCAAACGTTGCTTCAGAAGATGGTCCAAACTCCAAAATTTGCTCCTGAATTTTAATTCGGTTACAAGGTGCACTATAAATACTGTTAGTCACCAAAAAGGTGCATTATAATGTGTTAAGGTTTAAGGTAGAAGCATAGTTTTTTTATTTAAATTAAATAATGGAAGCTAGGGCATAATAAACACCAGTAACACCACTGCATTCAGAAAAAAAATGGTGAATTTAGAAAAAAAAAATTAGTTTCCTATTATATTTTCTTCAGGAATTTTGTCTGCTAAAAGAAAACAAGGTAAATGTGGTAATATGAGCATAGCCTTTATGTTGTTCAAAATAAAACTTACAGTTATAAACCCATACTACTTCAAGAAAAATTCTCAGGTAACCAGGGGTTTGGTATGCTTATTTTGAGAAAAGTTATTTTGGCTTTTTAGAACCCAAAGAAATTACAGTCTCCTGGTTTGCATAACAACAATGTACCTGCTGGGTGCTTTTTAGCTGTAGGTCTATAAATAAGAAAATTCCAAAACACTAAATTTATCTCAGAGCCCTTGAAGATTTATTGCAATCTGTTCTTAAGAATGCTGATCCAGCTTTCAAATTCACAGAAACTGTCATTTTGCCCAAATGAGAACACAACTGGGTGATGAAGAGATACAGTCGTACAGAAGTTTAGATGTATGGATACTCACAGGCATCAGGATCCCTCATTGACATTATTAGCACACAAAATGAACTCATTGGATTGGATGCTTGAAATGCAAAGTGGGTCAATACTTCACTCAGACAGAAATGAGTGGGTGCTGACTTTGAATACTCTGTCCCAGACAATTTTAGGCATACACCTCCTGTTCAGATTTTAGAAAGATGGAAAAAAACAACAGTGAAGCTTCACCACAGAAATAATTCATATTTAGAATTCTTGTTACATTCCAAGTTAAATGCAAAAAAAAGAAAAAAAAAATCAGGTAGTGCTATGCTACATGTTACCACAAAAATCCCATAAGAGAGGCGTTTCTAAAGGGCATTCCTCAAATCTAAACTAAGTTTCTTACCACAGTATGCTCAGATGCCAATAATCTCTCACAAGAAGATGCTTAAGCTTACAAAAGTGAACAAAATAAAAAAATCCAAAACCACAATACACAAACCCAACAAAGAACAGGACAAGCGAAGTGATGAAAGCTGACAGAATTTAAGGGGTTAACCTAAGAACTTACTGTGAGCTCTAAGAACATCTATGTAGCCTGGGGCATTTAGAAGTTGACCTACAGGTTCGCAGGAATTTTACCCGCAAAAAAACCTTAGGTGATTGTAAGATGAAATGGCAGCGAAGTAACAGTTTTGAAAAGCCATGATTTGAGGACCTTCATTCAACAGGGGGAAATGAGGCTGAAGTATCAAAGTCATTTTGCAGTCTGTCTTAAGTCTCAAAACTGACACAGTCTCAGATACACACGCTAATTCCCACCCACCTTCCTTCCCACCTTTAAGCCATAAATAAGAATTTAACTCATAAAAATGGTTTTAATTAAGTGAATCTCTGTGTTACTATTCATAGCTGAGTAGATAGGACTTCCTACTATCTATTAGCAGGTACTGGTAGGCTGTAGGAAACTGATGCCTGCTGAGTCAGCCTAAGCTCTTTTTTTTCCACCTTTTTTCTCTAGGTATGGAAACAATTTTTTGATCAAGGGAGGGCCTACAGCCTTCCTGCACTGCACACATCAGCATTTCTCTGGAACACCTCTCTTTTACACCAATCAGAAAGATAATCAAGTCTCACACCATACAAAACTTCAGCAAAGAAATAAAGCTGAACTCACCTGCATATACAGCATGCACTGAAGGTTAAAAAAAAAAAAAACACAAATATTAAGTCCAAAAGAACAGACATTCTTAGGAAGGTATTGTTTGTTAATGAAGTACAAGAGCCCTAACCATGGTTAACACAAGGCCACAAAAACAGGACAGAATGGAGAAAAGAGACACTACCAAGATAACCGCAAGCAGCTGGGACAGAACGACCAACTAGCAACTAACAACACTGACTGCTCTTGACTGTAATGCAGTGGAATTGGACTTCAGCATCAGGAAACAACCAACTATTCCAGCCATCAGCTAACTGTGCCTGCATAACTGTCAAAGATCTATGGTGCAAAGTCCTCCTGATGACTGATCGTTCACTGTGCAAGCATGCAATACAATCTATTTATGCATCACTATCCCTGCCTTCATCTCAAAAAGCCTCCATGTCCACTCTCCCCTTTCTTCTTTCCCGTTACTGCCCTCAGTTACCCAATTTTATTTTATGCACTCCCTAAAGTGTTAGCTTAAAGCATAAATTGAACAGTTATAGTCACATCCTGCTCAGCAAGTAAGACTGCATAACATTGTATCCAAGTCTATGCTGTTCTGACTTGGTATTAGAAAATTAATACTGCAAAAAAAGATGGCTGTCATGCATGACAAGTGATGATTAATTAGCATCAAAACCAGGCGTGGTGTAAGAAAATGCTAGCTGTTCCTGAGTAAAAGTCAAAGCACAGGTCTCTCTTCTCAATGTGTCAGAACTTTTAGAGACGTGAAAAAACGATGTGTTAGTGAATATGCCTGACTGTGAACACATGGCATTCTCGACACACCACAATGCATATATAATAGGAATACTAGTACAGAGCATAAGCTTCACTCTATGTTTAGTCTTTGATCCATTCCCATCAACTTCAGATACATGTCTTCCCCTTAGTAAAGACTACAAGATCAAGAACAGGCTGCAGATCTTAAAAAAAACTATTGAGAACAAAAGCTACATCACCAAACTGAAAGATGTAAGCAGATTTTAAACGGCTAATGAGAAAGTGGAGGAGATAAGAATTACCATACTCTTCCTCCCAGTGTTATGGATTAAAATAACTTTAGATTAGCTGCACGAATGCTTCAACACTGTATCTTAAATCCACTCCTTAGTATTCAGGTTTAAGTGGCTTTCACACAAAAATCCCTTCCTGGTATACAGGAGTGCACTAACAACCTGTAGGCAGCCTGCAAGGTTATGCAAAGAGCCTCCCACAGACTCTACTATGATGAAACTTTGACGTTCTAGTCATTAGTGAAATATTTAATGCTATATGAAACACTGTAATAAATACATCTTCATTTCTCCCCAGCTACTGTCAACTAAAGCATCCTGCTATATAAACAACAGAGATGGGCTTCTTGCGCTACTGAGAAACTAGGTTAAAACACAGTGACTCAGAACAGTGATGTCAACCGGTTTGTTTGAATTTTAATGTGTAAAACAACAGGTTAAGAAAAGTTATAAGAAAATGACAGCTGTCAAGGGCCTAACTCTTCGACAGCCCCAAGGCACGTAATTCCCATTGAAATATACAGGAATCAGTTACTCTATAGCCCTAGCAACAATGCTGATTGAACAGCCTTTTATTTCAGAAATTGAACCGCATAAATGTTTCAGTTTCTATGAATTCTAGAACTAGGAAAATTGCCTGCTGTTCCCTACTACCCAGTTACTGTTCCATCAAATAGGGTTTTATTTATTTCAAAATGAATATATCTAACACCTCTGACACCGAGCCAACGTAAATCTGTTCCAACCGCCTCAGTCCATGCAAAATATAAAAAATGACCCTTAGCAAACAGTTTTCTAACAATATCTGAATATCTCTTATGAGTTGGCAAACGCTACCTACATGCACTGAGACAAGACATCCACCACACCAGATTAAAAGAGATTTCATACATAGTAAGCTTGATTGAGAACAAGTTAAACACTATAAAAGGGAGACTTTTATCTTGGGATAATACTGCCAGAGCGTAATATATGTGCATTTAGATGTAAAAACTGTATGAGAAACAGGATGATAAAATGGTAATCATCACGATTGCTCTAGTATCCTTTTAAATTCCAAGTATTCATAGCTTATGCCCAGAAGCAGTGAAATACGCGCATCTGTGCCAAGCGAGTGCATCTCTGTAAGAGCCAAGGAAAACCTACAGCAAGAAGACGGTTCCCAAGCGTATGACTGCAGAGAACAATGTGAGAAAGCATCACCCACACGGACTTTTCGCAGGATAGATTTCACCCCGAGTGCCCGGTCCGTGGGGAAGCATCCTCCTCTCCCCGCTCGGCAGCCGGTGCCGGAGGGGCACCGCCCGGGCTCTCGAGGCTGGCAGCTGCCGCGGGCGCTCCTCCAGGCGCCGGAGCCGCCGCTCGGGAGGGCGAAGGGGGCACCTGTTTCACATCCCGGCGAGGGGAGTGCGAAGGAGAGGGCGGCGCGCCCGTAACGGGGCGCATCAGCGGGGCGCATCCCGGGGATCCCAGCCAGGAAAGGATGCGCGGAGCTCGGACACGAGGAGCAGGAGGGGCGCTGGGGCACAGGTGCGGTGCCGGCGCTGCCTTCCCCGGCCGGGCAAAGCCCGAAGCAGCGCCCCAGAGCGATCCTCGCCCCCGCGCTCACCTGTGCTATGGCGGAGCATCCCCGCGGCCGCGGGGGAGAGACAGCGCACCTTACCTCGAAGAGGGGGCCGATCTTGTTCTTCTCCAGGTAGGCTTGGATCCTGGTCTGCTGGTGAGACGCCATGGAAGAGCTCCGGAGGCGGGGATGGAGTTCCTTCTCCCCCGGCGGCGGCTGCGGTCCCTCCGGCTGCTCTCGCCCCTCGGGATGCCGCGGCCAGAGGCACTGCCGAGCGCCCGGGACGGAGCGAACTCGGGGAACCGCGGGGCGGAATTGGGGAGCCGGGTGTCCTCTGGAGCGGCGCCCTCAGGGAGCGGCGGGCGGGCGCTGCCGGGAGCGGAGCATGGTACCGGGAGGAGAAGAGCCGCAAAGGCAGCGCCTCGCTCACGGGAGCAGCCGCGGCTGGAGCTGCCGCCCTCGCCTCGGTGCCGCTCCCGATGCTCCCGAGGGCGGGGGGGAAGGAAAGGGGGAGGAGAGCGGGCGGGAGGCGGGGGCTACTCTGCCTCCTTCCCTCCCGGCAAGGGGCTTCTCCGCCGGCGGAGCCGGGTTCCCGTTCTCCTCTGCGCGCTGCCAACCCGCGGGATGCGCATCCCGAGGGGCTGAGCCGCGCCGGGAATCCTCGGCTCTGGGGGTCGAGTTCCTCCGGGAGCAGGGAGTGGGGTGCGGAGGCTACAGCCAGACCTCCCCCTCAGTTTTTTAAACATTAGTGATAAACCTTAAAATCCTTTCTAATGATACTGCTGACATTCCCACTGAGCGGCACCGATCATCTTAATACAGTAATTTAAGCATCCTCCAAACACCGAGTCCAAAACCCGCTGGACAAAATGAGAAATTCCCACCTGGCTTCAGGGAGTAGCAAGTTAACTGCTACATCAAAGAAGCACTATTTATTCTTTCTCCGCTTAAAGTAATTGGCTCCCCACTTTTTCTGGAAGCAGGGTCATAACCACCCTTTTTTTTTGTTTGGTTTGTTTTCTCCCTCTCTTTAGAGAAGAACAAACAAAAGGTGCTTCTCGGGATTTGACACTTCTGTTCTTCTGCAAGAACAGATTCAGCTGTACCAGCATTTCCTTGTTAACAAAAAAAAAAAAAAAGAAAAAAAAAAAAGGCTAACCCACAAAACAGTAAAAAAGACATTCTATTTTTTTTTTTCATGGATTTTTTTTTTTAAAGAACAAAACAGCTTTGAAGAATGCTCAGGTATTGGGAACACTCAGTACATCTGCTGAATCAGGCTGTCTGTTCCCAATCAAGCAATGTTCTGCAAATGCAAGAGTATGAGCCTCTCCTGATTCAGGAGCCACCAAAGAAAAGGATGAATTTTGTCACGAGTCAAAAGATTGTGAGTTCTGCTTCCACAGCCATTGACTGTTTTCCTCTTTACTGACCTAAAACTCATGCCTCTCCCTAGAAGATCAGGTGTAAGTGTGTTATAGAGTTAGAAGTGCATTCCATGACATAAGCAGTGGCTTGTACAGCTCTTTAACTGATTTGCTGCAATACGCTCAGTTTCACTGTTAATCACAGTATTGGTGAGGCAGAGTGTTTATTTTCCATAGCTACCACTAAAAAAAATGGCCTTTATTATTTGGAATTTTACTGTGTTGGTAGTCTAAAATTCATATCAACTCAGTTGTAGCATATCATCTCCAGCAAAGTACAGCTGCTTTGCTTGGTGCCACTTAAATAACATGGTGCTAAGCTAGTTCAGATGAGGCTCATACAATCATAAGGGTAATTGCCAGTGATGCAGGTTCTCTACAGTGGTTCTAATGATTCCCATCAGATGAGGATCTTAATGTAAAATTTCATAAATCTTACCAGAAGCCAGGCTGCTGCAATGGATAAAATTCTTCCCCTTTGCAAAATGATGCTTTCCTCCCGTGATCCAAAAATGTGAGCATATGTTTCTATAGCCCTACACAGCCTGACTTTTCAGAGCCTCAGTACTTCCAGGCCTGCTGGGACCTGACCACACCAGAACCTGCAAACTATTACTGCTCTGTGTAGCACCAATAAGAGGACTGAAAATAAACAAGACTATCAGCAACACAAATAAAAAAGAGACCTTATTAAAGGAGATTTTAAAGATAGCGTAACAGTCTATGGTTGCATACTGCACGCTTAGCTAGATCCTAAGGTCTTACTGGTAAAACCTCAGAGTTTTGGAGTTTGGTTGTGTTTTTTCCTCCCACAGAATCACTGAATGCTTGAGGTTCAAGAGACCAGTCCACCCCCCGCTGCTACGGCAGTTACCTAGAGCTGGTTGACTAGGATTATTTCAGGATGCCTTCTGAATATTTCCAAGGATGCTGGATCTTGCTGGTGTCTGTTGTCATTTTTGCTTCCTATTACCCTAGACCTTCTTTTCTCTCTCTCAATTCTCACCAAGACATATAATCTAGACTTTCCAGTTGGCCTGGGAGACACACTAGCAATCCTACTGTGGCTGGCAGAGCTTCCAAGGCCAAATGCAGAATTAGCTTTCTAAACAGCCAAACCTCATAATCCTACAGCTCCCATTACACTTAACTGACAGGTTATCCTTTGATATGGATTAGGCACTTCAGGGAGACATGGACACAGACAATTCCTTACCAAGAGCTTCATGTTACTGTTCCCTAGCTCAAGGTCTCCAGCAGCTCCCTGACAGAAAGTTCCCCGAGTGGTGTGGCATAGGAGTACATAGGCTCAGTGACACAAAAAGGTAGGAAAAGAAACTTCGTTGTTAGCATTTTTTCCTTTTTCCAAGAAAGCACAAAAACTTTTCTAGATTTAAGGCAAGCCACGCTAAGATAGCTATAAAGAATTAACTGTGATCTGCAAATAAGTACAGAGAGCTGGGTATGTTCCTTCAGTTGTTAAGGGAAAAACTTTTTTTAATTAAGATATTTTAAATTCAATGTTAAAATTATTATGAATACAGGTCTTTAAAAATGAACTTTCGTGTTAATACTGAAGCACCACAGATTTTAAAAAAATCTCTTGGATTAAAATTACTGTTTGAGATGTGTAAATTTATATTACTCTCAGCAGCCTTTTTTTTTTTTGTATGAGCCACTAAACACTAAGTTACTTCACAGCCCAAGTATTGAAATACAGTCTCTGTTTTGTGCTGCACTACAGTCTTTGTCTCATTTGTAGATATTTTTCTTTACAGAGTACAGTATGCACATCTACTAACACTCAGAACTGAACTGCAAGAACAGAAATGACTGCAAGAATTTGCACACAGGCATCAAAAAGTGAAAGGTGTCCTCATTTCGAATTATATGCGCCACACAAAATAAAAATCACAAGGTTCAAAAATAACACAGGGAGAGGGACAAAAGAACAAAGCTACTTTTGAGATACTTGTGACCACACCCTACTCGGTGCTTATCCTGTGTCTGCACCTGTGATACTAAAGTGCCACGCTTCTTATCATCATGTTGGTGGTTTTTCTTATCCTTCACTCTTATCACTAAGAGAAGAAGAGTGTGCGTGTTTTCGTAGTTTGTTTCTGGTTTGACTTATTTCATTTGAGAACTTCACTAGAGTAAGGGCCTGTTAAGCAATTCCATAGCATTATACACAATTTCAGTCCCATCTGCCATTTTTCAGGAATAAGATCATGGCAGTTCCAATGTTTAGCTCTGAATTTTCAAAGTTATGGGCACTTGCAGTACCCATTCATCATTGCTGGAGTTAAAATACCCAGACTGTACATGCAAAGAAGATGTTCTTCAGGAGTCAGAGCTGCCACTGCCTGGCAGAAAAGGAAAATGATGACTTGTCTGTCTGTAGAGGTGCTCTGTGGGTCACAAATACCCAGCGCCAAGTCAACAGTTTTCTCCCTGCTGGCTAAAATTTTATCCATATGCTCTGTAGGAAGTTTATTTTTTGAGGTGGCATCTGGAGTGCAAAAAAGACACTGAGATCTAAGAGAAATGTGTAGCAGCAATATATGGATTTATTACAGACCTTTACATGGCTTTCTAGCTCCCATTAAGTGCTTTATGTTTCAACTATCAAAAATCATCAGAAATTCCTTAATGAACCCTTAAAAAAAAATTTAGGGAAAAAGAAGAGCTAGCAGGTGCGTTAAAAGAGGTAGCATTCTTAAAAACTTGGCCATATGGTCTTCATAAAGCTTTCAACTTTGTCCATGTTTCCTTTAATGTAATAACTTTAAAACAACAAATTCTTCTTCCATTACTTTGGTCTGTTTCTATTGAGTTTGATATTCTATACAAAGTCATTATCTACTCCATGAAGAGGTAAGAAAGCCATTAGTCAACGGCTGACTAAATGTAGTTCTTACAGTATGCTTGTTCTTTAAAAGAAAATGCATCTGTAGTTACCCTCAGGAAAATAAAATCGCCAAGTTCCTGCACTTTGTACATGAGGCACTCTCTTATATTGCTAAAGCATAGCCTTGGTACTTTGCTAACTCCTGTTGTAAAATTTTCTAAAACAGCACGCATTCACACAAACTGACTGAATATTGCACTGCTTCAAGCTGTTTAAAATATTGGAGGTCTAATAGCTCCTGACCTAGAAAGCTGCCATCTAGCTTTTTATTTAGTATTCCCTTAAAAATGGATCTGCTTAAATAGCATGTTGTCAAAAGAAATTGAAGCATCTTAGTTTATTGTACTGAAATATCCAATTTACCTTTTATACCATATCAAGTTAGCAGACAGAACGCTACTCAGTAAAGGAAATTATCCCCCCCCTCCCCCAAGCATCAGCTTGAGTTTAGACAGCCTTGAATATCTTTTCTACGGTTTTCTATCCACACCAAGATAAGAGCCATACAACTTCCTAATCTGGGCTAGCCTCAGGCTTCTTGTAAAGAGCAAGGTTTCCTTTGCACCATCATTCTTCTAGAGAATTCAAGTTTTAGATAGTTTTTCCTTTATACATTGTGGTCTTAGCCAAAAACACTCAGCCACTGTGGTAAAACTTTTCCTGTTCCCTGCAGGGTAGGAGCCCTTGGAAACTTAAAAGCTTGCCTCATCCTCAGGCTTTCAATAAGGACAAGAACAAATCACTAGAAAACCCAAGATTCATAAACCACACCGTGCTTAAGGAGTGTGAGTAAATACTTCTTTGACTCCTCTTATTCTCAGGTGTATTGTGTAATTTGTTTTCATTCGTCATGTTCACTTTCCTGCTTTCAGTAGTTTGTTCAGGAATGCTCTTCCCTCATGTTATTCAGAGAAAAATCAATCTAAACTTAAAAGATTTAGTTAATAACATATTGCCAATCCAGCCATTAATAGAAATTACTACTTTTTCAATAATTTGTTGCTGTTTATATCCATTTTTAGGACTTCTATTGTTGTTTTCTTTCTGTTTGGCTACACATAAACGTAACGTTTTAGTAAAAGGAAAAGTAGCAGTACTTATGAGCACACTGACAATAGAGTAGGACCTGACTATGTATATTAAATGCATTTCCAGGACAAATGTGCTCTGAAATTTCATGATTTAAGTGCAGCATAGAAGACTACAGGCAGACATTATTAGGAAGCCAGCTACAACTACAGCAGAGCTTGCTAAGCAGAGCTCTCAGTATCCTCCCAAACACAGACAGGACAGATTCCTATTCAGCTTCACTAACAACCAGGAACTCTAATTACATACTTACCACACTAACTGACAGTTATACTCTTATTCCTTCCTAATTTAGTTATTAGATGGTGGCTAAGAGCATAAAAATGCAAGCCTTGAAAACCTGTTGCTTTCGCCTTCCTCTTTGGCACCGCCAGACCTGCCAGACCACAGGAGCATTTGTCTGCGCACTGTTGGCATTCTGGTAGCCAGGGACTGAACCTTTGGCCATGTCCTGCCGTCCTGAGTCTGGTCTAGTTCTTCTAGCCAGTGACTAGTAACTCTAATACTGTGCAGACCAGCCACTAGAGGGGAATAGAGTCATACTCGACTAGTATGGGTTACTGCATTGTGAACTGCTCTGCAGGAAGACCTCCGACTTGGCCAAGAACAAATGCTGTGCCTGAGTCATCTGGCAGCTCTGGTTCATGGTGTAGCCCGATTACACTTGAGCATTCACATTGCATTCAGACAAGGTTTTCTTAAGGGTCTATAAACCTAGAATATGTTTGTATACCCACTGCATAATTATTATAGAAGTTTGTACTGCTAGCTGTGTCCTAATTACTTCCAGTGGTAAAGTCATGTAGACTTTGAACCATCAAGTATTTCAGCGCTTTCTTTTTAAACTAAAAACATACACATAATTTAGGTTGTTAGATACTTTAAGGTAAACATTTAAAGGGCAGTGCTTGATGATGACGTTTCAAGGGGGAGGCAATGGGGACAGCAGAAGAGATCCGTCTCAGGTTAACTCTATCCTAGAAGGGCTCTTAAGCCTTAGCTGCCTATAAGCCACATCTCTGGGAAGCTGTGGAAAGTAGGTAACGTTACTAAAGCTGCTAAAAGAGTGAACCAACACAGAAGCCAATCGAGATAGAGGAAGTTTAGGACAAATGGTTTTCAGACACTTGAGCTAGCTTTTGTGTAAACAGCTTGGGCTCCTCTGCGCTTAACAGCACAAGCTAACAACAGTCAAGAGTTCTTCATCAGGAGCCTGTTTTCCAGGATGTTTTTTATTACCTAGAACATACCTAACAATGAACAGGATTATGCTCAATGAGCATACTGGTAACACCAACTTCCTACATTGGAAAAAAGAAAAACAAATAAGTATATGTCTAAGCAAAAAACATCAAGAAAGACCTTAAAATAGATTTTAAATCATCAAATTTCACAGTTTCAAGGCCTCTGCCTCCCCCCTCCCTGCCCCTCTCCCTGACACGAAGCTGTGATCTCTAGTAACTCTTTTTTTTATAGTGAAAGCAAAGATGCTGTTGCAGCCATTTGACTGCAGGAACTAGAGGTGGACAAAACCCAACACTAAACATAAAAGGAGTAATGGTAAAAAATTGTTGTGTTGGCAACTCTGCTGTATCTTCTTTTCCAGGCTTCATGGAGCTGGATTTGAAGACAATACACAGGGACAAGAGCTTAAAAATTGAAAATTTACTATCCTAAAGATTGTTATCTTCACACAAAAATCCAGGCAAGGAGGTATGTGTTGCTTTTTAGTGAGAGGGAGGCTAAGGATGACCCCATTTTAATTTCCTGTAGCAGGAAGCTTGACAACTATTCAGTAATAATATCTCCTTAGGTGATTACTGCTTATACGTGGAGGGACCTGAAATTAGAGGAAGCCCTTGAAATATTAATGCCAATGCCCATTACTGTCCCTGAAGAGGAGGACGAGGACCTTGGACTGAATGTGCCATTGAATGCTTGCCCTTGGCAGCATTGCAGCCATCACACACATATCTGATTCTTTCTACGGGGGAAAAATTCTTGGCTTGGGATCTGTCCCCTTGGGTTTGTTTCTCATGGAAAATGCTGGACACACTGTTACTTCATCATGGCTGATTTGCTTAGTTGGAAAGATTGATATTTCTGCTATGAAAGTAACTGGAGTTTAATGTTTCTGCATCTATCTGCTTTCATAAAGTTTCAAATGATTTTCCTAAAGCAGCACACGTGCAGGTCTTCATAGGCTGCTGCCTTGATAATGAGTTGCATTTTCCACCTGATACACCAAATCTTAGCATACAGCTGTCTCCCACTAGCAATTATGAACTTGAAGCATTTAAAAGAATATGCATTACAATAAAAACATACATCAAACAATTAGCAAAAAGGTAATTGAATTTGTCTCCTATTCCAAAACAGAAGGAAAAGCTTGGCTTGTTATTAGTAACATGACATCCTTAATAGCATCTTAAAATGTATTTTTCATCTAGGATTAATTTTTGAGCACTTGATAAAGCAATTTCCATTTCATAAGCTTTATTGTGCTAAACAATTTTTAAATAAAGGATTATCTTCTGTAGCAAAATTGAAAGGCTCCTGTGGAGACTAGGTTACCTATGTGCCTGAGCCTTTTAATGAAAAGATATAGACAGTTATTGTGTTGGAATATTTCTTTTGTTGGAATATAACTTTTTTTCATGCAGATTGATGAATATGTTGTCTGTTTTACAGAAATATTTTAGGTTAAATCACGTTTTTTATCAGGAAATATAAATTCCAAACTCTATGTTTGAAAAATACTAAGAAGGCTGATAGCAACTTCCTTTCAAAATAACAAAGTATGCACATATAGGCCATGTATATTATAGAGATGCTAATTCAGTGCTTATAAGCAACACTGCAGTTAACTATTAATTGTGGTTTTAAGTATTCTAGGAGTCAAGAGTTTAATGTTTGAGCAATCACTGGCTCATCTGCTTTAAATCTTACTGTTGTGTTTACATGAATTGGACCACAGTTGTTCTGTTCCAGTTGGATTTGTGGGCTGAGTCTCAAATGTTCTGTGGGAAATATTTGTGCAAACTGACCCATACAGAATTATACTGTATTTTTCATAATGCCCTATAGAAATTCAACAGAGCGGCTTTCTGATATTTCGCAATTATCAGGTAAGCATTAATACTTGACTTAAAAGACTGTAATTGATGGACTTCGGTACATTATCAAAGATAAGCATAATTTTTTTTTTTTTTTACATTTGTCTGGCCTTAAGGCTTTTTGGCAAATGCTGTAGTGGAGGGATTTTTTAAAATGTAATGGGGATACCTGTGAATTTAAATAAGGACTTTTTGATGATGTCTGAACACTGGCATGGAAGCTGAGAAAGCATGGAGAGGAGCACAAGGACTAAGTGACTGGAAAACCATTAAGGGAGGAAACAGTTATCTACATAAGTAGTGTGAGGGAGCAAAGTACTAAACTTGTGTAGTGCGTGACATTAATTCTCTGGAGACTGCAGAAAGGATTGTAGGCTGGGTATGATTGTTTATTATCAAATGGTATCTATCAAGCTCACTACACTATGCGATGATGAGATTTTTGTCAAAATGATGAAGTAAACAACAGAATTGTGTACTTGTACCTAAGAAGGGAGGAAAAGGTTCCCAGAGGTTTGGAATCACACATGGAGCCTGTGCCTCTATATTTAGTAGGATCAGTATCCAGTCCACAGTAAGAATACAGGGTAAAAAGAAACATGAATCCTGAAGCTTTGAAAGGAATTTTGAAATGCTGTGTTTCAGAAAACAGAAATACATTGATATGCCAGATTTGTTGGTGCAGCCTTTTTCTCAAGTAGCAATATGCTGCACTTGAGCAAAAATGCATGAATGAACAGTCTGTTCAAAACAGAGAAAATATAAGAAAGATAACAGCGTTGTTGGTATCACCAACAGATTGTGAGCATGTACACAGGTTGCTATTAACTGAGCTTTAGATAAAGTACACTGGTATTTGGAACATTTTGAAAGGTTTAGAAAATCATTTTAGATGTTTATCGGAGATTAGGTTAGTAGTGAACATTCTCCTAAACTGTTAATCCACAATCCCATTCAGAAATGCATTACCTCTCTTACTCGTTTTTTTCCCATTCATTTTCCTGCTATTGACTTCCTGTTTATCATTTATGATTGTTAGGATGAGGTATTCAAACCAGATGGGTATAATGAAGTAGATGAGCAAATTATGATTTCTTTATTGTTTATTAGTAAGGATGCTTTGGAAATTCAATGTGAGTGTAGCAGGAAAAAAAAATAAACAAAAACAGAACAAAGATGACTGGGGTTTGGTCTCCGGTACCTAAATACATCACACAGAAAAATCCAGATGTTCACTGACAATGCATTTTCCTACCTTAAATCAGTGTCTTTATCTGCTTTGCACTGAGTTTTCTCTGTCTAGTATGTAAAGGTCCCTTACAACACCCACTTTCCCTTCTACGCCTTTCTTTCGCACAGAAGAAGTGTTCTTGGCACTGAAAACACGATCTACCCTAACTACTGTCATCTCAGATGCTAACATAGGTTCCAAGGATGGGAATCTCAGTTTTTGTTACTTTAGGCTTTGTTTTGCACTTCTCACCTGCCTACACTGAAACTTCTGTAGTAAAGATACTTCTGTTTAAGATTGCAAATCTGATGTTTCAGTTCAATTACAACGAAGGTAACCAGCCTCAGTAGGTCTTTGTTTCAATGACATTGAGAAATTATACCTCAGGATTTAGTCTTCTGTCACCACCAAAGGTAAAGTCTTGCTTCAAGAAATCACCATTTCAATCTTCTACTCAAGGTCCTTATGACAGAGAAATAACTACAGTTATCTGACACCAGCTCTGCAGAATTATTTCATTGCAGATGATCTCCTCCACCATCAAGTTGCATTCACCTCTACCTTGAGATTGAAGTTGCACTGATTTTCAAAATTCTTCAGTCCCCACCAATTGTGAATTATTCACGATTATATTCACGATTCAAGAATTATTCAGTCTTAATCACTGTTATTAGGCACTGTTGGTGTCATCTCTTACTTGATCCATAGCCTATAGCGGTGAAAAAATTACATTCTGTGTTATTTATTGGAATATATGGAATATTTTTCCGAATAATTTATTTATTAGCATCACAACCATTTTTTTCTCCTTTTTAGTTTAAAAATGCGTACCCATTAAAGTCATTATGCACGACAGCAATGAAGATATGTACGAATACATTTTCTTTCTAGAGTTATGACTGGCTGGTCTGAATCAATGAGCTATTTTCTACTGCATTGCATTTTAACAGAAATTCAAGTTAACAAATTATAAGTCTTTTTGTGACAAAATGAACTCATGGAAACTAAATGTTCTTCTTAGTTTAAAGTTTGTCAGTGTTTCTCATAATCTGAATAAATTGATGTTTCAGATATGAATTCCTGTATCACTATTGCCAGCACCTTAAACCAGTATATTCCAGGTAAAGGCTGGATAACACATGGGCATCTTCTTCAAATTTTCATTCAAAAATAAAAAAAAAATACGTAATATTACAAAAATATTTAGTTCTAGTTTCTGAAAGAGGTTTAAGTCACTCCTGCTTCCCTTGAGGATATTATCTAAGTAGAGAAGCTGCCACCGGAGAATTATTTTCAAACACTGTAAAGGTATCATAAAGTGTTTTTAGAGCAGTTTTAAATTTTCACAGAAAGATTTGTATGGACAAAGGAAGGAAATGGAAATACTACAAGAAACCTTTTTCCTTACAAGTACAGATCAGAGTGTAATTCAGTTTCAGTTCACATTCAAGGAGCTTGAAAAAACAACGCATCAGAAATGCAAATGTATACAATATATTTAAAGACAAATATAATACAAATGGTCTGGGGTAGTAGCTAAATCAGGAAATTGACTATAATTGTAGTTTATGAGAATATAATATAATTACAAGGCTGTTGAAAGAGAAGCTTATATACATCAAAATTACTGGGTGAAGACAATATGTTCTTTATATGAAATTCTGCCCTCGGACTCTGAGAAAAAGGATCAAGTGGCAGAGTGTGGTAATGGAATTAAGAGCTCCACAAAGCACTAAGGAAAGTTGTACTGCTGGCAATGTTCGGAGGGGGTGCAAGGAAGGAATCAGAGCATCATTTTAAAATGAAGCAACACAAGTACATGGCGTAAGGAAAATGGTTGGGCCCCAAAATGCAGCCTTTTTATTTACAGGCTTCAGATCAGCCCATCCCTATAACCACACAGACTGTGAGTGAAGAGCATGAGGACACACATAGACTTCAGTGTCCAGCCTGGACTGGAGAATGAGGTTACCAATGCATAAGTGATGATCTCCCAACTGATTTGGAGCTTGGAGATGCAAAAGTAAGGCTTTTAGTACACAACTAGGACAAATTTTTCCACCCTGTAATAGCAGAATACTAATACTGAGCCCTGAGAGCAAGAAAAGTGATGTTTGTAGATTTGCTCAGACATGAAAGTGACCTGTAAAAGGACTAGTTCATAAGTCCTACAGAGCTTCCATTAGATTTGTAGTGTAAGTGAAATGAAAATTCCAGCATGACTAAGAATATTTATGTGTCATAGAATGGTGGTGATGAGCTGTGGGATAAGATCAAATGTGTTTTCTCACATGGCCTCCTGAACAATAACATCAGAGACCATTTTGGCTATAGTCCAAGGAGAGAAAAAAAGATATTAGCTGAAGGATCATTAGGAAATGAGTGATTACAATAAAATCAGATAGAAGATCTGTGCAAAATGCACCCTGCAAGAAGAGGTAGTGTGTTTTAAAGAAGTATACTGGAACTAGGGTCTGGGAAGATGTGAATCACAATGGTTGATCTATCCTAATGACAAAAGTAATGTCACTTTAGATAAAAAAGGAGACATTGGGCCATATAAAATGCTCTAGTGGCAGACTAGGAATCGAATAGGTTTCATATTCATTATGTTCAGTTAAGTTTTGCCAAAGCAACTGGACTGTGATTATAATTTGCAGTCTGATATTACTATAACACCCAAAAGATTCTTAAGATGCTACCCAAGACTTTGGCGACAGCCACAGCAGATTCACTTTTAAAACACTTGCAACACCTTCCAGAAGTGCAATCCAGGTGAAAACAATGATTACTTGTTAGAAAGTAATTTCTGTGGTTCTGTATTTTCTATCAGTTTCTTCCTTACATTTTCCCGAACTTTATTCTACTCCTGGGTAATGTAGGGAGCATTACAGTTGAAAGAAATTCCAAATTTCTTAGGCCAGAATACTAGAAAGAACAGTTTTGCTGTTCTGTGTTAGACTGGGCCACAAGACTGCCAGGCATCAAGTTTTATCAGGTTAAAGAGGAGCTTTTCCTTATAAATGTATTACTTTCTACTAACAGTTGGAAAAGGTATTCCATTTTCCAGCTCAGAATTTCTACTAAGTGAGCTTATGAGAAATCATCCAGTAAACTATAATGCGCTGTGGAGTAAAGATCTCTGGTATACACATTTTGCTTATACAAAAATACATAGAATGATCCAGCTTAGTACATTACAAAGGGGTCTGTGATCCTTTCACACACCCCAAAGTTTTAGCTCTTCTTGTAAGTTAATATGGAATGAACATGGATACGACTATGTAGGCTTAGCAAAGATACAGATGTTCAGTTTGCTTGGATTAGCCTTGTCTTACCCAGTTCTGCAATGGAGACATACATTATTACCTGCAATAGAAATGAAAAAAACCCATAGAGTTTCAGTTAGCGAAAGCCTAAAAATCCAAGAGTTTGCAGACAAAGCCTTTAACAATAACCCTTTTTGTCTGTGCATGAGGATATTTAAATGCTCATTCCATAGACTATGGCAGCAAGTAGCCCATAGGTAGGAAAGCATTTGGGTTTTCACAGGTGTATTACTGGCTAAAAACTACCCTCTGCCCTACAATTCCCTCTTCTCTCTCCTCCAGTTGGCAATCAGCATGAACTTTCAGCATCATAGTAAATAGCTACACTAACAATTTGTCATAGTTTTCTACTCCAAAGAGTGCTTTATTTTATAGCCTTTCACTATTTAGATGCTATTATGCATATGTTCATATGCATAATATGTTTTATTGTAATTAGCATGTCCTTATGGCTGTCCTTTGTATAATATGGTCATTGTATTCACTTTTTTTTTTTAAGTAATGGCAGAAATGAACAGTAGTTCTCATTGTTCTGTGATCTCCTCAGCTCACTCAAACTAATTTAGGTCAGGCTGCATCAGGTTTGGATGCTCTTCCAAAATACATAAAGAGACTTAGAAGACTGAATTAGTGATTTGCAACTTGACAATTAATCTGGTGTGATTTAGTGCCAAATGAGCTGGAAGACACCAGATTAATGCAGAAACTGTGAGCTTCTGCCTAAATTTGACTTCCTTCTTCAGAAGGGTTTTATCAAAGTAATATCATTACAATTAATATATATAATAAAAGTTTCTACTTACATATATATATATCAAAAATACTTGTGGACAAAGACACTACCTGAGGTGAATAAGGACAGCAGAATTTGTTCCAGAGAAAGACTAGCATATGAATTCGGTGAAAGACTATTCATAAATTATCTGAACTGGGCGAGTGAATTGTGAGATAAAAAACCAAAAAATTTTCTTTCAAGTGAGATCAAAACTATTAGCACATTATCTACTAAACAATTTCAATATCTCATTCGTGAAACTGCTTCAACAGGTAATATGGACAAAAAATGTTAATTATTTCTATTCTTTAACTTCATTGGGCATTTATGCATTTTCTTTAATGCATATGTAGGTTAATTTAGAACCATTTAATTTTTTTATGTAAGTTGTACAAGGAAAACACGTTAAAAGAAATATAAATGTACGTATATGGGTATGACATGTTTCAACAGAACTAATGCTTTTAGTGGCAATTAGATATTTGGGTAGTAAGCTTGTTATATAGCAAAACCAAACAAGAGCTATATCCTGAGAGCAGGTAATAATTAGAAAAAACCCACATCATAAGACATGGTAAAACCTTAAATATATATGCAAATGAGAGTTAAAGCTCAGTAATTAAAACTCATGATGACTAATGGAACAAATTCTCCTAGAAAAAGATTCATGCAGCATTCAGAATGATTTGAAATTCCTGGACGAAGAGGGGCAGGTTAAAACACTAGGGAACACAGACAGAAATTGCATACTGCAATTCAGTGAAAATTCAGACTGAAAAATGTACTGTGTTAAGAATTTCCAATATCTAATAAGGGAGCCAGGGCCAGTAGGAGTACAGAGGCAATCAGGTTTGCCTCGTTTAAATAGATGTCATAGAAACTATAAGATCATGTAGAAGCAATATCCAGATGTTGAAATATAGGCATCCAGAGACAGCTGATAGCTTGTTGCTGAAGGTATTTGTACATATACTTAACTTTACAGTTCTTAATAACTTAATGAGCACAGAGTCAATAGGAGTTGAGTGATCTGCACCTCAGGGAATGTGAGGCCAGTCCACAGAGGCAGGAGAAATGGAAAAAAGAAAAAAGAAAAAATGGCAATTCGAAAAGAACAGAACAGATTTAAATACGTGCATGCATACATACACACATGTATACGTACACACACATGCATATATGTCTATATATTTATATATATATATAATGCCCAAGGAATGAAGAAGAAATAAAGAAGTAAAAGATTAGGTCTAGTTGTAAGGGCCTTGAAAAACTGACACTAAAGCACAGTCCATTCGAGAAGTCTGCATATACTATAGGTGAGGTGAACTGTTATTAATGTTTGCTGTAGAATGCAGAACACCCTTTCTGGTTCCTTTTGGTCGCAATTCCAGTTTTTGCACAGGCAGAGCTCCCATACTTCTATTCTAATCCACATTTTGCAGGATTTAGATCTTACATGTTCCTCAATTTATTCAAAATCCTGATAGGTGAGATAGCACGAGTCTTCCCAAAAGCTGTGGCAGAAAATAATTTTTACTTCTGTAATGCATGTAGAGTGGTGTAGTGAAATGCTTATGATCAGATAACTTTTTGGAGCAAGCAGAAATGGTTTAATTTATTACAATAATCCCATTCTTATTTACAACAGCTGAAGTGTGTATCTTCATGTTTAACTTCTATTTTGCATAGCTTTACATTGACTGAAAATAAAATCACTCCGCTTGGGTTTAAAATAGAAATTTTATGGTAACTGTTGCTTTTGAAGTGGTTTTGTGTTTGCTTTAAAGGACCAGATCCTATCAGTTCCAAAATGTGACTTTGAACATTTGAAGTAAAGAGCTTCTTTCTGTTGATGCCAGCAGATGTGCAAAACCACGAATGATACAAAATGAACATTGACTGTTTTTCATTATCAGCCTGTGGGTCAGGGCAAGCTCAGGGTCATACTAGAGTGTCATAAATTAGGGCTAGAAATGTTTTGTATAAGTCCTTTATGCAGTTCTTTGGTTCAAAAGCAGAATCAGCTACATCAGTTTCACTTGTATGTTTGTCAGATATATTCCTTAAGAATTGCGGTGCGAGAGACTGCACACCTTTCCTATGCCAACTCTTCATGTCATGATAGAAAGCATTTCTAATTTTCACTTGTTTTTCTTCTGCTATTTGAGATCTTTCACACAAAAGACATGGAGGGGGAAAAAAACTCCCATCCTCTTTGTAGCAGCATTCAATATATGTGAAACTCAGTTCTAGTTTAAAAAAAAACCAAAAAAACAAAAACCAAAACCCAGAAATAGTTTGTTTTCTCATCAATAAAAAAAGCTGTTGAAAAAAGTTTAACAGAGAAAGTGTACTTAAAGTAAATCATCTTTTTTATAAAAAAGTACAGTTTTCTACAGAATATTTGGGCAGCTAAGAAAATAATGCTGTTTCATTTTAGGAAAATACATTTATTCTTTGATTTTTCTCTAACGATTCTTGGCTCTCTAAATTGCATTGAAATATTGTGATGTCACCAGTTGTTGCACTGCATGGATGGAAGCATGTATCCTTTATCATCACAATCTCTGTACTCTGTTATTAATTTTTCAACAGGTAATCAAGACCATTCCAAAAAGGGAGAAAGCAGAGTATTCCGGTCCTTATGGGGAGGCTATATTTTACGCAGATTTCCATCTCTGCATTCCCATAAGGAATCCCTCTCACTGCTTTTATTGGCAGCAAAGAAAACTAAGTATTCAAATATTTCTCCTTTCTATATTCATAAGCATACCATAGCTTCTTTTAAAGCTCTACTTAGGATTCTGTTCTCCATCTCACATCCAGGCCCTACAACACAGATGAGTTACAACCCTTTTCTTGATATGTTCTTGGATTGAAACTTTTTATTATAGTAAAGAAGTTCTGACTTCGTAAAAAAGTAATGTTGTATTCATGGTTTAAGTAACTACTGTAGGCCACTATTTGATGGTACTTGACTAGTCAACAGCCTGGGAGTTCCTGTTCATCCTACTTTTGCTCTTTGTTATGCTTTTTCTGAGTCTCTTTACTACAGAAAATGAAATCTCTTAACTACTGTGCAGGTCTATTTGAGGGCTGAAAATGTTATTGGTTTCAAAATCACATTCACCTTTCTATTGTATTTTATCATCAAATAATTCTTTCTAGACATGATGCAGCATTCGATCTTTATCTTTCTCTGCCTTTCATTTGACAGTCTAATGAAATTGCTGACACATCCACCACACATTTGAAGTCAATAGGAGTAATTGGGTAAGTGGTATGTAATCACATTCTTGGCGTGTAAGGAACCATAAATATTTTTCTCCTTTATCTCTGAGATCTATAAAAGAAAGGGCAAAGAGGCCAACTGCATATGGTAAAGTTGAACTCAAGTCTAGTGTTTCCGTGAGCACAGCAACTTCCTCCATACTGCCAAGTGGCTGCAGTGTAGCTTGGCACAGCACTTACCATGCATCTCTTCACACTTGCATAGAGGCCTCTCATGACATCTGGTGAACCATCATGCAGTAGACACAGCCAAAGGTACCCACAGCTACCAAATTCAGCTCAGCAGTAACTACTGCTTCCTGTTGCCCCTCTTGATCTTCCTGCTCAACAGTCTATACCATCTGAAGCGTATCTGGCTTTCCCTAGTCTCCACCATTGCATAACATGACCTATTGCTACGTAGACAGTCAACTATCTGAAAGAACTGGTGTTTGAAAACTGGCAGGGCATACAGGAGACATTTCCATCAGCAGCTCAGGTCTCTGACAACTGACAACTGACAACTGAACTGTTTAACACCATTCCAGCCAGACATCACAAAGAGGAAGTTTCATTCCAGAAATTCAATGCTACTTGTTGAAGACACAGGGTTCAATGCTCCTGGCACGACTAGGAAGCCTGTCCAGAATTTTCAGAGGGAGTCAGCTGTATTTGAGAATGTGGCTCACCACATCTAGTGTCTTCAAGAAGCCTGTGGAACCTACAGGCGTTATCTTGTGCTGATATCTGGGAACCAGTCTGGGGTCAGCATGTCTGGAAGGAACATGCTGGTGGATGAGGCCTTCATTTAGTGGCAATTGATTCAACAACCACGGTAATTTAGGTCAGAGGGAACATAAAAGCCATGTTGACTTCAAAGTTAGATGAGATTGCTTAGGGTGTTTTCTAGCTGAGTGATCAAAGGATGAGGCTGGATTTCACAGCCTGTCTGAGGCAAACTGTGCCAGTGCTTAAGGTGACAACTGTTCCATCCCTTAACAGTGGTCATGCAGCATTTTCTGTATTTTATCTTGTGACTATCACATCTTGTGCTCCTGTTCTGCTCTATTTAGGAAAATTTGGCTTTGTTTCTTTATCCTCCTTCTCTCCTGGCTGAGCAACCTCAGATCCTTCAACCTTACTTCGTGTGCCACGTGCTCCAGCCCTGTGTTCCCTCTGCTGTACTCTACAAGTCTGTAGACATCTCTTGTGCTGGGAGCATTCAAAACTGGACAGAGTACTCCAGCTGTGTAACTGCCAAGTAAGTGGGATTACTCAGTTGATCTGCTGTTTACACTCTTAAGAGAGCCCAGGATGTGGTTAGTTTTCATTGCAACTGCTGACTCATGACCAGCTTCTTCTCTGCTGTTCCCAGGCCCTTGGATCTAGAGCTGTCACCTAGCCAATTAGTTACCCCAGCTTGCACTGCTGCTCCATGTGAAGGACTTTGCATTTGACATCACTGAACTCTATTAGGTCGCCATGGGACCATTTCTCTGGCTTGTCAAGGCCTCTCTCAATGGCACCCCATCTTTCAGTGCATCTACTACTCCCCTTATTTTGGTGCCATTCCCAGCTGTGCTGTGAAGGTACATGCAATCCCATTGGTCAGCCCATCAATGAACGTGTCAGGCAGCATCAGGCTTATTGTCAACCCTAAGAAAACAAAGTGAGATGTGAGGGTGGTGGCTCCTGCAAGAGGAAGGCCACTATGATAGCATGATGATCAGGTGTGAGAGGAAACCTAATACACTCCCAGAAGCATTGTTAGATTTGTTCTACCCTCTTGCCCTCATGTCCCTTACGAAGCTCCTCGGCTAGTCCCTGCCTCTGTGGCCAGTCACTGTGCTATGGCAGGTCCATAGCTTCAGTGTTTCTGTGAATTTTCTCCAGAATGATCTCCAGTACCCATTGCTTGGACAACCTGAATTTCACAATCCTGAGCCTGATGATTAGTGTGTCTGGAGTCTTCTCCTTTTCTCTGCTTGTTCCTGAAAAAGTGTATATATGAAGAATGCACGTTCCTTCTTGTTTCTAGGAATGTACAATATTTTGTACTGCTGCATGTACTAGCTGCTTAGGAAACCAGTATCCTGGTTTTGCAGCTGTTATGAGCACGCCTAGGGTGGGCTTATTCCTTGAAGATACAACTTGCATCAAAGCCTTAAGATACAAAACTTAAAGCACAGGTTTTCAAAGCCTTCTCTGAAGACTCCCATCACTCATCTCATCATATGAAGTCAGGAAAAGTTTGAAAATGCCGAGGTATTTAAAAACAAAACAAAACAGAAGAAAAAAAACCAACAAAAAAACCCCAACCAAAGCATTTTACAAAAATGTTTTCTTTGTTTTTAAGTTTGACAGAGCCAACTTTCATCCTCATTTGATTCTGTCCCATTGTTGACCTCAAGTGTATAAAGCAGTGGTTTGCTTCATCAAAGATTTGTAGAAGGTGTGGAATTAAGTTGGGCAATTATAAAAAAATAATTAGGGCTGATTTTTTACATGATGCAGTGTTCTTTATAGAGCTTTTTATAGAGCTTTTTATAGAGCTTTATAGAGCTTTCTAGAAATAACTGCAAGCTTATTGAGGCTTGTTCTAGAATAATCTTATTTTGGAGGAGAGGATGAGTTTCTGAGATTGTTTGATAGTAGGCTTCATTATTTGGATTTATTCTTCTATTGCATTTATTTATTTTTTTAAATGGTTTAATTACATTACTTTAAAAAGATTCTCCCTGTAGCAATTGAATTTTGAAGTCTCTCTATGAGCCTACAAGCCTTATTTTTTCATGTTTTACCAAGATGGAACTGTCTACTTCAGTGAACACATCAGGATCTTGCTGAAATCAGTGGGAATTCTGGTTTTTAGTACTACTGATAATCTGGTCATAATGATCATGTGCAGCTGTCAGCTGTGGCCTTTGAAGTCTATGGAGTTGCTCCAGAAAAGTATCAGCCATAACAGAACTCCATAAGCATTATTTTTTTTACTACTACATATATTTTTTAGAAAAGGAAACTTCCAAATGACAACAGGGTTTGCTTAAGTACAAAATAGTAATCTTCTCTGTTTCCTCCATGTCACAAATTTAACAAAATATTACAGTATCCAAGAAAATTCTCCCTCCTGTCTGGCAAAAAAAGCCTTTACAGTAAGAGCCTTCAAAACGTGTTCTACGTTATAATCAGCAAAACACATATGCAAGATGTGATATTGACAGTGCCTCGTTTTACCAGAAAAATCTTGTAGAATTAGTTGTAGTTTGGTTTTACATTTGTATCCATCATGCTACATAAAGCCTTTCCTCTGATGCTTTTTTGCTACAGACGTAAGCATGCAGGCTTATAGTAAAATACTCTGAACTCCTTAAAACACAGCCCTGCAGAGACTCACCAACTCACCTGATACATCCTGTTTTCAAAAATAACTTAAGCATTCAAGGGCCTAAATTTTATTATTCTTCCCCAAAGGCTTAAGCAGCTTTTGATCCAGTGCTCGATTTAGACATGCAAACCATTAATGGTACTTCTGTGTCCAGTAAGAGGCCGTGGTCCATGCTGAAATCCAGATTCAGTTCTGTATCATAACTTCTATCCAAAAGAAACATTTTGACGTTCTGGATAAGTAGCATCACTGGTATTTTAAAAAGATGGAATAAAATCGGATTTACTTGAGACATCACTGAGTCTGTCAGTGCCTAATGCACCTAGTCTTAAATCATCTGCCCCTTTCTCCACTGTTTCAATATAGCCAAGTAGAAATATCTTTACTAACACATACTGCAAACAGCACAAGAAGCAGATCCATCTAAGGATGGTGTTTATGCCTCTGGAACCACTGGACCAGCAAATTTCTAGTCCATGCGCTCTTTTCTTTTTTCTTTTCTGAAGGAAATAAAACCAATCTAATTCAGATGTACATAGCTGTCTCCACTGCAAAGAACAAAGCTCTAGTTTTCATTAACCCATGTTCAGCTCTAGAAGACACTTCCAAATGGAGTCTGAAAAACTGGAACAACTGATGCAGTTCCCATCTCATTTTTTTATGTAATTACTGAGTAGATCTTCTCAACTGACAAGTCACAATGATTTTTCACACTTTTCACAGCTTATAACATGCCAGCCCTCAGTTGTTTCTGAAATAGGTAGCAAGACTTAAACTAGTGCCACTCTACCTGTATATGGTTCCCTCTGAAGTCCTCTAGGGATAAGGAGATGTGACAGCTTAGCTGCTTGCATTGCAATGATTTCCTTTTGCAACCACTGAAATGAAAAATGGTAAGAAGTAGATTTTTATTCTTGTGTTTGTTTTAATTTAAGCTTGAAGTTTGAGCCTTGAAATGTCTCCAGAGAGTGGAATCTATAGGAGTAGACATGTCTGAGAATTTTGAAAACACTGTGCAACAACGAAAAAACATCTTTAATTTTTTTCGTAGGAGGAGTGACCCCTGATATTTTAACTGCTTCACTAAAAATACAGGAATTCAGTCCAAATGATCAATACTAGTACTACATATAATTCTAGTGATTGCAGTCTCATCTACTTGCTAATTCAAATTTTTCAGTAGTCAATAGTCTTTCTCTACTACAGAGATTCAGATTATCCTCTTTATCTCAGGGAAAAATAAAAAGGTTTTTTTCCACAGCAGGTAAAACTGTTTGGTACTGCATGAATTCCAGTGGGGAAAAAAAAAAAAAGAAAATGTACCAGCAAAGCAGACACCTCCCCTTCCTGGAATTTAAGTTTCATTCAGCACATAGAAGCTCCTTATTCTTCACATTTCTATGGTGCTTCATTTGCAGTTTCTTACTGTAATCCAAACATACAGAATTTTCTAGCTAAGTGTTGGGCAGGAGGGCTTCGGGTAGTTTTGTTCATTTATTGTTTCCTCAGGCCTGTGTACTTCTACCTCACTTTTCTCAGTGCAAGTTCTGAAGAACTGTTGAAAATTAATTGCCAAATTGTTCTTTCTTTGGATACCAAACATACACATCAAGGAAATTCCAGGAAGAATGATGTTTAAAAGTCCTAAGAAATCCTCTGATTTTTCAAAATTCATTTTGGAAATTAAGAGGTAACTAATGCCTTAATGCATTACTTTCCCAGTAAGCATTCTGCAGTGACATAAAAGAAAATGCTTGTTGGCAATATAGTGTTTATACTGATCCCTATCCCGAATAATCTTTCTTTGGCATGCAGTGTGAAAGGGTTTTTTTCCTATTCCACAACTTTTATAGACACTCACAGTGTGTGTATCTAAAGAACCTTAAATAAAAATTAGAAAGAATGTTTTGATCCAGGTACATGTTCTAGAGATGCTCTTTCCCAAACAAATTAAAGCAACTATGCACTTTAAGGCTTAGTCAAATCTAAATTTAAACCACTGTCAGTTTGGCCGCTTGAGTCTGGAAGATGCTTCTGCATGTTAAGCATCCTCAAGGGCTCTTCAAAATGCTTGCCACCAAGAATAAAATGACAGAAATACTGAAACACATCTTCCTCTCGTTTGATTGTAGGTGTGTTCTGGCTCCCAGAAACCCTTTCAGCATTAAGAACACAATGGCAATCAACTATGCATGTTTAATATAGCTTCAGAGCAGTATCAGTGGCTGAAGAATCCATATCCTTCTTTGCTGGATTACAGAACTACAATTTATAAAATTTACTCATCCCAAGTCATAATAAAGACTACAAAGTTATATTATTGTCTGAGCAAATTTTATGAAGAGTAAAAAAATCACTCTGAATGCAATCCAATAGCTATTCAGATCTATGGATATATGAAAGATTAATCTATTATTCTTCTATAGCTGTTTTTCCTCCATGTAACAGAGTCTGTATTTTTCCCAAATATGCTCATGTACAGGCCCAGCTTCCAACCCTCACCTAATGTGAGAAATCAACTTTGAAATGTTTTATACTGCCATTCAGATTATTCTTTTAGTTTCATCTGTGGCACTGAGAGCATCTTCTCGTTCAGATGAAGGGTCCTTCAAAACCACCTGAGGCCAAAAAGTTTTTGCCATTAATATTACTGGCTATTGAGCACAGTATCTGAAGAGCTTACTCATCTCACCAGCTTACTTATCTCCCCACCCTCCTCAGCTGCTGTTTTCTTCCTCACAGTTAGGTAATATGGAGGCATTTAAGAAAAGAAGATTCTGTATGCTTAGAGAATGAGAACATGCTAAATAATTAATACTGATGTAAAACTTTACTTATTTTGCTCACTATGTAGGTAGAATACAGAAGTATTGCTGAACATATTTTGGTGCAAACGAACGGTTTGTTAGAACATTTAGGGCAAAGCAGAGCTAATTATCGTTAGCAGAATTATAGACTCGGCAAATTGCAAAGCTTCTCTTTTGATAGGTTCAGAATAAATACCACCCTAATAATCAGCCTGAAGAGTATTGACATGGGCCTGACTTGGCATGTCTGGCCCATGTAATTCCCTTATTATAGGAATAATCTATAGTCATGTGGTGAAATAATTAGGGTTCATCTGCTACTGGAAGCCTCCACCGGAAGAACTGAATGAATCAGCAGTGCACCTCTTCTCTCTGTTGGTGCTTATGAAAAGTTACCAGTTCTCCAGAAACTCAAGAGGACACGGATCTACCTCTCCCATTTTCATGGAACTGTATATAGTGCTTTCCTGCCAGTAAAATACATGAACGCAGGTGAGTTGGACTCTTATCTGCTTGAGGATGATGTAGCTATACTGCCCCCCTCTCAATGTTGTCTGTGAGCTCTGATACTCCTGCTAGCAAAACATGCAGAATATCTACTTTGTGTTTCCAAAGAAGTTAAATAATTATTTGGATAAAGACAGTATTGGGGGCGGCCTAAAGCAGGCAGGCAGCTAGGCAGTGGAATTTTAGTGGAGCAAATATCATGACCTTAAAGGTTGCTTGGCATTAAGAGCATCAAAAACTTTGATACAGATGGCTGCAAGCAGCATTTACATGCTTTTATATAGAGAAAGAGAGGAAGACCTTACAGGTTGAAGGAAAACTACTATTCACGTTTTACAGATATTGAAGCAGAAAAGATTCCATGCATTAAGCATTTACCTAAAGTAAATACTTAAGTGCATGTTAGTGATTGGAAAATTCCTTGCCATGGTCCTGAACTGTCCTCCTTTCCTAACTTAGTTACAACCCTGCAATAGGACAGAGAGACTATCTATAACATTTCCACATGGATCTAAGAACGATGTGGTATCTAGAGGACTGAATAATGGCATGAATATGATGACTGTGTAAGAATCTTTGAGAATTATTATAGTGACTTTCATTATCCTCAGCGAATACTTGTTGGAGATTAGTTCTATCCCTGCTATTCCAACAGAAGCACTGACTTGAGTTCTGATCTTCCAGGTTATGCATGAATTTGAAAAATCTTTGGATAGGTGAGATACCTGGGAAGGTGTGGTGGTGCAAATACAGTGTGAATAATAAGGTTTGCAGTGGGTGGGAGCCAGCCAGAGAGCCTGCCATTAGATAGTCAGTAGGGACATTTATATATTCAAGGACATTTGGTAAGGAAATTAGAGAAAAGGAAGCTCTGAATACAAGCCAGAATCTCTGAATAACTGATCATTTTGCCAGTAAGAATTTAAATATAACTTGCCATGCACTAGGACTGGTAGCTGCGTGCTAAGGTCTCTACAGCAATGAGTCACACCAAATTAGACAAATACATAGTGAATTGAACTACAAGTGAAAGGCTGTTGCTTTGACAATATTAAGTACTGGAACTTCATGACAGTATGAAGAAATATGCACTGCTCTTATGACTGGAAAATCCTAAATGAAATATCAAGCTTGTTTATAAGAATTGGTATTTCACTTGTGTTCTGAAGGGAGTTTATGACACTATGAATATTACCTCCTTCATCTTACATTTTATATGCATCTAAATGAGATGCTCAAAGCTACCTCTTTACAGTGTAGATAGCCTGGTGGGCTTTTCAGAAGCATTTTAATGTCTAACTGCCAGGGAAAAAATTTGGACCAAGCTTCAGATATCTTAACAAGTGGTTGTCTTCATGGTTAGGTCTCCAAATACAAATATCCTATAAAAGAGTTTTAAGATTTTTCTTGCCAAAAGTCAGAAGAACTTAGCACTGTAAAATCATCAGAGCAGACTAATGGAACAGAAGCATTAGTTCTGTTCTCAGAAGTTATTGACATGCCTGGCTACTTAGCATTTGTTGACACCAGTGACTAAACGAATATAAGCCAGGTTGCAAGTCAGAATCCAAGTCTAAAGCTGGATTAATTCCTTTATATTAGTGCCAGTTGAATATACATAGGTAAATATTCTGATCATCCAGTCCTGAGTCACTTTTGAAAAACATGACATAATTTCTGATTTTAATTTTAGATAACTACAACTTCATTACCAACACCAGGATGCCAGTGATTAAGCCGAAAGATGTTTCTCAAAATGGCTTATGAGTATGCCTAAACTCTCCAGACGTCTCCCTTCTGGCTGAAAAAAATCCCTTGAGCAACTGTAGCTCTGCTCTGGGTACACCTAGGGCTGGTAGGCAAATAGGTTGGAGCCTGACTTTCATCCAAGGTCCTCCGGGATTTGGAAACAAAGCAGGCCTCATCCAAGGCACATATCTAACCAAGGCACAAACATCTAACACACATGAGACTGGACCACATGCTGAAAAGGTATAAAAACCTTGTTAGAGTTTTTGGCCCAGCAATAAAAAGTTTTTAAACATCATAGTCTTCTCCACATTAAAATAGTTGAACATGCTTATCCTGGGACTGCACACCAGCAGCCTGGCTGTGCTCTGGAAGAGCAACAATTCTTTCTCTCTCCTGCTGAAGCTGCACAAGGTGCACTGGACTAATAAGAGTGCAAGCCAGAGAAACCTCAACATCATAGCTGGCCTGTCCTCTCACATCTTCATGCTATTGTCCTGTAGCTGAAACACTACACAACCGTCCTTTCGGAATGCAGATAGCAGATTATTTTTCAGTAGACTGACTGTTAACATCTAGGTTGACAAAAAGTCTTATTTCCCACAGCAGCATATTTGTACAGTTCTGTATGTGAACCAAACAGCAAATTTCACAAGAAAGGGAATCACATTTCTTCCATTTCACCCCACCTTACCCAAAGCAGGCTTACTTACACTTAGGACAACTTGGAAATAATCTGGCAGAGCTTGTATTTCAGCACTGCACCGACAGCTCTGCTCAGTGACATAGATCAGACCAAGGCTGAGTGAAACAGAACATGGTTATGGCTCAGCACATCTGAAAATCCTTCAGCACCTTTGATTTTATTGCCTTTGAACATGAGCAGTGTCTACTTTCCATGCTGGTTTACTCTTTGTCCTCCCCACTGAGCTTGCTCTAAGGAAGGTTCACAGTGGTTATTGGTGTTTGGAAAAAGGGAAATAGGACTTGGGAAAGTGGAATTTTCTACTTCTTCAGAGAAAGTTTTGAACTGCTGTGGATTCTCTTGAAATAATGATTATAAGGAGGGATACATCCTCATTCTTTTGATCTAATGTAGCCTAAAGCAAATTTAAATATTAAGGATACCTAGAGGCAAAGTAGGGATTTCCACTGTTTTTTCTGCCCTTCTCATTTAAACATTATTACCGTTCTAAGACTTTATATAAGCAGTTGTCCCACTTTCATTCTAAATTGTACAGAATATCTGTTTCTTGGTTTTCTAGCAATCAGATACATGAACAACCATTAGTAAGGTCGAACTGGGTTGTTTTTGTTATAAGCTCATTTAGATAACCGTCAAACTCCAATGGAAATAGGGTGTGTTTTACCACAATCTCAACTCACTTTGGTCACTCCTCCATTTGAGTCTTCTCTTTGCCTGACTGCTCACCACCAGGACAGGTGCTCTTGCAGGAAGCTCCAAACAGACCGTGACCTTCAACAGAGATGTGGAAGGCACAACAGGCATAACATCAACGTGACTGGAATCTTACCTTCTACTGATCCTCTGAGAGGCATCCACCTGGCATGAATAAATGAGTTTATTAAATGAAAGTGAAAAAGGGAGGGAAGACTCTTAAAACCCCATTCTATGCATTGGTTTGTTACCAGGGACAGTAGCAAGACGCTGATCATTTCTCACATTAAAAATAAAAAAGAAGCAATGATCAGGTAAGGAATTTGTGTTTCCTTAAACACAAGGATTAGGACTAAAGGAGAACTTCTCCTCATGACTGTTGTGTGAGAAGTATCCAGATAATGTAGCTTAGTCCCACACTACAGTTTCAAATAGTACTACTTTCCCTCAAAGTCATGGGAACTAATCCAGAAATGTCTGTTCTGTCTGTATCAGGCCCACAACTGTCCTTTAGAATTGGCACATGATTATACTTATTTCCCTGTTTCCCAAGCTACCAATTTCCAGGGTGTGCTGTCAAAATTCCAAACACCTACCCGTCTTCTTAATATATAAAAGCTTTATATATTTTCATATTTTGGAGCAGCATCTAATATATATTGCTAAACATTCAATCAAGCTTTGCTTTGTCTCGAATTTGAATTCAACTCTTAATATATTTTGAAATGTAAGACAACATGAGCAAGTAGCACTGATCAGGATCAGACGTGATTTCTGCCTTAATCTGGGTGATGGGTTGTCATTAACTTTTGCAATGAGGTACTGACTAATTTATTTAATGCAGTACAGATGTTCGTTTGCTTGCAATCACGCCCTGTATTAGTTTGATTAGACCTACTCTATGGCTTGTTGCTGACAAAACCCCATTGATTACACGTGGTCTGCCTTTCATTTCCAGTCAAGCTTGTTGTCTTGAGATATGAATAGTTTCATTAATTAGGTGAACTAAACACATTGACAAGCATTCAAGCTAGTCCGGCAGGCATAATAGTCCCAGTATTATGGATTTGTTCTCTGTAGTCAATGATGATTTGGTTATTTGTTTAAATGAAAGCAGAATCAAAACCTATTGGTGTTTCTCTCATTTGATAATGCTCCCAGAATATATCCAATACAATTTCCTCCTGCTTTTAGAGGCTGTTATGCTTCACAACAAAAGACACCAAATATTTATTTGAGATGTTAAAATCCCTCCTACCCTGATAAAGAAATCTATTAATCCATTAATCTGCTTTAATACAACACAAACCAGCAGTACGCTAGACATGGCAGAGCCCGTACATATACTAGACCAGGGAGCAGCAAAAGCAGGTCCACCCCCTGAAGGAGGACATGCCATGACCTGCACATGAACACAGACTTCCCTCTGGCAATACCTGGACAACAAGCTCTGCCGATAGTCCAAGGATGACCAGACAAGTCAAAACATTGGATTTGGTGCAGGGTCCACACAGAAAGTCCAGTCAGAAACTAGAGACAAAGCTACTCATAACACAGTTTTCAAGGTCAACCCAGGAGATAAGGCTGGAAAAAGGAGCTTCCCAGGCTTGAGGCTGCCCCAGATCCATGTCCAGTGGGTGCAGGGGCGAGGCTGGTTGGAGAAATTAGGGCCTTTTGGTGCCCTCAGGATCCTAGCGGCTCCACAGGGGAAAATCATATACAGAAATGAGTGGGGAAAAATTAATCAAGTACTATCTGAGAAAACAGTTTCAGAGAATTAAGATTTCTACGAGCAAGAATGAAGTAATTGTTAACAATTCCACTTCATCAGAATAGGTGAAGTATGAGCATCTTTTATCCTGTTTCTGCATGACATAATGAGTCATAAAAAAAAGGCAATCAAATACATAGTAAAAGTTAGTTTATGAGTAACATTTAAAAGGAAGTGTCTGAACTAGGATAGATTAGCTGACACAAACTTTGATGTGAGGCAAAGATACATTACCTTCTTTGAACTGTGGACTCGTGCTCTGCCTCATACAAACTCTGACACATATGTGTAAGCAAGTCCCTTTGCAGACATTTTGACTTTCAAATAATGACAATAGCAATACTTTCTCATGGAAGATGAGAAATTATTGGACACCCAAGTGCTACCCTGGTGTAATTGGTACCTTACTCAGAAGTCATTTCAAAGCACTATTTATTCCCATTGTGTGCAATGATAAAGAAAATGCTTTAGATTTTATTTCTGATGTATTCATGGCAGCAAGTCAAGACCACTGAAAGGAACACTGAAAACAAAAGAAACCTCACTTGTGATGGTAGAAAATCAGGCCATATTTGAAATAATCTGGTTACTTCTGTGTTTTCAATGATTCTCTGAAATTCCATGCTGCCTTCCTTCATAAAATTATTGGGAGGAGAATACTTTGGACAGAAGAAAAAGAAAAAAGTAATCTGTATTTTGAAAGCTAGCTATCAAAATATACTTTCATTCTCACCTTCCTTATGACTAGCAGAAGATAGAAAACAAAAGGGATTTTATAAAACACTGCTTCCACGGTTCCTCTTGGTCTTGATCGCAAACATCACGTAAAAAAATCAAATTCCTTCATATAGAAACAACTGCTCAGTAAGGTCTAATATCACATCAGCTTTCAGTCCTGTGAAAGAAACAGAGCAACTTCCCAAACCCCTGGCATCCCAACAGTAGCTAGGAGCTAGTTTCCAATCCCTCTAAAGGATCAGTCATTCACAGGTGGTTTTTTAGCACATGGAGCGCAACACTCCACATTATGCTTGTCAGATTATCCTTGTGCACAGCAGTGGACATATGATGACTGCTTCACACTTCAGTGCTCACACAAGGGAATGCCAGAAAGCGCACAGGCTTTGGACCTTTTTTAGGCAGTAATGGCACCATGGGACCAGAAATGAATTTTCATGCCTGTCTCTCATCCAGCCTTCATAAAATAAAACTGCCCCAAACCAGAGACTACTGCTCAGGCTTTAGTTTTCCACTGGTTATAAAGATGTACTTTATTGCCAGCAATGAACCCAGATTGGGCGTGGATTCTCAGAAGAGCTTCTTGTTATAAACATTTATTTCTAGAAGTTTAAAATTTCTGTTTTCTTGCAGCAGAATTCCTAGGACAGTCATACTGAAAGGGTTAAAGACAGACAGACAGACAACTTATTCCTTGCTTCCAAATAAAGAGATTTGCAGTGGCCATATTATGAATGGTTTTATTGCTGTCTGACATTTCATAATACACTGTTACCATTCCAGTCTTTGATAGGTAGACTAAAAAAATAAACCACAGATCTAAAAGTACACAGTATTAGTTTAACCCATAATCAATATAGCAACAGATTCAAAGTATACTACACAGGCACTTTACAAAAAAGGAAAAAGTGATTTAAATCCATGTTTCAAGGATATTTAACATTAAATTCCAAAGTTTACTTCTAACAAACTCAACTACCCGCAGTTCTGCTAGTTTGATGCTTTCAAACAAAAGCTGATTCTGTGTATGGCTGTACTTATACATACTATTTCGAAGCAGCAATGCTGTCTTGTGCTTAATGAGATATTACAAACAATATATTCTTCATTTGAAAAACATGTGCAATACTCAATGCAGAAATTAAGTTCATCTTTAAAGTGTAACACAAGTATAGCCAAATACATACACTATATACAGGCTGTTAAAAAGTTAATAGGGCTGCTTAGTCTTTTAAATTTGGTGCGTGGTACAGATAGGAAACACACATACAAAATGTCGTGGATATTCCCAGGAACCAACTACTTGAAGAAAGTCCTAGGTAACCTGAACACTCTATTGTACTTTCAAAATGAAGCAGAAGTTATTTCTGAAGTAGTCCCACCCTAGCCATACAAGATTTCTACCATGGAGATGTTATTTCTGGAGAAGAATGTAAGAAATGACTACTTGATTTGCCTCCGGACAATCTGAAATTTTTTGCCGGTGTTAACATCTGCATGACTGTGCATGCTGTATTTTCATTTATACATACCTAACAAGACAACATAAACCCATGCCTTCTAGCAGGAAAAGGGAAACAGTCCTAATATATATTCTTTAGGAAAACTTGATTGATATATACAGTATATATAAAAACCTTACTTACTTGTCAGCATAGAAAAATATGAGTTCAGTATCTTTTTATACTTCAAAATCTAATGATGAAAAATTCAGATATCCTGAGACAGGTATGTACTGTGCATCTAATTTACCAATGCCAGTGTGTACTGCTGAGTACAATTAGAAAAGCACTACCTGCATTTATCAACAAGTACAGAGATAAAATACATAAGACAATGCATTAGCTTGAGAAACTCTCCTCTTTTCATAATGTTAAACAAAAATGGTGCAAAATATGCGCAAAATGCTGGCAGACATATCCATGAAGTAGCTGTGAAGTCAAGAATATGGAAAAATATGTATATATACTACAGTTACTGATTTCACAATTTAAATGAAAATAAATGAAAGATACTTTTCTGAGCATCATGCTTAACCATGATGTGTATACTCACATTCAGGCAATTGTCTTAAATACATACAAATACACACTACCTCTGACAATGAATTAATAAACAAAAATCACTGTTGTTTGCTTGCGCATTTCTGTGGGTAAAACCAGATCAATAAAATGGGTTCATTTTTTTCCATTAGGGGATTCTAACAAATGAAATGAAATATGATTAGTATAAATCCTTGTCAATTTAAGCTTAATTGTTTCGGCTCTAAACCAGCAGGAGAGCAGTTCTGACCACTACTGACTGCATTAAAATATACAAATATATACCTAAAAATCTGATGCATGTGCTAAACTCCAGTGAAAATTATCTATAAAGTCACTACAGATTGCAATTTTCAGTGGCCATAAAATTGGTTTGTTGGTTCAGCTGATAGCAGGAATATTTACTTAGAAATAGATCCCTAAACACAAAAATATTTGACATTGAGAAACTGGAATATATACTTTTTTCATTAATTTACATTTACAACCTAAGAGAAAAAGAAGTGTTATGAAATACTTAATTTGGAATTAGACTGAATCAATAATCATTTCATAGATTAAAGACTGTTCACCATCCTATTATTCAAAGAAGATGGTTACAAAACCAGGCCAAATATTATCAGCTCTACTTTAAAATATAAGTTTTCTCCAAGTATGAACCCTATGGCAATTTAGCTCTTGCTTGGCCCTTAACCCTCCCTCCCCAGCTGTAAAATCTCTCCTAGAAATCCCCTACAGACCATCACTGAATCATGGTAGTCAGTATTTGGTAATGTATGTCTTTAGAGCCTTGAATTTATTCCCAGAAGAATTACCTTTGTCTTGGATGAAGAAGTAAACTTAAAATACAGAATGCTTTCCCTAAACCAGTACAACACGTTGTCTTAAAAATAGGCTGCATAATCTGCTGCAGGAGAAGCAAGGATATAACAAGGTACGGGTGTCACAGTTCGTGTAAATCATCTCTCTTGGTCATTTTGTCATCTGCAAGTCTAAAACTTTAGGAGAGGATAAACAAACTATGATGAGAATGGATTTTTTTCACTCTGCAAGTGCACCTTGCATAAGGAAAAACACATCCTCTATATATTTACCAAACAAGGTAAATAGCTTTAATAATGAACATATGTAAATTAATGTAAGAATGGGTTTCTTAAAGATCCATCATATGTTATTAGAAACCAGACATGTTAAGAGTGCGCAGTGCACTCTGAAAACAGATGGACAAGAAAAGCACTTTGAAAACATGCATGATGTTTCAAGCAAATGCTGGCTTTTGAGGGAAATTCTGAGAAATTAGTCACCCACTTTCCACAGACAGTCAGTAAGACATATCTGCCCAATTTCCTCTGAAAATCTTATCTTTATGTGCTATCTGTAATCCCAGAGATCCAGGGCTTAAGTTTCTCAGTTTCTTTGATACCAGGCTAAACAGATTCTTTATTTTGCAGTATGGGTCACCAATGAAGCTCATAGTGCTAAACAAGTTTTTGAAAACTGCCTCTAGAAGGGGTTGGGGGGCAGGAAAGAACTGAAAATTAGATAAAAAACAAGAGGTCAAGATTTCTGATACACACTCATGAAACGATAGCTAAAGAATTTGGTCCATTGACTGGCTTATATTTGTCCCTTGCTTTTTATTCATGTCCACTACCCATTGCTTTCAACAACAAAATGAATTAGCCAACTGCCATATTATACAGGGAGACTATTTTGGTATATTTGCACTCCTACCGTTTTCAATGCAATGAAAAGAGTGATGACTAGTTACAGTAGTGTACGCATGCCAAAGATGTTGTCCTCTAGGTTGCGTTACACTACAGAGGATTAGCAGCTCATGCAGGTGACTTGCCTCATAGTTTGGTCATAAAAGACCAAACCTCACGCGGGCAAACCTCATAGGAAGATCAGAGCTCACAGCCAGGGCTGACACCAGCACCATCCTTGGCATGAGGAGGTTATGGCTCCTCTGTTCTCCTGATGTCTGACAAGCAGAAATTGAAACATTTCTGGCGCTTTTGCCTGCAGCAGGAACTACTGAAGCCAATACTGCCTCTCTGAACAAAACACATTGTACAAAAGCACAAGATTATGACTAGAATAGCAACAGAAATCATAAGTCTTTATGTACATTAGTCTTTCTTATGCATTAGGTCTCCCACAAAAAGAGTAAATTTCTGAAGAGTAAGACTTTATGAGTTTGTCTGTCTGTTTTTTTTCTTTGATAATAAAAAATATTATAGTCCCACATCTTGCAGTTACTTGAAAGAGTGTAAACTTCAAAGAACAAAGGAGAAATTGTTACTGAAGTGTATTTCAGGTTGGACCGATCAGTAATTGACATGACTACATAAATACATATATATTGAAACTCACATAGATGTGCAGACATATATATCTGTGGATATATAAAAATATTTATTTTCTAAGCAACGTTAAAGTCTGTAAAAACATTAAGAATACTGAAAAAGGTAGGAACCCTAATTCCTCCTTTGGAGAAAAAGTAAAAAGTCCCCTAGATATCCTGCCTAACGAACACTCTCTGCAAGACTACACCTTGTTTTGACTTTTCCTGCATCTCATTGTGGATTCATATATTTGTTGAAGATTTCATAAATACTTAGACAACATGCAAATATTATGTTGTGAGGTTTGATGGCTACAGCATAACTATAGGCTGCTGTTGTACAAAAAATAAATTTTATTCAGACAGTTTATGTCCTGCTTTAATAGAATGTGTAGCTACTGCTGCAAGTAGAACTATTTCAGAGTATAGGTTTGGGTTTTTTTTAATGTGTTCACATATGAAACCTCATTTGGGGGCATTTTCTCTGAAAATACTTTGGCCAAAAGAGCAGACAAATGCAGATACATTTTCCCTGGGCCCTCCAAATACTCAGTACAGCTTTCAAAATCAATCTATAACAATTACCACTCCAAAGAACTGAAATGCTATACAAAACAATTCTGACAAAATACAGGAAATGGTAGCATGAAACAGCAAACCCCCAAGCTATGCTTTAGCTTAAACTCCAGACATTTCCAGTTAAACATAACAGCACTGCCTCATCCCCACCTTACATAGGTTTGCCAGTATAGTCCTGCATAAGAATAAACACAACTCTGGAAAACTCTGAAATGCAGAGGTGCAATGATGTAGAATGTACATTAGATAGAGTTTGAAATTCAGTCTAACTACTGACGAAGATCAGACTCACCCTTCCTCATTATAATGGCAACAGAAGAACAGCAAAACTTCACCTCATATGCCATATAGATACATACTCCTTTCTAAAGGAGCATGACAGCAGACTGCTTAAGATATGGCTATATTTACTGATTACGAGCACACGTTGATAGCAGCAGTCTGCCTACAGCCAATAAACACAATTCCAAGATGAGTCTTCCATCTTTAAACCTCAGTTACATTATATCCTTGAAACATTAGTCATTCTGATAAACTATATAGAGACAGGGAAAAAGGGTTTATCAGTGCAAAGGGCCCCATATGAAGTGCATGCTCATTATCAGGCCTAGTTTATCTAGGCTTTTATTCCTTCCACAAGAATGCATTCTGTAGAGTGTACAAGTGAAGTCATTCTCTCTGAACAAGACATTTGTTTTCAAGCTTCTGGCTATGCCTATTGTGTGGCTGAACTAGACACATCAAATGAATCTGATTCCAGTGTAAAATTCCCAAGGAAGATTCCTGTTTTACTAGTGTAAGGCCGGAGTGCTTTTTGGGAGTCAATTTTCAATACCAGTAGAGAATATTTAGGGTATTTCTTTAACCTGAGTAAAGGGTTTTTTTATTTATCAAAGCCACAGGCACACACTGCTCTAGTGCAGTTAGATTTTGTCATGAAGTCCCAGTATCCTAAAGGCCGTTACTGGATTATTTTCTGTAGCAGCTCTCCTCATTCTTCTCCAACAGGTGGTGGTGGCTGGCATAGCTTGTATAATCTGACAATGACAAAAACCAAAGCATTTGTTATACTAAGAGCCCGGTCGTTATTAAAATGGGTAAATTTAAGGAACACAAATTAAATTTAAGTCTCCTGCACTGTAAAACAAGAGGTACTGTATTAATTTTAATAACGTTGATATAAAATGAGTAAAATCTTATTCAAAAGTGTGAACGCTTACATGGAAAGTATTACCTTTAAAACACACACCTATAAGCAATTTTATAAAGACATTCCAGTTTGGTCAAGTTTTCATATTTCTGCTCTGAAGACCCCATTCTGGAGAAAGCTTAGTCTCCACTAATCCCAGTATTAGTTGTTGCTCTGAATTTCTGAATTGGGAAAGTTGCTTAGTGAACGCAATTGTCTCATTTTTTTTTTTTGGTTTTGCAAATAGTCAGACCTCACTCTAACACAGTTCCCTATAAAACTGATTCTATTTGAAGAATCTAAGACAGACGTCAGGCACATGACACACCAGCATCAAGACTTTAAACTCTCTCCCTCCATTGCTAAATGTATGAAGTCGAGACCAGTGAGGTTTGATCCAATTAACTACCTCAGGATGGACTGAAATAACCACTCCTTCATTTATAAAGGCTTTGGACTTCCTATTAAACCCTTTTGCATGGACTTTGTAATTAGCAAATGTCTGAAACTTTACCCTAATGTTAAGAATACTGAAAATAAACAGCAATCATTCTGCCCTTGGTCTCTGTTCTGTAAGCCCAGCATACAGTATCTCTCAGCAATTAGAACAGCAATAGATGTGATTTCATTCAGAGATTACATATTTTCCTCAGGGAAATATCACTGAAGGAAAAGCAAACAGAAGAGACTGAGAATTGCATAGCAAGGAGAAAAAGCATCAGAAGTCAAAAATGAAGAGACAATGACACAGTGTGTGCATTAATACTTAACATGAAGAATCTCTGATATTGAAATACTAAAGCAACAGAAACAGCAGGTTTAGCAAGTCTCGCTACAGGCAGGGTGGTGAATCAGCCAGTGTCTTAGGGGTTAAAGATATTTAAGATGCTCAGGGTATCTGAGTTTTACAAGTATAGTTTGCAAATTTGCCTGCTAAATGTCCAATTAATTTATATGACTCCATTTTACCTACTCATACATTTCAAAATCATAATACAAATCAATGCAGAAAACAAAAATCCGTACACAAGGCTGGGCTCCAAAACAGTTCAAAATCAATGGGCCAAGATACTCTGCTACTGAAAGTATGAGACACAGTATGTAAGGCTGCCCCTGTGAGTAGTGAAAACCTCTTCATCATCGAGGCACATCTTGTCAGAAAAAGCATCCAATGGCTATGCAAGAACAGCTGCTGTTCTCAGATTTCAGTTCCTTTGGGAGTTAAAAACCATGGGACACTGACAATACACAATGGCCATGGGCTAAATAACTTTTCTCTGAATTGCACGGGAATTGCACGAAGTATCATTTATGGATGGTAGGAACAGGGAGCATCACTTCTGTCAGCCAAACAGCAAGTGCAAACTGCTTTCAAATCTCCACCATAATGTGACCTGAAGATCATTGGGCTCTTCCCCTTTGTCACCTGGCAAATTCAGAAATGTGATCACTTAAGGTCACATTGTGCAGACATCAATGTCTTTTTTAGGAGCCACATAGAAGCCAATACATGTATATCTCATATTTATATAGCAGTGAGATAATAACATGGCTTGATCCTTATGCAGACAAGTACGCATAAAAAAAATAAACAGGGATTATTTATTTGATTCTGGTGTAATAAAGCAGCAATATTCAAAGCTGGCAAAAGACAAATAAAATTACTGTCAGAACCTCATCTAAGTAATTGCAGTGGAGTTAAGTTTTGATGTTTTAGCGACATCTAATTTCTATGGAACAATGTGCAGAAAAACTCAGCCCCAAGTACCAAGATCTGTGTATTCTTCAGGTTAAAATGGTAATTAAGATTACTTGTCCTCAGAGCAAACGATGTAGGGGAATTTTAAGCAACTGCACAACAGCTGCTACTCAGATTTATGCACATTATGTTCACTTATGGTACATTCCTTTTCTAGGATCATATCAAGCACAGGCATGCCAATGTGCAGTGATTTGTTGCAAACAAATTATGAGCAGTAGTCCGATTCCCTATCAGGAGAAATCGAGACACCTGAGAACAGGGGAGCAAATTGCCTAAGAAAAAGTTCCTGCATATCACTGGTCTGGACCCAGAAGCCAGTCTTTCTGTGAGGCTATGGATCACCTGTATGTTCATGCACATGGTTACCTCTATCAGGGGTGACTAATTCAGTGTTCCCTTACTGAAATTTAAACACCGCAGTGGATCTGTTATGTATTCCATGTATCTGTTTAGCTTGTTCAACATGTTATCACTCATCAACAAAAAATATTATGTTTTAAATTGGTAAAAAATGAGGTTTAAATTAGAGCTGTATTAATAAACCACCTTTAAGATAGTATTAAGAACATTGTTCTTTGGTTATTTTCATTTATAAGTATTGTGCTTGTTAAGAAATATTTCAAATATCTGCAATCCACCACAGCATTAAAAAGCTGGATAAATAGAGAATAGTCGCATTTTTCATTCTAATGGATGTTTCAGAAAGAGACAAAGAGAGACTACATCATCTCTAAAAACAACTAGAACACGATTTTGCCAAGATACTGCAGTACAGCATTTCATTCAAATGAGGTTATGGATTTAGTTATGAGTATTTCCCCAAAACCACTAAACATCACAAGTGATGAAGTTTTTTCTCCAGTGTTTTCATAATTAACATGAGCTAGGTTTCATTTTTAAATGGGCACATATTGAGGCACTACACAGCCTGAACTTCTGCAGCTAATTACCTTAAGTAAAACTATACAGCTAAGAACATAATTGATTTTATGTACATTAAAATCCAAATCTTACCAGTTAGTGCACAATACAGTCAATGTTTACTGTTAGATTTTTAGTGTCTAGAATATAATTTGGCACAAACTAGACAAAATCGTGGTCTAGGACACAATCAATTACCTTGGGACAGATTGTGGTGTTCGATCTCTCACTCCTAAATTCTTGGCTGTGTTTTGGACTCTTGCACCCTGTGAAAGAAAAACCAGCTTTGCTTCATTTATTCCAACACAAGTCAGAAAGTTTGCTGAGCTTCCTAGATGAACGTAACTATTGCTTACAACCTAACAGTTAATACATGTGCTCCATGTCCTGAAACAACTCTCCTTTTAGAATTTTCTAAGGTGAGGAACAAGTTAAAGCAGTATATTAATTCTCAACTTAGAGACATATGTGGAAAAGAGATAGAAACTTTCCACTTGTCATTAAATAAATGCATATATATCTCCTACTAACATAAAAGTCTTCATTAATAATTACCATATAAGGTTTAAAAGAGTCCAAACACATCTTGTTTCAATTTCTTTGATTTTTATCACCACTCTTTGTACAAGGCATGGATAACAAAATTCTTTTCTGAAATGTCACTTATTTCCTATGAACTTCTGCATATATATACTACAGACTATTCTCTATGAATAGCTTTCTAGTTGAATCTAGAAAAATGGCCTACATTGAGGTATTAAATTAGGGTCAGAAAAATGCAAGTGTTGATCTTCCTTTATAATCAACAGAATCACAAAAAAATTGGGTTGGAAGGGACCTCACAAGATTATTTAGTACAACACCTCTGCTTAAAGTAGTGCCAAGTAGAAAAACTGGTCTTGATAAAACCTGTACAATATTCATATACCATAACAGTGAAAAATGCAGACTGTTCTGCAAACAAGTTGGCTTAGACATATGAAAGAATTTAGTAGTATTTGTTTTTAAATGATGAGGTCTAGATTTTAAAGTGCAGTTTTATAAATGTAAAATAGTTATCATAAAGAAACATATCTGTTAGATTTACGGCCTCTCTCTGTTTTCTAACATTTCAAAGGAGGAAACTACTTGTCCTGTCTATAATAAATACACTTACTCTCCCTTTATTTTATAAATATAAATATTTATTTATATTACCTAAAATCAGGACAAGATAACAGAGGACAAAAATAAATAATCTCAGAATTCTTACAGTGAGATCTTGGATCTTGGATTGGTGTGAAACATCAAAGATAATTCACATTCCAAACACAGCTGCAATGGCAGCTACACATGATGTAAAAATTAGTTATATATAATCATTGATTCAATTTGTAGAATGAGACTAGACCTTGCTTTTAACTGAAATCTGGTACCCAGGTAACTGAGAAGGTATTTGTTCACTGTTACAATCTCAAACAAAAGATGATCTTTATACTTCTTGTCGAAAAAAAAAACCAGTGGTAAAGACAGTGAAAATAACTAGGCAGAATATAAATGTGATTTTACCAGCTTTAGATCCAAGCTTGTCTCCAACTGTTGCAAAAGACACATAACTAAAGACCATGACAAACATGTTTTTCTCCAGAAACTCCTCCATAATTCAATCATTAGTCACTCAATACTTCCTCTGTTCAACAGCAAATTTATATTTAATAGATTTTAGTAATTCTCTTCCCTTTCCAATCTCATTTTGAATCCATTAATAACTTCACATCACTAACCTCCACGTTTTGGGTACAATCTTAGCTTCTTGTGTCAAGAACCACTATTTTAATTTGGTTTGAATCTGCCAGTTTCATTTGATGCCTTTAGTTCTGCGCTGGTGGGGACAACCATAGCTGACTGCCGAGACTGGCATACGATTAACATAATTGAGAGCCAGAATATAAATACACATGGGAAAACTATCTAAATTAATCACATGTGGATCCTGAACGTCAGTGCTGTGACTACCTCTAAGAACAAAACCAGCCTATTTTTACTTGCATCACTCACTAGACAGATCAATTTTAGTATCTTGCTCACATAATAAATCAAATATGTTGATTTTAAAAGGAGTATAGCTTTATACAACCATGTAATTTATTGTTTAGCAGGAGAACAAATTAGACCTTACTTACAACTACCAGACTCTTATTTCTTCACAGGAAAAGTCCCCAAGAATTACTAGCAACTTGCTACATGGTAACTCTTTGTCTCCACTGAGCACCACTGTTCCATTTCTGTTTCAACATACTGTTAATTTATGCTTCTCCAATATTATTCTTAAAGCTATAGCAATGAAAATATTGATACTGTTTGTCTCAGGTAGGCATGAGAGACTCTTGTGCTACAGGGCTCCAGAATGCTTCTCTGTGTACCAGTACTGCCACGATACTGGTGAAAGATGTGGGCAGCTATGAGGAGACACTACCATCAAACTGGACTCTTACATGTGAACTAGTATTCTCATTGTCATGAGAAAATATCATAGGTTTGTTTTCAAGCTACACATTAATTTAAGGATAGCAAGAACCAGTCAGATAAAGAAAACAGATTCTTTTTATGCCCTGCTCAGAGAGCTCTAATCAGTACACTTCTTATGAGAATCATTTAAAATGTAGTGTTATACTCATGAAAAGGCATGGAAAAATGATTACTCACAACACAAATTCTCTTCTAACCTTTTCTATTTATCAGCTTTTTAGTTACTTTTCTTCCTCAAAGCCCTATGCCCTCCTGTAGCCCCTTTGCTAGGGCTCTGTCCTTTGTTGCGTCCTGAAGACACACTCCTATCAGGAGGCTTTACATAGTGTTTTGCTGGTACAGATGTTTACATTAACAAACATACATGAGTAAATAAAGTTACTACAAGATAGTTGGGACCTTTTGTATTTTAAAAATCAGTCTAGACTGGATTAGAAGATGAAAAGCAGAAACCACTTAACTAAAACCATCCCACAGACTCAATTTCATACTAACTCTCACAAGTTGGTCTCCTTAGTTCTCACAGAGCAGGTGCTTGTGAATACCTAACTACAAATGACAGGGCAATAATTTTTTTAATTGTTCCAACAATACAGTCAGGACTATTGTAAACCTTGTTAAATATGATCACAACCTCATTCAATTGAAAAGAAAAAGCAACTTCCTGAGGTCATCCATTCAATCCGGTGCCTCCAGTTATTCAGTATTGATGGCTCGAGCTGGAAGAGGTGTCAGCTTCCAGACAATTTCCCCTCATGCAAAGCTGATACTGCTAGGCACTAGTTGCTGGCTTCTCTAGAATAACAGATGGAATAGATGTCCTTCCATTTGCACCTCCTTATGGCTAATCTCTTTATTTCGCAAAAGATTCAGGGTGTAACTGGTCTAACAAAGATCTTATTTGTCAGCTTTTTACATTTAGCCCAGTAAGACACTTGTATTGCCCTTAACTATATGTTTTGCATGGAACACCAAGAAACTTTTCCTCTCCCTCTAATTTTTATGACCTTCATTATGCTCCTGACAGTTAAATCCTACAGAAGATTTAACCATTAAATCCGGAACAGGTTTCTAGAAAATACTATACTGCATTATTGAAATTACTCCAAAACATTTAGAATTTAATGGGAGATTGTATTTCTACTACAGAACTCCAAGACTGATTTTAAATTACGACAAAAGATTATTACTCTATTAAATGCCATAATGGTTTCCTGCAAGAGGAATAATGTGTGAAAAAAGTCTGGCTTGATATACTAGCACATTTTTTTGCAGTGTCTGTGGGTGGTATTGAGATATTGGTATCTTTAACAGCTATTGATCACCTGCTGTTTTACTTCAGAGAACGTAGCCTCACTGGAGGCTTCTTTCTACATCTCTGTTTCATCAAGTACAGTTACAGCTGCTCAAAAGCATGTGTACTTTTATTTTGCCTTTAATTTTCATTTAATAAACGGAGAAGATCTACAAATGAATCAGCATTTTTAAAAATGGTCTAGAACTGTCTATCTAAAACGTGCCCTTTGACAGAATGCATCCTGCAAGTACATATATGCAAAACATTACATTCACGTTTTTAGATCTGCCTTTTGCCTAGAACTTCAGAAGAAGCAGACCTATCAACCTATACGTGCAAATTTATTCTTATACAGCAGTAGCTTTATTTTCAAGTCAAGTTAAAGCTGTAATTCCTGAGCTGACTTACATGACCTTACATGACCTTACATGACTTTCAAGAACCTTGAGGGTATTTATTCACCACAGAAACTTAATTTATGCACCCAACAAAATGAAGGTCCAATATGAGAAGGAATGAGACTACTCTGATATATGTTAACTGACGTGTGAAACTGCCACATTAGGCAGTAGCATTTACATATAATTGATCAGAATCTATGGCTTGAGAATACCTATACAATCACTTTAACAGACTAAAGGTTTGATGTAGCATGTGTATTTTTGTCTACAAGTCAGAAGTGAAGTATAGCTGCTTAAATGTTTTCATAACTAAACTGTGATTGCTGCACAGAATACGTAGCAGCATTAATGCAAATAATAAAGTTAGATGCAAACGAAACTTAGAAATTATTAATCTTTCTTATCAGTGATTAATTGTTCCAATATATAATTATCTTTTTTTCACTTCAAGATTGAGTGCATCCTGTATCTTGTTTATGTTTTTGTCATAAGGTTAAAAAATACCACAGGATGGGATATAAGTTCCATATGCACACAGAGAGATTAAGCCCCCACTCAACCTCCCTTTGAACAATTGAGTAGGTTGAGCTCTTTAATCTTTACTTCATAAGCCTTGTCTAAAGACCTCTGAATCATTCACGTTCTTCCTTTGAACTCCTTCCAAGATTCCAAACATCCTTTTGAAAATATTTATTGGATAACAAGATATTGTAGGAAAAATTGTACAAGTACAGCAGAGTGTAACTCCCATTCTCCACTGATACTGCCTTTTAATTCAGCATTTTTTTGCCTTACCTTAGCACTAAAAGTTCATGTTGAGGTGGCTATCTACCTACATCAGCCTCTAAATCCTACTATTCTAGTATGAACAAAGACTGAAAAATGGCGTTTGAAATAAGCACATGGTTCTTAGGAATCTTGCCTGGAAAGTTAATTAACACAAAATTTATTTCTCCCCTTCCCTCCTACATTTTCCTTTCATTCAGTATATGAATAACTTTTTATTAACAATAATTAATAAACATAAGTTATTTTTACAGGTGATCTATATTAAAATAAAGACTGTCTTACTCAAAAGAGTACTATAACGTAAGGTGATGCCACAGCAGTTACTATACAAAAATCATTACCTAAAATCATAACCCTGTAAAAATTATGATCCATTCACACATATAAAAAAAGCAAGCTGGTTAAAAAAAACCTGTCCCGGTATTTTAAAAAACACAACTTTCAGTCAACAATAAAGGAAGAGAATTGAAACAAAACAACAAAATACCCAGACTAAGAAAACTCACACAGATATTTGACAACATTAAGATGGAGGTTAAAAAATTTTTGGTCTAGTCATTCTTGTTTGATGATAACACAACATCTTAGGAAATATCCAGATCTTAACCACACTGTGCATCTTACCTGTTTGCGCATGACATCGGTAGCTTGCATGATATAACGTGGAGGTAGTCCATGGCTCCGAGCCAGAATAATCGCCTGCTCCAGGGTAACACTCAGAGTGCATCTGCAATGGAAGACGGAAGTCAGCTATGTGCTAGCAGTCTTTTCCTTAAAATAATTGCTTTTAGATAAATTACCTTTTTTAGAAAAATTATCAATAAAAGTATTGCATAGTAGACCTTGTCCCCTCTCCCATCCACACAGATACTAGTCTGAACACTAAAATGTTTCTTAAGTACAAAGACTTTGAGCGTAACAAGTGTTTCTGATGACTTACAACCAAATGCATTTACTCTCTTTTGCTGTTGTTTAAATAAAAAAACCCCAAAAAACAATAAAAACCAAACCCAACTATGGCTTGGCCAGTGCATGAGAGAGTGACAAGCCAAAGAGAAAAAGGTTTCGTAATCATATCCCTTTCCAGGTTGTTTCTGTACATGTCCTCTCTCATCCTCCACTGTTAATGTCAACCCTAGTTTTGATACCAGGATTCTGACCTTGGCATGCTACTGCAGTTCAGTCCAAAATCAAGAGCCATTTACTCCTTTAAAAAAAACCAAAATAAGTAGGACATTCTTTCAAATAACTGTCCTCTCCTACTTTACCAATCTTTTTCAAGTAAACACTTGAGGACAAAAAATGATCATGGTACCACATCCTAATGAAAAGGCTGTAATTGCTTTGTCAGATCAACCAGGTAAGTTTCAGAGGTAAAGATGTTGCTTTAAGTAAACCTATCATCACAACGGACAAGAAGTAGTAGGGAAAATCCCTTTGGACATGTCCTCCGAATTCAGTTGCGATGAGAAGGACAAGGACTGATAGTTGTTTTCTCATGCAAACAAGACCAAAGCTGAATGAGACTCACAAATAAAGGCAACAAAGCTGACTAGAAATAGATACTTTTCAGAAAGTGTGTGTTTGAGTGCTCCTATCATCCAAGAGGTGAGAGTGGCTCCATTCTGCACCAGTAAGCTGCTTGATAATTTTTTCTATTCACAACTGAAGTACTGCATAACCAAATTTCTTCAGTCAGAAAGAGGAGGTGCACAAAAATTATTCTCAGTAGAACCTGACAGAAGTTGCATATTTCAAGTTCAAATAATAAAACTAAGACACATGGTTAAAATATACTTTTGCATTTACTTTTGGCAAAATCCTGACCAACTGATTCTGAATAGTGTATATTATGCACAAAGAACAGACAATATGTTTCAATCAAACACTCATCTTGCTGAGCAGAAGATCTGTAGGAGGAAAAATGTGTCTGCGCTTATTTTCTTACTGGAAAAAAAAAACCCTGACACGTTTTAAATACAGCTTAAGCAAATTTATGGACTGTAAAAAAATTCACAGTAGTGAATGCAGAAGATATTAAATTTGATCTGTAGCTTTATTAATGGCCTTTCATTAAAAATTTATAAGCCAAGCGGTTTTCCTTGGTAATGAAATAATTTTTATTCCCCAGTTTCTTGTATACCCTAACCTCAAAGTTATCTTGAAGGAAAAATCAATTGATATTTTGTGTTAGATATTTAATTAAGGTGCATAATTTTAGACCAGAAATTCTAAACACTGTGTTTTATCCTGTATTTGAAAGGTGAGATATTGCACAAATAAAGTACATTCTCATATTTGCCCACCAAAATCTAAACATCTAACTTTCAACACCAGACTGCAAAGGAAGCTTTGTTCCACTGACAACAGGAAAAAGCAAAAGTATCTGAAATCTAATTTGGCAGGTGTAATCTAAGCCAGAGAAAAAGGGTAAAAATGCTCTCTGTAGGTATAATAGAGGTTAATGGGCTCAAAGTACAGCTTTCAACCAACCAGTTACTGAGCCAACTTTCCCATAACTCCCATCTTCCTGGAATACAAAAGACTGAAAGGACAGGAAAATCATAATCTGCATGCATGAATCAAATCTAACAAAAGAAACTCCTAAATGAAGCCCAGGTTGAAGAATTAGGTGCGAGCACTATTCTTGTGATTGGAAAGGCCTGCCAATCTGCTCCCTATCTGAGCCTGATGAAATAGCTGGTGATCATGGACATTCTGAGCTGCCTAAGCTTTGACAATGCCAACCGTGATTCAGAAATAAGGTTGCCAAGTGCGTATATAAAGACATAATCAGAGTGTGAAAAGTAGAGAGAAAGAGTAAAATAGCACAGTGATGATTTCTTTAATACGCTACTACAGGGGAAGGCAACAACTACAGTACAATCTGAAATGTATAGGCTAAAATTGAAGATATCACCTCAAGGCAAAAGAGAATAGTAATTCTAAGGATAATATTTTTAGTGTATCCTAGAAAATCAATAGCAAAGTTACTCAAGATGACAGTAGTAATGATGTTCATTATTATCATACCTCTTTAAGAAAAATATTTTACATATAAGGTGAAGTCCTACAGTAACATTGGCTAGATACATCCAGTGTTTCTTTTAAAAAACTTTGTAACCTACTAGTGTATATTGAAAAATGTTAAAACAGCATCGGTGGCATGGCTGCATTTCAATATATTATTTCATTAGAGATGCAATTAAACATTGTGAGATTTTGTATTTCACTTAGGGCATGTAAAAGATCTTGCAAATGGCAGAATTAAATATAAATTATTTGTTATGGCTTTTGTCGTGCAATTATGAAATGAAGTTACTACTTTCTAAATAGAAAAACCCAACAACAATCAAATAGCTTCATTTTAGTTACCAAATCAATGAGATGGCATCTCCTAATAAAACTGATCATGTAAACCTTCCATGGTGCTATGCTGAACTGACTCCCTATTGAACATGTATTTAGATGCTTGTGCTTTCTCCCAGCTCTTCAAATATAGTATTTTAATTACTACATATCCATTACCACAAATCAAACTGCCCTGGAAACCAGTTGTGAAAGAAACAAATGCACACACAAAACATCAGACAGTAACATGGAAAAGTTGTAACTGGAAGAATTTCAGCAATGAGGCTGCCAAGCACAGAGAGATCAAACAAATACAAATTTAAACCAGTACAACTTCTACATTTTCGTGAAATATGAAAACTGGGAATTCCTCACATGGTGACTCTTCTGGTGGTCCGAGTAAGGTTCAATATCCAGGATTCTCAGCAAGTATGTGCAATATGTAATAATCCACCCTTCTCCTCCATTTTGAGAGGTGATAAGCAGATGTTATTAAAGTTCACAAAGCAATTTGGAAGCAGTTCTGACCACCGAAAGTTATCTGGTCATTTGGATGCAATCAGCCCAGACAACCAAACAAGGAAAATATTAGGAGGAAAAACTTCTTCAGTGCTTTCATAACATTCTGTTAAGGGAAGTATAAATCCCAAATCTATATATTTTACAGTTGTAAACAAATCAAAATCTGTTTTCACTCCCTCTGTTTTCCTCTCATCTCTTCTTTTATGCCAGAAAAACAAAAGACCCAAATTCATCATCTCAGAATTTGTCAGTTAGAAACACAAATTCCTTGCGTTGACAGATTACAGCAGCAAGGCAGCACAGACACTTGGCTTTCCCAACACAATTGGGCAGAGAATTCCTCATTTCACTCATTTGGTTTCCAAGAAACAGAAGGGGCTGCAGCTGCTCCCAGCCCCTGCCTGCTATCCCCACTCTCCCACCAGTCATGACATTATTGATGTGAAGATTAAACACAAACTTTCAAACATCTTCTGGATCAGACCATCCTGAACAAAAAGTGTTAAATCATTTTCTATCAACAACAGTCCATTTGTTTCTGACTGGATGTTATTTTTACTAAAGGGCAGCAAATGGGCTGGATAGACAAACATCTACATTGAAAAATGGAGATGTAAAAGAGGAAAACAGATTGAAATTTAGTAAGAAATGGATTATTTCAGGACAGATTGTTTTATGTCACCTGGAAGAAAACTTAGCTTGAGTTCATGCACATGATCTCCAGAGCTATGACTCAGCAAACTGTGTATCTGTTACCCGAGTAAAAAGAAACTAAATCATTCAATTCATTCTCAGGTTTCAAGCCATCCTACATCCAAAGATGCATCAAAACATCCCTTAGAAAAATGCTCTGAATAGAAAAGATGAGGTGAAACATTCGTTTATTAGTTACCATAGTCAGAGATGTCGAAATGAATTATGTTCTTGCTATGTGAATAGGAAAAAAAAAATACAATTAAGATGGATGGATGCTTAGTCTAATTAAAATCTAAAGCTCCTACTCAATCTGTATTTAATGTCATTGCTATTATTTTAATTAATTTTCTTTCCATACACTGTAAGGTAATCATACCTACATTTGACCACCTTTTAAACCAATTGCACAATTAAGAATTCATTTGTTTCTATTGCCATTTAAATTAATGCTTATAGAGTAGCTATTATTTATGTCAAAGTATGCAGCAATCAAAAACTTATTGAAGTCAGTCACTTTGCGGTAAGAGTTTTGTGGGTATTTTTATATAATTGCCAGTAATGTCTGGGTAAATATGTTTTATTCTTATGAGTAACCCAAAGAAGAAAATAGGCTATGATAAACCTAAAAAAGGAAGGAAGAACATTGTTCAAGACTGTAAGAAATAGGCATAAAAAGACTACAAAGGCTTAATTTGAGACTCTCCCACAAATTCAAGCTGTTAGCATTGTGGGAATATGTCTACATATAAGTGAAAATGAAATTTGCATTCCCTGTGCTCATATACTTAAACTTTACTGATCAGAATTTCACCTGGCAGGGAGAGGGAAGTTAGGCCAGCCAACAGGTACTAGCAAGAAAATAAGCATGGATTTCATACATTAAACTACAATATTTTGTTTTACAACCACAATAAAACTCTACTGGAGTTCAGGACTTAGATTCAGTGCCTTTACGAACCTCTGTGAAGCTGAGATGTTCCTAGTGTAGAAGGACCATTACTTTAAAATCAGCCATGGGTTGAACCCATCTCCACTGAAGGTTGGTCCAAAACTTCTGTTATTTTTGCGAACATAGAAGAAGCCATTACTCTCTATGTGAAATATATTCATTCAATTATTATAGTTCAGTAGTCATAAAAAATGCTTCAAAAAGTGACTGTGGAAGATATCACAACACTACACAGAAATGGACAATCCATGGTTAAATGGATAATCCACTTCTGCCTTTTATCTATTAAGCATCAGCATGCACAGGTTTCCTACCCAAGTAACACCACTGTGATTACATAGTTGTGCAACCCTCAAATAAATGTAATATACAGATAAATATATCGTAACTCCTGTATAAGGCATATATCCACCATCCCATGACAGGATATCCAAATCCAGCTCTACCAGGTATTTTCAAACACAAGCTAACAACAAAGTTCTGACTTCCTGAAATGCATGGCATGAACTTACCAAGCTGGAGAATCAGTCTTGGGAGGGAAGTATACATTAGCCTTATTTCAGACCTAACTTTGGTTAATGACTCCTTTTGTAGTTTACAAATATAATCAGGTTTATTAGATACAATATTAGTAATTTTCAATCCTGAAGCATGAAAGATACAGTAGGCAACTATTTTTTTCTGTAGTATATTTGGAAGATTACTATTTCTGTTTCTAGGACTAAAATGTAACTGTTCCATCTTTTTTAAAAAACAGAGTTTTTCAAAGAACAATGGAAAAGATGCACAAAACCAGCAATTCTTTTCACCACTCAGCTGTTAGTATTAAAAAAATGCACACAGCAGCTTTTCAGAAACATCCTTCCTGTAGGATCTTGCTACCTTTAATCAGCTGGAAATGATGTAAGGAGGCACTCCCATCATTAAATAATCTTTGTTTGATGAAAGAACAAAAACTCAAATTATCCCATGCTTTTTGCTTCCTCATTCTCAGCCATATTTGCAAAAACACAAACAAAAAAATCTAAAAAAACCCCAAAATCACTCTGAAAACCCAGCTTTGGCCATTATCTCTTGTTCTGTGCAGAAAGTCTTTCACATTAGAGGCTTCTTCCCATGCAAGCAGGTGAGTAAATCTGCTGGAAAATTGCAGTTTACCTCCTGTAATAGTCCTGCCATAGTTCAGGTAATTCTGTTAACTCTCTTCCACCTCCAAATCTAAAGAAGATTTGCATAAAATTTTCATGTTAGATAGCTCAAGAGGATTGATTCTATTTTTGTTGTAATGTAGCAGTTTTTGTAAGGAAGAATCAGATTCTTCCAAAGACCTGGACTGCAGGTAAGATAATGCTGCAAAGAACTGAAGTGTGAGGATGATTCTACAGAGCAAAGTGATCCACTTTTGTGTCAGCCTTGCTACTAAATGTATATCCTGGTCCATTATGTTAAAAGGAATCTAAAATACAAAAAAAAAAAATAAAATCTTGAAATCCATAGTAGTAACAAGCTAGATCCATCTTATCTGTTTCAGTGCACATTATACACTTCTTTGTATTTTCAGACTGCATTTTAAGCAAAATAGTGTCTCAAAATTTAAAACATGCAAGAGAACCCTTAAGACTATCTTTCACATACATATTAGAGATGAACAATGCAAAAAAGTACCAGACTGCCTATGAAAGGCAAATACAGATTAAAAAAATGATCATAACTGTAGAAATTCCCTCTTTGTGTTAAATGTCTTATTTTGCCTGAAGACAAATTATCACATATTTAATAGTTACATAACTACTTTCAAATAGTAACCAGTACAGACTGAAATAAAATCATAGAATTATAGACTGGTTTGAGTCAGAAGGGTCCTTGAAGATCACCCAGTTCCAACACCCCTGCCGTGGACAGAGACACCTCCCACCAGACCAGGCTGCTCAAAGTTTCATCCAGCCTGGCCTTCATCCAGCCTCCCAAGGTGGGCATCCATGACTTCTCTGGGCAACCTCTTCCAGTGCCTCCCCATCCTCATATCAAAATATTTCTTTCTAATATTTAATCTAAATCTCTTTCAGCTTAAAACAGTCACCCCTCATCCCATCACTGCGCTCCCTGGTAAAGAGCCCCTCCCCAGCTTTCCTATGGACCTCCTTTCAGTACTGGAAGGCTGCTATACGGTCACCCTGGAGCCTTCTCTTCCCCAGGCTGAACAAGCCCAACTATCTCAGCCTGTCCTCATATAGGAGGTGCTCCAGCCCTCTGATCATCATCGCGACCTCCTCTGGACTCTGTCTAACAGATCCACATCCTTCCCGTGCTGAGGTCTCCAGAACCGAACACAGCACTCCAGCTGAGTTCTCACAAGAGCAGAGGGAGAGAATCAGTTTCCTTAACCTGTTGGCCACACTTCTTCTGATGCAGCCCAGGATATGGCTGGCTTTCTGGGCTGCGAGAGCACACTGCTGGCTCATGTTGAGCTTCTTATCCTCCGTCAACACAAGTCCTCTCTTCAGGGCTGCTCTCAATCCATTCTCCTCCCAGGCTGCAATTGTGCTTGAGATTGCCCCGACTATCTTAAATTGTTTTACGAAAGCAAGTTCGTTTATGCCTCTGTAGGTAAGACATCACTAAAATACACTAATTGTAGACAGACAACAAAACTGACAGTTAAAAAAAGAAAGGAATCTTGATTAAATGGGAAGGTAGCAGGACTAAAAGCACAGTTTGGACTGATTTAGACCAGAAGGCTGGAGTGGAGCAAGAGGTAGTTCCTCAGTTTGTGCTGACCTGTCTCCTGAAAGTAGTGCCATCGATCCCAGAAAGCCATCTTACTGTGGAGCTAATAGCCTAAAAATAGCTGCAAATCTTCAAGGAGATATTTTTCTGTAACGCTGAGCTCAGAACTAAATTTCTACAGAAAAATTTCTCAAATAATCTGAAAGGAAGCATTCTTGTGAGAGAATGTCTTAAATAAAGTCAGAGTTCCTATTTTTCACCTTGTTTTATTCAATTCACAGAAAGGCAGCTGGCCATGATGGACAGCTTATGGTGTTACTCTGTTTTGCTATGTGGAAGATGGAGCAGGTTTAGCTGGATTGCAGGAGCTGTGCCAGCTACAAGAGACAGCATAATCAACCCTTGGCAAAACCTGCCTCATCATTCAGCCTAGCGCCTGCCAGGCAGAACCCCACAGCTTGAAGAATGGTAACACTAAGGAGAGACTTTTTGGAGAGGAAATTAAAATTCAGAAAAGAAAATAAGACAGTGTTTTTTCTGGGGTTCATCAAGATTAGAAAAGACTTCTTTACTCTCAATCCTCCAGGAAATGCAAAATTTTAAATAAACTTGGAATTTGCTTCATTTGGATGCTTTAAATTATTCCTTTGAGCCTGCAAGGCCGATGGTCCCTGAATAGGCTTCTGCAGCTGCTGCACCTAATTTCATTTTGGCATGGAAAGATGCTACGGCATGTCTGTGCAGAGCAGTCTCGCTCTTCTCCCTCAAGCAGGAGCAAACATGATGATTCAATAAAATCTAAAAGCGCCTTTCATCACCTATATTTGTACAGAGTGATTACAACTTCAAACAAAATGAATACAAGTAAAGAAAGCAGAGCATTGTTTACAGAGGGACAGCTGAATGGCAGGCAGAAATATAATTATAGATGATAAAAAAGGGAAAATAGAAATGCAAGCTATTGATTTCTTGGACTAATTTAGAGCTCTGTTCCTGATGTTGATCAACAAGGCATGTTCACTTAGAATCACAGAATCATAGAATCACTAGGTTGGAAGGGACCCACTGAGTCATCGAGTCCAACCATTTCTAACACTCCATAAACTATGCCCCTCAGCACCTCATCCACCTGTCCCTTAAACTACTCCAGGGACGGTGACTCAATCACCTCCCTGGGCAGCCTATTCCAGTGTCCAATGACCCTATCCATGAAAAACTTCTTCCTGATGTCCAGCCTGAACCTCCCCTAGCAGAGCTACAGGCCATTCCCCCTTGTCCTGTCCCCTGTCACTTGGGAGAAAAGGCCAGCTCCCTCTTCTCCACAACCTCCTTTCAGGTGGTTTTAGAGAGCAATAAGGTCTCCCCTCGGCCTCCTCTTCTCCAGACTAAACAACCCCAGCTCTCTCAGCTGCTCCTCATAAGACTTGTTCTCCAGCCCCCTCACCAGCTTTGTTGCTCTTCTCTGGACATGCTCCAGAGCCTCAACATCCTTCTTGTGGTGAAGGGCCCAGAACTGAACACAGTACTCAAGGTTTGGTCTCACCAGTGCCGACTACAGAGGGAGAATAACCTCCCCGGACCTGCTGGTCATGCTGTTTCTGACACAAGCCAAGATGCCATTGGCCTTCTTGGCCACCTGGGCACACTGCTGGCTCACGTTCAGTTGGCTGTCAACCAATACCGCCAGGTCCTTCTCCTCCAGGCAGCTTTCTAGCCAGTCTTCTCCTAGTCTGCAGCACTGCACAGGGTTGTTGTGCCCCAAGTGCAGGACCCGGAATTTGACCTTGTTAAACCTCACACCATTGGCCCCTGGCCCAGCGGTCCAGCCTATTCAGATCCCTTTGCAGAGCCTCCCTACCCTCCCTCAGATCAACGCTTCCACCCAGCTTTGTGTCATCTGCAAACTTGCTGTGGGTGCACTCAATGCCTTCATCCACATCATTGATAAAGACATTGAACAGGACTGGATCCAGTACCAAGCACTGGGGAACCCCACTTGTAACTGGCCTCCAGCTGGAGTTCACTCCATTTACCACCACTCTCCAGGCCCGGCCATCCAACCAGTTTTGCACCCAGGAGAGTGTGCGCCTGTCCAGGCCAGAGTCTGACAGTTTCTGAAGCAGAATGCTGTGAGAAACTGTGTCAAAGGTTTTCCTGAAGTCCAAGAAGACTACATCCACAGCCTTTCCCTCATCCAGTAGTCAATAATAATCCAAGGTTAGTTCGTAGAATTCACGTCACTTAGGGCAGTGAAGGTTAAAGGGACTTAGTTTTCACCATCCTTGTTTTTCTCGTGATCAAAATATATTTGAAATATTGTTTGAAATAGATATAGGATTTTAGGCTCTGATGTAAATTGGTAAACACATTGTCATAATAAAAATCAAAGCAAAGCAATCACTAGCAATTCAAAATCCCCAGCATTATCTTGGATGTAGGGATGAAAACATGAACTCTGTCAAGCTGCTTTAGCCTAGTGCAGTGTAAAAAGCAATTTAATACGGATCACAGAGAAGTCAGAAACCAAGACACTGCTGATCCAGAGATCAGCAATCACTGTCAAAACAGACAAAGCTGCTATTTCATAGTTCTTGGCCTTTTCTGCATTGGACTGCTACCCAGAACCTCCTTCCCAAACTATTTGGGATTTGATTCTGAAGGAGGGATGGCAGAACACACATGCGCCCCCGGTAAAACCATGACACCTAAGTTGCGAAAACATAGAAAGGGCTCTCCAGTCAGTTCAGTAAGAGATAGATAAATTGAGTGAGGGAAGGTTCATATAGATTTTGTTTGAAGTCTATTAAATATACCTAAATTCTGACAGTTCAATAGTTTTCTCAGTTCCAAGGAACAAAATGCTGACCGGCCAGGCACCCTGCACTCTCCACAGACTCTCTGAAATTCTCCTCCATGAGAAATCAGATGTAGAAATTAGGATAAAATGAGTTTTTTTAAAAAAAGAAGGCATACAGGAACCTTTCAGTCCTTGGTCTGAGACTACAAAAGGGAGATTTCTGCAATTGACCACAATCAAGCAATTCACAGCATTAGTTTCCAAGAACACAGAAGGCCAGATACATTGCTGAATACAACCAGAGATAAATTTCCTCTCTTACTGAAAATCAGTAGCTTGAACTCTGAAGAACTAACTTACAACTTAAAGAGCATTATTTTGCAAGATTATCTGCCCTGATTAAATAATATTACAGCAAACGGAAGAATTAGGTCTTCAAGATTGCAGGCAACAAGTAAAAACATCCATGTCAAATCCAGCATCCTAGTCTTTCCTCCTCTGCCCTCTTTGCAGAATTTTATGGTGCTGCGAGACAGCTTCACTGTGCAAAGCAGCAAGGGGAGTAGGTTCTCAAAGACACAGCAGAATTTAGCAGTAGAAATGTTGTGAAGAAAATTCACCCAGAAAACCTAATAGCTAGAGACAAATCAACCTTTCTGTCTGGGCAAAGGCAATTTCAGAATGCCAAAAAGCAGAGCCTACTTAGTGCTGGACTCCAGAGAAGCAACACAGGGAGGCCAGAAAGAGAAAACAGCACACAAAGTGACCCTATATGACATCAAATTCTAAGGAAAAACCACTTTGGCCATCCAGTTTGTATGCACAATAATAACTTCAGGAAACTGTTGTTAAAAAAAACTACCTCAAATTTTACCACTTTAAAAAATAATAGCACAAGAATCCCTTCTAGTCCCTATATACATGAGCCTTCTTCTGAACTTCTGGAAATTCAGGGCAAAAACTCTTCGGGTACCTATAAAATCCTCAAATAATGTGTGCCTTTTTCCTGGAGAGCCTATCTTAAAGTGTCTCTAATAATGCCAAGAGTTGATGTTTCTTTCTCTGAACAGATGGAAACCACAAAGGCAGTATTAACGCATGAGTGAAGTAACAGTCTCCTGTATAAAAGCTCAAATGGACTTGCTGTAAAGCAGCACTAGTCATGCTTTACAGAAAAGTGTTCTGCACTTTTACTTTATGTAAATAGGTGGTCATGAATCCTTTAACATTTGTTCACGAAAGGCAGGTCTTGCCAAACTAACCTGATCGCCTTCTATGATAAAGTGGCTCAACTACTGGATGAGGGAAAGGCTGTGGATGTAGCCTTCTTGGACTTCAGTAAAGCCTTTGACACAGCTTCTCACAACATTCTGCTTCAGAAACTGTCAGACTCTGGCCTGGACAGGCGCACACTCTCCTGGGTGCAAAACTGGTTGGATGGCCGGGCCTGGAGAGTGGTGGTAAATGGAGTGAACTCCAGCTGGAGGCCAGTTACAAGTGGGGTTCCCCAGTGCTCGGTATTGGATCCAGCCCTGTTCAATGTCTTTATCAATGATGTGGATGAAGGCATTGAGTGCACCCACAGCAAGTTTGCAGATGACACAAAGCTGGGTGGAAGCGTTGATCTGAGGGAGGGTAGGGAGGCTCTGCAAAGGGATCTGAACAGGCTGCGCTGCTGGGCCAAGGGCCAATGGTGTGAGGTTTAACAAGGCCAAATGCCGGGTCCTGCACTTGGGGCACAACAACCCTGTGCAATGCTGCAGACTAGGAGAAGTCTAGCTAGAAAGCTGCCTGGAGGAGAAGGACCTGGCAGTATTGGTTGACAGCCAACTGAACATGAGCCAGCAGTGTGCCCAGGTGGCCAAGAAGGCCAATGGCATCTTGGCTTGTGTCAGAAACAGCATGACCAGCAGGTCCAGGGAGGTTATTCTCCCTCTGTAGTCGGTACTGGTGAGACCGAACCTTGAGTACTGTGTTCATTTCTGGGCCCCTCACCACAAGAAGGATGTTGAGGCTCTGGAGCGTGTCCAGAGAAGAGCAACAAAGCTGGTGAGGGGGCTGGAGAACAAGTCTTAGGAGGAGCAGCTGAGAGAGCTGGGGTTGTTTTGCCTGGAGAAGAGGCTGAGGGGAGACCTTATTGCTCTCTACAACTACCTGAAAGGAGGTTGTGAAGAGGAGAGAGCTGGCCTTTTCTCCCAAGTGATGGGACAGGACAAGGGGGAATGGCCTGTAGCTCCGCCAGGGGAGGTTCGGGCTGGACATCAGGAAAAAATTCTTCACAGAAAGGTTCATTGGACACTGGAATAGGCTGCCCAGGGAGGTGATTGAGTCACCTTCCCTGCAGGTGTTTAAGGGATGGGTGGATGAGGTGCTGAGGGGCATGGTTTATGGAGTGTTAGGAATGGTTGGATTTGATGATTCAGTGGGTCCTTTCCAACCTAGTGATTCTAGTATTCTTTCTAGATGGAAATTCACACATATTTCAACCCTTTTCCCTCTGCTAATCATCACGGAATCACAGAATGGTCGGGGCTGGAAGGGACCTCTTGAGATCAACTAATCCAACCCCCCCGATAAAGCGGGTTCACCTACAGCAGGTTACACAGGAATGTGTCCAAACAGGTCTTGAAAATCTCCAGAGAATGAGGCTCCACAAACCCCCTCAACAGCCTATTCCAGTACTCCATCACGCTCCAAGTAAATAAGTTTTTCCTCATGTTCACTTGGAACTTCCTCCATTCCATTTTGTACCCATTGCCCCTTTTCCTGTCATTGAGCACCACTGAGAAGATTACGGCCCCATGCTTTTGTCACCTGCCCCATAGATATTTATAAGCATTGATAAGATCTCCTTCTCAGACTTCTCATTTCCAGGCTAAACAGACTAAGCTCACTCAGCCTCTTCTTATAATATAGTCTTGAAATCTAACATGCTGGTTTTCTAGTATTTTGTGTTTTTTAAATATACTTAAATAGACATTTACTAGTTTATATCTTTGAATTAGCCCTAGTTTTGAGCAGAAATTTGATGAATAATTTATTTTCATCTAAGAACAGATTATGTTTGGATTCAAGCATATCACCTCTTATCCAGTCACCAAACCATTCTGAGTAATTTGTGACCCAGACACTGTGGGGTGGGGCTTTTATTTGGGCTATTAAAGTTGCTCCAGCTTTATTCTTGAACTATAAGACTTTTTTTGGCACAAATATATTGGCAAATTCAGGCCTTAATACATGAAATCATGATGAAATACAGAGGAAGTCTTTCTCAGCCTTATAAAAATAGCAGAATTAAGCCTAAAGCCTTTTCCAATCACATATGATGTGAAACCAAGATTAAAAAGAGTAAAGCTGTATAGCTTCATAGACTTTTGAAATGACAACGTCATGTCAGTCCATGCTATACTGTATAGTGACTAGTGTTAAATAATAAATCCCTTTTCTGATATTGCCTAAAATCGAGCACAGTATAAAGCATGATATACACACTTGTATCAGTGATAAGGTAATACAGTCTGTAGCAAACTCTGTTAAAAGAAATGGCAAGCACTGTTTTTATACAAATTAATTCTGTTAGCTATATATGGAGCTTTTCCCATTTTTCATGCCAAATAATCTGCATTGCAGCTCTGCTGCTTTTTTTTTTTTTCTTTCTCCTCAAAGCTCTTTTAAAGAAAGGACATTACCTACAATGAGCAGAAAATAATGCTCGTTCTAACAGAACGTACTGGCAACCAAGTCTGCTAAAAGGAGGATTTTCATAGATGAGAAACAAAAGAACATATTTTTAACATACTGGTACCTGTAACCTACAGTTTGGAATTCTTATAAACAAAGCAGTTGTTTAGCATCAGATTCTTCATTATGTTTGGCATTTTTGTTTGTTGAGTGGCCCCCCTCCTCCAATTGCAGTCTTTGCTTTTTTGGTGAAATGTACAAAAACATGGTAATCTCCCCAGCTGGAACATAAACATATTGCTGCCATTGATGAATATCATTAAGTACTAGAGAGTTCTACAATGATGCTATTGTCATACATACATGTGTCTATCAAAATCTCTTAGCATTGATGACAAAGATCAGTTGATTATAGCTCAGTTCATTTTTGATTTTGTATTAATGACAGCAATTATTTTACAGGCTGAACTTCTACTTATCATGAGGCACACCTGTAAAAATGCATCTGTCTTGTGTTTCGTTTTTCTTCTTAAAACAAGTTCTGCTACAGTTCCCCCTAGCTTATAAAGCAAATACAAATTCCAGCATTTCTTGCCTGTATTAGGAGTTTAATATAGTATCATAGAATCATAGAGTAGTTAGGGTTGGAAGGGACCTTAAGGATCATCTAGTTCCAACGCCCTTGCCATGGGCAGGGACATCCCACTAAGTCAGGCTGTCCAAGGCCCCATCCAACCTAGCCTTGAACACCTCCAGGGATGGAGCATCCACAACCTCTCTGGGCAACCTGTGCCAGTGTCTCACCACTCTCACAGTGAAGAAATTCTTTCTAATGTCTAGACTAAATCTGCCCCTCTCCAGTTTACACCCGTTCCTCCTCGTCCTATCAACCACAAGCCTTTATCAACAGCCCCTCTCCAGCTTTCCTGTAGGCCTCCTTCAGGTACTGGAAGGTCGCTATAAGATCTCTGAGCCTTCTCTTCTCCAGGCTGAACAAGCCCAACTCTCTCAGACTGTCCTTGCAGGGAAGGTGCTCCAGGCCCCCGATCATCTTTGTAGCCCTCAAATCTCTCATTCACCTAGGAAACATTCATTTTTCTGCTTTAGCAATTAAGATTTCTGCCTTTCTCTGATGTGAATGAGGAACAATCTGCTACAACTGCACAAAACAAAATTGTACTGCTCATTTCTGTCAATCATTGCAAGTACAATCCTAGAATTTCACCACAAATATTTCAAGAGCACTAGATACTTAGTCTAAGATATCAGATATTTAGTGTAAGACGTCTCTATGAATAAAAAACAGCAGTCTCCAACCTGCAATGACTGAATGATTGACTGAAACAAAAGGAGGAAAAGAAATTGTCATACCGGTGAACTCCACTGTTGCACATAATGATGTGACAAGCTCCAAGCCTGCTGCAGAGTTCAGAAGACACTGAAAGCAGTCCAACTCCAGAAGCACTGCACGCAGTATATGCACAGGCAGCAGTGCGCTTGGATCGGATAAAGGATCCTATCAGTCGGTAAAGTTCATCCACACAATTGAGGGGCCTCATCAGCTGCAAGCAAGGAAGAGAGTGAGATTAAGAATTTGCTACTAAGAGCACATGAAATGTTCTTTCGGAGCAGGTCAGCACAGATGCAGATGAACGAAAGGGCTGGCTGAGAAAGCTGAAGCAAAATTCCCTACAGTAAGTACAGAGCACACAGTCTTCTGTTACTTGACCTATGACAACTTTCTCAAACTTTTAAATTCTTACTGTCACTGTTTCATTCCCAGTCCTCTGTACAGAACTGTGTTTCACTTCAATAGATGGAGTAGACCCAATGCCACTTCCATTAATGGTACTGGCAAAGAAGGGAAGCCATCAAGAGGCAACCTACAACCTTATGCATATACAGAAGGATGCCAAGACTGGTTAATTGACTCGCTGATACAATCAGCTTCTAATTATGACAATACTGTCCTTAATTTATGCAAATGTCTAGTTCCTAATCCTGACTTTCCTAACACGGAATAAAAAAACCTAAGAGAAGTGACAAAAACATACTACAAAGCACGAACAGTTAACTTTGTAGTAGGACTTGCTAATGCAGAGCTATGGAGAACAGAGCGAAAGCCACAGCCACAAACAAATCATGCACTCACGCTTAGCTTGCTCCAAATGCAAAAAGACACACATTAGCTTAACTGAGCATCCTTTCATCAGATCTTGATTATGAGATGCTTTTATCTTGCCCTTGAAGTTCTCACTGACACAGACAGGGAACAGGCTTAGGGGTAACAAAGACTTCACATATAGCGAAATGTCTCCAGCTGTAACTTTGCCCAGAAAGCTAAATTGCTGATTCACCAGGCAAAGAGGGGCATAGGCACATGTCTTCATCCCCCCCATGCACTCCAGCATAGATCCAAGAAACAGGAACAATCAGTCTGTTAAAACTCATGCTGGATGATACTGTCACAAAAATTTAGTCTGTCATAGGGCTCAGCTGATGATCACTCTTTATCAGGCCATAGCAGTCCAATCACTTTTGAAGTCGGTGCAGGCAAGGCCCCAGGAACTTCTTTTTCCCCTACTAGCCTGCAACATGGGCATGAACTCTCCAACAATAGGATAGAGCATTAAACGAATTTTCATAGCCGCTGGGATCTCTCAGTCACATAAGTTTAAAGACAGATGAAGGAGAATGAGAAGAATGCCTTCTAAACAGGATGCTGACCGAGTATTTAATTCGGAACAGCACTTCCAGTTTTCAGAATGAAAACTTTTTGCCTACCCCTACTCTCCCCCAACCCTATTCTTCCACTTCACACATGCTCCTGGAAGCACAGTGGAAAAAGAAAGCTATGGTTCCTCTTCTCAAATATGTTGGTGCCCTCCAGCCACACCTTTTGATACAAATTCACATGGCACTGCCTAGCACCTAAAACATGGGTGAGATAAAATGCTGCAAGAGAGCTCCTCCTTTCCCTGTCCCCTGCTTTAAATAATGCAGTTTTCAAGGGAATTAAGAGAGCCTCAGCAAAGGATTAAAATAACACAGTGTGTAACATGCAGAGTTTAATTAGGCACTTAACGTTTTTATTTACCTTATCTATGTAAGCTGCTTTAGATGTTGAATTTGGAGGCAAGTTCGACTTGTCCAGGTAGAATGCCCTGCGAGAACATACAGAATACAGCAACAACTGTTAATTGTTTGAACTCCTGAACAAAATGTACACAGGTAAGTATTCTTGGACACCACTGTAAGGTTGGATTTTGTTTTTTAAATTTCATGAAAAGAAGGGATCAAGCAATAATACATGTGTAAACAGGCACTATTGCCCTTTTTTTTAAAGTAATAAGGAACAAGTTCCTTGTTCTGGATTCCCTCTGCCTCACGAAACTACAGTGTAAAATTTTAATCTCTGATTAGTAGAAAAACTGGATCTGAAAGCAATTTTCACAAAGGTTTGTGGCAACTGTCAAGATTTTAATAGTGGCTGGGAAACTTGGCATGCAAACAGAGCCTGAGCCTATGCACTACAAGCTTTTTTTAATATTAGCAGTATATAACTGCAATAATATCAGAACAGAATCCCAAAAACAAAAGAAGTGGAATAATCTGGAAAAAACAAGTTGATTAAAAAATCCAGCCACCTTTAATTCTAGTAGATTTTGCTTCCCATAGCTCTGCATTTTGAAAAGCATCTTCTTCCAAATTTAAGATTTGAATTAATCCCTTTAGAAAGTACAGCAAAGCTAATCTAGTTCTGTTATTCCATTAAGGCTGTTGTGCGATCCAGAATGTACTTTGTGTCAAAGCAAGCTGGAAACTATTGGAAGGAAAAGAGGTTTGCAGAGAAAATTACTCATAAATCACTCTGAGCGGCTGCAGCACATAAAAGGTACCTCAGCAGGAACAGACCAACCTTTTTCTTTGTTAGCCAAGCTGAAAACCGAAGCATCACCCAGCAAAGCTAAAAAACCAAAGCATCACCCAGCCATCCACTGCACATTATCAGACTGAAAGACTATATTGTTTTATCCTGCCATGCCACAGGAAAATTGGCTTCATTTAGAGTCTGTTCAGCACTCCCATTCTCTTCAGACTGTTATTTCAGCAAATTCAGCTCCACTAAGTGAAACCAGAACCCAAATATAGAACAGTACACACATTAATGGAGTACATGGAAAATAATCAACTCGGGATACAAAATGAAGCAACATGGACACTAGAATGGGATATACAATTATAGGAATTAGTCCATTAATTCAGCCAATTATTCATTAACCTAAAGAACAAACAAAAATCAACCATACACAACATTAATTTTAAATATCAAAATATACTGTTAAAAATGAAACTATCTCCCCCCCCCCCCACGAGATAACAGTCCCAGATGTTTCTCAAGTGCTTTATTTTTATTGCTTTTCATAAAAACTGTCTTCAGTATTTTACAGAACATGACAAACTGTGGACAGCATATAAATTTCCAAAGCACTTCACTTAATTACTAAATGCTTGTTAAGGTCCTTAATCATATTTTATGGGGAAAGTTAATGGCAATCTTGGCACGGTGCCCAATTTGAACAATATTTTCTAATCCATTTGAAATGAACAAGAATGAAATCATAGTTCTTCATCTGCAAATGTGATGCTGGTTCTACTTCTAAAAGCCTCACAAGTACTCAAAGTTGTAGAAGAAAAGGGTTTCTTTAAAAAAAGGTAGAAAATCCAATAGGCATTGAAACTACAGGGGATTACTGCTGTGTTCCACTTTTGTAAGATATCCCCTATGTAACAATGTCAAATAACAGGAAAACTTAAACTACAATGAGGTTACAAACATCTTAGGGTTCAAAAAGAAAAATCTATCATGAGATGAATGCTTTCTTAAGATGTTTTCCCAGAACTTGAGTACAAAGGAGATGCAGAAGTACTGATATTTTCCTAGTGAAGCATTTTACAGGATACCCTCCAAAACTGACCTGGTCATGTAAAATCCCAAAAAGCTGAAATATTGAAAACTGAATCCTAAAGAGGCTCCAAGAGTGGAGACATGCATTCTTGAGTAACTTTGTACATGCAAATAATTCAAGTAAACAAAACAGTTTATTGTTCCAGGAAGCCTACAGGTTTATTCTAAACGGTGATCATCATCTCCTTGAAATATAAGGACAGTAAAGATGTGCCTGGATGTATTTTAATTCCACTTGATTAACAGTCCTTTGGCCACAAGATACTCAAGATCATGTAGATAAGCACGGGTAATGCGGCAAAGGATATATCTGATCCTTATGATCCTTTATGGATCTTAAGAGGAGAGGCTGAAGCAACTGGGCTGTTTAGTCTGGAGAAGAGGAGCCTGAGGGGGTACCTTATCACTCTTTACAACTGCCTAAAAGGAGATTGTAGAGAGTGGGTGTTGGTCTCTTCTCCCAAGTAACAAGATGAGAGGAAATGGCCTTGGTTTGCAGGAGGGGAGGTTTAGATTTGATATTAAGAAAAATTTCTTCCCCCAAAGGATTGTCAAATATTAGAACAGGCTGCTCAGGGTACTGGTTGAGTCACCATCCCTGGAGGTATTTAAAAGACAGGTAGATGTGCTGCTTAGGGACATGGTTTAATGATGAACTTGATTGTGCTAGGTTGGACTCAATGATCTTTAAAGTATTGTCCAACTTAAATGACTCTACAGTTCTATCATCCTGGGCTTAGTCAACACACAAGGTGACAAACCAGCTTTTGCCACTCTCTACTGCAAGTGTAAGCAAATAGAACTGTGGGAAACAGTGCAGTGCAGTCTATGGGGAGGAGGACGTGACTGTAATATGAGACCAGCAAAATCCACAAAGAAGTGAGGAGAATAACTAGATTTGGCTATGCACAGAAATATCTACAAGTGAGGAGGGTTGTTCAGAAAATGTCAAGAAATGAAACTTAAAGGCTTTCTTGGCAACTGTCTGCTTTAGTAGAATAGACTAGGAGCATAGCTGGAACACAGACTTTGAGCCCTGGAAAACTGGACTCCTAAGAAACTGGACTTTTAAACAGAGGGGATGATTCTTCATAGTGCACCTCATTTTCTTGCAAGCCTGGCTAAACTACTGGTCTCCCATGGATTTAAACTCTCTTCAGCCAGTGAAGAGGGCACGCTGATAATTTGGTGTTAAAATGAATACAAGTATCTGAGGTGCAAACTGAGGAGGATGCTTGCAAAGGATGACCCTACTATCCCAGCAGTCACATCACAGCCCTACCCTCACTTTATAAACACACATGCAGGGGATAATAGAAACACGAGCATGGAACTGTGAGGACAGAAAGTCACTGAAGAAACAAAAAACGGAATTAAAAACCTCACTATTTGCTCTGTGTAACACTGCCCGCTTTCTATATGCTACATTTTAACTCCTATTTTTCCAGGAATCTAGTCTCCAGCATCTCTACCTACTTTCAAGATAAGTTGAAATCATTCTACTTATTAAGTAAAAGGCAAACTCTTGGGTCACAGACCAGTTATAGTTGCCATCCTACATCTCCTATCATTATCCAAACACCCAAATCCACACTGAACCCATTAGTACTAACTAATTGCTTCCATATTTGCCTTTCAGACAGTAGATGTCTCCTTTTTGGCTTCTGATGTTCCAGACATGGATTACACTGTTAGACAATATGCCAAACAGTCATTGGGTGGTCAGGGTTTCTACTACAGCCACAAGTTGCATAAGCTGCAGCCTTGGGCTGGATTCCTATCAGTGACCAGGAGTGAAAGAAAAGGCTCCACCTCTCATCACTGCAGATATGTTCTCTGCATTTGCAGAGGATAAAGCAAGCAGAATGCACCAGCTGTCCATCTCAGTGACAAAGACTCAGTATATGGGCCATTGAGGGTTTTTTTACTATAATATACTCACAATTTTCAGTTTCAGAAGACTACTATAACAAATACTGATCATACTCTGTCAAAAGAAACAATGAATTTACACTCCCAGAAAAAGTATAGCACTGGAAGAGGGGGGGAAAAAAAAAAACCAACAAAGCTAAATTCAAGCCATCTGGCAGTATCTTTTATTCAGGCTAGACAAATTTAATTTACTTTGTCCAGGATCTTCCTATTCTCTCTCTGGTCTTGCTTCACTTAGAGGCAATGAATCTTAATTTCTGTTCTACCTAAAATGCTTCTCATTAAGTTCATCAGGAGACAAATTTAGCTATTATTTCCTTGTTATGTCCTTCAGAGTGAATGCTTAATTTTCAATCTCCCCTTCACAAAGATTTTGCATTTAGAGAGAGTTCAGCCATGAGTATCTAGTTCATTTGGAACTGAATCTTAAAAATCTAAAAGACATCAGATTTCCAGTTTTTGTAGTCATAAATGATATAATAATTTTGTATATGTAGTAATGCAGTCCAGTTTTACTGGTTTTTTTTTAAACACAAACCAATGTATTAAATGCCTGGTATTGAAACCAGGAAAAGTTTTTGACCTCCTTTATAAATATCCCATGGCACTGAAAAGAAAATATTTTCACAGAACCAGCCTCTGAAACCTATAACTAAGGTTATGGGTTACTCTTTCCTGAATTTGATGGCAGTGACAAAAACCGCTAATGTTGCTCATTAACATGTTGCTCACTGAAGTGGATAGATAGAGAAAGAAGAATAAGACTAAATCACAGGACAACAGTGACACAAGGACAAACAGCATAAGCTTCTTGAGCCACACGAGCAAATTGGTTTGGAAAAACTTTCCACTGGAAACAGTGGGGATAGGAATCTGCCAGTTTTAAGGTGGACTTGAATGCATTTATTACAGGAATTGATATATGATCTGGTCTTGATAATAAGTGATAACACAGGTGTTGTCTTGAGGACTCGTCAGTTTGATTCAGAGACAGACAATATCTTTGTTTCATAGTAATTAACTGTGTCTAAATGGTTATGTCCCTTATATCATTGTATCTCATTTATACCAATGCAACTATTAGAAAATTTGAGTTCAGCTTGAAGCCATGAGTGCCATCACATCTATTTTCTGCCTTGACTAAATTATACAGGACAGAAAACATCAGCCTGCCAACAAGCAGAAGAAGCTGCTGTGTGTGTATATGTGCATGTCTAAACAAAAAAGATATTGCAGTTTACAGACAGATTTTGTTCCATGCTTGCTAAAATTCTAGGGGCAGAAATTCTTTCCCTTTCTTGTCTTTTTAGAAACTAAAAGGAACAAGAAAATCAAACAACATGAAAACCTCATGGATTATAGCAAGATACCTCTGAATAAAGAATCAAATTAAATTTGCCATCGTTCTATGGAGGGCTACTTATGCCATAAAATAAATACAGGAGGCTTCAGACAGAAACTGTTTGAAGTTAACATTGTAAATGAAATACTTTCAAATGACAAATATTAAATTCAGCATAATCAGATGTTCAGCGTAATGAGGGTAGTTAGCGAAATCATTTGTCATTAGATTCACTGATTATAATTGCTTCCTTAACATAACAGATTTCCATTTACCTCCTAAAACGATATCCAAGAAAAAATGGGGGGGGGGGGAACCCACAAAATAATAGCCTTTTCACTTTGCTGCTTGATTTAATTTTTCCTCTGCTATGGCTGTATAACAAGCTGCAAAAGTAGCTGCCAATAACCTTGGACACAGCTGATCTCAAAGAATAGTTCCAAATCAGACAGAATGGAAGGCAGGAAGGAAAGAACATTTTTTCCAGACCTCCTCTGCCTATTGATGCTCAGGCAAGGTAATTATTACATAGTGGCAATTATCACCCACACCAGCAGTGGGGAAGGATAGCAACCCTCAGCTGTCTTTCCCACAGCATGCTCCTATCTTTGGAGTGAAGAACTGGGTCACCCTATAGTCAGGAGTGTCACAAGAAAGTGCTGTGCTGGGGATAAAAGAAAAGTCATGTGAAAGAAGAGCTTTCCCAACATCACTTTCATGTATTGTTTTGCATATTTCCTTCTGAATACTCCCAATCCAAGCCACCATAACATCGGGAACCAAATTTTAAAGGTGTTTAGATGTCTAAATGCAGGCATAGGTGCTGAAGAGGCACTAAAAATGCTTATTAATCTAAAAGCCAGTGATTTCATTAATTCTTTATCTGCTAAACTTAGCTGCATAGAATCATAGAATGATTTGATTTGGAAGGGACCTTAAAGATCATCTAATTCCAACACCCTCTGTTATGTGCAGGGACAAATCCCACTTGACCAGGCTGCTCAAGGCCCCATCCAACCTGGCCTTGAACACCTCCAGGGATGGCACAGCCACAACTTCCCTGGGCAACCTGTGCCAGTGCCTCACCACCCTCATTGTGAAGAAATTCCTCCTTATGTCTGGTCTAAATCCGTCCCTCTCCAATTTATAGCCATTGACTCTAGTCCTATCACAACATGCCTTTATAAAAAGTCCCTCATAGATAGCTTCAGAATCCAAACAGGTATATTGATGTGCAATTTCAGGCACCTATATTGCACCATAGTTTGCTCTTGCTGTCAACAATGTGCAGCACAGCATACTGCAGAGACCCAGAAGCTAGAAGCATACTTGGTACGGCCACAGCCCTGCATCCCAATGAATAGCCTGTGCCCTGAACATCCTCCGCCTTTGAGACACATCCCTTGTGTGCACAGATGCATTCAGGAAAAAACTCTTCGGAGCAGATGTGCTCAGACTTTTCTGATTAAGGAGCTTTCCAGGAGCACTTGTAGAAAACTGCATTTTAATAGAACGTCACAGGAGGGAAATAGTTTTTTTTCCCAGAAAGAGAATTTGCAGACAAAAAAAAAAAAAAAAAAAATGACTAATTGATAAAACGTCAAATATTGATAGAGAAAGGAACACTGCAAGAGCAATTTTCTTTACTATTGTATACTGAAAGTCCCATCTTGGGCCATGAAGTCCAAATCTCTGACAATTTGGACATAAATTACAGAAGCTGTCATTCCTACACCCACCAAGGCCATTTTTAAAAATGGCTTGCATTTTGCCAGAACCTAATCCAAAACCTGACTTCTGAGGATAAAACCTGTTCTCACATCCAATTAAATATTTTACCTCAAAGTCACTATTCAGTTCAAGAACTGGCTGAGCTATGGCTGTTCAGCTAATCTTTCTGTCAGTCTGTCCCACCTTCCATTGCCTGCATTGTGATCAATCTTTTGCAGTAATGATTGTAAGATTTATTTCTATGCAATGTAATAACCACCACACTGAATCTCACTCTGAAGGAAGATGACCTTTACCAAATATAAAAATCATATTCAAAGGACAGAATGTATTTTAACTAAATAATTCTTAGAGCAGTAATGTTTCAAAAACTACAATTGAAGTTTACCCTCACGCTTTTACAATTTGCAAAAGAATACTTAAAATCAATCAAGTAGTCTAAGTAAATGAAATGCATTTGCGAATTTTCATTATTCCTATCAGCATCTGTAGTACTTATGGATTCAGACACCATTGTGTCCTGCACTGTTGAAGTGAAACAGCCTCTGGTATCTGTAAAAGCAACATTCAGGATGGAAAATGCCTATTGGAAAGGCAAGGAGAACCAAGGAGGAAGATGGGGAAAAGAGGAAGGAGACAAGAGAATAGAGAATGAGTTCACTTGACATCAGCCTCTCTACAAGTCAGACACACAGGTTCTTTCTGGTCCTCTTCTAAATTAGAAGACAATTGCTGAGCTATCAAACACACAGCAATAAAGATCTTTAAAATCTTTGCTGACATAATTACTTTCACTTGGTTGTACTGCATGTTTTTCATTAGCAAACAATTTGATGAGTTTAAGTTTACATTGCTGGCAACTACCAGAACCAGCTCAACTTTCAGACAGAATTTCAGTGTAATTTCCTCATTTCAGTTTCTTTTCCTCATCAATATTAGAGAAACAGAATTGGTGAGCTATAAAAATAAGTGGAATCAGGCTGACTGTGAAAAAGATATCAGTAAGATTAAGGGTAATTGCAGGCCATATGCTGAAGATTTCCCGGTAGATTCAGAAATTTCATAAACTAGGTACTGTTGGCCTGTGTTTTTTGGTTTTTTTTTAAATAACTTTATTCCAATAAAGGACTTCCTATATATTGTTGAGGTAGAGGTTGTTGCCTCAGGAGCTGTAGAACTACTTAACTTTAGCTGGCCTTAGAATGAAAACTCCCTTATATTATTAGATTCAAATAGTTAAGTCTGTCACAAAAGATGGAGGGACATTTTCTGCATTCCACATAAGCACGAAATTCTATAACTGATTTTCAACCGTCTTTCATGCATTCTCATAAAAACGATAATCTTATCACTACTATTTCATAGTTGAGGCAGTATTTGCAAAAGCTTGACAACAAGAACCGTGAAAGACGGAAGTTCTAATATGATGCTCAAATCAGTGTCAAGGAGGACAATTTTGCACCTGGATTTATAGTATTACTTCTGACACTCTGGAAAAGCTGGTCACAGTTACCTAGTTAAGAATGAAGTTTGCAACAAAAGCAAGGATTCAGCTCCTTGACTTTATATGGTGGATAAGGGTTACCCTTCCTGAAATCCTCTAAAAATTTACTAATATATCTTTTGATTCATTCAAATCAATAATTTGTAAATTAATTCTTTTAAGGTACACAGTATTGGATTTGTCACCAAAAATACACTACGTTCCTCAAAAATATTCTATATACTCAAACTTTAACAAGATTTTATCACTGGAAGTTAAGAGGTAGTTGAGCAAAGGTACTCCTTATTTTTAATGTTACTGTCCTGCCTGGGTACATCCCAAGTTAGGCCAACATCTCTCTGTAAGTGGGACCATACACAACAAAGTGGTGTCAACTGTTTCACATTATCACAACATCATTATCTAAACATATCAGGACTCAGAGAAACTGAACATGGATAAAGAGATCCCATCAACGGATGGCTCAGCTGCAGAGTTCACTGCCAGCCAGTGGTTTCATTCTCACTAGTCCCCATCCTCTTTTCCAACTACTTTTTCCTTTGCTGTTGCTCCCATTTGCTTACCACTGCCACAGCAATGGAGAGATTATATGGTGGTCATCAGATGGTCATTTCACAAGCAAGCAATGCAATCCTTTTCCATGGCAAAAGAATAATTTATTGATTGTGTCTTGAATTACTTACTTTATTGCTGACTAGCTGGTTCTGTACAGAGGATTTCTTCCAAGTGAAGAGTTTAAATAGTATTACTAAACTCAAGTATGTTTCCAAGGAATGTTCAATTTCACTTATTTGTTCTTCTTTAGAGCAATCATCCAAATGTTAACATCTTTTGCTGCTGTAGTTACTTTATTAGATTCTCCTGGCCAAACACCTCCATAGGCTAGCAAATGGCAGACTAAGAACAAAGCATCTGCCTTTGTTTTTCCTCTTCACAGTATATCAGCAAATACCTGAAGCTGCTTGTGCCTCATTTAAGAAATAGGTAGAGTTCACCAGAAAGCCAACAAAAAACCAGTTACTGAATGTTCTCTTTAGACATTAGACAGCTGAAAAAACAGTACAAAATTTTCCTATTCTTCTGACTGGGCACAGCCACCCAGGGTAATTTTGGTTGAATGCTAACTTTTTCATCACAACTTCTTGCGAAACTAGGCCTTGGAAGTCAGCAACTGATCAGAGCTGTGAGTCACAACACTGTAAGAGGAAAGTTCCTCATCAGAACCACAGCATGAATGGAGGTCTTACCACATGAGGTAAGCAAGGTCAGGGAGCACTAGAGCATAAAGTCAGGAAGAATTTGTTTTAAGGATTTTCATGGGGGCTAAATTGGGCCTATTCATACAAAAAACAGCACAAAAATTCTTGCCTTGTCCAATTGATAGAAATCTCTTTCCAACAGTAGCTGACTTCATCTAGGCCAAATACTGGCATGACCAGAAGCTTTCTGTAAAACTGATTTATAACATAAACTTTGTCAAATAAATACTCAGGAGGATCTTTTTTTTCCAAATAGGAAGTACTACTACATCAGAAATGGCGTGACCAGCAGGTCCAGGGAGGTTATTCTCCCTCCGTACTCGGCACTGGTGAGACCGAACCTTGAGTACTGTTTTAGTTCTGGGCCCCTCACCACAAGAAGGATGTTGAGGCTTTGGAGCGTGCCCAGAGAAGAGCAATGAAGCTGGTGAGGGGGCTGGAGAACAAGTCTTATAAGAAGCGGCTGAGAGAGCTGGGGTTGTTTAGTCTGGAGAAGAGGAGGCTGAGGGGAGACCTTATCGCTCTCTACAATTACCTGAAAGGAGGTTGTGGAGAGGAGGGAGCTGGCCTTTTCTCCCAAGTCACAGGAGACAGGACAAGGGGCAATGGCCTGCAGCTCCGCCAGTGGAGGTTCAGGCTGGACATCAGGAAGAAGTTTTTCATGGAAAGGGTCATTGGGCACTGGAATAGGCTGCCCAAGGAGGTGATTGAGTCACCTTCCCTGGAGGTGTTTAAGGGATGGGTGGACGAGGTGTTGAGGGGTATGGTTTAGGGAGTGTTAGGAATGGTTGGACTTGATGACCCAGTGGGTCCTAGTGATTCTATGATTCTATGAAAACAGACTAAATAAACACTACCTTTGTCATGAACATAAAAGTGCACCGACATGGTACAAAAAATGAAATATATGGTACTTACTGAATACAATCGGCTTTAAAATTACTTTTGCTATAGTACTGCTTCGATTAAAACAGAATCTAGCAATTCGACTGCTATAATAACACAGTAGAAAATACTTTTGCAAGATCCATGAATAAAATCTTGCAAAGAGAGAATTGGGCTAACAAGTGGAGGAATGGGAAAAGAGACCCTAATATATCCTCTTTCCCCTTCTCCACTGTCCTTAACCTCTTTTTCAATTCCTGGTCTATGCTGCTTTTAAAAGCTGCCTAACAGTTCTAGTAAAATGATAGTGTTTCCATCTGATCCAAGAATTTTAGAAGTGAATAAATGTGATTTTACTGCAGTCCTTTGCATTCTTTTCATTCAGCTTGTGTAAATAAGTGGACTAAAACAGGCATTTTTCACAGATACAGCAAGATGCAAAAGCGGTCTATGCACATTAGGTAAATATGGTCTGCAAAATTGGATCATGTTTAGCAGTTCTGATACTCCACTTATGATCAAGCAGACATTCCCTCTTCTATACGCATTAGTACAACAACCTGGACGCAATTACAGCTCTATCTTTCATGGGAAAACACTTTTTAAAAAAGTAACTTAACAGTGCAGAAATGAAAAAAAAAGAAATTACAACTGCGAATCTTGGATCTTATTCAATCATGCACCAAAAAACAACCACCATACAATGCACTTCAGTTTGAAGATGTGTCATATAAATTGAGCCAAATAGCAGAACTTAGTAAAGTAATCTCAGGAATGTTGATTTATTACCCACCGTAATTTCTGGTTATACTGTTTGACTTTTTCTAGTGAGGCTGCATTAATCTGAGCTTGAAATTCTTCTACTGACACACTGTCTCTGTAATAATATCCTTCCATGCTCTCCAATGCTATGAAAAGAGAAAGGAGAAGAGAAAAATCAGTATTAAACATTTAGCATTCACCTTCTTTGTAGCTTTGCTCACACACTAGTAGATTACTTTTTAACTTTGAGGTTGTGACCCCTCTATGGGCTGCTGAGCTATTTCTGTATGTCATCAAATTCATACAGATCACTTTCTAAGATTTCATTTACAAAAAAAAATTATATTTCTTGCCCTATGGAAAACATAAAGGAGAGTATTAGTTTGAGCTTCATTGCTCTAATTAAACTATGCCTGTCCTGTGAATGTAAATGTGGTTCTTAGTTCTGGTCTATCCTGGAAGAAAATAGTAGAATGAGCTGGGGTGGAGGAAAGAAAGGATTAATGTACCAGCTTCTTTCACTGAGGGAGGCCTAACAACTTCTTACAAATCCTGATTTTGGGTGATATGGAATACTCAAAACTCTACTTATTCCCACCGATAATGCGAATGATGCCTTCTGGATCAAGTAAAGCAAACTTCTCTGGATCTCTGAAAAAGCCCTTATAAGCTTCTTTACAGGGATCAGCTAAGTTTCCAAAGTGAAATACTTAACTATGTCCACCTTTACTGTATTCCTTTCACCAAAGCAAGGATGAATATTGCTACAAGAACTCCGAAACTAAACTAAACAAAGAATGCTATTAAAGGGAGTCCTTCTCATACAAAAATTGCACAGAAATTAAAAGGAGAAAGAAATGAATGCACTATCACTCCATTTCAGGAATGGATAATAACAATAGCTTTCAAATAAAAGAAAGGGGAAAAAAGAACATTCCTCCTGTCCCTTTAACGTAGGTACTCATGGACTTTAACCTTCTCTTTAGCCATGTCAAATCAAGTGTTTGAAAGGTTCTCAAGAAAATTCAACAGGAAAAATCAAGATCTTCACATTAAAAGATTAATCTTAACATAAAACACAGGCTCTTGGTGATATAGTTTTTTTGAGGAGAAGCATTAAAGATTTTTACAATTACGAATATTGCCACCTTAATAATCCATACACATTCTAAGCATTCATCACCCTATTTGAAAATGCAAGCAATAAGCAGAGTTGTGATGGAAACATGCTGCTGCCTTACAGCTTCAGCTGCACGCAGAATATTAATTCTGCCTGTACTGTTTAATATGACCAGTTAATAAATAATTCATTCATTGTGAAAGAATATGCAAATTGCATTCCCTTTCTGTGCTTTCAGAATTTGTAATTCTTCTGTGCAAAAATTATTAAATTTCAACAGTCAGACTTGCTTCTTAACTTCCTCAGTGCTAAGTCGCACCACAAAGCCAACACAAAAATATCCGCTGAACTCCATTTTTAATAGCATGTTAGTGCAAACAGAGCTGATAACCCATACTGCTTATTTTATTGGCATAAAGTTGGTTTTATCCAATTAGATTACCCAACTGGGAAGCTCAGTCATCTGTGAAGACTGTCTCCAGCACACAGTTGTGCCTTTGAACTGAACAGGGAAAAAAACGCTGGGAGGATGAGTAGGCTCAAAGGGTAGTAGCGCATGGTCTAGGTAGAGGCCCATTACAGGCAGAATACTATAAGGATCTATATAGTTTAACAGCTTTCTCACTGACCTGAAGGAGTTAAGTCAAGTCGGCAGCTAAAGTCAAATTGGGGAGAAGCAGTGGAAATATTCCAGTGCAGGGCCACCTAGAGAGTGACCTAGACAGGCTGGAGGAATGGGCCAGCAGGAACCTTATGAAACTGAGCAAAGACAAATGTCCAGTCCTGCACACGGGAAGGAAGAGCCTGAAAAGCAGCACTGCTGAGAAGGATCTTGGGGTCATGGTTAGACAGCAAGCTGAACATGAGCCTAGAGTGTTCTCTAGCAGCCAAGAAGGCCAAGAGCACCCTAAAGTGCATTAATATAACCATGGCCAATAGACTGAGAGAGGTACTTGCCATCACTTCACTGAACATTAGACAGCATCTTGAACACTGTGTCTAGTATTGGGTCCAACAGTACATGAAAACTTTTGATCAGCTGGGAAGGGCTGATTAGAAGGCCACCAAGACAGTCATGGGGTGGAGCACATGCTCTGTGAAGAGAGATGAACAAACTCTGTGAGAGTTTGTTCAGCCAATACAAGTGGTGGGTTTGCAGGGCATCTGCTAGCCTGGTGCCATTAGCTTCCAGGAGGTCAAAGAAAAGACAAAACCATGCTCTTCACAGTGGTGCATGCTGGCAGGAAAAGAGGCAATGGACATAAATTGAAACAAGAAGTGCTTCAATTCGACAGAAAAAAACCCACTTTTTCACCATTAGGTGACTCAAGTAGAGGAACAGATTACCCAATGGGTTGTGCAGTTTCTGTCCTTGGATGTTTACAAGATATGACCTGATAAGCACCCAAGCAACCTGGTCTGATGTCATAGCTGATGCTACCATGAGCAGGAGGTTGGACTAGAGACCTCTTGTGGTCCTTTCCAATCTGGGTTATTCTAAGATTCTATGAAAAAATAAAATAAAAAAAAAAATTAAAAAAACTTATAATTAAGAATTTAAGTAGCAATTTCAGATAAATTTAATTTCTAAAGTGTCTTTTAATTAATCATAGAATCATGGAGTACCAGGTTGGAAGGGACTTCAAGGATCATCTGGTCCAACCTTTCTTGGCCAAAGCATGGCCTAAAAGAGATGTCCTAGTACCCCATCCAGGCAAATCTTAAAATTGTCCATTGTTGGGGAATACACCAGTTTCCTGGGAGATTATTCCAATGGCTGATTCCTCTCATTATGAAAATTTTTTCTCTAGTCTCCAAACAGAATCTCCCCAAGGAGCACCTTGTACCCTTGCCCCCTCATCTTTTCCATGTGACTCCCTGTAAAAAGGGGGTCTCCATGTTCTCCACTGGAACATGGTGGTAAGGTCTCCTCTTAGCCTTCTTTTCTCCAGGCTTAATAAATCCAGTTCTCTCAGCCTCTCCTCACATGGCAGGCTTCCCAGTCCTTTGATCATCTTTGTGGCCTCTCCAGCCTGTCCACATCTTTTGTAGAGCAGGGACCAAAACTGAACAGAGTATTCCAGGTGTGGTCTGACAAGTCCTGAATAGAGTGGGATAATGACTTCTTTATCTCTGCTGGTACCATTCTAATGAAGGAAACAGAGAAATCTGAACACCAAGACCATCATCTCAGCATTCTTACAACTCAGTCCTGCAAATTGGGATCCTTTTGAATGTACACACTTAAGCACAGAACATGTAGTTTCAGGCATAGAGCTATGCAACACAGAATAGAACAACACAGAAATCAATAATCCAAAGTGCAATGACTTGTGCCTTTGATTAAGTATTCCAAAACCATTATTTTCTAAATGTTCCATTTCAAAACAGCATAAACCATTGTATTGCAGGCAGGAAACAACTTAGCTCTCTTAAGCTTGGGAAGCAAGAATTCACTTCACAGATGAACTTACAGAAGACTTACACATTTGCAACTAATAAATTGCAGTTAAGGATAGGGATCTACTGAGTTAGTTCGACAGCAGTTCAGCCAAACCTCATAGGAGACAAGTAAAAAATAGAATCCCAATTCACTCATTAATGAGGAATGAAGGAAAAAAAAAACCAACCCACAAAATAATGAATTAAACACTAGGATTTAACTTCTTGTCCAGGACTGCTTATTCTTGGAGTCAAATGGATAATTTTTGGAAGGGTGACCCTTGAAAATTAAAGAAATTTGTATGCTTAGAAAAAGAAAAAACTTTCTATATTACTGAAAATAATTAAGCAGACGTAACACTTGCATGAATCTTTGCCCCTTAGCTGAATACAAAAATGCTTACCCTAACATTCAAATATCTTGGGCTTCTGGAAACAGAAAGGGAAAATTCTACAGAATAAGTTCTGTAGCACACTGAATCCCCTCCAGAAGCTAAAAGAAATCAGCATTTCCAGGATTTCCTCTTAACCAAGGTATTCTGTGTTCTCTTTCATGTGCCTTTCTGTCTGCTGTACTGAAATGTGTCTCCTGCTCAGTGTTCTAATTTTCCCTTAATCAATCCATTCAGAAGAGATCCACCAAAGTCTGTCTTTATGAGGCCATTTAGAAATCAGACTTCAGGGATCTTAATTTTTTTTTAAAAAATGTGGTTTAGGCTCACAATAAGTTCAGTTATTTCTTCATGTGTCTTAACATTTACTATTCCCTTTTACATCCTTCTTATCTACCAGAGACCAAACCCTCTTCGAAATCTTCATTTGTATGCCTGACTTCTGTCTGTTCCACAAAGACCCTGGAAGCTTTTCACAAGATACAGAGTACTTTCAGCACCCTCTGAAATCAAAGGCAGCTCAAGGCAATCAGCACCTCGCATTCACCATTTCAGTGAATCAAACTCCACGCTCCTGATGACTGTAATGACACTGCAGCTAATGCAGCCTGCCTGCAATTTATGAACAGTCTGAGCATCAGCGCCACCATTCATCACATCGGTAACATTTGCAGTGTCATAACTACAAAAGCTTGAAAATGTTATTTAAGTCTTCACAACATTTTAAAGAGACAGAATTCTCTGGGGATAACAATTTCGTCCTTAAATTTGAAGTAACGGGAAAAGATTATGTGAGCATCTGGAATGCAAAATGCTTTGAAAGGCAAATTTCATGGTCTGACTATTGTCCACTAATGCCTACAAAAACCAAAACAAAATCGACGGAAGAAGATTCATTCTTTGGTGTTGGAATCAAATAACAGGTATAAACTTAGAAACACATACTCACCCTTCTATTTCTCATTATAAATCTCAGCATTTCTTTAATTTACATTCTAATTCAAATCCTCACATTAAACAACATATTTAAATATAAGCATCATGTACCTTATAGGTACAAAGTATTTAAATCAGAGCGGACAAGTAGGGTTTTAAAGAGAGTTAAATATTATGTGAAAGAATTGGGGGAGGGAAGAATTAAATCTCAAGTTACCTTGTGAAAAAAGCACTGGGTGGATTTTAAATCCCCCTCCATTCTTCAGCCTTTGAGGAAGCTGTTCAAAATGGTAGCTATCAAGGTAGAAGTAAACCTTCAGGGTTTGCCGGCTTCCTTCTGCTTGGTATGTGATTGGTACATCTAAAAATACATTCAGTGTTACTTTTTCATTAAAAGAAATGAAAAGTCCTTTTCCAGAAACTGTAGCACCCGAAGTTCACACGGTTAGATAGTAATCACTGCAGACACAAAACTAATAAGTGCAGTATTTTACATTACACTCAGTGTTGCTGTGGTCACTTTTGGCCTATTTACTATCAAGAAGTAAACAGAAAAGCAGTGACTGTCAACCTTGCCAGCCTATCAATGACAGCAAAAATACTAAGCAAATAATGTAGCATTCCCCATAAATCTGAAGAAATATCTACATACAATATATAGTTTGAAATCTTTAGAAGGATACCTTGAGCCGTATTTCACATGCCTCTCTCAGATGTGTGATGTATAAAGTCAGTATGATATATAGAGTCAGATTCTCCCCAGATTTTTGTGGTTAATACACAGTACTGACAGTATATTCATTAAATTATAATTTTAAAAAAGCAGCACTTAACTGAGAAAACAAATGTATTATGGTAGAATATATAAAATGGTAAGGGAATATTTCATTACACTTTAGTAAACTCGATGTCATTATATGTCAATTGGTGTAGAGTTCAGGGCAACTAGCAGTATCATCTGGCTCTTACAGTGATTCTGCAACATCCATTGTGTGTGTTATGCCCGATGATTACTGTGTAAATAGCATTAGCAAAAGTTAATGAAAATTTTCCATTTAGCTAAATCTCTCAGAGACAGACAGTTTAATTCAATTTAAGCTTTGTATGTTTTTCCTGTTTAAGTATTGGTTCCACACATAAGTCGCTAAGCTGAATGCAGTAACAATAAAATTTGGTGACTTGTATAAATAATATTATTATGCAGTTTTTACTCTGTGTGCATAAATTATTTTGTACCTAAATGGAGAAGACTCCAAAGGAACATTTTTCACTATTTTTAGTAATAAGAAAAAGACTTATTTTTCTTTTATTGATTATGCAGGATCATAAACGGAAAACCCAAATTTGCCAGTTTCTTGTCTTCTGAAACCACAGTCAGGATGAGTGTGGTGGTGGCAATTAAACAAAAAGGAAATACAGAGTCCATTACAAACTTAGAACACTCAGACTTCCCATTTATCTCTGGTTTAGCCCAGACATCTCAGCTGGAAGACACAGCAATATGAACAGTTCTTGACATAGGCACAGGGTAAACTCCCCATCAGGAGGCCCTCATGTTCCAGTTCCATGCTGTTATCTCGCTTGGCAAGGCTTCTTTTTAAAACAGGCACTCTGAATAGAGTCCTTACTTGAATTACACAGAAATTAATACGATCTTATGTAGGCTAATTCCTACCTGACTACTGGCCCTGCACTACCAAATTCATCAGAGCCCAAGCAGCTTTGTGGGAGAGCGCTGTGTCTTCTGGGTTTGGTCATTACAAAAGTTCTCTCATGTGTGGTCCAAATCCAGCAAGGGAATTGTTTTAAAAAAGCTTGATGTGAAGCAGACATGCTTTCCTCCCTTCCCAGGGGAGTTGTAAGACTCAGGAAAAAGTTAGGGCTTTTTCCTCACTAAACAAAGTTCACTGCAAGAAAATCTCTACTGGCTGAAAACGTATTAGTAAAGGAATTGCTGAAATTGAGCTAAGGGTATAAACTGCAGACTGTGAAGACAGTCCCTTCCAGTGAGTTGGGCAAGTATAGGTAGGAAGGGTTCAGGACCCCGACTGTCTGTGCCAGCAGGTCTCAGAGGAAATATCTTTCACAATTTAAAACTATCCTAATAGTGTTTGCTATCTCCTTTCAAGGAACTCTTACAAGATCTACTTTGTCTCTCAAATGATAAAATTAAATGTTTTTTATGCTTCTCCATCTAATCTCAGTTGCATTTCTCTATCATGACCTTCAAGTTTATTTTACATGACTCTTCAATAACAACTAGCTCTTCCAGGGACTTTCCTGATGCAGTCACAAACTCCCAAAGGAAAATGCAGTTAAACAAACAGTTCTGCCCCCAAGGTTACTGGCTTTGCCATATAATGATTCTGCATTGTCACTGATGTTACCTGTTATTTCAGGAAATTTAGGAATATTAAGAGAGCTACAGATCTACTCCTTCTCCACAATCCCAAATTATATAATGGTCCCTGTGGAGGTAATGTTCTAGGAAAGAAAAATGTTACAAATGCAGAAAATGTTTTTGAACAGTAAAGCCCAGATATTAGGTATAATTACTCACTTGCAACTAGTGGTTCTGGCTCTGATTGTCTGAAATAAAAAGTAACTTTTTCCAAGTCAAATAGTGCAACTAATGTATCTTCGAGCATGGCTTGCTCATCAGCCTAAAAAAGGCAAAAGAAAACTGAAGTGGTCATTTCAGCCAGATGTTTTCCCTACCAGAAATAACAAGAGAACAGGACATAAAAGTAACTACGGAGTGTTGCACATGTCACTGATGCAGTGTGTAACCTAATTACCTCATAAGTAATGTAAATATCTTTGTTTCTACTGGCACTTTCCCTTTTATTACTAGTCCAAGATTACTAAAATGAACGTCATAGCTTCATAATAAATTAACGTGTAATTTATCTCTACTATTACTTCTCATGGCTTTTAATCAAATCCTACTCTTAATAATTCTTTATGTAATATAACAGAATTCAACAGCTTGTCTTGACACCAGGTCTAGCCTATAAATTCACAGAGGGAAAATGTGAAAAGCAAATTCTTCTTTTTATCCATTTTCTGTTTTAAATGCCTAACTTAAGCATTTCATTTATAAACAACAGATGAGAGTTCAATGTGTGCACTCTAAGCACCAATAATTGAATCAGTACCTAAGAACAACTGCAGTTCAGGGTGATTTGCACCTTCACCTATGAAACTCTAGATGCAAATCGGGTATGTAGATCTGTCAGTACTCTGATTTGTGCCTATAGTTTACTCTGTGTACTCTTGAGCTAAAGAGATCCCAAATAATTTACCAAAAAAAGCTTCAGGAAGAAAATTACTAACTTCTCAGGACACCTTATTGGACCTTTAAAAAGGAAAATAGTAATCTCAGGTAACCTTATCTTGAGTTAAATATGCAGAGCAATTACAGCAGAAATCAATAATCACTCAAAGTAATTTGATTCTTTATATAACCTCCCCTAGCACCTTAAGTTAGCAAGAGCCAAATGGAAATCTAAGGTATGCATTTTTCCTCCTCTAAGAACAGAAACAGCAGGAAGGCAAGGAACAATAAACTATCTACCTATAAAATAAGAATAAACTATAGCTCACTGAACTATAGAAAGGCAAAAAAAAACCCTCCATGATTTTCTGTGATTTATATAGTGAAATAGCATTCCCCCTTGTATTTATGAAAAAAAGCAAAGCTGCTAGAAATATTTCGTCTCTCGGTTCGGTTTATGAAGTCTCTACAGACAGAGCAGTTTTATCAGCAGAATAGTCTGAAAACCATTCAGTGACATTGGAAATCTTCATATGACTCTTCATTCCCTGCCGAACTCTGGCCATAATGAGCGTAATTTCCTTCAAATACTCTTGTTTAAAATAACATGTATCATTTGTAAGTAAAGTAGTGCTGAGAAGGTATTGAAAAAGCTGCCTTTGAATACTTTTCCCTTGGTTAAGAACAGTTAGACAGAAGAGAGAACAATTAATTCTGTTTTCAGTTCGACAATGCATACTGCTGACATCTGTTTATGTGAAAATAGCCAAGTAGCGTGCATTTTCACTACAAAGGAGATCTTTACAATCTTGAAAGAAAAACATAGAAGTATTCAGTGCTGTAAAGACAACACTTATTGCGTGATAACATGACAATTAAGTACATGGAAAAACACAAGACAGGCACCAATTGAATTTACTGTTCAACTCTGAGGACTCCAGCACCACGACACATTGGTGCTGCATGGTGCTAAAAAGCATCCGAAACTGAAGACATGAGCCCAAGCTCTTCTGATCATGCATTCTTCACATGGTCCTCATGTGGATAAAGAGCCTTTCTGTTTCTCTCAGGGACTGATTTTATCTGGACTGAAGCAGCACACCTTGCCCCGACATATCCTGCCCCTGTAATCCCACATAGTTACCTCAGCTAACTGAAGTAGTAGCTTAAGTCAATACTCTCCAACAATATCACAGACTAATAATTTACCATTGTGATTTAGAAATATCTTTATTTTTATTGATTTCTCTTCTCCTTCTTAAGTTTAACAGGTTGACCTGACAGCAATCTCCTGCTGAGCTAGACAAGGCAAGGAAAGAAGACACTGTCTTTTATTTGTGTGGATGTTTATACAAGCTAATGTATCAGATCAATTATTTTCAGTAAGCAACTCCAGAGGTTGAGATGACTGCCATGGAGCAGACCATGCAGACTGCTTCACAGTTCTTCAAGTAAGAAGGAATCAGTCTAGTCTGAGAACTAGGACTAAAAAAAACCATGTCTCTTTTTTAGCTGTTTACTATGTCACCGTTCTTTGCTAAGTCTTGTGAAGAAATATAAGATTTCCAATTACCCTGACAGGTTACACGGATTTGCCCTATGACTGGAGCAAAACAGACCAATCTACTACTTCAACTATCGCTTTTGAGGGGAGGGGGTGATAAAATTATGCAAACCAGGTATTTTATTTATCTTGCATTACTGCTTACTGCAAACTGAAGTTCTGGTTATCACTTAATACTACATTCCCTCTTAGGGAACAGCTGTGATAGCGGTGGAGAGTCAAGCGTAAAGTCACTATCTGCTAATTCAAAACTCATAGTACTATCTTTGTGGAAACCATCTCCCATATTGCAAACAAACATTTCCCACATCTGTAATTATCTAAATCACAAATTTTCCAAATAGCAGCTCATTAAGTAACAAACTAAGTACAAAGGACACCAAAAAAATCACATTTCTAACTAGGACCATTTAACCATGCTATTGGTTCAGGGAACAAACACGGGCTGAGGACCAAGCTTGCCACACCAGGAAGTCTTACCAGATTAGGTGAGAGCAGGGACTGGAAATGAAGGAGAAGACCCGCACTGGCTATCTGTTCCAACCACCTTCTGCTGGCCTCCAGCGTCTCCATTTCATATTCTTTGTTGTTGTCAAACATCTGATTTAAGGCCACCATTAATTGCTCTGAAAAAGCACAGACTGTGGCCACTAGGCTCTGACAGAAGACCATATCTCGCCTCAATTGTATCTCACTATCTGTAATGGGTTAAAACCAAAAGAGGAAAAGCAGAAATGGAGCAGAAGATTAATCAAGAGGAAAGGAACTGGGCTGGATTTTTTTCTTTGTTTAAAAAACAAGTCATTTTAATGTAAATTAAATTACAAGTTTACAGCCTAATGTTATTCCCAGTAAAAAGCACTCCATGACCTGTCATTTTCCACATTTAAAGATTATTTTATAACTACAGAAATTATATAGAAATTTATTTTATATCTGGAATTTAAAGTACTTCTTCATAAACAACGTATGTTTATCTTGAAGATTTTAATGAACATGCCATCAACTCTATGTACTTTTGATGTTATAAGGCAACGGATGTGAGTCAGATCTCTTTGCTGCAATGTGAGAACTAGTTGGGTACAAAAACATTTACTTTCCACAGGAAAGAAAGGCTAGACAGAAGCTCTAATATGACTGCATCATCTGGTCAACTCCACAGCTACCAGCTGGATAGGGCAGATGAAGACTGCCTACTGTGAAGTGCAGACAGGACATACAGGAGTGTTGCCATCAGAACATAATCTACCCTGAACACAAAACCTATAAAATAAGCACAGAGCAGCATCACATACTCAGGAAGCAGCAGAGATTTATGGTGTCAGGAAAGTCCAGGACAGGTCCCTAGGTAGAAATCTATGGAACCATTAGCAGCTGATTTAAATTAGGGACTAGCTAACCTACCAATTTATTCTGGAGGGCACAGACATTAGATTAACTAAAGGTCAAAAGAGCTAGAAAGGGAAATATGTTCTCAATAAAGCACAAAACTCCACTTATAAATATTTAATGATTTCTTCTCCTCTTTTCTGAAGGTCTTCAAGTATTTTTATCATTATAAGCTGTTAGGCAAACATCAATCATAAATGGTACAGGTAGACCCAATCTTTCTCAGAGCAAGAGAAGATTAGGTGATACTGAGGTCTTTGCAAAGCCTAAAATCTTTGTCCTTGCTTTTAGATTCCTCTGTGTCTAACAGGCTTAGCCCCTTTTCCACCTTCTCTATGGAGCTGGCAAGAAGTTCAATGACTGGATAACACAGCAGAAACAATTTGGTACTCACAGAATTAATATTGACTTTAAGAATACGCTTTACTTGGACTCAAGTATTTCTTGAAGTTACTCCATTCTGTCTGTTTTCCTTCTGAGATCTTTTTCAGTCTACTCCTTGCTTATTGACAATAGTGACCACTCTTTTACTACAATTTTGATTCCATTTGCCAGCCTCTTAGGACCTTAGAAATGTTTTCCATAAATGGTCTAATCACTACTGCTTCTGCACTGTGACTCAGTGCTTTTTGTTTTGATTATTAAAATTACCTTCTCTCTCCCTGTGTCTCAAATTGTGCAGAATCCAGTACAGACAGATTTTTCATCTTTAAAAACTCCACCCAGTCTCAGCCTCAAAAATCCCATTGGCTTCTTCATCACCAAAAACTTTCCAATGTCACAGCAGCACTCGGGGATTTGAGGTTCAAACACATTCTCTCTCCTTGCTTTGCTCAATTTTATCTCTGTTTTTCTAACAGCAGCTGACTTTCAGTGCCTTCCTCTGTACTGCCTGCTTCTGAAGCAGCTCTCTTGTGCCTCCAACACCTCATTTCCAAATCTCATTTAATATTACTTAAACATCAAAGACTGCTTACCAGAGCAATTTAGGTTCTTTTTACAAGAAGATCTTTATACAAAATAAACTACCGCATTTATGAAATAATGAAACCATGTAAATAAGGAAACCATGTAAATAAGGAAAACTGCTTTAAAGAAATGAAGTCTAGGGTGTTTTCTCAGGTCACTTCTTATTTTAAAACACCTGAGGAATTTCTAAAAGCTTTTATAAAACTTAAAAAATACCTAACAACAAAGAAATGTTATATTCCTCTTTATAAAACTGCTGTTTGTTTGACATATAACATGTTATGTGTCATAACATAATTATAAAATAATTATGCATTCATGTAATGCTGAAAGATGGTTAAAATAATCAGCTTTTACAATAAAATATGACTACTTACTTCAACATATATGAACTGTAGAGCATCTTCTGCAGAGCAATTCCCTGCATTTAGGGAATAATGCCCAAGTATTATTCCCTAAATACTGATAGTATTGCTGACATTTATTTTGCAGCCATACATGCCTATTTTGCAGATTTGAAGCTGCATGGGGTGCTGGTAGAATACTACACAGAATTACCAGACCCCTTCAAAAAAAGAGAGACTTAAAGTATTCTTAAAGTATTCTCCATTAAAAAAAAATATACAAAAGAAAATGTATGAGTTAGAACAGTAAGGTAAGTCTGGAAATAGATGGGAATAAAGAAAAAAGACAGCGAAGAGGAAAAAGCCCAAAAGAAACAAGACAGCAGAAGTACTATTCACAAGCTCAGTTATCTATTAATTACTTAATCTGCCAAGATCCAAGGTAAATGACCAAAGGAAAAAAAAAGAAAAAAAATGTACAATGTTTGCCAGAAACATCTCTGGAATTGTTGTGTTCTTCAGGAATCCTAACTCTAAACACAGTTGTTCATTATCAGGTTATCTTCTCTGAGATTCTTCCCCTTTCTCTAAACACAGTATTCTGTCCAAAAGCAAAGAAATCTCAAACCATTCACATTCACTCCCCCCACTCCTAAAACATGCAAAATTACCTGTATATTCAAGAAGTGCCAAGAGTATTCGTGCCTTCACCTCTTAAAGGAAAAAGAAAATATATTGAGGACATAGTTAGAAGTGTTTTCACCAACTTAATGATGCATTTGCAGTTTCTCATTTTATACCAGTTTAACTCCAACTTCTTCTGTAGGCAATCCTGATTTATACCTACAAAACAGTAGTCTCAACTCTGCTTAATTTTACATCAGTTGATAAAATTGATAATAATCAAAAGTACCAACACTGAGAAAGACATATGAAGAGGCAACTGCTATCTCCGTACTGGGACTGGTGCTGTTCAATATCTTTAGCAATGATACTGACAGCAAGATTGAGTGCACCCTCAGCAAGTTTGTGGATGACACCAAGCTGAGTGGTGTCGTTGCCACACCGGAAGGTCGGGATGTCATCCAGAGGGACCTGGACAGGCTGGAGAAGCGGGCCTGTGAGAACCTCGTGAGGTTCAACAAGGCCAAGTGCAAAGTCCTGCACCTGGATCGGGGCAATCCCCATTTTCAGTACATGATGGGGGATGACGTGCTCGAGAGCAGTCCTGCAGAGAAGGACTTGGAGGTGCTGGTCGATGAGAAGCTCGACATGAGCCAGCAATGTGCACTCACAGCCCAGAAGGCCACTCATATCCTGGGCTGCATCAAAAGAAGCGTGGCCAGCAGGTCAAGGCAGGGGGGTTGGAACTAGATGATCCTTCAAGTCCCTTTCAACTCTAACTAGACTATGATACTATGATCTCAGAGCACATGTGTACCAGTTGGCTGGTGCAAGTCCACATATGAAAAATTCCAGTCCTAAAACTTCAAAAAACAAGACCAGTTTTCCCTGATTGCTACATTATTCCAATTCTTTCTCATTCCATACTTCAAATTCTCAAATTATTCTCATTCTAACAGCATCCAGGAGAAATATGACATTTTTACATTATTCTCAGCCTTCAGAATTTTATTTTACTTCAAAGATTTCTTTTCACTTCATCTATGAAGTAAATAGTACAGATTAAAAAGAAAAAAGTCTTAATTTACAGTAAAAAAAATTTGGGTTTATGTCTATACTGTTGAGTTGCTGGTTTTTTGGTGATTTTTTTTTTTTTGGAGGGGTAGATTCACAAAGTTTGAAGGCTGAAGGAGGTGGTTCTTCCCCTTTACCACAACCCAGAGCACAAATTTAAACGTGTTAAACTCCTCTGCAAGCAACAGGCAGGGTAAAAAGCTGCCATAACCTCAGGAAGTGTTAAACTTCCAGCACATCAGTTATCGTACAATAACTGCCTGTAGGACCATGCTGCTCCCTGCCATGGTTTCACATCTTTCCAGACTTTCTTTCACACACATGATTTTCTGTGCAGTCCCATTCCAAGCCCTGCTCAGTAGACCAGCAGAGCCACTATGGGGTATAGGGACAATAAGACACTTCGGGAATACGCTGCCCCCTAATAAAGGTAACCTAATGGGTTTGAAATTTAAGTCACTAGAAATTTGAATACAACTCAGATGATAGATCTAACATCGAAGTTGACAGCATCAACAGCACAATCTGGATTCTCTGTGTACTTGAATATATCTATGAAAAGGCAGAATCTTCCCCAAAAGTGACTATTCTTAAAAAAAAAAGAAAACCTTTCAAGCCTGAAACCTTTCAAGCTCAGACTCCGTGGATGGAGAGGGAGAGCCAAGAATATTTAAAACTGGGAGACAACTTCTGAGATACAGTGATGAGAGATGGTAGGCAGAGTGTGTGCTCTCCTTGAACCGCACAAAAAAAATGTGTTTTACTATTTACCTTTCTGAACTATGCAACAGTCACAAGCATGACAGTTGCAATAAGGTTAGTTTCCATAGCTTAGGAACAGAGAAAATCTTTTTTAATCCTAATTTCTGAAACACTAGAAAATGCCAACAGTTTTATTGTTCTGTAAACATCAGGATTCCTTCTGATAAATGCCACCATCACATTATAGTATTATTGTAAAACAGACTTGTATTAGAAAGGCAGCAAGTCACTTGGACTTCACTGAACTCTCCCACAAAATTTTGTGGTGGATGCAAGAATCAAATTTCTCTGAATAGCCTCAGATCAACATTGAGGGTATATGGCCAACGCTGAATTGGGTTGAGTCTAATAATTCTACTTCTGGGGAAACAAGATAGTGAAAAATGGCCTGTTAGGCTTGGCGTCAGAAAGGGGGCAATAAGGACTGTTAAAGACACACTTCCATCCCTTCTGAACTGTGGTGTAGGCTGAAGACAGACCCGTAGAAAAAAAAGGATCCAAAAATATTTATTCATTTTTCACTCAACGACAGCCACCATTAAACTAAAAGTATTCTTAGTCCACTGTGATGGACTACAGAAATAGGAGATATTTTGGCAGTTCTTTTTATAATTTTCTAACCCAGTGTCTGAAAATACAGTTGTATCTGAAATGACAAATACTGACAGTCAGAGGAGGAGGAGTTTGTTTGGTTTGGCAGGTTGGTTTCTGAAGATTTATCTTAATAAAACTTATCACAAAGTTCTTTTCCAGTGATCTGAAATTTAGCAGTTTCTTTATCGGACACCATGGAAATTAGCCAACAAACCAATAGCTAAAACACACACACACACAAATTCTTTGAAGCCAGACCTGATACAATTTTTTGTTCCCACACAGACTTCCAGTGCAAGTAGTCATTTTGCTTATTATTCCTGTTTCTCTACGAAACAGCACATGAAACAAAGCAGAGGTTATCAGCAAGATCTTCTGGAGAGGAAATTCCAGTTACTCTCTTATAAAGCCAGGGGAGAGAAAACCCAGCTCATATTGTCATATTGTGGTGAAGAGAAGCAGAGTAGTAGGTAACTTTCAGACAATGGTGGGAGGGAGGTGGAGGAGGAGCAGCGACAGGATCAGTCGTGATAGAATAAGTGAAAACCAGGGAAAAGAGATATGTCTTCACAGCAGAAGAGGAAGCATGATTTGAAGGGGATAATGATTCTAGATCAATGACAAGAGCAACATATAGAACAAAATTTGTCCTGCAGAGTTTTCACCTTTCCATTTAAGATGGTAGAAAAATGGTATTTTAAATTCAAGGAAAGTCTCATTTTGGTGTATCAGTCCCATGAAGTCCAGTGACAAATCAGTCAAGCACCCTGGACTTCAGCAACAACTGAAATAACATCACACATGCATTATATGGTTCATTTGTTTTCACATGTAAGAAGAGACAGTTTTCAGGATCTGAAGCAAATGGGGTGAGCACAGGACAGCTGAGATTACCTTGTTACTAAGAACATAAAAAAAGTCCTAAAATTCAGGCATTTCCCACAGACTACATTGCGTTCAGCAAACCTGGCCTAGCAGTAACATGAAGCAGTTCTATCTTTCTACCTCCCCTCCCCAGTCTTTCTATTGTTAATGAAATGTTTATTTATGGTCATGTTGCTCTTACTAACCTTCAACAAATTTTCTGATATTCTGGGCAAGACTCCGGACACTGCTGGGCAGGTTCCAAGGGTCTTGCTTGATGTGGAGTCGTAGCCTCTTTGGACAGTTAAGCTTCGGTTCCATCTCCTGCTGAAACTCTAAGCAGGGACAAAAATAATATTTTTCTGCTTAAACCTCCCAAGAAAGCCACAATAAGACATTATTTCTTCCTAAACATTTTCATAGCTCAAGGAGTTGTACACTTATTTAACTCTAGCTAAAGCAAGGGTGACAGATCTAACGGTTATCTAAGCTCATTGCTTAGTCAAAGGAGAAAGAGAGCAGAAAATATTATTCTTTCTGAACCAGGTACATAATACAGGTGTCTGTCTCCATGGAGTAGGTAGGAATGTGGAACTTTTAGAGGAAAAATTAATTCAATCAGAAAATTAAACTTAAAACAAAATTCCTTATTGCTTAATGTAGTCTATCTTACAAATCATTGCAGTGCTCCTTGTACAGCTGATGAAAACTGCAGATCATTCATAAAGTATCTGATGTGTCCTTATTTTCTGTCTAACAAAACATTTATTATATCACTAGAAGGATAATGTTTTGTTGTGTGAGCCTACCAGGCACTCAATCTGAAACAATGAGAAACATAAGAGAGTAGAAATGCTCTAGGTTTAACCTCATTATCTTATTCTCAAAATAGGAAATCATAAAAAGAAAAAAAAAAAAAAAAGAAAAGAAAAGGAGGTAATAATAATTTGGGTACGGTAATTATCATCCTATTGGATTCAGTTGGATTTTGATGATTTATAAAAGCCAAAGAACCACCTTCTGGCCATCTAAAATTAGTTTTCTTTGCCAAAAGACATATGCAGGATCAGTAAAACCATAATAAAACCTATTGAATGTATTAATACAACATTCAGCCTCTCATTAACCTTTCTTCTTCTTTTGTTTTTGAACTCGGTTCACCGAAAGCAGTCCTTTATATTTTCCACCACAATCTTATAGCTACCACCAGATACTAATTTACACACTTAGACGTGATCAACTACAGGAGTGTTAGCAGAGTAACTGAAATTACATGCAGGGTTGGGTTTTTTTAAACCTTCAATAATACTTTGGCATATATACTACTGCGACAATAAATTTACATTTGTATATTATTCATAAATCAAGTTCACAAATGATATATCTACAAAATAAAAAAAACAGGCATTAGTAATAAAATAGATCAGAAGTGGCTTCAGTAGTTGAGACAAAAATGCAATAAAACACACCTGCAATATACAAAATCTGTTTCTTGCTTCAAACACCTCAGCAATTCTACAGTCTGTTCAGAGTCTAGAATTTAAAGTTGATTATACAACAAACCTGAAATGCATTCCTATATTGTGCAATATGTGTAAGAAGATAGTTTTCAACTAAGAATAAGACCTAGTAAGAATTTCAACCATCAGCTATTGCTGAACACACCAAGATTAAGCAGAATCAGTTCTTTAAAAAACAGCTCAAGGAGTAGGTAGCCATACGCATGTACCTTTCAAGCTGTCTTTTGGTTGTCATAGACAGAATTAAACGTTACCTTGGAGGCCTCGACCTGGTGTAAAGTATTTTGTCTGCTCAAAGGCTCTCATCACAGCTGGTCCTTTCAGGAGACTGACAATTGAATCGACCTGTTGGGATCAAGGTTCTGTGAGAAAGATGTTTTTTACAGCAACAACTAGAAATTCTTTCTTTAAGAAATACAGACTACAGATTTGGATTCTTTACCTAACGACTCTAGGTAAAGTAACAAGGTAGGGAATACTAGACTAAATCTAAGGTCCTGTTTAGTTCACAGTTCTGAATTATTTACAGATAATTGAAGGAGAATGAGTAAATACATACCATCCCAGTAAACAGTGGAAAGCAAAAGTAAAAAGAAAAAAAAAGTATTTGCTAAAGACATCGTAGCTCAAATATTGACATTAGTATCAAAGCCAAGAAAAACAATGTCATACTTGACCAAAAAGATGCTCCAAACAGCTATGGAGCTTGTCCTGTTTATCATGAGAGATTCGAACACTTATGGGAAGCTCATCACCTGAAAAATATTTTTAAATGAAAAATTGTTTAGAAATCTCAGCATATTTTCCAAAATATTTGTAGCTTAGATAATCTGTTTGGTATACAGACTGATGCTTGGGCTTTCAGGGTTATAGTAACTGTTCTCCCTACATACTTGCATTTAATAGTCACTCAATCATACAGAAATAACTCTTAGAGAAAGGACCATATTCGAAACCCATGGTCCCAAAACCAACCGTGGTTCAAAAACATGACCCTGGACAACCTGCTTTAGACGACCCTGGCTCAAGCAGGGGATCAGACTAGATGATCTCAAGAGGTCCCTTCAAATCTCAACTGCTCTGTGACTAAACAAATGATTCTCCCACGCTGGAGAACTTCCTAAACATCAGACTAAAAGGCTAAGTAGTGTGAACCTAATATAGCAGACCATAAAGTCACTGAAATGCATTCACCATAAAATTTTTATAGAGACTCTACCGACAATTCACAATCTTAATGTTCTTGGAAATTAAACGGTTCTGAGATTTTAGCAATGCAACAAAAATACAGCATCCAAGTCTTGTATTTGATGTGAAACTTTTAGTAGGACATGCCACATCATTTCCTAAGAGAGCACAAAGGAGAAGGACTCTCCTAGGTCATTGCCCTCAGTCACTTGCTGTCTCAGACAATGGGTGACGCAACCAGAACTATTTTAAAAGCTGTGAAAAATTGAGCTTAAAACTGCCTTTCCCCCTTGCTGTTGCAATGACAGATAAGAAGTAGCCACTTGTTAATTTATAATCCAAATTTATTCATGGTCAATCTAGACTCATTTTTCTTATGTCAGTGAAACACTTAAATAACACTTTTCTCTCCTTGATTTTTTTTCAGCTCCTTTAGATGTCCTTACAGCAAGTAGTTATAACTCTTCACAGGATTTTAATTGCAACAGACGAAGCACAGTGCCAGAGTCCTGATCTGGAGTTAACCAGGTTAGCTTTGGAACTAGGAGAAAATTAAGGCATCAGGAGACCGGGAGTTTCACTGAGCATCAGTATTTATCAACTTGAATGCTGCATCTGTTCTTAGCTAACACAGACATATTCTTTCAAGCACCTCAGTTGCTAATTCAGCTTGATCCTGTAAAGGTGCATATCAGCTCAGTTATAACTTAAGTTGAAGACACACATCCCAGGTCTCTCCTCTTTTATTAACAGGTTTTTATGTCCTCCATCCTTTCCTCTGTATCTGCTCACTTCTATAACTACGTAAAATTTTTGTAAAGTAGCTGCCTGGAATTGCATCATTCACAAGGTACCTCAGATACCTTGCGTAATGTCACTAATACTTTCCTAACTCCAACGAAAATACCTCTCCTGGTACAACCAGCAATGAAATTTGCCATCTTTATGGTCAAGTCTCACTGATGGCTCATATTCAATTAATATGCCCAGTTCTTTCTTTTCCTAAATCATTCCCAAGTGATTAACTCTCAACTTAGACCAAATATTTTTAGTTATTAGTCCCTTAGTATATGACCTTGTACTCCATGCAGTTAAATCCCATCATCTCATTCCTATTAGCAGCTGCACTTATTTAAATTCAATTTGTCATGGCATAAACAAGAATGTGCTTCTATGTGGTCTCACATTCCTTCCTACAAACACACACAACCATATCCTGCCGTCTGGGTGCTGAGACGGGCTGGAACAGCATTTTACACTCACCTGAAATGCTCCTTACTCTCTGCAACACAAAATGTCAAGGTCAAGGCATGAAAGTAGCAAAAAGCAGTAACTCTAAGAGCACTAACTTATCCTGTCTATTCATAGAGATGCTGGAATGCTGGCTGTCTTTCACAGAAGGACTCTTTAATGCAGCACTTGCTAGGCAGAAGCAAAAGGATACACTTCCATTACCAAGGAGGATGCAATTTTTAAAAAAAAGACAACCAAACCACCAGACAAACAAAAATAATAAAATGGAATAAAACAAAACATGAAATGTTTCACAGCTGATTTTTCTATACATACCTGAATCCATTTCATCACTGTGAAAATAAGAACTGCACTGACTGCTACAAATGCTGGTGAACGAGGCAATGGAGTTCCTATTGCTGTTGCAATCACTTGAAAAAAAACAAACCACAAAACAAAAAAAGAACTGAAGTCATGACCTTTAACACAGGCTCTGTATCAGTTATGGAAATTCTTTCCCTTTTCCCCTTTTAAAATGAATGATGAGATGGTCTGTACAATTATTTTTCAACAATAAAGACCCTTATGCTATCATTTGATTTGCAATCCCGGTAGTACTTAGAGGGCCAGATTCCCAAAGTAGATGATTCAATTGTCCCCTTTCACCTTGCATGTAAGCAAATACTGGCAGAATGATAATAAAAGCATTTAGTGCAAAACAACCAACTTTTCTTATAGGAGTGACAGCTTTCGAAACTGCGGCCTCAAATGTTTTAGTAACTCCACACTTAAATTCAGTACTCCAAGTCCATAGCTAATAAAAATGAAGAAATACTTTTGTTTATGACTTGAGTCCCTAATGGTTCTAGAAGAGATTTGATCCATTTAAGTAGCACCAAAACTCATGTTACAAGCTTTATTCCCTGCCAGCCAAGATACGGTTTATGATCCCATTTCTTCTATCTGTTCTTTTTTTTAGGGATGTATAGATATTTACATCTGTGACTTCAGAGAAAAATTCTATGCATACCAAACATCACCCACATTGGTCTAGTAAGGAGATCTGGGGATTGAAATGTGGAGATTTTTTTCTGCTCTTTTCTCTGAAAAAGAAATTGTTCTGTACAAAACCAGATGGAGTGCATACCTACTTCAGCAGCATAAACAGAGTAAAACATAGGTTTTTGCACTAAAATCCTATGAAGATAAATTTTTATTTAAAGACTTTAGAGTTATCTGGGCACATGAAGTTCATTACATGTCAATGCAGGAAATGCTTAAGTAATTATCCAGCAGAGGGAGTCTTAGAAGTCCAAGTGAATATAACAGAATGTAGAGATGTACCAAGAGGATATTTATTTATAATGATCTGGTTTTGGTTTTATGAATTGGGTGTACCTATTCCTCAAGACGTACATATCTGTGTTTATAAATACTGATGCAGTTATACGTCTACCTATGTGCTCCCTGCTTCTTTTCCTTACTTTTGTAAACACAGAAGTGATTTTTTACTAGTTTTGGTATAGTGACTTACATTTCTTGGCTAACATATATATTTTGGACCTGTAGGCAACCAAGTAAGTGAATGGGGAAAAATTTAAATGAAGCAATATGATATAATTACCATCATATCCATTAAGTAGATGAAAAGACATCAGTAACAACATGTTCCTTACAGAGGGTGAACAGTCCCAAAGAGTATTAAGGATTTCTGGCTGGATATTAAGAAATGTTTTCTAACCAACTCTATTCACTCATTAAAGTCTCCAAAGGGAAGATGAAGGTTATTTAAAACTGGATTTTGCAAAGCACAAGAAAATAAAATAAAGGAAAATGAGAAATAGATGAGAAGTATTAGCTATATCATTTTGCATTTTTATTGTGCTGTATTGTAAAGTTTAAAATGAGACCCTATAACACAAAATGAGAGCATTCTAACAGCTGAAATTTGCATACTAGTTCTAACAATAGCCACAGAGGCATTATGGGATCTGGAGATTTAAAGCATTGCTTAGTGTAATTATTTAAGCGAAGAAACAAAAATTTCAAATCTCATTCTAACACTTGTTCTAAATTCAAAGATTTTATGATTATTCTGCATATGGAACCCTAAATTTTATCATTCCTAAACAGCCACAATGGACTACAAATGACAGGAATCAGAATAAAGAAAATATTTTAAACTAAGAGACACTCATGACCTAAGTCACACCTTCTCTCTCCACATACAAATTTTGTGCCAACTGGGGAACTTCTTAACTGCAGCAAGCACAGGCCACTGGAGCAGCTCCATCACAGTCAGTTTTACACATCATGGAGATGCAGAAACCTTTAAACACACTAGAGCCGAAAGAGCACTTTGCTTATGTTTTCACCATCGTTACAACAAGATGGACTTAATCTGTGCAAATTATCTCTACATTTATTTCTGTTCAAATTTATACAGGTATTTCTGTTTCTACTCTGACAAAGAGTTCTTATCTACCATGCTGCAGCAATCAAATATTAGTTTGTGAAAGAGATCTCAGCAACACAGGGTTCTGCAGAAAAATGATGACCCTACTGAGATCCTGCTCTCTGAGCATAATAATGAGCTGATAATGAACAAATAATGAACTCCTATTTTACTTGCAGCTAAAATTTCAATTTAGATTTTATATCATGTAGTTAACCAATTCTCTCTAAGCAACAGAGGACAATCTTTGTGATATCTATGCTTGCTATAATTACTCCTTCCTTTTCGAAATTCTTTGTATTTTCGTTCACAGTAAAAGTGCTGCATTGTGAATTCTAGAGATGAGCTGATGATACAGTATTTAAAGTGGAAGAAGATGAGGAATGTATTTTGAGAAAGAGGTAGTTTTTTCTTCAGATCAGCAAGAGTGGTGGCTCCAGCATTGTCCTTTCCAAGACAGAAATTCCATTCCCCATTTGTTGTTGAGGAACATAGTAACAGAAATTATTTCTGTTTTGAATAAGACAGGTCATCTAAAGTAAAGCTTTATAGCTCTGGCTTTGACATCCTATAAAGGTTAGGTATATCAAGATCTGAGAACTAACTTGCACTCATAAACGAGTTTATTTTAGACATCTTTTAACATCACTTGATGTTAGCTATACATTTGTTAGAAATGTCAGAATCATTATATTCTGGTAGTCTCCAAAGGCACTTGACAGTCTACAAAACCACTGGTTAGATGAAGCTGACAAATAAAAATATTATTAGTAGATGTACCTGTAAGAATCCCTGTTGCTGATGGTATCGTGACCAGAATCTTCTTGTTCATCACCTGTCACACTGAAACAGACTTTCTTCCCATTCCTTTCCCCCTTTTCATTATCACTGTCTGCTGGTATTAAAGGCTCAGGCGTTTTACGTTCAGTTTTGGGAGAATACGTTATTGAAGAAAGAAGGCTGTAAGACAGGAAAAAAAAGATAAATTCATGTTTTTCAAAAGTGAAGTAGCTATAGAATAACATGTCTTGTCAACATCCTGCAACTATTATTTTATAATACGTGAAATTATCTTAATTCAGTCCATATCTATTTGAAACAAGGGAAGAAAGTAACACATTCTGCTGTTGAAAAGTGTAACAGTGCAGTCCATTAGCATTACTAAATAATCAGTCTTGTATGAAGGCAACAATTCCAGCTGGGGAAGAAATACAGCACATTCTTGAACACCTGGGGTCAAATTTTATATTAACATAACTATTCTATTTTTAAACATGAACCATGTACTTCTCAGCACAAATCAAGAAAACAAACCAAAGGAACTCTATTCCTGTGAAAAGCATATAGTTCCTCAGTTGCTACTGTACCAGACATGCCAGCCTGCATCACAAGCCATTTTACTAAGGGATTTTAAGAATCTGTATTAACATACCTGTGTATTTCCCAATATTCAAAGTGTCTAAGCCCATCTCAGTAGTAAAACTGATCGTTAATCTACAAGCTTCTGTGACAAGCACAGAAGTCACATCCAGTCAAGAGAACAGTGCAGACTGCTACATTTAGGACATGCACAAATACTGGAAGCAAGAGATTTCTGTTCTTGGGTGATTAACCCGTACTGAGATGTTGTAATTTACTTTCAAGATCAGAACCGCTATAATGGGCAAATGTCCTTTAATTCCTATTACTCAAACACACCATTAGAATGACATTTTCAGACTAATATTTGGATTTGAAAGCAGTGTTTCTCTTGCGAAAACTACCTTCTAACTACCTGAAATCAGAAGACACTGAATTAAGCTTTTCTTCCTGCAAAGTATCTGGACATAGTAGCAAGGTTTTATTGTAGGAGCTGTCAGAATGGCAAACTCACAAACTTTCTATGAAATATATAGCTGGATTCAAGTGTACGTTAGACCTTCTTGTTACACATAATTCTTATTTCTGAAGGGAAACTATAGGAGATGCATATCTTTTGTGAACAAAAATGCTGCTCTAATTGTTATTAAAGGGTAGCATTCAGAATTCCTTCCACGCATATTAACATCATTCCATTACACAAGGAAGGGAATTCTGACTGTAAGTGGTTTAGAGCTCCATCTTAATTTTGTGAGGGTCTACCAGCTGAAGTAATTAATTTGGAATTGTAAGAAAGTTACGTTTATTCAGCTACAGCTACATCACTACAGAGCTACCAGTTTCTCTTTCAACAAAGATATTATATCAGAACACAACCTGATTCTAAGCTGTTCTTGAAACTTCTTAAGTTCCTGGATTCAGAGTAGTGACTTTTTGCATACAAAATGCAGACAATGTGTTCAACACCATGTTCACCTATAATATCTTTTGGGTATACACAAATAATTTCCTGACTCTCAAGAACAGACAGTTTTAAGAAAGAAATTCAGAAAACATCCATTCTGGAAAGTCAGTACAGTAGATAATCCCTATAATCCCAAATGGTATATAAAGCCTGGTCTCACTGAAATCCTGACTTGATAGATGCTAATATAGGGTTTGACACTGACTTCGAGGGAACAAGGAGGATAAGTAAAGTTTTTTGGCAAATTCTTCTATCATTTCTGCATAATTTTCTCTGGCTAGGAGCTAACAAGAGACAGACAGATAATTATCCTACATATAGGAAAAGGTATTGATCTGAACTGTAAATGAAATGCAGAAAAACTATATAAAAGATATTTTCACTGGACTTTAAATCCACCTATCCACTAGACAGACACAGGCTATCTGATGTCTTAACACTTCATATTAGTGTGAAATCATAACTCAGTTCTCCCCTATAACTTAAGTCACTGATTAGCAGGATCCCTTGAGGATGGGAAGAGAGATGGGGCCTATATTTTACATCAGTGTTCAGTTGTGATCTACCTGCTAGAGAATACATTTTCTTGAACGTGCCCTAAAATAAATATGTTACAAAACTGTAGACCTCAGAAAATCAGTTCTTCACATTGTAAAACTTCTTTTCTGAACATGAAAATACAAAAGGGTTCAAAAAGGCATCAGACAACTTCATAACAGATCATTCTAACAGTGATATTAAAACAAAAGGTCCATTCCAAGAAGACCGTGTAACAATGCCTGCTAGAGGATGAGATGAGATAAGGACAAGGATTAACATATATTTTGCTTTTTCTTGTGTTCTCGTTATCATTCACTTCTGGGGCAAAAAATGGAGGTTGGGGAGATCCATTCTAGTAAGTTCATGTAGATTTTTTTGGTCTAAGAAAATAATCAAGGGTAAAAAACAAGCATAACTGCAATTTCAGCTCCTGAAAATATCTTCCCCCGAGCAATTATTTGTCAGGACACAGACAGACTATTATATCCTCTTCTTTTATGTGACTGCTTAGTCAGTGCTGCCAAGACCTCGGTAAAAGACCGATGAAGGTAGCTGGAGCTTTTCCTAAGAGAGCTTTTCACTTTCTCTCAGCAGGCATTTCTAAGGAAATTTTTTTGCTGAACTACCATGAATGAAAGCCAGAACTTTGGATAACAGAGTTCTGGAGCTGGTTGTTCCTGAGGTCACAGAAGTGCTCTTAGAAACCCAGTTCAGGGAATCTAAAACATGCAAACCCAAAACTGCACACAAGAAACCCCCAATAATCATGCTTAAATAGACTTTTAAAATAAAAGCATGTTTTTTTCTTCTTAAACATAACACATGAACATTATATTTTCTTTGGAGATGGGGTTACCTCAAACATAATTATCTTGGATGTCTATCTCTCTTAGAAGAAATGTGTGAATGACTAGTAACTAACAGCTAGAAAGTCTCTGTAACTATGAATAACATTTCCATGAAACAGAAATTTAAATCTCGAGCAAAAATGTCCTCACATGTAGAATTAATCCTAAATGCAATGCAAATCAACACAATCCTAAAAGCATGTCAGTAACAAAACATGCTACAGTCAAAGCATCAAAAATATTATAGACATAGGCAGTAAGAAAAAAACTGTGCAACCTGTGAGCTGTTTTGCCTTTTCCTCACTCCATGGAGGCTTGGAAAATATTCATGCCTCTTGTATACTCCAAACAGACATCTTTCCAAAAAACAGCTAGGTTCATGGAAGTACACTGAATGTATGTGAACCAAGAACACAACAGAGTCAACATTTACAGAAAACAACTTGGGAAAGGACTTTCTTTAGAACACCTAGCATCAGTGGTGTGGATCTAGCAGTGGTTCTAAAGGAGTGCTGGGATAATATTAACTGAGAATGAACAAGGAGTCAGTGAAACTCTGAGAGGCTGTGGAAAGGGGATATATGCCTTTTTTTGCGTATATCTCTCTCCCCAAAAGTATAGTATTCCTTAAGCAACCCAATCTTCTCAATGAGCCATAACAAAAGACATTATGAAGATCATGCTAGGAGTACACAACCTTCTCTTAGACATTCCCTTGCCGTAATCCACAAGCTCCCACAGACCCGTTCTTCAGGTGAACCATTTGTTTTTCAGGTCACTTTCATTCACGAACAGATAGGAGAGGCTGGGCAGATAACAATGCCCCAAGATTTGGAGAGTTGAGAGAAAGATCATTACTGACCTCAACACAGAGCAGAGACATCTAGTAACATGAAAGAGCAGCATTTTTTCAACACTACTGTTACAAAGTGCACCAAAGCATCATTTAGTAGCCCAATCTTTCTATCATTCAATATCATATAAATTTAGAATTGCAATACCATGTTCATATTTTATGTCCTGAGGCAATTATAATAGTGAGGATAGCTTATAATAATAAGCAATTCAGTAAATAAAGACACCCATTATGTTGTTGCTATGTCGCAAGAGAAGATAGAAGTTCAAAAATCTCTATTAAAAGTTCAAGGATCACTATGTTCGGCAAGTCCTCCTAGCTGATGACGTATGAATATTTCTAGTTAAAACACAGCTGTTTGGTTGTCCTATCTTATTACTCTATCTTTTGTTTCTCAGTAGTTCCAACTTTTCTCTGAAGACTTAATTAGTAGCTGTAACAGTGTTCTAATACAATACACTACCTACCGCCAAACTGCTCACACCCAGATAGTTCCAGCTTCTCTCTTCCCTGTTCAGCACTTTTCAGTAGGATCTCTGGCTATCCTGTTTCCTGTATAAAACTGCTTTCCTCCACAATAATTACACATTGGCTGTTCACTCAAAGTCCACAAGGAATAAAGCATAAAAAGTCTCAGTCTTACAAACAGCAAAATGAAAAATACATTAAATAGATCTGTGCATCCTATACGAGATCGGCTACAAGGTCAGTGCACAGGGAACCCATGAATGTAAAAGTGAACTCTTGTGTTCACTCTCACAAATGCATGATGCAAAATGAATGCGTGTGTGTATATATATGTATATAATTGTACACACAATATATGTGTCTGCATTTATATACACGTGACAACGAAAGAAAGGTTCAGAAGTTCCTGTGCTTTTGCATCACTGGCTCAAGGGAATGGAACGGAAAGGTGTGGCAGTCTGGTAACTGGAACTTCCTGAAATAGTGACTGAACTTCCATATATAATTTTCTGACTTCCTTGAGGAAGAGTGACCACACAGGCTTTTACAGTCATTTATAACTGCACCCAAGCACTGAAGTTATCTTGAATTTAAGTGACTTCATCTTCAGCATGATAATTAGCAGGACTACATAAAGGCACAGAAAAGAACATTTTCTTTAAAAAAAATTGAGGCCACACTTACTTTCATTCCTACTGCAGTATATATTAGATTGTAATTACTTCATATTGTGTAATTACTGCATTGCATTACTATTAGAAGAGTAGAAAAATATTCCCAGTATGAAAAAACTATGAAACAGCAGATCATTGTGTAGCCTTCAAAACAACAGAAGCAACGATACACCACTTTTCCAAACCAGAGATGATGGAAGACTGGTTTGTAAAATGCCAAAATTATGCGATTTATATTTTTAAAATGAATAATTTCTGACATTTGCATTACATATGGGATTTTTCAAAACCAAGGACCTCTCACCCTTCTTAATCCTCATTTGAAGACAGGAAGTAGCATAGAAGTCAACTCACTTACCCCACAAATGGAAAAGCAAGTTTTAAATCCTTGTCCTGTCTCCTACATTCAAGTCAAGTGTCCTAACCACTCCAGAGTACTTCTCCTAGATGCACAGTTCTTCATTAAGGAAAATTCATTTTGGAAAATGCCTAACAAATTAATAATCTTCCTACAGGTGAAAAATGTTTTACCTACAAATTCATCTTTGGCACTATTCAGCAATACCCGAAGAGTTCAATAAAAGCTATTTTTATATCTCTACCCTCTGTTTCCCATTCTTAGTGAAGTTTTAGATGATATGTGGGCCTCAATTCTCTCACCTCAAAACAATTAGCATTGCCACATTCCAGAGAAAAGCTACAAACTAAAATAGGAAAAAAAAAAAAATCAGGGAAGCTGAGAAAAAGAAGAAAATCTAATATTACCTACACTTAGAGTCGAATTAAGGCAAAGAATTTATCTGAAGTCAACAATGATTCTACACTACACAGAAATGATACGCAGATTTATCAGTATCTTCAATGGAGAAATTAAAGGCAAGTACTTACTCGTCTATTTGACAGACACATGTTTCCACTTCTTTCAGTGCAGCCTGTAATTTGAACAGCAATTTTTGGTAGACATCTTGTGTTTCTAAATCTTCTTCTTTTAAGAGGTACCTCAGACCATGGCCCTCTTGCTGGCCAAGAGACTGCCCTGAAGGGGCAGCCATAGTAGTAATGGTATGTTGGACATAAATCATGGGATTCAGTTTACCTGGGAATAATCCGAAGAAGTTATACCATTATCTTTTTTTCAACATACTAATTGAAATTAGTAAAAACAAAATATCTAACAGACGTTGAAATATTTTCCTGCTGAAAACTTCATGTAATGATTTAATTTTGCTTTTTACTTTGCAGATCAGAAAAAATATTTTGCTATTTAAAGAAAAACTTATTGTGAAATTACAACTAGCCTTTACTATGCTTTAACATAAGCCTAAGTATGTAAAAGACTAAGCCTAAGCATGGATTTTGTAAAGGCTTGTCCTTAATTTTAATATTTGGGACATATACCTAAACCAGTTACCTTTTAAAACTCTATATCAGAAGAATGTTAGTTCTTTCAAGCTCAACTGACTTACCTTGATCACTGTTTTTGTTTTCCTTTTCATGGGAAGAATGTTTCCTGCTGTCTAACTGTACACCAAAAGCACTCCCAAGGGAAGTTGAGGTTTTAGGGTAAGACACTTCCATCACATTGATATGGCAGTTGGTTGGACAGAAATCACTGCTGTGAAGTGGTGAAATCTTTGACTTAGCTTGCTTGAAAGTAGGCCAAGCTCTGTTTTTTAATACTCTTGAAAACTGGAAGTGAGAAACAAAACAAAATTTTGATTAACAGCTTTTGATGTCTCAGCACTTGGCTGACAAAACTTGTGTACCTGACCAGAAAACAAAAGTTTAAAATACTCCAGGCATCCTTGACTTCTGATGCCTTGACTTCATAATTTTCATCTTTCTCTACAAGGGAAAGAAAAAATATTTTTCATTTTATATTGTTGAGGGGTTGAATTTTGAAATAAACAACATTTACAAAAGCAAGTAGCCTTGTAACAACGAGATAGGATTTACTTTCTTTGTAACATAATGAAATATTGTCTTCCTGGGGAGAAAGTCTGAAAATACTCTATGATCCAGTTCTGCACTGCACAGGACATTTATAAACACCTGCTGAAATAGATGTTTTCAATCCAATGTCTTGCAAAAATTTCTGATTTTTTTTTCCTGAAGCTATAATAAAGACAGAATTGGAAGCTATGAATTATAAATTTCATTTTCAGGAAGGATGACGTCTCCCCTAATGGTTTTATTGGCTGGATTATGGGAGGCATTGCCAGCAGGTGGAGGAAGGTGACCCTGCCTCTCTGCTCTGCACTGGTGAGGCCACACCTGGAGTACTGTGTCCAGGTCTGGACTTCCCAGGACAAGAGACAGAGGCATACTGGAGACACTCCAGCAAAAGGCCAAAATGATGGTTATGAGGCTGGAGCATCTTTTCTATAAGGAAAGGCTGAGAGAGCTCAGACTGTTCAGTTTGGAGAAGAGAAGGCTTAGGAGGATCTTATCAATGTATTCAAATATCTGAAGGGAGGGTGCAAAGAGGACAGAGCCAGGATCTTCTCAGTGGTGCCAAGTGACAGAACAAGAGGCAAAGGCCACAAACCAAAACTGTTCGCTGTGAACATGAGGAGACACTTTTTTTCACCATGAGGGTGATAGAGCACTTGCACAGCTTGCCCAGAGAGGCTGTCAATTCTCCTTTCTTGGAGACAATCAAAACCAATCTGACATGGTCCTGGGCAGTCATCGCTAGGTGGCCCTGCTTAGGAAGGGGTACTGGACGAGGTGACCTCCAGAGGTCCCTTCCAACCTCAATGACCCTGTGTTTTTTCTGTGAAGCTGATAAACATTAGAACACAAAAATTGCAGTGACCATATTTTATCACCTCCATAGATCACCTCAGCAATGATGAACACCTCTGTTTTTACAGTCTAATTCTAATAAGAGTTAGTGTTTAGCTACACCTCCTTCGCTAATACACGAAATCTTGTGCACGCTCTTGAACAAGCTTAGAATTATTTGTCCTTTAAGATGAGATGATATCAATCCAAAATGGCTAAGACTGAACTGTACTAAATTTGGACACTTAGAAAGTGCACCCACTTCAGAATCATGAAAGTCATGAGATCAAGCTCTCCCATTGGAAAGGGGAACTGTCAGCCACAAGTAGGATTTTTGTCAAAATGTGCCCTTTCCAGTGCTGTTTGTTGTTAGGGAATATTTTTTTCCAGAAAAGATGTTATCTGTTCCAAGTGCCTGATATTTCGATCACAGTACCTCTCCAGTCAAAATATTGCACAGACCTACATCAGCTATGAAGCATAAATCACGCATAAGAATATTTTCAAAGTTAATTTGCAAAGTTCCTTCCCTAATAAATATCAGTACAAATTCAATCAGTCATGTTTTGACTAACACTTCAGCTGAGAAAAGGTATGTCCTTTCTGAGTAATAACAGGGTTTTGTGCAGGGATTCAGGTTTCTGATTACTTTGGTGTCAGATAACTTCAGCCTGATGAACATTTGACTGATAATTACATTTAAATCGTCATATCAGAACAAGATCTGGAGAGTTGCAAGAAATCCAATTATGGAATTGTTTGAAGGCTGAAGAATGTACAATACTTAAGAAGGGCATTAAGGACATTCAACGATGAAAATGTTCCTGCAAGCAGTACATATTTCACATCTCAATCTCCCACACATCCTGCTCCAGAGAGACCAAATGCCTGGCTACAACTTAATCAGGTCATAAGTCAGGCCCAAAATTCTTTTCGTATATGTGTTGAGAAACATCTGGGACTCATGGCACGGTACTCGAGGTCTATTATGAGCAAAATGTTCTGATAATAATAATAGTAGGAACTGCAGAAATCTACAGGGTTTCTATTTATAGAATTCAAACTTTCACAGTGAAACCAGGAGCAAAGCTGGGCTCAAGTGCTCCAAAAGACGCCTGTAACTATGGTTACCTTTAAATTGCCAAGAAAATTATGTATCTATGCCTGAAATTCATGGCATTACTAATTGTCATTAAAAGCTGTAACTGTGAAACCACTGATTTTTGAGCAGATGAGCTTGAAAGTGCAGTTTGTACCAGCAATATCTGCTTCTAGACAATATAAGGACTATGAAAACTTCCTCAAGGCTGTTTGTTTCATATCCAGCATAACACAATAAAATTTCACTTATTGACTTTTCCTCCTGTAAAGGGACTATACATCATGCTCAAGTTTTTTCACTACAGGAAACATACAAACCACCTCCATATTACTCAAAATATACTATTACTAATGTTAGACCCAATGAGGTTTTTTTAAAAAAAGATATTTTGATTTTTAATAAAAATTTGAAATTTGAATTAATGCAAAAACACTGAGGTTTTTAATTCAGGCAAACAACTGTGAAACTGGATATTTGGTAATGCAGTATCTGGATCCTTTTGATGTCTCCTTTTGTGACTCAATCCCTCTGTTTATTCCACTTCTTGTTAGAGACCACCCTGAAAAGTCCTTGGAAAGCTGCTTTCTGGCCTTCATCCCAGTGAAGCTACAGGTTTTCCTTATGGTTTTCCTTACAGTTTTCCATCCTTTTCCTTTGAAAAACAAGAAAACATTATCTGCTCCTTTCCATGCAACTTTCAGAACTGTGTCAAGCTTTTACATTGAACCTCTTTTTTCTTTTATTCTCTTTTTGTTTTCAATTTCTTGCACATTAACTCTGAGAACAAACCACTTAGAAAACGTCACAACTCAGATTCCCCAACCAAGACAAGAGAGGGCAGAGCCAACTCCATGTAGCAATTCTGGGCCTGCTTCAAACTAGTTCCAAGCTCCCAAGAATTAGGCTGTGTGCAAGAGGAACCAGAAGCCAGGATCAGAAAATAAGTTTACATTAACACATTGTCAAATGCTTAATTCATTTATGCATTGCTTAGCTAAAAAACTATAGAGAAATACACTGACAGCAACTAGAGGTTGTACTCCAGGTTATGTATTCATTCTCATTAATTTAGATCTCAAGTTTATGAAAATCAGCATCTTCTCCTTCTTCTCCACGTTGTAATGTTTTATTAACCCAAGTTAATCTAACAATTTTCAGAGATAGTACTATTAGTTGTCATGTTAGAAAGTCATACCAACTTGAAGGACATAAAAGATGAATAAAAGCACAACAATTTGGTATTCAAAACAAAGATGCATTAGAAGTAAAATCACGAGCCTGTTGTTATTGCTTCATTTTTGGTTAACATCTGCAAATTCACTAGAGTATTGGTTTGAGGCATTAAAAAGAATGCTGGATCTTTTGTTGGAAATATGCAGTTGATTGTATCTACAAATGAGCATGGAAACAAGCGAGCATACTATCTACCCGGTCTCTAAAAAAGGGATAATAAGGAGCATGATTTGAAAACAATTTCTTTCATTACTCAGCTTAGGCATTCATGCCTCAAAATAGCTAAACTTTCAGCCATATTTTTGTCATTGCAATAGACATTTTGAAGAGTTATTCAAACTGTACAACATGCCCCTGTTTCTTCTCTTAAAAGATAAATATTACCAAGCTTTAGACATGCTAGTCATACCTTTTTATAACTAGAGATTCTTCGGTTGATATGCTCCATTTTCTCACTGCAAATGACACTGAATTTACTTTGAAGCTCGGTGGGAATCACTTCATTTAAGGAATTGAGGCTGTTGCAATTCTGCACAAAATGTTCATCACTTTTTGCCAGTGCTTCAAGAATCTAAGATTATAAAAACAAAAGCAGTATATTATGAAATAATATGACTACGATATCCCCTTACTTAACCCCATACTTATCATACCCTATAATTAAAGCTGAAAAGCCTGATAATCAGTTGCCTTTTAACATTACAGGCAATGCTGCATAACAACAATTAATGAAACTTGGGAATCAGACAGGCTTCTTTAAATCTATCCCTTGCATAAGCTATATCCATAATAAGTACTTTTATTTGGCTTTTCATGACTTGTCCGATAATTGATTTACTACTAATTTACTACTAATATAACCACTATGGCTCTGAAATACTTAATCTGCTGTATTTACTTGAACAGTATATACTGTTCAGAGCTGATGAATTCATTGATTTCTTGTACCAAAAATTTTGTCTCACAATTTAAGTGAGACTTGCACACTGAAGAAGCACATGAGAAAACTGAGTGCTATCCTCTTGTCTGTTCTGCATATACAAACAGAGAAAAAGGAACAGAATAAGCTATACTGCCCAGCAAAGACTGAAATCTTTCTATAACGGAAATAGCAGTAGCAAATGATGGTGACTGAAGACTGAAAAAAGGTATGTTGAAGAGATGAGGGTAGTATACAGCCCTTTTTTTTTTTTGGAGTTACATTTCAGACACTGAAATTCACTGTATTATGGAACTGGGGAGATGTCTACAGCTGGTTGGGCTGAACTTTGGATGTGTTTGAAAAACATATCCAAACAAACTTTCTAACAACAGCACCCAAAATCCAGATTAAGGCACCGAAACAAGAAAAGGCTCACATTTTAGAGATACTCAAAGAAGTCTGAACAAACAACACATGCAGTATTAATCCATTAATACAGACTTAGGTCTGTAATACACTTCTTCTACAGTTCATTTGTACACCATTCATCATCACAGATGTGATGACCAATGAGTTTAGAAAAAAATGACAACATACAGAAATTTTTCAGTGCAAAATCTGAAGTTCTTTAACAATTTAAAGATTATAAATGGCTAAATCTGAGAATTTTTTTTCTCAGATCTCCAGCAGAATGAATTAAGGAAAGCCTTTAACTCTTCTGCCACAGTCTTCAAACAGTGTATTAAAACATCTCAGTCACTTGGGTCACACTTTTAAGCTTCCTTTATGTCAGGTTTAACTAATAATACAAATTTAAATAATTCAAGTGGGAGTTTTTGCAACAGCGTATTAAAAGAAGTGCATTCAAAACCAGTAACTGTTGTAGTGCAATTTTGAATACTTCCTCATATTTAGGATTAACTCAAAGATTTGCACAACATAGGAAAGCAGTCTGGGATTATTTCACTCCCTATTACATATGGTGCAGAACAGAGATGTTTAAAAATGCAACGTAACAATAAATACACAGCAAAGAGAGAAAGAAGCATTAGACACCACTGAACGCATAGTGAAGCTTAAGTTTAGAGTATTTAAAAATACACTTGCAGCTATATTTCACAAAACGCCAATACAATACTTCTTGTTTGTGGTAAGGGACCTGATCTTTCTGTAGTCATTTAGACCAGTATCACTTGATATAAACTTCATATTATTCCAGTATAGTCACATAACCTCTCCTTATTGTTTTTTAAATAATTCCTAAATATTTAATTAGCCACCTAAACACTAAGGCTGATGACACTGCATTACTTAAGGCCAGAATCAGTGTGCTGGAAAAACAACTTTACTACTCAAATACAACAATGGAAAAATATTTCCTAAGCAGTTAGGAAACAGTACCTTTAACATTTTATATGCAATTGTAATTACAGCCAAGAACAACTTCCAGGCCAATTACTTGAAGCATTGTCTAGACCAGCTTTAGCAAATCTCATGATGGTGCAAGAAGTTACTTCCCTGCTTGTCAACCTCACCTGCTCCAAAACAAATTAAAGGAAGAGAAATACATGCCCACACCTCAGTCATTTTAGTAACAGATCAGCACCTTAGTTTACACTTCTGATGGGAAGAGAAACAGAAAAAGGATTTTCAGATATCAATATGTTCCTCAAAAGTTTGGGCTTTCCTACTTTTATTAAGTGTACTTTGTTAACAGGCATATATGTATGAAAAGATAAAAACAAACTTAGTGAAAGAGCTGTATTATCTCATTATCTGTCAAACTGACCAGACAATACCAAATATAAATAAAATATTCCACATGCCATTCATAACAATCACACATTTTATCATTTGGAAATATTTAAAAAATAAAAATGCCAATGTAAACTCTAAAGCTGCAAACTGTATTTTTTTCTCCTCTGTGATTTTGCCAATGTGTGCACCTGTACATGAACAGTTTTGTTTTACTTTCAAGCACAGAAAAGACAGATGTTGTGCAACTCCTTTTACTGAAACAAAGTTTGGAAGTTGCACATGCAGTTCTGATGAAATGAAATAACTTGTGTAAACTACAGCCTACCTTCACCAAGTTTTGACATTTCAGTGGATCTTTGACTTTCAAGTTTTATTTGATAATTAAGAGAAACAGAAGGAGGGCAGGAGGAATTGAAGACTTGAAAGTTCTTTAATATTTTTTTTTCAGTTCAAAGGCTTAATTTATAACCACATCATAACTTAGTTTGCTTCCTGTGTGCACAATCATCCTCTAAAATGTCAGAGTATGGATAGGGTGGCCAGTTCTAAGATATTGACTGAAATGCATACAATCCTAAGAATAAACAAAAGACAGATGTTGCTCCATTGGTATTAAGCATGGTAAAAATTAATATATACAAAAACTGCTTCATACCTTTGCAGTCAAGCTGAAAAATCCCTTCGGTTCAATCATTTTTTCTAACACATGGCACTTTATTCCAGCTGTGCTGTCATACTCATAAACCACTCCATACTCCAGATGAACATTGTCAACAGTAAGACTCACATGGTCTTTCTTCCCATCAATTATTGCCATAGTGTTAAATTTGTCAATTACCTCTAGAATACAGAAAATAACACAAATCATTTGAGGAGGGTTGTCCATTAAACAAACTAAGAACGACATTGGCAAACATTCTAGAAACAGGTACGCTTTGATCATTCTGTTTAAAAACATTCATCAAAAACCTCAGCTATCAGCTGAATGATTTAAAAAGCAGATCATCAGTAGGTTTATGGATGCTAATACTAGATAGTTAAAAAGGCACAAACAGACAAGTCACAGTAGTCTCTCTTTAGGAACAGTTATTGAAGGGGACTAATTCAACCTCATTTATAATCCAGAGACAAAAAAAAGCAACAAAAAAAAGGGGGAAACTGAGAACTTCTGAAGAAACTAAAATAATATGACCATGAAAAGCGTCAACAGTCAGAAATGAAACCACAATATCAGCATTCACCCTGAGAACACAAATACAGTTCACATGTTAACTGCCTCTTTAATTACCATGATGCATATGAATGCAGCTTTATCAAAATGTTAATTGCCTGAAAATAAATCTGAAGGATAGCTGATTTGTCATTTCTCATGCAGCAGTGACTAATGCATCTAATCTAGCCTCAAATGATTTGCAGCAGTGAAAAATAAACCAGGTAATTCCTAGGATTATGCATCCTATGAATGAAAATTGAATTGATTTTCCCTTAATTATTCTCAGATGCTTTCTCTCGAAATAGAAAATACAATAATGGTCAGAGAACAGTATGTTGAATTTACATCTTTCAAATACTCATAGAACCAAATCTGCAAGTAAAACACATATTACAGTCTGCTTGCAATTTCCTCTCTGAAAACAAAATCTATATTTTCCTTGCTACCACACACCAGCATTCTGAGCAGCAACAAAATCAAAACCAAGCATCACATACCTTCCACTTTGCTGTCAAAGGCATCTCCTCCATCCTCTCCAGAAGGCTTCGTGTTTGTTTTCTGAAGATCTTCCTGTGCACTTTCAATACTGTTGTAAACCCACTGTATTGAATCTTGCTAAAAAAGAACAGCAAAAAGACAGCTAGAAAAAGCTTTGCAAGTGCAATTGATAGCAACTTATTTCACTGCTCTCAAACATGAAATAGCTACTTTAATTCCCTGATCAGCAGCTGTACTGTCTTCTGAGCTCCTACTTTTAAATAATGTTCTAAAATTTACAGAGAATTTTGGCTTTGTCTAAAACCATCTGAAGCATTTTGTCAACTTATTTCTTATTTCAGAGTATACTGTTATGAGACAGTATGAAATCTGTGAACAGCGTGACATCTATCAGTTTCATGGCTCTGCCAAAATGAAGACATTTTATATCAAACTGCACATTTAAAAATATTTGCAACAAGTGGAAAAAGTAAAGAACCACTTTTGACTTGCTAAATCTGCCATGCACCTATAAATGTGTTGGCAAATATTATGGAATAGCAACCAAAGATACAGTATGTCTAGTTAATCTGTCACTCACGAGTCACTGGTAAGAAGAATGTACACTCCAGCCTTCGTTACTTACATTTGCCTTTACTACAGTTATTTTACTAGATGTTCTTTATTTTTCCCCCAGATTAGCAAAAGCTCCCAAAAAGACAGAATCACAGGCCCCAAAAGTCCAGAATCTAAAGTGAGTGACACATGAGCACAAGAATGGTAGCTTGGTCAAACAGCCTACAAAGAAGCCCCACCTACACCTTCTATCTTGTTCTACCCCCACACCCATCACACCCTTGTGGCAGGGCCTTTTAAGTACAGCACCTCCAGACTACTCTTCTCTTCCCTTTGCACTTCAAAAAAAGGTTTGACCATCAGTCAATCACTCCCTCTCCAACAGCTACAGCAGAATACACGACACAATTCTGACTAATCTGAATTCATTGACTTTAAAAAGAAGTTTGAGGAAAGAAAGTTAAGCAAAAGTTCAAACTGAATGTTACGATTTTCATGCAAGTACATCCAGTTATGCTTTGTTACTATACAATATTCAGCTGCTATCTCTATCCTATTAACTGCAGGTGACTACATTTTTGTATTACTATTTTTATTTAATTATTATTATTACTATTTAAGGTATTATTTGTTAGGTTTCCTAGATTCATCTATGCCTTACTTTTCACTTGGTGGCACTGAACTACTTTAATAAGGAAGCTTAACTTTCAGAGCTCTCTTGGTTGTCAGAAGACACCTGTGCATAAGTTGCTAGACAGAAGCACTTCTGAAATGTACACTTCTTTTTGGGTACACCTGAAAGCTTGCTGCTCATTTAGGGAGTCTTGCAAGTTTCTTTGGCAGCCTTAAGACTGCCATGCCAATCTCTAAGATGAAATTTACATTAGGTCTAAGGGTTTCTTCATTATTTGAACTTAATTTGGCCTAATGTAAGGCCTAACTGCTTAAAACAGAAGTTCCTCTTTCAAAAGTTAACATGAGATATAATGCAATACCATTTGGAGCAATATTTTCCAAAAGCATTACAGAGGCTTCAACTAAGCATAAATCTGTCACATCATGATTAGTATCAGTGAAAAGAAATCCTAATTCCAAGAAGTAAAATCTGGTTTCAATTTCCTTTATCCAGACAAGACAGAAAGAATATAAACATCTTCCAAGATAATTTAACACTGTAAGGATCTGAAATAAAATGTCACACTCCAGGCAAGCAAGGAGAATCCTTACCCTGAGAAGTGGAATATACAGGAAACAGAAAAATATCCCCTTTCAATTATGCAATTGCCAACCACATGAGAGACTGCAATATTCATGTTAATTAAATGATTGGCTAACACACTGTACTTACAAAATAGCAGAAATCCATAGTCAACTTCCAAATAATTAAACCCCCACATTTCTGAATAGGAAATGAAATTTTAGTTATCTTGTCACCAGTGGGAATACTGCCATTTATTTCAGGCTAGACAGTTCTTCCATAGCATTTGATAGCACTACATCCTAAATGCATTTTTTTCTTGTCAGTCTGGGGGATTTTAGTTATTTGTGATTTGCTGAAATGATCAGCTACTTTTTAAGATTGAAATAAAATCTGTATAGAAAAGTAGTTATGCACTCCAACCTATTACACAAGTGGATAAAAAAAAAAAAAAAAAACAGAGTAATTTTGCATGTCAAGGCCATTTATCCTCTTTGGACATCACTGTTTTCCTACTAGTGCACAAAGCCCCCTCTCTTCAAAAGAACGTTTCTTCCTTTAAAGAGTAGGTAAGCTTGATCCTGATACGCTCTGTGGCAACTTCAATTCTGTATTTGAGTTTAAACACATAGAGCCAAACATTTTTATAAAGACGGTATTTGCATGACACAGTTCTAACTAACTCTTACTTACAATTCTCATCTTGTATCTATGCAGTAGGTGTAGGAGAAGATTTCACTCTTGATTTTAATTGGATTTTTCTTCTCCATTAATATGTACTGGAAGAGTTTCTGAAGTTAATTAATGATAGTGGTTCACAGTTCATTAAAAATTTGCAGGGACTTGGAAAATCTACATTATAGAATCCAGCTGGCTTGGAGGTTTTTTTCCCTTAAATTTGTGTTTTGGAAGCCTGAGATTTTCATCTAAACTAATGTGAAAAAGATAACAAAAATTGCATGCTTGTAATAAAAAAAGGTAATTGAATCCTTGAATGTATGTTTATTCCCAATACTGGAATGCAATGAGAACATAAAGACTTTTACAAATGGAATTTAAGCACTCTGCTCTCTATGTGTTGAAGTGTTGCAAAATTTTGGAAGATCAGCTTTTTGCATTGCATCCTCCAGTGAGCTGTGTAAATCCTTCTTCATCATGATGAGAAAATACCTCGTAATGCTTTCTGCACAGAACTGCAGAAACACTTCAAATAATCCTTGAAAAATACCATATGAAAGAAAGAAACTTAGATTTACTTCAGTGCAGAAATTAAAGAGGCCTTGAATGTCAGCAATGTATTGAGCAATCTTCAGCCTTTATAATTAACTAGTTTCTGTTCACTTTTATTCACCACTCCTTTCCACTCATCCCAGTCAAACGCAACAGATTATGTAGAACGAGACACACATCATACAATTCACTTTGCCTTCCAAAAAAATTCAGTTGAAAATGTGTAAGGGTTCAAAGTGAGATGTACCTGCATTGGCCGCCTGTACTTCCTGCACGCCGTGACATGAGCAATAACACTTGCATGAGTCTCTTTGCTGACATTAATTCCGTTCACTTTGATTATGCATTGGCCAGGGTGGAGACCTGCCACAGCCGCCACTGTTCCTGTTAAGAGAACCCATGTAGTTAAACAGACTTCTTTTCCTAAACATCTCCTTTAAAGATTACAGTCCAAAAGCCTCATATTTTAAGCAGAATCTGTTTGCTCTTGCATACTCCCCTTGATGACAGGGTGCTTCTACAGTCAGCTGGACTTCAAGAAAAAGAAGTTCCATAGCAGATGATTTCATAAAGAGACAAAATCATTTTCTAAACACTGTTTTATAACAAAAATGTCGATTAGAAATATTAAAATGTGTGGAGAATTTGTCTTTAAAGGATTTTAAAAGGATGAAAAGGCTTTAGCTTGAAACTCACTAATTACAACTTAGACCAATTTTATTCTGAATTATTTCATATGTTCCAAGCTTATGACCTTCTTGACTACTTCAGGTGTCTCTAAGTTACATAAAAACCAGAAGCTTTCTGACAATTCATAAAGAATTATCAGAGCACACTACAGTTTCTTGTTAAACATTAAGTGAAATATCAAAATTCAAAGACATTTCCAAGACTCTTGCTCTTATTTTAATCTTTTTCTCAACTCAGTTATCACAAAGTGCCTTGCAGTTTTAACCAAAATACTCAAAGATAAGCAAGTAGGAGACCTGAAATTTAATATCTGGGGGGGAGGGGTGAAGCTGGTCTGCAAAATAACACATTCTTCTTTGAGTAACATAAAATATATGGTTTGATGATTTATGTTCACAATGGAATAACTACCTTGGGAAAATCTTCTATCCATCAAATAGGTGCTACAAAAATAGCAGCTGTCTCCAAGTCTTTTCAGTATGACTCAAACCCCCTCCTGAAAAACAGCCTGCTGGACTATGACCTTAGTTACAGCTACCTGAATGCTCGCCTCCTTACATCTCTCTTGATACTGCCACAAACGTGCCATGGAAGCCGAAATCTATTGCCTAGAGACTGCAAGGCTGAGGTGCACAAGCGAGCTATAAAAGAAAAGGCTAGACTGAATTTGCAGGGCTGAAAAATAGAAAAGCTACATCATGACTTGTCAGCTGAGCATATTTGACAAGGAAATAACAAAGAATATACCCAGATTTCCTCCATTTCAGGTATTATCAGGTTAGATGAAAACTGTATTTTAAACGAACATCAAAGAAAATCTGTGGAAGTGACACTGTTACGAGCTATTACAATTTAAAAAAAGGGGGGGAGTGGAATATAAAATTAAACATTTAAATGGGCTTCATTAAATAGCTCTCCTCTCCAAAAAAAAAAATAAAAATCTCTCTTCAAAATACCCAAGGTCCCAATTCCGCTAAGTATTTAAGCATATGTTTAAAATCTTTCAGGTTTAGCAAACCACACAAGCAAGCACTTACACACTATTGAGGCTAATTGTAATAAAGTATGTGATTAACGAATAAGGATAGGTAGTTGAATTGAGATCCAGGTGCAGAAATAATTATCACATCAGTTCAACAGTCTGTAGTTTATTAGACTTTCTCTTGAAAATCTAATTTCAAGAGAAATAAAAAAAAAATCATTGAGCTCTGCTCAAATCTGGTGGCTTTGTAGATCAGTTCACTTTAAATTCCTCAGTTACAAAGGGACGAGTGAAAGGAAGGACACAGCTGCCCCACAGTAACTGAAAAAACAGTGTTAGCTGGCTCTACCATTAAAATCAAGCAATGGCAACAAAGAAATCTGGAACAACTTTTATCACCAGTGCACCAATCAACAATATACTGAGTTAGGCATGGTAAGCACTTGAAAATCACATCATAAAATGGACAAAACGGTATTTAGAGGAATCATTTGCAATTACTAATGCAAATTAGGTCATTAGCACCCTTGAGAAGATTTGTGGAAAGTGTATTTTCTGTAAAATGCTTTCAGAGCATTGTAGAACCACATGGCCACACAACAAATTAACTTAGGAAGTGAGTGATTCCCAACACCCATTTGCTGGAGAATGTGATTTTACATCCATCAGCTATTCCTCAGTCTGTAAAGAATGCACACCTTAACTTTACTACATCGATATAAATACATAACAAAACAAACAAACAAACAAAAAGACAGAAAATCTAACCAAAACTTACAAAGTATAAGAATACAAAATAATCTTATTTGGTTTTTTACTGTTTTTTACTTTGTGGGGGTGGAAATCTAAGCTGAATCACTGGACCTAACCTTGATTTAGCTCAACCAGGTCATTTAGATATTAAATGTACATTTACCACTACCATTAACAGCTCTTATGGCTTACCTCTCCCAACAGCATGGACAACTGATGGGCCAAATCCCCGGATTTGGAATCCAAGTCCATCTGCAGAATCAGGAATCTTCACTGTCCTATACAAGTAAAGATTCAATATGAATGTAGAAAAAAAGCAGCATTTTGTTTTTCAAGATCAAAGTGGACAACAATAAGTAGGTTACAAAGTGTAAGACTCCACACTTGCATTCATTTCACAGGTTCAGATTCAGCACCATTCATATTCCAGATCTCTTGCAGCAGTGACATCAGAAATAAGAGCAAGCCGAGATACCAAAACCAAAGGAATGCAATGCTCTTTTGCAGGGATATGCAATATGCCAAGTATGACTGAAGCACCACCACAGCTTTAAAATTCCTCCCGAAGAGACTACATTTTGGATAAATTGCCACAGCACAGCAACACTGAAAGCCCTAGGAAGGCAAGCATTCTCTCAGCCAAGAGGACAGAGCCTGAGGACAACAGATCATGGCATGTTCTGTCAGATGAGCTGCTGAAGACTTTGGAGACTAGATCCGTATTACAGTTTGTTAACATCTAACTGTCTATTTGGTGAGTTTTACTGAAAAACTATTTTGTTGCAGTTTTTTGAGCAGCTATGCAAAGCAGGGAGTTTCGTAGAGCAAGAAACACCTACTACTGTTGATATAACTTGCAAGCAAATTGTGTAACAAACTTGCCTGGTCTAAGTTCAATTGTAATAAATCTACCAAGAAGCACAACTAACAAAAACACAGTTCTGAGAATCAAAATTCACATCTAGTCCTTAAAATGAAACTCTGATCTTACCCAAAGTAAGCTACCATATCCACATGATATCTGCCCAGGTTCCAGGGAAAGCAATGCAGCTGCATTAGTCCTTACCAGAGCTAGTTAGGTCATGCATAACACTGCACTGATTTAAGTCTGCAGCCTTTACTTCCAGAGCCAGGTCCATTACTATTTCAGGGGTCTTTTTTTCCTGAGGTTCATTTGCTTTTGCAAAAGCAGACAAATTCAACCTGATGCTGAAAAGTGATTTTTAAAGTACATTTGGACTGTCATGAATTTGATCAATAGGTAGTTTTGAACAATGTCATTGCATCCTTTCCTGTACTTCCATTTTTTTTTTCTAGTATACATTACGTTTAGCATTTGGAGAAGATTATCAGCAGACTTAAGATTCAAAACCCACTAAAGCTATATTTTTTTTTTAATATTAGAATATTCTTGATATTAATGAATTTCCATTTGAAATGTTTTCATAAGTATAGCATCATTTAGTATACTCATGTATTAACTGAATTTGATATAATCTACATGGTTTCATTCTGAAAATGCTTTGTGAACATACTAATGTGCTATGAAAGACCATCACTGGCAGTTCAGGCTAATTAGGAGAGCATTGTCTCTTCTGCCAACACTGTTGTGCTCCCAGCATGTCCTGACAAAGAACAGCCAGCAAACAAATTCTTCAACTCCTCTGAACTACTCATTCAGAGTAGTTTTCAGGGAAGTTTGAAATTCACGCGCGTTTTCACCGGAAATTTCTGTAAGAACTATGATCTGCGTTAAAGAAAGGCCAAGATATGCCTTTTATGCTTGATAAAACATCATCTATTGGTTTGGGGGATTGTTTTGTTGTGGGTTTTTGTTTGTTTGGGGGTTTGTTTTCTTTTGGCATACAATTCCAAATTATCACCTTTATGCCATATTTATTTATTTGCTCTTTTCCCCTTTCTGGGTGCCATTGTATTTCTCAGACGCCTTTGCTTATAATTAGGAGAAGTAGAGCTCCATTCTACTGCTGAACCAGAACCATTTCCAAGGCACTCTCTGTCCTACCCAGTAACAGAAGATGCTTCCTCCTTACCCTACTCTTCACCACTATGTCTTCTCTTTCTTCAGTATGTATAAACTAGTAACGACTGCATTAACTTAATTAACAGACCGATGCTCATTTATATACTGACTGAAACAGCCATTAGATCTTATTTTGTATTTATGTAATAAAAATTGCATTCAGGTAGGAACAGTCAAAACTGTGCACAGAAATGCTTCTGTTACAGAAAGAGGGAGAGCTGTTTACTTGCTCCTGCTGTTTACACAAGGAGCACACACACTAAAGAGTCCCTTCAGGTCACAGAGTCCAAATTCTGCCAAAACAGCAACTAATTCCCAGACAGAGGGACTGGTTCAATAAACACGGTAAGAGATAAGTGATCAAAACGGTCCATTTTAAACTTCATTTACACTCATGGTTCCTACATGTACTGGAAGTGGCAGAGCAGATGGTGTAAAGCACTTGTGTTTCACTTTTGCTTAGTGACAAATGTAATACAACAAAATCAAAGCAGATCAAATCGCTCAACTTTATGAAGTCAGATTAGATACAGCATTTAAAATAACTTTACAGCAGTGCTGTCTAAAGTTCCATTGGTCTTTTAAAATTCACTTTGACTGCACTTCATTAAAATTCCACCAATGGAATGACAACTTACTCCCGTGGTTTAGTGCTCACAAGAACCCGCAGGGGCTTTCTGCTGTTTAAACATGCTTTCAGGAAGCAATCCACTTCACTGAAGGGTCTCAGAAAAACCAGGTCACCATTAATGGCAAAGATTTTTTTCCCAACTTCCAAGCCTGCCATCTAGAAAAAAATAACAGTTGAGTGTATATTTGCCTATTATAAACCACTAACATTATGTTTACTTCTGCTGGCATGCAACCCCAATGACATGCACATTTCCTTTACATTCTTTATGCCTGCCTCGCATACCATGCACAAAAGACTTAACACCACAAAATGCTTCTAGAACTTGTTAAATTGACATGAAGGGTACAGTGCCCATTCATTCTGAAAAGACCTAACTACAAGACCTAGTCTTAATCAAGATTTTATGAGAGTATTCTGATATCAGATAATATTTGTAATAATTAACACAACAGCTTTCCTTGAGCCAGTTTATTTCTTTTATGACAATACCCAATTTGTCCACCCATCATTCTCCAAGGGCACTAAAGCTTCTTTACATAAGGAAAGACCTGATTAATATTTTTGTAATGTGAATAATTTATTAAGGTCCAAAACAAAACAATATCCTTAACTATTTCATAGCCTTTGAGCCAAAGGTATGGCATGCCAATGTTTTTAAACTCTGGTCTAACAAGAAAGGAACCATAACCAGTTTGATAGCAGTAGACCGAGCGGCTTAGGGCACAGTCTAAGTCTTAGCACCATCTGAGATCATGGCAGAACCTGACTGCTAGAAATAACCCTGGATATACCTCTGCAGCTCTATTACATTATTGATTTGCTGTATCTATTTTTATCATAAATTTCTATTCCACCATGAGATTTAGAAAGGCTTCAAATATAGGGCTACATTTTTTCTCTCATGGAAAAAACTTATTCTTTATCTTTACACATATAGAGACTTCCATACAGTCCAGCAGAGTATAAATTCACTCAGAGAGCATCTAAAGCAATAGTAACAAACAGAAAGGCTGTAATTTATTCATTCAGATTCTTAAATCCAAGACTTTATCTGAAGTTTTATACATCCTTTATTATGAAATATAACAATTACAACTCACAGAATAGCTGAGTACTCATTTCATATTTTAGTAAAAATGTGTATTCCACTCATGATTAATGTCATCACTGGAATATTACAAAATGTATAAAAAGAAACTTTCGTATCACTACTCAATATGACAATTTACCTGAGCAGAACATAAGCATTGATAATGGTCAGATCAGTATTTGATACACTCACCAAAAAACACAAGGAAAAAAAGAGAAAAATATTCACAATCACAGATTTCTGGGAAAGTCATCCTTGTTACATTCTACTACTACAGATTTTCCTAACGGACACAGAAAACATACACCTGTGATAAAATGGGGAAGATAATTTATAAAACTTGATACCTCAGCATTTGATCCTTTCTCCACCACCTTAATAATTGGCACCTTATTTTTATCTTCTAAACCAAAACCATAAGTGCCTTCATTAGATTTAATCTGAAAAATAAAATTGTTCAATATACTGCTCAGAAAGTCATTAAGAAGAGCTAAAGTCTATCCCCATTAAATAACAATACACAGTGCTGATTTACTGTCAGTACAATCAGTATTTTTACCCATCAAAGCACATAATCATTGGGTTTCACTCACCAGTAATGACTTGGCTATGACATTTTCCACTACTTTCAGATCATGTTTCATGAGTCTGTGCTTCATATTTGACCCTTCCATTTCTTCATCCGCATAAAAACGGAACAGCAGTGGTTCATCTTTAAATTCACTTTTCTCTAATACTGTGTGATACAAAACCACACATATGAATCCTTTTTTCCTTTTGAATATCATGTCTTTTATGAACCATAAACTACTGAACATTCATACACACATTTATAGCTAACAAAATATTTTGGTGTCTCAATCTAGCAAAATCTAATTTTTAGCATAAACAACAATGCTTATTTGGATCCTTTACAGATAGGTATCACACATGCTTGTTTTCAACTACATCATCTGGATTCCATCAAGCAAAGAAAGACACATCAGCCTGAACTGGTTTTACTGAAAATACCAAGCACAAGTTTTTTTTCCTAGAAAGGATTTAAAATAACAATTTTTTTTTAAGTTCTCCTACTTTCCGCTCACCACCAAGTTCTGGCACTCTCCAGGTGGTGATGCATGACAGGTTTGATATTAGAAATGGGTTTTGTGGGGATGTGGAAGCAACTAGAACAGTACAGGAATGCAGTTTGCATGTTTAAAATCAAAGGAAAAAGAATGAACAGTACCAGAGAGGAAGTTAATTCTCCCTTCTTCTCTAAACAATCTGATGAAAAACATAATTTCTTTCTCTTTTCATTTCAGTAAATGATTTAGTGCTTCAAACCTTTCACTGAAATCTTCCCTCTGATGGTATTAAACATGACCTTTTTCACCTCATTTTGGTACTGTACATATCTCTGCTCTTCTCTCTCTTCTTTGTTCGATGCTGTCCTTATGATTGTCTCATTTTTCTATAGTCTGCTTTCTCCTGTTGTCACCCTTTCACCTTTTTTAAAAGTCATACTCCTCCATACTTTATTCATTCCCCGCAAAATGTCTCCTTTCTTTCCTACATATTTCCTAATTTTTTATTGTCTCATCTGCACAAACATGTATTACCTGCGTCAGAAATTTCTTTCAAAATTGCTAATAAAATGGCTACTTCAGCGGATAAATTCCTCAGTACATGCTACAACACTGAATATAACTTGCAGAACATAAAATGCCTATCTTTTTTTCTTGAAGACTATTGTAGGTCTCTTCAGTGATATAATGAAACAACTTTCTATCCCTTCTGTAATATCTTTATTAGCCCCTGCCTTTCCTTCCGACTATGTAGATATCATTAAACAAAAGGTAAGCATAGCTTGTACAGACAGTATTTACTTACCATGGTGCATAAACCCATTATCACAAAGAGCAACACCAAGTATCATAGCTTCCTCCCTCGTCCGGCAATCCCCCTGTTAAACCATAGCATATTTTTATTTACATATTTTAATAAGGCAGCGACATGGATTCTATCCACAGCTGAGTAACCTCAAAGGGCTGGCAAAGGTTGTAGATGCCTACCCACACCACCATACATACATTTACAGAATGCACATAGAATGGTAGACTTATTGAAATATAGGCTAGTTTGGGTTGGAAGGGACCTCTATGTGGTATACCTCTTTATAGTCACAAATAAATATGTAAAAATTTTAGTAACACTGCATTCTCCATAAAAAATGAACATAATAGAGTCTAAAACTGTTGAGGTTTGGCTTTTATTTATAAAACTGGTGCATGTTTACTAAGTGAACAGAATACCCTGTTCTTGTTCCTAGCTTGCTTAAAATATAACAGAACTGATGACAGCAAATTGGTATTGACTTTTATCCATCTAGTTAGTAATTCAGAGTTTTTCAGAGCCTATCCACTTCATTTTAAGCCATGAACAATGTTACATGCTGAATCACAAAGCTAAGTCTTATTAAAACATTTAAAGTTCAACTACAAACAAAGAAGATAAGTACAAAAGGGATGAACAGCATGGCTGCTGACAGCTGATTTCTGTTACTTTACTAATTTAAGAGGATTACACTTACACATGCTGTTCTAATAACCTTTACACAAAGTGTTTATATGTTATCCTGCTTAATATATCCCTCCTTTTCAAATTTGAATATAAATGCAAAATGTACATAAATTCAAAAGCGTATACTTGCCTGTGCAATCAACCAGTCTATGAGTTTGTTAGCCATGACCACAGATTTGTAGGTTCTCAAGTGATAATCTTTATCCCTGTTGAAAATAAAGCAACTTAAAAAAAATGCAAAGAAAAGCTCAAAAGAGCCTAAGAGAAAAAAACTTTCTATTTTACAAACAAGTCAGTGCAAGCATGAATTCAGTGTTTTGTAATGGCTCAGAAGTTGCCTCCAGTGAAAAAGCAAGCCAAACCTTTCTGGGTACATAGAAAGGAGGAGGCTGACCATATCTACTTGGGCGATAATCACTGCAGTACAAAAGCAGTTGTTTTGTCACAGCTAGGATTCTCCAAATGAAATATGGGAGTGCCAGTAAAGGAGTATATTAATACACACAGTATGCATATAAACACATCCATCCGGACTTAGAAGGCTCTAAAAGTCTGCAAAAAAAAAGTCATATTGAATGAGCTTGCAGTAATTGAATGATTCAGTTATGGTTTTTGTCTTGATAGCCCTTCAGTCTTGTTTGATTACTCCCAAGAGATTAATCTAGAAAGGATGGATTAGATTCCTACATGCAAACACAGTATCTTTCAGATTATATACTACTTCTGAATGACTCTCTAGGAATCTCCCAATTGGACTCACCTAATTACTGGGGTAAACAGACTGTGAAGGCGACAGTACAGTCGTACACCCTGTTAAAGAGAAAGATGAGGCAAATTAACCACGTGTTCACACCACAGATAACCTAAGAGGAATGGGTACACTAAGGAAGTGATAGAAAAAAATGTCTGTTCAAATTTCTACATATTTTCATGAGCCAAAACGTAATATTTCCAGATAATAATATCGATGAATAAATTATGAGAAAGAAAACATTTCCAAACTAACGTAAGCTTCACTGAGACACATGCAAAAATGACTAACTTTAAGGTAGCATTAAAAAATTCTGAAGGTCTAGTACTTCAAAGGAAAAGTACACAAAACCTAAAAGATAAAGCAATGTTTCAATGCATTAAGGTTTTTCCCATCACTGACTGCTATCCTACACAGAAAGTAAGTAATTAAAGTAAAAAAAAAACCTGCATTTGATTATGTGCATCAATATTCTACTTACAAATAGAAATTATAACTAACCAATAAACTTTAAAAAAAAAGCCAAAAAACTCAAAAAATTGGAAGCATTTTCAATTAAAGGCAAAAAAATACGACACTTGGAGGAGTTTAAGAAACTTCCATCAGAAAATGTTACTTTTTGAAAAAATCATATTAGTATTCCTTAGCAGACTATCACAAAACAACTGCTTATAACATGCAAGAAGATCCATGTATAATAATTAGAAGTTGTGTCAAATTAGATTCCAGCCTACTTTGCTGTGAGTGGTAGTTCAGTATTGAAGGTTTTTCTACTTACACCTTACATTAACAAATGCCAATAGAAAAGTGAATGACATTGCAATGTAATACTCAAATGCTGACATTTTCTACTGCCTCAAAATCATGAAAAGTTAATGAGTTTAAAGGCAACTTTGTTCAATCACTTTGTTATGCTCAGTAGTGTAGGTGGATAGCACTACCTATCTACGTTTAAACATCTACGTGACTGCAGATTTACGGCCTTGTTAAGGTACTAATAAAAGACACTCAGATTTGGCAGAAAATTAAAAATTATTTTCTCCTTATAACTTCACGCCTATTAAAATGGACTGAAAAAGACAACAGATTGAAACGCTAGCTTCAGAATTACCCAGAATCACAGGCAATACGTTCTGCACACGTAATCATTAAATAACAAAAAAAAAAAAAAATAAATAAAAAAAAATAACTAAAGCTCAACAAACTTTAATTTTGTATTTAAACTGTATAAGAAGCCAAAATCTTTCCTTACAAATGGAAAATTGAAATTAATTTATCCTAACATAATAGTCTATATTATTTTTTAAGCAGAACCTCAATTTCACATGTATTCTTCCCAATAACAGCAATTATTCTATTCTGTACCTTAGAGATCACATCCTGCATCTCATTTCTGGGGTAGTATGTTCCATCATCATATCGGAATCTATACAGCATGTGTTCGGGTTTGAATTGGTGCTTATCTGTAACTAAATTAAAAAAAAAAAAAAAGTCATGCAGTGTTAAGGGACCTCCTGAAGAAATGAACAAAAGAGAAGAGGGCCAGCATCATTTCCTCTAATAACAGCCCCATTACACAGCAATAGGTAGGTTTCAGATGGGAAGGGCAGGAAGCCCAATTAGATCATCAGCCTGAAGTTCCTTTAAGTCACTCATGACAATATTTTTCACAATGTTCAAGTAATCTAGAAGAAATCAAACGATTTCAAGTCACGGGGCAAAACAAAGAAAAGCATACAGGGAGGGAACAGCCTGTAAAATTAGGCATTCAAATCTGTTCTAGCTTTCAGCATTTTTTTCAAAGCTAATTGACCAAATAGCTAAAAAAAAACAACAATGCTTCTTTTGCAGCTATTCACACTATTGTTTCACATTATTCTCTGTTCTAATTCTTGCAAAGGTCAATCTCAGATGAATCAACAACGATATGAGCCCTCTACAACACATCTCCAGTCTTGCACTGAGGAGGAAAGGGAAAGGAAACATCTTCCTCTATACATAGTCAGCTGAAGGTCTTCAGTGCAAGAGACTTGCAAGTAATATGAAGGTGGTAACCCATTTCACCAAAGGCCGTTGAAAAAGGATCTTAATGTGGATTTCCAGAGTTCCACAGGATTCCAACAACCACCCCACAACTTCAAGTGTTTTATCAAAACAGACATATCATAGGATACAAAACTTCTCCTGCAAACAGCACTACAGCAAGTCTTTCTGAAAAACAGCTGATTTATTAGATGCCCAAGGACAGCACCAGGCACTAGCACCGTCCCAGGATTAACATCTTGTATTAATTACCATTTTGCCTGCAGATGTAAGCTTTGATTTTTAAACTGAATTTGCATGTCATTAACTGATAAAGGAAGCTACTGTAATGTCTTTACTAATCAGGGCAGATACCTGAAAGTGTTAGGTAATTCTTCTGTGCGTGCTTTCATATGCCAAGTGATGAAACTATCATCCCTCATTCTCTTCAAAAGATTTAGTTAGGCACCATAAACTTTGGATGGCAAGGTGCCTTCTGCCTGCATCATTTTTCATGCCCTTTCAAGATTTTCAGTACTTCCACACATCATTTGATATGTGGACATAAAACCTGGACTTCATATGTTAAGTGGCTTCACCAGTGTCATGTGCAAGAGCAAAATAACTTCCACACCTATATTTTATATATCTACTACCAGTGAGGCCCAGGACACTATTCCAGTTGCCTTGAACTGATGGCTCACGCTACAGTGATTATCCAAAATAATCCCTAAGCTCTTTTATGTATCATTGCTTCTCGATACATCAAATATAGGCTACAAAATGTTCATATACAATGCCTAGCACAACTATGTAAATGCAATTTAATATATTATAAACATTTAACTCAGAATGAAAAGATACCTTCTAGTTCTCTAATCAAAAATAATTTCCTACTATTGGAGAAAAAAATAAATTACACTAGATCAGCATATATTAAGAGTTTTTAAAAGCATCAACTACAGAAAAAACACCAACAGGACAGTATTGCTTAAGGCCAAATTGTTCCTCACTGTTACAGAGATGTAGCACAGGGAGTGATCCAAGACTACAAAGCACCTTTGCATCATTGCATGCCCGTGAGAAACAGAGTAGGCTCTGCCCTCTAAGGAACACGAGCGCTGCTCTGTCTTTGCAGCCTCCACTTGCACACAGTGCACCAGAAACTAAGTGACAAGGGCCATGGAGCTGACACATCCTGAACTCTGGAAAGTAAGGAAACCAGACAAGGATGTTTCCAACTACAGTATTGTGTAAAATAACACATGTATCCAGGGAACACTGTGAGAGAAGCTGTAAATCACTATTTGCTTTTTTGAAGGGGGGTCTATTCTATCATCTAAACGTGATTTGGCTTGTTCTACTCAAAAGGAAGGACAGGTGATCTACCAGCTACTGTACTAACATGGAAACCTTAAAAAATTATGAAAACGTTTAGCTTTCATAGCTTTCCTTTTAACTATAATCAGCTATACACCTGCAAGACCATAGTTTCAAACACCTCAAGTTGATAAAATGTTGCCACCCCAAGCTCTTTTGTAACTCACTTCCAACAATGTACCTGTATTTTCTGTTGAGATATTTATATGGCACACATTAAGAAAAGGGAACTGATCCAGGTTTAAACTGGTCATTACTTTTTTTTTTGCCAGGATAATTTTGACTCAGATCAGCAGATCATTTCAGGAAACTGCACAGCCATATAAATATCTATTGATTTTAAAACCATCTGATATTCAGATTAGTTTTGTAACTACAAACCTCATTACTGTGTTGAGATAAAGCTTCCATCTGTAAGCAGCAGCAGCAACTGACTGGACAAAGTATCTCAGCCCATTGGCTGATGTAAGTAATTTTATGCATTCCAGAATGCCACCAGGTGAATTTAAAACATCAACATACAAACAGATTCTTCCCTTTTGCAAAACTGGAGAAAAAAACCAACCCAAACAAACAAGGGAAAACCATAACTGCTTTACTTGCAAGAGTTCACACAGCAGGAAGTAAAATGATGCACATCACAACATGGATCTGGCATTGCTAAAATGAAGCCCAACACAGCGAAAATAATGTCCGGCACAGTAAATATGCAAAGTCTAACAAAGCCCTCTACAACATTTGCAATGTGAATAACAGCCAAACTTTCTTTCTCCCTTGCTCCCTCTGTGAAAACAGATGGTTCATTCAACTTTATTTTAAGAATTCTATTTTCACTGAAGCACAGCTGGATTCACTATTCAAAGTAGCATGTCTGGCTCACATTTCTATGCTCTAATGTAATTACCCTTTTATCTCATGAAATTACACAATATTGATTTAACTCTGTATTGAGAAAATCTATGAATGTATTTGGGATATAAATTTCAAGATCAGGATAAGAATCTTTAGCACCAGAATCATTCCATTGAACACAATTCTCTGTGTGTAGTAAATGTAATAGCAGCTGACTTTTGAATACTGGTGGAGGAAAATCATGTAGATTGACATTAAAGATGACATGCCTACTGATGAAAAACCTCAATGTTTTTCCTCCTACTGTGCATATGTTTAAAATGCACACAACTAAGTGGCACTCTTTTACTCCCACTTTCTTTCCAGACAAGGACACTGAAAACATTACAGCAAAGAACTTATAAAGTATTAAGTATGTATTAAATTCATTGCTTGCTGAAGTGTCTAAATATTAAAATGTATATAAACAATTACTCCTTCTAGATTTGGATCCGCCTTGGACCTATGTTGGAACAGTAGTTCCAACTTCACAGCTGTTTCACTGTTGTTTTTTTAAGTGACTGTTCCTATTGTGAGCCAAACATGCCTTCAAAACCACAAGTTTCTCCACTTTGCTTACATGGCCTTGTTAGACTACACTTTGTAAAAGAGACTGAGATGAGAACCTGCTCTGGAAACAAAGAAGTGTTACCAATGCAAATTGCCTCCAGAAATTGCACCTTATTGGCTCAAAACCTGAACCATTTCAGTGATACTTCTCTCCAGAATGAGCTAAACACAGATAGCTGACTGAAAGTTTCACCACGGAAATATCAATTCTAGTAACTGTACATCATAGTGACAATAAGGCAGTCAAGAGATTAAGCTGTTGGATTCTAGGCTGGATTCCACCAGCTCCATTTGTAATACCTAACAGATGAGCAGGCACATTTACCAACAGTCAACTGTGACTCACTCTCTTCTACAATTCTTAGTTGAACACATACGCCTAAAAAGCCTTGCCTTAATAAAAGGTTTAAATCCTTATAAGCAGTCTACTGTTCTCTGTTTCCTAAGAAATTGTTTTGGCTTACAAGAGAGCAGTAATGTTTCCCTAGGTCCTGGTTTGAAATGTTGTGATCCTAACAACAGAGATGTAATCTGATTAAATCAATGGAGCCTCTCCCACTAAATCTGCTAGCCATGGACAATGGCCCCAGAAGGTCCCTGCAAGGATATAATGCAGGTTCAACAAGCTGTCTTGCATTAACAAGCCCATCTTTTTGTCAAACAAAATTAAGTCCACTCTAATTACAACAATTACCTTGGAAACAAGTAAGTTAAAATTAATTATATTTACCATGATGGATAATGCCATTCTCTAATAATGCTTGGCCAAGATTAACACCTTCTTCAGATTTGTGTATCTCTCCAATTTCCAACAACCAGGACACAAATTCACTGAAACAAAAATAGATGCAAAAACCAAACTTTAAAATATCATACCACAAGATCTACTACTAATACAGTGTCCTCTTGGTTACTAGTGTTTCTTACTAACCTAGTAAGTGACTCTTAACCATATTTATTTTCAGAACGTCATATTCCCTTTAAAAAAAACACGCCCTTCAATTTTTTTTTATTTCAACATGAATACATGTTGTTTCCCTTGAGATGTGTTTTCTTTTCTGCTCAGAAGTTTAACCTGCATGAAGCTATTCAATGTTTTCTGGGATTTCCCAGAAAGAAGACTTTCAATGTTTTCTGGGATTTCCTAAACTAGCATAGTCATATTTGACCAGACTGCCAAATATTATACCTGGCAATCCCAGACACAGTTTCTACACCGCTCCAGGACAGATATACCATGAAGGCAGGATATAATTGCAGTATGACAGAACAGCAGGCCTGTTATTTCCAAGGTGTGACACATTTAGACTGGACATTAGGAAGAATTTCTTCACCATGAGAGTGGTGTGACACTGGCACAGGTTGCCCAGGGAGGCTGTGGCTGTCCCATCCCCGGAGGTGTTTAAGGCCAGGTTGGATGGGGCCTTGGGCAGCCTGATCTAGTGGGATATCCCTGCCCATGGCAGGGGGTTTGAACTAGATGATCTTTAAGGTCCCTTCCAATCCAAACTATTCTATGACACTATGATACTATGATACGTTGACATCCTCAGCATATACACAAAGCACATAGTACTTGTGCAGGAAATGCCTGGCTTATATCCCAATAAACCTGATGCAGTATAGAGACATCAAATTTATAGCAGCTAAGATATTTGTATGCATGTTACAAATCAAAAGAACAGTGTAGTGAGATAATCGGACTTTTGTATTCAAGGGTTTTAACCCTGGTGACCCAGGGACCAGCAAAAGCGTAATTCAAAAGGGTCCACTTCAAAGATAGCATAGAGACGTAGATATTTGATGGTAGGTTTAAACGTTTCACATATGCTCCCCACCAATGAGCCTTTAGCCTAGAGAAAAGAAGGCTGAAGGGAGACCTTATCACTATCAAGAAGTGTCTCAAAGGGAGTTGTACAGAGGTGGGTGTTGGTCTGTTCTCCCAAGTGACAGACGATAGGACCAGAGGGAATGGCATCAGTTGCACCAGGATAGGTACAAGTTGGACGTTAGGAACAGTTTCTTCCCTGAAAGGGTTGTCAAGCTCTGGAAGAGGCTGCCCAGGGAGGTGGTTGAGTCACTGTCCCTGGAGATATTTAAAAGACAGGTAGATGAAATGCTTAGGGATATGATTTAGTAGTGGACAGGTATGGTTTGGCTTGATGATCTCAAAGATCTTTTCCAGCCTGGTGATTCTATGATAAGCATATTCCTCACCTGCTTCCAGCAGCTTCACTGAGGGAACATGATTCAACTGCACAACTCCATCATTTATCTTAATCTTGGTTTCAGTTTTCTTCAGCTATATGACCTCTGATAATACATGAAAATTTCCCAAGTTTCCTTTCCGCTTTTGAACCCAGTGGTATCTTCACTACAACACGTTTGTGTAAAACAGTCACTGTACTCTATGAAAATATTGTCCATACTCAACTGTCTTACAGTCAAATGAAATAAGTGATAAGCCCTCCACACCTGAAAATAATTTTTTTCTGATATATACATTTTTACGGTAACTATTACTTTCTCTTTTTCTTGCATTCAGTTGTCTTAACTCATAGGTATAATATGGCATTATAAAGCTCCTCCTATTAAGAGGGGTAAATTTTTAAACATGTAAATATTTAATAACTCTTTCTGTCCTCCTGCCTGAACATCAGGGACACAGTTTCAGAGACAGAGACATTTTTTTGTGGAATGAAGCAAATTTTAAAATCTACACTAGGTGTTTCAGAGACAAAACGCATTAAATAACTTGGGAAGATAACTTTCTTTAAAGAAACTATTTTATTTGATACATTTCATATTTGCAACATGTCTTTACAGCCTGTCTCTTTAATAAAACTACAGTGGAATACAAACATGCATCTATAAATTTCAGGCAGGCCAATTTACATCCAGGCTAAATTCTGAGAGGTAAATAGACCTGACAGACATTACAACTAAAGCGTGGTTTCTACAGAATCCCAAAGAATTTTTAAGATGTGTTTTTAGCTGGTTAAAATCCATATTACAAACTGCATATAATACCTTCCAAGAAAGCATTTGGGGAAAGTGGTTAATTTCCTCTTCCTGTCTTTGATGAGATTCCCTTGTTTGCACATCATTTTGTACAGTCTTTCTCCTTGCTCAGAGATCATCACCCAAGTGTCCTGTTCCATGCCCAATTTTAAACCTGCCAAAAATCATAAAAATTTTATGAAGTGATATCGCCATTAAATTCCAGTATCTTCTGTCAAAAAGAGAAGTAATACCAATATTTCACATCCAAAAAAAAGTAAAGGAACTGTTTTCCATTATTTTTTATTTTATAATTCATCCCTTTTCCACAAAAGCATATACACAACTCATTTCTTATTTGCTTCAGTATTTTTTCAGCAACAGAAAACTATCAAGGGGCTTATTTCAATATTTCTACTGGTTTATTTTTTCCTGTTTCTCTTCTTGAGAAAATCACTACACTTTCAATGCAACAGAGTATAAAAAAACAGGTTTTGTTGAACCATGCATCCTACTAACCACTCACAGAAGCTTGCGCTTCCAAGGAATATCACAGATCTTCGTATCCCATGTGCTTTCTTAATAAACAATTATTAATTCTGCACAAAATCACACATTTCTATGTGTGTACGTGCTTTCAGTTTTTGTTCAGATTTTTACATTTTTTAAACTATAACTTTACATATTCAATCTGAGTAATAGTTTGCCACTTCTTTAATTATGAAAATATCGACAGGAAAAAATATACTTCGGAGAAAAAGCTAACAATAGTACTAGATACAGATACTGTAGTGTCCCTCATTACCCAGTAAAATTGCCTATATATACACACACCAACAGGCTCTGTGTGTTATTAAGTAAACATACAATTACAGCATCTTAAAGTTCATAGTGAATGGGAAAGTGTTCTAGCTACATTTATATACATGATTTGAATTCTAAATTGATAACTGCTTGGTTCCCAAGTTCTCAGTTCTATGAGAATTAAGGAGGTGGGTTAGTAGAACAGCCATCTTGGACTTCCAGAGGGCAGACTTTAGACTGTTCAGAAGGCTGCTTGATAAAGCTCCACGGGAGACAACCCTTAAGGACTAACGAGCCCAAGAGGGATGCATGGTCTTTAAGAAAGAAATCCTTGTGACATAAGAGTGACAGTCTAGGAGGTTCCTAGACTGGTTCCTGGGGTTGTTTAGCCTGGAGAAGAGGAGGCTGAGGGGAGACCTTATTACTCTCTACAACTACCTAAAAGGAGGTTTGTGGAGAGGAGGGAGCTGGCCTCTTCTCCCAAGTGACAGGGGACAGGACAAGAGGGAATGGCCTGAAGCTCCGCCAGGGGAGGTTCAGGTTGGATATCAGAAAAAAATTCTTCACAGAAAGAGTCATTGGGTACTGGAACAGGCTGCCCAGGGAGGTGGTCGAGTCGCCTTCCCTGGAGGTGTTTAAGGAACAGGTGGATGAAGTGCTGAGGGACATGGTTTAGGGAGTGTTAGGAATGGTTGGACTCGATGATCCAGTGGGTCCTTTCCAACCTTGTGATTCTGTGATTCTGTGAAGAGCAGGCCACCCCCATGTACTGGAAAATGAGCTGGCAGGGAAGAAAACCAGCTTGGCTTTGCATGGATATCAGAAAAAAGAGGAAAGTATATCAGCTACGGAAGAAGGGGTACACACCTCAGGAGGACTACAGGGTTGAAGAGACATCACGCAGAGAGGAAATCAGAAGGACTAAAGCCCAACTAGAACTTAGATTGGCCAATTCTGTGAAAGTTAATAAAAAATCTTTCTACAAATACATCATCAACAACCGAAGGGCCAGGGACAACCTCTATCTTTTACTGGACTCAGTGGGAACATTAGTGACAAAAGATCAGGATAAGTTTGAGGTACTTAATGCCTTCTTTGCCTCAGTCATTAATAGTGAGATAAGATGTTCTCTGGGTACACAGCCTCCTGAGACAGAAGGCAAGGAGGCCAGAGCTCCAGTGATCCAGAAGGAAATGGTTAGAGACCTGCTTGGCCAATGAGACATTCAGAAGTCTATGGGGCCAGATGGGAACCACCCAAGGCTGTTGAGGGAGCTGCTGGAGGTGCTTGACAAAGCCCTTTACATCATCTACCAACAGTCCTGGCTGACTGAGGAAGTTCCACTTGACTGGAGGCTGGGAAGTGTTACACCCATTTACAAGAAGGGTCGGTGGGAGGATCTAGGAAACTACAAGCCAGTCAGTCTGACCTCAGTGCCGGGGAAGGTCAAGGAGCAGGTCATCCTGAGTGCTATCACACAGCACACACAAGACAACTGGGTGATTAGGCCCAGTCAGCATGGGTTTATGAGAGGCAGGTCCTGCCAAACTAACCTGATTGCTTTCTATGGCAAGGTGACCTGCTTAATGGATGAGGAAAAGGCTGTGGATATAGTGTACCCGGATGTTAGTAAAGGCTTTGACATCATTTCTCAAAGTATTCTGACTGAAAAACTTGCCTCCACTGGCCTGGATAGGCGCACCCTCTGCAGGACAAAAAACTGGCTGGATGGCTGGTCCCGAAGAGTGGTGGCAAACGGAGTTAAATCCAGTTGGAGACTGGTCACAGACAGTGTTCCCTAGGGCTCAGTGCTGTGTCCAGTTCTGTTCAATATCTTTATCAATGACCTGGATGAAAGGAGTTAGTGTACCCTTAATAAGTTTGCGGATGACACTAAGGTGGGCGGAAGTGTCAATCTGCTTGAGGGTAGGGAGGCTCTCCAAAGGAATCTGAACAGGCTGCATCAATGGGCTGAGGCCAATGGGATGAGGTTTAACACGGCCAAGTGCAGAGTCCTGCACTTGGGACACAACAACCCCAGGCAGCACTACAGGCTTGGGGAAATCCTGTATGACCAACCTAGTGGCTTTCTATGAAGGAGTAACCACAGCAGTGGATACAGGAAAACCAATGGATGTGATCTATCTGGACTTCTGTAAAGCCTTTGACATGATCCCCCACAACATCCTTCTCTCTAAATTGGAAAGATATGGATTTGATGGGTGGACGGTACGGTGGATAAGAAACTGGTTGGATGGTTGTATTCAGAGAGTAGTGGTCAATGGCTCAAAGCCCAGATGAAGATCCATGACAAGCGGTGTCCCTCAGGGGTCCATAGTGGGACCAGCGCTGTTTAACATCTTCATCAACGATATAGACAGTGAGATGGGGTGGACCCTCAGCAAGTTTGCAGATGACACCAAACTGACTGGTGCATTTGCTACACCAGAAGGATAGGAAGTCATCCAGAATGACCTGGACAGGCTGGAGATGTGGGCCTGTGTGAACCTCATGAGGTTCAATAAGGCCAAGTGCAAGGCCTGGGCAATGTGCGATTTCAATAGAGGATGGGGGATGATGTGACTGAGAGTAGCCCTGAAGAGAAGGACTTGGGGGTGCCAGTTGATGAGAAGCTTGACATGAGCCAGCAATGTGCGCTTGCAGCCCAGAAGGCCAACAATATCCTGGACTGCATCAAAAGAAGCATGGCCAGCAGGTTGAGGGAGGTGATTCTGCCCCTCTATTCCTGTCCTGTGAGACCTCATCTGGAGTACTGTGTCCAGTTCTGGAATCCTCAACAGAAGAAGGATATGGAACTGTTGGAATGGGTCCAGAGGAGGGTTACAAAGATGATCAGAGGGCTGGAGCACCTCCCATACAAGGACAGGCTGAGAGAGTTGGGCTTGTTCAGCCTGGAGAAGAGAAGGCTCAGAGGAGACCTTATAGTGACCTTCCAGTACATGAAGGGGCTACAGGAAAGCTGGGGAGGGACTGTTCAAAAAGGCTTGTAGTGATAGGACCAGGGGCAATGGGTATGAACTGGAGAGGGGCAGATTTAGACTAGACATAAGGAAGAATTTCTTCACCATGAGAGTGGTGAAGTACTGGCACAGGTTGCCCAGGGAAGTTGTGGCTGCCCCATCCCTGGAGGTGTTCAAGGCCAGGTTGGGTGGGCCCCTGGGCAGCCTGATCTAGTGGGATGTGTCCCTGCCCATGGCAGGGGTTTGAAACTACATGACTTTTAAGGTACCTTCCAACCCAAACTATTCTATGAATCTATAATTCTATAAGAATGGCTGGAAAGCTGTATGGCAGAGGAGGACCTTGAAGTGTTGTTTGACAGCTGACTGAACATGTCCCCAGCTGGCCAAGAAGGTCAATAACATCTTGGCTTGTATCAGAAACAGCACGGCCAGCAGGACCAGGGAAGTGATTCTGCCCCTGTACTCAGCACTGGTGAGACCGCATCTCGAATGCTGTGTTTTGGGCCCCTTGCTACAAGAAAGACATTGAGGTGCTGGAGTATGTCCAGAGAAGAGCAACAAAGCTGGTGAAGGGGCTGGAGAACAAGTCTTATGAGGAGCAGCTGAGGGAACTGAGGTTGTTTAGCCTAGTAACCAGGAGGTGGAGGTGAGACCTTATCACTGTCTACAATTACCCGAAAGGAGTAATTGTAGAGAGGTTGGTGTTGATCTCTACGCCCAAGTGATGGGTGACAAGATGAGAGGGAATGGCCTCAAACTGCACCAGGGGAGGTTCAGATTGGACATTAGGAAAAATTTCTTCACTGAAAGGGTTGTCAGGCACTGGCAGAGGCTGCCCAGGAGGGTGGTCGAGTCCCCTTCCCTGGAGGTATTTAAAAGACAAGTAGATGAAGTGCTTAGGGATATGATTTAGTAGTGGTCAGGTATGGTTGGACTTGATGATCTCAAATGTCTTTTCCAACCTAGGGATTCTATGATTTGGCAACTTAACTACAATTCAGCTTATGCACCCTGCTTTGCAAGAGGTGTTTATACAGATATTTTCATTAAAAAGTCACTGTGCTGGAGGATGTGGATAAATTTATAAGTTGACAGAGTAACAGAGATATTCAAGAAACATTTTTGAAGATTCCATGTTGCAAACTGAGTCTAAATGTGTACCAAAACCTGTTCTCTTTCTTTCATGCTTGTGTCCGTGCTGCCAAACCCACTGAGGACACCAGGAGCTGAAAATTTCCCCAAATCATAGGATGCTAAAATCTTAAGAAATGGCTCGACTTTGGGATGGCTACGTGAGACCTCACGCTTGGCCAGGTTTAACTCAAATTCACCTCTATTACCAGTTGCTCAATACTATAGTGTGAAATAGCCAGAGTCCATCGACATAAAATACTCCTACTTACTCTCCATTCCTTACCTAAAAGTATAAAGAATCCAAAAGTGTCAGGAAACTTAATAGTGAAGTGCAATTTGTTAATTTGTTAAAGGCCACTTCCAGACAAGGCCCTATACAGCTGACAAACCTAGTTTTTGTTGTATTTGACACCATTTGTACCACATTGTTTTTTCATTTATTTTTAAACTGTTGAGGTTTAGATCTCTAAGGCATCATTTTAGCTTTTCTGCTATTAATTCCAGATGTCACTATTAATCAGCCAGTGCTCAGATACTCTTAGTTGAAACTCTGGTCCTATCGCAGATGTTCTACAAATATCCAGTACTTAACTTTAGAAGACCAAAGAAAGTATTGTTAGTCCTCATTTACAATAGAGTCACAAAACAGCTACTGCAACAGGCATCAAAAAATCTACACAGACCAGAAAAAGACTTGCAGATCTAACCACAAGGTCATATTTTCTTTCAATACCAGACATAGTTACTGATTAGGACATTTTAGCTTGCAAATGAAATTAGCTCCAGAAGATGATATGTCATCTTTCTCTGGTTCTACTTTGTGCTGGGTTGACCTTCAATACATGAGGTTATTTGTGGTCACATTTGAGATCAGGATTGTATTTCATCCAAGTACTCTTCCACCTTAATTCAGTTACTCAAAATTATGGTTTGCCAATGATCATTTCTTACTTTATTGGCTAGGGAAGAATACATGAAAGATGGGGGTGTGGTTATATTCTGTATTGTTCCATTTTGGATCATTTGCATAAAGATCCAACACAGAAAACCTGCTCATTTCAGTGATTCAAACAGCCAGTCACAAAAGGGAATTAATGCACACAAATCCCACACAGCATTTATGATAGACCCTCATCTACCACAAACGACAATAGCACAGAGGCCTCAATAAAATTATGACAACTTATACTGGTTGAGGATATGCAGTAAAATCATAGATTAAATCATCTCCCCATTTCCAAAAGAGTATTCACAAGCAACATACATGATTCAAGCTATTATGAGTTTGATTTACTTTTTCCAAGCTGCTATTCATAAACCTTCATCTGAACCTGACACCACAAGTTTTCCTTAGCAGCTGGTTTTGCTTTATACCTCAACATAGAAAGTAAAGTATGGCTTTTTGAGAATGCAACACAAGGAAGTTTATTAACCTACCTTTTCTTCTCTCTCTCTCTTTCAAAATAGCTTCCAGCCATTCTTGCTTCTCTTCAGGGGTTTTTGCCATGCATACAAACCATTTGTTCTTCGCTGTGTTGTGGATCTTCCAGCCATTAATAACAGTGTGGCCACTGCTGTGATAGTCAGCTGGGAATAGATAAGATGGCTTAAAGAGTACCAAGTCTTAAAAAAGACACAATAGTTCTTACAATTATTAAGAACTTTCATCACTACACATAAAGCTCAGGAAATACAAAAGAATAAAAATGAATTTAAAGTTTTCTGTGCCACTTGTGAGCTAAGTTAAAACTTAAGAAGCTGCACTTTTAAATTCTAGTAAATAATGTCCTATTTAAAATGTAACAGGGAACTGCCTAGCATATGGAAGAAGGTAAAGACAACACTAAAATGGACAGGGTCCTTTTAAAAGAACAGATCACAGTACTTGCAGCACTTTGGTTTGTGTTAAACTGTAATAAATAATTACTTTAAAATGCACCATTGTGGTTTTGCCCCTTAAAATATCAAGAGATGCTCTGCTAATGGAATGACTTAGTATTAAATTTTGAAAAGGACTAAATATACAAGCAGAAAATAAAATTCCCTTTGACAAGTAAGCAAATCATATATATTTTATTTATCTGTATCATGAACAGCATGACCAGCAGGTCCAGGGAGGTTATTCTCCCCCTGTACTCGGCACTGGTGAGACTGCACCTTGAGTACTGTGTTCAGTTCTGGGACCCTCACTCCAAGAAGGATGTTGAGGCTCTTGAGCGTGTCCAGAGAAGAGCAACAAAGTTGGTGAAGGGGCTGGAAAACAAGTCTTACGAGGAGCGGCTGAGGGAACTGAGGTTGTTTAGCCTGGAGAAGAGGAGGCTGAGGGGAGAACTTATTACTCTCTACAACTACCTAAAAGGAGGTTTGTGGAGAGGGGGGAGCTGGCCTCTTCTCCCAAGTGACAGGGGACAGGGCAAGGGGAAATGGCCTCAAGCTCCACCAGGGGAGGTTCAGGCTGGACATCAGGAAAAAATTTTTCACAGAAAAGGTCACTGGGCGCTGGAACAGGCTGCCCAGGGAGGTGGTGGAATAACCATACCTAGAGGTATTTTAAAAGACGGGTGGATGAGATACTCCGGGGCGTCATTTAGTGGTTGATAGGAATGGTTGGACTCGGTGATCCTGGAGATCTTTTCCAACCTAGTGATTCTGCAATTCTATGATTCCATGATCTTTAATGGTTACCTGAATATCTACACTTACGTGTTAAAATAAACTGATATATAATACAAGATTTACTCTGATTTTTTTTTAAAGAAAAGCCTTAAGCAAATGTATAAGTTTTTAAACACCTGCCTAACAACCCTATGTTCAGTGTACATATTATAGACAACATGTAACAAATACTGATGTGCTTAGGCATCTTGAACTTTTGATTGTAAACATGTAAACCACTATGCTACAGAAACCAGAAAATTTGCTACTTAATACTCTTTCTTTACTTCTATTACATTTGATTTTAACATGCTAGTCCATAAATTTTCACTCAGAAATTAGCTAAACAGACCTACTCTCCAAAACTAACACCCTTGAATATCCTTCACTGGGATTACATGCATCTCCTGGGGGAAATTTCTGAGGCATAAATGCTTCATGATAACAAATACATTTTTTCACATAAAATACAGATTAAAACTAGCACTAGAAACTATTGTACAAAACATTAAGAAAATCAAAGGTCAACATTTTCTCACCACAAGCCTTCACTACGAGGCAAGAGTCCTAGGACCAGCCATAAACTACTGTAATAACTATAGAGCTTTTTATTCTGTAAATACTATTTTCATCATTCAGTCCTGTTTTGTATCATGAGACAGGATTTTCCAAAACTGAAACCCTTGCTGAAATGCTTGCTAAGATTTATCATAAATCTCAGCAGACATGCTAGTATCCTTTCAATAACTCTGCATTTTAATTAGATGGAAAGCAGCCAAGCTTTGTATACTGGGCTGGGAAATGTCAGGAACTACTAGAAAATCATGAGACTAACGGCTAATTTCTAAACCACCAAAACTTTCTAGTACTCAAAGTGCACAAGAAAGTGCAAGCAAGTATATAACAAGGAAAAAAAATGAAGTTATTTTTTCAGCATCATATTTATACCACTTACCTATTCATCATTTTTATTCACATAACCTATGCATAATACCCTTTGTCCCTTTAAAAACACTGTTTCATTCACGCACTGTCGGAAATTCAGAGTCAAAAGTCAGGGGAAAGAAAGAATACTCAGAGAGAAGCTCTCTGCTGACAGACTGCAGCCCTTTGGAGTTCAGAGGCAGGAGTACTACTGGAAGAAGGAAGGCTAAGGTCCCTTTGTATTATTTAAGCATATACTTATATGCTTAAATATTTTTAATAAATATTATTAAAAATATTTAAGCATATATAAGTATATGCTTAAATAAATATTGTATTATTTAAGCATATACTTATAAACCTGGCAGTAGGACACTAGCTGCACCTTTTTGTTTATTCATAAGTTAGAGGTTAACACACATGAAACTACAGACTGATATTTTTCCTATGGTCTTTGTTACTGTGTATCTATGATGACAACACTGGTGTTACATAGGGAAACATTATGATCTCTAATGTAGCAGCTAAAACCAGGGCCAAAAAACTACAAAATGATGGCTCAGACTCACAAATGGATCTAAATCCTCCTATTTCACTCCAGACAGATATTTTTTTGTCAACTTAGTAGTTTAATTCAGAAAAAATAGCTCACTCAGCCATCCGAATATCTCACTGTAGAGATGACATTTTAAACATGCAGCTTCCAGACGTGTAACTGGAGGGCCAAGAGCACTGGCAGTTTGTCCCGATTTATCTCATGCTACCACAAATTCACTGTATTCTACAAAAAGCCCAATCACCTAGACAGGTATGAACGCTGCCTAATGTATAGAGATGGCAACAAGTAAAGGTGGATGAAAACCAGTAGCTATCACCCAATTTTGCCATAGTAACTCACTCCTGTGATGCCCTGCTTGACTCCAACCTCTGCCTTTAACTGCAACACCCTTGTTTTCTCTTGTGCTCCCCGCGTTCCTCATGACTACAATCCTCCAAGGCTTCCGTTAGCAATTTGTTCTCCCAAATACACCCATGCCCACCATCATCTGAAGAGGATGATGAGTTCATCATCTGAAGAGGATGATGAGTTCATCCCATGTGAACTCATACATTTTTGGACTGGCTATTGGACAAAATCTGGTCAAAAGCTGCAGACGTGGTGGCCAGCCATCCAGAAGGTATGCATGTTCTGACTGGCTGGCTGTACAGGATATATGCACGCATATTAAGGCAATCACAACTGCCAGTCAGGCTAAACAAATGATTTGCAAAATCAACTTAGTGGTTACAGAAAGAAGAAGCGAGTGAGACTTCAAGTTCAGTAAAAACTAAATACAGAAAAGAAAAAAATGCCATCACAATAAATCCACCTTTCTAATACTTGCAAGTGGTTATGTAGCTACATTGTTTTAAGAACAGAAATAGTCTGCCCTGATAAGTAAGACGCATTTCACTTTGATCAGTGCAATCCAAACAAAAGGCAGAGTGTTTCATGATGCTGAAACAAAGAGAAATCTTACTCCAACTGTACTGCTCAGCCAAGGCCTAATTTCATGAAAGAAAAATTGCTTTTCAGAAAAAGCTTTGTTAATTTTTGTAGGCATGTCATTAACATGACAATAAACCACACTAGGAATCTGTTTTCCTATTTCTATGCTTCTACTTACAAAACAACAAAGACCACATTCCTACATCAATCAACACCAAGAGCAAACATTCTCAGTTACTCGGTTCCCTGGAACCCTTATACCAAATGAGCAAAGGATCCCAAAATCTGCAGTAAAGAAATGTAGAAGTATCATCTAGACTCCAAAGTCTTAAATGTCTATAAAGAAAACCATGAAGAGTACATGAGAAGAGAGACATGGATACGAAAATGTAAGTGTTTTACACTCAGATCTTCCACTCTAAATTAAAGAATTATAGAAAAGAACATGTAGTAGATGATTTGGGAAAATAAAACACAATACCAAAAAAGCACATGCAAAGACAACATGAATGAGGCTCAGACAACCAAATTTCTACATTTAGGAATGAGATAAGACAAAAAGAATGCAGCAGAATAGTACTGGGTTACAGTTCAAATGTGAATGACTACAGGGGCTGAGAAACAAGACATCTGGGTCCAACAAATGAGAACAGTACAGAAACCAAGACAGAGGAAGGTTAAAGAAGGGCATCACAATTTAAGTGAAAAAAAAGTATCAGTGTGAGGAGAAGGAATGCACTTTTTAGTACAAAGGAGAAAAACAGTTTGGGGTTTGGTTTCTTTTTTTTAAAGGGAAAGGGGTGGCAAGAAAAGGGCAAAAAGGTGCCACAGGGCAGGGAAATAACACAGGCATTTCCATATTTCAAAGAGAACCATAGAAAGGAGGGATGAAAGAACAATAATTACTAGAAAAAAATTATTTTAGGATATTGGACAAACTGAAACTGACAAGGAGGAAAATGCAAGGATATGGGAAAAAAAAACAAAGAATAATCTAGAAATCAAAACCACAAAACCATTAATGGATGTCTCAGAAGTGCGGAAAGAAGGACGGATTTTAGAAATGTTGCATATATAAAAGTGACAAGATTTGATATGGCTCAGCAGAGCAAGTGGGAAGGAAGCATGACAGCCTCCAGTACTGTGTGCAGGGCTATAGGAAATGGGGATGGTAGCAAAATTTCCTGTGGCTGGAGGAAATTAGAGTACTGGTGTCTGCAGTGGAGAGGAAGACTATTTGTGCTTAGTCAAATTATAACTGAAAGTTCACTGAGGAAGAAAACAAATGGGCAGGAAGGAAAATGGACAGTGTAAAAGAGATCAAGGTATGGATAGCTGGGACAGATCTGAGAAATACAGAATAGTCATGGAAGGAGGAAGGAAGAAATATTTGCTAAAGTCAACTCTAAAAATATGGCAATGTAAAGAATCAGAACCAGTGAAAGAGAAAAGTTACAGAATTCTTGGAATATTCATCAGGAAAAAGATAGTGGGTATAAGCCTCTGCAGTTACAGTAATGTCAAGAGTTATAAGTAAAGAGATGCCATCTTAGAAAGTGATATAATGGAAATAGGAAAACCTTCTCTTGCTTCTAAAGCCCATAAGAAAGATGAAGGAATATAATTTGAAAGGTATTTGAATAATACTGATATAAAAGACTGAAACACTCAACTCTCTTTTTTCCATTAGCAAAGCACCAATATAGATTTCATACAAATAAATTTAACAATTGGGCAGGAATACAGACCAGAAAAGGGAAATAGCAGGATACACAATATTGGACAAATTATATTCAAGTCAATGAGACTTGATAGATATTTCTAAACCACTGACTAAATCAGTGGGCCTGGTGAAGAACATAGCCTGAAACAGATGTCAAGTTCTTGTAAAAACTGCCTAGTAAGCAAAGAAAATGAATCAGGTGTGACATCACAGTGCTTTACCTTATCTTCAGCATTTTCCAGTAGTTCTATCAAGAGCTTAAATGGTTCATTAAAAACACTGTTTGCTTATGGAAGCAAGGCAAGAAGCATTGCAAGAGCTTTGGGAACCAAGACTTGAATTCTGAATGCTTAATAAATTGTGGGTATAGTAAAATAAACTTCAGTACAGAAAATAATATTATTAGGACCTACTCCCAGACATTAACACAGTGTAAGTTATAATGAGATAGGCACTAGTATTGCACAAAAGGATCTGGTGTAGTATTATGGAATACAGCCTAAAAACTTGAAAAATATGCTCTGCAAAAAGCCAAATAATCCTGGGATTAGTAACAAGACGTCCCACATGAAACAACACTAATTATTCTGTTTAACTTGGCACAAGCCAAGTTTCAGGTCTGGACACCTCGTAATACAAAAGATACAAAGAAACTGGGAAAAAAAACTCAAAATTCCAAAGGACACAGAAAGCAATAAAAACTTAGAAAAAACAACCCATGACAAAAAGTTGAAAGACTTAGAAAGAAGAGATGGAAGAGAGACAATAGTCCCCCAGTAAACTAGTTTTTTGCAATAGGAACAATAGTCAAACTGTTCTCCAAGTCTACCCAGTAGAACAAGAAAACTATTCTGAAAACAAAGAACTCAAGATTAGAGTAAAAAAACATTTTTTAAGAAACATTTAACTCCTGTGAAGGACTTCTATGAAACTTATTTAAACTGCACAATCCTTGTCATTAATGCTTAGTTTTAGAAAGAAATTACATTAAGAAATGCTTTGAATCAATAGCAGATGTGAGGCAAACCTAATGCTGTTTTAAACCCAGGAAAATTAATATGTAACTTAAAGAAATTTCCTCCAGACATACATAATTGCAATGTCACTGCAAGGATGGTTGGGGTATTTTTTTTATGGTTTTACACTAAAAAGCCCACAATGTTTCAATTTTTCTTTATCAATTGTAAGGAAATAATAACAGTTAAGCTCTAAGATTGAACTCAAGTTTCTAAAACACAGATTGACATCTGTAGGAATACTCTGGGTTTTCACTTTTCTAATATATGTCAGGAAAATTTCAAGCAATCATATGGATTACATCCCTAAAGGTATTAAAAAAAAAAAACACCAAAAAAAGCCCCAAACAATACAAAACACTTCCTTGTTTTCTTAAACACTTAGGTTATAATTTCAGCATTTACAGTGTTTGAGGTTTCATTCCAATAGATGTAACTTTTCCATTTGCTTTTACAAATGTATTACTTACCTAGGGATAGCCTTTTTTAAGAGTGCTAGAATGCTGTATAGATAAGTTAAATATATGATTTCAGTTGAGAAATAAATGTCACCTTACTTTATTACTCAGTTCGTGTCAGCATAAAATAGTCTCCTATAACCACCCAGCTAATAATGTATGAAAACAATTATGTGTTACAGAAGCATAGTTTTGCCATGAGCGGACAGCCCTTTTAAAGTGGCATCTTACCCTTTCTTTCTAAGTACAAGGAGCATCTTCCATTCTCAAAGAAATCAAGACGATGCAGTTGATTTCAGCACCTCAAAAGAATGCTCGGAAAACGAACAACACAAATATACTCACCTGTTCCATCATCTACATTCTCGACTTCCATCACTTCTGTGTTTATTCTGCCACGAAAAAGGTAACGGTGGCCATCTGTAGAAGCTTTGCTGTTCTTCAATCGCCTGATAAAAGAAAGAGCAGATGAGTATACAATCCACCACCTTTTTCCATGTTTCCGCACCACTATATGTACAAGTATTTAAAGACTACTGTAAGAATCAACACATTTATACATGTGCAATTCAACTATGGAAACCACTGCCAAATGGGAGACTGCTGGTGCTAACACAATGATGCCACCTCTGCTAAGAGTAAGCCGCATATTGCTGGCTAACGTGGGAGTTTATCAGGAAAGTCTCGCTCCATAAAAGCTCTGTTCCAACACTTTGGTACCTGTGTGCCATTGCTGCCATCAAAGACAAAATATTGCATCAGGATTGTAAAACAGTGCATGATCTTTCCTCCTAACTGATGTAGCCTCCTTACACTTGTCAAGAAATTCTACATAACGGCAGCAAGACTGAAAAAATGAAATAAGAATACCTTTGGATATAAATCTTCACCTACACACATCAGCCTCAAAAATAGGACTTATTCATGAAAGAACAAAGGCAACATTTTTCTTTCCTCACATAAGGGTTAATAAAGAATTATAAATAAGGCTGTCCAATAAGCCTTTTCATCCTGAAGCTGATAGTGCCAAGTGCTCCCAGACGCTGGTCTGCACAGCCACGTACCTTCACCCGGGTGCACCAAGCATACGTTTTGCTATTAATATTGCACTCAACAATCCTCTCACACAGCCTTCAAAAGCAGCTAGGCCAGGAGGCATCCTTGAACAGGCATGTGACCGCTGCCAAGCTAGAGCACTGATCACAACAAATGGATATTACAGGTGGAGAGAAAGACATCTTTCACCTGGATGGTACAGACAATTCAAGGTACTGGTAGAAGAGTGTTGGAAAGACAGAATGGAAGTTGGCTATGAAATCTGGAGCTACTTTTGAAAATCTTACAGCACTCACACTGATCTAATGGACATGGCTGTGGTGGTGACAGTAGAATCTGGATATACGAAGCAGAAGTTTCAGCAGCTGCAGACATTTTCCTCAACTGGACACTGAGGTCAGTCGTGGAGTTTCCTCTGACACCACCCACAAGTGTGCAGAGGCAGAGACAAAGATAACAGTATTCATCAGTGGTATTACAGAGAATGCTCAAGGTCTATCACGTGTCTAGGAATCTATTAAGGATGTATCCAGTAACATGTGTTCATTAGCTACCCAAAACCAGTTTCTGGATCAAAGAGAAAGCACTTTCAAGAGGGATGCCTGCACAGAAGAAAACACTCATTTCTCAGAAACATAAGAGAATTGAATGGTAACTGCAGAAGCTTGTTGCTGAAATAAGGAACTGCTCCTTGCAATGCAGCAAGCAGTAGCTTTCTGGCTGTTTTCCCTGATTAGAAATATAAGGCTTGCAACTCTTGAATCTTTAGAGACTTGTTTTAGAGCATAAGGTACAATACTAATTTGTTTGAAATGAAATTTCAGTCTGTTTACCCTTTCTAGAACAGAGTGAGGCCATCACATATAACCTGTTGTGGAAGATCTACAAAGCAGATTCTTTCTCCCTGCATTTCACCATATCGATTCTGCAGTCATATAAAATTTTTTCAGTGTTTGAATTAAATACATTTCTCTTTGGACAACAGGTCTCCTCTAAAAATGCTGAGTTCTATATTGCAATTAATGGCAGTAAACACTGGTGCTGTTCAAATATACTTACAAAACAACATACAGAGGATTAGCTCTACTGTGAGAAAAATAGATTGGTTTTGAAAGTATAAATTAATCCTTTACCTGTGCTTTTTTTTGCAGTAGACCAGGAGGTTATCAAAAAGAAAAAATATTCTCTCTTGGATATTTCCTGCTGAAATTTTCAGTAGTAGTCCACTTCTCAGCATTTCTGTGCACGTGTCTGTGATGTTGGACCCCTGAAATCAATTAGGAAGAGATTATTTTTTTATTCTGTGAGAACTGAAGGACTCCACAGCAATTAAGGAAAAGTTTCTCACACAAACTCATGATGTTTCTCTGGAAACACCAAGAATAAAACTCACGTTAATTTATTACGTTGTAATTAAATAATAATTTCTTTGTACTCATTTAGTATTGGTATGAACTGAGGGGATGAGTTTGTGGCTTTTTTGAATTGACAAAGTTTAATCACTAAAGTTTCCAAATTACATTACATCCATGTATAAGACCTCTTCTGAAAAATCAGGCCAACTTTATACAGTAACTGTTATCCTAAGTAACTTTACTATTGAGTTAGCAATGTCTATAAATGGGGCTTTACAAGACAACCTATGCCAAGATGGACTTGGAAGCCGAAGCAACCTGGAATTTGAACTTCATTAAGGGTATATATTTCTACACTAAATTAAGCTAAACACAAGATCAAAATAAAAAAAAAAACAGCAAGATTTAAAACTGAGGTAAAGCTAACAGTAGTGTGTACAACTCAGACTGCCTACTATGCTTCCTTTTAACATACTCTGAAGACATCAGAATTTTGCTAAGCCTTAAATGTTTGGGGTGAAACTTTCTATGCCTCATTTGTGCTTCAAGGCAGATCATTCTTTCATGCAAAAAGAAGGCAGGCATTTTCATGAAGGTTAATGAAAAAGAAGCAACTTTAACGAAGCATAATATTTTCCCCAAAATATTTCCATGAAAAATTCATGGCATTTCTATGCCTTCTAAAGAGAAATTTTCCTCTCAAAGGGGCCTGCCTTGAGTTTAGAGGTGAATTTTGCTGTTCCGAAAATCCATGCTCCTGTGGGACAGAGCTCCTATCCATGTGCTATATGAATCGAGCCACGCGATCCATTTGATTATTATGCATGCTGGCTGTGCTGAGCATACACTCATGGCTCAAGGAATTTCCTAACCTGAGGCAGTCAACAGTCAGCTTCAAAAACCTGCACAAGCCAGGACTTTCCTTTCATCTACACATGTTCTGAATGACTTACGCCTGCAATAGCCATAGTTGCTCCCTCTTCTTTATCCAACCACAGTGGCGCAAAGAAAAATGCATTCAATTAAAAGTCAAGAAGCAATCAGGGGTTCTGCTCTCATCTTACCCTTCATCCCTTGTACGTCACAGCACTGAATATTGAGCAATAGCTCATAAAGTGTTCTAAGGAGAACACAGTCTGTTTACAGAGATAGTAAGAGAGATTGCACAACCACCACACTGGAACACAATTCAGGTCTCTAAATAAAACCATTTCAGTATCAGTATTAACTAATCACTCCCGTTTCCATTTAGTAACAAATAACCCTAAAAATAATGTCAGCCACTAGACTGTACTTCCCTCCCAAAGACAGAATAAGCACCAGAAGCTGGCATACTAATTTTACAGTTTTACTTGACATCAAACACTGACATGCCTTAAAAGCACATGCAGTAATATAAGTTAAGCATAAATTAGGGCTGCAATTGATGTTTGCTCACTACAGCTACAGAAAAGCAGGTCATTTCTTTCCATTCTTTTTCATTGCTTTCATGTATTAAAAAGAGTAACCAATACCTTATGCCGCTTTTTAAATTTGCTGGAACAGTACTTAAAAATAATTTGCATTTTAAAAGACTGGATATTTTTTAAAGAGTTTTGGGTTATTTTTACAGAAAACTTCAGTTTTATAGGGAAGGCAAGAAAATTTCAGGTTAAGGCTTCAGAACTGTTTCAGCAGTTTTGGCTTTCTACAAAAGGATGTATTTTTTCATAGCAAGGATTTTATGAAAACATTTTCTCTCTTTTTACTGAAAAAATTCATTTTCACGGTAGAAAAATACAACCTTTTCCCAACAGTCTTAGCAAGATCTGCTACTGTGCCAGCATCATGTCCAAAACCACCATATTTTATACTTATTTTAAATGTATATATCAGGCTAGCTTAATTATCAGTATTTGCTTCCTTCGTGATTCAAGTTCAATGTTGCAATATGACAGTATTATCTGTATCCCATTACTACACTTTGTTATTGGTTTTCCTCTTTTTCCACTATAAGCTGCTAGATGATGAAAAAAACATTCTACAGACTTTTTTTTTCCCTTGGAGACCTCCCGTCCAAATACTGAACAGTGTTAACTTCACTTATCGGATACCTTTTGACAAGATCACAACCCATGCCGGTGTGGCCGCAGGTCAGTGAATTTTGTTACTGCTGTGTTATTTGCTGAAGTCCAAGGGAATAAGATAACAGGATCAGAAGTCACATCTGGCTGTCCTACATAACACTGCCAGAGCAGAAAAATCTCCCATCATCCCCTTGCCTATGTAACACAGTTAATGTCAGCCTGTTCCTAGAATTTGGGTAGGCATGGAGGTGAAAGGGAAAGAAAAGGAAGGGCATATTATGTGAAAGTACTGCTGTCTCTACACCTGGGGTGGGCACTCCTCTCCACCACATTCCTTAAGGATGAAAAACACGCCCAAAGAAGGATAAAGCAGAAAGCACACAAGCACTGCCATATCCACCGTGCAATCCAAAAGAGCACTGACAACATTTTCATGAAGGAGGTAGCTACACCTTGAATGTCCACATGGGATTACAGAAGCAATGCCAAGCTACAGTTGATATCCAGCCCAATAGAATAATTCATTTATCCAACTCCAAGCTGCTCCTCTGACAGGGGAAGGTTCAAGGCTGTAGTAACGGATGAGAGGTCATCCTTGTCCCACAAGCAGGTGAGGTTACCAACTGTACAACTAAAATTGAACTACACTGCCTATAAGCAATACTTTTAGAACAAATAGTACCAAAACTTTCCAACACAAATGTTTTCATTAAATATTTTAACTGAAACTACTAGGGAAATTTCAGGTTCATATTGCTCATATTTGAGAAGTAATTTGCTATTTCAAAGTTTATATGAATGCATAAACTTACACTCAGTGCTCACAAGGGAAGATCCTTAGTTACTTGACCTATATGAAAGATCAATACTACCATGACAGTGTTACAGTTCCTGTTTCTATACATTTAAAATAACTGCTATTAGAGCTGACAGGTTACTTTCAGTGAAACCAGTATTTTTGTACTACGTCAATTTATAAATGCCATATGTTGTAGAAACAAATTTGTTTTAATCTTCAAAAAAAACATACAAGGGATTCAGTTGGAAAAAAAAAAATGACCTGCAAAGCAGGCTTATACTGTGAATCTAGACCAACTTTTCCTTCATCTGTCCTCCGAGCCATTGAAGACTCCAAACGTCTAACTATAGAGTAGTTCTCTCCTGTGGGGAGCACCAGGGCCAAGGACTTAGTGTTATTTTCAGGATAGCTAGTGTGCAAATTAAAAGCCCATAAGATCTCAGAGCTTGCAGGCTATTTAGATAAAAACAGATTCTAACAATCCTGCGTTTCTAGTCCGTGATCTGTCATTTCACTAAGGCAATAGTTTAGATGAGAGGTCTAAAATGTGGGCTACCATGACCATATCACAAAATAAATACATTTAAAATGCACTGGAGGGAGAGAGATCATATGCAAGAAATTTAAAACAATATCCCCTCATCCTTAAGTCATTAAATGTTCCATCTTTAACATTAAGAAGTGATCTTTACAACTTTGAGATAAAAAACAGCATTTGTTGGATTTATTCATTACAAAAGCTACTTATCTACATATTCTGGGCAAATTTCATTCAAACGCAGAAGTCCAATCATACTGATTCAGGGAGCAGCACGTTAACAGTGACAGAGGTCAGAAATGACAAATATTAACTTACTCTTCAGTACATGCACATAGGAAACAAAATAAAACAGAGGAAAGAGCTAAAAATTCTAGAGTTTAGAACAGAAATCTCCACTGAAATACTGCTTGATGATATGGCGGAATAGGAAGGAACAGAATAACCCATGCTATTGTCACTAAGTTGGTCTGTGACTCTGACTGGGTTGTTCTGTTTCCAGCTTACAACAAATGCAACAATTCTATTTTTTCTTCTCTCACAGAAACAACCACACAAACTTTACTGACAGACTCCAGCTGCTGAGCCATTCTCCAGCTGAGACAGCCACCTACACAACTTCTGAGTTCAGGCTAATATATTCAACCACTTAGGAAATTAAGTGAAAAAGCCACTATACTCAAAATTTTCTTTCTTGAAACAGATGTTCCATTTTTCCATGAATCTGTATTTTTATCATAATAAACACAAGCCTCACTTTATGATACTTAAGTATAAGAATTCAAGCCATGCTTTGATCAGATTCTAAAAATAGCCTTTATTTTTTTCCCTTTCCTTCTAGTTAGGGCCAAGCAATGTGCTAAGCATTTCCTTCTGGAAGGAAATCTCCAACAAGTTTGCCTTTTTGTTTTTAGGCAACGCAGAAAACCAGATGTTTATTTAATTAAATCCATTCCCATACATTGCATTCAGAATTTTTTTTTTTGTAGTTGTTGTTGGGAATTATTCAAAATACTGTTAGCTCTTACACATGCTCTGAAATTCGCACCATTTCAAGGACTAACTATATATTATGTTTGATAAGGACGCGCATATTAAGATTAAGGCAATTCTGCCAAACTGGGCATCCTGCGGTTTCTGTATGATAACATCAAACTTGATCGGCTAAACTACAATAAGCACCGCAAATCTACTGAAAACATACTATTTTAAGACAATGGCACTATTTCAGAGTTCAAAAACAAGTGAAAACCTAAAATTAAACTGGGGGCAGGGACCAAGCTTAGAAGGAAATTACTGTGCAACAGTTCACAGAATACATTCTGCACACAGAGAGAGTAAGTCTGTTTTGCATGCCTCTGTCAATATCGTTACTCTACCCTATTACCCTTCCTTATTATCGTTACTTCTGTTTGTTAATGTGTTTTGAATAGCGAATATATTTACTACTGTACTTTTTACTAAGGACTCCAAAGAACCTTAATGCAGGAAAAAGGATCCCCTTTCAAGGCTTAGAAGTTTGTGAACAGTTAGTTCCTAACCAACTTAATTTGAGTTAATAACACCGCAATTTTATACTTCAGTGTGCTCATTAAGATGCATTTGAATACCTATACAACTTGGGCACTGAAAGCAAGTAGAAGAATTTTAATCACTCCAGTGCAGTAGAAGTGTGAATTGAAAAGTAGAAAATAATGGAAAGAAGAAAGTCGGTGATAGGCAATAAGGATTATTTGACAAATTTCCTGGCCATAAAGTATTAAACAATGTAAGCACTTAACTTGCTGTTGCTTCTATCATGAAGTTATTGTGCAAGCACACCTAATGCACTTCAATGCTCACATACACTAATCTTTCCAAGTTATTGCTGATGACAGCAAGTGCAAGCTAATTACAAAAACAAACTTATTTTCACCTAGTGTAAACAAGCAGCTCTTAAGACATTTGCTCCTTTTGGAAAATGTTAAGTCAACCAGACCTCTCTGAATTACTACATTTAGAAGTCTACTTTCTTTAAGTAGGCCTTTTTCAAAATTCTGCAAACAATATCATGGCACGAATACATGTTCTCTGTCATTTGTCTTTAATAGCTTTTTAAAAATTTATTTATGATTGGGGACTACAACTACAGGTAGAAAGTCTTGTCTGAATGCAGACCAGAAATTATATAGCTTTGTGAATTTTGTTAAAATTCCTTCTCTTAAGGAGCAGTGAATTGTTGCAGAATTTGTTACAGTGACAGTCCCATCCTAAAACACTACAGTGCCCTGAATACTGATATAGTAGTATTTCTCTGCTCTAAATGACAGAAATCGAAGAGCAGTTCCTGAAAATGCTGCTGTACAGGAAGAGGAAAAAATAACTCGGGTGATACATTTCAAATTCTGCAATGCACTGAAGAAATGAAGAATTTTGATTAAAGTAAAAATAGTTGCTTAATTCACATTTAGAATGAATTAACTCTGTCCATACTATTCAAGTATCAAAAATGGAAGGTTTGCGTAAGTCCACAGATCAGGAGATTTCATGTGGAGCAGACAGGAAATAATTTTGCAGTGTCATGGGCAGTAGTTAGGGGATTCTTTGTTCACTGTAATTTTTATGCTCCTTGCAGATAGTGGTTTGGTCTGCTGAACACTTCTAGAAGGCAGGGTAGACTGAAGCCACTGCTGCAGAAGCAGAGTACATCCTTAGGCACAGCAAGTTCAAGAAACAGCAGGTGTGGAAACAATAGGATATGTAGAGAGAGAACACAGCTGCAGAAAAAAAATATTTTTAAAGTTTCTGCTGTTTCATCTATTACTGCAAATATCTCCTTAAAAACTGACTATTCCAGTCAATATCCTAATTTTTACTTGCCAGACTTCTTGGGGAACTCTGCCAGATAAAGTTCAGGCAGGTCTTTCTCAAAGCTTTCCCTGATTCGGCACTCCTAACCTTTTTTCTCTGCACTGTACAAGACTATTTCCCACTGCACAGCTGAAAGATCAGGTGTCAGTCTACCAGACTAACCTGCAAAAAATACATTTTTCTCAGTACCTTTTCCAGCCAGCAAGCCTTCCTCAAAGCTTAAAGGGATAAAATCTCTTCCTCTAGTTCTTAAGCAGTTCTCAGGAAGAGAAGTAGTAGAAGCAAAGTATTCAGAACATCTTTCTGTATAAAATAATCATAGTTTTCAAAATAACATAAAAGGAAGATTTTCATGCTACAACTACTTGACCTAGCTATCTAAGGGAAAGGGTGTTTTCTCTGGTTACTATTGAAAACTCTTAACTCAGGAACACACCTATGACTTCTCCACAAAAATAAAGCATTAAAGCTCTTCCATTTGCAAACTATTCGAAACAAACTAAACAAAGACATACACACATCTTATTGAAGACATTTATATTAGTTTAGCTCAGCCAATAGTAAGGGAGTATCTACAAGCTGACAAAAACTAATAGACCAAATGCTTAATCAATATTAAGTAATCAATTTTTTTTCAACTAGACAAAATGTTGTTAGGCAGGCACTGACATCAGTAAAATCAGAGCATCTGTTAAATTAGGATTTACAGTTAAATCAGGAATTAATTAAATGGATGTGCACACATATATGTTGATGTAAATTATCAATATTCTAAGTCAAACAGAAAACATTTGCCCTCTTTCCTACAGTCCGCTATTTATACAGAGGTGCTCAGTAACGGTCAACACTTAATTTACAGAGTAGAGACAGTACCTCCCATCCTTCAACATGAGACTGCCATTCTTCCAAAAACTCTAATTTTTCCATTTGTCTCTTGGCTTCATTTATGTTGGAACAGACAGCTTTCATGGCCTGGAGGGCTTCCATTAGTGCTGCATAGTCACTGTGCTTCCTTGGAGTCCGCTTCAGTAACTCCTATTTAGATAGTTTAAAAAAAAAAAAAGGAGGAAAAAAAAAAAAAAGAAAAAGAAACCTGTCTTTGATCTGTAAATGTACATTACAGGAGGAAGAGGCTAGACTTTTTTTTTTTTTTTTTTACTAGGTGGAAAAATAACAAACCCTCCAGCATCCTATTAGGACACTAAAACTCTGAGAAATAAATTGCTAACAATACAAACAATTGCTATTTAGGAAAAATTTTGTATTTCAGCTACTTTCTCCCCAATGTTTCTTTATGTCAAAAATGTTGGGATATGGGGCTTTTTGTTTTTTATATTCCATGGAATGGAACTGTTCAACAGCAAGGATAACAATTCTATTTAAAAATGTTAATTTATTTATGTCAAAATTAACACCTGCCTTTCCTGCAACTCAGTAAAATCTATGTTTCTTTAGCTCCATAGTATTTTTTACTCTAGTGCAATGCACCAGAGCACTGAACAATATCTCAGGTGACTCACTGATTTCAGATGGTTACAATAACAGCACCCACATACTAAAAACCCAAACTGGAAGTGCCAGGATTCATCTCAGTACCCATCTTCAATCACCAGCTACTTATTTACAGCTAGATTGACAACAGACAGCCTTCAGTGCATATCATGATTGAGGTATGGATACTTTCCTTCAGTACCTCAACCCCGCTGTCAACACACTCTGTATTTAAATTTATTTAACATAAACATATTAATTTAATTGCCCTCTAGGGTAGTTCATTAGTCATTTTCCCTTGTCTTGTTTGTAGATCCTTCATTTAAAAAATAGAATATAAAAATAATTTTAAAACAGAACAAGGGAACTATAAAATCACAGATATCTGGGATGACTCAGACCTCATTGCAATTATTACATTCTTTATCTTGTTTTAAAAATCTTTATTTTAACATGTTTACTTTTAGAGGTTTATGTCAGTGCAATGAAATGCATATGCTTCTTAATCAGTAATGTTTCAGATCAAAACTCATACAAGCAGTGTGGAAAAACACTGCCCAATAATCATGTTTTAAGTAGCGTCTAGAGCAGAACCTGCTCCAGCTTTTCTCTCACAGTTTGAAACAATAAGCAATATTAAACTTTACTTTGTTAGGCATAAACTCTTTTAAAATATTTAATTTGCTGATGACTGCATTATTTTATTTCCTAACACGCAAAAAATTTCAGTAATTCATAGGTTCAACTATCTAATGCTTATTGGCACATTTAACATTTTTCATTAAGTTCTAAGTTGTAATAGTAAGGGAAGAAGAAATATATAAAAGTGCATAGAACCACCTACAGCATATTTCTGTTACTCTACAGGTTTTCTTATCAATCATTTTCATAAATAGTTTTCATTTACAGTTTGCTGATGGTAAATTAGAATCATCAAAGCAAGGACATGGTCAAACCCACCTGAAATCAGCCTCATTAAACTCCCTTAAATGGCTCACTTCCGTTCAGCAACGGAGAGGAAATCTTAACACTAGATGCAGAAGAGAGCTAATTATCTTGACCCAGCCAAACTCCTCAGTTCTTTCAATACTGATTTCAGAAGACTTGCCACTAGTTTTAATGAGAGTGAGTCTCGATCCAATATCTAATAAAGGGATTATTCACTGGGTACAGAGATTGTTCCTGCAGTTCCGAAATATGCTTAGCAACCAGCTTTACATAGAAGTATTAAGTCCTAGATAAAAATCTTGTCAGTACCTTCAAAAGAAGTGGATACTTGCATATTCTCTGTATTGGTGTTACTAGATATCCCTCCAATGGTACATCTGTGTTCTTGCGTCCTCCAAGGAGCATGCAATTCTAGAGTGCGAACAGTGTCAAAAAATCATTAAAAAAATCCTGAGAAAACCATCGAAATAGAGACAAGGGCATATGCGCACAGCAATACTGGCTAAGCTCTGTATAAATTATATAGATATCTGTTAAATATGTGATGAGGGAGGTCTGCAAGAGTGTTGGAAACAGGCTTGAAAATGTGCATAGGCAGACTTATCGACTACCACACAAGACAAGGAAGCTGCAACAGCATTACGCAGGCATGTCCCCTGGGCTCTCTCTTCAACCAGCTTCGTAAGTGGGGTCTTTCTTTAAAGTTTTTTAAAAAAAATACAGTAAGCAAAATGCTAAAAATACGGTTTCATGCTTCAATGAACAAAAATAACATTAACCCAGGGCAACCACTATAGGCACTGTTCCTTCCAAAAGGTGGGTTTGCAACAGTCTGCAGCACCAAAGATGGTTTGAAAATGTTTAATATGGCCATGTATTAACACACGCACATGCATGTTTTGTTTACATGCATCTGTATTTAAATGCAAGATGCAATGAATAAAATACCCTTAGTCATGGGCTAAATAATGTGAGTTTTGACATGACATACAACTATGGAAGCAGAGAATACATGAAATTTTCATGGTGGAAGCACTTATGAAAAAAAAAGTAGCTGAGAAAGAAAAGTGCTATTCGAGATAAAGTATGCAAAAGACATCAACATATTTGAAATTGCTGAAATTAAAGTGTGTATGTGAAGATCTAAACTAATGATGGAACTTATTTTATGGAGATATCAGAAGAAATTGTGATGCAATAGTATAAGATAATCTGCAGCTTCAAAGAGCAAGATGTCTAAACTGACAGCACTAAAGTAACTCACAACACACATACCCCATAACCAGTGCTGCAAACAGGATCTGTATACCCACCCTTAGTCTATGCTTTGTACTCATGGTTAACCAGCTCCTGTCTTATCTAAAGATCCTTTATCCTAAAGGATCTCACTTGACCTGACAACAAAAAAGCTTTACTGATAAAGACCAAGCAAGCTAATGGCAACATAGACTTACAGCTATATATAATGATTATTTTTATACTTAAAGAAGCAAAAGTCTAGTTTCATCTCCTTATTATTTATAATCACATCTCTAATGATCTGAACTGCTCTGTCTGTCTAAAAGTCTTCAATTGTACTTTCAAACTAGACAGACCTCCTGATGTCTAGGTTAGACTGCGGCCATGTATTCTACAGATGTCCTGAGTCTATGAGGAACTCAAAGCAGATATGGTAGCTCTGTGTACAGGCCCACAAGTAGATGACACTGACACATTATGAACTGTCATAACTGCACACTTTGCTTCCTTTCCCACAAAAGCTCTTTGCAATATTTCTCCAAATTATTTTGCTTTTTCTGTCTGTAGTCAGCATTCACCCCTCTTCTCGAGTCTGTCCGTGCTGCTCCTGATACAAGAACCACGTGTGTGAAGCTCCTCAGTTTGGGGCAAGGTGAAAGGTATTATATCAATCACTGAGGAAAAATAGGACAACTTTGAATGCGTTTTCAAGTATGAAAGTAATACTGCTGAATAAGAGACTCTCAGCAAAAAAAGACATGGCACTTCATGTGACCCAGTATTCCCCTACAACAAGGAAATTCCCTGTTCATTAACTTGGCTGTAAGTAAATGCGCCTATGGAGGGAATCAGATCCAGTTCCTTTCAAAAGTGTAATGAGCTGCAATAGGACAACTTCCATTAAGAACTCTGTCCATAACAGCAGTGAAAGCCTACTGCATGCTAGAAGTAATTAATAAAATTAAATAGAACTTGTGATACTACCAGCATTGGCATCATCTCTTTTTTTTCCCCCACATCTGTGATGCTTTGCTCATAGTGCCATTTGGTCTTCAGTCACAAAAAGCAAAAATCAGATCTGATCACTCTGGAATTGGATACACTATTCAAGGGCACCTTCTGAGATGTTTAAGTTCCAATATAGTAGGTCCCACATTTCAAAGCTGTCTTTGTTATCACAGAACACCATGCAGGTCAACACAATAACCTTTCCATAATGAATCCTTCCTTTAACAACTGATGTCAACTACTAGGAAACTTACTATTTACATGGAAACTAGTTTTGCTGTGGGAAAATCATGAGAACCATCATACTTAACATTTCAACGCTCCTTCTTATTTGTCTTGTAAAGTGAAAGACTAATTGTATAGCTGTTTCTTTTGATCTCATGTTAAATCAGCACCTAAGATCAAGATGCTATTCATAATAAAACACTTTTCTATCTGGCGCGGCTGTGGCAACAGTACCAGGAGGCATACCTAATCTTCAGAAGTTCTGAGTCCTTCAGCTTCTTTTCTATAATTTATTTCCATATACCTCCTCATATTGCAATGTATGCTTTTTAGAATACATATTGATTGTATTCTTTTTCCTTTCTACAGACATGGCTGGATTTAAACCCTTGTCACAGGTTCAAGGCACATTGCCTAATACTGTATTATGCATGGATCCAAGTGCAGCAGTGAAAATATGAAGTAAGCAACCCCCTCCTATGGAAACACCATCCCCAGCTTAAACTGCCTGCTAACCGCCTGCAGGTGTACTTAGAGTTGTTACATGGTGGAGGTGACAGTGCTAACAATTCACTGCCAGACAAAAAACATTGTTAGAACATCAGTTCAAAGTTTATTTACCAAAAGAAACGTCCGCACTGTTCTTATTTTGTTAAGGTCAAGCAGGACTTTCTGTGCCTTCTCATGGTTACTGCAGTATTCATCATAGATACGGAATTTCTCTTTCTGCAGAAACAAAGAAATACATTGTTCTTCACTTGCCATTTTGATTTTTTTTAATTAATAAAACATGGAATTAACACTTTTCAAAGCTGAATGGCAAATATAGTCCTCATTTTGGAAGGTCAGTTCTTCCTCCTACGTTTACTATTTCAAGTCCAGCCGCAAATTAGAATTATGAGCAGTCTAGAAGCATCATTTGGGAATTTTAATCATAGAATATCAGGTACCTGCAAAAGCATGTGCTAGACAAGATAGACCAGCACCCCTTTCAGCCAAGTCTTATAAGTTTTCAATGCTGAAGAACCACCACTTCCCTGGGGAGATTATTCCAGAGACCGATTGTTCTTGTTGTGAAAAATTTTCTTCTTGTCTCCAATCAGAATCGCCTCAATAGTAACTTGTACACATTACCCCTCATTTTTTCCATTTGACTCCTAGTAAAATCTTCTTTGTAGCCACCCTTTAAATACTGAGACATTGCGATAAGGAATCCCCTAAGCTCTCTTTTCTTAAAGCTGAACAAGCACAGTTCTCTCAGCCTCCCCTCATACATCAGGCTTAACAGTCCTTTGGTCATCTTTGTGGTCCTTCTCCACACCCTCTCAAGCCTGTTCACATCTTTTTTGCATAGCAAGGACCAAAACTTAACACAGTATTCCAGCTGTGTGGCCTGAGCAGAACTCAGTAGAGTGGGATACTGTCTTCTTTATCTCTGATGGTGATGTCCTTGTTGATGCAGCCCAGCATCCTATTGGCTTTCTTTGCTGCAGCAGCACACTATTCAGTCATACCCCAGGTCCCTTTCCAAAGAGCTGCTCACCAGCCAGGTAGAACCCAGCCTGTGCTGCACTCCTGGATTATGTTCTCCCAAGTGTAAGACCTTACATTTGCCTTTGCTGAATTTCATAAGATTTTGCTGAAAAATTTCAGAGTCTGGACTACCTCAAAAACACAGGATATAAAAAAAAAAAACAGGAAGAAACTGCATGTGTGGCTTATTTGCTGACATCATTACCTATTTTGTCCGCAAACACATTTTTGCAAATATGATCCATACTTCTGCAGAGTCAAAAACTGATGTTACTCAACTTCTGTAAAAATGTTTCCATGAACCATTAATAATCTTCTCCTCTCAGAACAAGTAAACAAAGAATTAGCAAACAAATGGGATTCTAACCAGAGAAAACAATGAAACCTAGACTTTTTGTTAGACTTACAACTGAAAGCAAACTAATTTTTCCTGATTCTGCAGAGCTCTGTAACACCGGCATCCTTGTTTTGCTCCAACAGGAAGAATAATACTCCTAAAAACAATTACTACAGGACATACCCACATCCTTGTAGAGGTACTGTAGATCTAAGAAGTAAAGTATCTTCACAGGCCAAAAGATATCCTTATGACTATATGCACTCATCATCATGACAGTAATTAATAAAGAAAATTAGTAAAAAACTTAAATAAGGGTGTAATAAATAATAGCATACATAATGAAGAAAGCAGGTTCCAACTTCATGCTGCGCATTAGGCTCTGGCTGTAAGCACTCCTCCACCAGGGACAGAAAGTTTTTGTGAACTGCAAGAATATCTTCAATATTTGAAAACAACATCTGCAAAAGAATAAAGCATACATAAATAAAACATTCAATACAAAACAGAAAAAATACGCAATTTTTCTAGACGAGACTAACCTTAACTGTCTCTTCTGTGACATTTTTATCCACTTTGGCTATAGCACATTGGATCATTCGGTGAAGGAAAGCCTGCATGAAAGAAGACAAATAAGGAAAGAGTTATTTCTGGAAGACTCGAACAACTTTTGGCATTTTATGCTTATAATTTGTTTCCCAGATTTCTTATGCTTTGGATATAGAGTCACATCAGAGTACTATTTGGAATCTAAGACAAGTATTTTATTTGTAAAGCATTTAGTAGTCTTGTTATCCTAGCACTATAAAAAAGTCCTATCTACGTAGAGTTAAAAAGAGTAAACAGTGAAATATTAATGAAGCTGAGAAACTGAACAACCTCTAAGTATGACACCCACTCTGCACTCATACTGGAATAAAGCAAGAGGAAAATGAGCAATTTTCAAAATCTCACTCTACCACTTTACAAACTGACTACAAGACAAGCCAAAATAAGCTGCTAATTTCTAAATTACAAGTTCTCAGGAGATATTATTATGAAATATAACTTGTACCATAGTAACCACAAGTAAGATTTCTGATGTGTAAACAATCAAACCTATTGTGAAGTAAATTGGCTTAAACAAGGGTCAGCTGCACCTGGTTTGGCCTAATGAAAATGTTCACTCTTCCTTCCCAAAGAACCTCTCCCTTGGGGATAAAATGAGGAGTTGCTAATACCCAAATGAAACACCCAAAGAGTCAGTTTTACATTTCACATTCAAGAACTGGAAACTTGAGAGAAGAAGAAAAGAACAGTAAGTCATCCCAAAAAGAAATAAATCACATTTCAGGTTCAAAGGATATAATTAATTTTTATTAATTCAGTCCATTCCGAAGACTTGGATATGTTCTGACAGTATCTATACACTGTAGACTAAACTCTTTCATCAATAATTCCACACATAGAAACATGTATTCTTTAGTCATTAAAGACTGGCACCACGAGCATGCAAATGTCATGTCCTTCATAACCATTTAGCTCCAAGTCACTGTGCATTGTACACTGTATACAAACTCATCTAAATTCTGGTGTGGTGCAAATTCCATAAAAGCAGCAATAAATAACCCCTGTGTGAAAGGAGAGCACTCACAGCATCCCTTTTTTTTTTTCCCTCAGCTGGTATTTAAACATGTTCATTACCAAGCAGTGATCCTTTCTCTGCTGCAGAGCGCTATGTAACTGGCATTTCACATTTTTATTACTGAAGAGACCAAGGTAGTCATCCAGGATACAAACAAAATTCAGTAGGGGATATTGTTAGTATATCACATTTCGTATCACTCTCTACAGTGATATAATTTCCTTCTTCTTTAAACCCTCTTTCTCCTGACTATTTATGCTTTCTTTCTGATGTTTTATTGATGGTAAAAAATGCCATTAATTCATTTGCAGCAGTTAACTGTTGGTGGACCATAGCCGTTTCTATCCTTTCTTGCTACGAATATCCACAGGGGTTATCTCAAACCTGCTGTGCGCATCACCTGTACAGTGAGCAAATAATCCCACACAAAGCAAAAGCCTGTTTAATAGTATGACTCCAACTGTATTATTGAAACTTTTCACTAAACCAGCCAACAGTATTAAATATACTTTAGAATTGAGAAGGGGGGGGGGGGAAATATCAGAAGAACTACCTCTGAAACTCATATCTGTTTTACTATCTGTAATCTCTATCTGTTCACATTATTTCCCCACAGACCAAACATACTCCTCATCCGCACTCATGTCATCCCAGACCTTTCACATCCTGTAAATGTGAAGGAAGGCGAACATTCTGTTGGCTGAAGGCAAAACAGAAAACGATCTGGGAGCTGGGGCATTCGTTATTGTCAAGTGATTCAAGACTCTAGCCAAGAGTCATGAGGTCAGGAAGAGTATATATCAGCTGCAATAAACAGAGTCATTTGTCCAAGCAGCACTGTCCAAGACCCCACAACTGCAGAGGTTATCATAAACTGAATCCAGGAAAATCCAACCTCCTGCAGAACCCAGACGCAAGTGTCTAGTTAAGGTAGGGAGGCCTAGGATTACTGCAGCCCCTTCCAGCAACTTGGCACAAGCCTGTATGTTATTTTGCACCAGTAGTGTAGCGATAATGACAGTTTTCCTAAAGATTTGCCACCTGTTGTCCCTATCATTTGAATCTTTCAGAGTGCTCACATGAGAGCAGTATGAAAGCACACATATCTCAAAGTAATTGGAATTGGAACAATCTCACATTTTCTAGAAGAGCAATGAAAGAGAATCTAGTGGAGTGCAGGTAGGGATGAAGGTGTCTACCACCACCCACCTAGCACTAAGGCCCATCCTTGGTGAGTCCTGCTGTGGACTGAGTAATGCAAAACAATGTTAAAACCTCTGGCTTCTCCCCATGTTTCCCTGATGCCAAATTCCCTTATCAATTCCCTTCCCGGAGTACAGAGATACCGCTCACTCCATACACACAAGACCTCTGCTCTGGAACTTTGCTAGGGAGAACAGACTCAGGCAGAAGGATGAGGAAGCAATTGTTTTTGTTACAGTGTAACAGGACCTTAATAAAGCACTATGGAAAGATAAATGTCTCTGTACTCCTATGAACAGGCAGTAGATCTGCAGGAGAGATGACTATTCAAAAGATGCCAAAATTATTTGAACATCAACTGAGAACAACCAAGAACAGTTCTTCAGAAATTAGTAAACAAAGAAAAAGCAGGCCATTCGTAGACACAGCTTTAAGGAGTACCCCAACTTAGAAATAAGAGACTTCAAAAGGAAAATACATAAGGATGCCCAGAAATTACTCAGGAGTTGACAGCTGCTAAGCTAACAGAAAAAAGTTTACAGAAGCTTTAAAAAATAGACTGCTACTAAAATGGTTAAATTGAAAATAAACTACTACTAAACATAGAAAAAAAAACACACCTGTAAAAAAATAAAACGGATATTGCAGCCAATTCATGATTCGCTAAAGAACCAGACACACACAACAAAGTCAGAAACTTCTCTGAAATAGCACTGAGTGATTTCTCAAAATCCTAACACAACTCTGCTTCAAAGCAGACTCATTACTGTGCACCACATTACATGAAGGAGCAAAGCATTACAAATTGCAAGGATGCAAAAAAACTGTAGCAATCAATTGTTATACATGGTTCCCATGCTTATCAAAAAAAAAAAAAAAACAAACCTCAAACTTAAGGCAATTTCATTCATTTGTCATGTGCATATCAGTAACTTACATTGGTTTTGTTTCCTGGATTATAAAGCAAAGTTTACTTCAGGATTCATCTACACTAGCGTGGTTTTTTCTTAGCACAACATCAAGCACAGACAATAACACGTATCGCTGTGCATTCCATGATTCCAGATCTTTATCACCTAGACAGTGATCTTCAACTTCCTGAAAGTGTTTCAAGTGGATTCCAGAGTTTCCTCTTAACGTACCTCAATTCTTAGTTTTCTTAAGTAACAGCAAAGCTATACGGTCAAAATATAACATAGTTTTCCCAATTTTCATCTTGTGCTGGCAGCATTCTAGCCACATTACTATAATAAAGGGATTCACCCTTGCAGCACTGCAAATGGAGATTCTCTGCCCCTGGCATTCACTGTGAGCCAGACCCTTGCTGATTTCCTAAATTCAGAATTGAAACCAAGTCTCCGTAAAACATTCCAGAGGAGCAAGTTGGCTGGGTACCACAAAGAGTAGTCTAAATTTAAGAGATCAGATGAAGAGGAAAGATAAAACAGAGGATGTTTGGTGTTTAGATTAAAAAATAAATAATCCTACTTAACTTGCCAGTTTTTTAGAACTGTCTATAGACAACTATGTCATTCTAGGAATATCTTTGAGTCACTTGCTACAACTTCTGCATCTGCAAAGCTTGAAATTCAAATTACAAACTTAAAGCTCCTCAAGCATCCTTCTAGAACTTTGTTAGCACAAAATGGCATCTGAACGGCCAGTGTACAGCTGCTGTGGAAAAGAAATGCCCCAAACTGATGAGAAAATTCTAAACATGAGAAGGCACATCTTTAGAAGTTTGATGAACATGCAGACCGAAGTGTGGAGTATCAACCGAGCCTCTTACAACAGGGGAGCAGCTACACATAAAATATATACAGTTTAGGGCTGAGGTTCCCTAACTCCACTCGGGTCCTACTGGGGACATAAAAAAAATCTGTTTCTGGCTGTAACTCAGGGTCTTTGTGCCCGAGTAAAGAGAACGGTAATTCACGTCCACCTTAAAGAAATGTGGCAAAAAAAAAATCACACAGAACATGTAGAGAAGATTCTATACAAATAATGTCAATGATGATAACAAAATCCTTTTTTTTTCCACAGTTGTGTTTTTTTTATTACCTCCAACATATTTTGACATAATTTCTGTACTGGTCCCTGTTCTAACTTTTACCCTTTGCCTGACAATGCTCTAATACATTATAGGGAATAGCGAGACGGAACATTCAAACACAGAGACTGAAAATCCAAATTCAAAGAATTACAAGAGAATCTGTTCATTATGCCAAATAAACACGAATGTGTCTGCCTGTCTGTTGATCTGCTGCCATTCCGTGCAGCATCATGCTTCGCAGAGAACACACACCAAGTCTCTGTTAAGGGGATTTTACTTCTGGTCTTATCAAAATAAGACAAGCATTGTTGGGTTGTTTGGTGAGCAATTTTGTTCTCCATAGTTGCTCAGTGTGTTGTTGCAAAAATGAAAAACACTAGCCCTACAGACAGCACAAGAAGCTGCTAACAGCACAAATGACTCCTCTGACATCTGGAATGAAATCAGGGAAGACAAAGAAGTCTGCCTGCATAAGAAGATTCCCAGGGCACAAAGGGTTTTCACCCTCTCAACACATAAGAAATTAAGTCCTGAAATTATGTCAGAGCACCTGAATCACAGAAAATAACAAAGTATTTTTCTGAAAGCAATCACTTTACTTTTGTGAGCCTAGAGATAAACATTCTTTATCATTTGAAAAAAGAATTAGAAGAAAAAGTTACGCATTTTTTCCCCCTTGGATTTCTTTTAACATAGTTTCTACCCTTAAATCTATACCATCATAAACAAAAAGATGGTGAACTGCAAACCCATATATTTTTAAGAAGGTCAGTCCCTGTATATTTTCACTTTAGGAAATCTAGTTCAACTGAAGTGACCAATCCGTCATATTGATGAAGCCTGCTGAATAAGTTATCGTGATGTCTTGCACTTTAAAACTGAATACAACTTTATTTGCATGCTGCCAAAACACAAAAATCTAAAAGAAACCCACAACAAGGAAGATGTTAATATATTATAATTTTATAAGCATCTATGACAGTTGGTTTATCTTCACAAATTTGGAAACACAAAGCTGATACGCTTGTGGCGTTTGTGTTTTCCCTTTACGTTCTTACTGTACCTATAGGCATCTGGATGGCAGAAAATATTTTGCTCTTTTCATGATATTCCAGATGACCCTAGAAAGAACAGAGACCTATAATTGGGAAGAAAACTGCTCAGGATTATAGATGACTAGTCAAATGGCTACCAAGTTACCATGGCTAATTCAGCTTACAAACATCAAGGTAGTATTTTGCACATTAGTTTGAGGTTTCGCACACTGTAATTAATGTATGTCAGCTTCCAGATCCCAGAAAAACACCATGCTGGGTTTGTTGAAGCACTTCTGACTGATTTTGCCACAAAACTCCCCCTTCCCTGATTTCAACAGAGAAGACTCCAGCAGCAACAGCAGCTGTGTTAAGCACTGTGTGCTTACTCTCCTCTTCCCATTAACCTGTGCCAGCAGCAGTGGCAGTAGCTGCTCATGCTGCTTCTGCTACTGAACAAAAGACACTTCTTCTCCCTCCAGTAATTCACCAGCTGAGGCACCACCTGTTTCTCCTATCCTGTCTGCAAGAGTGGATGAATCACAAGCAGCAGAGGGAGCATCAGCCAAGGTCAGATATATTCTTTCACTCTACTGTACCTAGAGACACTTTCAAAGCTGGCTTCAGATCCTGGTGTCTATAAGGACAGGGGAATAGATGGACCACATCTGCAATACTTTCCATTCCAGTGCTGATTTACTTAGACAAAGGACCAAACTATTCCCTTCTGCATTCATCTGACCCAAAGGGGCATGAGTCTGCCTGAAAGAGCATCCCTGGCTTCCCTCCTTAAAGTAAGCATGAACTCAGAAGTAAATACACTAGCAAAAAAAATGACTGCATTGAAGAAACATTGATCTTCATCAATTCTCATACATGATGAATACACTTGCCACATTTATGGATAATCTCAACCCTTTCTCCATCATGTATAATCTTTTTTTTCTCCCTGCCTTTTGTTTTCTACCATATCAGAAAACTTCCAAGAAAAGAGGAAGAAAATCCTCACTCTGTCCTGGATCTCAATCCCATTTTCTGCATTTCCCTACCCACTCCCAATATTTTTTACCTTTTCACTTCACAGCTTGTTCATCCTTTCATGCCTTCTGAGATTCCAACTGCAGCTTCCTCCCTTCCTCCTTTGACAAGCAAATACCCCTTACACTGATCTCCCTCACCTCTAAAATCACCTGAGCTATGACTGGACTTTCACTTTTGATCCCCTCCTTCCTGTCAGCTCTACAGCAGATGAGCGCAAGAGATTTATAGTCAAGGTCCAGTTCCTCTCAGCCAGGAGGGAAGTCAGATGTCTCCACCCTCTTCCTTGCGCTGAAGCCATTCTTCAAAAGATTTAGTATAACCTTTTCCAGGCCCAGATCACAAGGCATCTGTTCCCTTTTCTTCCCAGATATCAAGAACCCTCTCTCTCATATCTAATATCCTCATTTTGGGAAACTAGTTTTCTGAGGACTGGCTATGCTTTTGCTGGTCAGTACAAGTTTAGCTGATGCATAATGACAGAGTGACTCATACACTCACAGTTCGGATCATGCCTAAGTGAGCTGCCCAGTCAAGGGCTGGAAGCAAGGCTGGCTCACATACGCTGCTGCAATCTGAAGCCATGTGTAGAAAGCTGCTAGAATATCAGCTAATTTTTTTCTTGATTAAAATACAGCTTAACTAGCGCTTTAGAGAAAGGCCATACACTGGCATAAGGGATGAATGCCAATCTGCAAGCCAAGTAGAAAGCAGTCCGTCTAATATTTTTGGCAAATGTTTTATGCAGCATGAGTTGCTGGTAACTGGGCTTTTATCCCATTAAAAATGCAAACAGGTTAGATTTCTGTCCCAGCATCACCAGCGGAGAGCTTTTGATGGGTACGGGGAAAAGAAACGTTTGCCTGTCCTGTGTGAATTTCTGAACAGACTGCTGGGATTGCAATAGGGAAACCACCCAAACAGGAGGCATCCATATCAGTAAACAAAATGTTTCCAGTATATTTGTGAAGAAGTGTAAGATTAATCTTGTTGTATTCTGAAGATTTCCTGATAAAAAAAAAGATACTCTGGATTCAGAAACGTTCACGTGTATGTGGGATTCCTTCTGGTAATACATCATATGGTCTGGTTGGTGCATGCCACAAAGTGAATCATACACTGCACATCATACAACTGACCTTATTTCACTCAAGTGGGAATGGAAAAGAAATGACATCTACAAACAAAGTTTACGTCTCATAAAAGCCAGCAGTTTCCTGACTTTAGAGAACACTCGGTTCTGACTGGGAAATTTCAGTGAATTCAGCTGTGTTCACTACAGCAAATCAAAACAAAAGAATAGGAAACCTCAGAGCAATTGTAGATCTGGAAGTAACAAGATGTTCCCATGAAATTGCAATCACAAATAGAAAACAATTCATACATTTGAAACCTTAATATTCCATACTATAGTTTGTGCTTCTTTCATGCGGACACATCTACTTATTCTAATCAACAAAAACCACTGAATTTTCATTTCATTTTTACTCCCAAAATGATGATTTTTCTAATCTTTGTTTTTGTTTAAAGTAGGAGAACAACAATTTGGAAGAACTCAACACTCCCAAAATGTTTTTGAATCAACTTTTTAATTCATAAGATCAAATATTTCTTTCAGAATCTCATGAGTTTCAGAAAGTGCAAATGGCCAAGAAGATAAATAAATTTTTCACAAATGATGACTTCGAAAGAATCTTTAGAATTTTCTGATTAAATTTGAGAAATAAATTAGAAATCTTAAAAATATTGCAAAAAAGTATGGAAGAACATGTGAGCTTTTCTGACTCAAAAATATCCACCAGAACTGACAGCCATAATCTTTATCACCAATAATGAGAAAGAAGCCCATAACAACACATCACATCTCCATTTTGAGAATTTTAAAGCTTAATTCCCAGTGCACCTGAATAAGGGAGGAAACCTGGCTCAGCACCAATAAAAATGAAATATCAAGTTCTCAATGATTAAGGCAGCTAATTAAAAAAAAAAAAACTTGAAACTACTGACAACCCATCATAATGGAAGCACACCAAACCCTTTTTACACGCTCAGTTTTTAACACATAACACATTTTTTCTAATATTGGATTGCACAGTTCTTAACTGTGAGTTTATTTAATATTTAATGTTGTTAGATGTTAATTAGGGATTAGACTGTTTGAGAGTTATACACTTTTTATCGCCAGAGTTGTATAAACAAAGTGTACTTCTCAAAAACTATTCAGCACCAATTCTGGCTGCCATTCCTATTTGCATATTTAAGCCAAGAAAAATACAAAGCAGGGAAGAGTATGAAACAGCAGTTTTCTATCCCAATTTCACTTCTTCACAGGGAAGCTGCAGTGAGTATAGTACTTCTAAAAAATGCATTCTGATGGCAGAAAAAAAAGCAGAAACATTCCATTTAAGTTCTTTTCTAATCAGTAGAAATCAGAACACCTCCCTATATAATGAAATCTCTCGTGTCTGGGAATCTTAACCCTAATTCCTATCACTTCTCATTGGAATAGATAGGTCCTGGGATAGTCAAATGGTAAAAAATTAACAGGCTTATATGCAACAATACTTCATTTCATGCAACAATCACACACCACATTTCTGAGTCTCAAGACAACAGCCTTATTTTGGAAACACTCCCAGACAATGATGTGCACTCTGGCTTCTACAAATATACCGAACTGAAAATCTGCATAATCAAAAGACATTCAGGTACATAGTATGATGATGTTATTGTTTAAATGTACTGTGAAAAAACTTTTATCTCCAAGGCAAAAAAAAAAGGTTTTAAGAAAACTATATTACTTTAAATACCTTATTTCACAGAGAACTAAGATGCTCCTGGCTTCTGAACTCATTTCAGCCACTAGTTTAGCAACACAGAGAGTACTGCAGAATTATTAAATAAATATGAACTGTAAGTCATAAAAAGGCCTTGAAAGCATAGCAAATAATCCCAGACCTTTACTTATTGTCAACAAAAGCCAGGGTAAACAAAAAAAAAAGCATCAGGGAGAGCAAACTCCCAAGAAATACAACAAAATTAAAGTAAATATACACTTCTGCAGTTACCCCACACATGCTTACCTCTTCCCAGTAATAACAACATATGCATATGACAGTGTCACCATTTAGGAACGCTAAAATCCAGATTCATTCAAAATAATTTCAGTAGAGCAGTTTTGCTATGTTCAATTATCTTGGCTGCACTCATATGCTTTCACATTCTGCAATCAATGAGGAAAAAAACCCTTACAATTTCATGTGCAATAAACCAGAGTTTATTTGAACTCCAAGAGAATACTAACCTGCAGCCTTTCCCACTGGCCTTGGATGTGCAGAATGAACTATAAATCAGCTGAATTACAACTTTGAAGAAGCGATGTACCAGAATAGCCAAAGCAGACAGAATGGTCATTAGAATGGTCTTTAACGATATTGCCCACGAACAAAGTGGCTGAAGCATCTCAGTTAATTTGATCCTTAATTTGAAATGCAAGACTATGCCCCACACTTTGCATCAGGAGAACTATTCTGACAGCAGATTGTCTTAACAGCAATCCTCCTCCTACACAGACATGTAAAGGAGTTAATCTTTGAAGTAAATGTTCAAAGAGATATTTGAATCCAGGTCAAGAAACCAAACAGAAGATCTGTATGTCTGCCCTGGTAAAATTAAATGTGTTTGCAGTTTTAAATTTCTTCTTCTCCGACCCCCCACGCCCCCCTTCGGTAAGACTGTGAGGTTGTCAAATTTTCATTGGAAAACTGCATCTTCCTCAAAAGAGAACTCAAAAGCAGAAAGCGGGAGCAAACTAACAACTAGCCTACTCTGAGAAATCAAGTTGGCTGCAGCAGTAAACTGAGGTTTATAATTGTTGCGTGGTGGCACAGATCCCATTCCCAGATTTGCAGGGCCAGGCCCCCAGAACTTCTGATTCAGGATCCAGTGACATCCAGGAAAAAAACAAGACCCCATTCAACTGGATCTTACTACAATGTTAAAGGATTAAACTACAACCAAGACTGATTGTCCAAAGATATTCTGAGGACAACAAATGGGCTTAAAATTCACCTTGAAAAACTAAGAGTATTTAAATTAAAATACATTTATTTAAAGTACTTAATAAACTCTGCAGTGGCACATGTATATTTCCATATTTTTTTAATTCAAGCTCCTGTTTCCCAATAAATGTTAGGAAAAAAACCAAACTTCTCTCATCCATGGAGAAAAGCATGATAATAGCTATGTAAGTCTTGCAACTTGGCTTGAAAAAATTGGTTTTCTACTTTAAATCAGAACATAAATATCAAGAATAAAATCAGTAAATGAAGAAACTACTGGCTTCTGAAGATTAGATACCAATGTTAGTTGTATCAACTCCATTCCAACAAGAATAAAACCATACTAAAATTTGAACTATTTTACACACAACTTCATACAAACAAAAGATTGTTACATGCCTCTATGGCCTGCCATGAACTGGTCTCACGAATTTTCATCTGCCTATATGGTTTTGAGCCAATTCCCATGGAAATGCACTCATCAATAATATTTTTTCTGTCTTATATTTGGTTCATGAGACGCTACATCTGTATAAATGCAAGAATAGTTCATCTTCTCTTTCTTTGTCTTGATAACTACCAGAAAGAGTATATGATAAAAATTTTAGCTCTCTGCCTTTTTTCCTTTATGCTACAACCTAAACATCTGCTGATCATTAACTACACCACAGAGTATATGCATGCTAATCTCAGTCTACATCCCCAAAAGAGGTGTCATTTCTTGAATGATACAAAGATGACCAAGGACATAGTGTTAGAAAAAAAAACTTGAGCATAGTCACATTCAGAATAGAGCTACAGGAATAAAGCCAAGCCATTTTAATTTATCCACATTAGCTGGATTACCTTACTGTCAAATGAATTCATAATTTCAAGAAATATGAGCCTGGATTCCATGTGGGGAATTGTACATGGTGGGGAAAGACATACACTCCCACTTTCTCTTCTTCTTTCCCTATTCAAGCACAGACTCTTATGTAGAGGTCTTATGTAGATCTGTGGCCTCTCTTTGGCTTCAGTACGTTCCCAGCATAATTGCACAATTTCACTGAACCATCTGTGGAGAGTGTGTTCTTCAGGAACACAAAGATTGCAGGCTGTTCTTCCTCCTTTCATTAATTTTTGTAAGGGAACATTAGAAAACCTGACAACAGTACAATTTTTGTTGCCGCCTTAATGAAATTTTTTGTTTGAATAGTGGGACCTTAAGACAAGAGAGCTTATTATTACCTTTTCCTGAAATAAGAGCCTCATTCTTTCAGGTTATAATCAAAAGCTTTAAATCATCTGCCCCCCACTGAAGCAGAGAGGATTGGGTATTTTATTAGATATTAAATCTGTATAAAGCAGTTAAAGAAAACTGCCACTCCAAATCAGTCCACAGTGACAGTTTGTAAGAGCACTACTTAAATTAAAAAGAGAATGTTCAGATGTAATAGCATCACACGAATCACCCTCCTCACCGAACTACCTGCACTACGATTGCAGACAAGTACAAGCAGAGCACGTTGGTGGCAACTGCCATCTGTTAATACTCAACTGGAGTTTGACAGCACTGAATACTGTTCATACCAGGACATACTGACACTTAACAAGACACCCACATCGATTACAGACTGAAGTCTCACTGAGTCTTTCCACATAAGGTTACACAGGGATAAGGAACATATTTTATTATAATTTTTTATTTCATTCATGAATTTGCTGTGAGAAGTGTACTTTCAGTTCCTCGTCTCCAAATTAAAAAAATAATTGCCTGAACCATTCAAAAACACAGCTACCAGACTTCTAAGAACAACACAAGGGAACAATGGTGTTAGCAGGACCAGGAAATCAAGAAACCATAAATAAATATCAAGTATTGTTTTCCAGCACCTTCAATAGTTTAGGATCCTGCAGTCCTTCCTCTGAGTGAGGAAATGACGCTTTCACCAGTTTTCCTTATGTCCATAATAGACCACAGTAGTTCACCCATACCTGGGCAAACGGAAGGCATTGAACTTGAAGACAGTGACCCACACAGAGGTCTATATGTTGGGCAAAAAAAGTCACTGTGACCACAGATTCATTTCTGGACTACAAGGTGCTGCTCCTCCACTACAACGCATGATTTCCTCCTTTTAAGGAACACAGTACAGCCACTTCAGAGAGGACCAATCCCTCTAATCCACGGCACTGTCTGTATGTACTGGTGCAGATAGCTTGAAAATGCAGGTAAAATAGCTTCAGGAGCAATACCATGGCCAGGGAGCAGCTTTAGGGGGAGAACTGATGCCCAAGATCAAGTCTGAAACTCTTCCGGTCTATAAATGATCCTGGTAGAAACCTCTTTATATTCCTTCTCTCCATAGATCATGCCCACAGGAAGGACCAGCGGCAAAGAGGCAAGCGAGGCAGCAAGGCCAGGGCAAAAAGTTCTCTACTTACATGATTCCCGATGTGTAGTATTCACAATTATACCAAAAAAAGAAGGGGAAATGAAACAAAATTTGTGGGAAGACAGGCTCTCTTTAAATTAGGAAGCACAAGCCCAGAATAATTAATACTTAACACACACAAACTAAGCAGACACTACGCTAGTGGGCTGAAAACCTGTCAGAAGGAAGCGAAAAACAGATTGCCTGGTCTTTCAGGCTTAATCTTACTTTCCCCAAACTGCCTGTTAAAAAGTTACTAATTGCTAGACTTTGATTTTTTTGCAAGTGGCATGTGAAGAAACTGCGATAAGTACTGAGTAAAGTTGCCAAATCCACAGAGTTCAAAACTTTCCACACGCACTTTTTTTCAGAAGAGATGGCATTTTGTTTCAAAATATTTTTAAAGTCTCTTCTACTGTGAAGACTGCAGTGCAGTGATTTACAGAATGGATGCTATCTCTATAGATAAACAAAACCATCACTCCCAAGAGATTTGACCTTCACCTTTTATCCTAAAATAGCAATTACATAGCAACAGCAGCCATAGCGTTAAAATATTTTTGACTGAATTATGGAACTAAGTGCTAGTCTTGACTTCTTAAGTTTGCTGTGGACTGCAACTAACTAGAAGAATAAAATACACAACTAAAGCAAACAGTTATGTTTGTCAGAAAATGCATTCCAGCAACTAAACGGTGGTGCAGTAGTTGTACTGATGAATTTGTTGTTCTTGTTAAAAAGAAGAGCTCAAAAAATGCACAAACTGACTTATCATCATTATATCAACAAGCTTCCAGGAAGTTTATCATCCTGTTTGCTGACAATAATTTGGCTTGCTGCATTTTGATACCACGTTCCTGTTCCTTCAGCTCACATCCTCCAAACTGGGCAAGCACTGGAGTCTCACTGTCTGTACTCCAAACATTTACCCTTACTTCTCATCCGAAAGATGCTGTAAAGAGTGTTTTGTAGGGCAGAAACAGCTTCCCATCTTTCCTCCAATCTGAGGGAAAGAACAGAACTGTGGTTCATTCACCTACAGAAGAGTAATAAAAACCTATGTGAAAAGCATTCTAAATATACTGGACATTAAGTGACACAAAACAGTACACATATTTAGGTAATGGAATTGTTAATCTGATAAATTGTCATTTTAAGAGAAAAGCACTGCAGGTCCAACAAACAAAAAGAGTTAAAGTTTACAATTAAGCCTCTATTTGTTGGATTTTATTGCACATTTTAATCCTGTTTTTAACATTATTTTTATGGAATTTCCTTTCCACTCCAGTAGTGCACTACTTCACCGGCATTACCAGCAACAAATAGCAGAAGAAAAGCACAAATTCACAACACAGTCTCAGCTCTAATATTGCCACTATCATTTCTGCCACAAGGGTAACTCTCTGATGACCAACATGGAATAGTGCTCACTGACCACTATTTAAATAATTTAAATGATTTTCTGCAAATTCTGTTCTAAGTCTGGAATAATGAGATTACTACCCAAGAGCTAAGGAAAAATTTAAATCCATATCAGTGCTTCTATAAGCCCTGTCTCAACAACTATCTCAAAAGCAGTAACTTTTGAGATGCAACAGTCATCACAGAAAACTGAGCTCCCTTTATAATAAGACAAATCAGTCACACAACATGAGTTCAAACGTTAGCATGACAGAAAAACTAATTCAGTATTAGGGAACATTTCCTTCTCTTCTTTGTAGTCTCTGCCATTACCTATGAAGCACAATAAGCACACATCATGCTTAACTCTCTAAGTAAAGAAACTCAGCATCCAGGACTAATGCAACTGAAGAGAAATAAAATTTCAAGGAAGTTTGATAACATGGCAAATACTGCAAACTTTCCTTCCGAACCCTGAGTGGACAGACATCCTGGTCATATTTAACAGACAAATACAACATCCATTGTAACAGAAAAGCCTTCCAAAGAAGCCTTTATATAGTGTTAAGAACAATAAGGCAAGGCTTTAGCGCACAGAGCTGTCATACACGAGGGTGGAAATATGCAGATCTGAAGAGCTACAAGGAGCTCATAGACACAGGATCCCTTCTGAAAGCACCAGAAGGCTTGTCTCATTTTCCTAAGGGATGGGTGACATCCAGATATTGTTTTCCAACTATCCTTTTTGTCATCCAAAGAAACAGACCAAAGGAAAAGAGCACAATTTCCTGCCTATCTTGAAAAAAACAGAGTTCACCTAAGGAACAAAGGAGGGTGGAGGCCCCAACACTATTGAGTCCTTCTGGACCAGAGTAAGTGCTCAGAAATAGGCAACCCTCATAGTATCGTGATACACCAACTTAAGGCACCCAAGATCACACTCAAATAAATAAGCCTGAGAGAGAATTTAAAATAAAAAAACAAAAAAAAGAAGCAGCATCCACGCAAAGGTGGGCCAAACTGAAGTCAAGTCCCAAGTAGTGACAGAGCTGCTCTTGGCTAAGCCACCCTCAAGCAGCTCAATACCTTTTTTTGTAAGGCAAAAGCATGGAGGATTTAATGGCCAACAGAGTTTTCCTGGTCACGTGATACTATCTAGCATTGGACCATGCTTTTTCAGACAGGAAGGATCCTTGGTAATGGACCTTTTACAGAGGCTAAGGCAGGAAAAGGATCAGATTAGCAGACAGATTGAATTGAGAAGTCAACCAGAAGCACATAACCTGTCTTTCACAGTTGGTACGTAAGCAGGTAAGTGACTAGCATGGCTTTACACAAACACCTACCTATGCAACTAACTATGTTCAAGAAAGCAGGACTAAGTCATTCTATAAATACTCAAAAGTATATTTTATTTTATCTTCCAAAACTGGACATTGATTTGGAAAGATAAATATAACATGCTCCCATTCAGAAAATGGACAACGACATTATATCAACCAGTTTCTCTCACAGTACCCATTTTTGTCAAATTTCTTCTGCATATGAAAAATTCCAGCAGCAGGGTTTCTGAATGCACCTTGCACAAGACCCCGTGCAAGGCTGTCAGCCTGGCATCCATCCCAGTAGCTACTTGCCATTCTTCATTTGAGCAGCATGGAAAGGTCTGGAAATTTCCCAAAGCAAAGAACAAGCAAAGTTGTCAACAGACCTAAGCCTCCCGCCCCTACATAATCAAACTCTTACATGGTTCTGCCAGACTACTGTATCAGGGAAATCATTGTGAAAATACAACAAAACAAAACAAATCTCTTCTTCCCAAAGTATTAAGCACTTATTGGGACTGAATAAGTATGCTTCCCACCCCTACAAGGGATAAAAAAGGACCTGCTTGCTTATTGTATTTACTCTAGGTAAATGTCCTAGATAATGGAGGAACTGAGGTGAAGTTCTGCTCTTACTTCTGAAACAGCACTTTTTCCAGTATTCTCCATGAATTCCACAATCTCAATCAAACTCTTACAGTTCACATCTTGTTCCCAAAGGCACCTTCTTAGTAAACAAAAAGACCATTGTTTTTCCACTGGATCACACAATATAGTGTAGGACAGGCAGATGGAGGCCTCTTAAAAGTCTAAAACATCCTCTGTATCCAGTGGCAAATCAGTGCACAGTGCAGTTTTTGAGAGGTGATCCTGGTAATTCGTAGACAGCCAGGTTCCTGAGCTATGGGCTATTTAAAACTTTTTTAGATTTGGTAATAGAATTTGTACCATTAAGAGCAGAGTAAAGGAGTCTGAACGAGCTTGGCTCACAGTATTGGACCAGTGGGTGCAATGTTCATATTAAAGCTCTCAGCAGTTCCTTCGGGCTATTTGGTCTCACAATTTCCAGTGCTGTGAAAACCTGCACAAATGTCTGACCTGTCTAGTTTATGAGATTTCTCGCCACTAGAGAAAAGCCAAGTAGACACAATCCTCTCAGCTCCTATGTTTAGACTACATATGTGCTTTGCAATCCCCATGAATACCAAAAGATTAATTTTCAACCACAGGAAAACATGCTTGGCTTTACTGCTTGCCTCTGGTTGGAGTGAGTGCAAAACTGCAAAACCTCTGACAGGAAGGAGAACCTATACTAATCTGCTTTTGCCTGACTTCCATTAAACAAAGTCTTGCTCTCAGAAAAGTCCTACACGCCTCGTCACTGATTTCAGTGAAAAAATGACTTTGAAAAGATTAACATTTTCTCATCACTTTGCAATGTTTATCCTGCATTGACAAATTTTGTTTACTGACAACTTTATTAATAACTTGAATCAGATTTTGCTGAAAGCTGACTTTTCAGTGTGCCTTAGAGTATGCATACAAGACTATCACTCCAAAGTGCTTTGCTAGCAGTCTTCACGCTCTCAGAAGCCAATACAAAGTCAAATATATCAACCGTTACCAGATCCACTACCATAGTAAATAAAATCAACACATTCTAAGTACAAAATAGCAATGGGTTTTCTGGCAATTTAAGAGTGACCTGGGACATGTCAGAAAGACAAACAGCTGGGTAACAATTACTAAGGCTTCAGAAGCCCAGAGCAGATTTCCTGCCTAGTCAGTTATTTAAATCCAAGAAATAATAATCATTAAGCACTTTCTTTAGAATTCCTTTATCTTTGTACAAGGTCCGACACAAAAAAACAAGACTAACACTATAGCTCGAGGACCAAGAGTGGGAAGGAAGAGACAAAGAGATGTTTATAGAACATGCTTTAACCTGTCACAGTAAGACAAAGCTCAACTCAATCACTTCACTCGGAACAAGCTGACACATGTTCAAATATAGACATTTTATTACCCTTGGTCGGAAAACGTCAGTATAGAAGAGTGAACAGTGAATTAAAATCAAGCTCCTCATGAAACTGAAGAAATCTGCAACACAAAGTTTTCAGTTATTTACTGAGGCTTACAGTGAAGAGACCCCAAAGATCAAGTCAGTGCTCAAAGGAACCCATTATTTGTTGGTAGAAGGTATGAAAGCAAAAACAACAGAGATCCTCAACAGCCTTTCAGAAAATGATCTGCGGAATTGCTTTGAACATTGGTAGCATTGTATGCAGCTGTGTGTGAACACAGAAGGGACCTATTTTGAAGATGTTCGCAGTTGATTTTCTTCATTTCTTAAACAAGGATTTAAATGTGCATCTTGGAGGTTTTGTGTCGGACCTCATTCCTCATCAATCTGTTTGAATGAGCTTTCCAAAGCAGCAAATAGTACAGAGGGGGCAAAGCAAAGATTGACAGATGGGACACTAGGATCGTAGTATAATAGTATCTGTTAAGTTATCCTGAAATACCAAATTTGTTACAAAGTGTAATAACTTCTCACTGGCTAAAGCCACTCTACAGAAGGCTAGACTGCCAGATTACACAGATTTACAAATGCACTGTCTCACGTGAGGAGGCCCTACAGTTGAATCCAGTCAGAGTATGATTAAAATGATGCATAATAGAGATGCTATTCTGTTCTGGGTTCTTCAGTTTCGGTTTTGTGGTACTGCTGCCACTGTAGATAGCAGGTTTGCTCCCTTGTTTGGCCTTCCTAAAGAACGGCATATTCTGCTTGTATGGTTTAGTCCTGGTCCTGTAGTTTCCATGCTGTAAAATGAGCCTCAGGGGAAAATAACTGAATTCAGCCACCTATTTTCAACTAATGTGTCGTGTTATGCATTTAAAGTATGGTACTTGTATGATGCTTAACTAGGCTTTTCTAGGCAAAAAAATAAAGGAAAATGTCAGTGCCAGATTTTGTCGGATGGACAATCTTACTGAAATATATTCTTCAAATATGAACTTTCAGCCAAAGTCTACGAAAGGCAAAATCCAGCATCAATGTTTTAGAGTCCTATGGATAAGCAAAAAGGTTGAGTAGGCAAAGCATATCAGATTCAGGTCTCTAAAGCTCACAGAAGTGCAGGTTAATTAGATATTTGGGATGCAAACAGAACTGCCTTTCCACAGAATTTAATGCAGTATTTTGGAAAAAGACTAATCCTTGACAGTGTATTAATTTAACTTGCAACCATTGGTATGTTCCTGCCTTTTTCCCCCACCACAACACAGTCAGACTGTAGGAACTTTCAAGATCCAACACTTTCTTCTAAGCTCTAAAAAAACAAAGCCCTGAAGATCTTTTCACTCAACTTTCCTCACAGAAAAAAAAGCTCGAGAAGGCAGACAGAACAATAAGGATACGCTGAGGCAAGCAGGAACTCAACCCTTTTTTTCATGTCAGAGGAACAACCCTCTCAAAGAAGCATTAGGTCAGAAACCTCAAAGGCAAGAGGCTAACTCCGGGCTGAAACAATGTCAAGGACAGTCTCTCCTTACAGCACTACGCTAGAGCACACCCAATGCTAGTGATGCAATTATTACAGTATTTGTATCTCCTTTCATACATTAGCCAGTTATGTTTGGAGTTCACCGAAATGTAGAGTTCTAGATTAAGTCTTACAAAATATCCAAATACGAACTAAAACCAACTTTCAGCTAAAAGTGAAAAAGGGCTACCAACTATAATCAAATATAATCAACTGGCATTCTTTCCAAAGAAAAGTGAGTTCTGAAAAGATGCAATTATAAGGCTTAATTTCCATGAATGGCAATCAAAAGAGAGGCATAAAGCCACTTAATTCATTAAATCCACTTATGTTTGGCTGCAATACTCATTAAGGTCCATATTACCATAACAGATCTCTGTAACTGTAAATGTACCCTGGCAGGAAGCCTTTAGTGCCTAATAATTCCAACTAGCGCAGAACGCAGACACAACTCTGTAGCAAAGTAAACTGGAAACATCACACCTATTCACCTTCTCTACAGAATTTTAATATGGCTTCAAGGAAACACACAGACAGGTCCTTGATAATGTAACAGATGGACAAACTTCAGCGTAACACTTATGATGGACGTTTCTGATCTCTAGGCTCCATGTAGCTCTCTGAAAGTAATGGTCTAATTAATTCATATAAAAAGAAGAAACTTAGAGCATGGTCAGTATTGTATAAGAAACATTTCCTGATGTTCTTACAGGAAATAAGCTGCATGGCTGTCCCAGTCACCTTCTGCTTCAAGTACAGAACACACTCCTTTGATTTTGTCTCCCCTTAACAAAAACACGGCAATAAGAGTATTTAAACAAAAAGTACCCTGTAATCCTCCTAAAAGAAAACACTCAACTGCACATGATTTTCCCCCCTTGCAGACAAGACAACAAAGCAAAGACTATATGACAAGCATTAGTCACATCACTTGCTATAAAAATGGAAGGCATTCACCATAATGTCCACAAGACAATAATTTATGTGGGGCTAAAAGCTTGAGAGCAGTCTTACTATTCTATACAGATATTTTTTAGCAAATATTTCTATAACCCATTCACACACTGAATTTCCACTGCTGTCCAAGTTTTTCAGAAGCATACAGCTTTGAAATCTTCTTTCAAAACTTAAGTTGTATTTATGTGTTTTTTCAAAATTTTGAGCTATGACAACTCTTATGTCATTAACTTGGTGATATCATTGTTTCTCCTTTTTTTTTTTTAAATAATTACTAAGAAGTTACAATAGAAAGCCACAGTTAAAAAAAAAAAAAAGGTCACAGAGTTATGAACCTTACCCACACTACCAGTTAACTGCTTCCATGAGACTGTGGGAGCACTGGGCAGAATGGTGGGCCCTTCCTGAATTTAAGGATCCCACCAGACCACTGTGGATTGCATTTAACTCACAGATAATAGCAGAAAGTCATGTTTCATAAATCTAAAAAGAAAATAACCATGGTAATAATTTTCTCCCATGTATAACATAGTTGATGTAACATGATGTATTAACTTCCTTCCTTTCATTGTTCTCCATCCATTGTTAATCTGAAGACCACAAGGCTGTGACATACACCTTTTTTGAGACAGTACCTGTGAGAAGCTTTTCAGAGACTACTGCTGAAGCCTATCCTCTTCCTATGAACAATTCACTCAAAGTCTCCAGCCAAATATAATCTATTGCGATAGTAACTGAAACTGAGATATGAAGAGGTTTCCTTGCTTAGAGTGAGTGAAAAATCTAAATTAAAACTAAGTGCATCTATTCACACTACAGACAACACCCCAGGTAAGAACGTATGGGAAACCACCGCCTTTGCAGCAGGAAGATTCATCATTGGACTTCTCCACACAATGAAGGAATTTAAGGCCCTGAGAGAAAAGTGCGGATAGTTTAGGCTTGAACTCTAACATCAACCACTCACAGCAACCCTGCGATCAGAGCCAGGGAGCCAGGCATTAGGTCAGTCCCACCCTTCATGTAAAAGTCAGGGAAACTCTACAGTGGATTATTATAGGGTGTTGTTTTTTTCTTTCACTCCCAAAACACCAGTATGAATCAAATGGGATTTCTGCAAAAGCAAGGACCTGCTTTCAATGGCCTTCTTAACCTGTGCAATACCAAATGATGACCAGTATATATCATCATCTGCCCTATAAAGGGTCAGTGTTTAAGAATTCGGTCAGTCTGCTTCACAAACGTAAGATTTCTGACCTGCATAAACCGATCCCTACAATACAGATTAAAGATCTGGCTAAAGTGGTGGTCAGTTTACCACAGATGATCTCTAAGGTCTGAAGCTAACAGCAGCTGCTTTGTGTTTTCTCAAAAGTGGCACAGCCAGCACCCATCTTTGAATTTTATACCATTTATTAACATATTTTCAAGTACTAATAGTTTCTCCTTCCTTCTGATAATAGTGTGATCTTTTGCTTTATGGTGTTATCTCACATATACTCCTCTATAGGTGAGCCCACTGGCTGACACAGAAAGACAGTGCTGCCAAGACAGGTCCATAAAAGGGCTACGACCACTGCCTGCCACATCTTTTGTTGGCAAGTGGGGAGGTGGGTATAATAAAAGAAGGAGCTGCTGCTAGTATATGACTGTTTCTTTACTTATAGTTTCAGTAAGAGTTTTAATTACTTATTTTCGTACTGCCTTGCAAGCCAAAGATAGAAAACATTATAAATCATTACCACTGCAGAACTAAAGGGAATTTATAACACCAGATTTGTTTAAAGAGCATTTTTATCAACATCTACTACGTAAATGTCTTCTTCCCAAAATCACCATCATTTGCAACATCCACTGTTAATTGTTAATTAGAAAGCACATATAAGCCAGAAATTTCAGAGTTAGAAACGTGCCACACATGCCTGGACAAGGCTACAAGAGCGAGAAAATCACTCAATTTAATGAACTATGTGGAGAAATTCACCCACTGAGTAATATATTTAAGAGCAGTTTTAGTGAAACAAAAAGTAAGAGAAGTCACAGAAAGATTAGTACAGGAAATAAATACTTACAAATGTTAATATTCTGCCTACAGACCAAATTCCAAAGATTATTAAGTCTAACCATAAATTTGGACTTCCGTTATTTACAGCAGCATGAACTGATCCTTGAAATAAAAATATAAATTCCTTAGATTTATTTTTCAGTTAACTGAATTAATTAGAGTATTTAATTACAGAAGTATTTTTGCCTATATGCATTGCTTTAAATCCTCAGAATCTGAAGACTGAAAACTTTTCCTAGTTTTTCACTTCTTGGTCTGGACTGTCTGATGCAAAACACAATGACATAAAAAAGCTACTTAAACCCAATGAGCACACCCCTACTACTGCCAAGCTCTGTTTGGTAACAAAATTATGACAAAAAAACAGAGTTTTTCATTGTTTAAAAGCAACTTAAAGCACAGAGAACACAGTAATTAGTTGTCATCACCCTATCCTTGTACTGGACAGTATAGAGTAAACTTAAAGGCATCTGAATGTCATCACCACATCTAACCCCAGATTTCTACAATTTAATTACTTTTTACTATAACCTAAATATAACATTTGAAGTATAACTTCCTATTCTATTTTTTTAATAAATAATTGTAGAAGTAAATAAAATATCAGCACATTGAAGCATTCTTAGCCTTTCCTCCATTTTCACTGGTATTTACAGTGCTGTGGAGTAGGACGAAAGAGAAACGGTTCAGGGTTTTGGTTTGCCTGGAAATATCATTACAATGAAGCCTGTATCTCAGACCACTGAGGTATGGTGCTGGCAAACAGCATGAAGATCAAGAACAGACTGCACTCCTAATTACACCAACTGTAGAACACACGACATCTGCGCTGCAGTCATTTGTTAACAACTTTGTTTAGATAAGACACATACGCCTGAAAGTCTTCCTGTTAGAAATGTCAGGCACCTTATAGATCTTATCTCAAACTCACATTGAATTTCCATGGGATACAGTCTTTAAGCTCTCTTGACTATCTTTAAAAACTCTAGGCATCATTCAGAAGCAACGAAATTAAGTTTAGGGAATTACAATCTTCCTTTTGTAAAATAAGAAATATAGTGGCATCGTCAAGAATAATTAATATATTCTCTTTCTCAAATTCTTGGGTGCTCCACTGAATAAATATTTCAGGGGTTAAAATTTTTTACCAATATTGAAAGTAGACAATTTTGTTCCCTCGTCTATAGGTAAGAAGCCAGATAATCTGTGCAGCACTGGAAGAGTGAGTTATATCTTTTGGAAGTATCACTAGGAAAAAAAATGTTGCATCAGAAGCTGTTTTACTTTACATTTATACCTGTCAAACTATACAGAAATGAAACAAAAGAAATAATTCTCTAAGTATAATGAAGCAACAGAAAAAATCCTCAAACAATTCTGGGTTTATGGACCCTATTTTTTTGAAACTGAAAAAATTCATGAAATTCTTCAACTGCCTGATGCATTTCATAGGGATAAAGAATTCAGATAATTTCACTGTCACACAAGATTCATAAGCCAATGCATTTAATTGCTGAAATCTCTGACCTTCAATTCGAGATTCATGAAATACAAAATATAATGCATTGCATTTCAAGTATTAATGTATTAACGTGTTGGAGACATCCTTAATGCATCACATTTGAAAAAATTTCTAAAACCTCCTTTTCAATTCATATCCTAAACTTCAAGGGGGAGAACAGAGAATCACTGCAGCCCCAACTGTCTCAGAAAATAAAATGCCAGAGCATAATTATTTTTAATTGGAACCCACTAACAAAGAGAACACTTCTTACCACTCAAAAAACAAGGCAGAAATATTAGTCTAGTCATCATCATCCAGGGCACTGCCGTAACCACTGTTTTGGTTTTATACACTTCTTGGGGTCTTTTTTCCTTAATATCCTTTCCATTGGGTGCAAAGAATAGAAATACTACATCTCAACTCTGCTTTAGTACAGTTGAGTATGCTTAAGGACTAAACAAAACATCTAAATAAAACAGTTACACAAATATGTCAGCTACGAAGACTTACTTCCATTTTTAAGCATCATAAGAAAGTACAGACAGCTTAGTGCAATAGAGGGGAAGAAGAATGTCCTCAGATGGCAATAATAAACAAACACCCTTTTATTCTGGTCAGCCCTAATAATGATTGGTCACGACAGTATTCCTGCTATGAATTTAGATCACTAAGATCTTTTATTCTCATTCATCATCATTTTTAATTCCTTGGAATATTTAAACTTTTCACATGCACTGAACCCATAACTGTATCACTACTTTAATGCTTCTGACTGCAGGTTTGGAAGAAGCTCTAAAACCCATTACTTACCAGCTAGGATGGTCTGGGCTTATTCCATACACAAAAAACCAAATCTACTGTGGCTTTAATTTCACTTTACAAAGCAACTGAAACCTAAACTATTACTAAGCCTGACTGTATGCATCACATTGACCATGTAAAACAAGCCACAAAACTAGAAAATTACAGCATTTTGCAAATGACTTATTCGAGCATCTAAGTAACAATAGGGAAAAAAACTGCTAACATTTCTAGCTCTGCAGACCTATTCAAACTCAAAGCTATGACAGTACAGGAGAAGATTATTTGCTCCATGTATTTCAAGAGCTGGTAACCAAATTAATTTTCTAAGTCATACAGACTACCTTCACCTTTAGAGCATTAATAACTAGTAAGTAGGAATGCTTTTTGCAGTTTTTTTCAGCTACCACAGAATTCTTTGTCCTTACTGGAAACAGTTTTGTCTTCCAATTAACAGTTTTCGTTCATTAACATAACTTGGGGGGGTGGGGGAGGGGAAACAACCAATCCACAAATTAAAAATTATACCGTTCTAATTAGAGACATATGCAACAGTGTTAGATGTGAAAACAGTTTTGGACAGTTTTCAAGTTTAAAAAAAATCATTGAAGAAAGGTGATTACCGTCACACCGATCATTACAGCTTTATTCTAAACTCTCTATAGTTTTCTTCTTTACAAAAACAACAACAGCATCACCGCCCACCCTTCAAACAGAAATCACATTAATTAGCTAGGCAGCAAAGTTTCAAAGCATACCAAGTGCTTACTAGAGCTCACTCTACTATTGTGTTTAACTTTGAAAACAAGTCATGATGAGGGAAATCTACATGGTAAGCATACTTTAGCTACAGCAAAAAGGTTTTAATCTGCCTAGAAATTGGCAACCACTCACTGTGTTTTCTATACTTTATGTTATGTTTCTCTGCTCGCTGGAACGAATTGGCTGCTATGAATGAAAAGAAACTTTGCATCTAATCAGTGGCATGAATTTAGGCTGAAAGCTGCTATGCAGGACTTCTATGAAGAGTCTGGGCCCTCTGCCATCCTTGTGCTTATGAATGAAACGGCATGAGCCACATGCCCTCCTCCTCCCCCACCCAGCTGGGGCCTTCACCCTTCCCTTTGCTGGGGTCTCAGGGAACCAAACCTTTGCTGGTGAAACGACCATGACCCAGAAAGGCATTCCATGCCACCAATGCACTCACTTGAGAGATCTCAGCTGTACTTTCCATCCCACAGCTTCCACTCCTGGTTTCTAAATCAACTTGTGAACCAATGGTGAGGCAGCCCTCCAGACTCATTCCCTTGATAAATAGGCCCTTAAACTGATCCCTGACCTCTCTGCATACTTTTCCTAAGTTACTGCTGACCCCAGAGACTCTGCACCCCGCTGCCTCTACAGGTTTGACTTTGTTTTTGTATTGGGACATACTGATCGAGAAGAAAAACCAAACAAACCAAGAGAACTTTATTACCATACAATGACTCTAACAGCAAAGTCCCTATTCTTCTATTCACTCATAAGAACTACCATATGTTTTTCATTAAAGTACTATAGCCTGTGAGTTTTCAGGAGATGCAAAATAATACAAAAATCTATTTAGGCCAATGTAATTTCACATTTGTTTCAAAATTAGTGATCCAAAGAAGTTCATAACAAACTAAATTTTAAATATAAAATATTGCTGAATCTAAAGAACGAGCTTCTTTCAAGTAATTCATTTAATTAAATTAAGAGCCGAGTCAGACTTGGAGAACAGACTATTAAAATTTTCAAAGAACAAACACAATGTCTGTTTCAGATGCGTGTTTGTTTGGCTCTCTTCTTTAGTCTTCACTATGTTCAAATGTTACTTTGAACAACTTCAATAATGTACTTCTCAAAACAATTTTATATATAGACACTTAAAACAGAACTATGAAATACCACCATTTTCCCTAGAATCCTATATTACTGGGTTTTTTCCTCATTTAAAACGTGTATTTACTAAACTTCCTAGTACATAATTCAAAATTTAGCACTGAAGTTTCAGAAACTTCTTGATATAATATCCAAGCTTTCCCATTCCAGAAGAAAAAAGTTCTTTTTATTTGTCTACCCAAAGAATTTATGCATGTATGTTTCCTTTCAAATAGTAAGCATTACTAAACCCTTGGGCTTTTGCGTTTTTCATTAATGATCACTTCTACTTTGCTAAACTATTTAAGAAAACATCCTATTTTACGAAAAAGTATACTCTAGTGCATCTCAAGTAACCTACAGAAATATGTGAAGAGCACAACCAATTAATTCCAAATCATTAAAGAAGCTTCTGGCTTCCATTGCAAGGAAGGTTACTGATCTCCACCACATACAAGAAACCCTTCCCAAGCATAAGACTAGTAAGACTCCAGAGGCAACCCCTCTCATCATCTTTCTCCATCCAACACACATGGCATCTCTTTGTCCCACCATGAAAGATATATCAGACGGCAAAACTGCAGATGTAGTGTGAGGTGCTTTGTCAAAAGACAGGATTCAAAGCTGTCTTCAGAGGAGGGTTACAAGTGGGGTTCCTCAGGGCTCGGTACTGGGTCCAGCTCTGTTCAATGTCTTCATCAATGACCTTGATGAAGGCATTGAGTACACCCTTAGCAAGTTTGCAGATGACACTAAGCTGGGTAGAAGCGTGGATCTGCTGGAGGGTAGGGAGGCTCTGCAAAGGGATCTGAACAGGCTGCACCGCTGGGCTGAGGCCAATGGCATGAGGTTTAACAAGGCCAAATGCCGGGTCCTGCACTTGGGGCACAACAACCCTATGCAGTGCTACAGACTAGGAGAAGTCTGGCTAGAAAGCTGCCTAGAGGAGAAGGACCTGGAGGTGTTGGTTGACAGCCGACTGAACATGAGCCAGCAATGTGCCCAGGTGGCCAAGAAGGCCAATGGCATCTTGGCTTGTATCAGAAACGGCATGACCAGCAGGTCCAGGGAGGTTATTATCCCTCTGTACTCGGCACTGGTGAGACCGCACCTCGAATACTGTGTTCAGTTCTGGGCCCCTCACCACAAGAAGGGTGTTGAGGCTCTGGAGCGTGTCCAGAGAAGAGCAACAAAGCTGGTGAGGGGGGTGGAGAACAAGTCTTATGAGGAGCGGCTGGGAGAGCTGGGGTTGTTTAGCCTGGAGAAGAGAAGACTGAGGGGAGACCTTATTACTCTCTACAACTACATGAAAGGAGGTTGTGGAGAGGAGGAAGTTGGCCTCTTCTCCAAACTGACAGGGGACAGGACAAGAGGGAATGGCCTCAAGCTCTGCCAGGGGAGGTTCAGGCTGGACATCAGGAAAAAATTTTCCACGGAAAGGGTCATAGGGCACTGGAACAGGCTGCCCAGGGAGGTGGTTGAGTCACCTTCCCTGGAGGTGTTTAAGGGATGGGTGGATGAGGTGCTGAGGGGCATGGTTTAGGGAGTGTTAGGAATGGTTGGACTCGATGATCCAGTGGGTCCTTTCCAACCTAGTGATTCTATGATTCTATGATTTCATACCAGAGTACACACTGTAGAAGAATGGACTTCTACTGTGATCACTCCTACTGCAACACATGATAGATCCTCAATAAAATATATTCCTTGGTTGTTGCAGAAAAAACGTGTTTGGTCAAGCAAAGATATGATCACAACAGGAAGCAGAGTCAGGATTAAAATTCTGCCTAACTGAAAGAGCAGCGGCTGGCCTAGTTGTCTCCAATGTCATAGTACAGTTGTACAAATCATATCTTCATCTACACCACCAAGGAGAACCCATACGAAAAAAAAAAAGTCATTCATATCATAACAGTGAAAGCAACTAAGACAAGGAGTAACAGCGTTAGCAGAACTCCAGCAGACACCAGTCACTCGCACTGCAGAGAAGACTGACCTTGCCCTGCCCTTCTCTCTCCAACTCACTTAATATGAGCAGCGAAGTATGCTAAACCCTAGTAACGGGTTTAGTGGTTTTTTTAAGCTGAAAAACATACATTCTGCCTTGTAAACTGATACTCACCTCTGTATAAGTCATTAGCCTTTACATTCAGAGCAGAAATCTCTACTGCTTCAGTAAACTAACTGGTAATAACAGTAAAGTAATCCTCAGAGTTTACCATAGCAAGAAGCCGCACTTTCCGAGTGTTTCACAACTATTTCTAAATAGCCAAGGAACAAACAGGAAGACCCAGGAATCCAGCATTTCAGTCCAAATTTTTTTTGCAGAGTGCACTCAGAAGTTCTTATGTACTGATTTCTGCTTACAATTTATTGGCTTTTCCTGTCTGTCCTCCCTTGCTCGCCATTTCCACTCCCATCATCCACTCCCAGCTCATAATTCTGTTAATTTCTGCTTCTCTCCTTACCCTGCATTTATCAACACATTCATCGAGCAGGAGAAGAAGCACAAAGTCTTTCCCAATCCAGCTTTAAGATTTAGTACCAAAACGGTCCAGGCTATCAGAGATGTAACTGCGCAGATAATCCCACTCAGGCCAGTAGCTCTGGACTGGAATAGGCTCAGCGGCTGTATAGAGATGGCAGATGAAGAGTGAATTCAGTGCAGTAGTGTGCAGGGTGCCAAGAATACTGAGTGCAAACAGATTCTGTGGGGAGCAACCGTGGAGGCTTCTAATTAGCCTTCACTGAGTGCTCCCGAGCTTTACACTTGGTTGAACCGACTGGATTCACACACAAGAGTAAAAGCCAATTCTCCTACATTAGGAAAATAATCCCACTACAATTCCACTTTGTCTCCTTTTCGCTCATGTTTAATAAAGTTCTACAAAATATGAAGGTGCCAGTTTCCTGACTAAATACACACACAACTCTGTTCCTACATCTTATTTCTTTATTAAAAGCAAATGTAGTGTGCTTTACTGAGTTGGCCGTAAAACAATGAAGACAAGCTTTTAATTTGTGCTGAATACTTAAATACATGCAGAATGAAATTATCGCAGTGTGTTGTATAAAGACAAATATATTTCTCTACATTATAAAATTATTAACATATAAAAACTTTACCTCTTTGCACCTTAAAAACTTTAAATACTACATCATGAGATCAAATGAGTGTTTGTGTTGGTTTTTTTTAATTAAAATTAATAAAGCCCTGTTTAGCTATCTTTTTGCTGACATAAAACACGTATATATCACTGAAAGGCACTACTTTGTATTTACCTACTGTTAACATCTAAGGCACAGTGTTTTCTCCTATCCCATTGCTACATTTTCCCTCCAGTATCTTCAATTAACCAGCCCTTTCCTTTTATGTTTCCAAAACAGTTACCTCACACAGGTTCCCAAAGCCTGCTGCTCTTTCCCCCAGCATTACCGATGGCTACTCTCTCATATCAGTGATCCTGTTCAACAGGATGGCAGATCAGCTTTTCATATCATGTTTTCTAGCACCATGGCAAGCCAATCTACCTCAGACAGAAGTAGCTAGAAGTTCAGTATTTCAGACACACCACTAGCTGACAGCGAAATTCCCCCTTCATTCTATTTCCCTAACTAATCCAAGACACCCATAGAGGCTTCCAGTGCCCATAGGCACGCATTCAGACTTAAATTTACCCATAATTATTAAAATGCTTGAGCTAAGAAAATTAAATTCCAGACACTCAAGTCTCCTCTTTTGCAATTTATTATTGGCAGTGCTAGCACTTGCCGTAGCATTCATCAGTCTCTGTGTCTGGTCCACCCAGCAACGACTCCCAATGCCAGTCATCAGAATACTCACCCACACCAAGAAATGGCATCGCTGACAGGAACAGCATGTTTTCAGTTCCAGTTGTTCCAAATAATGAAAGCCTGAATGTACTATAAATAACATGCAAATGTCAGAATAACTGTGGCATTTTGAGACTGCTTATCCATTATGCGTTATCCAGCAGTATTATCAGAATACACAATCTACAGTACACACCAACAGTCTTTTTGGCTAATGTAAATTTGGACTTTCAAAGTAAATATTTATTTAAACTAAGACAAAGCACTTCCATTACAACACCAGAGTTTCAGGATAATGTTAACTTCTTAGAGCTTTTTTGAGCTAGAAGTATGTACAGTAGCCCCTGTAAAAGCCTTTAGAAACACAGGCACTATGTATGCTTCTGGAAACTTAAATATGTCATTTATGGTCACTTAATGAGTTCATTCTTGTGGTTACCAAGGAGAGGTGATAAAACCTGTCATCTTTTACCCACAGGGGGAGACAGAAAATACTAAAAGTAGAAATGGAATATGAATAAAAGAATTCTTTACTGCATACGAACAGTTTTCAAAGGAAACCTAAAGCTGAAAAGTTATAGACAAATCTGATGGAAATTTTCACTGCTGAACTAACACCAGCAAAGAAAACTAGATCACGCAAAGGAAAAAAGAATAAAAATCTATCAGTTAGCACTTAGGAAGGGCATTTAAATTCATATGGCAACTGAATGAAAAAAAAAAAAAAAAAAAGAAAAAAAAGAGACCAGCCTCCTAACCAAGGAGCTCTGAGTTAGTCCTTGAGACAATTTCTCTTTACACATTATCTATCTAGATAAACGACTGCTAAAATAGACACTTCTAGTAGATGCCTCAGCTTAGGACAGACCGCTGTTCAAATCTGCATATACTCATATTACACAACCGTAGTTCTTTAATTATTCTCAAACAGCATTGCTTTGTCTGCCCTATCTAAAAAGAACCTGGAAATAAAACTGATACTAGACAGACAGATCAGTAGCCCATTCCCTTTCCCACCCAGGACATAAGGTAAATTTGTTTTCCTGTAATTTCCAATTAACAGGACATTCATAAGTACCAGCACACAAATCGAGAAGTTTATTGTGCAAAAGTTTGCTTACAGAAAATTAGGGACAACCTAAATGCATTTTCATGCTTGTATTATCAAAGTACTCATCACTGAAACCATTCTTTGTCATTAAGAGAAAAAAACGGACACAGACATTTTAATTAAAAAATCGGAGCCTCTGTGGGGCATGAGCAGGAGAACCTAATTCCCCAAGGCCAAAGTCTTGGATAGCAGTCATTAAAAGAACATTAAAAGAAGAGAAAATTATCTAGTGTAAGTACACATGAAGCTAAGATGAAGTGCCTTGCCTAAGTCCTGTCCCCGCGTGAATAGGTGGGAGTAGCATGAGCGCTGGCAGCCAGACTGCTTTCACTCTGCACCAGAAGAGAATCTGAAGTTAACCAGCAGGTTGGCTCCTCAGGGTTTTTTACAGAAAGTCAGACCAGTAGATGCACACTGACGCCTGCTGTGGATGCACCCATTTACAAAGAGCTACCACTTAGGAATTTCACAAGAATTTTGAAACTTCTTTACACTATTTATCAGAGAATATTCTCCCAGGACTGGCTATAACCCTTATATATTTTGAAGCACTGTCTTTAGTTCTCAAGTTCAAACAGATCAGTTACCATTGACCTATAATGCGTTTTGAACAATACTGTAGACTTTTAATCAAAAGAGAACACAATTTTCCCATCAAGCTTCTTTTTTTTTAAAAAAAAAAAAAAGAGAAAAAAGACAAGCTTTCAGAGAAGAAAATATACAACAGACATAAAATAAAGGCAGAAAATTAAAGGTGTAAAGATTGTTTTAGCAATATGTCTCTGTAACAATTAACATGTGATAAATAACTATACTCATATGTGAGGTCTGGTCATGACTCATCGTGGCTTTACAATCCACGTAACATTTTGGATGCAATTAGTATCAGAGACATACTAGGAATGATAGGGTCGATTAATCTGTACTGTAACAGTCTACTGAAGTAGAAGCCAATTTATAAAGCAATATGAAAAGTCTTTATATAGAAGGTCAAGATTTGATAGCACCTGTGGTAGCCACTTCTCCTAACTGTAAAAATTCAGCAAGACAGCAGTTCCCTAAAATCTTGCGGTTTATTGCATTAGAAGATGCTTTTTAAAGGCCAGAAATATTATTCTAAGATCCTCTCTGCACCAATTATACTTCATTTTCTCTCGAAACCCTAGAAGTGAACAGAGTTTAAAATTTGGTTGCATGTGACAAGTCTGCAGTTCATTTATGTTTTTCATTAACCATAAAGAACCTCAAATGTTTCACTGTACAAGACTTCATATGACAACAGGAGTATTCAATATGCAAATATCTGCTTCCCATTCACAGTGCACAGTAAAGTTACAGCTCCCCTACCACCACTGAATGTTGCCCCTATCCATTGCATCAAGTTATCTAACAAGAACAACACTGTCTCCTGCAAGACAAACTGAAATCTGAATAAATGGGAGAAATAAAAGGTCAATAACCAGACTTTCTGCAATATACTGGTAAATCTCTTTTGGAATTCCATAGGATAACCATAGCGACTGATTCTTCTCTTACCCCTAGCCAGCATATGAGAAATGTTTACTCTCTGAAATTAAAAGGTTTAGAAATAAATGGGCAAGTCAGAGTCTGGTGTACTGTATTATCCCAGAGCTGTGTGGTCTCTGCAAAACAACAGGAAATGGAAGGGAATAGCCATTACAGCCTTTATTGTCATGGCACATTAAGACAGACAACAGAATACAAAGAACAACACTTTAGACACAAAATAACGTTTTGCCAAAATCCTGTTTTATGTGTAACAATTCTTGCAGTCAAAAGATAAATTATACTTGGCAAGTAAATATGGGGAATTTTTCAGTAAAAAGATGTTATATACAAGTGCATAATAGTAGCTGTGGCAGTCATTTACTTTTTTTTTTTATTTAATATTGCAATACCATTTGTTCCAGATCTAGCTATTAATTTTTTTTATTAGTAAAAGTTACAAGCATGAAAAATTCATTGTTACCAGACGAAAACTAATTAATCCAGTATATTTCCAGCACACATTTCTCACAAGATAACCAAATTAACTTCATTTTTCATGATACAACAATTGCCAGCAGAAAGTAATGCTTGCTTACACAGCCCGTACATAAAATCCTACATAAAATCAGTTTAAATGTCAGGAGAACTCAATAATTTATGTAACGCTGCCATTGATAACTGTTGTAAAGTGGCATTTGTATACAAAATAAGTTCAACAGAGAAGAAGGAGAAGATTCAGAAGATAAAAGGCAATTCCTTTTTACCAATTCACCTGAAACTTTTGACTCAGACCCAAGAAAGTGTCTGAAAGGATCCCATTAACAAAACCATTTCTCAGTAAACAAGTATCCTGAAAATTAATTTGGAAAAACTACGTTTTACTGATTCATACACATTAAAAGCTGCATTACAAAACCAAGGTTATGAACTTACCAAGACTGAGTAGTGACTAGTCAACTTAGTTTATCATCTGCTATTCTATGAAATTTTTAAGTTACTAACTATAAAAACTATAAAAAAGAATTCTACTTTTTTTTTAAAAAAAAGAGGTTTTAACTTAGCAGAAGTTTCTTCACTTGGTCTTCTGAATGAAATGATTAATTAATCATACCACTATTACAGCTCCTGTTAAGTGTTCATCTTCATTTTATTCCAATTAGAATAATCCTTAACTTGCAGGACTGTTCTGTAACACATATACATGAAATGTAAAGACAAGCAATCACTTACAAATTCATCAGGTTGGATCTTGACTGAAAGGGGCTTTGCAGCAGGGTTTTTGAGAGGGTCAGGTCCTGCATTTGCTGAGACACTGATTTACCAGCTTTCTCCAATTTTGTCCTCGCACAATATACTAAAAACACAAAAACACAGCACAATTCTGCTTTTTCAGAATAATAAGGATTTGTGCTGCAAACATTCTGAGTTTACTATATTCATATCGTCCTCTGCTTCCCTCTTAAGGATGCCAGACTCAGACTCATAGTAGACACACGAATGTGATTATTTAATGTATTTTTATTTCATCACCTGTGTAAAAGCATACTAACCACAGCACAATATATTTGAGTGTTTATAAAGAGGGAATTTTAAGCTTTCCTTGCCGTAATTTACTATTTCTAGATGCAAATACTGAAATGCAATCAAGACCTGTCAAACAACTAAGAGAGTGAACTGCTTATTTTTAATAGAGATGACAGCAACTTCATACATTAAGAAAACCAGTTCTTTGTGCGCTCACACTCAGACTGGAGAAAGCTTTACCTTTCTTGGGGCCAAAGACCTCTTCAATATCTGCAGAAAACAGGAAACTTTCCTTCTCATTGTTTCTGTCTGGTCTGACTATTGGAACAGTTCAATATAACTAAACATGGGAAAGAGTCCCTTTCTTTCCTGTACAGACAATCTCGCAGCATATGGGAAGAAATTAACACACTCATACAGAATATAACTGCCAACTTCCAGGCATTATTCTTAATAAACAAGATCTCACGTGGTGTCAAAGAGATAAATGAATGAGGAGTAACCTTAAAGTAAACGAAAACAAAAGTTATTGCTATCAGGTCTTTACCCTCGTGCCCCTGCCCACATAAAGAATGCTTCCAGGAATGTTACAATGGAATTCTAATTACAATTTAAATGTAGTAACCACAACCAATTAATTTTGTAATTGCCATTAATTAATTCCAGGATTATTATTAATGGTAGTTATGTGTTGTTTTGTGTAACTGAACTACAGAATTAACATCTTTTTAGAAAAAACACCTTTCTACTTTGAGAAAACTGCAAATACAGTCTTTCTATTGAAGAGGTCTCCTCTGTAATAACTGACATGGAAGGATCTCAACTCTGCCAAAAACACTTCCAACATTATGAAGCAATCTGCAACTTGTCACTTTCAAAATGCTAAATCAGTCACATCATCTTGAAAACCTGGAGGTCTCTTCTACTGGCAAGCTTGGGATCAGCTAAAGACAGCTCAAGTTTTGCTCTCTTTAATTGCAAAATTCTCATTTACCTCTTGATAATCATCAAAACTTCATATTTTATGACAAAATAAAGGAAAGTAAACAGACAATAACCAAATGCAAAGATAATGGTATTTTCACATCTCAAGCTGACTGTATTTGAAGATATCTAAGAAACTGCATTTTTACGTTATTGCTAGGTACACTCACTTCAACCATCCAACACTGTTAACTTTTGGGACCACAAGTGGCACCCAATTTAACGCTGCAAAAGCCAGCAATGCTTGTTCCATTAACACAAATACTACAATATGAGGAAATCTCATCACATAATTCTTACGTTTCAAAGTTGGTTTTGGTGTGCTTCCCTATTTTGAAAAGGGCCAGTAACAACTCCCTCCTTTTTCTACCTTGTTCATTAATTTTTTTTCATTTCCAGCACTTTTCCCTTCATTTCCAGAGCACAGTTACTCCTGTAATCTCACACCTCTCATATCTATTACTGTTGTTGACTACTTTTATCCTTCTTTGAGGCCTCTTTCCACACACACACACTGCAAAACAGAATGCTGAGAAGGACAGCAAACAGCAGCTACAACTCATACATCAAGCATCTTCCCCAGCCTTCACAAATATCACTTTCAATATTTAAAGGCACATGAAGAGAGGAAAAGCAGGGCCTAAGAAAGGTGCTAACTACACTCTGCAGAAGGATAAGCATAATTCTTAAACATCTTTCAGTACAACAAAAATCATAACAGTACTTCAAACATCTGTTACACAAGTTTTGGGGGTTTAATTTTTACCCCCTAAAAACTGTTGTGCAAAAGATCAAGAACAATATTAGGGTGAAGGTGAATGATACTGACACCAGAAGAATTCACCTCAACAGAATTTGAAAGATGATCAGAATATGAAAGGGCTTTCATAAGCAGAATAATTAGACTTGGACTTTTAGCATGAAAAATAGTGATGCAAGTACTGAGTGAATTTTTCAGGCTGGACATTTAACATGAGAAAAAGGACTTATTTCGTGGGAAATGCATTCAGAAGTTACTGATGCCAAAAAAATGCAAATTGTATAAAAATAAAGTAGGCAAAGTCAGCAATTACTTAATTTACATCCAAGCCCTACACCCACTATCTCCAGTGGAGACAGCCCCCAAATCACTGGTGCCTAAAGTTGGGACTGATACACCCTCCTTAAGTAATGCTACTCACCACTAATCTAAAAAAAATTACTGTGATAGACCTTTATTAAATCCATCACAACAATTCACAGCTTCCTTCAAACACCTCTCATTTTAGGTCTTTATATTATACTTCATTTTTAAATGGTATTTTATAAGCTTTCACAAACAAATCAGCAGGCAGTGGAAGGAAGGAAGCAGCCATCATTATAAATTTAGGGTGGCCACTTTTACAAAGGCGTTCTATGAATCAGGACATATTTACTGTCTTCCTGCTTTACATGGCTTCTGCAAAATAGCTCTCCTCTATAGGCAGTAAAAAGGATAAATAGGAAGTAACCCATGATGAACATTTTACAAGTGACAGAACAGGAACTCTACAGGTATGTGCCACTCTTTTCCTTCCCTTCCCTCTACCTTGTAAGCTTTGGTACCTTTTTAATGAAAACAGGGCTTATACACTGCAGAGCTTCAGTTGCTTCCATGTCTGTTTAAGTTTCAAATGCCTCTGTGACTTAAAGCAAAGTACTTTTACCACACACGCACTACAGAATCCAAGGATGTTGTCTCAAAGCATCATGTCATGTGCTATTTCTTCCAGGCATCTGGATCCACCATATGCTTAAATTATTTGGGTAAGGTAACTTACCACATAGTAAGCAATAAAATGAGGTTATTTTCCAGTCTTGTTACACAAATTCATAGCATCCAAGAGATCAATCATTTTGTTATACCGTACACCATTTCAACTTTATAGCTCTGTGCTTTTAGTGTCCAGTTTGTTTCAAAATGTTACAGTAGGGATTAAGAAGTAAAAACAGCGCCAATTAAGAAGCCTGAGAACATCCTGGCAGTGTATTAAAGGCCAGGGAGGAGAAATCTAGCCTACCACTCTTTCATTTTCTATCTAGTACTTTCTAGTTTATTTCAATAACAGAAAATGGGAAGTTTATACTTCTTTTATTAAAGAAACTACAAACTAATGAATTATTTCAGGTGTTGATCAACTTCCGTGCTGTTACCTAGTAATCAGTATTTAACTTAATACTCAATCTAGAATTTTCAGCTGAGTAACGTAAAACCAGCTTTGGTTTAGATACACATTCATCGTGTTTTGAACTGTCATGCTCTTGGGGGTTGGGGCCAGTAAGTACACACATACAGATGATCTGTGGTTTGCCACTGGATGTGTCTCTAATCCTCTCATCTACTTCACCAGTATGCACCTATTACGGGGTCATCTTTAGAGTGCCAGGTATTTGGCTACTAAACTTGCCCTTCGTTTCTTGACAGCAAACTCGTCCTAAAGAAGACCCAAGATACAGGTCTCTGAAGTCTTTCTGTAAGCACAACTTCATGAAATTAGTAAAGAAATTCAGCTTTTCAGAAAAACGGACATTTACAAGAAGTACAAACTTGATTCTAGCCCAAGTGAGGAAACTCTCTTGTAGTTCTGTCTTTCTGACTTACAACTCCTGCAATACGCCCCAGCCATTTCAGCTGGTGATTCAGGCATCACAGCCACACGTACTTTCCAAGTGTTACCTTCAGACCTGTTTCTCAGACTGCCAAGAACATGCAGTACCAGCCAGACTGGCCAGCCTTTAAGCTCTGACCAGCCACAACCCAATTAAATTCTCTCAACTACTTCTTCTGATGCAAATAAAAACATCATTAGTATCTACCAACAGGCCCAAGTACAGAGGATTTCCTGTGGCCCAGCCCATACCTAACCAGCTACAATGAGGATTTACTGCATAAATCTCATAAAATAACTCCTCCTGGCCCAGGTATTCTCCATGTTTGCTGCCTAGTTCTCCTTTTCTACTCAGTCTGCCAGGTGATTGCCGTGACCTAATCCATGTTATTCAAATTGATTTTCATCCCTCAAGGAGCTCTTAACACCACATCTTTAAATATTACAGAAGACACCACGCACACACCTCAACCAACTCAGCTCTCCAATACATAACCACATTCCTGTTGAGATCACCTGTAACATGGTTACCCTGTGGGGCAACAAGTTATTTTCTGAGACTTGTCTTAAGAACACTCTGTCTCCACTGATGCTGCTCCATCACAGGTTTGATTTAGGCATAAGGACACTGGGATTGTTAAGTCAACCTGTAAGAACACATTCATCTCTCACTTTAGGAATCAATCTATTGAAACAGCCTGAGAGATTACCACTATATTTAACAGCGCAAATTATAAAAAACTTATTTAATGTAAATTTACCTGTCAACTGATACTGGTCACTTGCTCTAGCTGTTATAATAGGTGAAAGTGTATTTAGAAAGCAAGCATATCGATACATATAATTTACTTAAACTTTAGCTACAAATGGCAGCAGCTATGGACAAATTTCATTTTAAAGCAAGAAGGCATACAAACCTCCCCAGGAAAGACTTACTCTGCTCCATTTCAGCACAGTATTATCAATTTGTTAGGGAACTTGCATCACACAAATGACATTGAAATAAAGACAGCCACCGTACCACATCATAGTACTGTGCTCTCTACTATGCTTCAGTTCAAGCTGTTTCTCTTGCCTGTTTCCCTACATCAATGTCCCTCAGTCTCGAAGATGAAAAGTATCTGGCGCATCTCATGAGCCTTCTATGACTTGGGAGCTAGGCTGCCAAAAGCACCAAGAAGAATCAGGCCATCTCATGAGACCTAAAGCAAATGTCAGTCCCTAATATCTCAGTTCTGTCCCTACAAGAAGGTAACTTCAGCTGTGAACACTCTAGGAGAGAACCACAGGAGCTGAAGCTGGCTTTAAGAATTATCCTTGAAGTTTCTCAGACATTTTAAGCAGACACCCATTCCCCCAGCATCAATCATATATAAATGAAGAGGATTGTTTTGCTGTCAGAGAGTACTGAAATGGGAATCAATATATCAGATTATATTTCTGGCTCTGCAACAAACTTCCACTGGGACCTAAATAAAATCAAGATCTGTCTCTAAGTTTCCCATTTGTAGAATGAGATAGATTTTATTTATTAGCAATAGCAATGCAGAGAGATCTCTGAATAGAAAATATTACAGAAATGCTAGGCTATTTGTTTTCTGATCAAATACAACACAGTGGAAAAATATATCTGCGTATCCGAGTTTCCTCTTAGATTCTGAATATTTGTTTGCTGAACAATATAGCCTGGCCATCTGCATTGCCATTTCAGGGGACAGAGGAAACAAAGAAGTGCAACCGTAAAAAATTTGCTCTACTGAAGAGCTGAAAGTTCAAGACAGTCTGCCTTTTCCCCCCATCACATCAATAAACTGCAAAATTCATGAGTCACGTAGGTTGGAAGGGACCTCCTGCAGAGGTCATCTAGCCCAAACACTTCAGCAAAGCAGTGTTAACTACAACAGGTTGCCCAGTCTCGCCCCGTTCAGCTTTGAACAGAATATAGACATTCCAAAGCCTCTGGGAAACCAGTTACAGTGTTTTACCATCCTTGCAGTAAATATTATTTCCCCCCTCACACTGAGTTGGAATTTCCCATTGCTTCTCCTTCTTCTACTGTGCACCTCTAGGTGTGTGCCTCCTCCTTCTCTACAGCCACCCATCAGGGAGCTGTAGACAACAAGAACAGAAGCTCAACATAATTTTTAAGGTCAAGGAAATCTTGTTCTGTCAGCCTCTCTTTGCAAGTAATATGGTACAGGCCCCTCATCACTTTGCTGGCCCTTCACTACGTAAATATTTTTCTTGAACTAGGGAGTACAAAATTTAAGTCAAAGTTCTCAACTGTACAGTAGAGAGGGAAAAATTTACTCCCCTTGACCTACTGGCAACACCCTTGCTAAACCAGCCTGAGATGCTGGTTAGTTTCTGCACTGCAAGGGTGCACTGCTGACTCATGTTCTAGTTCTTGTCCACAAGCACTCCTCGGGCCCTTTTGTAAAGTGGCTTCCTAGCCCCCAGCCTGTACTGATTCATGGGGTTATTCTATCCCAAATGCAGGGAAGTGCAGGACTATGACTTCACCGGAATTCATGAGGAAGCCTTCAGCACTATCTGTAACACAGCCTATTGAGATCCCTTTGACTGATAAAAATGTACCTTCCTGTCCCACCATCCAGGATACTACTGAAAACATGATAGAAGACTGGCTCTTGAGGGACACCACTCATGACTGGCCACTACTTGTACTTTGTACCATTGACAACTGTCCTTTGGTCTGGCAATTCCACTGGTTTCCCATCCACTTTACTGTCTATTTATCCAGTCCAAATTGATTGGATGCAAGGATACTGCGTGAGAACATGCCAAAGGCTTTGTTTAAATCAAATTAAACAATATACATAGCCCTCGTCGAGTTCACTGACACAGTCACCTCCTCATAGAAGACAACACGTTTGATCAGCCATGATTTGCCCTCAGTAACTCCACAGAAGCTGCTTCCAATCACTTTGTTTTCTATCAGCTGCATGGAAATGGTTTTGAAGACGAACCATTGCATCACCTCCCCGAAGGTGAAGGAAGAGGGTGACAAACTCACACTTCCTCAGATCCTTTTCCTTGACCTTCCCAAAGCTGGGTTTGACATTTGTGTTTTCCTAGTCATCGGGAACTTCCCACAATCACCATGACCATTCAAAGACAACAGATAGGCCTCACATGGACATCTGTGGGCTTCCTAAGATGCATCCCATCTGAGTCTCAGACTTGTCTATATCCAATTGCCTTATGTACTTCGTAACCATTCCTTCTTCTACTGTAGGTAATGACACATTCTTACAAAATTTGCAAGTAGGCTTTGAGAAGCCCAACAGAAACCTTTACTAGTGAAAACTCCAGGAAAAAGGCATGGAGTATCTCAGCCTTTTCTGTTACTTTTTAAGGAAGTTCCCCTCCCCACCGAGCAGCAGGCACACACTTTCCTTAGCCTTCCTTTTGCTACCAATGTACACACAGATGTCCCTTCCGCTGCCCTTCCCGTCCTTAATTTCAGTGCCAGATGAGCTTTGGCTTGCTATCTCCAGTCTTCCATGTCTTTATGAGAAGCCTGTCTCCAAGCACTCTTGAGCCCCACACCAATGCAAACAATGTATTCACCAAAGACAACCTTTCTCAGTCCAAAACAGAAAACTTAACCAATACTCATGTAGTTTATAATTAAAGCAAAAATAGGTAAACAAGTTTCTTGAAAAAGAATACATGTGAGTATACAAGTATACAAAATTAGTCAAGATACTCATAAAAAGGTAGAGCCTAAATTATTAACTTAGATTATTATCTTATTCAAGTCTATACTTCATTCACGGGAAGCCCTATTCCTTTCCAAACAGTGACATATATGTAACATACAGATATTTGGCAATAGACTTATATAGACTAGCAAACTGCCTCCACCAGTACCTTAAGTCAACTATAGCCAGTTTGTATTTGTTTGTTTGGGCCAAAATACAGTTTCTTTCGATTTCCAACATCAAGAACTTCTCAGTTCCTCCTATAGTGTAATACTGTTACTGACTTCGAATTCCTCTGCTTTGAGAAAATTGTTCTCAATACTAACCCTTCCAAAAAAAAAATACAAACCCACCTTGAAATGCATAGTTTTAAAGCACTTGGGGCTTTAAAATGGTGACAAAACATTACTAGTGAAGAGGGCTGAAAGATATGTCTCCATAAATATCTGAAATAACTGCAAACAGCATGCTGTTCAATAGTATCAAGCTGCATAGAGTAACTTAAGTCAGGAGTTATTGATTCACAGTCCCCTCCTAATAGTTCCTCCTGTGCTTCAAAATTCTTCTCAGGAACCTCTGCTTTTTGCCCACTGCTATACCTCACATGAACTCTGTGCTCAGCTAGTAGAGAGGTGAATAATCATTCCTGCTAATCTATAAAGCAAGCATTCAGCCTCAGGGGTGGGGGTTACAAAGAAATAAACAGTTTTTAAGCATTTACCTTCACTCTGATAAAGACCACAGGTGGTGCTGTTGATATAGCCAAGCAAAGTCAAATAAGAATAGAATAACACATTCAGGCTTTTGGTAATGCTTAAGCAAGTTAAAAACAGCAGAAACTGGAAGTGAATGGAAAAGATATTGCCTTTCTATGGTAATTGTGTTTGCACTTCCTTTTGACTTTTTATGATGAAGTAGCCATAGAATGTTGTTTTTCTTTTCCTGGAGAGAAAGGAAATCACATAACCTTATCAAAAAATGCAGCCAGCTAAAACCCTTCCCTTCCATTCATTTAAATCCTTTTTATAATACATAAATGCAATTATGCAAACCATTATGAAGTTGCTAATCATTACTGTAACTGAGATATACATACAACATATTTAGAGAGCTGGGCTCGATGACCCTTATTGGTCCTTTCCAATTTTAGATATTCTGTGATTCTATGATATATACATATACACACACAAACAACACACACTCATTCACATTGTTATTGTATCAAACTACAGTCATGAAGGATTGTTTAAAAGTGGTTCGTTTGTGAAAGGCCTAATTCCACTTAATTTCATCATCTAACATAACTATTTGAGGAGTTTCAATCCAGGACACAAATCCTCTCTTTCTGGCCAAACACTGAATTTGACCAAAGTTTACCTGGAGTCTTAATTACTATTAATCACTTGTCCAACTAATTAGTCTGCCTTACAATCAGAGAAATACCTATTGAGCTAAGAGAAAGGAAAGGCTCAGTGTGACAGGGAAATACAGATCCTGCAGACTCACACAGCCACTGAAGAGGCTGGCCAATAAACGTTATAAACAAAATCTCTTTATGCCTATTGAATATCGAAGATTGGGCTGCCCTTAGCAAGGCACTCATTTAAAGAAAATGAAACCTTTTTCCACTTCAGTGCAAGCAGAAGAGAAGAGAGAAGATAGCACAGTAGAATCTAATGGCATTAAACTGAGATTTGACAGTTAACTGGCAGAAACACATATATACCCAAAGAAGAGACTCTGTAAACAGTACTACATAACAAACTAGCTATTTTTCCCCAGCTGCTTCAAGATCTAACTAGTCACCCCAGCTGAGACCGTGGGGTTTTGGAAGGCTTACACAAGTGCCAACATCTGCTTCTATTCCCATCAACATCAAATTTGTCAGAACATGAAACTACACCAGAAAAACAATCTTTGTCATAGAAAAATAAACTCTACTTCCACGGCTATCCGCTGAAGTACCAAGTGTAGCAGATTATATTTCCATTTTCTATTCCAAAATAACATTTTTTTTCCCCCTCCAGAAAAAGTATATATATAGAAAAGTACCTATGTAAATGTACTCACCTACTATGTATCTAGTCTATTTCCCTGCAGTGTATCTGTATCTTAAGTTCTTCATGGCTTGGTCTGCCTTTACTGGCCAGTCAGTCTAAAGCACAATCATAAAAACTAAGCCTTATACCAAGTTACAAGGTGACAAATTAAACCAGCCACTTTTTGGCACGTCTTTACTATTAAATACTTTAATTTCTCAGCAACTTCTTCTACCCACGGTTTTACTGGTCTCTTTACTACTGCTATGTTGAAGGCTCAGGCGAGTACCTCTATTTACACAGTAAATTAAACTTCACATGAAAACATTAGCTGAGTTTAAAAATAACTGGTTTAAAAAAAAAAATTCATTAAAAAGTCAAAAATATTCCCAAGCATAAAATCATGAACCAATGAGAGTCTTGGAAAAGTTTATGTACTTTTACATGAGTCACCTAATTCTGCTTATAGAGCAAAATTGAAAATTTTCATTATGTTTACACAGAGTACAGTAAATATATATGCTTTGTCATTTGCTGTAAAAAATGACATAGATAAGGCACTTATTGATAAAGTTACCAATTTTTTTTAAAAGCATCTTTACCATGAACACTCAAGGCAATATTAATTATTCAGTCACAGAGTTGTATGACACGTAGTTATAAATATTAACTCAGCAATTGTTGCTCTCTCTCCTCCAGAAAGTCAATTTCTATCTTTGCTTCTTTTTCATTGGAAAACAAAGATTTTGCCATAGGAAAATGATATGATCATCACAGAGATCACCCAGCAGCAGAAAAACCCCAATTCCTAATCTAGCCAGTAAAGTATCAATTGTTTGTAACAGAAACCTCACATCATGGCTCAGATATATAGATACAGATTTCAAAGATGTTTTAGCAACTTAGGTAAATTCTTCCATATATTTAAGAAAAGCTAAATGATAACAAATCCAAAAGTTCTGTTATTGCAATGACACTCCAAATGCTATAATGAAATGCCTGAAGGAAATGCGTAAGCCTTTCTTCATGCCTCCTCCCTCAGACATTGCTTCTGCTACTGGTGGACATCAGTTTATCCACCTCACGTATGTTTACATACCTCACTCAAATGGGCCCAAAATTGTTATTGCTCAGTATTACTGATGTTTCCACATGCCGTGCTACTACAGGTTATTACTGGAAGATTCAGGAGATCAGAAAGAATAATATTAATACAACCAGACCTTTCCACTCAGATTTATGCTGCGATGACTGCAGATTAAAAGCAACATACCACATTTACACAGCCCAAAAGGTGAATGAATACACATGGGAATGGCTACTCAGCTAGTTCTATCCAATAAAATAATGAATATATTAAATCTTCTACTTTGCACTTAATAGCCTTGTAGACTTTTGACAGAATACACAACCCATGCTGCTACTCACTACACTGATGCTAACTGGAGGATGAAGAATCACAGAGGAGTAGGGGAACAAAAATACTTTAAGTAACCAGAAATTTGTCCTGTGTGAGATTCTCTTTAATTTCAATATAAACTTAAGAACCTAAATAAATCTAGCATGTAATAGATGCATTTCCAGTGTAGCATTTCCCATGTTGAGACAAACCAACAAAGTCACTTCGTCCTTCTAATCTCTTCATTCTCCAGCCAGCCACAAGCTGTACCAGGCTAAGACCCATTTCCCCAACATGACTGCACCAGCAACTGGGGTCACCTCTTCCCATCACTGGGATAAATCAGGCTTTTGCTTACACTCTTATCTATGTTACCTACTGCCCACTGCAACAGTGTAATTTTTCCTCAGCCAAAGTGGTCCCATAGGTTATAAACTCACAAGATCTCATGAAGTACTCAGGAACATGAGTTAGATGTGGTGTGAAGTACGTAATCTTCCACACAAATCCCACTTACATACTGCTCCTTTCCTACACAAGAGCAATCGATTGAAGACAATTGATTTCTTCTGTTACTTAATTGAATTGCCTCATCAACAGGGTATATACGCAAAATGGAAATTGCACTCCAAATGGGTGAAAACTTGACCACCACTACTATAGAAGTGCTAATGCACTTTCCCATATGAACTATTCACATCATAAAAGATTACATTCTGTAACCTTGAAGATGAAATAGGCTCCAACCCTGAAACCACGGGGGGGTTTTTTTGGTTTATCTAAGTGAACACTCTGTTCCTATTAACTACAGTGAAAACTGCAGTTACTCTGCACAAACTGTTAGGAAGACTATAAATTACTTCAGCTATTCAATCATAAAAGAAACATGGTTTCTGCCACAATGAGCTCCACTGACGGTGTTCAGGCAATCTGGAAGCCTAACTCATAACTTTTATTGAAACTTCAACTCCTCAGGCTGCCTCTGCTTTAACAAGCAATCTCTATCCTGGGAAACAGGATAGGGATTGGACAGAGAAATAGTACTGGGACTCCACACTGTTGGCAGGGGAGTCACTTCAGACTAACTCTAGGCTAGTCACTGGAACTGTACACTCATTAGCCACTGGATGTGCTCCTACAGAAAACCTTCCAGTTCTCTTTCATCCAACAGGAACTCAGACTGTGTGCCTCAAGACCAGCTTATGATGCGAAACAAAGCAAGCTGAATAGCGTTTGTATCTCAGAAGAGCTGGTCCTAGGACTGCTAATGGTTTTAAGAACAAGAAAAGGAACCATCAGCCTAGGACACCTAAATAAGAGCCTCCAGATCAAGAAATAACCATAGGAACAAATATAATGATGGGTTTGATGGCTCATGTTGAGTACACGTGACTTTCTCCATACTGGCCCTAGTCCAGTGGCCCTCATAAATCCAACACAACTGCTCTCAACAGCAGTCTTAGCAGATGGGTCAAAGGAAAGCTCAGAAGTTGTTTCCTCAAATCGAGGCTGAGGTACAGTTAAAACACGTGACGTTTCCCTGTGAAGGATTTACATCTCTAACTGTCACTTCAAACCTGTTCACAACCATTAATGAACATGAAAATCTTGACACACAAGCAGGTATTTAACTCCAGCCCTCCTCCCTCTCTCCATATGATTACTTATATCACTTTAATCCACACTGCAAAAAGACTACTGAATTCAATATTTGGATGTAACTTGACATATGTTTAGAGTTTACTCTTTAGAAGGAGATGAGCACTTACTGCTTAAACACCAATATCTGTTGTCTCAAACTGCAGTCCAAAATTAAAGATATTACAAATTGTTTAAATTTGCTGAAATGATCCAAGACTGACGTATGCCAAACTTGGTGTTGAAGATAAAATATTGCAGAACATTCCCTTAGGATAGAATTTTTTTTACAATAGGTAAAATCTGATTGTTAAATCGAGGCAAGTAAAACACAATTGTACAGCCCCCTTCTCAAACATACGTATTAAACTTCTTTTGAAAAAAACAGAAACCACGTTGGACCATTTACCATCTCTCATGGTTCTGCTGAGGATAAGCATATGGAGAAAATAAGCTACTCTGTAGATCTTATTTCACTCCAGCGTCTGTGCTTTTATTTTCCCCGTTACAGCCAAGTTGAGAATTTCCTCTTCCATGATAATAAGCAGAAAGTTCACAGATCTCAAGGCAGCAAAGCCGGAAGTCTGCAGTTTGAAGGATTTCCCTTCTTCAGTGGGACAGGGGAGGAGAGAAAAGTATGAGGGGACTACTATGACATCTTTGCAAACCCAAGCATCTGATTTGGACGTACTTATCTCAACAGGGTTCTAAGGCGATGCTACCGAGACCACGTGCAAATGAAACACTGCCTGCATCTGTTCTGTAATCATTTGTCACTTTGGCTTTTTGAAGGAGTGAAAACTCCTGCTTTTCTGATTAGGGTATTACCTGGCACAAATAACCCTAATCAACAGCGATAGTCAGATGTAGTAAGAAACTAAGACTGCTGCAACACAGCTCTCACCAGCTGCCTTCCCAGCTGACCCTGTATCACAAGACAGAAGGGAATGCCACATGTGGCTTTAATGCCAAGCAGCTGCAGCACACCAGCCCCCTCTGTCCTCCCCCGGCACCGCTGTGTTCCAGGCTATCCAAACGGCCTAAGAAATGGAACTGCGGTGCCCTGTAATGAAGAGGAGCCCCCAGTAATGAACGCAAGCCTCCCTATAATGAACACGAGCCCTCCTATAATGAACGCGAGACCCCTATAATGAACTCAAGCCCCCACACCCAAGGCAGACCCAAATACAACCTCATCACCTCCGTAGCCTCCACGGCCGGAGACCCGAGATAGCCTGAGGGCAACTGGGGGGGGGGGGGTCACGGACGGCACGGCCCCGCGTGACCCCTCCCCAGCCCTTTCGAACCCCGCTCTCTCGCTCCCTTCCCAGCGGCTCGGTGGCAGCCGGGTCCCGCGGAGCCGCAGCCCCCGCTCACCGACACCAGGAACTCCAGCGTGCCCACGTAGTCCCGCTCGGTCTTGAGCAGCTCGTTGAGGACGCAGACCCGCAAGCGAAGCTGCTTCTCCAAGTCCTTCCCGCTCTCCCCCTTGGCTTCCCCTTTGCTCTCCTCCGTCATGGTGCGGCGAGGGGGAGCGGTGCCTCTCCCCAGCCCGGCTGCAAGAGGAGTCGCCCGAGCGCTGCGGACAAGGGCGACAAAAGACCCCGCTGAGTTACATGGCGGGGAGGGGTCCGGCCGGTCCCCAGCCCCGCAGCCCCTTCTCACCCAGCTCCAGCGGCCAGGAGCCACCCCGCTGCCTGCTCCTTTCCCGTCAGGAAGGGGACACAGCCTGGAGGAAACGCGCGGTCGCTGGTTCCCAGCTCGCCCTGTGAGCTGAGAGGTTGGAAAGCCTCCGCGGCGGCACAGACTTGGACATTAATCAAAAGCTTTGTATCCATGTGACTCCAAACCCTTCCCCCCCCCCCTTCGCTAAATCTCAGGAAAAAGGAAAGGAAACAACTTCAGGGAAGATTGCGTGCCAGCAGCTGCCTGTTTCGCACACAGGCTGCGAGCTCCGGTTTGAGGCTAATTGGAGATCTCCAACAAGAGAGAGCAGGAATTATAAAAATGTCCCGGCAAGCTGGCCGTCCAGGGAACCAGCAGTTGGTTTTGTTTGGGATTAATCATCAGCAAAAGAGCCATTTCAACTTCCACTTCCACAACTTCCCTTAAGATGTATATTATAATGTATACAGTGCTGTTTAATGTCTTCGTCAATGATATAGACAGTGAGATCAAGTGCACCCTCAGCAAGTTTGCAGATGACACCAAGCTGAGTGGTGCAGTTGCCACACCAGAAGGAGAAGGTGTCATCCAGAGAGACCTGGACAGGCTGCAGAAATGGGCTTGTGAGAACCTCATGAGGTTCAACAAGGCCAGGTGCGAGGTCCTACACCTGGACTGGGGCAATCCCTGATTTCAATACAGGACTCTCACAAGACCCTACCTGGAGTATTGTGTCCAGTTCTGGGATCCCCAACATAAGAAGGATATGGAACTGTTGGAACGAGTCCAGAGGAAGGCCATGATGATGACCAGAGGGCTGGAGCACCTCCCATATGAGCACAGGCTGAGAAAGTTTGGCTTGTTCAGCCTGGAGAAGAGAAGGCTCAGAGGAGATCTTAGAGCGACCTTCCAGTACTTGAAGGGGCTACAAGAAAGCTGGAGAGGGACTGTTCACAAAGGCTTGTAATGATACAACTAGGGGGAATGGGTATAAACAGGAGAGGGGCAGATTTAGACCAGACATAAGGAAGAATTTCTTCACTATGAGAATGGTGAGGCACTGGCACAGGTTGCCCAGGGAAGTTGTGGATGCCTCATCCCTGGAGGTGTTCAAGGCTGGGTTGGATGGGGCTTTGGGCAGCCTGGTCTAGTGGGACATGTCCCTGCCCATGGCAGAGGGACTGGAACTAGATGATCTTTAAGGTTGCTTCCAACCCAAGCTGTTCTATGATTCTGTGTATAGCACAAGTGATGCGTATTACAAATACGTGCTTTGATATTCTTCTGAACAAACACGCACAGCTAAGCATGTGCATGTGCTAAGCAGGTACAAACAGTACTATCTAAAATAGGTACAGAAAAGTTCTTCTGAGACAGGATTTCTCTGTTTATTGAAACAATGTGCTATGAAATCTCCAGGTTATACAGTTTTCCTGTCTTAATGTATAATGTAAATCTGAACTTCCAATGCAATGTAGCTACTTTATATTATACAAGAGAAACTAATTTCTTGAAAACTGAAATATGTCAGGACACTACCATGCAAATTTTGAGACCACACAGGAAAGCTGAAGGTTTCCCTGGCTGGGTTTTCAATCTGTGACTGTAAAGAAAATTCAGGTCTTCAACTTACAGATTCCATATGAAAATATCTTTATAAAATTGCAACATCTTAAAAGGAAGGAATAAGATGACAACCACAGTCTATAACCCTTCTACAGCTGCCATACAAGCTGAGGCATTGAGAAGAGTCCTTACTGGGAAAGAATAAGACCATTCTGATAACTAGACATCATCTAGCTCTTTGTCTTGGACATCTTTTGGGAAATAGAGAATACTGTTGCTCCGAGATGTTTCTCAAAGAGAAGAAATAAGAGAGCCTGTTTCTTCAAAAGTGTCCTACTTCCCTGTGTTCTCCCCTTCCCAAACACACATCGCTCTGTTGCATAAGACCTAGGCAAGAAATAGCAGTTTCTGGGACTGGTTCTGCTACATATATCCTGCTAAGCCATTTCAGCCTGCACAGAGTAGCCTGTGAACTTCCCTACTGACCTCAGCATAGCTCTTTCATGGGACACTAGTCGATTCCAAGACCAGAAACAATTCTGATGAAAATAAGAACTTCATGTTTTTAAGGACCTCATTCTCCTGCCAAGTTTGGTTCAATTAAACTGATGTGTTGAAAACAGACTGAAGCAGAAAAGCTCACACAGTTCAATCACTGAAGCTTGTTTTCTTAGGAAGCTGTCTAAAATGGAAAATGGATCTGATGATTAGCTCAAAACTTTGTCATACTCTTGGGTGGACTTCACTGGTGAGGCACAGAACTGAATTCCCAAAGCTCTGTGGCATATTCCCTGTCATGTGGAGGAGACAAAATGCTTCACACTTGCACTGGCACCAAGAAGGCTGATGCTACAGTGGAAAGGCAAAAAAAGACTTACGATGAGGTTTTGACAAGTGATAACCAGCAAAAGGATTTGAAACCACTGGCGCAGAACACCATGCTATTGCCTTCCCACTCCTGAATGCATGTGGGTGTGCTTTCTCAGGCAGTCATAGCCAGGTGCCTCAAACCAGTTAAATTTCCAGTGAGCAAGCACCCTCTTTTTCTTTTAGGAAAGACAAAATAAGGGACTGCTGCAGGTTGTGATTTTGGACATTCCCCTTTGCTCTTGGCTCCAGCTGTGTGCCATTAGTTGTCACAACCAACATGCACACTCACAGACCAAGGTGAAGGTTAAAAGAAGCACAAGCAGCGGCTTACTTTCTTCCCCATCATACATACCAGTAAGAATCTCTTCCCTTCACATTTTTGTCATCTCATTGCTAGAAGACCTTAAAGCCAAAATGATCCTTGTCCCAGTTTACATACCTCCTGCCTGCGCACAACTGATTCTTGCTCCTTCGTTCAGGTAGGCAGTTCCAGCTGTCTGGGCCAGCAGAAGCATTACTGACAACACAGAAGAGATTTTTATGACTCACTTAAGGCCACTAAACCCAGCAAAGCCCATAGCAGATGTGCAGTGATAGGAAAAGTAGTTCTAAGTACCAGACACAATCTATGGAAAACATATGTGCATACAAGCTTAGCCAATTTTCCTGACAACGTGCTCAAAGTACTAAAGACAAGGGCAAATTACTCTTTTCCCTTAGTTTCAGGAAAAAGCTAAATAGCTCCAATAGTAGTTTTAACTGCATCAAAATTGGGAGGAAAAAAAAGGTAGAGCGTACGCACAAGATGAAAAGTGTCAGCCCAAACAAAATATTTTAAGCAACTAAAGAGTAGATTTTACACTGCGATGTATCATGCAACCTGACTAATAGATAGCACTGCATGTTTTAAATGCAGAAACAAGTTATGTAAAACAGTGTATTGATTATGCTGGCATGTGACAGACAGCAGTTCTTGCTCCCTATGGGTAAAGCCACAGGTCTGTAGAAACTGCAAAAATCAGATTGTTCCCATGAGATGCTGTAACTTTGGAATGCAACAAGAACTATTTCAGTCCAAGAGTACTTGAGGCCCAAGTTTGAACACTATATAATGAGTCCTGTTGAAAAAACATGGCACCACACAACTTATGGCCTATTCATAAAAACATATAATTGAGGATGGATGGGACCTCTCAAGATCACCTAGTCCAACTCGCCTGGTTATCAAGCAGGGTTATCTGCAGCAGGCTGCCCAGAGCAGCAGCACAGGCTGGCCAGCCAGGTTTTGATTATCTCTACAGGTGAGGCGGCTCAGCCTTTCTGGGAAACCTATGCCAGTGTTTGACCAGTGTTCTACAATAAAAAAATAAAGTCTTCTCTTGTGTTCAAACAGAATTTCATGTTTTTGAATGTGCGCCCATTGCCTCTTGTCCTGTCAGTAGGCACTACTGAGTAGAGTCTGGCTCAGTTTTATTTATTCCTTCCCATCAATGATTTAGAAACATTGATAAGATTGCCCCTGAACCTTCTCCACAGGCTGAACAGTCCCAGCTCTCAGCCTCTCCTCATATGCAAGATCCTCCCTTCCCTTAATGATCTTTATGGCCTTGTCTGATAACCTGAAACAAGTTTCCAGATATTAAAACCCTTATTCATGACAGGCAGTAGTAATTAAACTTCAAGGATCTGCCATGACACTTGTGAACTCTATAGGAAAACCACATGGATTTGTTTCTGTGTTGTTACTGAACGATGGATACCAGGGCAAGACAGCTCACACACGAGTAATCAAACTTTCTGCAAGGCTTACTATCTTGTATCACAGCACTGTAAAGGACTCTTCAGTCCAGCTGGGAATTTAAAATCATCTTTTTCAGAGAAAACTGAAATGAGTTTCTGAAGCTGTATCAATAGATGGGATAGCTTACTTTCCAAGCTGCTCACCAGCACTGAAGACTTTTCTCTCTCTAAGGTTAGTTTTCCTTCATTACAAAAAGCAAGGACAGACTAACACAAGCCAGCCATTTCTAGTCCCCTTGCGGAAAACACTACTGGGGAACCCTTTTCTCCAGGTAATATTTCACACTCTAATCTGCCTAAATGGTCCATGCAATGTAGAAATGGCTATCAAAGCTAAAACCAGGCATTTTCTTGTAGTAGTCGTTCCTTGCAGAGCTTAACAGAATGTATAAAAAACCAAAAATGCACAAACCCACACATAAGAATTCTTAAGAGATCCATCCAAGAAATGTGATTAACAAACAACAATAAAAAACTTCACCTGAATAGAAAAAAAGTTTGTTTACATATGTCTCTAATACCATAGTGAGCAATGAAAACATTAATACACACAGGACTAGCTGTAAACTGTTATGAAGTAAGTGTTGGAGGGTGCGTAAATGGAGGAGCTCACTTCTGACACATTGCTTTCTGTTCATTCACCACAGAGTTTACACTACACCAGCTCTGCAGTCTCAAATTTTAAAGAGAGATCATTATTTGTACTGAATGGACCAAAATAATCAATTCTGCAATCTTCCTTTATGGCATTTTTGAAGGGTGATGGAGGTATTTTAACTGCACAGACACTTAACTGTCCACAAGCACTGGAAATTTGTGGTGGTAATGTAAAATAATCAATACAATGCTTACAGTGAGCTCATATAATCAAAAGATTTCTGCAGATATTCTGAATACCAGCTGAATAGTCACCCCCAAAACTTGGGCTTTTTTAGTCCAAACTGCTACAATATTACTTTCCAAGCATGAATGCACTGGTCTTCACCAGTTTTTCCACAAGCATGTGGTAATGGTGCTACCTATCCGCAAGGCTTTCAACCATTTAATTCCCACCAGCAGAAGGGGCACAGCAAACATCTGCAGCAAACAAAATGTTACATTCAGCTTTACTTAGCATGTAAGGAACTCCTACATGATCCAAATCTGATTTATCTAATTTTATATCTAGATTATAACTCTTAAGAAAAGGTGTGATTTGTAATTCACTTTCCCTGTAAGAATCAATTGTACCTTTAAGAAACTGTAGCAAGAAGCACCTTAAGTCTTATAATGGCAAGTGACCACTACAAATGGTTTTCCTTCACAAGCCTATCTAACGTGATCCAGCACATCTTCAGAACCTCAAGAAAACAGCACAGTTCAAATACCTTTTGAATTTAAATTGGTATTAAAAGGAATAACTAACCCAAAAGCATGGCAAAATCTCCTCAGGAAACTCTAATTAGCTCAGGAACAAACCGATCTTACGTGGCACCAGCATGACAAAGTGAAAATGGTCTCCACAAGGCTCGACACCAGCTTAGTGTACATTGGTGAAAGCTATTTAAACTAAAATCTCACCTGATGCAGTATCTAGTCAGAAGGGCAGAATGGACAGCTGCAGGCAGTTACTCCACCTCAATTTCCACAGGACATCTGATTACAGCTTCTTCACACTAGACATTTAGAAGCCTTCTAAAAAGCTGATAGGACACTGAAACAAAAATAGTTATAAACTCTGCAAACTGAAATAAGCTGAATACAATAAACTGAATAAGCAAGTAATCTCAAGAAAACTCTCACATCTTGGTGAGAAATAAATTCACTGGAGAGTTAACTGCATCTTTCATGATGCTAGCTGGATTTATATCACTCTGGATTCTCCCTGGGAAAGAAACCATAGCTGATCAATTAAAGCACCTATTTTGACTGCTCATGGGAGCTCTGCAGAACAATCAAACATAGACTGAGCAGGGCTTTATGTGGAAACAGTGACAGAAAATAACAACCACTTCTTGAATTCTTGTATAACAGACTGAAACAATATTTGATATGAAGGAAAGCATGATAAATTTTAATTTGGTTTACTTCAAGGTAAAAAGGAAAACCTAATTATGAGCTTTCAGGAGAAATGTTAGCTGATACACAGTGAATTCTCCAAAGACAATGGCATGTTTGTTTGTAGTTATCAGAGGACAATAACTCATCAGTAAGTTTCCAGCACTAGTGGTTGGACTATTATATAAACAAGCCCAACTATTCTGCAGTATTTAGTAGGTGGAAAGAACATTAGATTAATCAGCTGGTACAAGCTATAAATAAACAGACACATCTGCATCTGACTTTCACAGGCATCCTTTATACCTTGGCAAGTACAAGACATGTAAATGCACTTGAAGGCACTCTTTCACTCAGCTTGAAATACCTTTGACACAAGAGGTAATTTTATCACATCTAAGTAAGGAACTTATGTCCCTCAAAGTGAAAAGACTCAATACTATTATTCAGAGGCTAATACATTAAATATTCTTTGTTTTCCTGTTAAAAAATCTGATTATTTTCTCAAGTATTTTAATATTCTTACTCTTGTACAATGACTTAGAAGAGTTTTTTCATCTTTTTTCAAAGGGCAAACTTGATCAGTAATCTCTCTAGTCATTGCAAGTGCACTGTAAGGTACTATCAATATTTGCTGAAAATCTTAAATTAATCTTAAATTAAGCAATGCTACTAATTAGGTTAAAAAAATTCTCTCTTGCTTTAATTGCTGGATGAAGTGATACAGGAACGTCAAATATCGAGCAACTGAAAGCCTAAGATGAAAAATCCAAACCCTCAGTTCCTACTTTGCAAAAAATTATTTATGCTCTCAAATGAGTGTTTGAGAGAGAGGGTGGGGAGCTTGTAAGGAGGGATAACATAAAGCAGATGTCCAGAAGCAAGCTGTACATACATGTAAGCAAAACACAAGTCACACCGGTAATACCAGCACAAAACAAACAGCATTTGATTTCCATTTTGTTCTAAGTAACCAATACTTGCACTGCATCTCTTTGTCTCTCCTGACGCAAAAGTAACTACAGATTGTTCAAGATGTGCTATAAGGTACGTGGCAGCTAAGCTGCTTTTTTCTCCTAGTTTCTTTTGCCGTGCAATAACTTGCATAGATAATAAAAAACAGCTGAGATACTGAGTTCACTGGTTAAAGTTGAAAGTACAGAACAAACTGCCATTATACTCCAGAGATTTAATGGTGATGATACCCAAAGATATTTTGTATTTCCAACCCTTCAGGGAGTACAACAGCAGAGAGAGTAATATTTTGAAATCATTCTGATTTAGGCATTCTAGCAAGACCTATCAGTCAAGGAAAAATAAACTTTAAACTGAAATGAAAAATTAATTTGAATTGTATTACGGTGATGTATTTTCTTTATTAAGGAGCTGAAAGAATGATAACTACTACAGAGAAATCTAAATAAGTTCTTCCCTAGGTAAGATTTTTACTTACAGAAGATGAGGCTTCTACCAAAATGAATCCTTTGAAAATCTTTTAAAAAGCAGACTAAGACTGGACATGCCCAGAGAGCATGACGAAGTACAGTAGAGTATTCCAGTATTCACTTGATAGAAAGTTTTTATATGAAGAACTGAAACCATTCTATTTGTAAAAGTAGGATTTAAAAAAAACCCTGAATGGTAAGTTTACCACAGTGGCATCTTATTATTTTATGCCAAGATATTTCATAGACAAACTGTGATTTGTATGTTCTAATGTTCTCTGTCATTTATCCGAGCAGGCAAAAAGCCAAGGCTCTGCAGTCTAAGCCATGTGCTTTATCCATGAAACAACATGACACAAGGTTAGATCATCAGCTGACATAAATCACCATAATTCCATTAATTTCACTGACCATTAAAGATTCAAATGAAATATGGACTAGCAGTCTAACTCTACTTGTATCACCCATTTATTTTAGCTAAGTATGTGAAAAAGACCAAACATTACTTTGGAGTTGCAGTAGTTATTTGGAGGCAGGAATGTTGCTGGTTTACAGCATGTTCCTAATATACCTTTCTCTGGGAAGACAGAAGGACAGACATTACAAACAAAATAGAAAATCACTATAAAAAAAATGTATGAACTAAACAACAACACACAGATTCCTTCATAAATATACTTAGTTCTTCAGTTACAAAAGGGGTAAGCATTACTGTTAAATATTTGTAGAATGCGTTAAATAAAACACAATAATTTGCTGAGTCACTTTTTTAACCTTCCCTTCCACTTATCACAGTAACATATATGACTTTATCAATATATTCATATCATTTGCACTCAGTGAGCTATAAAATGTCATCTACAGCAGTATGAATTTCTTTCAAACAAGACTGATTGAACAAGGATGCATACATTTTCTTTTAAAAAGACAAACTTTTTCATTCAGCTTTTCTGTTTTCCGGGATTTTGTTTCCATAACACCACCACTTTTATATATCACTTTAAAAGTTGAAAATTTACTTACAAAAAAAGATTTAAGCTAGAAACCTAAAACTATTTTTATACAGTAAAAAGTGAAAAGATTCTGTATTATGCTTACATGTACCTGAGTTTAACCTAAACCTCTAGATCTTGCAGTCAAGTCATACTGACTAAAATGTGACGTTTCTTCATTTTTTCCCCTGCTTTGTTCATATGTGACTCTACAAAACCAGGTTTTGTTGTGGGTAGAAGGATCTCAGCCTACGAATAGTCACAGCTTTTTTCCTTGGCTGATATTCTTGAACAAGCCTCTGACACACAAATCTAGTATCTTTTGACTATAAGTTTTTCCACTTTTTCATAGTGCACTGACTGCACTGACTACACATTTTTGAAACTACTGTGTTTATCTTTTAGAAGCCTCCTCTATGCAGATTTTTGCCTTATCTTTGTGGTATGATCCCAGTGACTACTGCTCAGGCATTAAGCAACATGACTGGGATCTGGTAAGTGTTTATTCTCTTCTTCTTTAAGGGAAAACATTTGTGCTCTAAAATGTTAAGGTTGGGATTAAAAAAAAACCAAACCATATACCAACACACAAATATTAATATTTATAGTGTAGGAAAGACAGTCAAAATAACCCTCCTTGGACTTCAGGCAGAAACTGTTAAAGAAAACAGTCCCCGGTTGTTGGGCAAGTTAATTGCGGCTTTTTTTTCACATGTACAACTAATAATACTTAAGTGTTTAAGAAGTACTTTGGTTTGGTAAATCTGAACTTTGAGGTTATGTCTCTCGTCCCTGAACCACGAGACCAGATAATAGCCATTTCTAGATCCAGCCAAGTAAACCATGCCAGTTTATGTGGTTTTGTCTCTAAAATCCCTTATGCCTGGTCCCTGTATTCTAGGGATCTGGGAGGAAGTACAGAATTGTTGCAGTAATCATATAGGTGCAAGGGATCTCTAGAGCACCTCTAGATCAAACATCCTGTTCAAATCATGTAACAGAGCAGGCTACACAGCTGAGTACTACTGTAGGCAACCTGTTCCAGTGTTTCTCCACTCCTATGGAGTTTTTCCCCCTTGTAGAGTCAGCATTTACCATGTTCTAACTTCTGTCTGTTGATTGTCATCCTTCCAGTTTACAGCTCTGAGAAGATTCTGTCTCTTTCTCCCTACACCTTGCCGTTTAGGGAGTTTCAGAGAGCAGCAGTACCACCACCTGCTCTTCTAAAGGTTGAACAAACCCAGTTGGCTCCCTCTTAGCCTGCTCTTCTGAAGGTTGAGCAAACCCAGCTGCTTATCTCTGCCCTTCCTGATACATCTTGTTATCCAGCCCTATAAGCCTCCTGTTGGCTCTCTGCTGGACTCATTCCAATATGTCAATGTCTGTCTGTTACTGGGGAGCCCAAAACTGGGTACCGTGCTCCAACAGCTGTCTCTGAAATGCCTGACAAAGGGGAAGAATCACTTCCCTGAACCTGCTGGCTACACTCTTGTTCTTATACTCAGTCCAGTATGACAGCCATCATTGAATAACTTCTCCTTATAAAGGAAATGCAGGACTTGCTGACTATGCTGATTTTAAAACAGTTTTGCTCTGCCAAGAAGCAATGCAACCTGAAACAGAGCCAAACTGCATCTCAATATAAATCTCCTCTTAGTTATTAGCTAAGTTTAGCATCACTCTGTAGCTAACAGAAGTGCCAAAGGTCAGCAGCGGTATAGTGCTGCTCTGAGACGAAAGATTACTAGATGCAGGATATAAACGTGCCTGCCAGTGACAGCACACTGATTTATGAGTGCTGAAAAAAGTATTAATTTGAATAAAAGTTAGGTTTGGAACAGCAACCATTTATGGCCATCCATAAAGGTTGCGTAGCAATAAGTGCAGTAAGACAGCCATGGGAATGGATGATTGGGAATTTCCTGTGGAAGTAGCATTTTTATTTTCCACAGTAAGAATTCCCACTCAGCCACTATGAAATTGTTTGGAATCTAGAAAGTTTCCTGTACAGGTGTTCCATGAATGCTGGGAGGAACTCCAAAAATGTTTGTGTGACCAAACAGCATACAAACACGTTCTGTCAACAACATGAAATCACATTAAAATAATGTTTTGATATATTGATGAAGACACACAGCTCACTGGGCAGGAAGCAGTAAACTAAGGGCTGAATCTGGAGCTTACCACTGATTTGTTGTGTAAGCACCATTAAGTCATTCCACCACATGCACCTCTGGGTCCTTACCAGCTGTTAGCTCTATTTACACACTTGACTACTACCAACACCCAAATTGAGATTTTTTTCTTTTGGCAGCTGTTATGTTTTCATAGGCCTTCATAACTCACACTCCTTTGCCCCCATAGTGTCAATACTTGGAGGTGTTTCCGCTAAATACCTCCTCCAGTGAAAAGAGGCACAAATTTGCTGCTGTTGTAAACTCTAAGTATCAGGGAAGGGCAGCTCTCTTACACTAGCAGGAATTTCACCGTAGGAGACTCAACAGTAACACTCATGCAAGTCACTGTAAATTGTAATACGTGATAGTTTTCCATTCTTGGACCACAGCATTTATTCTGTTAGAGTAATAATGTTGCCTCAGTATTTATAATTGCCATTATTTTTCAAATGACTGCAATACGTAAGATTTTATTTTTACTTTACAAAGGAGTTTAGATACAACAGCTGTAAGATCTGCTGTCCTGGTGAGTTATCACAGGTTTGCATACATACCACCTGCTAGTGCAGTTGGCCTCCCTGTGAAACAGTGGCATACAGGTCTGGTACTTGAGTCCAGGAATGCCTAATAACAGTGGATGCAGGATTTGGACTTTCTACAAGGGTTGGTGAACTGGGGTTTATCCAACAAGTTACAAGAATGATTGTAAAATTTGGTTACAGGAGTTCAGCAGTATCTTTATGTTGAAAAAACTTTATAAGATTCAGAGTAATAAACCCAGGATTGTCATGTTGCTTTTAGGATGAATAAGTTGAGCCACTTCCCACGTACATCTTCAAAACGCAAGGCTTGCACTCCTTTTGGTAGAAAATACCCTTTTTATTGAGTCATTCTTTGATTATGCATAACACATTTGATAAACACAGAAACTTTATCCAGTATTATTACTATTTCTATCTGGAACTGTTTAACCTAGACTGGAACTTTGTAGCTTGGAGAAGAGAAGGCTTAGGTTAGGATGAGGGGCATCTGTCCATTTATACACATACCTAAAAGGAGGCTCTAAAGAAGAGGGAGCCAAGCTCTTTTCAGTGGTGCCCAGTTGTTACGCCCTGATCCATGAGCCACACGCTTGTGTTCAGGCCTTCTTTCCACCTGCACAGTCAAAGAAGGTGGTTCGATTATCCGGAGGCCAACAAGGTCACTCCCAGGGTGAAATCAAAAAAGCAAAATTTATTCTGGTTTTAACCAAAATAAACAGACCAAAAAACTCATGTGCACAGCCAAGTTGTGGGGGAACAACTTCTCAAAGTTGCGGAAAGAACGTTTCAATCTTGTCATAATGCAACTTGATCCCTGAACAAAGCTAAGGTCACTCGGATTTGACCCAACACACACAGATACCAGTCAGGAAAACACAGTAAGACAAATGAGAGAGCGTGAGGGGAAAGGAGAGAGAGGAAAAAAGAAAAAGGGAAGGAAGGGGTCGCCACTCCAACAGCAGTTCCTCAGGAACATGTGATCTCTCCAGCAGCAGCTTCTTCCAGGCCATGTCGTCCAGGCTGGTCCGATTGGAGTGATGGGCACGCACCCTGCATGGCTCTTTGTAAGTTCTTTTATAAGACCAGTCTGTGCCTCACCAGGGGCAGCAGTGCTCACTCCTACACTTCCCCTCCCATTGAACCCAGCACCAGAGATGAGGATCTTGGGCAAGTTTCTCAGATCAGTCTTTGGGAAGCACCTGCTTCTGCACCCGCTCCACTATTCATTGCCGGAGTGCCACAAAAGAAGGGAGAAAATGGCCCTCCCTCAAATGAATGTTTAAGGCAAACAAAGAAGTTAAGTCGGACTTTACACCAGTGCTGAGACCAGAGGCAATGGCCACACACTGGAACATAGGAGATTCCCTCTGAACATCACAAAACACTTTTTCACTGTCAGGGTGACTGAGCATTGGCATAGGTTGCCCAGAGAGGTTGTGGAGTTTCCATCTTTGGAGATACTCAACTGTCTGGACATGGTCTTGGGCAACTGGCACTAGGTGGCCTTCCTTGAGTAGGGGGATTTGGACCAGATGACTCACAGAGGTCCCTTTCCACCTCAGCCATTCTGTCATTCTGTGAACTGCCAAGTTCAGAGGGTTTTGAGCGCTGGCACAAAGTCCAGATTGGGGTGAGTTACTAGGACTATACCCGGAGCCTGACATTGGGTCTAATATTGTTCAACCACTTCATTAATAATCTGGATGATGAGACAGAGTACATCCTCAGCAAGTTCATGTATAACATAAAATCAGGAGTATCTGGTAAGCAAGATCATTGTGCTGCCATTCAGATGGACATCAACAGGCTGGAGAAAAAGGCAGGGAAGAACCCATGAAGTTCAACAAAAAGGAATATGAAGTCATGGACCAGGGAAGATTTACTCCATGCATCAGCATGTACTGGCAGACAATCAGTTAGACAGCAGTTTTGCAGAGAAGGAACTGGAGGTTCTAAAGGACAAGATTGAAACGACACAACAATGTGCTGCAGCCCCATGTAGGCCAGCACAGGGCAGAGGAAAAATGTAAGAAAGGAGAAGCAAAAGAAAAGAAGTAGGGAGCAGCAGAAGGAAACTGCTACGCACCAACCCCACCTGCCCGTGCCACCCAACACCAAGGGACTGAGAGTAACCTACAGTGATAACAAGGGGAGTTAAGACAAGGAAGATGAAAGGAGAGGTGTCTGTTAAGCCTTGGAAGAGGGAAGGGAAGGTGTTTTCCCCAAATCTTTAAAGGTTTGTCTTCTTTCTTAGTACCCAAATGAATAATTAAATGTTTGTGGCAATTCACAATAAATTCTCCAACTGGACTCTGTCTTGCCCATGACTGCTCTTTGACTTCCGGAAAGCCATACCCTACCACCCCCCAAGCCCCACCTTGACATTTCTCCCTGCATTCACACACCGAGCACCTAATTCCAGTGTCCCAGGAGTCTCACTTTGTTCCCTACAGACCCTTAAAACTTATCATGACCTGAACCCAAAGCACACCAGTGTCCCAACAACTAACAAACCCACCACAAGTCTATGCCACCAGCATTGTCCTTAATACCAAACACTAACCAAGTATACCAGTCTCTCTAGTCAGAAAACATTTTCTGCGTGGTGAGTCATTATGTGTGGAATTTAGTTTCAGGTCCTTAACCAAGTGTGTAAAGTTTTCTTTCCTATGACAGTCTTGTTTCACCTGTGTGCTGCCACCTAGGCTGGTGTGGTCCATCCTGCATTTGGCTCTGCAGAGCTGGAGCAGGGGTGTTTCTCCAGATCATATCTGCTTCACTGTCCTCACCCTCCCTGTTTTCTCAGTCACCCACAGAGAAAGCAAAATCAATAAGATGACATCAGCAAGCCACGAAAACCTAAATATACTTGCTCTGATTTTCACCCTGAATTTAACCATGTTAACTGCAGCACTTCTGCAACCAAAAGCCTACAGTTTTTGCTCAGGTTTTCGCACAGTATCTCAAAAACTAAATACAACACAGCTGCTGTGTGATTTACCAGTATGTCACAGAAATGAGTAAGTCCCTGATCTAAAGCAACCAGAGAAAAAACTTTTTCTGAAGCAACTTTACAATGAAAGCACTCATTGGACTTTAAAATAAGATAAAAAGTCTGGTGTCTTCCCCTTAAATTGCGCATGCATAATAAGACCAGCTGTGTTGAGGATTTAAAGAAGAAAAAATATATGTGCGATATAACCAATTCCACAGCAAAAAAAAATATGTATGGAAATCAATAATCTGATTTGTATCAGAGACCACATAGGAAAGAGTAACTGAAATAAGGGAATGTCTGAAGTACAAAGGGCTGTCTTACTCCTTGAAAACAGTCCAGTGCATTTAGTGAGTTTAGGATATCTGAGTCAAGACAAAACCCCACCCAATGTTCTTTCTTATTTGCAGGTGTAAAAAGATGTATAGAATCCTCTGCCAGGGATCTGAACACAATTCTGGGCAGCTGGCTATTGGTGGCCCTGCTTGGGGTCCAGTCCTAGGGGGATTGGACCTGGGAACTGCTAGAGGTCCCTTCCCACTTCAACCACTCTGTGACTGTGCGATTGTCTTTGTACAACTCAGAACGGTGACACCACTTTGCCTTTTAAATCTAAAAAAAAAAATCACAGACAGCAACTTAAGAGCATTAAAATAGATTATACAAATATTATAATATACTATATTAAAATAGGTACATTTTCTGTCAAGTATGAATACAAAGACATCTATACTTTGTCAGGGCCTTGAAGGCACTTACTGGCCTTACCAGCCTTGCCCTGCTTCCTCTGACCCTGCCCACAACTCAGGAGGTCATTTCAGTTCCCCGGGGCTCCCCTGACCCTGCCCACAGCCCAGGACCCCATGTCAGCTCTCTGGGGACGTCAGCCTCCACACCAGCGGTGCAGCAGCAGGACTGGTCTCCAGCTCCTCACATCCCTGCCCAACCATGAGCCACGCTGAGCCAAGGCCACCCATGTACTGACATTCCAGTCTGATCTCTGCCTGGCCCCATTCCATCACACTGTCCAGCCACGTCTGACCCTTGTTCTCCTCACCAGTCCAGATCCCAGATCCCAGCTTCAGGATGGCCCCATCATCATGGCCCTGCCTGGCAGCTGCTGTGCCTGTACAATCAAAACGTTGGTGATTCTGCCAATGCAATGTGTTTTTCATGTGCAGGTCCACAATTTCTTGAAAAGCAGTCACTTCAGTCTTTTTATTCCGCCCTAATTAATTTTTGTGTGCTTAACAGCACTTGTCCAGATCACAGCAATTAATGTAGAAACTGTTCAGGATCTTAAACTAATCATAGAATCATAGAATCACCAGGTTGGAAAGGACCCACTGGATCATCAAGTCCAACCATTCCTAACACTCCCTAAACCATGTCCCTAAGCACTTCATCAATCAATTCCTTAAACATCTCCAGGGAAGGTAACTCGACCACCTCCCTGGGCAGCCTGTTCCAGTGCCCGATGACCCTTTCCGTGAAGAATTCTTTTTCGTTATCCAGCCTGAACCTCCCTTGGCGGAGCTTCGGGCCATTCCCCCTTGTCCTGTCCTCAGTCACTTGGGAGAAGAGGCCAGCTCCCTCCTCTCCACAATCTCCTTTCAGGTAGTTGTAGAGAGCAATAAGGTCTCCCCTCAGCCTCCTCTTCTCAAGGCTAAACAACCCCAGATCTCCCAGACGCTCCTCATAAGACTTGTTCTCCAGCCCTCTCACCAGCTTCATTGCTTTTCTCTGGACACGCTCCAGAGCCTCAACATCCTTCTTGTGGTGAGGGGCCCAGAACTGAACACAGTACTCGAGATGCGGTCTCACCAGTGCAGAGTACAGAGGGAGAATAACTCCCTCAATAATAACTCCCTCCCAGAATAACTGCACTCAATGCCTTCATCCACGTCATTGATAGAGACATTGAACAGGGCTGGACCCAGTATCGAGCCCTGAGGAACTCCACTTGTAACTGGCCTCCAGCCAGTAACCTCCAGCTGGAGTTAACTCCATTTACCACTACTCTCTGGGCCCGGACATCCATCAGTTTTCAACCCAGGAGAGTGTGCACCCATGCAGGCCAGAGGCAGACAGTTTCTGAAGCAGAATGCTGTGAGAAACTGTGTCAAAGGCTTTACCAAAGTCCAAGAAGACTACATCCATAGCCTTTCCCCCATCCAGTAGCCGAGTCATTTTGTCATAGAAGGCGATCAGGTTAGTTTGGCAAGATCTGCCTTTTGTAAACCCATGTTGACTGGGCCTGATCACCCGGTGCTCTTGCATGTGCTTCATGATAGCACTCAAGATTACCTGTTCCATGACTTTCCCCGGCACTGAGGTCAGACTGACAGGCCTGTAGTTCCCCGGATCCTCCCTGCAACCCTTCTTGTAGATGGGGCCATCTAAATGAACAACATGGGAAAGATTGTCTATGTTGAATGGTTCATTATATGATTCTGGTCTCCCCAAACTTTTTTGCTTTGGAAGTGAGAATTTATTTTTCTTTATCACCTTTCTCTCAACCTGATATTACCTTTGCTATTTGCCGTATTTCATTTTTTACACAATATTTTTTATAGTCATTTCTTCCCCTGCTGTTCACATCTGCTAAAAATGACAACAATTTCCCACTCTAAAAATGTAGTTGTACATTGTATTTTTAATCAAGGGCTAATGTGTTGCTTGTCAAATGAAGATTTTTCCCTTATGCACTGAACTACAGGTATCCTGTGTACTACTGATCTCATCTTCCAGATCTTGATTTTTATTTAAAATACTTAATAAAAAAGATAACCTAGTGGCTTTCTATGGTGGAGTGACTACATCATGGACATAGGAAAATCAATGGATGTAACCTATCTGGACTTCTGTAAAACCTTTGGCACAGTTCTCGAACACATCCTTCTCTCTAAATTGGAGAGAAATGGATTTGATGGATGGACTGTTCAGTGGATAAGAAATTGTTTGGATGGTTGCATTCAGAGATTAGTGGTCAATGGCTCAATCTCCAGATAGAGATCCATAACAACTGATCATCCCTGAGGAGTTGGTACTGGGACCAGTGCTGTTTAGTATTTTCATTGATGATATAGACAGCAAGATCAAGTGCAGCCTCAGCACGTTTGCAGACAAACTGAGTGGTGCAGTTGTCATGCCAGAAGGACTGGTTTCATCCAGGGGGACCTGGACAAGCTGGAGAAGTGAGCTTTTGTGAACCTCATGAGGTTCAACAGGGCCAAGTTCAAGGTCCTACACCTGGGTTGGAGCAGTCTGTGGTTTCAATACAGGATGGGGGATGACATGATTGAGAGCAGCCCTGTGGAGAAGGACTTGTGGTTGATGATTGTTGAGAAGCTCAACATGAGCTGGCAATGTGCACTTGGAGCCCAGGAGGCCAACCATATCCTGGACTGTATCAAAAGAAGAATGGCCAGCAAGCTGAGGGAGATGACTCCCCACTTCTACTCTGCTCTCATGAGACCCCACCTGGAGTACTGTGTCCAACTTTGGAATCCCCAACATAAGGATACAGAACTGTTGGAACGAGTCCAGAGGAAGGCCATGATGATGACCAGAGGGCTGGAGAACCTCCCATACGAGGACAGGCTGAGAGAGTTGGGGTTGTTCAGCCTGGAGAAGAGAAGGCTCCAGGGTGGCCTTATAGCAACCTTCCAGTACCTGAAGGGGCCTACAAGAAAGCTGGGGAGGGACTTCTTACAAGGGCATGTAGTGACAGGACAAGGGGGAATGGATCTACGTTGGAAGCGGGAAGATTTAGATTAGACATTAGGAAGATATTCTTCACAATGAGATTGGTGAAGCACTGGCAAAGGTTGCCCAGGGAAGTTGTGCCTGCCTCATCCCTGGAGGTGTTCAAGGCCAGGTTGGATGGGGCCTTGGGCAGCCTAATCTAGTGGGACATGTCCCTGCCCATGGCAGGGGGATTGGAACTGGATGATCTTTAAGGTCCCTCACAATCCAAACCATTCTATGATTCCACAAAAATAACTCAAATAATTTTAAAGAAATAATTTTAAAGAAACTTACAACTTCTAAATCAATACTTGTATAACCTACCCAAATATGATTCTTAAAATCCAGTCACACAAACCTCCTTCCAAGCATAGTGAAGTCAAGAGTGCTTTAAGTTAGATGAATCATTCATCCATCACTATACAAGGTAGTACTTTCCTAAGTAAATTAATACTAAACAAAGCCTCAAATGTTTAGTCAGTATCACTGGAGTTAAATTTTAAGAGTTTCTTTGAATGTTTAGAGTCACTGCCTTCAGGGCAAAAGAAATGATAATATATACCTTGTTAGAATAAATCTGTAGAGTATTTAAGATAAGTAATGATTTTTTTTTAAGGCATTATAATGATAGAGTCATCTTAGGGTTCCAGAGATTTGGCCAGCATTTTAGCGATGTAACCCACATTTACATATACTGAGGATATTTCTAGGGGAGAAGTGTAATTCAGTTCAAACTTTGGACAGTATTATGTGATTTAAAGCTATATAACTTTGCCTACGTTGTAATATTATAAAAGGGTGGTCTACCTCATCACAGTCTTTTGTTGAATATACTCAGTGGGATTTTGATGGAGTTCTTCGTTTGGTTTAGATTTGGAGTGTACAGAGAGGGAATATACTTTCACAGAATCACAGAACGACTGAGGTTAGACAGGACCCTCTAAAGCTCATCCGTTCCAGCTGCTCTGGCAGGTTCACCTCGAGCCAGTTGCCCAGGACTGTTTCCAGATGGCTTTTGAGTATCTCCAAGGATGCAGACTTCATAACCTCTCTGGACAACCTGCACTCAGTCACACTCACAATAAAAAAGTTTTCATATGGTATATAGCAGAAGAACTGCTCTCTCTGAGTACCATTCCATCACTATATGGCTTTTAATTTAATATATATTCTGGTCATTTATCAGCTAAGTGGCAAGCACATTTCCAATAATGCAATTATTTTTATGCTTATTGAAAGATTTAAATAAGACTCCCTTGTGTGCAAAAAATGCCTGGAAAAAAAAGCGGAAGCTCAGAGATTATAATGTGGCACCAGAAAGTGAGAAAAGAGTAGCTCTGAAGCAGAAATAGTTGTCATGATCACCAGCACAGTTCACAAAACTAAAAATATATGAGAACTATGAAAAATGTTCATGAGGAACATTTGAGTACAGCACGGAACAAGTTGAGTCATTTTGTGGAGCACAACTGAAGGAACAAGAGCTCATTGATATGCCACTGGAAAATATGTCTTAAATGTAGCTGATCTACTGCCAATATTGTAGTATTGTCGTAGCAACTGTAATTAGGACAGAATAACATTTAAGAGAATCTTAAATTCTAAAAAGAAGTGAAGTGATGATAATGCCCCTTTCTGGTCATCAGCTATGTATCAGGTGCTATGTTTGATCACATTTTTCATAGCTTCTAAACTGATTTACACTGTGTAAAAACTTAACTCGCAATGTTTTAGATATCAATTGTAACTGTTCTTGTGTATTTTAACATTATTTGATTTCCCAGTAGAGGAACAGATGCATCCAGTGTATTTATGGATCTTCCAGTACTGTCTTGTCTGGGAAATTAAACATCTATTTTAAAAATGTATTTGTTTTGGTTATATTTACAAACTGATGACTAAAACAGTTTAAACACCTAAATAACAAATAAGCATTTTTTACTTTCTCACGAAAACAACCTCTCCAAGTTGTGTACAAACAAAAATTGACAGCACCAACTGCTGAAGAGCAAATACGTATTGACATGCAGATAAGAAATTAAAACTGCCCAAATATCACTTGCCATATTCTTCCATATTCACTACAGAGTATGGATTTTTATCCAGGATCTTGAATTAAGTCTCTATGTCCACACTCTTCATTACAGATAACAGTCAAGTTTCAAACATAAATGCAAAAACAAAAGCATGAGTTCACATCTTCGTCTCATTTATATTCTTTTTAAATAGCTAGTCCACAGATTCCTTATTAAGCATGGAAATGTTCATGAGCCACAGTGTTGACAGCTGTCAGCTTTTACAGGTGTACTGGTCTGGCCAGGATGGAGTTGATTTTCATCATGGTAGCCCATGTGGTGCTGTGCTTTAGTTTGGTAGCCAAAACAGTGTTGATTACAGACCAATGCTCTTGCTGAGCAGTGCTTGCACAGCATCAAGGCCTTCTCCATTTCTCACTCAAGCAGGCTAGGAGTGACCAAGAGGCTTAGAAGGGACACATTTGGGACAGCTGAACTCCAGCTGAGTAAAGAGATATTCCATACCAGAAAAATGTCATGCCTAGCAATAAAACTGAGAGGGAGTTTTTCCAAAGGAGCTGCTGCTCAAAGACTAGCTGGGCATCTGTCTGCATGGCGAGCAATTGCTTTTGCATCGCTTGTTTTCTTTTCATATTTTTCTTTTTTTCTTTTCACTTACTATACTTTATCCCAACACATGAATATTTTTCTCAGCTTTGCTATTCTTATTCTCTCCCACCTCACTGGGTGGGAAAGCAAGCAAGCAACTGAGTGGAGGCTTGCCTGCCAGCCAAGGTCAATCTACCAGCACAAGCTTCACAATATGTAATTTGATCTTTTTTTAATTGTCCTGTGTATCCACTGAAGGAATAATTTTGGTCCGTACTTATATAGTGCAAGGGCATTCTTAAGTCTCAAAAGCACCAGAGATTTAGTTAAATATTTTTTCCCAACACTTCAGTTTGCAGAGGCCATCTTGCTAGTTCTTCACTGTTCAGATATTACAGTAGTGTGTCAAACAACATTGAGTGCACCCTTAGCAAGTTTGCAGGTGACACTAAGCTGGGTGGAAGCGTGGATCTGCTGGAGGGTAGGGAGGCTCTGCAAAGGGACCTGAACAGGCTGCACCGCTGGGCTGAGACCAATGGCATGAGGTTCAACAAGGCCAAATTCCGGGTCCTGCACTTGGGGAACACAAACCCTGTACAGTGCTACAGACTAGGAGAAGTCTGGCTAGAAAGCTGCCTAGAGGAGAAGGACCTGGAGGTGTTGGTTGACAGCCAACTGAACATGAGCCAGCAGTGTGCCCAGGTGGCCAAGAAGGCCAATGGCATCTTGGCTTGTGTCAGAAACAGCATGACCAGCAGGTCCAGGGAGGTTATTATCCCTCTGTACCTGGCACTGGTGAGACCGCACCTTGAGTACTGTGTTCAGTTCTGGGCCCCTCACCACAAGAAGGATGTTGAGGCTTTGGAGTGTGTCCAGAGAAGAGCAACGAAGCTGGTGAAGGGGCTGGAGAACAAGTCTTATAAGGAGCGGCTGAGAGAGCTGGGGTTGTTTAGCCTGGAGAAGAGGAGGCTGAGAGGTGAACCTTATTGCTCTCTACAGCTACCTGAAAGGAGGTTGTGGAGAGGAGGGAGCTGGCCTCTTCTCCCAAGTGACTGAGGACAGGACAAGGGGGAATGGCCTGAAGGTCTGCCAGGGGAGGTTCAGGCTGGACATCAGGAAAAAATTTTCCACGGAAAGGGTCATTGGGCACTGGAACAGGCTGCCTAGGGAGATGGTTGAGTCACCTTCCCTGGAGGTGTTTAAGGGATGGGTGGATGAGGTGCTGAGGGGCATGGTTTAGGGAGTGTTAGGAATGGTTGGACTCAATGACCCAGTGGGTCCCTTCCAACCTAGTGATTCTATGATTCTATGATTCTATGATTGTCTTTTGAAGTTCGCTTTCAGTCCAAGCTGGAGGAATGACCTTCTTTTTCTATGGTTTTAATTGCCCTGTGTTGCCCTGGGTTCAGAGAACACCTGGAAACTGATGCTCTGACTTTGGGCATCCATACAGTTTTATCTCTACCTCAAGCAGTAGCACCACTGATTTTAAAAAGTACTATGTGCATCAATATAATTAAGCAGATACATAAGTCGTAACAGAGTAAGAGATAAGTTTAAAACAATTAATTTACAGCAAGATATTTTTCTGACTGGATAGCTCAGTCAGCTAATTGTGTTCTTAAGCAAAGCAAAGATATAGTGCTAAAACTGAAATCATTCAACAACATTTTAAGATATGTCTTCCAGTATAGCATCTTTATAATGATCATATTGTATGATTCTATGATTCTATCTAAAGGGAAAAAAAAGAAAAACAAACAAAAAATCAAGATAATTTTCTCCCATGGAAAGTCTAGAAAGATTGAGAGTGGGGGGCTAGCAAGTGTGTGAATCTAGATCACTAATGAAGGAGAAAATTATGTTATTCTCTAGTATTTGTGACTGCCCTGTATCTTACAAGCATTTGATTAATTAGGTTTGGGGTTTCATGCTTAAAATTACAAATAAAAGAAAAAAGCACTGTAAGTCTTGTATACTTTCTAAAAGTCATCTTTTTGCTAAAATAACTCTTCCAGAAAAAGAAAGAAAACTTCAAGGAAGGGAAACAAACCAATGAAAACAGTGTACTTTAGTATACTTTAATGTACGGAAGCTGGACAACTTACTTTTAACGTTGCTTAAAGGAATACTAAAACTAGCATTCCTTGGCCAAGGATGGTACTCTGTGCTCGGTTTGATCAAGTTTTTATCAATATTTTTCCTTTAAACTACTTTTCTTAGTATTCTGAAGTGAAGTTGTGGAAAACTATGAAAAAATGCAAATTCATCTCTGACCACATGGGCTATTTTGATAGCCACTACCATTTAAAAGACTGCTCCAATTTTTTACTGCTTTTGGGATTCTACTCAACTGAACCAACTATTATGCCAATCTGTAATCATAGAGAACACAAAGTATTCATCAAGCTCTTTCCTAATCACTTTATCAACTGTGCCTCCACATCTTTACTATGAGGCAAGAATTCATTCATCCCTTAATTGGCATTCACTCATCACAGCAACAAAATAATCACCGCTTATCCAATAAGACAAAGCTCCAGACTGTGCACCTACTCACATTAGCAGACTCAGCTACTTCATAACCGTTACATGCATCTGTAACTATATGATACCGTGTCACCTGAGATCCTAGTACTTCTTCCAATCCAATATCTCTTACTTCGCATGAAAAGGATTCAAATTTACATCACAAACCACATAAGTAATGGCCAGAGTTTGATTTGTCGTGCAATTTTAAAACACTATTCACTTCCAGAGCCAGCAGAAACCTGTGCTCCTGAAGCCCAGAAAAGCACACGCAGGTGTCTGTATAGCTCAAAAGACAGCTCTGGCCAAGAGAAAAAACACCATTTAATATTTAGCTACTCCAGGAATGGTTTGTGCTATAAATCTGAAGGGAAGGATCTTACTTCTTGAGAAAAAAAAAAAAAAAAACACAACAAACTTTTATGTACTATTTAGTACAAGGACCCCTAAGTAAAATCTCATTTACATTAGTCTGTACCTAGATGTGAATGGACTTAATTGTTCACTGCTGTAATCAAGGCTTTATCTAGAGGTGCTGTTCTTTTCACCACAGAACAAGACAGCTGAAAAAAAAGCTGTGTGCCTAAATAAAAAAGACTCTACCTTTTCCAGCCATATCAGATAGTCAAACTAAATACATTCACTTTTTCAGTCATTGCTTCATGACAGCCTTAACAGGCATGGATGCAACAATCAAGAGTATGATATCATGAGGCTATGGTCTCCTTCTATCCTGTCCTTGGTCCCAACCTTACAAACATAGGACCCACTCTAGTTTCTTATTTTTCCCTTCTTTTTTCTTCCTCAATTTATCTTTTCCACAAAAACAACACTGCCACCTGAACACATTCACCCCTAGATACTAATTTCTTTACTCACTTCAAATAAGAATAGCTCAAAAAAAAAATGTTTTTCTTCTGGAACCTGTTCCATATGATCTACTTGTGCTGCCAATAATGATTAGAATGACTTCTGTTAACAGCCTGTAGTTTAAACTACCTGTATCAAACAATACAATATCCTACTTTCACTTCACTTTCTACCTAATTTTCATTAGGACTTCTTATATTAACTTATTTCTCCCTTAATGATAAAAATGTCCCTTATTTAATGTCACTTGCATAGTTATTGAGGAAAAGGGGACAAAAAAAGTGAGTGTCATACATAATTTACCTTTTCTTTTGAATAATCAACTTCTGTTGGTAGAACTGCTCATGTAAAAAGCTTGGGTACATTGGGTAGTTCTACTGGACTAACACCTTGACACCATATAAAAGCTACTGATCAATTATTCGTACACAGATTAAAGTGAATTAAAACTGTAATCTTAGAACATCAGGAAAATATGAAATTACCAATAATTATTGATATAAAAACCTTCAAAGAAGTTTTAAAAGTAAAATTCTCAGTGACAGGCCTACTGTTACTGTTTTGGTCAAAAAAAAAATCAAGGGAAAACTTTTATTTTTTGTACTGTCATTCGTTTTTTCACAATTTCAATTAACTCTGCCAAAGATTTCAGAGAACCTTGTTCTTACTAAAGGAGACCATTTCAAGGGAAAAACTGCAGAAGTAGTTCACAGGACAGACTCACAGCTTCATGCTGACCTCAAGCCCTATGCAGTCGTCTCATGACTAGAAAAGGTGATCCTCATGAGCTACTCTGCTCGTGATGTCTAGAAGCTGTAACATTTATGTCTTCAGTTCTGTCACCAACTGGGAAAAAAAAAAAAAAGAAAAACACAAACCTACCGTTGCGAAGCAACACCATTCTGTAATAAGTGTTCCAAAGAGTTCTCAGAGAGTCAAGTCTTAGCTTTTTCCAACTCACCACTAAGTTTTGACATTCACTTCAATAAGGCTGAGGACATCATTCAGAAAAGTCAGGTTATATACATCCAGTCTCACCTGACGCCTTGTTTTGCACTAGGAATTGTTGGTCTGTTGCAATGCCAGTAAGAACAGCACTCAGACTCTGTCAAGTACCATTTCAAATGCTGTTTATTAGAGACAATGCTGTAAGGAGAGGAGAATAAAGACAATCTTACATTTCTCTAGATGCTGGCAACTCTAAGTGGCGTAGCATCAAATGAGCCTCCTATCCACATCATGCAGACCCTATCCATAGAATTTTTGTCATTTGAGCTATTATAGGATTTTATTACAAGAAAATAACTGTTCTATTGTCAAACAGAAAGAATGGTCATGTGGGAACTTCTTGCTGAGCTTTTAGATAAAGGCAAGGCCATTCAGATGACATAATCGCTGGTAGTGAGTGGGAGCTGCCTGCAGGCTTCTCCTTTTACAATAAGCTGGCGGAGTCTACCCCAAAGCCGAGGGACCTATGCAGCACAGCACCAGCCTGAAGGCAAAGCTGCATGTGCAGCACAGCACAAACCACCCCTGACTCTGCTCAGGTTGGCTACATTGTGGATCACTGATTCCTGGATGTACAATGGTCTTCTAGTCACACACCCTTCAGTCTGTTTTCCCTGGAACATTTGTGTGGCTGATGCCGTATTTTTTTACAGAAAAACAACATAATTCTAAAAGGGATTATGTTTCTCTCTGCAAGTTCAACATCTCCATTCTGAAGCCTCCAACTCACAGGTTCTGCCCTACTGTAGACAGAGCACAGGTCTCCTCACACACAAATTCTGCTTGCACCATCCCCTCTCCTTTCCTTAAATGCGTTTCATTAAATACATCATGCATAAATTAGCATTAAGTAAATCTACTTGCAGAAACACAGCTAATTTTTCTGCCACCTACTTGTTCAGCTGCACTCAACAGATACACTTCCTGTGCCTTTTTACTCATTTTCAGCTTTTCCATTCACTCCTTGTGCAAACAGAACGCTCCTTATTTCACCATTCAGTTTTACTTGTATTCACCTCTGTTCATCCCAGCTACACAGCGACAGGGGTTTGCATGCATGCACACACGCTTTACGTGCTCACAGCCCCTCTGTCTGAACACCCATCCTTCTTCAGTTCTGTACACAAGACAAAATAGAGAGGGAATACAATGTTGTAAGAATGTGTGTATACATGTGTCTACGCAGTTTTTGGTGTTTATCTATCCACAAGCACACACATACACATGCATTTGGCTCAGTCCTGGAGTAGAAGGAGATGCGGACAAGCTCAATGGGACACAAAACCACATCCCTACAGGGAGTGAAACAAATGTTTCTCTGCCTGCAAGCCACGACAGGTAGGCTCAAATCCAAGGATAAATTAAACCTTCTAACAGCAAAACTGAAGTCTAGAAATCAGGCAGCCCTGAAGTCCTGCACTCAGAACTCCCTGTGCCTGACCCCCAAAGAGGTTGATTTGATGTATGCCTATACAAGTCACCATCTTCTGTACTAACATTCAAACTGTGGTGCATCAGAAGTAGTCGTACAGAATAAACACTGCTTACCTCTATGCAGAGCACATATAAACAACCAGGGCCACGTTGCCACTTGCCCTATACTGGACACTTAATGCAATCATCATATCTCTTGTGGCATTTGCAAACAGGAGACCAGCACCCCAGATAAACTGACAAGTCTTGGTCAGGGTACAGACAGAAGCTGTCAGAAAGGTTAAGGTTAGAAACCTCTGCTAGAAACCTATAGAAACATTTCCATACCTGTTCTCTCTGAAAGTAAACGTCAAGCCTAGTGTGTGAGAAATTAGGTATGGCATCTTCTACGATGGGAAAGAAAAGTGAGAGGGGCACACAAAAATACCTGTTGCAACTGCAAAATGCTTAAAGGACCACTTACCATTTTGGCTTAAATCTTTGCTTAGTTTCATTAGCTCGTTAACTAAGTAATATTCAGAAAGTCAACTTTCATTAGGGAAGACAAATTTCACTCCGTTAGTACTCAATCAAATGATTCAGTCACAAAAGTATGCTTAATTCTCATCACACATCAGATACATATTTTTCATCAGCACCACGTGGCAAAGTCAATGTACTATTGTCATAAGCACAGCTTTTTTAATCACTAATTAATGGAATGCTGCAATGAGAAATATAGCACACCAAGCGTTTGGGTCTAAATGAGAAATTCTAATCAGATTTAAATAGTTCAATTGTTCCAATTGTTGCAACAGTCCTTGAGTTCATGGGGGTTTTAAGAGGATGAGACAATCTGACTGTGTCAAAAATGCCATTGCCCAAGTACAAAACTATGCATACTGTAGGCGCTTCTCAGTTGCCTGATTCTATTTCAAGCATTGAAACAGCTGTTAGGTTTGTTATAATTCATTATCACTCATTTTCACTGGCTTTATTTCACTAGATTTGGGGTTTTTTTTTTCCCATTATGGCCACAGCACCTTTAGTATCATATTTATTTTCTAAATCTAGCTTTCTTCCATTTTTCAATAAACATATAGAACTTGTAGATGTGAAAGCATGAAGCGAGTATAACAATAGAATCCAATGTCAGAAGACCAACTTCACCCAAAATTACACTAAATATCATTTTTGCACACTCGCCTCAACATTTTTTTTTACTACTATAAGTAAGCAACACTGGTAACCAACCTCATTCTTTCTGATTGTTTGGGTACTGTTTGAAGAAACTTGCAGTAAAATGCATCTGCCATTACTCTTGCTGTGTAGTGCCCTCTCGTGGATTTGTGTCAGAAATGAAATTAAAAAAGAAATCCAACAGTAAGAATATACACCCTCTAGATCATTTTCTCAAGCCCTATAAAGACTTCATATTTGCTTGAATTTTGTCACAGAAATGCATCCACAGGAATTCACATTTAGGCATCTATATAAGCATTTATATCTGTAATTAAACAGGAATGCATATATTAACACTTTGCATTGTGTATATTTTAAATTGAAATTACAGCTCTTTGTGTCTTCAGGGAATACCTGTTCTTTTTTAACATATCAAAATATCCCATAGATTGGAATTTGATAATTTCAGCTACAAAACTTTCTCTTTGTATCCATTATGATTGAAAACCACTTTAATTAAAGGAAGACTTAAGCAACTTCAGGATCAAGCTAAGTATTTTAAAATGAAAGCAAAGTCTACGGAGGTTTTAATAGGCATTTATAAGTAACATAAATAATTTAGAATGCATGTACATTTATGATATACATCTTTTTAGGCCAAGACTAGTAAAATATCCAAATTTTTACTCCCAGAAGAAACTTTTTATACCAGCTGCAGAAAAAGTCACTTCAATACAGCTGACACATTAAGCAAGATAGAACCACAAATATTCTAAAAAAAAAAAAAACAGTCCTTTGAGCATCACTGAAAATACGAGGTTCTCTACAATTCAGTCTGCTCCACAAATTTCTGGCATTTTGATCCTAAACATTCAAGCAAGGTAACTAATTTGTCTCTGAATTTAAGGCTTAGTTGTTGGTTGTTTGTGTTTTTTCAAAGGCATGCAACACAAAGTGTGCTTCAGTCTAAAGTGTATGGCTAAAAGTCAGTGCCAATAGCTGCATTCAGCCAAATCCAAAAAAAAAAAAACCAACCCACATTCCCTTCTACATCCTTCCCCAATTGATTGATTTGCAGCTAATTCTGATAGTCATAAGGAAACAGATCAGAAGCTTTTAATTAGCATGGTTTACTATGGTACAATTAAACATACCAGCCACTAATCAAAGAACATAATTTAATACATCGTTTCCACCATGTTTTAAATCAAGACTTCAGAACAGGATAAATTATTCTTTGTTTTCCTCTACTAAAAAAGCCTGCATTCTACAATGCTCTCATAACAACAGATGGATATTTGACAGGAAAATCAAATCCTGATAGTCTAGGTTTTTAGTCCATATAGTCAACTCCTATTACTCAGATCAGGGGATCTTGGCCAACAACTTTGATGGGAAGTAAAATCAAGCCTGTATTGGAGATGAACAGTTACATTGCATGACCATCTCCAGACATGATGAGGGACAACACAGTTCAGAATTCAATACTGTAGTGGAACTGAAGATATAGTCCATAGTCTGGATTCACTGCCATCAGCCAGGGACATATCAAAGGTAGAGATTGCCACAAGCCAGCAGCATATCTTTCCTACAGTACTGGAAAAGGCTCCAGCAAAGGCCTTCTGCTACCCAGCTGAGTCCGTCCTCATTTCTTCAGGCTCCTAGGAAACAGAATATACAGTGCTTCATTCAGGATTTCACTTTTATGGCATTGCCCATTTTTAAATACACATCAGGGAGCAGGGGGATAGGATGACAATTTTACATGTCTGTGCAATATAATTCTTGATGAAGCAAGCTGACAGATTTTACTATTTCTAATTTACAAGAATGCTTTTATACCTTTTACCAGCATCAGACACTAAAGGTGACTTTCAGAACCAGCTAGAAGTAGATGGCTATAGATTTTAGAATGACTAGAAGAGGAATGCACTTCAGGAAATTTCAGATTCAGTAGAAGTCTGTTTGAGCTTTTGGTTCTTTTATCGTGGCATCTTTTAGAGCCAACTAGGAACACTACAGAATGACCTCAGGAAAGCTTTCCCTCAATCAAATTGAGTAGGTCAGCTTCATAAAAGGAAAGCTTTCTTCTGTTTCCCTTTGAGACTCATACTCGTGTATTGATGTGATATTCTGGTTTGTGCCTTTTCTCTACTCTATTAGCACAAGAGGTCCCAGGCTCAAGAATACTGGAGGTTTTGTCTGATCTCTCTCACAGTAGTAAAATCAGAGCAAAAGCAGGAGTCAGCGGAAGAAAGGGCCCATAAAGAGCTTCAGACTTGTGGATTCCACTCATTTCCATAGCAGTAGCAGAAAACAAGATCAGCCTTATTCAACTTCCTTCTGTGGTGCATCGTTTACTTCCTATGGTAGATGGCACTAGCAGTGCCTATTATCAAGTTTACCGCTTCCCACCTAAAATGTTTGCTTTACTTATTTATAGCTTTGCCAAGAGAAGGAAAGGAACAGATTTCGATATAAATTCTGGGTAGTCAGAACTGCCCAAGGCTAGATCTGCCCGAGTTAAGAAAAGTAATCTTGTTTTCTTAAAGTTCTACCAATTTGTTCACTGAAGTAGGGACTTGAATTTCAGGTGTGCAAGAATAAGAAGGGAGGAATGCCGGCCACTGTTTGGTCTCAATTCCGGTGCATGCACAGAGACTGAGACATCTATTGCCTGTGTGCTTCCAGGAGCACTCATCCTGGAATCAGTTTCTGCAAACACAGAACACACATGCATACACACAAACACACACAAATCAGGAACAACATCCAGACATGCTCTCAGCCACAGCTTTGAAGGAGCTATCTGAGAATGGGGAGGTGGACAAGCCGAGGCAAATGAAAGTGCAAAAGGAATACGAGATTATAGGGTGAACTGCCTGTAGGCAAGAGAAGAAACCTAAATTTGGAGACCCAGAAGGGTCTGAAAGCGCGATTTAAACAAGCACATGGCTAAGCACAGCAGTACATACATACCTAGATCTCAGGATATTCAGACGGCAGTCACTCAGCATTAGAGAGATAGAAAAGACCTTTTAGTCATCAAAACGTCTGCTGCTTTAGTCCAGCACTGAACAAATAAGAGCCTTTTAACCCTGTTTTGATACACGGATAATGTTATCTTCATCCTTTCTCCAGCAGTATCCTGTTACTGACAAAATAACACCTTCAGTCAGGAAACTTTTCCATTGAAGGAAAGCAAGGATTGGCAAGGTGCAACTACCTGAAACCTGGAGGCAAACATCAGAGCACAGTGCTGTCAAGAAGATAACAAGCATCTGTCATAATATTTGAGAAGCACAAGAGCTACACAGGACTACTTAATAGCTTCTGTTAAGTTTAACATGGCATCAAGGTGACGTGCCATGGCTGGAACAGTAGCTCTTAATTTCAGTTACTGCTGGAGAAAAACTTCAACTCCTCTTTCCAAGCACATGCTACTTACCAATACTGCTACACAAATTTTGTGGAAGTTTTCTTCCTTGGAAGCTTTTTTCCAAACACTATAGTCACTAGTGCTAGTGAACTAATACTTCATTTTTGACATGGAAAACTAGGAACATCTTCAGGGGAGGTTCTATTAGTCAGACCCTGTAACTGTAGATCTAATGCATTATTTTATTAAAAACATCCATCATTATGTCCTGCTGACCTAAAAGAATTAATGCAGCTTCTCTTCTTAAAGAGATGATAATCCTCTGCTGTAAATGTAAGCAAGCCCTCCGTAATTGTCTGGCAATGCTGCTTGGAGCAATGAGATCTGCAGCCTTGCAAGGAAACGCTAAATCCCACTGAGGTGAAAATAGGGAGGGGAAAAAAAAACTACACTTGGGCCAGTAAATCAGCACCTACAAAGGATAATCTGAGGAGTGAAGTATATTCAAAAGGGGAAATTTCACAGACAAGATGGCATGGACATCAGAATAGCATATGATATTCCCAGGAGTTTTGAGAAAAGCAGGCTGTAACAAAAATCTTGATTGTTTTGCATAGATGAGAGCTCCAAGCAATTTGTAAAAATGACAACTAAAATAAGGAAAACAGTGACTAAGCTATTTTCTATGAAGAAAAACAAGTGCATCAGAAAAATGAGGTCTACAGATTTACTGAGGCTCTCTGTATTACTGACGCTGTTTCATGACATAGACAGCTCTCCACTGTACTGAAATGCTAACTGGAAAGTTCTTTAGCAGTGTTGTTAAAACAGCAAAGAGAAGTGTTCATGCTGATGGCTTTTGAAACTCAGGTAAAACTAAGAAAAGTGCTGTCAGGTTCACAGAATGGTCAGGGCAAGATGGGAAGGGACCTCTAGAGGTCATTGGCTCCAACCCCTCCACTCAAGCAGGGCTACTTAGACACGGTTGCCCAAACAACTTTTGAGTATCAATAGGGATGGAGACTCCACAACCTCTCTGGGCAACCTATGCCACTTCTTGGTCACCTTCACAGTGAAAAAGTGTTTCCTGATGTTCACAGGGAACCTAAAGAGTTTGAGCCTCTTGCCACCTAGTCCTGTCATGGAGTACTACTGAAAAGAGTACTGGCTCTGTCCTCTTTGTACCCTCCCTTCAAGTATTAATAGACATTGATAATATTTCCCTTCCCTCAGCCTTCTCTTCTCCAGGCTGAACACTCTCAGTTCTCTAAGCCTCTCCTCAAAAGAGAGATGCTCCAGGCCCTTAATCATCTCAACGGCCTTAGCTGAACTCTGGTATGTCCATGTTTCTCTTGTACTGGGGAGACAAGACCTGAACACAGTACTCCAGGTGTGGCCTCACCAGTGCTGAGCAAAGGGGCGGGATCACCTCCCTCCACAACTGGCAACGCTCCTCTAATACAGCTCGGGACACTTTTAGCATTCTTTGCCACAGGAACACGTCGCTGGCTCATGGTCAGCTTGGCATCCACCAAGACCCAAAGAACCTTCTCTGCAGGTTCTCTCTGGTTTCTCCCTGTAACACTTTTGCTATGCTCTTTCACCAAGTGCTTCACCTCTTCCCTTCTTTAACTGAGAGGCTTCTGGGATTTCCACCAGGTCTTCAGACAGAAGACAGGAAAATAACCATAGGTTATTTTTATAACATAGGTTTATGTTATAAACCTATATTTTAACCTATTTATAACATAGGTTGCCTGAGGTGGCACCAGTTTTCTAAAGTTGTGTTTTCAAGGAACAGGGTATTTAGATGAGTTTGGTTAACCTGTAATTTAAGTTTTAAGCATTAACATATAGTAGGACAAGTGTAAACGTGACCTAAGTCATAGTTCAGCAGAAGATGTGAGTTGAATTGGGATGTTTAGTAGCCATCATAGTGGTAAAAACAAATGCTAGATTATTTAAATGCTTTTGTGTAACCATGAATGCTTAAATTTTCCACACCTTTCTGTTGTTTTCTCTGTGCAACTGACATGAATCCTACTCAAAGGTACCATGCCAAAGTCACAGCTTTAGCTTTAGGCAGAGGTTCCCAAGGGAGGAGAAAGCACTAAAGCAGTAAGACAGGGTCCTGACTCCCTCCTCCTCACTGATGCTGGGGCAGGGAACTGCAGTGCATTCCCCGACGCAGGGGCTGCCCTGCTGGTCCCACTGTCCTTTTTTCTTCCTCCCAGGGCCCAGGACAAGAGCAGAGTTCAGGGCCAGTTAAACCTGGTGCCAGTCCCAGGCCAGACCTCTACTATGTCTTGGCGGAGGAGAGCCCCATCTTCCCATGACTGTTGCTACAGCTTTGTTGTAAAGTGGTCTTCATCTCCAGCTTTGCCCAGCCATGTTAACATGTTATTCCTCCAAACCTGGTCTGCACCCCACAAGGACTAGAAGAATGGTGGCTACCCCATATGTGTATCACAATCACAGAACAGTTGAGGTTGCCGAGTACAACAAGATAGCTAATACTGTGTATTTTTTCTCAGTGTTCACAGTTTATCTATAAATCCTGGCAATATTGGGGAAAAAAAACACCAGAAGAACCACAAAAACTGTAAATTTGTAGTTCATCTTCAGCTGAGAGTTAGAAAAATATGTAATAGCCACTATTTATGTTTTCTAACAGTTGGAGCTGGGTGTTCAAGCAGAACATAGCAACACAGAGAAATTCACATTAAAAACCAGCACAGTGTACATTTGCACATATTCTATGGGGATTTCGATCATATGCACCACAGATATCAGTGGTTCAGCACACAGTGTGAATTAAAAAGAGAACTTTGCCCAAAACATATAAATAAGATTTTCTTACAGGAGGCACTGCAGTTTAATAAATACTCCAGCTTATATTGTATTCTCCAGATGCTTAAATCTAAAAAGTCAATGATTCAGCTACATTGCCTGAAGTCTCCCTTGTGACAAGTCACCTTGTTCCCAGATGTTTATGAAACAAAAACATTGATGCTGTTAGAAATCTATATGGGATTTTTTCTCTCTTAATTGATAACTGATTTTTATGTCCATAGTGACTATTATTTGCATCTCTGTTAGTATCTTTTTAAAGACAGATCTGGGAGCTATCCCTAGCAAGGTGTTCAGGCCTTGATATTAGTATATAAATTATTCCATAAAGCAATTAAAACTCTGCTAACAGCAGGAAGAAATCCAAAGGGATTGTCTAAAACCTAAAATTATCCTTCTGAGACCACTGTTCCCAAGCTCCCTCATTGTTCAACAGTGAAAGAGAAGTTTTCTTGGGCACAGTTCAACACAAGACCGACTTCAGACACCTTCCATTTTCCTCTAGAAGAGTCCTAGTGGAAGTCGAGGATTATTTGCTTTATGAGGCTTAAGTTAACAGGATGTAAAACATTCTTTAAGAGGCACTGTGTACAGTAAGAGCAACAGGGGATTTAAGGTTTTTTTTGTTTCTTTTTCAATTATTTTTGATTGCTAAAAAAATTCTGCAGTTCCGTAGATCCATAAAAAATTAATTTTCGATTAATAACTGTCAAATTTCTTATAGAGTACATTTTTAGGGAAAGATGATATTTTTTATTAGGTGTATCCCAGGCAATGATATCCCTGTAGCTTCCCCCAGGATTTTGTTATTTCCCCAGTCCTACCTGACAACAACTGCCATTTCAATCTGACACATCTGCAGCAGCGCGGTTCAACAAGAGTCAGAGAACAAGGTAACACCTATTTTAACATGATTACCATACTTGTAAAAAAAGAGATCTGGTGTCTGGTTATGGGCCTATGAGGTATATGACTACATAAACCTAGGTCTTGGGTGATGAACAACAGAAAGGAGGAAGGAAAAATATTGCTTTGCCTGCACTCACTAATCCCACAATTATGCTGCAGGCACTCTTAGAATCCCCATGGGAGACAACCACACTTGGCTACCTTTACCTTGTAGCAGCTTACTGGTTTACACTGTCACTTATTCACAATAAACCTTATATTAGGCTGCAATAGCTTAGTCATTACAATGTTTTGACTGAAATAGTATAACAAAATTCTGTAGAACTAATATTCTTGGACCATCATGATTACAGCATAGAAATTAACACATTTTGGGGGGGGGGAAAAACAAAAATAAACAAAAAATATTTAGAAATTTTCAGTTTGAGATGCACCTAAAGAAATTGCATGGTCTATAAAAAGCTTATCAATAAAATGCTTTACATTGATAAAGTGAAATATGCCAATTAAACCTGTCAGTGGTTATTTCATAATTAAACATATGTTATTTAGTGTTGTGGTTATGGTAAATACCTGAAATACATTCCCCAAGCCTAACAGTACTTTTTATCATATTATTAAACTGTACTTTTCTAGTGCAAGTGCTTAGCAGTAAAGAAATTAAATAGCTTAAGAGAACCAAATGGATACATTGATTTTGAAACAGAAGATTTTCTGATACATAGGTGACAAAACTGAATGGAAATCTAATAATGTGGTTAAACATTAGTTAAAACATAGTAAAGTAGATCCTGATCTCACACATCCACAGGAGTTGACCCATACAAGCCTGGATGGCATGCTAGCACATCCTGGTGCTCCAAACCATGCACACACATCTTAAGGCACTTCAAATGCTTCTCATGAAGAAACATGAAGTGATATAGAATCCAAATGGCTCTTACTGCAAAGTAAGTAGCACAAGAGATGTACGTATGCATGAATTATTAGTTTTCCATGGAATGTAAGATGTTTTAAGATGTGGTCTGAGTGATTTTATGATAAAGGCAGAAGTATTTACAGGAGTATAAAATGGTTACATTTAGGTGATTTTCTTAAGATGCTTAGAATTTTTCCCATAGAGTCAAGATATATTGCAGTTGTCGAGCAGCTGAAATGATAGCCCACTATATATTATAGACTGAGAAACAAGTTTAATTGATTCCTTACAAAGAGGCAATCTTTGCCTTCATATAAAACTTTGGTTATAATTCACTGGAAGCAGCCTAAAGGGGATTTTTCTGTTATTTTAATAACCCTGAGTTCAGGCAGACAACCCCTTCTTTCAGTTCAAATTAATAATCATATCTGATAATAGTCCATGTGTTTCATCTGAACTTTCTAGACAATTGGCTAGCTACAGGGGAATGGAAATTTGTCATGCCATTGCAGTGTTCTCCACAGCCATAACAGAATGCAAAGCAAACAGCATACCTTGGAGAACTTTTTCCTAATTTGGGTTCCTGCTTATGCTATTCACGCAACAAGTTGATTCTTAAGATCTTACACATCGCTTAATTTTTTCTTTCTGACAAGCATTCAGCATGTGATAAGATCTAGCTCTTTGCTAGCCTGTTCTCTTTGTCAGATCCTTTGAACTGATTAAACAGCTTAGCAAACTGATTTTTCACCATGTTCAAAGCTGAAACATGCTCCATCGCTTTCCATCAAAGATAAGATTACAGAGGTGTCAACACATTAGTGACCTCTGAAAATCTCCTCCTTTACTACCTCTCTCTGTTATTGCATTTCACATCTTCCCTGTTAAGTCCCTTAACTTCACTGGTAGTGCCATTTATTCTGGAAATAATTACATGCAATCAATTATACAGTCTAAACTGGTGCTAAGAAACACTGTGGTGAAACAGTTGTTTCAAACAGCTGGCAGGAGCTAGGTCCTATTCCAACATCACTGATATTCCTTAAGTTAGAATGTCAAGGTCCACAGTTCCTGTCAAAGTCCTGCTAAAATAACTCAAATATCATGCTTAGAGGTTGCACGCTTATATTAAATGAGGTTTCCCATGAAAAGATAAACAAAGCCATAGGGATTGATGCAACCATTATTTAGCAAAGCTTTTTAAGAAGCAAAAACTAATTTGACAGATATCCATGAGGCATAAAAGCAGAATGATGCTGCTTCTTCCTCAGCACAACAGCTTAGGTTCCTACAGCAGCTGGCAATGTGGTATCCAATGCAATTTTGGCTTTTGTTTCCTTTGGTTTTGAGGATTTTCTTCCCAGTGTCACAAGGCAAATAAATACCATTCAAGAAAAATGGTTGCCAGAGCTAGAGCCGATCATGCAATTCCAGAAAAACTTTTTTTACCGACTTATTTCTCACCTGTTAAAATCTGAATGTAGCAAATAAATTGCATGTATACATATATATGAATAGAACTGAAACTAGTCTTCTGCTTAAAATTAACCAGGAACTTAATTATACATAGGCTAAGTTAGGTGCTAAGTAGTCTCATTTGCCATTATTCTAAGGGAATATTTAAGGGAAATTTTTATTTGCAAGTGCTTGGAAATTAACCAAAGAATTTAGTGGTACCATGTCAAAAGCTATGTTGTTTCCATGGAATTTTTCTTCAAGAGACATATCCTGTTTCTAAATGCCAGATACTATCTGTATAGGCAAAGCGTCACAGTGAATTTTAATTTATGTAAATAAGTTGGGTATAGCATACAGAAGGTAGAGTTCAGTCTGCCTGCTGCTAGACTGAGAGAACATACCAGGGCAGAGCTTATCCTACTTCCATTTTCAATGGACTTCCATTTTGAAATTTGGTTTGAACATACATAGGTTTATCTATTTGTAGTTTTCAGTTTAAAGAATAGCTATGTGGCAAGCAGAGAATAAAGAGCATCTAAGAGTCACAGACTAGAAATATCATTCAGTGGTAGTCCCATTTTTCCTACTGTTCTGCCCCTAGTCTGCCTTTAGACAGTCTTGAGAAAGGAGACGAACATGAAATACATCATCCAACAGCTGCCTGGAAAAAGATTGTGGCTTAGTCTAGATACAAACCTCTTCCAATTTCCCCTTGCTAAAGGGGAAGGAATAATTTGTGAGTGATCTTTGCCTATTAATATAATCCACAACAAGTCTTGGAAGGATCTGTGGCTCTATTAATTCTCACTTCCTTGACACAAAAGCACATTGACCTCACAAGTGTCTTACTGACTGGGATAAGCGTTAAAACATAGCCTTTATATATATACATCAGTTTGTATGTATAAACCTGCAACTTTCAAAGGGAGATGATACATTTTTAACAGAAGTAAATGATAGAGTTTTTGCCAAACAGTCTATTCTACAAGAGGTCATCAGTGCAGTAAGACTGTATTTAAGGGAGGCTGTCAAAACTTTGTCTCTTCACTATCCCAGATCACCCTGCAATTAACAGGTCACCAAAATTACAATATATTCTTTGGGTCAATGTAATATGTTTTGACCTTGGATTCTTTGAGCTCAAATAGAAGTGAAACAGTGGCAGCAGATTTGGAAGGACTGTCAATCCAAAGCCTAGCAAGTACACAGAAAGGAGGATCCTGGGCTGCATTAACAGCATCGTAGCCAGCAGATTGAAGGCACTGATTACTTCCTGTTGCTTAGCACTTGTTAGATGGCATCTAGAATACCGAGTCTGGTTTTAGGGCTCCAGTACAGGAGAGATCAGTTAAACCAGTGCACACACAGTGGAGGCCCACCAAGGTGCCTGGGGACTGGAGCACTCTTGTGAGAAAAGGCTGATAGACCTGGGCCTTCAGCCTGGAGAAGAGACGGCTTTGGGGAAGGCTGAATAATTCCCTGCCAGTAACTATGAGGTGATCATCGAAAAGACAGAGTTAGGCTAATACAGCAGTGCACAGTAGGAGAACAATAAACAGGCATGCTGAAGCAAGAGAAGTTAAGACAATATATAAAGAAAAACTTTTCCATCTTGAGGATAGTGACTGTGAAAGAGTTTGCCCAGAGAGGAAGCAGAGTCTCCATTCTTAGAGGTTTCAAGATCTGACTGGATAAAGCCCTGGTCTGATCTCATGCAAATGCCACTTTTGACCAGAATGTTGGGCTAGAAACCTCCTGAAATCTCTTCCAATCTAAATTTTCCCATGACCCTAAGCAATACTCTTAAGAGAAGGGAGATTAATCTAGTTGAGAGTCCTCTGTGTATACTTACTCAGACCATTATTTTTTTTTCTGGTAAACTCAATATTGTTTATCAGTTTCACCAGTGAAGAGTATGAAAATGTTTTTATATGTACAACTACAATGATCATGCTATTGAGATCTTAGCATTGTGACATACTACCACCAGCTTAAATCAACTGCTTTAGGTAATGGTCACATTCTGGTTCAAGACAGTAATCAGAGACGGCAGGGGGAAGGCGGAATTTTGGAAGCATAAGGTTTGACAAAAAATAGTATCAAGACAGTAACTTTACATACAGTTACAGTGGGGATAGTTCAGAAGGGTCCACCGACAACTTTCTTCCCAAGAAGTTTCTTAATCTAACCTGTAAATCCATTTACAATTTTTCTCCCTTACCCTTTTCACTGTATTCACAGTATTACTTGCACAACAGGTCCCAAATGAGATCAATACCCATTGCGCCAGCAGCATATCAACAGATATTATTATAAAGACGCTTGGAGAAGGAAAAGAGTGGAACACATTATCATACATACATTGTCTTCTTCACATTATTTCCCATTACATTAAGTATTACATAAACACATCACCATGACCCCCAGTCATAGACTTCCTTGTGCAGCCATTTACAGACTTGGATGGAGCCTTCAAATGAACAACAAACCCCTCCTCCCCAATAAAAAGAAGGAGTAAGGCAGTTGAATTGCCAGTAATCACTGAGACATGGGACAGCAAGATATGACATTTTAAAAGGTGCAAGTCCTAACCTTTATTTGCTAAGATCAAAGTGTATTAAATAACTGTACTTTCCAGTGTACCTATTTCTTGTGTACACCACAAAAATTATTTTTAATGTCAGATGTTCTTGCTGATTCCATTTATAATGGAAAGTAAGGTGTGTGCACACCTGCAAAAACATCTGCTTTTATTTTTGGGTATCAGTACCATTGTATTAAATTATATCAGTATTGATTAATGAGTATATTACATCATTATATTAAATGCTCATATAAAATGCACTCAGTTAATTGCTTAAGAAAAGGTGATCTTCACCTCTGCTAATGAGCATGCTTCCCTCAAGTTTAAGTAGGGATAAAAAAAAAAACTTTCTGTCCTACTCAGCATTTAATTCACCACTTGGATTGCCAGAGGCTACTCTGAAAACAATGTGTTGCCTATTTCCTGCACTAAGTAATCCCTTTACAGGAATTTTGGACCATCATCTAGAACACAGCAAAGTGACAAGAGGAAAGTTCAGATTTTCTTTTTTTTAAGATATTTATTTTATAACCGTTTTTTTGAGGAGCAGTTAAGACCAATAACAGGACTAAGATGTAATAGGTGGCCATCAACATCCTGGCTTGGATCAGAAATGGTGTGGCCAGCAGGAGTAGGGAAGTGATCATCCCCTATACTCAGCATTGGTGAGGCTGCACCTGAAATACTGTGTTCAGTTTTGGGTCCCTCACTACAAAACAGACATTGAGGTGCTGGAGCATGTCCAGAGAAGGACAACAAAGTCCTTGAAGGGTCTGGAGCACAAGCCTTCTCAGAGCACCTGAGGAAACTGGGGCTGTTTAGTCTGGAGAAGAGGTGGCTCAGGGGACACCTTATCACACTCTACGAGTACTTGAAGGTGATTGTAATGAGGCATTGTTAGGTCTCTTCTCCCAAACAATAAGCAATAGAACAAGATGAAAAAGCCTCCAGCTGTGGAAAGGGAGGTTTAGATGGGATATTGGGGAAAAATTCTTCACAGGAAGATTTATAAGGCATTGGAACAGGCAGTCCAGGAAACTGGTTGAGTCACCATTCCTGGAGATATTTAAAAGATGTATATATTTGGCACTTAGGGACATAGTTTAGTGGTGGACTTCACAGTGTTAGGTTAACAGCTGGACTTGATAATATCAAGAATCTTTTTCAACATAAATTATTCTGATTCTATGAATAAGGGGAATAAATTGGAGAGGAGAGGAAAGGAAGGGAGAAACTGCTGTGTTGAGTAATCACCTGAGGGTGAGAATTTAGGAGGCAATTGGAAAGGGCAGCTAGGATAAAAGAGGGGAGCTTGAAAGGAATCTGCAAAGGAACAACTGACAAGAGAGAGGAAGAAGAAAGAGAGGAAGATTTAGTGATAGATAACTAGAAGACCTGGAAACTAATGGACAAACAGTGAATAAATAGACTTCAGGATGGGAATTTCTAATAGGATTCACTCCACTTGAAAAGGAGCATTGGGTACACCGAACCACCTCAGGAAGGTCCCACTTGCCTCCCTTTCTTTACCAGCCCAGTCTTTCAGAGGGAGCAGGTCCACCAGGAGCTGATGCAAAAGCCTTCCAAAACCTTCACTCAAGCTGCTGCAACAATTATAACAAACTGCCTCAATACACAGTAAAGTCAGTGAATAAGTTAAAGTATGTTTTACTGACTGCTGCTTAATATAGATAATATTACCAAAAAAATACACAAAAATATGCATGCTTACTTGTTTGATCATATAGTGTTTCCTTAAACTATGCCATGCTCAGATATAAACTCGCACCTTGTTTCAATGCCAAGCAGATCCCGAAGATGAAAACAAAGCTTTAGTGCCTGCATCAGAATCAATAAATACAGAAAAGTTCTTTTGTCACATATACACACCTATTTTTATCATGCTAAGGCGCTAAACACTGACAAAAATATAGGTCCAAGACATTTTATAGTTTTTCTCCTGCACAGCTTAAAGTTACAAGAGCGTGTGTCAGCTGTGGGAGGTGTAAATGTGTTTTTTTTCCTGACACTAGATGGCAGGAGATGGAAGTAAATTATTTCCAGTGCATTTCCAGTGTTTCAGTTTAGAAAATTATTGCCTGCTGGTTTGTAAATCGGGTAATAAAATCAAACTGAAAGCCGTAGTGAGGATTTTGAAATAAAGCAGAACACACTTTTATGGTTTTAAAGCTAAGATGTTTCTTGGGGAACAACTGTTGAAGTACACACATACAATCTCAGTGATTAGATGGAGTATACCAGGGGTTAAAAAAAATGGTGGAACTGATTCTACAAATTTCAAATCCCAGTGAGGTTTCCCTAGATGTGATTAGAAGCCAACGATGTACTAGGAAACTAAATCAGACTCTAGGAAGTTGTGAAACCTCAAACTTCAGAGCCTGAATTTGGGCAAGACGGACTATTCTACACCAAGTAGAGGCTTTTTCTATCTTTTACTAACGTGCTGCTTAGCACAGCTAAAGGAATTAAGCTGGCCTAAGTGTACTGAGGCTCTGAGAGGCAATTGAGATAGGTTCATATCCACCTTTTTCTCCCTGCTAAAAGTTTATTCTTCATAATCTCTGACTTAACCCTAATTAGTTTTGAACAGGAATCTTCAGTGTTATCATTGCAAAGAGGTTTCTCAATTAATTCTTACAAGTATCCCTCATGATTTGTCACACAGCATCATGCTATCTGAGAGGGACAGAGGCAATTCTGTACTACAGCAGCCTTTCTACAGAGCTGAGGTTCTTTGGACTGCAGGGAGCCACTCCCCTCCTGCAGCAGCTCTTGCTTTAGCACTGACCAAGCAAATAGGCAGTGCCCCCTCCAGCTCTTCAAGCCCATAATGCTTGCAGGAAAGCTGGAAAATGAGAAATACCAAATATGTCTTATGGGTGGAGGATCTTTTTTTATGGGTTTATTTTTTTAAAGTAATTCTTGGTAGGATTTGCCTTGTCAATTTTTATCATTTTCTAGAAGTGCTGCTGTCACTGGCAATTGAATCTCAGAACAAGCAGGAGAGGTGCCAATCCAAGCATGTTTAGTATGAAGAAAATTGAAAAGAAAGGAACATGGCATTTTTAATGAGAAGTCTTGATGGTCAGAGTGAACAGTTCCTGGTTAACTGCCAAAAACCACTCTGGAGCTTGGTCTGCAGTTACCTACCTCTCGCCACAAGTGATCCACATAGCTAGAAAGACAGAGTATGTCTCCAGAGCGGGATGGGGCTACTCTGCCAAAAAAAAAGCAGTGAGCTGTGATGACATATTTTCATACTGATTCCTTGGTTTTAAGAACTTTGAATATCATTGAATACTTGGAACAATACAAGACCACAAAAGACATCCTCATTTCTGCATTCATTAAGTGTTTTGTCAGTCTGTTTCTTTACAATAAACGTGCTTTAGAGCATTTACTAGCTACATTCATCATACAAGGCTGTAGTTAATACAGAACCAGTAAGACTACCTGACACTTCTCACTTTTTATTAAGTGTTCTCTAAAAATGGTATCATAATAGCTCTTTTCTAGACAAGGAAACTTAAACTAAGGAAGATGATGTAATTTGTTCAAGGTCATCAGAAGGTGAGCAGCAAGGTCTAGTCAAAAAGTTAAAAAAAACCCAGACTCCTAGTCTCAGATTCTAGTCACTGTCTCCCAACAAAAAAAGTAAATACTCACAAATAGGTTTTGGTTTCATCATCTACTTAAGTATCCCGTCAGTGGAAAATGGGCTGGTCCCGATTTCCTACTAAACCACCTCAGCTGATGGTCTCTTCCACATTTAATGTGGATCCTATCAAATACAGGATACTTGTCTCAAATGTTGTAAAATATCCATCTACAAATAGGAAAAGCAGGTCACACTGAACCTTAACTACCCAAATGATTCTCTAATGCATTGCTCCTCTGCTTCTTGGATGAGTTGAATTTAGTTTTCAAGTAAATGCTTTCAAGTAGTAACTTTACATTTCCTTCCAAATCACAAATGAATGTCCTATATGGAGCACTGCTTAGATGGTTCCTATTAATCACAATTTCCTAATAACCACCACTTTATCTGTCAGCTTATCTGTCAGCTAGTTCTTAAAATATGAATTTGCACTTTATTGATACCACTCAGAGGTATTTTTGATCTGTGCTAATCAGACCACCAGGTAACGTGAAACCACGTATTGTACTTCTCAAACGTCTGAATGTATTGCACCTATACAGCAATCAACACAGCTCCCAGAAGTGGAGCTCATACTTTGTGAACAAGTGTCAAGCATACTTGATTTAAATCTTTTGAGGTAGGTTTGTTTTTTCACAAACCATATCGACTAGCATTACTTCCACTTCAATCCTCAGATTCTTTTTCTAATTACACCTGTATGAACCCCTCCTCTGCCTGCCCTGGCACTTGCGTCAGACCAACAAGCTTAGGTTCACCTGGATCAACCACTTTGCCTGTGTAATATATAACACAGAACAGTATTTGCCTTTTCCAGAAACTTTTCAGAAATCCAGTATTTAATTAAAACCATGAGAGGCCAGGATATAGCTTCTCTGGCTATGCTGATTAATATTTTTTGTACCCCTCGTTAGACATTATGTTCCTCCTTGATTACTGCTGAAATGTCTTCCCTCTCTTGTGGTATAAGGATATAATGTCGCTTCTTTCCAAATACAGAACATATTTTCCTATTGAACAGTTCTGCTGTTTCTGCCTTATTGTTAACAATTTATCCACCAAGCAGTGGCTCTTTGCCACTGCTAGGATTTACACTGTATCAAATGTATTTAAACCCTTTTATTCTTAGCCTTGCCAGACAGATTTCTTCCTGATGGCTTTAAATCCTCTTATAATTCAAAATCTATCAAGTGTAAAAAATATGTATACATTGCTATATATTCCTCTTTTTTTTCTTGTTGCATATTGCTTTTTTATTGCTGTTGTTTAATTGCTGCACTTATTCCACTACTGAACAAGTATGGACTTTTAGACAGTGCTATCCTATTACCTGGGAAATAGGAATTGCTGGATTATGTCTTCAGGCCATAAAATAACTTCTTCTCAAAGAACATTCAATTCAATTCAATACAGGTTATATTTCTGTGTAAGAGTGGTGTTTAGAAAATAACTGGTCTTTTCATTTAACGTGTAACAAATCCCAACCAGTGCCCTTCCTGGGCTTTGTTAACATGTTGATCCATAAGTCTTCAAGATTCAGCAATTCCTTCTTAATCAGTTTTCAAACATGATTTAATATTTGAAAACATTATTTTCAAAGTATGTGTATTTCAAAGTGTATTTAATGTTAAAGACCTTACCCTTATATGCTTTTTACTCTCTCCACCCTTGCTACATGAGTTGAAAACCAGTTTCTCTGCTGTAGGCTAACTGGCCTTCTTAAAGTGCTACAGAAGAAGACCTCATTATAGCTGTCCTAGAAAAGGATGACATTAATTATCTGTATTTCTGGCAGGTAACTGAGAATATTGACAGAATGCGTAGCTACATCTAAACCATCCGATGGCATTTTAAACACCACATGTGTGGAATTTAAGTAAATGTCATGGCAGTTCTCTTTCTCTGGAGGGTAAGAATATATTCCAGCAGTGGAACAGCACAACCTTCATATAGCTGAGTGGCAATTTCCTCTTAAGTTTTGACCTTCCCAGCTGTTAGAGAAAGTTCTAGATTATCAGCCTGAATCTTTGGATTTAATCCAGAAAGAACTGTCTCTGAGCAAAGAGATTTTTTGCTATGGAAACAGTTTCCATGGTGCATGGATAGTCTGACTATCAGATACGTCAACTGCTTTGACAAAATGCAATCAAAGTACATACAAACTTATTTTGCATTTTCTTGGAAACAACAGTATTGTCAACTGCAGTCACTTGTTTATCACCAATGATAACTGCATCACAGGAAGCAAAATGAGATTCTACCAAAATATGATACTTCCATATTAACAAAGATGTTACTTGGATAGACTATCCCTGATAGTCAATATGGATTTTCACAACCAAGCATTACACTTACAGAGGGCAGCAAACTAATTCCTTTCCAGAGAAAAGGTTCCACAGTTCTTTTTGCTTGGTGTCTTATAATAAGGAGGGTTTTCACTCTGTGGAGCCCAAGTTCAAAAATGTGCATTGCTTGTCTGGTATGTCACACAATAACATACATCAACTTTTAAAGTTTAGCTAAAGAGTTGAATTAATGATTGAACAATTGAATCAGAATTAAGCTTTTTCACCTGGAGAACTTAACTGCTACACTTACTTAAGCTTCACTTATACTTGGGTTAAATGTTAACATAAAGGATTATCCCACTTCTACAGTCATATAGAGATTGAAAGATTATATGTGAAGCACTTAAAGTGTTGAGAAACAGCAGAGAAAGGCATCTGTTACAGAGGTAAAAAATTGCCCTTCACTGACTGACTACTCAGAGAAGTGAAAGATGGTTTAACAGGCTCTTAGGGGGTAAAGGTATCGTCCACTCCGCTTGACCATCACTGCTCAGTGTATTTATGCATTTGAATTTGTGGTGAAAAGCAGATGAAAAACTGTTTTTTAAAAATTTACTGTTTTCAGGGTTTTTTTCCTTGATCCTCCAACAGTGAAAAACCCTATCAAGAGACAAGCATGTTGTCACATTTGTTGGGGAGGGTGCTGTCATTTGCTTATGCAGGGACATTTAATCAACCCAAGTAAAAAAAAAAGTCAAAAAAAATTTGCACTCCTGTGTCCCAGCCACTTGCTGTCATGCCTGAAATCACCATGTTTACGAGAGCAATGAGCGATGACGCCTGCCTGCAACCCAAGTTACAGAACACTAGGTACTTTATCTAAGGAAGAAGAAATATTGCATTCAGATCATGTACTATAAGGTCTAGCTTAGACTTCACACTCAGACAATTCTTCCCATCAATGACAAAGGGCTAAAACAAAAGCTAAAATGACATCTAAAATGTTCTTTAACTGTTTCACATGTCCTTCCTTACCAACAAGGATGTCAGGTGAAAACCAACCTCGGTCTGCCCTAGAGGAAAATATAAATGAGCATCTAACAATTTTTTTCTCTCTTTCTACACACTGTTTTCAATCCTCTCCCTTAGTCAAGAGTTACAAACAGTTTTATAGGTTGCCCTTTTAAATTTTTGAAAGAATGAGCCCCCAACAACAGATTACTACAGATCATTTTTGAGGCATATTCTGATCTTTCAGTGTGCATTTCTGGATCCCACAGCTTTCACCAGATGACAGAATGATACAATTCTCATTGTTAAATCCCTTTCTGAACAAAAATTGTGTAAAGCCAGCTCTTGTTAAGCTGGTAGAACATTTGCCAAAGTAACTCAATGGCTGCCAATTCATGTAGAGCGGGCAACCAATTCAGAATTCCGTGGGCAACGGAAAACCCAACAATCAATCACAACGATCACCCGCAAACGACTCAGCAACGAGGCATCTTAACCGGCTTCAGAGCCACTGGAAACGCGGTTTCACGTCTTAGAGACCTCCCTTCGCCCAGAGCTGGACTGAATCGCCAGGAACAGTGGGGAGAAGAGGGAAAAGAAGAGAGAGAGAGAGAGAAGGAAAAGAATAGAAAAGGCAAGATTTTTCTCACCTCCCTTGGAGCCCGCAAAGTCTTCGTCTGTAAACAGACAACCCATTGAAGGAAGAAATTATTTGTTGTAAGTTGCTAACCTATTATGTATTTGGATATCGAGTATAGATTTGGGGATTTTAGTACTAAAATGTAGGATTAACTTGAATAATAACTTTTAGCTAGCCTGTGCCTGGATACTTATGCTTAACTAAGGACTTCTAACAAAGCTGCAGTTAGAAAGAATGGGACAGAATGTGACTACATCCAACTGAGCCAGATAACAAGGACTGGCGCAATAGTAAGATAAAGAAGAACCAGCTAGGACCAGATGCAACCTTGAAGAGGTGCCCAAGGAGTTGAAAAGTTCAGCTGCAAGGAAGACCTACAGCCTTCAGCCAGAGACCTGAAGAAGACCCCAGAGGGCAGAGTGTGTGTCAACGGGAGAAAACTTATGTAAATAAATTCCAGGAACTGATTATAACAGACACACCTGTTCCAGGAAAAGTGATGAATATGTATACTTTGACTGTACATAGCCTTTGCGAATTGTACCAGAAGTTGCATGCACATTAGGTGGAGCAATCCCCTGCATGCCCAACGGCATTTTAAAGAATACCTTACTTAATAATCAAATTGGCATTGATGGTTGAGTCTGGGTTTTCACAGCATCACCATCAAGGTTAGCAGGTGGAAATTGTGATGTGTGCCAGTTTGTCTTTCATATATGCCGGGCTTCAATCACTTCTGGGGCAGTGATAGACAAGGCACCCTGTGCACGTGTTGTGAGTTGTTCTGTAAAGTTCTCTGTGCACAACATCTCTTGTTGCTCAGGGCAGGGGGCACCTGCAATGGGTCGGTGGCCCTGTGCATGCTCAGCCTCCACTTTGTACGACTGGAGCTCCCCCCCTGCAGGGCTGTGCATGCCTCTTCGGCCGCTCAGTGCGTTGTTCAGTGGAGGGACGGTGCTCAACACCCTCTGCCCATCAGGAGTTGTCCTCAGGAGATGTCAAACTGCAAAATTGTCTAAGGTACCTGGTGCCCTCAAGCGCAGTTTCAAGTTGCTCCGTTCAGCAGCCAACAACTCTCACCATTGCAATGGTCTGAGACAGAATTCTCAGCCAGACCCAGCTGCAACAGGGGACATGAGCTCAGATTTTTTTTTTTTTTGCATGATATTTTCATATTTATGTCTACACCGCAAGCTCTCTTGTGGTTTTGTTAACCCCCACTGCTCTTGCAGTTTTGCAACTACTTGGCTGTGATAGGAAGGTAATTCTCTCTGTCTGCTCTGCCCTTGTGAGACCCCACCTGGACTATTGTGTCCAGTTCTTGAATCCCCAACAATCAGGATATGGAACTGCTGGAACAGGTCCAGAGGAATGCCACAAAGATGATCAGAGGGCTTGAGCACCTCTGCTATGACAGGCTGAGACAGCTGGGGTTGTGCAGCCGGTAGAAGGCTCCAGCGAGACCTTAGAGGAGCCTTCCAGTGCCTGCAGCTGGGAGGAACTCTTCACAAGGACATGTAGTGATAGGACAAGGGGAAATGGCTTTAAATTGGAGGGGGAAGATTGAGATTAGACATTAGAATCATAGAATGGTTTGAGTTGGAAGGGACCTTAAAGATCATCCAGTTCCAACACCCCTGCAATGGGCAGAGACACATCCCACCAGGCCAGGCTGCTCAAAGCCCCATCCAACCTGGCCTTGAACACTTCCAGGGATGAGACAGCCACAACTTCTGGGTTGTTCCAGTGCCTCATCACCCTCATCGTGAAGAATTTCTCCCTAATATCTGATCTAGTGGGAGGTCCCTTCCAACCCAAATTGTCCTATGATTCCATGATTTCAACTGCAAGGCTAAGTGTGTCTTTGCTGCCTCAACTATCAAGATGGAGATGATGGTAAGTATCAAGTTCATGTAAGAGAGCAGCAAGAGCTGGCAGCTCACTGTGGGCTAGAAACACCAAGGGATCCCTGGGGCAGCAGGTACTTCCCAGAGAAAAGGGAGAGGCCCAGGCCAAGAGGCTGGCCTGCGCATGGACCTGGCTTGGTAGGGCTCGTGGCCAGGACAGGCACGGCTGTGGAGAGCAGAAGACCAGCCCTGCTACATGCTCACTGGGACAGGCACTGAGGTGGGGCCCTGGGCTGTGAGCAGACGAGAGAAATCCTTGGCCATGAGCAGGGGCAGGCAGGGCCAGTGGTGCCCTTGGCACACTGGCAGTTCACTATCTCCCAACAGAAACACTTCCCTGTTATGGCAGAGCTCATGTATGTGCATCCAGGGTTTTGTGAAGGTGATGACCAACAGGTGGTATTGTCTCACTGTAATGCTGTCTGCTTGTAAGACACGTGGATTTTTGCATTAAATATGCTCCTGGAGGCCCTCTTGTTTTTCTTCTTTGTTCTCTTCTCACCAGATCTAGACTTTATTCCCATGGTTTTTAACGTTTCAGAACCATAAGGACAAAGTCACAGAACCACAGAATGATTCTTCAAATCAGAATGACAAAGTCACAGAATCACAGAAATCGTAGAATGGTTTGGGTTTTAAAGGACCTTAAGGATAGTCTAGTTCCAGTTAGATGGAACTAATAATACCAGTATTTTTCCCCACTCACGTTTTCCAGTCTTTGCAGCATTTTTCAGTATTCAAGTTGCATAAAGCCCTGAAGTACACACTAGCTAATTACATACAGTTTTAAGCTATTGAGGCATCCAGATTTGAAGGAGGACAATCAAAATATCATTCCAGGCACAGATGGTAAAATGACCTGATAATTATCAGGCAATGTTAAGGGTGAGGAGGAGGAGGAAAGACACTTTATGACAGTGCAGTTGACAGATAAATTAACAACTCTGTAGTTTCTGTTTCACCTACTTTCAGTATGATATTCTGCATCATGTTCCCTTTCCTTGCAAAAGATATAATGATAATCCACTGTGGAACGGCTGCAGCTGGGAGTTGTTTTGGGAGTCACACACCACAATATTGCACTGAACTTACTCTTTTGAAAATACCTTTTCTTTCTAAATATTTTCAAATATGCACATATGGTAAATGCTAGTTGATATAAATAAAACCTCAGTACCTGCCATCTTTTAGTGTGCAGTAGCTGCTATAGAGCAGTTATAAACACAATTTGCTGTTTCAGAAGTCAGACTTCTCACAGTGTTTCAAAATCAATATTATTATCCTTTCTTCTCAACATTATAAAAAATCATTAGTGGGTATCAAATGATTGCATTTAACACATATACTAAAACCAGACACTGAACATCATCTTTCATTGTGAATATGCTGTTCGCCTTAGAGTAAAAGAAGTGAAACTGTACCTAAGCCTGAGTATGTTCAGACAAGTTTGAGACTCTGGGAATTGGTATGTTTGCCTTTTACACTAGAATTACAATCTAATCAAATTCACTAATGGCTTATGTTCCAGTGGTTATTGTCAGGAGACCCAAATGCTAGCCTTAGAGTTGCCAATGACTTGTTCTTTCACCTGGAACAAATCATTCAGCCTCCTACACATCTTAGTATCCCCATCTGCAAAACAGCTTGAAAATACTGGTAATGTGAAGTTAGAGGAAGGTTGACATCTTTAATGAGTGCAAAGTACAGAAATTCAGAGAGGACTAGAGGAACGTGCGGTACAAGTTCAATGTGTTATTAGACACAGATCATTTGTACAGAAAGTAAATACATGATTTGTGTAGGAGGTGCCCAAAATTTTAAATTGCTATCCTCATATTTCCCAGTGTGAAATGTGCATCAGAACAGAAAAACTAGAGAAACCGCTTCCCCAAAGGAAGACTGACTTTTCACTCACAGGAAAATCCTTTAGGTTCAGGTATAGAAAATCTTCTTAATGTTTCTCTATACGAGCAAGGGTAAAGAGACATCTGAGACAAAGTCTGCATACAGTCACACTGCAATTTGTTTATGCAGTTATATAAATCTCTTACGAAAAATCCCAAAAAGGTTTAAGAATTGTCATGAGCACTGCTTTGTTTCATAACTCTTGCCAAATATTAAAACCAAGTGGCATGTGTGTCTTAAGGAAGACTCTCAAGACAGAACAAGCTTTCCTTCACAATGTTCGCTGCTGTAGATGCTTCAGAGATTTTTTTTTTCCTCCTTGTGTCTAATTATAGGAAGGAATTTCATCCCTGTAAAGAAAACTATGAACATAAGTTCATAGTGATCTTTACAAGACTAAAACCATGCTAAGGAACAGAACTCACCGGGTGATGTAATACTATCATCCGATGTTGTCTATCAATATGGTTTCTAAAGACTCCTGGGGTGGTTGATCTGGTAATGGCTTGTCTATTACACATATAATTTCCTTTAACTGCTTCTACAGCATACCCAGGTTTAAATGTTTCTAATTTCTACAAAACAGAAAAGAACATTTAACCTGTATTCCTGTCCTTCTGTAAAATAACAAAATAATAGCAGAATAGAAGATGGAAACAATTATACTTGAAGAGAAAGAGTTCCCTTCTTTCAGTTAATTGAACCATTTTATAATAGTTCAGTGTCAGTGACACAAGTCCAAATAAAATTATAGTTACATTAATGTGGCATCCCCAATTAAGCTGAAGACAGGGTGTGGAAAGATTCTTGACTGCAAAACTCATACCTTTAAAAGACACTTGTAAGTCATTTTAGACAGCTAATTACATCTGAATACCCTCCAAGGCAATGCTCAGTACTGGTTCATTGTTACAAAACTAGAAGATCATCTATCCTCTCCTGTGCTGCCACAGTGAGGGCAGGGTGGTGGTAGCACCCTCCCTAGGGCCAAGTTGTCAGCAGACCTAGGAAGAAGGACCACAGAGCTGGGTTAGCAGGCTGAGCAGGAGGTCAAACCAACTTAAAGGAGATGTGAGTGTGGATCGGGACAGGAAAGAATGTGCTTCTGTAGGTAGGTAGCAATCTTACATACAGAAGTACAAGCACCCTAAGTGACTTGCACCTGCAGTGGCCTAGGACCCCACCTAACCTTCGACTAGCTCACGTACCAACAGTACCTAGTCCTTCCGGCTATCAGCTCTCCGTTGCTACAGTAACGCTCCTGACCATGCAAAGTGGTTAGTCAGCTTTAACACAGCCATGGTACTCATGCATGGATTATATCACTTTCATGTGCTTTTACACCCAAATAAAACCCAGCACAGAACTCCTTTCACTGTCCATGCCTCGAGGTCTCTGTGTGAGTTAAAAGAAATGGAGGCCAGTTTTTTTAACTAGTTACAGCAGTGCAAATCCCAACATGAATGCATTTATTCCAATTTATTATTAACCAGTATGATTTAAACTAGGGCAATGTAAACCTTTTTTAAATTCCTGTTTCTGAACCATTACGTCTCTAGTAAACATACAGCAAGGATTGTTTATTCAAGGTAATGCAACCTTCTCATGAAGGTGAGAGTTGGGACAGCTGAAAGGTATAAAACATGCTTTAAGAAACTATTTCCCTTTTTCCACTCTTCTCTGCAATTACAGGCTTCTCAATAAATGGCATGTTCTTAAGTTCAGGTACCAAATGCTGCCCACTCACTTTACATGAAGCTTTTCTTGGTTTCATGCCATGTAGAACTGCCTCTGTTTCAGCAGCCTATGTTCCTTGTAAAGTGTGGGATGCTGTCATAAATTCCACATATTGATTCACTAAGAGGACAACCATATCTCAGTCTTCTCTCTCCTTTTCCTTCACAGGCTCCCATGACCTCCAAGTCAAAGTTGCACACCAGAATCCTGGTGTTGCCAATTCCTCTTTTCAACTCCAAGAAATGGAGGAGAAGAGACGCTTACTTTCTTCCTCCCAAATTTGTTGCTTAGCTGGGTACAAGTTGTATAGCCACATCGTGTCAAGAAAGTAGGCTCACCACGTGTGTAACTTCTAGGCTTGACGACAGTGTTTTAATCCTTTCCTAGCTGCCAGCATGACGGAGTTCCAGCCCACACTCCAGTCTGCCCAGTCTCGTACTATGATTTAAACTGACGGACCAGAGAGAGATCAAGAAATCTTTATCCCCCTTGCTACCTCTACCTCTATTAAAGCAATTTTTAATATTTTTTTTAGCTATTTCTCTCTCCACCTTCTCCGCAGCTCTAAAGGATTAACTAAATTAATTAATTTAAATTAATTTCAAACAGGAAGAAGTAGCACATGTTAACAAAGATAGCGACACCTTTCTCTGAGGGTTCATTCAACATTCTTTTATTTATTTTTACCATTTGGTTTGGGTGCTTGAACTCCCTTTCCTTCTCATCTTCTTGCATTCTACTTTCAAGGAATGCTACAAAAGAGCAGGCTTTAAGACCGAGATCCACAGTCACAGAAGCCCATAATAAAACTCTCTGTAACTCCAGTGGAGCCAAAGTTTCCTCTTGAAAGCAAAAATCTTAGAATAATAGCCAAACTATTTTGCAAACAGAAACCAATAGTAAAATTCTTCCCGACTCCAATGGAGCCAGGTTTTCATGCTGAAAGCAAATATTTCAGAACAATAGCTAAACTGTATTTTGTAAACATTTCAAAAAACTAGTGTATTTCTTGATGCAAATTCAGGTACAGCCAGGATACATAGTAAGACAAGTAACTACGAACAGCATGTGAAATAAAGCAATGGCGTTTGCTCCAATATCATACTCATGCCCTCCAAAAGTCAGTTACTCAGCTTCACAGTGGCTGACTTTTTACCTTCAAATTCACCTCTGGACATTCAGTAGAGCTTCTATTAAACAAATGTGGGTAAATTTAAAGCAGCATTTATTATGAGACTGAATATTTGCAGAAAAGGTTTGGGATTTTGCCTGTAGAACATAGAAAGTGTCTTCAACAAGGCACGTACAACATCTCATGCTGAATGCACATCTATGTATAAGCACACACACATTCACCTCTGCACAGCCTTACCAGAAGTGAATTCAAGATTTTACACAGGGTATGTTGGGGGAGAGGGGGCAGGGACAGGCAGCTCAAGGCAGAGGACACGGATAATCAAACAGAAGGGAATAATCCTGCTCTGGACCAAATCTTTTCCATCTCCAGACTCTATCACACAGCCAGCTCCAGATTTGCTACCAGCATGAAAAAGAGACAAAGGAAAACGTTCACTTGCCTTTCAGCCACAGAATATGAAGTGTGTGTGTGTGTGTGGTTTTAATACAGTCCCTTTTTCAAAAAGCTCTCTGTGTCTCTGAAACAACAACAGGGATTTACAGTACTTCTCACACGTGTTCAAATGTCAGCTGGTTTTATTTGTCTACTGCCCACTCGTTCGTTTTACTCTAGAGAGGCTGAGAATCAGTTGGTTTTCAAGCACTTTTTGTGAAAGCCAACACAAAAGTATCAAAGGGGCTATCAATTTATCCCATATTGGTGTTACCTTTTTACCCCTTTCTTTAACAAATACTCCATGTGTTTTCCATAAACTACTATTATTTGCAACAATATTCTCTCCCTTTTCCTTGCCAGTGCTCTGGTGACTTACGTTTGTGCGGGTCTTTCACCCTCACCGGCGTGGAAAAGACACGGCAAAGCCCCAGTTTTCAAAAAGAAAAGCCGCCAAGTTTTTGTTTTATTTTATTATAGCAGCGTCTTGACTTTGGGCAGCACCGGTGACTCGAAATCCCCCTTTCTCCGTCCTTCGTGGTTCCTCACGGTCTCCCCGCCGCTGGTGTTTTATGTAGGCGTTCTCTCTGCCCTCTCATCACTCAACTCTTTTGCACAGCCTGCAAAATCACGGCGGCAATCCCCTCCTGATGCCAGCTGACGCCGCCCCGTACCCCTCGGCACCTGCAGGTGAAGGCTGCTCCTGGCGAACCCCGGCAGCCCCCCGCGGCAGGCGCCTCCCCGCGCTGCCGGGCTCCTGCCTTCCCCCGGCTCTCTCGCCTTCGCCCCTTTGTGCGCGCACCATGCCGCCCCGCGGGCTGCTGCCCCTTTGTCTGCTCTGCCTCCAGGCTGCGCTGCCGCTCCTCGCCCGCTACCGAGGGTAAGTGCGAACGCCTTCGGGCTTCCCTTCCAGCCGCCGAGCTGTTTGTTTGCCTGCTCCCATTCGGGGGTAGCTTGCTCTGCCGCTTTCCTCCCATAGACACCGCAAAGTCTCCGGTAGCAATAGGAAGGATGCTACCTTGGGAGTGGGAAGTTTTAGCGTCCTTGTAGAGAGACGCGTTGCGATTACGGTAGGGGCTTGGAACTTAGGTGATCTTTAAGGTCCCTTCCAACCCTAACTATTCTATGATTCCATGATTCTATGATTATACAAGGCGGAAAAAAAAAGTTTTAGATGCTTCAGCGTGCTCTGAAATGAATGAAGGTTTGTATTTTTCCTTTTGGGGGAAATTTCAGTAGAACTCTTTTCAATTCTTTTCTTTAAAGAGTTGGACCGTGTGTAATTATACTGAATGCATAAAAAGATTAACCAATAGGGGAACTTGAATAACTTTGATTAACCAAATCATAGAATATTTTGTGTTGGAAGGGACCTTAAACATCATGTAGTTCCAACCCCCCTGCAATGGGCAGGGACACGTCCCACTAGATCAATCCCACTAGATCAGTCCCACTAGATTAGTGGGATGTGTCTGTATAACATAGTTATACAGAGAGAAAAAAAGCTATCAAAATCTTACATAGTTAAAACAACCATGTAAAAAGTTGTGTGTTAAATATAAGAGCAAAATTCATCTCAGATGCCACAGTAAAATTCCTATGAACCTATGATCTTGACTAGCACAATCATCTTCAACATCAATGTAGATCAAGAGATGGCATTGCATGTGGAAGATATTCTGCTATCATATCTAGTTAATTACATATACATTTTATGCATGATTTCTCTCTCTGCACGATGCAAGTAATGACCAGCAAAATTATGCTGAGAAAAGTGACATGAGAAAGACAAATGAGGGCTTCTACCTGCAATTTCAAATGAGACATCTTTCTTCCACCCCTTTTTTCTTTTTAATTTTTGAAGTTCAAGTTTTTGTTAGAAAGGGAAAGATTGAACCAAATAGTAGTAAAATGCAATGTGTGGTATTTAGTGCTCGACTTTGCCTTCAAAGTGTCTGTTCTTTTTGCATGGTTCAAATACTTTGTTTTCAAGCAAGTATTTAACAAAATAGACTTGGGATCCAAATGAAAAGACAGTCAAATACAGGAGCGTTAGAAGGCAGCAGCGTCTTTTCACATACAGTATAAAAGTCATTCAAACCGATCGGCAAATTCCTCAGGATAAGCACACGTCCTTGTGGAAGTAGGAACTGTATTGTTATTTTTGTTTTATTAAAGTAGCTAAGCCAGGCATGGAAATTCCACTACTAAAATAAAGTTTAAAAAAACATTCCCTGAACTTCAAGGATTTGGTAATATGACATGAAGCCATTCACCACTGGGTCACTATTAGTGATAGAAAGTACTTAAACAATTGACAGCTGTTTCACCATCTCTGTTCCGTTCCTTGGGTCCCAGTATCGATGTGCACTGTGAAACCAAACTGGCCACCACTGTCAGGAGCCCTCCTGGCGGTGGCAGAAAGGAACTGGACAGAAAACTAAACTGTTCTTTAAAGCCAGGATCCTGTCTTAAGTTTTGTGCTGCAGCACTGTTTTCTCTGTCTGGAACGGGTTGAACAGTCAGAGTGTCAGTAAGACCCAATTTTTTTACACTCAAGATTACATTCAATTTGATTGCAGATAACATTAAGATGAATAATGCTTTCCCACTCCTAGTACCTAACTTTTTCTGAGCATTAGTTACATGAGCTATCTACTGATCAATGAATGAGATGTTGAAATACATATTTTAATATCCTCTAGGTTTAAGTGAGATTGTCAGTCTATAATCAAGTTTAAAAATAGAAAAAGCTGCATGCGGATTCAAGAATTGTTCCTCCACTCATTTACATGATTCACCAATTTTGTTAAACTTTCAAAAATCATTTTCTTGTTAAGCATTTTATGTGCCATGGGTGGTGCGTGAAAGACCCACCCAAATTGTCCCTGTTGATCTCTGTCCTAGCAGCTTTTGCATAGAATCTAGTCCAGGAAAATGAGACTTCTCATCATCTTCCAGAATTTGGGCAAGCACAACAAAAATCACTACTCAAAAAAAAGGGCTAGAGTTCACTATAAAAACTCTTGGTCAGTGGGCAATCATAGTAGGGAGCCAAGATACGTTTACAAGCCTTGCTGAAAATGTGGTCACATTTGTAACGCAAACCAGAATGTGTACCACATGTGTAATGCAAATTGGAAAAACAACCTGATTTTTTTTTTCCCTCGGTCTACAAATTTTTTCCATTTCCACTATCCTGGCATTATTTCTGCCCATAAAAGATGATGAAAAATTAGTATGAAGCTGGATGACGGCTTCTCCAGAATTATGAATATGTGTTGTACTTCTGAGGCATCTACCGTTAGCCCAGTGTCCTGAGCAGGTCTAATTTCCTCTGGGTGTACAGTTGATTAGAAACAGTTGAGCAGGTATTGCCATCGCTATTGACCTTGGTCATCACCCACAGGCAGATTTTTTTGAGAAAGGCAGTCAGGAGGTGAATATAGTTTTCTAATGTTCACCATTAAAAGGGGTGTTCCTTCCATCCGACTTCATTTTGTGCTAAGAAATGTGGGACAATCCTAGTAATTTCTGTTGTGTCAGAAGCTGTACCGTAGAAGGGAAAGGCATAAATATAATCAGGTCAAAAGGATGAAAGAAGAAAAAAGAAGAAAAAGAGCAACAAAAATCTTTTCTCAAAGTCAGCCTGGCACTAGGAGGCACACAGCAATTGTAGCTCTTTAGTTCTGACCTAAGACAATTTATCAGTATTGCACATGTTCCTCAAAAAATACTTCTCCAGCTGTGTTCAGAGCAGGCCAGGTATGCCATATAGGACACATCTTTAAGCAAACGTGTTCCAGATACCTTTGGGCAGTCCACAAATAGTTGGGAAGTCTCAGCAAAGAGGCAGCAGCTTTTGTGCCAACTGAGTTCTTGCAAAGAGTGAGGCACAGGTGTATTTCCCTTCTGCTGCCTCATTAAACACACAAAGGTTCAGTCTGTCTCTCTGTCCATGTGCCTACAGGAACTCAAGAGGACCTTGGAGCTACTGCCTGCACCTCTAAAAGACACTGTTAATCAGCTGCCTTACTCCAAACTAAAAAATACAGTGTGTCTCCCCGCATTTTTTTTTTTCTTTTCCCATTTGCATTCTCTTTCCAGAGGTTCCAGGGATGATAGGCAAGGGCGACACCTATCAAGCTTTGGAGAGAGTTAACTGTGGTATATTCATGAGGATTTGCTAGGAGGTCATTACCAGAGGTTCAAATGGGCAACAAGGATAACCAAATGTATGGAATGGTTTAATACCTGAAATAACCAAGCAAGCTAAGACTGTTTGGTTTCTAATAGAAACAATTTAGGACGTAACAGATGGCTACAAGCTTTGACTGACATGGAGGTGGTGGATAGAGATCAGTTGTTTACTGTTTCTTCCACTTACAAGAAGTAGGAGGTATAAAACAAATCTATTAGGAACTAGGTTGAAAAGAAATTTCTTCACCCCACTGGTGCGAGACCTGTGGAAGTCCTTGCTGAAGGATGTGAACTGTTCACAGGGATTCAAGGGGGCCTGACAGGTCTGTAGAAGGGAGAGTTACTAGGTAGGCCACTGACATCCAGCCCGGGAGGTCACTACATTGAAAGTAACTGAAGGTTGGAAGCGTACTCAGTGGTAGTACGTATACTTTTGCCTCGTTGTAACTCTTCTTTGGGTAGTTGTCTTCTGACTGTTTTCTAGAGTACGATACCAGCGCAGATGGACTTTTTGTGTATTTTTAGACAAAGTGCAGCAATCTTCCTACTCTTAGGAATCCTATGAAGAAGGAAATGGTTTCCCATTAGCAGGTCAAGATTTCTTAGGACAAAAAGGATCTCTCTCATTTGTTCTCAAAAAATCAGTACTAAGATCTTTTACTCCAGCTCATTTCCCTCCACCAGTACATAGGTTGGCGATGTCCCCTGCATTTGGTAGCTCACTTTCTGTTCTCCCAGAGACTCTTCAGAAGTGCGCCTCACCTCTGCTCTCACCTCAAATAACCAAGTTCAGGCAGAGGCTGAAAAAAACTTGGACAGTTCTTCTCTAAGGTTTCTTGCTGGAGGTTTTGGAGTCTTTTAAAATTCTGGGTTAAGGTATTAATTCATCCAAAATGTTATTCTTCTGTGGGTTGCAGTGCTGCAGGTAATTGTAATTTCTCTTGGTCAGGTAAAGTCTATGATGCATTCTTACATTATTGTGTAAAAAAATACAAAATATTCTGGGATTGATGTTGAGGTGGATAAGAAGGAAACTGAAAGCAGTAAGGAAATGTTCTATAATCCAAGCTACAATGTGCTTCAGCTGCTGGGACATAACATTCTGAAAATTGCATAAACCATCTGTTCATGTAGATAAGCACAGATAGCAAATCTGAGAGCGTTCAGCAAATTTCAAGTATTTTAATGCCCATCAATATCCCTACATACCATAGCTAAGTGCCTCTGATCCCACAATACCTTACACACAATAGCTGGAAATTGTTGTGTCTCATGGAAAAAACACATGGGAATGTGGCTAAAATGAGTTGCCGAGGGAATTGAGAAGTGGAATGGAACTCCTTCTGTGCTATTCCCTTCCACAGATTTTTTCCAAATGTTTTAATTGGGGACTAAAAGACCTGCTTTGCTGTGTAAAAAGTGTTCTTTCTCTCTGCTGCTCAGCTGGCTAAAAAAAGCATTTGGAAAGCACACCACCAGCATTAGATGGAAGTTAATCATATTCATTCAGATGGAAACCACACTTGGTGCTTCTCTGGATGGTGGCTGGGAGCTTCTAAAAGGTGAAAATCTATAAGTTTTCTGCAAAAACGATTTTAAATATCCTTTCTTCAAGTAGCCGATAATTTGGTAACCAAAGCACTGCTAAAGAGAGCACAGCTCAGTGAAATCCACAACTCTGGGACCTTCATACTCATTCTTTTCCGAACACTGCAAGTCTAATTTGTGCTTTCTCATCACATGATATTCCCCCTGCACATTAACATTTATGTTCTCCTGGAGGCAAAAAAAAAAAAGAACTACTGCCAAGGTTTGATTCTTTTTCTCCTCGTCTAAGTCCAGGAATTATAAATTTACCTTTTAAAGCCTCTCTGACTTACCCATTATAATAGAGAAATATGAAGTGTTTCAGTTCCTCGCTTTTTCCTTTCCTTTTTTTAATCTTTTTTTAATAATTGGAACAACAGTGCACATCCATATTACCCAGGTGACATGAATGCCAGGGAACGAGGCTTCCAGTTCGGTTATGGCTTAACCTAAACTGATCTCCAGGTTCAGGTCACCATATGAGCCTGGTCCCATACTTGTCCAAATTAGGACTCCATTGGACTGTGGTGTGGTTTCTGTCTGGCCTCTGCATGTAGGAGAGAGGGGCTGAGAGTAAGGGAAGACCTAAAATGTCAGGACATGGGCTAAGCTTGCATAGCTGTGAGCATTTCCTAGATTTCCTACATTAGACACAGCTTATGGTCTTCTAGTAAGAATGATTCTTTGCGAAGTGTAAGATGAATTCTAGAAAACATTTGCAGTTTTCTCATTTTTAGAAGTATGTATGTCACAAATAGGAATCAAGTATATTATTAAAGAAAATTTTTTAAAAAATCATGTTCAGGCTTGAGTTTGAGTTCAACGATTAGATTCTGGAAAAAAAACAGGATATGTTTAACATGTATATAGACAAAGATACTTACTTAAATATAAGATAATTAACATCGGATCCGTCTAGATCCACAGCCTAAAGCATCCACTTTGAATCCACCAGTTTCCATTGCCTCATGGAAATAAGCAGTCAAAGAAATGCAGCTTTTCCCGGAGATTCTGGTACCTAGCTGCAGTGAACTTCAATGCTTCTACTTCTACATTATACTCACTCCCTTCCAACTTCCACTGCTGGGAATGCTCTCTCAGTCACATGTGATATTATTCACCCTGAATGTTTTGTACAACAGCACTTAGCAGGGGGCACATACTATATAAATAACCTACATGCTGATTTTTTTTTTTATTTAAAAAAATTGGTATCTGTAGATATGTGAGCAGCTATGAAAGACATGAAAGACAAGCAGAACTTCCTTGTAGTCCAGAAGGAAAATCACAGTTGTGAAAGGAGCAAGTCTGGAAAAGGGAAGCTAAAAATTTGGTTTTCTTGACTAGATTGCTAATGATTTGTGGGCAACTCTAGCCTCATGGACTGCATAGGACTGTATCCCATACTGCACAATAAACAGGATCCCAAGGTGTCCTGAAATTCCAGTACCTGTAAAAATGTCATCCACATGTCTGAAATGGCCTTACATGCTCAAAATGAAGTAGGAAATATTTGTTGCTCTATCCATTAATAATTTCTCACTATCTCTCAGAGGTAAACTCTTGTCATCTCTGCCTTGCAGAACTGCCCTTCACTTATCTCTTCTCCTTAATTTTACCTCTGAATATATAACAGAAACTGTATTCCCTCTTCTGCTGTAGAAGGTAGTTTTTAACAAATGCACTGTGTGTATAATGTTGATGCAAAAGTCAAGAAACAAACAGATATTTTAATCATATATTGGGTGTTTGTTCAGTGGACCTGTAAGCAACACCTGCTGGGAGTATACACATAGCAGTAAAAACTGAGAACAGACAGTGCAGTTTACCATTCAGTATTTTTACTGTTCAAGCAGTATGATTTGTTTTGCTGTGAGGCAGAAGTTAAAGAGAATTTTCCTCTACACATACACGAAAAATAAACAATATTTTTGCTGTGGCTGGCCCACCTAGCTTACATGTTTATGCTACCAGTATTGCTTTTCATGCAGACAACAACTTTCAGTGAATCCTGGCCTCTCTGTTCTATTTACAATGATAAGAAGGTTTAGTGTAAAATGAGAACCGATAATTATAATTGTATATTAAATCTCTCTGAGACCCGCTGCAGGCATAACTTCTTACAGACCTTAACAGGACTTTTTCTGGTTTCAGATTTTGAGGAACAGACTTACAGTCAGCGAACTTCTGGAGACAATTAAGCCCAATCCTACTTTTTACAGGAAATTTTGATTCCGATTTAAAGGCTTAGTTCACATGGTTGAGTACAAAGATGCAGTGCTGATTTGATACTGGTGTTACAGAGAAAGTGTATGAATTTTAAGGCTGGTACTAATTTACATTTCAGTATATCAGATCATAATCAGACCTTAAACAGACGCTGATTGTAAGCAAAGCATCTGCAAAGAAAACTCTACAACTACCTTTTGTGAAAGGTAACTGAGGTTGGGTGACTCAAAGTTCTCTGAGTTGAAAAGGTATTCAGACCAACAAATGGATGGGGACAATATATTTCATTCTTTCTAATAGTTTGCACCTTTTTTGGTTGCCAGATGAGGAGGAAGGCCAAGGACCTGACTGCTTTCTTGTGAAACTAAAAGCCAGGCATTGTGTGTCACCCAGGAGGAGCCAGGATGCCCGGGTTTGGGGTCTTTTTTTTTTTTTCCCCTCCCAAAGCACTGAAGGTGTCAAGTTAGTTGAAATAAATGAACAGATTAATTCATTGAAGTCAGGCATTAGATTATATCAGTACGAGACAGGACCCTGAAAGAAAGTCAGTTCTTGAGGACAGATGTGAGAAATTGCTTTAGCCCACTTGATGCAAAACTGGTGCGCTTTGATTTACTGCATCGTACTCCTACAAGATTACCAGCAGATGCTACTGTAAAGTAGCAGTGCAGTGAAAACAGCCAAAACCCACTAACCAGGGCAGGTGATTGTGCTCCAGATGTGCATCCCCGCTCAGGGACTGTCACTCTTCTGCCTAGAGCGAGTCAATTCCATCAGCAAAGAGCGAAAAAAGCACTTTTCCCTTTTTTTTTAATTTTTCCCCGAACTTACTTTCACCTTGTCAGGCTGTAATTTGGCTGCTGCAGAGCCTCGGGGTGTTAATTTTGGCACAGGGAAGGGGCAGAAGTGCCTGGGTTTTGGTCCGTGCCTGTGTACCTCAGGCCTCTAGGTCTCCCTGTACAAATGCACTGGATACAGTTGTCTGAAACCAGTGAATTCTACACATGAACTCCAAGGACTACACAATGGTTTTGCCTTGGCAGAATTTGACTTCCTGATCAGTCCTGAGTGCCAGATTCCTCTCCAGACTGATATCAATGGAGCAATCCCAAAAGAGTGTGTCAGGCTCACAACGATAATAGTGTGGTGCTTATTTTCAAATAACCGCCTGCCTACAAGTGCAAAACCAAAGTAAAAGGTTAACCTTAATATTAGCCACCATCACGTGTGGGTTTTAGAAGCAAGGAGGCTTCATCATTCCTAATGTCTGAAGTCTTTCTTTACTTAACAGACAAGGCTGATGTGATAGAAGTTATTTTTTGTTGACACTATGTTTATTAAATAGGTTGATGGTAAGCGAACAATAGCTGTATTGGTCAAGGAAACAGAGAAGGACAATTAAATAAGGACAATTTGTTAAGAGCTCTGCCTTTTTTGTCACAGTGCAGTTTCAACAGAGAAGTAGACCTTGGGTTTGCTTTGAACTGTATAGGACAGGCAGCCAAGAACATGCTCTGCCTAAAATTTATACCAAATAACAAGAGTCACCATGTAAGCACACAGCCAAGTCTGGGCTAGTAAGCTGAATGTCTTGGAGGAATAAGCTTGTGTCTTCGCTGGTAGAACAAAGTGTAAACAGACACTTTGCAAAGGAACTAGCAAGGGAACTACAGGCCTGTCAGTCTGACCTCAGTGCCAGGGAAAGTCATGGAACAGGTGATCTTAAGTGCTATCATGAAGCACATGCAAGAGAACCGTGTGATCAGGCCCAGTCAACACAGGTTCACAAAAGGCAGGTCTTGCCAAACTAACCTGATCGCCTTCTATGACAAGTGACTCGACTACTGGATGAGAGAAAGACTGTGGATGAAGGCTTCTTGGAGTTCAGTAAAGCCTTTGACACAGTTTCTCACAGCACTCTGCTTCAGAAACTGTCTGCCTCTGGCCTGGACAGGCGCACACTCTCCTGCGTGGAAAACTGGTTGGATGGCCGGGCCTGGAGAGTGGTGGTAAATGGAGTTAACTCCAGCTGGAGGCCAGTTACAAGTGGGGTTCCTCAGGGCTCGGTACTGGGTCCAGCTCTGTTCAATGTCTTTATCAATGACCTGGATGAAGGCATTGAGTGCACCCTCAGCAAGTTTGCAGGTGACACTAAGCTGGGTGGAAGCATGGATCTGCTGGAGGGTAGGGAGGCTCTGCAAAGGGACTTGAACAGGCTGCACTGCTGGGCTGGGACCAATGGAATGAGGTTTAACAAGGCCAAATGCCGGGTCCTGCACTTGGGGCACATGAACCCTATGCAGTGCTACAGACTGGGGGAAGAATGGCTAGAAAGCTGCCTAGAGGAGAAGGACCTGGAGGTGTTGGTTGACAGCCGACTGAACATGAGCCAGCAATGTGCCCGGGTGGCCAAGAACACCAATGGCATCTTGGCTTGTGTCAGAAACAGCGTGACCAGCAGGTCCAGGGAGGTTATTCTCCCTCTGTACTCGGCACTGGTGAGACTGCACCTTGACTACTGTGTTCAGTTCTGGGCCTCTCACCACAAGAAGGATGTTGAGGCTCTGGAGCGTGTCCAGAGAAGAGCAACGAAGCTGGGGAGAGGGCTGGAGAACAAGTCTTATGAGGAGTGTCTGGGAGAGCTGGGGTTGTTTAGCCTGGAGAAGAGGAGGCTGAGGGGAGACCTTGTTACTCTCTACAACCACCTGAAAGAAGATTGTAGAGAGGAGGGCGCTGGCCTCTTCTCCCAGGGGACAAGACAAGGGGGAATGGCCTGAAGCTCCACCAGGGGAGGTTCAGGCTGGACATCAGGAAAAAATTTTTCACAGAAGGGGTCACTGGGCACTTGCAGAGGCTGCCCAGGGAGGTGGTTGAGTCACCTTCCCTGGAGGTGTTTAAAGGATGGGTGGACGAGGTGCTGAGGTGCATGGTTTAGGAAGTGTTAGGAATGGTTGGACTCAATGACCCAATGTGTCCCTTCCAACCTAGCGATTCTATAATTTTATGATTCTATACCCTCAGCAACAAAACATAGCATGTCCTGTCTTTATTCTATACTGTTATCAACAGGCTGCATCCCTGATCCGTCTGCCTGTGGTAGTGGCAACACTAAAAAATACATACGGAGGTCGTTAATGGGACATAAAGTCTAGGTAATTTGCTTTCTTTGTGAAAAATTGTATAGTTTCACCTTCAGGCTGTTCAGTTGAGGTTCTCTTGTTTTACCAGAAGTTATCTTAGTTTTGATATAATCTTAAAATCATCACCTATTCAGAAAAGCTTCAGAGGAAATCAAAGCATTGGTGTATAAAGTGTAAAAGCTTTTGCATTCGCTATGCAACAGTGTAAGAAATGTCTGAGGTCTGCCTAGAGCTGTAAGTGCAGTGGAATATTTAATGATGCACATTTTGATCCCTACTGCAAGAGCTGTTTCTGTTCAACACTAAGTTGTCCTGAGGGAGTGGCAGTTCTCCCTCCAAAGCAACTGTGAGCAGCTGGAAGCACAGGCACCCAGGTCTCTTCTCCTTAGCAGAAGGGAGACCACATCTGGTGAGGAACCCTGGCTGCTTGGCATGAGCAGTGCAATATCTGAGCATGTTGGGTGCATTGTATCTCTTGGAGGTCCCAGGTAAAGCAACATCACCTTGTCAACATCATCAACATCTGTCAGACAGGCACATAACAAAGATACTGGTCTACTCTGGCCAGATGGTACTGTGCCAACGTGGAGAGAGAAATGTGGGTCTTTCAGCCTAGCATCCAGGTTCTCCTTAGGCAGTAGGCACCATGCAGCCCGCTGGTGTTATTTTTTCTCCATCCATCCCTTTTTCCTCGAACCTCTCATCTCTTCTCCATAAGATAACTGGCGTTTTTTGTCTATGTGGTGAGTGAGGGACGAAAAGGCACCCAAAAAGTCTGGTAGTTGGCACAGGCTGCCCCTGCCTGACCAGATTGGAGAATGTTATGTAACGATTAGCACACGTCATCCACAAACAGATGGGAAAACAGCACAAAACTGTAGAAAGATTAATTAGCTTATGCCTTTGGAAGGCAATGGAAAAATGAAGTACATTCAGTTTCCTCCATGGTAAGGAGTCAGTATAGACTTGTGCTCAAGATGAGTTAAGCCTTATCTCTCTTTTTTACGAGGGTCAACCTCTCCAAATGCTCTAAAAGCTCCATGAGGAAGGTAGGTGAAGGAGTCCAGGGACCAGGAAAAGTGATTTTTTGCTTCTGATGAATGAAACTATAAGAGTGAGGAGCAAACCTGCAGATTTTACCCTGTTAGATCGCATAAGTCCTACCAAATTACAGATGGTGAGACAGTGCCATGAAACAATTCAGGGAACAGAATTGTAGAGAACAAGGCATCCACACTGTGCTTCACGAAATCTGATCTTTCTATATTGTTTTTCTTTAACCTAGCATCCATTATCTCTGCCGAAAAAAACACACGTGAGCTTTTATGTGTGGCAACTGCACTAGGGGTGGTCTTTGAATTAGAAGGTATTTGCTTACGGAGCCTGCAGCAAGGCACGCTCACTGCAGACCGCACTGTTATACTAGGAGGAAAAGCAAACAAAAGACAAAAAGCATTCTCCTAGATGGTTAAAAAGGACAGATCCAGGAAAAGTAGGAGGTCCGAGGAACGAAGTTTCTAATATTCAGGTGCCTTTTCTGTGAAGTGACATTAGTTGAGGGAAGCAAGACACAGCGTTCTAAAGGTTTGTTCCATGGATAAAGAATCTACCAGATTTCAGTTATCTTGTTATAGAAATGAAATGCAGTCTTAGTGATGGATTAGCTAACAGTTGGCCAATAAAAAATGCTAACTAATAATTCTGTGAAAACGTAGAAAATAAGCGAAACAAAGAAAGGACTTCGTGCATGAGGAAAATGCACTGGATCTCACTGGGAGGACCAGTTTCACAGCAGCCAATGGAAAACATAATCATTAGGTGCATTTATAACCAGCAATCGCCCTGCCTCACTGAAAAACATTACTTTTTTTCAGGAGAAAAAATAACACTAACTTCAAGCAAATGGAGAAAGACATTTTAAATTAGTTGTTGAATAAAGGATTTTGCTGCTTACAAGAATAAATAAATGGGCGAATTTAAGGTAATCTTTCTAAAGTAAAGAGTATTTATTTTTAAACTGCGTGACTATAAAACACCAGATGTTGTACGATGAAGTAATGTCAGAAAAAGACTGGAATCTGTTGTCTATAAGGAACAGGCAGATGCTTGCTTTGAGCAGCAACATCTTGCTCATAAAACAGGAAAGATTGCTTTCAGTGCAAGAACACCAAATACACTTCACTGCATTAAAGATTTGTGCCCCCATTGCCTGTGGGTTTGGGGTTCTTTAAGCTTAATTATTACTCATGTGAAACAGGAAAGGCGGAGTTTGAAGTTAGAGTTTATGGTGGGAGGAGTAAAAGTTGTTTTTTTTAATCTTATGGTAGGGATTAACTGAAGGAAACATTGCTTCTCGGATGAGCATGGCAGCCAGAGCCTTGAGGCCTTTCCTGTTTTGGCCACACGTTGTCTTGATGTATGGCTTAGGTCACTCCACTCTATTTTAGAAATGAAAAATTAAGTAGAACAAATGATATATTTTTCATTTGAGATGGAAAAACCAGAATTCTGATACAAACATAAAGAATCATCTCATATGCTGCTTCTTGCATAATATAAGTTTTTGGCAGCTTATTCAAAGCTGCGTAGCATGCCAGCTCCGTTTTCCATGAAACTTTATGTAAGGATATCTAGGCACAAAAAGTATAACAAGAAAGAGGCTGCAGAAATATGGAGCTGACAATTGAATGGTTTTATACAGACCTAAATTTGTGTGGTATTAATTCATATTTTAAGTTTAGCTCAGTGCGTGCAGGTTTTGCACATCACAGCTTTATAGACTGAAATAATTGGGAGTGGAAATTAATTCTCTTTATTAATTTCTCAGCGTGCAATGTAAGAAAGAGTTTACATTGTAAGTGTATATTCATATAAAGGCAGAGAATGTGATTTAAGCTGGATTTTTTTTAACTTACCTAACAACAAAATTAAACACAGCTGTGTATCTAGGTTCTGATTTTAGTGTTTAGTAGATATGTATTGTTGCTGCTAATTTCCAGAGAAAACCTTTTCAGTTTATAATTTTGCTAAACCCCATTCCTTCAAGCATCTCAAAACAGCTGTCCTCTTCTAGGAAAAAATATAAAGCAAGACTGAGGTTCAATAATGATCACAGGTTTCAAAATTTGTGCACTCAAGATAGCATAAGACAGTACAAACAGTATATATTTATTCATGTGAAATTTAATCTCTCTCTTCTAGTTCATGTCAGTCAAATTGAGCTACATCCTATTCATCTACTAAAAACTCAGCAAAATTAAATAGACCAACCAAATCTTTCCCTTCCCTCGCTCTAGTATTTCACTTTTAGATACAGAGCAGGTACGTTAGAGGCTGTATCTGATAAAATTACTGGGTGCTACAGCAGCAGGAGCAGATTTTAAGTGAAAATACTGCATGGGGGGCATATCTTGGCAAACAGCAGCTCCCTGATGGAAACAGCATTTGACATCAAAAGTTCTTGCACATAAGGCCTAGGTATGTAGTTTTTCAGTTGTCGTTTTCAAAGGACCTTTCCTTTTTCTGGCTGTGCAGGTGCTGAGCTGAGATTACAGTCTACTGTGTAAAAACCGACTCTTTTTCCTTTACCTGCCTCTCAGTTCTCACCCTCCTATGTCTACTTCATTGTCCTTGTGTCCCGTGGTAAGCAGCCTGCAGCAGCGTTCTGGGTAGGGACTGGCATTACCACCTGCGGGATCAGCAGATAGCCCCAGGTCTTTGTTGTCTTGTGTGTGCAGTATAACCAACTAATAGTAGTTTCAGCTCTAACACAGTTGTTTTGGATGGTGTATCCAGCCAGTATGACAAACAGCAGTCTATACCAGTGGAAAAAAAGTTATCTTTTTTTTTTTTTTAATCTGAATGCTTTCAATTTAGGGATTTTTTTTTTTTTTTTGGACAGAAGGCAGCAAATGCTGTAAAAAATTGCTTGTAAGTATGATTTGTTTAAGGAAGTAGCAGCTCTCTTTGGCAATTCGTTAATTTTTTTGTGAATTTTAAGCAGGAAAGAACCTAAATTGCATTTATTAAATAAATTGATAGATTCCATTTTGTATTAACAGACAAAGCTCTGTTTCTTAACATGTTGGGTTGATGTTTAAATGAGAGAGGCTGAGAAATACCTGAGTGCAAGACTACTGATACCTTCTGAACTCAGTATGTTGTTCTTCTGTATCCCTTTGGATTTTCCTGGTTTATTTGCTTGGTTTTAGTAGTTTTCTAGATGTCAGAGTTGGAAATTGTGATCAATTAAGAGAAAAGTCATCAACAATGCTGCTAAGAGACTATATCTACAGTGTTCATTTCAGTCTAAGGTAACTCACGTCCTGAATAAGCTGAGAGTATGTATTTTTTCACTAAAAATTATATGTATTTTTATACATTCACACAAATGTGTGCATCAGAATTTCTGAAATGGGAAAGGCATCCATTATACCTCCAAACCTGTTAAATCAAAGTAACATACACAAAGGTGTATGTCTTTCATACAGGATGCATGGGTAGCATGATGTCATTCAGTAAGACAGACTAAACAATCTGTCTTTTTTAGATAAAAACTCTAAAACCTTTAGAAACATTGGCTGTATCAGGTATCTGATGAAAATGACAGTAATAAATCTGAGAGGTTTTAGAGACTATTTTCCCAGGACAATTAGACAATGCCCTAGGCATTTGCTGTCTGCCTGCTGTTAGGCAGAACATGTTTTCACCATGTTTCATAAGTCCAGCTTTTGCAGCATGGAGTGTTTTCTTCTAAGAGCACAGCAGTGAATTGTCTAAAGAAAATGAATGACATAAAATCTAAAATGGAGAGTTTGGTATTTCAGTGACAAAGCCATAATACAGAAGACCTCTGCATTTGTGGTTTTTTATTGGTTTAGCAAACTAGATTCCACATTGATGTTTAACAAATAACCAGTGCTGTAAATGCTTTTTAACAATCCAGTAAGAAACAAATGTAAAGGCATGTCTCAGGACATCAGTTGTAGATTGTTAGAGCAGTGCCCGTAACGTCTGTTTGCTACCAGGCGCACCACAGGGCTCCGGCACTGAGAATGGTACTTGGCAGATTAATGGGATTTGCTGTGCTTTTGTGAGTGGGCTGAGTCTTTCAAAGTAACCCCTTCACCATCTTCCACACATTCTCCTAATAGAATAGCCAAACTCATGATGTCACATACGGTGTGAACAGTCCAAGCCATAACTCTGTTGTAACCACATCTTGAACTTTAAAAACAGAGGAATTGCTGCTCTGCCAGTTAGAATTTTGGGAGGGCAGCCAAGGTACTGCAAGGAGGTTTTTATGGAGTTACAGCAACTAATTCAGATTCCAGCCGAAAATGAATGCTCCTTAATTTGAGGAAAAAGTAATTACCAGGCAAATAGGGGAGATTTTCACAAGTTTCAGTTCAGAGCATTAAGCCCTTTTATACCTGGGTTGAAACAAAAAACCTTACCATCTAATAAGAGCCCTGACTTTTTTGTTTAGTAGAGCTCCTAAAAAGTAGATTACATTTCTTTACTTAGTAACATAAGTGACTCCCAGGCCCTACCCCATTGATTGTCTGCTCAAACAGTGTTTTTCAAGTCACACTTTTCCTTCAAACTTTCCTTTTTTGTTCATTTGGATTAAATTAATAACATTGCTCCTTATTTTCTGGGGTTTTTTACCTACCTATTGAATTACTGGGTTAAAACGCAGACATTGATTCAGGAACCTGAATAATTCTGGGGAATATTTGCTCCAGAAGTTCAGATTTTGGACAGTTGATAGTAAACAAGCTGTTTTCTCCGAAAGTTAGAAAAATCTCCAAAGTGAATGAAACTACAATGCATTTTAATTCATGTTGCAGCTATAATTTCCCGATCTCACTTCACATTTCTACACAAATGTTTGTATTATCTAGCCATAAACCAACTTTATTAAATTAAATAAGAAACTCCATACTCCATCTTACAAACATTTCTCCATAAATTAAGTCATATTGGTAACAGATTTTGAGCCTGAATAAGTCCTGAAGCTCATGAAATTGTAAGAGAAACTGTTTTAAGGGTCATTTGTCTTGTTTTAAATTGGTAAGAAAGATTTTCAACCTTTTATTTAGAAAGAAAAAAAAAAGCAAGAGTTCTTAGTTGGCTACAGTACTTCACATCAGCTTATGAATGTTTTGTGCTGTCCTTTTTGGATATCAATCACCGGACCCATAAGGAGAGTGTCAGTGAAGGAAAGAGTCTTCCAGGCATGAGACATCTGGTTCTTTGGCAGCCTGCACAGACTTTATATTGCCAGCTTTAAATCGGGCCTTTGAATTTGCCACATGCTTTAACTGATGATGAGCTGTCTGGACGGCCATGTGTTCCTGGTAGCAGCAGCTTTAACATTTAGTGTTTAGGTTTATTCCCCTCCCTTCTCTCTCTCAAGAATCTCCATATAGGTAAAGCTTCACATTCAGCCCTAGTATTTGTGGCTTACAACATTTATCCTCTAAATATGCATTTTTAATTGGTTTTCCATGGACTGGAACAAATTTGCAGTGTTGTAAGAATTATGATCTTGAATATTCCTATGCATCACCTGCAATTCTGTGCTTGCAGACATTCAAAAGAAGCAATTAGAAGAATGTTTCCCAACCCCAAGACCTTTAATACATCCACTGACTGCTCAGAACAGATTGTAAATTGTCCCATTTCAGTATATCTTCATACATGGTATTCCGCAAAGAAGCAAGGCCTTTACTGCTTTTAGAAGGTTTTTTGGAAGCTACTGTTAGGGAGAAAAAGAGTTCTGATAATATCTCTTGGATATTAAACCCTAATAAAAACAAAATTGCTTCATAGGAGCATCAGTAGTTTCCAAGTGAAGTGATCTAGGAAACAGAGGAACCAAGATAGATCATTCTTGATCTATTCCATTTGTGTATTGATTACGGCATCCTAGAACTCTTGCTCCTACATCTGACACTCCTGGGTGCACACTAGACATACATACTCTGCTGCGTGGTCTAATGCCATCATTATCATGAGGCTTTCTGGAGCCATGGAGCCAGTTATACGGATCTTAAGAATAACTTTTTTTTTGTTTTTCTTTTCTGCTCAGATGGTGCAATCAAAAATACCTTGTAATCTTAAATGTCATTGAAAATTAGTCTCCACTTTGACCATGTATACTCAAACCCAGCAGATAAATAGCCTAATGCTTTTGTTTTCCTGCACTCTTAATTTTTTAAACTACTCCTAGAGTCTGCAGACTGTTAGAATACTCAAAGTCAGTGCTGACTGAGGAAGCAGAGAAGCACGAGGAAAGAGCACTGCAGCTGAGACTCCTCTCTGGCTCTATGTGCTGTTTATCACAGACATCACTGACTTCTCTTGCACCCCAGAAAAATATTAAATGCCAGTATGTTAGGCTGAGTGACAGTCGTTTTCATACAGATGCCTTCTAACCTCTATAGATAGACCTTCTCCAACTGTATTTGTTGTAAAGATGCGAAACCTTCTGTCTTTATGCTTAGTCCCTCTGACTGCTCACCTCTTCATGTCCAGATTCCCATTTTCTACTTCTTGATGTCTGTTCCTGCTGAGCCCTGCCCCAGACCTTTCCCCTCACTGCCTCCATCTTCAGTGCTCTCCGTGCTCTTTGTGGCAATGATGCTCCTGCTTCTCTTCCAATTTTGTGCTCATTTAGAAATCACTACTGCCTTCAAACCTTTGACCAATCACAGGCCACAACAATGGATTATGAATCTTTATTCATAATCTCATATAAAAACCATTGTAGTGTGCTCTTACTAAGTATGCTATTAAACTGATTAAACTGATAGTTTCACCTATAATATTGGTATCAAAGGGAGTATAAATAAAAGGGAGTATAAATAAAAGAGCTTCTGCTTCTTCCCCTGTTTTCACTGTGAATAACAAGGGAAGTCAACAGCTATTCTGCTCTTTAGCGGATGCCCACAGGCAAGTTTTAAGTGTTGCTCATTAAGTGTGAGCATTAAGGAGAGTTACAGCATCAGGGATCTCTTCACTTTCACATCCAAAGTGACAGCAAATGGCAAGCTAGCAGTCATCCTGCTTTACTCCCTAAAGCAGGCATGGGTCTGGAGCATTTCCGTATGGTACTGTATTTGTCTGGTCATGTGTGATAGCACGGTCACTAACAACAGTAATAACACTGCACGAGGCTGCCACTTAATGCTGTGGCAGACTGTCTTAAGCTCTAGCAGACTACCAGGCTTCCTGTGGACAAATAGCACCCAAATACTCATTCACCTTGGGAATTAGGCATGTGTTTGCTTTACCTACTGAACTGATAGCTTCTTTGTTGCACAGTCCATTCTCTTGGCACTTGACCTTCAGAATAAATGTGAAACACAGACTTTGGAGCATATAAAGAGCCTTCAAAATCTACCAAATCACTTCATAAAATCCATCACTCTTGGCTAAAGGTACTTCTGAATTTAAGGCTGACATTTGTATGTTACTCAGAAACAGCTAAACATGAAGACCGAAAAGAGGAAGGAAGCTAGAAGCATCAGAATTAGCAGTTAAACTTTTACAGCCCTTAATTTTAAAAGTTAGCCTAATGGCATGAGATTCTAAAAGTATCTGTACTGAGGAGAGAATTTATGGTCTTGAAAGCTGTGTTCATGTGTAGCTGCATCATTAACATATTTAACAGAGAGGTTTTGAAGAAGAGTGCTTTGGTTTCATTGGCACTTGCTTAAAACTGTAATATTTCATGTAAGACTCTAATGTGGAACTGAGAAAGCTTATTTTACACATTTAAGTACGTACTGACTTTGATAACATTCAGATCTCAACACTTGTGTAATGTAGTGCCCCTGTAGGCAGAAAACATCTGTCAAGTAGAGCTGGTAAAAACAAAAGTTACTCTGGGTGTTTTTTGATGAAATTGGCCTTTAACAGCATAGGAATTCTGTGAGAGTATTTCCATGCATTCACTGGCCCCAAAGAAAAAGCAGCTGAGATATTTAAAATATCTTTCAATAAAAATCTTCTGGATGCTAAATAGATTGACTTCCTTCTTCTTGTTTCTCTAGAAAGAAATTCATTTCCTGAGTAGTATTGGCAAATCAGGATTTATCTCAATTATGACAAAAATCTGAAGGTGAAAATTCCATCACTTGAAGGCAGGATGAACACTTGTAGTTCATGTGTTAACGACAAGGATCTGAGTGGGGAAAAAAGCTTTCTGCAAGCAGTAGTGTAGGTATGCATCCACACTCTTAAACAGAGTGGTTTTCTGTAGGGAAAAAATGCCCTCCAGTATTTATACTACCTTTGGTAAAGTTGAAGTAGGACTTTTCGTTAAGTTGAAACCTAAGCGAAGATCTACTTATAAGTCTTTGCATATTGGGTTAAAATAACTATTCTATCAGGTTAGGTCTGTGTTAGCAAGTAGTGCTGTGTAGACATGCTGATGGGAGTGCATCAGCTGGTGCTGAGGACCAGACCTTCTCCACACTGTGAATCTGATTGGGTTTTGCATTGGACTGGCTGACCTGATGCCGCAGCCTGAAAGCCTGTTTTTGATTGGGTCACATTACATGCACCCCAAGTGCATCTCTCAGTTCATGTTAAATCCAGTTCATACACCCTGTGCACAGTCCACTATGTGACATGTGCCCTGTGGTTGCTTTGTAGTGTGAACCACGTGTTGGCAAGAAGGGATGCTCAGGTTCACTTCGGAGGTACACTTCTGATTTGAATTAAAATGCTTGTGTAGCTTCTGTTGTCCCAACACTAAGCCCTAAAGAATAAGATGTCTGAAACACTGCAGCTGTTAAATAGCATGCCTGTAGCAAAGGTTTCTTCTTGATCTCCATCATTTCTTGTTGATAGAGAGTCTGAAATCTCTGGAATGTCTTAAAGGAGAGAACAAAATTGCTGTATTTATGGTTAATTGGTTTTGTAATTGGTGGGTATAATGGGGAGTAGCTTCTGCCCAGAGCAATCCACCCTTCTTTTTCCAAAAGCTTGACTCAGTCATTGGCTCCTTTTCCAGAAGATCACTTTCCCATTATCATAAGATTTGCATTGCCTAAAAATTAAGTCATAACTGCTCTGTACCAGGAATGTATTTAAACTGGCAAAATTTTTCCTCTCCATTGCTTTCTGACTTGGGAATCTACTATTATAAAAATATTTCTAAAATATGTATTCATTTTAATATTTTTTAACGTTAAATGCTTGTATTGGTGCTCTTTATGATATTAATAAGATTTAATAACACCATCTTTGTTGCTCCTATTAAAAGAAAACAAAAATCATATTATCTGGGGTTAATTTTCCTGTACAGTTTGCAAAGGTTTGTCCTCAGCAGAAAAGGGTTGAAAAAAGGCTGAACTTTTCACCATTTACACAAAATCAGAATGCTAAGTGTCCTAGAGGAGCTAAATGTGGACAAAGAGGTCTAAAAGTAGACTGGTTTTTTGCTCTGGCAAATGGGCAAATCTCAACAGCTTTATTGTAGCTCTTGCTACAAACAGTTTATGCCTGTATTAGCAGATGCTATAAAATACGTGACTGCCATGTTAAGCACAGCTATCTGGATCTGTTAGAAGCAGGCTACAAAGTGATTTGCATTAGTTCAACGTTCATAGTAGTTCCTAATAGTCACTAGTCATCACTAACCCTGCTACTCCCTCTTTTATGAGGTCAGAATTCTGTTAATCCTTATTTCATGCAGACTGCATTATAATGGCTGATTCCCAGTCGTAGACACCCTTCCTGCCACAGAGAAAGTCAGCAGCTGGTGAGGAGTTTCAAACTGAAACTGAACAGAAATAAACAAAAAGAATCCTTAAAATACACTGTATTCCTGTGATTCCCTTCCCTGTGTCTTTAAGACCAAGCAAGCACCTGAACAGTTTTTGTACACTGCCTGATTTATACCTGTGCTGTTCTGGGCTACCAAGTATTTCTGTTGATTTAAAATAGGAAAGTTTTAATTTTCTTTCCATGCAGAACAGGGAAGTTTCTGGAATCTCGCATCATTTCCTGTTCACCTGAAATTCTCATAATTGTCAAATGATGTTTTAGATGTTATCTATTGCTCCAATGTGCATCAGCTCAGTGAGCCTTCTGGTATCATGGGGAGAACCTCAGTGTTAGCAGCTTTGTTGGATATTACTTAAAACTCACCCTATGATCAGGATATTTTTAATCAGGGAAAAAAAAAGGAAAGCCATCGGGATTGAAAATTTTGCTATGAGAGCTGTACGGCAGAAAGATTTATTTCCCATGTAAGGTAGGTATCTTTTAAAAGAGTACCAATAATGGTTTTAGGAATTGCAGAGCAATAAACATTTTGCTTTAACACCTGCACATCAGGAGTGTCATAGACCAGATTCTCAGTTTATGCAAACAAGCTTAACTCCACTGACTTGAATAAAACAATGTGTATTAACAACAACAAAAAAAAGATAAGAACACCAAGTGCTTTTGGAAAACACTTTAAGAAACAGTTTGTTATTCAAGTATGCAATATCAGTCTTGCTCCTTGCATTCAGAAACACAGATTGCCAAGAATTTAAATATCAGCCTCACAACACAGAGATAATATACAGCCTGCTTTTATTCCTTGGTGAAGTATTTTACCTGACTTTGGTTAGGTAAATAGCCTCACCAAGACCTGTTAATTGATTAATTGCCTGTTAATTCTTATTTGTCACACTTCTTTAAAAAATGTACTTTTATCTTGTGCTGATGAGAAACAGGAATATAACCCATTCTCAGCTGATACAAGGAAGTATGTCAGAATGTGCAGGGTGGTTAGGTTAGTGTGTAAAGCCCAAAATAATACGCTCAAAGCAATCATAACTCTTGAGTCAGAGACGAGTAAGTTTGGGTTCCTTAAAGGGAGGAAAAAGGCAATAAAACAGATGGCCCTAAGGTAAAGCTGTCAGAGGAGGAGAATATAAAATAGCTTAAATATATTGTGTCCTATACCATATTGGTTCTTCTACAAATATTTCACTGTACAGATGATGAAGAGAGGACTTCCAGAGGGTGATTCATATCTTCAGCAGTCTGAATAGTCTTTGAGAAGCCCATCTCCCATTATAGGCTATGTAGGGTTGGGTGGCCTAGCATGATGTGGAATGGACCTGAGCCTGTAAGGCAGCTATAAGACAACTATTCAAGAGGTAATTTGCTAAGACACCTGCCTAAAGTAATTTTTAAAGTCCTTCCTATCAGCAATTCAGAATTCGTTTTTGTGGCTGGTCTGTTTATGAACTCATCTTGGAAAAAAGGAACATTTTATTAGATATCTAAAAGCATCATCTCCCGTTTATCTTCAGACTATCACGATGTAACAAAATGATCCTATCTACTCACAGCACTGTGCTAGCAGTCACAGGAGTGTTACAGTACTGTTCAGGGAAGACCTGCGAAGTTGGCCTCATTTTCCATTGTGTTGACGTTTCCACAAGCTGGAGAGGTGCAGTTAAGCTAAACATTATTATCTTAACCACAGCCATACTTAACACCCTTTTGCTTAGGGAAATCTTACTATGGCATTCTCTAAGGTCAGGTTATTAGCAAAATAAGAGACACATAAGTTTCTTTAGGATTCCAAGTTATCCTGCCCAAACAATTATTAATGCAGTAAAGAAGTAAATCCCAAGATTTTACTTCCATAATTATGCAACATGTATCTCAAATATTCCCTTTAGTCAGAAGTGCTTTTGTAGAGAACTTACACAGCATTAATCTAATGGAGAAAAATTACTTCTTAAGCAGCTTACGAAAATGGCAAAATATAATTGCCTTAATGGCCAGTGCAGCTGCCTTACAGGAACTATCTTCAGAGAATAAATAATTTCATTGCCGCTGAAATATTTAATAAGCTCCCCAAGCCTTCAGTTTGATTTTGGTTTTTTAAGTAGTATTCTGCAGTTGATGTGCTTTGGTTTTCTTCAGTAGTCTATTTTCAGCATTGGATTTTTCGATGATAGGATAGCAGGTCAGTTTTGTGTAAGGTACTGAGGACTGGTTTATGCCATGAGGAAAAAGAAGAAAGGAGTTAGTTTTAGATAATCTAGATCAAAGGAGAGTCAGATTGTGTACAGGCATATCAAGACTAAGCTCAGTGATGCAGACTCATCAAATTATGCCTAGCTATCTTGTTTATATGTGTGGTAGTGTTTTATACTTCCTTTTCATTCATTGCCTGCTGTTAAGAGAGTCTGCAGACTTGTGAACCACTATAAACACATTTAAATCTAGCGTCCTAAAGTCTTTTTTTATCAAGACAAATAGGTAAGTATGTGCAGGAACTGTGATGTACGTATTACAGTGTCATTATGGCTCAACACTGTGTTAGGTGGCTACAGAGGGCCTCTCACGAGTAGATACTGAGTACCGCTTGAAGAAATGCACTATCCTGAGAAGCAGCTGCAGTCGCATGATGAGCAGAGCTCTCTTGGGTCACCTTTCATTTTCTGAAATGAGTTTGGCCAGGAACCCCCTCCACTATTAATTCTTCCCCACTACTTACCCTGCGTTACTTATCAGATTTGTTTGAGGGTTTTTTTTAAGCTTTTACTTATGACGCTGAAAACCAAAACATATTGGATCCATCTGAATGAACAATAAAAGGTACAGTAGCCCATTTTAACAAGTAACTGACCAGCACAAGCATCACTGCTACTCATCGCAATGTTGTATGGGTAGTCCGCCCCTTGTGCCAAGTTGGAACCTAAATTTATGGCCATAAAAATGCATGGGAAGGATAAAATGCAGTATCCCAATGGGCTACACAAATGCAAAGGGATTGGGAGTCTTGCCCAGTCTTCATGAAGGGAGCTTCAGGTCCTGCAAAGTGAGCCTGGGTGGCTTCCACAGCACAGCTTCTTCTAAACAGACCTGACCTCAGGCTTTCCATCTGAGTGGCCCTTACTGATACATAAAATCACTTCACCTTATAAACATACACCTCACTTTCCCCTTCCTCTAAAATAAACCAACCAACCAAAATCCAGTCTGTTTAAAAGCAGACGTTATCAAACCAAAGGTGTTTCTACATGGCTGTTGTGATGATTTTCACAGCCTACAAAATGAGTAATGAAGAAAATATTGAGGGGGCTGGAGAACAAGTCCTATGAAGAGCGGCTGAGAGAACTGGGATTGTTTAGTCTGGAGAAGAGGAGGCTGAGGGGAGACCTTATTGCTCTCTACAACTACCTGAAAGGAGGTTGTGGAGAGGAGGGAGCTGGCCTCTTCTCCCAAGTGACTGAGGACAGGACAAGGGGGAATGGCCTCAAGCTCTGCCAGGGGAGGTTCAGGCTGGATATCAGAAAAAAATTCTTCACAGAAAGAGTCATTGGGCACTTGCAGAGGCTGCCCAGGGAGGTGGTTGAGTCACCTTCCCTGGAGGTGTTTAAGGAACGGGTTGATGCTTAGGGACATGGTTTAGGGAGTGTTAGGAATGGTTGGACTTGATGATCCAATGGGTCCTTTCCAACCTGGTGATTCTATGATTCTATTATTCTATTTATGATGATCGCATTTAATACACTTTTTGGTTTATGATGATCGCATTTAATACACTTTTTGGTTTTTGGTTGTTGGGTTTTGATCCACTGATATATACAAATACCTTCTGATATTGCAAGCAATTATTGTTAATTTTACTGAAGTATAAGGTGATACGTATATTTACATGCACGTCCTAGATTTGGTTTCACTGAAATATCAACATATATTTTCAAGCTTTATTATTCTCTCTCTTATTTATGCTTCTGTCAAAATCTTGGTAGAAGTGCTGCAAGCAATAACCTATATAGCTGCTGGCTTGTGAGCAGTGAGTGTATTGGGAAGGACTGACTGCACACATCCGGACTTGCAGCTCTGACTCTCCATGGTAGCCAGTTCCTTCCATTGGGCAGATTATCATATGACTCCTGTCGTATGAGAAACAAATGGGATAAGGTATAAAAGGATGTAAAACATGTATTTCCAAACAAAAATGCTCAGGCAATAAGTTAGAGAGCTGGAGAGTAGTTTAAATGGATGTATGAACAAAAAGATGGTATGCATCTATAAAGCTGTGTGGAGCAGCTGAATAGGTGTTTTCTTGTTTGTGTGCTAAAAATATCCCACCATGAAAGGTTTCTAAACCTCAGCTATAAATTCATCACCATGGATAAGTGGTTCTAAACAGATGACATGCTGTGAGTGATGAGGTTTCTCTTGGTAGTACTACATCTAGCTCCAAAATGTTGGTTTGAACTTTCAGGTTAAATAAATGCCTCATCTTCATTTGAAAAGTATAAAAATATGAACATTAAAAATCTATTATAGTTAGTAAAATAGCATGACATACTGCAGGCACATGCACCCGTAATTTGCCATTGCAGGTAATTGGATTGATTTCAGTGAGGAAGGATGGTTCAGTAAATGTACAGCAATGTGATGTATGTGTGATGCAGAATTGGAGCTCCACTTTTCAATGTATAGTTCTTTAAAGCTCTAGATTTTTGCAACACGACCGATTAGAAACCAATGATTTGTCATTAAAATTATTCCTCTCTCTTCCTGCATCACATTTGATTTCCATGTTCGTAGAAAATGTAATTAAGCATTTTTATTTCAATATTTATTTTAAAAAATATTTTTGAACATTGACTTAAAGGAAACCCATTGCATAACTAAGCATGCAAAAACATTTCCAAATTTTCCAAAACATTTTATTGCACAAAACCTGACAATGCTAAATGAAAAGTGCATTTGGTGGAATTTATATTTGTTTCCAAATTAGCAACATGCACCTTGCATCGCTTCAGAGGGGAACAATGGTTGAACACAGTGCAGTGTGGTCACTCGGGACTCAACCTGAAGCTGAAATACATCCAGGTTGTGTGTTAAACTGGGAAATACTCCCAGGAATAGCTGTAGCTTTTGTGGGCAGCTTGACTTGTTGCTAGGTTTGTTTGTCTCATCGGTCTCTTTATTCAAGGCAGCTGGTAAAGAGCAAAACTGACACTGTACCAAGAATCATGTCTGGCATTTGTAATTCAAAGAATGTATCTTACATTTTTGCTTTATATATATTTAATCCACTCCTTTCCTGCAGTATGATTTTCAACTGATGGGAAGATATTCTGCTGTACAGACTGTTTGGGGACAAATTTTTAAACATAGTTTCACCTCAGTCTTCACCTTGACCAAGTTTCCACCTTGCAGGTGTGCAAGGCATCCCCTTGCTGAAGGACTCTCCTCATCTGCACTGTCAGGGACATCTGCCTAGGCACAAAGTTTTGCTGCCTCACATCAGCATCGTCACCTTGTTCATTTCCCTGTGGGGTAAATAAGAGGGCTCTCTGTGAGACTTTGTGTCATCTGTACGATTGTCATCTGTTGTACGATTTAGCAGTTAACACAATGTATAATTGTTCCGGGGTTTAATGTGTGCAGATTGACAGTTTCTTCTTTAAAATAACGTAGTGAGTTAATGAACAGTTCCTTGCCCAAGTCTCTCTTATCTTTATCTGAAACAGAGGAATAACTGATTGTCCTGTGGTTTTCCTTACTATGGTCAGTAAATTTGATATATTTCCCAGCTTTGAAATCTATAGATCCTGTTCTCTAGGCATGTCCTCTAGGAAGGCCATGGAGAGGCATGTCCTGCTTGTCCTGTATTTGTACAGTGACATTAAAGGTGTGTTTTCCATGACTTAAAATACAAAATCACTCTGTGGAAGCAAGCTAGGTAGTGAGGCATGGCAGAATAGTTTGGGGAAACTTAACATGCTGCAGACATCTCAATGCAACAGTATTTCATACCATAACATTTTTTTTACCCCATAAATATTTTCATCCTTCTTGCTGTAACTTGCATAAATGAATAAATACATAGAAAACACTAATGATAAGTCCTAAATTAAAACTAAGCTCAACAACTTGACATTTACTTTTTGAAATATGCATGAGGCAATTCCTCTGCTCTCTTTTTTATACACTTACAAACTCACACACTTATCAGTTTTTTGTGCTTCTGTGCCAAGTACAGTAATGAGTACAGACTTTCTCCTGCTAATGCTGAAAGCCTTACACATTCATGAGAGCTTGAGAATCTCGGTCTTAGGCAATCTCTTTAGCTCAATCTATCAGGAATAGCAGAATACTTCCAGACTTTGTCCCATTCAGCAACAGGAATTGCTTCATGCTTTTATCCCTCATTTTCTGTGCCTTGAGTTGTCATTACCCACAAAAGTACAAAAAGTTTTTCTTTATCCCTAAATTATTTTCTTAAGTTATTTAATCAAGAAAGCTTCTCGGCATGTATTAGAAAATCCTGATGGACATAATGATTGAATTAAAAGAACCAGGATGAAATTTAGTAGTTGAAATGTAAAGATCATATGTATAGTAATTTCTCTTGTAACTACATGGGTTGAATTAGAGACAAGAAAAAATAGGAATGCAGTATTAAGCTATCGGATGGCTGTGAGCTCCAGTGTATTGGAACATAAGATTGAGTGTGTAGGAGTGGAGATTTTTCAAAGGAATAGCAAAGTCTACACAGCACTTTTGGTCCATATTCACAAGCAGGAAAGCCGGGAACTGGTACAGAGAAGAGTTACAAGGGTATCTCATGACAGGATCTCCAGATATCCCATCAACCAAAATTATTCTCTTACTCTATGAAGTTACTTCTCCTAAAATGGGAATTATCTTTGATTGAATTCATTGCAAACAATGAGAGAACAGAGTACTGGAGAAGACCTGCTGGTCATAAGCTCTTCCTCTTTACTGTTAAAGGAAACTATGTAATAAGTTTGGCAAGTTTGTATAGGCTTCCTATAAAGATTCTGTTTAAATTATGTATTAAAAAAAATACTAATTTAAGGGAAAAGCAAGAGTCATGAAAACAGAAGTATATATTTCTTCCTTTCTGTTTCTCAAAGACTGAAGTATTATCTGACCCTTGAGAAGAATTTATCAAGGTGTTCAGTAGTTGTGACACAGATGAAAATGGTGTTTGACTGAAAGGTCAAGTAAGACATAGCTCACAAAAAGTGAAGCCCACATAGTTTGTGTTCTATAAATTAAGGATTTTCTGTGAACTTCAAACATTCTAAAGGAAAGTATTAGACCTTACATTTGTATGTGGTTAGCTGTTGGGAAATGGTTAAGTGAAAAAGGACATGAGAATGTTGAAAAATGGATCGAGGAATGGTTAAGTGAACAAGGACATGATTTAACAGAAAAGCTTTGTGAGACACGTATTGTGTAAGTGGAAACCTTGTTAAACTTTGAGTGAAGATATGGACTGAAAGAACAAGAAGGCATACAAGGAGGAATCTCTAAGAAGAAACTTCTGAAGGACAAGTGAGTCTTTCCCAAGGGAACAGGATGGAGCACCAAGCCCAGCTGCAACTGTAATATAACTGCAAGTAGATAAACGAAACTCGAAGTAGCAACATAGTATTAATGAATTAACAAAGGACAATGAATCAATAGAGAACAAATAGTTTTAAGTAACTAATCATGTATAAGGTGTAACAAATTATAAAGCACAAAGCATCTTTTGAATGTTAGGGTATATAATCCGGGCTGATTTTGAATAAAGTAGAAGCTTGCTTTATCACTCACACTGAGTTGTCCGCTTGCTTCCCTCGCTGTCGACAAATGGCGCCCGAACAGGGACCAGAAAAAAGAAGCAGATGAGCAAGGGACAGGGACCCCCAATCCCTGTTACCTCCGGACGGCGAGCTCGGCAAAAGCACTGGTAGCAGCGACCAGGGGGCGAAAGATCGGGAGCACTGAATCAGTACGAACGATCCGCGCCTGAACCCAGATATCTACGTGAGGAGGTTCGCCGGCCGAGTGAGAGACTACCTACTCGTGAGTAAAAAGGCTGCAACCTTTCATGGCTGGATCATGAAAGAGGGTCCGGACCAGATAAAATAAGGAACAATTTAATATAAGAGGGTCCGATAAAGCGCGCGCAACGAGAGGTAGCATTAGAGATTTTATGCTTTTTAGAAAAGCGGGGAGCAGGTCCAACTAAGGACTTAATAGACAAGTGGAGAAATTATGGAGATTGTTTGTAAAAGTCGGGAAAAGTGCCGGGATACAGTGACCGGAAGGCGAAAATTAAGAGCTTATGATTTCGTTAGGGATCATTGCACTCTAGTCCGAACGTCTGAATCGTCAAAAAGGGATCCGTCGCCCAACATCATAAGGCTTTGGAGAGATAAGACAGAACAGGGCTACACATAAGACTTTATAAATTTATAAGGGTTTTTTTTCTCTGACCAGAAATGGATAAAGAAGTGACTTATGAAATATTACAAAGCTTCTTAGAGAAGCGAGGACTTGACTCACAATGTCTCAAACAACTTGCGGGACTCATTACCTTAGGAAAAACCAAGGGATGTTTTAAGGATCCGAATGAGATATTTGAGGAAAGTGAATGGCGCAAATTTGGGAACATCCCGTGGGAGGCATTTACAGATGATGATAAAACTGCAAAGAAACTAATGAAAGCTTGGAAAGAGATTACAAACTGTATAAAACGTTACAAGGTAAAAAGGTAGAGAGGAATCAGAGGAGGAAGAAGATGCCACGAAAATGCTGTAACAACCAAGGACTGTTACCTGTTAAACAATTGATACAAGCCTTATTTTGTGATATATGTGCATGTTTTGAGTGTTGTGTGTGTTCGGTGCCGTGTGTAGTTTAAATATTCATACCATCGTGCTGTTCTTATTGACCGGTCGTAAACAATGTTGTATGGGTATATTAAGCCAGCTCAAAAGAGTGGTTCTGTGTGTGTGTATGCATGTGTGTGTTTAAAGCGCTTTAAACGTTTGTAAGATTTGCAAATTGGGTTTTGGTTATATTGAGCCTCTGTTTAGATTAATCTTTAAAATGCAACTCTGAAACCTTTCAATCTCAAACGTCCACTAAGCCGGCAAACAGGTGATTTACCTGGGACCTTTGAAGTGAAAGGCTACAGATGACAAGATTTTAAAATACAAAAAAAAAAAAAAAAAAAAAAACAGAAAGAAAAACAGAAAAGAAAATGGAAAAAGAAAAAATAGAAAAATAGAAAAAAGAACGTAGAAAACAAAACAAAACAAAACTGGAAAAAACCTCAGCCCTATAGCTGTGTGTGAGTTCCCCCCCCCCCCCCATCACCCCCCCCCTCTTACTCCTGTAAGGTTTTTTGTCTTGTTTCAGCCTGGGAGTTTCTATGTCTCTCTAGGGGAGTAACAGTTTATGAAGAACACTCTGCATACCAGTGTCCTTTATCAGATCAGCAGCTGCTGGGTCCTAGTGCAGACAACCATAAAGGGAATTTTAGCCAGACACTAATGAAGACATGATTTAAGAGTCCAAAAGGAGTATCCTCTGAGAGTAAAAATTTACAAAAGAATAGAAAAGTTAATGCATTTGCAGCCTTGAGAATTCCCATACAGGTTAAAACAGATAAAAGAAGGGTAAACCGTTAACATTAAAGAACCAAGGAAACCAGCAACCCAGCATGCAGCGGAGACGTGTGACAACAGTAAACGCTCCTGCTTGGATCTTCTTCACAGCCTCCTCAGTAAGAAGAGATTGAAAAGCACACAAGGTTTTGCTCCAAGCATTTGGTCTTATTGGTAATGGTTTAAGTGTTTTGGTTAGTAGGTCATTCGAGTGTCACTTTGCAAAGTCTTTTTCTGTAACCTGGTGTTATTAATTCTGCTTTTACTGGACAAATACAAGCTATGGTTTATATTCCTTTCCCACCTATGTATATCACCCAAAGCAGTTGTGTTGCTCAATTAATACCATTTCAAAGATTGTATTCCTGAAAAAATTCAAACCTGGAAATATTTTGAGTGGAAAATTGCAAATAGTAGTTAAAACAACTTACAAAAGCTCCTAGAAACAATCAATCGAGTTAAACCTTATTTGGGTATAACTAATGCAGAACTAAGTCCATTATTTGATCTTCTTAAGGGAGGACATGGCTTTAACAGCACCTCGTACTTTTAAGAGTGATGCACAACAAACTTTGAGCAAAATTGGAAAAGCCATTACTCAGAGAAAAGCCCAGAGACGACTTGATGGTCATCCACTATGTATGTTTCTGTTATTCTGTGTCAGGCATTTGCTGATCATAGACTTAAAGGACTGTTTCTTCACTATTCAGTTCCATCCTAATGACACTCAAGGCTTTGCATTCACTTTACCCACAATCAATAGGGAAGGACCTGATTTGGGCTTTGAGTGGACAGTATTGCCGCAGGGCATGAAAAATAGCCCCACTTTGTGTCAGTTGTTTGTGGATAATGCTTTAAGAGAAATAAGGCGTGTATGGCCACAAACCATGATCTGTCACTATATGGACGATATTCTTTTTGCACAGAACCAGCCATTTACCACTCAACAAGAGAAATATTTGGAGACACAACTAACCACACATAAATTGATTATAGCAATGGAAAAAATTCAACATTCCCCTGTTTGGAAATATCTAGGATGGAACATAACAAATTCTCAAGTACAACCACAAAAATTAACCTTTTGCACCTCGCTTACAACAATTAATGATGCTCAACGACTTTTAGGAGACCTGCAATGGTTACGACCTATAGCAGGAATCACCAATGATGAACTGGATGTTTTGCATCCTCTTTTAAAAGGAACTGATCCAGCACGGAAAATTAACAATCGAACAACAACAAATGATACAACACCTTAGTGAAACTCTTGTCGACCGTACAGTGGACCGTATAGATCCCAACTTGCCTGTGGACCTCACAATTCTCCAGGAGCGATCCCAATTTATCGGAGCCCTTACGCAAATAAAAAAAAAAAAAAAAAAAAAGGGGGAGACCAGGGTATTGGAGTGGCTCTTCACCAGCATTCAACCAAAAACGACAATTCAAGAAAAAACGGCTAATTTAGCAGAAATCATACAAAAAGGCCGTCTACGAATTAAACAAATTTTTGGAAAGGAACCTCACACCATCTATTTACCTATAAAAAGGCAAGATCTGGAATGGTGGATTCAAAACTCTCCCTCTTTACAGTTAAGCCTGTTGGAAAATGAAGCCACCATCAATTTGGAATCATTGAAGACACCTATTTTAAAATGGATAACTCATAATAAATGGCTTGAACGCCCCAAACGAAGTGAACGACTTTTGGAACAGGCAGTCACTATATGTACAGATGCAGGAAAGAAGTCACGACGAGCTGCTGCTACATGGTTTGAAGATGGAACTTGGAAACATGAAATATTGACTGCTAATGAGAGAGACTCGTTACAGACACTAGAATTAGTTGCAGTTGTATGGGCTTTTAATCAATGGATGAGGAAAGATCTCAATGTAGTAACCGATTCAATGTATGTGGCAGGAGTTGTAAGCAGAATAGAAGACGCCAGGATCAAGGAAATCATTGACAAAAGACTGTTTGAACTTATTCAACAATTACAGTCTGCTACCTAACAAAGAACTCATCAATATTGCATTATCCATATAAGAAGTCATATGTGGCAAGATGGATTAGGAAAAGGAAATCACTATGCCGATCAGCTAGTCTCAATGGCCGCACCAGTAAATGAGTTTGTCAAAGCAAGGGAGTCTCATTCTGCTTTCCATCAAAATGCCAGAGGACTACACAGGCAATTTAATATCACCATGGAAGAAGCTAAAGGGATAGTTCGAACATGTCCAATTTGCAGCCATCATGGCCCTGGATTAGGAATGGGAGTGAATCCTCGAGGGTTAAAAGTAGGAGAAGTGTGGCAAATGGACGTTATGCATGTCAATGCCTTTGGGAAACTGAAATATGTGCATGTAACTATTGACACTTATAGTAGATTCATTTGGGCTACAGCTCAAGCAGGAGAAAAGGCTCTTCATGTCATCAGACATTTGATGCAATGCTTTGCAATAATGGGGGTACCACAGACTATAAAAAACAGACAATGGACCAGCCTATACTAGCCTGAAGGTTTATAGATTCTTTCAAGCATGGGGGGTGCAACATAAGACGGGACTACCACATTCACCAACAGGACAGGCTATCATAGAGCGAGCTCATCAAGTATTAAAAACATACTTAAATAAGTTTAGGGAAGTTAAGGACATTCAGGAACGATTAAGTAAGACACTTCTTGTCTTAAATCATTTATGTCTATTTGGGGAACAAAAGGAACCAGCTGCATGGATTCACAGGAAAGGAGAGATACCTATGGGCCCTGTCATACATGTAATGTATAGAGATCCGTCAACAGGTATATGGCAAGGACCAGCTGAAGTAAAATACATGGGTAAAGGGTACATGTGTGTACTTACTCCCACAGGTCCTAAATGGATTCCCAGTAAATGGACTAAAGCAGCAATAACTCAAGAAGTCAATGACCGACAGATTGTTTCTTCTGACGGAAGAAGACAAGCAGTGGGTCAATGACAAACTCTTGTTGACTGTAAAACCTATTATTGAAAGGTTAAGAGGCTATCAAAAAGAGATTGACGACATAGTTGAGAATTGTACATCCTTTGAAAATATTTTAGATGGGATAGAAGAGTTAGCAACGTTTAAAGTTGAGGGGCCAGCTGAACAGGACTGTCTTGATTGCAAAAAACCACAATGTACAGCATGGATAGCTTTACAATGTGGAATGTGTGAAAAAATATTTTGGATAAGGCAAACATTTTTGAGACTACTATGGTGTCCAACCTGTGAATTTAAATTTGGTTATTATAATTGGCGAAGAAAGCTGCGAAGGCAAACTAAATTACCTTTGCCAGTTTCTTTAACCTTGTTTGAATCACCAGAACAAAAATATTGGCCTTCTATCGTTTTCACGCTGACGCCTGTGTAAAGAGGATTCAGGCTCAGTTAAGTTCAAAAATTTTAACCTATTGTTGTTCCAAGGAGGTAACATCTACAAGACATTCACTGTTTGGTCCCATCGAAGGGAACTTGAAAGAAGAATTGATTAGAGCAATTGCAGAAGGGGGACTGTAATTATGTTTATAAAAATTGATCACTTTTTATTGTTTGGCACGCTAATAGTTATAAGTTTAGCAATAACGCACTTCAATCAACCAAGGGACAATATTTGGGTAACATTCGCAAATCAATTGAACCAGTCTTCGCTCTGTCTTAGCTTAGGAGGAGTGACTAATCCTTTTTCGAACTTGTTTAATAGGTCTGCCAGTGTGGAAGCCTGAGGAGTTTTATGGTTTTGTGAGTAACGAAACATTGTGCCGAAATCTATCTGCAGTTAAGGTTCTGGATGGAGCAATTAATGGAACTCCACCACTTCATGATGCCTATCGGCAGTGTCAGTTAATACTGTCACTTAACACCACCTTGCAATCGCCCCCTGAAGAGTTAGACCTTCTTGGGAGTGCTAATGCCAGTCTATCAAGATACAACTCAGGAGGATGGGTTGACTTTACTCCTGTAAGTGATGCAGCACCTCGACCGTGGTTAAAATACAGGGGTGCTTGGTCTACTTTGGATTCTAATTTAGATTGGCATAGTGTTCTCGACCAAACATTTGATAAATGCAATGCTAGCAAAATTGATACCCCAAAAAGGCTACCGAAAGGCATCTTCTTGATTTGTGGAGATAGAGCATGGAATGGTATACCGGCACAACCACAAGGAGGGCCTTATTATCTTGGCAGACTATCACTGTTTCACCCTAATGTATCTTTGATCATGCAGTGGAGCCAAAAAACAAGCAGAAAACGCAGTGTGCATGAGCTAGACTACAAACAGGTAGGAGACCCTACATTTTGGAGTGAATTCAAACAAATAACAATTACAACCATTCTCCCTGGAGCTGCAGCTAATAAGGCAATGAATTTAGCAAAACAATTGGGTTGTAGGGCAAAAGACTAATTGAACATGACATCAGAAATTCTGGACATGCTCACAAGTGATGTATAAAGCGTCAATCATGCAGTGTTACGAGATAGAGCTGCCATAGATTTCTTGCTCTTGGCACAAGGCCATGGGTGCGAGGAGTTTGAAGGTATGTGCTGCTTGAACCTGTCTGATCACTCCACATTTATACATGCTAAAATAAAAAGGTTACAACAGGGCCTTTCACCAACTGAAACAAGAAGATGGATGGGGAATAGACAATTGGATACAACCAATATTTGGCTCTTTATCACCCTGGCTCCTCTCTGTAATTAAAGAAGCATTGCGTTGGATAGGCCTAATATTGTTGCTTATAGCTGCATTTAAGATAGGCTACAATTGTATTATGCGCAGTATAACAAAAAATCACCATGCTCTGCTTGTGCAAAAAGAAAAAGGGGGAAATGTTGGGAAATGGTTAAGTGAAAAAGGACATGAGAATGTTGAAAAATGGATCGAGGAATGGTTAAGTGAACAAGGACATGATTTAACAGAAAAGCTTTGTGAGACACGTATTGTGTAAGTGGAAACCTTGTTAAACTTTGAGTGAAGATATGGACTGAAAGAACAAGAAGGCATACAAGGAGGAATCTCTAAGAAGAAACTTCTGAAGGACAAGTGAGTCTTTCCCAAGGGAACAGGATGGAGCACCAAGCCCAGCTGCAACTGTAATATAACTGCAAGTAGATAAACGAAACTCGAAGTAGCAACATAGTATTAATGAATTAACAAAGGACAATGAATCAATAGAGAACAAATAGTTTTAAGTAACTAATCATGTATAAGGTGTAACAAATTATAAAGCACAAAGCATCTTTTGAATGTTAGGGTATATAATCCGGGCTGATTTTGAATAAAGTAGAAGCTTGCTTTATCACTCACACTGAGTTGTCCGCTTGCTTCCCTCGCCGTCGACAGTTAGCCATTTATTAGTATCAGAAACAGTAGTTATTTTACTTACACCTGGGTATACAAGAGTTTTAATATAATCACTTTTTTAAATAGTATACAGTAAATCAATTTCACCATGTTTTTTTCATGTTAAAATACTAGGGTTTAATATGCAGTGATGACAATTCATATGATTTTCTAGAAAACCACGGGAATTAAAAAAATTATTTAAAATTGTAGAAGACTCAATTTATTGAAAATTTAGTACTTCATATTTTCCAGGTTTTTAGCTTGCCTAAACAACCAAAAACCATGGCTATTTACAGCCTTTGAGTTGTAAATTTGAGTTGAGCGTTTCACAATTATATATAACTGTCTCCAGAACAAGGTATTGTGGACATCTCTTGTTTGGACTCTTTGCTGTTCCTTATTTTACAAATATCAATCCATTGTCTGTAGAAAAGCATAAAAGGAAAGAAGTCCAGCACCTACTGATTTCCAACTGAACTTTGAAAATTAAGGATTATCTGCACACCCAGTTGTCTCTTTGCACACAGACAAGACCTTGGTCAATTGTCTATGTTGTCAGGAGACTCAGGTGTATGGAAAAAGCTCAAGATGTGTAAAATACTAGATTATTTGAAAACAAAGCTTTTATAAGCTGTTAAAAAAGTATGACGCTGAAAAAAGTATGCAAAGGTGTAGCACCAATTAATGAAGCATCACTATTAAATTTTTTAAAATACCTAAATTGTGACTTAACGTTGTTAATTTTTTTCAGTCTCTAATAGATTTACTAGAAATGCCAAAGCCATGTCCACAAAATGTGGTGATACTTTGGCTTTAATAAAAGCAAAGTTGTCAAAAAATAGTGAGGTTTAAACTTCTGGGAAAGGATGTAGTTTTCAGGTGACCAGAGAGAAATGCTGATTTTTATTTCCCCACTGTGAGAGAATCACGAGCAATGGCATTTACTGTCTTTCTGAGGCATTATGTGACCTGTTGGGCAACTGACACCTTTGTCCACTTTCATACAGTAGAGGCTTTGATAATTTTAGGGGCAAATATAACCATTAGAACAAATAAGTCCTCTTCTGCCTCTGTGTGTGTATGTGTCTGTAATAGAAATAGGGCTTGTAGAAGCTTGGTCTGTTTCTTGGCATTGTACCTGTCTGAGTGTATCTGCTTCTCTCTGGTAAGATCAAAACAAGCAGAGGAAACTGAGAACCACAATGGCACTGAAGAACTATAGACCACTGGAGGTTTGATATCTTTATAGGCTTAGGGATGATCTCTTACAATGCTTGTGACACCGTGGAAGTCTATCAGGCAAATGCACGATGCGTCAAGACTTAAAAAAGGGTTGTAGAATTTAGTTCTTTGCTGTCCATAAAATGTGTATTTACTGTTTTCCATCTGTGGTCCTTGCATTGCTCCCATCTGAAGCTTAGCTGTAGCCATCTGAAAGCTTAACAGTCATTAATTTATTTACTTTCTCTGTGCCCCCACAACTTTAAAAGATGCCATCATCCCTATTTATAGGGGGGCGGAGCTGTGCCATGTTGACACTATCAGCTGAGCACAACTATAAGCCTGAGCTTGCCCATCATGCTTTACAGGCAAGTGTGCACTCCTCTACAAAGTCAGACTGAATGCCATGGGTTTTGCAAGTACTCGTGCTTCAAGCACACCCACTAGGACAGAGCCCAGACTCCTGCTCGGGCCATTGGAATGCATGGGGCAGAGAGGGACCAGCCAAACCAGTCCACCAGCAAATATCTCTGCCAGCAATGTGGATATAAAACATATGGAGGTCAGTGTAAGAAACCTTCTTCCAAGCCTGCACTTGTAGAAGACTTGTGATGTTTCGTTCAGGGTCTTAAAGGAAGTTGAAGCACAGAAGTCTAATGTAGATCTCTAATACCAAATCATTTGCCCCTTCAGCCTTCTGCAATTGATATCTAAATTCTTAACTACCCTCATTCAGACTTGATGTTTTTTCTTTGATTTCACTGAGGGCAAGAACATATCTGCTCTGCAGAATCCCAAGGTGCTTGATTTGGAAATAGTTACTGCAGTCATCTGAAAATGTACATGGGGCTTAGAATGAACTGAAGCAATTTTGGGGTTCAGAAAAGCACGAGAACTTCTGTGTGGACTTTTAGCACGGAGGAGGGCTGAGCCTGCAAACACATGCAGGCTGTAGACTAGAGCCTGTCCTGAAGTTAAGCTAACTGTTCAGGGCTTGGATAAACTGTGGGATGTGACATGAGAAATTCCTGGGTGTGACAATGTGAGAAGCTGACAAGAATTTCGGATAGCACTGTGAGGGACAACTGGACCTTGCAGGAGGTTATGTGAGAAACAGGTCATTGAAGGGGGGTACTGGGAACGTTTTGCAGGCAACAATACCTACATAACCCTATCAGTAATACTGTATGAGGCTGAAATTACCCAGATATACCAAATCTGAGTACAGATGTAGCAAACCTGGGACTTACTGGGAAAAAGTAACTACAGATGAGTTGGCTTTTTGAGAGAAGTTGGACAGAGAAAGCAAAGTACAAGCACGGTGAAAGGGAGGGTCAAAAAATGGGAAAAGGGATAAAAATATGTGCAACTGATGTTGTGTCTGGGGGCACTGGCTGGGCAGCCCTGCACCCAATTGCCACAACCTAATCAGGACAGTAAACCAGATTTGTCCAGCTGTACCACACAAATCCAATATGCCTCTGCAGTCAGGATGAAGATGTTTGGGAAAAGGACAGATAAGCATCCTGCTACTGTCAGGCCCGTGGCAGGCCTGACAGCATCACCATCTACTCATCACTTATTACAAAGTGCAGAGCAACTCTCTAGGGAAATATGTGAGCCATGGTAATAAGGAAGGAGCAGGAGCTGTAACAGAAAGAAGCTTCTTTCAATCGTCTCCGTTACTGGACTGATGATGCTCCTTTCTTTAAAAGTAGCTGTGCTTAATATAATATGTCATTGGAAGGATTACATCCAAGATAAACAATCATCAGCTATTTGATGCGAACATGTTATCATATTATGTTCCTTAGGAAGTGAATTCAAATGAGTATACACAATGTTTCACTTAAGCATCTACTGTAGCCTCCCACTTGGATCAAAATCAGCACCTCCCTAGTTCTTGCATCCTTTGGTCCTGTGCAGTTAGCACTGTATCTCCTTGTAGTCTGCTTTCTTACTTTGGCCTGTTTGTTTTTCTTAAGCATGCCTTTGCCTTGTTAGTTCTTTCTTTATTTTATGCTCCAAGTAACTTTCTCTCTTCGATTTGCAAATGACCAGGTGATGTTTGGTGATGCAAAGTGGTGTCATTACCACACACCTTTTTTCAATTCTGAGACAGAGACATGCACTGAGGCAACTGATTCCCACTTTCTGTGTTTGAGCTAAACAGCCACATATGCAATGTTCATGAGTCATTGGAGTGCAGCTTTGCATGGGAAAGGATTGTTCCTTAGTTGGAACTAAAACTCACCATCCCAGTAAGAGAGAGAAAAAAATAGTGTTTGAGTTTTTCTTAAAATTTAACTAGTAGAAGAATTTAACAGAGAAAAGGGAATAAAGCAATCAATCTTTCATCACAAATGATATTTTGTGGCATATTGGGAGTTGATGAGAGATTTCCATGCTGTAGCTTTTCTGAGGTGTGTCTTTCAGTGTGTAATTAGTTCCCAAACATTAATGAACCTCTTCAATGCAGCAGTTATGGCAACTTGTTCTCAAGACCTATGATCCCTCCTCTACCATTAGGTATGAGTGCTTGTAAGTGGGGATTTATTTTCTTTCAGATTTTTTCTGTAGGTATTTGATTTATAACACATCGTTCCTGAAACTGTGTTTAAAATACTCGTAAAGCCTTGATAAATATACTTTTACTGAACTGCGTGAGAGAGGAGAGAGGTGATTAAGGTTTACATTAATCAGGAAAATAAAGCAATAAGACGAATTTTCCTCAAGGAAATGAGGAATTTACATAAATGCAGTTTGTGCCATGTGACTTCAGTGGCAAAGTTTCATGAGAGAGAACCACTAATTCCATTGGTAAGGAAGTTGTATATGTGCTACAGAATGGGTTCATTGAATCCATCTGGTCTTTTCATAGACAAGTAAAACTATGAAGTAAAAAAGGTAAATTAAAAGAGCCAAAGAAATAAACCAATAGATTTGAGTTCCCGTTGTCGGCAGGGAATATCGCCCTTCCCAAGCCCATGTAGCATATTCTGTGTTTTAAAGGCAGCTGTGTAATCTCTTATGCTGTTCTTGAAAATATAAGGGGGTAATGAAGGAGAAAAAAGTATTGCATGTGAGTACTAGCCAACAGCTGGTCACCCATTTTGCTCAGACACAAGGCTGGCCCTGGGGACACGGGTAGTCTGGCTTCTACTCTTTGTTCACCCGTCTTATCTGGTCAGTTAATTTCATGAAGCTGGTGTATTGCTCTTTGCAAAAGCTTTTAACTGTATATACAGAAAATTCAAATAATGTTACTAAGTCCTAGCTTTAAATTCCATTAGCCTAGTGGCTAGGCTGGTTGAAAGCTGGTCCTGATTGATGCAAAGTTCTGTATTAATTTCTACAAAATATATCACATCTTGCTGTTTGTTTAGAAATTTTAAAAAAAAACAGACTTTAAAAACAAAAGGGGTTTACAGACAATATGGTTAGAAAAACAACCTTGCCTACATAAATCAGCAAAGTGCTGATGGGTGACTGCAGGTAAGGCAGTAAAAATCAATTTTCCCTAGAGGTATACATCATCATTCTCTTCTTTCTCCTCAGCAGTAAGACATGAGGAAGGGCAGGGGACCTCCCTGAGGGGTGGTTCTGAGTGTTTGGAGTACAGCTGCCATTTGTCAGCCACATTAGTCTGTGACCTTTGTTGTTGGCTTTTAAATACTCGGTACGCTGTTGGATCTGTTCCCTAAATTCGTTAGGTATTGTATGGTGTTTAAGGTAATAATTTTTTTTTATTTTTTTTTTTTTTTTTTTTACTGTAAAATGCAATTAGAAAAGCTGTAAGGCTAAAAAATAGCTTTAGGACTATGGTTTTTGTCCGGTAGATATCAGGAGTAAAGCTGAATTTGGTATCTGTGCTTTCTTGAAGAACGTAGAATGATCATCCACTGGCTGGCTAGCCTACAGAAGTGGATGTTAGCAAATGAGTCTCAGGAATTCAGTGTATTCCTGCATCCTGCATGCAGAAATCAATGAAACTTCATTGTCATAATGGCTTAACCATCTTTTCATAAAATAGCAGCAGTACCAGATATGCTGAACTGCTTGCTTTGTGCTATCTAGCATCAGACCCAGCCACAGCTTGAGGCATTTCCCAACTATGTGTCAAGTGATCAATCTGTCACAGCACCAATATTTTCCTCTTTAAGGCAGGTCTTTCATCACATTGTAAATGACAGAGTTCCTGAGCTAATTCAAGGCAGTTTAGACTGTACCTAAGTGATATCCATTCCTTTGAAATTCCATTACAGCTGCACAGCACATGCTTAGCTACTTATTTCATTACAGTCTGGTTTCTAGATGTTGGTTTTCCCAATCCTTCCACAAATATCCAATGAATCTTTATTAGTTACTGCAACTTCATATGGCCTGGGAAATCATTACTTCTTTTTACCCATTTCCTTCTTAACAGCAATTTAATACTCTGAAAGAAATGAGTAATAGGAAAGAATATTACTGTTGTATGTGTGATGAATTAAAAGCATCTCTTTTCCTTGAAAAAATGCAATAGTTGTAGTACTCTAAGAGGCTTATTCCTTTCTGTGTAAATTCCTATACAGGAGGTTAAACTTGGCTCAGAAGCTTAGTCATTTCCTCTAGAATTTTAGATCTGCCAAAGTATGACAAAGGTTCTTTAGAAATCTTCCTCCTTAGGCACAGACCATTTGTCAGGTCCAGTGGTAGCTGAGCAGAGCAGATTGAGGTCCGCTTGTCTGGGTACATCAGTGTTATTGCAATCCTAACCTGGAGTCTTACTGGACCAAAATCTTTAAGGTTACGAGTTTCAGGGCTTGGGACTTGTCTACAGGGAAAGCTCAGCAGGGGTGAGAACCAAAACTGAGGAGCTCAGACAGAAAGAAGGATCAAAGGCTAACTGAGGGGAGCAGATGTTGAGTGGAAAGAAAAGACTAAAGAAGGATGGGGGAAGGGAAAAGGACTGACAGAAAAAGGTGGAATAAGCCCTTTCAGAATTCAGTATTTATTAGTAGTACTGAATTGAACAACCAGTGCATTCTTCTCAGTGCAATAATGACAATATTTGATGCTTAGCATTAAGGATTCTTAAGATTCAAGGATGAGTTGTACCAGGGCTGCAGCTGCAGTACACCAAAGGCAAGACCCACCACCCGCTTGCTGAGAAAAACAGAAGCTTGGGAGCTTTCCTAAAACACTGGGGCCAGTGAAGGCATCCACACCAGTGTTGCTTCTAGTTAATCAGGTGTCTTCTGAGCAGTCTCAGAAGCTTCGGGGAGGTAAAAGAGTTCACAATATATTTGAGGAACAAACTTCCTCTCAATGCCAAGAGAAATTCTACTGCATACAATTCCCAGATAATGAGGAAAATGGAGGTATAGAAGTTTTTTTAAAGGAGGTTCTGCCTAGTGGACAGAGCTGTAGAAATAAAGATATACGTTACTATGCATATGAGCCAAAGATATGCTCCAAGGGCTCTTGGAAGAGGAGAATTACTGCTTATCGAGAGTACAAAGTAAAAAACCCAAAATGCAGGAAAATTACAGAACTAGCAATGGCCATGTAGATTGTTTCAGTTCTGTTGTGTATGGATCATGATGATGATGATGCTGGTTTAGTTGCATGATAACCCCTTGTATTTTCTGTGGTTTCCAGCCTCCTATAGTCCATGACACAGATGGTGGTCGTTGAACGGACAGCTATTCAATTCCTTGTTTCTTCTTTGCAAAGTTATGTTCTTTGAGATCTGCTAAAGAAAGTGCATAAAATTAACTGCTGTTATCTAGAACCTTCTGAGCCTGTATGAACAGCTGTTTGCTTCAGAAAAATTGTGCAAGCTTTAGTGGATAAAGAAAAAGGCCAGGCCCCAATATGAAGGCAGCCTCTCTTCTAAAGTCAAATCCGCTCTTTAATGCATGAGAACACTGCACTCTGAAAGCACATTGAATGTTTAAACATATAAAAGCAATGTACCTTACCTAGTCTTGTACTCAGAAACAAATTATCTGTTTTGGAAAAAAAATGGGTTGATCTGAGGTGTGTATTTGGTTTGGAAGATGTCAGCCTGAATGGTTTAAATTAAAAGTAATGAACAAAAGCATTTTTGTAGAAATGAAGGGTCAAGCTGACACCCTGATCTGTAAACAGCAAATCACTACTATGGAAGCACATAATCCAGAGAGGGAGTTTAGAAGCAGAGCTCTAGTTCACCTGACATTTCACAGGTGCTGAAAAAGAGTCTGAAGTACGGTAGCTGTATGAACCTCTTTAATGTTGCATTGTGCTGATGCAAAGAGCCTTAAATTGTCAATTTGATGCTCTGTTATTGGCAGGGATAAAGTCATACGAGTTGTTCCTGAGAGTGAGAGGGAAACGCAGATCCTGAAGGCTGCATTGAACAGGCTCAAGGTGAGTTTGATTATTTTCGTCTTCTTTTTCTGATCTTTTTTGGAGACTAGTGAGTTAATAGACATTAACTGCCCTAGAAAGCAGCTTTTGTCATTAAATTTCTTATTTCCCAATAAAATAATGTAGGAATTAGATTCACCATGCCTGACAATTTTAACAAGAAACACTTACTGACTTAAAATAATATAGGTGCCATGCTTGGTAATTTGCTTTACTTGCTCTTCCAGTTCTTGCTAGGTACATAGTTGCATGCTTCATTATCTAGCTGATGGTTTTATTTAAAACACTGAGTTAATTCAAGCTGTGAACACACAGATGAAAAAGAAAAAGGAAGTGCTTCAGTCTGAGAATCTCTCTGTCAGAATAGTTTTCTAGAGGCAGTTGAGAGTCGCTAGCAAGCCAAATGGCTTTTTCCTGCAGATATAATTGAAGAGCAGAGTGCTCTGCAGCATGCTACTTTGTTAGCATGGATAACAAAGGCACAGGCAATCTTTCCACAACAGTGTGGCCCATAATCTCAGAGGATAGTGGAGAGTACCCATAAGCCAGGCCTTGGGCATGGAAAGGACTGCACCAGACTCATGCACTGTCCTCAGGCACTGGGGTAGGGACTGACAACATCTGAAATAATGGTCTCCAAAACACAGCCTAACCAGAGCAGAACCAAGAAGGTAAGAACTTGATCACTGTGTTGAGTTTGTTCCAGGAGTGGAACAGCAAGTCCCAGGTTCTGCTTCTTCACTCATGTTAGCTCATTCTCTGCTTGAGCCTGGCAGGCAACAGTTGACTTCTCCCTGTACCGATGAAGATAAAGGAGTTTGATGGGTAGCATTACAGGCAGCACAAACACAAGCTAAAGTCTTTTGGCACCATGAACTCCAGCATCCGTTTGTGTCTCATTGATAAGAGCTATATGGATATATACAAAGGGACATGCTGGTAACTTTGACAGTCCTGTGACATACAGTTTTGAGTCACAGCAGAACACCAGTGGTACCAAAACATTGGGAACTGTGAAAAACCTGTGGGCTGCTCACCAGCAAGCTATTAGGCAGTCTGCAGTGTACCTCTGTCTCCTTTGTTGAAACCTCATGTAAATGATTGTGTTCTCACTGAGGCAAAGAACGAAGGTGCATATCATTTTCTAGTCCAATAGTTAACATCTGGCATACAAATAAATAAAAGCTCAGTCAGCATACCAAATCAAACAAAATTAAAATCTTAGAAGAGTTCTTACACTGTCCTGAAAAATGTTGAGTCTTTCAGTTATGAGAAAGCTTCCTTGCTACTGTTTTTTAAGAAAGTGGACAGAGCTACCTTAGGTACTTCAACCCAGGAGAAGATTTACTGCCATGAATACTCCGGCAGTCGAGACTTTGATGCCTTCCTATTTTAAGGAGGAAGGCTGAGGTATCATTCAGCACCTCTGTTTCTTAGTTATATGATCCTTTAGTTCTCCACTCAAGATGCTATCTTTTGTAAATTCCATTCTCAAGATATCCAGCCTGTGTGCATGTTTCAGGAGGAATTTCATTGTTCAGCAAAGGCTGTATCTTGATGCTGTGTATTATAGCACTTCATACGTAATGCCCAACTCTCCTAAAGAATATTGTCTTGTGTTTGTTTCTGTAGTTCTTACTAAGGGCCCGACCTTCAGCTGTGAATGTTACAGTAATACCCCAAAAAGTATAATTGTTTTACCCCCAATTAGGGAAAAAAAGTCTAACCATAAACCTGAGAAATACATGTGGAAGCTGTTTTTTGCATTAATTTCTTCCCCCTGGATGTTGGAACATAAAAAGGGAGCACGTGTTTTTTTCCTTTCTCCTCATATTGCAAACCCTGAGAAGCAAAAGGGTTACTCACCTTCCAGCAACCGTTTCTCATTACAGAGCTCCCTTAGGCTCCCAGAGATTCCTTCACCCAGTTCCATCAAAATGGGAGCAGTAGAAATTTAAATAATTGCATGCTGTAACTCTGAGACCAGAATAATAAAATTTTGGCAAACTGCATTGGCATCTGACTAGTTAATTAGAAAGTGATCGATTTTGATGAGGTAGTAAGCAGAGGAGGTTGAAGGGAAGATTCAAAAGAGAAAGTATTGACACCCAGTTTCATGAAAACAGGCTGGGTTTGGCTGGTTTTCAGGTCTTGGGGCTCTTCCATCTGCAGCTGCTTCACTGCCCATCTACATGGGGTCAGACAGAAAGAGATGCCTGGGAGGCTAACAAGTAATGGATATGTTTAACATTAACTTATCATTATCTCCCCCACTCTGCACACACACAAAAAATAAAATCTTAAGTTATTCACTCATGGAGAAGTGGATCAACAATGGCATTTCTCAGAAGTGCCAAGTGCTCACAGTACCAGCCAAAGTCAGTAGCAGCTGCAGGTCATCAGCCTCTCTGAAGAACTATGTATTTAGTGTTGTGCAACGTTTAAGTCCCAATATTGGTGTCTCCTATCCTTCTCCAGTCCCAAAACTTCCAGAGCTGGAAACTCAACCGACAGTGGACTTCATATTCAATTTTTTTAAACATGAGTCTTCCAGCACAATGCTGAAAATATGCTGAGATGAAAATAGAAGACGGCACCCCCCCAAAAAAAACGACAATGCAAAAAAAGAAGCTGGTAAGCTACATGTACCTGCTCAACATCGAGGAACACCGTATTTCTTGGTAATAATATAAAGTGAGTCTGCTGCTGACAGATTTGCTTAAAGAAAAGCCTATGCAGGTTACATTTTTAAAAAGTCCAGTGTAGGAAAGTGGTGGGAAGGTACTGATCTGCTACATCCTTCTAGAATTAAACTAGCTCTTGTTTGGCTCACCTGATTCGGGGGAAAAAGAAACAGCATGGCAATGGTGAAAGAAGTGGGGAGAGCTTTGCCTTCTGCCATGCTGAAGCCAGTGCCATAGAAACCAGTAGGCTGCCAAGTCATAGAATTATAGAATAAGGTTGTAAAAAACCTCTGAGATCACGAAGTCCAACCCTTCACCTAACACTGCCAAGTCCACCACTAAACTGCGTCCCTATGCACCACACCTATGTGTCTTTTAAATACCTCCAGGGTTGATGACTCCATTACTTCCCTGGGCAGCCTGTTCCAATGCTTCACCACTCTTTCTTTTCCTAATATCCAATATAAAACTCCCCTGATGCAACTTCAGGCAATTTCCTCTCGTCCCGTCACTAGTCACTTGGGAGAAGAGACCAACAATCACACTACCACAACCTCCTTTCAGGTAGTTGTAGAGAGCAATAAGGTCTTTGCTTAGCCTCCTCTTCTCCAGAATAGACTACCTCAGTTCCCTCAGCTATTCCTCATAAGGCTTGTGCTCTAGACCCTTCACCAGCTTCGTTGCTCTTCACTGGACACGCTCCAGCACCTTAGAAGGAGATCAGGGTGGTCAAGCAGGACCTGCCTTTCATGAACCCATGCTGTCTAGGTCTGATCCCCTGGTTGTCCTGTACATACATGATGAGGTGTCAAGATGAACCGCCCCATAATCTTCCGCCATACCAAGATCAGGCTGACTGGCCTGTAGTTTCCTGGATCCTCCTTCCAGTCCTTTTCATAGGTGGACATCACACTGGCAGGCCTCCAGCTGTCTGGACCTCCCTTTCAGGTAAGACTGCTGATAAATGATGGAGAGTGGCTTGGCAAGCTTCTCCACCAGCTCCCTCAGTACTCCAGGGTGGATCCCGTCTGGCCCTGTAGAGTGTCCAGATGGCATAGCAGGCTTATTCTGCTCTCCATCCCTGTCTTCCAACTCAAGGGGTCCATCCCTTTTGGTAAGAAGATCAGTCACAAAAGGAGTCCTTTCCTGAATGTGTGTTTACAGAAACCTACACTGAGAGATCCTTGAAGGCTCATCTGGGAATTGGCTCTCTCTCTTACTGTATTGGAAGTATCTTAGAATATGTACCCAGTAATTAACTTGGGCAGCAGTGGCAGCCCAGCCACAGTGTAAGTGGTAAAACTCGCAGAAGGTGGAGGAATACTCAGGGGCTTTAGTCCACATGGAAACTTTTTGATCTCAAACAGGACTGCTCTGCTACCAATACCTGAGCTGTAAGGCTAACTCATACAAGATTACAGAAGATGTAGTCCCTTCAGACTTTTTAAACTTAGCATCTGGAGCTCCTTAGAAGGGATATTTGTCTTTTTTTTTAAGAAAAAAAAGATCCGTATAATGCTCAGTGTAATAAACCTCTGAAACCTGCCTGAAGTGTATAGGCTCTGCTACAATACAAATGCCACTGCCTATACTGAGTGAATGATGGATAATGAATGTTTCATTCCACACGTTTAACTTTTGGTTCATGAATGGCCCAGAGGCAAATTGCATTAGTCATAATCACTTGCTGAGTAATTTCCACAAATTAGTTTCGGTCTGTAGCTCCATTGCCTACAGTTCTTTGTTATTAATCATTATTATAAATTGATTCCTTCATTGGCTGGTTCATTTAACTTGTAGGTGACAAAATATTGCTTTTTCCCTTGATGGGATGAACCATGCAGACCTGCACCGCCAGTAAAAATAGCCAGCCTTAGAGATAAAAATTTGTCTGCTATGAGTTCTATGAAGTTGCTTAAACTTGCAGGTATATGACCAACAAACTCATCCACAGTAACCAAGCAAAAAGGAAGCCAATCACCTACTACTCCAGCCTGCAAAGCAGCTGCCTCTGACTGCTCTTGTCCCAGCCTGGCAGAGCAGGGTCCCCTGTGCTCCTTCTACCAGCTCCCCCAAGACCATAGTGCCACCATCCCTCCCGAGGAAGTTCTCAGAAAGCTCTTCGGCGTTGTGCAGTGCCATGTCTGCAACTATCTCTTAGGGCATAAGAAATGAGGCAGGTGGGGAACAGAGTATCATGCTGTCTTTCATGGCTCGAGATGCCGGTCTCTGGTTTTTACCGAATGACAAAGACAATGGCAGGTCAGAGATGCCATCAGTGCATATACAGCAGTATGTATTCCTTGTTTCCAGCAAATTTCTTTCAGTTTCTCTGGGGAATAAAAATAAGAGCCTGGTAACTTCTTCCCACCAGCAGCATCAGCCCACACTCATGAACACCTTTTTCACAGTGCCTGTGCCACAGACCACTGGAGCAGTTATGGTGGTGAGTATGGTGGGGGTAAATGATAGTGGAGCTTCTCCTCCAACTATCATGTAAGATGACAAATATGTTGCATAGCAGCCTTAAGGAACTTTTTCATTTTATTGTGGTAGACTAAAATGCAGCAAATTCTTTAGCAAAACAAATACTAACTCATGGCGTTCTTTATATTTCTAGCTGTAGATCATTGTCACAATTTTTGGATTGGCTGCTGCTTTAATGCAATCATAGGCACCGATCTTAAATCTTAGATGTTCTGCTGCAGCCGTTTGCTCTTATTTTATTATACTATCTCTTTTTGTAGATATGCTACAAATGTTTATTCCTAACCCAATGTTTAGGACCAGAAATACCTTTTTGCAGGTTCACTGTTTTCACACTAATCATTAGCAAATCATTACAGTAATCACTAGATGAAAGATAATTATTCAGGATGGTAGTACCACAGTGACCTGAGTATTGCGAAGTACTCACCGTACACCAGGGTTTCTCTTGGCTATCTGCTTCCTCTCTGTCTCATATACCTGTCCAATGCTTGACTACTGTCTGTTGCTCTTTCTTGTTTAGGAGATTTGAGGAGCTTGTTGCTGATTTATGAGCCTTTTCATTTTTAATTCTGTTAGACCTGACTGACAGAGGCAAATGTCACATTCCCAAGTGCTTTGCAAAGAAACTAAGATTTTGCTTGGGTCCTCAGATCCAGGAGATCCTATTTATCTGCTCTGGAATTTTCCTTTTTAAGTGTTATTCTTGAAGCACTACTTCATTTGAGCTTTTACTGATAAGTTCTACTCAATCTGCATTCTACAAGCCCTTTTTATCACATATGCCTGATATTTGTATAGGTAGCAAAAAAGCTACCGCTCTGTGAACATTCCTGGCATAATAGAGTTAGACCACTCATTCTTCAGTAGCTTTTACAAAAGAAATTCCTGCTCACAGCCAGGCAGTTCTTTAACTTTGGGAGGAGGCAGCCTAGCAAGCCTTGAAACCACAACTCCACTCCCTTTTGTTGGTTTTCTAGCCCCAACAGCAGCTGCTTATCCATTGTAATCCCTGAATTGATCCTGTCATTGCAGTTCAGGGAATCAGAAAAATATCTCATAGGGCAAAAGAATCGCTTGGCTATAAATCTGATGGTTTTCAGCTCCATAGGCAAATGCTGAAAAAGGCTTCAGAGAACAAAAGCTCATCAGAAGATGCAGTAAGAAAGCCTGTCAGCCCAAATGAAGCTATTGCTACTTTGCAGGAGGAAAGAATTAGCTCAGTAGCCCAGGCTGTGCATTTTACTTTGCACATACAGCAAATATATCTATATAGCCAGGTGCTTTAGTCATCAGTCGAGATTTTGCCCTAACTCATAATTAGGTTTCCAGTCAGATATGCAGAGGATATTTCAGATACACAGAGAACAAATGTCAAGTGACAACGGAGGTTATTCATCAATGTATCAGAATACGTGTCTGTAAACCACTTGCCAGGCTCGAAAGGATAATGTTGTTCCAGGAAAACTTGAACAGGAAGATGTGAAACAGAACAGGAGAGCCCAGGTACTGAGTGTATTGTTCTCTTAAAATGCAGAAAAGCCTGGTCTTTCTGAGGTGGCAGGAATATGCTTCCTTTTTTACTAGTGAAGAAAACTGACTCCAAGCTCAGCGAAGTCATCAGCTTAGCCCTATTGCTTCGATGAGAAGAGGTTCAGACCCAGGGCTTACTATTCCATTTCTCATGCAGCACAGCAACAACTACAAAATGAACAAAGCCATAAATAGTTTAATAAGAAACAAAATAGGGGTTTGGTTGGGTTTTTTTTCAATGAGTCTGTTATAGACTGTTTCACGTCTTTCAAATATACTTAGGCCAATGGCATCTGTACTTGTAAGAATGGATATTCAATTACCATATAATTGTGTATGAGTTTTTCCTCACTGACTCCCTGGAGGAATAGCATGTGAGTTCTTTTCTGCAGTGTAAAATTATACCAGTGTAAGTAGAGTTGCAAGACCATTAGTGTGTTATAGTTCCACAATGATCTGCAAAACTCAAAACTTCAAGCTGTACGTAGTTCGCATTCTGTTCCTGCCTGTGTTATGGCTGCTACAATCCTGTGAGTCAATCCTGATTCATTGGAGTAATTATTCTTACCAGCTTCAGTGAAAAGCAAATAAATAGTGAAAAGTTAGAGACAGTAAAATGTCCAGTGTGCTTGATTAGAAACTAAAATTACACCAGCAACTTGGACTACCTTGTAAGTCCTTCTAGAAAGCATAGGGAAGCCCACGTTCCATTGCCACTGGACCATTTTGCTCCACGTAAAGGGCACCTGAAGGAGATTTGCAATCAGGACTGTCAATTAATTGGCAGGAGCAAGTGAGGATGAAATCAATCCTGATCCTGAAAATATTTGCAAGGGTGAAGACACTGGAAAGGAACAGTTTTCCTCTTTCGCAGTGAACTACAGCACAGCTATAATTATCCACCAGTGTCAGCATCAAGAGGAGTCTTTCTTTATTCATTCTTAGCAAATGTACAAAAGGAAGCCTAAAAATGTTATTTTGATGCACACTACACATGTATATGTGAAGGGTGTTTGTGTATATACATGTATGTGACTGTTCCTCATCTGCTATGTGATGAACCAGACTTCCGACAGCATTAGTGAGACCAGGGCAGTGTCTACTTCCGTTCTCTATCTTTTCCTATCAGACTTCTGATTGAAAACATATCTAAAGAGTTTCAGCACTGCTTAGGGACTTTATGTGTCTATACACAGGCATATGGATGTAAATGGAAAATGCATATATCCTGAGAGAGCCCACATGAAAGGAGCATCACGTCCTGCATTACTGATTGCACATTCCCTTTTACAAAAGGCTCAGAAATGCTGAGCCGTTGCAACTGATGGCATCATAACAATAGTTGTATTCTGAACTTTACATTTGACAACACTTCTCAGAGGAATCTGTTCATGGTGATGTTAATGATAAGGCCAGCACATGTATTGCTGTGTACAACCCAGTAAGTATAAAAATTGGAGTTGCTAGGTACTTAAGCATAACAAAATTACTGTCTTCATGGGGCATCATGCAGATAAATCATATAAACAGTTTTGTCCAGATACTAAATGTAAGTTATGGCTGAGTTATTCTAGTTATTTTCAATTACCTCGACACATGATTGCAGACCTGATGAGAGTGCTAAGCATCTTCCTTTCCCGCTAAATAGAAGAAGTTAAACACCTGTTTGTGAAAGGGTGGTGAGGAACAATTGGAGGCTACTGCCTGAGAAAGTGTCTTTAATTACAAAGCATGAGTGAGCTAAGCCCTCTGGTCTAAAGAAGCTGAGGATCTCTTTTAATGACTTTAATGACTTGAATGACTTTTAATGACTTTGAAAGAAATGTGTGTGTTTCTGGAGAAAAGTAAGGAGACTCCTTTTCTCTCAGGCTCCTTTCCACAGGCACAGAATGAGCTAGAGGAAAATCTGGAACTAGTGAAGAAATAACTCCCTGCTCTGCTTTCTGTCTTGGCATAGCAACAGAGCTTTGTGTACACCGTTTGTGATATATAGGGTTATGTCAAGGAAATGTTTGTCTTCTTGGAAAATTATTTGCATCATTTTTAATTTTGGAAGAAATCCTGAATACTTTTAACACAGAATTCCAAATATTTTAAAAATATTTTTCCCTTTGCTTTGTGCTGACTTTTCATCACCATCCCACCGAAACCTAGAGAGATGACTAATGAGCTCAGAGTTGCTGTAGCTTGGAAGATGTCCAGGCAAGAGCTGATATCTTTATATTCTTCAGCTGACTTTAACACCTCCATCTAAAGAGTAACTGCCTAAAAGGAAACCCAAGGAGTGTTGGCTTTCCTAAGCACAAGTTGAGTTCCAGAAACTTTCATGGGACAAGAGAAGTTGAAAAAAGAATGTGCAGTTAAAAATGAGTACTTGTCATGGAGTCATAATTAATAGTCTCTTATACTCTACTTGTTAAATAAAGCAATAATGTGTTTAAATCCTCTGGGAAAAGGGAGCTGTCTGTATGCTTTTTCATGCTATTCTCATAGAAATCAAGTCTGGATGCTTGTGTCTCTGTGGAGATTCTGGGAAAGACCATTTGCTGGGAATCAGCAGAGCCAATGCTGTCCCCAAGAACAGATACCCAGAGTCACACCTGAGTGCAGCAGCAGGTGCCAAATAATTGGTCTCCAGGTCCCAAGTCTGAGCCTACAGAAAAATCCTGCCTGGGATCTCATTATTTTCCAGAGGCTTAAAGCACCCCATGACCCTCTAAAGGCAACCTGCTGCCTGACAGATAGGAAAGGATGTTGGAAGGAGACTGTTCTGCGAGGCCCAGTCAAAGGAGATGAGAATATTTAGGTTTCCAGACATCCTCTAAAGCACATCTCCTTTCCTCTAACCTCAGGATTCCAGGTGAATTTTGAGGTTCAAGTATTTGGTGGTGTATTCAGGGTTTTCTGTAGGATTTCTGCATCTGCTCTTTTTGGTAGCTGGAGAGTCTTTCCCCCCAACCTAGCAAATCCCACCACCCACACAGCATCACCATCCACACGGCAAATAAATGTCTTTCGACACTGACTGTTAAGCAATCCATAATACTATGTAATAGCTAATGTGTAATGTGCAGAAACAACAATATCCCGTTGCAGATAGTAAAGAGAGCAATTAATAACACTATGACTTGCTAGCCAGCAGAGCCCAGCGTGGAAATCCATGGCATGCTTGCCAGAGGAATGATGCTGAAAGAAGAGTGATGAGACGGAGCCCTCAGTATCCATGGGAGATGCAGTGATGAAGTCTTTTAAAGTTGACAGCCAGTGAAGTACGACTGGGTTTGCTCAGTCCAAACATGCCTGCTCTGAAACCCATCTTCCATTTATCAGTTTTCATGTGCTGTCTTTGTGTCATGCCAAGGACAAGCTGAAAGCTGCAATATAAATAAGATGTGTATTGGAGAAATGTGTTTTTTGTTACATGCTTTATAAAGCAAAATCAAGTCTAGCAGCTGAAGTGGTGCTCTGGACAGCACAGGTAACATCTCCCAGACGAGCACTGAATGCTTTGTTTACATTGCAAAGGATGAGAAGTGGGAGTCAAATGAAACCAAACTACCCAAATAGGGAACTGAGTTGAAGAGGAGTGATTTGCATTCTAAAAATGGGATTTTTCTGTCTCACTTCCAGGGCAGTGACAGGAGTGAAATATTGCATTTTCACCAAAAGAATACAGTGGTGTGCAATATGCCACTGATTTCATTAACTAAAGGAAGATTGCTTCTGCTTTTGATATTCCTTTGCAGCCAGTAATGTGAGGGACAATTAGAATACCTCAGAAATTAAAGAGCTTGCTGATGTAACCAACAGCGTGAATATTGGTTGGTTTACGCTCTCCAAAATGATGCAGAAATTCCCCACAATCCTGTATAACTGTCAAGAACAAAGAGAAGTTTCAGGTGTATCTCAGTTGTTATATTTTTTTCTTCATTTTTGTAACTTCTGTTTTCAGTTTTGTGTGCTTAGGTACTGCAGTTGGACAGGAGACATTTCACTTAATTTCATCTTAACTTGTGTGTGACATTTTGCTATTTTCATAAAGATGGCTCAAGCTGAGCTGATTGATAAGCCGTTACTCCAAGAGCCACAAATTTACCCTCTGTGATGTGTATTTTTAGGGATAAATTTAAAATTCAAATACACATTTCTAAATAACGCTGTGTGGAATCAGACATGTTTAATAAGGGGGAAATTTCATTGGATGCCTATAATTAATCAAAATACAAAAGACAGATAAACTGACAAACATAAGGTGTTAGCACAGTGATAGGATCTTTATTTATAAGCAGCATTTAGCACCATTTAATTCATGAGTTTGGTTTCTACTGACCATCTGTCATAGCTGCTGTCAGCTTCACAAGCCTCGTGAACTTTGCCAGTCTTGGTGTTAGACTTCAAAAGGTGCTGTGTCTACCCAGCACTGTCACACAGATCCATAGACCATATTGTGGCAGTGTGAAACAAAGAGTGGGTTTGGCAGGAACAGAAGAGGCTGCCCCTGTGTTTTAGTTTTTCTCCTTCCAAAGTAGCAGGCATTTAATTGGATTAGCTGAACTAAAGTCACTACTGCTTGAAAAGGTGGCATCAGGTTCAGCGTCAGATGCCTTCTTGGTAATCAGAATATTCTTACAGAGGGCCATTTGAGAAATGGTGGGAACTAGAGCCTTGTTGCCAGATTATACTCTTTTCTCAAATGAGGTTCACAGCAAGACCAGGTGAAATGTATTAGATATTTCCAGAGTAGCTTGTATGGCATAGAAGAAGTCAGAAGCTTTTAAAATCTAGATTATAAAAGCTTTCTTAGAAACTTGGAAAGCAAGTGAGGCAAGATACTTATGAGCTGTATCTATGACTTTCATTGGTGTTGCCTAGCACACCTGATAGTAATAAACTTCAAAAGATATTTATCAATTCCTTTGAAATTCTCTTTCGGAAATGTGGGGGCATGGTAGTCCTTATCAATTCACTTCATTGTATTCATCTCAGAAACTTAGATATTTTTAAAGCTTGTGGATCTTGACATGTGACAATGCGACATATTTGTCACATTGACACAGTGGCTGTTGCCAACACTCTTCTCTGTAGTCTCCTGTGACTACTTAGCAGCTCTGGGAAGAAGTTTGTAACTTGTGTTCCAGCCACTGGTCTGCGTTGGCTGAGGAGGAATTGGTCTCGCCTCCATTTAGGAATCTGTAAATCCAGTACTTGTGAGCAGTGTGACACCATTTTGCTACCAGAACATCGAGTTTCAAATCCCCTTCTTGCAAACTCTCTTGATTTCTTGAAAGTTCTTGTCCTGGGCTAAAATTTCTAGCTGTATTTCAGATTTGGCAAAAATAGAAAGTAAAAAAATGGCCAAGAATCCTCCCTTAGATATGCTGAGATGTAGATAGCACATTAATAATTGTGGTATCATTTGTAGCTATCGTTTTTTACAAGATCGTAATAATTTGATTATCTTAATCCTGTTACTTTCACATTTCATATGAAATTATTGGGTAGATCTGAACTTCCTTGACAGTACTGGAGACCTTCTGTTACTGACCTCTGATCTGCTTATTATCAAGAATAAATCTTGGGTACACTTCGCAAACAATCTTGGTATATGCGATGCTTTCCTACCTCTCTTTAGCATTCTTTGGGTTTACTGCCCTAGTGAACACAGAAAATACCTTGTGAAATAAAAGATTCATGAACTCCATAGGAGTTAATATGTAGGACATGCATAGTTGTCCGAGGAGGTGAATGCAGTTGGAGGTGGGTTTTCTTTTGAGCCATTTGAGGAGGCACATTCCTGGAATTGTTTTCTCAACCTGTTGGCAAATCTCCCACGAAAGTTGTGGTAAACTGGATGCAATCATTCCTCAAAATACATTCAATAACACATACATTGAGCTGGACCAGCCAACAGACTTTTTATTGTCTGTACTGTGCTTAGAGTGTTTGCCTACATAGCTTCAAGCGTGCCATCTCCTGGATTTCCCCACCTACACTGAATGCATATGAATTACAGGTTGGTTCCTGCACTACAGGTGGACCTGTGGCAGCCCAGCAGCACCTTCCACATCGTCAAAGGTACGGTCACCGATGTGCGAGTACCACAGAACACGTCCCGAAGTCTGCTGCCCTACCTCCAGCAAGCAAACATCCAGTACACGTAAGCCTGTGCTTTGTGTTCTATGACTTGCTCCAGAGATTCGACCTCTAGGGCAGGTCTGTGTCTACCAGGCCAAGTGTGCCTGAAAATACGTTCCATTCCACATCGTAGCAATTATACTGGCAAACAGCTAGACATTGCCAAGAAAAAAACCATTTTACTGGGAGAACAGAGAATCTCCCACAGGCAGACAGTTTTAATTAAATGTCCTCCTTTGGAGTCAAGCTAAAGTGTTTTCAATGTATATGAAATCACATCTGTTAAGAGAGGGATGGTAATTACTAATTCTACAGTGTGCTTTTCCTCTCTTGGTATTTAACAGGAGTGAGGTTTGTTTACAAGCACAAACATGGAGGCAAGCCTTCTTCATGAATTATAAAGGATCATACTGGTTCTGGTTTATAACTTTCTATTCCTTCTAACCCAGTGCAAGTCATACAGAACAAATACACACGGAGGATCACATGTGCTTTATAGCATTTCTTAAAAGCATTCAAGACAGTTTTGGAGTATACTTATCATTTCCTATTTATCAATATGATATACTAGACAAGAGTCATGATGTCATCATTAAAGCTTTTTCAGTGAGATGCCTAAGCATCTGAATAATCCGCTGATGAGTTATTTGAAACATTTGCTGAATAAAGCCCTACATGAGGCTATTTATACTTATTTCTCAGTGAGAAAAAGAGAGCACAAATCATTGTGTAGTGTATGTACTCTTCCATTTTTGTATTTTATATTCCATTTCTGTTATAAGAGTGGTTTCGTACTAATTTTTTGCTCTAAAAATACAAAACCACAAGGAAATAAATTTCACAGGCCCGGTAGCTGAAATGCAGGATGACTTTCAAGTGGATTCAACATTACTTTAGTTTTGTTTGTGTTTAAAAATGAGATCAGGATTTCTGCAATTGTTTTCCCGCTCTTATACAAAATAATGTCCCCTAGTTACTGTGCCCCGGCAGTTGTATTCACGTCTGCTGCTGTTACTGCTCACAGTAATCACCTTTAATGAAATGACAGAAGGTCATTTTGTATGTGTTATAAACACACCCAATACTTGAAGACCTTTACTTCGGTTGCAGAGCAGAGCATGTGAGGGCAAGAACTGCCGGAGTAAATAGTCTTTTCAGTTTACCTGAAACAATGTGCTACAAATACTAGGACAACATTACAGTCATTTTCCACAGGAAAATTTCCTCTGACATTTGGTGCACAAGATGTGTGCACTCAGAAGGAAGCCAGGCAGCATTTTGCCAGGTCCAGACTGTTTTCTTCGCTTTCCTTTTCATCTCCCGGCTGCCTATTTCAGACTCCTTTCCCGCTGGGTCCCAGCCATCAGAAGCAAAATCGTACAAAGACCCAGACAAGCATGTGCTTGTCTTGACAAGCCTCCTGAGATCTGTAACTCCACGAGAGCCAGCAGGATGAGAGCAGGGACAGATAATAGGGAGTGGCAGGAGCGGGGCTGCTGGGGTGGCCAAGCACAGCCCTGCCTACAGCACAGCTCGGTTGAGAATCAAAGCCCTGAGCTGAAGCGCAGCTCCACAGCCAAGGGGCTGAGGGGCTGTGCAAGGTTTCATACAGCTCCTCTTCTCGTGGCTGTTTTTCACAATATTTTGTTTTACTTCATTTTTGACATGCTGTTTGCAAAAGAGTCCCAATTGCCACATCCCTTTTGGAACTGGAAAATCTGAGGCAAGCACCACGTAAAACTTCAGCCTGATGAAGTGATGCTTGCCTAAATTATGACAAATTTTTAAAGGGAGGAAGCACTAAGCAGCCCCAATAATGAACAAGGTGGTCAGCCCTTGCCTGTAAGACAGATCTAGCTGTCCCACTGTTTGACTTTCTGACAAGAAAACTGTCATGAAAACAAGCCAGGCATCAGAAAAGCTCTTCCTGCCCCAAGTTGCCTCAGTTCTAAGTTCTCTGGCAATGAAGCCACTTAGATTGTTTTCAAACCTGAGAGACTCAAGATCATCTGTGTTACAAGTATATGGTGCACAGTCATTTGAAAGTACAGAAAGGTTATCAAATCTCATTTGGGGTACAGGGATACAAACAATTAGGAGTTGTGCAGTTATATCTATTATTGTAAAAGCTAACAAACAGAGCATGAATCTGGCAGGTACTTATCTGAATTCAGCAGAGCAGGCAAGTATATTTTTTTTAATATATTAGATATATTGTTTAATATATCTTAATGATGAATAAAGGCACTTTTTTAGTCTAACTGCAAGCTAAATGAGTTACAATACTGGTCATAGAGTGTATAGCACTTTGCAAGACTATAAGCATTTACTTTGCTTAATAAAAGTTCATAGAAACTTAGAATCATTGAAGTTGGCCTCCAAATCTTCAAGTCCAATCATCAGCCCAACACCACTATGCCTACTAAACCATGTCCAGAATGCCACATCTAGATATTTTTTTACTACCTCCAGAGGTGGGGACAGTTCTCTGGGCAGCCTGTTCCGATGCTTAACCTCTCAATCAGTAAAGAAAATTTTCCTGATATCCAGTCTAAACCTCCATTGGTGTAACCTAAGGCCATTTCACTTGTTCCTTGGGAGAAGAGATTTAATGCCCACCTCATTACAACCTCCTCTACAGGTAGTTGTAGAAAGCTATGCAGTCTCCCCTCAGCCTCCTCTAGTACAGACCAAACAACCTCAGTTCCCTCGACCGCTGCCCTTAAGACTTGTTCTCCAGACCCTTCACCAATTTTGTTGTTTTGCACACATTCCAGCACCTCAATATCTTTCTTGTAGTGAGGGGCCCAGAACTGAACACGGTATTTGAGGTATGGCCTCACTGATGTCAAGTACAGGGGGATAATCACTTCTCTGGTCCACCTGGCCACACTGTTCCTGATACAAGCCAGGATGCGCTTGAACTTCTTGGCCACCTGGGCATGCTGCTGGCTCATATTCAGGCAGCTATTAACCGCCACCCCTGGATGCTTTTCCACCAGGCATCTTTCCCATTGCTGATACAGAATCATAGGTTGGGAAAGACCTCTAGGATCATCGAGTCCAACCATTCCTATCAGCCACTAAACCATGTCCCTGAGCACCTCATCCACCCGTCTTTTAAATACCTCCAGGGATGGTGACTCAACCCCCTCCCTGGGCAGCCTATTCCAGGGCCCGATGACCCTTTCTGTGAAAATTTTTTTTCTGATGTCCAGCCTGAACATCCCCTGGTGGAGCTTCAGGCCATTCCCCCTTGTCCTGTCCTCAGTCACTTGGGAGAAGAGGCCAGCTCCCTCCTCCTTTCAGGTAGTTGTAGAGAGCAATAAAGTCTCCTCTTAGCCTCCTCTTCTCCAGGCTAAACAAACCCAGTTCCCTCAGCCGCTCCTCATAAGACTTGTTCTCCAGCCCCTTCACCAGCTTCGTTGCTCTTCTCTGGACACGCTCCAGAGCCTCAGCATCCTTCTTGTGGTGAGGGTCCCAGAACTGAACACAGTACTCAAGGTGCGGTCTCACCAGTGCCGAGTACAGAGGGGGAATAACCTCCCTGGACCTGCCGGTCACACCGTTTCTGATAAAAAACAAGGTGCCATTGGCACACAATGTAATAGAACAATGTCATTTCCTGTATGCAGGTACTTTCCTAATGCATCAGTAGAATGTAGCTAGCATTTATTTTGATACATATATGTACATAGAGCTATTATCTGTGAGGTATCTGCTGCGCAATTGAGTTAGGATCAGACCGAATGCAGTTTATTTTCATCCCTTTCCAGTCATTGCAGCTAATGCCTCTAAGACTTCAAAGGGTTGAATGTGACCATCATTTCACAAGGATGATGAGTGGTATGGTGATTACCCATTGCCGTGCTTCAGAAGAAGGTGGCTGTATACAGGGATGGCCCTCAGGTCTATACTGACATGGTTACTGACATCAGTGACACTGTTCCCAGCTCCTACCACTGACAGAAGGGATAGACACTCCAACCCCTTAGATGTTTTCTTTAGTATCTTTTTACTTTTGCATCATTATTTGTGTTTGCCATTAAAAAGGAAATTTTTCAGCTGGAACCAATGCTCTTGTGTTTTGCTCTTAATGCAAAGAACCTCTCACTTTTTATGCAAGCATATTTTAGTTACATTTGGTGTTGTTTCATGTTTTGCCTGAGTTAGTTTAAAACAGCTGGCAACCACTACTACAAAGTAAATAATTCTGAATAACAAACCACACTTGAGATTTTTTCTTTGTTGTTTGTTGTGTTTCAGACAGAATGGTCATGCCACCAAGTTCTTAATTTTTCTGTTTTACCTCTACAACTTGTAGGTGTATGTAATGTTCCATCCAAGTACAGTACTCCTGAGACAAAATAGGTGCCTGTTTTCCTAAGCCTAAAGATATTTAAGGTTTTGAAGTCAATATATGAAGATCTATGATCACATAGTATTACGTAAGAAGAAAACAAATGCTCCTCCATAAACAAATATAAGAGGCTTGTTCTTCACATTGGCTACATTATTTATACCATTCTGGTTTATTTGCTTACAAGCTCATTGTGTTTTTTGAAGACACTGTTACATTTCAAAGCAGCTAGGTTATTTATTTGGCAGTATACATTCAAATAATCTTGAAGAACTCTTATGTTCAAAATATGTCAGATCAAGCAACATCAGAAAGGTTTAACTATATTTCTTCAAAATGTGATTGTTGTTCTGCTTTAGCCTGTGTGTTCTTCTAGTGTTTCGGTAATACTGCTGTCTTTTTTACCTAGGATTCTCATATCAGACCTACAGAAAGCAGTAGAAAACCAAACTGGATTGAGGTCACACAGGAATCGACGATCTATCTCTGAGTATAACTATGAAGTGTATCACACCCTGGAAGAAGTATGTAGGAATTCATATTGTTCCTCTAATCTGCTACACCAGTGTCTTTAATGAGGCAAAGATATCACTCTTTTTCTAAGTTATGGTTGTCTGTTCATCTTCAGAAGTATTAGAAAGGTTACTTCTTCAGAAATGGACACCTTAAAAATATTTTTATTCCTTATCTTTACATGTAACTGCGATGGCTTCTGAGTTTTGTTTTTAAAGTAGGTCTTTGATGGAATAAGATATGTCAATGAATAGTTAGTCTCACTGACTCATTTAGGTAAGTAATATGAGGGAATGTTTTAACTAGTGGAAGGCACAATGGCTTTAAACTGAAAGAGGGGAGATTTAGATTAGATATAAGGAAGAAATTTTTCACTATGAGGGTGGTGAGGCACTGGAACAGGTTGTCCAGAGAAGTTGTAGGTGCCCCATCTCTGGTAGTGTTCAAAGCCAGGCTGGGTGAGCATCATGGTCGAGTGGGAGGTGTCCCTGCCCATGGCAGAGGGGTTGGAACTGGATGATCTTTAAGGTCCCTGCCATTCCATTCCACCTGAATACCGTGTTCAGTTGTGGACCTCTCATTACAAGAAAGACATTGAGGTCCTGGAGTGTGTCCAGAGAAGAGCAATGAAGCTGGTGAAGGGGCTGGACTACAAATCTTACGAGGAGTGGCTGAGGGAACTGGGGTTGTTTAGAGAAAAGGAGGCTGAGGGGAGACCTTATCACTGTCTACAACTATCTGAAAGGAGGTTGTAGTGAGGTGGGTATTGGTCTCTTCTCCAAAGTGACAGGTGAAGTGACAGGTGATAGGACAAGAGAGAATGACCTCAAGCTGCACTGGCAGCAACGCAGGGGGTTCAGATTGGCCATTAGGAAAAGTTTTCTTCACCAAAAGAAGAAATAGAAGAGGCTGCCTGAGGAGGTGGTTGAGTTACTGTCCCTGGAGATATTTAAAAGACAGGAAGATGAGTTGTTTGGGGATATGATTGAGTAGTGGACGGGTACAGTTGGACTTGATGATTTCAAAGATCTTTTCCAACCTAGCGATTCTATGATTCTACTCTACCCTACTCTACTGTATTCTGTTCTACACTATTCTATTCTATTCTATTTGCACAAGAGGTCAAATTACTTAAAAACACTTAGATACAGATTCATGTATGAGGGATACTATCCCGGAAGATAGCTGGGTAAATGATTCCTCTTTATTTCAGTGTGCTTACATACACAGTTGCAGTTTGCACCAAAACAAAGTCCCTGGGCTGAGCATGGAAGGTGCTGCACCTCAACAAGATCTGGTGCCTGTGAAACAAATATTGTAAGCAGCGTTGAACCCTGCAGATCAATCTATTTGCCATTCTGTGTCTTGTCAGCCAGAGTCATAGAATCATAGAGTGGTTTAGGTTGGAAGGGACCTCAAACATGTTCTAGTTCCAATCCCCCTCCTTTCTTTATTCCTAGTAATGTCTAGTGGAAGTGGTGGATTAGCCCCATCCCCAGATTTTTGGTGAACAGCTAATGCATTCCATCAGTATGATGGAAAAAAAAATCCCGTGTAACTGAATGCTGCATTCAACCTCTGGCAAAAACTACAGGAAAATCAAAAAAATACGGAGGACAGAGAGCTGAGATTAATAAATATGTTACAATTGCTTGCTATGAAATGCAAAGATTGAAGAAACAGTTTTATTTCTGTATTTGCAGATCCAGGATTGGATGCATCACCTGAATAAAACTCATTCAGATCTTGTTCACATGTTCTCCATTGGAAAGTCCTATGAAGGTAGACCACTGTTTGTACTCAAGGTAAAGATTAAGTAGTCATTAATCAGACTAGAGTCTGGAATCAGTGACAGACACTTTATTACTCGTGTGATAGTTTGTACAGTGGAGACGCCCGTTATCAGTGTTTCCTAAGGATACATTGCTAAGATCTTAGTATCTGTCTGAGTGTCATCTTTAATGAACAAAACAATAAAAGCTGGAAAATTAAGAGCTAAATCCTATTTACTTGGCTTGGATATGGATGGAGATAGATTGCAGGACAAGTTTGATTATTTGGATTTAAGGGAACTGGAGAGTTTTGTGTTTATAGACAACTTGGAAAGCAGTAATGCTGGAGTGGGACCCCAGAGGATTCTGGAGCCCTGCTCAGCACATGCCACATAGGTTTTCTCCTAAGTACTGACAAAATTTAAGGTCTGTATGCTCTTATTATTAGGACAAGAAATTAGAGGGTGCCAGCAGATGAAAAAAAAAAAAAATTTTGCATGTAGTTTCATTTCATCAGCTGCTGCAGAGTTCTGAAAATTTGCTTTTCATTAGTCTATTCCTGTAGTGTTATTTTTCCTCACCCTGCTGCATGTGATATTTCAGATTTTCATTCCTCATTAAAAAGTTGACATATCTCACTTTTCCTGTAATTTCTTTTTCTTTAGATTCTTTTCTTTAGATCTTCATTATCTTGGCCATACCTTTGAAAACACTACATTTGTGTTCCTTTATATGAGGAAATTTAAAATGCTTTACTGTTTCTAATATTCTGTTATTTTCTCATTATTGCATCACACTAATGTCATGAGACCTATTGATATTTCTATGAATAATCACACTTCAAGTTAGGTAAAAGATCACGGCCTTACAAAAAAGCTGTCTGGATAGACTGTGGAATTCATGCGAGAGAGTGGATTGGCCCTGCCTTTTGCCAGTGGTTTGTGAAAGAGGTAAGTGTTTATTGATTTAGAGCCATGCAACTCCTTCAGTTCAATAAACATCGTATATTTTCTATAACAAATCTAGCATATTATTAATAAGAACAGCAACTAGCTATCATACCAGGTTTTTTTATTTACTTGTAGAACACTTAAGCAGTTGATAAACGAAGCTGATAGTGACAGCCAGACACAGCTAGGCACAGGGCAAAAAATATGCCAGCCACATATTGGCAGAGATATGAAGTAGGAATTTATTCCAAGACCTAAAAATGTGGTGATTATAATTCTGGTAATGGTCCAGATAAATCAGTGCCAGTGAGTACTGCTTCAAATCAGTTCAGCAATATCTTTGCTTTAAGGATAAAGAAAAACATTTCTCTTGTGCGTAATTCTATAGGAATAGGAAACTAAAATCCTAGACAGACTTCACCAAATTATAGTTTTCATATTCTCTGATTATCAAATAGTTTCTCCAATGTTTCTTTGATTCTGTCTTATTAGATTCATGCTCCCTTTATCTTTGATACCTGGGGTCAAGCTTTCATATTTATCCTTTTGTCATTTTTCAAATGATCACTGAATCAAATGGAATTTTGCTTTCCAATTTCCCATACATCTGGTTTGGGGATTTTTAATATATAGCAGCACTTAATCTCTTTTAATTTGAGATATACTTCACATTCTCGATATGTTTGCAGGATTTTCACATTTTTCATTCACGAAGAAACTTTTGTTCAAGACGGAGTATTAGCTGCACAGTGGAGGCTGTTTTGCGATGCAATTTACAGAAGTCAGAGAAGGCTTCAGAAAAACCAACAGATGTGTTTTGAGTATTTCATATACCGTTTTTTTTTTCTCAAAATAAGTGATGCAAAACCTTTGTTTGCAAGGCCTTACAAACACACAATTTTTCTTGATTCTCTCCTAATCTGTCACTGTGGAATTCTGCAATGTATTACTACCTTTTCTGATTTAAAGGATCTGCCTTTGGTTTTCTGAAATCTCTCCACTCAGCAGAAAGATCATGGCCCTTTAAGTCATTTCATGGGAGTAAAGCTCTCCATCATCAACACCTTAATGCGTTAGATGAGAGGATCATATAATCATGTGTGGACTTTCTCAGAAGTCCCAGCAGCATACAGGGCAAGTACAGAAGTAATGAGACCACTACAATTTGGATGAGCATGTGGACATGGCTGCTGATAGATGGATAGGCTAAACAGATCGAGGAGCTGATCACCGAAGTTCACTGTGCAAAGATGCTATGTGTTCTTATTAGGACTTCTGTTAGTGTAAAGATGAACAAACTTGCAGCTAGTTCTTAGCAGCTTTCCTACCCAAGAGAACAGAAAGGGAGATATTTGGGACAGACAGGCACTGCTAGGAAAGCTAATTGCTCAAGTGCATCTTCCTTACCAAGGCTTTATCATAGAGCACTGCAATGTGGCAGTAAGGTAAAAATCACGAGTTTCTTTGTAGAGCCTATGACAGAATATAGACTGCATATGTGCACGTAAAAGCCTTCTGGCTGTTATTTGAAATCCTTAGAGGATACCTTGCTAGCCAGACTGTTTCACAGTAAATGTAAAAGCATTTTTCTAGATTAAAGACAGTTTCTGGAGCATTCTTTGAGACTACAAGAATGTACCACCTTTGTCTGCTGATCTCAGTTATGCATCGCATTTGTTCACAGATGCTGTAGATTTTCTACTTTCCTTAGAGCAATATTTCAATCCAGCCTTAAAGCAGAAAGCATCAGGATAAGAATTCAGCATCAGGATAAGAATTCATTATGCTGACAGTCTCCATCAGTATATTAAAAATAGCTGGTACGCCAGGAGAGACAAGACGATTAGATCTTATGGTTTAGGATATTGCTTTTCTCACTAACTGAATTAGACATTTTTGGTAATAACTCTGGAAAAACTGAAGGTCTCTCTGTGCTTCAAACTCAGCAATTCTCTTTTGCTGGCAAGCTCCTTACTTAAGCACCGCTGCAGCTTGGCAGCCCACTTTCCATCCTCTCTGGTGCTTATGGGCAGTTCTGAGAAAGGGCAGTCAGCTTGGAAACAGGTTTTTCCTGGCGTGTTTGTTGACTCTAACGAATAGCACCACAAGCCCATTGATATAAGGCAAGTAAAAGCAAATGTTGGATTTATGTGATGTTAGCTTCTTTTTTAGCAGGAACAGCACATGTGCATCCTTTTACTGTGCAGGCAGTCTGAAATATTTATTAAACTTTCACTTCATCCTATGGTCTCTATCACCCTTTTTTTTTTTTAAGTATCCATACTGTGTACTGCTAGGCTTTTCAAGACATTTAGCTTAAAAAGCAGCCTCTACATATTAGTTTCACTTTACATTCAAGCTCAAAGCTGGGTGCTGCAAACTCGACCAGGTATTCCCATCTATCTTAGGTTACCTCAGTATCTTGTTTGCCTCGTGGAAGTTGCAGCTTCCGAGTGCCAGTGATTTTTCTACAAGGGTGGAACGCACTGCCTCCTGAAGGGTGGAGGTGCCTCTAAGCGGGTGGCTGCTACTGTGAGTTGCCAGGGAAGGGGCAGCAGCTGCTCGCTTTCTACAAAGTACCTGCAGTTATTCAGCCAGGCAGGATCCAGCTCCCATCTATCTGGAAATGCAAAGCAGACAAAGACAAATCAGTCTTGGGAGGTGAGGATGTGATGGCTGAAGTGTGGGAAGTCAAGAGACTGCCTGCTATGCAGACTTGTTCTGTATTTGGGCTAATACAATAGATAAAAAAAGCAGATGAACTAGGTAAAAATGGAGAAAAATACAGAAGTAGAGGTTAAAGATTAAAAAGAGAATGAGACTGCACAGGAAAGAGTTTTGCATTATGTGATAATATAATTGAAAGTACAAAACCAGCCTACTCACATTTTGAAACAAACAAAAAGATAGCGAAAGCTATTTGATTTTGAGGGTTGTTTTTTTTGGTACGAGGAGCTTTTTTGTGTTGTTTGGTTATAATATACTCCAGCATGAGCTCTAGCCTTGGCTCTGTATTCCATAGGCCTGGTGTTAATAACAGCATCACTGTTTGTTACTATAGAAGGCATTCTTAAATGCCTGTAGTCTCTCAGCTAAAGATAATCAGATGTTCTGCAAGGTTTAGCAATACTGGTCGTCTCCGACAAACACTACCTCATAGTCATTGAATTTAAAGTCAAGAAAGGGAATACCTTTTACACACAGAATCTGAGATTTTGATATCATCTAGTCAGGCACACAGAAGCATCTGTGCCTATATTGTAGTGGAATACCAGTTAGGTTACAGTGGAATCCCACCACCTTCAAGCTGGAAAAAGGCAGAAAAAAAAGACGCCAACAGTGGAAATATTAAGAGACCTGTGGTGGAGGAGGGAAGCAAGAGGGACTGGCAACGGAAATCAAACTGATTACAGGTGGACAACTTTGAAGGCAACCCACAAAAATAATCTAATGCAAGCTAGAATTTGTGTCTGTGGCAAAAGCCTTAGGGAGAGAAACAAAAAAAAAAAAGGGTTTCAGCCAAAATTTTTAAAAAGACTGCATGGGATCTAGTCGTGTATTAAAATGGATTAATAAATATTACAGAGTGGAAAGAAAGGGATTCTATTTTGTGAAATCACTTTGTAGGAAGCCATAGATTTTAGAAGCAAAATTTTTTTGTCAGACATAACAAATATTTATCCTGAATTAAATAGCATTCATAGAAACAAAAGAGCAAAACCTATAGACTTTCTGCAAAGTACAGTTTTATATATATTCATTAACTAAGAACACTTAACTCCTCTTCACTGGGTGTGCAATTATGAGAGTAGAAGCAGAATTCAGATATCAAATTATCCAGACCAATGGATTTTACTATTGTTTTAAAAACCTGAAATATGATTCACAGGCTGCTATTCAAATTAACATCAAAACTAGATTCTGTTTCAGTTTTAGTGAAAGCAGATGAGGATTCCCATTACATCTGGTTTGACTTTCTTCCTTCTAATAAATGCTGCCATTTGATCCATGTCAACGATGTATAACTTTGAAATGTCATTCATACAACATTTTCAGAAAACAGTGCACAAGAGGTGTGGCTCTAAGATGCACTGCTCTTTGTTGCTGATGAAGAAAACTGGGTTTTTAAACCTCAAGATTAGAAAATTCAAGAAATGTAATTAAAACTTTCAAGAAGCAAGCACTGATTGTACTCCTTCTGAGAAAATATTTTAAGTATCTAATGGCAGCTGTAAGGGAAACACTCAACACTCATTGAGATCAAATGCATCCCCCAAGGGAGTGGCTTCATTGGGGCCTCAAATGGAGGTGCAAATAGCTTCACACTTTGGAAATGCAGTAAACTCCAATAACAGCTTCTTCCATCCTCAAAAGTAGGCCTTTTTAATCTCAAGTGTGAACTACAGCATGCTTTTCCATAGACTCCCTAGGCTCTTCCATTTTTCAAATGTTTCATTTGGAGGACTTTCCTCAAAATAATATTATTAGTCTTCAAATGTGGATCAGTTGGCACCGCACTGCATGTAGCCACTTTAATGTGAGACTGTTGTGTTTTTTTTCCTGGATGAGCAGTGCTACTATCTGCCTCTGGGATAGAACCTAGCCAGTATCAGGTATTTCCTGAAAAAATGTTTAGAACGGCTTCTGAGCTTTCTGGACTTGATCAAGATGACTTGTTAAGTTCCAGTTAATGCTCCTTCACCCCTATCCATAGGCTCACTAGCAAAAAGGTGCTTTATAGTAGAGGAATCCAAATCCACACTTTTGAAGCCCTGCTCATCCTACAGCACTGCAGTCATCCCTTAAAGCTGGGCCATAATAGCTGTTGTCATCTCAGAAGAATCCCAAAACTGAAAAGAGTATCAATATGCTCTGTATACTTTCATTTGTGAGGTGCACAGCTGGAAGTTTAGATTCTGAAATGTGTCCCCTATGATCTCAATGATACGAATTTCCAGGTTACCCAAGACGATGGGTTTGTGCTTCATCATGCACCCAGGGAGCAGACAGGCAACCTCAGAAAAAGAAGTTAAAGGCTGGGGACAGGGTTTTATTAGTTTGGTTTGAGTTTTTTTAATGCTGACATTTGTATTGATTGCTGCCAAACTCAGGCTTGAATCCCATCTTTTCAGTCCATAATAACGAGCTGAGACACACAGATGTCCAGGTTGCAAAACGGCAACATCTGCCTCCGTTGTTCTAAGTTTGAGACTGATTTATGAGTCACCTTTTGGGATGCATATGGGACACATGCTGCCAATTGGCTGATCTTTGGGCTTGTGAACCAGGCCCTAGAGATCAATCTTTACTAGGAATTTTACGAGGTTCAAGACCTTAGATTCTTCCTCAGGAATGTTTATGAAGTGCTTGACTATAAAGACAGCATACGTACAATAACAGCACATACACATGTACAGAACTGGATAAGGACAACTGTGCGACCAAATGTGGGTCCAAGCAGGAGATCCAGACAGTGTCAGTGTTAAAAAGGGTTGGCTTTTCTGTGCTGTGCAGTCCATGTGGTCAGAAGGCCCTAAACCTGTAAGTATTCCTACTTTAAGATCTGCTGAAAGCCTGTATAACACAATTCTGCAAAATTCCATACTCCATGTCCTGATGGACAAAACATCTGCAATATGCTACATCAACAGTCAGAGCAGCACTCAGTCATTCATTTCAGTGTTGAAGTCCACGCTGTCAGGAAAACATCTTAACATGCTGGATTGTTTCTGGGTTTTGCTGAGCCTCATCAAAACTGGTATCCTTTGGGAGTCAGAAAATGTGTTTACCCTTGCTTTCGGTAACTACCAGAGTCTCGAACACTGTCTGATTATGAATTCAGATACCAGTTTTTCACCCATTTCAGAAGCAGTCTGATCTTGGAGGTGTATAAGATAATTATGTGAAGCAGCACACTAATGTCCGTCAAAGATTATACACTCGACCTATCATTTGTCAGCAGTCTTAGGTCTTTTGAATAGATAGGGCTGAAATGCCAGGTTCCCACAATCCAAGATTTCTGACTAATATTAATTTAGAGGATGCTCATTACACTTGTATTTAGTTATACTTTGAGGCAATGTAGTTAGCTCACTCCCATGATGAAAGGTCTCAAAATTTAAATATTTGAAAAGTATGAGACATACTGGATCGATGGGCTGAAGCCAATTGTGTGACACTCAACAAGGCTCAATGTCAGGTCCTGCAGTTGAGTCACAATAACCCCATGCTTACAGGCTTGAGGAATGGTGACTGGAAAGCTGCCTAGCAGAAAAGGACCTAGGCGTGCTGATTAACAGCCAGCTGAATATGAGCCAGCAGTGTGCCCAGGTGGCCAAGAAGGCCAACAGCATCCTGACTTACCTCAGAAACAGTGTGTCCAGCAGGAGTAGAGGTGATTCTACCCTTGTACTTGGCACTGATGAGGCTCCTTCTTGAATACTGTGTTCAATTTCAGGCTCCTCACTACAAGAAAGACATTGAGGCTCTGGAGCCTGTCCAGAGAAGGGCAACGAAGCTGGTGAAGGGTCGGAATCACAAGTCCTATGAGGAGCGGCTGAAGAAACTGGAGTTATTTAGCCTGGAGAAGAGGAAACTGAGGGGAGACCTTATTGCTCTTTACAACTACCTGAAAGGAGGTTGTAGCAAGATGGGAGCTGGTCTCTTCTCAAGTAACAAGCGATAGGATAAGAGGAAATTGCAGCAGGGGAGGTTTAGGTTGGATTTTAGGAGAAATATCTTTACTGCAAGAGTGTTGAAGCATTAACAGGCCGTTCAGGGAAGTAGTGGAGTCTCCATCCCTGGAGGTACTTAAAAGACATGTGGATGTGTTACACATGGACACGGTAGTGGTGGATTTGTCAGTGTTAGGTTAAGGACTGGACTTGATGATCTTAAAGGTCTTTTCTAACCAAAATGATTCTATGATTCTATGACATGCTTTCCACCTCCATTTTCTGGAGTTTTCCAGTCAGAAGGTTCGAGCCATACAGGAAATAAAGCAAGGAATTTACTGCCTGTCACTGTAAGCCATACATTTATACCACTTCTATTCCCAGGAGCAGGGACAAATACGCCACTGCTCTTAACTTATCTCTGAGTGCTGGCTCTCAGAAACCTGAAGAGCTTTTGAAATAATTTGAGATATTCTGAAGTGAATCAGAAGCACACAAGGCCAAAACAAATACGGTACTTGTATCTTTCTCTTTTCACCCTTTAGCTGGATATGTTCCTTCTTTCCAAGGTCTGTTCCCTTCAGCTAAAGCTATTCAACTGATGTTGTTTTGACTGGAATTTATTTTCGCTCTTAAAAGCATTGCATCTTCTTGCTCTATGAAATCTTTCTATCTGCATTTTCCTCCTGTTGATCAACCTTTAATTCACCATTTCTTTAGGAAGACTAGAAGCTTCTCAGGCTGCATCTTGGCCCCCTGCACTCTCCTTCACAGCTGCCGGAGCTATAGCACCATGAAGACTGGAGTCTTTTCACCTTGGCGGACTAGTCACCTGGTGACTGATGTCTCCACAAACTTTGCAGTTCTTTCAGTAAATGCAATACAATCATTGGATCTTTATTTTTATTGTTTGCCAGACTCTAGTCTCCCCAGCTGTCTTTTTAGCTGCCTAACCTCAGAAAAGAATTGGCTTCTCTGAGTGCTCCCTATATATCCATTATCAGGAGGAAAAATCCAGCTGTTCATCCTGCAGCATCTATATTTGAAGCACTCAGCCTTACTTATCTTTAGCTAATTCATTCTTCTCTGTCAGGAGCCTCTGCCTGAAACGCTATTTGTTTTTTCTCCATCAGAGAGATCACCTCTTTACTCAGCACTTCATTCATCAGTCTTTCAACAGCAAGAGGCATTGGCACAAATGCAGAATCTGTTTTTATCCTCATAATTTTTTTTGTCCTCCAAATGGTGTTCCTGCCATTTGAAGTTTCTGTGTGGTAATCACACTTAACTGTATGTAGTTGCTGCTTCTACTCAACATCCACCCTCTCCTCCACAGCTGGTTCTGTTCTGAATAAGTTCAGTTATTTTGGCAGCCACTTCACTCCAAGTGTCTGCGTCTCTCCAGAACAATCTTGCTACTGAACACAGAGCTTACTAATATGCATAATTTCTGAGAGGAAGGAAAATAAAGTAGCAGTGAACACTACCAACAAGAGTTTTCCAAACTGGGAGCTCAGTTGTGGTGATTTTTTGTAATAAATAATATCTAAGCCAATGCCAAAAAAGATGGGAGTGCAGTACCGTGATATCACCACAACGAGGCATGTGATGCATTGTTTTAAAAACAGATGTGGCAAACCATTTTTATACTGTGCTGCGTTTCTTTCTCTTTTGGTCCATGGTGGATTTTCACAGGTGCTGTTCAGTAGTAAGACAGTTTGGAGAACGTGCTTTCCTTTGCTGTAACATTTTCACCATGAGAAATAACAATTTAAATGGTTTTCAGTTTTTCTCTTCCAAAACAAAATGAGTATTGGCTACGTCTCTGGTGTACTTTCAACAACTCGGCTGCATCCTCCTGCCTACCTATGATCTTAAGAAAGTAAAAATTACTTTCAATTTGTATGCAGCTATTACTTTTTCACAATGTGAATACATCTTGAGAAAACAAAGGTAACCCTGCAGCTGTGCTGTGCCTGTAGTAGGAATTCTTCAATGACACTTGCAATGCAAATTTCTATATAAGTATTAATCACCAGGACATTCAAACTCTACCCTGTGAAGGCTTTTAAGCTGTTGGGTATGTTCTTCTTCAAGGCATGAAAAGAATACACATTTTTGCTCCAACATATTACTTGACATAGGGAAGAAATTTGGCTTTATATTGCAGCGGTCCACTCCTGTATGATGATGCTGAGTAACTAGAGCCTCAGTAAAATTACCAATATGCAGAAGCATCATTGAGCACAAGAAAGGACTGTGAAAGAAAATTCTGTGCGGACAATTTAGTCATTCTAGAAATGGAATTACAAGCAATAATTTGCATCTTAATTATTTAACTGTATCCCAACAATTTAATTAAATAGAGTATTCAAGCGAGTTCTGGTGGACTGCCCTCAATATATACTACCCTGGACCAACATAACTAGGACCCAAAATTCAAGAATTACATTTTTCTGTGGTAGACATCTCAGGGGTCTCCACCAGCTTGGTGGGCTTTAGTTTCATGCAATTACTAGTAGAGAAATTTGTGTTATGTCTTTCAGGGTATTCACAGTGTTTCAGAATAACTTAGGCCTTTCTTTTCCCTGTTAGTCAGTCTTTGGCTTATTTGGGACCTATGATTTTTTTATGTACTGCCTCACAGTGGAGCCAAGCAATTGTGTCTCTTGTTTCCACTAAGATCTGTGTAACTCTATCCAACTTCTTCCCCACCAGATCCTGCATTTGCTTGAATGGGCCCAACCTTCTCCAAGCTTCCTGGAACTGCTGTTTGCTTCTCTAACACGTCAATCATGCCATCATCCTTCTGCCTCTTCTCTGCTTCAGCATCTTCTCCATTTGCATCCTTAAGTATGAGCTTAAGCAAGCCTTTGGGTCCTTCTTTTCAGTCACTTTCTATGGGCTCTCTTCTGAGTGTTGCAGAGTAGTTGCAGCACACTGTTATCTTTCTCAGCTGTTGTTTCTGATTCCTTCTGTGGAAGGAAAATTTTGCTTGGCTGAAAAAAAATTCAGACACAGCTCAAGTTTCAGCCTTGAAAATCTGACCCTTTGTTTTAAGCCATTTGGTTTTAGATACTCAGTTGTATCTTACCTTCAAGAAAGGGCTTACCACTCTGCTTGTGATTTGAGTTTCGAAGAAGGACACTGGCAGTAAAAGGGAAAATGGAGATAAAAATACATACTGCTTCCAAGTGCAGAGACACAGCTAACTACTAGCTTGACAACTGATTAAGTGGCAATGAAGGCTTGAGTGGCAGATCATGGTGTCATCCTGCTGAAGTGTAGCTATACATTTTCTGTTACCATCAGCAAGGATGCTTTAAGATGGATCTTAAAGCTGTAAGAACAGCAATGGAGTTGATTCCCTGCTAAAATAGTAACTATCTAATTCAGTGTGATCATTTAATTCAAAAAAAAGAAGCAACAAAAGCTGATTGTTACCTTAAATTTGATGATAATTACTTGTGGGACAGTAAATTGTTATTAAACTCAACTGCAATGTGAGAGTTTCTCTCAATCCCGTCTCCTTGCTTTGTCCTTCTCAGCCAATCCCCTTATTTTATAAAAAGCCTCACTGCATCCTAAATCCATTTTAAACTCCTGCCTTTTATTGCCTTGGCAGTTTCCAATACAGCTCTTTTGTTCGTTTCATTCCCCAAATTAAATTTCCTGTGTACCAGATCCTCAGCCAGCCTAAGCTGGTGAAGCTCTATCAACAACCACCACTCTGGTGATCCAGATGATCGAACTCCCTCCTATTAATCATTGGTCCTATTCCCCATCCCCCAGGCAGATTGCTTACACGGTGTTGGCAGGGTTCCTGTATCATCTGTTCATTCACTAATAACACTATTCAGCATTTATTGGGCCAGTCTGGCTCTCTGCACATTCAGCAGCAAAGCTGCAGTTGATTGCATGGTGGGGAAGCAGAATCAAGCCATATAAAGTCACATTGCTTTGTAATCTGCGAGCTCTGTGCAAACTACAATGCAGTTAATTCACTAATGATTTGTATTTGTCTTGCTTGTGTCATAGTGAAGAGAAAATGTTTCAACACTGCCATTGAGGGGAGGGTTTTTCATGATTGTTATTCAGAGAATACAAGAGTCACGTCACAACAGGCAAGTTGTGGGCTACGCTCTAGCAATGACACACTTCAGTAACAGTGAGGCACATGCCAAAGACCTCCCTGTTAAGGGAGGTGAGATTATACAGTCTGTATAATCTGCGTGATTACATATTATCAAATAAAATTCCCAGATAAAAACGGTATGAAGGACAAAATATTTTCAGCAGAAAGTATGAATATGATCTCACTTACATCACATTACACCATCTGCAGTCTTGCTTTCCATGAAGAAGAAAGTTGCTCTGGGTCCATTACATTTTTAATTAAATGGTATTCTAAAAAAGTAACCAAATTATTAAGGTGAACTACTTATGCTTTAAAGAACAGAATTCAATGATTGATATATTTGGCTTTAAATCGACTTTAAGACTTAAAATTTTGAAACATATTACTGGGGACTGTAATGGTTTCCAAAGTCTCTCATAGTATTTTCTCAAAGACAGCAGGCATTAACAGAACAGAGTTGCTTTAAAAAATGAAAGGGTATTTGACACTTTGCAGACTGTGTTTTGTTTGCTTTTTAAATGGTGGTGCTTTTAGCTAACATGAAAAGTATATTCTCCATTGGATTTAAAGCACTGAACATTAAAAAGTATTAGTTCAAATATTTTCATTATGTCACTTTTTCCAAAATTGGAAAGGTTCTGAAAAAGTTACAAAGCTCATGCATTCAATTTTTAGGCTGTGCATTACCCTAAATTGATAAATTATCTGTAGTTACTTTAAGGAGATGGTTTTTAAAGTGTCTTAAAGATTTTAATCTTATAGCATTGCAATTTAAAATACAGTATATAGCACTACTGTAACAAAATGCATGATTAGAGATGTAGCTGACAGTGAAAGAACAGCATCCATAAGTACAGTTAAAAGCAAATATGGCAATCTCATTATCACTAACATATAAATACCCACCACGGAGACAGAGCATGACCTTAATTTGTTAATACTATCTAAAAAGAGAGAAGCATCAAAAAGTCAAAGCAGTGGTGTGTGGTGCCTTATTTCCTCCCCAGCCAAATTACTTCTCCCTGAAATAAGCATGATAAAAATGTTCATTTTCCTTGACTCACATTTTGGAGTACAACTTGGTTCTATTTCCCTGTAAGAACCGTTTATATTTCCTTCTCTCTAAATTGGAGAGATATGGATTTGATGGATGGACGGTTCGGTGGATAAGAAATTGGTTGGATGGTCATATTCAGAGGGTAGTGGTCAATGGCTCAATGTCCAGATGGAAATTCATGACAACTGGTGTCCCTCGAGGGTCCATACTGGGACCAGTGCTGTTGAATGTCTTCATCAATGACATAAAGAGCGAGATTGAGTGCACCCTCAGCAAGTTTGCAGATAACACCAAACTGAGCAGTGCAGTTGCCACAGTGGAAGGATGGGATGTCATCCAGAGGGACCTGGACAAGCTGGAGCAGTGGGTCTGTGTAAATCTTATGAGGTTCAACAAGGCCAAGTGCAAGGTCCTACACCTGGGTGAGGGCAATCCACAGTTTCAGTATAGGATGGGGGATGGTGTGATTGAGAGCAGCTCTGCAGAGAAGGACTTGAGGTTGTTGAGAAGCTCAACGTGAGTTGGCAGTGTGCGCTCGCAGCCCAGAAGGCCAACCATATCCTGGGCTGCATCAAAAGAAGCGTGGCCAGCAGGTGGAGGGAGGCAATTCTGCCACTCATTTCCTCTCTTCTGAGACCTCATCTGGAGTATTGTGTCCAGTTCTGGAATCCTCAACATAAGAAGGAGATGGAACTGTTGGAACAGGTCTAGAGGAGGACTATGAAGATTATCAGCAGGCTGAGAGAGGTGGGGTTGTTCAGCCTGGAGAAGAGAAGGCTCCAAAGAGACCTTACAGCAGTACCTGAAGGGGGACTACAGGAAAGCTGGGGTGGCACTTTTTCCAAAGGCATGTAGTGATAGGATGAAGGGGAATGGCTTTAAATTGAAAGGGGAAAGATTTAGATTAGATATTAGGAAGAAATTCTTCACAATGCAGGTGGTGGGGCACAAGTAGAGGTTGCCCAGGGAAGTAGTGGCTGCCCCATCCCTCTAGGTGTTCAAGGCCAGGTTGGATGGGGCCTTGAGCAGCCTGGTCTAGTGGGAGGTATTCCTGCCCATGGTAGGGGGGCTGGAACTGGATGATTTTTAAGATCCCTCCCAACCCAAATCTTTCTATGATTCTATCATTGTGAGAACCCTCTTGCAGGTTTAACATCAATACTTGCCATACAGCAAGTATTCAGTATTCAGTGCTGTGAATACTGAAGTGAAGGACTAGCAGAATGCACAGAGTAGCCCTAGTTACTTCAGCATGTGTTTTCTGCATGTGGAATGTCAATGAAACAAAGCCCTTGTTTTCATGGTCATTATTTTTGAGTAACCATTGCATTCTGTTTTGACAAAACTACCTTTCACTATAGCTGCAGTTTCCTCAAAACCAGTATTTATCTAAACATATTTATAGCCTTTATGTGGCTTCTTAATACAAATGCACTGAATTTAAATTCAATACCATTCCAGCTAAGAATCTCAGGAATTTCTGGTGGGCCAGGGAACCTGTAATTTCTGCATTGGCCAGAGACTTTTTCCAGGGCAGCCCATGGCTCCACAGAGCTTCCCCTCAAAGGCCCACTATCACTTCTCTCCTGCAATAACCCTACACTCTTTCAGCAGTTTATCCCAATCTGCAGTGCTCCATGGACGATGCTGTCCCAGCTGCTGCCTAAGCCTCATTTCATTCTGTGCTGTGCTCCTTTTGTCCTCTATTGCTCACTTTCATCTCCTCTTGCCTGGCTGAAACAGAACAGGAGCTCCGTGGGGAGTAGCCCTGGCTGACTCCTTGGCTTTGCACAGGGATCATGCGCTGCTTTGGATCCACAAGTGAAGCTGAAAGACCTGCACTGCTGGCGGGGGGGAAACTGAGGGTGAGGAGAGAGCACTGCACTACAGAGAGGTGGTTAATGAGCACCTTAGAAAAAGCACTTAGAACTTTCACTAAGTCCTCAATAAAGAAAAAAAACAATGTTGAAACTCCTACATGCCTAAATTTCAGCCCCAGGCGTGTCTAGTCATATGAGTATTTCTTACAGGGATTCCACAGAAAGTATCTCTCAGTTCCTGTGGTAGCTTCAGTCATCCAAGCAGCTGCATGGTTAGGAACTCAGAAGTATTGGATTATGTCTTGCTGTTCCCAGGCATTTGTCAATTGCAAAATCTTTTAGCTTAGCTTATTTCCGAGGCAATGTTTCCCTTTGTCCCTCCCAAACATATTACCTCCTGAATCTGGAGGGCAGAAGTACTGCAAAGCAGAAGGCTATAATCACAGCACCAGAAGGAGAGGAACTGGCCTCAGGCATCTCTCTGAACCCAGCTTCAGTGTGACACGCTTTTTGCCTGCCAGGTGAAGCACTTTACTCCTTATTAAGTTAAGACTTAAACTCTGAAGGATGAAAGTTTGATGCCCAGCTATGACAAGGGGTAGTTTTTGCTACAGTGCTTGGAGTCCAAGCTTCCTGTAACTGGTAAAGGAGCATCTCTGGTACTAGCAAATTGAACTGCTGAGGACCCTCCAGCTTGCTGCATTTTTCTAAAATGCAGAATGGAAAAAAAAAAATACTTTCCCTACCTAGATTTCTTTTACTAACCTTAATACTCGAGCTTCTCAAAAAGCAGAGGGCTTTCTAAATCATAAAGGAATAAGCTGCCTGTATTGATGATTGTGCATATAGTGAATTACTTAAAATACCACAAAAGTTTTAAATCATGCTCTGACTTCACCAAATCATCACCTAGTAGAAGAAGACAGCACTCCAGTTGTCTCACAGGAGCTAAACTTGTTTCTTCAACTAAGAATCTATTCCGCTTACTTTTAGGTCCTACATCAAGAAACACTTTGTACGGATTTGCCTCTCTATAATGTGACTTGATTTTCTTGCCTATTGAAAGTCACTGAGAGGCAGAGAGAATAGAGAATACGGTTTTTTGAACAACTTTATCACATGTTCACATGCTGTCCTTAGTCAGATCTACAGGAAGACATCAGCCTTTCAAGTACAGCTGTCAGCAGTGCCCAAGGCCATATGACTGTCTTAGGTTGTCACAATACTTAATCGGAAAGTTATTTTTATTATGGAAACTACGTTCTCTGGCTTTTCCACTTTAGGCTCTTCAGACCCACCAGACCGATCCTGCCATGAGAAAGATGCTTACTCAGCTGTATTTCTATATCATGCCTGTATTTAACGTGGATGGATATCATTTTAGCTGGACAAATGTAAGTAGTATCAGCAGTATTACTCAAAAATTTTTTCAGACAGGAAAGATTGAATGGTTGTTACGTCATTCAAAGGCAACTTTCTATATAATATGGTCCATCACTTCATAGCATGCAAAATGGGAGTAAATTACTCCAGTTAGAATATGATACTGGGGTGCGTTTCTTGTGTGTACAAATAGATTTTTGCCAAATTTAGTGATAATGCTATTTAACTATTTTATAACTTCTGTTAGGATCGATTTTGGAGAAAAACAAGATCAAAGAATACAAGGTTTCGGTGTCATGGTGTTGATGCTAATCGCAACTGGAAAGTGAAATGGTGTGGTAAGTCTTGAGATAATTTGGTCCACTAGTTCAGATTACTCTGTATTTAATTATCCAAGAGAGTAAGTAGGTTAGGTCACATCCATTGTGAAGTGTTCTTGTTTCCATAGTTAAAGTTGAAGCTACTTTCCCATAAAGCCACAAGCCAGGGCTCAAATCTTCCTTCTCGCTTAAAAAAAGATAAAAGCCCTGAATTTCGGAAAGACACATCATAAGTAAAAAGTTTCCATGGCAAATGTGGCAAAAGTAAAAAAATAAGGGCACATTCAGCTATTCTGTATTTCTGCAATCATGTAAATAATTTGAAGCACAGTATTGAGCCTGGCCCATCACACTTCAGAATTTATCTGCTTAGAGCTCTAGGAAACATTTCAAACTTCATTTTATTTAATTCATCATTTCTCTGAAATGGCTTTAGCTTTGGAAATGCCAGACTTGCTTTATCTGCCTCACAGAGAAACGTCTGAGAATATTTTAAGCCCATTATTATTAGTGATTTAATAAAGAAAGAAGGTGCTTTTAAATGCATGGAGATCCAATTTTAAACTCCCAGCATTTCTGTAAATACTTTCATAAAATTTGACCTCAATTTTGCATAGAAAGTGCATCAGTAATGAAATACTAGCTGAAGATTTGGAATGGGTCCACTGAAGAAGAAATGTTTTTTTATTACGTCTTAGAGGAAGACAGTGCAGTTCACACAGGAGTAAGCAGGAGGTGATAACACTATGTTGTGCAAATATCTTCTGCTGACCTGCTCTCCCATCTTGAGCAACTTCCTTTGCCTCTCTGTGCAGCTGCTTTCTCCTCCAGCATTTATTCACCTTCCTTATTTACATTATAAACTTGTAAAGACAGAAATCGTGTTTGCATAGCACTAATGCAACAGCCCTCCCTTCAGCCCATCCCTCTTCCACTGGAAGTCTGTGTGTTTCCACAGTACTCCAATTGCTTGCAAGGAGCAAGCACTCTGCAGCCTGGCTTGCAGCAATTGGAATCTTTAAGTACATTTTTGAGAACTGTACAGATAAAAAGTGAGCGTAAATAGTCTGCCTAGAGCGATTACAAATGAGGTGAGAGTGAACAGCAGTATACGTTCAATACCGCATGGGCTTTCGAAATATGCTTCCAGTTTTTTTTTTCCTCTGCTCACGGTAAGGAGAGAACTGACACAAAAGCAGTTACAGAGAGCCTATGTTAGCTGATAATCCCTCCACTGCAGAACATAGTCCCAGGGCTGCTGTCATGACCTTTAAGGCAATTTTATACTGCAAAAGTAATGCAAGAATGAACCAAAGTTCTGCATCACTGCTGCCATCTTTTATTTAAGTGTTTCAGTCACAAATACAGATAATCTGGGGACAGGAATTTACTGTTCAGAAGATAAGCACCAGCATAGTTGGAATGAACAATTCTCTTACAAAGTCTTCAGAGCCATATTAAGCTTACTTATCAGTGCAACATTATTACTCACACAGCGCATTTTCTTTCTAGTCCTAATGAATCTTTCTTGGGTTCAAATTGCTCTGCTCCTCCCTCTTCTTACTCCCCAGCCACTGTATTAAAGGACACTTGTTTTACTCAGTCCTGAAAATGTTTCCTTAGTTTTCAGTCAAAAAACTTTTTACTAGACTGATTGAAATGATGGCAATACACGCACAGCATTGTGTATTGTAATCCATTACTTGTGGCATTTCTCCCCTGCGCTGAACATTAAAGACAGGTCCCCAACTCGAGTTCAAAAACTAAAAATGCATTGAAGGTTAACTCGTCATCCCACCAAGCACATGCTCTGCTTCCCACACCAGACCCCAAACTCCATCTGATTCTCTATTTTGCCAGAGAATAAAGAGCTCTTTCATTAACTGGGCTGACTGGTGCTCAGAAGATCCTCACCCAGAACCCCATGTTCTCATTAATCTGACACTAAATGAGGCAAAGAAGAATCTGGACCATATCACACTTTTAGGCTTGTATAATCATGGTGTGTTTAACATTTAATACTGTGTGTGTGCTTGTAAAAGCCTTTTAATTCAGGTCAGTCACACTTACACTTTGTAGACAAGGCTTGAACTTCACTGTGGGGCTTCTAGGCAGGTGTGTTGTGGCTGAATCCAGCCCCAGCAAAGCCACTGCAGTGAGCTAGTTGGTAAAGATAACACCACATCCCTTCTGCTTTCCTCTTCCCTTTCAATGTAGGACTTTGAAGTAAACTTTATGATGTTGCTTCTGTGTTATCTAGAGACTGAGAAAAGGACTGTATCACTGATTGTGGCAGATTTCACTTTGCAGCACCCTGTTCCTAAAATAGCGCTCAGAAATTGGACATAGACCCAGGTGAATACTGACTGCAAGATCTCTGGGTAGAAATGCTCCTTGCAATATATGTTCCTGTGCAATAACTAGCATAATGGTTTCATGTTCACAAAGTAAATAACAACATTAAAGCAAATAATGAGGTGCTTCTTTATAACTAAATTATGTCACAGGACAAATGCAGTTAAAGGGGTTAGATCTCAGGCCCAAAAGACGGCAGCAATAAGTGTTAAAATTTCCAATGCATTCCAATTTCCAGTGCACTCATTGTTCACTGACAACAGTACCCCATACTGGCAGAAGTGGCTGCAAGGAGCTTTGAGAATTGTGCTCCAGCTCATGCGTTCTCAGTAACTTCCGTCTATGCCAAAGCATTAGTTTTATCAGTTTCTGCACACATTTCCTTTGTACATTTGATCTTGTGGTGGATATTGGAGGATACTTGTCCTCCCCCACTATGCTATCAGTTACAAAAGTAAGGCACCATGGTGACATTTTATGCAATTGCATTTTCTTCTCATGAATGTAACTCAGAAATTTCATAGAAGTTGATACTTACTGTGTCATTTTTTTTTCCTTCCTGTGTTACTTTAAAAGAACTTCCAGTATCAAAATTGAGGATATCCTTACATTATCCAGGGCCACCATGGAAACACTTTTTGCTATCAACCAGCTTCGTTTAAGGAAGAGCATTAACTACAGCAAGTGGCTCACAACAGTAGGCTGGACAGTTTAAAGAGTCTTCTCTTCACTAAAAGTCACTAAACTGAGTCATATTTTAGAATTGGGTCATTTTACTGTTAACTTGTAGGAGTCTGATGTTTATTAACAGTGATGCCTGTTTTCATGATTCGGTGTACAACACTTGTTACAGGAGATGAAGTATCCCTTAAAAAAAAAAAAGCACAGGCTCTAGAGCCTGTCCTTTAGCTATATTATCTGACAAGACATCGAGGCAGAGTGCTCTTGGGATCTGGATGACTTGGTGGCCATCTGTTCTGCAGGGAGGAGACCATCTGCCCTCCGTATAACTCTTCCATATCCACTGCAATCTAAGCACTAATACTTATTGAAACCCCCACCTGTGGCCACTGAACGGTAGCTTCAGTTTTCATGTTACAAATGAAGCTGCAGCATGAAATCTTGGCATTAGATTGATTGTATAACCCTGGTTTAGGTCGTATAATTATGCCTTCTCACACACTGCTCTTTTCTTATCATTTGAAGATGGCAGTACTTACTATACAAAGGAAAGCTAATAAAACACTGCTTTTGTAAGTCCCTGATGACACCAGGGAATGTGGCAAACAAACTATTTTATTCTGTGGATCAGTGTAAAATATGTGGCATTTTGAAATCACAGTGGATAAAGATCAGCATGGATTTGCATAAATATTGATCTTTTAGGCCCAGCCCCTAAGCTGTAAATGAGACTGTGGCTTAGATCCAGCATTGCTAAATGATAAAGGAGACACTGCCACACCTCCTTTTCTGAGTTTCATCTTTCAGTATCTCATGGGATATTGCATGCAGGCTGCATTTCTGTAGTTTACTGCCATCTAAGTGGGTTGACGTGGTGAAAGGTATCCTCACAACTGACCCCTGCCCCAAACTTGAAATTAAAATAAGCCCTATGCAAAGAGAGATGATCTCTATTCTAGCTAACCGAGCAATCGTCCGATGAGGCCTGTCATTTTTTCCCATAAGATTTGCAAGAGTAAAAATAGGCAGTAGTCATGGACAGTTCTCATATTTTAAACCAGTCTCTAAGATAATGCCTATTGAAGTTATGTGCCTACCACTGTAACCATCACTGCAGTAGCTACTAGGTTAAAATGCTCTTAAAAGCTAGATTTGTCTAGGCAGTGACGAGTGAAAGAGGTATAGCACTCTTATTTCAAGTAGACCAACTGAAACCTTTCAATAGTTTTAATGCTGGAATGCTATCATGAGATGTGCCACTTACACAGAAAGCCCCGGGAAGGAAATACAATGAAGTCAGGCTGTTCTTTTTCTGTTGGGTTAAAAATTTGTCCTCTGGGGAGAAGTGCATGTAACTAGCCAGTTGGCAATTTGGTGTGTCTGCTACATGATCAAGCAGATTGCTATACCGAGGTCCCACTGGTTCTTGACTATCAGTCACAAGCAATTTTTTTATTGCTTTTCACACTTCTGCACACAGGCCCACACAGCCAGAAATTGACTCTTAGAAATTCTCCGTGACCACTTACCATCAACTTTCTCTTTCAATTTCTAGATGAAGGTGCTTCATTTCACCCATGCGATGACACCTACTGTGGTCCTTTTCCAGAGTCTGAGCCTGAAGTAAAGGCTGTTGCTCATTTTCTCCGTCAACATCGGAAGCAAATAAAAGCCTATTTGTCCTTCCATGCATATGCACAGATGCTGCTGTACCCTTACTCTTACAAATATGCAACTATTCCAAACTTCAGCTGTGTGGTAAGTATATTAAAACTTGGGAGAATATGCTTCTTTATATAATATTTTTTTTGTAGGTTTTGTTTTGAGAGGAGACTTGTTTCTTCAGTACTTTGCACATATTTACTATTGAGCAGTCTGGATCTGCTTGCAATCTCATTTTTGGTTATATAACCTTCATGCAAAATGAGTCAGCAGTAATTTGATTAAAATGGTATAGTACCTTCCATCAGTCAGTCCCTTTAAATTACTTTATAGGATAAATCCCTGGGTTTTAATTAAAGTTATTATCATTTTATTTAATTAGCTCTAATGGGAATCATGTAGTTAAATCCTTGGGCACCTAGCTGAAATGCTGTCGTTTCGTGCTTAGAACTTAAACACTAGAAGTACAGAGAAGATCGCCTTCCATTTTATGTACAAAGTAAAGTCGAAGTGGTTTATATTTATCAATTAGAGGAGAAATCTCATAGATTTCATCAAAAGTAAAGCTTCTATTGCTTTATGCATCATTCTGCTCATACACAGTGGTTTCATCCTTTAAGACAAGCAGTTAAGTAACATCAGGTGTTTTGGAATAGCTGTCTATTAGAAGAATGAATTAATAAGAATACAGTTTTTGATGCAAGCCTACTGATTTACAAATATGTACATTTCATGTATTCCATGCTCATCCAAATATAGGAGAACCATTCCCTCTGCTCACGGTTTGAGGTCTGGTTTTACCCAGCCTTCTGTATATAAAAGCCTCCCTATGGCCCATTGTCTTGGGGAACTGTGGCTTAACTTCACTTTCTGTTTGCTCCTGCTCACAGACACACATTGCGTCAACCACTAGCAAGCTTCTTTCTTTCATCTTCAGTCCCCTGTAAAATTACATTGTCCATATATCTCCCATTTTGGCCTTGAAGGTTGCAGCGACATTAAACTTACTAGTTTAAGCTAGTTTACTCCAAAAGGAGCTTAACTGCACCTTAGATTTATCCTGTGAAGAATAAATGATGTTATTAGGCCCTGGAGCTTCACTGAAGTTTGACTCAGCTACCCTCTCAGGAGGCTGAGCAGCCAGCACTCCACAAACTGAACTCTCTTTGTGGGTTTATTTCTGTTAAGACACTTAATTTCAGCAGCTACTAAAAAACTCTCCTGTCTGATGTCATTCTTGGGAAACAGAGCAAATAAGACATTAACTAAGCAGCCAGAGGAGCTAAAAATATGAGACTTGTGGGGACTGGTCTCTCAACCTTGCATTTAATGCGAACAAATCTACTGGCCTTTTTTTTTTTATTTTACCTTCACCACTCTCTTTTGGGTCATGGGAAAGAGAAAGAAGAGATCCCAGAGTGAATTGGTTGCTGTAACTTACCAAAAACATAGACTGGGAATTTAAAACCACAGGATCTCATTCCTTTGAAGACCATGCAAGCATAGTTTTTTTTAAGAACAGACAAGATAGCAAAAGTTAAAGACATGGAGTTAGGAAGAATTTACATCGGCTCTGCAAGAAGATGACTGTTGGCTATCTTGATGAAAATAGCCAGAGCAAACTCAGGCAATAGCAGGAAATTCATTGTAAGTCCCCAAGAGTTCTCACACGTACCAGTTAATCTTTAGTACATGTTGTTCTTGTTGCTCAAGGGCTATTTCTGTTCTGAGACAGGGAGTAACTGCCCCCCAGCACAAACACTCTACCTTCCCATTCACAGCTTTTAGACCAAATGAACCCAGGTTTTGATGAGCAGTAGATGTTCCCCAGGCCTGTGAGATCTTGGATCAGGCTTATCGTCAGAGGGAGTGGAGCACAGACCTAAAGAGACAAAGACAAACACTGTTGCAGATGATAGCCCTGGACAAATATTTTGAATTTTGTACGTCTTTCTGTGGATCAGAAAGAACAGGGAGGTTGGAATAAGAAACTGAAGTAGTTTCCTGTTATTTAGAAAGCTTGTAATGGGAATCATAGTAAAAACGAATGGAATACTGTTGCTCATTTATTTGTGGTTTTTAATATTTGCCTACAGCCAAAGACTCCATTGCTTGGTGGCTCCAAAATGAATAGACTTTAATATTTGAGGTGTCTAAAATGGTGACACAGGCTGAGGTTTCAGATTCCCCAGTTCTCTTGGAGAATTACAGTGACCTGCAAAGCATCAGATCTCTATTTCCTGCTGCTGATGGAACGAGCTTTGTGTACAGACTGTGTACAGTGAACAACTGTAAGACCCCATGTGCATAGCAGATAAATAAAAATTAGTGCTAACAGGGGGCCACAATTAATCCTGAGCAGAAGAAAGGATGTTTCTGCCTGGGTCATATCATTTTAGTGAGCTGTCAGTTACCATTTCAATTAAAGTGTTCAATTATTCAGAGCTGCTTTGAAACTAGAGAGCTGTGTACGGATCACAACATGCATATTCCCTTCTAATTTAGTCACAAGTCTCTTCTTAACCATCTCCCGAAATCTGTTCTTTTAAGATACTTAAAAGGAAAGCGCCCCTTTAGACTGAAAAAAACCAGCAGAAACATACATCCACCTTAATAGTTCTAAATTTCACTGGCTTTTCATCCCTTTTCTTCCTGTACTGTCGTTTGCTTTAGTGTTTGCAGTGAACTTACAAGGCATGACTGAGTTTGTGCATGTCTTTGTAAAAATCTGGTAATTTCTTGTGAAGCTTTCTCCTTGAGGATGTTCAAAGACTACTTGCCTGGATATATTCAGGATCCAGCTTGCAGAGTATGACGCAGTTGAAAACTGTCTCCTTCTTTGGGCATGTAACTCCCAACAGTGGAGAAAAGCATCACTCCTCAAGACTAAGAGCATTAAGCACTGGGTCACTCCCAGCCTGGCCTTCAGACAGTTGCTGACTCTGTGTAGAACCCAGTGGTGTTGTGCTGTTTTTAAATAGGCATTGCCAAACTATTTCTTCTGGAATATTTCAACAGGGCTTGCTTCTGTCATCATATTTCGGTACAAGGAGTAACTCATGCACAGGGAGTCTTCTCCTTTGTGGCTGTGTTCTCCTTTCCGTGGCACATTTACCAAGACATTACTCTCCACCTATCTCAACTCACTCAGCTGAACTCTGCCAGGCCATCTGAGGTCCACCCTGGGATGGTAATTGCTGGGCACACCTGTGTGCCAGATTATCTGACCCTGATACTTGGGGCTGCAGTGTTGTCTGGTGCCTACCAGACAACAGCCCCAGGCTGCAGCTTTAGCACCCCACTCCTTGGAGCCCTGCAGGGCTCCACTGCCACCTCGCCATCCTCATGGGTCCAACACCTCCAACCCCGTCGTGGGTCTTGTGTTTCATGACTCACAGAATTTGAGGCATTTGTGAGAGGAGGAAGAGTCCCAAGTGACCACACTTCCCTCTCCCTCAGACCTCCTCCCACCTCTTCATCTTTGGTGTTGGGATGACTCAGAAGTTACTCCTCAGATGGGCTGGTGACTTCATCCCAACCCAGCAGCATTGACTTTCGTGGTGCCTCCACACAGGCTCTTGTGGATGTGGCAAGAGGAAGAGGAGGAACAAACTGAAAACGTCAGACTCTGTGGCACCGTCATGCCTGTGCTGAGAAACAAACAAAAAAAATAGTTTTGCCTAATATATTTTTATAATGGAGTAAATGAGTGTTCTTCCATTTGTTAAGAGCAGTTCTCAGTGTAATGTAAAGTCTCCAAAGCCCTACGTGCCTGGCCTCAAAGAAAGTTAAACCAGCAGGGAACACTCTCCGGTCCAGCAGCAAAGCAGGAGTGGAATTTGCCTCCTTCCTCCTTCCCACTCTGCTCACTGAATCACTGTGGAGTGTCACAATGAGATCAATTCTCCTTCATAAACTCTGCAAAGATGAGGTTTAGTGGACTGGGAAATGGATCCACAGGTGCTGGCAGAAAATGCATGCATGGCTTTTAAACTGCATAAAAAAGAGAATACTTCATCTCATGGTCTCACATGTTGCCTAAATTTGTTGTTTCACTAAATTGGTATATATACTTATAATTACAAAATTAATGGCTGATCATTCACTGTGCAATGAGCTTTTTTATGCCATGAAAATCAAATTTTTCAGAGAATTAGGGAATTGCTGTCAGTAAAAATAAATAATGAATTTATCCTTTAAAATAATTTTAGATTAGCTGCCATGGACTCACAGAACACAGCATTGTGCCGGAAGACAATGATCCGTAGCTCAGGTTCCAGTCTCATTACAGGATTTAATTCTAAGTCTAATTTATGTATTTGTTTTTCTCCCCCTCACAGGAATCAGCAGCCTATAATGCTGTTAATGCCCTTCAGTCAGCCTATGGTATAAGATACAGATATGGTCCTGCATCTAGCACTTTGTGTAAGTTTTCAAAGCACAGGTTTGTGACTTTGACCTACCTATAATAAGATTACATTTATTACAACAAAGAAAGCAAACAATGTTTGAAATGCACTTTGTTCCAGTTGTGGATGGTGTGGAAGGTAGGAGATTATGTTTTGTACGGGATTCAGTCAGTTGATGGCAGTAAGATTAACTCAATTGATGCAAGAAAAGAGATTAAAATGCAATGCATTTAAGATGTGAAAGCCAGGAAATATCAGGTTCAGAACATATTAAAAAGAAAGAAAGATAAAACAAAGTCTTAAAAAGCATATCTTTATCACATAGCCTAAATGCACCGCTAAGTTATAAAATATTTGGATGGAAATAATTCAAAGTAGGTTTCATTTTTCACCATCCCTTTGTCTCTCCTTCTGTGCAATTGTGATAGATTCAGCTATTCATAGGGCTCATTCTGAAATTTAGGGTGAAGTTTTTAAACGTTAGGTTTCAAATGTCTTTGTGTCTAAATGTTAATAAATTAATACATTATTTGGACATCTTCTATTTTTAAGAGAGTGATTTCAAATGCATTTTTTTCCTTATAAAAAATATCTTTTAATGTATGCCTTTTAAATATGTAACAACATTTGTCAGGCAAGCTCTCCATGTAGACAGGTAAGAGAAATTCAGTAGGTTTCAACGAGACACTGTTTTTTCAGCTGAGACTATGAAGACTAAGTGCTCTCAGTAATAATAATAGACATCGAAAAAGTGAGAAGCTTAAACAAATGGCAAGATTTTTCACAAGTAACCTTCTGCCTCTCTTCTGCTGTGTTGCTGTGTTTTGGCTAGAGCTTCACTTTATTTTGAATCTCTAACTCACAGTATGGTCATCATCTTGTGCTCATTACAGTGCAGTCAGTCACTATGTCAAAGTGAAAAGCAGTGTAAATTAATGCCAGAATTGCACAGAAGACAGCAGGCCACATGAGAGATGGATCTTTGTATAAATATAAGTGTCTTGGGTAATCAGCATACAGAGATAACGAAAGCAGAAGAAGCACACTTCCTTGGGAAGATTTGTTAATATTAGACACCACCTATGCAAATGCTCTCATGCTGTAAGGAAATGGTGAGAAAACAAGACAGAAATAAAGATAAAAGAATTTTAAAAGCAATTTGAAAAGGAGTTTGTAGATTATCAGCTTTCTCCCTTTTGCTTGCAAAGGAATTGCCTAGAAACCCCAAGTTAAGCCCAGGAGCATTCAGAGCTCCAGTCCAGCTGGGAGATCTTTGTGGAAGCAAAGCTTTAGCCTGCGCTTGCCTGCAGACAAGAACAGTTTGAGGCTTTATTCTAAATGTTCTCTTTTATTAAAGTTTTGCTTTACACAAAAAAAAAAAAAGCCAGTTATTAATTTTTTTCCTGTGAAATCGAGAGTCTAATCCTCTATTCTGTTGAGTGGCCATGCCCTTCTCTGAAGGTTGTTCAGGATCAAGGCAATCAACAGCTGGAGTTGCAAGTATATTCACTGAGCCCTGAACACAAAATGCCAGAAGAACCCTCTAGTGCCTTCAACATGACTTGTTCTAAAATTTTCTCTGGATTCCCTCTTTCAGATGTGAGTTCTGGTAGCTCTATGGACTGGGCCTATAAAAACGGCATCCCCTATGCGTTTGCATTCGAGCTGCGGGACACTGGCCATTTTGGATTTTTACTTCCTGAGACGCTGATCAAACCAACCTGCACAGAGACAATGCTTGCAGTTAAAAACATAACTCTTCATCTGCTGAAGAAATGCCGTTGAGAGCTATTTCTAGGAGCTAGGAGTGAGCATTTTAATCCTAGTGCTGATGCTTTGCAGTGGTTCAGTTGCCATTTTAAGCCTGGCCACTTCAAAATTATAGAAGCTAATGGGAAATATGTTACTGTTTCTACCAGATTTACTGGGTAGGAAATGAAAAAAATCATTTTATATCTGCTCTACAAAAGTCCATAAAGTTGATATACTAACTTAGTTACCAGTTTGGTGCAAAATAGTCTGTTCTTTTTACAATAAAGCTTTGATTCTGCAGCTTCAGGGGGGAAGGTCCAGGTCCGCATACATGTGCCTGAAATAAAACTTCACTTCCGTACAATCTATGGCCTTACTCCTTCCTCTAACAGGAAGACTTGCCTTAATTGAGTCTCTCAAGCCAAGGGATAAAGTTTACATTCATGTACGTGTACTCTGTGACTCAACACAGGCCCGTGTCTATAGCAGTAAATGGCATGAAGTTGCAGCTGGCGGTGCTGCAAAAGGCAATGTGGCTTCCTTCTGCATGTATACATAAATTTCTATATGCACTTTGGGGATTTTTCTTTCATGTAATGCAAGAATTTGACTCAAGGTTTCCTTTAACCGTACAGAGGAAACTATTTTCAAATGTATATATTAGGGTGGACTCAAACCCAACATACTGCCCTTGAAAATATGACTTTCCTAGAGGTGTGTAAAAGTTATAATGAGATATCATTGAGATATACAATACTCTGCTTTATGGAGAGACAAAGCAGTTTGCCAGGACTTGGAATTTGGAAGCTGGCAGCCAACTAGTGCATCTGGGTTCTGCTGTAGTCAGTGTCTATCCATTCCCACCAGCCAAGGATCTAGCCTTAAACTGTAATTAGTTGATGTTAACGGATGTTTTATTTATTGGTATTCTTGCAGTGAGCTCTGTAGCTCTCTGGCGGTGTTCTTGGAAGTCATATTTTTTGCATGTTTTAAAGGAATTAATAATGGACTCTTAAGTGAGCTGGAGGTGAAAGCAGCAGCTTTACAGCTGAAATATAGTGAATGAGCACCATGTTTGAAAGAATAATAAGGAAAGCATAGAGGATACAATGACTATTGAGGGGTTTTGGGTACTTCTAAAATAGTATTTTTTTGATGTTATTATATCTGCAAAAGCATATATTTTACTTTATTAATTTTGAGTTTAATCTTATGCTATAACATGTTAAATAAAACATATTTGTTAATAAAATAATCAAAGGCTTTTGAAGTATTCTTCATATTTCATTTATTTGTTAAACTTTTGTTCAAGAATGTGACACTTACGTATCTATAAAACACTACTGACACCAAGGAGGCAATATTTTAAAAAAACTACATCCTCTCTAAATGTACTTGAATTTAGCAAAGAGACAACCTTTATGAGACTAGGGAGCACTGTATTTAATTAATTATATCATTATTTTCAGGATTGCAAAAGGCAGTCAGTGAACAAAGGTGACAGAATTGCATTCTATTTATTTGACTTTTCGTTAATAAAAATTATTTATTTTAAACAAGCTTTCTGAAAGCTTGTTGAGATTTGATTAGTTCAAACTTGTTTGAGTAATGTAAGTTTCTCCTCTGGTTTAATAAAATTCTAGGGGACAAAAGCTCTCAAAATAGCTCTCCACTAGTCATTTAAAATTGCTTATGACCATAATCACTTGAGGTTTTGAAGGCAGCAATAACATCTTTGGCTATGCACATATTCTTGACGAACTGTCTTGATAGTGGTGTAAATTAAATATTAGCACCAATTGTTGCGCGTTATTCTGGATTTAGGTGACAAGATTGAACCCACTACAAGGACAAAGGAGACTGAAGAGAAGGACAGGAGGCATGAGAGGTGCCTAATCAGCATAAGGCAAATTTACCTCTGGATTGCTACAGTGCAAGTCTTTCCCAGTATGGGCCAGGACAAATCAGATTCAGATGTGATGGTTTGAATCCTGCTTGTAGTCCAACAGTTGTCATATGAAACATTTCAGCTTTATCTTCATACCATCACATCTCCCCTAGGACTGAAAGAAAGTGAACTCTTGGAGCAAGAAAAAAAAAAAAGCAAACCACTAAAATCCCTCTTTCAGTTACCAAAATTACCTAGCATTGTAGATCTAGTTGACCTTGGATGGGAATAATTGTAAGTATTCTTTATCTGAGTGGGCTTGACATTTAGAAGTACTTGATATCAAACCCAATCCCGGCATCTGGATGGACATGTCCTGAATACTATGTCTTATGTGTGACTGAAAACTCTAAGCTGAGTTTTGGAGACCTGTGCAGGGTAATTTAGTGCCCTGTAGCTGAATACAAGTGTAAATAGTCTCTGAGCTCTTTAATTTCAGGGTCACTAAAGATGATCAGAAACAGTGACTAGAAAAGAACAAAACCTATTTCCTGAATTAAGAGTTTGCGAGATGATTCATCAGTGGGAGTGATTCTAAATAGAGTAGTCTACCCTAAGGAAAGAACTACTGGAAATCAGCTATTTGGATATGGAATGACAACCTTTGTGACTTACAAATGTTGCTTCTCTGAATAGCTTTTTTTTTTATCTTCATAACTGCTTACTTCTCTTCTCTTTGTACTTCTCTTCAGCAGTCTTGATAGCCTACAGGACAACGGAATCAATAATTGCTTTTGAGAAAAGTGAATTTATTTTATAATCATAGGTGTATTTTACCAGGCAACACAATAAAAATTACGTGAAGACCAAACCACTGGTTATTAACCTAGTAGTCAAAATCACATATGCCATGATTACGTGAAATCCAAGAGTTAAACTTCCCTTGATTATTGATGGAATAATTATAACCACATCTGTAACTTGGAAAAAAGTGCTCAGACAAGCTTTTGTGAACATCTGATCTTTTTTTCTATAGATTTTAATTTTTATGTAAAAAAAAAACCACCCAAAACTGAGATTACTTAATGTGAAGGAAATTGGCTTATTCCTCTTCAAGTCACCTTTCCCAACAACAAAAAAAATTATTCCAAATTACCTTGGATCAGCATTCATTTGATTGATAAAAATGGGCCTTTAGATGTCAAAAAAGGTATCGAGATTGGTTGCAAATCTTGAAGAAAGAGCACAGATGGGTGAAGATCCCCAAGTCTTTTTCAGAAGTTGCTTCAAGAATGCCAATATATTGGGTCACTCATTTAACATGGAAAGCCCATGGAAAACTGCAAATCTTTTTTTTTAACTTCTGAAATTTGAATAGAAAGAGTCCAAATGTCCTTGAATGCCAACATGCATTTACTTCAGAACATCCAGTGCCAGCCTGCTTGTCTATAACAGACTGTGGTGTGCAGATTATGCTGCCTACTGCGCAAAGTAACTGTTTGTTGAAAACGCTGCATCTAATTCTTAAGGTTGGGAAGAAAGCATTACATTTTCTACCAAAAATAGGTTACTACTCAACTGTTTGAATTTATTCATGTTAAACAATCTTTTCCCTTTTTATGTTTACATTCAGTTTAATGGAACCACTCAAAGAATAAGGTATTTGGTACCATGGGTAGAGTAATAAGTATTGTTGCAAGTCTTTTGACCTTTCCTTTAGCTGTGCAGAACTGATACATCATTTCCATAGTTCACTGTTACATATCAGTCACGTTCATTGCTAAAAAATGTTAAGTCTTACACATAGTGACTTCATTTTTTTTTACTTCTGTGCCTACAAGCCAGATGTTACCATTTTCGTGCAGTGATGGTAAAACACAGGAGTATCTCAGATGTGTAGAGATACAACTACCCCCCTGCTGTAGTAAACAGCACAAGAGAACAGAAATTCAAATACATCAGAGAAAGTCTTTTTTAAATACAAACTCTGTGACATTGGCTACACTTCTTTAAATTTTTTTTTAAATGTTCAGCACATGAAAACTTTTTCTGAGTTGTAAATTTTAAAGTCTTCTGTCCATTGAAAATGTAGACCATTTGGCATGTTTAATGTATACTTCATTCTCATACTCATTCATGATAAAAAAATAGAGTCCAGAGAGCAGTAATTTCTTCCTCCTCCAGCTGTGTAGGAGGAAAGCTGGGTGCAGAGAGAGCTGTCTTGTGGCTGATTGCAGTGAAAGGCTTTCAAGCCATATCAGCAGCATGAAGTCGGGAGTATTGATACTGCTGGTAGGTCTGTTATACAAAGCCGAACTACTCCAGAGTGGTTTTCGTAGTCCTCAGCTGAACGTGCCTGTCGCCCTAAGCATGATGCACTGGTTGAGCAGCCTGTTGGAAATTCACAGCCTTAGGCTGCATGTCGTATTAAAAGGGTCTGCCTTAACAACAAGGTCTTCTGTTAATGTCTGCAAATTTGGGATAACTGCAGTCACTCCAGAGCAGTGAGCTAACACATGGATCTCCTTAGCAAATGATGTCTGAGGTGAGAATGTTGAGAATAGGTAAACCTTTAGCCCTTGAATGCTAGTCCTTGCCTGACAGGCAGGAGCAGTCAAGCAGAAAGTCTCTGTCTCTCTTCACTTGCAGATCTTTTCGAGCCTTCTCCTGAGAGACCTAGTCAAGCACGGCAGGGCTTGCCCTTGGATTTAGACAACAGGGAATGCATTCATAAATAATAGATTCAAATGTTAATTAAAAAAAATCCACCACAGTCCTCAGCCATGCAGTAATTGCACTTTGTCTGCAACAAAGAAAATCCATCCATTGCCATAAAGGCATGGGGTAACATATTTCATCCATCCTGCCTGCTCCGAGAGTCCTTAGCACTGCACCTTAGCACTGCTCGGCATTATTGAAAAAGACATGCAGCAGAATAGCCATAACAATGAAATATTTTAATCTACCCCTGGGCCTGTAGGAGCATGTACTTTATCTCAAATAATAGATAACTGCTCCTGAAATAAATATTGTGGTATGACTGCAAGCAGGTGTTTTAGTCGTGTGTGCTGACTACTGTGTGCCAGGCTATTCCTCTGCATACCAGGATGGCTTGATGCTGGGGGAGCTTTCCCTTTCTTTTAACTAAATAATGAACCCTTTTTTTCTAACCAGTTTTGAACAGATTGTCAAGTTAGGTCTGAGTATATATAGAGAAAGATATACAAAAGAGTCTGAGGAAAGTTTCATTTTATAACAGAATATTCAATTATCTTGAAAATAATGCATCTGTTAAAATCAGAGCCAGAGTTTTCAGATGGCTTATTGTTTTCAGCATGTCATAACTGAAAAAAAACCAGCATAGCAGCCTGCAAAGCTGAGCAGAGATGACCAATCTACTTACTGTTTCATTTCTCTTTGTTTCTAGGTTGAGAAAATCTGAGTTGATTGGGCTGAATTGAAGGAGTACAGGCAAAAAGCTGAGTGTCAAGGGTTCTTCTTGCTTAATAAGCTAGAAATAGACACTTTTTTACAAAAAAAAAAAAAAACAACTTATTCTATTTTAAATTCTTTATACTAATTGCTTTACTCTGTTTAATTAAATTATCACATTTACAGAACTTAGTATAGCTTGGAATAATGTATTGTTATTTTCCTGGAAGCCAGTCAGTTTTCTAAGGGTTAAATGAGTGAAATGCCTGCTAGTGTGGCAGGAGAAGCAGAGCTGCACTTTGACCTTGTAAAGACAGAACCTGTCAAAAAGGCAAAAATATACTTGCGCCTTCTCTAACTGGATGAATTTGCTATATCATGCTGCATGTGTCTCCATTTCTCTTCCACCATTTCAAAGAAGAAGTGAATGCTGTCTGTCGGTGACGACTTCAGGCTATAAAAGAGCCTAACTTTTGGTACTAAATTTAAATCTTGAACCTGTTAAAATGTGTGAACTTCCCCACATACCTACGCAGATCCATTCACACACAAACAAGAAGCCTGTCTGCACAATGTGTACTGTGTGATGGTTTACGTAATGGCGTAGCTGCAATTCTTGGCAATCACAGGGCTGCTGATAGCAGGCAGCATGTGTTCCATATCTCTCCTCTGCCTCCTGTAAGCATAAGCAAGTTCAGCTCATTTGGCCAGTTCCCTAAAAGCCCTCAACACTACTTCACTGGTGCAACACAAGAAGCTCTCCTCCTGGTGCTGCTGCAGCCTATTTCTGGGAGGTTATCCACTGCTAACGTTAACACACAACCTACAAGCTCAGATCATGGGCCAAATCCTTCCTGAGTTGCACCATACAGAGCTAAGAGGTCAGGGTTTGCTGTTATGAGCACTTAAGGCAGAAGGTGTAATGCCTTCAACTCCCAATACCAACCGCATCCCAGAAAGCCTTTGTTGCTTCTTGGGTTATAAAGAAGGCTGTAGACCATGGCCCAAAGCATTCCGAGGTGTTTCTCAGCCTCTTCCTGTGACATCTGGTAGCACTAAGGAGGGCACTGGAGAGCCTACAGGGCCATATCAACTACCACAAGGATTTTTAGACTGCTTCAGTCCACGGACAATTCTTCTATATATGAGGCATTTGTAGGAATACATTTATAAAATTATAATTTAAGTCAAGGAAAAAACCCAACATTTTCTTATACATTTTAGAGATTTTCTGCGAAAGCTATTAGGATAATTTTAATGAGGTTTCTTTGCTGAGCAATTAGGTCTTTTCTGAGAAGCTGAGGTAGAAATAACCTGAAGTTGCTGTCATGCTGAAGGCCATTTAGGGAGCCAGTGGATACAGTCCACTGCCTGTCAAACAGACACCTCCTAACACTGCGGATAATAAACGCAACCTTCAGGAAATGTCTCAGCAGAGACCTCACAGCAAGCATTTTTGAAGATCGGGCTACTCTTCAGAGAGCAGTTTTGATGTAGACTGGCTAATGAATGTTGGGAAGCTCATCTACAACTGTCTTCTTTTGAGCTGAGAGTAGGAATATCATATTTCTGCAGCTTTTTTGAAAAAAAAAAAAATTCGAGTCTGGATCAGAGTTTTAGCAGCGAAAGGAAGGTCCCTGCTCATTTCACGCTCCTCTGCATGGCACCAGGGAAAGGCTCGTTTGCTGGTATGCCTGGCTGTAGATCTGCTGGCACCCAATCCCTTAGAAACAGTGTTATTTAAAATTGTTGGAATCACCTTTTTGATTTTTGCTTTTGCCTCTCAGAGAATCTTAACCAATCCATCTTGTTAAAGCCTGAATATGTGTGAGAATAAATTCCCCCTCCCCCATTTATGTGTCTGTTGAAGGATAGTAAAAAAGCTAATTCCTTAAAAATTCTTTTTTGGAGTTAGTGATTTCCATTCTGCTGAAAATTAACACTTTGTATGTATAGGGGCAAGGAATAATCATGGAAGACCAATGGTTTATGAAAAGTTTTATCCAAAATGATACCAAGTGCAGAATGCATCATCTTCATACTTCTGAATGCACTGCCAAAGGTAGTTTTGGAGTACGTTTTCCATTTTCACTCAGTATCAGGACTAAAAATAGAAGCAAAGGCCTACAGTGGAGTAGAGGAAAAAGTTTAAATAGCAAGACTCTAAGCCACAAAAGCAGCAAAGATCACTTGGACTAGTATAAAAAGGCATTTTTATTTTTAGCCAGGAATAAAATCACAGAAGCACCATAATTAAGAAAGGTGAAAGGAAATGATGTTCAATAAAATTAATGTGTTGTATATTTAGAGGACTGCCGGGTCAGATGGCCTACTGGGAGAGCAAACAGCTATCTGTGACTAAGCAAACAGTTGGAAGAACAAAAGTTAGGAAAAAAATTGGCAAACAAGCAGAGAGTAATCATTTTAGAATGAATGACACTGCGAGAAGCATAAAAAGACCTTCATCCTTAGTAAGTAAACAGGTACTGCTAGGATTATTTCTAACAGTAACAAGCAGAGAAAACCAAAGGAACACTAAAATCAGAAAAATCAACTCCCCATCCATCTTATGGTGTCAGAGCCCACAGTCAAACTTCTCTTACCTAAAAAATTACCCGCCTTCGGAGTAGTCCCGTGGGGATAGTGTTCATTTATATTCAGAACCCCTGTGACAAAATTAATTTTTAGTGTATGTGGATATTAGCAAAAGGTATTTCGTAAGGCTCACTATTATCCCTGGCAATTAGTGTTTTGCACTCCATGCAAGTTGGCACCTCATCTCCACCTCTCCAGCTCTATGTGTGGATAAAGCCCAACATAGCAAAACTGGCTACGTATCTGCAGCGTGAAGAAGCAGAGAAGCGGATTCAATTCAGAGGTAGCAGAAGCTACATCTGCATTGTATTTGGGCTGTATTTCCACAAGGCAATGTGTATAAGTGTAAAAAACACCATGTATTTGCTGCGAGATCTTGCAGACCAAAAGGTAAAGAGGGTTAAGATCAGCTTCCTCTATGGAAGTCCTCATTTGTCATAAAATTCATGAAAACATTGATCCAAATCATGATGGAAGTGCATTTTTTCTTCCACTTTTAATTAGATACCCATAGATAGCCAAGCAATGATGATTTTTCTCCACTCTTCCACATTGCAACGCATTTAATAAGTACACAGCTTTTCAAGAATAGATTGATATCACAACTGAAAAGAGTGAAGCTGCAGTACCGCCAATATCAGTATGACATGCCATAAATTCCAAGCAAAAAGCGGTACTGGAACCCAGGAGATGAGATGTACATAGGAATCTTTCCAGGGAAGGCTATACTAGGCTTCATGAAGTCTTGACAATGTGTATCTATTTAAACCATATTTTATGCTCAGATTCACTGGAGTACATAAGTCAAGGCTGCAATGAAAGGGAAAACTATCAGATATGTATCATTTTACTTGCCATTCAGTGTAGGAAATAATTTTAACACTGCCAGAGTCAGGCTATTTGCCTAGTACAGATCTTTTTAAAAAAAGGAACAATAAATAAATAACAATCTTTAAACTCTGCAATTTTTTTTTATTATACAAAAGAGTATTACTTATAAAAGCTCACACACATCTGTTACAAATCAATCCATGCTTCACCTTAGGTGTTCTGTGACAGTAACATATACCACTATGAAAAAGATCCAAACGCTTAACATATTTACAACAACTGGCAATAATCCTACAGCCAAAAACATTACCTGAGATTTCTGAGATATCCCAGTAAATTGTCCCATTCTTTCATGTCTGGAAAAAAAGACAGCCCTTGTACCTTCTCCTAAGGGATAACAATGCAGGGTACTAAGGAGGAGGTGTTAAGAGTTACAGACTTACTGATGCCATCATTCACCTTTCATTTTTTTCTGTATTCATCCCCTGGGGTGACAGGCCTCAACTTCCACCTGTATAGGAGAAGAATTTCACAGTTCTTCTGCTCTGAAGGTGGCATTTAACTGATCTGACTTCAACTATATGAAAGCTATTTATCTAAACTAAATTGACTTGGTTCCCTCCGTAGTCAGTAGAGATAAAGAGAGCATGTAGAGGATGACAGGTCACATCTATCTTGGACTTGGTACAATCGGTACTGCATGAGTTATTCATTACATGTTAGCCTTTTTGTATAGCAGGAGTCCAGATGAATGTTTAGACTAGGTGCCTAGTTTTTATAACTGTTAAAATTAATTAAGACAAATTCCACTCTAGGATGAGACATGTCCTTTAACTTCCAGTACATCAACCATGCTTACGTACCAATTTTGGCTGAATTCAGATGCCTAAAGTTCTTTCTCTCAGGTTTGCCCAGGGCATGTGGGACATTCAGGGAACAGCCTTCTAAAAAATAGATGCAATTTATTTTAGCTGTAAATATTTGTCTCGTGTAAGACAAGCTGGAACAGGTTGTTCACTGGAACAACCCCCTCCCTGGAAGTTATTCAAGGCCAGGCTGGATGGAGCCTTGAGCAGCCTGATCTAGTGAGGCATGTCCCTGCCCATGGCAGGGAGGTTGCAACTAGATAATCTTTAAAGTCCCTTCCAACCCAAACTATTCTATGATTCTATAAAATAACGTACATATAATCAGCAAAACGTCTGCATATATTTCTGTCATATAACTTCAACTATAATTCAAGCAGACCTAATTTCTTCAGCCACCACCAGTGAAGCCTGGAGTCTTTCCCATGCTGTGGACTATGAATGCTTCTCCCTTTTGGTTCCTCTCTCTCATTTCTCTTTTAATCCCAGTAGTTATTTTTGTTACTCTACATTCACATTTCAGTTTTTGTCCTTGTACTTGGTGGAGAGGGAATAAAAAATGTAACAGTCCCCACTAATAACAATTAGCTGTCTAACTTTGACTTAACTTTTTGATGCATTCTTTTTCTCCTTTTCCTTCAGAGATTCTTGACAAGTTAAACAACTGCATACTCTACAGCATACAGAAAATACCGAAGATACACAACATACCAGTACATGAATAATCAAGCAATGTAGAGTATTCAAAATCTATCATAGGGTAGTTTCAAATCTGTCACCATCAAATTCCAGGGTTGGTGAGACCCTGTGAATTTTATCTCAGCAGCTGACTGACTGCCAGTTGCCTGTTGAATCCATGAGACGTCCCTTTAAGCAGTCTCTTCCGTTAATTAACTTATTTTCCTGCTTCTAGCAGGCATTATATGATATTTAAAGGCTACTGAGTTTAAAGCCCTCCCTGAATTTGAAGTGAAAAATGTTATCTTATTTCTGTAAGAGTGTAAAAGAACTTCATGTTTGTTGCAAATGATCAGTTATTGAAACTTTAAACAAATATTCAAAGTAAGCCACAGCCTCTTCAGCTTCCCACTGCAGAAACCAATCTTGTTCTTGTAAAAGCCAATACTTTTATTAGAAAGAAAATCAGCATTGAGTTTTCCATAAGTGAGGAAAACAAAATGCAGTCATAGCTTCACGGCAAAACATTTAATAGAATTGTATGAGTGAACTGCTTTCTAGTAAATAACATATTAAAAATAACCTCAGCACTTATGCATAGAAATAGTGACTACAAATTTCAGTGTTCTGTAATTTTTTTAAATGCATCAGTGTTTGCAATGATTCCAACAAAGTTTATGTTTGCAAACAGACCAGAACGTTTTAATATTATATTTCACACGGTGATCACATTTACCAAATGTGCAGAAATACGCAAAGCTTACTTAGAAGTCATGGCTGGATTTTTAAAACAGAGCACAGTCAGCTTCCATAGAGGGCTGACACCTATTTTGAAGGACACAATTTCATTCTTATATGGTACACTGTAAATATAAAGTCAGTTTGGATTTTAATGTTCTACCTTTGATCCAGCCATCCAATGAAAGAAAGTGAAACCATGAATTTAAACCTTCACAAACCTGGGGAAAATTCTGGTGGAGTCTCACATTTTGTGACACAAATGCCTCAAATTACTATTTTTAAAAGATGACAACTGTCTGCCTCCTTTACATATTCCTCCATGAACTATCATGCCTTAAGATTAAGGAATTTATCTTGCAGGTGCCATACATACTGCTGCACCAAAAAAAGGCAGAAATTCCAGTGGTCTATGCTCAGTGTTCTGACTTCTAAGTATCCAGATTTAGGCTGACCTCATCTGTGTGAGAGAATTTACTGCCAGCGTACTTTGCCCTACCATGTTATTTCCTTCTTACATCTGTGTTCATGCCTTTGCTTGCAATAATATCCCAAGTATTATTTCTGTTCTCAAATGATGAGTGAAGGAAAAGCAATGTGCTGATGAGAGTTTAGTCCAGGAAAAGTTAAAGAACAAACTAATGAACACCTGCAGCATGACACCTGCAGCTATCCAAAGGTGTGACCCCCATCCCATGCGTACACAAATAGACCAGTTCAAGCTCCACTGCCATAACCTGCTATTAAATTCATGTAAGTAAGCTTTTATTGCAAAATGTATGTGTAGTCCCAGTGCGAGGCAAAGAAGCAATTTTGGTCCAAGCAGGTAGAAAACACCAAAAAAAATGTCACTAGTGTTGACTTGTATGGTTATGTATCTCCTATAAGGGCCCTGCACAAAGCCTCCTCTTTTACAAACCCCATGTTTAAGCAACGGCTGCAGTACTGGTAAGCACAACTTGCCTCAAATCACATTTCTAAGGAACTGAGAAAAGAAGCAGTCACAAAAATCAGTAACAACTCTATGGATTCAGAGGAACTTGGCCCTGTGGAATTATCTGCTGCATGTCTCACAAACTATGATGAATGAGATTTTTACTGGCCCAAAAATGTATGTTTGACCTTCTCAGCTACAAACAATTATTAATTGCACCCGAACAGCCCCATCAGTGGCACAGCAACACTCATACATAAAGAGATCTAAAATTATAAAGCATTTAGCAAGATACAGCACATGATAGAACCTTTCAGATACCGAAACTAAACACTCCAGGTCTGCCTGAATCTGAACCCAGACAGCAGCAGATTTCAATGTCATGAGAAACCATCCATCATATAAGCTGTAAACCAGTCAGTCCAGTTTTTAATGATCCAGATTGCACGTCAGCTCTGACATTTGACTTGAAACTAGAAACATCCTGGAAGTCTAATCAGAATTGTCATAAGTATTTCAAAACGTCTTGTAAAGATATTTGAGCGAATACACATCTAGTAAATAGTGAGTAAAATGGAATAATAAAACGAATCACTACAGTGCTTCTTTAATCTTTCTTGTAGGCAAGAATAGCCATAACTCCCATTCAATTTTATCTTTCTAGTTATTCATACACAAAATCCCTCATTCCTGCCACGAAGCCTGCAGTTTATAAAGTAAATACTGAAATATCAGTTACTGCATTTTTGACAGGAAATAACCCAGTGCAGTTGCTGGAGGAAACAATCAGGCAGATTCAAAGATCACTTTATGGCAGTTAAAAGCAGTTATCGCTCCAGTCTCATTGCTTCTCACCTTAATTCACATGACTTTTATGACCTCTCTGTCTAAGCTTTTCAACGTGGATATTAAAATACTTGGAAATCATCCTTGTTATTCATTTGACTTACCCTACCCACAGATTAAAGGGATATTTTTCTCCAGCTGAATTCCATTCAACTCTTCTCAGTTCCTTTGCATTTTCAACCCTTCTTTTGCTATTATCAGCTTATTGAAAGAGATCTGCATAAACCTTTGAAAATGCACAAATTCTAAAGCGATACACTGAATTCAGCTCAGATCAAGGGCAAGAGAGTCACTCAGCCTGTAAAAAATTAGGTTAAAACTAATGCTTCATGCTCCCAATATCTATGCTATTTAATGCCTAATCTGTAAGACAACTCAGCGTGCATTAGGCTGGTCATGCCACATCGGTTATAAAAGACCTGCAGGAGTCTAAAGCTAGGATTTAAAGGCAGGAGAGTCATCATTTTCAGTAAATTTATTACTTTTCTGATTTTTTTACAAATCAGGATATTCCCATTCCCTAAACTGAAACTGGAGATTATGAACTCAGGATAACCATACACTATGCTAGTTCTTCCTATTACACATATTTGGGGAGATAACTAATTAACCAGGCTCACACCCACAGAATAATCTAGGAAAGCCGTAACGGTAAGGACAGCACCTGCCAAGAAAAAGGGCAATCATGTCGTGGTAATCTCCCTTCAATCATTTTCCTTAAAATCCAATAATAAATAGTTACTTACCAATTTTATCTGCTGGAGTTGGATAGGAGAGGCAATAAATCAGTAGATCGTATTGCTACCTTTGCTATATCTCCTCCATGCATCTTCTTTTGCAGTGCAAGGCTCTCAGGAAATCATCAGAACTTTGTATTCTTGGTACTCAGAGACAGAAATACTCGTCATTAGGAAGGCGTCACCATACTGGCTTGGATTTACCTTTAATTTGCATAGCCTCACATATTACAGTAACTGTAGAGTAGGTTCCTGGGGAAGGGTGAAAACATGCTATTCATTTTTATGTTCCCCAAATAGAATACTCTATCTTTTCTCAAAGAGGATAGCTCAGAAAACCACCTTCTTAGTCAATTTGGGATGATACAACCATAATCAGGTCCTCAAGCTTGAAAAACTACTAGAGAAACTTTATGAAAAAAACAACCTGGATAACTCGCTTTAAAAATATGTTTCCTTCAGTCTTGAAGATGGATGTTCGTATTCCTGCTTCATTCAAAATATTATGCAATGGTATGCTGATGTGCCATGGAACTTGGGAACAGAAGTACTCATCTATTAGCAGGAGCAAAGTGTTGAAGAAATAAGAAGTTGCAAAATCCTACAGGAAGGCCAGAAGAAAATGTATTCCCACAGAAAAAATCCTAGCAAAAAGCAGTGACATTCCAGCACTTGCAGTAGTATAAGCACATATATACAAGATACAACAGGAACATTTGGTATGCTCCACAGTTCCCAGCCGCAATTCAAAACTTTATTCCATCAACCACAAGAGGTTTGTTTTTTTTTCCTTCACTGCTATCTGACATTTTTCAAACTGTCACAAACTGACAAATACCATGCTTTACTAGGAATATGTATCGCCACTTAACTGTAGTATTGAGACTGTATTTCAATATAGCAAGAGCCTGTACTTTTTAGTTTTCAGGAATAAATTTGTCACCTTGCAAGAGCCTCCTCACAGTGACAGATGTGTCACTCCAGGATGTCATAGCTTTTGTACAAATGCTTGGAAGCAACCTAGGAATTACCTATCGATAATATTCCCTGTACTAATAAACATTTGCATTTTGTTCTTCCAGTGCCACAGTGGATACACTGCAGCCTATTTTAACCTCTTAGAATACTCACTCTACAAACAAACCATGAACTCTTAATTTCAGCTCCTGAATTTATCTTAAAAAAATCCACCTCTTAAAAATATTAAAGCACACTTATAGTGAGTGCATCTCTTGAAGTTTCAGTAATATATTGCGATCCTTTGCATAATGGATACAGTGGATATTTTGAATTATGCTTCACTTATTTTTACAAGGGTGGCAGAGAGGATGTCCCCACAAAGGGACAGAGAGAAATGCCTTCTTTGCATCTCAGTATCACATGACGAAGTACCACCAGCAGACTTGCTAAATCTTAATGCATTCAATAAGAAACTTGGAAACTTCTCTACCAAGGTGCCTGCAGCTGCAAAATGGAACCACAACTTCTCTCCCATTCCAGGTTCCCATCTGCTGGATCCATCTGGACTCATCCATCACGCATTGATCATCTGCATCTGGTACATGAAAACAGAATGGGGGCAAATGCAAAGTACTATACTGCAGCTAAAGAAGGTACCAACAAGTGAGCCACCACAATTAGAGGATCATCTACACTGGCACTAACATGCTGACCCTATCTGTTGTCCCCATCCATCCTATATACTGGGTCACATACAAAGACAGGGCTGAGTGGTCTCTTGTACAATGGAAATACTGAATTAAATTTGTATTGAAAACAGTGGTTTAAACAATAATTCTAAATTGGCATAAGCTGACAGCATTGCAAAGAAATGCATGCCTGCCCTCTTCTTGCCCACTTTCTTGTTCCTTTCATTGTGTTTTCCCCTCCCTTGAGCTAACACAAACATTTGTGAGGTTGCCCGATGAATCGGGATATGGAGTATATCTGGACTAAAAATCCTCTGTTTCTTGTCAGGTTAATTTCAACCTAATTAAATTCTGAATGTAATTCAGTGAATAATTCACAACATGACAATGCAAACGCTGATCAAGAAAGCAAGAAACTTATAGGTAGGAGCAGGAAGAAGGCTTGCTTCCTTTAGTGGCAGTTGTGTCTTATTCTAGATGAAAGTGATCTTACTATTACTGTGCTGTTTTAAAGGTCATCAAGATGATTTAAGACAGTGCCACCAGAAGCAGTCAAGCGGCCCTCCTTGTCACCCTGACCGCATTTCCCCACTCCCTTTCTTGTGTAAGAATTACTGAATATGTACGTAAGTCTGACTAATTCACTGATTCCACTGAAAACCAACTTTCTTGTAAGGCTGATATTTGGCTGGACCGCTGAGATGAACTGACTCACTGCATTGCTGCATAACTGCACCAACACAAGGAAGTGCGTGAGAGCTCATATAGGTGAAAGAATTCCCATTGGGAGGCAATGTAGTGATAGATCATGAGCTTGTTCAGGCATGAAACTGCACCCTTACTACCACCTTTTACTGTCTTTTGGGAGCAAAGGCTTAAAAGGCCAAGCTTTTCAGCATTTTCAGACAAGCAGTACATACAATTGTTGCACATAAAACCCATCAGAAGCAGGTGTTAATTATTCCCTCTCAAACAGAAAGTTCTCTACATTTTTTTCACTAAACAAGTATCTAATACTCACTGGAAACATTTTAAATATATGAGACAAAATAAATGGCTTTTAGAATACTCCACCTAACATTAAAAAATCCTACTAGACAGTAAATCGGGGGTTGTTTCTCAAACTCATTTTTCCTCTTGTGCTGTTCTATGCATAAACATAAACACTCCAACAAAGCAGTGGTGTTTTTGTGCTTTAGCACACACATATCAACATTCAAGTTTCTCAGAAACCATTTCTCAGGTCTGACAGCACAACTATAATATTTCATACATGTTGCTTGTAGACCTATTGGTTTGAGCAGAAAAAAACAATTATCAGTCCTTTTTCATGTCCTCAGAACTTCACCAGCAACCAAATAGGGATCTCTGCAGCTATGAGGATTACAGCCCTTGGTTCAGCCGCTGGCTGATGCCAATTACCAGTAAAGCAGAAACCTGCATGGTAAAACCAAAACAAGCATTTTGGAATTCTTTGCAAGGCATTACTGTTGTATGGCACAATCTGTTCCCCAGGGCTCATTAGTGGGGCTGGTTCTGTTTAATACCAATGATCCGAACAAAGGGGATGGAGTGCACCCTTAGTAGGTTTGCAGATGAAACTGAGGTGGGTGGGAGTGTTGATCTGCTTGAGAGTAAAAAAGGATCTATAGAGGGATCTGGACAAACTGGATTGATGGGCTGAGGTCAACTGTATGTGGGTTCAACAGGGCTAAGTGTCAGGTCCTGCACTTGGGTCACAACAATCCCATGGCACAGTACAGGCTTTGGGAAGAGGGGATGGAAAGCTGCCCGGCAGAAAGAGACCTGGGGGTACTGGTCAACGGCCACCTTTATGAGCCAGCAGTGTTCCACCGACCAAGGTGGGAACAAGGTGGTCAAGAAGGCCAACATCATCCTGGCTTGTATCAGAAAGAGCGCGGCTAGTAGGACTAAGGAAGTGGTCATTCCCTTGCACTCAGTACTGGTGAGGTCGTGTCTCTTATACTGTGTTCAGTTTTGGGCCCCTCACTACAAGAAAGACATTGAGGTGCTGGGGTGTGTGCAAAGAAAGGAAACAGAGATGGTGAAGGGGCTGGAGAAGAAGTCTTATAAGGAGCGGCTGAGGCAACTGGGATTGTTTAATCTGGAGAAAAGCAGGCTGAGGGGTGACCTTACCATTCCCTATAACTGCCTGAAAGGAGGTTGTAGTGAGGCAGGTGTTGGGTCTCATCTCCCAAGTGACAAGTGATCGGACAAGAGAAAATGGCCCCAAGTTGCTCCAGGGGAGGTTTAGATTGGATATTAGGAAAAAATTCTTCACTGAAAGGGTTGGCAAGCTTTGGAACAGGGTGCCCAGAAAAGTGGTTGAGCCCCTGGAGATATTTAAAAGATATGTAATGTGGGGCATGGTTTAGTGGTGGCTTGGCAGTGCTGGGTTGAGGGTTGGACTTGACAGTCTTAAGGGTCTTTTCCAACCTAAATGATTCTATGATTCTATCTTTAGTTAGGAACCCAAGTGAGACAGAAACATTTTAAATCTTCACCCTTTGTTTCTTGTGAGTTTTTTTTATTCTCCTTTCAATACAGATAAACCCCTAACTTTTATGTAATCAGTAAAGAGGTAAACATATTCCTTATGGTCTGTAGTTTCTGTAGCAAAATCTGCCCTCAAAATCCCTAAAGGTCTTCATAACTGACCAAACATTATTTTAATACATGGCTTCCCTAGTGAATAAAGCTGATATAACAACTGTCTCTATTCAAAGCAATGAGACCCAGCCCACAAGCTCAAATCTGTTCATATCTTGGCCCTAAAGCCGAGCACTGGACTGTCTTTTCATCGACGGTGCTTGTATAACTGTTCCCCTGTGATTTCCATACTTATTGGCTCAGCTTTTAGAAGGAAACTGGATGACAACCTGCTGCACAGATGATTTACAATAAGATCTTCCCGTGCAATTTCAGAAGCAGTCTTTTGATAACATGGGGGCTTTACACTGTTGCAGGACTTTGACAGGGGTTGCCTTATGACTTGTACGTAGATGTAAAGTACCAGCTGCACCAAGCTATAAACTTGATGACCACCAGTAGTTTGAACTTGAGAACAGAAATTGAAGATTCAAATCACATTTAAAAAACAAAAAAAAAAAACCCAAAAAACCCAAATCAAAACAAAACCCAAGCAAAACAAAACAAGAAGTTTAATCTATTCACAGAGTGGGAATTAAAGACAGGGAACTGTCTTTTTGACAAGTCTTTTCCTCCAGCAGCCTGATATTTCAGCAGCAGTTCTATATGCTCAACTAAAACATAATCATCTTGTGTACAGCATATGAAAACACACATTAATATGAACAAAACAGATACCTAACTGCAGTCCTCAGTGTGCTTTACATATAGATATTCATTGTCTTCATTGTGAGTTTATTTCTGCCAAATGGACTATGAAAATCAATAGCAAATTCCATTTGCCAAGGAAATCTGGACTCCAGTCGTCTGTGCAAAACTACCAGCAAGAATTCCATGGCAATTCTTACTCCTGACGTGTGGTTACTACGGGGTAGCTTTGAAAGACCAAAGCAATTTTGACATCAGAATTTCTGAACCTGCACCTGTGTATAACAAAAAACTGTGATTTTTCCTGAAATAAATTATAAGAAATAATTCAATTATGCTTAGTAGTTCTGCTGCTGAAGACATAGTCTTTTCAATAAACCAACCCAAACTGAACATAGTCATTAAGAAAACCTTGTATATTTTTTTTCTCAAGAATCAATGTACTTGCTGATATGACTTCTACCTTGCTCACAAAGCTGTTTTAAGGCTAAAATCAGGTCTATCCTCTCAATATTTTCTGTATTTTTTATCTTTTGGTTAATAAAATAGCCTGTAGGTTCTGTGACAAGAATGAGCCCCTGGTACAGATCAAGTCATTTTGTTAAAATATGTGGTTTAGGCCTGGCATTCACTTACAGCTTTTAGCAGAATTCCCCATGCCAGGGTATTCCTTAAGAAATACAAATATAGAAACCTACAAGGCAACAAGTAATTTTGCGACAGATAATTTTTCATCTGGGAAACTGGTTAAAAGCAATACTGGCCAGCATTAGCTGCTTCTTCATTAAGCGGCTGGGATCACTGCACCTTTACTAATGCAGCTACAACAACTCTGCTGTAGACAAAGAAATAGAGGTGCTCAAATAAACTATTCAGTCTAGAACACAAGGCATCTGCTTGCAAGGCCTTAGCATGGTGGCACGATAGCCTGGGCAGGCTCTTTGTAGTTCTTCATGAGGAAGGGATCAGGATTATCTTTGGAAGGCTGTTGTCCTGATGGACGCAGCAAGGCCAGAGGAAAAGAGAACAGAGGAAAAGTTAGCTGAGGATAACCTCCCCGTGTGCCAGCTCTCTGTCCTCCGAGGTCAGAGACGGCTCCTGGTTCCCACAACCACCTCTGCTTTTGGCACACTGGTGCTATAGCCTTGTCCCACTCTGTCCTAAAGGTACAGCTAGAACTTCAGTCCTTACATTTCCAGATTATTTTTTAATTAATATTTTTTGTAACAGGCTAAATTTTTCTAAACCAGACCTGGCTACAGTTAGTGCCGCATTCTACTTTTAAATACTGCTGTACCACCTCTATGAGTAAAAACTTGCTGTGATGCTTTTGCTGCCTACCAGTCATCCAGAGTCCGCCAGAGCTTTTCTTGGCCCTGAACATAGCACAACAAACTGACTCCTGGGCACTCTGGGAGGGAAAAAGGCCGAAGAACAGAGGCAAAAAAAATAAAATAATAATCTTAGAAAAAAACCTATCAATTTAAGAAAATAACAAAATTGAAAAGTCACTGTTTAGTTGTAGGGCACAATATTTTGTTAATGCTTTGTACTCCCAGTGCACACACAACAGGGAGGAAGTGCTAGATGACTGTATTTTAAAGGCAGAGGATGAAAGCGACAGGGAAAGGGTACCATGAACACGCACAGGTGGAGCGTCAGTCCAAGCCTGAGTGCGGCGGGCAGCAGGGATGCAGGAGGGCAGCCGGGATGCGGGCGGGCAGCCGGCATGCCACTCCCCACACCCCAAGGCGCATCTCCCTCGCCGCCCGCCGGCGCTGCTCCCCGCTCGCTCCTCCCGGGAGGTTTCCCCGCACGGGCAGTGGCAGCACCTCCCGGGGCAGCCTCTCTCGCCTCCGCTCGGGGGCAGGTGGCGCTGCCCGGGGGAACTTGCCTCCTCCTCCCCCCCGCCCCGAGCGCTGGTGGCCCGGAAGGGAAGCCCTGCCCCTCCTCCTCCCAGGTGGCAGCGGCCATCTCCGCACCTCCCTCTGCGCTGCCTCCCGCGGGCTTTGCCCCACCTGTAGCAGAAGGCGAGCCTCGCGTCCCACTCCCCTCCCCGCCCCCCCCTTCGCTCCCCCCGGCTCGGGCACGGCCGCTGCCTCCTCCCGCCGCTTCCTCCCGCTCCGCAGCGCTGCGCCCGCCGCCCTGACGTCGTTTCCTTCCAACATGGCGAGGGCAGGTTGTTGCTGCCGCCGCCGCCGCCGCCGCTGATGGAGGCGGGTGCGGGACGGGGGCGGCGCAGGGACTGAGCGCATCGCGGCGGGACGCGGGGGAAAGGGCGAAAAGGAAAGCGAAGGAGAAGGCTCCGTTCTCCTTTCAGCCGCTGGGGGTGGCTGTGGCTGCCGCCGCCGGGGCTCCTTGTGCCGGGAGAGCAGCCTCCGCGCATCCCCGTCACCGCGCGTCGCGGCTGCATCCCCGGCTCCGCGTATCCCGGCTGCATCTCCAGCTTTGCGCATCCCGAGCTCCGCGCATCCCCGCTGCAGCCCCGGCTCCGCGCATCTCGGGCTCCGCGTATCCCCCTCCTTCCCCCCCGCAGCGGGAGCGGCCGGTGCCCCCTCCCCTTCCCACCCCTTTTCCCGTTTGGATCGCGCCCCATGCATGAAGGGAAGAAGACGAAAAACATGTTCCTGACGCGGGCCCTGGAGAAGATCCTGGCCGACAAGGAGGTGAAGAAGGCGCATCACTCCCAGCTGCGCAAAGCCTGCGAGGTGGCCCTGGGTGAGGAAGGGGCGGCGGGGGCGCGTCCCAGCGTCGCCCGGGCTTGCGGGAGGGGGGGAGAAGAGGGGCTTTTGGGGGGCTGAGGGCGGCGGGGCTGATGGGATGGGGGGGACTGATGACTTGTGGGTGCGCAGAGAGGGGTCGGCGCCTTTAACTGGGAATCCCTGCGGATCCTGGACAGGAGGGCAGCGCCTGGCATGAATAGGCAGGGAGAAGGAGGCGTGTGACCTGGAAGCAGACGGGGAGGGAGCAGGTGACAGCCAGCCCCGAGCGAGAGACAATGACAGCAGGCCACGTCGCGAGTCGGTGGCCCTTTGGAGTTGGGATGCAGGGCTGGAGGAGGAGGGGATGCTCCGGGAGATGTGCCAGGGAGAGCCTTGGCCGGGTCCTTGCTGGTGGAGAAAGAGCTGATGGGGAAGGGGGCTTCCTTCGTGTGTGGCAGAGGGAGCGAGGATCACAGAATCTTGGAATGGTTTAGGTTGGAAGGGACCTTAAAGATTCACCTGTTTGGAAGGGACCTTAAAGATCCATCCTTTTGAAAGGGACTTAAAGATCCATCTGTTTAGAAGGGACTTAAAGATCCACCCGTTTGGAAGGGACCTTAAAGATCCACCCGTTTGGAAGGGACCTTAAAGATTCACCCGTTTGGAAGGGACCTTAAAGATCCACCCGTTTGGAAGGGACCTTAAAGATCCACCCGTTTGGAAGGGACCTTAAAGATCCACCCCTTTGGAAGGGACCTTAAAGATCCACCCCTTTGGAAGGGACCTTAAAGATCCACCCCTTTGGAAGGGACCTTAAAGATTCACCCGTTTGGAAGGGACCTTAAAGATTCTCCCCTTTGAAAGGGACTTAAAGATCCATCCCTTTGGAAGGGACCTTAAAGATCTACCCCTATGGAAGGGACTTTAAAGATCGATCAGTTTGGAAGGGACCTTAAAGATCCTCCAGTTCCAACCCCCCTTGCCATGAGCAGATGTGGGAATGTTTGCCGGCTTTGGGGTGGAGAGGGGTGTTGGGTTTGTAGGGCAGCTGTGTCGACACCACCACCTCACCAAGAAACATGAGGGAAGTACCAGGGCTGGGTAGTACAAAGCCTACGTACACACGCGATACAGGCAGCATAAAAGGAGAACTCGGGCTTTAAAATTCTGGTGTGATGAGCTCAGGCAGGGTTTGAACCTATGTGGCAGAATATTGGCATGGTTACTTTAAGACCTCTGTAGAAGGGTCTGCTTTATTTAAATAATACATAAATGGATTATGTATTCTTGTGTAATTGTTTCTGGTTTTGGAGATAATTATCTTGATTATGTACAGTAATAATGCCTATTTAAAGGGATTTGTCTGAAGAGATACTATTAAACCGAAACTTGCTTGTTTTAAAAATGAGTATAAGTAATTTCAAGCTGTTCAGTTTGTCATTCTGTTCATTGGTCTTTTCTAATACTTTCAAAAGAACAGTCCTTGTCTTGTTTTCCTTCTCTTGTTTTCTTTGTCTGTGAAAGACCCTGACAAATAGAGGAGGAGACATGGCAGTAGTTCAGCTATTTGTTTCTTAATAGTTCCAATAGATTGGAGTTTTTCTCTTACATTTCTCATGTATCACGAGAATAATTAATAATAGTCTCATGATGTAGGCAGATGGGATTAAACTGATAACCTTTGGCCTTTCTGTTGACTTTATGCTGCATGTTCAAGTTAGAAATAAAATAAAGATTATTTGTCATTATTAAACTGAGTTTATATCCAGCTTGTATGTCATCCGTAGAATTAGATACTGTTATTAATTTTGTGTTTCTGCTGTACTTTATTTCAGTAGCTTTATCTGTTTTAAGTATCATTCAGATCCTTCCAAGCATGGTTCCGTTGTGTTACACAGATTATAAAGCAAGCCCTCTAGACTGTGTGATCTGTATCTTTTATCTTGTAAACTGATTTGTGCAAGGAGACCCCCCCCCCCAAGCATGCATCCCAGTGATTTCTTGTGTCGCAACCTCACTGAAACGTTCTCCAGAGGATCTGATTGTGTGATTGGGTCTTAAATAGGGAAATGGTATAAAAGTCAGTGAAGCAGGTGAAAAAAGAGATACAGGATTGTGCGTATTACCTATTGTATATAGAAGGGATGTATGAATTTGAAAAATACCAGACATAATGTTAATTATGGAAGAGTCTTACTTAGGCTGTGGTACAATTAAATATAGTTGGTGATTGTAAATGTAGTGTGGTCCATTGTCTGGTTTTGTCTGTGGTAGACTCAATTCAAAAGAGGCAATATGTAACTTTTGAACAGAGTAGGACTTATGCCTAACTATGAAAAGCTTTTCGGAGAAAAGTAAATATCCTCCTTATTTCACAGGGGCAACTGGGTGTTAAAACTGAGCTGTGATTTTCATAACAGAACTGGAAATGGGATGCACGTGTTGTGGTCTCTTCCATCTAGCTCGTCATCTGTTGGAGAGTGCTCTTTAACTAGACAGTTCTTTGCCACCTTAACCCAGGAGGACACACTTTTTATTCCTGAGAAATTGTTTTATTTTAGAAAACAATGACATTAATGATAAAACATTAGTATAATAGTAATTTAGAGTTAAGTTCAATTTGGAATTAACTCTGGCAAAGTCTAACTTTAAAGTTTTATTGCATTTTTTTAAAAAAGATTGTTAAATAAAGGGTAGCTTTTAAAAATCATGGCAGTAATTACACATCCTCAAATCAACATCATGGGGTTTTTTCAGTCTGAATATTTAATTGATTCATCTTCACTGTAATTAGCTGATCTAATACAAAGCTTTGCCATTAACATTTTTTTTTCCAGCTGCCTGACTGTAGTAAAATGTTACTTACTATTAGTATATCAAATATTCTAACTAGTAGTTGTTACTAACCCAGACTATTTTGCTGTCATTTTTTGAAATGTTTTCAATTTTTTATTTATTTTTTTCTAAATTCACTATCTTTATTGGTTTGCATAAGATGAATCGAAGTATTTCAGGAACAAGGAAGCAATGACCAGAAATATGGTATTCCTGTAAAATAGGCAAACAAATTAAAACTCTGCTTTTTAGATTGAGATTGACAAGCAGTACTTTAAGAATCTTTAGAATATCCCTTTGTAATTTTTAGTCCCTGTGTATTTTCTTATAAACTTGAGCTGTTGCATTCCATTAAGATTATACTTAATCTATTTTTGGTTTGTGAATTTTGAGGGAGAAAAACCCCACAACATTCCTGATATGTTACTGTGTCGGTCTGACCTCTGAACAGGTGTTAGGATGAGGTTCTTCTAGTATGACCATTTTTCTGGGCTATTAGAAGATAAAAAAGCAAAATATGAATTAAATATTGCAACTTGAACTGTAGATGTTCTTTGGTTTTTTAACAGGGACAGTATTAAGCCTGATATTCACATCCTATATCTAATGATGCACCATGTTGTCTTTGGATTAATACATTAAACTTGCAGTCAGCAATTCTGTATTTTTTTCGTGTAATACTGTTCTTTCTGGAAGATGTTCTCTGTAGGTGAGAAATATAATATTTACTTTTCTAGCCACCTAATAAAGTACAGCTAATTTAGAACTTCATATTGTTTACTTGTATAGCAGCTGCTCTTCATCTATCTAAGAAATGAGTTTATCTTTAAAATTGTCCATTTGCAGAGAGCATGAGGCAGCAACCTGACAGCGGGATTAGATTTAGAGCTTCCTTTCCTAGTCAGTTCCCTGCACTGCTGTTTCTGTATTGGTTCTGAGCCATATTACAGTGTAGGAAACTTTACAGTAAACACACTGCATTATGCATAGACCATAAAAGGTCTTGGGGAGGCGAGGAAAGTCCTCAGCTGAATGTGAAGTTTTTAATAGACTGGACAAAAACTGTTAGTGCTTTGGGTCAGAATCTGGGGTGTGGATTTGTCTACCTGGAAAGGTGGTTTGTAGGAGGACCAAGCTGAGCAAATCAGAATTTCCTGCTTGTTCAACTGTCAACCAGGAGTCAAGCAACTCTTCTGTAAAAGCACAAACCACGAATGATGGAAAATGATACGAATGTGTAGCTAGTATGTAGTTTGAAAAAAAAACACGTTCATGTGCTGCTTGGAATTCTGGAAGTACCAACTGAAGAGGCCTGAAACTCAGTTTTAAATGGTTCTTCCGTGCTCCTTGGATAGTTTAGTTTGTTATGCAAAGTCCTGCTGGATGATGTAGGTCTTGTGCAATGTGAAAGCATCAGCTCCATTCAGTTGGTGCTGCCATTACATGCACGTGTAGGATGATGAAGCAGCAGGGTATAATTAAGCAGTGAATCTTATTTTTTCTGAAAACAGGTAAGGTAGAACTCACCACAGAGGTGATTCATCTATATTTTTACCTACAAGGATTTGTAAATGGACAGAGAAAGTCTCACCTGCATAATTTTTTCTATCTTGCTTTTTACCCTTCCTAGTTACCTTTTCTCATGTCCTTTGCTTATCTGGATAGTCGTGTTCAATTGTCAGAGTAAGCTAAGGTGACGGTCAATATGGAAATACATTTACGCATTGGAAAAAATCCTTCCTAAACTAGCACAAACAGTTAAAAATGCGCTTTGAAGGCCATTATTGTGTTACTCCTCTGGAATTAATTTTAGTGGATGAGTCAGATGAGCTAAATTTCTGTTTGTTTTTTGGATAATGCTGTCTCTGTAGACTACCTTCCATCTTCTATCAAAATTAGTTGTCCTTTTTAAGAAGCCAAAGCCCTGAATTTTTTTGAGTCCTTTCTATGCTGAATACAAAGAGATTGGTATTGTACCATTGTCTGTTGTCTGCAAGTGTTATAGGCATTTATTTTCACAATTATACAAGTCACCATTGTCTATACAGAATTTATTTCCTGGTTGTAACTGTTCTTCTTAAACACTTACTTTGAAGTAGGCAAGCAGGATAAGTGGAGGTTTTTTGCTAGTACAAACCAAGATGTATATTAAAAAAAACGTCAAACTATCACTAAAACTTGTAGCTGCCCTCCCCTCCTTTTGTTTGCTTTGCTAAGCTTGGCCTTTAACCAGCAGGCTTTCAGTGTGGTTAAGATCTCATCTACTTTTGGGAAGATTGAAAACTTGGCTTGGTAACAGTAAGATTTGTTTGGCCCTGTGAACTGTTTTCCAGTTTGCCTTTTGCATTTGAGGTGTGGAGTGCCATTTATGTCAAATTAATGGGACTAATTTAAGAGAAGTTGTGTATAGCGGGAATTTTTATTGTTTAAAATGCAATCCATTCTTGGCTGTGTAGAATGGCAGTGCTGATGAGTTTTAATCTCCCTTGAGAAAGGGGATGGTCGGCAAGGTGCACATAAAAACACTTTTGTAGAAAACAGGGAGAATTGCATTTGAGTTGAAAAAATGTGAATGGAGAATAAGTATCAAATATTTGCTTTTTATCTTGCAAGGAAAAAAATTGTATTTATTTTAGGTGGAACTTTGGCTATCCTGAGATATTTTGAAAATTTCAACACCGATTGTCAATATCTTTTAAAATCTAGACATACTTTGACACATCTTTGTGACACAGGATAGCTTTTAAATAATTGTTCTGCTGTGTGTTTTAGAATGTTTTTGGAATGTTGAATGTTGAAGCTTAAAATGAAAAGTTGTTGCCTTGTGACCAGAGTGCATCTCTTCCTTATCATGAAATATCTTCACTGTTTTGTGAGTTTTTGTTCTTGTTGATATTTTCTGTACCCTCTTCCACTATATTACACCTGTAATGGTTGGCTTTTCCTCTCTTCTCTTGGTTCTTGTCTCCAGTTAACCACAGTTTCATTTTTTTCAGGATGACAATAGTGTAACATTTTGTGCGTGTGTGTCTCAGACACAGTTTAAAAAAAATTAGCTTGGCCATTTACATCAGACGTACATTCTGGACCTTTTTTAGAGTTATTCAGAGAATAACAGCTATGGAGGTGCTACCCTGGTAATACATTGTTAAATATGCTGACTTGTTTAGTTGTCAGGGAGGATTGTTCACATGGGTGTGAGAGGGAAGCATTGACCAGTGGTGTTCTAGTCTGTCTCTCTTCCTTGTTCTTGGCGAAATTCCTTCCTGAAGTCATGGTCTCACAAAGAGCTGGATGAGGAAGCCTTGTCTTCTTTTGGGGCGCTTATCTGTCAGTTTGGGTTTTTTCATTGGCATTCAGATTTTTATCAAGTTGCTGATTAGATAGTACACAGTGAACAAGTACTCCCAGGAGCCTGGGAAGCAAGACCAGCAAACTTGTACGTGACTCATTTGTTTCTGCAACAGCGAGCGGTAGATGGGTGACTTAAATGAGCAGGGGGAAGGGGCTTTTGTGTTTTCTGTATCAAGCTAGAGAGATTTCCTATGTGATGTGTAAGTAAATCGGTGGTTTGACAGGAGAAAATATTTTTGTCTGGGAAAGACATACTGTCAGTGGAGCATCAGAGGCTGAAGTGACTTGGGAAACACTGCAAGTATCGAGGAAGGACAGAGGTGTCAAGGAAATATGGCAGAATTGAGCAAGGTGCTTGATAGTTTTTATCTGTTAGAAGAGGCAGAACTCTAGTGTGTGTTCTGAAAGCCCAAACTATGTGATCTAGCTGTGCTAGTCAGGTGGATACAGACCAAGAAGTATTCTGTGTGTACCTGGCAGTCATTACTGCGTCCTTCTCATGAGTAAATAGTATAAGAAACTGCAGATTACTGTTAGGCAAACCAAACCTTTAAAAAAAGTAGTGTATATACAAAAAGTCTCAAAAAAACACCAGGAAAAATATAAAATACCCCTATGGGATTTTATAGAAAGAGAATATTGTGCAAGGACAATGGAACAAATGGTATCTGGTGTGTTTTGTTTCTGTGAAAAAAAAAAAACACCCTAGTGTCAGAACTTAAAATCAAGAAAAATACCAAACCACCAATCCTCAAAAAACCCCAGCCTATGTATTTTATAGATAACTTAATGGAATGCAGAGGAGCGTTAAATAAAAATATCTGGTTTGAGGGATAAGATAGATGACACTTGTGATATGATACTTCCCATTTTGAGTATAAATGTAAAAGGGCTGCTAAAAATAGGCCTATTGAGTCCCAGGAGTTTTAAATACTTGGCAGAACTCCCTTATTGATTTCTAATCAATCTTAGGACACTGAGAAAATTCTAAAGGACTGGAAGACGTCTGCTACTGTGCCAGTATTGTTACAAGGATGAATAGGATGACCTAGGTAATTACTGCTGTATTGGCCTAATGTTGATGCCAAGCAAGGTAGTGAAGTAGACGATACATGATGTGAGTGAGAACAAAAATGCCAGTCAGTAAGGATTTGAGAAAGCAAATCTTCTACCAGTGTAAGTTTTTAGATAGATTATAAGGTATTTTCCCCACATATTATTCTTCTGCGTTCTTCACTTCTTAACTTTACACAATTAGAAATAAAACCTGTCAAACTGGTAGGAGAAGAGTGATAAAAATTCATTTGTGTTGATAAATATTGACAAATATGGTGGTAATTTTTCCCTCATTTTTTGTGTTGCTTCTTTCCACTCTATCCATAGCTTTAGCGTTTAGGTATTCTTCTGGATGTTGGGCATTTTGCTTGAGTTTCTTTGGGGGTTTCTGGTTTTGATTTTATTTGCTATTTTTCTTTAATTTGAAGTTATAGATATTAGTTTTCAGCGTGTGCATGTTAGTAGGTGGTGAGGTTTTAGTTGGGAAGCAGGGGCTTTTCAAAGATCTTGAAGTCTTGAGGGATCTGAGCTCTTAGTACGATGCTGTCATCAGCAGCAGCTTTGAAGCTTTGGTAGAGAATGTGGAGGTTATACTAACTCTGTACCTGATACAGCTTTTCGAGTAGTGTTACACCTGATTTCAGCAGTGTGTGGGATTTATTATCAGTGAGACAAGCTTGAAAAGCCATGCGAGCTAGAGAATAACAAAACCAATACAAGAATCAAGATTAAGTCTGTTGCTTCTGTTTAGTCACAGGGAGGAAAACAGTGGCTGGTTTTATTCTCTGATGTTGCAAATCTTTGTGTCACTCCTGTTCCAAAAATGTGCTTTAATTCAAGCAAAAAAAAAAAAAAAAAAGAGAGATTTCTGACATCTGGTTCTGTTTTTCAGTCATTTGTAAGAGGCAGTTGCACTTTACACTGGGTGCTTCCACTGAAACAGCAAAAAGAATTATTCTATTTTGGAAATTCCTTTCTCTTTAATAAAAAAGAGTTGATTTTATGGGAATTGTAAGTGAAAGTATGCTTTTTAAGCATTATACCAAGAAACTTGTGTACTCTGTGTGTTGTAGAAGTGCTGTCTGTGTGCATGTGTGTGAGAAAAACAAAAATGACAAATAGATATTTCATTTCAAGAGAGCATTTAACTTCTTTTGCTTCTTCAGAAATTATATCGCCAAAACTTCCTGAACTGAGGCATCAATGCTGCTTTCTGATGGTGTTTATTCTCTGAAGTGGCTACTTTTAGCTTTTCTCTAAGCTATGTACTCTTGCCTAGTGAAGGATCTCAAAGCAGTCATGTATTTGGTTGCAACATATGATTAGATGCCCAAAATATATCTTTCTGCTCAGTTGTTTTAATCTTTCTTTTTCTCTTGTGATTTTGGTTTTTTTCTGAGCTTGAACAAACAACATTTTTTCAGGTAGATTTTAAAATACAGAAAACCTCAGCCCTGAAAAGCAGATTTACACTTGACCAAAGCAGTGGGCAGTCACCCACATCTGATTTGATAAAATCCCATGGCTGCCTTGTTCACTGGCTTAGATTGTTTTTTGCAGGTATGCTGTTCTTGTTCTGTTCTAGTATTATTTAATTTTTCTGGTAAACAGGTTTCATTCTAATTCTATTATCTAACTAGCTGTTTCGTCATGGTTGGGTGTTTTTTGTCTTTTATGCCAGCTTTTTATTTTATAATTGTGTCTGCACACTCTTAACAGCTTAACTAAATTCTACCAAAACCAAGGCAGTCTTCTATTAGGACATCTAGGAATGATTGCTGTGGGCTTCCTTTTCTTTTTCAATTGTTGATTTCAGTTCAGAAGGTTTTACTTCTGTTCCAGTTCTTTCCTCTCCCCTATTTTTTGTACTGTCTCTCTCATGTATGCTGATGTGGTATGAGATTACATGATTATTGATGCTACACTATTTAATACTTGGTTTTGTTCGAATGGGTAATGTCTGCTGTCCAGTGCTCTTCAGTCTTTTTTTTTCATGTCATATAAATTAAGATAATTGAAAATACCCACCCTTGACATAAATGGGTTTGTTAAGGCCCATTTATGGGACAAAGACAGAGGGAGATAGGTTTGAAAAAGGTTATCCATTAATAATACAAATTCCACTCTCACTGTCTTTAGCACTTGCTGTTCTAATAATCTTAACAGGTTTTGTAATGTTATTCCTTCTTTTCATTTAGAAATAAAAGCATAATTAAGTTTGTAAATATTTCATGTAAAGAGATTTTAGTCAATGCTGGATACAGAAGTGTTTTACTGCTTTGTGTTTTTACTGGGTGTAATTGTGGGACTATTGAGAGTTGGTTTGCATTGCAGTTAGTTGTCAGAAATGTTTGAATGAACAACATTGCAATGTGCAGCATTGCAGTTTAAGAGAAACTGGGGATAGATATTTTTAGACTTTCAAATTGAGATTAAATGTTGGGGTATACTAAAATTGTTAAATAATATTTTATACTGTGGGACTAAGCTGTCCTGTTGAATAGCACAAGGTACGCTTACAAACTTTCGAATCTGTGAATTAAATAAAATGGTTTGATTTTTTGGTAGCTTCCCATCATATTTTAATTCTAAAACTGTGCTACAAACTAACATAGCTATATTTGCACAAATCAGTGTACTTCTAGTGCAGGTGGTAAGCATAAATTAATGGAAATGCCCTTTCCAATGAAGCTGCTTTTGCAAAGGTGTGGTTCTATCGTGAGTAAAACTGACCCACCTGTGCATGCCTGGCCAGTAGTCTTGCAGGTTACAGCAGTGTGTATAAAGTTCTGGGGGTTGCCATTGCATGGACTGAGAGTGCAGCAGCTGGCAAAGAATCAGTTATTTTCTGCAACTTGGGAAAGCTGGAAAATGCAGAGTCTTAACTTGGCTTGCTTCATTTGGCTAATGGACCGTGACGTCTGCAAGAATACTGGATCTTGTGCAGTATGTGAGAAAGTGGATAGGAATAAATTAACCTCTGTTTTCATTATCCTGAAATGGAAACAGAGCTTTATAACTGCTGTAAGTAAAAGTGCTGGAATAGGACAGTTGTATTTGCATGGAAGTTTGAAAGCTGGATAAAGACTGTCTAAGTGCCTAAGAGCTATGATTAAAATTTTCTTCACCTGCGGTGAAATGAGACACTTAGATGTTTTCCATTTGTGATTTAAGACATGACACTGTATTTTGTCTGATTATGTGTGCATAATTATGCATATAAATAGATCTTGAATGCTTAAAATTTTGCTGTAAAGATAAATAATTTTCTCCTCTGAAACTGTCTTTGACACTGGGGGCAGGGGAGAAGACTGTGATGGTTAGTGGTGTTTGGAGGAGCCTTAGGTTTACATCTTAGATGCAGAAAGAAAGAGGGGATACGTTTGACCTCCATCCTGGAGTCTTATGTTGTCAAAGCAAAATTCTGCATTTGAATTGTTAACGCTGACTTTTACATTGAAAGTAAAACAGCACTTGGGCCATTCTTTCCTTGTTCACCTGCTTTTGTCATGAAAGCAGAAGCCGCTGTCTGTCTGCTTGAATCCTCTCCAGGCCTTCTGGGGATTTACACTTGAGACAGGTGGCAAGGCACTAAGACATTTCTTACCTCTACCCTTTGAGTGATTGTTCCTTTTATGCTTCTGTGTAGGCACTCACTTTAATAACATACCTCACATCCCCCTCCAAAAAATCCCCCTTCCCCCTGCCCAAAGCTGCTCTCTGAAACTGGACCAGAGGGAGGGCTAGGCCAGAGTGAAATACCCTGACAAGGAAAGGATGGGTTTTGAATTCCTATTATAAAGAACTATAAAGTGTAATTTTGAGTATCTTCAATAGTGTTCTTTATTGACACTATCTATAAAGCTTAAAGGATATGTGTAACTTTAGAGATGTATTTGCATATATGGCTTGTGCCTGTGGCAGTACATGCACTACTGATGCACTGCACTAACTCTTATAGAATGTTAGAATTGTGTGATTGTTTAGAGACAGGTTAAATTTAGAATCAAGAGTGTGTTTGCTTAAAGCCTAGTACGAGTAGGCCTTCCTTACAGTTTAGTGTAGTTGAACTTTAAATTAACTCTGTTGGTTAGCATAGATAGCTAAGCAGGGGAGGAGGTATAGGGCTTACTTGAGAGGATGGACTTCCGTTTAACTTTTGCTGAGTTGCAGTAAGGGGCCCCAGGGACCAGTTCAACAAGAAGATAAGGGATCGCAGGCAGCTGCATACCTTGAAGAGAAGAAAAGGGCTGGCTTGCCTAGGAACAGGAAGGAAATAAAATAGGGAATAGAAGACTCCAGCCTTGAAACACCATTGGATCAACTTTTGTGCAGACAGCACGTGAGGAACACATGGGGGTAGGAACTTATATTGTAAAAGGTATAATTGCCCAGGAGTGCCTTTGTTCTGCGTCTCTCTGCAAGGTGACAGCCAGCCTGGACTGTAGTAAATGGACTCTATGAGAACCTGGGTTTTGAATTTTAACACTAACTCATGTAAAAGATTTCTGACTCTGACCTCCATGGAGGTAGAAATGGCCAAAGTAGTTTTATATACCAATGACTTAAATATAAGAAATAATAATATAAAACCTCCTTGAACAGCACAGATGAGGGGTATTAGATGTAATCGAATAGGTGCCTGATGAGCACTAGGTGGTAATGGAAGATATTTGCATCTGATCAAAAATAGATTGCTTAGAAATGTCCAGGGAGTTCCGCACAGGCTTCTGACATATAAAGAAACTTCCATTATTTTGAAAACAATGAATAGTTAGAAAGGCCAAGTATCCTTTCATAACAGAGCAGATGATTTTGAAATTTCTTTGCTGTAGTTTATAACAGCACTTGTTTAATCATGTGTCCTAAAATGCTCTTAAAGAACAAGTAGGAGGGGTACATAGTCAGAGCAGTAGGAAGTGTAATTACTGTTAGATTAAAAATTATGTGTATATATAACCAATTTGTGTAGTCAATAGGAGTACGATTTTTCGTAATAGTTCATTATGAAATTGTGGATTCAGTAAATATTGAACTGAACACCTTAATTACCTTGTATTTCACAGCTTTGGTAGGTAATGATAGAAGACATTGTAACGCCATGTGCGACATGGGTGGGGTTCACAAAATCCTGTAGTGGTGACTTTTTGAAGTAGTCTCCCAGTTGTCTTCTGATCAGCATCTGAGAAAAGAAAGAGTAGTTGTCATGTAAGTAGTTGTAATTTAAGCAGTTTGATCTTTCAGAAATATTTATTTTATATGTAAATAAAAGGAGATGGAAAATAAAGACTTCATCATAGTAATACTGTAATGTATGTATGCTGTACTGAAGTCAGCCACACTGGAGCTTTCAGAGTATTGTAATGCTCATATCCATCCTTCTTGTGTTCAAACATCTTAGGCTAAGCTGCTTCCTATATCAGAGTGCAATAAAGAAGTCAGGACTTCAGTAACAGTATGATCACTTTGAAAGCTTCATTTGAAAGACCTTGCATCAGGACTTCTGATTTTATATTTGTAATAGAAAATTACCAAGTTGATATGGTTGTAACCTTTTTGGGGGGCATACCATAAACATAAAAATAAACCTCTGTCCGTACTTTTCTGTTATCTGGGATTTTTTTCACCTCTGTCAAATGTAGCTCAATTAATTTTCTAGACAGTGATTCATTGTAGTCTCCTGCCTATCTTGTATCTGGAAAAGACATTGATTTTCTTATGATTCAGAGCTATGGCAAGAGCAAAGCGACATAATGTTTTTTTATTTAGAAGATTACCAGTAGTATCATTCATGTATAGACTTGCATGTGACCTTTTAAGTTTTAGTGCTTGAAATGGGTAAGAATCTTGCAGTATCATGTGAGTTTGCTGCTTGTTTTTCCATCCCTACTTGGCAGGTTGCTTTTGAGGTTGCTGAGAACAGGCCACTTAATGTGAATACGGGGGGGCATTGCTCAAGGTATCGTGAAATTATAAGGATGTTGTATTTAAGTCTGAAATAAAGCTTAGTAATTTCCAACTTCTAAATTACCTTTTAAACCACCAACTTCCAAAAGGACAGAAAATAATTGAAGCCAGATAGCTACAGCAAGGATGGAGGTGAAAGATAAAATGTAGATTTTTCCCATGTTATGAAGGGATCTTTTAATTTGCTTCTAGCCATTCTTAGAACTGCATATGGCACAAAAGCTTTTTATCTGCAGTTGTATTGAGTCTCTGACAATTCACAGCACAAATTGCTTGACAGAAAGGTGTATGAAACCGCCTCATAGACATTGAAAATTTTATAGTGAGTGATTACCGCTGTTGACGGGAGGATAATCAAAAAGATTCCCCTTTTCCAAGATGTGAGAAGGGTTATTACATACATAGTTTGATCAGTTTTAACTTTGGATTTTATATTAAAATGTTCTAGCAGTCAAAATAAATACCTGCTTTGATGTAAATGTGCTTAGAATAAATAATCATTATATGCCAGGATTTATTATATTCTATGAGTGAGTTCTATATGACAGCTATTTAATCTATTGTATGCTTGTGTTCATGGGGGATACAGCAGAGGTGTGTTTCCTTTTCTTACCTTGAGTAACTGTGAAACTTGAGTTATTTCAATGTATGTAATATTAGTTTGTAGTAGCTGGTTGTGCTTTTAAAATATGGAATAAGGATGCATGATCATTGCTATGTATCTGTGCTTACTCTTGAAAAAAAACTTCTAAGGAAAAATATGAATGCTTGAAGGATCACATTACATGACAAAGTGTTAATGAAGAGGTGGGCTGTGTGAAAAGTGGACGTGTAGCTTTTGTTCATGCTGCCAAATGATCTGGAAACAAGACTAAGAAATGTAATGACAGTCTTGTTCTGCAGCACCAGCCTGTCCTGGCTAGAATAAATGCACTGCATTAGTAAAACCTCTATTTCAGTCTTCAGTTGTCATCAAATGAGTGAGTAGAAAATAATAGAGAAGTCTCCAGAAATAGTTTCATCAATAGGTAGCTGTGTCAAAAACAGCTGTGTGTTTGCATATATATGAATACCAGAAGTCTTTTAAAATGGTCTGCTGAAATATCTTTGGTTTTAAAAACTGGCTGCTCTATTAACAGGCCAGGAATGAGGAGGGATAATGTGTAGGAAAGTCTTAATTCCATAGCATTAATTTTGTAGGTATGACTGTTTAATTTGCTGTGCTTTTACAGAAAGCTTTAGTCATTTTACGTAAATAAATCAACTGTGTTGACAGGTAACATTCAATTAAGATGTATTGAGCAGCTCTTGAGTCCTTCTTGAGCACTACCCGGGAATCAATTTAAGATGTAGCAACTGAAGAGCTAGTTTGTAATAGTGAGCATTCTCATCATTAGGTGTTCAAATGTGCGCTATAATATGCTCAAATTCGGCTTCATAGGAGTCATGAAAAAGACTCATTAAAGCACATTTTTTTGTTTCAAAAAGAGCAATACAGAGAACGCTTTGAAGGGAGAAAAATGCTTAGAGCCAACCTGGTGATTCTTTGTCATGTGTTTTATTAACACTTAGAAGTGTGTACCAGCTATCGATAAAAGCTTATGAAAAGATTGTGCCAAAGTGGGTATGAACAAACAGCAAACAAGAAAACACACTCATATGCTGGCTTGTAGATGATAAAGATGTGAATGGGCAGGAGGGGATCTAGAGAAAGAGATGATCAAAGGAAGCCTGCCATGTGAGGAAAGACTTGGAGAACTGAGTTTGTTCAGCCTTGAGAAAAGAAGGCTGTGGGGAGACCCTGTCACCATGTCCAGGTATTTGAAGAGTGGCTACAAAGAAGGTGGAGACTCCCTTTTTAGGGGCAGTCACATGGAAAAGACTAAGAGTGGTGGGTAGAAGTTACTCCTGGGAGGTTCTGGTTGGAGACGAGGAAACTTTTTCACAGTGAGAGCAATCAGCCATAGGAATACTCTCCGCAAGGAGGTGGTGGATTCCCCAACACTGGACACTTTTCAGGTTCAGTGGGACAAGGTTGCTGGGCCATCTTGTCTAGACCGTGCTTCTGCCAAGAAAGGTTGGACCAGATGATCTTTGAGGCCCCTTCCAACCTGGTATTCTGTGATTCTCTGGTATCACAGAAACATTTGGGGAATATAAAGATATTGAAGGAGACCAAAATATGTTATTTTCCTTGTTGTATATGGAAATTGAGGAAGCTTCCTGTAGTGGAATTGCAAGGAATGAGTCGGAAAAAAAATTCCCAATTTGAAGTTCAAACCAAAGTTCTTATTGACTTATTAGGTTTAGGAGTTTAAAAGGTTCTCTAATCTGCAATTGATGAACTGTTTAATAAAGTATGTGATATTAAAATTTCATCGATTGCCAAAGGAATGAGAGATACTAAGTGCAAGTAGCATCAGTCATTTTGTTGTTTGGGGTTTTTTTAGGGGGTGGGTTTAAAAAGAATATAACTGTTGGGTATATAAGAGATGGAGAAATCTGGAGAACTTCAGACTGGGAAGTCTGAACTCTAGCAAAAAATGCAGGTGGAAGGGAACAACACGGACCCTTGTGCCATAATGAGGAACAATTGGTGCAGGCTTTGCAGAAGGGAAACTTAGAATCACAAATCTGTAAGGCAGAGTTGATGAGTGTGCAGATAAGCATATCATAATCCAGTTTTACAGTAAACCTCAACAAGGTTGCTTGCCTAAGGTTCCTGCATTCTATATTCCCAACCCAATGATATTACAGCTCTGTAGAGGTCCACACTGTTTGGTGGTGAACAGTGAGGCAGCAAAGGTTGACAAAAGAAAGTATTTAAAAGAGTGAAAACGACCTGTTAAAAAGCCCTCAGGTGTGCTGTAATGACACACTTATTGATAAAATGGCAGAAGTTAAATGTTGATAAATGCAAAATAATCCTTATGGGTGAAAAGGAGGAAGTAGAGGATAAAACTCTAAATTTTGCGTGCAGACACATAGGCTCTAAGTTTTATCCATCAGCATGGAGGGGAAATTGGAGTTGCTGTCTGTGAATTATTTCATGAAAATATAGATTACTTTGTCAGATAAATAGGAACACAACAGAGGGGGGAAAAAGGGAAGCTGTTATACCATTTCATGAAGATTTCATCTATTTCACGTGTAATTCTGTTTCCTGATGCCTCCCACAGTGACAGTGGACTTAGAAATGATGCCTTGGAAGTTAACAATGATAATTCTTCTGGAGTATCTTCCAGAAGAGATCAAGCAGGCTATGCCACTTATTCCTTGGATGGGGGAGGAAGTAGGAAAATGGGTGATAAAGGAAGTTTGTGAGATTGCAAGTGGCATGGACATGGAGACAGAGCAACTGATTGTAATTGCTTGTAATGCAGATCTGGAGATCCTGTAAGGAACTCAGCTTATTTAAAGCAAAGCAAAAAAATATTCTTTCTTGCAGCTTGAAATTGCATTGATCCTGAAAGCTAAAATGGTTTAAAAAGTGATTAAATTAAAGTTTAGCAAGGGTTGTGAAACCTGCAGGAACAGTCTTTGTGCAGGAAGAGTATAAGCCACAGATGGCTGGATGCTGGTAGGAGGGTACTATTGCAGCATTCTTGCCCTGCTTTTATAATAGGCATTTATTTAGGCATATGCTGTTGGCCATTCACGGAAGCAAAATACAGGCTGGATATCAAGGGTTTAAGAAAAAATTGTTATTCTTTTTGTCCAATCCAATCTGGTGTTTTTAGGCTTGATATTCTGGGTTTGTTTGCTAGTTCTCAAAGTTTACGTGAATTTTATTTAAAAATCTGGGATAGGGATGCACACCATTTTTGTTTGCATCTTTGGACATTGATCTGCTTATGTATTTCATGAGACATTTATTGTCTGTCAAGCTTGATTAGTTGCCTTTCTGCCTCCTCTTCGAAATTTGTTTTCATTTAGTTCCATTATGTCTGCAGTCCATGGAGAAACAGCTTTGAGCTGGGTAGTGCAAAAGTCCAAACATGTTTCTGCTAAATTATCTTTGTTTTCTGGTTTGGGTTGGGGTTTTTTTCATTTATTTATTAAAATGCTTGTTTAACCTCAAAGGAAAAAGAAATTTGTTTTCTTAACTAGATGGACTGGAGCTACTGAATGCAAATCCCTGTCTTATGACATAAAATCATGATGAAAATTCTGGTTTTCTGGCAATGGTATCATGAACTGAAGATACACTAATTCTGGAGTTAAAACTTGCATGTAGGTGTAAAAAGCTGTGTTGTATCTGAGACAGGAAGAACAGAATGCGTGTATAACATAAGGAGAGATGAATTGCTGCAAAATCTGCTCCAGCTTGGTTTTCCAATTTATATTTGGTTAGGCCTTAAAAATTTGATTCATAAATAAGCCAAGTGCATAAGTGAAAATATAGTAGTAATGTTTTCTTTGAGTTTTTGTCATAATTCATATAAATACAGTACTTTATGTTTACAGCTGTAATACAGTTGTTAAAATATGGGAGCATTGGTGCTGGGGAAAAATTGAGGAACCAGCTTTGTGACTTAAATTTATGTTATACGTCCCTTGTTCTTCTGTTACTAGGTTGTTGATTCTCTTTTGGAAGCATAAACTCTCGAAACAGGATTCAGCTAAAGAGTAAGTTGCCTCAGGTTAGGGGCTTCATATACATCAGATCTCTCATGTTCTGCTGATTGTATTGATCAGCTCTCTGCTGGCTTTGGAGAATGCTTGGACAAGTCCTGAAGCACAGCTGAACAGCTGGTTCAGCTTCCTCAGCTGTTGACAACTTGAACTTACAAGAAGGTAGGCAGATAGCATGCACAAAAACATGTCTGTTGAAACGTCTTAATATCAAAATTAATCCTCTCTTGAATGCAGCATTTTGTTTCTAGATGCAGGTGCTATTGAGCATTTGGGCTCCTTTTGCAGTTGTCAATGCAAACAAAAACTTTAATTAAATTTCAAGAGTTACTCAGCTACTTGTGTCCATGAAGCCATTTAGTTATTACGTTGTTTGACTGCAAGTGAATGCTGAAGTGATGTTCTTGTGTAAGAGAAGTCTTTTGGAAATGTATGGAGTCAACTTACAGAGAAGTCTGGATTGAAGGAGTCTTATGAAGATCATGTGTTGAAAGTGAAGCTGTAGGTTAGGTTGAGAGCCTTGTCAGCAGTATGCTGAGTAATTCCAGCAGAGCAGACTCTGCGACTTCTCTGGACAGCCTGTTTGCTGTTTAGATACTGCCAAAGTTAGTAAGTAGGCAGTAGCACATCAGTCTCTTACTGGGATGGACGTGGTGAAAGAATCTAGCAGTTTTAATTAGAGAGGTGTGAGATAATTTCTTACTGTCAGGTCTTTGGTTTTTTGAGTTGGGCTGCTCTTATTTGCCTTCTTTGAACTTAAAGGTCAGACTTAAGGATGATCTTCAGAAAGAAGCTCATTTTATCCTCTCCGATGAGTTACAAACTGCAGGATTCTGTTCTGGATATATTAAATTTCAGATATATTTTTTCAGACAGGTGGAAATGATTTGGTTGAAAATGCTTTCCCTTTTACAAATGTAATTCTGAGTCTGCAAAGTTTTTTCTGGTGTCTTTGTATTATAGCAGAAACACACACTTTTCCAAGCAGAGTATAAGGGATATGCTTGAGTTTCTGATCTTAAAAATGAGGGTAACCAACTTGCTCAGTCAGGGAGGTGGGGGGACAGCCCAGCTTCGCATGAAGAAATGCAGTGTGTATTACCTCAAGCTTCCTTTCTTTGTAAGAAATTATGCCGCACTTCCTTGGTATCTGACAGTTTTCACCAGAAATATCGTGCGTAATCATTTCTTTTATTTGCCAGTATTCATTAGTTTCACTTTGAACTTAAAAAAGAAGAATCTGTGTTGTGTTTGAGTAGCTAAGAGTACCTTTAATAAAAAGTTTATCAGGATGTCTGAACAGTGATGGAGGCTGGAAATGTATCAGTATGCTGGTAGCAGTTTCAGTCATGACCTGTCTTATGAGTCAAACTATTAGTTAAACTCTTGTGGTGTTTCATATGGTTTGCTGTGTTAAAACTTCCCCTTCAAGTTATAGATTAGATCTAGGGAGTAAAAATCACATCATGTATGGGAGATGGGATGTGTGTGCATATACTTACATAAATAACAATTTTTGAGAGGTAGATAGTCTTAAATTTCTACTTTCTGCTGTGGATCTGAAATAGCTACATTGTATTCAGTGCTCAGCTGGAAAAATATAAAGACATAGATCCCAGTTAGTTTCTTAAAGGTTGCAGCTGGAAGAAGTGAAGCTGCTTTTGACTTCTCTGAGTTTCAGAGGGCAACATATCAAGCTGTTGTGGCAAATTAAAAGTTATTGATGATTCATCATCTCTAGAACCAGGCAAACGTGTTTCACAATCTTAAGCCACAGAGCTACTGGTCTCTTTGTGGTTTTGAGGAAGCATAAACCCACCATACTCTGTGTCTACCGTCCTGCTCTTATGTGCAGTACAAGCTACAATTCTGCTGACTGAAGCAGGTATTCACTCAAATGAACTAGTGAATATTTGAGAAAATTGATAGAGGGACTGGATGTGTTGAATCTTTCCTGAGCATGTCCTATTGAAGATTTTTCTGTTTTCTTTTTGATGAGTGTGCTGAGAAATGAAAGTGTCCCATCATTTGAATCAGGTAAACAGTGAGGGGGGGGGTAGGTCCAGTTAGTTTGCATGAACTATTCTAGAGAAAACAAAGAAGTTACATACTATTTCAGGCCATGAAATTCTACCATCCCTCAAGGCTTACCTTCCTCCCCTTGCTTAAATTTTAAACCTAATTCAATGAGTAGATTCCTGATTCTTCCTAGTGGAGTTACAGACTCCCAGGAACTTCACACACGTGAAGTGCATTGTAATGTAGAGTTGCAGTGACAGAGGGGATGCAAATATAAAGAATTATGCTGATTATAATGCCTATTTTATGGAACTTGTTATTGGTAATTAGTTTCTTTTACCTTGTTACGGGTTACTGAGATGGCAGTTAACATTCTTGGCAAGAAAATTTGAAAAATGTATTATTGAAGTGGAAAAGCTGGGAATATTTTATCTCCAAAGACTTGTGATGCTTTTCTTAGTCCAGCCTGTTGATATTTCCCTGAAAGACAGTTTGTAACAAACTGGTTTTTATACTTGTCTGTATACTGTTGCACTCAGTTGGTAAAACTGCTTTTTCTGTAAATTACAGCTATTCTGATGTGAATAATTGTAGTATATCCTTTCATCAGACTCTTCTAGGGGGTCTGTCTTAATTTGGTTCTTTCTCTGCAGTGTTTTGTCCTCCCATATTCTTCACTAAAGAAATAAATTACCTCCCTCAACATACATTTTTATGTTTCTATGTTGAATTTAATCTTCTGTTCTTTCTGTGCTTCCAGTGTGTTATAATTAACACCCCATATTTCCCCAGCAGTAGCAGTAATCCTGCATTTATTTTAAATCCCAGCATTTCTTTTCTTCCCCATCCTACTGTTACCACGTGGTAAAAACAGATGAAGGAACTGATCCATATTTTTTAAAAAATGTTTTAAACTTGAAGTTAAAAACTTCAACTTTTAATCTCTTAATCCAGTGTTACTTCTCAGCTGGTATGGTCCCTCTGCTATTTTATAACAGGCATGCACAAACAGTTGTACTGGGATCATGTAGATGATGCAGTCAGGGGGAAAGGGATGTTAGTATCAACGAGATTTGTGCCATTTAACAAATTGCATACTTCTTGCTGTGTAGTCTCTCTGTTCTGAGTAGTAGAACTACTCTGAACTGAGTAGTTCTCGTCTGTCTGTGTAGGGATATAAATTCTGCTTACTTTTTTAAGCAGCAAAAAATACAGAAAAGCGATAGAAATACCTGACTGAAGTTATTCTGTGCTGTTTTCAAACTATTGTGCTACCTGCCTCTTTATTTGGATAGCTGTTGTTGTGTTATATGATAGGATTGAGGCCTCTAGAATCAGGATTTATACAGCTCGCAAGTATGTTAATGAAGGAGGTGGGAAAGAAGGGTCAGAAAACACGATATACGTTGTGACTTTAAAGAGGGATAAGCTGCTGCAGGCTTCCCTCCCCCCCCAACTGAGAGAGAAATATTATTGTCCTTAGAAAGCTTATTGCATTACAAAAAAAACTAATGTTAATGGAACATAATGAGTAGACTTCATGTAGTTTTTCAGTGTATTTATTCCAGTGCAGCTGTGGATATCCACTGCAATTGGTGATTCTGTTCCTGCTATTCCTTCCTGAAATGTGATACACGTGAGGTGTGGCGGCTCGTGATCATGCAGCCCTACAGTGAGTTGAAATAGCTCAGTGACCCAAGGAAGACTAAAATTATCAGTCTATTTAAACTGCGTTATCTTGGCAGTGATTGTGCAAATAAGCATGGTACGACACATGGAATAGGAGGAATCACTGTTTTCAGTGGTCACCCTAAGTTGAATTAAAGCGTATTGGAAAACTATGCCTCCAGGCAAAATCCTTTCTGTAACCTGGTTAGGTGACTGTGTATTTAGTAAGCAACCAAATTACCTGTATATTAATGCATTTCTTCAGCAGCTTCTGCCATGAGTTCTGAGTGTGAAACCTGTATATGGCAGTAGTGGGAGGAGATACAAAAAAGCCTGGAGCAAAGCATTTGAAAGTTGTGCCCTGCTTGATTAAAGTAAATGTACATGGCTATCCTCTTCTTCTAAGCGTATTTAAAGATGTAAATAAAAAAATCTATTTCCATTCTTTGATTTTGAATAGAGATTTCTCTAAGGAGTGAAGGCACAAGTTTGGATACTGCTGGGAGTTTGCTGTAGATTTAATAAAGGATGGAGATCCATATAATATTGAAGGAAAGCAGAGGGATTTACTGCTGCAGAAAATGAGCTTTTCACCCACGTTAGAATACAAATGTTACTAATAAAACTACAGTTCAGTTATCATTGGCAGTGTGTGGCCTATGTGTGTGTCATGCCTCCTCTTCTTCCCAAGTAGTCAGTAAAGCAATTTGACAGTTGTCTCGACTTGATTTAGCAAGTAGAAGGATTATTACAGAAAATCTAGTCATAAAATCTCATTGGACTGAATGATTCTGAATTAATTTTAAGCAGAATGAGGCCACTAGAGTATAATAGTTTCTTCCTTTGAGTAGATTTCCTGGTTATTCTCTGTTGAAAAATGTCATACCTAACAAGCTGAAGGAGCAGGTAGTAAGGTTGGTTCAGTGGAGTCAGGTTGTGCGTTCAAGCTTCTGAATTCACCCCAGAGTTGCATATTCCCAAATGATAACATATTGTGAGCAGGGGTGGGGAGAAGCTGTAGTTCTGTATGGATGACTGTCTGAAAAAGAAAATTAGGAGTGAGAAGATTGCTTCACAGATAAAAAGCCCAATAAAGACCATCAGATATACAGTTACTGTCTTTTGAATTGCCGATATAAAAATGGAGAAATGCTTAATGGGATTTGTTGTACAACTTTAATGTATCAGAAAATATGGCATGGGAAGTAACAACGTATAATGCTCCTCTTTTACATTAGCACTCTCTTCAGAGGATTAGTGTCATCTGAAGTTGAAGCACCTCACCTGTACGAAGTTCACATTCATGGCTTTTGTTCTTTTTACTTCATGTGTATGTACACCTAAATACTCTACACGCTTCAAAGATTACTGCTTCGTGTCTTTCTAAGCTAATGAGATATAAGTTAGTATTTCAGTTAATTAGAGGGTTTCAGGATTTTGTAGATAACAGTGAGGAAGATGTACGCAGAAGTTTATCAGGAGTCGTTAGACTCAAAATGTAACTGCTGTTTGTTTGGAACACTGCTTATGTGTGATTAATCTGTGTTTCCTTAGTTACTCCTTTAATACCTGTAAGCATGAAGTTGTAGCAGCATAATACATTTGAATGGAAAGCAAGTGGAAGTGTTCAAATATACTCTTAAGGTTGTTTTGTTTATCTGTATTGTTTGCTCTTATATAAATTCTGTTTCAAGGCCACAGTGTTGACTTTCTTAAATCTGCATGGAGCTTTGCTTCCTTCCAGGTATCAGCAGACATAAGAACAGATGTGTAAATAAACTGTAACTGAGGGTCTTTGCTGAAGTCTAAGCTCAGGAATTTTGAGGGGAAGGAAATGCTCATAGTATTCTACAAAGGGGAGAATGTACACAGGTGAAATTCACACTTTGATGTTCTAGGTGATTACATCTATATATCTTCCAATCTTGTTTCTTTTTAGGTTAGCTTCCTGGATTAAATCAAAGAACACTGCCCTAGAGGCCAGATGCTGCTATCAGCCTCTTCTTGGACTTCCACAAATAGAATTTTTTTTGTCCATCTTATGGTCACTGTTTTCAGGAGGATCTGAGGGAAGGGAGGGGGATCTGTGCATCCTACAAGGTATGATGGAGAAAGCTGTTTATAGGATTTACAGGAAGACACAATTATGTGATACTCATCTTGGAAATTCCACTTAAGGAACAATAACAGCTTTCATGGTGAATATTTTCTTCTTTCAGACTGCCTGAAATACTGATTATTTCAGTACCATCTCCCTATAATGAATTTACATACACTATTACCACTATTACTAATTTTAGGCAAGTCAACTTGGTTTGATAATCCCGGGGGAATAACAGTATTGGGCTGAATTATTTAATTATTCTGTGGTAATTTGAGATCCCAGTGAGGCTTCTTATGAAGCTTTTCTATTTTGTCTGTTTACTATTTACATATATTGATACTGAAAGTTAATTCCACTGCTACAGTTAAAAAATAATTGGGAGAGGAAAATACCATCATCTAAATTTTCTAGTTACTCTTCTCCATATGTCTTCAACACAAGAAAACATATTGAAACTGGAGTAGTTCAGAGTTTAGAACTAGTGTGTCAGAGGCTCTGTGAGAGCAAGGAGAGTGGTCAGCTGGAAGCTTGGAGAAAAGTCCTATGCAGTGTGTGTGTTTGACAGCGTTTGTCTCTTAGGAAATCCTCTGCTTTGTGGAAGACCTATGAGGGGTTTAGATGTTAGAAACAAGGTGCCAAGAGCAAGTGCCTAATTTGCAGCATGTGTTTTTACATAAACTTGCTGGGTTTTTTTTAGACATAATGACTTGGCAGAAGTTGCTCACAGATATCATCTCTGATCATCATTGAATGCAGTGGACCTTGAGTTAAAAATAGCTGTGTGTTTATCCAGTTCTATTGTTTGGACTCCTTAAACCTAATTGTTCTAGTTTTTTTCTGAAGGCAGTTACTGACTTTTGGGTAATACTTCCTTTAGCTGAATAGGCAAGAGACTTTTTTTTTGGCACTGCTTGAAGCCAATGGACAGCAGGTATCAAGAATGGCAAGAAGTTTTGGATATTTATTTAGAAATGTATTCCAATAACCCCTTTCGGGGAAAAACTTACTTGGTATGATCTGCTTAGAATTTTTGTCTCTTTGAGAGGGAGATTGGTTTGGGAGTATTTTTTATTCCCATCACGTTTCTGTGGCTTTAATACTGTGAGTTCAAACTTGGAAATTTTTTAAAAATTAAACTAATAATCTTATCATATAACTGGAAATACAGTTAATGAAAGTTAGCTACAAAAAATATAGAATTTCTAGTTTTATATTACTTACAGTCCGGCTGACATGATCTTACAGTTTTAAATTGAGAGGTACCTTTAGACTGCTAGGTCTTTGAGGTTTTCCATACATATTGACATGGAGAAGGACAGTTTCAGTATTGTTAATGATGAAAAATTGGTTTTTTTAAATGCCTTGGCTGCTGCAGTATTTTTAATTATATTGGAGACAGTCAGTAGAATATTTGAATGGAAGGAAGCAAGCAAGCTAAGTCAATTTGTGTGAAGCCTTTAATGTTTTAATAGAATTTCATTTTTTAAAAATATAAATGTCGATATAATTTAAATTCCTCTTCACTGCATGTTCCTTGGATCTCATTCACCTGCTTTGATTTGAAGGAACTGAATTCAAATTGCTTCCTTCTCACAGCAGTCTGCTATGGTATAAGTATCATAGAATCCTAGAATGGTTTGGGCTGGAAGCAGCCTTAAAGGTCATCTAGTTCCAACCACTCTGCCATGGGCAGGGACACCTTCCACTAGACCAGGTTGCTCAAAGCCTCATCCAACCTTGCCTTGAACACCTCCAGGGATGGGGGCATTCACAGCTTCTCTGGGCAATTTGTTCCAGTGCCTCATCGCTCTCGCTGTGAAAAATTTCTTCCTAATATCTAATTTAAATCTCCCCTCTTTGAGGTTAAAACTGTTACCTCTTGTCTTGTACCCCTCCTACAATCCCTGATAAAGAGCCCCTCCCCACCTTTCCTGTGGGCCCCCTTTAAGTACTGGAAGGCTGCTATAAGGTCTCCCTGGAGCCTTCTCTTCTCTAGGCTGAAGAACCCCAGATCTCTCAGCCTGTCCTCGTATGGAAGGTGCTCCAGCCCTCTGATCATCTTTGTGGCCCTCCTCTGAGCCTGCTCCAAGAGATCCATGCCCTTCCTGTGCTGAGCACTCCAGAACTGAATGCAGTATTCCAGGTGAGGTCTCACGAGAGCAGAGAAGGAGTATCACCTCCCTTACCCTGCTGGTCACACTACTTTGGATGCAGCCCAGGATATGATTGGCTTTCTGGGCTCCAAGTGCACTTTGCCAGCTCATGTTGAGCTTCTCACCCACGAGCACCCCCAAGTCCTTCTCGGCAGGGCTGCCATCAATCTATAATGTGAGCTTCAAATATTGACTTGTTTTCTTGGAATATTTCAACCTCTGCTGCTTTGGCTGTTTCTACCTTCTGATTACCTGGGATGGTTACAATTCTTTAAAATATCAACCCCTGTTAACTATATTAAATTCATTAGGTATGTGATACCCCTATCTTTTTAGTTGTAATATTGTTATGATTTTTTATCATTTGCATACATTCTTGGCATTAAGAACAGTTGGAATATCTAAGGTTTTTTCAATACTAAGTGGAAGACTAGCTTCCCCTTCTTTTCCCCAGTGAGGAGAGGAGCAAGGGTGTATATATATATATATATATTTTAGAAGTAATTTTTATGAGGTAATCTGTCCCCCTCCCGAGCCCCTGTGAAAATGAAAATGCAGAATGTTTTCTGTTCCAATAGATTTACCTACAGTTGGGTACATAAACTTTGATTATGCTGAATGTTAGTCATCTTTAGATGTGGAGATCCTTGTAGAGTTGAGAGTTGTGCATGTGCTTCTTTGGCAGGCAGTGTCAGTCGTTTAGAATACGGTATTGTGGGAATGTAATACGCTTTTCTTTTTTAAGACAATTTTGATGCAGGAATGGAGAAGTAGTATGAGATGTATATTTAAATGCTTTTAAGCGTGTCGGGTTTTCCTAGCATCATGCTTTGTAATGTAATTGTGAAGCATTTTTCCATTTTTTGGTAGTTTCCCTTTTCCAATGCAAGTTCCATAAGAATTCTTTTCTCTGTAATCTATCCTCCAGCTTGATGCTGAGCTGATAGTGTAGAACTTGGCTCCATGTATTGTTCCTGAAGGTAACCCATTTAGTTATCCCTTACTTGATGAGAATGTTATCCTTGACTTCTGCCAAAGTATAACCATAGAGTATTTATACTTTACGTGATATTACAGCATATTTAGGTAAGCAGAAGGGAACGTTACCTTAAGATAAGCTAGAGGAGAGGGTCTGTCTCATATGTGGTGGGATGCTGGCATAGGAATCAAAGGAATAATCCAGTCATAAACAAATTTCAAATTGGACTTAGACACCTTTCAGTGTAATTAAGGTTTAAATCATCCTTTGAATCGGATTAACCAGGCAATCAGTGAATTAGTTCTAAGTTGGAGTTTGATCAGCGTTACAGAACTGTTAAGACAGTATTGCCCACAGCACCTGCTTGATCTATGTGGCCTGTTCTGACCTTGCTGATTAGGTGTTACCCACTGTCATTACACAGAGATGTTGATTTTGTAGTTGCAAATGAGTTTAGCTGGTTAGGTGGTGTTAAAGGGAGAAAAATAAAATAAAACTAGTTGGTTTTTTCTTTTTCATTGTAGAAACTATGAGCAGTCTGAAGAGGGTAAGGAAAAGTGTTCACATGACGTGCTGAAATAGTAAATTAAAGGTGGAGAGGTGAGGATGGAATCCCAGATACCTGTTGTGGTGGTTTACCTCTGGCCAGCAGCCCCCTTGGTAGGTGGTATCGGGGAGAGAGTGAGAAGGGTAAAAGTGCAAAAACTGTGAATTGGATTAAAGAAAATTGAATGAGGAAAAAGAGGGAGGGGGGCAAGAACAAAGGAAAATAAACTCAAAAAAAGTGATAGCTCACCATCAGGCAATGGATGCCCAGCCAGGTCCCAGGCAGTGGCAGGTGAACTACTGTTTCCCCCTCCAGGTTTTTATTGTTCAACATGCTATCATATGATGTAAGATATCCCTTTGGTCGTTTGGGGTCAGCTGTCCCCGCTGCGTCCCCTCCCCTCTTGTGCACCCCCAGACTACTCGCTGGTGGGGTGGAATGAGAAGCAGAAAAGCCCTTGACTCTGGGTGAACACTGCTCAGCTGTATCTAAAACATCCCTGTCTTATCAATGCTGTTTCCAGTACAAATATAAAACACAGCCCCACAAACTGCCATGAAGAAAATTAACTCTGCCCCAGCCCAAACCAGTATACTTGTATAAAAAAGGTTGAAACTAATGTACATGACTCATTGTACCTGCTAGGCAAAACAGCTGATGCATACCACTGTAAAACTGCTAAATAACGCATTCCATTGATCAACTCAATCTTTTCTATGCAAAAGCCACCTATATTACCATTAATGCTGTGATAGAGCTCTATAAAGAGCTGGTCTTATGGAACTGCATGAAAGTGAGAGTTGAGGAGGGTTGGGTTTGTGGGGTTTTTTTCCTGCTGCACTTTATTTAAGAGTACTAAATTTACCCCGATTATTAATAGCTCCAGTTTAGGACACATCATGCTTTCAGTGCCATGGAATTATCTGACCTATTTTCTACATAATTCTGTGTTTGCCTCCCAGATAATGCAGAGAGAGACCCTGGAAGTTGTAGTCCTTCTCTCCAGTCTTCTTGCCCTGTTACAGCATCTGGCATCCTTTCTTACTCTTACTTCCCAAAATTAATTGTGGTGCTGAGATAATAAACTTTTCCAGCTCTTGGTTCCTCTCCTTTGTGGTTTTGGGTGTATGTTTTGGAGAGCAGTAGAGCAAAACAAGGAAGCAGCCGTGTGTTCAAGCCTGGCTTCATCTCCCTTTTTCTAGCTAATCTTTAGTTTTGCAGGGATTACGTTTTGCTATTTAGAAGAATGTCAGTGTTTTGGTTCATCTGTCTTTAACTGATAATTTATCCAGCATGAGAATTTTTACTTACCTTTATTATAATGTGTTGTTCTGATGATGATGTGTCTTGAATTTTTCTATGCTTCCTACTAGATGTGGTTGTTAATGATGATGAAATTGTACTGTGATTAACTTGTGTTTTGGCATTGAGAGCAGAGGGGAGCGATCAGTAAAGAAGATAGGTTTTCTCTGTTCTCGAGGGTAAAAGTAAAATTTGCTTTTACAGCATTTTGCTGTCCACCTCATTGATAGTAATGGTATTGTATTATGTGCTTAGCTGCCAATATTTTAGTTCCCTGAAATATTGATGTCAGTTACTATAAGGCACTTTATTTAACAAAGATTATAAAATCTGTACTTTCATATTAATAGACTGATGCAATGATGCTCAAAACACTAGTAATGTCTAATTAGATTGACACTTGCAGAAGCTCTTTCCTTGTAGTGTGCTTCCTTCAGATACAAGAATTTCCTTTTTGTGATAGCAACTGCTGTGACCTATTCTGAAGATTATCTCTTGTAGTATTTTAAGAGAGAACAGTGATAATTTGTTAGGTTATCTGGAGCATGGTGAGAGCTCTAAACAGCTCTGCTTGTATTTTTTTATTTTGATAATCTTTGCAAGTACTGTTATAGTTTACAAAGCAGAGAATAAATTCAGAGATGATCTGATGCAGCAGCAAGATGACAGTGAGGTGGGTTTGATACATCCTTTTAGTTAGGAATAAAACAATTTACTGCAAAGTGGAACTACTGTTCCTGATCTTTCTTTTCCTGAATGTTGTTTTACAGTTGCGTGATTGCCAGGGACCATCTTTGTTCATGCAGTGCTTTCATCTAGAGGAATTTGCTTAAACACACAGTTTAACAACTGTTCTGAAATTTGTAAAACTAAGTAGAGTGCCTGAACACTCACGTGCTGTCACGTCCACTTTAAATAGTGCTGGAAGAGTAGCAGGCTTAGAACATATGTTGTCTTTTAATGGCAAAATATATTGTGTTAAGGGAGAGGGTGGGGAGCAGAAGAACTGGCTTGCTTGTATTTCCTTACGCAACTTTCACATTAATTCAATTATTTATCCTTGTAAATGATTTGGCTTTTCTGATTTTATTTTTTTCCTGGTAGCTTTTTTTGCTTCCTACCACTTCTGAGAGGAGAGAAAGTTTCTCAAACCTTTGTTTTCTGACAGAGATCATAAGGGGTGTTTTTTTTCCCAGCTTAAGAAAGGCCTTACCACTTGATACGTGGAGGAGGTCTGGAGAGAAATTCTGATAGTGGTCGTTCTCCAGCATCAGCATTTTGGGGAGAGACTGTCCATGTGTCAGGCTATATTCACAGCAATAGTCTGAACTGATTCTTATTCTAGATTTGTTTGTTGCTTTTTTTTCGCTCTACCCAAAGTATGAAATAACTTGTAAATTTTGTGTTGTCAGTAGAGTAATAGACTCCGTTACCTAAGTGATCTTAAGTAAAACTGTTAAATAAACTATTGTCTGCATCAGGTTATCGAAATCTGATAAAATTGTATCATGAAATTTGTGTTGTAATAATTTGGCTATGATTGTTTTATCTTCAATTGAAATATCATCTTCCTTTATATTTAATACCATAAAATTGGTTATAATCTTTGGTTATGACTTGAATATAAAATGATGGAAATGATTGTTAGCATGACTTAAGTTCAAATTATGTTACTGATTTCTAAATTTGTGTTAATTGTTTTGAACAAGAACTTAATATAAAACAAGAGAATTTAAAGAAGTCAAGTTCCATAAGACATGATTTCTGCTTCTGTGTTGTGTCTGCCCCCCCATCTTTTCAATGGCACTACTTTCACACCTTGTGTCATTTTATGGGAAAAAATCGTTAATATGTCACTATATTAGTAGCGTTGGTATCCAAGCAAAGAATTAGAGTTCCCTTAGTTTCTGTAGTCTACTGCATTTCATTCTGTGTTTGAAATAGCTGTGTATTGGGCAAGAATCTTCTTAATTTTGCCACTTCAGTTAGAAGCTTTGAACTCGGAAACCATTCTGTAGTTTCATCTGTTGGTTGGTAATGCTTGTTGGACAGATTTCAGAACATCTCAGGGAGTTGAGTTCCTTGGAGGTGAATGCTAAGGTTGAAGGTGAAATAATGAAAGGTATGAAGATGCTGCAAGGGAGGAAGAGAGTTTCTTCTTCCTGTTAGTCATGAATTTGTCTTCAAGTGGGTGCATGGATCAAGCATTATAAGGCAAACTTTGCTGAAACATTACTGACTGTAAGACTTGTTATTATTGTCACCTATTGAGGAATATTGAATAGCTGGAATTTAGAACTATGTCCATGTTTTGTCTAATCCTGGATAACGCAAATGTGAACTGCTTCTTGACTGGTTGTTCCTCAGATGAACCACTTGCTTGCTAACCTCAGGGTCTTGCTGGGGGTGAACAGAGGTAACAGTCATATCAGAAAAATTACTTAGATTTGGGCTGGCAGGCATTCCTTATGTTCACTTTTCTTTATGTTGAGCAAGTCTATTAGTAAATATATTTGATAGTAGTGATTTGTAGCTGAGTACCAAACTTGGGAACTTGTGTTAAAAAAAGTGCATTGGTATGCTTGTAAGTGAGGGGTTGGACCCAGACCAAATACGCTTTTACTGCATGGGAGCTTGGTTAGAAATATTCAGTTGGGTTTTTTTTCTCAGAATTGATCTGTGCCACTTGTTTAAAGCTTATAGACAAAAATCTTGAATTTTTTGATTTAGTTAGTTGTGGTTTTGCATGTTTGAGCAGGACTTGACAGTAGAATGGATTTCCTGAGATGATTTCTTCAAAAATATATATATTTCCATGCTTGATCCTGTACCTTTTTATTTCAAGAATGTATTCCTACAACATTCTAACGGCACTTAAACCAAGGATACTTATTGGTCATTAAGGTTTCATGTAAGAATTTGGAATAGTGTTTTATTGTTTTTCTGTATAATCCACATTTAACAAGCAGTGTATCCTTTATGGATAGATAAATAGTTTTGATAATATTTGCATTTTCCTCATTATTTCTGTATCCATGTGCTGTGAAAAGAGCTTGCCAGTGTCCTCACAGAAACATTCTAGTGATCTGGTGTTTAGTTAGGATGACTGGATGCAAATCTAAGTATTAAGTATTGAATATATATTTGTAAAGCAATTTTGATACACTTTGCAACAAATGCAGGTGAAGAATAGAAGCTGTTACGAAACTGCTTATAAACATGTGTTTTCTGTTTTCAGCTAATAGTGTTTTCAAATAGTTTTGGTTTCCAGTAATTTTCAATTATTGAATTTTTTATTTGCAGTTATTATACCACTTCCATAACTGTGCCTTTGTTTCATTTTACAGATGAAATAAAGGCTGAAACAGAAAAGCAAAGGTATGTGATAGTTCATCATATTAAGCAATAGTGCCTTTTTACTCTCCTAAAATGTGTGCCGTCCTTATTCTGCACTGGGAGTACAGAGTCTCTCTGAAAAGCACTTTCAATGTATTTTAAGGTTGGTGGTATCTGAAAACATGCTACAAGTTCTTCTGTGACTGACTATGACCATGCAAGGCATGGGGCGCTTCGAGCAGAGGCAAAAGACAGCTTACAGGGAGAAGGCTGACAGTGTCTGGCCAGGGAGGTTAGCAACGGGCTTCAGGATTAGAGGAAGACTTTGTGGGTGGCATGGGAAGTATTGATGGAGGGACCTGAGCTTAAAAGCATCCTGAAATGGGTTCAGAGGAGGGAGAAGAGCCTGAAATGTAAATCATAGAATCAGTAAAGTTGGAAGAGATCTCTAGGATCATCAAGTCCAACGTCAGCCCAACACCACTTACTGAACTATGTCCTGAAGTGCCACATCTACATGTTTTTTGAACACTTCCAGTGACGAAACACTTGAACTAAATTAGCAAAGGGAAGGGGATGGAGTGAGGAAGTGGGAACAAGTGGGAAAGACTAGTATGACTAGCTGTAGATTTCTGGAGGCAGCTTCTCTGCAATTGAAGGTAGAGGCAAAAATTGACATTGAGCACCGTCAACAAGTAAATTTTTAAGTATTGGCAAATTGTGGAGGCGATTATTACATATTCTATAGGACTTATTCCTCATTCAATGTGTTATTAACTATGAGTCAGGTCTGTGTGGTGAAGCCTGTTTATACCACCTGTTGCAAGAATTGGATCAGTGGGTGAACTGATGATGAAAGTGTTCTTGTGGCTTAAGCAGATGAGTGCTGCTTGGAGACCTGCTTCTGCTTTGTAGCCAAATGTATGGTTCAGGCAAATCATTTAAACCACAGCTGTCAAAATTGACTGCTAGTGATTTCTGCTTCCTCTCCTGGGTACTTCAACTGAAATCTACAAGTTTTGGTTTGGAAAATGTAAGCACTTCTAGCAGGAAAGGAAGCCAGTGGAAACGGTTTCAGAAGTTGTAAAGGAGCAATCAAATGTGCTAAACAACTTAATCTTGCAGCTTATCAAATTGAGGAGGTAAAAATTAGTGGATGCATCTGATGGAGTCACGGTGCTTCAGTTTGCACCAGCAAAATGCTCATAGTAAGGTTGTAAAAATAAAGTTAGTATTTGTGTGGTGTTCAGAAAATGTTGCACCAAGCAACACAAGACATTAGTAATGTGGCTATATAAGATATTTTACTTAGGATAGTATAAAGCAGAAGTCCACATTGTGAGCACTGTAAGAAAAAAGTTTTTAATATTAAATTCAGTGAGGGATATTTGTTCTAGGCACTGAGTTCAGAAAAGTAATGTCTGATCCTGTAGTTAAATACTGTGCTAAAACTAATGAGAGCACTGAATTATGATGATTTACGCAAGGATGGTTCAGCCATTTCTGATTCTGGGTGCTTAAATTCTGTCCTATTAATATCTAAAGTTGTGATATTTTGGGGTATAATGTGTCTGTCCAACCTGCCTCTACATTTGCTAAATAGGTTTTGGCTTTCCTTCAGTGCTGTCTTTATTTCGTCAGTAGCCTTTTCCTGCTGTGAAGACATTGCTGGACTTGGAAACTGTGAATGGATTTGCCCTGTTCTTATTGTAGAGTCAAATTTTTTGGATGCAATAGGAAGTACTGTTCTTCTAAGCCTTAGAATAGAGAAACTTATGAGTTTATCAAATTTTTTTTAGCTTCTTATTTCTGTAATTGAGATTTGAATATTCTAATAAGGGACTTCTCATGATAATTGCTTAATTATTTTATGGTCCCCATTCAAAGAAAATAATGTCACAGTTACTTGGAATGCATCGAAAAAAAAGATTATTTCCCCCTCCTAGATATTTTGCGTGGAAAACTGCTTATTTTGTTTTGTTGTTTGGTTGTTTTTAAACAGAATTGGTGTTTGGTAGTGAGGTGAAGGCGAATGAAAAGGACAGGCTGATTTATGTAACGTTACATGGAAAATGCTGCCAAAATAATTCTAAAAATTCATTGTTTGATACCTGATCCTGTTTCTGTGGCTGATAGGTAAATATCAGCATATTTCTTAAATCTCATATTTGGTGGATCCTGTAGTGGACAAATGCTAGGGATGGTTTCTGGTTTCAGTGTGCTGGAAAAAACCAGCAAACCCAACTGAATTAATTTCTTCACTGACATTAAGAATAAGAGACTCTTTTGGTTTTTCTTATCCTCCCCTCTGCTGTCCCCTCCCCTTCCATCATCAGCAAAGTGAAGAGCTTATTAAGTTATCTTCCAGAGGCAAATAAAGCATTGTCTTCTGTATTTATTATTTTGGACATTTTTTAATAGCTTTCTCATTAAGAGAAGCTTCAGGCTTCTGCAGTTGCTTGCAGTGGCACAGGTTCTTCATTTTTGGAATTACGTCATGTGCTGCTCCTGTTTTTATTTCTGGAATGATTTTTTAACTGAATTTTCATGGTTTCAGTAGATATAATCACTAGATGAAGAACAGTCTTGTCATAAGGCAGGAGCAAGAGATGCCACCCTTCTATTCCTCAGAGAAAATCTTTCATAAGAATTTAGGAAAGATTTGAGAATGTAGAAGAATCATGTACCTTCTCTGCAACTTATCTGATTTGGGTTTTGTCCAAAAGAGCTCTGTTTCCAGCAAAGTAATATTGGGTAATAAATAAAGTTATGCAGCCAACAGAAAAATAAACCTCAGCTCTTCCTAGCAAAAAAATATGTAGAGATAAATCCTTAAACCTTCAAAAGAGAAATTATTTCATAGAAAGTAGAATCTTAACACTAGTTCTTCACTACTGAGACTTAGAATTTAAGTGCCTTTCTAAAGCAGCCCAAACAAGGAGGCCTGTTTGAATGTGAAGCCTGATATCATCTTAAGGACAATCCAGCTTGCTCCTTGGAAAGCTGAAATTGATAATTCAAATTCATCTATCTGGCTAATTTAAGGATCTCTCCATGATGCGTGAAACTATATTATTTGGATTTATAATAAACTTTTAGCAGTTCATTCTTCTACTTCAGAAACATGAAAAATATATTTTCCATCATCTGCATTCCTTGAAGCATCTGAATTTATTTGCAACAAATGCACAGGGCCTGTATTTGAAATTACTTGTTTTATAATGATCTGTTTGAATTACTGCAAGAATTTTGTAGTACTTCACCACAGAATGCAAAGTTATGCTCTTTTTTTATCAAGTTTTTGTAAGACAGTGTAGTTTACCTTCTATGTAAAGATGTCTATGTATGCACAAAAAAAGGCCAGGAATGCTTTATATAGAGGTGATCAGCTGTTCTGTTAAATGAGAACTCCAAACGTCTTGCTTTGGATCAAAGGCAAACTGCATTGATGTGCACGAATCACTGAAAAATGACCCATTCTTGATTGCCCTTTTTAACTATGTATTAACGAGCAAGCCCTTTCTAAAGGTGCTGTAAGAAATAAGACTTCAACAGCTAATTATTTTCTCAAATTTTGTACAGTTAGCCATTTCAGATACGTTGTCCACTGAACTCTTAAATTCTGTGGTATCATTTGAAGCATGGATGGAGCAAAGTTTTGTGTGTTTTTTTGTTCATGTTTCTATTTCCACTGAATATGTTCAGGATTAAAGTTGAGATATTATTTAATCTCCAAAATACATGTACTTTCTCTGAAGTACTGAACCAAACTCATGTCTTAATACAGTACTCGAGTAGTTCTTAACTTTCAGAGTCATGAAAACTTTTGGCAAGTTGTATCTTTATCTGTTCACTACTAAGTAAGAGACTAGCTTCTCTTGAATTATCATTTAATGTGGAGATGATATGGAGTAGATTTTCCTTCTCCTCTGCCTTTACTGACCAAGTAAGCGGAGTCGTCTCCTATTTCACAGGAAACAAATCTTTGTGTTTTTAAATCAACAGAGATGACTGAATATCTACGTAATATGCAAATGGATTGATTTGTCTGATCCATAAAGGAGGCAGATGAAGTATAAAAGCTGTTTAGAATTTGTATACAATCCATATTACTGTTATGTTAACTTCATAGATGTTAGTCTTTCCTAATGTTAATTTTTTTGTTATTTTATTAACAAACATTGTGGTGGTGAGAACTGTATGTGTGATCACTTGCAGCATTCTAATACAATCATTTTACTTAGTCCCCCTCATGGAGAAGCAAAGCCTGGTTCCAGCACTCTTCCACCTGTAAAATCAAAGACAAGCTTCATTGAGGCGGACAAATACTTCCTACCGTTTGAATTGGCGTGCCAGTCGAAGTGCCCCAGGATTGTCAGCACATCTCTAGATTGTTTACAGGTCTGTACGAAGCTGAGCTTTAACTATCAACTATGAAATTCTGTTGTTTTGGAGGGGAGGTACAGTTGTATGTAACAAATAATGTAATTGTTTTTATATTATTTTGTTTTATTGCACATACAACCAAATTGAATATCTTTCTCACAAAAGGTGAATTTATAGAATCATAGAATCATGGCATCATAGAATAGTTTGGGTTGGAAGGAACCTTAAAGATCATCTAGTTCCCGCCCCCCTGCCATGGGCAGGGGACATCCCACTAGATCAGGCTGCTCAAGGCCCCATCCAACCTGCCCTTGAACACCTCCAGGGATGGGACAGCCACAACTTCCCTTGGCAATCTGTGCCAGAGCCTCGCCACTCTCATGGTGAAGAAATTCTTCCTAATGTCCAGTCTAAGTCTGCCCCTCTCCAGTTTGTACCCATTCTCCCGGTCCTATCCCCCCCCACAAGCCTTTATGAGTAGCCCCTCTCCAGCTTTCCTGTAGGCCCCCTTCGGGTACTGGAAGGTCACTGTAAGGTCTCCTCTGAGCCTTCTCTTCTCCAGGCTGAACAGGCCCAACTCTCTCAGCCTGTCCTCGTAAGGAAGGTGCTCCAGCCCTCTGATCATCTTTGTAGCCCTCCTCTGGGCGCATTCCAACAGCTCCAACACCCAACATTATATTTATTATGTAATGCATGTGTGTGTTTATTTGTGTGTGTGTATATATTACCACAGTTACATGTTTGGATCAGTTTTATTATGTTAGTGTGCAGCTACCTATTTTCATGTGTATATCTATGTGTTGAACTAACACAGCAGGTATAGCATGATCAAATTCATTTTATGCTGTTCAGAATTGCAGTGAAATACTTCAATTTGAGGTGTCTCTCAAAACTCAAGAGGCTCTTTTAATATTTTCAAAACAAATTCTACAGCATGGAATTTAGCCATTCGCTTCTCCCGAGTAGTCCAACAGTGAACTCGATTAATATTTTTACAGTCACAGGTATATGTATGCCTGGCATGCTGTTGCACTCTGATACTATGCTACTCTATATTTCTAAGTAAATAACCCATGGAGATTTACAAATACTCTCCTGCCTAAAGAGTTCAGAAGAGGATTTTGTTAATTTTGTGTTAAATTCGTTTTTGAAGTATTGAAGACCTAGAGAGAAAAAGGGATAATAGAGCACAAAAAGAGAAAACTAGCTAGTAGCTTGAATGGAAAGGTTTATCTGGTAGTAAAAACATTTGTATGCTGACTACACATGAAGACTTGTGTGATGTGGGTTAGTTTCTAGAATCCTGTTTGTTTTAAAACATTGTTAACTGATGAACAAAAGCTTTAATGTTAAGCTTGCTGACAAACTTAATTGCAGTTGCAATTAATCTGGATAATCAGTTGAATCCTTAATCTGGAGGACATTTTAAAAAACCTTTGGTGTTCTATGAAACTTGGGGTAAAATGTACTGTTTTAATTATTCTGTGCAAGTTAGAGCTACAAGTGAAATTATTTATTTTAATGAAAAAGCTGACTTACTTTTAAGCTCTTACTTGTGTTTTTTTTTCTTCTCTCCAGAAACTTATAGCATATGGCCACTTGACGGGGAATGCTCCAGACAGTACAGCTCCAGGCAAAAAATTAATTGATAGAATTATTGAGACAATATGTGGCTGTTTTCAAGGCCCTCAAACAGATGAAGGGGTTCAGCTACAAATAATAAAGGTAATTAGTTTAAAACTTCTAGTATTTATGGTAGTGACAACAGGAAGACATTTATGGCCTCAGAGTTCAAAACCAAAGTGTTTATTGTGTAAGTGTAATGGTAACTTTACAATGTTTTCTCGATCTTGTTTGTTTGAGATGGGAAATCCCAGACTGATGCTCCTTTCCCTGCTCTCTCCCATTGTATTTTGGGTGAACTCATGGTTATGACCTGAAATCTTGTGCACAGGCCACTGAGTGAAATTTCATTCACAGCAAATCTGTGGAGCTCTCTAATTGCGAGGAATTACTCTCAAATAATCCTGCACTCCCAGTGGGGAAGACGGTAATTAAGCAGCAGATTTTGAAATCCATTTTGGAATTACTTTATGAAATGCAATTAGACCTGGCAGTCAGGTGTTACCATGGCAGCTTTGTGCTGCTCTGTCATAGACTTCTCCTCAAAGGAGGTCTAGGGTTTCTTTCCATAGCTTATATAAAGGGCACATGTGGAGTTTGTACAAATAAGTGTTTCTGGGAAGCCTTAGCAGTTTTCTGACTGCACTCATTAATTATGGCTATTTATAATGGGAAATTATTATGCCAAGTAACAGAAGTTAACCACCTAGTGGAAATACCATACAATATTCCTGTAACAGTAGTCTTCGATTGGCTGTGATGATGAGCAGTAGTGAAGAATACAATTCAAGTTAGTTATGAGGAATGGAGTGTTTGTTACCTCATATTCTTGTGTATATGTGTCCTGAGATGTTGCTATTTCTAGCAGATTGTATTTACTTGTTCTACTTCAAAGAAGGTAGTTTGTTTTCCTACTCCTTTTCATAGCTCAAATATTTGTTTTTCTTGACACTCCAATTCTCCAGCAGGTAGTTGTTACAAATCTTTATGATACTGTTGTCTAGATTTGTTGTGTTGTTTTGCCCAAGAATTTGAGACGTTTATCAGTTTGCAAAGGGTAGATTTTTTTTGCTTTAAACTTTCAGTGACTGAAACATCTCCCTCTCAGTGTAATACCTTCTCTCTGAATGCTTTCTTATTCTGGCCCTCCCCGCCTGTGAGCTGATAGTCCTTCTGTCCAAGAAAATAGTCAAGAAAGTAAATTCTTCAACAACTGTAAATGCTTTAAGTGCATCGTTTCGTTTAGTGCCTTATTTTTTTGACTGTTTAGACTTAGCTAATTGCCTTGTTAGAATGCCTAAGAAAGTGATTACTGTTTTTGCTTGATTCCATGTTTGCCCAGTACAGTGTGCACTACAGAAAGCATCGACATTGGAAATAACCTTAGCAAAGAATGGAACTTTCGTCTTCCTTTAGGGGAGACGAAATAATTAAACCGCTAAGTCAGTTGTATTCTCTTAGGCTTTGTAACTCTTCTGTTCGGGGCTGAGTATGGAGCTCGCTTCTCCAGTATGATTTGAAGGATGGATCATGTGTCTTTTGAGACTGTTCTGTGGTCCTGGTGATTCGTATGTTCTCTGAGGAATTTTAGTTTCTTCAAGGACACACAAGGCAGAGAACGTGGGACTCCCGCTTTCTGTGCTGGCACTCCCAGGCAGTTCCTCACAACATGAGCAGTGCTCCTGCAGGACAGCTGCATCACCAACATCATGGTGAAATCTGAAAACCTAATCTCTCAGGTACCTTCCTCCCCAGAGGCTTATCTTGGTTCTGCACACTGAATGAACAGCCCTTATACAGTGTTCTGTGCTCAGTCTTAGATCTGGGAGATGGCGTTGGGTAATTTGTGTGTGTGCTGTTTGATAGTTTCTATATAGTGGTGGGATCATCTTAAGCAACCAGAGCCACCTAGACGTTCTCAAAATACCTTTCTGCTGCTTACCAAGGAAATAGTCTTGCTGACACTGGGGAGTATAGTTTGTCTCTTTTTAGGTATCTGAGCTTAGAGGTATGACTGGCAGTAGTTCTGACAGTTGGTAGACAGTTTACTGTTTCTGCTTGTGTATTTTCATCTCTCTAATCCCCTCGTTCTTCATCTGCAGACTCCATGAGGAACCAGACTGGAAAATTGGCCTTTTCCTTCCTTCCTCTTGTAGTTTAGTTTAATTTGGTGTAATTTTGATGGGAAGCCATGCAAATTTTTGTTCAGTTGCTATGGTGCAATTACTGGGGCAGGAGGAAAGCCAGTAATTAGGGTAGTGTTCCCATTGAAAATTGTTTATTCAAATTATGTTTGAAACAGACTCCCTTGATTGAACCTTTTTGCCTTTCAGCTTGCTCAGCTAGGGCTACTGTGACATCTGGAAGGCAGGAGGATGTGTGCAAGCTTGCTGTTGGCATCTGTAGAGGTTTTAGTTGAAGTTCTATTTACATTTCTCTCTGGCCTTTTCTTTCCTGATGAACTACAATGTATGAACAAAAATATATTACATTTTTTAAAATATGTATAAAAGAAAGAATGAGGATGAGGAAGAAGGATGGGACATGGGATCAACTGTTTATTCTCGTCTGTATTTTCTTTCTGCAGTCTGCTGTGTAGTAAGTTTTGTTATTATCTAGATACTTCTACAGCTTAACTTGATCGTATTTGACAAAGAAAAAATTTTGTGTGGGCTTGCTAGCAGTGGTTTGCAAAGTTGAACGTTACATGAGTGACTGCTTTTTGAATCTAACATGTGCAATGGAGTGTTCATAAGGTCATCTCCATGTGCCCTTTTATAACACATCACACTGGCAGTATGATCAGCATCCATGAAGGAAGGAAAGTTCAATCAAACATTGCTTACACAAGTCTCATTTTGAAACTAACTAAAAATAAAGGACAACTCATATTTAGCTTGTGGAATGGGAAAACTGTAAAAGCTGACTAATTCTGAGGAATAAGGAGAATGATGACATGTTTGAAAGAATTTTAACAGAAATTGTTTGAAACCAGATTCCAAATCGAGAAAACCCGTAGAAAAAACTTCTTTAATTCCATATCTTGTTGTGTTTCAGTAGTGTGGAATGCTATCTAAGTAACTTAATCATCTGCAATATCATGTGGTTATTTTTTCCTATAAAAGATCTCATAGAAGGCTTAATTTATTCTGAGATTAAAAGGAGCTGTGAGTTATGGAATGATTTGAGAATCGAAATAATGATGCAGGAGGTTTTTTTTTCTGAGTCTTTGTGTTTTCAGGCTTTCATCTTAAGTTAATGGCTGGGACTGGTTACTTAACCTGAAAATGCTGTCCTGTCAATTTGCAATTTTATTTTTTAGAGAAGGATTATGTTTGTTGGACAAGGATTATTCTTATTAGAGTTGGACATGAAATACTTCCACTTTGCAGAATATGTATCCATTTAACTCCATATTAGATTCTAGTTAATTTTGAACACCTAGTTTTCCGATAATAAACTAAATAAAACTTTTATAATTTATATTCATCATACTCTCTTCCATAAAAGAAACTGGAACATAGTTCTGTTCTTTCAGCATCTTCACAGCCATAATCCTTCAGTGTGTTTCAGGCCTGGTAACTGAATATGGATAGTTTTTTATTAAAATTGATGTTAAGTTGAAAAAAACACTGATTTTAAATGCTAAGGGTTAGTTAATGATCCATTATTACTGAAATCTGGTGTAGAGTCTAGGATGTGACAGTATTTAAATTGCTATCTTGACTATGAACGCACACTGGAAGCAAACACTATATTCTGTTTTTCATGACCTTATGGTGTATTTCTATAGGTCTTTAAAGTTGGTAAGCTAAGTTAGGTAAATGTAGGTCTTTAAAAGCTATGGTAAATATATAACAGAAATGACAGAGTAATTTGGAAATGATAAAAAGCAGGAGATAAGATTATCGCTTGCTCACAAAGAAAATGTCAGTTGGAGAACTATATTACTGTATTTGGTATGGATGTGGGTTTTTCTAGTGTCACTCAAACAGAAGAATGATTTATCTGTGAAAGTCATTAAATGTATTTGTTGCTTTGTGGTTCGAGAACTTAGGTCACCTGCATTTTTCCAGAAGTCAGTAACACAGGATTTCATGATCAGTTATTTACTGTTTGGACTTCAAGTTGATGTTTAAAAAAAAAAATTTGTTATTATTGAAAATAACACTATAGCCCTTCTCAAAGAAAACAGAATTACAGGGTTCTAGTAGCTAATACATTGGAGAGAGGGGTTAAGGCCACTGTCTCAAGTGCTCAGGAGTTCCCAGGCAACTGAGTCATAGGTATTTTACCCAAACTAAGCCTGTGCTGATCAGATGTCGTCTGTTCAGTGCCATAAATCTTCTGAAGATTAGATAATCAGAGTTGCCTGAGAGGAAGAAAAGAATGACCCTGAGCTGAAAACCAGCTTCCTAGCAGTATGTGTAGGTGCATCTACCCCTTGTGTGTTCTTAAATTACTTTTCCTGTTTGTATTTACTGTATTGCGCCATAAGCATTCTGTTCTTGCAAGATATTCAGTGTGAGAGGAATGAAGAATTTACGGGTACAGATAGATGCTGGGTGTTTTTAGTAGAGAATTAATGTTATTTACTTTTTACACTACATTAATTTTGCATCACAAATCACAGTCCTTCCCGTGCTGTTCTAATACATTCAGTTTGCATAATGGAGAAGTCACTAAATATGCAAACATGCTGCAGGCTAAAGGAAAAAAAAAAAAAAAGAGACGATATACAAAAGTGTGATGATGTTTAACTCAAGAAAAAATCTTGAAGATTATTCTTCTTTCCCAAACCCATCTGATGATTGTTTATAAAAATGAACAAGCTTTATTTATAGTAACTAGGTAGAGGCAGGAACAGTAGGGTCTTTCTTGAATACAGAACAATAGGAGGTGTGAAAGGTTGGAAGGAAAGCCTAAGGAAACAAGGCTGTCAGTCAGGATCTTAGCTGGTAGTTTCAGGACAACCAGAGCTTTGGGGCTGATAGTGTTTTTTAGACTTTGTGATAAAGAAAGCTTTTGGGAGAGGGCCTGAAGTGTAATGAGGTAGTGCTAACAATGCTTCTACAAAGGTTTTTTTCCATGCCTAAAGAACAGCAAAGGGGAGAAGTGCAGGAAAGTAGTAAAGTAAGCTTTTTTTTTTTTTTTTTCTTTAAATCATCTCTCCCAAGCTCACACTGAAGATATTTGGATGAAAACAGATGAGCTAAGTGTGACCAGAAGGAGTGGGAATTCGGCTGCAAAGAGCCTTGAGCAGAAAATCTTTACCATGATAGAAAAGAGCAACCTAATGCTGCAGCTCCATAGTCAGCAGAGCCACTGCAGTAGCTTTGCTGTTCTGATCTCTGCAGAGGGGTGTTTTCCTGTACAGGCTTTGCTCCCACACGTTGTCCTACCCCATCCTTTGTCCTGGCATGCATTTACTATTCTGAATCAACTAAAATCACTTTTCAAACAAACAGAAAACCAAAACCAAACACCGGAAAAGCAACTGTGGGGTTTTTTTGTTGTGCTTTGGTTTAAACTGTATTGATGTCTTGTCATTAAAATAACACAGGTGGCTTCGTGCCCTAGACCTGATGCAAGGTGAGCAGTAAGCATTTATGGCTGGGAGGAAGGCAGAGCTGCTTTTGTTCTGCCTCTCAAGGACATGCATCGCTGTGTAGCAGTTTGAGATTTTGTGTAATCCTGCTTAAGTGGGGACTGTTGCTGAGGCAGTTGTGTCCTGTTCATCTGTCTCTCCTCTATTCCTCCTTGCGTTGGACCTAGTAGCTGTTTGGCCACAGGGTGCAGCTGGGGAGTAACCTGACAAAAACTGATAAAGTGAGAAAGGGAAGGATTAATTTTCTAGAATCTGAGTTGGCAATGCTTTCAGAGGAGCAGGACTGCTGCTGTTGATTGTAACCTGTGGTTTCTTAGGGTTAGTTGTCATGCCAGTTGTGGTAATGATGTGCTCTTTTATGATACAGAATGAGGTGACTTGGTTAAGAGCATGCAGTCAAATTGAGCCCTAAGTGAAAGCTACTGAGAGGGAAGGATGTTGTCAGAAAGCAATTGTACAATGCTTCCTGTCTCATGTTTATTCTCATATTTCTGCTAGATTGTGATAATAAAGGAAGAGAAGTGGCATTGAGACATGAAGTAAGCACGACTATTAGCCTGAGGATGCATCAAAATTGGAAGGAATATGAATGATATTAGCAAAAGATTCAAGTTAAAAATGCTCATCAGTTTACAAATGTGTAGTAGTCATTCGGGTTTGTTGTCCCTAGTGCCCCAGAAAGAAAGAAACCCAAAGAAGTGACTTTGGGGACTTCTGTAGCCAAATTGAACTCTTTAATAGTTAGATATCTGCAAGGAGATAACCTGCTGGAAAGATTGATTTCTAAGTCTGCATAGAAGATTTAGTTATTCAGAGAATTTGCTTTAATATCTTAAGGGGGTATGTTTCTCCGTGTGTAAACATTTCATTGCCTCCACACGCCCTTATCCAGCGGTGTGAAAAGAACTAAGCTCTAGCAGTCATTATAAATGTACAGAAGAAACTCATGAAATTCAGGCTGTTAAGCCAATTAAAACAAAAGAGCACATAATCCATCTGTAGCTTTGTCACCTTTTTCTACTAGCAGGTATTATCTCCTGTTATTAAAAGTTGGGAAGAAAACTGACAAGACTTTACTGAACTGAGATGGGCGATGTTCTGGTTCGAGCTAAAGTAGAATCAGTTTTCTAACTTTTCAGCTGAGCCTCGTTTAAGTAACTTCATTTTTCAGAAAGTTAACTGCATATTTTTCAGAAGTGTTTGTTTCTAGAACTGGTAACGTGCAGAAAGGTTGTCGCTTACACGTATTCCTATAGAAACCAAGGACATCCTCAAGTTGGCAGAATGTCGTGAGAGGGTCGCACATGCAGGAAGGAGCAGACAGGACAGGTGATCCAAAACCAACCAACAGATTATGCCATTCCATATATAAAACTGAGAGATCATGAGAGTCAAGCTCTATTCTTTGATGGCCAGCATCCAATACAGACTTTGTTTGTCTTTTTGCCCCTGATTCCAGATCTGTGTGTTTCTGAATCCCATTCCTGAGTCTAGTCCAGCTCGAGGCCTTTCCCTGTGCCTTCTCTGTAGCAGTAGTGGTGATGTAGTCATTTGGGAGGGGCGCAACAGTTTTCTATATTATTATTATTTCATTAAAGGTCTTCTAGTTTCCAACCCACAAGTCTCTTTCTCTCACTTCTCTTACCCCTTTCCCTGGATGGGGTGGGAGTAGGATCACAACTGCTTGCACTTAGCTGCCAGTCAAGTTGTACCAGAGCTAAACCATGACAGAAGTAAAATTGGACTTTCAAATATCAAATTCTTAATCACCTGAATTTAACAAGGAGATGAAAAATGACACAAAGGAGTAAATTTTATGAATTATCTAGCTAGAACAAAAGAGATGGAGGTTTGATCCCCCTGCCCCTCTGCACCCTTTCATTGGTGTCCTGCATGCTGGGCAGCAGGAGACCTTATCTTCCAAATGAGAAATGATACATGGTTCTTACAAACACTTACAATACATCAATTTATGTCAGTGTTTGGAATTGGTTGGAAGAAATCTTAACTAAATCTACATACTTACTGTGTTGGGCCCAAACAGCAATGCTTTGGAAAAAATAGTTGTCTGTTTATGCCTGGGCTGCAGTTGTTTGGCTTGTTTCCAAGAGTTACGGATTTTAATTTTTTTAAACTAGCACAAGCTTAATTCTCTTACAGAATTGTTAGTGAAGGATTAAGGGAGCTTTCTGTTTTGGCCTATTAGGACTTTTAAGACACACAGGACTTCAATAAGTTGAATACTAAAGTACGTACGTGTATTTAGCAACCTTTCCAGCCACATCAGAGATTGCAGAATCTAATCCCTGGAAGTTACCTGCCTTCAGGTCCTGAAATGTGTCAGAAGGAGCTGGAGAAGTCCACAGAGCCAGAGAAATGAGTAGCTTTGAGGATAAATTTTGGTGTGTGAGTGTAGTGTGGGATGGGGAATGTTGTTGCCTGATGAGAAGAGATGAGAAGCTCTAATTAAAAGGGTTCAGCATGCTTTGACTCAGTACCTGCAAGTCTTATAAACCCCCAGGAATTCCTGGCAGTAAGATGGAGGTGAGACACTACAATACTTAGTGAAAGATAAGTGAAAGTAGGACATGCAGAATTGTGTGCATAGGCTAGTGTAGAATTTGTTTGTAGGGGGTGAATAGTTTAAATGTCTAAACGGGTTTTGTTAGCAAACTCATTGATACAGAGACCGTAGAATAGAATTATAGAATGGTTTGGGTTGGAAGGGACCTCTAAAGATCATATAATCCAATCCTCCTGCAATAAGCAGGGACATCATCAACTAGATTGAGTTGTTCACAGCCCTGTCCAACCTGACCTTGAATGTTTCCAGGGATGGGGCATCTACCGCACCTCTCTTGGCAACCCGTTCCAGTGCTTCGCTACCCTTGTTATAAAAAATTTCTTCCTTGTATCTAGTCTGAATCGTCTCTCTTTTGGTTTAAAACTATTACCTCCAAAGGTCCTGCAAAAACTTTCACCCCACCATTTTTGTAGGCTCCTTTTATAGCCCTGAAAGGCTGCAATAAGGTCCTCTCAGAACCATCTCTTCTCCAGGCTGAATGCACCCAACTCTCTCAGCCTGTCCTCATAGTTGAGGTGCTTCAGCCCCAGGATCATTTTTGTGGCCCTCCTCTGGACCTACTCCAGCAGGTCCATATCTTCCCTGTGCTCCAGAGCTGGATGCAGTACCCCAGATGAGGTCTCACTAGAATGGTGTACAGGGGCAGAATCGCCTCCATGGACCTGCTGGTTGTGCTTCTTTTGATGCAGCCCAGGATGTGGCTGGGCTGCAAGCGCACCATGCCGGCTCCACATCCACCAGCACACTGAAGTCCTTCTTGGCAGGGCTGCTCTCAGTCCCTTCATCCGCTTGCTTATACTGACATTGGGTATTGCTGTGGCCCAGGTGCAAGACCTTGCACTTGGCCTTGTTGAACCTCGTAAGGTTCATATAGGCCTGCTTCTTGAGCTTGTAAAGGTCCCTCTGGATGATATACCATCCCTAAGTGTGTCACCTGCACCACTCAGCTTGTTGTCATCTGCAAACTTGCTGAGGGTGCACTGGATCCCACTGTCTGTGTCATTGATGAAGATATTAAACAGCACTGATCCCAATGCGGACCCCTGGGAGGCACCAGTTATCGCTGATCATCTCTGGCTCTGCATTTTGTTACGGTTATTGTACGTCCTTTTCCCTGAATGCTGTTTCCGTTAGCAGTAGCAGAGTATTGATAAGTTGTGTGGAGACAGATATTGAATCATTGCACAGAGAGGGCAAGAATTAGGAGTAATGGTGTGAATTTCAACTCTGTGCCTGGTTTTAGAGGCCCAGTGATGTGTAAACTGATTTTTTGGGGTTAAAAAAAACCAGGGATAGTGCTTGGGTTAGTGCTAGACTTAGGTTATTTTAACAAAGCCATTTTCTTTAGTTTGCCTGCCCCCTGTGATTTCTTCTCTTCAGTTGGTTGGGGTGTTTTTTATTATTTTTTTTCCTTTGATTTTTGATAAAAAAGACTTGTAGTGGGCATTTAGGCTGTAGTACTTTGTAGATCGTAGTTTGTGATGCTGTTCAGTGGTCATGCAGCTGATAACGTAAACTCTCGTAAACTCTCTTTTTTTACGTAAACGTAAAAAAAAAGTAAGAAATGTAAGTACAGACATCCATATATGTGCCTCCCTGTGTCCACTGATGAGAGAACTGGGGCACCATGGGTAGACTAAGAAAAGACGTTGAGCTGATTGCTTATCTAGGAGTAGAATTCAAGTCTCTTCAGCAGCAGCTCACTGAGGTTAGTCTTCGATTTTCTTTTTCCTGTCAGACTGTAGAGTGATTTTTTAAATTTTCGAGTAAGCAGTGGATATTCTTTGTCTGCTTGTCGTGTGTGGACAGAGGTGCTGACAACGTCAGTAAGAGTAATGATGCAAGATTACACAACGCTTACTTTATAACTTTTGTTTTAACTGTGATAAGCTTACAAAAATATGAGCTTTCCAGTGCTTCCAGTTCTTTCTTACTTTCCCTAAATATCCCATTAAATCATTAACTGTAAGTCTTTAATGTATAAAATTCTCTGGTTTTTTGCTACTGGAGTACCATGATCAGTATAAACATGTTTGTTGTGTTGTGGACTAAGCTCTTTCCCTTTTTTTCCCCTCTCATCACAGACCTCTGACAGTTTTACACCCCATGCTCAGATTTCATCTGCCTCTCTTTCTGCTCTCAAATACAGCCTGGCTCTGACTCCCATAAAAGTGATGTGCTCCTTACCTTCTGTGTTTCCTGATGTTTTAAAGGCTTATTTGCATAATTTTTGTAAAAAAAGAGAACCAGATACTAGCTCAAATGGAAAGAAAGGAGTGAATTTCTACAGAGAGTGCAACACAATATTCTAGCATTGCCCAAGGAGAGTGTTTAGAAAGGATAGTTCTCCCACTTTAACTGCATAATCTCATACTCCATCTTTATTCTTCACATTTGCATTTATTTGTAAAACAACTTTTGGACTATTTGGATATCTGCCCATATTTTAACAGGTATTCTGTCCATATTTCGTGTCTAGAAAATTCTGGGATGCTTTTATTAACTACCTGTCTGGTAACTCCGTTGGTTACTACTTGCTGTTCTATGCTGTGAAACATGTATTTCCTAGATATGTTAATTAAAAGCACTCTCAATTTAATATAACTGGTTCATGTGATCCTCTGATAAGGCTACAAGAGTACATGCCAAAACTTAGTTATTAACTGCAGCTCAATGTATGTGTATACTTAGTTATATTTTAAAAGTAATCCAGCTTTGATATTTATTCATTGCAAATTATCTGATCAGCAAAAAAAGTTTTGACTGGTGTGTGTGTGTGTTTATTTAGGCTTTGCTCACAGCAGTAACATCTCAACACATAGAAATCCACGAAGGAACAGTGCTACAGGCTGTAAGAACATGTTACAATATCTACCTAGCAAGCAAAAATCTCATAAATCAAACCACAGCCAAGGCCACTCTAACACAAATGCTGAATGTCATTTTTGCACGGATGGAAAATCAAGCAGTGAGTATCTCCTTATCTTTATGTAAAAGCTAGCTCTTGAAAGGTAACCAGCTTGAGAGGTTTGTTTTGTTGTTATTATTAAAGCTTTTTTGCTTTTCTAACTTAGGTACTCTGCAGGGAAAAAAAAAAGTCTGGTATTTTACTTTGTTCTGTTTGTGGTTTGCCCTCTGAAATAGGTGTCAAATGTGTTTGAGGGCATGGGAGTGGTGTATGGGATTTAAATTTCTTGTCCTCTATATTGAATGGGTGTATTCAACTTCCATTTCTATTATTGGGCTGCCAAGAGGTGCCACCCTACCTGTGTAACAGTGTTTATGAAGTACGATAGTGTTAGTGAAATCCTCTAGTGTTGTTCTGCCTATAAACACTGAAGAAGTGATCCCTGATCAAAATCAAACAAACAAACAACCCCTCCCAAAACCAAACAAAAACCCTTCCCAGTCATGTGGTTACTTATATTTTTTAACATTTTAATGTGTAGTAGTCACCAACAGATGCTTACAAGTCACTGAAACTGCTGTCATGAGTTGTCAGCAGGGACTCCAGCAAATGCTATGTGCCTTCTACTGCTGATATTATGATATCAGGAAGTCAAATTAATCATCCTAATTCCTATTAAGAAAGAAAACCCAAACACCTAAACCCCAAACAAAAAAGCAGATTCCCAGATTTGAGAAATTGTTGAATTCCTGGCTACTTGTACAAGTAATTCTGCTGTATTATTACACACTCTTAAGTTTCCTCTAAGACTATGTAGTACTTTCTTACTTTTCTCTTAGAAGCAACTGCATATTTGTACGTGGTACCATCATAGTCAGAGATTTGTAAGACAACGTATTTATGATGAGTCATGGCAAAAGCAAGCCATGCAGTACCTGAGTGCTTTGATAAATCTGTGCAGTTACTGTCCTTCTAAGCAATGTATAGAAGAGGATGATGAGGATGATTATTATTATTATAATACAATGAAAGTCTTCATTTTTGCCAGACTGTAAGTCCAGTCTTTATGCAAGCTGATAAGCAGTTCTGCTTGTTTTGCACACTCAGGGCAATTATTTTAATATTGTAGAATCATAGAATAGTTAGGGTTGGAAGAGGCCTTAAAGATCATCCAGTTCCAACCCCCCTGCTATGGGCAGGGGCACGTCCCACTAGATCAGGCTGCCCAAGGCCCCATCCAGCCTGGCCTTGAACACCTCCAGGGATGGGACATCCACAACTTTCCTGGGCAACCTGCGCCAGTGCCTCACCACTCTCATCGTGAATAAATTCTTCCTTATGTCTAGCCTAAACTTGCCCCTCCCCATTTTATAGCTATTGCCCCTCGTCCTTTCTTGTAGCCCTTTCAGGTACTGGAAGGTAGTTATAAGGTCTCCTTGGAGCCTTCTCTTATCAATATATGATAGCTAACAAATGATAGAAGGAATTATTTGAGTCATGATTTAAAGGGAGTATCTACTCAGAAAGATGCAGCATAGAAAGCTTTAAGTGGAAAAGTAAAGGGCTGAGGTCATAGTAGCCAAATAACAGTATAAAAAGCTACAAAAGGTTTGTTAAACACTAGGCCCTGCAGGGATAGAAAGCCAGTCCTTAAAGCATCACTTCAAATGACACCGTGCTTTGATTTGACGTTAATCTTTGATTTAACTTCAATGGCTGTTGTCTTTATCTGTTAGACAAGTTACAGAAATTCTTCCCTTTCTGGGAATTCCAGAGCAGGACCTATGAAACTAAAGTAGTCTTGACTTACAGTTTTAAATATGATGATTTCTTCCTGAGCTTCTGTTTTTTTGTAGTGTTTTGCTCTTTTCAGTTTTGACTCCCATTTTTGGTTTTTTCTTCCTCAAATGTTTAGTCAGTTCCTTTTTTTTTTTTCAGTCTTTCCCTTGATACCAAATGCCTTGGTGTTTCTCCGTCTGCTGGCTGAACTTCCTTCTAGGGCAGGCAGACAACTCTTGGTTCTGTATTATGTATAGTGTAGTCATCTCTTCCACAGTGAAGGTACGGTTAAGTGTAGTGTGAATAGCTGGGAAGCAGCCCTTTTGCAAAGGTTTATTCTGTGATATTAAAATAATTTATAATAGTAGAAAGGATGCATTTTCTTATATATCTTTATGAGAGTGTAAGCATGTTTTTAAAATAATGTATATGCAACATATTGTTTTGTTTTGATAGTGAAATTCTTGTATGGTTGCAATGTTTTTGTAGCTTCAGGAAGCCAAACAGATGGAAAAGGAAAGACACAGACAGCAACACCATCTACAGCAGTCTCCAGTAAGCCATCATGAGCCTGAGTCACCTCAGTTGCAACATATTCCAACACAGACTGATCTGCTGTCCAAAGAACAGGAGGGAGAGCTTGACCACAGCACAAATGATGTGGACAAGAACCTTCAAGAAGATGCAGAAGCTGAAAATGGATCTGATATTTCTAGTGCTGAAAATGAACAGACAGAAGCCGACCAAGCCACAGCAGCAGAAAGTAATCAGTGTGTATTTCTGTTTCATGGAGGGAGGGAAACGGTCTGTAAAAAGAAAGGCTTGAGGACTGTCTTTTTTCTTCCCCTCTCCTAAATCTGGAGTCAGGCATGTATTTTGAAATAGTTGACGAATGCAAAATGCCTGTTGTCCTTGTAACTACTGTTAAGCCTTATCACGAGTATCCTTTAGGCCCATACTCTGTTGTAGTCACTGTAGCAAAGATTCCTCAGTGTAATATTACGGAATTTTTTCAGAACAACATCTCAAAATCAGTAGGTTTTCAGTGTTTAATGTGCATGAAAATACAAAATTGATGTCTTCATTGGCATAGGCCTGTGGATTAATTACCATTTACAGGTTAAACACTGCAATGCTTATGTTCTGCAAATACTATTTTCAACGCGTCCAAACGTAGCTTTTTTAAACGTATACTCACCTATCGATAGATTTGTAATTGAATTTTTAAATATTAAATACAAGTAAAATGTCTCCTCAGTTGCTGAGTTTCTCATTAATATTTGTTTGTTTTTCTTTCTAAAGATCTTTCTAAAGGTGATGGAGGGACATATGATGGTGAAAGCAATGAGTCTGAAGAGAAGGCACAAGAAATTGTTGAAAGTATTGTGCAGGAAATGGTGAACATAGTAGTTGGAGGTATTATATTAATGTCTGTCTAGCCAATAGCACTGCAGTCTGAATCTTGACATTAAGACTTATTTTAACACTTCTGAATATTTAAGTAAAATATGTCATTATTTAAATAACGCTTATGCTGAAGAAAACATTTTCAGTTTTCTGACCTTAGCTCTGCATTACTGTCCAGTAAAATGGACAAAATTTCATACCTAATTTACACTGTCTGTACTGGAGACTAATGACCTTTTTAAAATGTAAGATCTTATTTCTTGTCTTTTTTTCTGTTTCATTTCTACATAAACTCTTCACAAATGGGCCTGTCTCTGGAGTAGCAGTGTAGCACTGCATTTCTCAGTTTGTTGGAAAGTGTCTGTCAATTCAGTGGGTTTTTCTTTGCCCGGTACTTCTTAGAAACTTGGTAAAATGGTGAACTTGGCAATTTAAAGTTATGAGTTATTTTTTTTATTGTAGTTTTCATTAGTGGGAATTAAGAGTATTTGGAATTTTTTTTAGTTACATAATGCCACGTAAATTATTGCTTAAGGTCCTCCTTATGATACTTTGCTTGTGATTGTTTTATGTTAGATTTAAAAGCTCTGTTTAATTTGCATTCTTATGTTACATTTGTTTTTACGTCTTTTCTGATAGATATGGAAGGGACTGCTGAAAGTGCTGGTGGTGATGGCACAATTGTAACATTAGAGGATGGCAGTGACAGTGAAAACATTCAGGCAAATGGAATTCCAGGCACTCCAATTTCTGTTGCTTATACACCATCTTTACCTGATGACAGACTATCTGTCTCTTCCAACGATACTCAGGTACAGGCAGTTACAAATTGGGAAATACTGGAAAAAGTAGTATGCTTTACATGTTGCCCAACACTTGTGCAGGAAGTGTATAATATAATTACATAAAACAAGTTACTCTGATGAATATCACATCATTCTCAGCAATATTCTATTTTAATGCATTATTTAAATTATTTTGTAAGTGAATTTTGCATGTGATGCCTTTTTTATCCTAGCATATGCTAAATAAAAATGTCAGGCGTATAGAGTGGCCTTACTGCAATGGTTTCAGATAAAAAAAATCACATCTGAGAGGATTCGTTTTTCATTAGCAAAAACAATGTGAAAATATGCTTCTGTTGTACCAGATATCAGCATGTATGCACTGTGAACAGACAGAGGGTGTCTGCTATCAAAATGTACTGAGTAATTAGGGTAAAGAATAATAGATTTTAAGCTTAAAATATTATAGTCACATATGCCATACAAATAGAACCATTCAACACCTTGCTTATATAAGAAACGGCAATACAGAATTGCAAGGCCTTAGCAGTAGAGGCGATTATTTTAGCATGAAATTTTACCAAACGCATCTTGCCACAGATATGTAACCACTGGCATTTTATTAAAATGGGATTTTTTAAAACTAGCTATCTACTTAAAGCATCTGAAGGCAATTCACTGCAAGTTGCCTTACTTAAACTTGACCTATCTTATTTCATGACAGTCTTTGATTTTTTTACTGAAATGGCATTTTTTATTAGCAAGTTTGTTCATTTTAAATGGACTACAGAATATTTTGGTTTAGTTTAGTTTAGTCTTGAGATGGTAAAGCTATAGTGAATTGGTTATATTTGTATAATATCTTAACTTCTTGTTGCTAGGAGGTGGGGATTTCCCTACACACCCTGCTAATGCAAAATGGAATACTGAAATATGTTAACTTCTTTAGGAATCTGGAAATTCTTCAGGACCTACCCCTGGTGCTAAGTTTTCCCACATTTTACAAAAGGATGCCTTCCTTGTATTCAGGTCACTGTGTAAACTCTCCATGAAGCCCCTGTCAGATGGACCACCAGATCCAAAGTAAGTAGAAGTTAGAGTTCTTGTTATGAATCTTTTCTATTAGAAAATTTAAAAAAAAAATTAAATATTTTTGTCAGTCCTTAGTTATTGAGAAAACAATGGTATGGTAAAAAGGACCTAGAAAACTTGAAAAGGTACTTTTAATGCATGTTTTGTATGTTAAAAGAAAGCGGCTACTGCTACCTATCTGCCTGTTTAGAAGTTTCTTAATAATGCCTGTGCTTTCTCTAAGTATGTCTTGTTCTTCCTAGTTGCTCTTTTTAACGCTTTTCAGAAGGGTGTGCAAGGAAAGTCTTCAGGTATTTTTGATCTCAGGTAGCCTTATTCTGCTTTTAAGTAATACCTAGGTTTGTAACTGTGGCTGTTTATGCCCCTCAGTTTATTGTATCTCTTGCATATCCTGTATCCCGTCCACAAGCCCAACTCTACTTCATCATAATGTAGACTCCCGACTCTGAACTGATACTGGTTATGATAAATTCCTGATACAGTGTTTCATTCTTTTGCTCAGTTTGGACATTTTTGACAGTTTCCTTAATGAAAAGAGAGAGGTTTTGGAACAAAATCTTTAGACTGTTTTGGAAACCTTATTCTCTTGACTGCGATACCATGTTTTCAGTTTTGCTTAGAGGATTGTTCCTTGTAAACCAAAAAGAAATACTCTTTTATAGATGTGTGCCAGCATTAGTTAGCTGTTAGTGTTGTCAAAGGGCTTTTCTGATCTTGGGTAGAATTTATATGCATCTTTTTTGTCTGTTAGGCACAATTGGGTTTTGAAGGGTTAGTATAGAACCATTTTTTATTTGTAACCTAGTGATGCACTATGGAAAGTCAGGACATTCAAGAAGGAAGACTTCAGCATAAGGTTTTTCCTCACGATTTTTGACAATTTGTCTTTCAGGAAATGCCATGAAAATCCTGCGGGTTTAGTCAGTTCTCTGAGACTAATACAGTGCATTTATTAAAGGCTTTAGTGGATTTAACTTTCTGTGGAAGAGCAGCAGAGGCTATTGAGGCACTTGGAGCATCTCAGCTGAATCAGTGAAGTCTTTGACGTTCGTATTAGAACTTATTAAGCTCTTCATATATTAAAAATCAGAAGAAACAGCATTTAGGGCAACAAGAATTAGCTGCAAAGGCATTTGAAGACGTCCTGTGTTTGGAGAAGTGCCTAGAATTTATTGGTAGTTCTGAGGCATCGATGGCTTTTTGAACTATTACAAACATGCTGTAATTGGAAAAGGGGGCATAGGATATCTACAGCATTTTTAAAAAAGGCTTATCTGCCTCTTTAAAAATCATCTTTCTTGTGCAATTAGCTATTAAGTCTTTAATGACAATATTTTAAAATTTTAAATAACTGGACATAGAGATTTAACTTAAAATCACAAGGCTCGGAGGTAAGATCAGGGTTGTGCTTTCTGGGAACCTGCTTGATGTCTTTATCTCCCTTTTCCCTGGAATAAAATAAGATAGGGGAGAAATGTCTTGAAGGTTCACTTATTATATTTTAATCCTGAAACTTGTTTTAAATTGAGTGGGCTTTACACGTCATATAAAATTGGTAAGGCCAGCAAGTGAGGACTTTGTTATAAGCTGACACTTGCTGGAAGTAGGCAATATTTAATATTTTATGTATGATTGAAATTATCTTGATATTTAAATTTTTATAGTATAGTCTGGTCACGTGCTGTCTGCACACTTGATTCAATGTGTTGCAAAAATCGAGCCTTTTGCATCAAAGTAGATTGTTCCGTTAGGTTCTGTGCAGCTGTGCAATGTCTAGAGCTGGGCATTTTCTTGAAGAACTCCTACTGAAAGCTGGTTTGGGGCATTTACTTTGACCTGCAGCCCCTTAGGAGGAATGGAAGGAACAATTACCTCACTCAATTTGACTGGCTATGTTTTGCTTCTCACAAGTGTCTTCAGACAAGAAGTCTATGCTTGCAATTATGTTCTATGAGTTGGAAATGTTTGTGGGTTGATTCTCCATCCCCTAGCCCACTTTGTTTGCCAGCATGCAGAAATTATTGCATTCATTTGCAATGTATTTGTTATTAATTTGCGTTTTAGCTAGACAGGAATTACTACTATGCTTGTACTTTTGCAGTGTCCAGCAACTATCCAACTGTAGTGTGTGTTGTGTTGACTCGAAGAGCTCCTTACCATGTCTGGGCTCTGTCTGTATAAAAAATTTCTCACCGTTGTTTCTTATGTTTCGTAACTGACGTCAGTGGGTGGTTGTTCAAGGAAAGCTGCAGACTCTCTTGTTGGGGAAGCCATTTGTGTCTATATCTGCTCTTCAGAAGAGGTACAGCCTTTTCCAAGATGGTCGTAAGTGAGAACGAGTATCAGGAATCTGAGGAGAGAATGCTTCCACCCAGGATGCTATTAAATTGCATTATATTTTCATAGATATAGATTTCTTTTAGACTTTTGTGTGTGTGTGGTTTAATGGGGTTTTTTTTGTTTGGTGTTTTGGTTTTTGGTTTTGATTTATTTTTTTGTTTGTTTTAAGCAGAAATAGTAGCACTGCTCTGACATGAATTCTAGCTTACTTCAGTCTGTAAGAAGATTCATGTTACCTTGGAGCACTTGACAATGCCGCGGTTGCCTGACTTTGCTGTTGCCATGCTTAAAATAGGCGTGTTTTGTATCTTGGCTACTTTTGGAGTGGTATGGGGCCAGTGACTGATAAACATTATAAAATATTGTATTTGAGAAAAAGAGCTTTCAGTGTCAGGAGGAAGTAGGTCAGGCAGCACAGCTGTTGTCTTTGTGGTCCTTCAACTCTCTATGCTGGTGGAAACAAAGGAGGAGAAGGGATTTCCACCTTCTGGTTGTCAGCATTCTGTAAATGGGCTGGGGGTGTTAGATGAGATCTTCTAAAAATCCATGAAAAGGAAAGAATGCTCCCTTCACCCTCTGGCTAAGATTGGGCATTGCCTGCTGTTGCTGCTGTTCTTCAGTGCTGTGATGCTGAAGAGGCAGTTGCTCAATAATAATGGAGAGAAACAGTAAGTGGAAAAGGTTATTTGTGCTCACCTTGGCTGAAGAGTGACCACTTCAACAAAAAAACCCAGATTGTGTCAAATTTGAGTTTGTTTGATGAACATTCCACATAAAAAATGTTGTGTGTATTGCTTTTCAGGAGAACGTTTTATTTTTTTTATGACTTACACTGAGCTGATAACCGCATTGTTTTATTCCAGATCCCATGAACTGCGATCAAAGATCCTTTCATTGCAGTTGCTTCTGTCCATTCTGCAAAATGCAGGACCTGTCTTCAGGACAAATGAGATGTTTATTAATGCTATTAAGCAGTACCTTTGTGTTGCACTGTCAAAAAATGGAGTCTCATCAGTTCCAGAAGTTTTTGAACTTTCACTTTCCATATTTCTTACCCTCCTCTCAAACTTTAAGACTCATCTAAAGATGCAGATCGAGGTATGTTACATGTATTTCTAATTTTGGGGGCAAGGAGTGTTAAGTGAATGTTTGTATTTGTGTGTAGTTTGATCATGCTTAGATAAATTTGCTTTCCTTTCTGAATCACAGCTTGTGCATAAGACTTGATAGATCTTCCCTTGTATAGAAGCTAGTTTTCACCCAGTGTCAATAGACTTGCTTGCAACAATGCCTTTGAAACCCCCTTTGGATAAAATAGCAGGGTTTCCTTTGAAAGACTCACAGATTAAATAAAGTATGCTCTGTAACGTCCGAAGTAATATGACACTTGTAGTGTTGTTTGGCGAACTGGAAGGTCATGGGAAAACTTTTGTAAGGCTGCTTAAAAAGTATTTCCATTGTATTTTAAGTAGAACATGAAATGAAGTCCCTAATAAAGAAGTAGACTATTTCATCACTTAATAAATATTAGCATAAACTACGAGATTTTTACAGTGCAAAACATCCTTTGATTTACTCTGTGGTTGAGATGAATTTTTACAGTCCTAACCTATTATACTATTACTAGATGAGTTTGTTTCCTTTATTTAAAACCAGAGTTTTCGGTTGTCTCAGGCATGGTATTATCACAAAGCGATGCAGGGTTTGTATCAGAAACAGCAGGACCAGAGAAGTGATTCTGCCCATGTGCTCAGCACTGATGAGGCCACACCTTGAATACTGTATTCGGTTTGGGGCCCCTCACTATAAGAAAGACATCGAGGTCCTGGAACATGTCCAGAGAAGAGCAACAAAGCTGGTAAAGGGGCTGGAGAACAAGTCTTGTGAGGAGCGGCTGAGGGAGCTGGGGTTGTTTAGCCTGGAGAAGAGGAGGCTGAGGGGAGACCTTATCACTGTCTACAGCCACCTGAATGGAAGTTGTAGAGAGGTGGGTGTTGATCTCTTCGCCCAAGTGATAGGTGATAGGACAAGAGGGAATGGCCACAAGCTGCATCAGGGGAGGTTCAGTTTGGACATTAGGAAAAATTTCTTCACTGGAAGAGTCATCAAGCACTGAAATAGGCTGCCCTAGGAGCTGGTTGAGTCACTATCCCTGGAGGTATTTAAAAGACGAGTAGATGAGGTGCTTAGGGATATAGTTTAGTAGCGAATAGGTATGGTTGGGCTTGGTAAACCAGTGCTCGGTAATGTGATTAGGAAGTTTCAGCTCTGCACCACAGTGCAAATTAAGAAAATGAGTATGCTTATGAAAAGGCTACATGGCTTTGCAACCGAATTTTAGAGTAAAAATTAATGCCTTGAAATGCATTGTGGATTCTCTCTGAGGTCACTTGGACAGATTTATTTCTCTAGGGAAATCCCAGCTATTTGATTATTGTAGCCGCTTCCCTTTGTATATCATGGCCTTCATCAATATATGTCCTGAGCAAGATAATCTCATTTCCTCAGGTCTCAAAAGGTGTACACACGCTTTAACTCCTTGGGCCACAAGTAGAGATAAGTCCATATTCTTTGCAGTAAAAGTTATCTGAATACTGAAAGGTATTGCAAGTTTTCTCACTGGATGAGTATATTCTAGGTCACAGGGGAAAACAAGACAAATGTAGAGGCCTTGTTCTTGACTTCTAATCCTTGTGCCATAGGGTACAACAAGCTTCCCAGAACTGTTCTGTCCATTTGAACCACATGGACGTCCTGTTGGATGTCCCATGTGCTAAAGATCTTAATTCCATTGTGAATAAAGCAGTAGTGTGCGCAATGTGTTCCTGAAGTTCATTTTGGTAATTCATGTTTTGGGAGTTGATGTGAATGCTGAAGCCTACAGATTGCTTCGTAAGTGTAGAGATGAAATACATGAAAAGATGCTGAGAAATATCAATAACGTTGCTGGTTTAAGGACCTTGAATTCAAGGATTTCTTTGTCTATGGATATCATTGTATAAGTTGATACATTGTGGTAGCTTTTGCCATGTATTGTGTTCTGATCACTTACCAGGCTATTTTGATACCTTTTGGAGGAAGTAGGAATAATATTTCCAGTACTTCACTGAGCATAGCTTAGATAGAAGTTAAGATTTGGTGATTGATTAAATGTGCCTTAAAAATGTGGTGCATTTTGAAGAATTTCAGAACAAACTGTATGTGCTCAACAAGACTGTAGTTCATTTGCAGTGTTCAGCACATGAGACACACTGGGCTGAGCTGCTCTTCAGTCACACAAGCTGCTTCCCAGAAAGTGTTGGACTCACTATGTGTTTACAGAGCTTACAAGTCAGCGTGTAGGTGGTAAATGCATTGCAATCCGGCTTCCCTGACAGAAATTTGATGAGCTTACATCACTACCATCCTTTCCCCAAATTCCAAACAGAAAATTAAGACATATCTGAGAAAAATTAGGTATAGAATACCCTAGACTATTGTAGTAGCTTCTAGAATATGCTAAATCAGGACCATCACCACATAGCAGGGTTGCATTTCGTCCTCACAAGTATGAAAACCAAAAGCTTGATGCTGTCAAAGTTTCCTCTTATTACAAAGTATGGGGGACAGCAATTTCTAGAAACTTAATTCTTTTTCCTGGTTATGAGCTAAGAATTCCTCTTCTTTCTGCTACTGATTCTAAAGGTTATTCAGAAGATGTGGGTAGACAAGTAGATAACTTCACATTCAGTTTGTCTGTTGGAACTGTGAGGAGAGCCATATGCTCTGATTTATAATATGCAAAATCTATATATTTTGGGATTGAGGCTTCATTCTTCATCTGTGTAAGAAATTTTTGGCATATCTTAAAATAATAGTTTTAGATTCTGTTGAAAGTGACCCTTCCTTGGTCCTTTGACTTCAATATTCAGCTAACACTGCCCTCTGACAGTTAAAAGTAGTTTGAGTCGTACCTTAATTGTATTGTAACTATATTTCTACCTGGGTCAATGAATATATTTGCAGGATTTTGGATGTCATTTAATGATACTTGCCATTACCACCATTTCATAGCTGTGAATAAGTTATTGTAGAGCTCTTATTTTCAGTTGACAAACAAAATAATTAGCTGATATGCAAGGAATAAAGTCTTAAGCCTGTAAAATGGATTGCAATATGTAACATAGCAATAGCTGGCATTTTTAAATATCTGAAATGTAAATAATAGGCATAGTTTTGAGAAGCTAGTCATTACAAGCTGTGCTTGTCCGAATTTGATAGCAGAAGCAAGAATTCAGCCCTGTCTCGCAGGCATAGAGGTCTAAAGTGTCTTCACCGTATACAGATCTTCCAGCTAATTTCTAGCTTAGAGTAGGGTTTAATTTTTGTACTTTAAACTTTTTTCTCTGCTCCATCAATGACGACTTCTGAAATTCTCTAGGAGAAAAAAATTTTTTCCTGATTCCAGTGTATAACATTACTGTTTTTCAGTAAAAACAATCAGAAAACAGCAAATATGTAACTAATGATTGCTCCTAGCATGACTTTTAATAAAACTTCGTCTTCCTGTGTTTGGAATACATGAAGTTGTGGCTGAAATCAGTCTAGTACTCTTAAGCATATTTAAGGGCTTGAAAGCCTTTGATCCATTTTGTGTTGAACTCCTTATATTTCATAGGGATGCTGTGGTAATTGGGATTGTGCTCTGTGCTTCTTTGTCCCTGAAGCAGCCACTAAAATGGAACTACTGGTAGCGCGTTTTGCTCGAGGAAATAACTTACTATTAAAGTTGCTTAAAAATAAGGGTTGCTGTTTTTCCCCAGACATGTGCCTTAAGTCAAAATTAGCCTTGTGCCTTTTTTCTACCTGGCTAATAGCATAAAAGTCTGTAAAAATTCTGTGGTATAAGGGAATATCTAATACTAAAAACAAGGGTACTTATGTGTCTGGGTATTTGTGTGCTGCTGTTGGAGAAGAGGAACTTGATGGCTCGAGGCATTTGGCAGCGTTGTAGAAAATAGATGCTTTGGATTCAGTAGCCCCAACTGGCTGCGAACAGGTGAGGTTTCAGAAGCACAGAACGGTGATGTGATGCTGTGTAGGATGGTGATGTAATGCCATGTAGCAGTTAACATTTTCAGTTCATCCACTGTTACAGCAGTTGCTGCTGCTTAGGGAGGAAGTAAGAAAAAAGACTGTCCTAGTTGCTAAGCCTGCTCAGCTGAAATAGTCAGCCTGTAATACTAATAGATCTGGTGAGGAGCTAATTGAGAGTGGATAAGATAGTCTTTCTTCCAGACAAAAGCATCAGCACTAAAATGATTTCAGGGTAAGCTAATATCAGTTTTAGGGAAAAGTAACTTTCCTTTTATGGACCTGCTGCATTTTTTATGGTCTGCCTGATCAGTGCGCTTCTTCTCATAATCTAATAGCATAGAGTGATTCTTTCCTGTCAAGATGTTTCCCTTCTAATGAAGGTCCGATACTTTAAATTGGCTTAAATGGCTGTTTGTTATGTTTGTGTGCAATATCATCATCTTGTAGAGAAAATCTTTTGTAGTGAGGTAATACCTCTCCTTTCAGAATCCCAAATGAACCCTAACAGCAGCTTGTACTTCTTGTCAGGCTACATTGTCCTTTCACATATCTTGTCATTTTCAGTTTTTCTGGGTTTGAGTGATCAGAATATATACCAAATTTTTCAGCTGGACAAAACTCCAGAATTACATAAGTAGTAATTCTAATTTCCAATTTGAATGTACGAAGCATAAGTTGTATTTACTCTCTTCCTCCTTTTCTCGCTTATCTCCTGTAACTTTAAAGCGCTGCTTTCAGACTTATGTCAGAATATCAGCCATCAAAGCTAGTAACTGTGTGTATGATATATTTTTTTTTTCTCCGTCTTCTTGGAATATTTGTTAGGTTTTCTTCAAAGAAATTTTCCTATATATCTTGGAAACTTCTACTAGCTCATTTGATCATAAATGGATGGTGATACAAACGCTGACAAGGATATGCGCAGGTATTAAGGACCATTTGGTTCTAGTTTTTACCTTTTTATGCTAAAGAGCAACACTGTACTTGCCTTTCACTGAATGATCTGATTTTTGTTTGACCATGTCACTTTATTTATAGATGCTCAGAGCGTAGTGGACATCTACGTGAACTATGATTGTGATTTAAATGCAGCAAATATATTTGAAAGGCTGGTTAATGACCTGTCAAAGATAGCTCAAGGAAGGGGTAGCCAAGAACTTGGCATGTCCAATGTTCAGGTAAAAATTCCATCAAACTTTATGAAACTCTGTTTCTTGGCACAATAGGTTAAGACTGAACTCCATTCCTCTAATGTATTCTTTTGAAATCTTTCCTAGGAATTAAGTTTGAGAAAAAAAGGATTGGAATGCTTAGTATCAATCTTGAAGTGCATGGTGGAGTGGAGTAAGGATCAATATGTAAATCCCAATTCTCAAACAACACTCGGTAAGACACAACATGGCTTTATTAGAGGTGCTGTAGGAGTTTAGGGCATGTTTTCAGTATTTTGTTACGGTTGGTATCCAGATTGGTAAAACTTCTTGCATTTAAGAAAAAGAGAGAGAATAAATTTATTTTTTCTTTGATAGAAATATTGGTAAGTTTGAATTGGTGTCATTTGAACAAGTAGTCTAAATTGTCTTTTCTTAATTGTATGAATCCTAGAAATATAGGATAACTAAATCCTGTTAATTTTAATGTTTCTAATTTTAAAATGATCACAAGACTTACTTTGAAAGTTGCCTAATTTCATCTAACTGCATATTGACTAAATTACTACTGAAGCAGGCTGGATGGACAGCATTTTTTTATTTATCAATGTATAGCTATAGAGCTTTCAGTGTGGTAATCAGTGAAGTAACTAAGTCATTACTTGTTTTAATCTTGTTTCCATCTGACCTGAGGTGAAAAGTAATAAGGTTATGCCAGAATTTTCAGATCAAGTGGGTAGGTGAAGTGATAACCTGCATGTGTAGAGGTGATTAGTGCGGCTGTCTCTGAGAACCGAGAGGACCAGCTCCTTGGCATATCTGATCATAAACACTTCCAGACACTCTGCTTCAAAAACTTAGACTAATCTGATTTGCTTCAGGTCAGAAGTAACATTGAGCTTGAAAATAGGAGGAAAAATCTGTAACTGGGTTTTGAAGGTGTCATATATTTTTTTCTAAGTGCCTACAAACTGTAGTTGAAATTTAAGGCTTAACTTTCAGGTACATCATGGACTGAAAGAATCCTCCTTGATAGATTTTAGTGACTTTTTTGTTATTTTTCCAAACAAAACAAAAGCAGAATATTTGTCTAAAAATAAATAGATCATTGAAGGTAACCCTAGTAACTTTTAGAAGCCTTCAGAGAGGATTGGAAGAAAAAATTCTGATTTTGATTTCTTTTCGCTGTATGTATTCTGTACGTATGTAACCTTTTCCAATTTACAGGCCAAGAAAAACCTGCAGAACAGGACAGCAACGAAACCAAACACCCTGAGACAATTAATAGATATGGAAGCTTAAATTCTTTGGATTCTACTGCTTCATCAGGAATTGGCAGTTATAGCACACAGATGTCTGGCACTGACAACCCAGAGCAGTTTGAGGTCCTAAAGCAACAAAAGGAAATAATAGAACAAGGAATTGACTTGTGAGTGCCCTTTTGTCACCCATGGGAGGGTGGATTCTTTCAGAGCTATGAAGATTCCTGGGTTTTTCTTCCTTCTCCTCATAGATACTCATCTTGTGTTAGGAAAAATACTCTGGATGTAACAGCACTTCCTCTGGTGAAAGAGTGCTGAATGGTGTCCGCTTTGGAGCCTGTCAACAGTGTTTTGTGTTAACCTAATTCCTCACAGCTAGAAGATGAGTACTCTGAATGTTTGTTCTTTTTTTTCTCCAGACCTGCTTGTCTAAAAATAAGATTTTTATATTTGGATGAAAAGAACATTGAACTCGTGATCAGTTGAAGACGACCCATTTTAATGTACACATTACTGATGAAAGTGCCTATATGCTTAAGCTGATGCTGCTTCTGATTAATTAACTTGTCATAATTAGAACTGGAGGGTAGTATAATTTCTCAGGGCAGTCTGGCGTGGATCTTCTGTGTGCTTTCAGCCTTGTCACTTCACCTCGTCAGTGAGATTGCTTTATGCAAAAATAAAAGTTTTCTGTGGTACAGTTCTCAGACCCCCAACAAATATGCCTTAGTCCTTGAGTTTCAGCTTTTCGGTTACCTGGTTCCTTGTCTTGTACATTTCCATTCTTACAGCCAACTCATGGATTTCTTTATTGTTTCATACAGACTAAAACAAAAAGTAACAGAGCATAATTGTTCCTTTCCAAGCCAAGACACTGCTATTTCCATATTTTTTTCTTCATGAGTGCCAGAGTAAATTACAGTGTTTAGCTCTCTACTGGGAGCTGCTTGGATGCCATGCTGGCAGTTGTGTGGCAAAGAGGAAGAGGAGGCTGTTTACGGGGAGGTGGAGAACCTGTAAAATCATCCAATGACAAAGGGATCAATTATAGAAGGGAATAGCTCATTTCTATCTAATGCATAGTTTGATGAAGGAAAAGTATTTAATACGGAGATTTTTCAATACCTCATCCAAAATTATTGAAACTTTTTATTTAAGCTGGCAAGGCTTTGTGCATGGATAAAAAGGTTAACTCTCATTCCATCCTAATCTTGATTGTACAGATTCAATAAGAAACCAAAGAGGGGGATTCAGTACCTGCAAGAGCAAGGAATGCTTGGCACTACCCCTGAAGATATTGCTCAGTTCTTGCATCAGGAGGAAAGATTAGATTCAGTAAGAAAACTGTTTTCCTGGTGATTGGTTTTGCTCATGCTGATGTTTTTATACTAATTGCAGATCATATTATAGTGTTTTGAAGCGTGTGGTGTTATTGTACAATGAAGAAAAGGAAATTTCTCTCTTCTAAAATTTGCAGGCTCAAGGAATTTGAATTGGCGTATGCATTAAGGCTGTAACCTGTACCATATGCATCCTGCAGTTCAGTGAAGTGTGAAGGAAAAGACTGACCTACATGAGCTGACTCAAAACTTATACTTAGTTGCTAGTATAGCTAGAAGCAGTGTAGTGAGCTGTGTGTACTTTAGTTCAATAAGGGTCTCTCAGGAGTAACTGCCCTTCAGAAATGGCTAAAAAGTAAGATGATGCCACAGCATGAAAAGCATTTTTTGCTACCTCCCAAAAGGAGGTTTTTTTAATCTAGATTAGTTCTTTGATTTTATTTGCAGGTAGCAGCTCTGGCTGGTCTTGGAAAGATGCTGTGGTCTCTGGCTGAGGAGAGTGGATGTATCTCTTGTTGGTGTTGGCATAAAAAACATAGCTTTTTGAAAGACCACTCTGCACCATTGTGCTTAGTAGCCACCCACATTGCCTTTAAGGAAAGGCTTGCATATGCCCATGCTTGCAGCTGTGCCTGAAGTTGCAAAGTTCGGTATTAGAACTCACAATCAGCCATCGAAACAAATTTTAGCTTCAGTCTACATATACAGGCATCTTTATCTGAATACACAGTATTTTTCACTGTAATGTGTTTTTTCACTGTACTGTGTTGTATTGACAGTGATCAACATGGATGTATTTGAGTACCAGCTATTTATATTAAAGCATCACTTGCATGTATTTGAGATCTGTACTCTAGTGGGAATAACGCTGAGTTTAGTAAGCTTTTCATTCCTGTAGTAAGTTTCCCAAATACAAAAATTGTTACAGCAGAGAACAATCAACCATTGGTACTACTAACTTTGTCTTGTGTACATGTGGAGTTCATCTACTAGAAAAAATAGATACATGAGTAGAACCAGAGAAGGAGGAAGGGAGGAAGGGAGGAAGATAGAAGCATGGAAAAGCATTATGATGGAATATATGGCCAAAATACTTTGCTTTAGAGAGTAGAGGGGAAGCAGGCATATGTTGTAGTTAACTGCATAAAGGCCTTTCTTTTTGTGAGACATATGGACAGTGCGACTCTATTGTTCTTACTTTTTTTTTTTTCAGTGTAAGTGCACTAGTTTGTCTTTTCTGTTCTTATTTTAGACTCAGGTTGGCGAGTTCCTGGGAGACAATGATAAATTTAACAAAGAAGTCATGTATGCCTACGTGGACCAACACGACTTTTCAGGAAAGGATTTTGTTTCAGCTCTGCGCATGTTTCTAGAGGGATTTCGTCTTCCAGGAGAGGCTCAAAAAATTGATCGCCTAATGGAGAAATTTGCTGCTAGATATTTAGAATGTAACCAAGGGTAAGCCATACTTTGTCTTCAGAATTTTGGAAAGCTGAATAAGAAGTTAAAAATCCTAGTATGTTAAACTTGCTGTTTTTTTTCTCCTTTCCCCCATCAGGCAAACTCTTTTTGCTAGTGCAGATACTGCATATGTTTTAGCTTACTCAATTATCATGTTGACAACAGATCTCCACAGTCCCCAGGTATGTAGCTGGAAATTATGTGTAATCCATAGACATCTAAATTTCAGGCTTTGTGACAATGTAGTAGTAAAATTGGTGTTAAACTGAACATCAAGATATGCGTTTAAGAAATATGGTAGCTGAAGTTTGTGCATCTTCTAAGTAACAGTACCGTGTTGGGTACTCATGGGTGTTGGTATCTCATGGGTGTTGAGATTTTTAAGTTGTTTTAGTTAGATCTTTCAGTAAAATATAATTTCCCTGCTCTTCATTGAATACAAATTGTATGTATTTGATTTCATATCACATAATTCACAGTAGTGAACTAACCTACAGTAAAAGCCAGAATTTGTGTAATTACTTGCCCATTGATTTTTAACACAAATCTGCTCCTGAAAAATAATGCAGCTTTATTTTGATAACTACAACTCACTTCTGTAGTGAATGGTATTCAGAGTTAAGGTGATAAGCCATCATAATTTATATAAGCAAAATCTGGAAATGTTATTGAACTCTTATGAGATTATGTTTAAAATAGATATTTTACTCTGTGTGAGAAGATAAAATACATTTTTAATGTAATGTATATCTAACTGATCTGCAGATCCTAATGAAAGTTTGAGTGTTGTAATGTCCATGTGGCTTTGAGTTATTCTGTGGCTTTGACAGTGTGGTCTTACATATGCTGGATACTTAAAAATGTCTTTTGAATCAGCAGGTTTGTCCTTGATGGTAACTTTTCATCTGTTTGGCTGCTTTATTGGCAGCATTGTGACTGCCATGAACTGGACTCACTTGTTGATATTAATAGCTTCTCTCTGGGTTTCAGGTTAAGAATAAAATGACAAAAGAGCAGTATATTAAAATGAATAGAGGTATCAATGACAGTAAAGATCTCCCTGAAGAATATTTGTCTGCTATCTATAATGAAATAGCTGGAAAGAAGATTTCAATGAAAGAAACGAAAGAATTAACAATACCCACAAAATCTAGTAAACAAAGTAAGTAGTTGCAAAGTTAACTTTCTTCAAGGTGTTGGCTGTTCATTTTCATGAAGGTATCTCCTTCTTAAAATCAGAGATGAATGAAGCAAGCACCACTTAACTCAAAATGAGCCCTAACTTCTAATTTTTTATCCTCTTCCTTTTAACATAAAGGCATATGCTGCCTTCAAATCTGTGTGAAATACAATTGCTTACTTTCACTTCCCTTTGCATCTGAATTCCTGGCATTCATTGCATTGACCATAGAGAAGACAGATTTCGCTGTTGAACAGCAGATAGGGAAATGCACTTGAGGGCTTTATGAAGTAACAGTGTTAGTAGGAATAGTGCAGAACAAACACAGCGGTTGTGCTTTTTATTCCTAAGGTAACTATTGTGTTTTCCTGCAGTAATAACCAGTCTGTCATCTTCAAAAATTTTGCGTTATTTGTTTTGTAGAGACCTAATTTATGCACTTTTAAAATTAATTATCTTTTCTCTCTCAAATACCAGAAAAACTTTTATGTTTTGCACAGTATGAAGATTCAGATATTATTCATTCTAGCTTTCCTACAGAGAATATTGAGAGACTTGACTTTTTTCCAACATAGTCAAATTTGTATACATCTAAGTCCTAGGTTAGCCTTAAGAACAGATTGCTTACAGGAAATTCACATCTGGAGAAAGGAATCCCTCTTATTTTCAATTTGTTCAATTAACATAATGTTTTCCTTGTAATTTTGAAGAAGCTGATTTTTACATTCTGCATGGGTTTCACGTTCTTGATGAGATGGAGATTCCATTACTGAAATGAAAAGGTGATTAAGGTAGTTCTTCCTCAGAAAAAGGATGTCCACTTATTTTTATTGTTATTTCCTGTGCTGATGAATTGCTATGAAACTTCTGCTCACTTTGAGTTTGACTTAGTGGATGTGATGTTTATGCTGTCAGGTGATGTCATAGAGAAGAAATGTTTGTTGTGCAAATCTTAAAATTCTGTAAAGATTTAAAATTAGGTTACATTTAATACATAAATTTGCCTTAAGTTTTGTCTGTATTGTAAAAGAAGTACCTTGCTGGTGTGATAATTTCAGAAAGTAAAGATAATACAAAAAAAAATGCCTCTGAGTATGGTACTTAATATTATCGTATTTCCAAAGACATCACTGCTAAGGATGCACAACTGAGGAAAAAAATGTGTTTACAGGTGTTGCTAGTGAAAAGCAGAGAAGACTTCTATATAATTTGGAAATGGAACAAATGGCTAAAACAGCTAAAGCTCTTATGGAGGCAGTGAGCCATGTTCAGGCACCTTTTACCAGTGCAACACACCTGGAGCATGTGAGACCCATGTTTAAGGTGAGATATGCGTTAAGGTATTTACCTAGGATATCACGTAGTTTCTTAATACAAAATATTGACTGGCAGGGTTTGTTGAAAATACTAAAGATCTGTCTGCTATGTTTTAGTAATTTTGTAAGTTATTTAATTTGCTACAGGAAAGAAGAGATTTTGAGCACTGCAGTTTCATTTACCCTGGGATTCAAGAACTTTCTGTGCTGATTGCCGCAGCATCTGGATATAGTGGAGGAGTTATGAGGAGTGTGTTGAGGGGACAAAAATGTAGAAAGTAATTAAAAACTTGAAATGGTAGGATTTTTCTTTCAAATATAGGGAACAGCAGATTTATGTAAGTGAGAAATGGCTAATCCCACTTCATTGTTTGATTAATATTTCAGACTAGGACTTCCATCTATTTTGGGGGAGGTAGCTGGATCTGAATTAAACTATTTTTCTGAACACTTGTCTTTGCTATTGTGTAGGTGCAAAGCTATCTGCATCCCAAATGCCTTTTCCATACCAGTGATTTGGATTCATAGATAACAGAGTATGCTCAGTAGTGTATTGTGCCTCAGTATGTTATTAAATGTGGTCTTTGGCATAACTTAACTCATTACGGTTACCTGCCACTGAAATAACTTGTGTCCTTACCATGCACTGTCATTTGTTGCCCTTGTGCGACTAATGGTCCTCAGATGACCCCTTTGTGAACTGCTCTAGGGAGGCAAAGTCTCAGACTACTGTCATTACAATAAGCAAATGGTTCCCTGGAGTGATGGGGCTGTGAGGTCAAGTTGAGCTGCAGGCCTAGGCTCAAGAGTCATAAAGTCATCACATCATTTAGTTTGGAAACAACCCTTCAGGTCACTGAGTCCAACTGCAAACCTAACACTGCCAAGTCTACCACTAAACGGTATCCTTCAGCACTACATCTACACATCTAAATATCTCCAGGGATGGTGACTCCATTTCCCAGGGGAGCCGGTTCCAATGTTTGACAACCCTTTTCAGTGAAGAAATTTTTCCTAATATCCAATCTAAACCTCTCCTGATGCAACTTGAGGCCACTTCCTCTTGTCCTGTCACTTGTTACTTGGGAGAAGAGACCAGCCCACTTCTGGCTGCGACCTCCTTTTAGGTACTTGTGGAGAGCAGTAGTAAGGTCTGCCCTCAGCCTCCTCTTCTCCAGACTAAACAGCTCCAGTTCCCTCAGCTGCTCCTCATAAGACTTGTGCTCTAGGCCGTTCATCAGCCTTGTTGCCCTTCTCTGGACATGCTCCAAGGCTCAATGTCTTTCTTGTAGTGAGGGGCCCAGAACTGAACGCAATATTTGAGGTGTGATCTCACCAGTGCTGAGTATAGGGGGATGATCGCTTGCCTGGTCTTGCTGGACACACAATTTCTAATACAAGCTAGGATGTTCTTGGCTTTTTTGGCCACCTGGGCACACTGACTATCTAGCAGTAAGACTGCTGTCCGTGAGACAAACCTCTAATTTCATTATTGCCATATTAATAAAAGTACTCTGTTTGTACAAATCAATGCTAAATGAAGCTCTTGCTTAAGACCTACTGTCAGGATGTCACTTAGCAGAGGTGCATAAGTTTTGTGTTGGCTTCTTTAAGACTGAAGTGAAATAACTTGCATGCAGACATCTGTGAAATTCATAGATGGTTTTCCCTTAAGGTACCAGCCCTATTAGTCCACATCATTCCTAGCCTTGAGTATCTGAAAAGTACATTTGCAAAATCCATTTTCAAAGGAGCAAAGTATGAAACATCAGGGTAAATTAACACCCTAAAAGTCTTCTGTGAAGGTGCTAAGAGTTGGGAGTCTTTTTACTTGAGGGTGTTCATAGACTAATTAAAGTACATTGAACAGAGAGCTGTTGTCTCAAAAAAGTGAGAACTTAGGAAGTTTAATATTTAATTTCATATTTTTTATTTAGTTTTTTTATTTCTGGGCATCTCTTTCACCCATTGATACCATTATCACGGAAATTCATTTCATGCACCCGCTAATCAGAACTGATTGTCTGGTTTAGAGGATTGATTTTCACCTTTAATGACAAAACAGTCTATTATAAATAACAGTATAAATCTAGTTATAAAGCATACTGGACAGATCTCTAGAGAGTTCTTAAGGAAGTATTTCAGGTTTTCTGTTTTTACGATTAGTTTTGATTTCAAAAGGAATAATGAACTAGGAGGGCAAAGGGGGAGAAAAATACACTTCTGAAGCATAGAATCATAAAATAGTTTGGGTTGGGAGGGACCTTTAAAGGTCATGCAAAGGGAATTAAGTCCTAGATCTCGGAATTCGTCTGATTCTTTAATATTGTCCCAGAGTTATGGTTTGGCGTGTGCAAGTGTTGTGCTGAGGATAGTGCTTTTGGAATTGCTGGCTTAAATGAAACTAAAGCTCTGTGGTACATCATTTTATTATGAAATCAAGCATGAAATCTGTTCTTCCCTGCTGTGCCTATTAACTCTTATTTCATCTGGGGTGACTTTAGGTAAAATTGTTTCAAAAATCGTTCTGGATACCCTGAGGTTTCCTCTCCATAACCATGTGTAATTACAGCACAATCCTCTGCATCTTCCAGGGGTTTTTTTTGGCCTGTGGGAGAGGGAGCCTTGGCCACAAGGACAGAACCATGTGGACTCTGCTGCAATAACTTTTAGTTTAGTGTATTACACTCTCAGACCCACCTAAGGCAAAAGGAATGGGAAATATCAAGTGGCTTAGATACAAAGAGGTGAAGGGCCCAGGGAAACAAAATTAAAGCATCGCAATCAAAAAAAACAGTTGTGTCCTATCTCTTATGGTTGCATTACTGTATTTTGATGGAATTAATAAAGTTTGTTGCCCTGTTGTACCCTACCTTTCTCCCTCCCTCCCCGCCCCAGTTGTTATCAAGACAAATTTCTCTTATTTAAGTAGAGACTTTTAATCATAAAGGAACCTATTATATACTGTGATTCTCTCTTTATTTCTCCCTGTACAAAGATAAAAGTTATCCCGGGAATACCGAAACTATCTAACTGACATAGCTTTGGAGTTGTTTTTTTTTCTAGCTATCTAAAGGCGATTATGTATGTTGGTTGCTGAGAGAGTAGGGGTGTGCTTCAATCTGCAGAACTTCTGTTCTGTATCTCATATCTATTCTATTCCATTTACTTTTTGGCAAAACACAACTTCTAGGTTAATGATGTGAATTAAGGACAGAATTTACACTTTCATCAGGATTTTTAAACTGTAACATTCCCTTCTAGTACTTAGAGTTCCTAATGTAACTCTTATTTTCCATACCTTCCAGTTGGCATGGACACCTTTTCTAGCTGCGTTCAGTGTGGGTCTACAGGACTGTGATGACACAGAAGTTGCCTCTCTTTGTTTGGAGGGTATACGATGTGCAATCAGGATTGCTTGCATTTTCAACATTCAGGTAAAAAAAAAATTAGGACTGAGACCAGCCAAATGTTAATGGGGCTCTAGGAGTCCTTGTTGCTGAAGCTGTGCTCTGCAATACCTGGAGGTTGCCTGCTTCTGCAATTACTGCTTCATCTGGAAGTGACCTTTGTTTTTCCTGGTGTTTTGTGGTAACTACTGCCATGCCTATGTGCTGAATTTTTGTTTCCCCATAAGCTCACTACTTTTTTGTCAAAGTACTTTCTTTTTAGCTTTCTTACAAAGCCATTTAGCTTTGTTGTGATGCTTTGTAAAATAAGTCTTTCTATTCTGTTTCATAAGTAAAATAGTATCTCTGTGAATCCTGTTTGAAATAGTGTTCTCAACTTCAGGGAGATTTTACTAATTTGAGACTTCTATAATTGGATAGCATTTTAACAGTTGTGGCACTGGAAATGTCAATCCTGATGTAATGCCTGAATGTATCTTGCATTTAGCACAGTGCCAAGAATTCCAGGCTCTCTGGCTCCAAAGGGTAATTCTGATTAAACTTAGGTGCTTTTTTTAGCCTTTTTTTTCCCCTTCCTATTTCAAAATAATCAGTAATGAATGTGCTATTATGTTATTGTAGACTGTTAGTTAATAAATGTAGTGCTGGTCTGCTGTTAAATCCATTGTAGGGATAGTTGAAGAGAGGCAAAGCAAAACTCATATATTTGATGTTGCATTGTTTCATGTGTACACTGAAAACATTTAAAAAAACACCACTTACTCTAAAAAACCAACAGCCTTGTAAAACTAAGTAAAAGCTGTTAAGCTATGATGTGATAGTGAATGCTTTGCTTCCATCTCCACTTGCACCTGTGTTTAGCAAATTGGATAACTTATCGCTAACGTAGAAAGGCATACTGGGACCTCTGATTTGTATCAAAAAGGCAGTTTGAGATTGTGTAAGGTTTCCATCCTTTGTCTTTCCACTTCATTTTCCCTCCCATCTCCCCAACTGAACAGACTTAAAAATTTGATTAATGCAGCCTTCCCTGGGGCCTCCAGCTGTTCCGCACAATCCACATTACTGTTATTTTTGTTTCTAAGCTACAGAAGTGGAACTGGTACAAATACCAGTTTCAGCAGCTCCAGAGGTTAGCTCCCACTCCTGCAGTGGTTTGCTTCGGGTGGGAAGGGCAAGGGCTTGTTTGCTTGGAGATCTTCATGCTTCAAGGACGTACCAGAATCAGTCATATCCTTCCATTGGCTTGGGACAAACTTGATTGAACTGAAATTGTTTCAAAAATAACACTTCTCATTTGCTGAAATTTAAAATCTTGGGTTTGTATTTTCAATATAAGTGATACTTATATATAAGTGATATAAGTGATTCCCATAAGTGACTTCTTATGGGAATTCTGTTTTGTTGATCTCATTAAAAGCAATACTGGTTTGTGGATTTCAGTACGTTACAAGATGATTTTATTGCACAAGGTCCTGATTAGATGGCAGTGTTGTCTGACTTCAGATGCTAGATAGCTCTGGTGGTTTGAAGGAGACTGGCAAACCCATTCCTGAGCTGACCTTGGGATCTTTTCTGTTGGAATCAGGTTTTCCTTTTGTGCATAACTGGTATGGGCAGCTATTTTATTTTTTGAATGAAAATACCTCCTGAGAGATGATGGAAGAAGCTAGAGGCTTTACATTTTAAGAAAATTCCTAAAGCACACAGTATAGTTTAAGCTATGCATGTTCACCTCTAAAACCTCAATTAAAGATTCTGGTTTTAATTATTTATACTTTTAATCTTAGACTGTCACACAGTCTGGCTTTTTTCTTTAAGCATCTGGGGCAAGATGCACATCAAAAGGATGGACTTAATTTCCTTATATCATCAGTTTTTCTATTCTGATTGTTGGACACATTGTTTAGTTTTTTGTCTTCTACTTTGTCTTAGAAAAAGGGCATAGGGGGAATACCTCAATGGAACAGAGAGGGAAGATACGACTGGGAAGCTTTTCCTTTTACAGAAAATACACACTTTATAGACTCTAAAGCTTTTTTGCTTAGTACTCTTTCCAGGAATCTTCGATTTTTCTATGCTTATGCATCATTTGCTGTGCTTTTGCCAATGTACCCTGTAGCAGTAGGTGGTTTTGAACATGGCAGCCATGCCGTGTGACTCTTGAGAATCCATCCCTTCTATCATTGGCTACGGTTGGGGTGTTCATATTTTCTCTATGAAACAGACATCCTTCCTGGGTTTTTTAGCTAAAATATTTTATATTTGGTTTTATTATATGCTCAATGAATTTTTAATTTCAAAATAGTCTTAAATGTGCAAACAGTTAAGCATATATCATAGTCAGCAGTTGTTTCCCTGATGTACAACCATTTCACTTCATGGCCTTCGGATCATACACAACAAGAGAGTAAAACGCACTAGTGAGCTCAGCTGTAATCCCCTTTATACCATTCTAATCAGTTCATATGAGATCTGAGGAGTTTCCTTTGCTGTTTATAGATTCCATATACATAAAAATCAGGTAACTACATGTGGAACACTCTTTTTTGTGATACTGATTTCATCTGCCTGGATGATAGGTCACTTGCTGTTTACCCACCCATGACAGTCTCACCCTGCAAGGTTCTGAGGTGCTCTAAGTGATGCAGGTTAAATCAAATATGCTTTGAATAGAGGACCTGGCAAAACATTCCTTTTACATATCTTATATAGATTCTGTTGCCAAAAAAAAATAAAAATCCTGCAACTTTAGTCTCCTAAGGCAGCATTTTCATAGTACAAGAATATTAAAAGTTTAGCTAAGAAGCCACAATTCTTCTGAAACAGCATCCAGTTTCCCCCAAAAGACCCCTCAAAATGTAAGTCAACCAAACAAGAAACCAAACAACCAGCTATATGTTCTATGCTGTCAGACTTTACCTTTCATGTTCCTAAATAGAGGGAGCCTGATTTTATCGCACAGCTTTCTACAGAAGAACATGAGATATTTTCACTATGTAGAATACTTTGTAAATTCTAGGAAGAATAGCGTAAGCTATGTAGTTGTTGAAATCACACAGATTGTACTAAGAACAAGAAACAGAAAATACTTACAAGGCAATTTTATTTGTTTGGGTTTTTTTCTCCCATTTATAGCTTGAAAGAGATGCCTATGTCCAAGCGTTAGCAAGATTTACATTACTCACAGTGAGTTCTGGTATTACTGAAATGAAGCAGAAGAATATTGACACAATTAAAACTCTCATCACGGTGGCTCATACGGATGGAAACTATTTAGGAAATTCCTGGCATGAGGTACAAGAGCTATTTGTACTTAAACTGCATGAAAGCACGTGTACTGATTTTGAACACAGTAGAGTTCTTGTTTGTGCATAAGTACCGTGTTTTTTTTAAAGAAGTGCCAAGTATATACTTTTGTACATACACCATGTAGAATTGTATATTGTGTAGCCAATTAAAGTAGCAAAACGTGTCCAAATGTGAAATAAAATTGCCGGAGACTAATCCAATAGTAGTTAAATTAATGTTCATTTTAGGCAGAAGGACAGAAATGCTTGTCCTTCAATACTTAGATCTGCCCAAAGATTAATTGATTGAGTGATTGATTTATTGCTATTTCAAACTGCTTTTTGTTGATAAAGCACTTCTTTATTCTCTGGAATAGATTCTGAAATGCATCAGTCAACTTGAACTGGCACAGTTAATAGGAACTGGAGTAAAACCCCGCTACATCTCAGGGACAGTCCGTGGCAGGGAAGGTTCTTTCACTGGAACAAAAGATCAGGCACCTGATGAATTTGTGGGGCTGGGACTGGGTAAGTAATGCAGATATGAAGTATTTTGTTTAGCTGGCTTTGTTCAGATGGATTTATCCCTTGTTTTGACAAAGTTTGTTCTTTGTTTTTGATACTGTTGACTGTTAAGATTTGGAGACAAGAACACGAAGTAAAATTTGTAAAATTGGCTTTGGCTTTGAAAAGGACCTGTTGCTACTTCTGGATGGGTTTTATTTTTTTATTACTAGGTTGGGAGAGCGGGAAATATAAGAAAATGATACATTATTCATTTCTAATAAAATATAGCTGGCAAAGTAAGACTGTATTGCTGATGGTATGACCAGACTTAATAATACTGCAATGTTAGCGTGCAAAGTATTTTACCAAACAGACAAGTTAGCATGTGTAGGTTAAGCATCCTCTTATGAAACTTCATGAGAAATATGCAGTATTCAAACCAAGTGGGAGATGAGATTAGCTTAAATTCTGAAATTGTATTTCCCCCTCTTGTGGTTACTTTAGTACTGAATAAGTGCCTTTTTTAGGTTGGCCTGAAAACCAAAATCTACTCTGTAAATGAGCTGTTGTTTCCTGTCCTCCTAGAAAAGTATACCAGTCTTACCTTAAATTGTCTTTAAAAAATTGAGTGATTTATTTACTTACATTGGAAAACTGTTAAAGACCTAGGGTTGTAGGGTATTGGGAAATTATACAAAGCATCAAGGAGCTTATATAGTTCCACTTGACTGTTACAAAGTTTCAGTTTTAGTTTGTTGCTCAGTATCTCTTGTGTTTTCAACAACTTCCCACAACTGAGCAAAAGCTTTGTGTTCCCTCAATTTTTTCATGTAACTTTTTGGTTTTTGAGAAGCAATGATTATTTTACTAGTTTCCCTGATCTTAGCCCTCAGTTAGTCCCGATCATCTAGCTTTGTGTTCTCCTCAGACAGATTTTGTATTCTGCAGTCAGTCCGTTTCTTTCCATTGTGTTCTCCTTTAGCTCTCCTGCCTCTGTGTACTCCCCTCACCTTGCCAAGAGCTACCGAAGGGAAACCTTATGCCCGGAAATTAAGATGTGTGCCAACATCTCATATACTGAGTTCTTCCTGCCCTTTTAATATGCATCTTCCAGTTTAGTGTTCCCTGATGACCTATCCAGCTTTGCTGTTTCCAAATGTCGGCAGTTTCTCTATGCTGAAGTGACTGGTCTTTAAAAATTTTAAGTCCTGAGAGCTCAAGAATGTAAACTGTAGTGAGGTGTCATAAATCAATTTGCTAGTTGTTGGTGTAGATCCAGCTCACCAGCTGGATAAAGACTTTTTTTCTGCTCTGTCAACTGTGTTTCAAAGGTAAAGAGTCTGTGCCCACATGCATGAAATGCTTCACTCTGAATTGAACTTCTGGAATGCTTTTTACAGTGTACATAGGGAAACTTAACCTTTTTCTTTTCCTCCTCTCTCCTTCGTTTTCCCCCCCTTCTCTCCATTTTCTCCCTCTTCTGTCCTTCATTTTTTCCCCCTTCTCTGCTTTGTTCCCCCCCTCCCTTTCTTTCTTTTTCCCCCCTCTCTCCTTCCTTTTCTCCTTCCTTTTCCATAATGTCACTAGAGTCATACGGAAAGATGCCCAACTCAAAAGAATTCAGATTTTGTGCGCTTAGGGGTTGGTAGAACGTAGTCATTTGCTACACTGTGTTAGTTTTTTCACTCTTCTCCACAAATCCTGTGTTGCAGATACTTTAATTTTCTTTCTGTGATCACTCTGAAGTATCCTTTGGAACTATGACTTTCAAACCTAAATTCCTGAGAAGACCCCATAGTGCATATGTCCATATATAGAAACACATTTACAGGAAACGGGTTAATTGGACTAAGTGAAGTTGCAGCCTGGTGATACAGAAGCTTCGTCTTTCAAACCTGTTTGCAAAATCAGACAAGCGTAAGCTGCAGCATTCTAGCTTCTTTCTGAGGTTAGAAGTTGTGCTTTTTAAAAAACAAAACCAGACCAAGCCTCCAAAAACCCCATTGCTCATTTACTGCCTGAACAAAGGTTCAGCTGTGCACTCTTCCAGCATCTGCATTTGAATGTCTTCATCACTCTTTTGCATTATTTTCCTGCTGTGGCCCTTTTTTTGTTTTACTTGAAAGTTAAAGGCATCACAAGCATGTGGGTTGTAAATGTAAATGAATAAGCATCAGTTCCTTTGCTTCTTTGGTAGGGTTGTTTTCTTACTTGGAGCTGTTACTATGAAGTTCAGCTTTCTTCTACTCTAGTTTCTCTTCACAAAGTTGGAAGACAAAGCCTCCTGCTGTGAGTAGATCGTAGCTAAAGTGTACTTCTTGCATAACCAGAAGTCCTTGCTGGACAATGGGAATCTGAGGAATCAGGTTTTTGTAAAGCAGATTTTTATAGGTGACTCTGTTTCACTGTAAAAGATCTCATAACTATTGGAATATGATGTTTAAGTTTTCCAACATGGATTATAAATCCTGTGGTAATAGGGAATTGTCCTGTAAACTGGCAGAATTTATGTAATTTACCTGACTTCTAGGAAACAGCCCTTCAAATTCACTTCACACAGCTGCTTCTCTGATGTTTCTTATCCAACGTGTCACCAAGATTCAAACCAATTGATAGTGGCAGCTTGTGTGCTTACAAGAGAAGCCTTGATCAAACCCAACAGTATTATAAGTTGCTGAAACGCTGGTAGAAGGTTATGTATATGTGCATGTATGTGCAGAAAGGTTACTCTATAAATGCCCTAGAAAAATATTCCATGTGGGTCAGTTTATCTAGATTTGACAGCCAGTCATCTCCAGTCGCCTCCAAGTGTGGAGCACAGCAAGGCTCAGAGACAATCTGAAACATGAGAACTTTTCATCTCTGCAGAGCTCTGAGAACAGAACTGCTTTTCTTTCAGTCTGCTGTTCTCCTTTATCTTGCCAGTAGGCTGCCTAAGGAATTAAAAAGACCCTAAATACAGGGTAGGTGGAGTTACCCGGAATGATTGAAAGATTCCTGCTCTTTTTTTTTTTTTTGAAGGTGGTGGAGAGGGGCTTAGAGACTGCCAGAAATTTCAGATATTTGCTTGCTGTGAAGTTAGCTTTTTCTTAACATGAGCTTTCCCAGGTGCGAGTTGCAGTTTAATAAAACCAAAATAAGCATTGCTATTTTTATTTACAAATTTTTATCTCTCTTAGGTGATAATTTTGTTGTACTTGAGATACAGCTTTAAGATGGAGTTGTGATGGGAGCTCTTCCCTCTGAATGATTGGAAAGAAAACTTATCAGGATGGATTTACTTGCAACTAATAGAGTGTAAAAAGTTCTCTGTGTGATACCCTCTATCATATGTTGTATCCTCTACTATATATATTTTCAGTAGCAGGATTACTGAAGTCCATTGGAGGATGAAAAGGTGGTTCTTGTGCTTTTGAATTTTTTTCTATTCCTGCAGTTTTTTCTGATGTGGACAGTTTTCTGGGACTAACATAGTTTATACATGGATAGACAATTTAGAGAATTGGGACTTAGACCAGCATGCAACTTTTCACTGAGATGCCCAGCTTGTGCAAGGAAAATCAATAATGTACTTCTTTTTCATGAATTAAAAATTTATTTATTTGAAGTGGCACAACTTCTCTTCCTCTTTCTTCCCAGCCATTTCTATGTTGTCTCTTACCCATTTTTCAAATTTTATTCTCTGTAGTTGGTGGAAACGTGGATTGGAAGCAGATAGCAAGTATTCAGGAATCCATTGGTGAAACTAGCTCCCAAAGTGTTGTCGTTGCTGTAGACAGGTATTGTACTGAATTTGTTATTGCCACCTCAGGCTTGTTAAGCAATATTTGACTACCCTGTACTAATAATAGGACAGTATTAGTTCACTGCTATTTGGAAAAGCTACCTAAGTATTACCATATTAAAGTGCTTTTGTTCTGTGGGTTTTTTCATTTTTATGGAGAAGTATTTTTGCAAGAAGGAACAGAAGAAAAAATAGACAAGAAGCCTTTTTACTGATATAAAAGTTGCAGAATGAAAACTGCTGTACTGTAGTAACTTATAGAAAATCTTACTTTTTATTAGTGCAGGGAGCGTTCTTGACATAACCTTTTTCTTTTAAGTGTAATTACTGACTCTCTGCTTTCCTCTAAATTAGGTGGATGTTGCCTGAAGTTGCCAAAATTATTATTGCAATCTTCCTTTCTATGAATCATGTTTATCATAACGGAATTAATACAGAAATATTCTCTGTTTATGTTGCAAAGTACTGATCGTACTGGAATGTTAATGGATCTTGCTTTCTCAGCAAATAAACGAAAAAACATGATTTTCATAATAGTTATCAAAATTGACAGTAACAAAGTTGTGTCATTCTGAAGGCTTACAGGCATTTCTGTGATTGAGTACAGGCAGCAAGATCGATGTCGGTTTGGTGAAAGCTGCCTTGCATAAAATTACATAAAGCAAAGTAGGGGCTTAATGTCAAACATAATAGCTCTTTAGGTTTGTGGTATTTCTCCCCGCTTCAGAATGGGAAGTATTTCAAGTATCTATTCCTCATGGCAAATAGGAATTTTGCACCCTGGTGAAGTTTGACATCTGTATTTGGAATAGTGCTGAATAGTTTATAAACTACCGACATGATTCGTCAGTCACTGTCGGTGAGCAGATAGTATTAGAAACAATGCTCACCTCCCAGCCTCTACAGATCCTTATCGGATTTTTAAATATTAGAAATAATTGAAATAGTTAAGATTTTATTGTCAAAGCTCAGTATTTTTCTACAATTACCATTGTTTTTTAATAATGTAGAATTAGTCACTTGGTGTCTATATATTTTTAACTGTCTTGAAGATATGTTTAATAAATAGTAACAATGCCTTGAACTGTACTTTACAGAATATTTACGGGATCTACAAGGTTGGATGGAAATGCTATTGGTAGGTTTTATCTTTTCCCCACCCCCTCTGTAAATTACAAAGCAGCTTTGTCTTAAACCTTGGAAAAATACTACATTAAAATCTGTGGTCACTTAACAGTGGATTTTGTTCGGTGGCTTTGTGCTGTATCTATGGATGAACTGCTGTCTGCTACCCACCCTCGAATGTTTAGTCTGCAGAAGATAGTAGAGATTTCTTACTACAACATGGGCCGGATAAGGCTACAGTGGTCTAGAATCTGGGAAGTTATTGGAGATCATTTTAATAAGGTACCCCTGTTAATGATTATACTGCACACTCCTTGACCAATAGAAATACATTTTATTTAGAGATTTGTTGGAAAATCATGTGCTCATGTGAATTTTACTGGATTTTCTGTCATTCTGTATAAGTTGCTTAAAACACAACAAAACTTGTGAAGCTGGAAAGGCCTTTGAGAAGGCAGAGGTACACAATATAATAAATGTAAGAGCAGGATTGATTGATTGACTGATTGATTGACTCATTGATTGATTGATTGATTTATCTATCGTGACCAGGCTGTAGAACTGGCTGCCTTTAGTTATATATTTTATTTTTGGGGGATCTGTTATGAAGCTTGACATAAGAGGTTGTTTTCTGTTCAAGTCTATTTTGATTGTTTATCAGATGAATGTTTGACATGCATTTTTAATACAACTTGTTGAAGTTTTTCAAGACAGCTTGGTTATTCTTATAAAATGTTAAATGTTAGGATATAAAATTCAGAAAGTAGCAGGAATTGGTTAGAGAGTGTAGTACTGCATCACCAATGTGGTTTTTGGAATTGGCTACTCTTTAATTTTGTTATATTTCCAGTACTGCTTAGTTTTCCATTACCAAATGCAAAGGCAGCTTGGGCTGATACCATAAAAATCCTGACGCAAGCTTACCAAGCATTTCTGTTCTGTGTTACCAGGTTGGCTGCAATCCCAATGAAGATGTAGCTATTTTTGCAGTAGACTCATTAAGACAATTATCAATGAAGTTCTTAGAAAAAGGAGAACTTGCTAACTTCCGATTTCAGAAGGACTTCCTAAGACCATTTGAACATATCATGAAGAGGAACAGGTAATGACAAAATTAACTGAATCTTCTGGGATCATGAGCAGCAACTTTTGCAATCAATGTTTCAAATTGCTTTTGTAAAATCAGTTGCTGCAGAACTATACTATTTTTGTTGATTACGTAATTTAGTTTAATCAATTGTTGCTTATTATCTTAATGTAGGTCTCCTACTATTCGAGACATGGTTGTACGGTGTATTGCACAGATGGTAAATTCCCAGGCTGCTAACATTCGCTCTGGCTGGAAAAACATTTTTTCCGTGTTTCATCTGGCAGCCTCAGATCAGGATGAAAGTATAGTGGAACTTGCATTCCAGACTACAGGACACATTGTCAGTGAGTATTAACTATATTCAGGCATCATGAAAGTGTATGTGACCCCAGAGACTGAACCTTTGTTTATCTATTGGCCCTACAGCCAGCATAGCAAAGGGTACTTTCATGCTATAGAACCAGTGTTTTACACTTTTCAGCCAATCCTCTGGGAAAATATACAAATAACTCAATGAGATTATAGTTATCTGTCTTCCTTTATGCCTTTAAAAAAACACCCGAGCTATCTATTTGTAGCATTCTGTAGTAAAACAAGTCAAGCCTTAGATAATTTTACTTAATGTGTATGTTTCATTTAAGTGAAGAATTTTATTTTTTCACCCCCAGAAAAAAAAAGTGTAGCCATTTTACTGATTTGTTGTTTGCCTGTCTTTTTCCTTGCTTCCGAATTGTGCTTGTCCGTGTCCCCCTTTAGGAGAAAGTGCTGAGCTAGGTGGCACTCTGATTTCTGGGTTTTTTTTTCCCATTCTAATGTGGATCCCAGGCTTTAAGTGCCATAAGGGATCTCTTTATTCTGTCTCAACCTCTGCAAGTTCCTAAAACTTTTTCAGCATTGATTGAGAATGTTTTTTTCAACAGTGACAATTTAAAATCAAGGCAACAGGACTGTATTGCTGAAAGAAGTCCTTTTGTAGATGTAACTTCATGCTTTACATAGCCCTCTTAAGTTCCAGTCGCACAGGCTAGTATTAAGCAGTAAGCCTATTGCTCTGTTCTTGCTTAACTGTAATATTTCCCTCCTTTAGACTAGATTCTGCCTTGATTTACTTCAGACACTTATTTACTGTGAAAATAGAATGCCCTCTAGCTGATTTATTTTTTCAGTTGAGCATTTATTTTTTTGTTTTTATTACTACTTGAGCATTTGACAGCACCATCAATGAACCAGTCTCTCATGACTTCAGTTAGAATCAGTACCTGTTAGAATTAATAGATTTTAAAGCATGACACTTTTTTTCTTCTGTTCACACTTCTCTCCCAGCAATTGTGTTTGAAAAACACTTCCCAGCAACCATAGATTCTTTCCAGGATGCAGTAAAGTGCTTGTCTGAATTTGCCTGCAATGCAGCATTTCCAGATACCAGTATGGAAGCGATCCGCCTCATTCGCCACTGTGCAAAATATGTATCTGATAGACCTCAGGTATAGTCTGTATTAACTAAACTACAAGTCCTTTAATCAACAATGCCTTTGATAAAGAAAAAATTACTCACTCTAACCTTCAAGTTTCAGATGTGAATGAGAAACGTTATTCAGAAGCAATAGGGGTATAAAATGCCACAGATGTTGAAAACACCAGCGATTTTTTTTTTATTATTGTTTCTCCCTCTCACTCCTAATCTACCTGGTTCAGCTGGTGACTGGCTTTCCTGAGAGCTGCTGGAGACCAGCATTTCTCAGGACCTGCTCTCTATTGAGAAATGTGTGAAGAATGGATAATGACATAAGCACAAATGCTTGATACCCTCAAAATATTATGGTAGATCCTCACTTTCAGTGCTGTCTCTATAAAAGGTCAGTAGGAGACTCAGTCTGAACTGTGGGAAAAAAAACAATGCTTGACTGTATCATCTTGTTTATTTTTTGAGTTTATTTTTCATAATATACCAATCATTACTTTGAAGAACACTTAACCTTCTCAGTAGTATTATTTTGATTGCAAGCTCACCTGAAGCGTCAGGGTGTAATACTAGTACAGCAGAGATTGTTATTTCCAATCCAAATTGTGTTTTATTTTGAAAAAACTTAACTATTACAACTCTGTATAACCCTGTGTTTGCTTCCAAAGGCGTTCAAGGAGTACACAAGTGATGATATGAATGTTGCTCCTGAAGACAGAGTGTGGGTGCGAGGATGGTTCCCGATTCTGTTTGAGTTGTCCTGTATCATCAATAGATGCAAATTAGATGTAAGAACCAGGTAACAGTCAGTATTTGTAATTCAAATTTTAAAAGGCTTACTTTACACATTTAACATGCAAACAAGTTTCTTAGTAAATATAACCAGTCTAAAATGTCTTATGCATTTAATTTAGGTGATATTGCTTTGGGAACACCAAGCTTTTCCAAAACACCTTTCAAATAAATGTTGGGGTGTAGAAATTAGGCCTGTGTTCATTACATACGAATTTTTTATTTTCCATTATAATATATAATGAAGTTATGTGCTAAGTAGAATAGTATTACATTTTCATAAAGCCAAATATTCCAATTGTCGTGGTCCAATCTAGACAGTCCAGGGATTGCTAGGGTAGGACTTAGGATCTCCCCATAACATTTATCACTTAGAGTAACAAAAATCAGTCTCTGACAAAATGTATTTTCAGTGCCTGTTTAGGATCAGTAGCCATGAAATCACAAAGATAAAGAACTATTTAAATAGTTCATTTGAAAATAAATTAAAGCTTAAGTAAATTAAAATGTAGTGACTGTTCTCTGTTTATTATAGAACCTGTAAACTATTTAAAACAGCTCAGCTCAACTTGCAGTCAGATGGAGTGGAGGCAGTTTAAACATAGAACACCGTGAAATATCAATAATATGAAGTCAACTTTTAAGTTTCCTAACATATGACAAACAAGCATTATTTTAACATGGAAGGTCACTCTAAATGGTCAAAATGCATTAAATCCTTTTCTTTTCGAAATAACTGGATTAATATCCAGTTCTATCTTTTTCCGGTGGCAGTACTGATCTTCTGTGTTCACTAGTAAATATAAATGTATGGTGTTTGATTCCATGATATGTGTCCCTGTTACTTAATTCCATTTTAGTGATTTATTGTAGCTGACCTGGCAAAGCCTGATATCACATTTCTGGTTTTGCTCTGTTTAAAACAAATGTAAATTGCTGCATGGAATGTATGGGTTTAGTTTTAGTAGACCCCCACAGCACAATTCTGTTGGAATCTTTTTTATTTTATTTTAATTGAACTCATAACCCCAATTCTGCTTGTCCTCCTGTGTCTTGCCAGTCATACTTACCTTGAGGATTTGAAAACTGTTTTTATAGTTAGATTCATTAACTGGTTGAAGATTGCAGAAATGATTGAAAAGAAAACAAAGCTCTGCTCTGACTTCCTGTAAAACCTGTCTATTTTTCTTGGTTATGGCTTTTTCCCTTAAAAAGTGTATCCTGTTGCAGTTCTTGTGCTAAATATGAGAGATTGTATATGGATCATTTTACATTGACACATCTACATGTAAGCTGCGTATCTGGACTCTCTTTGTAGCCAATGAAGACAAATACTCATTTGTAGACTTCTATCTCTTGGAAATGCTTGTTCCTTTATTTTTGTGATCCTTTGTAAAGAAGTTATTTTCCTATTTTTGTTTGAAATTACCACAGTTATCAAAAGTATTTTCTGGCTGTTGCCTGTGCCTTTTAAGTGCTTTCCAAACAAACTGATTTTCTGCTTAATATTAGTGTAATGTTGTAACTGATGCACACCCTTCCCAGATCAATGTGTAATCTTCTTAACAGTATTTGAGTTTGTTGTTGCTATTGCGGTGGGACGTACTTGGTCTCGTGTGTGTCTTTCTTATAATCCTTAATATATGTTGTTCGTTCTTGATTTCAGGGGCTTAACGGTAATGTTTGAAATAATGAAGACATATGGCCACACTTATGAAAAACACTGGTGGCAAGATTTATTTCGGATTGTCTTTAGGATATTTGACAACATGAAACTACCAGAACAGCAAACTGAGGTGAACAAAGTGGGAGAAGAGAATTTACATGAGATCTGTAGTTACAGTAGAATACAGCTTATCAAGTAATGCAAGGCAAACCTCAGGACTTGCACAATTGACCTGTGGTTTTAGTAGCCTTATTCTGTTTTATTAGCATTCTGTTGGAGGTATTGCCACTCTTGTCATTTTTTAAGCTATGTGTTTAAGAGGACCACTAGTTTGCACTGCGAGCAGTAGTGTAAAATGCAATGTATTTAGGCCTTGTAAGGAGAAATGCAGCCTTTAGAGATGATGTTTTGAATCTGGTACATTATTTCATGGCAACAAGCTCAATGGAATAAAGCTTGTTATGAGGAGTGAAGTCACAATTAGAAGAAAATAAGTTCTGCTAGTTCAAAACTTCTTGAAGGCCAGGAAAAAATGAAAAAAAGTCAACAAAAAAACCTCAGTGCTGAGCTTTCACTGAACCCTTTTGACCAACCAAACCCAGAACAGGTATTATCCTAACAAGGAAGTTAAACAGGAATAATTATGTTTAAATTAGCAAGAGATGTTTAATCAAAATTGCCAACTGTTTGGGAGGCTCTGTGTGACTGGAGGATATGTCTCACTTTCTAAGTTTTTATTCTCTGGGAATACTGGGGAGATGCACAGCAAACATAGCCTGCTGTTAAACTACTGTGCTAGGGTAGACACTAAGCATAATTTCAAACTCAGTGTCATATATGATGGTGAGTACTTGTCAGTGGTATAATCTGGTCTCTGAGAATCATTGATTGTTTCAGTAGTTTCCTAAAGCTGCCCGTTAGCAAAACAGAAGTTGCACCTCCAAGTTTTGGGAGTTTTGAGATATAGAAAGGAATTGCATATCACTGTAAAGCAATTCAGATTGAGTAAATATATGTATATGTACATATCCGTCTGTCTTCAGGGATGTATATCCTAAAAGTTTAGCCTTGAACAAGGCTGTAACTTCTTTTTTCCTTCCCTCCTAGAAAGCTGAATGGATGACGACTACTTGCAACCATGCACTTTATGCAATATGTGATGTATTCACACAATATTTAGAAGTACTTAGTGATGTTCTTTTGGATGACATATTTGCACAGCTGTACTGGTGTGTGCAGCAAGGTAGGACTATACCAAATTACGTTAAACAGTGTTAACATCTTACTGTGTTGAGTGTGAATAAACAAATGCACTGTTTGTCTTTTCCAGACAATGAACAACTGGCACGATCCGGTACAAATTGTTTGGAGAATGTCGTCATCCTAAATGGTGAAAAGTTTACCCTAGAAATCTGGGATAAAACTTGTACTTGCATGCTGGATATTTTCAAAACTACAATCCCTCACGCGTAAGATGACTGTTAATACTTATACTTTGTGAAGTAGCTTAACTACATGACTTACTGATTTCAAACTACTAGATATCTAATCATTAGGGTGAACAAAAGCTGTTATGTTTTGCTTTGTAAGGCTTTTTAGATGATAATGGACTGAACAGAACAGTCTGTCTTCAAACATAATCGTAAATTAGATGCTAGATGTACTTGTCCTGCGTTATAGATGGTAAACTGTTAAATACTAGAAATACCCTATAGAGATTAGAGAGAAAAAAAAAAACAAGTCTGTAACTTGATTCAATTTTAAACTGTTAAAAAGTGCTATCTGACTTTTTGGTCATTTTCTTTGTATGTAGAAGGATGCTATTGATAGGCAGACTGCAATTTTTAATTACATGTGAAGCTTTTTCCACAGAATATGAGCTAAAATACTGCTACAGTCCTAGAGATTTAAGTCTCTGTGGTCGACAGTTAACTTCCATCATAGTTCTATGAATCCTAATCTTTCAGTGAAAATTATCTTGCATATTTTGTAACTGTCTTTCCTTTCATGTTTATAACTTATGTGGATTGTCTTGGAACAAGACTATACCATTCTGAATTGTGTCTTATATATATATACATGATACCCCCTACCCTGACAATAGTGAGATGCAGCATTATTTGTTTTCAAATCTGATAGTCTTGATGTCGAACTGTTGGATTAGTACTTCTCCTATGTCTGTCACCTAGTTCCTAGCCTTTGTTTCTGGGTATCACCTAGTTTAGGCCTGAAGACACCTGAAGCAAAAGGGAACTTTCTGTCCATCAGTCTTTCTTTAATTATAGAGTTATCTATCAAACACCTCTGTAAGAGAGCTTCATTTGTGCTTAAAAGATGAAGTTAATGTGTAAATTAATCTGTAAGCCACTACCTCACTTACTTTTCTATGTGAGTAGATATGAATTTAATGCATCCAAAAAATAATACTAAATTAAAGCTAAAAACTTTTTTTTTTTTTTTTATGTTGGTAGCCGCCAAAAATAAAATTTGAAACCAGATATCTGGATGTGAAAGTCCAGTTCAATTAGACCTAATTTACTGTGTCTCATACTTTGAAAAATATTGAAGCAAATACTAGCAAAACATTTGCTTTGGTTTCCATGTGTGATCAAAACTTAGATTGCTGGGTATTCTCATAGTTGAATATTAGAAACCTTTCTGGAGAAGCATTTAGGATATCTTAATCTTTAGACACATTCAAAATACTTTGTTGCATTTAGCTAGATCTGCTTTGAAATCTGTGCATTATTCCCTATAGCACTGCTGCTTTGCAAATGTGTTATTTTTCTTAGGAGGGTAGTTGATGTCTTCTTTAGCTTTCCGATCTTTACTTCCCATTTCCTTTTTTTTAGTCTTTCTAAGACTTCTTTGAGAACTTCATTATGTTATTTCTTTTTATATTTCTGGGACGTTCCTAACTTTTGCAGAGTAAAGTAAATCTTACTTGGATTTTATGTATGAGTAATCCCCCAAGCATATATAATCAGTCCTGTTTCCTGTCGTGAAAGTACACCTGCTCTTCTCCAAACAACTGTTGGATGATACAAAACTGCTTGAAACATTATTTCACTTCGACCATTTTGATTAAAGCTGAAGCTTTCTAGGTGGGTAAGAAAAAAATTCTGAACAGTAGACAGACAATTCTTTCATATTTTTAATGGAGACTTTGCATGCATTTTTTCTTTCTGAGCACTCAGAGGATACTTCTTTTTACTTCTGTAAAGCCCCTCCTCTTTTTCCTTTTCCTTTTGTGGGATCTGATTCTTCTCCAGTGACTCCTGGTACGACTGGCATTTCATATTTGTATTTCTTGGTTGAAAACATTGAAATGAAGACAGAGACAAATCACGCAGTGGTATATATGAAAGTTTAATGGGCAAGTGCTTTACTGCAAATTGTCTTGAAATAGTCAGGTGGTATGAATCTCTGGCATAAAGTATCTTCTGGCAGAGGTTTTTATTAATCTGATCAGGTAGGATTGCATCTGTTCTTTTTTAACATTCATACAAAACATCTTTCAGGTATTGTGTAAGTTCTTCAATTTAAGAGTTGGAGTTTTGGCTGCTGGTGTTTTTAGTTGCAGTACTGGCCTCTGCTACTTCTTGGCAAGTTATCTTTTGGCAAAGAGAGATGATTTTATTATTTCCTTGTTTGGAAAACTTAGTACTGGAGTATTTATTCAGCTACTGATTTCAGCTAGGATCACTTACTAGAAAAAACCCAAACTGTACTCCTGCCAAGCCTCCATAAAATCATTGAGGTGTTGATAGCTGAAGATAGTAGCACAGAATCACACAGAATGGCTGAGGTTGGAAGGGGCTCTGGAGATTGTCTATCACTGCCCAAGCACAGCAGCCTGGAGCAGTTTCCCCAGGACCATGTCCTAACTTTTTAGTATCTCCAGGGAAGCAAGCTCTGCAGTGTCCATGGCCAGCCAGTACCTGTGCTCAGTCACCTTCACAGGGAAGAAATCTCCTGATGTTCAGAGACAAACTGTTGTATTTCGATTTGTGCCCATTGCCTCTGGTCCTGGCACTGGGCACCACTGAAAAGAGCCTGGCTCCGTCCTCTTTGCACTCTCCTTTCAGGTATTTATAAATATTGATGAGACCACCCTGAGCCTTCTCTTCTCCAAACTGAACAATCCCAGGTCTCTCAGCCTTTCCACATAGCAGATACTCCAGGCCTTTAATCATCTTTGCAGCCTTTTGCTGGACTGGGTCCAGTACCTCCATGTCTCACACTGACAAGCCCAGGACTGGACACAGTGCTGAGTAGTGGGACGGGATCACCTCCCCCCACCTGCTGGCAACTCTCCTCATGCAGGTCACGATACCGTTTGCTTTCTTTGCAGCAAGGAGTGCATTACTAACTGATGTCCAACTTGGTGTCCACCAGGACATTCGAGGCCTTCTCTGCAAAGCTGTTTTCCAGCTGCATGGCTGCCAGCATATACTGGTGCCTGGGAGTGTTCCTTTCCAGGTGGGGAACTTTACACTTCCCGGTTTTGAAATGCATGAGGTTCCCGTCAGCCCATTTCTCCAGCCTGTCAAGGTCTCTTTGGGCGACAGCGTGACTCTCAGGTGCCACTATCAGCCACTTCTCCCATTTAGGTGTCATCAACAGACTTGCCAAGGATCCACTCTGCCTTGTCATCTAGATCATTAATGAAGATATGGACCCAGTTTGGACCACTGGGGTATATCGCTAGTTGCTGGCCTCTGAATAGACTTTACACCACTCATCACCACCCTCTTGGCTTGGCTGTTCAGCCAGTTTTCAATCCACCTCACTGTTTGCTTATCCAACCCTATTGTTTCCTTGATTCTTCTTTTTATTTAACTTCTATTCTGTTTATGGCTTTTTAATTGAAATTTTCTGAAGCTTCATGAGAAGAAGTCTCGACTTGCTGGTGCTGTAAAAGCCAGGGTGAATGCCCTCTTGTCCTACGAGTTAAAATTGGTTCCTTACACAATTTACGATGATCTGGCCTCTGCTGGCTCATAATGGCTTGTTATTCCGATACCTCCTTTGGCACGTGAAAGTTTAAGACTTCATAGCCCGAAAAAATATTACGCTGTGTTTAACAACCTCTAATCCAGAATGATCTTTAATTTGTGTCCTGGTAGCTTTCAAGAATCAATTCAGTTCTCTGCTCTACTTGATTTGGTGTCTCATGACATGCCTCAAGATTTTCTGGTTTTTTACATCCAATTTGTTTTTCTAGTCATATGGTCTTTAGGAGATCAGTGATTTGTTAATTTAGGATCCTTAACACAGTGGGAAAAATCTCACTTGGGATATGCAGACACAAAAGTCCATCAAGCATTGCCTCACACAGATCGAGGCTAAATAGTTTGAGATCTTAACAGTGACAAATAACTTTAATCTTACTTTGTAGCAATAGATTTGATAGAACAAGAGGTGATGGGACCACTAAGGTAATTTCATTCGATTTCCCTCAATTCTTAGCAGGCACAGACAGCCTCAATAAGTTACAATTAATGTAGAAATTTCTTAGTGGCAAAGATCCTCATGAGAGCAACGTGCTATTGGAAAACATCAGGGAAGAGATCAGAAGTGTGGTGAGTGACTTGGTACCTCATAACAGCAATGAATCCTAAATGGAAATGTTGAATCCTAAGTGGAAATAGAGCCCCAATACTGGAACACATCCCAAACAGAATGCAGAACATCCAGATATTCACGCTGATTTGTCCTAGGGTAGATTCATTCCTTATTCCAGGTAAAGCTTGAGGCAGTGTGAGAGAACAAGGCCCACTAATGGCACTACAGCACTACCTAAAACTAAATCCAATATTTCTGAGAAAAAGTAATCCACCTGCACATAATCCAGTTGTCTGTCCAAGGCAATTGGCGGAAATGGTGAGGTTCGTAAAACACAATACTTATATTTTTTCAGTATGTTGGAAAGAATAAAATATATACTTAAAACTGAATTTAGTTTATTTGTTTATATAAGTATATCTAACTCTTTTTGTGTTTGGCTTCCATTAATTTAAATTAAAACAAAGAAACCCCTCACCGTGTTGAAGTGGGCTTTTTAGTATATTGGTTCTGGTTTCTATTTCAAACTTCCTAAATTTTGTGTTTTCAAGGCTGCTGACTTGGCGACCAGTCAGTGGAGAGTTTGGCTCTGGATCTCCTTCTGAGGCAAAAGAAAAACTGGTAAGCTGGCAAAATAATAAAATATTTTTAACACTTGCAAGAGTTTGATGTAAATGTGTTGTGATGTAGGATAGGTGAAAAGTATACTTAGTTTAAACCGATTTCTGAGTTATTATTTACATTTAAAAATGGGTTTTTTTCAGATAAAGTGCTATTTGATGCTTAAAAATGGCAAGGAATTAGTGGGGAAGGAGAAGTATGTATTTGTTTGCAATAAAGTTGGCTTCCAGAAGTTGGCTGTAGGTCATTATCCATTTATGTTTTAGATAATGTCCTGTGTCTGGTACGTCTCTGTAATACTGTATTTAGGGTTTGTTTTCTGGTTCACGGCATGATTTTTGTTTCATTTCGCTTAATATTCTCATTGAAATATTGGCATGATGACAAAATGCTGAAGGTGGAAAGATTGCCTGTTAGATTGACTTTTTTTTTCCTTGAAATTTTCTCTGCTAATAAGAACTTAAACATCAGTGTTCACAAAATAGAAATAGAGGTTTTGTAGCACTGATTGAACAAACAGATAGAAAACTGGGATTTGCCTACAAGTGGCAGCCCTGCTACTTTGGTACTGATGAGAATTAGTTTAGCCTTTGGACATTCTCACAAGGTTAGGTTCTTTATAGATTAATGAAGCATTTGATAAAAATTGTACAAGAATATGGGCCCAAACAGGCTCTACTAAGAGAGACTGGCTCCCTCCGTTTATCTTTATGGAGTGTTAACATAATTTGCTTACAACAGAGCGGAAAAGTTTGTGATGGCCAGTTCCCATTATAAACATACTTTGCGTCATGTAACTGAATGTTCCTATGTCTTTACTCATTTGTAGTGATTTGATGTATAAAACATTTGATCTAAACACTGGCTCTGGTTTTGATCTATTTATGTCAAATATAATAGCATGCAGTAATGGCAAATATATTAAATGTCTTAGTCATGAATAAGTCGAAATATGTTTTCTCTTTGAAATAGCTCAACATGAATGTTTTCAAAAATCTTTCTTGTCTTCAGTGTAAAAGGGTACTTTACAACTTAAAAATTAACAGAACTTGTAGAATAAATAGTGTTAAAGGAGATGTAGTTTGGATTTTTTCTTTTGGTAGGATAGAATTTTTGCAGGCTTTAGATATTTCCATCTAGTTTTTCTTGAGGTAATTCAAATATAATGAAGCATTCTACTATCTGTAGACATAATACCTATTAGAAGTGTATTTGTAATTAATAGCTATTAAGCCCTTGGTTATTTATTAATATTAGAAGTTGATATGTTCTTAATAGGAACTGTATGTGTAGATTTAAATCTTGCTAACAGCCCAAGGCAGGGAATTAATGTGTATCCTCCAGTGGTACTTAGGGAGAAAATCCAACAGAAACACTGGGTTACTGAAAGGGACAGTAACTACTGTATATAACTGCTTTGCAGTTAATGATAATATATTTTGTTATTAATTACATTAGTTACTCTTTCCTCCTTCAATGAATGCTTTCCGAAATGAAAACAAGTGTGTATTACCGTGGATTTTAATATGTTACAACTTGCCAAGAAGGAAGATAGTTATGAAAAAATAAACCAAAACAAAACCCCATCCATTCATCTTCCAAAATCACAGAGTTCTAGCTCACAAGATGACATGATTTTAAATAAGAATCTTTTCTTGATATGTATGTATTCTTCTCCTTCATCATTTTACTGTGGTAAACTCCTGTAGCACCTACAAATGTATAGAATTCAGAATATTCAAGCAAGGGAAGACAAGTAAAGATTAAAGTTTGATGATGCCTCATGTTGTTTGGATTTGTCATTTAGGAGCTGTGTGATCATTTTCACCAGTTATAAAAGGAATACAAATTCTCACAGAAGCTATTAGAGGTTTCCTTGTAGATCAAGATAGAGACTGCACTTCCCAGTGTCGGAACCTTGCAGCAAACATCATACACTTTATCTGATCAAAGTCAAACTAACTGTTGGCTGACACACTAAATGCTTGGATAACATACAAAAGTCTTGTATGCAAAATAATATTCAAGACTTTGCTGTGTAATTAAGTATTTTTTACTTGTTAAATTTTCAGTTCTTTCTCAGTAGATCTTTTTCTGGGTGCATCTTTCTGGAATGCTAAGATCAAATATGACTAACATGAGTGAAAAAGTGCAGTATTGAAACAGCAAATGTCTTAAGCTGTGAAGAGCACAATGCTATTGACAGTTGCTCGCAGAAGTTTTCTGTGAGTTAATTTTTGGGTTTTGGTTTTCTTTTCAGGATACAGTCTCACAGAAGTCAGTCGATATTCATGAGACTATTCAGCCCAGGTCTTCAGATGGACGCCCGTATCAGCCCAGCGCAGGGTCCACAGTAGGTGAAGAGATGAGCAAAGCCAGGCTAATTGCAAGTGCGTGTTTTTTAGTGGTTTGGTATTTGATATCCGTTAAGAGTATTATTTAGCAGATGTTTGATGTCTTTAGTTGTGGTCCCAACCATAACTTTAGAAACATGATGTGGAGAAAATTGTATCAATTACATTTTTGTCTCCATGTTGAATGACAAACTTCTGTTGGACTGGTGGGTCCATATTTTTGACCTGTGCTTTAAAAATCCAGAGTTCAGCTGCTAACTTGCAGACTTTTTACCCAAAGCAAAATATTAGAAACAATACTGGCCTTATAGTTCTCTGTAAATTAGTAAATTTTTTGTTTTCTATAAAACAAAGTTCTTTCTGTGCAGGATGCAACAGAAGCAATAGTTGGAAATAAAAGTCTGCTTAGACTGATTTGAAGAGACTGTATCTAATCCTTGAGGTGCTCATGCAAAGTTAAATAATCAGCCCTGGTTTTGGAAGAGTAATTGAGATGGGGGATTCCCAGTTTCCTTTATGAATGTGCTTGAAGCTGAACTGTTCTTTAACTTATGCCCAAAGTAGCTCAAAAAATAAAAAAGTGTTGCAGTCTTTAATTAAGAAGCAATTTTCTTTTTCATTCCTCTAAAGAATTTCCAGAACAGAAGTTATTTGCTGCACTTTTGATCAAATGCGTTGTACAACTGGAACTCATTCAGACTATCGACAATATTGTGTTCTTCCCAGCAACTAGCAAAAAAGAGGATGCAGAGAATCTAGCAGCAGCACAAGTAAGTAGAAATTGCTAAGAATTTCTCTTTTTAACCGCTTTTTCTCTGATGGATGAAGTTTCATAAACTCCTGTAACATCTTCCGATTTATGGGTTTCAGAAGTCCTCGAGAACTTCGAGCAGACTGTTGAGATCTTTTACATGTCATGTTAAATAGTGTTTGGTGGGCTGGGGCAGCGCACAGTGGAGACTGGAACATGTATCGTTCAAAGGGATTTATGTAACTGGGATGTGGATACAACTCTTAATAGAGTTTTAAGTTCAAATCAAAGTACAGGGAAAACTGGGTAGGAGTAAGCTATCACAGGAGCTTGTGAATTTTTACTTGAAATTTCTTTTTTTTTGTTTGCTTTTTATTTATTTTTAATAGAGAGATGCAGTAGACTTTGATGTCCATGTGGATACACAAGATCAAGGGATGTATCGTTTTCTAACATCACAGCAGCTTTTCAAACTTCTTGATTGTCTGCTAGAATCTCACAGATTTGCTAAAGCATTTAATTCAAACAATGAGCAAAGAACTGCTCTCTGGAAAGCAGGTGAGTCAATCACCTTGGAGAAATACTTGGTGGGAATGTGTTACTGTGCTTTGAATTAACCCCAAAAATAGGGCAGAAGTGCTTTGTTGCTGAATGTAAGGTTGTAACTTTATAACCATAAAATCCCCAAGGGGAGGAGGTCTCATCTGTGCAGCTTTTTGATTTCCTAAAATTTAAGGTTTCACTGGGTTACTGCTGCCAGGCTCATCCCTGGCTGTAGGGGGTGAATCCCATCCTTGGAAGCTGCAGGCACAAAATCTCAGGGCTCATTAGAGGGGGTGTTTTTATCTGCCAGTGTGTAAGTGAAATATATGTCATTTTTTGAAAAAGATGGAAAATGGGCTCTCCGTAGCATTGCGTTTAATCTGTTCCTTGCACCAAAGTCACCTCTATCAATATTTCGAATGATGAACGCGTACGGTGAAGATGCAGCAAACTGTCTGATGCGTCAGTGCATGTGTAGCCAGAACCACTTCAGCCTGAGTGAGGTGGTATTCAAGTTTATGGGTATGCTTTTTGCTCATATGGATCTCCACTAGCAAAGTGACTTTAATTTACAGGAACAACATTGGAAACAATACTGTTGTAGATATTTTTACCAAAACCAAGCAATAAAACAGCATAGTACATGGTTGAGACAAAATGGTCCATTGTTCAAGTGGTTGGCGTGTAACTCGTCGTACACCCAGGTGCTTGGGAGCCTATATAAAAATGGGTGCCAAACACAGTTATTGTGCCAACACACAGGTTAATTTTTAGCAATACTCCATTGTATTAAGTGCCATGAGGAATTAATTACTTAAGGTGGTTCTTTGCTGTCTACCTGCGAGAACCTTCTACTTAGAAGTGAGGGGAAATGTCAGATGAATCAAAAAAAAAAAATCTAAATGAATGCTTGGAATTTCTCTAGGTTTCAAAGGCAAATCAAAGCCTAATCTTCTGAAACAGGAGACAAGTAGTCTTGCCTGTGGGTTGCGCATTCTGTTCCGTATGTACATGGATGAAAGCCGTACCAGTGCATGGGAAGAAGTCCAGCAAAGACTACTAAAGTAAGGCCCTTTTAGCTGAACCTGATGATGTTATTTCTGATGTTAAAGTATGTTTATTTTTGTTGAAAAGGATAGATCTCCTCTGTTTGCAATAAACTTCCTAGAGCCAGCACAGTGTGGTGGTGGTCACAACTAATATTAAAAGTTCTTATGTCACAGGGTAAGTGCTGTGCCTCCAGCAACGAAAGCTGTCTCTGGTTTTGTTCTCACTAAATCTTTTGCAAGAGACAATAAAGGGTTTTGTCACCTTATGGGTTTTTTTTTTTTGTAGCAGGTTGGGTAAGTGGGGGATTGTTATAGCTCTTCTTTAAACAGAACTACTACCTAAAACCCTGCTCTTTTCTTCCAGTAACCTCAGATAGGGAACTGATGCTGTTTGTTCTCATGTGTAGAAATGAGCACTGGGCTTCAGAGGCCTATGGCTACACAGAAGCTTTTGGCTTTTTGGTTATTCATTACTATGAATACTGAGGTTCATCTGAATATTTTTAGTTTACAAAGTCATTCAATCGAGTGTTGGAATAAGAGAGGGCTTAAAACTGTGGCAGTAATGCAGTGGAAGTATTTTGAGGTTTATAGACCAAGGAATAGAGACATCAGCATGAGATTAATTTTTAAAGTGTACGTATCATTTTGTCACGTGCATTTTAATACACCTCAAAGAGCATACGTTACACTCCAAATATAAGCACAAACAGGGCAGTTATGTTTTGTCAGCACACTTAATGCTAAAGTCCTAGGACTTTGGGTTTTAGTTGAACAAAATCACTGCTTTCTGTTACTAATCAGGCTTTCAAGATGCTGTTCTACACCAAGGCTCTATGCTGGTATAGCTGCAAAGCCAAAGTTCCCTCCCTGCTGCAGAGCTTAAAACAAACGTTGGTTCCTAGTTTTTGTGTCTTTTCTTTCTAGTGTCTGCAGTGAGGCTCTGAGTTATTTCCTCACTCTTACATCAGAAAGTCATCGGGAAGCCTGGACTAATCTATTACTCTTGTTTTTGACTAAAGTACTGAAGATAAGTGACGAAAGGGTAAGTAACTGCTTGGAATGGTATTTAAGACAGCATTTATGGGTAATTAGTTCCAGACCAGTTCTTCACCCACAGTTACATTGACTTGACTGTAAAAGCTCCTGGTGCAATATAGATGCTTTTTATTGAGGGAATGTACATCAGAACTGGACTCGATGCGTCCTGACAGTAGTAATGCAGAGTGGGGGTGCGGTGAGTAATAAAATGTGTCTGGGAGAGTCTCAATGATGCTAAAATTCTTTAGAAGTGTGTGTTAAGTTGCTTTTACCCTTCTCCTGCTGAGGAAGATGATCGGTGTCTGATACTTTATTTGAAGAACTAACTCCTGGTTCTGCGTCCAGTGCTACACATAGATCACCTTGACCCTCTCCAAAGCAATTCTGTAGTAAATAAATCCATACTTAGATCTCCCTCTTAACAAAACTTGGCTGAAATATGAAGTGCAAAGGGCCAGCTGCAACAAAAAACATACCTGATCCAGGAATGAGTCTTCCTCTTGAAGAATAAGCATTAGCAAGCAGCTGCGGGTAGCTAGCGAGCATCTGTCAGAGTATGTTGAAGCTGTCCTAGCCTTATTCTAGCACTTCTCATGTCAGTTATAAGGGTGTTTCTGCTTGTTACTTTGTGGGTTTCTCACTTTGACTTGGGAAAGTATTTAAAATTCTTCCCTTTCAACACACTTTCTGAGGTGTATTGATAAATAATACAGTAATTTCTTTTCTTTTTCTCCTCAGTTCAAGGCTCATGCCTCGTTCTACTATCCTCTGTTGTGTGAAATTATGCAGTTTGACCTTATTCCTGAACTTCGAGCTGTTCTGCGAAGGTTTTTCCTGCGGATTGGTGTGGTTTTCCAAATATCCCAACCACCTGAACAAGAGACTGGAATAAGCAAGCAGTAGCAGATAGTGACTGGGTATTGCTCTTTCAAAAAGTTGATATTCCTCAGCTAAATAAAAGGACCAGGTAGCTGAGCCATTCTGTCTGGATATCCATAAAAATGGTTTCTTTGTATGGCAATGTGTATCCAAGGGTTAACGGTACGGATGCTTACAAATGTAATTAAGGCTTAACACTCCAGTCCCTTTATTTCCTGATGGATTATCTCTCTCGGTTTCTCTTACCTGGCTCGTTCTGAGCAGAGCCAGCGTTTAGCACAGTCCTCTTGTCACCGTGGGCTGCGGTGTCCCTCACCGTCCTAGGCAGCAGCATGGCAGCAGGGGTTTGTGGCGGGAGTGAAGGAAAACGTACCCAAAGAACTATATATGTAAAGGTTTGAGCTTCTGCAAGAAGTACAACTCAGGAGAGCTGTATTTTGAAGGATAAAATGTTTATAGTGAAAAGAAAAATGGAGATTATTGTTCATGATAAAAGATATTTAGCAACTGTTGGATATTCTAAGATTTTTGCACACTCAGGCTGTCTGAGACATCGGGAAATCATCCTCCTGTGAAAAATGTACAGAGATGCAGGTCTGTAATATAAACTCTTTAACATTATACAGTTCTTCCTCAATTGTTTTATTTCTGTATTATTGATTTGCTGGAAACCCGTAACACTTCATTGTTTACCGAATGCACTAGAAGGTTGGGTTTATTTTTTGGGATTGTGATTTTTTTCTTTTTTCTTTTTCATTTTTTCTTTTGGTTTTGTTGTAGCCCAGCAGTTCGTGTTGCTGACTTTTGTCAAGAACAGAGGTAGAAATATCACAACTGACATAACTACCTGTAATATACTTGTTTTAGGGCTTTTCAATATAACGAGCCATTGAAATGATGATCCTTCAAGGACTGGAACTTGAATCACTGCAAACAAGTCTAGGTTGTGTCTGCTGTCACATGTTTTTTTGTTTGATGTAGATTTCACTCTTATGTACAGAATTTAATGTTGAATATATTCAAGTAATAAATCTGGCATGGTTTGGGGATGGTTAAATTTATTGGAAATGTATTCATACTGTGAATTGTGCTCTGATGGTTAAAAGACAAGATTGTCAAGCATTCTGTATTACAATGGATGTAGAAATTTTTTTCAGATGGACAAAATGTATATGGTACAGATATGTAAAGTTTTCTATGTAAAAAAAAATTCTGTACAACTTTCTGTACAATATTTGGTTCTCATCTGGCATATTCTAATCAGGTTATAGGTCAATAAAGTTTTTGAACTCTTTCATCAGTGCAATCAAAACTAGTCTAACCCACAGCTACTTGTTTTAAAGTTCTCTTTGCTTCTTCGCTTTTCACAAGGGTAGGGAGGGATAGAACAAGGGGGAGGGGCTTTAGTTTGGAGGGGGGACCGTTTAGATTAGACGTTAGGAAGAATTTCTTCACGATGTGTGTGGTGAGGCTCTGTCATAGGTTGCCCAGGGAAGCTGTGGCTGCCCCATCCCTGGGGGTGTTAAAGGCCAGGTTGGATGGGGCCTTGGGCAGCCTGATCTGGTGGGAGGTGTCCCTGCCCATGGCAGAGGGGTTGGAACTGGATGATCTTTAAGGTCCATTCCAACCCAAACCATTCTGTGATTCTTGGAATCATGCCCTTGTTTCAAAGGAGCAAACCCCCGCCACTGGGGGCAGGAAGGTGGGGGGCTTTTGTTTGGCCAGGTTATGCCTTGGTGTTAGGGAAAGACCTAGAGAGTGAAAGAGAGCGGTAAGTTTAATAGGAAAAGAACAAGGAGGAAAAAACATGCTTGTGGCTGGACTGGTCAAATGAACCCTGTTAGTGCTGCACAGACAGAAAGGCTAATGCTGCCTTCTGCCTTCTGGGAATTAAAAGAGGAATACAGGCGGCTATGGGATAAGGGTGGATGGAAGGGAAAGGCTGGGATCACAGTTGGTCCAACTGCTGACTCGCAGCACTTCAGCCAGCTTAAGCCTGGTCAGCATCTTTGATTTTGTAAGTAAAACTGGAGTTGAATTGTTCTCAAGTGTGTTCTTACAGAACTCGGAACTAGCAAAGGAGAGAAGCGTGAAGATGAGAAAGTGGATGAGGGAGCCTGATCGCAGAGAGGAATGGATGTGCCTCTCGCCAGTGAACTGGGAGATGGGTGAAGTGTAGCCGAACACAGCAGTTCAATAAGCATAAGCAGTTTGATGAAACAGCTACGCAAGAGACAGTGTTGAATTAAAAGGCCTGACCTGTGACTGAGAATTCTACCATAACATTAATTGAGGTGGAGCAAAACCAAATTGCATTTATTGAAGTCAGAAGGGGGAGAATTGAGGTTACTTTAATTGCAATAGTCCAGCCTTTTATTTTTTCATTTTGTTGTGTAATGTTTAAACCCTAAACCACAGTGCTGGGCCAGACCAGAGGTTTGTTTTGTCTGTTTGATGGTGATCAGCAGCAATTCTGTAACTGTCACGTGGCCTGTCCCTACTGATGTCACACGCTGTGACACTCGTGTGTCCTTGGTACCATTATCGAGGTGTTCTGACGCTGTTCCCCAGTCATTCTGCCATTTATGTCTCTCTTTTCCATGTGTTTGCCCAATTCCTTTTCCAATTTCTGTGTTCAAGATTTCAGCAGTCTGTGGCAACGAGTAGAAGAGATTATCTAAAAATTTTGGTAATTTGGGGGTTTTATGGCGTGTTTTTTTGCTTTAAACCTTCCTGCTTCGTTTTTCTGTTCTGTAGTCCCCTTCAGTAATGACTTTTTTTACAGCATGGCTGTCTCCTGCCTTTCCTTATTTATTGCTTGGGTGGAAAAGGCCTAATAGCTGTTTAGTCTTGTTTCATTGGAGACTGAGCTCCTGTGGTATCGTGACTCTTCCCTGTTACCTCTTCTTTGTTCTTCTTGCAGTGCCAGGACTGCCCAGCTGTGCTCTGGGTCGTGTGGTCCACCTGTAGCTCTCCAAACCATTTTGTGTCCGTGATGGTTATCAGAAGAGCAGGGTTGGGACCAGCTGTGTCCTGTTTCGGGCATCTCAACTCTGAGCTCAGGGTTGCAGCTGCTTTTATTTGCAGATGAGGCTGTAGTGATAAATAGAAAGGCTCTGCCCACACCTGGGCTTTAGAGACGCAGGGAAAGCTGAAGGAAAGCTGGGGAAAGGCCAAAAGTAGCCTGAGAGGCAGCCTGGATGCCAAAGGGAGGACAAGTGTGAGGATGAGGGGAATTGCTTATACTAAATGCTGTGAGGTTAATTGAATTCAGTGGCTTCAGGTCACTGCAGGGGTGAAAAGAAGCACCAACACTGCAGCATCCTAGGCTTGAACTGGAAGAAACAGCTGCCATCCCGAGGCACTCTGTGCATTCACAACAGTTCTTGCAGTTAACCGAGGCTGCTTTTTGGGGTAACACTGACTTCATGTTCCTGGGGGGAATAAAACTAATCAAAGTTCAGGGAATAAAAGTTAACTGTGTAGGCCTCTAGATGAGAAAGAAGGAAAAGACAAGGTCTGCTTCTAGCCTGGAGTGAGTGTATCGCACAGCTCAACTCATGAAGCAAGTGAAGAGTCATCAGGTGTCAAAACCCAGGGAAGGGCTGGCAGGTGGTGAATTGAAGAAAAATGTGACACATAAGGCAGGCTTCAGCCTGAGAGGCACAGTGCTACGGTGGCAACTGTTATAAAACCTTTGCCTGCTTAAAATCATGTTTTGGATTTGTGCCTCTGGGAAATTGAGGATTCAGCAGCCGCCAGGCCTGTGCTCCACAACCCAGCCTAGGTCTCGGGTTCACTGAGATCCTTGCCTTTCTTACTGGCCAAACTGATAACACCAATGGGCCTTTTGGCCTGTGAACCAAGAACTCATGGTACGCACTGGAATTCTTTGGCACTTCCTTTTTGGGAAGGAACAGGCTAAACCCAGGAAGCAGCTAAACCACCCAACCCTGAAGTGAGTCACTTAGCGAGCAGCTCTTACCTGCTGTTATCACAGAACTGCCCTGGCCTTCAAGCAGGGAGAGAGAAGCTTGAAGACATTTTAGTAACAACAAAGATACGGTTTACAAATGGTTCTGTCCTTTTTTTTTTTTCCCGTGCCCATCAAAGCTTTGGCAGCTGGGTGGGAATTCCTAACCAACACAAAAGCCACAACCTTACCCTTGCTTCACCTTGGCGTTTCAGTTCACTGAACTAAGTTTTTCCTTCCATCTACCCATCTTTGCTGAAGAAAGACCTGTGCTTCTATTCAGCAACTTCTCCATGTGCTTTTCCTGCCGCTTTGAGCATTCTTCTTCATGAGTAAACGTAGGGTGAAGCAAATGATAAATTAAGAATGTTTAACACTGCTGTCACATTTTTTGTAACAAAATAATTTATTAAGTTTTAAATCAGAACCATAAGTTAAACATATGCAAGAATATCCCTATTTCCAGCACATAACAGGGTAGGGAACACAAGATACATTGCTGATGGTCATTTCTCCGTGTAACAGTCTGCTGAGCTTTCATGCAGGATAACACTCCTCACTGCATCAAAACTAAGTTCCCTTTTCCAAGTTATTTGCTCTTTCAGGAAAAGCTCAAAATGCATCTCTGCTCAATTTCCAGACAGTTTGAGAACCTGGCTATAAAAAAAGCTAGGAATTAACTTTGATTTACTATTAAATTTACACACAAACAAATGCATACACACACACACACACATTGGTTTTGTGGTAAGTTCAGCTCTAAGGCTGAAACTTAACTTGTATAAAAAGTGCAAAAACAGCCAAGCTCTTCCCTCACTTTCATATCTAAACCATCCCTGCTTTAAATCTCTGTTACGCTGCAGCTTCTGTTACTTTATTATTGCTATTTTCCATTCTAGGTACAGCTCCACACTATGTACATGGAAGAGAACCATCCCTACAAGAGACCTTGGAAAGTGCAGGAGTGCTGTGTGGTCCCTCCCCGGCTGGAAGGCACGGCTGCTTCGCGAGGGCTCGGCTCAGCCGTGCGCGGTTGAGAGCCCTTCCCAACTCAGCAGTGTGTTTTCAGGCGAAAGCTTTGCTGGGCTTGACCGTTCGTCCGTGAACCTGCGGAGCGTCTCGGACGTTCCTGGTCGCAGCCAGGGCTCTGTTGCAACCGTGTCAACAGAACTGGGCCGTCTGCCAGCATTAGATGAAGCGTGCTTCAAAAGGTCGTCCACTTCTAGGGAAATATTATCACCTTAGAGAGGAGGACAGCAACGTACACATGTTAAAAGGGACAAAAGCTTCTCAAATCTTGTCACATCTTGTGATATCGAACAGGCTTCTTATTCTGCAATAAACACCTAAGTAATGCCTTTATAATGTATTTGTTTCTATTTAACAGGCATTTTTGATGTCCTGGGGATCTCAGTCCATCTAGAGTCAACAGCAAAAGACTCCAAGTCTTTGCTGTCCAATGCCAGCAGCTTCTGAGGCTGCTGTTGTTTACACAGTTAGGAACACGCACACCGGAGAAAGTAGGTGCTGGCTTGCAGAGACTTCATTGCCCGAAGTACTCACCAAGCCTACAGCGATGGGAATGGGTTTTTTTGGATGGGTGAAAACAGAGGCCTGGCTCCAATATGCACTAATTTTCCAATTAAGAAAACAATTGTAGGGTTGCTTTAGGATTCTCACATCAGTCCCATGAAAGAAAGTGAACTGAGCGTCCTTACTGTGCCAGCAGGATCTGCTCTTAAAATTTATCAAAGCCTGTAAGCTGCCATCTCCTGGTCACTTAAAGGGAAGACAAGCAGTCAGAATTCCTTAGGTATAGATTTGACAGAATTGTTTTCTCCCCGCAGTGTCTCTGAGGATGGAGAAGAAATAACAGTCCTAGCTGTTAGGAAAGAAGAGTATGCCACAAGGGCTCTATCATACTGCTAGGGAGGAGGAATAAAACCTCCTCACATCACTGATTTCGTTCGTAATGTCACTGAGGAGGAGGAGGGACCAAGAGTGCAGGCAGCAGTGCAGCCCTAGTGGCCAGAGCTGAGCAAAAGGGTCTCCTGTTCCATTTCCCAGGCACACATGCTAAGGAGGAGCGGATGGTCCCCATGTCTTCCAAAGAACAAGCTACATACAGACATATAACTATGTAAATACACACGCATATTATTTATCTCTAAAGGCTGAAGGTCTGGAGCCCATGACAAACAGAAGGCAAATGAAATAAAAAGTGCAGTTCACACGATACGAGGCAAAATTATAAAAGAGGTGAGATGGAACAAGGGCACAGAAGTAAAAGAAGCTTAAACAGTAAAAAAGTTTTGGGTGGAGTAAAATTAGTAAAGCATTTGTTTAGACTATAGAAAAAAGGAATATGAATGGTGGGGTTTTGTGACTTAAAAATCACAGTGAGATGGTCAAACAAACGAACAAAATTATGAAGTGCTTGTAAGTGTACCCATAGCAACAGAATTTGAACAACTGTCAGCATCTAGACTCTCATTAAGTTTATAAAAGGGATACCAATACTGCCATTGCCTAGACAGCAAAGGAACCACCTCCAGAAAAAGGGAGATTTCAGATTCAATTCTTTCAAATGAAAGAATCTTTAGCACGAAGTGCATCAGCTGGGTCATAAATTCGTCATGATGAGAGTGGTGAGGCATGGGCACAGGTTGCCCAGGGAAGTTGTGTCTGCCCCATCCCTGGAGATGTTCAAGGCCAGTTTGGATGGGGCCTTGGGCAGCCTGATCTGGTGGGAGGCATCCCTGCCCATAGCAGGAGGTTGGAACTGAATAATCTTTAAGGTCCCTTCCAACCCAAATATTCTATGATTCTATAACCCACACGAGAAACTAAAGGCCACTAACAGTTGCCATAATTGGTCTCTCATACAGAAAAGGCATTAACACAGCAGCTATGCCGCTGCGTATCCACATCTATCCAGTAGCAGTGACATTTGCAATACTGAAAGTGCTACAGGCAGGAGAAGTATGAGTGGCTGATCAGACAGGAATCTTCATCTTTTCCTATTACCCTCCTCTAAACTTACTCTAAGAAGCTGTGTTGAAGTTCACTGGGAATCTTTTGGAACAGCTACAGAAGTTCATAAATAATTCCTATGCTTGAGCCAGTTTCTCACTGTTCAGCTACAGGCAGTCTATTAGCATTTGTTCCTTTAATTACTGTAATTACTTCATATTGACTGCATCATCTCCACTACACAGAGCATACCTAAGTAAGCAGATTTCTGCTGGAGCTCCATCAGTCTGCGCAATCGTTCTTCATTCTTGCCTTTCAACTGATCAACATCAAGGCTGAAGTTCGAGTGCAAAGAAAAGCTGTCAGGCTGCAGCAATGGTGTCTGGCTCGGTGGAACATCCTCCTGCAGAAAATGCCAGAAGGCACAAATCCTTCAGTTAAATAGCATCCTTTTTTCAGAAGGGCAAAGAGTTATACACATACGTTATTAGTATCCATATCATCTTGCCACTTAGGAACCACAGGAACTGCCTGACATTACCTCTGTGGTCCACCTTCATATCTATACCAATCTGTTATACATACAGCATACTCCGAAGCTTTCTGCTTTATTCGTCTCCTCTCCCTTGCAGAAAGTGGAAACTGGGGTGATAAATTAACTTCTCCTAAGGCAGGAAACATTTCCCCATTAGCACCTGGAAAAACAGAGGTGAAACCATTTGCAAAGAAATCAAACAGGTTCAAACCTCTTTATGTTTTGAAATGAGTCAATCTACTGTACTTGATTTAATCACAGGAATTAACAGAATGTATTCAATTAGGACATCTTGCATGAAGCCAGTGACGTCCAGGTGCAGACAAAAGAAGGTATCACAAAAGTTAAAACAGTTAAACTGGAAGCAAAGCCAAGGACTATCTTGAGATACATACTGAAATATCTCTTATCTAGATCAGGTATTCCATGCTGGCACTCCGCTTACTTCACTATATGTTGTTTATACCTAGACCTCTAAAGAAAATGAGTATTCAAATGGGAATAGTGTCTCTGCTTGAAAAAGAGAACACTAGGCAAACTGGAGGCAGAAAAAGATACAAGAATGTAATAAATTATGTACACAAAATAGAGGATAAGGCTACATGGAATACATGATCATGTTACCAATGCCTTATTTGCATCTTAGTTATATCTTAGCCTCTTCATGTAATAAAGTGTTAGGATTTGTTCATACAAAAATAAATAGATAAATTTTTCATCACACTTCTATCACGTTATGGGTGGGGGCGGTAATTATTTTTATAACATAAATGAACACTAAGGTGATGTGACTGCTTCACACTTGCTTTGCCTATATCCCCTTCCTCCCCTGATTCTGGCAACTACTTAAAATAGTTTCAAACATAGTTTTTTCTCATTGGGACCAGTAGCCACTGCCTGGGGGTTGGTTTATGGCTTTGCCACTGGCTTGGCGCAGACACTGGGCTCTGTTTTCTACTTCAATCTCTCCCAGCACCTTGCAAGGAGCAGGGCCTCCCAGAAAAATAAAGGACTCTGCCTAACAAAACCAGCACAGAATCCATTACCACCAATCGCTCTTTGTGACAATGAAAGATAAAATTGTTTGCATTGGAAGGGACCTTAAAGATCATCCAGTTCCAACCTGCTGGCTCTTAGTCTAGTATGACACAGTAAGTAAATTAAAAAAAGAAATGTGTAAATACATATATACACACACACAAGCACATAGAGCACTGAACAATTCTGCAGCACACGTCTGAAATGATTCGGTTTGCTACGGGACATACTGTGACATTAAACATAAGCCACAGCTGTGGAAGGAATGGGTTTTTCATTGCTTAGCAATTAGAAAATAAATTTTAATGAAATATTTTACACAATAGCTACAAATTTCAAAGCTCTTCAAATGAAATTTTAAAAGTAATAATTATTTTGGTTGAAAATTTAAATACTTAGGTTTGAAAAATAAATTTGATTGATACTGACATCAAGCAAATTCAGGGAAACAAACAGATTTTTACAAAATTGTTCCGTATTCCTGGTTGGTTTTGCCTTAAAATAAAAATGTTATCCCTCTCTCCTCTTCCCCCTCCCCCAGGTCCCACCAAAATTACTCATGTTCTTATCACAGATGTTCCAAGTGAAAAAAAAAAAGGCAAAATTCTGAAATGGCATATGACAATCATAGAAACATAGAATCATAGAATAGTTTGGGTTGGAAGGCACCTTAAAGATCATCCAGTTCCAAACCCCCCTGCCATGGGCAGGGACACCTCCCATTAGATCAGGCTGCCCAAGGCCCCATCCAACCTGGCCTTGAACACCTCCAGGGATGGGGCAGACACCGTCTCCCTGGGCAACCTGTGCCAGAGCCTCACCACTCTTAGTGAAGAAATTCCTCCTTAAATCCCCTCATTGGAATTCTAGTTCCAAGATCAGTTGAACTTCATTATACTCCAAACAGTGCTATTACTGAGAATACAAAAATGTGTTTATTCATGTGAATTTATCACAACAGAAACAAAAGTACAAGCTACAGAAGAATTTATATGCACCTTTAGAGTTTCATCAGGGCAAGATGCTACCTGTTCCTTTCGTCATCTATTACTCAGACACTGCTATGTAAATGTCCTTTCAAATCACTGCATTAAGACTAATGAATTTCACGGTTTCATGTGAGGCATAAAAAGGGGGAAAAGAAATTGATAAACCTATTTACTCCCGACTGCCTCAAATTTCTGAATCTGAGGAGATAAAAGACAAATTCATTTGTAATGCTGACATCTATTAAAAAAATTGAGTTAGATTTTAAACCCACATTAAAAAAACCACCCAGGGGGTGGTGTTATGCTCTTAGGAAATGAAAAACATCGTTCAAGTGTATTTCACAAAAGCATTTCACAAAAAAACCTCAGACAATGTGAGCAGCACAATCCACAGAGAAGGCAGCCCACCAATAACGAAAGTTTTTATTTTTCATTTCAGAGACGTAAACAACCAGATTCATATTCAGAATTCAACAGCTATTTATAAGGCACAAAGGGTAACAAAGCTTTAACTGGTGCCTACAGCTCAGTTCCAGGGAATGTGATTTTCAACATAGTCATAAATGACTTTGGAAAGAAAGAAAAAGAAAATGAATAGTATCATAAGTTAACTCCATCATCTCACTAAGCTGCAAGAACCAGTTGGCATAGGAGAAGAAGGAAATAGGAGAGGGGATGATATATATCATGAACCTTGTGGAAGTGGTGAATAAAACCAAGGAGGATGCCATTTCACTGGTGGCAGATTCAGAGATGATGAAAGAGGATGGCTCACAGAAGGCAGGGTGTGGAAACTAACCTGCACAAAACTGCTAATGGTGAACAACTAGAGGGATTTAAAAATGCTGATTCCAATTCACGAAAGACAAACTATTACAGACTCATCTTATCAAGACTTCTTATATGCAAACACACAGCATTTGACTCAGGAAGCCTCTGAGCTCCGAGTCACTGGAGGCTGGAGGAGTCCATCACAGTGATGCTGCATGTCTGCCCTCCCCCTTCTATTCTTCCCTGTGCACCTATTCCAACTACCATCAGATACAGAGTATGTGGCCAGACTCTAGACTGATGGACTACCCTAAAGCATCCTTTCATTATTCGAGCTGTAAATAATAAATCCTATTTCCTAACCTGAAGAACAGTGGCTTGGCAGTGCTAGGTTAAGGGTAACGTCATGATCTTAAAGGTCTTCTCCAAACAAAATGATTCTATGATGCTATACTGCAGACTACAGAGAGTACCAAGCCTGAAAGCCCCATCCTGCGCCTTTCCCAATGCCAGATTCTCTTCTGTACTCCAGGATTTGCACATTAACAGAATAAGATTGAATACATTTCAAATGAAAAATTTTGCTTTCAATGAAAGCCAGAGAGAGCAATCATTGGTACACAGAAACATACCGAGTTTCATTAAAATTGACTTGCAGGAATCTACTGCATCTCCCCTACAGCAAACAAAAAAAACTTGTGAGATCACAGAAACATTTAGGTTAGAAAAGGCCTTTAAGATCATTATGTCCAGTCCTTAACCTAGCACTGCCAAGTCCACCACTAAACCATATCCCTAAGCACTACCTCTAAACAATTTTAAACACCTCCAGGGATACTGACTCAACCACTTCTCTGGGCAGCTTGATGCAATGCTTGTCAACTCTTCTGGTGAAGAAATTTTTCGTAATACCCAATCTAAACCTCCCCTGGCACAACTTGAGGCCATTTCATCTTGTCTTATCACTCATTACTTGGGAGAAGAGACCAACACCCACCTCCATACAACCTCCCTTCAGGTAGTTGTAGAAAGCAAAAAGGAGCCCCTCAGGCTCCTTTTCTCCAGACTATACAACCCCAGTTCCCTTAGCCATCTCCCGTAAGACTTGTGCTCCAGACCCCTTACCGGCTTCATTGCCCTTTTCTGCACATGCTCCAGCACCTCAATGTCCTTCTTGTAATGAGGGGCCCGAAACTGAACACAGTGCCAAGTACAGGAGCATGATCACTTCCCTGCTCCTGCTGGACACACTATTTCTGATACAAAGATGACTTGTAATTCATGATTTCACTCATAATTGTAAGCTGTGATTGCTAATAAATTATTTACTTTCATGCAGAACAATAGAAAAGCAACTTTAAAAAGAGCAATAATCATTTTAGAGACACAACATTAGATTAAATGACATGTTTGTACGCTTATAAACATGGTTAAGGAAACATATAAACTCACCAATGAAAGCACTATCAGATTCCAACAGTGAATTTTTCAAGAATTCATTAGATTCATTCCTGAACTACAAAAGTGAAACAGAAGAAATGCAAGTTCAGATGCCTCAATATCTTTCTGGGGCCAAATTATACTTACTGTAAATCAATTGCCAAACTTCTGCAAAGCAAGTGACAGCTCTACAGTGCTCTGCGCTATTCCTTACTTTATGGCTATTAAAATAACCAATATATTTTTAAATAATTCATGTTCTCTTTAAGTATTAGGGGGTTTCATTTTTCTGCAGTAATTCCATTTGCTGAAATTGCCTACACATGGTAAGTGCTGTGGCTTTTTGTGTAACACAGACATTCCCTTTAAGAAATTCACCCTAGTGACTTTGCTTCAGTTTCAGGGCAGTTCACACTAGAAGTGTGCTTTGCACCTGAAGTTTGTATGAAGAACTGATCAAATGAAGGATCGTAGAATGGTTTGGGTTGGAAGGGACCTTAAAGATCATCCATTTTGAACCCCTATGTTCGAAATGGAAGTTCCACTAGATCAGGAAAGATTCCTTAGGTTTCCCTTATTCCACCACATACAATCTTCAATATCAAAGCATTAAAATAATAGATTTCTTCATAGTAATAACAAGCACCAATAATTAGCGTAGTTCAATGCACAAGTTGCAGCAATTTGTTACAGAAATTCTAATACAGAATAATTTATGTTGAAAAACCACTCTGAAATCCAAGCAGTAGGAACTATTAGGGGAAACAGAACAAGAGAAAAAAAATTTACTGCAAAGCATTGCTCTGAAGAAGATTTTCAGGCAATAAATTACAACTATAAAATGCATTAAGGGGACTTTTTTTTAATAAAAAAAGTTTCATTCCTGTGTGCCGTTAGAGTATTTTCCTTAGGGCTAATGTCTTTACTCTTGCACAGTCTTCTATTTCACAGGGTTTCACATTCTCATGAGACACAATTGAACTCTGTTATTCTGTAGTCCGGGTTAGTGCAGAATTCCAATTTGACAGCACTTTATTTCGCTCTTTTCACCAAGTCAGAAAATAAACATCCCATTTGAGACAACGAATCTAATTACTGACTGCCACGTGCATCACTTAAGCCACCTGAATTCAGAGCAACTGCTTCTGGCTTCATTTTTTTCACTAATTCCCACCCCTAGCAGCAACCTAACATCATATGAATATAAAATAAGTACCAATGAATATAAAAAAGGAGAAAGTTAATGAATTAGCTATCTCTACATACAAAGATAAACAACTTGTACGTCAAGTTTAAAGAGGCTATCACTCATTGCACTGACAAGCTAGAGAAGTAAATAAAGCTTACTGTCTCTTCACTTAAGTCTAACTCCTTTCTCCCCATCTGTGAAAGACAATATTTCTCACACTTGAAAAAGGCAAAGCAATATAATTAAAAAAGCATTTTATTCTTACCAGTCCTATCTTTTGTGCGTTATTGCCAGAAGCAGAACCATCTTTGTTAACGAAGGTCATGTAGCAAGGGAAAAACAACAGTATTGACAGAAAACCAGTTAATACTAAAACACATTAGTTTTTATCAGCACATTATTACAAAAACAAAGACCACGAGGCATTACTTCTATAAAATTACAAACATTTCAATTAATACTTTTAAAACATCTGAATGCAATGTTTATTCCAGTTTCCTTATGTCAATATAAGTAGAATCTGGGAAATCAAACACAATTTGGTAGTATATTATTTCAAAGAACACTGAGCATGTGCAAGCCCTTCTCACGACTGGATTTATCAGTCAACAGAGCAAACATACTTTTCATATTAGAACTATATTTTTCATCTCTAATAAAAATTAATTATTTCCTATCTTGCTCACAACCCGATTTGTTAACCAGTAAAAGGAAGCATGATTATTTTTGTGGCTATTGAAAACCACTTTTCAAAATAAGATATAATCACACTTCATTAAACGCTATAATTGCACTAATTTGTAATGAATTCTGAGAAGCTCTCTATATTGCAACAGTCAGAACTACTTCTGTGCTATTTTACAACAATACTGTAAACACTTGTTACAGAAAGGTTATGTCCAAGTATTGATTGAATAACGTGAAAAACATCAATTTGTGGGAAGGCAGCAGGGTTTAAGCCATCAATTAGAGTGCAAAAGGTTGCTGCACAAATCTCTCATTTACCCTCTTTTGTTTTGTTTCGTTTGTTGATGCCCTAAGGTCTTTATTATTTTAATTACTGCATCTGAAATAATACCCAGTCTTCCAGCTAGCAAGAAATATATATTTCACTGTATGTTCTGTACACCACTAAATCTTAATGCGACTGGAACATGGTACTGAGAAAATACACCAGGGTAAGTAACTTCAGATGAAAAAGCATTTAAACAGAAACCTACTTTTCAAAATGCACCCAAGACCTCGAAGCCGATGGCCTTCTTACTGTAATAAAGATTATCCTCCCTTCATTAGCCTAAGTATCTTGGTTTTCTTGCCATCATCTTCACATATTAGATTTCATATATGTCACATATTTTTCTTACATTAAAAATATTTGTGAATTACAAAAAAAAAAAAAAAAAGTGGAAGTTAATGGTATTCAACATCCCAGTGGTTGAAAAACAGCAACACCTTAAACTCCATCTGAATTCCACAGCTAGGACACAAAAAACCTAATAATGGAGAGAGATCTAATTTATCAATTTTTGCTTAAATTTGCTATGAAGCAAGTAGAAAAGTAAACCAATACTGTAGCATATTTCAAAAATTAAGAGAGTCAAAAATCAATTATTTCTTTCATCACTAGGGATCACCTGAACCATGTATTTCCTGACCTCACTTTGGTTTTTGCCATTATTTTTAGTGGTCTTATCAAGAGATAGGCAAAGGGAGTCAGAAGTCTCATTTATATTTACTGAAGCTAAACATTACAACAGTTTTGTAGTTAAAACTCAGGGATATTCAAAAAAATATTTACTCTATACTCCAAACATCTGCTTGCCATGAATAGGAAGGTTTGTGTAGCTAAACAGTTGTATTTCTATCAACAGAACTGAAGGCTAACAATGCTCTCCCCGAGGTGGGACATCTCGACAACCAAACTGACTAGCAGGTAGGATGCAGTGTCAGAACAAACTCTGTTAGATGAAATCAGATCTCCTGGCTCCTGTCAGGGTGCAATAACCAGAGCAACAAACTGCAGAAAGACCCAAGAGCAAATGTATACTCAACTTGCTGAGCACACCATGTTTGCAGCTTTCAAAAGGAGTTTGAGACGTTGAACTGGACAGAGATCATTTCACAGGGGAACCTACTTGTCTAAGGATAAAAAACTCAACTCTGGAGAGCACAGAGAACCATTCTGAAAGTTTACCTAGCAATGACTCCAGGCACACTGGAAATGTAAATAAACAAAACAGAAGTTACTCTCTCTATTCCCTGCCTATGACAGGGGGGTTGGAACTAGATGATCTTTAAGGTTCCTTCCAACCCAAACTATTCTATGATTCTATTTGGGTTAAGTCTCCAAATAGAATATTTAATATTATTTTAAATATTCATTTCAAACAAAATATAATCAGGCAGGTTTTATTTCTTGCATCTCTGTCTAGCAATCTTATCCAGCGTGCAGCTGACCTTCTCTCTAGTATCAAAAAAACACAGCACATAGGCTCCCACTTCTGCACTGACAACCAGCCCATTCCTGAAATGCTAACTCCAGTCAAGCGGAGCAACAACATCAGACCTGCTCCTGTGCCTTTCCCTCCTATCTGCAAAAAGAATAATTTCCAGAAGTCTCGAAAAGACTGCCTTGCATAAAGCATTTAAAATATTTGGGATATTTAAAAAATCATTACTTTCTCAGGTTATAGTTCCACTCATAGTCCACATAGTTCTCTTTTGGATAGAGAAGAAAAAAGAAAAGAAAGAAAATTAATATCAGAGAGAAAACAGTACATAGAGCATGTAAAGTAAAGAACACTTACATATAGCGTGGGAAGACAGGTAAGCCTTTGCCACTACAGCCTATAATACGACCCTCAGTACAAAAATACATGTTGCTTTAATTCATCTTTCATTTTGCCTTAAATCAGACAATAAAACCACTCATCTATTTTCAGTGAGGGGAAGATGATGAACTTGTCTCTGAGGAAAATATACTGGAAATAGAGAGATACACGGCAACTAATTAATTCTCTTGCTCAGTACACAGTGACAGACTATAAACTTAAATGATGTTGTAAAGCAGTAGGAGACAGAAAGACAGAGGAAAGGCTGCTTGGGGATCCTCTAAGCATCAGCGGAAAACTGTTCTAAAAATCAGCTGCTTGTTTACTAATTAATCTAATCGTCTGAGGAAATGCATCTTTAGGTTGTTAACCATGTAAGCCTCCATTATCCATTTAGCATTAGCGTATGTCTAAAATGACTGCTTGTCCTTAAAACTGAATGAAAAAAAAAGCAAATTTGCTTTGTAGCTGGTGGAAGTTCCTCTCCAGATAACACTAAATTAAAACCTTCTCAGACTGGCCCGTTGAAAATTATTCTAATGGCAGAAAACCAAAACCAAATCCCACACAGATCTCAGCTGAAGCTAGTGAATTACTTTTCATCAGCTGAGTCAATCTCACAAAGGTGAAGACTGAAGACAACCCTATACATTCCACTTAGATATTAAATGATATTGTATTACAACAGCATGTCATAAGCACAGAAATTGGTATAGATACGCTTATTTGCAATTGTAGCATTTCGTTATCCATCAACAATACTGCCCACATTGCTTGAAGACCAGCACATCTGTCCAAGGTGGAACAGGAATCATCTTTAACACTCACTAGGCTACAAAACAAAATACCCTGCAAGTAATTGTCACTCTTCATATCTTGGTGATTTTGTTAATCTTACATATATGTCTATTAACAGGCAGCACAAACAAGCCTCAAAGAATGACCTGTGGTAAGAAGAGGCGTAAGTTTTTTTAAAGCAGTATGGAAGGGTGTAACTATTCTCCTTTCACGTGCGTTTGAGAGGTTTTTTCTGCAAAAATTCCACCTCCTCTCTGAGGCTAAAAAATATCTTAAGGAGAAATCTGAAATTCTACTAGGTGTCTGTGGCAAGGAGGGGGCTGCAGGGATGGCCTCTGTGAGAAGATGCCAGAGGCTGCCCTGTGCCAGGCAAAGCCAATACCACAGGGGGTCAGCCAAGCTTCTGGCGCCTCTGCGAAAACATTTAGAAAAGGGCAAAACAAAGCATGGCAGTGAGACGTGAGGACAAAACTGTGAGAAACAGCCCTGCAGACACCAAAGTCAGAGAAGAAGGAAGGGGAGGAGGTGGTCCAGGTGCTGGAACAAAGATTCCCCCACTGCCGCTGAAGGAGACCATGGTGGAGTAGATGGAAAGGTGCAAGGAGACAAGATCAGCAGAGAGGAACTGCTCTGTACTGACCATAATTCCTGCCACGCCCCCCCCTCAGCCTCATGCCATTCACTGCATCATTGAAGCGACTAAACATAACATAGGATGGGATCAAGGATGGGGAGCAGGGTATTGGGAGTAAAGGACGGAAGCTGGGCCTGGGGAAGGGCACAGGAAAGGTGTGATTTTGATGTTTATCTTTTTGTTTCCCATGACTAAGTAATTTAATGTAATTTAATCATGAATTAAGTATTTATTTACATTGATAATAAATTAGGTTTTCCTCAAGTTGAGTCTGTTCTGCCTGCAACAGCAATTTGTAAGGAATCTTCCTGTCTGTACCTTGGCCAAGAAGCTTTCTCTTTCCCATTTTCCCCATCTGGCCAAGGGGCATGTGAGAGGGGGCACGAGCAGGCGAGTAGTCTGGCTGCTAGCCAAAGCTAACCCACCACCAAAGGAATAAAGTTACTTTCTCTTCAAAGATACAGTCAAGCCTGAATTACAGAAACACACACTTCTCGGAGAAATTTGTACCTTGCAATCAAAACTGAGGTCATTTATTGAAGCGACTCTTGTGGATATTTTTTAATAACATCTAAACCAACTTGAGTTACTGCTCTTTCATGATTGCTCATAAAAGATATTTGAATGAACAATACAGATGGAGTTAAGTGCAGCATACAAAAAAGGGGGACTACATTTACTTTTCACTGCTCCTGCAATACGTGGCCAAAATATTTTACTGTGTTAGGATGCTAATACTTTACTATGTTAGGATGATCAAGCAAAAGAAGCAACATTCCATTCTAGAACCTCAAACTAGTTATGATATTGTGGTGATTAAGGGCCAAACATACTTTCTCCAATATGATATCTTACATCTGGTTTCTGAAGCAAAGACTGTTTACAGATACAGACGCCTGAAACTTTGAAACAATCAAATCGAGACTATGGAAATAAAGGAATTTAATCCATTACAAAGAGACCAAGGTGCAGACACACTGGCTGCAATTTAAGCAATTCACAGTTTCACAGCTATCTACTTCTTCAGTGAAACCTGAAGAAATGCCACAAGGAATTTACCAGCTAACACCTCTAACCTCTGTCACAAAGCAGCTGAAAAGTTTTACTGCTCTGTAGTTTTATCTAAAAAACAGTAACCAAACTACTTTTCTCTTGCACTTTTTCAGTTACTTTCAGGGAACCAGAAGGAAACAGTCACTGTAATTTGAAAAAAAAAAAACCTTCCATTGTTTAGTACCTTACGTTATGACAGAATTTTAGCCTTCTTGTGTTTTACTCTTTTGTGCTACAGTGCTGATATTGAACTTGAAAGAAGTAAAGCTAGAGCTGGTGTTTTTTAATTCTTATTAAAACAAAAACAAATAAACAAAAATCATTAAAATTATCTTGGACCAGTCATTCCTTACCTCCGGTCCCTCTCCTCATTCTCATTCTGTCAAGTTTCTTTTGCTGCTCTCTCAACAGTGCCTGCTGTTGAATCTCTAGGGTCTGGTCATCTTTTGGAGGATCAGGATACATGTGCCTCAAGCCCATACGTGTTTCTGCATCTAGAGCAAAGATAGGAAATTTACATTTTTCCCTAAAGCAACATTTATGAAAAACATTTTTAAAGAATTAACTACAGATATGAAGTCACTACTCAAAATAATGATGAGCCACTTAGCAATTATTTTACAATTTTACTACATTAAAATATATTTTCTGGTAAAGAAGAAACAGAAAGTTACATAGAATCATATTTTGTTGGTGGGTAAATAAAATCAAATTCAGTCTACTTTCAATAACATCATAATATCACATGCATAACACGTTTAAGAAGCAAGTACTGGAAGCTGGGAGAGTGCTGTAACTCAGCATTACAACATCATGAATTTTGTCCACCTGTAGAAATATCCACACAGAAAAATACATACACATACAAAACACAGTCCACAGAGTCTGTCATGTATGGGCAGTAGCTGTGGAGATGCTTATTATTATTTTTGTCTTTAAATCTTGGGTTGCATGGAAGATGCAGGAAAAGAACAGATGTTTCACTACCTTTATTCATTGACAACAAGAAGATCTACCTGCCTTTGTATTTAAGTTCATTAAATTCCCAGATATTCTGTATATTGACAGGATCTTGTGCCTCCTTTGATGAAGCTCGCCTTACTGGAGCCTGCAGACGAAGCCTGGCCATCTCAAATATGTCCTTGGGATTCTTTTCTCTCCTCACACTTGAAAATTGCAAAACAAGCAGAGTATAATTTAACATTGTAAGATGAGTGGGTTGCATGGAAATAGAGCATTGACAAAGATTTTATTCTTAAATAAAGCTATCAAAACAGGAAAATAAATTCAAAAGTAATGACACTGCACATTGTGTTATAAAAAGGGATAATCTACTTAAAATAAAATAAAAAACCTCATGCTTTATGGAGTGGAACTAAGACTGATAATCTGATGAGCTTTTTACAACTAATTGGTACAATTAACTAATACATTTTGGAAGTAAGCCTATCTTCTTTAAACGAAAATGGTATGATTTTCAATAAGAAAAAGTATTTCCACAGCAGTGTGCTATTCATAAGTATATTAATCAGCAGTAGTACAGCAGTTCATGGGCGTAAATTATGCCCTAGGAAAAAAGGTAATGAGATAAAGTTCTGCCTCAGACACACTCTCCAGGACAGAGCATTGCAGCTCCCAATCTTACCAGCACAGCCATCCTTACACCACACCTCAGTAAGATACTTGGAAAAACACAATACATATCAGAAAAAAAAAAAAGAAGACTATTTTATGTACAGGTTCTATCATTATATGTTCATTTCACTCATGTATTAACCAGCTAATACTAGCTACTAATACACAGCAGCTCTGAGCACTTGTGCAAAATCTGATTTTTAAAACTGAAGATGAAATTCTGACCGTGTAATTGGTACATCGTCATCACTGGCCACATTTAGCAACTGTTCCTGCAGTCGCCTCTCTTCGCTACGAAGCTGCTTCTTCATCTCTGATAATTCATTAATCACATTCTTTCTTTCCTCTGGAATTTAACAAAATAAAAATAAAGAGTGTCAGAGACACTTTTCTGACTACCTCATAAATGTAAGGTAAAAAAAAAAAAAAAGATATTATGAACTGTTAATTAAAACAAGGATTATACAAACACAAGATTCACAGCATTTCATACCCTATAAGTCAAGTCAGAGCTTGTATTTTGAGATAGCAAAATAGGACCAGATCCCCTGAACTGCAAAAAGCATCTAAACTTCAGTGGAAATATTTTGTTGTATTTAAAAAAGGAAAAGCTATCAAATAACAGCAAGTAGACACTACCAGGAAATAGTGTTATTTTGAAATCAGCAAACCTACACAGCCCTCAGAGTCAGAGGCTGGTGACAGGAATGAGGGGGTATCAGAAAGCACAAAACCTCGTTTCTGTTTCCTGACTCAGAAGGGAGATACATGTCTGCCCAGTGCAGACTCTGAAGTGTTCAAGAGTTCTAACTTAATACATATTTTTAGTATGTGCTTATGTTGACTTTCTATGCCTACTTTGTGTCTAAGCTGTTTTTCGTAGACGGGACAGCATTCCTTCACAAGATAAAAGAGTTTCTTAAATTCCTTATTTTCCAAATAACAAGCTTAATAACTTGATGTTTTACTGACTTTCAGTTAGAGTCAAGAGCCCAGCAGGCAAGCAAGTTTTATTAGCTTAAATCCTCAAAAATAAGATTTAATTCCTATGTCTTGATTTCTCTCATGACACATGGTCTGAACCAACAGACTTCAATGAGCTGTATTAAGAATCACACTGCCTTCCACTCAGCGGAAGAGTCCTAACTCCGTAGAATAGACCCACATACTGACAGCTGGGGGTCAACATTTGTAGGTCACCACTTACTGTTACATTCCAGGTGTTGTTTCTTTTATACTTGTAAAAAAAGAATCAGAAGAAAAATTACTGCTTTCCATGCACATGCTGCCTAGATAAATAACATCTGAAGGGCAAGGGCGATTCCTTTCAGCACTTCCAATTTTAAAACAACCAGTGAAAGCCAAGAGGAATGAACAAAGAATTAGGCGGATTAACAAAGGAAAGTAGAATTTAAGAGTTCGGACTGCAGTGCTCTACACATCATTGATCTAATCCATTACTCAGCCAATCCAAACTCTCCCATTTTGCAACGTTGTGGTCACAGGGGCCACCACTGTCCTGACTGAAAGGTCCAGCTATTCCATTATCAGAGTCCTTGCAAAAAAATATTTCCTAATGAAGACACATATTAAACGCATTTCTGTCTTCTATTAATACTTCAGATACACCATACCAAGATACTGATAATACTGAGACAGACAGAACACCAACACAGAAATGCAAACTTTATAAGAACCCCTTTGCAGGCAAGGAAGAGAATTGCAACTGAGAACAATTTCATTGTAATATAAAGTGAGTTTGCAATAAAAATAATACCTACCAAGTGCACGCAATTGATTTCTTCTAGCAGGGACAGGTGGAGAAGGAGGTCTCAGTTGTGGAGGATCCTAGCAATCATATTGAATATGAAATGTTAATATGTTAAAAGAAGAAAATATAGCAGACGTAAGTACATTTTATTTCGTTATTTTATTTCCAATTTACATCAACTACCACTACTACTAGAAGACAGAATAATAACCTTACATGTTGTTAAAGCCCAATTTTTTTTTTAAATCTGATCTTTAAATGCTTAATCCAAATCACCATGCTAATACCAATAACTATTCAGAGATCTGGACAAAGCTATACCAAGTACCGTAAAGACACAGAAATAAACTGACTTTCCTCCAGAGCATTTTAACATTTAGAGAAAGCAAACATTTTAAATAGGTTTCAAAGACTTACTTGAAACATTTTCTGAAACTGTGCTATGTTTTGCCAAATTATCATTTTCATGGCAAATTAACTTCTAAAATTTTTAGCCCAGTTCATACAAAGAGCTGGTAAAAAAACCATTTCCAGTAAAATGTCAGAAACATAGCCTAAAATCGAAATATCATACACAATTACTTCATCTGCTTTTCACAGGAAAATTTCATTTCAAAAAAATTGTCCTAGGGAAGACAAAATCAAATGAAAGAAATGAGTGGTCTCAGAATCACTACTGTAACTCATTTGTCAGGCAAAGAGGAAAGTGAAGTGTATTAGGAGTTACAATCTTTATGTACCTTCAAGAACATAATGGTAGAACAACCATGTCTGTAGCTAGGAATCAACATTAAGCTTCATGCCTGAGCTAAGCTCTTCTCTGAGCGAACACAGTGAGCTTCTAGATGAGACGTAAACCTCGAGACCATCAGACCCTTGGTGAGGGCCTGGACAGAGCATATACATTTAAAAATGAGGTGCTCAGCTCTACAGAAAATGCACATGCAGAAAAAAATTAAGATAGCACACCCCAAAAAAATACTTGGAATACAGTTCCACATTAACTTTCAGAGCCACAAAACTGGCTAATAGAAACCCTGTCTCCAGTTATTTGTGGTATGCTAGTAATAACTGGAAGCATTAAAAACCTGTTAGGATGTAATACACTGTACTGTCTTAAATAAATCAGTAAAAGTTGACTATAAAAATCATACTTGTGTGTAGTAAGATATACGGCTCTCAGCAGAGGGAATCCTGTCTTCTTTTCTTATTGTTTTGTTCTGAAAAGCAGGAATGATGGGAGAAGGCTGCCTTGAAAACTGCAAGGAGGAAAGCAAGACTGAAACCATCATACATTCCTACAGAACCTGAATAAAGTTTTGCTTTGGACAGGAAGAGTTTTGTTAATATTTTTCATTTGACCAAAGAATGCTTTTGCTTATGCTAATCAAATTATTTTTCTATTTAATTGGCTTTCAATTCTTAACTGCATAAAATATTTGCAAGAATTATTTAATATGATTTTTTTTTTTCTGTGGTGCAGTCATTTAAATTTCTGGATAGGTTACATCTTTTTTTTCCCTCCAGACACTCCCATCTTAGAGAAATGCCCATTTTAGAGAAATGCCCATTTTAGAGAAATGCCACATAGAAATTTTTAGAAGAGAAACAGTTATATAATTTACTGAGATTCTGTCATTCTGTCCATCAGAATTCTACGTGATGGACTTCTTACATGATCCTGGCCAAAGGAAAATAATGAAATTACAAAGAACATAATCACTAGAGATGAAAGTCCTCCAGGCCTTTCAGTTATGTAACTTTACTTGTATTTGCAAGCTGCAGAATGCAGCTTGCTCTTATTTATCTTGGTTTTACTATTTCTTTAATGCCAATTTGATCAGCAAGATAGGTTTCAACTGCAGGATGCATTATTTTTCAATCAGCTGTACTCTGCATGCGTTAAACCTACCACAGCTTGATAACCTAAGAGGGTAAAAACACTGAAGGTAGAGGTGTAAGAAATAATGCCATTTCCTTAAAATTTGGCTATTTTCAGAAGTTAGGAGGAAGTATTTGTATCTTAGGAAGTCACTGAAGCTTACCATCTTCCTTTCTTCTTCCATCTTCTCTTTCTCAAAATATTGTCTAAGTTGTTCATCTTGCTTTTCTTCTTTCTCTTTTCTTCTTTTTTCTGCCTCTTTTTTCCTTTCTTCATCTAATCGAATCATTTCTTTATCTTTTAGTCTTCGCTGTTACATCATAAACATTATTAGTACATACAAAAGACTCAACATTATTAAAGTTTTGCTTGAGAAGTTAAAATTATACATGGAAGTGATTGGTAAGACATGAAAAGCTATTTCATTAGGCAGACTTCAAGCATTCAAATCAAAAACTATACCATGCAGACATTAAACACCTGCAGCCCTGGCTCTGCTGACATCATTTAACAAAATTCCTAATAACTAAAATAAACACTAGGTTTGTGGTCCCAGAGCTGCTGCCAGTTCAGGCTCAACTGCAGGAGTCATTTCCAAAAATTCAGATTCAAACAAAACATACTGAAACATACTACGAAAGTGCACTATCCTATGACAATCCTACTGAGAAAATTTTTATTCAATCTCAATTTTAGTCTTGTATCTGTGAAAACAAGGATACCAGTTAGTTTCCCACTCTCTACTACTCAGAAGGCAAGACTCATCCAACTAACCTGCTCATACTAGGAAAGAGAATCTAGGATACAAGCTCACGGTTCTGTCTCAGAAATCTTGAAGTCTTACAACCTGAATTGATCTTTCATAATCGTGCAGGGTAGTGAAAGATTCTCCCATCTCTGATGGCCTTGTGTCCTTCTCCTATAACTATTATGAGATTCTGAATTATGCAAATTAATTCAATTTTCCAAACATGATAAATAAAGTTTTGGAGTTCGAATTAAATCACAAGTTTACCACCACAAAAATTATTCATTAGATTTGCTTGGCATTCTTCCAAAACAAGCAGTATTCTTATCTCAAAGACATATCTTGGCCAATTCAAAAAATGGCTTTATGAATTCTTCCTGTATAGCTACATTCAGAATACAAATAATTCCATGACGGCTAGATTTAAGAGGCTAACAAAAAAAAAAAGATGTGTGTTTGTTTTTTCATTTACCAATTTGACAAATCTTTTCACTGGCCTCACAAACACTTTAATTTAGAAAGTAGAGCACCACTGTCAACTATAAAACCACAGAATTTTTCTTAGAAGAATTAATAGTACTTCTTCAAGTGGGTAGCATTCTATAAAAAGAGAGAAGAATGTGCTAGTTAACATTGAGAATTTCTACCTCTCCTCTAGCTAAAGTAGACCCATTTAAAAACAGAGACCAATACACAAGACACTTCTCAGTTTACCATCTTAATCTAGAGGACAAATATTACAAAGGGTCAGTTTAGGATGTAAAAAAAGTCAAGGTATCAAAATACTACACCTCCTCCTCTTTCTTTCTTTTCTCTTCTTGTTCATCTTCATATGCTTTTTGAATTCTCATCCTCTCTTCAGCTATTCGTTTTTCTTCTTTTTCTTCTTCCAGTCTAAGTTTTTCTCGCTCTGCTTCTTCCCTACGTCTCTTTTCTTCAATCTAGAAAATAAAACAAAGACGTATTCAAGTGTCAATAGCCAGCAATAATGTGATGAATAACGTTTACCATTGTGATCTTCTATGGACTTTTACAGTACCTACTTGCACAACCAAAGACTGTATGGAACAACTGCAGAAATTCCAGGGTAGTCTTACATTTCAGCCTCAGGATTCCTTTTAAATGAGATGATATTTTACTGTTTCTTTTTGGCCACTCTTTACTGAACCAATCTTCATTAAGAACACTGATTATAAATGCTACCAATAAACCGTGAATATTTCCTAAAGCTTACTCTACTCTGGAAGTCCTGGAACAATTCTCGTCTTCGCTGATTAAATTGTGGAAGATGGGAAACCAAAACAAAAATAAGACATAGCAATTATCTTTTTCCTTTCCACAATTATAACGTTTTTGGATACATCACTGACATACTGAGGCCAAAGGTTCACCCATTCTTTATTCTTTTTGGTAGAAAAAAGAACCAACATATATTCCTTCCAATATACACGGAAAAAGCCTTGATCTTTTCAAGAGATCCACATCAAACTATTGTATGACATTCAGGCCCTTTGAAATTACCTAGGATTTTCTTGATACTGATATTTAATTAAACTGACATTTAATTATATACATGCATATATGCAAAGAAATACATACAGAAACCAGTAGAACAATCATGTTTTATATACCTATGAATAAGTAACTGCATTATTATTGTCTTACTGATTAACATTTCATTCTGATGAATACACATTTGTATCATGTATCCTTCCAATGGTGAACATCTGTTTTTCTTACATATTTACGTATGCAAACTTGTACTCTGTGCACTGTTTTAGAGCTCAATACTGTATCTAGAGAGCTGTGCTTAGGAGAAAAAAGACAGAATGAGATTAATGAAGCCAAGTATTAATAGCCTTACTTTTACAGGCTTAGCTTATGTAAGGCAAAAAATCTGAGATGCAATAGCATAGAGCTCTTAGTATACCCCTTGTGTACAGAATTTGGCTATGAATGAATAAGGTCTTTGCTGAGCAGTATCTGATGATTTACTTTTGACTGTAATTTCTCTTTTTTAAAAAAAAAAATTTAACAAGATAATAACTGTTGCATTCATTCACCTGTAGACGAAGAAAGTTCTTGTATGACTCTTGTCGCTTAAGATGCTGTGGAGACGGTGGTTCACCGAATACATTCCCTCGAGCAAAAGGAGAGGTCTGTGCAAATGGAAAACCTAGAGGAAGGGACAAGGGGGCAAAATAAAGTTACAGATAAGAGACACAGCAAATTTAAGAGAATGAGCCAGACTGAGGAAGAGGGAATCGGAGACACTTGTTTCAAAAGGTAGTTTATGACAGCCATAATTCAAGGCTATAGCTGAAAACAACAGCTTTGATTAGAAGTTCTTCCATTGTTCTCTAGAACGCTGGTTTTGAGTTCAGCTCAACTGTTAGTTGGGCAGGTTTTAACTGCTCAATAACATCCAAACCATCTGTATTTTTAGAAAATAACACCTATAAAAGGCATGAATTCCACTGTCCAATCTACAGTTTAATATCTAAAAATGTTACCTGTAAGTTAATTAGAATAACAGAGATTTTACATGTCATAAATTTACTCCTTGCCATTACTCTGATCTAGCAGAGTAGTTCTACACCTTACGGTTATTCACTCTTTAAAAACAAAATATCCTGTCAGAACGAATGTTTAAGTAAAATAGCAATGGATGCTATAGAAAATATAGCCAAAATCTGGCAAATAAAATTCTACCTCAGAAAACTGAATACTGCCAGTATAAGATCCCTCTCATGCTACAAAGTGTCAGGTCTCTTTCAGCTCAACAACTTCCTCCCCTGTACTGGGAGCAACAACACTGGGGAGAAGTTATTGAGTTATTCTCAGCCTTGAATTATGAAAGCATCATAAACATTCAGTCCCAAAAGGTCTAGAAAGGAGAATTAGTTCAGTTACCACACAGAACAGGTTTTGCAGAACAGGATCCCTACAGGAATCAGAGGAGAAAAGAAAGAAGTAAAAATAGAGTAAGTCGTGTTAACTTGTCACCTGCCACATGTTCTTCACTCATGTCTGCTCCAAAGGACAGTGCCTCAAGAATGTGCAAGAGCCACAGCTCCACTGAGCTGAGCTGAACACAACTGTAGCTGCTCTCACGTTTCCCCTTTACCTTTCTCTTTAGGGTGACATAGCACTCAGGTGAGACGAAAGCAGATACATACACTTATTCCTGCAGGAATGACTGCTACACTTATTCCTGCAGGAATTACTGCTACTGCCTAGCTTTACGAGCATGTGCCTCTATAACCAAGTAGTACACTTTGAGGTTAGTACTATTTTTCATTACATAGAATCAATGATTGAATATTTCCAAAATACAACTAACTTTGAACGTGGTTTTTTTAGGATGGATTTATTTCACTCAGGATACATTCCACACAGAAAGTCTGAATAAAGTTTATATACTATTTAAAAGGCATGGACACAAGACAGACAAATTACTGTGGAGTGTATAGAGGAAGGAACTTACTGTGTACCAGCCATTATCCTGAAAGTTCCTCTTTAAGGGGATGGTGTTAGAAAACCAACCAACAAATTATCAGAACCTACACAAAGCCACGTTACTGTGGCTAATGAACCGGAAGGTGCAAGACTATGAAGTTCCCATTGCTGATCTGTACCACCTTCTGATCCAAAAAAAGTGATCTAGCCAGAGGGCTCTTTGCCTTGCCACGCTGCGTTATTGCTTTATTGGCCTCGGCTGTTTCACGGGAGTAGATCCATGCACCAAGTACCACGTAATTCTTTAAACAGAAGTGCAACAGTTCAGACAGGAGAAAGAAAAGCAGCATGTAAGCTGACTTGAGAAGACCACCACGTATCCTGATCCTTGCCCATCCCAGACTGGGGATAGGTCTGGAGTACCACAGTGCTCTCATGTAGATATCTCACAAAACAAAGAGAGAGAGAGAAAGGTGCATTTGTTTTTAAATAGGAAAATAAAATTTTTTAAAAACTAGAACCTGGTAGCAGTGCACAGGGAGATATACATATATATATATATACCTGGTTTACCTATAACTTTTTAGAACCCACTAACCTAGTTACTGTCCCAATTTCATCTTCACTTTCAACATCACTGACCTGCAGACCTTCCTCCTCTTTTATTCCATCTTCTCTCCTACTATGCAGTTGTACTTTAGTGTGTCATTTAAAAGTGAAAAAATATATATGAAGATTTGATTAGATAAAATTGAACCTGGAAAACTAATGTACTGATTCTGACTGTTTAGTGTTAAAATAGTTATTACTTAGCAATACTAACAAGACAGATGAAAATACAGTTTCAGTGCACACAGTGACAGCAACCAAGAAGTTTGGGAAAGAAGCAGGATACTGACTTCACAGGTAGAAAGCGCTATCATAGGACTATTAGAATGAAGCAAAGAAACCAGAGAATTCTGATCACTACAACCTATTAATAATTAGAGCTGTAATAGAGTATTCTTAAAAACCTGCTATTTTATTTGTAGATGCTTCTGTGTTCTCAGGTCTCGGGGAGGCCAAATTTAGGTCAACAGATAGAAGACCTCCTTTATCTTCATATAGTCTTGCCTCTGGATTACGAAATGTACCTTCATTTTGCTTGTGCATCATATTCAAATCCGCTAAAGGAAAGGGGAAATAACTGTTTATCATGTTTCATTCTCACAAAAGGCACGTTGACCCTAGATTCTCAAAAATACAGGTATTTTTGCACAGACTCCACTTTTTCCTGGGTATACTAACCATGGGAACAAAATATTTTTGCAAATACAAGAATTTAGAAACTACGGGTATAATATTATTCAGTGGGAAATCACAGATTGAAAGATATATTTTGTTGGTTTTCTTTTGCCAGGAGTGATTCTTCACAGCAATGATTCCCCGTTCTCCCGCACCCAAAAATCCTATGAAATGGAAAGATAAAGAGCTCAAAGAAAAAAAAAAAAAAAAGACTGACAGGTCTGTGTTGACAAGTATGTATTTAGAAACCATCCCTTCTTCTGTTCCCTTAAAGTTGCAAAAATACTTTTCAGTTTAGTACTGTTTTTTTTAAGTACTGAATCTCTATTTGATTACTATTAAGGGTGATAACAACAAAGAATCATCAAAGTGCATTTTGGTTATCATGTCTTCAGTGATAATGCAGGTGCAGATTTCTGTATGTAAGCAAAACAATGTCATAAAACATTTTCACCAACGTTTACATGGTGCTTCTCCATTACCACAAAAATCCCATTCAAAGATGTTAATTTCAGCTCATTAATTAATTTTGAAGTGTTCACCATACTACACCTAGAATCTTCATTTCAATACAAAAAAGTCTACATATGTTTCAGATTATTCTAACTAGCATTTCTGATAACTATGAATCACTGCAGTCATTTAAGCACACAGATTCCAAGAACTTTAAATTACAGCCCTCTCTGTAAAGCAGCCTTTGCATACATTGGAGTCTCACAAGCTATTTACAGACATAGTCAAGAGGATAAAAAGACAAGTCATGCTGCATAAAAAAGAGATATGGCATAAAAAGCATGTTCTGTTTCATGACATTTGCCTTATAACCTATCCATCACGCTGCTAAACTATGGTGGGAAAATATAACTACATATGTAATTCAGGAAAACAGGCTAAGAAGCTCCTTCCTCTTGGTTCCTCATTTACAGACACAAGCTTCTCAAGAGATACATAAAGAGCTCAGGTTAATGTAAGCGACCTACGCTTACCTGTGACCCACTCTACTCACACTATTACAAACCCAAGAGAAAGAAGCCAGACGCTCAAATGCAGAGCCTGAAGTTGGACAGTGTGAGCACCTCTATCCACTCTGGGCATAAACATAAGCTTGGATACTCAACACAAGCTTCTGAACTTATTATTTGCGCACATGATCTTTAAAAAGCATTTAAGCTTTACTTCCTGCCATCAAACGAGACAGTGAATACAGCCATATGTTGGTCAAGTTTCATAAAACTAATTATTTACATATGAACCGTTATTCAGTAAGTGTTAAATGCTTTGAAAAGTCTCATTTTGTTACTAGAAGATGTATTTTAAAATTCAAATCAGAATTCACCATCATAGGTGAATTCTTCCCCTCAGGGAAGAGTAACTGACATCATTTCCCTGGATTTGTGCAAAGCTTCTAACACTGTCCTGAACGACATCCTCGTCTCTAAAATTAAGAGACATGGATTTGATGGATGGACCACTCAGTGAATAAGGAACTGGCTGCATGGTTGCACTCAGTTCTGAGCTAAGGTCAATGGTTCGATGTCCAAGTGGAGGCCAGCAACAAGTGGAATTTCTCAGGAGTCAGTATGGGGCCCAGCAATGTTTAACATCTTCGTCAGCGACATGGACAGTGGAATTGAATGCAGCCTCAGCAAGTTTGCCAATGACATCAAGCTGCGTGGTGTGGTCAACATTCTGGAGGGAAGTGATGCCATCCAGAGGGACCTCAAAAGGCTTGAGAGGTGAAGCCATGCAAAACTCATGAAGTTCAATGAGGCCAAGTGCAAGGTCCTGCACCCGGGTTGGGGCAATCCCAAGCACAAACACAGGCTGAGTGGAGAACAGATTGAGAGAAGGACTTGGGGTGGTGGTTGATGAACTCAACATGAGCCAGCAATGTGTGCCTGCAGCCCAGAAAGCCAACTGTATCCTGAGCTGTATCAAAAGAAGCATGACCAGCAGGGCGAGGGAGGTGATTCTCCCCCTCTACTCCACTCCCATGAGACCTCACCTGGAATACCGATTCGGCTCTAGGACCCCAAACATAAAGACATGGGCCTGTTGGAGCAGGTCCAGAGGATGGTCACAAAGATGATCAGAGAGCTGGAGCACCTCTACTAAGAGGACAGGCTGAAAGAGTTGGGCTTGTTCAACCTGGAGAAGAGAAGGCTCCAGGGAGATCTTACAGCGGCCTTCCAGTACCTGGAGGGGGCTACAGGAAAGATGGAAAGGGACTTTTAACAGAGGAGTGTACTGACAGAACAAGTGACAATGGCTTTAAAAAGAAAATGGCTTTAAAAATGGGAGATTCAGATTAGACATAAAAAAGAATTTTTTTACTGTGAGGGTTGAACAGGTTGCCCGGAGAAGTTGGGGACAACCCATCCCTGGAAGTGTTCAAGGACAGACTAGATGCAGCTTTGAGCAACGTGGTCTAGTGGAAGATGTCCCTGCCCATGGCAGCAGGGATGGAGCTAAGTAATCTTTAAGGTCCCTTCCAACCCAAACCATTCTGTGTATCTATGCATCTGCCTGAAAAAAGTATTTTTGTTTGTCAATAAAGGGCTTCCAGTGTAGGTATAACATATCTGAATAAAAAGAAACAGCATATCTGAATAGAGCCTTCACAAGAGCAAGAAAACATTGATCTGAAAAAGACAAACCATAATTTTGGCAAACGTACTTATCAGATTTCCTTTTGCATCTCTGAGAGGAGCGCCACCACCACCTTTTCCCCAGGGGTTGTAATTCCTCATTTCTGCTTCTAACTTGGCTTCATAGCGTTCCTTCTCCTCTCTCTCTTGCCTGCGTTGTTCCTCTCTCTCTCTTATCTGAAACCAAAAAAAGCAGTCAGATGCATGAAAACATCATATTAAATATAATTCTAATAAAATATTAATGGAGGAAGCTGGGTGCTATCATTACCCATTCCCCCCATCAATATCAAGCAAACTGCAAACATTTCACTGCCTATACTGCAGTGCATTGAATACTACTGCCAAAATGTACACATACAGTTGCGCATAACCCCAGAAAAACATACAGATACACACTAAAAGACTTCCAAGTTCCCGAAACATTCACATCAGACGCTTGTATTAGATCAAAAGTCTCATATCCCTTGACCTTCTGATACAAAAATTTATACTGTCTGAAAAGTGAACAGGCAATATTACAATACTACAGCACTTTCTTTTCTCAACCCAGTATGTGTTGTTTAATGAAAAATTAGACTAGAGATGACCTGATATAAAGAGACTCTTAATAATAAATGCCTTGGAAGGATGCTACACATTTCTACAACCGTTCATGAAACAGTCTTCTGCAGTAATATGTAATGATGTATGCAAATAACACAGAACTACTCACATCTTCCTTTTCTTCAAAATCAGGTTATGTTTACATAACTAAGTCTCTTAATAATTTAATGCAGCATTCATAAAGAGAATAGCTGTTTTAAAAAGCCCAACTTCTTTTCAAAGCTTTTAAAATATTCGCTGCTGTTTATGTAGCTGAAATATATTAATGTATTTTTCTTAACTTCATTTCTTCTGTGCCTTAGGTAAATGTTTCTCTTTAACAAGTAGTCAGACAGTTTTGCGAGAGATGCATTAAGGCAGAGATCCATCTGGCCCCTTTGACTGTTTACCAAAACGGTCAGTCAGGTTTGTCCACAGGCAAAAAAAGCAAAATGTATTTTGTTTGCTTTCAACTATAAGCAACGTAATAACTTTAAAAGGCTGTATCATGTCATGTTTATCAGATTTTTACGTCAACTTGTGCAGTCTCTCATACAGCCAAGATAAAACTTACTACTTAAGATTATAGTGCGAAAATGCCTTCAGAGAAGCCTAAGTGCAATATCAGATGGTGTTCCTAAATGTTTATTTTACTGTTAACTTGACCTTGATTGGCAGCCTCTCCTTTATCCCTATGCACAATCATAATTAGAACTGGAATACTTTCTATAGCAGTTATTTACCTCCACTGAGGAAATACATAATGAACAACAAGATAAGAAAACGTGACATTGAACTGGGTTCTAGCAAAATCTCTTCTGAAACAAAGTGTCTTATCATGGTCAAATATATTTTATAAATACAAACTCCCACAAGGTGCAGCAGCAAAAGGCCACCAAAATGAGTAGGAGAGTCAAGAAACGCGTCTAGTCTATCAACAAGGAAGTTGAAAAAAGAAAGGAAACAGCTTACAAATACACTGGAAGTAAACATTAGTGAAGCTTTTGATTTAGTATCCAAATGATCATGAAGAAGTTATTGCTATAATTATAAGGAGCACTCTAATTTCAATAATGCTCAAATACAATCTCTCAATGGGAACATCAGAACAATTAAACTCACTGCTTCTAAGATGCAGGTTCTTATGCTTACGAAAATAATTACATAGAATTCCATGCCTGGAACTAACCTGTTTGGGGTCAGCTTTCACACTCTCTCTGCCCCTGACAAAAAAATTGAAGAGCTTACTGTCCACCTGAGGAGCTAAAATGAGCTAAAGTGGGGTCAGAGGAATGGGAGGAAAGGAGTGATGAAAAGAGGAAGAGTTAAGAAAGTCTTTTACTTGTAAAATAAATTATAATCTTTGAAAGAGTACCAAAAAAAAAGTTAAAAAAAAAGAAAGTGTCAGAAGCTTTATCACTCAGTACCTGCTGTTGTAATTCTTGTTGATAAGACAATGTTGCCTCTTTGGAAGGCTTTGTCTTTTCTTCAGAAAATACACCTACGCTTCCTTGTCTGTCTCCTGTATTCCTTTGTCCAATGTTACTTCTGAAATAGAAAATCACACATATGAAAGGAAAACATCATAGGGTCCAAGACAGGGGAAATAAAAATAAAATCCCTGCCTGAAACATTTAAGAGTGTTGTTTTCCACAGCCTGACCGTTTATAATCTCAAATAGTTTCATAAATCCATATAAAAACAGGAGTTTGCTGAATTATTGTTTAGATAGAAACTCTTAATTAGAAGTTCAAAGAATCGTCTAACACTTTATTTCAGAGGCATATCCATTGTCAGCAAAACACTCCCAACATGAGAAGCACATCAATACAGGAAAATACAAACAAAGAATACAAATACAGATAATACTTACACAGATTGCTCTGCTGGGGCTTGGCCTAAAGGTTGATCGAGATTAGGTGTGGGCTGCATTCCCATCATACCTGTACCATCTAAACAGCAAAAAACATTACAATTTTAAATTTTAAATGCTCAAATATAAACATTTACCATTACTTAAAGAATAGAACTCACTGTTCAAACTCTTGTGACTGCAGAAGTACAAACAAGACTCTCAACTTCTATAACAAACTTAGCTAATCCTTAATGCCCACTAAAGCAAGCAACACAACGCCAAGGTACAAATCTATTTCTTAAATACAACTAAATCCCTTTAAAATTTACAAATTTCTTCATTAACATATTCTACAATGAAATAATAAAAAGAAATAACTCGCTTAATGTGACATTCGTCTTCCTTCGCGCTTTCCACATATATCCTCTCTTGCAAGTAGAGCCCCACTGCTCTTGCAGAAATGCAGAACATTTGGCATCCATACTCTTACTGAAATAGGACTTGCAGCACTCGGCCACAGCAGAGCTTGAGACTACCCCACAAATTATTGCTTGTGTTCAAGACAGTAAGAGATGCATCTCTTGAACAATTTCACACTTTCAAACTTTAAGCAGTAGCAATATTCCACCTTTAAAACAACCTAATTCTCATACGTGAATTTTAAGTATTAGTTCTTTCATACTATAAACTGCAAACCATTTTACCTTAGACACTGTATTGATACAAGGCTAAAAAAAAAAAAACGAAAAAATAAAACACACAAAAAACCCACCCACAGCAAACACTCTCCTTCTTCTTCTGTGAGTTAAAAACTGTGGTCTGAAAATAAGACTACTAAGAAAAGGTAAAAATGGTGCCCAGAACAACAACAACAACAGCACAGAAAGAACTTCCAAAAAAACCAAACCCCACCACACCTTTCTCAAACTATGAGCTATCAATCTCAAACCATAAGCTATCTCATTCCCAGGTAGGGAGAAAATTACACTGGAAAACACAAAAAAAGTCTAAAAAAACATTTGCTCTTAAATCTCTAGTATTCCTGAAATTCCCCAGTGGGTAAATATCTCATACAAATCCACCAGTAAAACACCTATTACTGTAAGGGCTTTTCTCTCTTTTATTTTAATTTTTCTATGAAGGTAGGAGAACAACTTTTTTAAAGTATTTCTGGGTTTTGCCCATACAAAAAGCAAAACACTCAAAAAAAAACCCCAAAAAACCGACAGACCAAACACCACACAATCCAGAACCCACACACATTCCTAAAAAGGAGTTCTTAGAAAGTTCAATTACTTCATACAGTTCTTTTAAATATATTTTAAATTCTATCTGAAATTGTTAGAAAATAATGTTTTTCTTATTAAAACGATAAAGAAAATTATCTGTGAGGAGTAATGGCTAAGTAGCTGAGATCAGAGCTCGTTCAAGTGATGAACAAGATTTCTGAAAGCCACAGCCTCCCTTGAAATTGGAGAAAACAATTTCATTCAAAACCAGTACTGAAAAAAGCCTATTTTTCATTCAGTACACAATTAAGAAATAGGTTTAAATTGCTGTTACTAGTTCTACATTAGTCATCATTTAACGAGATTAAAAGTAGTCATCTGAATCACGTTAGTGACCAATCCACCTGAAAGCAACTTACAATATGCAAGACTGGGATCCAAAGGATTCCTAACTCCATAAAAGTAATACGCATCATCATAAGGTGTTCTGTAGTTCTCTACCAAAGCTGGCGGTGGTGGTGGAGGCATCGGTGCAAGCCTTAAAGAAAAAAGGAACACTTTTTTTGTTTTGTAGTACAAATAAAAAGAAATATCATCAAACGAAGAAATTCTTAAAAAAAGAGAGAATTCACTATGGGAAAACTCCATATTTAGCTCAGCCCAAGACCTCAAATTAGTGCCATGCAGAAACAAGATACAATAAGCCTCAGTAAGGAATTAACCCTCCCTTGGGGAGCAGTACATGAACCCACACTATTCCAGAGATCTGAGAACATAAAACACACTTTCATTAAAGGGTTCAATTAATGATACTTACTGGTTACATCAGTAACAGTAAATAAAACTAGCCAAGGATTAGTAACCGGACAAAGGGCAAGTGGCACAGCACAGCTTCAGCCACATGCCCAAAGCTCCTTCTCACTCCCAACCCAGTTTAGTCTCAACCACAGTGTCTAGTGGAAGCTATCCTCCCTTAGGCTGCATTCCTGAGCTTAGCCCTGGGAGATGACTTAATTGATACGGATCAAACTCATGCTACACCAGCATTCTCACAATACAGACACTGCTGGGCACGTCCCCAGGCACGCTAGCAGTGTGGTTCAATATTGCAGACGTGGACATCATTTCTACAGCACGACCCTTATTGTATGCAAGCATCCACTGAGAGCTGCATTCACAGATAACCCAGCCTCCCTATATTTTTCAAAATAAACTGTGACCAGATAGGCATTAAAATATTTTTTCAGTGCAAAGTAGTCTTTTCTGTTCATTTTTTGTTAAATGCCAAAATGTTATTTTTATCTGCATTACTTCCTAGGAGAAGGATCAATAGCATCACTGAGCTGTGTCTTTCTAAGCAGAAATAACATCTTGAACACCAAGCTTATTTAACACGCAAAATGAATGTGGAGTGAAGCACCTCGGCGCTGCTATTTCACCAAGAGTGCTCGCCAGTCCCCTGTGGAAATCTTCATTCACTGGAGAGGCTGAAGGGACGGGCACTGGAGTTTGGAAAGCCACTCGAGGCCTTTCAGGAGGTACTTTCTCTTCAGAAGCTCTCGCTGTCAAGCCGAACTGCTTCAACCTATCTGGCTGAAGGAGAAAGAACACAAAATAGAAAGAAGAAAGAAAAAAAGCAGTTACTTTGACACTACTAGGAAATTCTCTGAACCTCTAGTTAGGCTGTGTTAATACCTCACTGGGTTCCAACCAGCCGTTCAAATTTCTAGCAATTGCACTTTCTTCTCCCAAGGCATTACTGGAAATCTAATACTACAAGGAAATCCAGCATGCTTATCACTGATTTACAGAACCCAGCCTCTATGGCAGGCTTCAGGAAGCGCATGGTTCTACTTATTATGCTGGGGGAAAAAAGCATTTACACAGTTGTCCATAGTTGGTTTTCTACAGCCACCAGTTTCCTACACTGACAGCATTCTCATATTATGCACAGGAAAAGTTTCTAAAACACAACCTCTACCCTCCAAAAACTAAAAGAGCTCATAGTCAGTAAGAAGAAGAACAAACACACTGAGACTTTTTCCAATAAACATTTCCTTGCAATATTATCTCATTTTTTTTCATTCATTTGATTGCATTAGCTTTTACAACAACCATTATAGAATTTTGTGGGTTTGGTTTTTTTTTTAAATAAAAGTATCAAATGTTTATTGATATCTGACAGCCTCAGGAGAAAGTTATGGACAACATGCAAGTAACACAAAGGCATGCAATCAGTTAGTTTCAGAACCATCCTATCACACCCAGAAAGCCCTTACATCAGCTATACCCATAAATATTTTAATGTTTCTTTAAATGAGTCAATATAATAGAAGACCAGAAAAAAATCATACATTGTATAAGTAAAACAGATTTTTTTTTCTGAATTTTCTGGTCTTAACGTTGTAGTGCTTCAATTAACATGCATTCAGAGAAAGGAATACCAGTAACCAGCTAAACATTAAATATCTAACCATATACCCTACTATATGGAAGTACATCAGCAAAATATTAAATCTTTACCTCCTCATCACTTAGCTGCAAGACAGTACACACAAGGCAGTTAGTACTCACCAATCATCAACTACAGCATTAAAATTCTTAAAATCTACTAGAATTTAATATTTCTTTATAATATTTAACTTTGAATTTCTAGATGTGAATACAAAATTAGATAATAGGTACAAGCTACAGCAATAGAAACTATAGAGCAGTCTATAGGCTTTTGTTTTAACTTGTCTTTTCAAATTCAGTGTCTCGAGCGCAACATTTAAACCAGCCTTTCTCACAAACAAGTCTGATGTGAACGGTTCGCAAAGTGCCCCAGATTTCAGCTATGTAGCTCATTTCAGATGTGACTATGGTGCCCCATTCATCCTGGAGATTGTTTTCTTCTAAACAAGCAGTACACACAAAGTACATTTATAGATTCTTAATCAGGCATTGCTATTTAACCAACCTGTAATTAATCAACAAATCCACCTAATAAGAATCCCCCCCCTCGAGAGGCAATTTAAAGCTAACAGCAACTGCTGCTTAATGAATGCAGCAGTTCTACTTAATTGAAGGCTTTCAGCTAAATTAATGGTTTTAAAACACTATACATGCCCTGGACTTGCTCTGGATATAATTTTGTTCCTACAGCAGGCATTTTTCAGTCTCTGAGATGCGTACGATATATAGAGTGCTTTGGCACAGCATGCTCCTGCCCAGTCGGCTTTGATTAGACAAAACTGTTTACACTGACCTTACAGCCTGCTGTGCCAAAAGAGCCAGCATTCTCTGCTTGGTTTTTCCTCTGTTCCTGCTGGCTCCCAGCTGTACACTCCAGCCCTCTCCCTTTCACCATCTGAATCCCCAATTAGCCAACTGACCCCTCTAAGCCAACTAAAGCAGAAAAAAAAAAGATTCAGATATTTGCCAGCTAATCAAGATGAATCCTTTCACAAAAGCGATCAAAGAAGCACCACAGATACTTGAGGAAGAGAGGGCAGGAACACAGAGCCACAACACTTGTCAGTGTTCTCCCTCTCCATTTAGGAGTAAGACTTTTCATTTGGCTTCACTGCTTAACTGCAAGCATTCTCAGTGTCCTGCCTCACATGCTGACTAACAGTATCTCACAGCTTCATTTTCTAGAAAATAAGGGCTCCGTTCATCCCTGCTAAACTCTCCAGAAATGGCACAAGTTTTTTGAGTTATAGCCTCCTCCAAAAAAACCAGCACAAGTGATAATTTAAACTGGTAACCAGCTGCATTAATAACTAATTTTCTTCTTGCTTGAGAAAGTTACATATCCTGCTTCTCCAAGAGAAGATCACTACTGCACCCAAGTTGAGCACTTGGCGAACCCACATGCAAACTGTATTAGTTCTTTGACAAGCAGTCTCCTACTAACGTTACTAGTGCTGGCAATCTACACCTTCATATATGCTAATCAAAATTCTTAGTACAATAATGACCTTAGTAAGGAAGTGAAGACAGTAACTCTGCATTGAGTCTTACAAGCAACACAATATTAAACATCTTACTTTTTTTCTCCCAAGAATGTTTGATAACTTCTGTGAAAATCCTATAAAAAAACCTGTAATCTTGAACAGTACATTTGATAGTTAAAAAAATAATTACAAATTTGAAAGCAAAAATTGCTAGAACGCGATCAACTCAGCTGCAAAAGAACCAGACTTTTTTTTCAACTGAAAAAGAGCAATACTTTCTGCAGCATACTTTACACTCCCAAAAAAGGTTACTAAGCTGTACATGTACAGGCTATGACTAGACACTAGACACCATGTATTCTTTCCATGATAGAATGAAAAGTATGAAAGTATTCAACAGATGGGATTGGTTAGCCTAGAGAATATGAGGCTGAGGGGAGACCTTATCACTCTCAACAGCTACCTGAATGGAGGTTGTAGAGAGGTGGGTGTTGGTCTCTTCGCCCAAGTGACAGGTGATAGGACGAGAGGGAATGGCCTCAAATTGGGTCAGGGAAGGTTCAGATTGGACATCAGGAAAAATTTCTTCACTGAAAGGGTTATCAAGAACTGGCAGAGACTGCCCAAGGAGGTGGTTGAGTCACCATCCCTGGAGGTATTTAAAAGACAGGTAGATGAAGTGGTTGGGTATATGATTTAGTAGTAGACAAGTATGGTTGGACTCGATGATCTCAAAGACCTTTTCCAGCCTAGGGATTCTATGATTCTTTTCTGCCTGTACAAAATTTCCACATGGCCACAGCAAAAGAAAATGTTTGATAACTTCTGTGAAAATGTTTTCCTCTTAACCTGAAAGCATGGGTAATGAGTTACAGTCTTATCATCCTTGGCTTCAATTTTATTCTGTGCTAATGCATAGAAAAAAAACACATTTATGACTCTATAAAAACCCTACAGAGTTCTGTGACTGAGCAATCACGGTGTACATGTAATAAAAAAAAGTCTATATAGGTTAAAGAAAATCCAAGTTCCTTGCCTTCTTTTCTGGGTCTCGAGCTCCAGAAGCAGCAACTGAAAGCTCAAGTTCCTTCTCACTGTTTTTGTTTTTTAAAAAAAAAGAAAAGAATAAAATCAGAAGCAGTAACAACTATACTCATTCTTTCAAACCACAAAACTTACAACACTGTAGTTAACTCTGAAAATATAGGATAACAGAAGACATTACTTCTTCTGGATTCAGAGAAGAAGGATATTGCATATTATTTGTGAATAAACAGAACTCTCAAGAGGTATCTGGCTATCATCTATTCCACCTAATAAAAATCCAACTACCATAAAAGGACAAGTCACCACACATTTTTACTACAACCTTTCAGGATATTTCTTAAAAAATGATCTTTATACATATTACTGCAAGAAGTTTATAACAAAACATACTGAAATGAATTATTCAAATGCACAGCAACAAGTACTACATTGTAATTTCATGGCTCAGGCTTGCTCGGCACATATAATTTTTCACCAGAGTGAAACCGTCAATAGTAACATTTTTAATTCCTTATCCTTTCACTAATTATCACTGTATGCCTTTAAGTATCCATACTATCATTTAGCAGGCAGCTACTAATAGGTAAGCAAGAAATTTATATTTTATTCTTCTATATAAGCCAGACAGTCTAATGGTCTGGAAGTGAAAGTTTACTTTCCTAAACTGGAGGGCAAAACAAGACTTACTCTCAGCTTTGCACTGTAAATGGACACTCCTTTTCCAGCAAAAAAAAATAACTTCAGTTAGATCTTTCTTACCACTGAGAACCTAAAAATAATTTCTTAAAAATTAAAGAAATATATTTTTTCCTTTGTTCCATTGGAAGCTGGTGAATTTGTTTATCAGAAACTAAAGCTCCTATGCCAATGAGTTTAACTGGATGCAATATTACCTAGCTAGCTGGAATTCCTTAATTATGACAATTATTCTTACCACACTGAATTAATGAAATTCCTTTAAATTACAGCCCTTGGCTTTTAAAAATATAGTAACTTTCCATTACCGTCTCTTATTTCGCTGTTGCTCAGCCATCTGTTCTATCAGTTCTTGCCTGTATTTCTCTTTTTTCCTTTGGAGAAGTTCTCGGTCTTGACCACCTAATGGAAATGGAAACACATTTGCATAGATGCTTCCCAACACAGACAAAAGGTACCAGACAAAAACATCACATTCAGTCTACTTAAATCATGAAACACAGCAGAGTACGCAGTCTGGGAAAATGCATAAGAACACTGGATCTTTACTGACTAAAAACCAATATATCTAATTTTAATACACAGTTTCTTTGAAGTACGATAATCAAAGCTACTAAAATTTTCTTGTACAGTCAGGAAGCTACATATTCCAAAGCTTCGTGATACAACAGCAACTAAAAAAAGTTACTTAAATTGCATACTTTCTTTTCCTAATGCTCAACTAAGCAAGATATACTACGGCACTCCAAAATTGTGAGGCGCTGCCTTAATAAAAACCAAAAGTTAAGGCAGAAAGGAATCAAACCCACAGGGAGGAAAGCACATCGCTCCACTTTTAGGAAGGTTCCCATTACTACTAAAATTTAGCAAAGTATTGGCAGATAGGTAAAAAGAAATAATGATAACATCTCACATAGATTTTAAGGAACAAAAAAACTTTCAGCTTGTGGTAGTTATCCACAATAAGCATGGGGTATCTGGGCCTTAAACTGTTAATAGACTCTAAGAAGATATTGGGGCTTTTCAAAATTAATTAGAACATGTTTTTATTATTTTCTCAATGTAAATAATATTTATTTACCAGCCTCAAGGACAACTAGCACAAAGAATAAGCCAATTTTTCTAGTTTTTAATTATTCCCAAAGAAAAATAGAGTAAGCAAAGAAAGGCTAACTCAGTATCATAAGCTAGGTTTTTATACATACCAAGAACAAGACTCGTTGCATATGGCATTACGGCTGCAGACTTGGGCTGTTCATTAGCTGAAGAACTAATTTGTACCTGATTTCTGACAAAGACAAAAAAGAAAACAGAAAGATCAAACTCAAGAATTTATTTGCAGTCTGTGTGAAACATGATAGATGCACTTACATCACTATGCAATCCATTTATGACTAATGCTTTTCTAAAATCTGAAGAAATATCACCAGCAAAAGAAGAAACTGCTTGCCAAAAAGGCATTTCTACAGTTCTCTTTCGCCTGCTGATTCTGAAGCCATCAGAAACACTGACTCAGTTGAGCACCAAAATGATGTTGACAGACTGAGCGGTACCAGTCAAAGAGTTCACGTAAGGTCTTTACAAGCATTCTGCTTCTGCCTCATCCACTTAGATCACTTCAGGACTTGCCAAACCAGAAGACGAGGAAAAAAAAAAAGGAATTTAAAAACTGCTACTAAAAAAGGACTCTATATTACTGTAATCATTAAAAGCCTTCACTTGGAGAACAGGTGATCTGTTGTTTCAAAGAGAAAACTGGCATGCAAACTTCAATAGCTGTTTCCAAAGGAAACACATTTTTCTTGTTTTACTATAACCTAGCTGCAGGGAAACCTATCAGCCATTTCAGACAACGTACTAGGGTTTTTAAATAAACATTTTCCTTTCACCATGACTTTGTAGAGCAATTACAAGAAAAATACACTGTATACAACACCTAGAATTTTCAGTTCTTGAGATCTGCTGCACACATGCTCTCTCCTTTGCTTCATCTTCACAATCTGCAGGTAGATCTCTTACTATTCCATCCAAATAGGGCCTTAAGGAAACAGAAAATATTCAGCTATGCTTGCCTGAAAACATCCAATCTGAAATGAGCAGTCCAGCAGCTTCATGCAAATGGATTCTCAGTCCAATTGAACACTGGACGGCGGAACCAGTTCTTAAAATATCACCCAAATTTGTAGAAATATAATTCTCTTTAATAGCATTATTACAGCAGTTCTCTGTCTGGTAACTGAATTCCCAAGCCTGCTTTCGTGCAACCTTTATCCATTGAGCCTGGTTAAGAGTTTTGAGAGCTGAAGAGCATTCACCACTCACACTGCGTTAATTAAAACAGATCTTGCTGCTTTTATTCTCCAGGAGCCAACAGAGTCTATAACAGATTTCTGCACACAGCTACAGGGCAAGTTTGTTGAAACATTTAATTCAGATATGAAAACCTTCTCCAATGACAAGCTGCACTTCACTATTTAAAAGAGACGTGACTTTTGATCAAGATAAAAGACAGGTGACATGGTGAATACAAAAATTCAGCAGCTAAAATTTGAATCAACTACATATAAAGTGAAGCAATGTAATCGAAACTTCAAGTAATTCCAAAGATGCCAAAAATTGTACGGACACAAGAGGGCTTTTCCTGAAAAGATCTGGGGTAACTGAATTTACAGGCTTTTCTTACGTTCAAATTAACTCCTCTTTACCAAGGACGTCAAGTTATTTTGAAAAAATAAGGCAAGAACAGGTATTCAATGAAAAATGAAGTACACAGTAGATGCTAGCAAAGTTACATATTTTCCAGAGCTGGATAGAGTCATGTACTTCCTATTAAGAAAAAGAGAAAAAAATGCTAGGTAATCATGGAAAAAAAAACCATCTTATTCTTTTATGTAAAAAGATCCAGAGCTCTGCTCCTGTTTGTAATTTAAATAAAAGCCACTGATAAAAGGAGAAAGGATGCGAGCAGATTATTAAACATTGATTTGGCATCTTAACCCACAAGAACAACATGAAAGGACAACATCCATCCTCTTGGCATAACATGATCTTCTTTCATGATCATCTTTTCAATAATGATCTATCTGCTACTTAGAAGGGTGGCCACGTAAGACTGAAACACAGCCGGGAAATAGGAAGTCCAGTCCATAGCATGATGAAAGGATGCAGGGAGGAAGCAAAGAAACAAACCGTAGGATTCAAGAGGCAATCTTTTATGTAAAACCAAGCACGCTTAGCATGGTCAGGACATGTTGGGTCAATTCAATCAAGAAACTGTTGTATCTTCAGCCTTCGTCAACACAGAAACCTTTCTGAGAAGTCCCACTGAAAACACCTGCCTCTCCAAACTACTACAGCCATTTTTAAAACGTAAAAACTTTACTGCAGCAAACAAAAATATTCCTCCTTACAAATCTAGTGTCTATTGTGGAAAAGTTGATTCATTTGCCTGAAATGTATTAAAAAAATGCTAGCTCTTCAGAAGCTGAGCTGTCAGTAACTAATAGATATGTATATCCTTCTTGAAAAGAGATTGAATTTCATAAGAGGTTAAGCGGAGCTCCTTGCGAAGGAGAAAAAAAAGTACTAGGTTACAAAGTAGATTTAATAATTTTTTTAAAAAAAAAAGAACCCAGACCTTAATTTTATGTCCAAATTTTCCAAATTTAAGTAGTTCAGGCAACTCAGGTGATGGTCCAGCAACTTCTTTTATGAAGATACACCAAGTTAGTTTTGCCAGTAACAAATATCAGCTTCTGTGCTTTCTTTTAAATGAAAACTGGAACTAAAACTGTTTCAGAGGCCTCTCCAAATAACAAATTAATTGCCCAGTGATATACTGGTCATAGACATTTATATAAGCACCATCAGTGTTCTCTGGAATAACTAAGGACTAGTATACTTCTTATTCAACATGATATTGTCTACTGTTGTTTCTAATACCACTTTTGTTGATATTTTACATATATAATTCTGCATATATTCTTTGAGAAATAAAATAAACCCTCAAACTTTATCAGATGGTAATTTTCATTTAAATATGACCATTAGACTCGGTGTCCAGAAGGTGGCAAACAGCTACGTAGTAAAAAGAGGACAATCATTCTTCTGCATTTTAACTAACAGAGAATCAACATTGCTGTTGACCAGAATGTCCACATTTTTGAGACTATCGTCGTTAGACGTGAAGTCAGGCTTCTAGTATTTTTCTTTCTGAGAAGTTGTAGGACAAGAAGACCCTACCCTAAACTTCTGTTGCTCGTTTCTACCAGTATTAAACTACAGCATTGAACAATTTTGTATTTCACAATCTCTGAATCTCATTCCACAGAAAACAGGCTATCTTGTTCCTGCCATCTATTTAACCACTGTTTCCATTAGTCTTTTTCAGAAACGCTGCGCGAATAAACACATGCTTTTACAAACTCATTTGAACACACAATCCGAAACTCTGAAATAACCCATTTATTTAGTCTGCATCTCCCAAATCCTCCCAGACATTTAATTTTCACCATAGTTACTTCATTCCTTCACAATGTTTTCTTAAAAAGGATGAGAAAGAATATCAACAGCTATTTTTGTAGTGAAGTTATTTTAACTCTATTGGCATTTGAAACTGGGAAAAAAGCATGACTTCATTCAATTTATAAATTGATTTTGCAGCAAAAGAGCGTTTTAAGGTTTGTTTTTCCCAGTTATTAATTTGCAGTAATATCCAGAAAATCATCCCTGTAAACAATGACTCAAAAGATCATTCAACCAGTCCCCCTGCAATTAACAACAAAATATAATTGTACTACTCAACACTGTTGAGAGTGGTACAATTTTCCTTCTACTTTTTCTAGAAATGTTAATTCTAGAAAATAAAAACACGTCGTTCTTTTGCCTAACATGGTAACGACAATGGAGTTTCCTTCACTGAAGCGACTACAGTAAAATAATTCTGGCAACAGACTTAACAAAAACCAAAAAAGCATCTACAACATTCATGTTCCCAAGATCTGTAAAGTGATCAAATGAACACTCTTCAAGCACCTTTTTAGAACTTATTTACAAGAAACTTGACTACTTTATTAAATTTGAATTTAGCTGTATAAAGCACATTTGCTTGAAGTTGTGGTACTATTTCACAGCAAAACCCATCTGTTTTTGAATGCAACTGGTTCTTGCAATAAATACTATAAATGAAGGTGGCCAGACTGCCAAACATTGGACGATTGGGAAGGCTATGCTTTTTTCTTTTCTTTTAAATGGGTGAGCTAGAAGAAAAAGATTAACAATTTATGCCAAAGTAATGAAGTTGATTTATCAGTTAACACAGTAAAGACTATGCAATAATGAACAGTACATAATATCATTTTGCATCCTGAAAGATTTATCTAGAACACTCTTTTGTTTGGTTTGAGTTTTCTTACATTTATATTCAAAATGTGTAGTTATTACTGAGATTAGCACCTATTAACGCCATCAGAATTTGGTTCAACTACACATATGTTTAAAGTCTGACATTTAGCAAGTCATGAAGCAAAAAGAGGATATATAATAATTAAAAGTATTTTTTACATTTCTAACAGGTAGTACCATATAGCAAAAACTGAAGCTCAAAACAATTTTGGAATCTGATTTGAAAACTGCCTTGCAGTAACTATTACAGACTAAGAAAATACATGTAATCTTGCATTTCCAGCACAGCTGGAAAACTACTGGAAAACTATTCTTCATAAAAATGAATTGTGAGCTTCATATTCTGGAGTAGTATCTCTAGTATCTTTAGTTTGCCATAATACATAAAATGCTCCCTAACATATGATGTACAGTCTTAGATACTGGTCCAATTTTGAACGACTTTTTTTTCTAAAAACTATTGCAAAGTTCATCCTAAAGCACAAAAATCTTGCTTTCACATGTGAATCTTATATGATTTTCAATGACATCAAACTATGGCTGTCAAGAAGCACTACAGAAATAAAGGAGAAAATTGAATTAAGAATACCTTTCAGCATAAAAAACACGGGGCGTTTTTCTGTCATAAGCGCTTTCACATCTCAATCTAGGATCCATTGCTTCACTCCTCTCAGGCTCATAGTCCATTCTGTAGTATCTTCTACCAAAATCGCGATGATCGTCAAGCCTGTGATGCTTCCTAACAGGGATTACAGACTGGCTAGCAAATCCATGATGTCTTTGACTAGGAACATCCAAATCTTCATCAAGTCTTTTATTTAATAGTCGACTTCTTAATTCAACTTCATCATCTATTCTATGATACCTGTCTTCTTCCAGCCATCTCTTATTCTGCAGCTCTTCATAACCTTCTGTGGAAGTAAAGGCATCCTTCCTAGGAGGCTCTGCACCTGTACTGCAGGGCTGTACTTCTGTATGTAGTTCTGGTTGGCGCCAGAACCTGGTAACAGCAATAGGTTTTTTATTCCTGTCCATCTCATTCTGTTTAGTGGGAAAAAAAATATTGAAAGATCTGAATAGCAATAAATTACATTGAGTAAAAACTTGGGTTTGTATTTCCTTAAACACTCCCTAAACAGGTACTGGAGAAAAGGTGTAAAGTGAGCAAGAAAAATACTTCAAGCAAGTCTTAAAAGCTTTTAGTTTTCCTCCTTGAAGGCAAAAAGAAAGATGCATTCTTTATCTAATGTTTTCCAGAAAAATGGCTATCAATCTGGGATAGACCTTTTATGAACTCAAATCCGACTTTCGGATTCAGAGATGCAAAGAATCAAAAAATATTTTGAACTTTATACCTGATCAAGAAACTCGGTATCTTTATTCTATCCAGATTCAGGCAAGTCTGTAACAGTTCTTACCTATGAGCCCAGTCTTTTAACCTGACCATTTCTTAATCTATTTCTCTGCTTCCTGGGAGATGTCACAGGAGAGATATGAGAAAGGATAGTGTAGTGGATAAAAACCAACCCTGCAGCACAGTGGACCAGTGTTCAATGCACAATTCTAGCAAACCACATTGTTTTGGATAAATTCTGTAGTATTTCTGTACATTACACTTTCATCTGTGGACAATAGTAACTCATATTTTATAAAACATAATGAAAAATAAATAGAAAATGCAAACAACACCAAACTGGGAAGAGGAATCAATGTGTACTAGAGGGTATGGCTGCCTCTCAGAAGGGTAGAAATCAAGAACTGTAGTATATGACTAGTGACAAGGACTTGCTGCACATATTAATAAAAGCCCGGACTAATTGAATTACATTCTTTGCTTATTTTGTTTTACTTTGTATATCTTAGTTTTATAATAAAACAATTGACAAGATCATTTATGTTGTTCTTTGTATCAGCTGCAGTAAAACTGTATTACCTCTGTGCTTTTCTTCCCTAATTTCCTTAGCCTTTCATTCCACTCTTCTTTATCCCTGAGATACTGATTGTACTCCTTGTTTCTTTCAAGCCGTAGTTTCTCCTAAAACAGGCGTTGAAAAGGGCATCATAATTTTGCATTTTTGAGGAGTAGCTTTTAACTTCAGCGAACTACAGTATGAAATGAATACAAGCAAGCTGTGTGCTTTCCCTCCCCCCTTCTTTGTGATGTACAAATAGACCTTCAATTGCTTTGAGGTTTTTGTTCAGTCTTGAACATGGTACTTTCTCTTACTCTGAAATCTGTAAGTAGAATTCGGCTTTTTGGGCATGAAGTCTGGTCCACAGTAACACAAGTTCCAACTTAAAACCAGTTAGGTTTCCTCCTGCTAAACCTATTCCAAAACTTTTAAAAGCCTTACTCCTTTGACAATTAGAAATCACCACCTAATTTCTAATTACAGATTTTCTACATATTTACAGAAGATTTTTAAACATACAATTTTTTTGATGCATTAAAGTTATTTGTGACTTGCCCCACTCATAATTAAAATGGGACAGCAAATACATATACAGACAAGATGTGTCAATTATAGCTTAGGATATAGCTTGACCTGTCAAATTTTAACAAGCAAAGCTGACTGTAAAAAGAGTCAAAAGCACAAAGAATGCAAAGAAAATTAACAAAAACATGATCTATCTACCTTGTCCTAGATGATTTTGCATCTGAACATTATATATAGACTTACTTTCCCATGAAATAATTTCGAACAAAAATAACTTATACCTCAATCACCATGAAAATATCAGATTAGTAATAGTTTTGCAAATGAGACCAATGGTCCCCCAAACTGATTTTTTTTTTCCAAAATTTGTGCCTTTAGGTTTTCTGACAGTGACAAAATAAAATCTGCAGACAGCTATGAAAGCAGCCTGAGGGGTATTTTCCAAAGCTGAGAAACTAGCTTTGTCTTTAACAGGTGGGAAAACATTCAGCAGAAAACACCCTACGTGACTGCACATTTTACCTAACCTAGGAAACCAAAACATAAACGTTAACCTCTAACCGTTATCTGCCCAGAGGCTGACCATTTAGCAGGGCACAGTGTGACACCTTCTGGCAGCTTTCAGATTCTACAATAGCCATAAATAAATGGGTAAAAAGGATACAATACACTTGTACAGCAAATCTCAACGAATGTTGAGATGCTATGATATAAACCCGTCAGTGATCACACGTTTCCAGTCCAGATACATCTTTTAATTCCCACAGAACTAAGGGTACTTTATTTTTCACTGTTTCAGCACACATACACGCAAGGGTTAATATGAAGTTCACAGAACTTGGAGCTAACATACACTCAGCACAAATGCATGCAAGAAGTGTTTTCCCCTTTCTTGGGCATTTAATTCCTGCTGCCTCCCTTGCTGGAACGGGTCCAGAGGAGGGCTACAAAGATGATCAGAGGGCTGGAGCACCTCCCATAAGAGAACAGGCTGAGAGAGATGGGGTTGTTCAGCCTGGAGAAGAGAAGGCTGTGGGGAGACCCTATAGCGACCTTCCAGTACCTGAGGGCGCTACAAGAAAGCTGGGGAGGGACTGTTCGCAAAGGCTGGTAGTGATCGGATGAGGGGAAATGGGTATAAACTGGAGAGGGGCAGATTTAGACTAGACATAAGGAGGAATTTTTTCACCATGAGAGTGGTGAGGCTCTGTCACAGGTTGCCCAGGGAAGTTGTGGATGCCCCATCCCTGGAGGTGTTCAAGGCCAGGTTGGATGGGGCCTTGGGCAGCCTGATCTAGTGGTAGGTGTCCCTGCCCATGGCAAGGTGTTGGAACTGGATGATCTTTAAGGTCCATTCCACCCCAAACTATTCTATGATTCTATGAATATAATTTGGAGGTCGGGGCTTTTTCATAACAGCAATTTTCACTTATTTGAATTCTTATATGGCCAACACACACTGCCAGCACAAGAAGTAGAACACATAAGCTCAGCTAAGGCAAGACCAACACATTCCACAGCAGAAGTCTTGCCCTAGATTACAGTGACAGCATGGCCCCAAACACAGAAAAACAATGCAACTCCAAAGCAACATAGGTTAAAAAAAAAACAAAACCAAAGGAACTGCTCAGGAGTGCAACAGTCCAGTCCTCATCTAGCACCACAGTTTCTTTTTCTCCCTTGCATCTCTGCTGATGACCAACCCTAACAACCAATCAGTGGTGTTTGTTGACTCAGTAAAAATATTTGCTAAATTACTAAGTTTCTCCTGATTAAACTGCCTAGATCAATTTAGAAACAAACACAGAAGGGAACTGGGAATGGAAGGCCAACAGTGTCAGGGTATAAGGAGATGTGACCCCTGTAAAACTCATATAGGCTTTCAAAAAAAAAAAAAAAAAAAACAAACTTAAGTGGAAATAATTTTTCCAGAACAGTTCAAACATTCAGGTTAATTATCCTCCAGGTATTTACCTTGGCAGACTTTCGCTCATCAATAGGAAGAGATAATCCCTGAGTATACAGATCTACTTCACCAGTAGTCAGATAATTTTTCTACATAAAAAAAAATAAAAATAATTCAATATATTTTAAAATACCAACTCTTAACTTGCTAATTGGTTGCTAGGAATTACACTTTCTGAGATAAATATGATCAATTTAATTAAACACTCTGAAGACAACCTTCATATTTTGAAAATGTAGGATGCTCTTGGAACACACAAATTAAGTGAAATCAAGAGAAGCGTGAAATCAAATCAAGCTTCCAGCTCCAGTTTGAATGAGTTTGTAACTTCTTCCCTTTTGCACTATTTCAGGGACTATATATATTAGTCTTTGTGTCTAAAAAAAACATATTTTTATTCAAAAAAAAACAAACCCCATTACTCAATTCTCCTGCAAGCAAGCAGCGTAAGCACAAGCATCTATATAGATGTAAGAGGAATTATCCAGGACACTACCTTACCTAGGATGAAAAATTGCTTTTTCTAACTGCAGAAAATGTTTCTCTCTTTATTTTAACAGATAAAATTCCTGCTAACACTGGCAGAGTCACTACTCTGCATCTCAACACTACTGTTTTCTACAACAGCAGTATCCAAACTTTTCAGGATAATGACCCATCATCAAATCTTGTCATTCCTTACAGACCATCAGTCGCTTTCATAACAGAACTTTCCACAAGAAAACACTACATTGTTGCTCCATACAGCTCCCTGGGCCACAGCCTGGAAAATGGGCTGTACAGCAAGTCAAATTATCAGCCTTTCAAATCAAATACCACTGCTGGAACAGCTCCTTAACTTGCAGGTCTAGTGGCTTCTATGCATATCATTTATTTACTAAAAGCATCTCCAGGCCATTCTTAATCAACTATGTTTTATAAATCTTCAATAAAATTATTATCTATTTGCGTAGCATAGGCTGATGAGGGGAATAGGCGAGATAGAGTATCTCTGTGGCATTGTTTCCTTCCATTATCTATGTTGTAACACAGCTTAAAAGCTTAGAGGCATGTCACCAGGTAAGAACTCTACTTGTTCCAGAACAAAAACACGTCATTATGAATTATATCTCACAACTGCACATTAAAAGATTTAAGGGATTTAATAGCCATACTAATATTCAAGCACTGAGACAACTAGATTAATATGGAGAACTTAACTATTTTTACTAGTAAAAGTAAATTGTAATCCTCGTTATTACGTAATTCTTTTCACACTTTGCACACATCTATAGAGGTTATCTCTGATCTTACTGGCCAAAAATCAGAAGCCGATATGGAAATTGAATTTCCTACATAAGCAAGACTAAATAATTTATTAAAAATATATATAGTACCACTATAAGAACTGCTAAAAGTTGCTCTCCCTTTATGTAGGGAAAATAGATTGTTATCCCTTCTATTCCTCAAGCCTTACAAGCTTTTTATAACTAGCAAGTATCACATTAAGAAATAAACCCTGTAAACCTAACTTTGTTGAACTGAAGTTCGATTGAGGGTAAAACACTAGAAATCATTATAAAAATTCTATTACTTGAGTACTTTGCTGAGAATGATGAAATACTAAGTTTTAACACAATACTCTAACTTTGAAAATAATCTGAAGTTCAAGATTAAACAAGAAGCAACAATTATATAAGCATCTTTTTTTTAGAGGTTAAGCAGCCATCTGATTCTGCTGTTGCTATTGTTATTCAGGAGTTCTAGTGCATGTTAAGATAGTTAATTTGCATCATATGCATGTTATTCAAAGCCTCACAAAAAACCAGAATACTGTTTTTCTACCACGTTACCTCCCAGTCCTTTTTGAAGTTGCTTAATTTGAACAACTGGATGGAAAGTATTAAACCTGAAAAGTATATGTACCTGACAGTAGCGCTTGCAAAGATGCACCCCCAGTATTATTTTTCCTCAAAATACTTGCTTTCTTGCATTCTGGCCACTAGGTGCTTAACATCTGGCTCTACTGCTTTCCTAAGCAGCACTGATGAGATTTCACAGTGATAGGGAAGAAAAAAGTTCTGACTACGTGTTATAATGTTTCAGAGTTTACTGGTTTATTCCAGCTTTATAAAGTATGTGCATCAAAAAAAAAAAAACAACTCATAACACTTATGTAACTGGTAAGCCTTGAAGCAAATGTCTACTAAAAGAAAACCCTTTGTAGAGTCAGCATTAGACAGCAACAATAGCAACTGCAAAGGAAAAAAGAAATCAACACGTGATCTTACTTTGAAATCTTACTAACAGAACATAAGTAATCATTCTGCACAAAGCAAACAATGCTAATCACAACTGATGACTGCTGCATGCAAAAACATATAAAGCACAAAAAAAGTAATGATTTTTTTAAATTCAAAGAGCACAAAGCTTTCATTCAAAGCAAAAGCAACTAATTCGAAGGAAAAAAAAATGATATTGCAGGCACCCTACCTTTCTTTTTGCCTGTGAAATACCCTAAAAGCCAGGGAAAAGATACTATTCAAAAAGAGTCTTTAAAACAAAAATATCTGACTTAACAAAATAGACTTCTCAAAGCCAATCCTTTCTTTCATTTCAAGAATTAAAGACACCAATAACCAGCACTTTCAGACAACAGAAACTACGTGGTTACTGATTTTTTTTGTTTGACTTAGAAGGGATACAGAATATTCCCAAGACTGTGATGTTTCATACATACCATTTCAATTTTAAATCTATTGCCACATTTAATAAATCATGCCAAGCAGAACAAAGGGGTTTTATTTCTAAAATTGAAAAGAAGCTGTTAAATGAAGTCACACTAATTATAGGAATAATCTTACCTGAATTACAGACCACAGAATATATAAGTACTTAAGGAAGTAAATGACAATATTTTAAATTCTTAGGAAGAAACTAAGAAAGAATTAGAGACAAATAAATAGAAGTGTACAGAATAAAATGTACTGATACGTAGTCTCATGGCAGTGAAATCTGTAGAAGTATGAAATATATACGCCTTCCTAGTTGTGACATTTTTAAATTACCACTTTGAATGTCTTCAAAATCAGACATCATTCATAATGAATGCCTCCTTATAAAGATTTTCCAATCATTTTATTAATTTTCATTCAAATAAAATGAGTCATTTTAAAAGACTCACTAAACTCAGGCAATCAAACAAGAAGCTTTACCTGAGAAAGATAGCGCCTATAATCTTGTCGAAGTTCCTCTTTGAGTTTATGTTTTTTGCGTTCATATTCTTCTCCAAGAGGTAAACTTAAGCCATAGTCACCTGAAAGTTTAATACAATTAAATATTATCCTACTGTTTTGTATCAATACAAAGCATACCCTGGAAAAGCTACATCTGGATTTTTATTAGACATCAGCAATAAAAAAAATAACTATGCAACCAGTAATTACAAAACAGCTGAAATACTCTGTGTGAGCAGTTGGGTGGAAAGCATTCTAGAAAAATGGACTGTTTTTCGGATGTTAGTTTTCCTCCAGCCCTCGTGCTTCTTCTCTCCGCTAGAAAAAAAATGCAACATCAACTAAATTTATTAGGATAAGTAGGCAAATACTTACAATATATAGGTTATTCTATATTATTTCCTTTATTACTGTCTGTTTCAAAGGAAATCTCCTCTGACAGGAGATTTAAGCTTTGTTTATCACAAAACAGAAAACATGCTCTGCGACTAGCACGAAGCACGTGAAAAATATGTCAGCTTCCACACAACTAACTAGAAGGAACCTGACCGTATGATAATAATTATCAATTTTACTTTCCGCCTCAGTGTTTTTAACTGCAGTAGACTCAAAACACAGATTTAGTACTTTTTCAGGTTTACTGTCATGTCTCATAACAGCTGCACTATTAAAATATAATGCTGTGCAAGTTGTTTGTTGTTCCCAAAATACGTAAGAAATATCCTCTGTCCCAGAAGCCCACCTCTGCAAACACTTTTTTCACTACTTCCCACAGAGAACTATACTGAATTCCACAAAAGCACACAATCAGCGACAAAGACTGCAACTATTTCAGTTTTTTTATTTCTTATTGTTCGTCTGAAAGCATTTCTACATCTTATGGTCTATGTAAAATGAGTAGCAAGGAATAAGAGGAAAGAGGGGGATTTTCAAGATGTACCCTTACATGAGTCCCAGTTATTGCATGGTAATTTGACTCCAGTATTTGTAAGTATTTAGAGCATTAATCGGTGTCTGTACAGTAAAAATGACATCATATAAACATTGAAAACTGCTAACTTGGCAATCACTTCACTTCCAAAACAGATAGAAGGTTAAAAAATACTTAGTAAAAAATACACTTAGCTAGCTTGATTTGAGGTAATTTCAGCTAAGTCAGAATGTATCCTCATAATCCAAAACAGGAGCCAGACTGCTGTTCTGCAGAACCCAGTGACCTAGTCCTCATCAAATATGTCATATGCTATTTTGAAACAGCTTTTATTATCGGATTAGCTACAGGAAACCAGTAAAAAAATCAAAAGCAACTAACATGTCGGCATGAAGATTCACTCACAGAAGCCAGTTAAAATTCAGTACAGAAAAAAAAAAATAGCGAGAATTAAGTGCTTTGATTCAAGTATGTAAAATATTCAGGTTTGAAGTTAATTTTATTACAGAAGACCTTTTTTGGCCACCAGAAAAGCAACGAGACAGTTATGGGTTGTGACTTAGAAGATGTTTGAAAACTACCTACTTCAAAAAACTTACTTTAGAAGAGCCTAGCAGAAAAGAGCAAAAATACTCCAGTTAACATTCATTCATCCTAATTTTGTGCACAATTTAGCTGAATTCTTCCGCTGGAATATGAGATATACTTTCTTTTTCATTAGATTCCTGCTTCTGTTCATTCTGTATTTGCTATATTTATGTCCATTTCACAATGCTAACCACACACAACCACATTGACAACCTTTTTTTCTAGAAAAAAAGTTAAGATTTTAAATGCATTTTTACATAGAAGTTTGCATGTGTTTAGTATGTTAAGAAATAACTGTAACTTCATTCAGCCTGATTATCAACACTACTGCCAGAACTCTAAAACATACTTAGAAGTTACCAAGGAACAAGTCCCTGTCAACTGTAATCCAAAAGAATTACATTGTTCTAAAGCAGAATCAGCCAGTAACATCAACAGCCATATGGTAATAGCTAAATGCATTCAGCCCCCAAATTACAGTTTATATAATGTGCTGAGTTTGGCTGGGATAGAGTTTTCTCCATAGTAGCCAATATGCGGCTATGTTTTAGATTTGTGCTAGAAACAGAGATAACACAGGAGGTTTCCCATCCCTGGAAACATTCAACTAGAGTTGAATGTTCAAGTTGGATGGGGCTCTGAGCAACCTGATCTATTTGAAGATGTCCCTGTTCAATGGAGCAGGTTGGACAGGATGACCTTCACGGTTGCTTACAATCCAAACCATTCTACGATTCAATGTTTTTGTTCTTGCTGAGCAGTGCATACACAGGATTAAGGCCTTTTCTGCTTCTCACACCACCCACCCCACCAGTGAGTAGGCTGCAGGTGCACAAGAAGTTTGCAGACAACTCAGCTGGGACAGCTGACCCCAAATTATCGAAGGGATATCCCACAGCACATGATGTCATGTTCAACTACAGAACTAGGAGTGAGTCTGGGGGACGGCCATTGCTCAGGGACTGGCTTGGTGGCAAGCAACTGTTTTCTTTTGCAACACTCGTCCTTCTCTTTCTTTGTTAGAATAAAACTATTTATTTATTATTAAGTAGTAATATTTATGTAATTCACAAAGTCTTTTTATCTCAACACACAAGTTTTCTCACTTTTACACTTACAATTTTCTCCCCTCATCCCGCTGGAGAGGAATGAGCAAGCAGCTTCGTGATGCTCAATTGTCATCTGGGGCTAAACCATGACATAGCAATACCCATTTGTTGCTCTTTAAGAACACTCAAATGCCCCTCATCTGCAATACTTCATTATGAGTGTTACTATATTTAGGTGTCAACAGTTAAATCAACCCTATAATAATAAACACAACATGACGTGCTATTATAGCTCTCCAACAAGAGACAGAATTATTTGAATATTAAAATAGCTTAAATTTTATGTGGTGGTCTGTCAGAGCCACTGAGATTGTACCTACTGTGTTCTACATTCTGTATTGTACGTTTCCATAGTTAAGCAAAGAATTATCAACACTAGGACTAACCTGCTGATCATAATAGAACTGTCAAAAATGTGAGGTAAATACTTATTCAAGTGCTGTCCTCTAGCTAAGTTTATCCATTTTTACTTCTGGCAGCGTGGCATATTCAATTATCATTCCAGATAATTTTTTAGCGAAGTTTTGCTGTAAAGCTTTTAGAGGAGCTTGCCTTGCTGATGGCTGGAAGTTCTACATATATAACATCCTTATAAAATTCAGGGCCCCAGATTCACAAGCTGGTGTTCCTTTTTAATTTAAGACATGCACTTTTCTGCTGACAAATTCTATTAAAATTATAGATGGAACATATCACTAAGCACAGCGGGAGTACTTATTTAAAAGCTAGATTACATTAGTATTATGTAAAAAACATCAAATATCCATTGACACATCTTAAAATGAAAAGAAGTCCTCGTAAAATAAAAAGACAGCTTCTACTCCCACTGGAAGCTTCAGAATTACAGTGAGCACAGTATGAAAATTAATGAGGTACAAACCCAGAGTGTCTACACATGAAAAGATTTACTTACCAACAAGAAGACATAGAAAAGCTCTAAAGCTGTCAAGACAAAACTAAGCTACACAGGTTTAAGTAAGGAAAAACAGTAGTGCCTACAAAAGGAGATGGCAGGACAAGTAAGGAAAAGCTAGCATGTCACATTTCGCTCAACCCAAATATAATAGAAAAGGACAGATCATCTATGAAGAATTGGCAAGCAGCTTTTTGATTTGGAGTTTATTCATTTGCCTTATTGTTGTGGTTGGTTTTTCTTTAAATAGAGATACCCTTACAAGAAGGAAGAAGAAAGTGCTTTTTTTTATTAACAAAAAAAGCATAACTACAAAAACCAAAAATTCCACACAATCCCAAGTAATTTGGAAGACAGCAGAATTGCTATGAACTTCAATTATAACTATGCTCTTAGAATTAAAAATTCAGAGCAGTAATTCCCTCCCAAAAATTATCAAAGGTAATTAAATGCTACTTAAATCCAGAATACAAAGATAAAAAAACCCACTGTACCTAAAGGATAGTTCTGTTGACTATTTGGAGGTATATTTTCTTTAGCCATGGAGATTAACATTTTGCTACTGTCAGAAAGCTTCTCTGGTTCCTTAATCTGAAAAAAACCAAAATGCTTTGCTGCATGAAAAGGTAAAAGAAATATCCCATATAAGAAAAATGCTATTAACATAATTATTAGCACTGGAGGATAGAGAGACTGAAAGCTGGATTAACACACTAAGCAGGTTATACATTTCACTAATATTACCAAAAAAAAACAGTTCACCTCTACAACATGGTAATTATTAGTTCAATACATTCCATTCCATAAATAATATATATAGTCAACATATTTTGTGTCATAATCTACAACTGCTTCATAGTATATGCATATCGTCTCTGCTTTTTTATGGGGGCTGGTTTGATGTACAGCACCTTGCTAGAAAATATTAAAGAATTACAAGGTAACACAGAGCTAGTTTAACACACCTGTTCCCTGAAAATATACTTTCACCATACAGCTTAGGGCTTTATTGAACTACAGGCTGGAAACATTCTCCTCCTCTGTAAACTTGCTCTGCGCAGAGAAGGCAAAAATAAAAGAAGTCAAACTCCACACAGCTCCCTAAGAATTAATATTCTGGACTAAATTAACAAAAAACTTTCTGGACAGAATTATTATAACTATGCAAAATACTTATATCACCCACAGAAGGGAAAAGATTAATTCTCATAACCTTCTGATGAAACAAAAAAAGTAGCGAAAATGCAGCATTGTAATTGCTGTTAAAAGCTCAAGTTGCTTGGAGCTTTGTAAATCAAACAACAGGAAAATCAAAACCTCTTTTCTAATTGAGGATTTTATTTAGGTTACCATAATACTTAGCGAGCTCTCATTATTTAGATATAGCTTTTTGCAAGGTACTGACCCTATTAAACAACTTAGTGATCTGCAAATTCTAAAATCTTTATAGCTTTATTATTAGGTACTAAAATTTCTAATAGGAAAATTGTGATAAGAACAGAGTTTGTTTAATCGACTGGATTAAGTAATTTGCCTTTTATATTTCCTAATTTCTGTAACAGAATTTGTGAGGATATTTACACCTTCCATCCCTATCACAACACCTGCTCTGGAGTGGGCAGAGAGCAGATCCCTGCTAGTCAGCTTCCCTAGGGAGGGAGGAAGGAATAATCATGTTCTAGAGTTTCCCACCTGTAAAACACAAACGCTACTGTGTATGCTTGGTGGCAAACAGGCTTTTAAAAACCTAAATAAACACCGATACAGATAAACAAAGTATTTAAGTTACAAATTACTTCCAATATATGGATCATTTATTTATACTTTAATGACAAATACAGTTTTATGAGCACAGTAAAAGCAGTAGAAGTGTTCAAATTCAGGAAAACTATTGAATAGTCTTACCCTCATTTCCATGTAAGGTGGATCATTTTGAAGTTCTGCCTTATCTTGTGCCAACTTGGCCTTCTGATCTTCAATAAACTTGTCTAAATCATCTGCCATCATTTCTAAGGTTACAGAAAAGACATAGAACATTGCCTTTACATCAGAACCGCAAAAATTTAAAGCTTAACAATAGTTACTTAAGACAGTAGTTAAGTAATATTCAAGTTTCTCCCACAGAACTGCAAACCTTAAAATGTTTGCTGGGCAAAGAGAAACGTGGCTCAGAAAACCCAACCTGAGGGTCCTTCCTAATGGAGAACATTAACTGATGTTTTACCACAGAGAAAACTCAAAGACTTCAGATTATAAGCCTCAAAATATTTCTCTAATTTTTTTTTCCTAACTGGGTTAAAGTGTTTCAGAGCCCTTTTTTTAACTTCAAGTCTACCAACAGGCCTTCACTTACATACTAACACAAGCTGATTGCTAGTGAATTACAAAATCAAAATCAGACAACACAAAAAAAATAATAGGATAAAGGAATCATTAGACAAAAATGTTAAAAAAACTGAAAAATAAACATACACTCCAAAATAAGTACCAAATCATGCAGTCAATGCTGTACTTAACTTACTATTGCAAGAAGTCTTAAAAATCCTCAAGCTTATTCAAAACCAAAAAAATGTCACCAAAATAATCAACAAAAACAACCCCACAAAACACAGAATCCATGTACAGTGCTTCCAGAGTTGGAGTCAACAGTGTATCATTACCTCTTGTAACAATAAACTAACAGAGGCAATAAGAACAGCTACAGTTCTGCGCTAATTGTAAGACGTAGATACGAGGCAGCGCTGACTCATGATGAGGTAAGTCACTCATATGCAAGAAAACATGTATCGAGGAAGAGCTGATTACCTCTCTTCCATTAGTTGTGCATCTTACCTATTTAAATGAAAGCCATACAGAGCAGAAATTTTAGTAGCTTATTTGTGCAATTTATTGTATATTGCTGCCCCTAGATAGCCTCATAATGAAAATTGTGAAGGTGAATCAAATTCATGGCAATGGAACTGCACAGAAGCTAAAGCACACACCCAGACTTTGACTATTCTTTGTTAGGATAGCATTATCAGAACTAAAAATACTGCTATGCTGCATACTGAGTAACCATGGAAAGAAAAAAGACAAAATCAAAAAGAATGACTGAACACAAGCCTACTCATCTTCATCTGCACTGCATCTTTACCAACTCCACTGGAAGAGCTGTTCTGCAAAATCAAGCCTAAAGATAAAAAATACATACATTATATTCCACGCTTAAAGGAAGCATGAAATTTAGAAGAAAATCATGACTCTCAAATCTGTGCAACACTACCCACACAACTGAAGCAACAGGATTGCTTATGCAGGTTCTGAGAAATGCCCTCACACCTAGTATCCAAACGCAGACTGTCCAGCAGTTTTCTTGAGGCTAATTCAGCATCTTTGAGGCTTACAGACTGTATGAAGTAAATAATATGTCAATGATACAAGTATATTAGGAAAGACATTGCAAAGACCAGCAAAATAAACACTACGTAGGTTAACACAAAATGTGTCCAGAGAGATTGACATAAATGCTTACAGCGGAAGAGGAAAACAATGTCAAAATTCCATCAGATTTGCTGATGCAAAAAATTGCATGCTAACTTAAATTAATGAATACAACTGCTTGATGTATTCCTTAAAGTGTATTCCTTTCAATCTTTTTCTCTTAATGCTATTTTTTGATTCATAATATAAAATCATAATATTGTCACAAAAGAATCAGAAGTAGGACAACCTATTTACAACCCTAGTGGTAATACAGGACTATCAATTCCAAAAATAAATTCCCTCATCTGATTTGTCCTAAATCTTTAATCTCATTAGTTTTGCACACTGATACAGGATAAAACAAACCTAAAAGAGAGTAAGATTCCAGGCATTGATAAATTTTATTTAGCCTATTACGTTACATAAGAATAACACTGAAAAAAAAACTGTCCTGAACAGGTGGAACAACTTGTCACCCTCAAGAATTTAAAAACTGGTCTCATCACCTATCCAGTGTTGTGTATACACCAAGGGCAAAATTACTGCAGGTAGAAGGAGGCACAGTGAAAAGCCTTTCCAAAAGCTCATTGACTATATGATCTGCATTTCTTACCTCTATTTACAATAACATTTATAAACTCTAGAACTGTTTCCAAATCACTGCATTGGAATTGTACCAAACCTATTATGAGAGATGGTATAAGGGAAAGAATATTTACAGTATATTTTTTCTATCTAGTATGAGGAATACAATAAATATCCTAGCATTCTGCAGTCCTATCATACTGCCCAAAAAAACAATATAATAAACTAAAAAACAAAGACAAAACAGTTACAGGTGAACTACACAGGCAATTCAATTGATGTGAAGAAAGCTCACAACCCCAGACCTCAAAGAACACAAAGACTAACGATACAGCCCTGTTGATTCAGCAAAACCTTAATACAGCTAAATAGCCAGGAAAAGTGGCCCTAGGCCTCTAAGAAAATAGCTAGACATTTAATGTCTTACATCCTTCTACTTGAGTTGCTCTTCTTAAAACATATGAGTGTAAACTTTAAATGAAAAATGTATATTATACTGAAAGAGAATGAAAGATAAAGAAAAAAGGCAATCAAAAATTCTTACGTACGCCGAGACTGACAATTTCAACACCCACCACTAAGTTCAGGAAATATATCAGTATGAAAGCAAATACCTTACTGAATATTAATCAATTCTATCAGCTACTGTTTGAAGTCAAGAGATTATGCCTAATCACAATTTTTTTTTAAAAAAAAAAGGAGGCAACACATTTCTATCCAAAAAGAGTGCTACCGCAGTCCTCAGTTGCACAGTGAACTCAGAGGTAACAGCACCAAGCCTGGAGCAAACCACTACCTTGCAATTATTACTAGCAAAAGTAGAAGACTTAAAGCTAAGGTTGGAGACCATGGACAAGTGCATGGAACAAAACGGAAAGTCAGAACGTGCTGTGGACATTTGAAAACACAAATATAAACCATATGCCCCCAAAATTACAAGGGGCAAACAACATATTTTTCATGTTTTTTTGAAAACACGACAGTTTGTAAGCACTATTTCTAAAAATGCATTTGATGCCATAGGCCTATCAGCTCTTTCATCTTTAAACCTTGGCTATATTTGCATTCTCAAGGCACTGCATTAATCAAAGTGAAATTACATTTAACATACTGCAGCTATACACTCAACTGCTGTCTGAAAGCATCCCAGAAGAAAATATATTTCATATATTTTTTACTTTTGAAGTATTTAGTTTTTCATAACCTTTTTTTTCTTTTAAACTGGAAGTTTTCACAAAAGGAACTCTGAGAGCCAAGCCAGGTAAATTTCAACTTAAACAATTACACCAGGCAATAGAAAGCATATAAGTATTCAAAAAAATAAGTCAAGTTTCAGCATCATACTTTCATTAAATCTATGCCCAAACAGCGTTAATAAGGCTTGTCTATTCAAGATCAAAACATCTATTTGCATATGTATAGTACCATATGCAATATATCTGCATCTTATGTATCTACTTTATCATGTAAAGCAATGTTTACTGCGTTCCTTTTCATGCTTTCCCTGTTTGCTCAAGAAAACAGGGCACAACATTTTAAACCAGCATGTATAAGTAGACAAATTTCATCTGTTCTATGCTGCAATACCAAAATGACATCAGGAAAACTGGAAAAACAGCAATTCCCATACATATAAAACTGCAGCAAGGGCAGGAGGGGAGGAACTTGCTTTAAAAAAACAACTATATGCCACGTTTAGAGATGGTACTTACAGATCATATGGACACTTAATTGTGCCATTAGGAAATATTTTCCCAGAGCTTCCCTTCAACTTCCTAAGCTCTGGGAACAGTCAGGACTGGATTCTCTACTCCTGTGAGGGGCATTTAGAACAAGCTCTTGCTGTCACAGACATACTTCCTTAGGGTCTGGAGAAGAAGTCTTGGGAGGAGTGGCTGGGGGAACTGGGATTGTTTAGCCCGGAGAAGAGGAGGTTGGAAGGAGACCTTATCACTCGCTACAACTGCCTGAAATGAGGTCGTGGCAAGGTGGGTGCTGGTCTCTACCAAGTGACAGGTGAGAGGAGGAGAGAAATAGGATGAATTCACATCAGGGAAGGTTTAGACTGGATAGTAGGGAGTTTCTCTACTGAAAGAGGGGTGAGGCACTGGAACAGGCTGCCCAGGGAAATGGTGGAGTGACCATCCCTGGAGATGTCCAAAAAGCGTGTAGATATGGCACTTCAGAACATGGTTTAGTAGGCACGGTGCCGCTGGGCTGAGGGTTGGACCTGATCATTTTGGAGGTCTTTTCCAACCTTACCAATTCTACGATTGCATGATTCCCGCCCTTTCCACCTCCATTTCTTGAAAGTTCTTATCTGAAAAAGCACATCAAATTCCAGGGTCTAGACGCCCACGATTAACAAACTGAGTGGAACGACACGACCTGACGGCACCCAACCCTGGACACAACCCCCCAGCAGGCGGGACGCGTTCCTTTCCTCCCCGTAAAAGCTGATTTACTTTTCCAGAAGACGTACTTTGATCCAAAACCACATTTAACCTGGGGACATCTCCGGAGCCAGCAGAGCCCAGCGATTCCTCCAAGCGTGACAGCATATTTTGCTCAGCACCAGCCACCCTCCTTCCCTCCCTCCTTCCCGGGCTCGTCGTCAGGCAACGGCAGCACAACAAGCGCCTCCTGGACACCCACACCCGGCCCGGCGTCCCTTACACCTCCCACCCCGCGGTAAGAACGGAACACGCTCGACCTCCACACACCGGGGGAGCAGCAGAGCGTGCTGTGGGCTTCAGGACAGCAGATCCCGGCGGCCGCCGCTCCCTCCGCGTCCCGCGCGCGCCGCCGCCGCCCCGGAAACCGCCGGGCGGGGCCGGACAGCGCCCCCTGCCGCGCGGGGGCCGAGGAGGACACGCCCCCGTCGCATTGGCCACGCCCCTCTGCCGATGGCCACGCTCATAGTCCCTGGTCTAGCCACGCTCATAGCTCTGCATCGACCACGCCCACTCTGCCCTGCCCGCCCCTCTTTTCAGACCTGGTCACGCCCCCTCTGTCTCTGCCCACTCTGACCGTGCCCCCTCTCCCACTGGCCACGCCCACAATGCTGCCGGGACTGCGCGTCTCCCATGGCCGCCCCCCCGCCTTGGCCGCGCCCCCTTATATGGCCACCTTATATGAGTGGCCTCTCATGGCCACTCCCTCTCCGTCTCTGGTCACGCCCTCTTCTCGGCCTCTAGCCACGCCCACAGTCATGCCCTGGTCACGCCCCCTGCCTCTGGCAGCGCCCCCTTTGCCCCGGCCAACACATCCTCTGTCCTGGCCGCGCCCCTGGCTCTGCCTCTGGCCGCGCCCCTGGCTCTGCCTCTGGCCACGCCCCCTCTGTCTCTGACCGTGCCCACAGGTCCTGTTAAGCCATGCCCCCTCTAGCCCTGGCCACGCCCACAGCCCGGGCCACGCCCCGGCCTCTCTGCCACCTCCTCCGCGGGCCAGGGCAGGGGCGGGGCCGTGCTGTTGAAAGGGAGGGGGAAGGGAGGCGGCGGCGCCTCAACGGGGGCCTTTACGGGCTGTGAAACCCTGCGTGGCTGGACAGAAGACCGGGGAGGAAAGAGAGAGAACGCGCTGCGGCCCCCGCACGCTTCTGCCGCGCCGCCTTATACTGTAAGCAGCGCACGCTGCGCAATCCCGCCCCCTGCGGCAAACCACGCGCGCGCTCTGCGCAGCCCCGTCCCACGCCGCAAGCAGCGGACTGCCGTAAGCAGCGTACTCTGTGCAGCCCTACACGCCATCTGTAAGCGGTGTGCCGTCAGCAGCGCACTTCACGCAGCCCCGCCCACGCCGTAAGCAGCGGAGTGCCGTCAACAGCGCACTCTGCGCAGCCCCGCCCCGTGCCATAAGCAGTGCTTTACCGTCAGCAGCGCGCTCTGCGCGGCCCCGCCCCGTACGCAGCGCGCTGCCGTAAGCAACGCACTCTGCGCAGGCCGCCCCGCGGCGCAGAGCCCGGTGCCGCCGCAGGGAGGCGCAGCGCCGTCCGGCCGCGGCCCCGTAGCGAGGCCCGCGCGGCGATGGCGGCGGTGGGGAGCGGCGCCTCAGGGAGCGGGATGGCGCAGAAGACGTGGGAGCTTGCGAACAACATGCAGGAGGCGCAGAGCATCGATGAGATCTACAAGTACGACCGCAAGCAGCAGCAGGAGATCCTGGCGGCCAAGCCCTGGACCAAGGAGTGAGCAAGAGCGGGGACGGGGCGGGGGGACGGGGCCGAACCTGAGCCCGAGGCGGAGCCCGAGTCTCGGGGCTACAGAATCATAAAATTGCTTGGTCGGAAAAGAGATCGAGTCCAGCCGTACCTGTCCGCTACTAGGCCAGATCCCTGAGCACCTTGTCCACCCGCCTTCTAAACATCTCCAGGGATGGTGACTCTACCACTTCCCTGAGCAGCTTCTGCCAGTGCCTCACCCCTCTTTCAGTAATGAAATTTTTCTGATATGCATAAGCCTATTTCTCTCATTCTCTCACCTGTCACTTGGTAGAGACCAGCACCCACCTTGCCACAACCTCATTTCAGGCAGTTGTAGAGAGCGATAAGTTCTCCTACCAACCTCCTCTTCTCCGGGCTAAACAATCCCAGTTCCCCCAGCCACTCCTCCCAAGACTTCTTCTCCAGACTCTAAGGAAGTATGTCTGTGACAGCAAGAGCTTGTTCTAAATGCCCCTCACAGGAGTAGAGAATCCAGTCCTGACTGTTCCCAGAGCTTAGGAAGTTGAAGGGAAGCTCTGGGAAAATATTTCCTAATGGCACAATTAAGTGTCCATATGATCTGTAAGTACCATCTCTAAACGTGGCATACAGTTGTTTTTTTAAAGCAACTTCCTCCCCTGCCGCCCTTGCTGCAGTTTTATATGTATGGGAATTGCTGTTTTTCCAGTTTTCCTGGTGTCATTTTGGTATTGCAGCATAGAACAAATGAAATCTGTCTACTTATACATGCTGGTTTAAAATGTTGTGCCCTGTTTTCTTGAGCAAACAGGGAAAGCATGAAAAGGAACGCAGTAAACATTGCTTTACATGATAAAGCCTCCTGTTTTTCCAGGCTACACAACCTCAGTTCCCTCAGCCGCTCCTCATTGGACTTGTTCTCCAGCCCCTTCACCAGCTTTATTGCCCTTCTCTGGACACACTCTAGCACCTCACTGTGTTTCTTGCAGTGAAGGCCCCAAAACTGAAACATTCCTCTCCCTTACAGCCACCATTACTTCAAGTACTGCAAGATCTCAGCGCTGGCCCTATTGAAGATGGTGATGCACGCCAGGTCGGGGGGCAACCTGGAAGTGATGGGGCTAATGCTGGGCAAGGTGGACGGGGAAACCATGATCATCATGGACAGCTTCGCCCTGCCAGTGGAGGGCACCGAGACACGCGTCAACGCGCAAGCGGCTGCCTATGAGTACATGGCTGCATACATTGAGAATGCCAAGCAGGTGAGGAGCAGCGGGAGGAGGTGTTGCTCTCACCCCACAGTGAGGCTGGGGATCTCAGAAGCTAATAGCACATGAACATGTGCTGGGGGATGCAGGCTTCCCCAGCTCCAACAGCGATAAGGTGGCTGCTCCAGTGGCCCTATTTCTTAGAATCATCAAGGTAGGGAAAGGCCTCTAAGATCATTCAGTCCAACCATCAGCCTAACACCACCATGCCTACTAGACAGCATCCCAAAGTGCTACCTTTACACCCTTTTTTAACTGTACAGGGAAGAACTGTGTCAGAAGAGGCCCTTTAAGCATTTTCACATATATATTTCTATGCCTTTCAATAGGTCATCAGCTCCTTTCCTTTATAAATTATTTTCACTGCTCGGGAAGTGTTTTTGTTGCTGCAGCTGGTGGCTTGTGGCTGGCACAAGGAGGGAACAAGCTATTTCTAAAATAGCTGATATAATACGTGCTTCTAAAAACAGTATGCAAAATTAAATACAATATATGTGTGTGTCAGAGATACTATTTCTAAATCAGGAATGCGACATTTATTCTTACCTTCTTGCTCTCTGAAACCTTACTGCGTGGCCATGCTGCTGTTTTCCATAAAAATAAACAAAAGACATTTGTGAAGAAAATGCTAATGAAGAAATAAGTACGTTTAACTGCAACTTTATTTTTCATATTTATAATAGGGAATTTAGATGAACTGACTCAGGCGTATGTTCCTTCTCTTTGTCACCCTGTATTCAGAGATCTATGTTGTACTAGGCCTGACTGCAGAACAATTCTCACATACGTAACAGAAATATCAGAAATATGAATCTACCCTATGGCTAACATAGAAACCAGCACAATGCATCAGAGCTCCTGCTGACGTGCTTCTTCCAATAGAGTGCAACCCTATGCAACCAATAAGCGTGGAAATAACTCTCTGTTCAAACTCAGATAGTTTTGAGGCCCAGCTTATCCTTTGATTTTTCTTTAGTCCTTGGCGTACTTTAAACCAGCTAAAATATGAGGTCTGTTACTTATTCACTGGAGATAACAGCAGTATTTGGGTTATATTGAAGGGTTGCACTTACATTCATAGTCTTTTATACATACATTTAAGAGAGATTTAAATAGGTGTGAAGCTGTCAGAAAAGAGTAAACATAATCCAGAAGTAGGTGTATACTGGGACTTTCTTTTAATAATTCAGCCTTGTTTATGAGAATGTTTAGAAATAATTTATTTAATCTAATTTCTTTTACCTGGAAGCTATTATTGTCATGGTGCTAATAGTGTTGTTGCAGAAAAGCAGGGAACTGTAAAAGATGTCTTTTAGATGTCTGTAAAGATATATTCATACTATTCAGTTCTTAGGTAGACATAATGGCTTTCGAAATAGTAAGTATACAGCATAAATTAAGAGGGGAGTTACATACCTTTAGTACATTTTATGTTTAAAATGGTCCAGGTTTATGTAGGAGTGCTTATAGTATATGTAACATTTTTTCTGGTTGTTTATATTGTACAGTTTTGTTCTCAAGATTTTGAAAATGAACTTGTTTGCAAATATAATAACTCACTTTTACTGGTGCTCTGGCAGAGTTTGCCTACTGGCTTGTCCCACGTTTTATTTTGGTGAGCAGTTGTTCTTGCAATAACTCTTTTTAATATTAGATCACAAGTTGGTATATTCCCCTGCATAAGCACTTTACGGATGCCAGTGTTCCAGTTATTTGCTTGTCTGTGGGCAGGATCTGGTATTAATACAGTCAAAATGTGTTATTTGGTTTTGAAAAATAACACGTTCTTTAGTGCTTTGTTGCTTTCAATTTCACTATTATGGGAGATGTAAAGAAAATATAAATCAGCGTTCCATTCAGGAGGCAGTTTGAGTATTCTGTCTCTCCTTAACATTTTTCTGATGTAACCTTCCTGACGTGTTCAGTCTTCAGCAAAACCAAGCAGGTAATGCATCCAAACAGAACTCTATTAAGAACTGGCATGTAGGGTCATACCAGAATTTTTCAACTCGGTATGGAGCAGCCAGTAAGCATTTCCTGAGAGAAGATTATGAAATTGTGTGCAACAGGTGTTTGTTCGTTTTTTGTTGTTGGTTTGTTTTTCTTCCAGTGTCTGTAGAGGTAGCTAGGGATGTTATTCAGAAACTCGTATTTTGATTTTTTTTCTGATCCTGAAGATCTGAAAAAGTCATCTTTTAGCTCTCACAACAGGCTCCGGCAATAATTTCTGGTGTTTGGAAACATGCCTTTTTGAAGTTATTTTTTATACCTAGTAATAATCTTTCTCTATGTCTCTGAGATGTGTTACTGTCCTAAATAATGAATACTTATTCTCTACTGACAAACCATACGTGATAGGAGATGATATATACTTATGTCATAGCCTCCTAAGAAATTTCCCTTCCACACTGAAGAGTTCCTTCTTGGTTACTATCTCACCATGTGGAATCTCTTCGGTACTTCAGCTGTCATTGAAGGAGCTCCTGCCTCCTTGAAGTCCTTTGTTCCGTGGTAGCAGCTCTAACAGGAAGTGTTAATACTACAGTTTGTATGGTTTCTAGAAATAGCTCAGCAAAATAAGATGTATGTTTAGTATTTAGTTTAGTGTTGGTAAGTTGGCATCAAAGGCTGCCAGTGTTCCTTTTAATCCTCCCCCCGTACTGCAGTGTGCCGAGAGGCCCAGCAGAGGGCAGCTGGTCCTTGCAGAGTGGAGGTTAACGCTGGGTTTGTTTTCCTTCACGGCTCTTAGGTTGGTCGCCTAGAAAATGCAATTGGCTGGTATCACAGTCACCCTGGATACGGCTGCTGGCTCTCTGGGATCGACGTCAGCACTCAGATGCTCAATCAGCAATTTCAAGAACCCTTTGTAGCAGTGGTTGTAAGTACTGCCCAATAGCTGATAAAACCTTATAGCAAACTATGTTGAGGGGGGAATAATTTATATAGATTTCTGCCTGCTAACAACTTAGGAGCGTGTATTTTGCACGATGGAAGTGTTGGATACAAATTCTAGATTGGTATTGCTCCTTTTGCTTTGTTGCCCCTATGCCATCCAGCCAGTAGCATTACTTACCCAGGCTGTTTTCACTTCATTGTTCCAAGCGTGGTAGCTATGTACAAATCCATACATTACACTCGACTTGGTACTTTTGAAAAAAAAAAGTGTATTGAGCAATCCATATTCAGCCTCCTGCAATAAAAGAAAACTATGTTTCTTTTGTTCTCTTTGTTGATTCTTCTGTTGAGATACAGCAAAGCGTGTTCATAGAGTTCTGTTGCTTGGCAGCTAGAATGCCTTCTAGAATAAATGAGTGGCATAGTACGAGGTAAAAGGCACTAGGGAATCTGTCTTTGAAGAAAAAAATCTGAATAAACTCTTCAGGCCCTTCAGGGTCTTTCAGGCTTTGCATCACATCTGAAATCAAAGGTAAAACCTTATTTTAGGTACTACTTGTATAACTATTGCTGGTGAGCAAAATAAAGGAAAAAAGGCTGACACTAGTCAGAAGGAGGGAATATAGCTTTGATGGAAGAATTGCATTAAAAAAAGCATAAATCACCCTTAAGTGTTTTGACCATATGTGTTCTCATATGTTAAGACATAGTTTCATAGGTTCATAACACTTTCCTTAGGGCTGCTTTTTTTTTTTTTTTTTAATTACTTTTAAAGTTACACATGGCATTAGTAAATACACTCGCGAGGAGATTCCTTCATTAGTTTCCTGTATTTACCACCAAAATAACACATAATACTATTTCTTATCTCTAGTGGTTATAAGATTAAAATGCAGGGGTTTTTTAATTATGGTATTTTATTGATAGCTCTTAAGTGCAATTTCTTTAAAGTATTGGGAAACAAGGAAAATTAGTTTGGAAAAAATGGGCCATAGAAAGTTATTGATATTCCCATCCTTTTAGAGTCCCATACCAACAGATGTCAACTGAAAGTATTGTTTATGACAAAACTAACACAACTTGCACTAATTATGTTTCAGAAACACAATTACTGTAGAGTTAATTTATGCCTGTAATAATTTATGAAATGTATATAACAAGCATTACCCGTATTTCTACAGATTGATCCAACAAGAACAATATCTGCAGGAAAAGTAAATCTTGGAGCATTTAGGACATATCCTAAGGTAAATAGTTGAACTTATCTAGAGCTTGATCACTAAACTGTCTTTCAATGACAAATGAATTGATCCTAAAGATTACTGCAGTTTGATTGGCTGACAGTTCGATCTGCTGTGCTGTACTGCGTGTCATTGCTTATCCTGAAAGAAAGACATGATGATTCAGTGGTTATTGCCTGTCTTTAGATATTGGTTACATTTACAAAGGTTGATTTCTAGTTTGTTTTTCATAGATTTTTTTTTTGGCAGTGTTAAGTCAAATAGACTGTCTAGATAGTGGAGCTGTCCTAAAATTAAATAGTTCAGTATAACCATTTTTTAATGGATATAATTTTATGGAGAATTCATCGTAGTAGTTATGCTAATTCTTTATCATTTTTTAGACCTAAATCCAAATGTTAATAGGGTGGGTTTTATGTTGTCATCTGCTTTTCATTTTAGAAAAACAAGACTATCGACTTGACTATTTCAAATAGATATTATGAATCTTTGCAAAATACTGTGGAAAAAAAAAAAGAATTAAACATCATGGAAGGGTTAGGCTAAAAACTAGGAAATCACATAAGTATTGGAGATCTAGGTCCCCAGATGCAGTCTTTTGTTTATACTTATGGCAGAGAATAAATGTGCTACTAGTTTGAAATTAAATAAAGTTCAGGTCTATCCTTCAAATTCTCAGTTATTATTGATTCATGAAGAGCTTCGGATTGATATTCGGTAAAATCATAATTAACAAAAATGTACCTGAGAGGTTCCCAGTTGCATTCAGGCATTATTTTTGTGTTGACAAATACACAAGAGATCTTCTCCTGAATCACACGCTATTCTAAGAATATTCACTTCTCTAGGCAAAACTACTTCATAAATGCTTTCAGAATTTTGAGCGGCGAGAAGAATCCTGCACCTGAAAACCAAATTGTATCTAGAAAATTCATATTAGAAGTGTATTTTTAGGGAGTCCTGACAGTTGTCTGTGGGCAGTTCTTGCCTAGTCAGTAGCTGTGAGCAGCACCATCTTGGCCAAATAAGTAACTGAAGTTTTAGGTATTTCTAAGGCACACACAAGGCATGGATGTTTCTTCTCTTCTCATGCCTCCTGACTTCTCTCAAAAGAGACTTGAAATCACTTCCAAAAATAGGTAGAGAAATATTATCTTAGAAGAAACTCACTTTCTTCTCTCTAGGAAATGATCAAATCATAGCTTGCCATCTTACTTGTTTAAAAAATCTCAACTGTGACCACGTGTTTGCTCCCAACGTGCTTTTTGATAGACCTGTAAATATAATGACTGCTAGTAAAGCCAACCATAAATCTGAGATCCAAGAAAATTCCATATTTCAGGCTACCGGAGGAAATTTTGTTTTCCTTAGGAAAAATAATGCAGAATTGCATCAACTAGAATTTTTGTGAAGTGTTTTCAAAGAGTTAAGGCATTTTAAAAAGACCCAAAATTACTGTGTTGTCTTTGCCCTTTGTTGCATTTTTAGGGCTATAAACCTCCAGATGAAGGTCCCTCTGAGTACCAGACTATTCCACTTAATAAAATAGAAGACTTTGGTGTACATTGTAAACAGTAAGTAACGTCAAAACTACTAACTATTGTCCATTTTGGTGTTTAGATCAGTGATTCAGTACAGTAAAGTACATTTCTTGGAGTGCTTCGAATCTTGAAGTTCTTTATTGCTTTAGCACTGTTGGTTTTGTGGACAAATCTTATTGTCAGTTATCAGGTAATATTTTAAGGGAGAACTGTTACGAAGTTGAAGATGAACCTAAAGCTTAAAGGTCAAAAGCTTTAGCAAGTGATTCTGAACTCCCTTAAGTAGTGATGCTTTCTTAGGGGAGGGAAGAACAGGTCAGCAGGGCTAGGGGGACTGCAATGTGTCTGCTCCTCTGAGTAGTGGTGAGTGTTGTCCCTCTTTTTTTCCTGTGTCGCTGAGCATGTTAAAGTTGTTTCTGTGTGGGTAGGATTGGAAAGCGGATTGCTTTGAGGATAACACCAGCAACAGGAAGAATAACTGGAAAGTAAAAAGCTAATTTAGTTTTAACTGTTCTTAACTGTTCTGTCCCCAGCCACGTGTTCCTCACTTCATGCCTATCTTTACTTTTTTGGCAAGGCATTTGTTTTGCCAAGTCAGTCCCCTGATCCAATCCAACTCATGGCTGCGCACACGTTCTTGCTGGTTAAGCAAAGGTGGGGTGGAAAGTAGAGGCAGATGTTGGAGACATGGTCTTTGCGAAGAGCAGCTAAGGAAAGATGGGACCACTTTTTTCAGTAGCAGCCTGGTTTCAATTTTACCTTCCTATGTTTGACAAATACTACAGCTTAAGCCTCTCTGTGCAGAGTACTTGAAGGTCTCCTTGACACCAGTGTGTCCTGCAGACTGTTCTGTGGTTTTTTTGTGGTTTTGGTGCATGGATGTCTGTTCTTTGGTGCATTTGTAGTTGCATGCGGAGTCTGACTCTGAAGAGCTGAAGAAATTAAAACAATTAGGAATCGGTCTTCCTATCCAGTTTGAGGAAAAATCCACAACATAGCTACACAGAAATCTTTGTAGAGTTGTGATGTTCTTGTCATTTCAGAGTAGTACTTTTAAGCGTGACCTTGTCCATAAATCTGTGCTTTTAAACATGAAAGGAGGATGCGTGTTATCCTTTCTTTTTTAGAGGTGGTCAGTTTGGGAGAGTTCATTTGGTGGGGTTGGTTTAGGTTGGAAGTGTTTCATAGTTACTGTTATAACCTTCATCTCAGGAAGCTGGCTTCTTGTACAAGCCATTTCTTTCCATACAAACCAAGGCAATGTTTTCCAGTCTCTCTAGACGGAAACAGCAGTTAGGCAAAGAAAGGCAATTAAAACTGGAAATTAGTCAGGTTGCTGAATTACTAATAATACGAAAGACTGGAGTGGTGGTGTCCTTTCAGTAGTATAGGTAATCAGACTAAAAGTGTAGAGAACTTGAGTAACAATCATGAAACTGGAGAATCATTGGTTAGTTTGGGAAATACCTTTAAGACCCTTAATCTAACACTTAAACCTAAAAACACTAAAACCCTTAATGTAACACTAAAAACGCTAAAACCCTTAATCTAACACTGCCAAGTCCATGACTAAACCATGTCTGTACACACCACATCTACCCATCTTTTAAATACCTTTGGTGATAGTGGCTCCACCACTTCCCTGGGCAGCCTTTTCCAGTGCTTGGCAACCCTTTCAGTGAAGTAATTTTTCATAATATCCAATTTAAACCTCCCCTGGCACAACTTGAGGCCACTTCCTCTTGTCCTGTCACTTGTTCCTTGGGAGAGGAGACCGATGCCCACCTCACCATAACCTTCCAGGGAGTTGTAGAGAGCGATAAGGTCTCCCTCAGCTCCTTTTTTCCAGATTAAACAACCCTGGTTCCTTCAGCTGCTCCTTGTAAGCCACATGCTCTAGACCATTAGTGATTCTGTCTGTTTGGAATGCTAGCGACTACTAAATGCTTCATAGTAGCACTCTGGATAATCTTAGTCCAACTTCTCTCCTTTAATTGGCGTTCAGCGCCAGATGTGAAACTGATTCCACTTAGTCTTTTTAAGTAAGTTTATTACACTATTTCTCAAACAATTTGGATTTCTGATTTTGAACTGATTAGTACCTCATTTTGCTTAGCGTATGTGAAATAAAGAGTATTTGTTCTGTCACAGAAATATTAGTGTGGTCTGTGAGTAGATTTTAAAGCATTGTTATCCGAGATGAAAATTCTTACAGAAATGCAAAACTTACTCTCCAGAGAAATCAAGAGATAATAGGATTACTGATAAACTGAATCAAGAATTTGCTGATCAAAATAAAGTTTAGTATGGCTCTTTAATGTTGCTGTAAATCCCTTACACTAAAGACTTTGTGTAGCTCAGCTTTCTGTCTGCTTTATCATGTCTTATGAATTCTGTAGCATTATCTTGCTTTTGAAATAGGTGTGGTAGAACATAAGGTTGTTTGCCTGTTTGTAACATTTACTGCTGTCAAATGCTTTTAATTTAATTAGAGGTGATATATGTACACCTGCAGTCATGTAACAGTTATTACAGTGTTGAAGATCCCAAGCATGGAACAAGGCATCGTTGCATTGCACAAGAAGTTGCTAAGAGAATAATTAAATAGAACAGAGGAATATGTGTGGGTTTGTGTATACCTGTATTAAAGCTATACACAAAAGAGTTATGGAAAATCTTTTAGAGCTAGAATTGGAACTGGATGTAACTTTTTTATTGTTCAGTGCTTTGAATTTTTGAAGATATTTGCCATTGATAGGGATTTCTTGAGATGTCTGTACTTCAGGTGTCACAACCAAATGAAATCTCTTTAGATGGAAGCTTATTTTGTGTGTATGTTTGTTTTTAAAGGTATTACGCTTTAGAAGTCTCGTACTTTAAATCATCTTTGGATCGTAAATTGCTGGAGCTTTTGTGGAACAAGTACTGGGTGAACACTCTCAGTTCTTCTAGTTTGCTTACTGTAAGTACCATAGTATCCTATCATGCACATATATTGCACTTCATCAGTGCTGAAAGGCAGGCCCTCCACTGTAAAACACTTAATTGGACACTTGTAGATGTAGAATCTATTTATCAGATTAAACAAGAAAGGAAGGTTTTCCTCATCATAAATACTAAAATGTTCCTTATCTGCTTTGTAAAAGTAGAAGGTGGGAATAACTGAAGTGCATAGAGAACTTGGTAAAATTAAACATAAGTTTTGTCTTAAACACCTTTTAACTTTGTGTCCCTTTACAGCACTGCAATGAATAGGATGCCTTACAGTAATGGCATTGAATAAGTAAAGACTTAAAAAAAGATTTAAAAATGCCTAAAATCCAATGGAACTGTTAAAACAAGGTTGCAACAGAAGTACTGCAGGTAGACCTTCAATGTAACAGCTCAACATCAAAACCTTCCTTCTGCAAAAGCCAATTTTAAACCTTTTCTCAATTTTATACCTTTTCTTACAGACAAAAGCAACTGAGTTTTACTTACTCTCTTATAACTTCGGGCAAAAAGTAATGAAGAGTGCCTGTTTCAGGCTTTAGGCATTGAGCATTTTTTAGATGTTCAGCTTCTGTTCTCTCCACCATCGCTTGTGTGCAGTGCATGTTCTGTATCACTCCAATTGCACACATGGGTTAAAATGTCCTGTACTACAGTCAGGCTCTTTACAGATTTTGGCTCTCTTCAGATTTTGGGGGTTTTTGTGTATAAATGCTTGAATTTTTAGCTTAGAATTCAATATGTTTGTTGACTTCTTTTGGTTAAGAATGCCGACTACACCACTGGCCAAGTCTTTGATTTGTCTGAAAAATTAGAACAGTCTGAAGCTCAGCTTGGAAGAGGCAGTTTTATGCTGGGTTTAGAGACTCATGATAAGAAATCAGAAGACAAACTTGCAAAAGCAACGAGAGACAGGTAAGACAATGTGTACTTGTATTCTTTCCTGTAAAAAGGTGTTACTTTGTTTTAAACTTTTATCCTACCTTTAGTTGTAACCTAGCAATAAAATTGTAACGTACCAAGATTATCGATCAGAACAATTAGAGTATGTACAGGATGGAGATACTCCAAATACCATTAGTTACCTTTGAAAGTTTAAGAAAATCTTGCCTTTATGAAACCTGCAATGGCTTTTCAGTCTTTGTTTCTGAAATAAATTCAACTTTGGCTTATAGTTTATTGTTAAAGGAACACAATGGGGGAATAGCTGCAGCTGTCATATGGTCTCTGCAAAATAGAATCAGAGTTGCTGTTTTGCTAGTGTCTTCTGTGTGTTTGTTTCCTTGTTAAGGAAAGTTAATAGCTCTTACAAACATTATTGAGTTGGGGGTTGACGTTATAGAAGTTAATACCCGTTTAGACTATTCTAGTTGCAGAATGCATTTGCAATGGGGTTAACTCTGTTGCTAACTCACAAAAGCCAGGTTAAGTGATACCTCCCAGTTCCTTTAGTGAAACAGTTAAATCGCAGTGCTTTAAAGACATGAGAAGGATGACGTTTCTGACAAATTTGCTTTGATTCTGATCCCTGTTTGGTGTCCCATAATACTGCTCACATTTTATTTTCACATTACCCTGACGTGGTTACTGTTATTCAAGAAATAACTTTCTCTGATCATCCTACAGTATTATTTATTGCAGCACTTCTAGAGATTTTTACTTTTTGTTTTTATTTAGTCATCATCAGTACTTAGTTTATAAGTTGTAAGACTGGAAGGGATTGTCGTCGTCATCAGTTCTGCCTTCCTGTGTAACAGAGGCTACTGTAGTTCCCAAAATGGTTTGTAATACTGGCATGTTTTTCTTCAACTAGTAATCTTCCCTACAGAAAGCCAAAAGACAGTAGATTTGTACAAACACCAGCACAGTTGATTCAGTGGTACCTAAATTACTTGCAGGTATTAAACTTGCAGGTTGCAAAGTTTGCCAAGGGATTATTGGGTGTACCTGCTTTAGAATAAAACAATGTTGTAAGACATCAGCATAAAGGTACTCACACGTGGTCTATGTAGTAGCAGTTTGTGCCTATTCTCCATGCCTTCAAGGGTGCTACACCTTCTGTGTCTCTATATTCTGGTTTGAGATCTTTTTATCTGTTAATTTGACACTATGTCCCCCTGAGCCAGGCACACTCGATGAAACTTGCATCAATAGGGAGCCCCCTCAGCGCTTTGTGGGTTTTGCACGTTATATATTTTGCCTAATAACGGATAAACTCTTCTTTTAATGTTCTCTGTAAAGTTTCTCAGAGGAGCTGTGGTTGCTGTCCTGGGATTGGGCAAAGGAGATAAGGGAGAGAACAGGAAGAGCCTTCAAGTGTTGTTAACAGCTGGTAGCTCCATTTCACCAGGGTTTTTTTTCTTTTTTTTTTTAATTTACTTTTTTGGTTCAGATGACCACAGAGCTCACTTGCTATTGTAAATGTAAGATGTCCTAAATTGCCAGAAGTTTTCTGGAATTGGTCTTGCTGTATATAGTGCTCATCAGTTTGCTTTTTCAGTAACAAAAAGCTATTGGCAGCAATGGTTAAACTGCTGCATGTGACTTTTCCTTTCTGGACAGTTGTTAAGATTCATGGGGTTATGGGCACCCTGAACTTCCAGAACAGCTGAATATCTTCAAATAAAATGACAGTTCAGTTCAGTGTTTGGCCAACATTGAATTTATGCTTGTTTTCCAGCTGCAAGACCACCATAGAAGCTATACATGGATTGATGTCTCAGGTTATTAAGGATAAACTTTTTAATCAAATTAATACAGCTTGAAGTGCATCATCAGCTGATATGCATCTCCAGACCAGAAAAAGTCATGGTTTCTTTCACTTGGACTTGTTCAATCTGCAAAATGAAGCTTGAGTGGAAAATTATTCATTTAAATTGTAGTACTTTAATATTTCCCACCTGTCTGACCAGTTTTAAAGAACAAAATGTTCTGAAATGCAGTGCAACTTTTTGTTCATAAAACACAACCAGTTTGCAGAATTGTTCCAGAAGAAAAATAAATGTGACTTACTGGGTTTGCTCTTAGGTATTTATCTGTATTATCCAACTGCAATAAAACAATTTTGAAAATGAGCGAGTGTTTTGGGGCTTGAATTTTTTTGCAAACATTCATCTCCTCTTACGCTTTTTCTTATTGTTCCTTAGAAAAGTTCTGTCCACTTAGTTAGCTTAGGTAGATAACTTGTGCACTGTAAGAAGTTTGCTTCTCAGATTTTCATATCTGTGTTTAAGGATCTAAATCTCATTCGCTTATCTTTTAGCAAGTTACTGGATCTAATGGAGTCTTTCCTGATTTAGTTTTACTGATCCAGTGGTTTCTTCTCACAGTGATGAGACATTCATGCACGATACAACAATAGTTTGCTCGTAGCTTTGCACTTAAGAATGGACATTTTATATTTCTAAGTATTTAAGTAATGACCACTTCCAGTATGAAAATAATAGTATGGATATATACCATTACTTGTCTCCTGCTTATCTTCTCTTCCTTGTCATAGTCACTTGTTGCATGCAAAGGAACAAAATGAAAAATCATCTCTGAAATATGCATTGAGCTAATTTAGGGCGAGAGATACCAAAATGTATTTATCATAATTGCTGGCTTACAACGTGGTGCTGCTGCAGGGCTGAGCTAAGTTTGTTTTGGAGGCCTTCATGCTGCATTTCAGTAATTCAAGATGTTTGGATTTCTTTTAAGGTTTTTATTCTTAATCCCAAGTTTCCTGGGGATTTTGGAATGTTTACTTTTGGGATAATTTATAACATGCTTTATACAATATGCCATTACGCTTTATACCTTAAGTAACTGATATTCCTTTTCAGCTCTAACTCTGCCTTGATGTGGGTTTTGTTTTTGTTTTGGTCTGGAAATTTTAATAGCTATTACTCATTCGGGGCTTTTCATCCAAATGGATTCCAGTGTATTTGAAGCTGAGAGGCAAATTATACAATGGAAACTTACCATTCAGCAGGGAAGTGCAGATACCCTGAAGCAGAAATTCATCAGGATTTTTAAAGCAGCAGCATTTAACATTATAGGACAAATATTGGACCAAGTAAAGTTTAGATAATGATCAGATGTGCAGTTTGATAAGAGAACAATTTTATGTTCCTTCCAGTATGGCTGTGGTGGTGGTGAGACAGGAGAATAAAGCTGTGGTATTTTAATATTCAAAGCTATTAATGTTCTCGGAAAGGGCAGTGACAGACTGCAGTGCAAGCGAGCAGAGACTGCGAGCCTGTAGCAGTGCCTTCTAAGTCCAAGGAAGACACAGCAAACGTACCTGGCCAGTAACTTTTCTTATTTTCTTCTAGAGGTGGTGTGAGCCTTTAAATTTTAGTGCACAGCCGTTGTCCTACTCGATATCATACAACCATGGAATGGTGTGGGTTGGAAGGGATCTCTAAAGGTCATCTAGCAACCTGCCCTGCAGTGAGCAGGGACATTTTCAACTGGATCATTCTGCTCAGAGCCCCATCCAGCCTGACCTTGAATGTTTCTGGGGGTGGGGCATCTACCGGCTCTCTGGGCAACCTGTTCCACTGTTCCAACACACTCAGTGTAAAAGATTTCTTCCTTATTTCTAGTATGAATCTACCTACTTTTCATTTAAAACCATTGCCCCTTGTCCTATCGCAACAGGCCCTGCTAAAAAGCCTGTCCCCATCTTTCTTAGAAGCCCCTTTAAGTGTTGAAAGGCTCCAATGAGGTGACCCCAGAGCCTTCTCTTCTCTGGGCTGAACAATCCCACTCTCTTGGTGCGTCCTCAGAGCAGAGGCATTCCATTCCTCTGACCATTTTTGTGGTCCTCCTCTGGACTTGCTCCAGCTGGTCCCTGTCTTTCCTGTGCTGAAGGCTCCAGAGCTGGATGTAGTACTGCAGGAGGGGTCTTACCAGAACAGAGTAGAGGGGCAGAATCACCTCCCTCAACCTGCTGGCCATGCTTCTTTTGATGCAGCCCAGGATACTGTTGGCCACCTGGGCTATGGGTGCACATTGCTGGCTCGTGTCCAGCTTTTCATCCACCAGTACCTTCCAGTCCTCCACAGGGCTGCTCTCAATCCCTTTGTCCCCCAGCTGATACTGGGGATAGCCCTGACCCAAGCGCAGGACTTTGCACTTGCCCTTGTTGAACTTCATGAGGTTCACATGGGCCCACTCCTCAAGATTGTCCAGGTCCCTTTGGATGGCATCCAGTCCCTTAAGTGTGTCAGCTGCTCCACTCAGCTTGGTGTTATCTGCAAACTTGCTGTGGGTGCACTGGATCCCACTGTCTGTGTCATTGACAAAGATGTTAAACAGTATTGGTCTCAATACGGACCCCTGAGGGACACCACTTGTCCTTCACTGCTACCCTCTGGATGCAGCCATCCAACCAATTCCTTATCTGTCAAACAGTCCATCCATCAAATCCATATTTCCCCAATTCAGAGAGAAGGATGTTGTGGGGGCCTGTGTCAAAGGCTTTACAAAAGTCCTGGTAGATGACATCAGTATCTCTTCCTTTGTCCACTGATGTTGTCACTCCATCATAGAAGGACACACTCCAGCACCTCAATGTCTTTCTTGCAGTGAGGGTCCCAGAACTGAAAACAGAATTCGAGGTGCAGCCTCACCAGTGCTGAGCACAGGAGCAGAATCATTTCCCTTACATGTTTTATAGCGACAAATATGTGAACTCATTCTACCACGTGTGCCCACTTTTTATTTAGAGATTAGTGCAGGTAAGTGCCACATATCAGGTAATTATTTTGACAGCTAAATTAATTCAGTACGTACTGAAGCATATACAAATAGGTTCTCTTTATTTTGATTTTTGAGACAAGCATGCATACAAAAATTCTGAGTGACTGTGACATTTTAATAAATAAAAATATAATTTGAAGACCACAATTATTTTTTTCATCTAACAGTATTAGCCAACAGATATTAAAATTAGAATTCTGAAAATCATAGAATAATATAATAGTTTGGGTTGGAAGAGACCTTAAAGATCATCCAGTTCCAACCCCCCTGCCATAGGCAGGGACAAGTCCCACTGGATCAGGCTGCCCAAGGCCCCATCCAACCTGGCCTGGAACACCCCCAGGGATGGGGCATCCACAGCTTCCCTGGGCAACCTGTGCCACTGCCTTACAACTGTGATCGTGAAGAAACTCCTCCTTATGTCTAGAATGAATCTTCCCCTCTCCAGGCCCTGGTCCTATCACTAGAAGCCCTTGTAAAGTCCCTCTCCAGCTTTCTTGTAGCCCCTTCAGATACTAGAAGGTCACTATAAGATCTCCTCTGAGCCTTCTCTTCTCTAGGCTGAACAACCCCAACTCTCCCAGCCTGTCCTCATTTGGGAGGTGCTCCAGCCCCCCCGATCATCTTTGTAGACCTCCTCTGGGCCTGTTCCAACAGCTCCATCTTTTTCTTATGTTGAGGATTCCAGAACTGGACACAGTATTTCAGGTGAGGTCTCACAAGAGAGGAATAGAGGAGCAGAATCACCTCCTTCAACCTGCTGGCCATGCTTCTTTTGATGCAGCCCAGGATACAGTTGGGCCTTCTGGGCTGCGAGTGCACATTGCCAGTGCATATTGAGCTTCTCATCAACCAGCACCCCCAAGTCCTTCTCCGCAGGGCTATTCTCAATCACATCATTCCCCATCCTCTATTGAAACCATATTTTCTTGCATTTCTATCACTCGTGTCTTTATAATGCTTCAACTGCATCTGGTTTCGGAAATTCTGTTTTTATCTTAACCTGCCTTCTGTTTCATGAAATTTCAGTGTGGCAGCTATTCCTGCAGGTACGGTGGCTTCAGAATGTTTGAGGTTGCCATGGACTTGTGTGTACTGGATCACCCCTGCACAGCGTAGTACCCTGCCCCAAGACATACAGTGTTTCTGTAGTACTCCTCCATTTATTATGGTCTGTAATGCCAGTTGATTATTTAATGTGGATTACTAAAGATGCAAGAATCCAAGATACAAAGCTAATTGCTAACATGTTACTATTTTGTTTGTAACTTTAAAAATATACTAAATTAATTAAACCTTAATTACCTTACTTTTTACTCTCCTTTGCTAAATACCGGTGATTTTTTAAATTTCAGGTCAGTGTTTTAAAATAAACCGGGCACGTTACTTTCTCTTTGATAAGTACAGTATTTATTTCATCTATTTTTATTGCTGTGCTCCAAGAATTCCAAATCAGAATCGGACTCTCATTATTCTACTAACATATATGTAACAGAACATACTTATATTAATATTTAAAATGTATTGAAATCCCAGTATATCCCAGTTTTTTATATCATACCATAAATTAGGTTAAGATAAATTATAACAACAAATACAAAGCCAAGTACAATTTAAATGCTATATAGTTGTGCTAGCATAATTTTAAGGGTGCAAGTCCCTAAGAGGTGAAAATTATTAATATATGGGGTGATAATACATAAGATTAATTGCATGCATGTAGAACTTTTTTCTCATGTCAAGTCTGGAAGAGCTGACATCAGAGAGTCTCCAGTTAGTTGAAGGATTTTTCTGGAGTTAAAAACAATTATGCTTAACCTTTAAGGAATTAATGAAGTATCTTGTTCCTTGGGGTGTATTTTTCAATGAGCTGTAGTTTTACTTTTCAGAGCCTAGGAATAATATCCATGAGGAAATATGTAATTTAGGAAGGTTAATTTTGACCCTCAGATGAAACTTCTAACATATGAAATATTTGCTGTGACGTTTGGTTTGTTTTTAATTATGAAAAATGGCTTCATACAGGGCTTTCTGAAAACTACAGTATTCAGGGAAGTAGCATGGTCCAGTGGATAGGTCATAGGACTGCATCTCGGGAGAATTGAGTTTTCTTCCTGACTTCTCACAAACCAGAAGTGCATGAACTTTAGCAAGGCATTTTTGCCAGAGCCAGTGTCCATTTTCCTCTATGAAATAATAAGGTTGATCATTAGCCTTTTAAACACACAGATTAAACAGCATATGTGGGTATTAGCATTTTCTAGCGCTAAAGGTCATCGCTACATCTCCAGTTTGCCTGACATTACCACCTTAAATAGCAATTATTAATAATGCTGTTAGCAAAGAATGTTTACTCTTTCTGTCTGTTTAGATCATCGCAGCTAGGAAATGCCTAAGCCCTTTAAGGGGATTACAAATATATTGTTTTAGGAACTCTCCAACTGAAACATGCATTCAACTCCTATGTAATTTGTCCATCATTTCCTGTGTGAATTTCTGTTTGTGTTAGAGCCCATTACCTTAGGGCTTGTGTAGAACTGTAGTGGCATTACTATATTATACAAGGAAATTAATTTATGTGCCTGCATCTAATGACATGCGGTCTTTAGTAATTACAACCATCTGAACTTTCTTCTCCAGCTGAAGACAAGTTGCATTCACTTCCTTTATCATTTGAGGTTAGAATTAAGCCTGTACTTTTAATCTGTTTCTAACAGAGGCATTTTCAGTGTGAGTTTAGCAAAACTGGAGACATAACTGCAGAAACATAGAGGAACTAAAGCAGCAGATAGTCTTCCAACTTAAACAAGATGCATGTATTCTATATGATGATACAAACTCCAAACCAGCTCCTCATTATAACAAGTTTTTGTGGAACATCTTTTTCCAGTTTAAAGGTCATTTGTATGACAAGTAGATAAAATTTTGAAAGTGGCAAAAACGGTTTAACACAAATATTTATGTAAAACATCCACTAGGGATAAATAACATGTAAAAAGCATCTTACACCTATCTAACAACAAAGAAGAATCAATGTGTGACTGCTCTTATTTGCTCTCTATACAGTGTTTGGTAAAATAATGCTGAGATACTACTACACCTTTTGAGTGCTTCTAAATAATAGCAGCATATCATAATTTTTACTTTCTCCTCTTGGTTCATCTGTTGAACTTCATTACAATATTTGAAAATCTGTTATCTTCTCTATGGTTCAAATTGTAAAACTGTGTTTTGAATTATTTCTTATCACTCATCTTTGGAGACAGAATTTTGCATTTTGCAAAACAGCGAAATTGATTTGTAGTTTCTGCTGGAGGTAAGATACAATGTTCATTAGAAAAACTATTATAAACACTATAAAGATAAAACGTTTATACCTTCAAACAGATAACTTCAACTTTACTTCTAGATTCTAACAGATTTTGATGCTGGGAGATGCAGAAAGGCTGTTTCACTCTTTGGCATCTGCCGATAATCTTAATGATTATAACAGTTTTGTACTAATAACAGATCTTAAAGTTTTATAATAATGATTATCCATATTGGACTTCAGGCCTTGTCTGATACTGGGCATATTTTAACTTCATTTTAGTTGTATTTGCAGAAATAATTGTAGGATCTTTTGTAACAGCCAGCCTGTTATCTATCTCATTTTAATCATGTTAGTGGTTTTCTGTCTTAGCTCCAGTTTTGCTTAGGCTTACACGGTTCTGTTGGTATCAGCAGTCAGTATCAGCAAAAGGGTTAATCTAATCACAGAAGGGATAAGTTATATCCAGTGAAACAGCGGTAGCTGAGACATAAACCATGCATGGTCAGTGAGGGGAAGGAAGAACTGCGTGGACAGAACTCCAGTCCAGTGCTTCTCCAGCACAGGGAAGAAAAAGTAGCTCAGCTTCGAATGTATAATCTGTTACTGATGCGTGCATTAAATCCTCTTCAAATAAAATAAAGAATCAAGAGGTGTTGTCATGCAACAGAACAAATCCAAGAACTTGAAACACTGCATACACATAAGGCTTTACATAAATAATTATTCCAGGAAACTGTCTCACCCAAAGCACTTCTAGGATAGAAATATAAACATGTAGTTTTATGTTGCCATACACCTGTTTTGGAATAAACTTGTCATGTGAACAAAACTGAAGAAACTACTTATGCACCAGAATTATTATTCATGAGCAGCTAAAACAATGATGCCCTGTCTCCTGTATTATCTTATTCCCTGAGACTAAAACATTAGTGGGTCATGGCTGGTGTTCCCATCCCATGTCTGTAGCAGGCCCTCCGCACTGCTCCAGCTTTCCCTTCCTCCTACCAGTCCTTGGCTGAATGAAGGCTGCCCGGTTGCTGACAGAGGCAGGCTGATGACCACCCAGCCCCTGAGCAGGTGACTGTTCAGGTCACCCTTCAGCCCCTCGCTCAAAAGAGGACAGTGGGCTAGGAATCTTTTTTTTTCCTCACCAGTTGTTGAATTTTGTAAAAAACAGTAAAATTTATTACCCTCCTATGCCTGTCCCCTTTGCTGATTTTAGCCAGAGTTGGCTTGGGGGGTTTAAAAGTTACTAGTCAGTATATACAAGCAGAGACACCACAAAGGGATAAGCACCATGTCCTTAAGAAACCAGACCGACAACATCAGGCTTAATGAATTACAGCTTTATTTTTCAAAGATTTCAGCACAGCTCTCTGCAAGTTTATTGAAATTAAAGCACTATTTGCTCTGCCCTGTGGTTTTTTTAGAACCTTATATTTGCTACCTTTGAAAACATAAAAATGAAACCAAATTTAAATTCAATGGAAAAAGTTGTTTCAGATACATTTTGCATATTAAAACAACCAGACTGAAGCAACTGTGTTGATTTCGTTTATATAGCTGTCTAGCCTAAAAAAGAGTAACTCATGAAACAGTCTGACTAAGTAAGAAGTTTGAAACCTGACTCTGAAAAAGTTTATCAGAAATTGTTAGGCTTGAACGTTATGTTTCACAAGTAGAAGCATGAACATCTTCTAAGCTTATTTGTCTTGTCCACTATATGACACACCCCACGTGTGGAATCCATATACGCAGAAAGAGCTCTATGCAAAATGTGTGGCGGTGCTTATCCAAGGGAGGCTCTTCAGGTGTTTTATGTCCTTAAGAGTAAATTTCAGTTCAATGTTCCAACCTAGAACTGTAAGAAATACAGCCGCCAATGATTTTACACAGGTATTTTCAAAAGCTCTTCTGAAGACAAGGACTTTCTGTACTTAGCCAAATTACTGGCATCCTGGAGAGTATTGTTTAATACTCTGTGCCACCAGATGAGAATCCTATTTCAAATCTTAATGAATAAATGCTCTCTCTGAAACTTCTCATAGCTTTTTCTGCCTTTAAATCAAATTACTAGCAGACAGCCCCAGACACCTGCAAAATCTACAGTCACGAGGGAGAACAAACTAAGTCCAAAATTAACTTTCAGAATATTAATGTCCTTTTTTTTTACAGAAACATTTCCCAGAACAAGCAGCTCCGGGGCATGCTCACTTTGGATTCCACCACAGAAATAAGGACATCTTACGAACTTTTGTATCCTCAGAGAGAAGGATATAGGAAATTTGAGGTTGGAAGTATGGGACTCTTTATACTTTGTCTGCATTTCTAACAAAGGGCAAGTGCTTGCTTGTAGCAACATTTTGCGTCATTTTTCTTACAAGAAAAATAAAGTCCTAATCTTGGTTTCACTGGAAGCAATAGACTTTGTCACTGACCAGCTGATGCACTTTCATGTTCCAACCCAGCCAGCACATAACACGTATAAAGTTTTATTTACTTCGGTGAGTTATTCATATGCTTAATTGATAGAATCACAGAACGCTTGAGGTTGGAAGTGACCTTTGGAGGTCACCTGGTCCATGGGGCCCCCTCTGGCTCATTGCCCAGGACGGTGTCCAGATGGCTTTTGAATATCTTCATGGAGGGAGACTCCGCCACTTCTTTGAGCAACCTATGCCAGCGTTCAGTCACCTTGACAGTGAAAAGTATCTCCTAATGTTCAGAGGGAACTTCCTGTGTTTCACTTTGTGCCCATTGCCTCTGGTCCTGTTACCCAGCACCACTGAAAAGAGCCTGGCTCCATCTTCATTCCCTCCCATCCAGTATTGATAGACATTGATGAGATATCCCTGAGCTTTCTCTTCTCCAGGCTTCACAGTCCCAGCTCTCCTAGCCTCTCCTCAAAAGAGAGATATTTCAGTCCCTTAACCATCTTAATGGCCCTTAGCTGAACTCTCTCCAGTGTGTCCATGTCAGTCTTGTACTGGAGAATCCAGACCTGGACACAGTACTGCAGGTGTGGTCCCATCAGTGCTGAATAAAGGATCAGGACAACCTCCCTCTACAACTAGCAACACTCCTCTAACATAGCCCAGGACACCACCAGCCTTCTCTGCCACAAGGGCACATTGATGACTCATGTTCATCTTGATGTCCACCAGGACCCCAGGTCCTTTTCTGCCAAGCTGCTTTTCAGCTGGTTGGCCCCCAGCCCATGCTGGTGCCTGGGGATGTTCCTCCCCAGGGGGAGGGCTTTGTGCTTCCCCTTGTTGCACTTCACGAGGTTCCTGTCAACTCATTTCTACAGCTCGTCAAGGTCCCTCTCAATGGCAGCGTGACCCTCTGGTGTATCAGCCACTCCTCCCACTTTGGTGTCATCACCAATGAATTAATCGATTTTAAAATAAAAGGCACCAAAAAGGTTGATATAATATAAATTATTTAAAAAAAAAAAAGCCAAAACCCCTCAAACTGGAATCATGTTTCATCATAAGAAAAATGTATTAAACATTTGCTAACCTTCTTTATAGAACATTGCTTTTTAACACAGTATCCATTCAATTTATTAATGTGTTAAACCTATTTTAAGCACAGGGGAATTAAACCATGTAATTTTGGTTTTGTCAGTAATTAGTGCTCACAAAAATACCTGGCACACAGGAAAAAAGGGTAACATCAGATAGGAAACCTGCTAGTAAACAAAATTTAAGAATCATAGAATCATTAAGGTTGGAAAAGATCTCTAAGATCATGAAGTCCAACTGTCAGCCCAATGCCACCACGCCTATTAAACCATGTCCTGAAGTGCCACCTCTACATGATTTTTTAATATCTCCAGGGATGGGACTCCATTACTTCCCTGGGCAGCCTGTTCCAATGCTTGACCAGCCTTTCAGTGAGGAAATTTTTCCTAGTATCCAATCTAAACCTCCCCTGGCACCACCTGAGGCAATTTCATCTTATCATTTGTTACTTGTGAGAAGAGACCAACACTCACCTCACCACAACCTCCTTGCAGATAGTTGCAGAGAGCAATAAGGTCTCTCCTCAGCCTCCTTTTCTCCAGAAAAAACAACCCCAGTTTCCTCATCTGCTCCTCGCAGGACTTGTTCTCCAGACCTTTCCCCAGCCTTGTTGCTCTTCTCTGGACAGGCTCCAGCATCTCAATGTCTTTCTTGTAGTGTGGGGCCCAAAATGGAACACAGGATTCGAGGTGTGGCCTCACCAGCAGTGAGTACTTGGGCAGAATCACTTTCCTGGTCCTGCTGGGCACACAATTTCTGGTACAAGCCAGGACGCTGTTTGCTTTCTTGGCCACCCGAGCACACTGCTGGCTCATGTCCAGCTGGCTGTTGACCGGCACTCCCCCATAGCCCAGAACACACACCACTATCAAGACATTAATGAGGCAATGAGCCCTTTGTAGGGGAGATGCTGGAAAACGTTTGCATTAGCAGGTTTCAAAGTTTTCTTCTGGGAAATTCCCTTTGTGTTTTCCTCTTCTGCAGACCCCTGAGGTGGTCTGGCAGGCCACAGTCAGCTGAGGGGCCACCTTTGCTGCAGGACATACCTGGTTTTGTGACAGTGTCATGACATGTGTCTTGCACAGCAACACCATTCAGCTTCAGAGGGGTAGCCAGACCCATGAGTCCAGGCTAACAAAAAATACCCAGTCCCCCATCCAGAGAAGAACAACAAAGCTGCTGAAGGGGCTGGAGAACAAGTCTTAGAAGCAGCAGCTGAGGGAACTGGGGTTATTTACCAGGGGAGGTTTGGACTGGATATTGGGGAAAATGGGGGGGGGGGGAAGCGGCTGCACAGGGCAGTGTGGGAGTCCTCATCACTGGAGGAGCTTAAAAGATGGGCAGATGAGGTACGCAGGGATGGTTCAGTAGTGGACAGGTACGGTTGGACTTCATGATCTCCAAGGTCTTTTCCAACCAAATGATTCTATGATTCTATTTAGCCTGGAGAAGAGTAGGCTGAGGGGAGACCTTATTGGTCTCTGCAACTGCCTAAAAGGAGGTGGGTGTTGGTCTCGTCTCCCAAGTCATATGTGACAGGACAAGAGTGAATGACTTTAAGCTGTGTCACACGAAGTTTACATTGGACAGAAGGAAGATTTCTTCACTGAAAGCGCTGGAACAGGCTGCTCAGGGAGGTGGTTGAGTGACCCTAGAATTATAGGATAGTATGGGTTGGATGGGACCTTAAAGATCATCTAGTTCCAAGCCCCTGCCATGGGCAGGGACACCTCCCACTAGATCAGGCTGCCCAAGACCCCATCCAACCTGGCCTTGAACACCCCCACGGATAGGGCAGCCACAGCTTCCCTGGGCAACCTGTGACAGAGCCTCACCACTCTTATGGTGAAGAAATTCCTCCTTACATCTAGTTTAAGTCTGCCCCTCTCCAGTTTATACCCATTGCCCCTGGTCCTATCACTATAAGCCCTTGTAAAGAGTCCCTCTCCAGCTTTATTGTAGCCCCTTCAGGTACGGGAAGGTCACTATAAGATCTCCTCTGAGCCTTCCCTTCTCCAGGCTGAACAACCCCAACTCTCTCAGCCTGTCCTGGAGGCGTTTAAAAGGCGGGTAGATAAGGTTCTTGTGGATACAATTTAGTAGCGGACGGGTACGATTGGAGTCGATGATCTCAAAGGTCTTTTCCAACCAAATGATTCTATGATCCTATGACCCCATCGCCCCCCCACGTGCTCACAACAGAGGCCTGGCCGGGGGGAGGCAGGGCCCCCAGGGATCCCCATCACCCCCCATCCCATCCCCACGCTGATTGGCCGGCGGGGCGCGCGCCGCCTGTTGGGATGCTGTTGCCACAGCAACCGGAGGCGCTGCCGGCGCGGAGCGGCCCCTACCCAGCGTCCCGCCGCTGCTGCCGGGAGGTGAGGGGCCGGGGAGCCGCCGTTCCCTGAGGGGATGGAGGCTGGGAGCGGGGTCACGACCCCTCCCGTCCCTTTGGGCTTAGAGACAGGGACATGGGAGCATCCTTGCCTGTGCCTGCCGCCGCCCCGCTGCGTGCGGAGGTATTGGGAGCATTCTTGCCTGTGAGGAGGGCTGAAAAAGGGCTCTGAAAGGTGTTTCTGCTTAAGAAAGCAAGAAAGAAACACACTTCACCGTAAAAAAAAAAAAAAAAGGGTGGGGATGTAGTGGTAGGATGAAGGAGGGTGGCTTTAAATCGGTAGGGGGAAGATTTAGATTAGACATTAAGAAGAAATTCTTCACTATGAGGGTGGTGAGGCTCTGACACAGGTTGCCCAGGGAAGCTGTAGCTGCCCCATCCCTGGAGGTGTTCAAGGCCAGGTTGGATGGGGCCTTGGGCAGCCTGATCTGGTGGGACTTGTCCCTGCCTATGGCAGAGGGATTGGAACTGGATGATCTTTAAGGTCTCTTCCAACCCAAACTATTCTATGATTCTATGAAAAGTAAAACAACAAAACCCAAAACAACCAAAAACCCCCACAACCACTCCTCCCCCCAAAAAACTATGTCCTTTCAGCTTTCCTTGTTCTCCCCCCTTTTAAAATAAAAAGCAAAAAAACCAAACCCCACATAGGTAAGGGGGAATTACTGAGCTTCAGCCCTGCTTAGGAAGGAAGGAAGTTTCTTCTGCCTTCACAGTTTCAATCTTAACTTTTCCTCAATTTCTCAGAGGTGGAGTAAATGGCATGGAGGATTCTCCATGCCTCAGTTCATGTGACTGCATGACTTCTAGCATTGGGATGCTTTTTGCAGTCTCCTCAGTTGTTTTGACGCGTTGATGTGGGGAGTTTGGGGGTAATGTACGTAGTATTATGTACTGGCAGTAAAAAAAACCAACCTTTTTATGCTGATTTCTTAAGTTATATTTGTTAGGGCATTTTTGTGCCCGGAGTGTTTACACATACAGTGCAAAATATGTCTTGCCTTCTTCCATCCCCTCTATTCCTTATAAACTCACCTAGAACAATGGCCAGAGTTTAAAAAAGAAAGTTGGAATTGTTTTGAGAGTCTCTACAGTACGCTTAGTGCGAAAAAGCTTAAGCTTTTCACTGCATAACAAATGCATGTGCAGTCTTGTGCATGACACGAGGGCTGTGCAGACACATGAAGTGTATCGTGGCTTTATACCATCTCATAGCCTGTAAAACCTGCTATGGAGGGCAATGTGTTTTCTAACTAATAATGGGGTTATGAGCTGCCTTTAATTAGTTAGTTATGTGTGAGAATTACTTCTGTGGACTGTTGCGCTCATATTTCTGTATGAGAAAGACAAACCTTAAGCATACTGAAACAACAAATAAAATGTAACTGTATTTTAAATGTTATTTAGTAAATTAATAGTTTGATTAAATGATAGCAAGAAAGACGTAGTGTTTTACAAGTAGCAAAGACTACACATAAATGTGTCACTGTAAGCAAAAAGTTGGTGAGGAAATATAACATTTGAAGTCTACAGGTAAGCTTTGTTGAAGATCTAGAGTACAAGTAGTGTAACATTGTCCTTTTTTGTTTTTGAGGCATTTCATAAAACTACTGACAAGAGCACGTTGAACAAGCTATTAAAAAAGGCAGAGGAGCGGTTTGGCCTATTACAGAATTATGGTTCGACTAACAGTGTATCTAATTGCTAAAATCATCAGTCACAAGACTCGCAATGAAGAGGACTTTGAACAGTACCTGCGAAAAATAACTCACCTGAATTTATCAGATAAGAATATAGATGCAATTGTAAGATTTATTTTTCCTTATTCCTTTTAACCTGACTACTCGAATGATTTGTAGTTACTGTTACGACGAGTTGTTTATAGCTGGGGAGACACAAGCAAAGCCAAGTTTGTATTTCATAACAACTATTTTATGTTTTAACATTTATTAATTTAACATTTAACATTTATTTTGACTTGCAATTCTGAATAATACGTGTTTGGAAACATGCTTCAGCATTCCCTGGTCTTATACTGTAGAACACTGCTTGTATGTAGAAGTGTCTAAATGGCTTTTAAATGTGTGGTAATTGAAATGTGAAAACTCTAGCAATCTGCAGTGTTTCTTATTATTGACCTGACACATTTCTTTATGTGGCAAATTCTCGTTTAAGTATATTTCTTACCTGAAACTGTGGAAATATGTATCATCTCTGCAGCAGGCAATAGGGTTAGTATCAGTACACTGGCTTTTTTAGCCGTTATTTACTTAAAATAGAAAACCCATGTAAGCAATTACACAAGAGCGATAAGCTGAAGTGCTAGTGAAATATTTTTTCAATTTTTCAGAGAACTTGTAGAAATAGGCAGCTAAAATAAAAAAAAATCAAACTAATTGGCTATTTTGTTTTTTTCATACAGTTGCCATGGAACTTTTCATACAGCTTTCAGGAAGTCACCAGAATGAAAATGATAACTCCATTTACTTAGCTCTTTAGCCACTTAAGAATGAGAGTATTTTGCATTAATCATTTAGAGTGACACTTCTCCTATAGAACATAGCTCGCTCTTGCCATTGGATCAGGAGGTGTAGGGCTTTGATGGCAGTGCTCCAGCCCTATTGAAATCTTGCTACAGTGTCCTTGGAGACTTTAGATCTGAGGTTAAAAAACAAAGTTCATATTCTCAGCCACGGTTTGGGTATTTTTAGGTAAAGGCTTGCATTTTTTTATGGTTACCTTTATAAAAATGCAAACTGTGGAGTAGAAGATGATGAAAAGACTAGCAATCGTGCAAATATTGTAATGATCTTACATATTATTAAGCGTAACACCTATTTCATTCTTGCTAATGCCATATTTTTTCTAGTCTTGGGAATTTCACAGAGTTGTTAACTTGCAGCACAATCTTTTCAATCTATCTGTGATTTATTCCTTATATTTCAGAGGAAGTCTGGAAAAGGAAAGGGGAGTTCAGGAACAGGACATAAGCCAAGCAAGGTTAACAAATTTGGACTGGTGTAGTGGCTTTTTTGAATTAGCAGGTTAAAATCTACATATTTTTTAAAATTGCTCCCTGGAGCTTATTCATTTAAAAAGTAATTCGTGACCTTTTCATTTTCAAAGACTAAACTTGCAAGCTTAAGCCAGTCTTCCTTCCTTTGAGTTTAATCATAGGAAATTTATACATGTTTCACTAAATCCTGAGTTAATTCAAATCCCCTCAAGACACTGAGCACATTTTGAAATTGCTGAACCCTAGACAAAACTGAATTGTTGTCTATGGTGTTTTTCTGCTTTAGAACTGTGATTTCAGTCAAGAAGATTAAATAGCTTGTCCTATGTGAGCAGATCCGTGCAAGCAAACAGGTTTATTCAGCCCACTCCTAGGAATGTGCACAGCCACAGCAAATTACTGATTTGATCAGCCCATTTGTTTAGAACTGGTTCATCAGGTGCCATGGAGTAGTTTTACAGAAATCCTCCTAAGAACATGTGACCTTTTAGTTATTTAAGAATACTACTTTCAAAGAAATTTGACATTTTGACATCTTAGACTCGATGGTGTATTAAAATACACCAATGTTTTGTATAAATCTGTATTCCTTTGCCAAGAACCGGTTTCCATTACATCACTGAGGTTTGATGGAGACAACTACACCAACAGTTCTGCTTTTCTGAAATTTGCCTGGTGAAGGCAGGGAGGGGAATGAAGTCACACAGGATGTGATGTACCCGCTGATGATGGCTGCAGTCCTCCACTTCTGTATGGCAGAGTGGTAGTGACAGGTTTCAGTCTTCAGTCTGTTTATTACTGACACTGACTCAGGTTTTCTAGGAGAAATCGGTGTTAGAAGTGTTTGTTAAAGGAGAAAGTGTATACGTTGTGCAGAAGAACTTAAATATAAAAGCAATCAACAGGGTCCTCAACATACGAAGGAGATGGAGCTGTTGGAACAGGTCCAGAGGACATCTACAAAGATGATCGGAAGGCTGGAGCACCTCCTATACGAGGACAGGCTGAGAGAGTTGGGCTTGTTCAGCCTGGAGAAGAGAAGGCTCAGAGGAGACCTTATAGCGACCTTCCAGTACCTGAAGGGGCTACAGGAAAGCTGGGGAGGGACTGTTCGCAAAGGCTGGTAGTGATAGGACGAGGGGAAATGGGAATAAACTGGAGAGGGGCAGATTTAGACTAGACATAAGGAGGAATTTTTTCACCATGAGAGTGGTGAGGCTCTGTCACAGGTAGCCCAGGGAAGTTGTGGATGCCCCATCCCTGGAGGTGTTCAAGGCCAGGTTGGATGGGGCCTTGGGCAGCCTGCTCTGGTGGAATGCGTCCCTGCCCATGGCAGGGGATTGGAACCGGATGATCTTTAAGGTCTGTTCCAACTCAAACTATTCTATGATTCTATGATCCAAAGGCAGGCAGTGAGCAAACTCAGTCTACCATTAATTTGTTATTGTTTGTTTCAGGGTGACCTCTCTTTGTGTAAAAATCTTAGAGTTCTGTATTTATATGATAACCAAATTAGTCAAATCGAGAACTTGGACTTTGCTTCAAATATAACGCACCTCTATCTTCAGAACAATTGTATTTCACGTATAGAAAATCTCTCCTCCCTGAAAAACCTTGAAAAACTGTAAGTAGAAGTAATATTTTATTTTGCTAGTAAAAGAGTAATTATTACACTGAGAAGTTAAAAGAATATATAGCCGTTAGTGTTCTCTCAGCTCTTAAATTTTGCTTTTCAAATAAAAGTAGATGCTTATGAAGTAAGCATTCTATGATATAAGTAACAGTAAGTAATATTATGTTAACATATTTATTTGCATTTAAATTATTTTCTTTATTCAGTCATTTAATAACAGTGTTAATAATTGATAATAATAATAGCAGTATATAAAACCGTAGCAGTATATTAAAAAAAATGGGATCTGTTAGCTGTATGTTCTACTCGGATGCTGGGTTATTTAGTTTTTTATTATATTTTCCAGGTATTAGTCAATAATACATTAAAAAAAATTTGTACTACTTTGAGGCCTTGTATTTGCTTTTTACTGTCAAAGGGTGTTAAAATTTATCTTGGGTTCTGTTCCTCAGGTATTTAGGAGGCAACTGCATCACTGTAGTAGAGGGCTTGGATAAATCAGAAGAAATAAGAGAGCTGCATATTGAAAGTCAACACCTCCCTCGTGGTGAGAAGCTTCTGTTTGATCCAAGAACTCTGAGGTCCCTGGCAGTGAGTATATTTTGAGAATTTCAGTGAGCCATTAATTAATAGAACAGTATTTTTAAGAGAAGTGATTTGGACTTGATCACTGTGTGTTTTCTCCTTCTGCCAGTCGTTAGCATTCTTTCAAATTCTACCAAGGGACTCCCATCCTCATTCTCATGTAAGCAGAGAGTCCAGCAGATTCTACTTCTTCTCTTTCTTTTTCCGTGAAGGATGGAAATGAGAATAAAGAAAGAGAGGAAGCAAGGAGATGTGTAGATGTCCTACACCAACAGAATGTGAATGAACTAGAAAAGGAACAGGAATTTATCACTGTTAATTGTCTACTTAGTTTGTAGTGAATTAGTTTGTTGGTATTTCTCCGATTTGATTGTTACATTATTTTTTGGCTTTTGTAATTCTGTTGGGAATGCAGTGACAATAAAAATGCAAACAGCTTTTTTTCTGGATATTAAGAGCAACACAATTAAAAGCATTCAGTTTTAGTTCTGCAAATTTTCTATGTTCTGGTATGTCAAGAATTTGGGAAAGTCAGCTTTTGAAGCTTTCTTTCGACATGTTAATTGCTCTGTAAATATCAAGTGTATTGTTGAAGTGGTTAAAAAAATATACTTTATTTACTAATGACTGTAGTTGTATACTAAAAAAATTCATTGTGCTGTCTCTCCCAAAGTGTAGTCAGGGCTTGATGTGATTTTTTTTGTAAAGGTGAAGAAAATTAGGTTCTTTTGTTCATGTCTATATCATCAGCATTTTATTTAGCTCTAATTCTTTCTGGATTAAGTAATCCAAGGCATGAATTGCCATTTTCCTTTACTAGAAATGAGCCATTCCTGTGAGAGCACTTATACTTTATTCCTTCTGGGTTGGAGAAATGATGAAACTAGAGGGAAGTTATATGGCTATAATCTTCCCAGGATGATAACTCACATGCTTCAGTGTTTTTCAGCATCCCGGCCTAGAGTTACTAGCTTTTTGTTCTTTGTGGCTTTTATTTAAGGTCATTTGATGTGAGACTTGTTTTGGTTTGTAAGAAACACTTCACATTCTTGACCATGTAACATCTTTGTGGAAACTACATGTGAAAACGTTCTATTTTTATCCTTTGAGTGCTAACTGTTCGGTCCCTCTTTAGGATATCACTTCTTAATTCGTCTTCTTCTACTTGTTTGTGGCTCTTAATGCTATCAGAGATGAAAGAGCCAAAAACATGGGACCGTATAGCTCTCTGCATACCACAAGCAAATGTTTTGATGATGACAATAACACAAACCTTTTGACTGAGGAGATGACGTTTAGGTACTGTGTGTATCAGGATGATAATGGTAATTTCTGCCTGCAGGGTAGGTCCTGGTCAGATTTTGGAAGGGGGTTAGATTTCCTTTATACACTGCCAAAATAGACATTTTCTAACTAATGATAAGTTCCATATCTAGTATAATTCTAAACTTGCTGGATTAGGTGTCCTTTTTTATCTTCCAGAGATATAAGCTTCTTGTTCCTTTCGTGTGAAACTACATTAAGTGTTTCCTGAGATAAACACATTTACTTTTTATCTAGAATGTAAAGATAATTCTGTAACTATTGTCTGTTACAAAAGGCAAAGTGCATTATGTGACTCACTATTGTTCCAAAGAAGGGGCAAGGAATAGAAGTATGGAGGATAAAGTTAGAAAGAAAAACAGCAGTTAAATGAGACTATGCAGGTATCGGATAGGGATTTCAGCTCTGTGCAGCTCAGATGTAATCTGGGAAAAGGCACTCAATTTCTGTGTCTGTTTCATACTTCAAATGTAGAATTAGTAGCACTTTCAAGCTCTGTAAAGCATTTGAACACCTATGGAGTGAAACTAAAATACTGTGTTTACTAAGAATACCTGAAATAACAGAGAAATAATCTTACTTTGGTTTGACTTCAAAACTGGAATAAACAGCATTTTGGGACAAGATGGAAAGCAAACATAAAACAGTATGGGAGGTATGTGGTAGTTGTTTTGCATGTTTCTGTTCCATATGCTTGTTCTTCCTTTAAGAGAATGTTCTGTAAGAATTTACAACTAGACTCCTGCATGGCATGAAAAAAAAAAATTCCCTTTTCTGCTTTTCTTCCTCCAGAAATCTTTATCTGTGTTGAATATCAGCAATAACAACATTGATGAATTAGAAGAACTGGCAGTTTTGGAAAATCTTACTTATCTTAGAGCAGTTGACAATCAACTACAAGACGTGGAGGTATGAAAATAGATATTTGTTCTATTTGCTTTGAATGATAAGGAATTAGTCAAATTAATCTTTATCACTAAGCAGATGAGTAAAAATAAACTTCACTTCTACAGTTACTGAATCTCTGACTTTCTAAGCATGCTATATTTTCTCATCCAAAATCTTGTTGAGTTTGAAAGTGGAGAACTGTTTACCTAGGATGTCCATATGTCCTTTAATTTTACATAAAGTGGCAATTGTGCATACATCTGTCAACCAAGTAGTAAATGCACAGAAGTTAGAACTATAATAAAATTTATCCAAAATGTAGAGTTAATGTGTATGGTTTGGTCATCAGAGTGACTATCCGTGGCTTAATTTGCAAAGATGATGAGGACATTGTTTGTTAATTGACTTGCAATATTTTATATATTACAGTTTTTAATTCACTATTTTAACATATATCAAAGCCACTTTTCGGATATCAAATCATCTAGTTGATTTTGCAATTGTTCTAATACCAAAATGATTTTTGACTATTGTTGCTGGAGTAGCATAAGAAGTGTCATGGAAGTATAAGTGGAATGTCTTTCATAAATTTCTGCTAAGGAAAGACACGTCTTCGTGAACAAGAGCTCTAACTTCCACAGTAGCAGCTAAAACAAATTAAATAAACAGAAGCATTTTTGCTCTTCTTTTTGCAGTAGTGAAGGTAATTCAAAGAGAGAGTTCTAGACTCACAATTTCCACCTGATCTTCTCAAAAAGGAACAGGAGCCTTGTCACTTCTCATTATTTTTATAAGTTATGATGTCTTCTTCTTGGCATAAAGAGCAGTTATAAAAATAATTTTAGTATCATGCTAGTAACTGAATTTCAAATTTATCTTAAACAGTATTCTAACACCATCGTTGCATGGTGGAGACATGGAATGAACTTTATAAATGAATTAATAAACACTGCTTCAATATAAGCAATAGTCATTAGTGTTATGATTTTTTTGAAATTTATACTTTTATTAATAAATGCTAAAGTGGATCAGCCTAAATCGTAACGCAAATCACCAAGACAAAGCCTTGATTAAAATAAACTCTATCATTACTGCTTTGTATATACATTCTATTTCCTTAGAAAAGTTAACTTTCACAGGTTAGTAGTTACTGAAATAATAATTCTTACTGCTTTTGAAAATACTTCTACATTAACATCCATTACAATACGTCTTAGAAATCTTTTACATTAAATTTGGCAGTTCTGTTTACTAATAAGGAGAATCTATAATTTTATGTACATAATCTGTCTATTATCTAGGTCAATATACATTATTTGGACTCTCATGTTTTTACATTTTACTTTTAAAACGATGTTGAGTGATGCATTTCTTTTTTACTGGAGGATAATTAATGTATTGTATTTCAAGCTGTGTTTCTGGCTGGCAGTTGTGATTGAATGCATATAAAAATACAATTCATGTAGGCTTTTGCTGGGTAATTAAAACCATATTGAATGTGTTGGTTACATCAAAATAACAGTAATCTTTTTTAAATAGGTAGTCTCTCCAAAGCTTCCCTTCTGAAAAAAATTCCTTTTATAAATTAAACATATTATGGCAATTCTTTTAATTGTCTTTTTTCTTTCTTATAAATACAAAAGACTTCAGATGTGATGATCTTAAAAGAAGATTGTCTTAAGCAAAGAACAAATTATTTCTAAGATAGAGAATGCCAGATCAGAGACAGCATTTTCAGCGTCTCAGAGGAAAAAACGGTATCTTCTGAAACACAATAAGGAGAGGACAAAAAGAACGCATTATTCAGTAACTGTGTCTGTATTATTTTATCATTGTTAAATGTCATTATTTCATCATCAGGAAGACAAGAGTTAATATTTACCCAAATCAATGAAATATTTAGATTTCCATGTTACATGGTCACAGCTGTTGAAAAGTCTTGTGGTTAGCATTTGAGTCAGCTGTAGCTCCTGCTGCTATCAGTTACGCTTGTATCAAGCTCGGGTAAATTTTGGAAGTGGCTGTACTGTGTATTTTCTTCAGGTTTTGAAAATGTGGAGCAGTTAGGGTAATTCTATTCATGTCTTTGCAGACCTGTAAAATTAATCACCATGTTGAATATGCCTAGTATATAATGTAATGTGGCTGGAGACCTAACTTTCCAGCTACAATTAGTGTGTTTCAGAGATTACATTATAGTAGCCTGTACTTACCACTAATATAAATTATTATTTAAATAAAAAACCAACAAACTGTTGAAAAAGGAGTAGGCCATTCAAAGTATTAAAAAGAAAGTCAATTATAGCTCTGCTTGAGACGCTTTTAACTTACAGTGAACATCTAGCAGGAGAACAAGATTATACATCCACTAACTGTTTAAAAAAAATATCTGACAGTAGTTTTGAGTCTGTTTCAATTCTTTTGCAACCCTGAATTTCATGATTCCATGGCTTACATTATTCTACAACTGAGATAGCTGAGAGCATTTTAGGGGCCATACCATTGTATTCAATTGCTTCTGCTGGCTGAACTTGTTACACACAGCAAAGACTTTCATTCCCAGACGAGCTGCCTCCATTCTCCTCCCTCTTGCCCCTCCGTTTTCAAAGCTCTTATTTATACCTCTTTTTCATGCCAAAAGCTCTGCATCCCCTGTTTTCCCAGTTCCTGCTTACCCATCACTGCTATCAAAAGCATCCCCAGCAATGTCTGGCATTGATCAGAGACCGAGATGGTGCTAGATGACAGAGAAGTGTCGGAGAGCTCTGTAGCTTTGCTTCACCCAGTGGAAAGAGAAGCTGTAGAGGAGCCATCCATGTCTTAACAGGGCTGGTCAACGGCAGTTATCCGTGCAGCAGGAATAGTATGGAATCTTTGCAAAAAAGCAAAACGTGAAGGGCAAAAGAAATGCGCAAAATACAAGACTTCCCTCATTTTTTTATAACTATTTTATATCTAAACATTTATCTCAGGTTTTTTTCACACAGTTATGAAAACCATACTTTCTTGGTTTTCAACAATGCCACATTGATTTCAGCATAGTTAAAAATCAGGGTTAGTAAATTGAAGCACTTACAGTTCTGGCTAATTCAGGGCTTTGTTAGCATAATTAACAGACATCAAGGCATATGACCTTGTTTCACATGACTGAAGTTTATAGAACGCAGTCTGAACAGCAGACAGAACAACATTAAGTAATTTTTTCTCAATTCATGCAAAACAACCTACTGTAACTCACTACCACGTGTAAAAAGCACGTCTTAGGTCAGTTATCAAGAATATAATTGACTTCAATAGAACTGGCTTTTCTTTGTTTTCTATTTCTTGGTACTTCATTTATTTATCCTATCAAGCTTCTGGTTTACTTTAGTCAGGTTCACAGGGACTTCAGGGCTGCAGTGTATTTGGGTTGGAATACTAAGGGAATTTTCTTAAATTAAAAAAATATAAATTTAACACTATTCATATTAAAAACCCCACAACTACTCCTGCTTACAAAAACCCAGAATATTATTTATCTATTAATTGCATTAGTTTAGGGAAAATTATGACCTCTGCAAGTTATTTGGATATATATAGAAAGTGTAGCTAGAAATGCCTATAAAAATCTGTATTTCCTAAGTCTTTAATATATTCAACCTCTGCCCAGTATTGATTGTGACAAGAGGATATCACAAAAGATGAATTCATTCGCTTCAGAATTCAGTCAGGGACAAGAGAAAAATTATAGATTTTCTCAAATAGATTATGACAGGTAGTCAGAATGGTGACAAATTGCTGTCTGTAGATGTAGTTAGGGCACTTGGAGTAGACGTTTCCGATAAAAAATGGAGCATACCAGTCAAATACCAATTCTTAAATGGCCATCGTTAATTGGTAAGAACGTTATTGCCAGAACTACAGCTGCCTGCTAAGGTACTTGCCCTTCCCCCTTTCCTGCCCCCCCAATGGAATATAATTTGCTCGTCAGTATTTTGTAGCAGACCTCAAAGTGATAGCATGACATGATCATTTATCAAACGGAGACTGCCCAGAAGATTGTCTGGTCCCTTTAGTACAGCTTATTGAAAGGCTGGGAAGTGAAAGCACTTTATTAGAGACAGGAAGGCAATGAACAACTAGAGCGTATCGAAAGGGTAATCATATTTCAGCACGGGATTAGTGTGCTCTTTAGATAAACATACACTGGAGTAAGCGTGTTCTGGGTCATTTATCAAGTAAGTAACAGCTAAAAAAAATCTACGGAACTCTTTGTATACATTCATCAAAGTTAAACTGCATACATTTTATTTCAGTAACAGGCAATTTTGTGTTACAAAACTATTACTTGAAAAAAAGTCTTTCTAGTGAAATCTAGAACACACTACTGATTTCAGTGACAATGCCTGAATGCTCAGGTAAGAATAAATAAATGCACTTGCTAAATGCTTGTCTTTTTTAAGAAGTCTAACCTAAAATATTTTCCCCTAAACTGTTGTGTTTATGATTTTTAGGACCTAAACTGTGGTGGTTATATTGCTATTCCTATATGTGCTGATAAAGCTTTGCTGTGTAGCATTATGAGATTTATCAGCATTTCTTTGTGTAGACTGGCCCTCAGAGCTTCTTGCATTATTTTATCAGTCTTGCTCCTCACAGACTTTTGTTCTCTGTTCTTCTAAAAATGATCATCACTGGATTTATATCAGCGTCATCATTGATAGATGAAAAATGGTATGGTTTGGAGGTGTGAGGCTGTGCTGCCCCTGCCTCTTTCATGTGATTTTTCTAAACATGTGTCATATAACCCATAGAATATTCCCAGGAGGATTTTCCACCAAGGGAGTAGAGCCTGCAAACCCAGAATTCTCCCTGCTTGTGTTACCTAGGTGATTTTCTAAATTTGAAGGAGCTAAGAGATACTAGCATTGCTTAGTAGTTCTTTATTGGCATCAAGCTACGAAATTCTACAGACTTTGCAGTTTAGAACCTGTCACATCACTATTAGTATATTTCTTCAAAAATATTACAACTGTAGAACATAAATTCCTCTCTCCTGTTGTACCTCCATAGTTGTTTTGAATCCCTGATTAAGCTTTTCATACATAAAAGGAAGCCTATCAGGAATGACAGTTAAGTGAAATTTTGAAAAGAAGGTATTTCAAAAAGTGGAAAGGACCAACCTGCTGTGCTTTGCATCCTTTTAACTTGAATTTATTATATTTAAAAGACAGAAGTTGTTCTATCCAGGTCATGCTGCCCTTGGGTGACCAGACAGAAACCCAGATGGAGAAAGGTATATTTCAAAAATTTCACTGTTTGGGCCAATACTATAACTGACCACCCACAGTTCAGTGGGGAAGGATTCTCGTTTGTCCTGTAAAATACAATTTCACATATATATAAGAGAGATGCAGTCTACTGTGGTTTGCATGATTTTTAGCTTTTTTTTTTTTTTAAGTCAGTTCTTTCTCTGTAAAATATTTATTCTTCCACAAATTTTTCAAAATCTAAGCAGACACGAATACTCTAGGAGGATGTGTTAAAAGACATGACATATCGTACATGTTTTTTGGCTGGTAATTCCTCAACTTTAGGTGCTTACCAATGGGACTGTAGTGGTAATTTTTGATAGCTGGCATTATTGTATCCTTAAAAATGGAGAGCTTTCCAACTACATCACTATTTCTTCTGTGTAATTATGATATATTCAGGGAATGCTACGCACCACTCTGTTTGAAAATGCACGTTCGTAATGTGCATGCTAATACATGAATAGTCTCATTGAAGTTACTTCTGTGTGCAGGATTTGGGCCTGGCTGAACAAATCGTGTTACTGTTGAATTTTACTCTGGAGTGGGGAAAATAATCACAGTGTTCTGTTCTTTTATCAATTGCAGGATTTGGAGGTTGTATTAAACAAATGGACAAAGCTACGCAGAATGGACATTACAGGAAACCCCATCTGCCGAAAGCCAAAGTACAGGGACAGGATTGTTGTACAGTCACAAAGTCTAGGTAAAAAATAATACTAGCAGTCAGCCGCAAACCCCACCCATAACCCTCACTGTTTTAGAAAATAACTGATATTTTGATTGTGCTTAAATTTTGCTATGTGTGCAAACACAGTTACTGCCGTATTTTTGTTAAATGATGAATTTTTAATTTATGTACAAGTAAAAGCTGTACATAAATTTTAAAAGCTGCTAAAACTGTTTATGTAACCACCTGCACAATCTCTGTTCCTGAGCTTTTGCTGTTAGATTTAGTAACTGATGTGTGGCAAGATTGTTATAAGACAATAAGACAATTTCTGTGTCCATAATCCAGATAGTGTAAAACTGATCTTCAAAGATAAGTTTAGTCTACTCCCCTATCAACCTGTAGTACAGTTGCAGTTGTACCTTGCCGTTTTGTATTTGTTGTATAATACCTGTCCTTAAACATAAAAGCAGTTTACACTTATGTTATGAATGTATTTATTAATCTTGACTTTACTGTGATGCTGTTTACGCTATTATTTTGAGATAGTTTTACCATAAGAGGAAGTAACTTAATCTTCTGTATGCACATATTCATACTGGAGAAAGAAGTAAAAAACATCTGCTCATTTTTTACTTTTTCAGATAAAAATGACAACAGTTACCTTAAAAGTTGTAATTAGAAAAATTGGGGTTTTTTTCTGAGAGTTCTTCAAATGTATGTTCTTCAAAATATTGACCATTAAGAGAAAGAAAAAATCCTATCTGCATAATAAAGATAACAGGGTCTTAGAACAATTCTAATGCAAACTGAATTTGTGGCCAAATTAGGTATTTGATTTGGTCTGACTCAAAAATGCAGACACAATCAAGCAGTCATAGAGGATAACCTGTATGGCATCAAAGTGAGTAAAGTTAATCGTACAGAGCTGAATAATATCTGTCTGTCTACATGATTGGTAGGATTCTTTGATTGCTAAGCCATGCAGGTTCTCTCTTATCCTGAATTTCTGCATCTATCTATACATTCCATGAGAACGTATGTTTCCTTCAGAACTATCTACAAGGTGTTGCATGTTAACTGGCTGTGAATATATATCTATTTTGCTTGAAAGCTTCAAAACTAGTAGATACTTTCTTTTGTTATTGAGATATGTTAACTCGCTTTTGCAGCTAATTAAAATATGAATATCCAGGGGGGTGGGTATTGTTTTCACAAAAGACTATAAAGACAAAAGATTTGAAGAGAGCAAATCAGACCAGTACGAAGTATATACAGCTTTCTACTGCCTTTTAGTTATCTTTGGATATCACAGGAAATGTTCTTTTCTCTTTGACAGAATCCCTTGATGGGAAAGAAATTAAAGAAATGGAAAGACAGTTCCTAGTGAACTGGAAAGCCTCCAAAGCTGCCAGGAAAAAAAGCAAAGATAGAGTGACAGATGAACATATACTCTATCAACATTTTTGTAAGCAGACTAATCAATTACTTCATAACTATTTGAAATTTTATGGAAACAATATAATAGCAACTAACAGTAAATATGCTAGGAATGAGACTTGTTCTGGTGGTGAGACCAAAATGCAAGGACAGAAACTGGAATTTTCCAATATGAAATTTAATTTTAGTACTAGTTCATGCAGTGTTTTTTTCCTCCCATCCCAATCTGCCAGTGTTATGGAAATGAGTAACTGGTACATTTTCAATGTTCATAAATATTAATGATTACTTCCCATATATTAAAAAAAAGTGTTGGGCATCCTAGAATAGATTTGTATGGAATATATCAGACTTTAAGAGTCTGTTTGTTGATACTTATTTGTAAATTGTGTAAATTGCCAGTTTTTTTAAAGGCCTTTTCAAGATACAGGTCTGACAAAAGTAGGAGTTTTAAACCTGGAAAGAAAAAAGAAAAGTCTTAGAGAAAAAAAAAAAAAGCCTTAAACCTAAAATAAAAGGCGACAAAATCTTGAAGAGGGGAAACAAATTAGTTTTGAAACTCGAGCAAAACCTGAAATAGACTTTGAGGTTTTAAAAAATGGTGGGTTGGAGGTTGTTGTGCTGTAGAGTTGGCTGAACATAGACTATGTCTATCTATTTGTCTAAGAGACAAATATCTTAACAGCATGTCTTGCCATCTTCCAGATTAGGAATCAGACATTAGACTCCAAATTACTCAAAGTGATTTGAATAATCATATTTATAAAATAAATTTGGTGGCAGTTATAGTGTTGTTTCCTGAAGATAAACTGTGATATGTAACTTGGTGGAGAAAGCATGTGCTTTGTAGCTGTACTATCTCAAACTGTTAATTTGTGAAATCTCGTGAAGATCAGTTATTTTTGAAGACAGGAAGCGAAAAGCACTCCACCTGTCAACCTCAGCCCCAAGGAAGTTGCAGTCTGCTCAGTGTTTTGAAGCCATATGTGAATGTAATGTTCTGTCTTCTGAATAACTACTGGTATAAGGAGGTGCTATGTAATTGAAATTACTCTCTTCAAATAACTCTACCTGAATGGGAACACCTGCTTTAATATTTATCACTGTTTGCAGCACTTTCTATGATTTAATACAATGTTTTCCATTCTCAGTTATCAAATCTGAGGCATTTTTCCTTAAAGCTTATTACACTCTTTCCTCTAACAAGAGATATTGGAACCTGTGATCGATCATACTGAATATTAAAATGGTTTGACTTGGGATATTGGATTAATACTTTTTGCTTTGTTTTCTGCAGCTGACTTTGAAAAACTTTATCCCATTCTTCCCGTTCACCACAATCCATCTGTGAAAGAAAAAACAGATTTTTTAGTTGTGTCTGAGATGCACAAAGTTAAAAGAAAACCTCTGCCAAGAATCCTGGGAAAAAACAAGTCGGATGAAAAGTCAGGTATGTTCTTCAAACATCTGCCTCTTCCTTTTTTTGCTTATTGCTTGTACAGCTCTTACTGAATCTATTGGAAAATGAGTACATGAGGGTAGAATTTAATCTGAAAACAGTTTCAGGGTTTTTTTTAACCATTTTATGTTTGTTGTCTTTATTTCTTTGAAAGACATGATAATAGATTTCTGTTTCTGCTTACAAATCAGTAGGCTAGCTAATAGTAATAACTTTACTCCAGTGTTATTAGATTCTGTCATATGCATTTGATTGTAATCTTCCTCAAAAGTAAAATAATATGAAAGTTAATTCTTGAAAGTACAGTTACTGTCGACACCATCGGTGAAGGTTGATCCCATGCACGCATTAATACGCAAGAGAAATAATCCCTTTTCATCGTTATGGCTTACTTGTAACAGATATGTTCCAGAGTATTATACTTTTGATTAGCATTTTCCTGTAGCATCAGCTCAAGACCACCAAGATAATCAAGAAAAAAAAATCTGCTGTGTGTGCCTTACAGACGTTTAGATGATTTTAAACAGTTTAGAGCTTAGTATATGTATTCCTTACTCACATAAGCAGCCTTGTGAAAGCCTTGTGTTTGTGGAAATAAAATCTGCTCATAGGGATTTGCAGTTTGGGACCTGTATTTTTTTCAGTTTTACCTGTAGTAATAGTTGAGTTTGGTATTTGGGACCCAATATTGCTCCTTCACAATTTTTAATGCTACTTTTAACCTAACTGTTTTATTATTTATCAGCAGTACTGGCCAACAAAAAAAATCATCATTTCTGCAATGCTGCAGATAAATACATAAGTTCAACTGATACAAGTATTCATTTTTAACTAAATGACTAAATATAGTGTTTTATTTTACATTCAAATCACAATTTATTAGTACGTTTGAAAATTTAACTAAGCAACATTTAACACTACTCTATTCTTGCCTACTTGCTGCTTTCTATTCCATCAGTTTTGTTTCTACCGGTTATTTGTTCTGATTAAAATTAGCTGCCTTTCCCTTGAGAACAGAAGAAGAATTACAAATCACAGTATTGGTCTCTTCCAAACTATCATTTTTGTTCCATTTTGAAATGGAAAAGAAATGGAACTTGTCACATATGTGCCCAGTCTTGAATTTCTTTCCTGCTTTCCACTGCACATAGCAGTGGAGAAGTTTAAGAATGTGTCTGAGGAACATACCTGAGTTTTTGTCTGACTTGTTTTTCCAGTGCGTAGTCCCAGTTTGTGAATTTTAGGGGGGATGCAGCCTAATACTTATGCCAGAGAAACATGGGGTTTTTTCCTTTCATTCCGTTGCAAAAGGGGTTTATCCACATGCTTAGTGTTCTGTCAGCTTCCATTTAATCTCTTTTAGCATTCTATCTTTTGGGCCAAGCTGAATTACAGTACGCTTTTCATTTACCATTCCCCTTAGTTCTAATAAAGGATGGAACAGGCATGTAAAGCACCTCCCAGGAAGTTTCTTTTCAGTGTAAAAACTTCTGATATCATCTTTGAAATAAAGCACTCTGATTCTACCCTACTATGTTAAAAACCTGTCCAATTGTTGAGCTTCTTTGCTTGAGAAAAATTTTCCCTGCAGTAAGAGGCTGGAGTACAATCTCGGCCCTGTTGAAATCCCTTTTGACCCTAAAAAGGCAAAGATTGCATCTTCCATACTTGATTGGAATGAAGTGTCTATATTTGTATTGATTTACATTTGCAAATTAAGCAGTTTGAATTATTTGGGGTTTTTTTTCCTACTATTAGTGTAGAAGATTTCACTCTGGTTCACATAACAGTTAGAATAAACTACAGTCAGATGATGTGCATTTAATATTTGCTGAAAACCTTTAAGCAGGACTTTGATCTTTGGTGCTAAAGGTTGCTGTACGTTGCAATTGCATGTGTAATCACTGATACTGAGACATACTCTAATCTTGTTAATAGTAGAATTCCATTAAAACCAAAGAATCTTGGGAATTAGTTAAAGTTTTTTATTTTTAAAATGTTTTTTCTTTCAAAAAAAAAAACCCCTCAAAATACAAATACTCCTGCTCAGAATCTACGCAGATATGAAATAATGACAAATCACAGTATTCCCTTGCCCGATCCAGCAATTAGGAATATACATAAATGTGCCCACATGTAGTAAAGCGAGGAAATTTTGCCAAACTGAACAAATACCTGTATTGTTTGATTGAAATTCAGTATCAGACCAAAAAAAAAATTGAATTTTAATCCTACCCTCTATGTTAATTGAATAAATTATTCCAACAGATGTTTCCTCTTTCCCTATACATGCTAGGTGCTGTTTGACCTTGGCAACTGAAAAACAGGCATTAAATACCTTTTTAACCTACATCTAAGATCCACTGAGGATTACATACAGCTTGAACAATGAAAAAGGCCAGTTATTACTAGATTACTGAAATATGTCATTAGTCTTTCTTTTTTGATGATACAAAAACAAAAGCAATTTTATATTGGATTTTAAGTTAGTTTTGAACATATAGAGAGAATTATGGATATTGGCAGGAAGTAATTGAAAGAAAACAAATCACTTAACTATTCTAAAGATACCCGATACCTTCCAGTGGGATACACTATTATTAATTTTTCCGTGACTAGAAAAGTTGTTGAAATTTTGATGTTGTAAACTTCAACTGTAACCAGCAGTTTCTGCCCACAGATCCTTACTCAGGGGCTTAAACATTGTAGTAGGTTTGCAATACAGAGTTTGGTGGGAAAGTCACCTTCTGTGTCTCCAGTGCACGTTACATAATATGGATTATGGTAATAACCTTTAAGTGATTTAATCAGCATAGAACACTTATGGTGGATTGTGCCGACTAATCATAAACCACTCTCCTGGCCACCATGCACATCCTGTTTCATATCCTATGTATTCAAGGTCTAGATCAAATGGAAGGAACTTGCAGTGGGCAACATTAGTTCTCCCACTTCTTAGCCCTTTGGCAGGTGTTCTCATCAACACCTTCTTTATTCATTCATTACGTTGAATGAATAAATGAATGAATTTATTATTATATCATTATGTTGAATGAACCTGCAACATACGAAGGAGATGGAGCTGTTGGAACGGGTCCAGAGGAGATCTACAAAGATGATCAGAGGGCTGGAGCACCTCCTATACGAGGACAGGCTGAGAGAGTTGGGCTTGTTCAGCCTGGAGAAGAGAAGGCTCAGAGGAGACCTTATAGCAACCTTCCAGTACCTGAAGGGGCTACAGGAAAGCTGGGGAGGGACTGTTCAAAAAGGCTTGTAGGGATAGGATGAGGGGCAATGCGTATAAACTGGAGAGGGGCAGATTTAGACTAGACATAAGGAAGAATTTCTTCATGATGAGAGTGGTGAGACACTGGCACAGGTTGCCCAGGGATGTTGTGGCTCTCCCATCCCTGGAGGTGTTGAAGGCCAGGTTGGATGGGGCCTTGGGCAGCCTGATCTAGTGGGAGATGTCCCTGCCCATGGCAGGGGGTTGGAACTGGATGATCTTTAAGATCCTTTCCAACTCAAACCGTTCTATGATTCTATTATTTATTTAATATTTATAAATGCCTTGAATCGAGGTGATTTGTGTGGTCTGAAACCTATATAGAGTAATGTGTATTTGGTAATAGGTGAGAATGCACATGTTCTGTGTGTACACTGCGCTTTTGTCTATCTGAATCTAACTGGTGTTGTAATAAATAGAATTATTAAGGCCTATCATATGAAAGTTTTTTTGAGAAGGACTGATACTGAGATTATAATCATTATATAACCAAAACATAACTTTTACAATCCTGTGTTTATTTTGTATTACAAAATATAGTTCTCTTATTTGAGAGGGCAGTGGTGGTTTACCTCCAGGTAACCTTGCACCTTGTTCTCTTACTGAATGACGATTTTAGCAAACTTCTGAAAATTCAAAAATGGAAAGTATTTTCAGCCTTTGTTTCAGAAAAAGGAGAAATAAAGAGTTAAGGTACAAACTAGTGCAGTGTTATCTGTGCACGCTAGTGCTGGTTTTAGACACAGAAGAGCAGTATTCCCTATGCAGAATTAGGTGCATTAAATATTATATTTGGAGATACCAGCTGGAGCACTTTGGAAGAGCTGAGAGCACACTTTGAAAAGACCTGGAGCACCTTTTCCAGGAGCTGTAGCTCATCTCACTCCTTTCTTTGGTGGCAAAGGAAAAATGCAGCTATCTCAGTGAGGTCTGTAAATGATCGTCATCTGCTCTTGGTAGCATTTCTTCCCGATAGAACCTGTCACTAGGACCTAGGAGGTGTGAGACCAAGCCGTGTCAGTGAAGATTCTGATGCTTTCACAGCGATCCACAGTACTGTTGTAGCTTTTTGGTGTGTTAAGAGTACCAAAACAGAAAATAATAAGGCATCAGTGAACACCTCCCATTGGTACCGTTCAGACTGTCATTAGAAGATAGATAGATAGATAGATAGATAGATAGATAGATAGATAGATAGACAGACAGATAAGTTTTGTAATCATTGTGTACACATAGTGTTTGTGTTACTGACCTAAAGTTCACATTTGAACTTTAGGTCAGTAACCAATGAAGATTTCTTATTTTTCTTAAACATCACATTAAAAGCAGTGCAAGGTGCAAGTGAATTTAATGCCGTTTTATTTCTTCATATGTGCAATTACAAAGCAGTGCATAGAACTGCCTGGGATACAGCTATGAAAGCCATACAATCTAAAAGTTCTGAAATGGGGGCAGAAGGGGAAAAAAATAGCCAAAAAATCGTGTCAGAGTTCAAGGTGTGCCCATTGATTTTTCAGGATGAGGATTCAGACACATAATCTGTTGATAAGGGAAAGTCTGTGACTGTAAGTGATAAAAATAAGGGGATCTGAAAGGCTCTTCCTTGTTTTTCTTAGGAACTTTTATCTCAGTGTGTCGTGCAAAGTAGCTGTCCTGGCTAACAGAGCTCTGAGGGTAATCAGTTAAAATGTGAACCTGCTTATTTACAGCCACTAAATCATAAATGTTACAGATTGTGACTGTAACAAATCAGTTTTACTTCGCTAGGAAAAATAACCCACAGTGAGTTTTTACTTTCTCACGTGACCTTGAAGGATTCTAGGAGTTCACTGCTAGAAAAATACGTATTTGAACCTTACCTCTTCAATCAAACTGCACTGTAACCAGAGACTACAGGAATGACTGACAGCTTCTTTCTGTTCTCTTAATTCTGAGCAAAATTAATTGCTGCATCAAAACCAAGATAAATCAGAGCCAGCTGTGAAATGATCCATGTAATAGACTGATACTTTAATTCAAAAAGAGTTTTGGAGATCTTTCTTTCTTGGAGAGTTAATATATTAGACCATCATAGTAATCACTAATTACATATCCAGGAAAGTTGAGTGTAATCATTTATACAGTTTGTAGTAAAGTGTTTTGGAATAAAAGACTGAGCCTTATCTGATTTCATTTATTTGAGTAATCACTTTGATTATTACTAAGATTGTTTCATGCAGAACTTGAAAATTATCATTATTTGATACGTATCTAAGTGGCAAAAAATGTTAATTGTTGCCAGTTTAGTGTGGAAGAAGCCAGCCAGTTTTATAGGAAAGGTATATGTAATACTTCAGGTTATCAGATTGTGTCATTTCAGATTAGTCTGCCCTCAGGTTTGGCATTGGGATGCGAAAGGCCTTTCACTGCATCCATTGATATCCTCACAATAGGTAAAGATCTTTTTTATCATCTGCAGCTTTTGGTAACACAGATTATAAACTTTGTAGAAATGGTGTCTGGTCCTGGGAAGGGTTAATGAAGACAGGAGTGACAGCAGCTTTGGTGTGGTTCTGATGTGCAGATCTCATCTGTCTTCTCTGATCTCTTTGACACAGGCTGAGGAGGCATCTGAAGTAACAGCAGAAGCTGAATTCTAAAAGCCAGAAGTTACAGGATTTGAAGATTTGGCCATTATTGGATGCTTTTTTCTTTTTTTTTCCTTCTCAAAGGTTACAAAGAAAGGCATTGGCATCTCTCTGGATGTGTTGTTTGCATCTTTGTAATCTCAAAACCAGTCATTGACTTTAATGCTGCCTTTTAAGAGCATTCTGAAAAATACGGGGACTGCCTATCTATTTAGAAGAAATGCAAAAGCAGGCAAAAACATCAGCCCATGGTGGGCTAAACTGGGTGCCTGCTTCTTAAACTTCAGCAAGAAAGGTATTGTTTTAACCAGCTTCTCACCTAGTTTGTGACCTTAATACCTAAGCAGTTGCTTCTTTCCATATATGATACTCGTCATGATTATCCAGAGGCATGCATATAGTCTCTTACTTCAGGAAGAAAGGAGCTATTAGCATATGATATTGAGATCTCTTGTCCTGCAAAATAATTTCCATTATTTGGACCTTTCCAAGTTCTGCTAAATAGCATGGAACAGTTAGGAAAGAAGGCACAAGAAGATTAATGATATCTGTGCTGATTAATTTTTGGATTGCGAGCATTACACATTAATTTTACTTCAAATTCTGCTTTGGGACTTGAATTTGGCTGCTCTGCACTAGTTGCAGTAATTAAATGAACACTCAAGACTTCTGATATAGGAAAATTCTAAAAGGAAAGCCCAGATTGTAAATTGCCCCTGGAATAAAACCTTTGCTGATGGAATTTCTCTGTATGAATGTCAATTCAGCATCTTATGCTTGAGAACCCCTCTGAGATAAGAAAGGAATTTTTCCTGAATAAGGAAATCAGGATCTCTCTCTTTGTATTCAATGTTTTGTCTGTTTTGTTATTGTTTATGTTTTATTGCCCTTTGATAAAGATAGTTCAAACAAATTTAACTCCTGCATACATTCTCCTCTTGAATAACAAGACATCAATCTTCATTATAAAAGAAGCAGGTTTCCAAAACTAAGGTAGTAAATGAGTGGTACTAAAAACTTGAGGATGAAGCTGGTGAGCGATTTGCCATCAGAATAAGAAAATAGAAACCAACAAGTAAACTAATGATGTGTAGCTGCCATTAATTAGTCCATTACCAAAATCAGTATTAACCGAGCACGACATTCCTTGTTTTGGCTATTGCCATCAATACATTCAGGTTGAGGAGGGCAGAAGAGCCTTTCTGCATATCGATGCCCCATGTTGTCATTTCTAGAGACAAACACTGTCTGAAAAACATGCAATTAACTTTCAGAAAATGAGGTTACTTAGACGAGACTTAGTTGAACTTAGAAACTGATCCTACTTTAGCTCAAATTGCAACAGAATTTTAAACTTTTTTTATTGGATATGGGTTATTAATGAAAACGTTCCTTAAAACACTTGGTAATTTAGAATGGGATTTCACTTAAGATACTTGGAAGCTAATCTAACTTGATCAGAAAATTTAGAAGGAAAGATGACATTCTTCCAGCATATTGGAGAGGCATTGCTGTGTTCTGGTGTTCCAATGTTAAGAAGCAGCTCTACCTTTAGTAATGTAGAAAATACAATAACAAGCATTTTGCTGTAATATATTCAACATAACTGCAGAGAGTGCTGTGGTCTTACAATACACTGACAACATGGCATGTGAAACAGGATAAAAGAAATTATTTGATTGGAAGTTTTCAAAATACCTGTTTGGGTTTGGAATTCACTTCCACTGTGAACTGTGGAGTTTTCTCCATGGAGCAGAAGTTCCGAATTTCAACCTATTTTGACTCTCTTGTGGCCGTATCTCACCTTGGATTTGCTCTTAAGTTACGGCTGGAATCAGTGGGACCTGATCAGATACAGACTCTGTGTGGCTTTGCACCGTAGCTGTCTTACTGGGATGAGCAACGTTTCTGCTGGTCCATCACCACTCTTTACCTCACCAGCAGACAAACAAACTTGTGAAGTCCTTATACAGACATGGGAACGGGGGAAAATGAACAAGTTGGAAACAGATACTAAGAATGCTCAGGCTGAATTGTAGCTGTAAAACCAGAACATCGTTTGATGTGAAGGGAGCAAAGTGTACCTGGAAAAACATCGCTCTGTCTCTGGTACAACTTTTTCTTACCTAAATCATACTGGAAATCTGGCTCTTCTGTGACTCTGGTGTCTCTCAGATTTGAAATATACTGTTCAAAGTAAGGCAGAAAAGCCATTCTCAGACATTTATCTGGGAAAGAAGAAGAAGAAACAGCTGCAGCAGCTTGTTACAGCTTTAGACTTAAATAGTGGGTTGATGCAAGAAAATAATCACTGGATCTCATGGAGGAGTCTTCTAATGGGAGAAAATCTTGCTGGAGCAAAGCGCAACTGTCTCTACCTTTATGTCTGCTTGGTTTGTGGGGTTTGGGTTTTGGTTTTTTTAATATAGGTAAAGCATCTCTTCTTTGGCAACAGTTTTAGCAGCCAGGGTGGTCTCTCCAAGCCCCATGCACAAATCTCTCTATGCAATCTCTCCAACCACACACAGCAGTGAGCTGGATTTGGAGTTGTCAAAAGATGGTAATGGAGTTCCATCACTTCTCTTCCAACTCCTTCCATTGTATTTCCTGCACTGGCCAAACACAGTGTGTGTACAGTTAGAAAGTCAAGAGAGTGCTTAATTTTATGTCATTTATTACTTCAGAGCAGAGAAGAGCACAGCACTTATGATCTGCTAATTTAGGGTGGCTGGGAAGTCTCTGGCAGTCAGGGTACCTACTGTTGAGTTTTACGTCTGTCATTGACCCAAAGCCATGTTGCCGAGAGGCCCAGAGCCTAGTTAAAAGTTCCTTTGGAGTTGACGTCTCTTGGGCAGGCGGACTTATCCCTCTGTGGGATATGGGAGTGCTGATCCCCAGACTTGTGTGCCTCAACTACTCAGTGCGTTTGGCAGTTACAGCAGGGGTCCATACTGGGACCAGTGCTGTTTAATATCTTCATCAATGATATAGACAGCAAGATTGAGTGCATGCTCAACAAGTTTGCAGATAACACCAAGCTGAGAGGTGCAGTTGCCACAGTGGAAAGACAGGATGTCATCGAGAGGGACGTGGACAGGCTGGAGAAATGGGGCTGTGTGAATCTCATGAGGTTCAATAAGCGCACATTGCTGGCTCATGTCGAGCTTCTCATCAACCAGCACCCCCAAGTCCTTCTCCACAGGGCTGCTCTCAATCACATCATTCCCCATCCTCTATTGAAACCACATTTTCTTGCATTTCTATCACTCGTGTCTTTATAATGCTTCAACTGCATCTGGTTTTGGAAATCCTGTTTTTATCTTAACCTGCCTTCTGTTCCATGAAACTTCAGTGTGACAGCTATTCCTGCACGTACAGTAGCTTCAGACGGTTTGACGTTTCCATGAACTTGGGTACTGGATCACCCCTGCATAGCGTAGTACCCTACCCCAAGGCATACAGTGTTTCTGTAGTACTCCTCCATTTATTATGGTCTGTAATGCCGGTTGATTATTTAATGTTGATTATTAAAGATGCAAGAATCCAAGAAATGAAGCTAATTGCTTCTCCGCAGGGCTGCTTTCAATCATGTATATTTTACTTATATACACATATGCACATGTATGCTTATCTAGATATAAAAATAATGCACGATTGTCATCAATAAGGGTCCATTATTAGTGGGGTTTTTTTTTTTAATTTCATTTCCTTTAGCACCTTCAACAATCTTGGCAACATGCCCTTGTTTGCTGGTCTGTGAACACCTGAAAAGGGAAATTAGAATTCCAGGGGCTACCCTGAGGTTTTGCTGGATGTTCAGCACATACAGTACCCCGGAAGATCACATGAAACAGCCTCTGCATCAAAACAAAAAGTACCCAATATTGATTTTAAATTTAAAAAAAAAAATTAGAGTTGTTATACTTATTAAGAGGAAAAAAAAGCTAAACATTCAAAGGATGGAAAAGCTCCTTTCAAATCCTCTCCCTTAAACCGGAGGGCAGGGAACCGGCCGGGACGAGGCAATCCCGGGCTGGGCTCGGGGCTCCCACCGGGCTCGTCCCTTCCCGGGGTTTCCAATTATCGCCCAAGATTAAGTCCTTCATTTTCTTGGCTGCGGGGCCGGTAACGAACCGCCCGGAGCTTGTTTTCCCCTGCCCCGAGGGGTGATCGATGGTGTCTCCGTTATCGCACAATCGGGGCTCGTTCAAAATGTTGGGTTTTTCTTTTTCTGGGCTAATCCCATACCCCCGCTATTTATTTTGTCTGTCTCTTCTCATTAACGTTACTAACTTTTAATTGCTCCCCGTTCGCTTCTCAGCCGCCCGTTCCCATCCCATTCGCGTTCCCATTCGCCCGCGGATTCACGGAGCTCCGGGACGGAGCCTCGCCCGGGGACCTCCCAAACCCCCCCTGTCCCGGGATCCCCCGGGCCTCCAATACCGCCCTGTGCCGGGAACCCCCAATCTTCCCTACCTCGGGAGCCTCCAATCCCCCTCCCCTGTCCCCGGAATACCCGGAGCCTCCAATCCTCTCCTGTCTCGGGAACCCCTGGATCCCCCAATCCCCTCCTGCCCCGGGATCCCCCGGATCCCCCCCTGCCCCGGGAACCCCCAATCTCCCCTGTCCCGGGAGCCTCCAATCCCCCTCCCCAGTCTCAGGAATCCCCGGAGCCTCCAATCCCTTCCTGCCCCCGGAATCCCTGGATCTCCCTATCCCTCTCCCCTGCACCAGGATCTCCCGGAACCCCCAGTCCTCCCTACCCCGGGACCCCACAATCCCTCCCTGTCCTGGGAACTCCCTGTCCCCCTCCCCTGCCCCGGGAACCCCGAGATCCCCCAATCCCTCCCTGCCCCGGAATGCCCCGGCTCCCTCAATCCCCTCCCGCCCCGGGAACCCCCGGACCGCGCAACTACCTCCCTACCCCTAGAATTCCCAATCCCCCCTGCCCGGGATCCCCCGGATCCCAAATCCCTCTCCTCTCTCGGGAGCCCCGGGACCCCCCATTCCTTCCCTGTCCGGGAGCCCCCAGTCCCCACCCTGCCCCGGGAACTCCCAGACCCTCCAATCCCCTCCTGCCCAGGAATCCCTGGACCCTCCAATCCCCTCCTGCCCGCGGTCCCAGGGACCCGCAGTCCCCCTCGGCTGCCCGGGATCCCCTCGAGCCGGGGAAGCGGCGATGGAGCGGAGCGAAGGGACTCGCTTTTAGCAAAGCGATCGAATTCCTCTCCTCCAGCGACACCGTTACTTTATCCTAAGGAAAACAGCGGGGAGCGGCAGGGCCAGCGGGAGCCCCCGGGGGGGGATGTCGCCCCCCGACAGCTCCGTGATTAATGACCCGCCCGGGAAGGGGGCGGGGGGGGGGGGGTCCGGGATGCGGGGCGGGGGTCTGGGATGCTGGAGGGAGGGGGGGGGGGGGGCGGGAAGGGAGAGGGGGGCGGGATGCAGGGGGAGTTCGGGATGCGGGGGAGCCTGGGATGCGGGGGAGGTCTGGGATGCTGGGGGAGGCCAAGATAGGAGGGAGGGAGGGGGAACGGGATACAGGGAGAGTCCGGGATGGCGGGAGGGGTCCAGGATCTGGGAGGGATCTGGGATTCTGGAGGAGCCCAGGATGGAGAGGAGGGGGGCTGCGGGGGGAGCCTGGGATGGCTGGGGGGGTGGGGGGAGGACGCGATATGACGGGAGGGGTTTGGGATGCGGGGGGAGCCCGGTCTGTCAGGACGGAGCCCGGGATGCGGGGGGAGCCCGGGCACCAGGTACAGCCCCGCCGCGCCCAGAGCCCCCTTATAAGCGGCGCGGCGGGGCCGGAGACGCGGGAGGGGATTCGCTCCGCTCCGGCCGCGAACTGCAAGTTCATCCCGGGAACGGTAAGTTCGTCTCGGGAACCACGGGATCCTCCCCCGCGGCGGCGGAGTGCGGGACGGGGCGGCCGCGCATCCCGCATCCCTGCGTCCCTCCATCTCTGCGTCCCTGCGGGGCCGCGGCTGCTTTTCCTTAGCGGCTGCCGGAGTCGGGCAAAGAGCGAGGTCTTCTTAAAAGGACGCAAACCAGCTTAGATTCCCTGTATTTATTTTCCTCCGAGGAACGACCGAAAAGGCTGCCGATAAGTTTATCGGATGTTTCCGCCTATTCCTTCTCAGTTTGCGTTTTCTGTCTTTTCCTTGTCCGTGTGGGCAGGTTGCCTGCATCACCGTTCCATTCGCGTGGAATATAGGACTGAAATAACTGTTGTGCTGTTTTCTTTTGTAAACTAAACAGGTTTCGAACTAATTATGTCTTTGTAATGTCGTACAAAGGTACAAATGCATCGCCAGCATCGGAAACACTGCAATAGGAATGCTTTAGGAATACTATAACGTAAATACTTTGACGTAGTTATCAGAGAATGTCTGAGTTTGAAGGGACCCACAAGGATCATCAAGTCCAACTCCTATTTTCCCACCCGTGTCTCTTTGCACACCAGGCAGCGAGTGGATGCTGGCAAAAATTATTGCAATTGTCTTAAAAAGCAAACTCTTGTAACATTTTAAAGGAGATTACATGGGAACTGACTGTTGCCCAGAGGCATTTAATGTACATTAGTTTTCCGCAAAGGGTTTTGAACCACAAAATCCGGGTGCTCCTTTGACGGACAGCCCGGTCTCACCAGCGTGAGGAGTGATGCTGCCTAGCCACCGCGCGTAACTAACGTGAGCTTGGCTCAGGAACCACCGTGTTTTACCTATGTTATATCCCGTGTTTCTGCGTGGCAGACTTTCCTGGCCCATCAGGTATTGCTCTATGTAGATGATGAGGAAACCTAATAGTGAAGAAACTATTTCAGAGTGAAATCTCTCATTTCCACAGCTGAAATGTTGCTTTTCCCCCCCATCCCATAGGCCCAGGATTTCATCCAATGTAGATGTGAAGCTCCTAAACCAGAAACTCCTACTTCAAAGGTGCTCAAGGAAATGAGGCTTTCAGGTATGTGTGTTTCTACAAACTCATTCTAGTTCTAAATTTGTCTATATACCAATAAAGCAAAATCAAAACTCTGTGTACACCAGCCTCAGTTCTTTGTTTCAGTAGAGGAACGGCTATTATACTAACTCAGCCTGTGTCCTTGTGTAGTTCGGACTTCCCAGCAACTGCGGGAGACTTCTTAATTATAGTGGGATTTTGATAGGATGGAAAGTGAGAAATCCTGCTGATAAACCTGAAATTAGATCTTGACTCTTAGTAGAAATAATGATGATTTTATTTGCTACTAAAATGCATCCAGATCCAACTGTGACTTAGCATGATGAGAAAATAGCAAGGGAAAAAGCACACAGGGCCTTTTTTATTTTAAGTTAAAAGAAGCAGCCGATTTAAGAACAATTTTCCATCCCGCTCTCAAGACGAGCTCATGTAGACTTAATATGAGATTAATAATAATGAGATTTCTTTTTCCTTTGGTTTACAGTTATAACGCACACGGAGACTTTCACAAATAATTTCACTCTAAACTGTACTACCGTTTAGGAGGACATTAACTGATAAAACTCTAACAGCCAGATAAACAGCAAATTAATCACAATAAAACACCCCAGATAATGACGTCTTCTGAAAGCCATCACTTCAGAGCATTGCAAAAAGGATTATTTAGGAACTTTGCCTCTTCTCTGCTAGAAATCTTTGACTTGGTTCATTGTCTGGGTTTTTTTTTTTTGCCATTATCAGCCACAGCTATGCAGGGACTTCAGTGGGACTGAAGCGTGCAGCTGAAATGCTTTGCAAAATAAGGCCTAATTTTTGTAAACGTAGATCCTTGGTCATTCACGTGCATCAATTTTATTTGAATTTTTTAATTTATACTGTATTTGGATGCAATTAAAATTTTTAATAACTTGTTTTTTTCCCCTTCTTTTCTAGCTGGGACATCACCAAAACAGCAGCTCCCAACACGTGAAAGCTGGGATCTGCCTACAACATCTAGGAGGGCTGCTTGACCAAGGACAGCAGGATCAGGTATTGTTCCAAGAAGTGCTGTGCTTTGTGGAATATTTACTGAACTGCATTTCACTGGAATTTAATGAATTAGAGGGCTGTGAGTTCTATTACAGGCAGAGTCGACTGACCATCTTTTTCTCAAAGCTAGGAAAAGACTTTGTGGTCATTATTTTCAGCTTTGCTCGAAAGTTTTTTGCTGTTGTTTCTAAAGGGTTCTTTCCCCCCAAAAAACAGCTAAAATACAGTTTACAAGATGCTTTTTACTTTTGAAATCATAGAAGCAACAGGATAAGCATGAACATTCCTGAGTAGCATTAGGGGAGAGAGGACAGAACTTGGTTCCCGATCCTTTAAAATCACGGACCAAGCCTCACCCTTCAAAACCCGAGCACTGTGTTCTGTGGCTCCATTCACAGCTGCAACTGAAAATGGAAATTATTTTCTGTAATCTGTGGAGCACTGATCACCTAAAAGACAGTCAATGAAATGGTGGCAGGTAAATAGAAATATGCACATGGTCCCACAAACCAGATTATACACATAATATGTTTTAAAAGTCCCATTCAGCCTAACCTTTAGTTGGTTGTAAATGGCAACCACCGTGGCAGTGCTGCTCAGCGTTACCCATTGGGTTTTCTCAGAAGAGCTGAGTGATCTTTAGTCTATGGGTGATTCAAAGAAACTATTCTGTGTAATACCGTCCCCCCTAAATTAAATATTTGTAAAGAGTTGAACTTCTGTTTCTGTGCCAGTGTGTGATATCAAATTTATAAGCAGCGACTGGAAAAGCAGCTCAAACAGCTGCACGGCAGCATCCTGGCTTTTTCTGGCATGGGCAGCACTTGCATTTCTGTTAATCTTTGTTTTAGAAGGTGTTTGCTTCAGCACAGCACAGCAGCAGGCTTTAGAGATGCTTTTGTTGGTTCCAGGACCCTCCCTGCCAGGGAAGTCACCAATGGACTGTAGACACTTAGCTGAGAGCAGCGAGGAAATCTCCTGCCTGGGCGCAGAGCCCGATTCCCTGCTGCCTTCTGCTGCCGGCAGCAATCCCTGTCCACCCCTGGTGGCTGGGCAGCGGGCTGGGGCACCTCCTGGCAGACCCGCTGCTGCGAATGCTGCTCGAGAGCGCAGTCGGGTTCAAACCCTACGCCATGCCTTCCTCGAGCTGCAGAAGACTCTCCCCTCCGTGCCGCCTGACACCAAACTCTCCAAGCTGGATGTACTGCTCCTGGCCACCACCTATATCGCACACCTCACCCGCAGCCTTCAGGATGAGGAAGAGTCACCAGGAGAGGGCTTAGGTACCCTCCGAGGGGATGGATACCTCCACCCTGTCAAGGTAGGAGAGCTGAGGAGCAGCTACCACCTTCTTGTAGTGATAGGATGAGGGGCAATGGGTATAAACTGGGGAGGGGCAGATTTAGGCTAGACACAAGGAGGAATTTCTTCACTATGAGGGTGGTGAGGCATTGGCGCAGGTTGCCCAGGGAAGCTGTGGCTGCCCCATCCCTGGAGGTGTTCAAGGTCAGGCTGGATGGGACCTTGGACACCCTGATCTAGTGGGATGTGCCCCTGCCCATGGCAGGGGGGGTTGGAACTAGGTGATCTTTAAAGTCCCTTTCAACCCAAACTATTCTCTGATTCTACTCAGTGAAGCAGTAAATAGGTGTTAAAGATATTTAGATTAAACTAAAGATTTCAAGCTCATTTGCCTTGCCAGACTTAATACGTGAAAAGACTGCCTGAACAGACTTTTTTTGCATCTAGGTGCCAGGGGCTTAATGGAAATGTCCGGGAGCTTTGTCCCTCCACCCTCAGGGTCTATGTGCAAAAATATCAAATATAGCATAGGGCCAGACCCAGTGGGACTTAGTCCCTTGGAAGTGAAGGTGGAGGGCAGCACCAGAGGAGTGCCAGCACCATCTTGGTCCCTCCATGGAAACCTTGTTGATCCCCCACCAAACCATCAGAACCTGCTGCAGGGTATGCGTGTGACTGAGGTGATCGCTGTCCCACAGCAGTGACCCCAGTCATGGCTGGGCTTGCTTTGGCTCTCCTGCCAAAGTAGCCAGGGTATGGGAGGTGACGTTAATTACGGGCCACGTGTTAATTCCTTCTCTGAAAGTCCTTTTCTGATGTGTTTATTTTGTCTAGTTGGTATATGCTGTTGTTGCTCTTCCCTTTGTCCAAAAAAAATCATAGTGGTGCAGAGGGGACGCAAAACGGTCCTCTTGGAGAGGACGAAGGGCTGGAAACTGTTCTCCAAGGCATTGCTCAGTGACTGACGGGATGCTTAAACACCACCGGGTATTTTCTTTGGCTCTGGTCTCAGGGAGTGAGTTAGAGCACTGGAGTGTTTTCCTTTTTCCTTTTTTTGTTTTTAAGTCTGATGAATTCGGGATGATTTAATTAAGATTACATTGTAAAGTAATCTCTAATTCCTATGAAGTGACTAATTCACAGAGAGATTCTTGTTCACAGTGTTGGTCACTGTAAAAAGCGTGACATGAACATAGGCATCTGAGGCCATTTAAATTATTAGCAGGCTCATTAGGAAAGCAAAACCTTTCTATCAATTAGAAGAAGGCTTTAATTTAAGTAAAAAAAATAATTTATGTATTTAAAATAAGTTTGAAGTAGCTTCTGTAAGTTCCCTTGGCCAGAGCGAAGGTCTCCTACAGTACTTTTTATCAGCTGCCAATTATTACTGGCAGAAAAGTACTTTCAAATACTTACTGCAGCAGTTAAATGATCCAGATGCACATTTCCAAAGCTACTGGAACACAGCAATAATTGACTCATCCAGCGATTATTCTTTATAACATTATTTATGTCCCAGCTATATATATTTATTTTTGTAAAGATTCTGTGAGTCTAACCAATCTTTTTAATATTCCTGATAGTAAATTAATCTTTTAGTTGGCAGTAGAACAAAAGTGTCACTGATAAGTCATAGCACATGCTTCACAAACCCCAAAAGTGCAGGGTATGAGACAACCAGTACAGATACAGACTTTAATTACACTCATATATCAAGCACAGTAAATACAAATAGTGAGAAAAGTAAAATATCCAAGTACTGTTGTGTGTACACCAAACGAAAAATACAGTTAAGGACTTTAAACTCAGATGTCTTATTGGTGACGAATTCATAACCTGAAATAAAAATATTGAACAAGATTGTACAGTCTTTCCAAGTGAGAATATGCTCCTGCTTTGTGTCTTTAAATAGAAAAGCTGAGATTTAACTGCAGTATTAAGCCCCTCTGGTTTTTAAGGCTCTCTTGTTACCCACAGGAAAGGTGCCAGCCTGTTCCCAAAAGTGTCTTTAAAAAATTGTATTCTTTTGGAACAACATGCTGGTTGTGCTTCAGGTATTCTTGCCTCCGACTATGTGTGACAAGTTGTCTTTTAAATATCCACCTCTCTAATAATGAACTCAGCACATTAAACTGGAGCTGAATTCTTCCTTCCCAGAGAAAGGCACCCAGCTGCGGTCACCCTTTTGGCAGGGCCATTTGCAGTACCTCACTCGCTTGAGTTACAGAACTCCAGCTATAAAAATGGATATTTCACACCAGTGTAATGGATTGTTCCAATAATCAGTGAATGGAAAGATGAATTGTCTCATCTGAAATTGTTGGACCTGACAAAGAACAAGAAGTTGTCACTGCTGAGGACTGCCCAGGAGCAATTACATTAAAATTACGATCCTGTGCTGCAGTCGCTGTTGTGGGGGCTGGCTGGTGTGAACAGAAAAGCATGCAGGGCTGCAGTCTCCCCATAGTATCCTTGACACTGGAAAGAAGAATACTTTATTTTATCAGCAGAACATTGGCTGTACAAAAAGTAGTACGATGACCCGTTGGCACAGCCTGCTCCTGTCTGGTGGGTCCCAGGGCAGAGGGTTAGGAGCTGTGTCTCACAATTTACTACCAAAGAAAATGCCCAGGCTGAGGTTCCCTTACCCAGCTTCTACATTTTCCAAAAAATGACAAAACGGAAACTTTCTGGAGACAGCAGCAGTTTCCTATTTTCTTGCACTGTGATCCCATAGAGATTTTAAGCCTTGCTGAGAACGGCATTCAGACTGCAGAGACCCCGGGTATCTCAGCGCTGTGCTTGTCTCTTCTCTTGCAGAAGTGGCCAATGAGATCCAGGTTATACATTGGAGCTACAGGACAGTTTCTGACTCACTCGGCACAAGGAGACGGTGCAAACCAAGGGGAAACATCAACAACTTCACAAATCTAATCTCCCTTCTTGCTTTAAAAAAAAGGTTATTTATTACACCTTATATATATTTAAGTTAAAATTACTACCTACAGACAAACTATAATTCCTTAATACTGTTAGTAGGAAAAAAGGAATTGACTCTTAAATGTAATTAATACCTCATTAACTTAATGTGACACATGATTGGTTTCTATCACAGAGGACATTACTGGGATCTGAAATAGAGGATTAGGAGAAGACAATTGCAGGCAGCACCAATGCAAGGGGCAGGCACAGAGGCAGAGCTGCTAGCGGGAGAGGAAACCTCGTCTCCTATGGACAAGCGGTGAATAGGTACGCTGTGGGAAAGTGAGGAGAAGGAGTGATGAGTGAAAAGCAAAGGACAAGTCTAAAAATAACAATCAAAATACCGCCTCCATCTTCTTCACCGCATAAGGCCGGTGGCAGAAATCCTAGTGACTGCAGTCACCAGGTCAGGGCTTCATCCTTCGGATTATCATAAATGTATGTAGTTATCCTTGAAAAAGTGGATGCATGTTGACCTCAAGTCACAATGTGGTGAAATCTGTCCTACATACACACAGCTCTATGTACAACACGCAGGAGCTGCTCTGTACGTCACGTATTGCTTGTATTGACTTATACGGTTGTGTTGCATGTTATGGGGTTTCAAATGTGTTCAATTGTTACCCCAGTACCACTATTTGTCTGCTTAAGGTATCAAGGTTCATTTCCTTGTCTTTTTGTGGATTCATGCATTCAAGCAAATGAGCCTTAAGAGTTGGCTTGTTCACAGCACATTTTTTCACTTAAATATCTTCTATATTTAGGCAAGAAAAGCTGAAACCGAATGCACAAATGCCATCTAATGTATCTGTTGTGTAGAGCACTGTACTTCTCATAGTGTTATTGCCAAGGTAAACATTTTATTAAATATTATACAGTGGACATAGTGTATTTTTTGAGTTACGGAGTCTGTATCATTTCCTCATTGTACAGGACATTGTACAAGACTGATGTTCTTAATAGTAACATCTTCCATTTATTGCAACATCTTTCTCAAAACTTCTTCATGGCTTACATTTAAAATGAAATTTGGCAGAAAAGGAAAACGCAAATACTAGCAGGAACAACCTTTATAAAATAAATTTTATTCCTTTCATTCTTGAGGTGAGGTCTTTCAGGGGTGCTGAGCATGCCATGGCAAACTGAATGCCCAGGATCCCAGAAAACCAGGCCTCTGGTGTAAGAAACTATATGAAAAATTAGCAGAGTCGTTTAGAAGGAGTTGGACAAACCACCTAGGATATGTGAGAGTTTTAAAGCACAGTAAAATCTGGAACTCCCCTCTATCCCTGCCGCATTCTGAGCTTTTATTAAGGTTATTATTTGAAATAGTAAAAGTAGTTTAAACATACACATCAAATATATGTATTTAAACTTTTTTAGGCGTATATTTCTTATTTAAAATTTGAAGTGGCTCATTATGAGAATTCCATAGCCAGAGAACCATTTAACCACACAAACTACTGTATTTTGTGAAACAAATATGTACAAAAGGGCAGTTTAGCAGGGGCAAGTTATCTGCTCGTATGTAAATAAGAGTCTGATTTTATTTAAAGAAGTGTATTCACTTTTCATAGTAGTAAAAAGTGGGTTATCACAACCTCATATGTTCGGGACAGCTATTTTATTCAGATCGGCTAATAAGAAAATGCAAAGGAGTTGTAGGGGTGATGACAGCTGAGCAAGATGAAAGAGTGAGAATGGTGAGGGTTTTCAGGAATCGTTTGCTTTATAAATCAAGACACAGCTTAGATTGATAAAATGCAAAGCAGCAATGCACAAAGGTGCTGGTTACTTCACAAGGTTCTTAGGTAACACACCTGAAAGGGACAGAATTCGAGAAAGTAAAAAAAGAAAAAAAGTAAAAAAAAGACTCACACCCTTCCCCTAGTCTTTTAAGGCTTCTCCCATTAAATGCAATTGAAAGATTCTGACTGCTTTTTCATGTAGCAAGCATGAAAAGCAGATAGGGACAAGGGTCAGAAACATGGAAAGTCATGAATGGATGGCATGGAGAAAATACCTCTGCTCAGACTTTTGTTGTAGTAAAGGCGGGGTATTTACAGTGCTCAGAAAACAGCCAGAGCGATGGAGAGCAAACACAGGGGCAGCTTTGTACTTGTATTTGTACAAATTGTGGCCACATACAATGCAAAGACCCCAGCTATGTTTTATGGATGTATTAAAAGCCAGTAAAAATATGCAGAATTACCACAGCAGATTTTCATTTGAGAAGAATTCCCCATATTTATGAGCTGGGTTGTTTGAGGTTTTTTTTCTGACGCAGGTTATTCTGCATCAGCTACAAATTTTTATGCCTTTTTGTCCAGAGCTAAGAGACCAGGTGAGGGAATCCACTCCCCTTGAGCAGGGCAAGAGCTCTTGTCTTCCAGAAATTTACACCAGGATCCCCTGAACCCGTTTGCTTCAAACATGGTGTTTGGATCAAATGTTACATTGCTTAGGAACAGTTCTTATCCCTGTATACTGAAATGCAACAATTTGGCATGGGAAATACCCATTCCTTTAGGAATACAGTTCCACAATGTTCACACATGGCTACCAAAAGGAACCGCTTTTCAGGGAGTAACTTAAAGATCCTAGCTAACCTCAGTTATTGCCATCACAGCTTTTCCTTCAGAGGAGAGGGACAGACAAACTTTGCACAGGCACATACAAATATCCTGCCTATGCAAAACCTGCTGCCCGCAGATCTTTCCTTCCTCATACACACAGCTGTGACTACAATACCGTGCCCTCCAGCCATATATTGCCTTCTCTTAATGCATACCCTGCCAATCCTTTTCCCTGTAGAGACTTTTAGGACAAAGTATTCACTGTACTTGTGTAAAGTAAAGAATGACAACACCACAGAGATGAATTTTACATGGCTTTGACTCCTGAAAGACTGACTATTGCATGAAACCAAAGCATTTTAAGGGTGAAAAAGCAGGGTTTGATTAAGAATGCTGTTGTAGATAAGACACATCAAATGGAAAGTGACCGTGCTTCCAGCCCTGATTGTCTTTTGATACCCACCTGGAATAAATTTCAGTTTCCTTACTGCCACCTTGGCTCCACAAATGTTACTCAAGGGGATAAGGAGAATGCATTTTGGACCTTGTTTACCTCATTTTTTAGAATCATAGAATCATGGAATAGTTCGAGTTGGAAAGGACTTTAAAAATTATCCAGTTCCAACCCCCCGCGATGGGCAGGGACATCTCCCAGCAGACAGGGCTGCTCAAGGTCCCATCCAACCTGGCCTTAGAATTCACTGCAAACATCCTGATCCCTGTTGGTGTCTTCCACCAACACCCGAATATCTCCCCAGAGACGCAGACACTCAGTATCTTCCATAAACACCGCCGCCTCTGCCCAGGGATGTGGATGCTCGGTCTTAAGAAAATGATTAACTCGGTGGTTAATTGATTCAGGGCCGAAAACGTGTTAAATAAGGGATATCAGATAGTGAGAACTTGTGATTGTTCCAGCATCACCTGAGGGATGTCCTCACCCTCACTAAGGACGAGGAAAGGAAACAATTTTGTGTCAGGGTAGAGCTGTGTAACCCAATGAATACGATTACAGACAGAAGTGACACCGGAGCTCTGGAGGCGGGATTTGGAGGGTGGACTCGGTGCGAACGAGGGTCTGAGGGGCCCGCGCGCTCCCGCCCAGACCCGCCCCTGGCGCGAGCCAACCCCGCTCCGCCCCAGGCCCCGCCCACAACTCTCTGGCTCCGCCCCCCAGCGAGGCTCTGCTTTGTCGTGAGCCCTTCCGGTCCGGCCCCGCCGCTGGCGAGCGCCAGCCCCGCCCCTCCTCGCCCTAGGCTCCGCCCACACCCCTCTGCCCCCCCACCGGCATGACGCTGCTTTGCCACGTGCCTGCCTCAACCCGCCCCAGGCCCAGCCCCGCCCCGCTCCAGACCCCGCCCACAACCCCAGACCCCGCCCACAACTCTCTGGCTCCGCGCTCCCCCACGGCAAGGCGCCGCTTTGCCGCGCGCCCGCCCGGCCCCGCCCCGCCTCTGGCGCGCGCCAATCCCGCCCAGCCCCTGGCACGAGCCAACCCCGCCCCTCCTCGCCCCGCGCCCCGTCCACAGCCCCTGACCCTGCCCCACTGGCAATGCGCCGCTTTGCCATGTGCCCACCCCTCCCCGCCCCAGGCCCCGCCCCTGGCTCGCGCCCGCCCAGGCTCGCCCGTGGCCCGCACCCTCTTTATCACAGCCCCGGGGCGCGCCCTTCCCTTCCCGCCCCTATTTCCGCGCGCCCCGGGGCCACGTGGCGTCCGGCGGGGTCCTCGGTGTGGGATCCCGTCCCTGGGGAGGGTCTCGGTGAGTCGGGAGCCTTCCCGTTCCTGCGGCGCCGCCGGCTGCGATCCCTGCCGGACTTGGAGCGGCTTCGCGGCGCAGGCAGCCTCTGAACGGCCCCGGTGCTCCGTGAGTTGCTCTTCTCAGAGGGGTTAGAAATCGCTGTTCCTTGTGAGAAATCCGGATGTGAGCGCTCAGACCAGGAAAGCTGGGGAGGGAATGTTTGCAAGGGCGTGTGGTGGTGGAACGAGGGGAAAAGGCCTTAAATCGGGAGGGGGAGTGGTTGAGATGAGGCGTTGGTGAAGGAAGAAATTGTTATAAGTTGCTAAAGTAGTATATGCTTGAATATTATGTATAGATTTTGTGATTTTAGAACTAAAATGTAGGCTTAGCGTAACTAATAACTTCTAGCTAGCCTGTGCCTGGATACTTATCCTTAAGTAAAGACTTTTAACAGGGCTGCAGTTAGAAAGAATGGGAAAGAATGTGACTGTATCCAGTTAAGCCAGATAACAATGACTAGCGCAATGATAAGAGAAGGAACCAGCTAGGACCAGATGCAGCCTTGAAGTGCCCAAGGAGTCTTAAGAGCCTGTGCAAGAAGAGTTGGAAAGTTCAACTGTGGGGAAGATCTACTGCCTTCATCCAGAGACCCCCTAAAGAAGACCTCAGAGAATAGAGTGTGTGCCAAGGGGAGGAAACTTATGTAAATAAATTCCAGGAGATGATTATTTCTTAACTATGAGGGTGGTGAGGCACTGGCACAGGTTGCCCAGGGAAGTTGTATCTGCCCCATCCCTGGAGGTGTTCAAGGCCAGGTTGGATGGGGCCTTGGGCAGCCTGGTCTGGTGGGAGGTGTCGCTGCCCATGGCAGCGGGGTTGGAACTAGGTGATCTTTAAAGTCCCTTCCAACACAAACCATTCTGTGATTATCCAGAATATAATCACTGGAATTAAAGGGATGCCCTGCAGGCACTTTTCTGAACAGCGTATGTCATCCCTTGGAAGACAAGTGATTGCTACGCTGTTGTATTCATATCGTTATCTCAGCTGCCAAGCGTGGTGGCAGCGTGCTAAGGCTTGTTCTGCGTGCTGGGGTGGGTCAGGTCAAGCCGACACTCAGTAGCCATTTGGTATTTCCAGTGACCTGCGTGCATCCTGTGAGACTAAGATGGACCTAATTAGTGTGTGCTGCTCCCCTGCCAAGCCATGCTGGTTACTTTGAATTATCTTTTGTTTCTTCGAGGGAATGACAGATGGAACTGATAGACGGGACAATAAAGTAGTAGTTAGGTAGTTAAAGTAACTAACGCTTAAGGGTTAACTGGATAGCAATTATTTAGCTGAAGCAATGTATCTTAGGCCATTGCATAGGAAGAGGTCTGTTGTGGATGGCTCCGGGTAAGAGGCAAGGACAGATTGCCTGAAGCTCTGATGAGAACACAGACCAGCTGCCTCTTGCCCTGCTAAGGACAATAAATTGCTGCCTCAAGCAATTTAGGGTAGAAAGGGCTTTGTGGTCTGGTGGAACGCCAAGAATCCAGGGAGCATGGGCACAGTCCGAGGTTAAGGAAAGTTCGTCCAGAGGAAGACTACTGACTTCATCCCTGAGACCCTGGCCCACGACCACCAGGAGGCACTGCGCAGACGCAAGCAGGAAGAGACCAGAGTGGAGCATATGGAAATGACTTCTCGGAACTCATTGTAATAAGAGGCGGGGAAATGTTATGAATGTGTATAGGCATTCTCAGAATTATCATTGATATAAAACGCTTTGTTGTATAAAGTCACGACACACTGCCATGGTAGGCACGCACATATTTGGAGGAGGAATTCCCCCATGTGCCTCAGTGCTGAATAAACGTACCTACTTCACAACCTCATGGGTTGTAAAGTCATCTTTCCGCAAGTCAGGACATCCAAGGAGATTTGGTTTTGCTGATAAATCCTTGTCATTGGCAAATCCACTTCCTAATTCTAAAGATAAATTACCTTTTTTTTTTTTCCTTTGGGGAATTTGGCAGGTGTTGTGTGGTGACCCTGATGATGCCCTTTCTGGATAGTAGGCACAGGTCTAAAATGGGGGATCTGGCAGGGACAGGACCCCAGGGTCTCAGCAGTGTCTGCGGTAATGTTCTCTTGCCAGATCCACAGCGTGAGCGCTGACTAATCCAGCCAACAGGAAAACATGTCAGTAGGTTCACCAGAGCGTGGCACGTGAACTGAGGTTAAAGGCCATACCCTGCTGGGGGGTTCCTCTCCCCAGAGATGGCTGCTCGTTAGGAGCCGCATAATAGCCCTGCAATCTGTCATTCCTCATGCTGGAGGTTACCTTAGGTGAAATGTTTGTGCCTCTGTTTAGCCTTGGTCTCTGCTGGTGCTGTCTGTACTTTCCTCCTCAGGTAAAGATAAAGCCAGCAGTGGGCTGGTATTTATTTCACTGGCTTACTTTCCCCAAGGAAATGTTGTTGCTTTTTGCTGCTGGCTCAGCAGTAGAGATCTGAATTGGTCATCTTTTATCTCTTGTTATTGTTTCAGGCAGCAGGTGGAGTTAAGAGATGAGTTTGTTACTGGCTTTGAAAATCTTCAGTCTGGACTCTGCCACGCTGCTTCCTTGCAAGCAGAAAGATATCACGTGACTTCTGGAGCTACAGAAGTAATTATTTCTTACTGTACTTAAAAACGTTGGGGAAAGCCTCCAGAAATCACAGTTTAGATTTCTGAAGCTCTTCTATGGGTTGTAAATTCTGGATGGAAAAAGGGGGAATACAGCTGTTTGCATGTAGGGTTAAGAGGCTGAAATTCTAACAAAAGGTGTTATGACAGCTATGAAATCTGTTCAGGCTCGATCCCCAGAACAAAGGATGTGCAATCCAAGAATCCTGAAGGAATCAGACGGGGAGGGGTTTTTAATAGTATCAGAGCATTTGGTTTTTATCTGGGGAGAGAAAAGACTTCTGCTTTGAAGAATTAACAGATGCTGGTTGGAAGTGAGACCAAAGTGAAGAACAGCGTGTTCAGATTGCTATCCCTGCTGGCACTCAACTGCATCAAGTCTGTTGGGATATATTCTAAAGGGAAAGGCAACTATGGCAGTGAACTTTACCTCTAGAAATGTACTTGGCACCTAGGGCTTGAATATAACAGCAGGGAGGGTCCTGCATTTTTGTGCACAAAGGGACCTATTTTCTCTTGTTCCTGGTTATACTGAATCCATTCCCTGCTTAACAGTTCAAAACAAGGTTCTACTTTAATTTATAGAAGCACATCTCTTAAGAGAAACTTATCAAACACAAGGGGATTTGTTACATGGAAAAGATTACAGCAGTCCTACCCCAGGCAGGAAGCTGTTTGCAGGCACAGTGATGATACCTCTGCCGTTTACCCAGCTGAGTTTCGTGATGTGCAATGTTGGATCTGATGTGCCTGCTGAGCAGTAGGATTTTCACAGTTTGATTTGCTGCCGTCATTTCTGATTTTATTTATCCTTTAAAGGTGCTATGACATCCGCTTAACTTCTCCACTGTCTCTGAGCCTCCTGTATGCACATGCAGTCAACAGTGGAGTACATCTGCTTCTGGAAGTACGGATGTTTGAGACGGTAAGTTGCTTTTTTACTGTGGCACTGCATTACAGGGCCTTCAGTGAGCTGCGTGGCTATCTAGTGAAGGCCAGTGCTGGCCACGTTTGCTGCTGCCTGGAGTTGTGCTGGCTGACAGCAGCTGAAAGTGAGGCCTGTTTGTTGTCAAGGACAGTTTTGAACCACTGACTGTGCTGTCCTTTACGTGTGGTACTGCTACTTGTCTTCTAATTTTTGCTTAAAGCATCCTCGGAGAAGCTGCGGAGAAGTAAGGATTTAGAGTTGTGCCCTTCACATATGAGGGTAATCAGGGTAATCATCCCTTAATACGGCTTGTCAAAAACAGGGATTTGTAAGGGAAGTCGTTTCTAGAAGAATAGAATAGTTTGCATTGGAGGGGACCTTCAAGATCATCCAGTTCCAACACTCCTGCCATGGGCAGGGACACCTCCCACTAGACCTGATTTTGCTGGCATTAATGATGAAATCTTTGCCGTTTACCCATCTGACTGGTTTTTGATGTGTATCTTTGACTCTGAAATGCCAGTAAAGTTGTTAACTTTTGCATGAGATTGATTCAGCATACAGAAAACTGACTAACTTACTTAGAATTTTTTTTATTTAGCTTGAAAACAGCAGCCTGAAGTGTGGAGTTCTGATACCCTTGGATATGCTGTCATGGCCCTTCCTGCTTCTTGGAAATACTGCCTGATTCAACAGTAAAGCAGAGTAGCAGCTGAAAATGTGAATAATCTCTGAATGAAGTGCAGGTGAGAGTGTCGCTCTAGAAGGGGAAGTGGCCTGGTGGACACTTTTAGAACTCAGTGTGAATATTCAAGTGTATCAAATAAATGGAACAAAACTGAATAAATCAAGGGTTAAAACATGTAGGAAAACTTGTGTTTTCTTGTTTAAGTGGGAGTCTTTGCAGTGTTGGTGGTGGTAGCTTTTCTGCTTATCTCCAAGGCAATGTCTCTATGAATAAAGTCTTGGATTTGTTTTCAGTGACTGTAACTTTTTGTTGAAGGTGTGTGAGCTGCTGGATGACATCCTGGGTATGAGTCACACCAAGTCTTTGGTATTCAGCTTGTCCAGATTTGCTAGGAAGTCTGTACAATTTTTTTTCTGTGTTTTTAACATGGACTTCTTGGATGTAAAACTTGCTCAGTGATAAGTCTACTGCCATATCCTTACTAAGGATATAAAATACATGGAAGCCCACAGTTGGAGCAACATGCTGTAGCTGAGACACCTCATGTCCTACCATAATGTTCCTTACGCTTGTTTTTGCAGTGAGGTACAGTTGAACTCACTGAGCTGCCTAACTACCAAGTCGCCTTATGATTTTTTTTTCACCTTTCTGTGGGGTTCTGCTATCTCCTGCAGTCTTTCTAAATTAATGTGGAAACACTGGGGTGGTTTTTCAGATTACAGGAGCAGACTGGCATCCTGCTCTAATTTATGTTGTTGCAATATAAAACTAAGACATAGAATATCAGGCAGCATGGTGATAACTTTTAAACCTTTTATAGCTAGTAATGATTTGAGAGAGCTGGCTTAAAGTAGGAAGTTTTAATGTATTTAAATATTTAATCTTCATCGGAGGATACATTTGAGAAGAAGCAACCAGAAACACTGTAGTTGTTCATGTAGTTATATGAAACATTAGATTCTAAACTGGTTTAATTGAGAGTTGCAGTCTTATTAAAACCCTTGCTTTGCTCCTGTCATTTAACTGTGGATGAACAGTGGTAGCCAGGAAAAGAAGTTCAGGTTGTGATTGTTAGCTGAAGCTGTGGCCTCCCAGGATGAAGATATCACACCTGCCTTCCAACAGCACTGTCACAAAACCTCTAATTCAATTTTGTCAGTTATGCTTCATTCCTTAGCAAAACAGCACTGAACTATCTTACAAAAACATTAAAAACCTTTAGTTGTATATTTCTAACTGCAGTCTCAAAAGAACCTAAAGTAGGAGCGTCAAGCTTTACTTACACAGCGCACCTCTCACTCTTCGTTAATGTGAATTCCTGGGCCATATGCACCAATAAACTTCAGTAGTTGGTGATGACACTGCATTAAGTAAATGTCTCTCTGTTGCAGGGAGTTATCATCGACGAGGTCAAATGGAAATACAGGATTTGGTGCTACACATAGTGCAGACTTGCCTAAGCAAAGAAGAAATTAAGCTGAAAGAATTGATAAACTTGCCAGAACTGAAAGGGGGGGGGGTAAAGCTGTGACACAGATTACTTAGTAATATGGTTTGTATGTCATAATATTCAAGTGTTACATCTTAATTCTTGTCTTGCTGCCAACTTTTGTGCGTGAACAAACGTGACTGTGATGCTAAATAAACAAACTCTCCCCCTCAACTTTTGCCTTCTCTTTCCCAAGGGAGTGAAATCTGTCTTTAGTTTAACCTGGACCAATGTCAGAGGAGCAATGCCCGAAGTAAGCCGGCATAAAGGCTGGAGGATTGGTGCTGGCCTGTGGCCTGGCTGTGTACAGCACTGAGATTTTCCAACTGAAAGACTTCTCTGATACCAATCTTAACAGCTGAAATTCTGGACTTTGATTTGAAACTATTGCAATCGATTAATATCAGCTTTTTTTTTCAAACTGACAAAACGAAAATGGGCCCAAAACTAAAGACTGAGTTACATTATTTACCGTGTTTTAAGGTAAGAGATGCTTCAAGTAACAAGATGGCAATCAATGCATCTTCCTCAAGCACTTTCTTTCTTAAACTTAGTTTAGTATGAGCCTTAGACAGTGAAATCCTAAGAGATTAACATAAGCATGTCAGAAATAAATATTGCAGACATGAATGCAATATGTTTTTTTGTTTTTCTAGATAGCTTTAGTAGTGATAATTTCTTAAATCACTGAGGTTTTGCTTGGCAAAGTTCTTTAAATGTTCTTTTTGCAACATTAAAATATGTAGTATTTGTACATAGTAAATAAGATTCTTTATCCCAAACTTCTCAAAGGTTGAGTCTCTTCTAGATTTGTCATTAACAAGCTCTTGAACAGGTTAGCACAATTTCTGTTTGAAACATAGATGTGCTTTCCTCTACTACAAAAAGCAGTACGTACAGAATTTTTAGCGCAGATGCTGATAGTGTTGATCCATGAATAGAATCTCTTCTCACTCTGCGACTTGCAATATAGTAACCCTGAATGAGGTTTTCTGCTTCTGAACTCAGCTCAACGTGAAGATTCTTAGCAAACAAAATAAACTAGAGAGAAAGTATACATTTTAAATATTTAACAGGAAACTGAAAAAGCTACACTTTTCTCACCTTTTAACAAACCAGTGGCACAGGAGTATAGTTTGGACAATATATTCTACCAATAGGTCTTAAAAAGACAGTTGTCATCATTTAGCTATGCATAAGAAACTATTCTGATAGTACAGAATCATCTGTTAATTATACAAGTGCTATGGACAGTTTATTTAGAATGGAATATAAACTTCTATTACTGATTATATAAACTATTCTTGTCAGAAGAGGGTATTGGAGATGTGTTCTCATGTGAATGTTAACTTCATATGTTTTTCAGAAACAAGATCAAGTGGAATTTATTATGCTGGCCCTTTTAAAGAACCAAAGCTCGCTTTATTAATGAACCTACTAGTGCTGCTGGGAATATGGTGGGGGAAAGGGTAGGCAGGGAGTATTAGCAGGTTCCAAAATAAGCAAGCTGAATGTGCAGACAGAACCTTCTGATTCCAGAAATAGTCTGATATTCCCAAGTGTAGTGATCTTCTAAATTATTGGGTGTTATCTGTTACCTCCTCATAATCCTGCGTTCTGAACTGCTGTGAGACTTTGTACAGCGTGGATTCAGGAGTAATGGCTTTTTTCAAGATATGATGAACGAGAGGAGAAGATAGCTGGCACGAAGGAAACTCATTGTATATCAAAAGCCCAAAAACATCTAGAAGGTTAGGTGGAATCAAACCCAGGTCCTAAAGAGAAGACCCAGAGAAATAAAGCAATTATTTTGGCCTTTTGACTTAGAGACTTCAATATTTTAAACTGAAATGTTCGGTATCTGTATACACAGAGTCCTGCAGGATTATCTAACGATTTAGCTTCAATATACGCAGTACAATTTTGTTTCAGTTGTAGTTTCCAAAAGCTATTCCAAATACTATCCCAAATAAAATAAACAATAGCTACTTTGGGTAAATCTAGCTCATTTTAGAAGTTACTTGATTTAAAGTCACCTAAGCTTTTTGGGAAATAGTAACAATTTTGATTGTTTTCACCATTTTATAAGGTGAAATAACCATAAACACAAATGACTTATACAATACAGTTACCATCATAACAAGGCATGTGCTTTACCATCTGTCCAATTAAAAAGTTCTCCTTTTGCATGTGTTTCTTAGAGGAAGAATCCACGTCTGCAAAAGACCAAAAATTGGTCTGAATTGGAATAGTAACTTGTTGGTCAGCCTCTTCTCCATACTTCTTCCCAGGAATAAATACTGTTGTTGTTCTGCTCTCTAGAACTAGGATAGGACAAAATATGTCAGGTATATAATTCATGTCGTTTAACTACAAATTCTAGTCCCACACATCATCTGAAACCAGACACAATTATGTATTTCACTGAATTGTCATGGCAATGCAGTGAAATACATAATCCTTTTTTTGTAAGTCTGGCTTTTCAATGCCAGCAGTTGTGAGGACTGCATATGTGAGTGCCTAAATCCTAGTATTTATGATTTATCCTTCTAAAGAAGCATGATGCATGCGCTTATGTTGCTGTCTAGTTATTGTTTTGTTAATTAATGGATGTGTAGTGTAGCCTGCGTAGCAAATGTAAGCTTATATTGCTATTTTTATCCTTGTTTCTTACACAGACTTGTTAAAAAGAGCTAATAGACTTTCCCAGCACTTGAGGAACAAACCTATCCCTGATTTTGCTTGTTTGTTTTGTTCTGTCCAGTCATTTGGTAGTAGATATGAGATTACCAGACTGCAGAAGTTCGAGTTTATCCTTTTTATATGAAGATAAGTCTCCTATGTAACAGACACCACCCTTCGCCAGCACAGCACTGCAAGCCTGGATACTAGCACTTCCAGTTCTGTGTTTATCTTTGGACACAGAAGGAAAAATTTCACTAGAAGGTGGGTGTCGTATGCCACGAGGCAGAAGGCAAATGCTGTAGTTCAGAAGCCTAGAGGATTAAATAATTGTCAGTCACAAATTGTTAAATAATTCTTTACTTTTGCAAAACTTAAACTACTTAATACTTTATAAGGGTGTTTTTCTGTATTAAGACACACTTCAAAACAACAACAACAAAAAATCCTTTAATATAAACCAGTGCCAAAACGAAATGTTTAAAATAACTTTGAATACAAAGGTAGAAGTTCAAGCTTTCTTGCCAACAGGACTCTATTTCTTAAGGACTTAACATATGAGTCAAATCATGGTTTGTAATAGAAGTGATTCCTAGGAAGTCAATGAAATGTCATAATTTAACCCCATATTGTTAACTCCTGTTCTAGAGAAACTTTCCCAGTGATTTAAAAGGGTACAGAATTGGCAATCCTGGCCATTGGGAAAAATGGAAACGCTGGGAACTTGCAAGCTCTGCCTGCCTGGGTTACCCTTTCTCCCACTCCCTTCCCAGTTTCTTTTTCACCCCCTGTACTGTGTTCCTTGGCACAAAGAGGTTGCAAATTGTCTGATTCCCCAGTCAAAGCCTCCTAATGATTTTAAGATGTTGGAGCACGATGTATCCTACTAACTGAAAGTTATTAATTAAAATTAATAAGTATTAATAAATAGACTATCACAATAATATAAATACGATGTAGGAAGTGCCTGTTCTGACACGCTACTGACAATAAGATACTCTGTGTGCATGCGAGACAGTGCAAGTGACAGCACTGACCAAGATTTACAGTGTGCAACTTTTTTTATATTAACCAGATTTTTTGATTCTCAAACCACTACCAATTTCTAGGATTTCTTTTACGGAATCTTACTCAACCTGTGGAAAAATAACTCCTGCAGCCCATATTTTTTTCAAATTTGAACTTCTTTCTACAGCTACACTTTGAAATGGCTAAGAAAGAGGGTTTTTTCCCCCAACAAAAAATACTAATGAATTTGTTACTGAACTCTCAGATTAAGATAAAATTTTTGCCACTCTCAAGGATCTTTTTAAAAAATAAAAATGAAGCCCTGCTTTGAGTTGGAGAAGAAGAAAGTTATTTTGTTTAAGTTAATGTGACTTCAAAGCTGAGTGTATTGTACTTCTCTGCAGTGTATGTGAAAGTGTGTTAACAGTTTATGTGAAGGGGTAAATACATAAAATGCATGAAAGCAGGAAAGTATTTTGCTAAAGGCAACAATAGCCAGATTTATGACCCATGTGTGAAGATGTACTTTATCGGTATAGTTTCCATGAAAAATAGTGATAAAGATGTAAATATGTATTAACACACTGCTTATTAACTGAAAATGCTGATAGCTGGAAAGTAACAATGATAGGCTTAAAGTGACACAAGGTTTGGAAAGCAGAGCCCTTTGCTTTTATCATTACCAGCTTCTGGGACAGTCTTCAGTTTTTATGTTAGAAGAACTTTTTTTGAGCTCTGCCAAACAGCGTTTATGTTAAAATCTTACTGAGATCATTACAAGAGCATAAAGCAGTTTTATTACTAGTGAAGTTGTGCTCTAAATTTATCACTTCGAATAAACGTGTCCCAGAGATAAAGACTTGGTAATTTTACTAAGTCAGAGACCTGTATGTTTTTAAAATACAATCTCTTTAGCCTTTCATATAAGACTGATCTTATTAACTTAAAAAAATACTCATGCGTTTAATTCTAATTTATGTGAAAAATAAGGGATCTCTTTACCTATCAATTACTAGCGTGTCGCTTGTCACAATCAACAGATCCAGATAATCTGCATTTTCTTTGTCACATGTCTGTACTAGACTCAGCAATATTGCGAGCTTAAGAGTGGTGTAAGTGCCTGGTGGGACAATTTCGGAAGCAAAGATATTGGCAAGGACAGCAGTAAACCTCCAGCATGAACTTGAAGTCAGTGATAGCAGATACTTAAAATTGTAACCAACAAAAGGAGGACCTAATTAAAACAAAGTACAGGTTAACAAACACTTCATAACACAGCTGTGCAGATATATCAGAAAGAATTGCCATTCCAGTCTTGATACAAAGGTTACAAAGAATGGATATATTTATGTATTGAGCACAAATCCAGAATGTAAACATCTGACACTATTAATTTTGCTGTTAAAAAGGTAGTAGACGTGATCTGCTGAAACTGATGGAATAAGAAAGGAATAACAAACTGAAATATTAGGTTCATTTAATATATGATTTCAAAGTACCAAAAGTGCACAAAGTAATTCCGTAGTTTCACAATGCATGGAAATGGGAAAAAGAAGATATTCTCACATAATATTAAGCACACATTTCAGCCTGTAAGAGGAAAGTCCCAGAGTGGTTTCATACTTTGTGCCTCTAGATAACAGAAAACTATACCAATTATCAATATTTTTCTCAAAAGTTTTTCAACTTTTTGTAGTCAATTCTTAATGGAATTCCTTACCATCTGGGTTACAGAGCTGTACACTATTGGCTTCTATACATAGTGTAGCTTGTAAGCCATTCTGCACACAGGCTGGAATTCCTATAATCTGGTAGTGGTTTCCTATATTCATTTTATTGGCCAGTTCATCTAGAAAGTTAAAAACAATGGGGTGGTGAGAGGAACCCACAGATGTGTTAGGGCATGAAAAGTTTTAGAGACATGCTCAGAAAGCTTTTCTTTACATTCCAAACAGTTTGATTTTATGATTTAATTACAGATAACAGCAACTGGACGCCAGGTTCAGTGTAACAGACTGGAGTAAAATGAAGTATATGTTTCTAATTAATTTAGTGCAAAAGGTAAGGAATGCACGGTGGGTGAGAAAAGGCAGATTCCTGATAAATACAAAGGATGATGCATTTAGGTCTGCATTGAAAAGAAAATGGACAGTTGTTGGCAAATATGTGTTCCAACTCTGAAACTTGTGGTAACACCATTATCTGTTACTGTCCTGTAAAATGTCAGAGGGAAAAAAACAAAAAAACCTAAACTAAACAGATTTCAGAAAGACACAGAAATAGCTTTGGGAACCTTTCTATTTCTGTGTATCTTTTAGAAAGAATTACCACGTTTTTGGAAACAAGAGTTAGGTCCAAACAACTACGAGACTCAGCTGTGAGACTGTCTACCTTTATTGGTCACTGAAGCCAATGGAAATTTAATGCATGCATAATTCTCGGATTCTGTTTTATTATCTTAGTTTTATAATTTTTTAACTATTATTAGTTTTTTCTATTTACATTTCAAGAAATGAACCATATAATTCCATAGACCTTTGGAATGGTGTGGGGGTTTTCTAACGGAAGTAGGTTGGCAAGTTGTGATTTTAGTTGGATATTTACATTAGTAATCATATAATGATTGCAGTGAAAGGCAGTGGTAGTAAAAGCCAAAAATTCTGATGGAATGCGGGAAACAGCTTGATTGAGGAAGGATGTTAAAAATGCATGAAGTGAGTACAAAACTGTGTGACCAAAGGAAGTAGAACAGAGGAAAAAAACAAGGTACAGTTAGAACATGATACTGCAGACAACACGACAGTTCTGCTACACGCATGTTTCCATCACCTGTGTGTGCTCCTCAGTCACCTAACTGATTTTACGTCTTCCCCCCCCCCATTTTATTACAGAACTCCAATATAAATTATTACTTTCACCATTTTATCCAGAGAAACAGACCTGTAGGAAAAATGCAAGGGATTATTACAGTTCAATTCTAAAACACTTTTGACAAAAGTCCAGAATTCAGCTTACCTCTCAGGAAAACTGTAAACGTCTGAATCCTAAAATGGGATTTATCATTGGAATATCCTTTCAAAGCATGAAGAACTTTTGCATCAATCATTTCAACTATTTGTTTATCTTTGAAAACAAAGGCAAAGAAAAGATTAGTTTGCTTGAAAACAGTACAGCTTTTATTTTGGGTTTTTTTTCCATTTTATCATTTTGTTTACTTATTGTGTAGCAGAAGGAGGAAAGTAACATCTAAAAACAAAGCTACATAGATCCTACCACCAAGTACTCTAAATTTCATGTCTTCCTGCAGTGGTGAAGAGCACAAACTACATACAAAATCATTCCTCACTGTGGCAGATTCGGTAGCTCCAGGCAGATGCACTCTTATGTAGTTAAACCCTAAAAGAATAAATAAATAAATTTACTGAACTTGGACATGGCTTTAATTTTAAATTTCCTGTTAAAAAGAGATGCAATTAAAATACTGGACAGTGAAATTCCAAATTAATCATGTGTTTCTTCAGATGCGCATATGTTCCTATACTCTGGTTCCACTAAAATGATCTCTATAATTTATTAGAGCTTTACCACAAGATGGCAGAAATTCCTTTTGCATATTCCCAAGCTGACCAGCTTGGCCTGGCTTTCTGTGCAGCAGGAGCAACCAGCTCCAGCTTCTGCCTTGCATGGCAATGACATGGGATAGGGAGAAAGGAAGGTTCTAGGGAGACCTTATAGTGACTTTCCAGTACCTGAAGGGGCTACAAGAAAGCTGGAGAGGGACTGTTCACAGGGGCATGTAGTAATAGGACAAGGGGCAATGGCTTTAAATGGGAAGGGGGAGGATTTAGATTAGACATAAGGAAGAATTTCTTCACAATGAGAGTGGTGAGGCTCTGGCACAGGTTGCCCAGGGAAGCTGTGGCTGCCCCATCCCTGGAGATGTTCAAGGCCAGGTTGGATGGGGCATTGGGCAGCCTGATCTAGTGGGAGGTGGCCCTGCCCATGGCAGGGGAACTGGAAATACATGATCTTTAAGGTCCCTTCCAACTCAAACCACTCTGATTCTACGCCCTCATAAAGACATCATTAGGATTTATCCTGTAGTCTCCTCACTTTGGCATTTCATTTCTCTTTTATAATTTTATGTTCTCTGTTACAGGAAGGAGGAAACAAAAGAGCTCTAAAAGTGCATAAGGCCTAATCCTGCAATGGTACAAGCAATTCAGTAATACTAATCAAAGAAGTAGCTCCACAGAAGTTAGCTATTGCTCTATGCTAGAAGCTTTTGCCAGTCACTTAAGCATACTCTTCTGTGGTATTTTTATATGCAGAGAAACACCGTTTCTAAGGAAAAAAAAAGCATTCCACCAGTCCAGCTTTTTATCTTTCAGATAGTTTATCAGATTATATTGGACACATATCTTTTCTCATAAAAAACATCACCAGCATTAGGACAGTGGATTGCTGGTATAGCTATGCTCCCAAAACATTAAATAATGCTGAGCAACTATTGGTAAGGTCTGGTGCTTTCAATTAATAAAAATCATGCTGTCTCCTTAATAAGACTGCATAGGAAAATGCCTTTTTCATGCTAGGTTTTTTTCTCTTATCAAAAATATTAAAAAGCTTCTGAAATAGTACTTTTTTTTTTTTTTTTTTTTACTACCTTCAGAAAAGGGACAGGTTTCCTCAGTACAAAGAAATCTTGCTCCTTGTGTGTATTTTGTTACTGTTCCCATTGCAATCGCTATTCCTTCAGACATGTAAAATCTTTGAGATGTGTAATTAAAGGGAAATGCAGAAAGGCTGAGAACATAACTTGGTAAAGGTGGCAAATGTGTTGGTTTCAGCAGAACGCTAATCTAACAAGAGACACAATTACATTAACAACATAAAAATATTTTTCATTTAAAACTGCTTTACTTAGACACAATGTGATAGCTATTAGGAAAAACCCCAAACACGTGAAGTATAAAAGCAATTCAGTTTCATATCAATTACCTCAGAATTCTTGGAATATGGTTGGGTGAGACTTTGAACTGGTTTTAATTACAAATAATACTACAATCAAAGGGAAAATGAAAACTGAAAGAGTTAATACAAAAATAGTATTTGTTAATACTTTGCCATGCCTAAAGGATTTAGAATGTAAATGGAGGAAAACAATGCAAACTCACCTGGGCCTCTGTCTGCAACTGTTCAATTAACGATAATGTTTTAATAGCTATGAAACATACCTGTGATTGAAAAATAACTTGATTTTAAGAGGAAAAATCTAGTTAGAATATAGAAGGTGTACTTTTGTCTACAAGTAAATACTTACTGACTGAAAAATCTCTGCAGCTTGTATGGGTTTATGAAGAATGTAGTTTCCAAGAGTTGCATCTAATTCAGTAATATCAGAAGGATTTATTGAAATAATGAAACGATAAACAGCATAACTTTGTTTTGAGTCTGCAGGAGCAAAAAGTACCTTAAATAAAAATTAACAGAGATTTGTGTAACATTATGTATCAATTTGACAGAATATCTGTCAAGTGAGTAATACCGTTATATTTTTTGCAATCGTGCACAAATTTCTGAAGGCCACCACTTCTGTCCAGGTAAACAAGAGCAATTTCCCTCATCTTCTGTATTCCACGATGCATCTTCCAAGAAAGATCTTTGTCCTTTTTATCAAAATGTTCAAGTAAACTGTGAAGTAATCATGTTAGAACCAGCCATGCTATGATAATAAAGGTATGTGTTAACAAAGCCATACGAAATTAAAATCTTCTCTTTTTCAAACAATGCAATTCTTAAAGGATTTTAAAAACACTACTGTTCTATAGGAAGTTATTTCCAATGGCTGAAGCATACTACATTCCCAAAGTAAATTCCTGAAGAATGTTCTAGTGTTTTCTCAGTGAACTGTTGCAGTGCCCCCATGAAATTAAAGCTTGTGGTTAATTTAATCTCCCCTATATATTTTAAAGGTATAATCAGTCTATCAGAAGTAAAACAAATATCTCCCTTATCTGAAAGGTTTGTCATAACTCTTAAAAGTCGGAAACTGGAAAACATTTTTCCCTTTTAATTAAATCTGACTTTTCTATTTCCCTGTTACCTCCTGTCACACCTACTTAAGCTGTTGATCTAGCAAACACTTATTTCCATCTGTGAACAGAGACGATCGATTCCAATTCCCATAGGCAGAGCTGTCAAAACTACAGTTTTGGTTTGGAGGCTGACCATGCTCCTCAATGCTGTTTTTGTGTGGTATCCACATCCCTGCATTTATTTTTATTTTTTTAAGTAAAATCTCAAACCATGAAGCACCACTACACTGAATTTAGACAGAGAATTATTAAGGCTGAACTATGGTATTCTGTCTAGACATATCTATTTTATTGTCTTACAGATTTTCTCCTACAAAGCATCCTTTGTCCTCTCTGTAGATGGCCAATACAAAACTCCACTTAAATCTTCAAAAACAGATTTAGCTACCTGGTAAAGGACAAGACACAGGATTATTGGTTTGATGAGCAAGCAAAGCTCACAGCATATGAAAGATCTCCTGTAGGAGTTCACAGAACTAGTTTCATGAGGACAAATAGATTGACATTTGAGGCAGGAGTAACTGGATTCCAGTGCAACACTCGTGTGGCAGCAGTGTGAAACCTCTCATCAGAGAACTGTGGTCTGGGAGCAGTGCTTAGGGGCCTGAAGTATCACATTTTAAGAACAAGTTGAAAGAGAATTTCATAGAATCACAATGTCCTGAGTTGGAAGGGACTCACAAGGATCATTGAGTCCAACTCTTGTCCCTGCATAGGACAATCCCAAAACTGACACCACGTGTCATTGTCCAGATGCTTCTGGAATATTGTCAGGCTTAATGCTGTGACTGCTTCCCTGGGGAGCCTGTTCCAGTGCTCCACCACCCTGAATGAGGAACCTTTTCCTAATATCCAACCTAAACCTCCTTGGCACATCTTCCTGCCATTTCCTTGGGTCCTATCATTTGTCACCAGAGAGAAGAGATCAGCTCCTCCTGCCTCCCTTGTGATGAGGTGTCCCATCAGTCTCCTTTTCTCCAGGCTGAACAGACCAAGTGGTTTCAGCCACTTCTCGTACAGCTTTCCCTCTTAAACCCTTCATCAACTTTATGTCCTTTATATCCTTTTTATAGTGTGGAGCCTAGTAGGGATTTTTGGTTTTTTTTCAGTTTCTTTAAGATTACTCCTACACAATTACTGCTCCCTCCCTTACGATCTTAAATAAGAAGGGATTAAAATCCAGTTGAAACACAGACAGACACGGGTCACTGTATCTCTCTGGATCCTGCGTTCCCTACACCACAAGGAAAGGACACCGAACATGACAGACCAGGCGATGGCCCCAAATACTGCTATCGCCTGAGCTTCAGAACACAGAGCCTGAGCAGTCCTGCTGCTCAGGTGACCACATCCACACCCCACAGCCAGCAAACCCCACCCCAACTCGTGGCACCATATTGCAGCCACCACTCTGGCCTTGAGCTCCTGCTGCAGCGCCCCTTTTCCTCACAAACCCCACTACTGCACTCTCCCAAGAACATTCCCATGCATCCTATGCTTCCCCCCAGCTTCAGTGCTGCGTCCAGTCCTGTTCAATATCTTTATCAATGACCTGCCCTTGGCAAGTTTGAATATGACACTAAGCTGGGAGGAAGTGTCGATCTGCTGGAGGGTAGAGAGGCTCTTCAAAGGGATCTGAACAGGCTGCACCGCTGGGCTGAGACCAATGGCATGAAGTTTAACAAGGCCAAATGCCGGATCCTGCACTTGGGGAGCAACAACCTCATGTGGCGCTATAGACTGGGGGGAAGAGTGGCTGGAAAGCAGCCTGGAGAAGGACATGGGGGTGTTGGTTGACAGCCAACTGAACATGAGCCAGCAGTGTGCCCAGGTGGCCAAGAAAGCCAATGGCATCTTGACTTGTACCAGAAATTTTGTGGCCAGCAGGACCAGGGAAGTGATTCTGCCCCTGTACTCGGTACTGGTGAGGCAACACCTCGAATACTGTGTAGAGTTTTGGGTCCCTCACTATAGGAAAAGACGTTGAGGTGCATGAGTGCGTCCAGAGAAGAGCAACGAAGCTGGTGAGGGGGCTGGAGAACAAGTGTTACGAGGAGCAGCTGAGGGAACTGAGGTTGTTTAGCCTGGAGAAGAGGAGGCTGAGGGGAGACATCATTGCTCTCTACAACTACCTGAAAGGAGGTTGTAGAGAGGAGGGAGCTGGCCTCTTCTCCTAAGTAACAGGGGACAGGACAAGGGGGAATGGCCTCAAGCTGTGCCAGGGGAGGTTCAGGCTGGATATCAGGAAAAACTTTTTTATCACAAGGGTTCTCAGGCACGGGCAGAGGCTGCATAGGGAGGTGGCTGAGCCACCATTTTAAATGTGTTTAAAAGACAAGTAGATGAAGTGCTGAGGGCTATGGTTTAGTAGTGGACAGGTACGGTTGGAGTCGATGACCTGGAAGGTCTGTCCCAGCCGGTGTCCCCGTGTCCCTGCTCAGCGCCGGGGGCGGGGCCGGGCAGCGCCTCGCACAGAGCCGCCTGGCAGGGAACGCTGTAGGATCATGGGGTGCGACCGCAGCGAGCAGTGCCACCAATAAACCCTGTCTTTAGGCACCGCATCCACACGTCTTGGAAACACCCCCAGGGATGGGGACCCAGCCACCGCCCTGGGCAGCCTTTGCAGTGCTGGGCAACCCTTTGGGTGAAGAAATTGTTCCTAATATCCAATCTGAACCTCCCCTGGTGCAGCTCAAGGCCATTCCCTCCTGTCGTATTACCTATCACTTGGGAGAAGAGACCAACACCCACCTCTCTGCAACCTCCTTTCAGGTAGTTGTAGAGAGCAATAAGGTCTCCCCTCAGCCTCCTCTTCTCCAGACTAAACAACCCCAGCTCTCTCAGCTGCTCCTCACAAGACTTGTTCTCTGGCCCCCTCACCAGCTTCGTTGCTCTTCTCTGGACACACTCCAGAGCCTCAACACCCTTCTTGTGGTGAAGGGCTCAGAACTGAACACAGGACTTAAGGTGCAGTCTCACCAGTGCTGAGCACAGGGCGACAATCACTTCCCTACTCCTGCTGGCCACGCTGTTTCTGATACAAGCCAGGATGCTCTTTGCCTTCTTGGCCTTCTGGGCACACTGTTGGCTCACATCCAGCCAGCTGTCAACCAGCACCCCCAGGTGCTTTTCCATCAAGCAACTTTCCAGCCACTCTTCCCCAGGCCTGTAGCATTGCATGGGGTTGTTGTGTCCCAGGTGCAGGACCTGGCACTTGACCTTGTTGAATCCTATTCAGCTGGTCACAGCCCATTCATACAGCCCATCCAGATCCCTCTTTAGTGCCTTCCTTCCCTCAAGCAGATCAACACTCCCACACAAGTTACTGGCATCTCCGAAGTTATTGAGGGCATACTCGATTCCCTAACCCAAGTTCTTGCTAAAGGTATTAAACAGAACCGACCCCACTCAGTTTTGACTTCTACTCAAGTGTTGTGAGTGGAACACTACTTGTGACTGGTGACAAACTGGATTTAACTCCATTCACCACAATTCTCTGGACCCAGTCAACCAGCCTTTTTTTTAGCCAGCTGAGTACACCTCTCCAAGCTCTGAGCAGCCAGTTTGAAATAACTCCCTCTGCACCTTAGGTGAAGGCAAAACTCAAGCCCACCCATGACCCACAGCTGCACAAGCACATCAGCCACCAGCTCTTCTGGGTGTCTCTGCTGTGGGGTGCACTGCCTTCGCGTTACTGGAGCCACAGTCCTAGGCACACCACTAAGAAAGGGTCATGCACTGACACCATAGTAAGTACTAAAAGACAACACATTTGTAAAAGCATTTTCTGTCTTTCATTAATAAATATTGCATATTTAACTACTGCCCTTAGCATGCCAGACATCTGCAAGCTTACCTCCCAAGGCAGCACTGCTAAACTCTTCTGTTGTATTTCAGTTCATGATTTTACAGCTGCCATGTATGTCAGTCAGTCCATCTTGTTCTGTCTTTCTCCTCTAAGGCCAGAAGACCAGAGAGCACTAAGGCAGCACTGTTTCTTCACTTCCACAGCACCGGAGAGAAGGGCTACTCTTCATGGAGTTCAGCTGCACCTCTCTGGAAGGGGAGGAACAGCCCCCTTTTGCTACCAACAGGCAAGCTCCCCTATGGTAGTCACAAAAAGACAAATTTTACCTCCCTTTATACTTATCTGCCAAAGCAGGAAGGGAGCACCGCAAGTGGTTCCTGTGTAGGTTCTTTGACAATCTCCCATCTCAGCTTTACCACAACCAGTGCTTCAGCTTTCACTCTCAGCTCCGTGTGGGTGAAGGGGCTAATGCAATCTGAATTGAGCTGCTCTATGTGGACAACCAGCATCAGGAAAGGCAGGAATATTCAGAACAGGAGTGCTAGGTACGGAAGCACTGTGAGGCTTTACTGCTTGATGTTGTACACAGTCTGTTGTCTTCAGAAGTCCTGATCTGACCAAGGCACTTCACAACTTGAATTTATAGTAGAATAAACAAAGCAAACTAAAGTATTGAAAGCTGTATGTTTAACACATTCACATGTCACCTAAAAGGCAGAGCCTGCTGACAAAAAAAAGCTTAATAAGCTATTATTAAGCTGCTCTCCCAGAAATAATTACTACTGCCATTTGTTTAAATAACAAAAAAAAAGCAAAGAAGCCACAAATTTATGACAACTCCCCCCCACCCCAAAGTCAGGCAGCTAGGTATAGACGTCTTGGAAATATAAGACAAAAACTAAAGGGGACACTACCTCCCACTGCAACAGCTTCTAAAGTATCCTCTCTCCTTCACAACTCTCCACAGTACTGTACTTTCTTCCTGGGAGAAGCAAAAGCAGCTACAGGATATGCTTCCTTGCTGTAAGGAGAGGGTAGTTGCTGTAGCCCACAATCATTTCAGAGTACACAGAGTAAAAATTCAGTAGGAGAATGGATAGTTCCTTTCTTACAATCAATTAAGAGGGTAAGGGTGTTGCTTCCAAATGATTAGAGCTGCAAGAACAGGATTCCTGGGGTTGTTGGTTGTCCTGAACAGCTGCACAGCCATTTCCAAACCTCTCTGAACTTCACACAGCTGCACTATTGAAAATTAGGCCACCAGTCTTCACTCCCCAAAACAAGACAGTTTCTTCTTCCCTTCCATACCAATGTCTACCTCCTTTTACCCAGCCACTCCTTCCACCACCTCACTAACTAGCAACTGCTCAGCATCACTCAATCGCTGTGCAGGAGACTCCGCTATAGGAGATACTCCTTAGGATAAGCAAAGAATCCTCATCGTGTTTTAGTTTCCACTTGTCTAATGATTTTCTGTTGATACAACATTAATGTCAACAGAATTTTGATTTGAGGCACTCTGCTCCCAAATAGTTTCAATTTTTAACTGATCTTGATGCAATATAGATAGCAATTTTTATTACGTAGTTCTTAATTTGTCAAGAATGAGAGGATTTAAATATTGAAATTTATCTAAGATTCAACTCTGGCTACTTATCAGTGTCTTATCAGACCTCTCTCAGATCAAGGCCTTTAACTAAATGCATTTATGAACAAAAAACACAGAACATTTTTGAAGTAACAGGCAAAAATAAGTTGTTATTTACAAGTAATATATATATAATAAAACTAATACCATGACAGGCCTTTATACACTGTAACTGCAGTCATTTTTTGCATTGTTAAAAAAAAATTTCCTTAAACAGAAATTGTTCAGAATTATCAATTCATCCATACACGTGTATGTTATGAGAAATACAACAGCTTTTCACATTTTTAAAATTATCAGCATTATTTACATTTTTTTCCCCGTAATATCAAGTGAAGATTTCAAATTGGTGCAAACTGGAATGCAAAGACAAGTAGCTATGAATGTTGAAATACAATCAGTTTGGAACATATTAGTGTTTTGAACTATAAATCCGTGAGGAAAATCCCTAACGTCTGGCATGATCCCCTCACCATCCACCCTTAAAAGGTCAAAGCAAGATCGTCTCTCAAAGTAAGTGATTATTGCATATTATATCTTTGGAAAAGCAGAGTTTTAACCAAAAATATATTTTTAATATAGTTGAAATATAGACGTCTTTATCTCAGGGAGGAAAGAGAACTAGAACACACGATCAGTAACGTTATGAAATCGATCCAGTTAACTTGTTCCATCCTTGCTTTGAGTAATCCCCCACACCTCCGATAATCCAGTTGAGTGAATGGGTACTTCAGCAAGAGCAACAATCCAGTTTTACATGACCAACTTCTCATTGTGTAGAATTTCTTTAAGAATCTTGATCTTAACTTAGATTAACTGCTCATTTAAGTGCTGACGGGTAAATTAACGTGTATTTCAAAGTGATATAACAGGGAAAACAATTACCTTTTTTAACCAGGATATACAAAAGACAATTTGCATAGTTACAATTCAAGCACAAAGTCACTGTAAATAGGTACAAAAGCATTTATAAACTTACTAAATTTGCTGCTGTTTGTGCTAGCCAAATCTTAGATAAGTACGAATGTAAACTTGAAGGGACTGAGGAGAACAGTCAGTGTTTTTGCTTAAAAAATAGTATGTAGAGAATGCTTTTTTAAAGGTTTTAAAAAATACTTTCTGCAGCAGGAACAAACAGTTCAAACACCAAAGAAAGCCATCCAAAATGCCCAAATTCCTCCTATACAGCAGAGAAAGTTTGTTCATAGGTTTCAAACCTACATACAAAACGAGGCACTAGTTATACTATTTTGGAATGTGTCCATGATCCTAACATTTCTGTTTACCCCAAGACTTCCAAAACACTATTGGCTTCTAACTTCCTAGGAAAACATATCGTCAGAAGGTGGTGCATAAGAAAATCCAACAAATGCATCATCCGCCTCTAGGACACTGGCATTAACAATGTTGTAATCGGAAGAAACACAAACTGAGTATGGGACCATTTCTTCTGTAAACACTGCATCAAAATTCCCAATATCATCTGGTCCAACCTAGAAAACAGAAACAGTTGTCACATTAGTACTGTGTTTTAAACTTGTGCTTGTCTTGTAGATTTCAAATTTAACTCTTGAGGCTATCTACTTTATGTTGTTCTTTCCTATTTAAGCCCAGGAAACATAAGAAAGCACACCACAGCATCCCTGAAAAAAAGCTATTAAAAGCCTGACTGTGTCTTTTTAGCTGGAGTTCAGGCCAAACCCTATGCATCCTTACGACCTGATAAACCTAAGAAGAAATGTCTCTTTCTTAAATGACTGTTATGGAGATGCAAAAAAGGGAAAAACCCCAAACAACAAGTAAAGCCCACAAACCACAACCTCCCTCATTAAACAAACCTAACCCAATCAAATAAAAACTGCCTTAAAAGCCAAAACCTACAAAAGAAACCCGCCAAACCCCACCAAGTTATCTTTCTGCCTTTTCCATCAATACTATTCTAAGTGTTAAATTCTAGCCACGGCCTTGTTGCTATGATAGATCAGATTCCCAGAAACACACCTAAGAACTAAACCACAGCAGTATTTAGTCACAGAGGGGAAAAACAAAGGCTTCTTCACCAAACAGATACAGACTCAACAAAAGACAACGCTCTGATGTGACTTTAGGGATGACTTCCTCGCCCCTCCATGAGTTTTTGGACAACCAGTCACAGGTTGACACAGTTTAAATTGATGGGAGGATAAAGAAAAGCTGCAACTAAGATCCAATAACTTAAAAAAAAAAAAAAATGAAAGCAGAAAATCAGTCTTTTGGAAACTCCTCAAATAGAGAGGCTATCTGTATTTTCTTCTTTGGTCTACTTACGCTACAAAAAGTGACAGCACTTTGACAGGAATAAGCACATGAAACAGTGATATGTCAAACTCAGTTTTAAGCAAAAAACAAGACAGTATCACTGCTTAAGTGTGACTACCCAGTAGTCCAGTCGGCACTGATGGGTTCCCGTTCTTCACTGTTCCAAAACATACTTTGCAAACAGATGAGCCCTCAAAGGCACAAATTCAGCTGGCATGAACTAGAGCAGCACCAGGCACCTACCACATTAGGATTAAATGGTGGCGGAATCTTCTTCTGAAGAAGATCAGTCCAGCTGAGAGATTCAAAGAACGGGTGTTTCTGAATTTCAAGCTGTAGAAAAGAACAAAGGTTTTAGGTATTTCAGAAAAACACCCTGTGCACCATAGTAAACACTGCTTCAGACTGTGTGCACATAAGGAAGTCAAGTCCTTCATCAGTTTATTCACAGTTTACTTTGTAATAAAAGCTGTAATTGGTAAAAACAGTAATTAAAATTTGGTAGCCTGCCTTTACAAACTTGCTTTCCTTTAAGATCATATTTTCTGCTTTTAAGCCTTGAAATCAATCACCTTCAAGTCTACTACAGAGCAAGAAGGTTTTCTGTTAGTACCTCTGCTCCTGTCTTAAAGTTTCGTTAGATTTTGTAAAGCTGATCATTGAGAAGTGGCTGCTTCAACAACTCAGCAATACGCTTACTGGTTATGAAGCAGCAAACATCTACGCTAAATGCTATCATCCTTTCATTTTGCTCCATACTGAGAACGTACTATGTCGTAGTCCAAATGCTGTTACGAAGTCAACAGACTATGTAACATTACGAATGCAAAAGGAAGACTTTGAAGATCTCACAATTAATGGATGGAAGAAGTCTTTCTAGATCATTTCTCACGACAGTTCTGAAGACACATCACATCACTTTCTCACATCACCTTCTTGCAAACAATGTTTTTGTTGTTATATTGGGAAAACATCTGCCACTACTTCAAGGCTAAAAAAAAGGGCTAGGTTGTATGGTACTAGTGTTCCTCTTTCTCTGAAGACTGTTTTTCATGTAGGTAGTTAAACTGACGTTACCAGAAAACAGCCTTTTCTTTCGATTACTTCCCAGTTTCACTACAAACAGTGAAACCTACCTTAGCGTGTTTCCTTTGCTGGCAGTTACAGCAGCAACCAAGCTCAAAATATTTATATCCCACAACAATGACCTCTCTCCTGTTCCCAACAACTTTCAAGGACTGACCACACTGGTGGTTTTAATGAAGAAATAAAAAGGAGGAAAACAGAGAGAGATGTAACAAAGAAATCTATCTCCAACTATTAAGCATGTGCTGTGCATGTAAATTTGCTGATGTCCCTTTAAACAAAATAGGGATCAATAAATTAGAGCATTACATACAAAATCTTCCCTTGCTCCAAGTCTGCTTTGCCGATCTTTCTCCAAAAGTTCTTCCAGAATAGACCAGGCTGTGAGACTGATTCCTGGGCGCAAAACTAGGGGTTTATGAAGAATGTTCTCATACATCTCAGCAACATCACGGCAGTAAAAAGGAGGCTAAAAAATAAAATTTACACATTAATTTGATGCCACATGTGACATTGTTTCATGTATATTGAACAGTAAATGACTCTACATGGATGACAAACTGATAGAAGTGAAGAAGAAATCCACCTCTTCCTATGCACTGCTAACTTCTAATTCAGTCATCACTGTTGTCAGATCTTTACACTCCTTCCTCACCCACCTCCTCTTCTTCTAACATGTTCTTACACTCATAAGTAGCTACTGATGCTATCCAGCTTCAAAGCTCCCACTGAACTTGCCCGAAAAGAACATAAGACTTGAAAACCCAATCTATCTCCCTATTTAAAGTCCTACGGGAGGAGGTGAAAACTCAAGCAAACTAACAGAATAGATTGTTGTCAGAGTGATTACATATTACTAGAAGCCGCACAGTAAGATTTTTTGTTTTATTGCTGCATCAATAAGTAAAAAAGCTAGGAGGAATTCTGGGAGACATAAGTAAAGAAAAAGTCTTTCAATTTTACTTATTCCAGTATTTGGCAAAATTTCATATATAAGTGGGCTTTTTTTATTGGGTATTATCCCTGTTGATTCTGTTTACTCTCACACTCCCTCAAAGTGATGACTACTTGTTTTCATTGGAGTTGATGTCCAACATTTCACTGGAAAGTAAATCTTTGACATCTAGAGGCAATGCAAAATCCGAAAGAGAAAAACAGGTGCTATGTTAAATATAAAACAAACGGTGCATCCATTTCAGTGGAGTATTTCAATATTTTGCAAAAGCTAATATCTTTAACAACACTTCATGTTTACTTTCACGTATGAGTACATACCAGCCCATAAAGCATTTCATAAAGAACTGCACCAAGGCACCACCAGTCTACTGTGTTGTCATAGGGCTGCTTTTTAATGACTTCTGGTGCGAGATACTGAAATAAAAACAAAAAACATAAACAAAGAAGTATTTTAGAGCATTAGGCTAGCAAGAATAAAACTGAAGTTTTAGTTGCATTACAGTACAAACCTTCAGGAAAAGTTGCTTCATAGCGATTTTAAGTATTGCTAAGTAATTGCTAAGTATTTATCTTGTCCTTGAACAAACCTGGGAAATACTTCACCACTATCTATCTGGTCATTTACCGAGGAGGACAGTTGTTTTCCTAACTGAAACAATCCTTCCCCTACAATACTGTTTTGCCAAACTACTTTGCCACCTCTGTTATGAAACTTGTTATACATTTCAGATTTCAGGTTGCTGCATCGTTGCAGAGGCAACATCGCTCAGCGAGCTGCCTACTCTAGCCATACCTATTCTGCCATCCCCAGCCTGCATCCTCCCTATCCGGTACATCAAAATTAAAGAGGATGTTAATTCTGCTTCAGATCTATCGTTATTGAGAAACTGTATGACCTATATTAAGTTTCATTGTAAATCTTGTTGAGGGCATGAGTTGTGAGGTGCTAAATTAGATTGCTGTCAAGTAGGTATTCACTTGACTGATTTGAGATATGATATGACAAACATATGATACCATCAGAGACTGAATGACAATGCTAACCAATTGCCATCTGCCTTGAAAGAAATCTACTGAGCATTGCAGAGCTTACTAGCACTACAGCACAAAGACAGCCATTTCATAATATGAGACCATTCTCTGTGAGTATGTAATGTCATATTACTATGGCTGGATCATCGTCATCTCAATCCTCATCTACAGCACGCACAGTTTCTAACTTCTCAAAACAAGGAGATGCTCACTTCTATCATTCCAGTATCGCAATTCTGAAATTTCATTTACAAATAGATGATAGCATTGTCAGACAAGGCACAGACTGAAACTCACAGTTTAATTAGATCAGTATTTCTCAAACTTTCTGTATGTGAGTGCCCTGCAACTCATTTGTCTGGAGGAGACCCTGCAAAAGCATGAAAAGCAGCTGCAGTATTTTGAACTCAACCACTTAAGCTTTTTTAACCTTTCACAACCTCCTTTTAGCTTTTTAGGTATTGGAATTCACCAAGTCATTCAGCTCTGTTTAGAAAGAGTCATCGGGCACTGGAATAGGCTGCCCAGGGAGGTGGTCGAGTCACCTTCCCTGGAGGTGTTTAAGGAACGGGATGATGAAGTGCTTAGGGACATGGTTTAAGGGATTGTTAGGAATGGTTGGACTCGATGATCCAGTGGGTCCTTTCCAACCTGGTGATTCAGTGATTCTGTGAAACACTGAGAACATCATTACAGTTTTAGAAGGATTATGAAAAGTTTTAATCTAAATGTTGGATAAGAAAGGCTAATACACAACTGCTATGTATAGTTGTGATATTTTAAGAACTCATATGAAGCAACAGCATGAGCACCCTCTTACGCTGCAATTAATGCAAGCCCAAAGTAAGTGCGTAGACCAAGCCTCTGAACATGAGAAAAATAACCCCACAGATTTTCACAAACAGATCCACAGTTACCAGTGTTCTACACATTATCCTTCTGAAAAGGAGAATATGTAGCAGATCTGCTATGAGGACAGGCTGAGAGAGTTGGGGTTGCTCACCCTGGAGAAGAGAAGGCCCGGGGGAAACCTTACAGCAGCCTTCCAGTACCTCAAGGGGTCCACAAGAAAGCTGGGGAGGGACTTTTTACAAGGGCATGTAGTGATAGGATGAGGGGAAAATGGCTTTACATTGGAAGGAGGAAGATTTAGATTAGACATTAGGAATAAATTCTTCATGGTGAGGGTGGTGAGGAACAGGTTGCCCAGCAAAGCTGTGGCTGCCCCATCCCTGGAGGTGTTCAAAGCCAGGTTGGATGGGGCCTTGAGCAGCCTGGTCTGGTGGGATGTGTTGGAACTAGGTGATCTTTAAGGTCCCTTCCAACACAAACCATTCTATGAAATTTCAAATATTCAACAAATGGTTTCAGTTTGCATTTATCACTCATCTTTACGGATTCCTGCTCTGATCAGAACTAGGGTAAGCTGTCACATATTGTCACCTGCTGGTTTTCGGTTTTGTTTTTGACTCCAAATGTTTCAGCTAAATCCTACTCCTCACTCATCCTCCACTGCCTTCAAAGGCCTTTTCTCTATTTTAAAGTATGTTTATCAAATCATCAAAGCTGCTAATTGTGGCATTTCAGTGAATCCCTCATAAGTGTTCAAGACTTCCAGATACTGTGTTTCCATTGTAGTTTCTCAGTAAAGAGAGACAACACAGTTCAATAAACTTGGTTTGCAAGTTCAAAGTTTCATGCACATGCAAAACTTGCTCAAGACTCACAGATACTATGTCCTTATAAACTTACTAAAACATTGGTGGCAGGATATGGTAAGTGGGTTCTTATTGGCAAATCTGTTGCAGCTGTTTCCCAAGCTGACTGTCCTGTGTTGAGCTAGCAGTTAGGGGATGTGTGAGGAAACAATGTTTGAAAAGGGATGGGGCAAAGGGAGGAAGGAAGAGATGAGTTATCGTGATGTGGTTAGTTAAGTAGGAGACGTTGGGTACTAGTAAAAATGACAAAGAAGAGATCTGCACGAAGCTTGTGTTTGGTTCATGAAAGAGCTTGTTAAAAAGAATGCAAGTCTCCAACAATACAAAATAGAGTGTTTGATGTTCCAGTTACAGAAATATTAATAATAGTCAACAGTCATTAATTACTAGCCAAAAAACCAAGAAAGTTGTCAACATACTTCTGGTGTCCCACAGAAAGTTGCAGTGGTATCAGAACTTGCAATCCCTTCTTTACAAAGTCCAAAGTCTGTCAACACAATGTGACCCTGTTTAGGAAAGAGTGCAATTTTAGAAAAGAGAATATGCTCAACATGCAGATACACCCAAATGCCAATTTTGCGAGAGAATATAGAAACCAAATAATGATGCTGTACACTTACTAGTGAATCTAGGAGAATGTTCTCTGGCTTTAAATCCCTGTATTTAAAAAAATTAAAATTGTATTAATTCAAAATAGCAGACACTAGCACAAGATATTCAGAGGCAAGGACTGCTATTCTTCAGCTGAAAGCTTTAAGTTTTGGTGAAACCATGACATTCAAATTTTGCATTAGGTGATTTCATGCAGTGGTTTTAATCTGCAATTTGTCCCGTTTTTAACTTCTGCAGGACAAGAATACATTTCAGAAACTTACCTGTACACTATATTTATGGAGTGTAAGTAGCCCAGTGCACTGGCTATTTCAGCAGCATAAAATCTGGCTCTGTGCTCAGGAAACGAACGTTCTCTTTGTAAGTGAAAGAACAGCTGTAAATATGAAAATAGTAAGAAAGAACATTACACACACCAAAAAAACAGGTTAGTAACATGTAATATTAATAGTAAAACATAATTTTATTTAGCTGTCCACTTTTTTTAAAAAAAAACAAACATAGAGTGAAATAAAATGTTTTTTGCAACAGTATTTTGTTATTCCTTTACTCTCCCTCTTTTGTAGCTCAGAGATGGACAGGTACCTCAAACATATAAGGACATTCCTCTAAAACTAAGACTAGTAAAAAAGGAACTGGAATAAACTACTAACTCTGAACAGAGGTTGGTAAGATTAAATCACTCTAGAAAGCCTCCTAAGAGAATATAACCTGATGTCAAATAAGTAATCTTCCATTTCTGTATATGCTTGTACTCAAAACTTCATATCTATGTAGTAATATAATTTTATTCTGAAACCACCTACTTTCACCTAAGATCACTTTGGGAGATGTATATTCCAAGCTGATCCACAAATTCTCTTAACTACAGAGAGCTGCCTGGCTTCCAACAGGATGAGCAGACACAGAAGTCTAGCCAAAGACTAAATTGTAACCATTCAGATGAAACTGCACTACCCATTCAATTTCTAAAAGCTGTAATTAAACAAAAAAATTTCTGTTTTCCATCTACAAACTTCAGGGAAAGAAAAAAAAAAGCCATGAGAACTTTGCAAGCACTTCATTCAAATTCAAAAGTTGTTCTGAACTGTATTTTAGTTTGCCTGGAAAAATGCCAAACTAAGTTGTGGCCACCAATTCAGAGCAGAGCACACCAGGAGTTTGCTAATACTTTCTAAATAACATGACAGTACATCAGACAAGAGAAAGGCTCGTCTTGTCCCAGCTCCACCACTTAACAAGGTCAGAACACCAGCTCTAGGTGCATTATAAATACTGAGAGAAGGTCATATGAACTAGAACTAATGCACAAGTACACCCCAGTTCATATCTCATCCTGGTTTATCCCATATACTCTACACTCGCCTGTGTACATCCAGCTGCAGTGACATAATAGGAAACCTTGAGATATGCCAAAACAAACTACTTAAATTTTACCGTTTCTCCTGTGTCCTTTCAGCTACCAGCATTTTATTGTCTAACAATGGTATCCTGTCTCATCCTTCTTTCCTATTCACCCGTAAGACCTTCCAAATATGTACATTTTACACGAATAAGCTACCAAATTGAAAACTCAGCAAGCAACAAGACATGCAGCTCTTCTTTGAAGCATGTATGTTGGATAGTTCCTTTTATACACTATTTTTTCCATTATGCTGATTTCTTCAATCATAACTCATTTCCTAGATAGGTCCAGATATTACTGTTTTTTCACAAAGCCTTTTGAAGGAAGAGAAGCAACATTTTCTATCCTCCTCATCTGTGCCGACTACTCAAACAGTTTATACACAAGTTTCTTGAGCACTCCTAGAAGCACAGGGCACTTTGAAAAGCAACAGATGCCTACAGAACACAAAATGCTTCAGAACATCTTATTCAAACATATACAGACTTTCTCCATTTTCTTCACAAGTTTTCCCTCAAGTTACTTAATGGCTTTTAGGATTCAACAGCACCATTTCAAGGAAAAGAACCCTGAGGACAAGGCTATTTGGAAATAAGTAATTAGACCATGCAAAGCTACAGAATATTCCCAAGGTTCCCAATAATATGAATGAAGTAAATTCAGTTGCCAGTTTCCTTCCTTCCACTTTTGAAATACTGGCATCTCAGCTAATACAGACACAAGAGGAAAAGGGAGTTTTACATGGTGAAAAATGCCAACATCAGATTAATTAATAATTAAGTTAACTTCACGTAACTGTAAAATACAGTATTTGTATCTGACAACCATGAATAAGTTTGGGATCAAAGCTGTTGATAAGATGAGGATCAGGGGCTGAACAGCTACAGAAGTCTACAGTAACTGCACAAAGTAATGGGATTTTCAAAACTGGGAGAATACTAATCGTAGTCCATTGTAAAGGATTATTTCACCCCTTCCACCTAGAATTAGCAAAATGGAGAGCCTCAAATCCAAACAGTCCATTGTAAAGGATTATTTCACCCCTTCCACCTAGAATTAGCAAAATGGAGAGCCTCAAATCCAAACACAACCATCACATACCTCTCCTCCATTAACAAAATCCAGGACAAAATAAAGCTTTTCTGTTGTTTGGAATGAGTAATGTAATCCAACCAAAAATGGATGTTTCACATTTTTCAAGAGCACATTACGTTCAGCCATAATATGTTTTTGCTGTAAGGAAGTAAAAGACCAATAAGTAAACCAGAATGATTTTGTAATTAAGGGGAAAAAGGAAGGGAGGTGGATGGAAAAAGAATATTTCTCTTCACCTCTTTCCTATTAAGAACAATTTTTTTCTGCAGCACTTTGACAGCATAGTATTTCCCATCCAGTTTTCGTTTTGCAAGAAGAACCTGTGAAATTCAAAACAAGTGAGGAAATGTGATTGCTGCAGTTCATGTTCTATTAGTAATACTTTCATAAATTCAGCATAACTAGAAAGTATTTGTGCTACTTTTTTTTTCCCAATGAAGTTTCTTTGCTTTTAATACAGTGAATCAGCAAGATAGTCACCAAAAGAATGAACTTACAGTTCAGTAAAATCTATCATGATAGTGGCATTATGAAAGATTGAATTATATTTGTTTTCCGGGACTTGCTGAATCTCTATCAGGATCAATTATAGCTGCTTTTCTAAGCTTTAAAGATAATTTAATGATGAAAAACAACTTGAAAAATAACCCAAAATCAAAGATTTCAAGGAGCGTTCTTTGTTGCATCTCTGTAGAATAGTAATATTTGTCACTTCCCAATGGGCTGTTGCTTACACTGTTCCATAGCATTACCGGTTTCACGAAACAGTCCATGCCAACAAAGGGAAACCTACAATTCACACTCCGGCCGCTGCATAAGCACAGGGGTACCTCCCTTCCTCTCTGGGAGAAACAGAGGATCCCTGTTGCTGTTAATGAGAAAGGGAAATGCTCCCTTTTGTTACTCCCAACAAGAGATTGAGGCAATCAACTGCCACACTGGGTTAAATATGGCAGGGCTATAAAGAAGCATCACCAGGGATCCAACTTGACAGTTTACGCGCCACCTTAGACTGATACCACTTCCAAAACCTCTGGCCAAGTCTAGTCACAATGCACAAGCCACCAGCTGGCATCCTCATACCAGGATAAGACACGGTAATAAGAAAGCTCACCTTGCCAAAGCTGCCTTTCCCAATAACTTTCAGGAAATCAAAGTCTGTTGGTTTAGCGCTGAAAGATATTTAGGAAGAAGACAGGTCACCTGGGCAGAAATGACAGTCTAGTGTAGCACTTGAGATGTAAGGTGAGAAGAATGGCCTGCTAGCACCCCCTCTTTATTCTTCATTCTACCCAACACCCAGGACTTCTGCAGACCTTCCCTTGGAGACAACAACTCTTCATTTTGCAATTCCATTTTCCTCCAGGAAACGCGTTCAGGTTACATCCTTCGAGTTTGAGGGTTTTTTTATTTTGTTTAGTTTAAGATGTAAAGAGGGAGCAAGACTGTTCTTTTATTCTCCATAGTCTAATTTCTTGTTATTTTTAAGTCTCCATTTCCCCATGACTTTTCCTGGACTCTATTTCTCATTGCCAGAGGGCCAAATGGATTCTCAAAACTTACACCAGGCAAAGAAGGATCAAGTTTGTTATGTCTCCTCTTTTTGCTTATCCCATCCTCCCCTCCGTCATTTTAAATTACAGTGAAAGGAGTGAGGCCCTAACATCCTCCTCCTCTACGTGTGTACATATGAACTCACTCTCAGTTTTTCCACTTTCCACATGACAACTCCTTTCAGTTATTTCCCAGGATTCTCTCACTTTTTCATAAATACAATGCAGAGATATTTTTGTCAGCAAAACAATTATGCCTGTTTTCAAATCGTGAAACAATAGTTACATCACCACACACCTATCCATTTACTGCCCCTGACGGGAAGTACTCTTAAATTTCATTTCTTCCTGCAATCTAGTAAGCATTTCCTCCTGTTTGCCCAGAACAAATCTGCGAGGAAAGCAAAACCAAAATAGCAGTTATCTAGATGAGAAAAGCACAGATTCACTTAGAACTGTGAACAGAAATTCTACAGAAGACACCAAACAGAGAAGCAACTTATGACTGCAGTAACTAGGTCTGTAGTAGTGACAAGGCAAGCTACTCCTTTGCCCTGCATTAAAACAAACTTGTTTTCAGAAACTGTTCACATTCTTAACAGTTGTGAGCCCCAAGGCCATCTTTGCTATAGCATCCTTTAGTAAAAGGAGAGCAGACTAACACAATCTGAAGGTAAAAAGGAAAGAAATGTATTAAAAGCGGTTGTTTATTTAGCACAGGATTAAATGTTTTGCTTCCTCGACAGCAGTGAAATTAATAAATAAAGGCCAAAGATCTTTTCACACTATTAACAATTACACTTAGTCTAATTTTTCAGGTATTAAAATTAATTTTGATAAAATTTCATTAAAATAAAAAGTTTACATTAAATTGTACTATATTTTAATTAAATTTAACTGAAACCTACTGAGGATTTCCAGATGGTCCCAGGTTGATATTCTGTGAGGTAGAATTTAACTGTTGGGAGAGACAAAGAGGTTTATTTTAAATTTTTTTTTTATTTTTTTTTTTTAATTTTTACTCTTGTAGTTTAACCAATATTAATTTCAAAATACTCAACTAATTTCCTCAATCTGCTCAATCCATACCTTTACACTTGTTACAGCAGACTTTTAAAGAAATCTAACATCCAGACCGGAAACTTCCTAAGTTGAAATACCTGGCCATCATCACCTTGTCAAATTGTTTCTACACACTTCAGATTCAAGGATGAAGGTAATAAAATAATTGCATCCAGACACAGAGGAAAAGATTAGGAACAAAAACTTTAAGAGCATTTCAGCAAACAACTTGTTCCTCATCCAGAACTTAACCGTTTCTGCATTTGCTCTACGAACACATTTTCTACCTTTTATTCTAATTTTCAAGAGATCTTAACAATAAAATAATTCTAATGAAAGACATGGTGCTTTAAAAAAAAAACAAACAACCAGAAGCGAACATTCTCCCTGCCCCCGAAAAGTATTACCAACCTTTTCTACCCTGACATTAAAGGCTAACTAACTCAATTCCAGGGATGGCATGAATCTTACCAATAGACACCCATACAGAACTTGTAATGACAGGAAGAAGAAGGTGACACTGTCATTTAGGTAATTTTCTCCACTTTGTTTTTGATGTAAAAAGCAGTACCTCATTGTGGTTTTGGACTTTATCAGAGAAGGATAAACTACACTCAAATACAAGGTACCTGGGAACAGCCTAGCAGGCATTACAAAACCAGTACTGCTACAGAGGCAGAGATGCTCGTACAGCAGCTCTGGATGCCACTATTCATTAACAAAAGCCAATCACCCAATGGTACTAGATAGTTTTCACAGAATCACGCTACACTTGATTTGTTGTCACACTACCCTTGTTTTGTAACGCTACTATGTAAGTTGGGGGATTTTTTTTCTTGGGGGTTTGTTTTTGCTCCTTATTATTCAGCTGCATCATCTGGAGTAACTACGGGAAAGTGAATTTCCTATCAAAGCCAGTGGTCCAGGCCATTACGCATTAGCTCTCTTCCCATTCTGGAACTTGCTGTGGCATGACACATCATTAATTTTCCACAGAAGGTTTAGATCATTCTGTATTACTTAAAGTACATTTCAAAAGGAGGGAGAAAACAGTATTTAAATTAGATTTTCACTGCATGCTCACAGTGCTGACAAGCACTCATTAAAAATAAAAAAAAAAAAGCAGCAAAGACTTGTATCCTTAGCAGTCAAACTTTCAGAAAACACTAAATGTGGATCACATACAAACCAAAATGACAATTCTTACATCTTTAACAGAGGCTGAATAAGAAAAGAACTACTAAGCTTACACCTGTATGCCAAGGAGCAAGCAATAAAGAAAATAAACTTAAATATGGCACTTCTGCATTCCTAGAAATACTCTCCCTCCCCACCCCCAAAACGGCACTGTTTCTGGGGACTGTAAAGTCATTTTCAGGGAATCCATATAGCCATGCCTTTTGTGACAGAAGAGGCTTCTGACCTCACACAGTGTTATATTCGAAATGAAATCAAATCCATCCTTGTTCCTGAGTGACTTTTAGAAAGGCTGGATATTTTTTCCCCCTGAGAGAATTACATTTCTCTCCTTCTTTAAAAAAAAACCACTCAAGCAAACAAGAAGACAATTAAACATTCAGTCTCCCCTGCTCGTTGCCAGATGTTCTGAGTAAGAATCTTTGAAGAGGTTGCAAAAACTGTGACAGCTGTGACTAAAGTTGTTTCTTTAACTCCCATAGCAAGTGGGGAAGAAGCAAGACAAAGCTAGTAACCACTTTTACCTCTCTCTGCAGTTCACATCTGACAGAAAAATATCTTTTAGCCCACAGTGGAACACATTTATTTAAAAGAGCATGGAGGGGATTTATTGTGAAACCAACCAGTAATCTTCAGTCAAAAATATACTTCAGATTCACCTCAAGCAGCCAAAATTTAGAAAACTGTTCTATTTTTTGTATTACCTTCCGACTGCTCCTTTCATCTTCATCTTCAGATGGATCCGACTGGTGTTTTGGGTTATCCATCTGAAGAAATGCTCTGACATCTGGGCTACAAACAGAGTTAACTTCATTAGCACACCGATAATCTGCACAACTTTCAGCCATAATCATAAGCAGCATAGGATTGAACAGCAGCGTACAGAAGAGTTACTCATCACAAAGTTTTATGTTTAAATTCTGTGTACAAGAAATGCTTTTACAGCAACATAATTCAACTGCTGAATGTGTTACATACTGTACATAAAATTTTCCACTTGCAAAAACCTGAGATATTAAAGCAGAAGCATGTAAAGACATAAGGAAATGCATCAAAAGGTAATTATTAGGAGAACAAACACTTTCCAAAGCACGAGTTCTAACTTGCTAGCAACCACCAGGAAACCAACTTTCTTTCAAAAACCTGAAGAATTTATAACTATTTCTAGTTTTCCAAAATTAATGAAATAGTCCAACACAATACAGAATTAAATACGTAGTCTGTATCCCAAAGAGAGGTGCATGTCCCAGGAGGTACGTGGTAGTAACTCTCTTGTCCCCATTTGCTTTGAAGAGGAAGATGGGGATTTTGTGTTCAGAATGCATTCTAGGTGGGCACTGACAAGACAATGTTAAGAAATCCTTCCAGTCAGCTGTGGGACACAAAGGCTGTCCTTCAGGAACTGGCAAGAGAGACTACAAGGTTACCACAGTGCCTAAAGAGAAGCATTTTAACTACAGCATTGGTTTTGAGGTTCTGTCTTGGTGGGGGCTGGGGAAAGAAGGCTGGGAGAAAAGAGAGAAAGTAAAAGGATTCTAAGAACCCACTCCCAGGAAGCAAGACTTACCCAACATAAGTTCGAAAGAATGTAATGTCCCTCTAAACCACAGCACAGTAAGTCAGTAAAGAATAATGTAATACAAATGACACACAATTAATTGCTAAACAAATGGGTATCACATATAGTCTGTACATCCCTTGAAAGAGATGCAGTGAAACTTTCAAATTCCTTCAGTTCACTAAAAGGCAGTCTGCTTATCAAGGAAGAAATCTTATCTAAATTTCAGTGATAAAGTCCTTTGAGAAGGCCTCAGGGCAGTCACTGACTGGAAACGCTGCATGAGCCATTCAGTACAAGGAAAGCACTTACTATGGAGCTGCTCTTTTACCTTACCTCTAGCATATATAAAACAGAGTAGTTTTATATAAGAAGTAGATATATTTGCTTTCCTATTTGCAATCCACTTCACCCTCCACACTCCTGTAAAGAGAGTACCACAAGCAAGAGGCAAGAGATGAGCTCTTTCTGACATCACTCCAGCTCCTGTATTTCATACTAGCATTACGGAACCTAATTCATGTCCTAGGCTACCTGAGGTCCCCAGTTGCCGCTGCTCACATTCACTGTTCCTAAACCCTATTTGAAATCTGTTTTAGTTACCTTCAGCCTTTCAAGTCTAAAATAAAGCAAAAAGACACAATTTCTCACTGTCATTTTAGCTTCTACAGGTACGTCAATCAGAAAAGGAAGGTTAAAGAAAGTGTACACCAACTGATGAATGAAAACGGTGACCTCGTACCAACAGGTGAGGAGAAGGCTGGAGTACTCAACAACTTTTTTGCCTCAGACTTCAAAGACAACCGCTCTCCTCACCCCTCCTGGGTCAATGGGCAACAAGAAGGGGACCAGGGGGGTAAACCCCCTCCCACTGTAGTGGAGGATCAGGTTTGTGACCACATGAGGAACCTGAACAGGGGACCTGATGAGATGCATTCCAGAGTCCTGAGGGAATTGGCTAATGTGGTTGCCAGGCCACTCTCCGTGATATTTGAAAAGTCACAGCAGTCAGGAGAGGTTCCTGCTGACTGGAAGAAGGGCAACATTGTGCCCATTTTCAGAAAATGTAGAAAAGATGACCCTGGGAACTACCGATCTGTCAGCCTCACCTCTATACCTGGATGGGGGAGGATGTGATTGAGAACAGCCCTGTGGAGAAGGACGTGGGGGTGCTGGTCAATGAGAAGCTCAACATGAGCCAGCAATGTGCGCTCGCAGCCCAGAAGGCCAACCATATCCTGGGCTGTGTCAAAAGAAGCGTGGCCAGCAGGTCGAGGGAGGTGACTCCGCTCCTCTATTCCTCTCTTGTGAGACCTCATCTGGAGTATTGTGTCCAGTTCTGGAATCATCAACGTAAGAAGGATATGGAGCTGTTGAAACGGGTCCAGAGGAGGGCTACAAAGAAGATCAGAGGACTGGAGCACCTCCCATATGAGGACAGGCTGAAAGAGTTGGGGTTGCTCAGCCTGGAGAAGAGAAGGCTCCAAGGAGACCTTATAGCGACCTGCTGGTACCTGAAAGGGCTACAAGAAGGCCGGGGAGGGACTGTTTACAAGGGCATGTAGTGATAGGAATAGGAGGAATGGCTTTAAATTGGAAGGGGGAAGATTTAGACTAGACATAAGGAGGAATTTTTTCACCATGAGAAAGGTAAGGCTCTGTCACAGGTTGCCCAGGGAAGCTGTGGCTGCCCATCCCTGGAGGTGTTCAAGGCCAGGTTGGATGGGGCTTTGGGCAGCCTGATTTAGTGGGAGGTATCCCTGCCCATGGCAGGGGGGTTGGAACTGGATAATCTTTAAGGTCCCTTCCAACCCAAACCTTTCTATGATTCTGTGATTTCAGTTTAATTCTTCCCATCTTACGTGAACTCCTTATTCTGATCTATTTCACGGTCTGTCTAGTAACCCGCATCTCAGGAAGACAAAAATCACCATGGTTTGAATATTGTAGTAGAATTAGCTTATGATGCAACAATTTAAGTTTAAAAATCTTTGGATATAGTAAAATCAAGAATGAAAAGTTATAGGTAATGCTTTTTGCGACACAAAACAACAAAATTAAACCTTAATTACCTTTCAGCATTAATTAATCTGGACAACTGGCTGACTAAATAGAGCATGTTGTAATACATCTCAAATAGTTACTATAGTAACTTTGTCCATGACTGAATCCACAGCAGAAAAAAACCAAAAAGAGAAATCTGTTTATGATATAAGGCTGCTGTACAGTTGCAGGGTGTTCCACAATCTCTGCAATACATGGAACCCAGAAGCCTAACTCATCAATGTTACACTGTTCACGTTTGTACTTTTGAAAAGCACTGCAAAGAAGCAGTGATTGAAAATAAAAAGTTTAATATACCAATTTCTTAGCCAGAACTGCAGCATGTTATTCAAAATGCTACATAGGTTGGTAGGACTTGTATGCTATATTAGCTCATGTCCTAACTCCATATATTTTAAAATACACTGAAGCTGTTCCTAAAATAGCGTTGCATACAAAATTAAAGGACCAGGCAAACAGTTTAAAAAGGGATCCTTGACACATGTTTTACATATACTACCAAAGAAAATTGGGTATGTCTGGATTTTTATCTGGATTGACTGGAAAAATTTAGTTTATGAATTATCTCCAGTTCCTTCCATGATACTTATTCTGCATTAGCCTTCCTGCAGGAACATATGAAGCCACACAAAAACTTTTGGATATATCCAAAAATAGGAAAAAGTCCAAAAAGTTACAGAAATTTTGAAGCAAAATGGTAAAACTGCCAGTGACAGAACCTTAAAGTTTGGAACACGTTTTATCTAAATAATGGTGCCCAGCTCCTTTCTTCTTCTCCACACACCTCTAAAATAATAAAACAAACAGAAAAGTAAAACGCTACCATCTTTCTAACAGAAAAGAAAGTCTCAAAAAGCCATAATGCACAGTAGGATTTTAAAAGTGTACAACTGATATAATGAAAGGCTTGCATGACACGGATCTTACAAACCAGGGGCTTTGTATTCATCAGGCTTTGAAACCGGAAAGATCCAGTCACTTTGAGGGAAGAAATGCAGAACTCTGCTTCTCACTTAAAGAGCTGATAACTCATATCCCCAGAGAGGTTGCAGGGTATTGTCATCCTTGTGTTCTTAAAGTGTTATGCAAATGTCCTCATTTTCATTAAGGAGCTACTTTGCACTATTTAAAAATAACTACGTTACATCTTTAATGCACCCTCTATTACACATTAAGATTCAAACAGATTTTCTTTGGACGTGTTCTGACAGACAATTAAATGCATTACTTTTTCAATGAAGACCAACATTTGAGGGGGCGAGCAGCCCGATTTGAACAGTTGCTCCATGATTTAGGGGGTCCAGCAGCGTTCGCAAGTAACAAACTTCCAGCTCCTATTCAGTCAGCAAGGGGAATGCATCACCAGATATCAGTCTCTCGTGACATTTCTTCTCTATTCTACCCGTGAAAGCAAGTTCTTTATCACATACAGTTAGCTGAATAAATGCACCTTGAAGATATTCCCCTTAATTCCCAATTCATTTTAAGCCAATGGTTGGACTCGATGATCCAATGGGTCCTTTCCAACCTGGTGATTCTGTGATCTCCCCCTTGTATTCCACCTGACATATATTTTTGGATATATCCTTATCAACCATCACAGGGTTTCTCTAATCACTCAAGCACTTCAGGGTTTTGTTGAGTAGAAAGGTTTGGGGTTGATGCAATACTCAACAAACATGTCAGACCCAAGAACAAAGGCCACTAGAGGAGAAAGGGGAAAACAAAACAGAAAAAAAAAAAAAGAATAGAAGAACACAGTACTGCACATGTCAGAGAATAACATGACTATTACCATCTTGGACACAGTGAACTTAATATTTATGCTTTCCAATTCAGATGTTTAGCTTCCTTCCTTTCCAGAAACGGGGACATCATCATGAACCATTCTTAAGCTTTTAGTCAAACAGTTTTCCTATGCAGAACTTAAAAATATGACATCCCAATACTGGGTTGAATGCTTAAGAGATTTAGTTGAAGGTGGCCGCATTTAAAGTTCTGTGAAAATGCATAGGCCCCTAAGATTTCCTTGCACCTTTCATAACTTTACCCAAGTTATTTTACCTAAGATCAAATTTAAATAGCACATTAAGACAGAACAGTCTCAGAAAGTAACAATGCGGACTATCTGTGGAGACTCAGTCACCACATATTCCGTAAGTACTTTCTAGAAGATTTTAAAACAAAACCAACCCACCACCAACCAAGGTTATAGAGTTTTGGTATTTCTTCACTAATAACATTCATTGGCACATAGAGAAGTGACAGATCATGTCATTATTAACAGGATTTGTTGCAATGGAGCACTGCAAAACGTAACAAAGTTCGCTCCAGAAAAACAATGTACCTTGCAGTTATTAAAAGACAAACAACAGAGGAATTACTATAAAATTAAATGGTTTTGCACTGAATTGTCAATTAAAGGCTGCTTCTCCCACACAAAAACACTTACTTTAAGGGTGGAGAGGAGAAGAACAGCACAAGACAAAATTCAGTCTCTATTTTAGTTTAGAACTATGCCTAATAAGCTTTTTATTTAACACACTTTCAACAGCACCAAAAGCTGACTTTATAAGACCTATTTCTTGATACTGGTTTAAGTCATTTTAATAGATCAGACAGGCTCAGTGTCCTGTCAAGAAACTTAAGATTTCTCTGCAGATGCATCTGAGGCAAAAACATTTTTCAAGGGTCACAAGAATTTAAGAAGGCAAGCGGATTTAAGGTTTGTCTTGTTTTTTTTAAACACATTATCATGTGATATGCATAAAAAAAGCACCATTTTACCTTTGGAAAACAAACACAGTCTGTTTTGAGACAAAATATTCGGTACTGGGACATACTGACAACCAAACAAGGGAGGAGATTGTGCTAAAAAAACAGAGTCCTTCCCTAATGAAACAAACGAGATTAGAATTCAATAATAAGTTATTTTAAAGTGCCTTCTACTTTTCCAAGAGGAGAACACAACTAAAACCACAAACCTCACAGTATTTGTTCTAGTGGAAAACTATTTCACTGTAAAGATTGTTTCAAAATTTTTTCCACTTACCACTAGGAACTATATATAAAATGATACTTCTTTCCAAAAAAGAAAGGAAGTACATATCTCAGGTTAATGGGATATTAAATAGTTCATTAGTTGGAAAAAAATAATAACGATGTGATTGCACACAGCAAACAGCAACAATATTCTGTTAAGAGATTTTTCTTTCCCCTGTGGGAAACAGGCAGTTTCACAGGTTGTGTTGACAGGCTGATAATACTGATACGTATTAAAGACATTTACTTAACACTACAGCCACACATAGAGCTTTACCATTTTACTAGTCCAAGTAACATAGAAAGCTGCATGTATTTAGTTGAAACTGATTAGGTATAGATTTAAACTGAAAGAATAATGCAGTTCAACCCCCAAATCAGTTCATACACAGAAGCACCGTGCTCCAGATTTAACTGGAACTAACAACTCTAGCATACCACCATCTCTCATCCATCACCATCCCACAGACAGAGGTTAACACACCTGCAGTTGTTCTCACAGAACAGTTTATGCGCAAGCTTATTCATTAGCTTTAGGCAGGTCAGCCTGGTTATCCCAAACTACCTAAGCAAGGTGATTAAGCTACTTGGTTAGCATGCTTAAAACAAGCTCTGGAGTACACACGTGCACTGCTCTAACAGAAGGATGCAGCCAGTGACTTACTCCCAGGACAACTTAGTAGCAAGTGACAGCAGAGTTTTCAAACAGTAAATCTACTGGCAAAACAAACACCGGCCCTACAGCAACAGGGCTCAGACTGGAACCTGTGGCCCTTGAACTAAAATCAGTTAATTGCCCCAAAATTTATTTGTAGACCAGTTTCAGAACACAGACATCTTTATACTGTTCATTAGTCTGCATATTTTTCTTAAAGGAATGAACAACCATATTAAAATTTATTTTTTATATTTAAGGGCACTGAACAGGTAGAATACATTTTCTGGTTAAAGGTATCTAATTTGCAGTTTTATATTTGACATTCCATAGCTTTTAAAATGTCCTTGTAAAATAGAAGTGAAACTACTTACTGGTTGCATAGCTCTGGCTGTCTAACTAAATTTTGAATGAATTCATTCAGTCCTGCCCTTCTCTGTTTAATGAAATCTGGAAAGGAAAAGATAGATATATTAAAATGATCAGTCATCTTGTGAAACAGACATTTTCAAAGGTAGGGCTTTTCAGGACTTGAACAGCAGTTAAAAAGATTCATGATTGGTTCAAGAACAGGATCAATTCAATATATGAAAATATATGGAAAAAACATCCAAGTGAGGTGAGAGAAAAAAAAAATCAGTTTCTTTATGAAACTACCTGGTTATGTAGAAAGCCAAGTGGATTAAGAGTGCCAAGAACAACACGTAACCACAGTGGGCTAAGCCGTGAAGCCTTCATTGCATGGGTGAGCCCTTCAGGACCCAATTCCACTCAGAAAAAAGCCATAGGCAAAACTTGACATCAGTTGCACAAGTCAAGTTTTTACATGAACAGTCCATCAAGCAGAATTTCCATAATGTATGTATGGCAGTGGGAAAGTTACACAATTCATCCAGGCAGCAAGTTCCTGGATGTAACTAATGAAGACAACCAAATAAAATTCTTTTCCCCTCTCTCTTTTGGATATCACCTGTAATGTAAAAAAACCCCCACAAACTGCAGAATCTCCACTCTCATCCAAAACTTAACACACATAGCTTTTCTTCAGTAATATGGAAAGATATGGAAGGGACTTGAAATAGAAAAAGGGCTCTGACATGAAAAAAACCAGAATAATCTTGTCTTTCATTCCTTCAATCAACAATGATTCGTGTGGAAAAAGAATACTGAACTTAAGTATTAATTTTTAAAGTATTCCAATGACTGTCACATTTAGGTTACTGACAACTACTAAAATTTTAAATTTGAATTAAAAGCTGCATTTCAGATATTAAGAAAAACGTTCATATTGTTTCATGGATATAACCCCTAAACTCTTGTTAGGTTATTTAATAATCCCAGATTTCTGACATCAAACAGGAAGGTAAATTTGCATGAAGAGGTTATGGGAGTCACCAACATCAGCAGTTTCAGGATGGTGGATGTACAACACAATCAGCCATGCTAAGTATACGGAGCAATCCGTGATGATGAAGATAAAACACCTGCATCACATCAACTGAGAAGTATTCTGTAATATTCTAGCTCTGCATTCTGACTGGTGTCTATGATCTCCCTCTGCCTCATTTTTTAAGTTCAAACAAGACTAATTTTGAAATAGGTGACTAAATATGGAGCGTTCAGATGACAGCGTGTGTCATCATGGTATTTTTGGTAGACTTTGGAAAAAGGGATATCTAAGTTTCACTCTATTGCACTTATGAACTCTCAAGCAACAGTACAATGCTGCATACTTTAAAGCATGACTTAATATAGGTAAAACAGCTTTTCACCATTTGTAAAATACATGACTTAGTTCAGAAGCCAACAGAAACATTACATCAAAGCTTCAATAAATCAGTGTTAAGATAAAGAGTTACTTCAATGAGCATCATGGCTCCATCTCCACCTTGCCCCCCAGCAAGAAACATCTTGAGAACTATTAAGTTTCTCATGCTCTTAAGGATTTCAAGCACAGTTCATGGAAATTTAAAACAATTCTGAGGACTTGTGTTTTACATATATAGTTTTAATGAAGCTTTAAGGTTTTGATTTTTTTCCCCATTTAAACTCCAGTTTCCTAAATCCGACTTCAAGAAACCCACCTGTATATTTGCCTATACAACAGACCAGACTGCATGACTTTACGAGGTCTTCAAGCCAACTCTGAAACCCCCAAAGTCAGAGAAAAGGAAAAAAAACAAACCAAACCAAGAAGTTCCTGTACACACAATACATTTAGAACTTTCGACCTTTTCATCAGAAGAGGACATCAGAGCTTGAACACTTGCATTTGATTGTTTCAATTAAAAAGTGAGTCTCATGTCAGGATCCAGATGATTAACTATGACTGCTGAAAATTATTATGTCTGAAAGAACTCTAAAAGAGTCAGAACACCACATTCCAAGAAATTCAACACCTTTGGATCAGCAAAATGGAAAATTAAATGCTTGAAACAGGTGCAGGAGGACATGAAACTACAAACACATTCTGATCACATCAGCAAGATAAGGGAGGGTGAGAGGTTTGCCAGTGACCGTTACGAAAATCCTCAAGTAAAAATGGCCTGAGTGAAACGTATAAACACCTACAGTAAAGGCCTGACCTCCTATCTGCTTTTTTATTTATACATCAGCGGTGCCACCTAGGTTAATCCAATGCACTTTACAAGTGATTTTCCATTAGTATTTTGATGTGGGCAGAGCTAGCTTAATTAAGACCTATCACTGCTAACTGGATGACATCATGTTTGTATCAGGCAGGCTTCTGTAAATGGAACAACAGCAGGAAGAGGTTCATTTTCATCTAAACTGTACAAGGAAGCACATTTAGATACAGAGAGTTCAGAAGCCTGCAAAGATGAACCCTTTAGTTATTTCATTTTTCAGAGGAAAAAAAAAAAAGGCCACACAAAAGAAGTTTAAAATTTACTAGGAATACGTTTAAATCAAAAGCTCAAACTCTTCTACAGAAGACATCAGACCTGACAATTCAAAATCTCTCACAATTCTGAATACAGGAGGAGCTATGCCCTTCAGGGCAAGAAAGGCAGTGGGCCACTAAGCAATACTTTGTTCAAGACCACAAGGTAGAATACGTACCTATGCTGGTTCCTGTTCTTGACTGAAGCGTGACTAAACTTCGGTTTAGTCACTGTTTTGAGGACTAGTGTAGAACTCATCTAAGATAGCTTCTTGTAGGCTGGAATAGATCAATTTTCATATAAAGAAGCTGACAAAATGAGTAACAAGATGATAACTTACCGGGATCAAAATTATCTCCAAATATTCTTTTAGCTGGAATCTTCAGGTTCATGGTGGGAAATTGCTTCTTTAGCTGAACACAAAACACATAATTGGACTATGCTTAGACATTGAAGTACTTAGAAGTAATTGCTTTTTTTTTGTTTTCTGACAAACAGTTTGAACATTATTGTTATAGTTCAAACATTATAGTTTGAACAGTTTGAACATCTGATTATTAGTAATTCTGCTTCTCTCTGCCATCTTCTCTACTTGTACACTTGGGGGAAAAAAAACAAACCAAAACAATCTGTACTCAGCTTTTTTGCTCCAGTCATACCCTTTTAAATTCAAAGTCCATCTAACTTTAGAAAGCTATGGACTACTGCAGATATCTTCTGCAAATACTGCCAAAATGATGTTCCACTTCCCCAGATTAAAAAAGTAGGCTACAATTTCAATATTGGTTTTATTCTTCTCTTTCCTTCCTTCCTCCATAATTTCTCTACCTCTCTTAGGTTTGGGATTTTTCTTGCTTGCTCGCATAGAGGTGTATGAATGAGGTTTAAGATGGGCTGGGGATACAGGCTTCTGGGTTTTGCCAAAACAACATTCTGAAAGGTTTAGAAACCACAGGTGGTCTATCCCTAAGTCAAAATTATAAAGAGATAAACAGCCTGTTTTATGATGCTGGAAGGGACATGGAGGCATAAATAAAGTGCTGGTGATCTTTTCTTAAGTGGATCACAGAGGAATTATTTCTTTCTTTGTTAGAACAAAAATTGTGGGCTCTAAGCATGAAGAGCTAGAGAAAAGTAGGACACAGCACACATAACCGACTATGCATCTGAGCAAGTACTTGCCCGGCTTGTCCACTATGTAAAAGGGGGGAAATCCTCTTCTCACAACAAACTCAAGAAATCCATAATTAGTCATCAAAGTGGCCACTGGCACAACATTTGGCTGTGAAACTGAAGGTAGCAATTTCCATGACTGACTTATCGGAAAGTTTAGATTAAGAAACAAAGATTTGTTCACTGCTTTCAATAATTCAAAACACTGGAAGAGAAATTACCTATTTAGATGTTTTAAGTTTTTGCATTGATTTTTACTATCATGAACAAACGCACATTTCAGATGTTATGACAACCAGTAAACTGCAAGTTTCTCTCAGTATGCTATGACCCCAAGCAACAATAAAAAGAAGTGGCATGTGGATTTTGAGTTTGAAATTCAAACAAACCAAAGTTTAAAAAACCCACCCTGTCATTTTCTTTAAACAGGCTCCTACAGTTATCAAATGTTGACTCAAATTCCTCAATGAGGGAATTAACTCAAACTATAACACTGCATTACTTTGTGCTATTCTGGCATCATTTCATAGCTTGCCTTTTGCTTACCGTATTGTAGAGTTTATCAAACTCTGCATACCGTCTGAGGACAAACCATTCACTTCTGCCAACTGAGACCAAGACCTTGTAAACCTGCAGTAACAAAGATAAAGTTATTGCCAACAGCAAAGTTTAATAAAACCGCCCAGGTTTAAACCTGTGGTGGAAATATGGGCATGTTACAAATGTACTGTGTAAATGTTCTTGCTGAGCTATATATGTCTTACAGCTAAGTAGTCAACAAAATGATTAAAAGAACGATTAGAAGAGTCTGGTGTTTTACAGAAATACGTTTTTGCTTACCTGATGTTTAAATAAAAAAACAAACACAAGGCTGATTAATGGAGTTTCATAAATTAGTTCATATCCAACAAAAACACCTGACCATCAGATAATAATCTATAAAAAACTGCTATGAAATTTGTTAATAACTTGATAATCCATAATACAAACTCATATTAAGAAAGTAAAGCATTTAAATACTGAATATTGTCTTCACGGAAACCTACAGAAAGTACATATGGAAGGCAGTTATCAAGACAACTGTTCCTCGCAACATCTTGAACACATATTATAGTCAGAACCCTGGCAGATGGTTGGGGGCGTAGACACAATTGTTCAGGGGTGGAAAAATGCTGCTATGGCTGAAATACAGTACAGGTTACATAATACACAGCACTGAGATCAAGGGAGGCGTAGCCACACAGTTCTGGCCATTCAAATCCCATCGCAGCAGAGGGCTCTAGTAACTAGACAGATTGTCAGTCCCTGGCTCCATAAATGTGCTTGACAGCTAAGTGTCCAGCAGGCTTCTCCTGTCTCTTATGCAACTGGTTAACTTCCCTCCCCCACATTCTTGTGCTTCCAAAAGGAGCCTGTCTATTACTTCACAGGAGAGGATAGGCACAGCAAGGAAATGAGTACAGAAGGCTGATAACTCCTGAGGTAGCAAGCTGGACCAATTTCCCAGTCGCCCTTCTGTCCTACAATAGCAGCTCACCTCTCTCTATTTAACTCCCTTAGTGGAAGTGGCAGTCCCTTAGCCTGAGATTTGCATTCATGCTATGTTAACTGCTCAAATAAACTGTGCTCAGTCTTCCCCGGGGAACACAGGAGGCTGGACGGAAGCATCCAGTAGGATGCTGATGTGGCTCTATTTAGAAAACTAGCTTTCCCTTAAACTGCTAAACAAGCGATGGCATAAAACCTACTTACATGCCTTCTAGAGCACCCCTAGGCTATAAACGGCAAAAGCTTCAGTTGCAAACACTCAGTACTGTCCTCCTGAACTAAGCATCTTATACAGCAATCAAGGCGTGCAAATAATGCTCAAACACTCAACATCTTCACTCCCATGACTGCATGGCAGATCAATGCCAACAAGGGTCAGATGCAGGCCACGGACAACTCCTTAAATCAGCTGCGCAAAACACACAGACTTCAAAGTGCACAGGCAAGCATAACTTAGAATACAGATAGTATTTACCTCCTTGGCAACCTCAGAACTAAAGCACTTTTGTTCTCAGAGCAGCTAGCTGTAGAACAATGACACAGTCAACGTTTTTTACATGAGAGCATAAGAAAACCCCCAAACACATGAGGTCATTCAGTTCATATCATCATCAAAGCTCCTGCACACCCAACAAAGGAGAAACTGCAAGTTCAACAGTTACAGAAACGTTGGATGGTAAGAACACATCGGATATCTACAAAGATTCTGGTAAAGCCCCTATGCCTGTTTCTAGAAAGGCATAGGGGGGGAGGAGGGAGATTTAGCCTTAATTAGATAATAACCTTTTCAAATCTAAATTACTCCTAAAAAATAGGTAACATGCATCCAAACCTTGTATATGTGGATAAGCAAGGCAAAGCTCTGACAAAGGAAAAAGGAAGAAAAATAGATTCCTGAACTATCCCTAGACTGTCTTCCCAGATACAGACACAGTAGGGTCCAACTATTTCTGTCTGTGATAGATTTCTTCATCAAAGAAGTCACTGAAATTAAAAGGCTCCAACTCTGTTATGGTAGCTCATGCTCCTGGATTAAATATTCAACTTGTAATAAACAAAGATAAGTAAAAAAGGTAGGCCATTTTCCAATTTCAAAAGAGCAGTCATTGAGAAATTAAGAAAACTATTTATTAAGTGTCAACAAAATAAAAACAACTCCACAGCTTCCACAGGGCTGGCGATTAGCATTATTCATCACAGGTCTGAGAAACTTTCCAGACTTAATCAAACAACACCCTTGAAAGAGATTTCTTAATAAGCTTATACATGATGGGGATGCGAGGGGAGACAAGAACAGGTCAGAAGAGAAAATTAAGCTTCAGACATCAAACAGCACAGGGATAAAAGCGAGAAATCCAAAACAATGCTAGCTGGCAAAACAAGCAAAAAAAAAGTGGCCCATTATGCAGCAAGGACAGAATAGCAATTAATATAGCCTAGATATGGTATAAAGCAAGCACTTTGCTCTTTTTATAAAGAAAATGAATTCTGAATCTTCAGGGAAAGGCAGGACAATGAACTAGAGTGGATATACAGAGGGTGGTTACCATGAATTAAGTGGAAGCAAAAAAGCTTCCCTATCAGAACGCCAAAAAAATTCGGAAGTGAAATTATTAGTCTCAAGAAAAAAGTATTGGTAGTAAATATACCCCATGTATGCGGTATCTAGAAAAGAACAAATAAAATACTCAATAAAAGGTAATGAAAATGCTCAGGAATCATAGAATCACTAGGTTGGAAGGGACCCACTAGGTAATTGAGTCCAACCATTCCTAACAATCCCTAAACCATACCCCTCAGCACCTCATCCACCTGTCCCTTAAACACCTCCAGGGAAGGTGACACAACCACCTCCCTGGGCAACCTCTGCAAGTGCCCAATGACCCTTTCCATGAAAATTTTTTTCCTCATGTCCAGCCTGAACCTTCCCTGGCAGAGCTTCAGGACATTCTCCCTTGTCCTGTCCCCTGTCACTTGGGAGAAGAGGCCAGCTCTCTCCTCTCCACAACCTCCTTTCAGGTAGTTGTAGAGAGCAATAAGGTCTCCCCTCAGCCTCCTCTTCTCCAGACTAAATAACCCCAGGTCTCTCAGCCGCTCCTTGTAAGACTTGTTCTCCGGCCCCCTCACCAGCTTCGTTGCCCTTCTCTGGACACGCTCCAGAGCCTCAACATCCTTCTTGTGGTGAGGGGCTCAGAACTGAACACAGGACTCAAGGTGCAGTCTCACCAGTGCCGAGTACAGGGGGAGAATAACCTCCCTGGACCTGCTAGTCACGCCGTTTCTGATACAAGCCAAGATGTCATTGGCTTCCTTGGCCACCTGGGCACACTGCTGGCTCATGTTCAGTTGGCTGTCAACCAACACCCCCAGGTACTTCTCCTCTGAGAAATGAAGAGTTCATTTTCAAAGACAAAATCTATAAAAGTTAAAAGCTTGACTTATTTGTCAGAACAAGGACCGCACAGAGACATGACTGTCTTTAAAAATGCTCCATCAGGGCAAGTGTGAAGGGAAAAAGAATAGCTAGTAAAAGCAAAGTTGCATATACTTGTCTTGTTTCCATGCCAGCATTAAGTGTGCCGCTGTAAGGTTTGAGCTGGAATTCATAGTTTTGGCTTAGACGATTAAGATTCTAGAATAGTCTCTGAAGCAATAGAAATACATACTGTAAGTGACAGCAAGGTGTAGATGACTCAAAAGTAACTGAAGTCTTTCCTAGCCTTTATCACTTTCACCTTTCCTTTTACCCTGGGGTTCTTACCAATTTTCAAGGAAATGGCACTAACATTGCCATCAGAAACAGACAGCTACACCTACCACAAATTTGTTAAGAATCAAGTGTTTTGCGCCACACCTCTCCCTTCATCCCCTCCAAAAGCAGCACTGACAGTCTCCAGGCATTATAACACAGCTACAAAACAGGAGACAGAGCAAAAGCACTGATAGGCACATGCTGGAATTCACAGTTCCTACCATGAAGTTTAGTATGACCCTCACTTCTGTTATCAAATCCTAAAATACATGCGATAATACTTAAAAGCTTCGTTGTGAGAAGCAGTTCCTGTCAAGCTGCTAATTATTCCTTGATGCAGAAAGCGGAAGACACCAAGACAAACTGTGCCTCCATTTAGTGCAAGCTGGGTTAGATTCCTTTTTCCTCTCTTTCAACCCTCAATTTCTGAAGTGTCCTTTCTATTCTTGCTCGTACGGATTTCTAAATGGCACACCCAAACAAAATGCCTTTAAATTTATAAGGTTGTCACATGTATTTATGTAAAATGACCTGGAAATCACAACACTAGCATGTACCACAAATGTACCACACTGGCACAGTTTAACAGCAGGACTGCCAGGCACTGAGGCAATAAAACAAACCCGATTAGCTCAAGTTTAGACTTTCTCGTGCTCATTCGAGTTTCCCATGCATGAAGCAGTGTAGAGTATTAGTAAAGATCTCTTTTGCTTGTTCTCTTTACCAGCACATTCCTTCCTCAAATTATATCTGGATACACTTGTGGAATCAAACAGCATTATTCTTCTCTGAGGAAGGGATGTGAAGAGGAAAGATTGATACATAACTCAAAGTAAATCTTTGCTTAACTGTATTCTTCAGATGGCAATTCCGTCTAAAGCTGTTTGCTCTGCACATTTGAAGAGTGACTAATTCACTCACAAAAAAAAAAAAAGCTTAGAGGAAGTTGCACAAGAGCAATGAAATAGTCTGAGCTTTTAAAAGGAAGTATTATGATGTTGCTTTTATAATCTAGTATACATATAAGCAAAACAAAAATCCACACCACACTACTTGATTTTTCAGTATGCAATGCAAAAGGTTTCCTCACAGAACGGGAACACTTTTCTTAAAGCAAGTCAAATTAGGAGGCCTAAAAAGAAAGGAGGAGGGGAATAACAAGGAGTGGAAGTGAGAGCAGGATAGGAAAAAAACTCAGAGGCATTAGAATCTGAAAACAGGAAGGAAGACACAAAAAGGTCTTTCAAACCTTGGATTTTTTTTTTCTTTTACACAAAAAATTATAAAAGTATAATAGGATATCTATGAAAAAAACTAGGCATTTAAGAAAAAAAACATAAACCAACAAACAAACAAAAAAAAAACCCAACCAGAAACAAAACCTACACCTTCCTCCCTCACAAAATAAATGTTTTCATGTAAACTCATGTTATTCCTTCATTTGGACACTTATATATTTTATATGATAAAAGGCTGCTATTTGATGGCAAAAATACCAGAAACTTGTAAAGTCAAATGCTTTTTGCACAAAGCAACACAGTTCAACACTGTAAAACATTCACAACGTCTCACACTGGACTATGGCCAGTATTCACAAAACTAAGTGAACAGACTTTCATAAACCTGTTGAAAGTAATACTAAGCTTACTAGTAAAAAACCCAAACAAAGTAGCACTTCTAAGTACCAAAAGCCCATGCATTTGCCTACAGTGCTTACTCTCCTACATACTTACAGTAAATCTTTTTTTCTTCTCTCTGTGTTCATCCGAGCTGGGAATGCTAACGCTTGGACAGCTTTCTTTGAGATCCATTGTATGTATTCCTTAGACAAACTTGTTACAAGTCCCTGGTTTGGGTGTTGCAACCAGAAGGTATCTTCAACGGTATTGATCCAAGATACACAGCTTTTCTTGAGAAAGTGTGAATTCCATCATGTAATCTTAAAGGGAACATAGAAGGAAAATTAAGTACAAGAACATTTAGCTCACAGTGCTAAACCTGTGTGACAAGAACTTTTCCTGGCAGGAAATGCATTTTAACATTCACATAAACAGCCATAATTGCTATGGTTTTGCAAACTGTTTCACACTTGCTGTCCTTTGTTGTTTCACCGAAATCACTCACGTTCTCTCAGGAAACACATGTACAAAAAAAAAAATAAAAATTGCTGAGTTGTGTGGATATACTGAAAAGAGATTTGAGCCCACTGCAGCCAATACTTTGAAGGAACAACAACAGAGCACGGAAAAATAATTGAAGATGACAACCTGGTATAAAACGCCTGCGAGAAGCCACTAACATGTATATTCACAATAGCTCATTTAAACACAAAGGTTTTCAACTACATGAGTCTGTACCGGAGGGCATTTCAGATTTGTCAGAACAGGCTGAGTGTATTTAATCATCAGAGATAAAAGACGACATGAGAAAAGGTAATTTTTCATGTAAATTTTAGAGAGGGACACAGGTAGCATCATGCGTCTGTCTGAATATTTATCTTCCCTCTGCCCCTTCTTCCCCCAAACCTGGCATAGTTTGTGTTTAGCAGAACAGAAAGTTTGTCTGTTCCTTTCAGTAGAACAGTTAGCTTCCAGGCAGAACTTGGGAAGGACACAAGAAGAGAGAGGATAACACCATCATATGGCAGAAAGCTTAGTACTGAATAGATGCTTCTTCACTCACTGCTGGACAGTATTCTCCACACCTGCCCTGAGCACAAGCCAACTGTTTGCTGGACCCTACTCTAAACAACAGGAATTCAACCAAAATCAATGCTACGTATCTACAACCCTCTGCTCAGGACTGCATGGTCACCAGAAGCATTTCAGTGAATGCAGCTCAGCTTTCAGAACAGTATGTATCTGACCAACTCAACAAACATGAGAAAAATGTTTTAGAAAGCAGAGACCTCAGTTCTCTTTTAAACACCCAGAGGAAAAAGGAACGCCCAGTTCAACATTTAACTCCCCATTTTCTTAAAATGGGGAAGTAGAAAACTGAACTGTATATTTCATATCATAAATTTCCAGAAAGCACAAACTAATCCAGCGCAATCCTGCTATTAGAGAGACACCCATATTTATGTTGGCACAAAGGCCAAAGTCCCTGGAATACAGTGAAAAGGTTTGCTCTTGACACCCAACTAATCTCAGGCAGTTGACTATTTTTCTTGTTCTCAAAAGTCAGATAACCTCCCTGATTCAAACTTCATGTTATTATTGCTTCCGTAGCCACTTAAAATTAAGTAATTTTCAAAGATCTATCTGGTGACTTTAATAAAAAAAGTAGCATCTGAAACCATTGTAATCACAGTTAAGTGATAGATCATCCATAACTGCAACATAGTCAGAGAACTATTTTTAGTTACATATATAGTTACATTAATTTGATTGTTCCCTACATCACCGATTAGGAAATTACAGGGCTGAGCAGGATTAAGCTTACACACACACACCTTTATTTGACTATAACACAGCTCATCGAAGGCAGTTACACAAACTGAGTTACAAATTGGTTTCCCTTTTCCTTTGGCAAGCCACTGTTAAAAGATTTATTACAACAAGGCACAGTTCCTATTTTCCACAATTTTATACTGGCATGGGATTAAGATGGTTCTATACCCACTGCCACACACTAAAATTAACATCTAAAGGTTAACTGTGCACTTCTCCATTATAAGAGGTCCACTAAAATAGTCAATTGGCACCACTTTCAGTAAGTGTTTCACTAAGCTTAGACTTTACAAAGCACTTATGTCAATGTTCAGACCACTTCAGTTCAGGTCTAGCGCCAGGAACTGAAAACAAGTCACTGTGTTTATCAGTCTTCCTGCTCATCACAGAAAAACAAGTAAAGCTTTAAAGTGGATTAGGTGTTCCTTGCCTCATATCATTCACCATCTTTCTCCTCTTGTAAAGTGACATTCATTACAAAGGTTCCTAAAATGCTTGCACTCACACCATAAGCTGTACTTATCCCTTTAATTTTTTATTCCTGATGTCACAGTTCAAATAGCAGTACAAGAGCAGTATGGATTAAAAGCTGTAGTCCAAAGAATATCACTTGGAAAACTCAGCTTTATTCCAGATCTGAAGTTGTAAGATCTATGGGAAACAAAAGGAAGAAGTATCACTCAGATTAATTCAGGAAGAGTTTATTCATCTTACAGGGGAGAAAAAGAATAAATCATCTGAGAAGCTGAAACTGCAATGTTCGTATTTCTTTCTTTAAGCTGCCTGGAAGATCACACTGGCTCTGATGATTTTCTTTCCCTGAGGCATCTCCTCCAAGTTGTGTCTGGGTCACCAACACTAAGCTGAACTGACAAACTTGGAAGAAATGTATTATCAGTTTACCACTAAACTCCACAAGATCAGAGCTTTCTTTCAATTTCTATTTGCCATGAGCATATCAGCCCTTGAGAGCTTCCTATATCTGAACTGCAGGTCTGACTACAGAAACATGGATAGATTTGCCTTAATCATAGAATAGTTTGGGTCGGAAGAGACCTTCAAGATCATCTAGTTCCAAGCCCCCTGCCACGGGCAGGGACACCTTCCATTAGACCACACTGCTCAAAGCCCATCCAGCCTGGCCGTGAACACTTCCAGGGATGGGGCATCCACAGTTTTTCTGGACAACCTGGTCCATTGCTTCACCATCCTCAGAGTGAAGAATTCCTTCCTTGTATCTCATCTAAATCCACTCTCTCAGCTTAAAGCTATCAGCCATTCTCCTGTCACTATATGCCCTTGTCAAAAGCCCCTCTCTAGAAGGCCCCCTTTAGGTACTAGAAGGCTGCTGTAAGGTCTACCTGGAGCCTATTCTTCTCTAGGCTGAACAACCCCAACTCTTTCAGTCTGTCCTCACAGGAGAGGTGCTCCAGCCCTCTGACCATCCTCGTGGCCCTCCTTTGGACCCGTTCCAACAGATCCATGTCTTTCCTCTGCTGAGGGATCCAGAGATGGATGCAGTATTTCAGGTGAGGTCTCACCAGAGTGGAGTAGAGGGGCAGAATCACCTCCCTTGATCTGCTGGCCATGCCTCTTTTAATGTGGCCCAGGATACGGCTGGCTTTCTGGGCTGCAACCGTACACTGCCAGGTCATGCTGTGATTACATCTTTGCCATGCTGTAGTTTAGGAACACAGCTGTAGTTTCAGTAGCAGATAAAACCACTGATGCTGTGGTAACTACATGAAGGAATAACAGAGAACAATCAGTAGGGATGTTATTTTCATCCACAGCTTCAAAAGCGCAAACTGTAGTGTCTTGAGGGTTGCCAGATACGAGTGAATTTAACAGGCACTGTCAGTTCAGAAGTCTCTGCCTCCGGTTATATCATTTCCCACAACTAAGAACAAGCATCCCCTGGCCTCAACTTTGATAACATGTAGGAAGGAGAAGGAACTTTAGAAACCAGGTAGCAAAATAAATATCCCTTAAATCATACTTGGGCAGTAGCAAAAGAGCACGTAGATAATGCAAGACAGGATACCACTGGGACCAGTGCTATCCATAAACAGTTAAAACTTTTAAGCTGCTACAGTATCTAGGCCTGGAACAGGGGAAGGAACAGACAAACGAGAACAGAAGTTAGGTATCCTCCTGGCAAAGCTTCAAGTCTGTCAACAGCTCCACTATCCATTCTCTCCATGCTGGCTGTCAAAAAGCAAGCGGTATTCTCACTGTTTCCTGCAGGAAGCCACAACAATGTCAAATTTCAGGCTGACCCTTGCCTTCTGGTGAAGTAAGAGCATGGCAATAACAGCACCCGGACACTATGAGAATATAAACCCACAGACAAGGAATTTTCTGAATGCCTTACGAGAAAAGTATTTTGTGCAACCTCAAAATAGCTAAATGCAATAGGCAAATGTAGTTTAGTGATACAACCTCCTTTTTACTCCTTTCTAGACAAGCAAGATAGAAAAGGTTTCTGAAATTTAATCTGAAAACTGAAATGTTTTCTTCTCTTTTTAAAATGATAATGGCCTGAAGGTGATAGCACTGCTTAACCAACACCACTGGTTCTGGGTGTTTACAATTCAATCTCTGTCACGACTGTTCAAAATAGGTGAGGAAGCTGTGCAGTCCTCTGCTACCTCTCCAGCTGTAGCCAAATTGCCTTAAAGGCCTCTAAGGCCAGTGCAAAACAGCCATCATACCTGAGTAATAGAATGGAAGCAAAGACAATAACAGGGTCAAAATCGCCCAAAAGACAGCCTCTCTCCAAGCATGCTTGGAAGAATCACCAGGATTCATACTCACCCACTGGAACTGAATACACATTTCCCTATGCGCTAATCATGTGCCTAGGAAGACTTACTCTAGGATTGGGGCACCAGTAAAACCAGCTGCTGAAAATCCCACCCGAGTGTGATTCGAATTACATAAGAAACCTGCATACGCAGAAACAGAGGGTAACATACAAGAGACAGTCCTATTACTCGTTACAAACATTACTCTATTTCCTTTTACTTTAGAGAAAGTATAATCTTTGGCATACTTTTCATCACTTCCTCAGTCTTCTCCACATAGATCCTGACAATGACTCAACATATCACTGGACATTACACAATCTTTGAGAAAGCCCAGAAAGTTAACTTTTTCTCAACCACTGTATGATGAAACAGAGAGACCCACTCTCATTGCAAGACAAGCAGCTGACACAGGAAACGGGAGACAAGATATTCACAATGCAAAGCAACAGAAATATAGGAGGAGGAGAGCCAGGAACTACAGGAGAAGTTACATGCTTCAGGAAGAGTCAAAACCAGAACACAGATCACTAATTTGCAAAGTCAGGTAGATGGCCAGAAGCTGTCTAACAGCTAGGTTCTGCAGAAAACAGTTTTACATTGGCCATGCTTTTAAATATGAAAACACTAAACACCAGCATAGACCTCCGTTGTGGTCTGAGCTAAATTAGAGTCAGTTTTGTGACTAACTCAGTTGCTGTAAGTAGTTTCATTTTTCTGAAAGTTAACTGCATGTTTCTGAGACAGTGTTCTTCTCTAAAAGCGATAACATAAGGCATTGGTACGCATAAAGCCCAGTGCTTATACTTAACCAAGGCCACCCTCATGCTGGTGGAAGGGGGCTGTACCTGCAAGGAGGGAAGAATAGGGCAGGTGACCCTAACCTGACCAACAGTGTATTCCATCCCATACAGGTCATACTCAGTAAAAACTTGAGAGATCACAAGGGTCTCGCTGTCTCCTGCGATGGCTGATATCCAGTGAGGACCTCAACTGTCTGTTTGTTCCTGATCCCAGATCCTGTGTTCCTGAATCCAGTTCCTGAGCCCAGCTCCCTCCTAGCTATGAACCCATTGCCTTGTGTCTCCTCTGCAGCATTTGTGGTGACGTATAGTCATCGAGGGGTGGGGGTGCGATCTCATATATTTATATATATTATATTACTTTATAATTATTTTCATTATTATCATTATTGTTATCACTTCATTAAAGCTGTAGTTTTGGTTTCCAACCAAATTTCCAAGTCTATTTCCTCCCATTTCCCTCTCTCCTCTCCTCATCGGGTGGGATGGAGGAATGGATTTTGGAAGCTCAACTGCATGGCTTCAGCTGCTGAAATTTGTCTGGGTGGGGCTAAACTGTGACAACCTCTAGCAATATTCCAGCTGAAGAAGGAGTACACTAACCAAAATACTCTGACCAACCCTTGGCTTCCATCCACACTCCTTCCTAACTACAGCTTGAAAGGAGAATTTAGAATTCAGCCACTGGTATAAAGGAGAAAGCCTGCTCCCTGCTTACACATCCACCCACTAACATGCATTTTTTAAAATCTCTAGTAGCACCACCACAGAAAGCAGACCACTACTCTGCAGCAATGTGGGCAAAGTCCAATTCTACTGATTCTTCCTACTTGCAGAAAAGGATAGCAGGTAAAGTGAAAACTCAACCAAGAGGAACAACAAAGTAACTCTTCTTTTTTTCTGTCTCTATCGAAATCGGACAAGTCAGGTAAACATTTACTTCCCACGACTCTACCCAAGAACATCCCTTCTGCTCACCTCCCAAAATAAGCCTCACCTCCCATTAAGTTACTCCAGCTGGCATATAACGAGATTCGTGGCTTGGACTGGATCCATTTGCATTCATGTTTATTACATGACAGAATACAGGTTCTTTGCTGTGGTAAGCAAACCCTGAGTAACAAAATGCATCTAAAGAACAAATATGGTCAATAAAAAGCAGCTGTCTTTTAATGTCGAACACAGGTCCATAATAATTTCATCTTTAGCCTGTGTCTGTAGTATCTGGAAAGGTCACTGTGTGCGTCAGCCGGTATGACCGACACAAACAGTAGAAAAAAAAATCAAGTTTGTGTTACACTTGCTACCTGCACATTTCTGGCATGCTTCCTCAGTCTTCCTACACACCAGTTCCCATTAAAGCTAAACAGACCGCCTAAGGAAAGCACAGATCAAAAGCTGTAGTAACAGCACCTGAGCTACTTGCCAGAGGTCCTGCAGACAGCTGGTACCAGCCACTTGCAGCATAGTCAGCTCTACATAAGAGGGCAGTCAGGCTTCAGTGAACACAAAGCATATAATCCCGGCCACAGTTTAAAGCTGCAGAGAATAAGGTGTTTCAATTCTATATGGAATCAGACAGCAGTTGTTTATGCATGCATAACAGAATCTGGTGCAACAATATCAGATGTGGTGAGGGTGTAATTTACAATCAAAGGTGGGAATTGAGCCTGGAAAGCAATTTTAACACCATTCATCATCATCACGTAGCCACTAGTGACTACTTCTTCAGCTTTAAAATTGTCCAAGTGGTTAAACAAGCAGTACTTCTCACCGACATGTGCAAGTTACATGTGCTTATTTCTAAACATGTATCTCAAAATATCTTTTAAGAAATAGGTTGGTTTTCTAAGCTTTCTGTTATTAGAAACACTATACATGAAGACTGCCTTGACAACACTAAGAGTGGACTTTCCAAAATACTTTCCTAAAGCTAATAACAGTTTTTCCTGAAATCTGAAGTATCTTAAAGCCTTCAGAAAAAACATTCCTCCATACACACCTTCCTTTTTTATCATTAGTTCATAGCACAGTCATTGAAGAGCTGATGAAGACCGAAAAAAATAACACAAATACAAGTCAGAACTATATTTAGACACTCAGACTGAAGCACCACTAACATTAAAAGAACCCAAAATGGAATAACAGCAGCTTTTAAAAATACAGATTCATTCTGCGCGAGTTCACAAACATACTTGGTATACATCTGAAAGGAGTTATTAAAAAACCTTAGCTACAAGAACACTACAGCAAGCAACATACACAGAATCTTCAGTGCCAAATAACTGGAAGAACCATAAGGGCATTCAAGTGACATTACTGCCTTGAAAAGGAACGTAGCACCAGCATGAAAACATATCTGAAGGTTAAAGGGGAATAAGAAATGAATATTCCATACTGCAAAGCTACTGCACATCTAAAAGCAGAAGTTACACATTTAAGAGTTCCTGGAGGAGGAAAATTCACATATATATTAAAAGAAAAAAGACGAGCTGTCAAAGCAGCTTTAGCCTTAATACTTCAAAACCACCTTTTAATTACCCTCGTCAGAATTAAATTCCTTAAGGGTATGTGAATCCCTGCAAGACTGCATTGCCTGAAAAGCTGTAGTTTTCCAGGACAATCCCTTAGGTTCGCTGCCTTCTTCCAAAACAACGGCTGTGCACTGGCTGCAGACTGCTCAGAGAGCAGAGTAGGCATCAGGCATATGATACCGGCCCTGGGGCATACAGGACAATACGGGCCTCGGGGCTCACGGGATGATGCCTGCAGTGGGGGTCACGGGACCATGCCATGCCCATGTCAGGGCACAAGGGACTATGCCAGCCCCGGGGCACACATCATGAAACGATACCCACTTGGGACACACATCACGATACGATACCCACCTGGGGCACATGGGATGATGCCAGCCTGGGACATGTATCATGATATGATACCTGCCCTGGGGCACACAATTAGAGCCCTGGGCACATGACATGATACTCACCCTGGGACGCCCCAGGGCACATGACACAATACCCACCTAGGGCACACAGGATGATGCCAGCCCCGGGGCACACATCACAACACGATGCCCACCCCAGGGCACAACATGATACGATACCCACCTGGGGCACACCAGCCCTGCCGGACACATCGTGACACGATGCCCACCCTGGGGCATATGGGATGATATTGGCCCCAGGGCACAACGTGACGCGATACCCACCCCAGGGCATGCATCACGATACCATGCCCACCCCACGGCACATGGGATGACGCCCACCCTGGGGTACACGATAGAGCTCTGGGAGTATGACACAATACTCGCTTGAAGACACACAATAACCACCCTGGGGCACATGATACGATGCCCACCCTGGGCACATATCATGACATGATGCCCACCTGGGGCACAAAGGATGATGGTCACCCTGAGGCACTCGATAGAGCCCTGGGCACATGACACGATACTCACCCTGGGGCACACATCAGAACATGATGCCCACCCAGAGCACAGGACATGATATCATCCTGGGACACAGAACACGATGTCCATCCCAAGGCACAGGACATGATGTCCACCTGGGGTACACAACACAATGCCCACCTGGAGCACATGACATGATGCCCACCTGAAGCACAGGACATGATACTCATCCCAGGGCACATGACAGCCGTTCTAGGGCACACGATATGATGCCCACCCTGGGCACCCATCACGACGCGATGCTCACCCGGGGCACATGGGATGATGCCCGCCCGGAGGCACACGATGGAGCCCTGGGCACATGACACAATACTCGCCCTGGGGCACACATCATGACACGATGCCCACCTGGGGCACACGACACGATGCCCACTCAGGCACAGGACACGATGTCAAGCCGGAGCACACGACACGATGCCCACCGCAAGGCACAGGACACGACACTCACCCTGGGGCATACAATAGCCGCCCTTAGGCACATGATACGATGCCCACCCTGGGGTTCAGGACACGATACTCGCCCTGAGGCACACGATACGACGCCCACCCGGGGCACACACCACGACACGATGCCCCCCCGGGGCATAGGACACGACGTCCAGCCCTGGGGCTCAGGACAATACGCCACCCAGGAGTGAGGACACGCTGCCCCCCCGGGGCTCGGCACACGCTGCCCCCGTTCCTCCCGCGGTCGATCCTCCCCCCGGCTCCCGCCACCTCTGTCTCCTCCGCGCTCTCCCAGCCGCTCGGGAAGGAAGTTTCCAACGCCGGGATGCCGCCGAGCCGCCCCTCTCTCCGGCGCTCTCCAGGCTCGCCGCTCCCCGTCCCGCGGCCCCGTCCCGGCCCCGGAGCGGCCCCGCCCCGGGGCGCAGAGCGACGCCCCCACCGCCGGCCCTGCCCAGGGACAGCGGGAAGGGGCGGTGCCAGCGGCCCGTGGGGCGGCGGGCGGGGCGGGGGGGACCCGGCACAGCCCCTCGGGAGTGCCCGATGCCCTCCCGGCGGCCCCTCCCGCTCCTGCTGGGCGGCTCCGCTCGGAGAGTCCGGGAAACAGCGGTGGCAAAGCCGCTGTGCTGCAAGGAATCCGAAATAATCATAGAATCATGGAACTGGATGGTCTTTAAGGTCTCTTCCAACCCAAACTATTCTATGAGTCTGTAATGGATTGGGTTGGAAGGCATCTTAAAGATCATCGAGTTCCAGTCCCCATCCCACCAGACCAGGCTGCCCAAGGCCCCATCCAACCCGGCCTGCAACACCTCCAGGGATGGGGCAGCCACAGCTTCCCTGGGCAGCCTGTGCCAGTGCCTCACCGCCCTCATGGTGAAGAATTTCCTCCTGATGTCTAATCAAAATTTGCCCCTCTCCAATTTATAGCCATTTCCCCTCATCCTATCCCACTCCATGCCTTCGTAAAAAGCCCCTTCCAAGCTTTCTTGTAGTCCCTTCAGGTACTGGGAGGTCGCTGTAAGGTCTCCTCTGAGCCTTCTCTTCTCCAGGCTGAACAACCCCAACTCTCTCAGCCTGTCCTCTTATGGGAGGTGCTCCAGCCCTCTGATCATCCTTGTAGCCCTCCTCTGGACCCGTTCCAACAGCTCCATCTCTTTAGGATTCCACAACTGGACACAGTATTCCAGATGAGGTCTCACAAGAGAGGAATAGAGAGGCAGAATCACCTCCCTCAACCTGCTGGCCACACTTCTTTTGATGCAGCCCAGGATACGATTGGCCTTCTGGGCTGCGAGCGCAAATTGCTGTCTCATGTAAAGATTCTCATTGACCAGCACCGCCAGGTCCCCCAGGGCTGCTCTCAATCACATCACCCACCATCTGGTATTGAAACCGTGGATTGCCTCGACTCAGGCACAGGACCTTGCACTTGGCCTTGTTGAACCTCATAAGAGTCACATAATCTTAAAGAAAACCCCACACCGTGCACACAAGAGGGGCTTCAGCTTCACCTCTTGGTGCACTTAGAGGTGCCCTTTTCTGTGTGTGCTGAAGGAATAACGCAGAGAAAACGAGATGGGTTTGCATAATACCTAGCACTACTCGGGGAAGTATTTCTGCACCCTCTGAAATTAGAGGGTAAGCTTCAATACTCCAGTTAAAATTCATTGAAACCTCTTATAACTGAGTGTAGCATGTTAAGTTTTTCCTGATCAGATTTAGGCCACAGAACAGTCATTAAAATACAAATTCCGGGGGGAAAAAAAGCTCTTTTGATAGCAGTATCGCTTCTTCTTTATGTTGTTAACTAGATCTAGAAGTGCAGGACAGCCAGGAGTTGGCATGGCTTTGGTTTAACAGAACAGACCACTGCACCCATAAAGTTCAAACCTTATGTTTACTGACTATCTGCTATGGTCTCTAAACACATGCATGTTCATCATTCAGACAAGGCTTAAGAAATAAGGAATATGTAGTGCAAATGGTGATATTCAGAATGAAGTAAAAAAGCCTATGCCATTTTAGCCTTCTCCATATAAATACCCCAAATTATTCTCTCAATTTCAACTGCTGTGTAAAGAATGAGCAAGCATGAAAACACTGTAGCCCATTCTGCTATCTTAACAGATGCAATGCCTAGGATTCCCCAAGCCCTCATGGGTTTTCACCAGGAATTCGTTCTGTTGATTATGGAGAAGCCCCATGCTCTACAAGCATGTCTTCACAAGACTCATATTTGGGCCTGACAAGACAAGACGATGCTCATTTCAACAGTCACGGGTATTGGCAAGTATCTGGCAAGTAGTGATTCAGAAGATTCTGTTTCTGGACACTCCTGCTGCAGAAGTATTCCTGCATAATACTACACTCATGTGTCAGACACTGACAGTCATCCAAATGCTCCAGAAACAAACCAGAGAAGCAGCCTGGCATTATTTAAAATACATCAGTGTTTTGAATAGCGCGTTACAACTGTGTACACACAAGCTACAAGCCAGCTGGATTACAAACTTCCATTTCAGCAGAGTCCAATCAAGAAGATATTAGTTCTACCCTCCTAGCCTGCCCTTTCCTGACTTTAGAGTTTCATCTTTTTGGGGCAGGCACCACTGGATCCAGAGACTCTGCATTGTAGCAACAGCCGCCTTTTGCTTGTTCGGATCAGGCAAGGTATTTGCCTTACATTCATAGTGTGGTTTTAAAGAAACTGTGTTAGCACTTCTTGTTATGAAACCCAGAACTTTTGAACTTCAGTCAGTTAAAATAAGTTGTTGGCAAATAACTTAATCAGGTAGCCTGTATTCAAGAGTTATTTTACTTCAAAGTTGTTTAGCAGTGTTCATCTTCTGGCTGGTTGATAGTTTTCAGTTAATCATTCACTCATCAGCAGATCAGTTGAATGGAGCCCTGGACTGATTTACAGTAAGTAGTGGGGCCTCAACCCAGCAAAGCAGAGAAGATGACCCTGGCCTACAGACAATTTAACTGTCTACTTAACCATGCAGTCTAAGCCCTAAACCTTTGAATAGAGAGTTGGCTGTTTAAAAATAAAAAAAAATTTAAATAATCCTAATTTACAGATTCGCTTGATGAGCTTTTAATGTCTAGTATTCTAAAGTCAATGTGGATACCTGGTGGTTAACTGTATAGCACACACAGAAACACAGAACACAACTTGCCTTTTAAGTGAAGTTAAAGGTCAGCATTTGCTCTGGCATTTCTGTCCCCGGGAACTCCCCTGCATTCCACATTTATGTTTTCTGGGCAAGTAATACACACAAAGAATCTTGCTTCTACTGCTCTGCAGTACTTTGCTTCTGAAGAATGTTACAAATACATGTACTGTGCTGTCATCCCAACTATTTCAAGTCTCTGATGAAAAATACCATTGACTGGGTGGCAGGGGTGGAAAAGAAAAAAGAAGGGAAGAGGAATGAAGGACCCATCTCAACCCAACACAAATGCAAGAGGTCACAGGAATGCAGAGTACTTTTAACATGTTTCTCCAAGTCCGGTATGAGCAGGTAGCAATAAACTGAACTATTAGGTTCTGGTTTTACTGTAAATGACCTTAAATTAGCATGAAAACCTTGTCCCTGACCAAAGATCAAAAGTCTAATTTTACAACATCAAGAGAACTATACAGACAAAACTAAATACAATATAAAAAACATTGCATGACAAAGACAAGGAGGAATGCAGACGACTTGTTTAAACATAGCCAGGAGACTTGCTAGTGAACACTGTTCCGTACGTATACTCAGTGATACTTCAGTGTATATTCAAATATTCACACAACCACAGCCCAAACCACTTGACAAGTGCAGCCTAGTATTTTTACTTACTGCTAAAACACAGTGTGGGTCAATTGAGTGATACCCCAAAATCATAACCTTGCTTTCAGCTTCAAAAACCAACATCACAGGTTTTAGTTTCAGTTCCTGCATCTTTAAAAAGGTATCTTAGCCTATCACTTCTAACATCAAGTTTTCTATCCTACTGCTTACGCTTTGGGACAACACAACTCTCTTGCCCCAGAACAGATCATTAATGGAGTCATCAGGTTTGCACACTAAGATGAGATGATGTTTGGAATCAAAAACTCTTCTGTGACAGTATCTCGCATCCAAGCAACTCCAGTTAAACCAAATGCATGCCTCTTTAAAACCCTCCAAAAGGCATTAACGTGACACTACAACAGATTTGAAGTGATCTTTTAAATAATTATTGTTAACCTTTAGCCTATAAAGCCATAAATATAGACTTCATTCAGGAAGCAAGTGATGGCCACTGTAGTTAACAATGCATGTGCCGACTGTTTTAATCAAACAACTCGACTCCAAGCTGATTGTATCCAGCTACACAGCACTGAGCAATTTGAGGACATTACCCTTTGGAAAGCCTCAGGCTGCAATGGGCAGGCCTAACAATGATGCAGGCACAACAACTCAGAGCAAATACTGTCTTAACACCTGGGATTCCAGCAGCTACAAAGACCCTACAAAATGTCTGAAGACAGATATGCACCCACTGTGTTCTATCAGCTTTCTCACACTACTTCCCAGTATCTTGTTCGGATACACCTAATTAACCTGTGTTCATACCCCACTGCCTGCTTAGGAACAGGACGTTGGAGAGGCTTGGGAATGGGTCTGTTGGGACCAGATGTTCAGCTCTGCAAAGCATAACAACTTTGCATCATATCCCAGAGAAAACAGTCTCCTGATAGACTCCCTTGACACATAAGATTATCAGGAGAGCTGGGCTACCACGGGCAAAATCAAATAAAGACCTCAGTAGGAAAGTGATCTAGCTGAAAGCCTGGGAGTTAAAACTGAAAGAAATGCCAGCTGGACAAGATTTAAACCTCACAGTGCATGTGCAAGCAACAGTGTCACCAGCTAACTGTTCTTTACCAAAGCTGGTTTTGAAACACTTAATGCATGTATGCATATTAATAGCTTTCATTTAACTTATTTTCATAATTGTGGGCCTGTGCTTGTTACAGAAGTCTGAATAATGGTTCGATTTTACATGAGCTGCTCAGAGGAAATTTTTTTCTCTTTCTTTTTGTATGCTAGATCAACTACAAAATGTCTTTAGATTACAGAGGCAGTCTTTCAATTTGAAGGAATGAAATGAATACTTAAAAGACTGACTTGTTGCAAACATACACTTCAATCCCTTCTCCCAACCCACCTGAAACTACCACAAGCCACCTAAACAAGTACGACTGAAAGATTCATTATTATCTCTTGACAAAGCATAAAAACTTGGCAGGTAAAGGAAGCTCCCCAGCCCTGAATAACATTTACAGTGAGCTGACAGTTTTCCAGCACTCCAAACGTGAAGATCATCCATGTATTACAGGAAGAGTGTCCTGGAGCACAGAGGCTGTTGGAGACCAAAACCAGGGATTTACAACATCACCACATGGACCCAACTTAGCAGAGCAAACACCACAAACGAAAATAATGGAAAACTATAGAAAAACTGTAATAAATTCCATAATTTCATAAACATCACAGAAAATGCATAACATGGACCAGAAGAATGACAGCAACACCACATCAAAGAAATTCTTCACAGAAGTTAAGAAGAAAACTGGTTTAAATCAATTGAAGCATATACTAAACATGCACACCAACTAGTACACAAACAAGCATTATGCCAAAAGCAGCAGTGTCACAGGAATTAAAGAAAAATAAATGAAGTTGAAAGATTAAAAAGGTGAGTTTATCCCTACCTAGGGGAATGTGTATGCCAAGTATATTGTTGCGTACCTTGGAAATGCATATTCCCTGCCAGTGCTCTTCAAAGCAATTATGTTTTTTGTTAAAAATACATTAAGCTTTCAGTCTCTTCGGCAATGCAGTTGCACACTGGGATGATGAAGCCAACAGCTGAGAGTTTCTCTGGGCAGGAATAACTGTAGTAAACACCAAATACTCTCAGTCACATGGAAAAGTCCCACTAAGAAGGAGTTCAGTGGCACCTCTATCTTAAGTGCCTTGACATTTACATTGGTCAGAGCTACAGCACATGGATCTGGTCCTTCCTAGAAGCAGTACCTGTTCTCTGAATGTTCAGCAGACATTTACTGGACCTCAGCAGACATATGCTGGACATCTACACTCCGAGCTGAGTGGTTCTGGGTGCAAATGCTGGCAGGGTTCCACCAGGAGATGTCATCCAACTATAGCCATGTCATTAGGAGAAACACTGCTAACCAAGGCAGATGGACATACTCACTGCCCACGGGGCTTGGATCTCTTTCTGCTTTGCGGCTGTCCTTGCTCACTGCAAGTGTGCAGTCAGGAGCAAGAGCCCAAACGGATATCCATAAACTAGTTCTGGAGCCTGAATGCCAAACTCCAAATAGCATAGTTTACCTTAGCTTTCCATTATCTTGCAGATTCACACTGTAGATAATGCCTCAAGCCACCTCCATTTGCTTACATGGAAGCATGGAAGATTTACATGGTTTTTACATGGGCTCCAAGAATATGATGAAATAGAAGTCCTGTGTCTAAGTCCTATAATGATGAATACATACATGACAAAAGGACAAGGGCAGCAGGTTGCTTTACATATCTATAGCAAAATATGTGCTTGACATCTCAAACCCACCATTTATTGCTATATGCTAACACGTTCTGGGACTGGTCTCAGCAAATATGTGTACAGTGCAGTAATAAATTACTGTGTTGTTAAACACTTTGAAGCTGAAGTTGTCCAATGCAGATCATGAAGTATAAGTTGATGATAGTACTGTGAGACTTGCATTTTTCTCTTAGCAAATGCTCTTTGGAATTCATCTTGTAAATACAGTTCTATTAAACAGATCAGGTATCTGAGTCTGCAGGAGACCTGAGCAGCTTGTGCGGGAAGGTACAGACATACTTCATGTTATCACACTTTGCTTTATTGCACTTCACAGATACTGCATTTTTTATTGCACCATTTCTTAGCAATGTAGTATTTTTTATTTAAGGTGTAGATGTTTTTTTAGACATAATGCTATTGCACCCTTAATAGACTGTAGTATACTGTAAACACAACTTTTCTAAGCACTGGGAAACAAAAAAAATCATGTGACTTTATTGTGGTATTGGCTGTATTGCAGCAGTCTGGAACTGAACTCGCAATATCTCCAAGGTAGGACTATAACGAAAAAGGAAAGCTAAGTATAAAAGAAAAATAGCTCTCTAAGTAGTAGTTCTATATGGATGTTTCTTAATTCAGCCTCCTGAATCCCAGCTACAGCACGTTCTACTGGAATTGCAAATACAGGCTGGTGCACACAAACATGCTTTGGTAAACAATTGCTCTGGCACACGATGTTATGTAGGTGGGGTCTACCCAGAATGTCAAGAGTTCTTCCCCAGAGTGTAGAGATGAGCAAGAACACAAGCACCATACTTGCATTTTCAAGCTATTTACTGTTTACCGATCTATTTAGCAGATCTGTACAGGTATTCTATTAAAATGAAACTAAACAAGGGCATTGGTTTGGGGAGCGTCCCTGCATCGATTCCACCCCTTCACTGCCTTTTCCAAAAAACTCAGCATTTCAATGGCAGCCTAAAATCTACAGAACAGACCAGATTTGGATTTGCTGTTCTATTAATACTTCTAACAAATTGTTTATGCCAAATGACATGTGCGTTCCATTACAGCACTGTTATGCACCAACTTGGAGTAGAATAAAAGTAGCAGGGATGTAAAAAAACCTACCACCGAACCAAGCAGCTCTGTCTCATAATCCAAAAATGAAAGAGATTTAAGCAAAATGTTGTAAGAATTTATTACTTGCTGTCCTTACTTTGTTCAGTTGTTTATCTAACTGTTTCCTCGTGTTTGCAAGATGCCCAACCTCTTCCCGACATGCAGAGAAGAGGTATTTCCATCTACCAAGTACGGAGTCTAGTTTTTGGCATCCATGAACAAATACTCTCATTTTCAGTCTTGGGAGCTGTGGGTCAATGTTTTAATTGTGTATATGAGTTTGAACCCTTAAGTGAGTTTCAGCAACAGAGTTATTTTAAGACACATCCTCTCTTCATATACCAGGTAAAACCAATGTACACAAGATGTCCAAGAACAAGCAAGGACAGAGGACAGATGATCAGCTTTCAGACTCTACTAGATTTTTCTTAACATATCTTTCTTTTCGTAATATGACAGTCTAGCAGAAGCCACTTAATGGAATATTACAAATTTGAGTATGGAGCATAAGCAACAATTAAAGAAATCCCTCTAATCTTGATATGAACTCAAGATCACTCTTCCATTATGCAGTTTTAAAAAGGAACATGGCAGTATTTAATGTTTTGGGTCAGCAATTTTTCAATATTAGTTGTTATGGTGTTGGGTGGAAAGGACCACAGAGAACAAAGACATTGTAGATGGCAGCACAGAACATGAATACTAAATAGAAGTTATCACAAAATTGTATTTGTTGACATTTAGCTTTGATGTACACACAGCAATTTTAAAGGGACAAAAAGAACCAGATTATTTAAAAAGGCATAGTATTTTCTTGCAGTCACTGCTCACGTTAGTCAAATATTTTATATGAAAATGTTCCTGCACAAAAATCCAAGCTACTGTTTTCCTTCTATAAGGGATGAGATCAACAATGTCTTATTCCAACTACAGTCTTCTCCAACAATGCTGTACAAATTAAAGTAATTTTTGTAGATGACAGTGCAATTTTAAGCTTGCTTAAGAACAAAAAAGAGCAAAATGCCAAAGTTTTCTAATTACATGGCAATCTTTCTGTCAACCTGAATCATTACATGTTTTTATAAATCTTTGATTTAACCAAAGAGAAAAATGTGTTCTAGAAAGAAGATACAGAATTTTGTAAAGCCACGAGAACTCAAGATGTCCCAGGGAGGTGGTCGAGTCGCCTTCCCTGGAGGTGTTTAAGGAAAGGGTGGATGAAGTGCTTAGGGACATGGTTTAAGGGAGTGTTAGGAATGGTTAGACTCGATGATCCAGTGGGTCCTTTCCAACCTGGTGATTCTATGATTCACTTGATAAATACCCTGTTGTTGCATTGGTAGTGAAATATGGGAGCTGTGCAGAATCTGTTCAGGAAACTATCAGTGATCAATCTCTGTTTGGATGCAGCTGCAATGGTGATGAGGATAGCCAAACGGGAATATGCACCACACTAATGGAAGCTAATAGAAGTGGTGTGGGAGGAAAGTGCTAATATCTTCCACTAATTAATTGATGAAAATTTAACGTCAGTCTGAAGCAGATACCATGTAAGTGCTCAAAAATCTCTCTGTTCCACGCTAGCTCTGTTTCCCCTCAGGTTTGGGATGAGTCACTAGCAGGTTTGTACACTAAATTGCTTCCGATTCAAATGTACCTTTCATTTATATAAAAAGTGTTGCGGTAACAGCCCCTCAAAATACCCACTTCAGAAATAATGCTTCATCATTCACCTTTATATAACTGCGGTTCTCCCAGGCCTACCCTGCTCAGTGTTTTTCTCTGTTTGCCACCAATTTCTGCCTACCCACAGGCAGTCATCAGGACACCAGAACCTCAGGGATCACCTACGCTGCTGGCAAGGTCACCTCCCCTAGGGAGCCTGGGGTGGCGGGCAGATGTCTGGCCAAGCACTCCTCACCACGTACCTCTGTTAAAATAAAGTCAGGGTAATTACAGGTATTTTCATTCTTCACTCCTCTGCCTCCACTGATTGATTCAGAAGCATCTTCAAAATCAGAAAATATAATCACTGTTTACTTCTCACTCTTATGAGAATAATGCCTATTTTTGAGAAGAGAAATGCAAAAGTACAGAGGCCAAAACCATTTTTTTTACTTAACTCTTTTAAAGTCAGAGCAAGCGAGATGGCTGTTTATACTGCTGACTCCTGGCTCCAGCATTTCTACATGCATAACTGCTCAATAAAGTTTTTGGTATACATTTTATTTCATTCAGTGTGAACCTGCATAGTTAAGTTAGTACCACATTTTAAAATCTGTTTTATGGGGAAGATGTCTCAAGTCACATAAGCCAGAGCAGCTTAGTACTTTTACAGGGTAATAGAGTGATGGTAGAGTTTCTATCAACTAAGAATAGGACCAGTGATCCAGGGAGACAAAAAGAGAACAAATAAAATATTAATCTCACACCCAGAGAATGATGGTTTTGACATTTCACATAAATGCAAACTTGAAAGCATTAATATGCCTACCATGGTGGGCAGGTATGAAGTCAAACTGTACTTGTGCAGATGCTAGAATTGTGGGAGTATGCAAACAGGAAGATGGTAGGATTGGTTATTTAATTTACGTGGGATTATATGAAGTGTTCTTTTATTGCATGTCCAGGAAAGCTGAGAGCACAGCTCATGACTTCCTGTATTGCCTCAGGGAGGGGAGAGGAAAGTAGGCAGAACCCCTACTTCTTTATTTTAGAACCAAAAAAAAAAAAAAAAAATATATATATATAGAGAGAGAGACTTTCTTTTGTAAATTTAAAAAATAAATTTATCTATACAAGCGGGGGGGGGAAATTTACTAAGAAGGAAAGTAAATATGATACTAACAAAATGTTATTTCAGAGAATATTTCTATCTTATGAACACATAAATAATGGAATTTGTGTTAATGTTTTAAACGTTTTGAAGTACTGCTAGATAATCTACCTAGAGCTGAAAAACTAAGCAGAGCTGAAAACCACGGAAAATAGATGTGACACTGGTCTGTGGTTTATTCTGTAGTTTGTTGGCACAGAATATACCACAGATTTGTAAGGAAGTCAGATTAAAGAAAGAAACAAACAAAATTCCTGATACAACAGAGCACAATAAATAAGTAAACAAGAGTCTGAATCTCAATGAATAAAGCAGTATTTTCTTTGTCAGCAGTGGCATTTTCTTGGGCAAGATTATACAGAGTCCAATGAACAATAAAATTAAGACGTGCTACATTGTAAAACATGAAAACAGCAATAAAAATGTGCCTGCGGCATAGCCTTAAAGAATTAACCAAGACGCAAGGAAAGGTTTTGCAGAAGAACACAGAAGAGATCTTGAGTTGTCCAGAATCCTGTCTCTTACTCCTCATCCCCCAGTGGAGGAAGATTACTTGCAAAGGACAGCCTTTTTACTCAGCTAGGAAAAAATCATCTACTTCTCACTTTCTTCTAGAAGCACCCCAGGCCTCATTCTCTAGTGTCACGGAACATCGATTGCTCATCTCTGTAGAACAACAGCAGAACCCTCAGCTTACATAAAATGTTTGGAAGACCACTCACCAATCCCAGGGAGATTGGAGCTCCTTAGTAGTATCAGGGTTCGTGTGTCAATATGCTCAGTGAATTAGTTGGCTAAAACTGATCTCTAATTAGGTACAGGATATGAAGGGCTGCAAATAAATTAACATCAAAAATCACAGTAAGTCTTATGGGTTGGAGATCTTAGTGCAAGTAGGAGAAAAGGAATCAGAAGCCTAAAAAAGCATTTTGTGATCAAGACAAACTGGCAGAGCTTTATTATATTAAACTCCAAATAGTGTTTTATTTTGGGCACCTCCTTCATCAGCGCAGAAAAAATGGCTGCAGGCAGCTGCACACACCCCACAAACAGTAATATCAAATAGTAGGCAATGAAAAAAATATCTTCCCATTTTTGTTATATCATCTTTCTCATTTGTCTTTACTGCAAGGATAATGTCTGTCTACCGTTTTACATCCTGCCTCTCCACTTTCCCATTCTCTGCAACCATCCTATCCAGAGGAAACCCACAGGGTTTCAGACCTCAAGAGATGCAGCTCTGAACACAACCCCTCTCTTCTTGCTCCCTCCACAATCGAATGCCACTGTCACCCACTCTGTTCAGAATCATTTTCACACTGCAGCTGTGACTTGTCTTATCTTACCACCTAGGAATAAAAGCCGGAGCAAAGTTCTTTGGAAAAGAGGTCATCTTTATTAATTTTGTGTAAGACATCTAGCATAATGTGGACTTGATGTAGCTTCAAGTGCCCAATGACTGCCAATGACCAAGATAACTAAGTAAATTTAGACATATAGATATGTATTATTGCATATATCCCATTTATTGTGCTCAATGGACTACACAGTAATCCTTTGAAGTGTCAATATCTTTCTATTCCTAGCTCTTAAGACCCTGGTCAGGATAACCAGATCCCTTTCTTTTGAAAGAGCGGCATCACATAGCACAGATTTAACACAAATGCTGCATGGACTGGCTTCCCGTAGCGGAGTGGGAGCACTCTTTCTGCCCTTTTCACTCACCCTGGATTTGAAGAAAGTTAATGCTAAGCCTTTAGCATCATTGGTGTCATTAAGGGTGAATGTGTAAAGACTCAGTTCTCTCTTGGGAGTGGAATGCAGTACAGCATTCGCCTTTCAAAACAGCAAGAGGAGGCATTTACAGCTAATTGCTGAGGTCACTAAAGTCACACAACTGTTCATTCGAACGATGTGGTTCTGTTAAATTGTTTTACTTTCACTGCTGTAATAAGCAGTGGAAATAAATCCATGGTTGGAAGAGTTTGGGTCCTGCATCTGACCTTTGTACAGTATCAATAACTTGTGGAACAAAATCTAGACCCACCACAGATGTGCTCAGGTCTACATATTAAACAGATAGCAGCTTGGAAATAAAAAAGAAAAGCCTGAAATGGGAATCTATATGTGGTATCTTGATAGCCACATGACATCAGGAGCAAAGGCCCATGAACTGACATGAAGCTTTATTGTTGTTTAGACTCATACTTCTTATTTAATTAAAAAACAGAGAAAATACAGAAGGCAGCAGATCCTTTAGATTTGTTTCTACAGAAATGTAGAGTAAGCACTTCAGAAGACAAGTTGACTAAACCTCATGGAATGGGAGAAGAGGGAGCTCATAAATGCAATGAAGACAAATGTGAACACATTCAGGTAGAGAAGAGACATCACAAGAGACAATACTAAAAGGAGAGACAAGAAAGCAGTAGCAGCTTCTCCAAAAAACAATGCAACAGGATAATCTGTGCTTATGCCCTGTAAAAATAAACAGTGGAAGATGTATTTGTCAAGACAGACATAGAATGTGGAAACAGTCAAATTGCTAGCAATAAGTATAAAATCTGCATAAGCACACAGATATTAGAATCAGCATGGTTAAGATAGAATTATAATGCATATTTAAAAAATCCTTACTATCAATAAGTTTATACCTTAAAAGCAAGAAAAACCTGCTGCCCTAGTCAACACAGAGAAAAACTGATGCAGAATGACATCCAGAAGGCTACTGTGTTTAGGACATCTGTCTTCATTGAGGGCTACAAAGATGATCAGAGTGCTGGAGCACCTCTGCTATGAAGACAGGCTGAGACAGTTGGGGTTGTTCAGCTTGGAGAAGTCAAGGCTCCAAGGAGACCTTATAGTGACCTTCCAGTACCTGAAGGGACTACAAGAAAGCTTGGAAGGGGCTTTTTACAAAGGCATGGAGTGATAGGATCGGGGAAATGGCTATAAATTGGAGAGGGGCAGAATTAGATTAGACATCAGGAGCAAATTCTTCACCATGAGGGTGGTGAGGCACTGACACAGGTTGCCCAGGGAAGCTGTGGCTGCCCCATCCCTGGAGGTGTTCAAAGTCAGGTTGGATGGGGCCTTGGGGAGCCTGATCTAGTGGGATGTCTCTGCCCATGGCAGGAGGGTTGGAACTAGATGATCTTTAAGGTCCCTTCCAACCCAAACCTTTCTATGATTCTATTCATCAAGAGGGCCAAATCTAAGCAGTAATTAGCATAAATAATGACAGGCAGGATTTCAGGGAGCAGGAGAGAGAGAATGTGAATGAATGTGTATGCATGTGTGCACAATGGAAAAAACAAACACGTAAACAAAACAAAGCAACAAAAAACAACAGGTAAGAAGATTAGAGACCCAATTAGACAGTTTAACTTTGAATTCCTGGGGAAAACAATCCAGAATGAAGTGCTGAGCAGCACCTGGAGGTAATCTTAACTGGTAGCCAAAAGAGATTTGTTAAATCGCATTGCTAAATTTCTTTGACAGGTCTTCCAGACAGGTAGGAGAAATAGCACAGATGTCACATCTTTCCTTTCGTAAGGCTTAGAAACACCCTCAAGATATTTTAACAATCAGACTACAGATGCAGGAAGAACAAGTATTAGTTTAGGATGTGAGAAACAAAGGTTAAATATATCATCATCAGGATAGAGTAGTGATCTGGAAGGACAAAGTGAAATGTACCAGGTTATGTACAAGATACTCCCCACAGGCAGGAACCATCAAGTATAGAAATACTGGGAAACAACAAAGCAGCAGGATGCAGCAGGACACAAGAGACAAATACCATGCTGCTGTAAGAAAGAGAAACATTACTATGAGATATAAAATAATAAGAAATGTGTTGGAGTGAAAAGCCTGAGAGTAATGTGCTGAACTAAAAAAACCAAAACAAAACAAAACCAAAAAGATGCTTCTACTTTACTTTGTTTGTGTCTGAATACCTAGGAAAGGTGTGAAACCACCAGAGACGCTCTAGGGAACAGTAAGGAAAATGCGATGCAGTCCAGAAAATGTGACTTACAGGGAGGTGGGGTGGGCAAGATAGGTGTTAGTACAGAGGAAAAAAACTACAAAGAGAAGAGAATTGTCTCTTCAGTCAGCTATGGATAGAACAAGTCCTAATAAGCACAGGAAAGGTTCAGATTAAATACTGGAGGAGGGGAGACAAGAACATTAACAAAAAAAATGGAAGGGTAATGAAGCACTGAAAGAGATTCCACCAGGAAAGAGCTTTAAAAACAGCAGAGGCAAATGCTTCTTCATAAAAGATAGATTGCACCTTTGGTGCAAAGACAGTTAAATGACCTCATGACACTGAGCCCTTAGGCTGGGAGCAATGTTCTAGCAAAGAGATCGTGGCAAACAAGAAGTGAGAGGAAGAAAAAATGGTTTGAAAGCATGGAGGGAAGCACTGAGGGAAGTCAAGTGACAGGCAGGAAACAGAAAATGAAAAATGAGACAGGCATTTGCAGGGAGAGCCATTCCAGAGGCGTGTTACACCTTCATGAGCAACTACTTAGAAGGTTGCCCCTGATGCCATAAGAAGAGGCAGGCTCCAGGTGCTTGGATCTGCCTTTGGTGTAGTTTTTGTTCCAATGTCTACCTTAGCAAGTAACACAGTGCAAGACAAGCACATTCACAGAGAGGAACGTTGAGGATGCATCATCCACACTCCCTATGTTTACATGGAGATTTGTATGTTTGGCTTCAAGCCAGCTCTAGCCTGGTCCTATGGACAGGACATCCGTTTGTGGTCTGTGGATGTTACAAGCACTCCTGCAGAACATCTTCCAGGGTGACTTCACCTGGAAAGAATACAAGTCATGTTCCCCAAGATCACCCAGCAAAGTCAACTAAAATGTGGTGAGGGATGTACTTCAAAAGCAACCTCCTAAACTGAACTAATGTAGTGACACAGACTCACTCTAAGCCAAACCAGAGGAAACCAGGGCCAACAGTGACATCCGTATGGCAGATAGCAAAGCAGGACAGGTCAACTGTAGCAGACCAGAACAACACTGCTTGCCTTGACTGTTAGATAGGTCCCAATACTTCGCAGCAACAAGCAGAATTGGAGTGACAGCGTTACTTGTTTAGGCACCAGGCACTGTTTCGAGGAGCATATTGACCATTTTAACTTATGCAACATGTGGACATCTTTGGTAGGTCTGCATTTACTTTAAAATAACATTGTTAGTAATCTGTCTTTATTTTGTTTCTTTAAATGAAGACCTATGTCTAGGGTCTTTATAATTCACATAAATGAAAATAGCAGAACCAAACCAAAAGGCCAAGCACCCAAGCCATCAATCTTTTCCAGCTGCCAAGTCATAAAGCAGTAACCAAGACAAAGAACATTCCAGTTTCTCATTGACAGTTCCTTATTTCCTACCAACATATTTTCATTTCAAGATGCAACTTGCTTTTCCTAAAGAAGGGTCAAGTTGCGCATGTCTGTCTGTGTGTGCCTGTTTAGATTCTGAGGAGCAAGGCCATTCTCTACTCCTTATGAGGCCACTACTCTGTAGCTTCTGAAATACTCTGTACCCGTGGATTCTTTGTCAAGGATTGTTTTGTTTCTTATTCTGTTCACATCACACTTCCTACATATACCCTGAAGAATTTTCTGGTCTTTGACTGGGTGGTTGATGATAAAATTTCCTTTGGTTCACTTCAAGTGATTCTCCTATGTAAAACAGCGAACTGATTTTTACAGACATTGACAAGTTTACAGCTTCATGGAACTGCAGAATGATAGGACAGTTTGGGTTGAAAAGAACATTAAAGATCGTCTAGTTCTACGCCCCTGCCATGGGCAGGGACAACTCTCATTAGACCACATTGCTCAAAGCCCCATCCAACCTGGCCTTGAACACTTCCAGGGATGGGGCAGCCACAACTTCTCTGGACAACCTGGTCCAGTGCCTCCACCACCCTCAGAATGAAGAATTCCTTCCTTGTATCTCATCTAAATGTATCCTCTCTCAGTTTAAAGCTATTTCCCCTTCTCTTATCACCACATGCCCTTCTGAAAAGTCCCTCCCCAGCTTTCTTGTAGGGCCCCTTTAGGGACTGGAAGCCTCCTATAAACCCTCTCTGGAGCCTTCTCTTCTCTAGACTGAACAACCCCAACTCTCTCAACCTGTCCTCACAGGAGGGGTGCTCCAGCCCTCTGATCATCTTCATGGCCCTCCTCTGAACCTGCTCCAACGGGTCCATGTCTTTCCTGTGCTGAGGACTCCAGCTCCAGGTGGGGCCTCACCAGAGCAGAATAGAGAGGCAGAATCATCTTCCCCAACTTGCTGGCCATGCTTCTTTTGATCTGGTCCAGGATAAGATAGTCCTTCTGGACACAAGTGCACATTGCTGGGTCATACTGAGTTTCTCACCAACCAACAGCTCCAAGTTCTTCTCCGCAGAGATGTTCTTAATCTACTCTCTGCCCAGCCTGCATTTGTGTTTGGGATTGCCCCAACCAAGGTGCAGGACCTTGCCCTTGGTCTTGTTAAGCTTCATGAAATTACTGTGGGCCCACCTCTCAGGACTGTCAAGGACCCGCTGGATGGTATCCCTTTCCTCCAACATGTCTACTGTACCTCATAGCTTGGTGTTGTCAGCAAACTGAGGCAAACTGCTGAGGGTGCGTCAAACTGTTGACCACAACTCTTCCGAGTGCAACCACCCAGCCAGGTCCTTATCCACCAAGTGGTCCATCCATCAAATCCGTGTCTCTCCAATTTAAAGACAAGGATGTCATTCAGGACAGTATCAAATGCTTTGCTCAAATCCAGACAGATGACATCACCTGCTCTTCCCTTTTCTACCAGCACTGTAATTTTGTGGTAGAAGGCCACCAATTTGTCAGGCATGATTTCATTTCAGAGTAAAACCCTATGTTAGGAGATTTCTTCTTCCACCTATTTTAATTCTTTATAAACAAAGACACTTGAAACATAGGGGTGGGCACACCAAACCACCTCAACTAGAATCAACAAGTACAATTAAAGTGTGTGCACAGAAATTCTACATACTTTTTAATACATGAGAGAAGCTACAGAATTCTGGTTTTACTCCTAGATAATTAAACAGCAGCTGGTGGCTGAGGCCACCAAACATAAAACTATCATAACCAAAGATCATAGTCAGTTCACGTTTCAGAGCTATGTTTGCAGCACAGGCATTATTTACACTTCATGGTGAAGTACTCCACAAGTTTAGCATTTTAAGGTGGTTTATGAATTTCTAATAGCCACTATCAATTCATATGAAATGTGCTTAAACACCCAGATGCTATAATCAAAACCAAATGAATCATAAATTTGAAGATCATCTGAACTGGTGAGGCTAAGTCAAGCTCCTAGTTTACATTTACATCGTGCTGGATGTGTAAATTAACATCCAAGCAGCAAAACTTACCTTTAATTGGCTTGGACGGTAGATGAACTCTTTCCTTTTCAGTCTGCCTTCTGATTTTAATTGGGTAGAAAACTACTGTAAATATTTTCTTCTTTCTCACCCCTTCTTCCCAAGCTTTTTCATAAACAAGTGAGGTATTGTTTAGCTGCTATGCAGTATAGCCCACACAGCCCAAACCAAAACAGAGAAAAAGTATGTGCTTAGATTGCTACACAGCACTCAGGTTTTTATAGGTTTTTTGATCATACACGGCAGAACAGTTTTGCATACCTCCAAACAAATTGACTAGTGACACTTTTAAAGTGCATTTTTTTCAGCTTTGCTCTTCATTATCTGCATAAGGAGGGAAAAGTGGGCTTGGAAACTTCAGCAAGTGAACCTAGAAAGGTTTGCTCAGCGGTTTCAGAGTCTCTGGTCAACAGCTCTGTGCTGTTCAAAGCCCAAGTACAAGTGCATCACTGTTCTCTCATTTAAATGTAGAATAATTCTAGGATTCATGGCAATGCCAGCTTAAACTTAGGTCTAAAGAAACCCTTTGTTTTCAAATAAATCAGTGCCTGGTTTTAGATAATTCTATAAAGAATCCTATTCATCCACCACATAACGTATTAGTTAACATGAAAAGAGCACCAAAGAGGCAGCCAACCTCCAAAAATTCTTAAGAAAAGTGAAGTTAAACCAATCTATCCGGCATATGCCTTTAGAGTTACTTATAATGTGTGTGGACACATAGACAAGATGTAAAACAACATTGGAAACAGCACATTTTGTTCTTGATACCATCACTTTACACCAAAGCAGTTGAAAATTCAGAGCACATTGGTCATACTCTCTCACCAGAGCCAAGTAACTACTCAGATTTTCTGTCACTGCTGAAAGTATCCCACAGTTTTTAAGGGAGACCATCAAAAGACAGTTTTGTGGTCCCCTGACAGAGAAACCCCATCCACTTTTCAGTCAGGGCTCTGAACACAGAAGGGTGGCAGAAAAGAGACCCAACAATTTAAAAGACAACAGATTTTCCTTTACCAAGGGCTGATTTGGGGGGGGGGGGGGGCGGGGAAGAGGGTGAAATTTAAACGTTTTAATATTGAAAGTGTCTTCGGTATTTCCCTGCTATTCTGAAAATCCAGAACCCCTTGTAAGAGCAATCTGTCACGCTGAGTTACTTATTTACAAGAAATTTACCATCAGTACCAGGAGATTAGATTAACACCATTGATGCATTACTTAAAAGAAACATTTAAATGAAACAGGAGGGCTCAGTATTTGGGGGAAAAAAATCAGGAGGCAAATTGGATTCTAGGCTGTCAGCATCTACTATGACCCCCTTCTGTTTCACTGCTTACCTCTCACAAAACATTGCTATGTACTCTTTAATGCTACATGCCCCTCCTACTTACTTTTTATGAAAATATAGGGGGTTGTCTTTCCTTTTTTTTTCCACCCATAACATATTCAAGAAGCACCATTGCTACTGCAGTAGGAAGCAGAAGTCTCCTAGTTCTTTGGTGCACTTGTCTTCAGGTGTTTGACAGTCTGCGTGCTTTTGCCAGGTAGCTTTTATTTCTGAAGTGCTCTAAATTTTGCCTGTTTTTTCAGTTTTTTGGTAGTATTCCAAATGTATAGAATTAATACATTTTGGTTTCGCAAGGTATGGTTAAATTCCATCTGTAGAGAGTAAAAAAGTTATTTTTTTATTTAATTACCTCCTGTCCCTATTCCATGCGCCTCCCAACGTTAAAGTAAAAACATCCCATGAACTAGAAACGCCAGAGCATTTAAGTAAAAACATTCATTTTCTGAATGCTCAGCCATTACTTATTTACTAAACTTAGTACGAAACATATTTTAAGGCTTCATAGTGATCCCAAATCACAAATAACCATCACTAAGATGCCAAAAAAAACTGTCTAAACCTAGACTATCATAATCTAAATACAGGGCTGTTCTGTCAGAGTCCTGTAGACTGAGTGTGTTTGCATTTAAATACATGTGTCTGACATTCCTGCACTTAAACAGGAAATCCACAGGGTACAGAGGAGGGCAGAGGGCAGACAGTTAAGGGCTGCAGCACAAGCTCTAGGAGGTGATTTGCAAGTGACTGGACTCTGAGAAGAGGAGGCTCCAGGGGGGACCTAACAGCAGCCTACAGATGCATTTGAGAAAGTTACCAAGAAGAAGGGGACAGATTCTGCTGCCTTGCATTGCATGAGAAGGGAAATCACCGTGAAGGTAACTGGCCACCAGCACAGCTGCCTGGTGGGGCTGTGGAGCCTCTGTCTTCGGAGGTTTTCAAAACTCAGCTTGACAAAGCCCTAAGCAACCCTGTTTGAACTCTGGGTTAAGCCTGTTTTGAGTAGGAGGCTGCACTCCACACCTACCAAGCTTCCTTCTAATTGGAATAACTGCATGATTTAAGCCATTTAGCCCTAAGCAGCACTTACCCCTTCAGGATATCTTCCTACCTTCCAGAAATGTCTCTGTAATGCAATGTTCTAAGCAACATCACAGGAAAATAATCCTCACAAGTCCCTCCCAAAAATTACAGTTTCCATTAAAATATCATTCTGAGCAAATATTAATGATGCAAAGTGCTGAAATAGCTACCAAGATAGTTTCTGAAAAATAAGACCTGTTTCCAACCGTTACCTTAGTTTAGCAGCGGAGTTCCAAGGTCTCAAAAACTGGTACACAGTTTGCACATATTTAGATATCAGATTTTGCATCCTATACTATGTTCATAAATATAAATACTTGGGAACGACTTTAGTTCCACGGTTGTTCACCAAAAACTCAGATATGAGGTATAACGCCATGGGGCACTGCAAATGTATTCTGATGCACCTGCTACATTAGCAACTTTGAGTCCAGAATCGGAGGCAAAGCCTTCCAGTCTGATGTCTGTTCCAAAATATTTAGCAATTAACAATACCATGAAAACATTTTAAATAGTTCTGTTTCCTCATTATTTCGCAGCAGTGAGTACAACATTGAGAAGTACTGTTAGAGGAAAACTGATTGCAAGAACTGGAAAGGATGGCAGTAGCAAAGCAGCATGCTGGTGCCTCATAAGCAGATGTAAATCCATGGGTCTTGCCTCTCAGTGGAGGCAAAGAATCAGAAGTTGGTACCCTTTGAGTTACTCCAAGAGAAACTTAACGGTCTGTAAAGCTAAGCAACTTTTGCAGTGGCAGTAGTTTGCAATAGTATTTGGCAAGGCACTTAGCACTAGCAGCTTGCCAGTTGCTCTCTGAGTTTCAAACAAGTCTGCCAAGAAATAAGACGTGATATCTCTTTGGATGAAGGAGTTTTGAAATAAATTTAGACACCAATCTTGCTTATCCACACTCTGCCCAACCTGGTACTTTATTGCCGTAAAACAAAGAAATGCTGTAGTTGCAAAGCAAAGCATTTCAAATATGAGGGAATGAGGAATTTCCCTCTCCTTGTCAGACGATGCTTGCAGGGTGTCTGAGAGACCCACGTGAAAAGGTCACATGAAGACAGAACCTTACTTCTCCCTTTGCCAAAGGCTAGGGAGGAAAGCTCTCAAAACAGAACTGAGTGAAGGAACGGAGTTACGGAGCAGGTCACAGACACACAGATCTGTGGTATGGATCAGTTACACCACCACCTGAAAACTGCATAATACCAAACTACCAGGCTGACACCTCTCACCACACAGATACACAGCGAGAGAGAGGCAGCCCAGGATGGAGACTCCTGCACTGGAAATGGGGGGGTTTTGGTAGGGAATGCTGGACGCTCTCCCTACTTCAGCTTCAGAGCTTAAACTCCTAAGCCAGGACTACAAACAGCTGTCGCCATCCACTCCAAAACTCAGAGCTCATTCTTCTCCTGGGCCAGTTTTCTCTTAGAGCAACTAGCCAAGTGTTTCTCCTCTCTTGAAACACGAAGAATGTCACGGAAATTCACACCTGTGGTAACAGTCTCATCATCAGTAACCAAGCACTCGACCACAGCCCTCCTCCCAGGGGAACACACAGACTGCTGCAACAGAGCCAGGTTTTGGTCCTCTCTCCTGTCAGCCTCAGAAACCTGCTGTACCTTCCATGAGATGGCCCAGGTTAAACACAGGGGGAGAAGCGTGGTCTCCCACTCACTTACTTGCTGCCTGTCCAACAGCTGCAGAGGTGGAGAAAGATATGGGTGGGCTTGAACCCCTTGGGCACAGGAACCAGGAGCACAGGTTTCAAGTACTAGAACACAGTCTACTCTTTAGACAAGTCCCATCACCACCAGCTCTGTGGGTAAAATGAATACTTGCTCCTCTTCTGGTGATGTTTTAAAAACAAAGCCTATACAACTGCATTTTGAAACACAACCAATCCTACCAGCACGTGTGTTTACAGTGTGCTTGCCAGGTGTCCTAGTTTCTTGATCTCCTAAGGGCTTTGATGCTCATCTACGGCAGCTCTAGATAAGGCGCTTAAGAACTTTCTGCTTAAAGAGGGAGATTCAATACGTTTAAGACACTTCCAGAGTCAGGCAGACACCGTATTAGGTGGTTTGGAAGACTTGGGGGTATAGATTCTGTTCAGTAATTAGGAATGCAAGCAGGAACCTGATTAACACATTTTAAAATATTCTCACAGTATGCTGAAACCCTTCAGTTCTACTTTGGAAAGCGTGTTTGCTTGGCAGGTTATTTTAGCATATGGATCATACTTTAACTAGAACAAAATGAAGCCTTCAATATAAACACTCCAAGTGCTAACTTCAAATAAAAACAACATATTGCTTTACTACAGCTCAGACTATATAAATACATAGATTACTTATGCTAGATTCTAGCTCCTCAGTCTACAGAAAAAAACCCAATTCATAGCAGTGTAAGTCTTCAATGACTTACGAGCATCCAAAAATGAAGTCACAAAACCAACCGGTAGAGACCTTCCTTCTAGAAAGTGCCTACTCATTAAAAATAAGCTTTCTAAGTGACATATTAGAAATTAAAAAATAATTATTCATTTACAACTACAAATACACGTCACTTATCTCGACTTGCATGCAGAAATGCTGGACATTTGTGTGTAAAATGGCTTGTAGCCGTGAGACAAAAATGCCTGAGTACTTGCACGCAAAGTACAAAAACATGGAAAATGGTCAGGGTAATCCAGGAGAGAGACGATGTGTGGATGTGGCTGAAGGATCATAGCTTATCAGAAGCTCATCCTGTATGGATGGGATGGAAAATAAGATTTGACATACCCTCTGACACGGTGATGATTAACATGAACCTGCAATGAGCATTTAGGCTTTATAAAATGACAGATGATTTCCATCATATATCTTAGATTCCAGGGGAGACAAAAGTTGCTTCACATCTATTTTTATTTGCTAATACCTGTGACATTTTATTTAGTGTACTTTATTTTGGGCTCTCGGCGTACCCTATTGAAATGTCTTGTTTCTAGGTCAAGTCAGATTTGGAGGCTTGCAGCTACTCCAGCTAGCTAGGCTGAAAAAAAAATCTGCATATTAAAACCCAGCAATCACTATTTTAAACACAAGCCATTACAGTCAAATTATCCACCTACTTGTGGATTGATTTTAAACAAGTCAAAAAAATGAACAGACTAGTAATTTTAAAGTGCCCACATCTTAAAACTTGAACTACTGGCTCCCTGCAGTGCATTATTATTCTATGAGCAGAGTGGGCTGGGAGCAGCCCAACTTACATCCCCCATAGGACCTCTGCTGAATGAGACTTGAACATCCAGCTTTGTGGGGCTTCTTAGAAAGCCACCTGTCCTTAGGGAATGGAAATGCAAAGAGAGCAATAATAAAAAGCAACAAGTCCTGTCTGCTGCTGGTTATCAAAATGAAGATCCCCTCAGAGCAACGTAACGAATTACGAGTCTTGCAGCACTCTGGATGCAGCCCTGTATACACTGGTCCATGTAACACTCCTTCCCCTCAAGAAATGTTTAAGCCTCTTTTAAGATAACAATAGATACTGAATTTATTAGATTAGCATGAAATACATGAAATGCAAGGGCTGTCAGTGTGTATTTTGAGTGTCCAATATAAATGCTGTTTCAATGCTCATGGAACGTAACAAAGAGGCTGTAGCAATTATTACAGAGAAATATAGAGAGTGCTAACTGTATTTTGCTGCCAGCTAGTGCATATTCCTGCTCTTCATACACTCCCAGAAATTAAGGGAAAGGGCCTGGCTGGATTCAGGCAAATACCAGCTCTGCAGGAGCACATCAGTCTCAGAAAAGCGGAGGCAAGAAGGAGAGGTGACCAATACTTATAAAAGAACTGAGCCACAGACATTCTGCAAATACGAAGTCACGTGGGTGAATGTTGTGGGACACTTCTCTCCAGCTCCACTAGTTCTCCCCTAATGCAAACACTCCAAGTCTGTGTCAAGAGTTTTACCTTCCTCATAAAAGAACTGTGCAGAAAGTACCAACACTTGGTGACTCCTTTTTCAAGGGAGGGGAAAGCGTTATTTTAATTATCTGTCCCCAGCCTTCTCTCATACTGAAGGTGTTTAAAGGGGTAAAGAAGCAATTCCAGCCCTTGCCTCCCCCACAACAGTGACCATTAGAGAGACCACAGATCTAAACTACGCCAACAGGCACAAAGCAAAGTGAACCAGGATCTCCTCATCCCACAGGGGCAAGGGGAAAGGGGTCCCTGGAAAAGGGCTCTTTCAAATGCTGTGAACGTAAATGCCAAGCCATCGCTTACACTGTTAAATGTCTAATTCCAGCCTAGTATCACTGGAATTAAGCAGTGGAGCTGCTGGATGGGGCCTTTGGCAGCCTGATCTAGTGGAAGGTGGCTCTGCCCATGGCAGGAGAGTTGGAATTAGATGGTATTTAAGGTCCCTTCCAACCCAAACCATTCTATGAACTGAAATGGAATTTGGTGGCATCTGTAGATGAAACCCAGCACTCACCCCCACCCCCCCCCACCCCAACCAGCCACGCAAAATAAAGCACAATATGTAAAACTACACGTACCTGAGAACACCGGGGCAGGAGTACAGGAGTTAGCACCGCTGGAGGATGGGAATGCAAGAAAATACGCCAGGCGAATGCTAAATGCAGAATGACTGAGCGACTTCTTTGCAAACACAGTATCTTAAAGCCACCGCACGGGAACGAAGCGGCAGGGAAGGGGAGCGCGCCTACCTTTGGGGGCTGAAACAAAAGGGGGGCGAAACGCTCCCGTGTGCGGAGCGCCGGGGCTGCGGCTCCTCCCGAGCCGCGCTGCGAGCGCTGCTGCGAGCGCCGAGCTGCCTGCCCCGCCCCCCCGCCGCCTGTCTGCCTGTCCGTCCGTCCGTCCTCCCGCTAAGCTCGCCGGCTGCCCTGAGCTGGCTTTCCCTGCTTTCGCTCCTCCTGCCGCCGCCCCGGGATGCTGGGCTCCCCTCTTTCTGCTGCCCCGGGATGTCGGGCTCCAGTCTTTCTACTGCCCCGGGATGCCGGGCTCCAGTCTTTCTGCTGCTCCGGGATGCCGGGCTCCCCTCTTTCTGCTGCCCCGGGATGCCGGGCTCCAGTCTTTCTGCTGCCCCGGGATGTCGGGCTCCCCTCTTTCTGCTGCCCCGGGATGCCGGGCTCTTCCCTTCCAGCTGCCCCGGGATGCCGGGCTCCCCCCCTTTCTGCCACCTAGAGATGCCGGGCTCCTCCCGGGCTCCCCCCTTTCTGCTGCCCCGGGATGCCGGGCTCCCCCTTCTCCTGCTCTTCAGGATGCCGGGATCTCCCCTTTCTGCCACCTGGAGATGCTGGGTTCCCCACTTTCTGCTCCCCGGGATGCCGGGCTCCCCACTTTCTGTCACGTAGAGATGCCTGGCTCCCCTCTTGCTGCTCCCCAGGATGCCGGGCTCCCCCCTTTCTGCTGCCCTGAGGCTGCAGTTGCATGAGGGATGGGCGCTGGCAGAGTGCACAGGGTATGGGATATGGGATATGGGATTCAAGGTTGGATTACTGAGCTCTCCGTCCTCCAGTTAAACCGGTGGATAACCCAGGGTGACGTGGTCTTGCCCAGCTCCAGTGGGTTGCGAAGGGTGATGGGGCTCTGGAGCAGCGGCTGCGGGGCTGAATGCTCGCAGGGACACACTGAGAGTTATTCCTGTCAGCTAAATCCACAGAGCCTGCATGGCATGGGATTGCTCCCTCAGCTGCAGAGCTGTCACGCCTGGCACAGAAAAAGAGAAAGGATTTTCGATGCCAGTATTTCATTCGTCTGGCCAGCAAAAGTGAATGAATCGGGCTGGATGGAGGAAGAGACATCAGCTGGAGTGCAGAAGCATCCTCCCCCTTTGTCTTCTAGGCATTATTTTGCTGTTGCTTTTATTCAATAGTCACTTTCAGGGCTCATTCATTTCTCACAGCAGGATGTGGTAAAAATAGAGTTATCAGTTTGTCTCAAGCAACATTTGTTATCTCTTTTCTGGCTGCTTCTTCAGTGCTTCCTGCCACGCTTGCTTCTCCCCACATTACCACAGGATGCAGTGCAGAAAATCCCACTCCACCCTTAATTTGTGCAATCCTGCCACAAAATGCTTCTGTATATCAGATTCTTTGTTCCAAGTATGGCTGGCTGAGGTTCCTGCGTGGCACACCTAAGAAGATGGTACCACCTTGGAGCCGTCACAAAACAAGAACAGCTTCAGGAAGGCCTCTGAGATGCGATGTGAGGCAAGAGAGCTTGTTCCAAGCACAGGGGAGCACAGGTGAAATTTTTGAGTAGCAAGAAGAGGAAGGCAAGAGACTACTGAGAATGGCAACAGCTAGTGCATCCTAGAAACAGAAACTATAGTGAGGGCAAAAGTGAATCCTAGACAAAGAGCTTGATCTGATGGTCTGAGATAATTAATCAGATGTCCTGGTATATCTTAAAAGAATGATGGCTACAATACATCATCTTTTCAACAGAGTTTCAATAGTTCCTTCCTTCCCCACTTCTAATTAAGCAAAGGAATGGGACAGAAAGGTACGACTGAAAGCCAGCATCTTTGAGGAAGGACAGGAATGAGCAGTTCTTGCTGAGATGGTGTGGTTTCATGAAAGCTTCCTCTTTTGATCTCTTCATGTAAGGATGTTGCTAACACATTTTTAGCGAGAATGCTGTTTTAGCCCATCATTATACCCAGTCATTTGACTGCACCTATAATTCACTTCTGGTCCTGGCCTTTTCTTCAGCCTACCACCACCTGCTGGGTTTGTACACTTGAGCTGCTACAACAATTCCCGTTGTGTCCAACATTTCTCTTTCTGAGAGACATTTTTTTTTAAAACCGTGCTGATGGTCCAATATATCCCGAACTTGGAAAACTGCCAGATTATTTGGATCCATTATCATAAAAAACTGAACTATGTCACTGTAACCTTCTGTTTCTCATAAGTCTTGCATAAATTTAACAGTATGTCCATGTGAGTGTCCTTGTTCCATTTTCCATGTGTAATTGTTTAGAAGACAGCCACATAGAAAGCTCTTTTCAGAACAACTTCAAAAAGGCAAATCTCCAAACAGAAAGGTTATGCATTTTGATGCAAGGAAGAGGTGCACCCTGTTATCCAGTGGAAATGTTAAACAGTAGAAATAGAGTTATAGAGTTTCTTACTATGTTACGTGCTTTGAATAAAGTGTTTAAAGCTGCCAAACCTTTCCTTTAAGGCCTAGATTTTCAGTAATTAATCTTTCAGGATTAGAACACTATTTTCACGTTGGATTAAATTGGCAGAGACAAACCTCAATATGTATCCACTCTCTCCTTTCCCTTCTCTCCCAAAGAACCTGAATGAGGAAAAAGTCTTTGAAGGTTTTCTTCTGTATCAGGACAAAACCAAGAATAGAACCAAAAAAGTTCTTTTCCTCTCCCCAAAAAGGAAAGAGCTGTTCAGCCCCAGAGTAGCCTGTAACCTGACATATCATCACAGCGTTCCTGTACTTCTTAAGCACTGGATAAAGTACCTGGTTTTGTTGGTGTTCATCCCATACTGGAACCAGGATTTCTTCTTCTAAAGCTCTAACAAGGCATTCTTATATTGCTTGTTCCTCATCTGAAATGAAAAATTGTAAAAAGCATCCATTTAAAGTGAAACTCACCTCAGTTATGTAACAATGATACGCAGCTCTTCCTAGAGTTTTTCTGCCACTTAAAAAGAACACAGAGCTTGTGTGGAAAGAAAAAAAGGACAGTCATAAACAGCATCTTTTATCAGCTGCAGAGGCTGAACCACTGGCAGTCTCTTCTAGTCCTTTTTCTTTATGTGTATAAAAACACTACAAATCTTTCTTTGACCTGTCATAATCCATTTTTTCTGCTCCACATGCAGATTGACACAAGCTAGGTGGCTTGAGAAAGATGTGGTGATGGGTTGGCTTGCTGACAGCCTGAGAAAAAGTTTTCCAGTCCAGGCCACAATCTGCAGATGCAGCCCTGCCCGCCCCATGACATTTCAGAAGTAGTGGGGCCCCTGGGTGACTGTAAATCACAGAATCACTAGGTTGGGGAAGACCTCTAGGATCATCGAGTCCAACCATTCCTATCAACCACTAAACCATGTCCCTGAGTATCTCATCCACCTGTCTTTTAAATACCTCCAGGGATGGTGACTCAACCACCTCCCTGGGCAGCCTCTGCAAGTGCCCAATGACCCTTTCCATGAAAATTTTTTTTCTGATGTCCAGCCTGAACCTCCCCTGGTGCAGCTTCAGGCCATTCCCCCTTGTCCTGTCCCCTGTCACTTGGGAGAAAAGGCCAGGACCCTCCTCTCTACAACCTCCTTTCAGGTAGTTGTAGAGAGCAATGAGGTCTCCCCTCAGCCTCTTCTTCTCCAGGCTAAACAACCCCAGTTCCCTCAGCTACTCATCGTAAGACCTGTTCTCCAGCCCCTTCATCAGCTTTGTTGCTCTTCTCTGGACACAATCCAGAGCCTCAACATCCTTCTTGGAGTGAGGGGCCCAGAACTGAACACAGGATTCGAGGTGCGGTCTCACCAGTGCCGAGTACGAGGACAGAATAAACTCCTTGGACCTGCTGGCCACGCTGTTTCTGATACAAGCCAAGATGCCATTGGCCTTCTTGGCCACCTGGGCACACTGCTGGCTCATGTTCAGTCGGCTGTCAACCAACACCCGCAGGTCCTTGTCCTCCAGGCAGCTCTCCAGCCAGACTTCTCCCAGTCTGTAGCACTGCATAGGGTTGTTGTGCCCCAAATGCAGGACCCGGCATTTGGCCTTGTTAAACCTCATGCCATTGGTCTCAGCCCAGCGATGCAGCCTGTTCAAATCCCTTTGAAGAGCCTCCCTTCCCACCAGCAGATCCACGCTTCCACCCAGCTTAGTGTCATCTGCAAACTTACTTAGGGTGCATTCTATCCCCTCATCCAGGTCATTGATAAAGACATTGAACAGGGCTGGATCCAGCATTGAGCCCTGGGAACACCACTTGTGACCAGTCTCCAGCTGGAGTTAACTCCATTTACCATCACTCTTTGGGTCCGGCCATCCAACCAGTTTTCCACCCAGGACAGTGTGCGCCTGTCGAGGCCAGGGGCAGGCAATTTCCTACGCAGAATTCTATGAGAAACTGTGTCAAAGGCTTTACTGAAGTCCAAGAAGACCACATCCACAGCCTTTCCCTCACCCAGTAGGTGTATTTTTATATTTTATAGAAAGATTTTATATTAATCTTTTATAGAAAGATTTTTATCTTTTATTTTTATCTTTCATTTTTTATAGAAAGAAAAACCCTCACTTTTTCCTAATTCAGCTTTCTGCACCAGAGATGATCTTCTGTGACTACTTAGAATATTGCACTCCTATACAACACAGCACAAGAATCTTATCCACTCCACCTTCAATATAAGCAAATTTCACGTATGGTGAAATCTTTTTCAAAAAAAAGGAACAAAGAGAAAAACTACTTGCTGCTACAGTCAGCCTTTTATTTTCTTCCATTGTAATTGCCCTGTAAGAACAGCATGTTTTCCTTTCACTCTGGTATTCCGCTGGGAGGACGTAAGTACACACTTGAAGTCCCTAATGCTGCATCATCCACAATAGGAAGCACTAAACCTAGAAAATCTTTAAAAGGTCAGTCTCAGTCCTGCTGCTGAACAAACAGACCTAATAGATGTGCCCCATTTCTTCCATCATCTGTTTGTTCCATGGCTTGTTTTCCTTTCTTACACATATCCTTGCAGACAGGTTGATCTGTTTAACTACACACAGGTCAATGTCTGAATAGCTCACCTAGAAGCACCAGCAACATAGAAAGAGAAAATGGGGAAAAAAACAGGCGATGATGACATACTCTTTTTAAAGCAAAACAAAACTCCTGTCAACATCAGCAGACTGGTGCACGGGCTGAGGTCAGAATGAACTCTGTGCTATAACTCAGTACTTGTGGAGATGCTGTTTTCTTGACCTTATTGTGAAAGATCAAACCACCAAAAAGAGGGGGAAACATCTTTTGCAAGGTCACCATTACTTCTGCCTTCTTGCTATGCCTTCTTTCATTCTCCTTCTCGCTTCACTGATTTACATGCCTCCACCTTTCTTCCCTTTGCACTTATTCCCCATAGCAACCCTGCCTCCATACACCCTACTTTTGCCTCCTCCCACATCAAGAAGCTGTGTAATAGTGCAGGCTGAAGTTTAGAAGGGAAAACTGCAAAGACAAAGGGTCATTAGCCGATGTAGACTGGTAACAAGCTTCTTAGCACTGTAGGCCATGAGCCAAAGTAGAGAGAAAGGAAATACAAGCTAAAAACAATGAAGTTTTAAATGAAGTTTCAAAGTAGAGAGCAGAAAGTTATACAAGGTCTTTTGTTTAGAATTGTCTGTTCAGCAGACTTGACAGTACACGCTCAGGCTAGTTAGAACCCCCACAACCGCAAACTAGCAAGGAAGTAAATCAGTGATTACGTATCATGAGAAAGGCTTGTTGTGGCATGGTGTTCATCTGCCACTAAATCCATGTTCATGACGAGGTTCCTGTCTCCAGGCACACAGATGCCCATTTTTTCACAGCAAGACCGTGAAGGAATGATAAAGTTGGTCTTCAGGGGGACTAGCTAACTATTTACATTTCTAATATGCATACAGCTTTACAAGGTATGGGTATTGAATTGACTTTCCTCCAGTAAGGTAATATAACAGATGTTTTATGGAACATTTGAAACATGGGAAGTTCAATACAAATGTTAAATAAAAAGAAACTTAAGTGCTTTATTAAGTTCCTGGAACTTGTTTGCCAAATCACATCTGGGGATCCCTAACTCCCAGTGTGCCTCCAAGGAAAAATCATCTCCTCTGAAGCACTGCCGTTAGACTTTCATGTCAAACCCCAAATCAGAATAGACAGGGAACAGTGGGGATCACCCTTCTTGTAACTACTGTTTTGAGTTGGTTTCACTTGATTGTATTTCCTATGCTGTTGGATGCTTTGAGTATCATACTTTAGTTTGCATCTGTCAGTGTCATGAGTAAATCCAGATCAGATTTTGCAAAACTGAAGCCCATCATAGATGGATTTTCAGGTGAGGTGCCCACCTCCAGAGTGTAAACAGAGATATGTTTCCAAGTGTTAGTTGTTATTAAATAATGGTCATTAGCAGTCTAATCCTGAGACATGGTGAATACCGGAGAACTGAGTACGAAAAAGATACTGCCAAATTTGTCAGTGATATTTCAGGACACGTAAGCAGTAGCCCCTAACTAAGAGCAGGATTCAATGCTGAGTACAGTTCTTTTCCTGAAATAGCAGGAGGTAAGCCATTAAGCATGAGATCCTTCATTTAGGTAGCTAGTAAATTTGTATTCTTTTATCATAACCTCTTACCGACTGTTGTGGCATATTATGCTATTGTTAAATGTTTATGTGTAAAATTGAAGCTTAACTAGATCAGCAGATTCACTGCCCTTCAGCTTTTGTTACTTGATACACTGCAAGGTTCATCCTTTCACATCAAAAGCCATTTTAATTTTTTCATAGAAAGCAGAAACCATTTTTTGCATTTGAGATCCCTGTTGCTATGACATATTTGTCATATGAAATGCCAGTTTTGTTGGCTACAACATATAACAGTCAACCTCTGCAGATAGAATTGACTGAAATAATAGAAGACAGTGTATCCTTTAAATCTGTAATAAATTTCTTTAAAAATAATAAAACTATTTTTCTTTAACATATTAAATAACAATCTTCAAACATCCAGACAAGAATTAGAAGCTATTTCTCTTCAAAAAGACACAAGAAAGAAAGGCACTATGACATGCGTTACAAGGGTGTGACATAATCATTATATCTAGACCTCCAAACGGAAAACCAAAATGATAACGCAAAGAAAACATGAGAGGATGTATAGTCATCTGACTCACTGCAATGTGTAATGATTAAGCAGATGATACGTAGAGGCCCTAAGTAAAACCCTATGTCTACCTTTGCTTATTAAGATAGTATTGTAAAAGGGAACTGGGATTAAATCTTAGTGGTACGGGAAAAAAACACATGATGTGGTATAACATTGAAAGTCTCTAAAATTTGAAATTGAATTAAGTTACTGAAGTTTCAGTGTAAGTAAACATTTATTTAATGTCGTGGGTTTTTTGTTTCTTCTCTCTTTTAATTTTCGTTCCAGTTGTGGTTGCTGTTTTGGGGAACAAGAAAGTCCTTTCCTCAGATGTTTCCCATGAATTATCAGGAAGTATCAAAGATGAGGCAACAGCTTTCCCAGAAATAAAATCTCAAAACCTACCACAGATTCATGGAGATGTTTTCATTTGTCTTAATATAGGAGTTGGGGTGTAAAGTCTTTAAAAGAAGAGAACAAGTTTCTTGAGTGGGCAAGAGTAGACGGCTGTGAGGAAGTTGAGTTACCCATTTCTAAGTGAAGTGGAGAGGTTAATAAAGTTTATATATGTGAAATCTTTTTGTATACACTTAAATCGAAAGTATACTTGCTTAATGCTCACTCTTCATTAGCCCAGGCATTCTTTTCAGCCCTGCTGATAGTGAGAGTAACCACTTAAAAATTGAAATAAATCTTTTGTTTTCCTTCAGTTTTGTTGTTCTGTTTTCTCATCTTTACTGTGTATGTCCTATCAATATTTCTGCATTGTAATGCAATTCAGATAAAACCTGACTAAGGAAACCAATGAAATATCTTCTGTAGGGCAAACTGGGAAACACCTGAAGTTTCTCATCTTTTTTCAATAAACTTGCACACAGAAATAAGCATAGCACAATACAATGGGCATACAACAAAAGGATATTTGAACAGGGCAACTGAAGGAGAGAGATCCGTGTTACTAAGCCCTGGGGTTTGTAATGTGCTGTAACTCCATTCTAAAAGCATCTATTTCAGAATCAACTCTTGCAGAGCTCCAGCAGGAAAAATACAAGTGTCTCAGATGTGCTAACCAATCAGTACATGGATCTGCTCTCAGTAGAGCATGTTTCAAACACCAGTGGCTTCCTGCATGCCAGGTAGCTTCTTTGCTGGTGGAAACTGCTGGGAGTTTACAACAAATGCTTTTGCACACATGGTAGGAGATAGCTGCTCCCAAAAGGTCTGTTTGGGAAGTGTCTGGAGTCCTAGGAAGCAACTGAGGAACAATATTTAAAATAGGGATTATATAAACCTAAACCAATGTTTAACCAGTAGTAAAAATGCCATGTTCTCTGCTTGATGATTTTTTCAGATCCTACCTGTTTCTAAAGAGTTATTTGAGGAAACTGTCCACTGTCTTTCTTACACTTTCAGAGTTGTAAGGGCAAAGTCTTCCTTTGTTTCTTCAAAGTCATCCTTTAGTTTCTTCTTCATCTTACTCAAACGACTGTCATAAAAATACCTGCGTGAGGCCTTCTTCCAGGGATCTGGCATTGTGCAACAAGAATGAGGGGTCGCCAAGGCTCCCTTTTTGTGGAGCCAGAGTTTTCTGCCCTGCCAGAAGGTGCTTATGTTGTTTCCCCGTACCAGAGTTCCCACCTGCATCTCTTTCCCCCTCTACTGCCCCATCAGTTCACTGAATCTCTTTAGTCCCCCAATACTTTAATTCATTTTTCTTTCATGGATGGAAGCATGTCAGAGAGCCAGTGAAGTGCTTTGGAAGAGCTAAGTTGGGAATAACACTCTTGAGAGGGGTAATGGCTTCAATCAAATATTCTTGATCTGCAGGTTATTCTAAAACTAGTTGAAACTCTCAGCTCTACTAACCCAGAGACCAGAAGTCTCTTTTTCTCCAATTCTCATTTTGCTTTTTCCTAGTTTTGAGCATACTCATCATGGTTTCGTTTGTCTTCATCAGGAACATTCTGCCAAATCTTACAATTCATCTTGAGTGCTGGGCTAGCTGCTCATGATGCAAACAGGAGGTGAACAAAACTTATCAGAGGGGAGGATTTAGTAGTCTTAGATACAAATAGAAACATAGGAAAGGATTTGGAGTAGAGCAGAGTATTTATCATGAAGCAATATAATCTCTGGCATACTTTTTTTTGTCATATCCTCTAATTCTGTATCATCTTTCTTTACTGACATCTTGACTCTTACTTCCAATCTGTGTGTGATACCAGCCTCAGTTACCCAGATCTTGCATGCTAAGATGAGGACACCCATTCTTTCTTTCTTCTTTTTCCTAGACCATGATAATTTTTCATTCATCCAGCCAGGACTTTTTCCTGTTGATTCACATGCTTCTTAAAATGAGGTAACAACACACACTGCACCTGCTGCAAGTTGCCATGTCAATCATTTTGTCTCACCTACGACACTCATGCTCCGAATCCTTTGAAAGGCTTTGCTTTTCCATGACAATGAGACACGGCTGACTCACAATCAGTTTGTGATTCACCATATGCCCTGATCCATTGTGAAAAAATGTTTCCAATAAATTTGCTCCCTTATCTTGTGATTATAAGTGGGAATAAAGCATTATATATACTGATTTCTAATCCTACTTATTTCACCAGTTTGTTAAGATAGTTTTGAACTATAAATTTTTCCCTCAAATTACTTGCAACTCTTTCCAGCTTAGTGCTTCCCACAGGTTTAAGAAGAATAATCTTGCACGTAATTAATGAACAGACTAAGGACAGATGCCTACATAACCTCATTTTGATATGCTTTTACGATTTGGTAGTGACCAGCTGCTCTACATATGCTGTGGTTACATAAGTGTGCTATAATCATGGCTTTTCTATGTAGCACAGCAGTATCCGATCAGCGCGTTTTCTGCTAGCTTGATTCTAAAGTGCAATGTGAGTGGATACCTAAACTCATGCATGCCAAGATAAGGCAGCTATCACTTCTTCTCATGTAAGTGGCCTACTCTCACGGAGAGAAAACAGGTTACTGTACTGGGCTGATGTCAACCATTCCTCATAGTCACAATGTGTTTGCAGAAGGTCCTCTTTATATCCCCTTAACTCTGTCTTACTTTCTGCTTTGGCATTGTTGGATTTTTTTGACCATGTTGCTATCTGTTCGGTAATTTAATTTAAGTTTTTTTTTTAATTTTTAGTGTTTCTTTTTGAGTTTCGGAGTCAATGCCATTGTTTAACTAAGTTGACATTTCTGCTCTTCACTATTCCTTGTATCAGCGTTGTTTGGGCACATGCAAACTTTCATTTTTTCAGAATTATTTTTGATTTTTACTTTCTTCCCACGAAATCTTATCTAGCAATGTGAAGAATTTCAAAGATGTTTTATTAAGGTCCATTGGCATTCTTTACATCTCTTGTCATTTCAAGAACAGTTGTGCAATATGTTTGCTACTTTTGTTCACTCAGCTAGATTTGCTCAGATTCAGATCTAAAAAGCCTTCCCTACAGGATGTCTTACATCTATATAAACATAATCGCTCTCAAATTTTCTACGCATTAGCCAACTTTCTCCCACTTTTACCAGCAGATATTCATTAATTCTAGCAGCGAACTTGGTGGTAATGAAGGACCTGAGTATGATTTTATTTGAAATCCCCCCGCTTAAAATCCTATCTCCTGAATCCTCCTTATGCAGAGCTGTACAGTAAAGTCATACCATAGTGAGATCGTTCCTCTGCTTTCTCTTCACTCCCATTCTGTTGTGGTCATTTGAGCAGATCTCCTGATGAGTTCTGGACCTCAGAACAGGAACTCATATTCTTAATGTTCGAATCACGGTTTCCTGTAATTCTTCAGCATGCAATGTTCTTCTGTTTGTGTCTTGTGAACTACCCTACTCTGCTTGCCATACACATGAAACCGTAGTGCGTCAGCAAGGCTTGTCCTGCTTATTTTCTCAGTCATGTACGATCTTCTAGGATGTTCAGCAGATAGGTCCTCTGTTTTCCTTTATTTGATTAGTCAGATAACAGTCGATGGAGTGACAAACCAGTTGTGCCCTGTAGCACTAACACATAGTCTGCGTAGCCTGGGATCAGTGGGAAGGTTCACATGGTTAGCTTCTGCTGACACCTACTGCCAGAGCTGAATGCAGCAAAATGACACAGGAGGAGACTGACACTGCACCACAAGATGCATTGGAAAGTACCTTTGGATTCAGACTGGCGGTGTTGTACTTAAATAGATAAATATTAACAGTAGCTTTATGGAAACAGAGTGATACAGAACAGAAACGGCAAATCCTACAGTAGCAACTTAGGGTTATTTTTTTGGCTGTTTTTCTAGTAAACTTACTGAAGGACAAGAGTTAATTCAAAGTCACTTTATGCATTTTCCATTAGAGAAGCTAATGAGTTTATGACTAGAAGTAAATAATTCTCAAAGGCAAAAAAAATGTAACTTTTTTTAATACATCAAATTTGAGAAAAATCTTCTCAAAGCAATTCCTGCCCTGTAGTAGGCACCTGTTTCTTCATTTTTACAAACCTCCTTTTCACTTATTTCAATATCTGGAAATCGCATCCAGGACAAAGAAGCATGGTGTGAGATCCCACTTACTGGAAGGCTGCTAGGTTTAGTGAACTGAAATGAATTCACGCACGCAAGTACTGTAGTTTAGGCCTTCATAGGAGCGTAAAAGACTAGGAACCTTTTCAGCTATCAGAAAACTAGAAACTATTACAACATCTGGCTGCTGGTGGCAAGGGTGCTTGTGCGTTTTGGAAGATGGGATATTATGCTCAGTTGTTAAAGGAGAGGGTGACAAACCAGTTTGAATGGTTCCTCTAGTTTGTATTTGAATTATAATAACATCTAAGTTAAAACCCTCAGGAGAAGAATCGGAGGATGGAATGCCTTTATTTGTATTTCTTTTTTACAGTCCCTCAATCCATTCCCACCATTTCATATTTGTATGCCAGGTTCTCTCACACATCTTCAACTCTGAAAAACCAAAGAATCATAGAATGGTTTGAGTTGGAAGGGACCTTAAAGATCATCTAACTCCAACACCCTTGCCATGGGCAGGGAACCCCCCTGCCATAGAAGCTCTCAACCTGTCTAGTACTCCCAAATTTAAGCATGATCACAAGCCAGGCATCGCTGTTATGTGTTCTCTGTAAGAAGCATTCATTGTCTTTGTCACCCATATACAACCTTGACTTGGGATTTTTTCTGTGCTGGATATAGCTGCTCATTCTTCTCTATTAAACTGGGTATTTGCAGAAACAATTTCCCTAAGGACCACAAAGTAAATTGGGATGCTTAAATACATGTGAATGCCATATAGATTTAAGTGAACCTTTAACAGCTGCTGAGATCAGTGCCTGTGCATACACTGTGAACATACAGATCAATACAACAGTGAGTGTGTTAGTTGCTCAACCTGTTTTATTTTTAGGCATTTATCTTTTAGTGTAATGGCATTGTATAGTTGTATTTGACAGAGCATGATGGGAAGCAGATAAATATTCCCAGTAATTGCCATTGAGACTTCCGTATAATCAGGTTACGCATCTAAGCTAATAACACTTACATTCTCCTCTTTTTTAATGGTCTACTGCCCTAAAGATTGATTTTCTATTGACAGTCCTGGTGAATCCATTCCAGTCCAGTGACTGGACACTGACAGTCCTGATGAATCCATTTTTCTTGCCAGCTGTGCTCGCATCAGCTCTCAAAGAGATATTCAGAACAAAAATTGTAGGGCCTTAATTTTGCAGAGGAGTTTGCATGTGAAATCAATTTAATTTACTTGTAAGATGGGGCCTCAGAACCAGATGCTGAGACAAGAAATAAAAGGAAAGCATAGGTAAAAATCCCCCAATGTACTCATTGAGCAACTTGTCTTGCATGCCAAGATTGTCCCTGCATGCGAATCAGATTGAGAGCTATTCTTACAAGACAAGGCAGTACCTCAACAAACACCGCCTTTGCAGCAGCAAAGCCTTTGAGCAGGTTGTTTGGATAGCTGTAATTAGCATTAGAACCTCTGCCCAGTATTTCCCTTTTCATGTTGTTTTCCTAACGTGCTTATGTTTTGTTAACACACATGCAGCATTTCGAGCAGCTCAAATTTGGTATTGTGTGTAGGGCTGTCATTAATGCTAATAAAGTGCATCTATTAGTGATGTGAAACGCAGGACCTGTTGCAGTGGCAGCAGTTCAAGCTCTGACTCTGTGATAGTACTGAAGGAAAACAGTTTTTCATTTTGTAGATCACTGGAAAGCACAAGAAGAGGAATATGGAAGCTAGTCAGTTGGACATACCCAAGACAAGAGTTACCAGTCCAGCTCCTCGAAGTAAGCCAGATGCTATTTTCTAACCCCCATCAACTAATTATTAATTAACTCAAAGGTTTATGAAAGCTGAACTGAAGTTGCTCAGTGGTGATTCCTGTCCTTCCAGAACACTATGCCTGGTGGCACGCTTCCTCTGAGAACAAGGACACGAGGCCTGTGACAACACCCCTCTGACATACCACAGCAAGCATGGTGGTTAGCACTCGGGCTTTTAATAATCCCTGCTCAGGTGAAGGGAAACAACATATATGCAGTTCAGCAGGAGTTTGGAAGCGAGTACAGAATTAGTTCGATGAGAATGATAAATACAAGAGTCCATGCTGCATGGAACTTAAAGCTACTGAGTGTGTGAAGCAGACACTGTTGTTGACTCTTTGTAGATAGCTGGTACTACTAATAGTACTTATGATGTCATAAATATTATCCGGTCAGGGGGCCTACCCATGCTTTTTAGACACTAAGATGCCAGATGTAAATAAAAAAAAGTTGCGTTCATTGTGGGTTGCGATGATATTGCCTTCTTCCCTCCAGCTCACGCTTGTGTTTTCTCTCTCCTCTTCCTTGAGTCTAAGGCTGAAATGTAGAGTGTTCTCAGGACCAGGTCAGACAAAACAGCGAGTCTTGCAGGGATTCAATGAAGATAACACCAGACTTTTAGCTGTCCTTTCTCCATAACGCACTTAATGAAGAGCATGCTACAGAGTTGTAGCCGGAGCCTGACAATAACTTTCACTTCTTGACAAAACAGAGCACCTTCTAGTTCACCATGATCTCTGGCACACTTCAAAAGCCTTTTCCTTCTGTTTAGCTAGGAACTTCTGTCATTGCTCTTCCAAAGAAAGAAATCCCTGGGAGAAATAATTGCTTTCACCTGGGAATGACCCATTTCCTGAGGGTGAGTTACAAAGAGAGGGAATAGCACTGGGTGAAGACCAAACTAAAATTTTAGACCTTGCATCTTGAACCAGAAATGAATGCCCAATATTTTGCCTGGCAGTGCTCAGCTCTCATCAATAAAGTGTCACAGGTTCAGAAGGCAGGTTGATAAAGCTCCTTGGGAGGGAGTCCTAAAAGATAAAGAAGCCCAAAAGGGCTGGATGGTCTTTAAGAAGGAAAACCTGGTGGAACAAAAGTAGGTCATCCCTGTGTGACAGAAAATGAGCCAATGGGGAGGAAAACCAGCTTGGCTGAGCAGAGAGCTCTGCGTGGATCTCAGAAAAAAAGAGGAGAGTACATGACCTTTAGAATTATGGGCAGGCATCTCAGGAGGACCACAAGCATGAAGTGAGATCATGCAGAGAGAAAATCAGAAGGTCTAAAGCCCAACTAGAACTTAAACTGGCCAAATCTGTGAAAGTTAATAAAAAATGTTTCTACAAATATATCAACAACAAAAGGAAGGCCAAGGAGAATCTCCATCCTTTACTGGATGCAGGGGGAATAATAGTGACAGAGGATGACGATAAGGCTGAGGTACTTAATGCCTTCGTTGTCTCTTTAATAGTAAGGTAAGATGTTCTCTGGGTACTCAGCCTCCTGAGCCAGAAGGTAGGGTGGCCAAAGCTCCAATGATCCAAGAGGAAATGGTTAGAGACCTGCTTGGCCAATTAGACATTCACAAGTCTATGGGGCCAGATGGGATCCACCCAAGGGTGTTAAGGGAGCTGGTGGAAGTGCTTGCCAACCCCCTTTCCATCAACCAGCAGTCCTGGCTGCCTGGGGAAGTTCCACTTGACTGAAGGCTGGCAAGTGTTAAGCCCATTTACAAGAATGGTTGGAGGGAGTTGGAGGGAGGATCCAGGGAGCTACAGGCTGGTCAGCCTGACCTTGTTGCTGGGGGAAGATCATGGAGTAGGTCATCCTGAGAGCTATTTTACAGGATGCGAGACAACTGGGTGATCAGGCCCAGTCAACATGGGTTTGTGAAAGGCAGGTCCTGCCAACCTAACCTGATCACCTTCTGTAGAAAGGTTACCTGCTTGATGGATGAGGGAAAGGCTGTGGATGTAGTCTACCAGGACTTTAGCCAAGCCTTTGACTAAATACTGACTGTTTCTCCCAGTATTCTGCTTGAGAAACTGTCTGCCTGGACAGGAACACCCTCTGCTGGGTTGAAAACTGTCTGGATGGCCGGGCCCAAAGAGTGGTGGTAAATGGAGTTAAATCCAGTTGGAGGCTGGTCACAAGTAGACTCCCCCCAGGGCTCAGTGCTGGGTCCAGTTCTGACCCATTATAAGTAGATTTAACTTTGTAATTGGTGTGTTCTTCAAGTGTTTGGTAGATTTGAAAGTAACCTTGCGTTCCTAACAGCAATGTTGCTGCTTGCACTGCCTGTGAAAATAGTGTGGCTATTGCTGTGATCTCTGGTAGAACTCATCGCTCCACTTCTGCAGGGTATCTACCAAGGCAGATACTGTATTTCTGGAACTTTCCTTTAAGTCTGCCTAAAGGTACAGTTACTTATATGACCTGTATTCAGTGATATAACACCAAACTTCCTTATCATGTTTACCAGATACAGAATACAAAGCTAGTAAACAGATATGCATTTAATTTGCATAAATTATTAGCTTGCCAGAGAATTGTGATTTTTATCAAAGTTTCTGTATTGAAAGTTTATTGTTGCACAATTTGCTTGGGCAGTCAATCATGATGATAAGTTTGCATATAGCTGGAATACTTACAAATTTCATTAATCAAAAAGATTCATGTTAATTAGAGTCAAGTCACCACAAAAGATAGATTACTCTATTGAATATAGTTTATCCAGGAAATTAATGCAGAAACTAGGAAGGACTGCTACCTGTTATTTAATACAAATTACCATTGAACAGTGACAGAAGTGTTTATTTCTGCTATGCGAAGAAATGGATTGTTCCAGAGGCCAGCGATGTTACACAAAACTTCTTTGACATTCCTTCAAAACGCCGGCCGGGTTAGCACAGGATTGTCACCGTCCGATGCCCTGAATGGTGCCCATTCTCGGTAGCTGCCACACAGTTTCACAGAGGACAGAGGCTTCCTTATTTGCATTTTCACAGCGTTCCTGCTACTTATGAAGGGAAGACTAAGGAATGAATGGGCATAGACTGCTGATTTATCCCTAAGTACAAGGCACATTGGCAGGATTATGTAGCTGGTGATGTACTGTACTGTCACACACATAAAAAAAAAAAACGGTAGCAGGCAAAGAATGAAAATCTGTCTCATAATTTTTACCTTTTCCTCTTCAAATCTGTCCCCGATTTTGAAAGATCAGATAAAAGATTCTGCTATGGAATACATACATTACACAGACACACATACATTTTCTATGCTTGAAAAATTACCGTAACTGAAAGGGAAAGAGCATGCACAGCTTCCACTGCTGTCACTGGAAGGTGGCAGTGCTCAGCCTGTCACACAGCCAGGCCTGGAGCCATTTTTTTCCTTAAGCCTGTGATAAAGCACACAAACAGAATTTTTCTCTGTGTGTAAATCATTTAAACCTTTATAATTTAACTGTCAGCTGCATCAATTACCTTTCAGGGATTAATGACAATGAAACACGTTCTTTGTATTGGAAAGTACAAGCGCAATACATGCACTATGATTTTTATTCTAATATTAAATCGTTTTGATGCCTGTAGAATAGGTAAGGCCTTGGGATGGAAATGCCAGGTGTTTGGTGGATCCAGGATGATGGAGGAGGAAGGAAGCAGTCGTTTTTGCCCTTCTATTTGTAGGCCTGGGTCACTCTCATACTTGGCAATACCCAGAGAGGTGCTGCTGTGTCCTCCAGAACTTCAGCTTTTGCTTGCCTTTATTGAGTGATAAATCTCCCAAATGGCTTCCAGAGAACTTAAAACCCCCTGCTCACTGACAGTAACCTTCTTTGGGCTCTCCGAGAGAATATGTAATTAGGTTGGAAGTTGTGAACTTTATTCTCTTTCATTTTTGTGAAGTATCATTTCAGATGGCCACTGGAGATAACATGAGCGCCAGCACCGTTCCTTCATTATCTCCTTATGTCGCACCAGCAGGAGGGATCACATGTGTTAATAACTTGCTCTCATGTCTCTGCGTGTCTTGTTTCAGCGCTATCAGCAGCCGGCAGCTGGGTAACACCTTCGTTTAGATAGCTCACCTCACGGAGAAGCAGCCTGGCATAGCAACTTGGGAAACGAAAATCCACCAAGGGTGTATCGAGCCCCAGAAAGCCTGGGGGGTTCAGAGAGCAGGCACAGCGCAGGCCTGAAAATGCTGGCAAATAAGCTCTCTAAGACTCGTTTTGGAGTTTTGGAAAGCAAGCGTCCTTTATCAGTCTGGGTCAATGTGAAGGAGCGATCTCCCTCAATTGTGTGCTGTGACATAAGAGCTGGTTACAGAATGCATTTCCCACTCACAGGCATAGGGATAAACTTTCCCAGAAATCTTATGCATATTCTATTATTTTCCAAGGACTAATTTTAATGTCATTATGAACTTCACAACAGTGAAATTTCTTGCTAATTTGGAGCTGGCTCCAGCTCTGCCTGACCTTGCATTTGAGATAGGGAGAGGCTGCAAACAGGGGTGATGACAGAAGAAGAGACATCTGCTCAGCACATACTTCACACAAGATGTTATCATCTCCAAAGAATGAACAGTGTCTGGGAAAACACTGTTTGAAAAAAAAGAATACATGCAGTGAGGGGGGTGTTCTGTATAACTTCCAAAAAAATATGATTGAAAAAAATATGATGAAAATTAACTCTACTTTAGCTTAAATCAAAATATGCCACTTTTGGCAACAGTAACTGCCTCTTGTACGGCTGGCGTGACTGGGGCAAGGCCCCATGTCTGCAGGGTATCGCTGCTTCCCACGGTGTTTGCGATCCTCCACGCCCCAAAGCCCTGGGGTCCACTCGGGGGGGGGACGGACTACATTTCCCAGCAGCCCGCGGGGCGGAGCGGCTGCCGCGGATCGCCCCGCCCCCCGCCGCGGGGCATCACGGTCGTTGTAGTCCCACCGCCCTGCCCGCGCCGTTCCCCACGGCGGGCTTCCACTCCGAGAAGACTCCGTCTTCCGAGAGCCTTCGCGGTGTCGCGCCTGCGCCGCTCGCGTCGGGGCGCGAGGGGGCGTGACGTTGCGGGCTCCGGCTCGGGCGGCGGAGAGGAGGCGGTGAGCGGCGGCGGCGGCTTCCGCGTTTGCCGGGCGGGCGCGGCGGATGGGCGGCTTCTACGAGGCGCCGTACGCCGCCCGGGATGAGCTTGTGAGCGCCGGGGGCGGCGAGGCCCGGCCGCAGCGGAGCCATGTCCCAGCCGCCGCCGCCGTCGTCTCCTCCTCCTCAGCAGCCGCCGCCGGGTGCCTCCAAGAAGCGGGACCGGCGCATCTTCTCGGGCACCTGCCCCGACCCGAAATGCCAGGCGCGGCTATTCTTCCCGGCGCACGGGCCGCAGGGCAGCGGCAGCATCGAGTGCACGGACTGCGGGCGGCGCCACGAGCAGCGGCAGCTGCTGGCGGTGGAGGAGGTCACCGACCCCGACCTGGTGCTGCACAGCCTCCTGCGGAACGCGCTGCTGGGCGTCAGCGGCGCCGGGCCGCCCCGCAGGAACGCCGAGCTCGTCAAAGTCATGGGCCTCTCCAACTACCACTGCAAGCTGCTGGCCCCCATCCTGGCCCGCTACGGGATGGACAAGCAAACTGGCAAAGCCAAGCTCCTTACGGAGATGAACCAAGGGGACATCTTTGACTGCTCCATCTTGGGTGACCGCGCCTTCCTCATCGAGCCTGAGCACGTCGAAACCATCGGATACGGGAAGGACCGCTCCGGCAGCCTCATCTACCTGCACGACACCCTGGAAGACATCAAGAAGGCCAACAACAGCCAGGAGTGCCTCATTCCCGTGCACGTGGACGGAGACGGCCACTGCCTTGTCCACGCGGTCTCACGGGCGCTTGTTGGCAGGGAACTGTTCTGGCACGCTCTGCGAGAAAACCTAAAGAAGCATTTTGAGGAGAATCTGAGTCACTACAAGGCACTTTTCCATGACTTTATCGATGCAGCAGAGTGGGAGGACATTATCAATGAATGTGACCCTTTGTTTGTTCCTCCAGAAGGTGTGCCAATGGGCCTTAGGAATATTCACATCTTTGGTCTGGCCAATGTGCTTCACCGACCTATCATCCTGTTGGACTCCTTGAGTGGAATGCGAAGCTCTGGTGATTATTCAGCAACGTTCCTTCCTGGTCTGGTACCTCTAGAAAAATGTATGGGAAAAGATGGCATGTTGAACAAGCCGATCTGCATTGCATGGAGTAGCTCAGGGCGTAACCATTATATTCCTCTAGTTGGAATAAAAGGTGCTGCTTTACCTAAACTGCCTAGGAAGCTACTACCTAAAGCCTGGGGAGTTCCTCAGGACCTCATCAAAAAGTACATCAAGCTAGAGGAGGACGGTGGCTGTGTTATTGGAGGAGACAGAAGTTTGCAAGACAAGTACTTGATGAGGCTTGTTGCTGCAATGGAGGAGGTTTTCATGAGCAAACACGGTATCCATCCGAGTCTTGTAGCTGATGTACATCAGTATTTCTACAGAAGGACTGGTGTAATTGGAGTCCAGCCTGAAGAAGTCACTGCGGCTGCCAAAAAAGCAGTGATGGACAACCGCCTTCACAGGTGCCTGATCTGTGGAGCCCTTTCAGAGCATCACGTTCCTCCAGAGTGGCTGGCTCCTGGGGGGAAACTCTACAACCTGGCAAAAAGCACTCATGGCCAGTTAAGGCCTGACAAAAATTACAGTTTTCCCCTCAACAGTTTGGTGTGTTCTTACAACCCCGCAAAGGATGTTCTGGTACCAGACTATAGCCTGAGTAGTTTGACTGCTTGTAACTGGTGTCACAGTAACTTAGTCCGTCGTGTCAGAGAAGATGGGTCTGTTTCATACTTGGATGGAGACAGAACTAATACTAGGTCTACGGGGGGCAAATGCGGCTGTGGATTCAAGCACTACTGGGAGGGTAAAGAATACGATAATCTCCCTGAAGCTTTTCCTATTACTCTGGAGTGGAGTGGAAGAGTGGTGAGAGAGACAGTCTACTGGTTCCAGTATGAAAGCAACACATCTCTGAACAGCAATGTGTATGACGTCGCCATGAAACTCGTTACCAAGCACTTCCCTGGTGAATTTGGTAGCGAGATTCTTGTTCAGAAAGTTGTCAACACGATATTGCATCAAACTGCCAAAAAGAACCCTGATGATTATACCCCTGTAAATATAGATGGTGCTCATGCCCAAAGAGCTGAGGATGTACAGCAAGGACAAGAGTTAGAGTCACAACTTCCAACCAAAATTATTTTGACTGGACAGAAGACGAAAACTTTGCACAAGGAGGAGTTGAACATGAGCAAAACTGAAAGAACTATTCAGCAGAACATTGCAGACCAGGCTTCCGTAATGCAAAAACGGAAAAGTGAAAAATTGAAACAAGAGCCTAAAGGGCAACCTAGGACTGCTTCTCCTGGGGCTGTTCGTGAGGGGCCATCGTCCGCACCTGCTACACCAACAAAAACGCCGTATTCTCCAACATCTGCAAAAGAAAAGAAAATCCGAATAACCACAAATGATGGGAGGCAGTCAATGCTTACCCTAAAGTGCACTACTACCTTCTTGGAATTACAGGAAAGCATAGCAAGAGAATTTAATATTCCTCCGTATTTGCAATGTATTCGCTATGGCTTTCCTCCTAAAGAGCTACTGCCTCCCAAAGAAGGCATGGAAAATGAGCCTGTTCCTTTGCAGCATGGTGACAGGATTGCAATAGAAATCCTGAAAGGTAAGGAGGAAGGCAGGCAGTCTGCTTCGGCACACTCGGCCCATGCTGTGAAGCATGAAGACGTTGCTGTGACGAGTAAAATCTCATCAAAGGAGCTGCAAGAGCAAGTCGATAAGGAAATGTACTCCCTATGTCTTCTAGCAACTCTAATGGGTAAGGCTGACTTCAAGTTATACTATAAAATGGTATTTTTAAATGGGCAATAACATTTTACAAACTATAGCTACGTACATTTCTTTTCTGTGAGCATGGAGCAGGTTAGTTCCTTTATCCCTCTATTAGAAGAACATTTAATGTGCTGCCAGTGATTTGTTCAGTGTTATGACATTTGACAATGTGTTTAGGAGATACTTGTTCTTTCTTTGCTATAAAGTCCTCTTTTTAGAATTGCTCTCAAGAAGCTGTTGCGTTCTTCTGTCTGTCCGTCTCTCATTTTCCCTGTCTCTCATGAGGTGCACATCTTATGTGTATATGTGTGAGCTACATGCTCTCTTTTTTTCCTACATCTCCCTCAGCTTTCAGGAAATAAATTCGGAGGAGAGGTGAGAAGGGGATGCTGAGTCTCTGCTTCCTGGAAGTTTGAGGACCAAATTGTCACCTTTGTAATAGGATAATTTCCTACATTTCCTGCATTTCTCTCCACTGGGATTTGTGTTGGTTTAAGCAAATCAACACAACTTTGTCTTTTTGGCTGACCTGCTACCTTGAAGTGAAGATCTGGTCTTTTTAAAGAGCTGTGAAAAGTATTATTTCGGAGTGTAAGCAAACAAGAAACGGAAAGAAGCTAAGCACAGATTTCAGGCCCAGAGGTGGACTCCAGTGCAAAGCTATGGTTATAAATAATCACTTATGGCCAAATGCTAAAAAATAAATTTGGAAGGACTTTACTGGGGTGCCTATGGTTTTTATTTTCATATTTAGACTCAGGAGACTTGGACCTTCATTTGTGTAGTTTCTTCATCAGGTTTCACAGTTCTTGCTGCTCGCTGGCAGGAAGTAGAGCGGTAATTATCGTACCTTTAGCTCTATGAACCAGCTGAATAGGAGTGCTTACAGTTTTGGTTGTTTTTTTTTTTTTGTGGGAGCCTTCTCTTGCTGGACGGATTTGGTGTGGCTAAAGCATGTGATGTTTTAGAAACGAAACAATTGCACAATCACAGGGTGGTATGTCAGAGGTTCGTCAGGCAGAACTTTGATTCTTTTCCAGCCTGGTTGTTACTCCTGTGTCTCTTGCAAGACAACATGCTGAATCACTAGCCATGTTTTCATACTGACATTTACACCACAGTTCCAAAGGGCAGGAAAAGGCTAGGTTTAAAAGCTGTTGTAATTTTGAGATGAAGATTAAAAGAGTGCTTTCCTTTTTCCAGGAAATACTCCTGAAGATGTAGTTATTGGCTTGCAAACAAACTCTGAGGTGCTTTAAAAGTATCTCAGTGACTTCAGCATTAAGGTGTCTCATTTTTTTAATGAGCATTTATCTATAAATAGTGAGCTGATCTTGTGTTCAAGAAACAATTTTTGTCTTTGACGGTCATTGCTATTAGATTCTGCTTTTGAAGCACAGGTTAGAATAGAATTTACCTCACCCTTCTCTGACTGCATCCATTTTGCATTACTAGTAGAAGCAACAGTAAATGATAAACCAACCAGTTATAACAACTTATGCAGCTACTGAACAAGATTCTATTTTTATATAAGCAATTTTATCATCAAGGCTTCTTTTTCCTTGTGGAAGAATCCTAGGCAATTGACTACTTATAATTCTGATTATACAGAAACAAACTCTAAGGAACTTCAGGAGTCCTTGCACTTTCTTAAGAGCTTTGGGTTGGCAGTTCCTCAGGGTGGTACGTTCTGCCTTTCCGAGACAAGAAGCTTCGATGTTTCTCAGTTACGTTTCTGTACTGCTAAAAAACAATGCTGCAAAGTTTTGCGAGTTTTGTCCTGCCTGCTCTTGCTGTAACTTTGTTCTGCTAAAAGCATTCATTGAATACAGTCAGATTAGAACGTGTGCTATTGAAAGAACTCTCTGGGCCTGACACACACTGCTTTTTTTTTTCTCTCAATGCCTATAGTGAAAGTGTATCTTCAAACATCTCTACCTTTTGGATGCTTCGAAGCTTTTCTTTCATGCAGGGTCACCTGCCGGCACACTTGCTGCTTCTTTCATGTTTCAGTTACTATGGTTTTTCTTTTCTTGTCTTATTAAAATTTTAGGCCATGTTCTTTAATTTTAATCTATGCAACTTAAAAATAAGCCTTGGGAAATTAGATACTGTAATTTCTGTGCTATTTAGCTTTACAAAAAATCATGCATAATATGTTTTTTCCCCACTTTCGTTTAGCTCAAAATACAGAATTCCATAAGGAAATAACTAAAGGAATTTTAATCAGACATCAGCATAGTTAAAATATTATATTTTTAAACTGATTTTATGTACACTGCAAGTTTGATGCCTAGAGGTGATTTCTGGTCCACCCAGGTTTTCTCCTCTTGCTACTGGTAAAAAGAAGGCAACTCTGCATCAAAGACTTAAAGCATGTATTTAAACAAAAAAAAAAGTAAAGTCTAGTTTTTTAGAAGATCCTTGAAAGATATTTGGATTTCTTTCATAGTGCAAACAATATCTTAAAATTAAAGAATTTAGTGAGGGAAGTGTTCAGCTTAATAGTGTTTTGGCTGTTTATTTTAAATGTTGTAGATCCCCTAATGTGGCAGCTGTAAATTCGATAAGCATATAATCCATTTGACTATGTATTCTAGTAAACATAATCTTGGAGCAGGTGAGATCTGCAGGTGAGAACAGATTTTAAAAACTGATTTTGTATTATTTAGCTCGGGCCACTAATTATTGTTCATTTACACTTCCTATGAACAATCCAGTAATGTGGAGATGGGAGGGTGAGATTTGACAATTGAGATTGAAAAGGGAATAAATATGAAGAGCAACGAGTTGTTCTTACAGATCTTTTCCAATCTAAATAATTCTGTGTTTCTGTGAAGAAAAAGTTCAGGGCAAAGTGAGAAACAGAACTCTGAGAAAAAAAGTCAAGAAGCAAAACTAAGAAATACTCTTGAAAAACTAGCAGGGAGAACTTCCGGTAGGCAAGGTTATTACATAGATGATGGTTTATTAATTCTAAGTTCAACATGCAGCAGCACTCTGGATGCATGCAAGCCAAGTATGAATCTATTTTGAGCTATTTGTTTTGCATTGGTGAATTTGTCAGTGCACAAGGAATCAAAATAACCATGTTTTAATTAAATTTATTAATTGATACCAGGATTTGCTTGCATTTAAAGAGCTTGTTTTTAAGCCAACTGTATTTCTCTGTGTCTGGTATTTATCAACTGGTCTTTCAATTTGTTTTGCACTTCTGTGCGTTTTCTCTGCTGTACAGCGTGGCAATCTTGGGCTTTCATTGGTGTAGGTTAATCTGCAGCTGCTCTTTTTCAGAAGTGTGTGAGGCATGCTGGTGAGTAGGACAGTCTTCATTTCTTGCCGTACCTTAATACTGTGGCACTGAGGTTTGATCTGAGGAAGTCTGTACTGGAGTGGGAATGGTGCAGAGAACATCATCTCTTGGATAAATTTAGCATCTTGAGGGAGTTTTTAATCTAAATTATCACCCAAATTAACTTGTGACCTATCAAGATCTTCCTTCCATGGTAACCAAAGCCAAAACAAACAGCAAAATCCAACTAAAATGTGTAAACCTCAAACGTAGTTTATTTGAATCATACACACTAGTTCCTGTGATCTGGGAAAGCCCAGTTGTAGTTGTGGGATTTTGGGTGTTCCAATCTGAGATCTCTTTATCAAAACAACATAGTTAGTTTGTTTTTCTTCCAGTGGCTGATGCTTTTGTTTTGTGAGCCCTGCTCTCCATAGTTTTCTGCATGTCATCCTTCTTAGTGTTGCATAAAAGCTATCTAAGCAACCATGCTTCCCTGGTGCAAAGCTTCAAAAATCATGCCTGGAGGGAATAGGGAATCTTTCCTTGGAGAATGCCATTAATGTATAAAACTGGGCTGCTTCTAAATTCGAGGTGGTCACCTTGTGGAAGGGAATATTTCAAATAAGAACGGATTGCTAGATGGATCGGTGTAGGAGTCCTTCACATGAAGTCAGCCACTATGTGGATGCTGGCAGTGGCCTTCCTGAGCTTCAGGAGACTGATGACTGTATTCTGTTACTTATCAGTCTAGTGGTTATTTTGATTCCTGTGGACACTTATTTAAAACATCAGGAAGATTTCAGCTTGCTGCTACTTAGGCAAAAATTAAGAACTGCAGCAATGATGCTCTGCAGCCATTGTGTACAGGGATCTGCATTTCAAATCGTCAATGAAAACAGGGATGCAGGATAACAGTAAGCACCTTTTTAAATACCAAAAATGTGTGAGAGTGTTAGCAGCAGTAATTGTCTTCCCTCCATTCAGCTTTCTGAAGAAGAGGGGGAAAAGGTAGCAATAGTGGTGAGGAAAAGAGAAGGCTCCTTTTAAATGGTGTTTTTTAATTTCCTTTTTTTCTTTTTAGAGGATCAGTGAGAGATGGAGAGGAGCTTCTGATTTATTAGCAAGTCAATTGAGAGGAGTTATCAGGGTAAAATCAAAAGACAAGACTTTCTTCTGCAGATCATGGAAAATAAGAAGAGTAGTTGGTTTAATGTGAATATTCTTGCTAGCAAGTGAAGGCCAGATCTGTGAGCTTGTTGTGCAAATGGATGTAATAAAGCAGAGCGTATATGGTTCAAGGGGATGCTTTTAAAGTGAATCAGATAATGTAGGTCCCCTGTCTTTAAGATGTCTAAAGGCAAAACATGGTGACGATACCCTGTACCTTTTCTAGGGAATGGGGACTTGAATAACACCGAAGGGGAGAGGCAAGTGACAGAATCCTTCTGGTGAGGGGGAGAGACAAGCAGGGGAGGGTACAGAGGCTGATGCCTGTTGGGGAGGGTAAACTGAGAAGTCAGAGAGGGCTTAAAGGTTGTCAAAGAGTAAGGTAGCACAATGCCACTGTCAGAGGGTGAAACATTTTCTTATCTGAGAGGGTAGGATAGGAGAGGAGCCACGGTTACCGTGTGGGACATGCAATAAAGAGATGCATGGAGGGCTTGCCCTGTATTCAGCATGTGGAAGCTATTAAAAATAAGTGTTTACTTTTATTTTACTCTTAACATCAAGCAGAGAGATATTTGTGGGTAATATTTCACAGCCTCACACATTCTAGCTGTCTCTGTTCCAAGTAGTAAGTGCCTCCAGTTAACTTTGATTTACATTCTGCAACTTTAATAGAAAATTGAGAGACATGGTTATTGAGATTTTGATGCCTAAAGAAGGGTGCAATTTCTATTTAAAATGTCTCAGTATGTTCCCTGAATGTTTAATATAAAGTGGGAAGAGCATTTCTTTCTCTGAAAATGTATATGTGCAGTAGTTATTTCTGCATCAGGAGGATGGAATTTATCAGTACTTTTTGTTTGCACTGCTTTGACAGCTACGTCACACATCGCTTCTCTGAAGCAGGTAAGTGGTTAGCAAAATGTGGAAAAGGGTATAGGTAAAAATGCAATCTGAACTGATTTAGCAGCTGCCTTTAGGTCACTGATATTCTGTCATTGTAACCCAATTTTTCTCTTCTTTCTATTCCTTTCCTTATGTAGTCTAGGGTTTTTTTCCTCTCAGTGACATTTATGGTTGTTACATTTTAATGCCATTTTTGGCATCTTTGAAAGATGCCAGTTGCCCAGGACTGCTTGGGGCCTCACAGTTGGTATTTTGTTTCTAACTCTCAAGAAAAGCAAGGTACGGGCATAGTTTCTACACAGCTGCCTGTGTGGACATTTGTATCTCAGCTACAATATAAAACCCACTGAAATCAAGATCTTTTTTTTGAGAAGGTGTAGGGATGTAGAATTGAGGTTTTCATGTGCAAGGGTATGTACTTGAGTTTTGGAAGTATATTAGTCATTTCCTAGCTTTATAGTGAAAGCAAGGGTAGTAAGGGGATGGGGACTCATGTACAGGGCTTGGCAAAGAACCAGGAACTGCAGCTTGGATCAAATCAAATCTGGGAACCTCTATACTGGAAGATGTAGGATATTTGACTGCAGACAATGGTGTGTTTTCCTGAAAGTTTCTTGGTGTCCTGGGCCCCTGTTCTGCAAATTTGCAAGAGAAGTTCTAATTCTTAATTGCATAAGAGTGAGGATTCAGCTTTTAATTTAAGGAGTTACTCTTTCAACCATTGTCTATAATGTTAAAATATGACTGTTTGGTGGTTGTGCTTGACTTTTTACAGGAGAAGATGTTTGGACTTACGCAAAGGGTCTTCCTCAGTTGTTCCAGCAGGGTGGAGTATTCTACAGTATAATGAAGAAAACCACAGGTATTTTGGGGGTTTATCGCTTTCTTCCTCTGTTTTCAAGTCTTTTAAAAACTGTAAATTGGTATTGAGTCACTTGTAAGCATAAACACATTTTTATTTTATTACCATGGTACATTTTCATTTTCATAATATTGCACAACACCTTCTGTGCGCTCTCTGAGAGCCTAAAACTAAGGAATCTGAGTAAGACTAGTTAGTTCAACTTAAATCTCTTCTTTTCTAATACTTTCTCTACAGTCACACATCTCCATTTAAACTTCCTGAATTGTATGAATAACTTCAATAAGTCAACTGACTCCTTATTCCCCCCCAGAAAAAGATCAAACAAAGAGAAGATCATAAGACCTATTCCTATTACATTTTTAAAAATTTACTGGATAAGCAGTTAATCTTTCTAGTGTGCTTCTTAGTAGATATTTTGTGCAGGGGTACTGCATGTTTTAAATTTAAATAGTTGGCTAAATTGTCTTTCATGTTCCTAAGATCGTTGTTCAAAAGCAAAGCTATCCATCCCCTTCTTGCATTAATAAAAGTCACGTCTTGGACTATGTGCAGAATAACCAAGCAAGTAGTTAGAGTGTATTTGATTATAGAGAGCTTTACAAATACTACGTAAAAAGAATGATCTGCTTCTTTAGAGACAAAAAAGTACTACTCCATTATTTTCTCTCATTTAAAGTTTATTTTCTTATTGAAGTCTCTGCATAGTTTAGTTCTTGTGGTTTCATCTATAATCATGTTTCTTTTGCTGCTTTCTTACCGTTTGATTTCTTCTTAGGCAGTTTTATCAGCCTTAACTTAGTCTTGATTATTTCTGGAAACAGGTATTTTGCCATCTAATTTCTGGTTTGATTTGCACTAAAAATGCAGTAAGCCGATATAGTAAATGCTCTCTACCTCTTACTGTATTATTAGTAACTTACTGTATTATCTGGATAATAGAATTAGCATGCTACTGTCTTGTAGCAGATCTGTTTCCTTTTAGTTTTCTTTCTTTTATGGTGCTTGTACAGTAAAGACTTGATATATTGTTTGTGGCAAGTGAATTGGCTAAAACAGTGCCTGATTGAAAGGACATGTTGGACTGATTAACAACTAGTCAGAGTTGAGAACCTGCAATGAATCCAAGGGATTTTAATCAAGCTAGTCATTAGCTCACAGAAAATGCCTGGCTTAAGTGATTTTTGTCAACTGACAATGTAAGAATGAAGGCTGTAGGGGGTGATATTCTGTGTGCAGGTATTTTGCACTGCCTTGGTAGTAGGAATACTGTTTCAGCATTAATGTACATGTTCAATTTTAACATTTTATGAACTACTAATTTCTACATTAAACAACTGCAATGTGCGACAGTAACTATTTTTTTCACTTAAAGAAGCTCCTTACCCATTTGTAATATTTTAGTTGATGTGATAATGCAACTACTATACTAGACATTTGGAACAAAGTTTTCTATCAAGTGTAGGTACTGTAAATTGAATTTGATTTAGTAGATCTTGTTTAAGATCCTACTTTGAGATTTCAGAATTGCAATTTCAGAGGCAGTTTTGGTCTGTCATAGAAGCTGTTGCAGCTCTCCCCTATGCAAATGAAGGTTGAGCTGGTAAATTATATTGTTAAAATATGTTCTTCAGGAGAAATCAGATGGATAAGTGTTTGGGATTGCATTGTGTTCTCTGTGTGTTGGCTGTTTTGTCTTTGATTCCTATGGATATGTAAAGAAGGGAGCTATGTGTCTGAAGTTCTTGAAGTAAAATCTCATCTGTAGATACTCTGCAACTTTAGAAGTGTGTGAATAAAAATTTGTGGAGGATGAGTGAGATTAGTCAGTTGGTTCATAAGTATAAAACTAGCTTAACATTTAAAGTTATTTCAATGACCTTTTTCATTGATGCCCAGAATACTTGTTTTAACAGCATTCTTTGACAACACAGAAGCAGGACTTGTTTGTTGTGCTTCTTCCCTTATGTGTTTGTGGTGTCTTAAAGAATTGTAAGAGAGAATGAGGAAAAATCCAATTTAACTATTCCTGATGCTGTTTGAAAAGTTTTTTTTTTTTAATTGTAGCTTCCTCATGTAACTGCTGCAACTGAAGTGAAGAGAGTTGCAGCCAAGTTTTCACCTGCAGATAGCTTTTGCCTCACAGAAAGCTGTTGTCACTGAAGTGATACCTCACTGCTTTTACCACAGCCAGTATTGGGAGGAGTTGAAAGAGTTATTTTGTATTTTAAAGTGATAAACTGGAAAACCCAATGTTGCCCATTTTTGACACAAAGCCCCTTCAGAAATTAAAGTTGCATAGTGAGCTCTGGATTTTAGCAGATCAGTCAAATTTTAAGTAGGATAATAAGACAAACAAGAGGTAAAAATATTATGCCTCATGTTTGTTTTGTAGAGGTTAATAATTATGATCTCCATGACTACTAAACACAGTAAGCATGAAACACTTGTTTATCTAGCTACATTTTCCCTCTGAGAAGATGACAAAGAGCAAATTTGAATTACTTAAGTTTAGCAGCAGTTTTTACCCTGAAATCCTACTACAATTCTAACTAGTCTGAGAGAGCCTAAACAGTACTTCTCCAGGTGCACAGTAATTTGAAATGTGGTCTTTGGCAGTTTTGGGGGCTTGTTTGTTTGTTTATTTGTTTTTGTGTGGTTTTGGGGTGGGTGGTGATGGTGGTAGTGATGGGGCTTGGCGTGTTTAGTGTTGCTGCAAGCATATACTGTTTCTTTAACTTCGGTTTTATTGGAACTGCAAGTCCTAGCAAGGTGGTTATTCTATCTAGTAATGCTACAATCCCATCTCTTCCTTAGAATCAGCATAGAAGACAGCAGCATCTTAGGTTGTTGTCATGTGGCATACAAACCTAAGTTGGTTTTCTCTCACAGTAGTAAATTTCAGTGCGTTTGTTTTTACATACTTGATGCAACGAGTTTAACTACAGTAATTAGTGTCTATCCAGAGCATGCCTTAGAATATGATTGCACTTTGAATAACTTCTTCTGTCTTTATAGGTCTGGCTGATGGCAAGCACTGCACTTTTCCACATCTGCCTGGTAAAAACTTTGTGTACAATGCCGCAGAGGACAGGTTAGAGCTGTGTGTGGATGCTGCTGGGCACTTTCCTATTGGTCCTGACGTTGAAGAGTTGGTTAAAGAGGCCTTAAGTCAAGTGCGAGCAGAAGCTACTTCAAGAAGCAGAGAAGCAAGTCCTTCCCATGGAATGCTGAAGCTGGGTAGTGGTGGAGTAGTGAAAAAGAAATCTGAACAACTGCATAACATAACTGCATTTCAAGGAAAGGGTCATTCTTTAGGAACTGCATCTAGTAGTCAACAGCATGATCAAAGAGCCAGGGAAACACCACTTCTAAGAAAGCATAGCACAGAAACAGACTTCAGTCCTTCTGCTAAAATTGAGCCTTCTGTATTCACAGCTGCTTCTGGTAACAGTGAGCTTATCCGAATTGCTCCAGGAGTTGTGACAATGAGAGACAGCAGGCAGCTTGACCCCACTTTGATTGAGGCACAGAGAAAAAAGTTGCAGGAAATGGTCTCTTCTATTCAGGCTTCAATGGATAGACATTTGCGGGATCAGAATACAGAGCAGTCAGCATCAGTTGATATATCTCAAAGAAAAGTAGAGGCAGTGAGTTCAACTGCTAAAACTGGGAGCTTTCAGGCTGGCTTACCCGAATCGTTTTCTGCACCAGGTGGTTCTGAACGCTTGGATACTGAATCAACTGATGGTAACATGGTAAATTCTATGGGAACAACATTCCCTGCAAGGTCTAAAACACAAAAGGGAAATTCTGTTGAGGAGCTTGAGGAGATGGATAGTCAAGATGCAGGAATCACTAATGCAACTGAGCCAATGGATCACTCTTGATAGGGTAGAATCTAATAAAGGTAGAAGAAATTACTGTTCAAATATAATGTTTATTGGCTGGGCCACACAAAGTGATTAGTTATTAAATCTTGTATGTATGTCAAAGATTATATCATCTTATTCAGTGCATGATAAGCAAGTGTGTGATTGGCAATAGCTTTCAATATTACCATACCGCTGCCCAGGCTGGCTCTGTTACCTGTAAATTAGTTATTAGGAAATGCACTGAGATGAATATCTGCTGTAAATGTGGGTTCTTGAAAATTCTTTCTAATTTTTAATTCTTTAAAAGTCTTAAAGTTTAAGCCCATGCAAGGTTCTTACCATGCTAGTTTAAGGTTACTGGAAAGGCTAGAACAGGCAAAACTAGAAATGTGACAAAGTTAATCCTGTCCCAGGTACTTAATTCCACTCAAAAATGCACTATAATCGTGGTTTATACATAAACTTCAAAAAGCAACCGAAACTAAATTTATGCTAAATTTGATAATGTAGCTTATGCCGTACTTGAATTACATCGTGCTGGCATTTCCTCCAGTTTAAAAACTTTTCCATTCATACAGCTGTATACGCTTCTCAGAAAGCTTGAAATAAGTGTAACTTTAGTAAACTTTCTAGTTTCTGCATATTGTCAGTTTAAGCAAGTTAGGAAAAAAGGTTACTTAGTGTATGATGAAGATAAAATGAATGTGCTATGGTTGTGCGTGGCTGTCTGAGCCAACACGACCATCTTGGTGCTCTGTTAGTTAATGATAGCATGTCTTTATTTCCTCCCAAATATTGAGCTGGTCAGATGTTGTGCAACTCTTAGTACAACTACAGGAGAGAAGTTGTTTGCAGTTTTAAGAAACAACAAATGTTCCATGGCAAATCCATTTCTTTTAAAAAAATGTGATTATTAGCATTGTTTAGTAATGGCAAAGATTAAATAACAGCTGTCCTCTTCAGAGAAAATTAACAATTCATGTGAAGGAAATGACTGTCTAGCATACATTATCCTGAAATGCTCAGCGATGATTGAGCTTTTAGAAGCTCACTGTTTACTCCGTGGAAGCAAGGAATACCTGATGTTTCAGTGTCTGTAAAGACTGTCTACCTACTTCTATTAGCTTTGTTTCAGTTTGTGATGCAGATTTCCCTGCATCAGTGGTAATATAGCTGGTATCCACTTAAGTAGCATGTTCATCAGACCTGCAATGCTAACTCTTAAGAAGCAGCCATTGCGCTTGCTCCCGAAGGATGGAATGTGTATCTGATACTGCACTGTGCTTTCTATCTTCATAGTCATATTTAAGTGCACTACTGTTGCTTCCTTTAATGGTAAAATAACATTGAATGGATGACAGATGTTAATGCAGCTTCAAAGGAATTAAGAGCATTTAATTATTGAAGTCTCTGTTTGTGCACATGTGGGGTTTTACCAGTTCACAACTGCTGTTTGTATTGTATATGTTTGTATTCAGAAAAGTCTCCTCACTTTTTTACATTTCTTATCACTTAAACACTTCTAAGCATTAGTATGATAAAACGTTCCATGAAGTAGGATTTATTTTTGTATGTAAAAATTAACTGAAGTGAGTCACTTAAAGAATAGCCCCCGTTTTGTCAAAGTAAATTAAAATGCCTCTATTGGTTAACTTTTTATGTAGAGGGAATAAATATTTTATGATTTAGTACACTACTTATGGGTAAAAAAAGTAAGAACCACATTTTCATGAGTAAATGAAAAGTTTTAAGATCTCAAATTGCTAACCTGTAAGTTGGCAATTTGGAAGCTTGGAACGTATGAAGTAATTTGGCTCACCAGAACTGACCTTGCTGATGCACTGGTTAACTGGCAGGGTTTATTCAGTGAGAAACAGGATGCACATGCAGCAGCTGGAAGCCTGCCATAACTTCTGAAAACATTTAGTCTCCTGTGAATCAGTCTAGCTGTCTGAAGGCTATTTCTGTATGGAAAATGTTGAGTAGAAGCTTGTGCTTTGTCATAGTGGGAGGTTTTGTAAAGCGTAGCTGTGGCATATTCCTGGGGAGGAATTTAAGTCCAGAGAGGCTAATGGGGAGGAATCGCCTGGATCTCTTGCATTTTAGACAAGGTAACTATCACTATGACATTTTAACCTTTTCTTTAGAAAAAGAAGTGTTCCTCAGCTGAAGAAAAATGAGCAGTGTACATGAGAGAATTGTAAGTTTGAAATAAATGGAAATATTTATTGCACATCATCCTTATTTCAAGGGGAAATACTGACTTCTTTCATGCCTTTCTGGTAAGACTATGGAAGTTTGTGTGTGCCTTTTGCTGTGTTTTAATTTTGACACACTTCCCATTTCAGCAGTAATTTGATGTTTTTCTTCTTATCTAAATGAAAATGGACACAGATAATAGCTGTGTTTGACTCACCCTTAGTGCCAGCTTGGGTCCACTGAACTCATGTAGATCAGCACTCTCCACTTCCTAAAATAAAATGATCTCACAAAGGAATAGTGAAATGGTGTCGGAATCACAAGACCCGCTGCTATTAATTCCTTTGGTGTAAAGCAGGATTGTGTATATTTCTTTGCAGTGTTCTTATTTCACATAGCTTTCTCATGCATTTAAATATCAGTGTTTTTGAGAAAGGTGGCTTTTGATACTCTCGAGTGAAGCTAAAATTCATCTACATGCCAGTGAGATGTGTAACTGTACAGAAGTGAAATAAAGAACACTGAAGTGCAAGTTTGAACAGATGTTTCATTTGATTCCCAGCAGTGGATGTAGATGTAAGTTGAGGGAGATCTGTGTGCCTGGCTGAGAAGCACCCATGTACTCATTAGATTTCCCTGTTAGAGTCAGGAAAATGGTGGTGGGGTGCAAGGGCAGGGAAGATGCTGACTCGTTGTGGGTGTGAAGCCCTGTGGATAGGACTTAAAAGATGAGGACTTAAAAGATAGGACTTAAAAGATTAAAAGATGAGGAGCGTCCCTTTCTCCAAAAACGCCCAACTTCTTTCTACTGAATTGCCTCTGAACTTAGGCTGTTCTAGTTCTTTTTGAATTGGGTTTTAAATTTTTTTTGAACACCTGCCTTGATTACTTTCCTGTCTATGGGCCAACCAACTTCTACTCAGCGTCTCGTGGCAAAGATGACTTAAATTACTTGAAAAGCCTAAACTTTACTATGGCTTAGTACATATAAAATAAATGAGAGATGATTACTGAAAATAAAGAGCCGATACAAGGTGGGGGGAAGAGAATGAACAAGATTGTTGATAAGCATATGGGAAACTTCCAGAGAGCAGATTGGTTTTCCAGGCAAATGCAAGACTTTTACTGCTTCAAATGACTGGCTGTTTGTAAGTAAGGTTGAATTTTTGATACTGCTGTCTCTCTCGGAATTGTTTGCAAATCACTGAGGGGAAATAAATAGCAGCTTTACAAATGAAATCACATGAGTATATTTGGGATGTTTTCACTGCTGTAGTCACAAAACAGCAATGTTTTTTGATGGTTTGATCCCATGTAGTTTACTTGTTTCCTGATAGATACAAGATGTGAGCTAGACGGTGCCTCTGACGGAATGCTCTAGCAGCGTCACAGAGGCACGGTGCCACAAGGCTCTATGCTAGCAGCCCTGTACAACAGGCATACTTTCAAGACCAAAATGCTTCATTTAAAAAAGTAGACTCCATTGTCACAGAGTTGCTTGCTAATTTTTTTCCATGTGCTGAAAATGCCAGGTAATAAAATTAATAGTATGCTTACAACTGGGAGAGCGATGCTTGATCTGACATGTATGGAAAATGAACCATTTAAGAAGGTGCCACTGTTACCTCTACATTTGTTTGGCTTATTTTCAAATAGCAGAATTTAGGTGCTTCTGTAAAACAATAATAATATGAAGTTGATCCTTCTGTTAAAAGAAAACAACAGTAAGTGGTTTCTTTGTTTTGTTTGTGGTTATCAGTTTAGCTTCTTAAAATTAAAGAAGTTGCTTAAGGTCTTTGGAATGCAGGATTCCCTCTGAGCCCTTATGCCTGCGGTTGAGCAATAAACAATTGAAACAAGAGTGGTATTTTCAGAATTATTTTACGTTTAACAAGGATTATTGCCAAGAAATGAAAGAGTGCACTTTTAGGAGGGAATGCTATTTAAAATGTATAAATGAGAATTAAAATAGTGTATATATTTAGAAAACAAAACTTTTTAAACAGTAAATGCTTTACATGTTGAATTAAAAAGAAATTAGCATAGCAGCTATACCATCTTCACAGTACTGGCTGTTTATCCAGCAGGGTTTGGTTTGTTTTATTTGTGATTGCTGTACTAATTATATTTGATTTTTTTATCTGTAATGTAACAATAGTGTATTATAACAGTATATAGTGTACTATACTACACTTCACTGTACAGTATTTGGAATTTTCTTTGATTGCTATATTAAAACTATAAGTTAAAACATTGGCTTTGGTTTTATAAGGTGCCACTTTTATCTAGCCTTTCACACGTTAGCCAGTATAATTAACACTGGTTTGGCTACAAAATGAATGAGTTGTAATTATATTAACTTCTGCATTCTTCATATAAATTGCATTACGCTTGCATACATGAAGTTGAAAAACTGATACGAATCTTAGGAAGGTAAGCTGTGATGTCATCCATTTTGCTTTAGTTATGTTTCTGTTTAAAATAACTTTTTTGGAAGAAAAACTTTTTATGGGAAAGGTTTTTATTACCTCATGTCTGTTCCGAATATTTCATTAAACACATAGGACCTTTGAATTTGGGAGGTTTTTAAAACAGGCTTTTATATATTTGAGATCAAAATCTGAGATCCCAAATTTCTTAGTGACAGCTTTGGAAAAAAGGTGTAGAAAAGCGCTGACCAATTCATACATAACATTTTAAGGTATCTTGCAATCTATGGTTTGAAACATTGGTCAAAATGTATTTCAAAGCAAAATTTTAATGCATGCGTGCAATACACAAATATGAATAGGATCATTTGGAAGAAATAGCTTTTGAAAATTTGGCAATAGTCAAAGATTAACTTATTGACAGCTACTTACCACTTTTTCCACTGGCTAACATTTTGTTTCAAAAATTGACTGTAATCATAACTTTTGAGTCTGAAAAGAAGTCATAAAACCCACCTGCAAAACTTCGTGTTACTCCTTTCTCTGGTTTTGGAAGACTTTAATTCAAAGTATGCTAGCACTAAAGCAGTCTTTAAAATGATGAGTGTAAATATACAGAGTTAATTTTGATGGCATGTCATCCTGAAGAATTGAAAATTATCCATTGAAAGATTTGTATTTCAAAGGCTTAAATGCTTAATGCTAAGCTAGAAATTTACTTGTCTTCATTAATGTAATGTTCATAATCAGAGCCAAAATCAGCTCTGCATGTGTGAAACAACCTATTTAAGAGTGCTTTCAGAGAGTTTTCATTTTTCTTCTGCTCTTAATGGTACAGCCTTCATTTCTTTTTAATTATCTTTTTTAATTTTAGATTGGAGTTGTTTGGCTTGTGGTTTTTCTTTTTCCTTAAGTATGTCTATAGCAAATCTGTTCTAACATCTCTGCAAAACCCCAGCTTCCTGCCAGAACAAGATCCCTCACAACACAATTTTCTCCCTAGGATGAGGGTGAGAGTGAACCATGCATGTTTATCAGCATGTGTAGTGATTTGTGGAAGGTGCTCTTGGTGTTACTGAGAGTCGATCCAAACACATTAATAGATACTGCATCACTTTGCTTGATGTGGAGTTTATTTTATTGAGGCTTTGACATATGTTGGCTTCTACTGATTTGTGATATTTTGACTATTTACAACTTAATGATAGATGATGAAAATTAGTAGCGTTTGAATCTGTAGCAGACTTGATGGCCAAGCTGACATTGCGGAAACCTGATTGCCACAAATTATTTGAAATGGGTTATTGTGATTTCAATTATTTAAATTTCAGATTCACCCAGTGAACTTCACACTTATTATCAAAGGCATGAGGCTTCAGTATAAGCAGGACCTCTTTTGCAGCAACTTGCAGACACTTTAAGAGGCTTCAGAAAAGACTATTATTCTCTGTTCTGTTAATGAAAGGCATTGATTTGGTGATTATGAGATCGCTGCATAGACTTGTATTTGGATGTTATCCACCTTTTTTTTTTTTTTTTTTTTTTTAAATGACTACCTACTTTATTTTTCTGCTGGAAGTAATACTTCTAGTGCCTTGCCTTGCTGGTAGGAAATCTGATTTCACTTCCAAAGTGATCCTGTAGATCTGGACTGGGTCTGTGCTGTTTGGAAACTTGTATTTGATAGGTAAAAAATTAAAAAGAAAGATGATAGGTGGAAGGACATTACCAGAAATTGGAAGAAGGTTTAGAAGCCACTATGGTTCTTATTAACCAGTAATCTGTAGAGCCTGGCTGCATGAAATGCACAGTCATTGATTGTGTTTGCCTTGGTTAAAGCCATGTATGAGCCAGGGTTAAAGCAACTTCTATCAGAATAAGAAATCTTAATGTTATAGGCTGTTTTGTCAACTCAGTAATCAAGATTTTCTTTAAAATGAAGCTTCTTTCAGACTGTCAGGCTGTTGTATAAATGTAGTGAGATACTTGCCAGACACCACCTCCTAATCCTAACTTCTCTCTTCTTTCCCACGTGCATTTGTGCACTCTGCAAATCCTGAAGAGGTCTCTTCTGATGTGCTAGCTTTCCTCTTTGCTTTTGTGTATCCTTTGGACTTAAATAATGAATCATTTTTACCATGGATGTTTTTATAAGCTTATTGTCCTCTGTTTATACTGCTGCTCTTAGAGACAGTAAGAGGCAATAGATAATCCAATTCCACACAATTGAGACTAATAGAAATGAAAACCTTGTTTGACTTCCTCCAAGATCTGAATGTGTGGGCCAGAAAGGAATGGAAATTCCTAAGACAACAGAGGACTTGTGAACATATTCAGGAGAGGAAAGAAGGTACTTAAATGTTTATCAATGATTCTGAAAATCATCTAGTGGTTCTGTAGGGTGACCATGTTTCGTGTTGTTCCCCCTCCAAGGGGATTAGTTTCAGAAGCTGCAGTGGCTCACTTTAAATCTGTGGATTTCCCCAAGATCCACCTTTCCTTTCTACTAAGAGCAAGAGCTGCTAAATACATCTCCATACTTCTCCATACTTGTCCAGTGAGAGAGAAGGAGTAAGACCTCACCAGTTGTTGCCACATGGTAGTGTAGGGTTTGTGGCGAGAAAAAAGCCAAAACACACGGAAAAGGCAGGTCCTACGTCTGAATGTTGCACATACAAGAATAGTGCTCTTCCCCCACTATATCCTTCTTGGCTTTTGAAGACAAATGCTGGAAATAGCAATTACTTTTGCAGACAACAGAAAGGGCGCAGGAAATAAGGGTCAAGAGTACCTGCATAATTTTTGCTTTCAAACTAGGAAAATTCAAGGCATGATACAATGGAAGAAACAAAATGCCAGTATTTATTTCTTTGCTCTCTCTGTTTCTCCTAACTTTAACTACCTTTTTACCCTGCCATATTCGCTAACATATTTTTTTGTTTTATTCCCTGCATTTGAAGTCAGCCCATACCCTTCTTAGTTTGGAAATTTTGAACTATTTCAGATCTGTGGTAAGTCTGCAACCCCACAACCTCAAGTTATCTATTGTCTGCCCTGAGAGTTGTCGTTTATTATTTAACATTTTGGATCTTGCCTAACCTAACCCTGAGACTTCTACATTTGTGAAACTCTCATACACTCGTGTCCTTGAACAAACTCAGAAAATACATTTGCACTAAGGATGGATCTTTCATGACTATTCATTCCTGACTGCAGAAGGGGAACCGGGATGGAAGTGTGCAGTCTCTCACAGCTGTAAGCACTCTCAGCTCTCTCTCCTCTCCTCCTTCTGGAATTCAGCAGGGCATGGGAGCAACTCTGCCTTGGAAAAAGAGGTAAACTGCAGTTGTGCAAGCAGCGGAGGCCGGCGTCTTTGCAGTTGCCAGTTGTGATACTGGAAGATTTGTCTCTGTGACTCCTGTTATTGTAATCAGTGTTAGGAGTAGGAAGGAGAGTCTTGTCACCAGTTTCTTCATATGAAGAGGGGTTTATCTGGGGAGTAGAAAGTCAAGCCAGTGCTTTCCATTTATCACCAGGTTGCTATCAAACTTAGGCTGTTTGCCGGAATGTAGCTCAGGCTGCTACTAGCACACCATTGCTGCTGCCTGACTAAAGTTTGCCCACGTGAACATTTGATTGGCTCAGTCTAGCTCTGACTGTTTACAAAGACCTTCCACTAGGACTAATTGTTTACTCCAGGGGTTGGCAAAATGTAAGGATTAAGTCGACTTCTCTTGCGTTTGTAGTGATGACTTTCAAGGGCGTAATTCCAAAACAGCATGGGAAAATGTGTACCACTAATACAGGTGACATCTAAATCTCCAGTCTCTGAAGTTCTATGTATGTTTGAGAAAGAGCTAAACCCTTTTTAAAAAACATCTGTATGGCTGATTAGAACTAGTGATTTCCCTGGTTTCCAAAATAAACACGTTCCCGAACCTGGGAACTGCAATTGTTTTTTTTCAGTCCAAGGCCTGATCCAGAGGCCACCTTAGAATTCTTTGAGTACTCATACATCTCCTTGAGAAGTTGATACAGGCTGATTTAGGAATGTGTTTTTTGTGCAGAGTTGTCATGAAGGTTAATGTAGTAGTATAAATTCTAACCTCATCCAAATATACTCAATTATTTTAATATTTTTCTGATATGGTAGCCTTTAAACCTTGTGTTTCTACCCTCCTTACATTAGCATGAATAATGTAGACCCGTCAATATAGTAAAGCAAAATTCGTGAACTCACATAAAATTATTCTGCGTCTCGATTAACAGAACACAGGCTAATTGAGCTAGGCAGAGGTAATGGCACTTTTTCCCACTCCAAAAGGCTGTGTCAATCTATTGAGTCAAAGTGCACAGAGCTTGCTAACTCTTCTGGGTGGAGGAGTTGATTCTGTAAGACTCAGCATCTCAAGAAAATGTTGTAAGGAGTGTTTTAGAGAGAAGTCCAGCAAAAGCAGATATTTTCCAGAAGCCATGAATAGAATATTACCCCTCAGAAGCTTTGATACTGAGAAGTTTTAAAAAAAGAAAGTAAGTTTAAATTGCTCTGAACTGCAGCTTCACTGAACTGACTGTGACATGACTCAGGTACAAACGACAAGCTGGGATCTTCAGTACTGAGACACGAGGAGATGCAGAAATAATGTGCATCCATATGGAGAACTGTTTTAATAAAAGACTTCCCAGTGAATATCCCATGCTTTTCATCAGGAATTTCTCTAAACATGGATAGGACGCTCAGCCCCCACAGGGCTGATGCAAGCAACATCGCTTTGGACTCTGAATGAGTGGTGCAGTGACATTGAGTTTAAAACAAGTCAAAGGACTTGAGGTTTTAATTGACATATTTGGTGTTTCTGCCAGTGTAGAGGTCTGATGATTATAGTCACTAGAGGCAGAAGTGATAAGGCATTGAAGGCTATTAAAAGGAAAATATCTGGTAAAAAGCTGTAAGTGCTCACCTATGCTGCTTGACATTAGCAATCATCATCCATTTATTTTCCTTTATGACCATAGATCTATGAGACAGGCAGCAATTGCTTTTGCATTGGGAAACTTGCTGAGGAAATAAGCTACTTTTTTTCCACAATTCAAAAAAAGCTAATTTCTGAGTTTACTTTGTAGGAATTTTGTGGGATTCAAAGGCCAAAGCTCTCAATAGCAAGAAGTCTGTTGCTGCCTTGTTGATTGTCTGTGCTGAGAATCATCCTCGCAAAGATTCTGGGTTTCTCCATTTTAACTGTTTCAGAACAGCCTACTGGGAGATCATTTACGATAGGTTCATTATTCTTCACTTTATGTTAGTGGTGTTAGGCCTGTGCTTTCTGGGGAATATCCTTGTTTTTCTTAGTTGTTCGGATAAATGTTGAACTGGCTGCCTGAATTCACAATGAGATTCTGATGAGCATAGCAGCAAAGAATTACAAACTTCCGCACATGACTTCAGACTTTTTCTTGTCATTTCAGCTCCGTGGCAATATGAAATAGGACCATGACTGATATTTTTTATTCATTCAAGCTTTTGTCAGGGAATAGATACTTGCAGAACTGGAGCAGTAAAAATGAGCCCAGTAACACACATACAGACTAAGCATAGTGCCTAACAGTGTGGTACCACTGAGGCTGGGTGAAATTCTTTGAAGCATCGACTGTACACAGGGAGGGATCTGTTTCCCATCTGGAAGAGAGTTGCTGATCTGCCACTGGTCAGGATCATAATGAATGCCTAATAGAAATTTTTTCCTGCAGACTAGCAGGAAGCTTAGAAAGAAGGAATAAATAACAGGGCAAATTACAGGATTGTCACTGTCTCTTCCAGAGTCCTTCACCTCTCAAATCATCTGGGTAAGAGTGTGAGTGTCCTGTCTTTGAAAGTGTGATGCCACACTACAAAACCTGAGCAGGATCCAAATGCCAACAGGCGGTTCAAGTAATGTTTGATTTTGATTTGTCAGGAAACCCAATTAAGCCATCCTAAGGCAACAGGGAATTGGCAAAGTGCCACTGGAAGTATGCCCACTGTCACTCAAGGCCCATGAGCTTGGAGTGATGGTGACATTAGCCTCATCCTGCCCCCCTGAGCCTGCAGCAGTGTCTTTGCACCCGATGATGTTCTTCTAGTGTAGGCTGGAATAGAGCTCTCCTTTCACACACGGCAGTCCTGGGAAGGACAGGCAAAGGCAGAAAGCAGGTCTTGCATAATGAGACTGTGATATTAATGGCTCTCCTACCAAAAGTCTGTTAAGGCTGAGGCTGGTGGCTTGTGGAGTGGGGTGGGATGGGACAGTCCTCAAAAGTAGTGGCTTTTGGTGGAGACATGCTATACCACACTACAGAAACAGACTGGCAATTTGTGCCTCTTTCTCAGGGATTCTCTGAAATGAACAGTTGGAGAAAATAACTTGTAGGGTCTCTGAAGACCGAAGTAGCTAGTTCTGTGAAGCTACCGAGAGCTAAGGAGAGAGGTGGAAAGGGGGATGCATCTCCAGCCTCTTTTTGTCATATAGGAGCACAAGAAAACTCAGGACATTGGACCTTGTCACACAGGACAGTAACACACATGGAATTAAAAAAGAACAAAACAAACAAAAACCAACTGAGGCACGTAAGTGCTTACTGATGTACTCCAAAGAGAATGTTTACTGGATGTCATAACAACTGCATATTTAAATTATTATTTTTTTTAACAGCAAGACCATCAGTACTTATTAATTCAGTAGTTTGACTCAGCTAATGTTTTCAGGATCTATTTCCTACAAATTAAGAACTCTTGTACTGCTACGGGAATACGCAAGAAGGTACTTATTTAAACAACAATATTTTTATTTCAGGCTCCTTTCACTTCAAATTAAATATAAATGAATGCTAAAAGATGACATTTCATACCATATGAGGCTGATGACACAAATCCTGTCTCAGGGTGATTTTTACTCTACATAATTTCTGATTATAGCCTTTGTAGTGCAAAGACTCCTGTCAGAGCTTTGATGTGGGGAAACCTGCTGTGTTGTCATTTCTAGACAAGGAAAATGAATCGCAGTGAATGCAGGTTGGTGCTGAACACCTATTGGTAAGCAGCAGGCAAACCCTACTTGTAAATAAACAAGCAAAAACCACAAAAAATTGGATTTTTTTTTTCCTGTGAAAGATGCAATTGTCCAAGCTCACCTTTGTAATAGTAATTTTTACTTGTAATAGTAATTTTGTAATGCAGGTAAGCTGGTTTTTTGTGTGTGCTATTTTTTCCCTCCTTAGGGGCTGTTCCAGGGCCTGAAGTTCCTGTGTGCCTGCACAGGTGCTGCCAGCCAGCCTTTCCCCTCACAGGCTGGGAAGAGGTATGTATGCACATAGTATGTACAAACACCATGCATACAAGGCTTCGTCTATACACATAACTCCTAGCTTAGGACTTTTTTGTAGGGGAATACCTAGAGGACACACAGGTTGCATCAAGCGTAGCTTGTGCTTCATGGTGGTGATAGCTTCAGGAGACTACTTCCTCTATAGGATTGGTTAACAATTTTTCTGTAAGCAAACTACCTAAAAAATGTAGTTGGAATAAGAAAACCTATGTTGTTTTGATGATTTGTTTTGACCATTAAAGTAAAATCATATTAAAATTAAAGGAAAGAGCTGATGGTTGGGCCCTGTGGTAGGCTTGAGCACCTGAGAACTGACCAGACACTGTGGGTATCTTTAAAGGCTGCCCCCAGGAGTGCCTTTGTCAGGGCTGCAGGAAGATGCCCTTGTCTATTTTTTTTGGCTCTGTAACTGCTAACCCTCGTCTTTATGGCAGGGGCTCACATCTTTTTCTCCTAAGAGCTCCACGGACGTCTACAAGAGGAAGCGGTGCCATGTTTGAGGGGCCTTTTTTTAATCTGACGGTGTGGTGAGTAGAACAGGCGATCGGTAAGCAAGACAGCAGGGTACAATGAAACCCGTGCTTCTTGCTGCTCACGCACACTTGTAACCAGGCAGCACTGATGTTCTGGAGAGGGAAAGAAAGTGAGGGAAGAGGGAAGTGTGGCAGGAAAAGCTGCCTGGTGGAAAAGGACCCAGGAGTGCTGGCTGGCAGCTGGCTGAACGTGAGCCAGCAGTGTGTTCAGGTGGCCAAGAAGGCCAATAGCATCCTGGCTTGTATCAAAAATAGTGTGGCCAGCAGGAGTAGGGACATGATCGACTCCCTCTGCTCAGCACTGGAGCAGCTGCACCTTGAACACTGTGTTCAGTTTTGGGCCCCTTACTGCAAGAAGGACATTGAGGTGCTGGAGTGTGTCCAAAGAAGAGCAATGAAACTGGTGAAGGGACTGGAGAACAAGTGTTATGGGGAGCACCTGGGGCAGCTGGGGTTGTTCAGTCTGGAGAAAAGGAGGCAGAGTGGAGACCTTATTGCTCTCTACAACTACCTGAAAGGAGGTTGTAGTGGACTGGGTGCTGGTCTCTTCTGCCAAGGAACAAGTGACAGGATGCCAAAATATAGCCTCAAGTTGCACCGGGGGAATTTAGATCAGTTATTAGTAAAAACAAAATTCTTTCTTTACTATCTTTCTTTACTGAAAGAGTGGTGAAGCACTGGAACAAGCTGCCCACAGAAGTGGTGGTGTCCCCAGCCCTGGAGGTATTCAAAAAGTATGTAGACGTGGTACTTTGTGACATGGTTGTAGAACACTTGGTTGGAAAAGACCTCTGAGATCACCAAGTCCAACCATACCTGTCTGCTACCAAATCGTATCCCCAAGCACCTCTTCTACTCGCCTTTTAAACATCTGCTGGGATGGTGACTCAACCATCTCCCTGGCAGCTTCTGCCAGTGCCCAACAACCCTTTTGGTGAAGGATTTGTTCATGATGTCCAATCTGAGCCTCCCCTGGTGCAACTTGAGGAGTGTTGGGCAGATGGTTGGACTGGATGATCTTAGAGGTCTTTTCCAACCTCCACGATTTTATGACTTTATGATTCGTACTCTGTGACTGTGCATGGTGTGAGGGGCTGAGAGCACCTGTGATAACCAACCTTCTGTCAGCAGGGAGGTGGCCCAGGAGCAGCAACCCTCTGCTGGGCGCTTGACCTGTCAAGCTGGTTTAAAGTCAGATGCTGTTTTAAAGCAACTCTTTACAACATCCTTCTCTCTAAATTAGAGAAATATGGATTTGCTAGGTGGACTGTTTGGCGGGTAAGAAATTGGTTGGATGGTCATATTCAGAGAGTAGTGGTCAATGGCTTGATGTCCAGATGGAGATTCATGACAACTGGTGTCCCTCAGGGGGCTGTACTGGGACCAGAGCTGTTTAATATCTTCATCAATGATATAGGCAGTGGGATCAAGTGCACCCTCAGCAATTTTTCAGATGACACCAAGCTGAGTGGTGCAATTGCCACACTGGAAGGATGGGATGTCATCCAGAGGGACCTGGACAAGCTGGAGAAGTTAACCTGTGTGTATCTCATGAGGTTCAACAAGGCCAACTGCAAGGTCCTACACCTGGCTCATGGCAATCCCCAATTTCAATAGAGGACAGAGGATGATGTGATTGAAAGCAGCCCTGTGGAGAAGGAGTGGGGGGTGCTGGTTGATGAGAAGCTTGACATGAGCCGGCAGTGTGCACTCGCAGCCCAGGAGGCCAACCGTATCCTGGGCTGCAGCAAAAGAAGCGTGGCCAGCAGGTCAAGGGAGGTGATTCTGCCCCTCTATTCCTCTCTTGTGAGACCTCACCTGGAGTACTGTGTCCAGTTCTGAAATCCTCACCATAAGAGGGATATGGAGCTGTTGGAACAGGTCCAGAGGAGGGCTACAAAGACGATTGGAGGGCTGGAGCACTTCTCATACAAGGTCAGGCTGAGAGAATTGGGGTTGTTCAGCCTGGAGAAGAGAAAGCTCCAAGGAGATCTTATAGCGACCTTCCAGTACCTGAAGGGGCTACAAGAAATATGGGGACTGTTTACAAAGGCTTGCAGAGATAGGACCAGGGGGAATGGGTATAAATTGGAGAGGGGAAGATTTAGACTGGACATAAGAAGGAATTTTTTCACAATGCAGGCTGTGAGGCTCTGTCACAGGTTTCCCAGGGCAGCTGTAGCTGCCCCACCCCTGGTGGTGTTCAAGGCCAGGTTGGATGGGCCCTTGGGCAGCCTGATGTAGTGGGAGGTGTCCCTGCCCACGGCAGGGGGATTTGAACTAGGTGATCTTTAAAGCCCCTTCCAACTCAAACTATTCTGTGATTCAGTTTCACACTCTGGCTCTCCCCGAATTAAGCAGTCTCCATACAGGTTGGGGTCAGCGACAAAGCTTTATAGCCCAGAACACAAAATTTGCGCAGCTGCCTTCGATAGCTCAGCTGGTAGAGCGGAGGACTGTAGAGGCTCGGCTCCGCGGGAATCCTTAGGTCGCTGGTTCGATTCCGGCTCGAAGGAGGCGCATATGTTTTGCTCCGGACTACTTTTCCTTCAGCCCGGGAGCCGTTGCCGCCGCTGCCGTTGGCGGCGCGCGGGCGCCGGGGCGTTAGGGGCGTGCGGGGTCGGCGAGAGCCGGGGAAGCCCCGGCAGCCGGTACCTCCCCCCCCCCCCCCCCCCCGGCCCCGCGGCGCGCGAGAGGCCCCGCCCTCCCCCTTGTCGCGTGCGGCGGCAGCGGCCAATGGGGCACGAGTCCGCGTGCGCAGATTCAAACGGCGGCTCGGGAGGGAGGCTGGGCGCGAGATTCGGCGGCACCGGCCGAGCCCGGCGCGAGCTGCGCTGCCCGGGCGGGAAGGGGCGGCTCTGACGGGAGAGCAGACAGACAGAGCGCTAGCGAGCGGAGCCGGAGCGCGGCCCGTGCCGGCAGGGGCCGAGCTATGCGCTGAGGGGACCGCGCCTGCCTCCAGCCGCCCCGGGAGAGGGAACGGCCCGGGGGGCTCCGCGCTGCCCCCTATGGTGCGCGACGAGGATGGCGAAGAGAGCGTGGAGGTGAGAGGGGACGCGCCTCCCGCGGGGAACAGACCTGTGTCCCCTTGTCCCTCCTCCTCCTGCGCCCTGCTTCTCCCTCCTGCGCCCTGTCCTCCTCCCCCTTGCACCCTGATTTCCCCACTACACTTCTTGCGCCCTATACCCTCCCCATCTGCCTCCTGTCCATCCTCGCCGTCCTCTCCTGCCCCCTGTCCCGTCCCCCCCCCTCCCCCCCGCGCCCTGTCCCGCGCTCGGGTACCCCGCCCTCCCCCCCCCCCAGTGTCCCCGCCTGGGATCGCCGCCCCCCGCCCCGGTACCCAGAGGAGGTCAGAAAGCTGGTGAAGGGCTTAGCGGGGGGAAACCATTAGAGGAGCTGCTGAAGCCACTTAGACTGTGCAGCCCGGAGAAGAGGAGGCTGAGGGGGGGACCTCTTCGCAGTTTATAGCTTCCTCACAAGGGAGGCGGGAGGAGCTGATCTCTCTGGTGACCGATGATAGGACCACGGGGAATGACAGGTAGATGCGCCAGAGGCGTTTAGGTCGGATATTAGGAAAAGGTTCTTCATTCAGGGTGGTGGAGCACTGGAACAGGCTCCCCATGGCACCAAGCCTGACAGTATTCAAGGAGTATTTCGTCAACGCGCTCAGACACATGGTGTGAATGTTGGGGTTGTCGTATGCAGCAATAGTAGTTGGACTCGATGATCCTTGTGGGTCCCTTCCAACTCAGGACATTCTGTGTTTCTGTGATGCCCCGGGATCCCTGCCAGGTGCCGCCGCCCCGCCGGGCTGCGCTGCCGCTCTTCCACCGCTCCGGCCTCGGGTGTCACTGCCCATCTCCCTCCCCCCACTCCTCCGAGTCCTCCCTCCTCCGGCACCCGCACAGGTATCTGCCTGCCTCTGTCTTGCCAGCTGTCAGGTATGATTCTTGCCTCTCGCTCTCTTGCTCTCACCCCTCTGCTTTTCTCGGCTCGTGTGGCTTACCTAGGCAACTCTTTAGCTTCTCTTTCCTGTCAGTAACGACTGTGCTGTCTCTGCAGTAGCTTCTCCTGCTGGTTACCTTCTTTCTGTTGGAGCAATACTTCTTGCTGTTCTCCTCCTGAGCGGCCTTGGCACAGCCATGTAAGGTTGAAGTTGATGCTTGGGCCTGCCAATTCTTCCAGTATCTTAAATGCACCTCCTCTCTGATTTGGCATATTCTTTGGTTGAGGATGTCACAATCTAGCCTGAAATCTTCCTGAGAGAAGAATCTTCCTGAAATCTTTTCCTGAAGAGCTTCAGTGGCCCCAGATGGCTTTGATGCATCTTTTGTTTTATTGATATGAAAATGGGTGTGTCTTTACATTGTATTCAGAAGGTGGGTCTTGTAGAACTGTTCTATTGCTATAGTTATTCTTGTCCTAAATAATTAGTTTATGAAAACTGCAAAGAAGGATTGGGGTTGAAAAAGGAAAGGATACTCAGTGATTAACATTAATTTGTGAGTTACCTGTGGCAACAAGGGTTTACCATGACTGCGTACTTCTCATGGAATTGGGGGTAGTTTTTAAGTTACAGATACTGCTCCTGCATTTTCCTCAGACATGAAAAGAGTTCGTAAGTTGATCTTTTTTTTTTTTATTTCTGCAAAAGTGAAACTAAATCAAGAAAGCAGTCTTTGAGTTTCTAGCTGTATAAGAACAAAGATTCATTAAGGGTCTTTGCTTGCAGGCACTGACTGTTGGAGCTGTCTGTACTTAGCTATCTGCAAGAGTTGGCCGAGAGAGAGAAAGTTGCTTGTTACTCCTAATATGCATTTTGTAATATGAAACTTCGATCTGTGGTATTGTGAACAATAGTTTCATCTTTGCAAAAGCTTTAGTTTGTATTATCTTGTATGACTACAGAGTGCTTTGGTATCGTAATTGAAAATACAGCTGGGGGAACGTTCGGTTAGAGATCAGCGGGCCTAGAGGAGTACTGTGTCAGTGCATGATGATGGTATCTCCAAAATGAAATAATTGCAGTTGTGAGTTTAAAGGTGATTTCTAGATTGTTGAGGTGTGGAGTAAGGAGAAAGTATAATTGTTTTGCACCAAATGGAATTAAGTTTAATTTTCTTAAACCTCTTATGAGTTTTGCATTTGGAAGCTTAATTTTTTCCTTTAATGGTTCTTGACTCAGGAGTACAGAGGCAAATAGCACAGAACTCATCAAATACTTTATTGTTCGAGATTTTTTTTTATTTGAAGAATAATATTTCTTATTTTCTTTGTAATTGAAAACTTAAGGTAGTAGTCCCAACCATTCATGTATGTTTAATTTATAATCTATTGGTGTACCTATTCTGAATAAGACTGAAGACTAAGTGGTTATTCATGTGGAATCAAGCTGCAAGAGAGCTTAGTGACTGCTTGGCTGGCCCCTGTTTCCTGTGAAATGCACAGAGGTGGCTGGTGGCTGTGCTGCTTTGCTTGGCTGTGGGACGTGTGTGCCTCTGGAGAACTCCAGGTGCAGGGTTCTTAACCACCGCTACCGGCAGGGACCCAATGTTGCCTAGTGCTGCTGCTCTCATTAGCATCACTGCAACGTATATGGAGCCCTTCCTCTTTTTTAAAATCCCCATAACTTTTCACATCACTGAAGACTGGTTTGCTGTGCAGTGGGTGAGAAAGGAGATGATGTTGACAAACAGCTTAATCACAAGACCAAATTTTAGTTATAAGTAAATTACATGGCTTCCTTAGTATGAAGTAGGATTATAATGCCAAGATATGCTCCTGAAGTTTGTCAAGAACCTGTGGATTAGAAACAAAAAAAGGAAGCAGAATGGGGAAGAGAAAACTCTTAGTTACCTGCGAGTTTAAATCCTATTTTCTTAAGTCCTAAGCCACTTAAAGCAAAACTCTTACAATCATTGTGTTTGCGGCTTATTTTTTGCAAGTACTGTGAAGAACGTGCTGTTGACCTTTAGACAAGCTTACTGCTTTTATTTCACTGGCTCTGCAGAGTTTTAGTATGTTTATGTGTTACTGACTGTTTCTACCACATCATGGAGCTAAGTAGGGCAAATCCAGATATGATGTAGGATGTGGAAGCAGTTCTAAATGCACTGGGTCTGCAAGAGTTTGATACATACTGTCTTGCAGTAATACTTCCAAATAAGTAGTTCTCTTCTGGAATGACCCTATATTCATGTTAGCTACAGAGAACATACTCACTTCATAGGAAATAACAAATATTCATAAATGGTCCCTCAGCATGCTATGTGAGTGAATTGCATGTTCTGGAAAATAAAAAAATTAGATTTGTCATCTAATCTGCTCTTAGGACACTGGCACAGGTTGATTCCATTACTGGCGAAGGATTTTTTTTACCTTTGGTTGAAATATGGAAGTAGTTTTCAAGACTGAGCAGAACTAATAAATTTGTTTTGAACATTAATATGATATTTATATTGTGCTTTATGCTGAGAATGAAATGGAGGAAAATTAAGATTGCAGTGTGAAACTGGTTTTGACTAAAGCTGTGTGTGTCGATGGGAGTCCCTTCTTTGTGTCTTTGCTATAACTGATGCAAAAGAACTGCTCATCTTGTTAGGCCTAGATTTCCACATGTTTGAATTTGTGCTGTCTAAAACGAGTCTCTAACATAAGTCTAAGTGATATTTCCGTGAAACATTTCCCTGTGCTGCTTGTTTGTAAGGCTTTGTTTATCAAGGCTGTGAAGTATTCTTTTCTCCAGTAGATGGAGTGCGATCTCCGCGGAGTGACAGAGGTTTCCCGGCTTCTTGCCCCTCTGACTCTGAACTTCGAGAATCAGCACTGGCACTGCAGTTATTTCTTGCTGTAATGTTTCTCTCTTCAAAGATATGTATCTAATTCCTGTACCAGGGAGGCAACACTGTTATTCAAGGCAGGAGGCCCCTTCAAATCTCAAGTTGAACTAAATTATTTGGCAACATTGTTGTACTTGTTTGAGTTATGGAGGTGAAACAGGACTCTCTCTTGCAGGCTACCAAACCACTTTGTCTTATAGGGTTACTTCTGTAAAATAAAGATTCATAAATGTATTACAAAAACGTGATCTTAAACAATTGCCTTTGCTTCAAATTTAAGTCTTGACTTGCAATGAATTATCTGTCTGTATCCCAGTACATGGCCTTGAAATTAAAATTAATTCGGTTCCCCTAACATATAGGCCACTGCTGGAGACAGATCTTATGTTCATGTAAATTCTATATGTCCTTTTAGAACAATATGTACAGATCGGAAAAAATCTACAAGTAGTTAGGAAAAAAAGTTATTCAGAGTTATTTTAAACTTTGTTTCTGTCTTCATTCTTCTGTTGTACCCTGCAGTGAGGAAGAGTGTGATCTTCAATATGTGGATCATGACTATGAAGTTCTACAGCAAAAAGGGTTTAAGAAGATATATAGCAGGGTGAAATGGACACGTGATGAGGTAATACCTTCTTTGGCTTTAGTTTTATTCCTATATGATATTGGTAGCACATGAAATATGTTATTGTTTAGTATCATTGAGATAGCATGTAACATTTATTGACTAAGATTATGTCTTAACAGGATGAAAGGCTAAAGAAGCTTGTGGAACAAAATGGTACAGATGATTGGGCTTTCATTGCTAGTCATCTACAAGTAAGCTGAATCTCTGAATATTCCTTTTTAATATTTACTTACTTTGGTCATATGTGTAGTTTGGAAATGAGGTGAAATAGAAATTAGAAACATGCAATAGTAAAACAATAAATTGTCAATTGTACTTGAGATCTATCTTAGACCTTGGAGAGCTTCATCAGCTCAGGCTGAGGCTCAAGTGATCGTCTGAAAGGATCAAATTGATGCCCTCTGTTCACACTTGCTATCTGTTCTGGAATATATTCCTGCTTCCTATTGGTTTCCTATTGGTTTGTGGTGGTTACACCTACAGTTCACTGGTTGCTTCTGAAGCAGTTAGCAGAGTGGGTTGCATCTGAAAGATAGCTTGAAAGGAGCAGGATCAATATCTTAAACAACTTAGGAAAATGGGAGTGGGGTAGCCGGTTTTTTGGTTTGGTGTTTGGAGGGTTGTTTGTTTTTTTTTTTTTTTTTGGTTTGGTTTGGTTTTGTTTATGGTGATGTCTGCCTACCTTAGGTATGTAAATCTTTCCACCCAATGATATCTTCAGTTGTTACAAATGGAACATTAGAAAATTTATTGAGCTGACGCTTAAAATATCTTGTTCTGTTCCAATGGTCAGGTGGAATGAATAAAGGAGCTGTTAGTTCAAATGTTAAAGGACTCCTCAGCTGTATGAGGTGTGCTGGTGGAAAATACCTGCAACTTAGTTGATGATGTTTGTTTCTCTTCTGATTAAGTGTTCTAAAATTCCTCTTGTAAAACCATGGCTTGAATCTAAAGCTGAAATCACTACCTAGAAGTGGTATTGAACATTCAAATGTTAGAAATATAAAAAATTATACACCGCCGTTCCACCCCCTTGCCTTTGTGGTTCTTTAAAATGTTGAATGCAGTGATATGGTTGTATGAAATTCCCGTGTAACTTGGTAAAAATAGACTTGAATTCTAAATGCTGAATGACTAGCTTTTCATTGTTCTCATCAAATTTGTGCAACTGTGGTATTTCTGATTTCTTTTTTCCAGGCGGCTTAGTATAGACACCAGTGAATGAACTCAAGGCTTTTAAATTTAAGGAGTGCATAAGCAAATCACTGTTCCTTACGTGTACATTATCCTCTTCAAAAAGCAGTGAAATTATTGACTGGCAGAGGAGAAAGAGAAACTATCAAAAAGCTTTTATATTAAATTGCTTTAAAATACAATTTTTGTTGATATTGGTCTGCAGATGTAGTATGGAGTGGCATTTTAGCAGATCTAAGTTTAGTTTAATAAAGTTATCCAAACTTTATTAAGTTATAAAGTTATAAATAAAACAAATGCTTCTGGAGACAGAAAGCTATTGTTCAGGTATCCCCAAGTGAGGTTAAAAAAAATGCTCCCCAGCTATTATGGGCAACATTCCCGGAGGATCAGATTGCCTGTTTCAGAATTGTTGATGTTGGAAGGAACGTCTCAAGATCGTCTGGTCCCCCCTGCTCAAGCAAGGTCAGCTGGAGCTGGGTGCCCAGGACAGTGTCCAGTTAGGTTTTGAGTATCTCCATGGATGGAGACTCCACTGCCCCTCTGTGACACCTATTGCAGTGTTCAAATTACAAAGCCAAGTGATGGAGGCTGGCATAATTAGCACTTACCTTGTTACTTATAGACTTTTGCTAGTAAAACCAAGCGTGCCTTGAGTTATTAGCATGTGAAGTCACTCAAACTGCCATGTTTTCAGAACCCCATTTTACTGTTGACCCAAACACAAAACCTTGCCTCTATTCTTCTCCAAAAAGTAAAGGTGGCTTAAAGATAACCCTCAAAAGTGGGAACGCAGCTTGTATTCTCTTTCCGGTTTATTGCAGTTAAGGCAGGCCTGAAATGATTTTATCGTTTCATTCCATCATTTGTTTTGCAGATATGTAATGATTTAAGAAATGTCTGGAAGGTAAAAACACTAGAAGGCCACAACTTCAAAATTTTACTTTCATTGAAAACGGGAACAGTTATCCTATTTTGAGTCTGTCTCTTAACAGCTTGTGTCCACCAGGAAACGATGATGTTCTGTAATGAGCTCTTGTGTGCTTTTAATCATAGAGTGTCTACTTGTCATTAACTTGAAGATACTGTGGTCAATGTAATTTTAGATGTAACAGTGTTTTGAGTGTTTTTTTCTGATCTCACAGACTGCTTCTTTAACTTCATCTTAACATGATAACGCCTTTACTTGGTAGAAAAGCCCAGCAAAACCTTGAAGTTGGTACTTGCTATCCAGCAACTTGCACTGAAGAGAGTAAATCATTGTGTCCCAGCGTTATAAAAGGGACACTAGTGTGCCATGCTGGAGCAAGCTCTTATCTGCATGTTTCTACGGTCTGGACCCACTACCCTCAAGAGTCCTAAATTTTCCTACAGTTTTTAGGAGGCTAAGCGAAAGCTTGCTTTTCTTTCATAACTGGGAACAATATTTCAAAAGATCCACAGTAAAGCTACAGAAAAGCACCATCTGTCCCCAGAAGAAAAAGCAATGTTGTTTAATTAGTATGTGTTAGCTAAACTTGATATAAATCTGTTTTCCTTAGCATTCTAGGAAAGAGCTGAGACTATATGAATTTGAATCTTAAAAAAAGTTCATTCTTTTATATGAAAGAAAAAGTAGTTCCCTTAAAAATGTATTTCCTTATATAGGTTATGGGTAATATCAAAAGCATGTCAAATTTTAGAGAAAATGGGGTGTAATGAGGACAAAAATAATTCTAAGTATTTTCTTTAAAGAAGAGTGAGTTCTGAATTTGATTATCAAGTAAGAACATCGAAGTAATTAAATTAGAGCTTTGTGCAAGGCTGTTTTTTTTTCTGGAGAAGAGGTTTTATAAACAAATGGAAGAAGAAATAACAGTGGAAAATCTAACTGTTACACTTAGAACAAGGGTCTGATTAAGTTTTTTTTTATTTGAATGGAGCTAATAATTCTGACTACCTAATACAGTTTTATGTATTAAAGAGTTTAACAGCTACACTGTTCTTCTAAAACTATTTCAGAATCGTTCAGACTTTCAGTGCCAGCATCGATGGCAGAAGGTACTAAACCCAGAACTGATTAAAGGTCCCTGGACTAAAGAAGAAGATCAGAGGGTAATAAAAACTAATTTATGCTGTACTCTTTTACTGCAATAATATGGCATATGACTGCTAAGAATTTGTACTTTTTCTAAGGTTTCATCCCCACAAAGATGATGCCTAATGCACCTTGTGACGTAGATTGTTATATTATATTATGCTGTGTCAGAAGAAAAAAAAATGCAGCTGCTCTTAAGTAGATGGAATACGTGTTCTGCTCATGTGTTTAATTTAGCTAGATTGCTAGTTAAACTACTCTAGCTTACCAAGTAGAGGAGATCTTTTCATAGCACTAAAGATCAAAGGTGTCATTTACATCTTGTATTCCTCATTTCTCATGCACAACAGACTTAAAAGGTTTTGGAATAGGGGTAATTATTTCATACTCTACTGTTAAAGAAGCTAGCAACGGTGTTTTAGACTCCTTTTCCTCATCTCTGTTAATCCACACTGCGGCTTTTTGCCTTCAAAGCGTAGACTATCCTGTAGGGAGGTACACATGTAGCTTTCATGTCTGGTATTTCAAATTGACTCTGAATTCCCATTGTTTAAAAGTGTTTTAAGATGTTTAAAGCCAGTATTTGTTAACTTGTGAATATCATCTCCTTAATCTGTTTATTTTTTTTTCAGTTCTCATCATTCATTTAAGAAAAAGCTTCTGATGTGTAAAAACTTGTAGAAATGGGATGAAGTTTGAGAGTAGAGGTGTGGGGTTTTTTCTCACGTGTGTTGTTGAAAAAAGTCAAACCAAGCATCTTTACTAGCTCCTTTTTCGGTCTTGCCTAGAGTCAGCTTATGCAATAGATAACAAAAAGGAAAATTCTAAATGAATGCTTTCATCAATATATACTTACATTTTAAACACAGTGAATTTGGGGTTAATATGCAATTTTTAAATTTTTTTTAAAAATAATTTTTAAAACACCTATTCACTGCCTCCTTAAGTCTGGTGTCTTATCAAGTTGACTATTATAATCCTTTTCTAAAATGTGAGTTTATCAATGTTCTCTGACTTTGATTAGGAAAATTAGGGTTCAGATTTATAACGTGCTTTCATCTGTATTCCAGGTTATAGAATTAGTTCAGAAGTATGGTCCAAAACGCTGGTCTCTAATTGCAAAACACCTGAAAGGAAGAATAGGCAAGCAATGCAGAGAGAGATGGCATAACCATCTCAATCCCGAGGTAAAAAAGTCTTCATGGACAGAAGAAGAGGACAGAATAATCTATGAAGCTCACAAGCGCTTGGGAAACCGATGGGCTGAAATAGCAAAACTTCTTCCTGGAAGGTGCTTTTCAAATCTGTTTGTGTTAATAGTAGAAAATGGGAAGTGTTCATCACACAACTGTTTCCAATGCAATTTGTTAGTCAGAGAGCATCTGTTGAAACTTATGTCACAACATTTTTATCTTGATAGAGACTTAAATGTTTTAAGGTCTATTGCATTTGATTACGTGTTTTTAAAAAAGTTATAAAACCAATAAAAAGACCTCTAATGCTGAAGAGTGACTGCAAGTGATAGTGGAAGAATGCCTTAACATCATACGATTTGATAACGGAGTGCCTTCAGTATTATACATTTGGGGGTGACTTTCTGTTTTTAGCTTAAGATCAGAAAATCTTTTTTTAATTTATTTTTTGTTAAACAAGACACTTGAAAAAGAGAATTTTGGTAACCTTCAAAAGCCTAGATGCAGGAGCCCTGGATTGAAAAGCTAGTTGGTTACCCTTTAGTCTCTAAGTTAAGAATGAGTTGTATGCATTGTTCTCCTTATCTTTGTGTCAAGTGTGATTGCTGACTTGTGCTTGTGGAAAACAAAATTTTAGTGTATAAAGGGTTTAATAAATTTTTTTACCTTGTACTGTTAATTGAAAGTCAATGTCAAGCTGTCCCTCTCTGAATTGTCTGTGTGTTCAGGAGGTGACTGTCCAGCTGTGCCTAAGGAATGTCAGCACTTGTTATGTTGGGAGAATGAGTCCTTAGAGATGTGTGTATAAAATTTTTAAGTAAGTCCATAATCCATGAATCACAGGAAATCCTTTGGAGCAATAGGCAAGGAATGAATTTCATCATAATAGAATTTCAGAGAGGGAAGATAAGTTTGTAAGGACAGAGGCACTCCTAATTCAATGACTTATTTGTTCAAAATAAACCCAAGATGAGACTTTTAGCTAAAGATTAGATCCTAGACCTAGAAGATTTGTACAAAGTCTAACACTAGTGGGATGAAAAAGGGGAATGCTTGGAGCTAAGCTTAGATGAAGAATGGGGCTTGAAGCATTTTTTATTTCTGTGTACCTGTCTGTACAGCTAGTAATAATATTGCTAGTATTTTAGACTCTAGTGCATTCTCACTCTACTCTTGCCTTAATGCTTCTCTAGTGTTAAAAGTGATTTCAACCTGCTTGTCCAGCTGCAGGCATTCTCTTTCCAAGGGGAGTGACAATGGCTACTGGTCTTCTGCCATGCCTGTTTTCCCCAGACAAGGTCAAGAGCACCAAGATGTACTGTGATGTTCTTCACAAAGCTGCACATAAAGCTTGTAGCTGGGAATGCAGGCTGTTATTTTTTTCGGAAGAGTTACCTTCTGGTGGCAAACTCTACCGACAGGGCTCTTATTATGTTGTGGGGTAGCAGGGTGGTTACCTTAGTTTCATGTTCTGCAAATTTGTAGCAGTGGGTGAATAGTGCAGTCACAGAGAACAAACATGTTTGCTCCATGTTCCAATAAAAAAGATTCTCGCCCATAATAGTAGCCAGAACCAAGGCTTTCTCATTTGTTACTTTTAATTTCCTGCAGACTTCAAATTTAGTAGAAAGAAGTTTTGAAAAAAGTAACTTCCTTGTCATTATGCTGAAACACTTCTGATAATAGAACTTCCAGTCCAAGCTTCTGGAGTTTTCTGGATCAGTGGCTTTGGATTACCCTGCTGTACAACTCTGTAAATTATGCCATATATTAAACTGAGATATATAAACCGATCACTGTTGTATACTTTCATTTTAGGACTGATAATTCAATTAAAAATCACTGGAATTCAACAATGCGAAGAAAGGTGGAACAGGAAGGATATTTACAAGATAGTATAAAATCTGGAAGAGCTAGTTCATCTGAACTTCAGCCCCAACCTCGTCTGGCTATGGAACACTTGCACACTCAGAATCAGTTTTACCTACCTGTTCAGACACATGTAAGTTCAAAATCCAGAATAATTATTATTTCTGAGTCTCAAATAACTTATTTCGTTTGGAATGGAAACAAATCTGAAAGAATGAAGAGTATTTTTGTGATGTTACGGTAATTTAGGAATCGTAAGCCTTAGTAAGTAGTTTATGTACAATAAACTAGAGATAATTTTATAGAACCCATTTCTCTAGGATTTGTAAAATGATTTGTCTTTTTAGATTCCAGCATACCAGTATGCCTCACCAGAAGGCAGCTGTGTAGAACATGCTTCAGCTTCTTCCAACATAGTTCAGGTAAATTGTTAACGGCCATCATAAATGAAGAGAATGTACTGCTTATTATGCTGTAAAATAAAGAGTGTAAAAACCTGTAACTTCAAAATGTTTTTAAAGTCTTCTGTCATTCACCTAAATTTATGCACATGTTCCTCTGTAAGTAGGCTTGCTAGATTAATTGGTAGTCCTAGGTAGGGAAAAAAAAGCTGTTTTGTACATCCCAGAAACACAATGGTTGTGTTTATTTCTGACAGAAGTATGGGCTAGAACATGGTCTACTGGATAAATCTTTAGGTTAAAAGCATGACCTGTTAGTGTTACCTAGCTTCTGAGAGATTTAGAAACCAGATTTTAGTATTTTATATATACTAAACATGGCACTTCCTAAAAGACTCAGTTCAGATAACTTACTGTGACTTACGCCTGTGGCTGTGCTCTTTTGTTCTCTATAGGTTTTATTTTTTTCTGACTGATAAACTTCTCTCAGTGCCTTCAACTGATTCTTTTGCAACATTATAAGGGCTGAAGTATTGAGAAACTTTAAAACAATATTTTGTTTTAAATGATATATTTATTTCCTTTTTCTTCTTTGGCCGAGCTTAGAATATGTCTGCAATTCCTCAGGTGCTGGAGGCTGATTGTAGATCTTGGTTGGTAATATGACTTCCTGGAAGAATTCTTGTGAATTTGAAATTAGAGGGGAAAAAAAAGTTATTTTGACACAGGGAATAATGCATACTTTTTTGTGCTAGATATGTATCAATATGTTTGAGGTGTTCTGCAGAACCCTGTACCTAACCTCAAGCTTCCCTGTGCAGGTCATCTTTTTCATGTTGCATTTTCTCCTCTGAACTGACTGTAAGAATACAGCAGCAAATCGTAGCAAAGCCTGGTGTGGCCTTTGACTCTCTGGATTGCCCTATCCAGAAAAGTAACAGACTGCCCCTCTAAACTGGGGAGTATAATTAGTTTTGAAACTCTTAAAATATATCCTGACTTACCTAGCAATCAGTTTTAAGGAGGCTGAAATCAAACTGACCAACCCAACCTAATTGGTTTTCTTTTCTGATAGTAGCGGTAAGGTTGCTTGCTACTGGTAGTGGTAGATATTCTGCCAGCAAATGCTTATTTTATACACTTCCTTTATACTTAGTGAACATCAATAACTCAAAATTCCAGAAAGCACATGAAAACACAAACACATCTACGAAGATGCCAACTTTGTTGCTTCTATTAAAGACAGAACTGAGCGACTTTTGGTTAAAAAGTACTATAGCGTACTGAGCAATTACAGGCCATATTCAAAACCTTTTAAAAAATTATCTTGTATACCCCTCTAACATTGGATCCATTTGCTGATAACTGCTAGCATTTTTTCACTTGCCAATGACTACTATATTACAAAATACGATGCAGCTTGAATAGCTTTGTTTCTGCTGTGTGTGGATTTCTGTTAAAAATGTAGCTGTGTTAGAATGTAGAATCTTTACTGTGGAGAGGTGGTGAAGGTGGAAAATAGTAATAACTTCTTTCTGAAATTTTTCAGCAGTCATTTGTTGATGATGATCCTGATAAAGAAAAGAAAATAAAGCAACTTGAATTGCTACTTATGTCAACAGAGAATGAAATCAGAAGAAAACAAGTGCCTTCTGTAAGGACTGTAAATTTCTGTAAATATTTGACTATGTTTTACTGAGATTAATCCTCAGCAATTTAGTAATGGATGTTTGCTTTTGTGAGGTGTTTTTTCACTCAGCCTTCTAAAAGCAAACCTGTGGTGGCTGGGTTGTAAAACAAAGTCTATATATTAGAATGGAGACGGATTATTTTTAGTTCCATTTTCTAAACTGTGAGAACAGCAAAAATATGACCTGCAATTTGGCAGTTGTTTCAAAGACCCAGGATTTTAATCCTTTTCAGCAGATAGTGCTTTGTTTGATACCACTGCCATTCAGTTTTATAGATCAGCAATGTTGGTCATCTGTTCAACAGAGAAAGGTGAAAAATACACAGGTTTTGCCGTACTTAATTTCAAAAAGTCCTGTAAGATTATATTTTTAATAAACTTCTGTGTGAGTACTTGGAACACATAATATCCACATTTGGACATGACAAACTTTGTATGAATTTACACTGTACAAAATTCACGTGTACTTCAGTGGAATGAGGGAAACTTGCAGATGACAGTCACTTATTTCCTTAGGAACAGAGGGCTGTGAACAACACAACCACATTGATTACTTATTAGGGTTACAGGTGAATTTCCATTTTTTTGTGGTGGAGCTATTCCTGCCATTCTCTTGAAACAGTGGAATCTGCTTTGTTTCTAGATTCCCAGTGAAAATTAAAATTTGTTTCTTGAGTGCTAAGCAGTATACTAAAATGGGATAACCATTTAGTAGTTAAATAAACTATCAATGCAGAATCTGCATTGGAAAGCCTTGAATCAAGCAAGAAGTATCTCACAATTAGAAACTGTTTCTAATCTTAAAACATATCTGTATTCTGTAGTGAAGATAACTTAAACATACTGACGTTCAGAAATGCAAGAAACTTGCATCAGAGTTGCCTTCCAGTGCAACCCATTGTTACCTAAGTTATGAACGTGCATAAGACATGAATGAGAGGAAAGATCAAAATCTTGCACAAATTGAGAGTGTTGAGTATGTTAATCTAAGGAGAAGATTAATTGCATTAATCCACAGAGATATTTAGTATCTGAAAACCCAAAAATTAATAGTTGTGCTTAGTCTTTCTATATAGTATAATACTTTTTTTTTTTTTCCTTCTCTGTGGTCACATAATTGAGTCTTTTCAGCTTCTAAGTTGTATAAGATTAATGTGTTTCTCCATACTTTAGCAAGCTGGAAACCTACCTTGTTGGTCCGGAAGTTTTGTCATGGAAGATTGTGTGTCTGATACACTAAATAGTCTTGAGGAACAAACAAGTGAGTTCTACAGCATGGATGAGACCCATGGCACATCTGTTCAGCTGAATTCACCACATAAGTATTTGGCTGTGGAATCAAATACAATGTTATCATCTCTACAATCCATTCCAGATTTTGCAGAGACATTTGATTTTATTGAATCTGTAAGTCTGTATTTATTCTAAAAAAAACTTATTTAGGAACTTAAAATTACACAGTATGTGTAAAATACTCTTAACGTTATCTTTTTCTGTTCTTGTCTGTAGCTTCACCCATATAGAGTAATTTGTTTCATTGCCTGTTTTAAAAGAAATGTGTCTTAAAATATTCAGTATTTTAGGATTGTGTGACAGATTTAAGGAGAATAATTCGTTAAATGGCTTCAGAAGATAGAGAGCTGTTAGATTGGCTTGCACATTTTGAAATAATCTTAGATAAGCCTGCTAGTGTTTGAGTGTTTTGCATCTTGCTTCATAGGATCCCATAGTGTGGAATGATGTCACCAGTTTTGAGCTTTCAGAGGCCGTTGCGTCTTCTGTCAAGCCAGCTCCAGTAAAACTAACACAGATTCAACACAATGAAGGGGCTGCTGAGTGCCAGTATAATGTCAGCGCTGTGCTCGATGGCAAAAAACACAGTAGCATCAGTGGCGTGGAAGAAGCAGTTTTTCCAACAACCCCAAACTTAACCAAACTCAGCACTCCACCTACTATCCTAAGAAAGAAAAAGAGATTGCGTTTTGGACAACCACCGGTTAATGAACTGAACGATGGCTTGTGTAATGATGCTGTCAATGTTGCACTAAAGCATACACCAGTGAAAACACTACCATTTTCTCCATCACAGGTGAGTTTGTTTTAAATACAGCTAAACTATGGAGACTGAAGTGGGTGGATTATAAATTACAAGTACTTACTTTCTTCCCTAGTTGTACATTGTAGCCTAAACAAGTATGTCCAAAAACTTCTTAGAACACATGCATAAAGGTAGATATATCAAAAACGTGTTAAAACACCTATTTTCTCTGTTTTGAAAACTAACTGGGGGTGAGGAACGTGGTGACTTATGTGCCAGCTCACACTTTTTTGTGCAAATAGTTTTTTGGTAGAGGCCTATTGTCTCTGTGACCTAATTAAGCAGCAGGGATTTTTAAGGGAAAATCAAGGTTTCAGTGATAAATATTGGTGACATCTTAGAGTATAAGTCAACAATAGTTTGTTGAGGTTTGTCAGTAAAAGCCCTTCAGATAAGTAAATAAACATATATTTCTTTTTTCACTGCTCAGTTCAGTGTTAAAGTTTTGTCCTTTAAATTTGCTTATTATTTTTCCTCTGTTGTGTTCAGTTTTTCAACACTTGCTCTGGGAACGAACAATTTAATCTTGAAAATCCTGCATTTACATCGACTCCAATCTGTGGGCAGAAGGTTCTTATTACGACTCCTCTACACAAGGAAATGACACCAAAAGATCAAAAGGAAAATGTGGGGTAGGATTATTAAATTAAACATCTTGTCTTTTGCAAATAAAAACAAATTTTTCTAAACATTAAGAAATTAGTCTACCTGTGTGCATATTGTGAATGAGTTCTAAAACCCCTAATGCTAAATACTTGTGTACAAACAGACTGGCTTCCTGGTCTTAAGCTATCAGAAAATGACTTGTACTCAGTTCAAATTTTTCCCTTTTTAAAATACCGAAAAAAATCTAGATGAAGTTTAATCTACTTGGGGTAAAGCTATGGTGATCATAGTACCTTTAGATTCATGGTAGTGATATCAGTTGTGTAAAGTAGGGTATTTTAAAATGTTTCTTTTATTAATTTTATTACATTACTGTTGGTACAGTAAAATATTAAAATGTATGTATGTATGAATGTTTTTCTATGGTTGAATAGTTTTAGAACTCCCACAATTAGAAGGTCTCTTTTGGGCTCAACACCGAGGACACCAACTCCTTTTAAAAATGCTTTGGCTGCTCAGGAAAAAAAGTATGGTCCCCTCAAACTTACGGTATGTGATGACACGTTTATTTTCTTCTTTGCTGAAGTCTAAATGCCCTCTTGTTTTTTGAGATATTGTAAGCCTCAGCATGATCTGAGAAAGCAACAATACTGTTGCTTCAGTGACACCCCATATTATCCTAGAGAACAGCTAGAACATGAATCAAAAATATTTCAGATTTTGTATGTTAGACTGGTACCCTTCATTGCCTTCTTTTGAATGGTATTTGGTACATGTAATCATTTGATCCATAGTAATCTTAAATTCATGGGTTCTACATTTAAGAGTGGTTTTAAGTTTGTGTATCCTTGCTAACACAGTAACTCTTACAAGGTGGCAACACTCTTGTCTGAGATTTTAATACTTTAGCACTTTGCTTTTACAAAAGAAAAATTGTGAGTGAGAGTGCATAGATGTGGGTCTGGATAATATAGTGAGAGAAAACTGATGTAGACAAATGTGATTGACACTTACTTTAAGCACTTTAACCTTCACATCTGACTTTTAAAACGGTACTGTCTTTGAATCCCCTGGACTAAGTAAGAGCTGACTTGTTCTCAGGTGTTTGTTCTTCTGCAGTGCTAGGACTGAAACTAGATGTTTACTACAGCATGCTAGTATTCTGAGAATTTTTTTGATGGGAAGGTGTTTGGAAGTGTTTTATCCTTCTTAGGGGCATACTTGAGTGGCATCTAAAATTTTCTTCATCCTAAAACTGAAAATCTTAATATGGTGACTCACGATTCCTCTGAGTCTTCTGCTATCACAGACTTTTTCTTGGTTGACTATGGATGTTACTTTTTTGTTTGTTTGTCCCAAATGAATTCAATTTTTCCTCTCTTCCTAGCCTAGCTAAGGTATGTTAATGCTTAATAACTTTTGGAATTCAGTAGACATATGCTTTTCAAGGTCTGAAAAAATTCCAGCTAATGTATATTGACTATTACTTTTCTGCAAACACAGAAGGTAGCTCAGACTCTGCCACAGGGCTTGGCACCATCTGTGTTGCCCTATAGATTCTCTCACTATGCAAATGGAGTGGTTTGGCATTCCTGTTTCTGTCCACTATTAACCTCCTGTTCAAATCAAATTTTGAGGGCTTAAGGGAATTCTTCTCCTCTTAGTATACAAAGGAGCCATCTGTATGGCTTCTGTGAAATTCTGTACTGTACGTGGGACTATCAATGTCTTATTCAAAGATTTGTGCTAAGATTGACATAAATTCCTTTCCCAACAACAGTCATAATTCTAGAATACAGTTTTTTTATCGTTTCTATGCATGTGTTTATACGTATGTGTTCACATCTGTGTTCAGTGTATATATAAAGTATTTTTATCCTTTTTGTCAGTGGATAACCATTGATAATAAATGCAAACAAGTAGTTTACATGTCTTCTACAATGCTACCTTACATTTTTTGAGGCACTGTGTGCGTGTATGTATTCTATCTCACTAGAAATAATGCAGAGTAAAATGAATTAAAAAGTCTGCATGGCCTGGAAATGTTGGTCTGTAGTTGTTCACTACAATAACTTAAATCCTTTTATCTTTTGCTGTGTTTTGCAAGATCTTTTTTTTGGCCTACATTATCTGAAAGTAGAACATGGTAAAATATAGCAACTAACAGACTTCCTGTATTTTCTTGTCCAATTTTAATTAACTTAGTCACAACCACTTGCCTTCTTGGAGGAAGACATTAGGGAAGTTTTGAAAGAGGAAACTGGAACAGATATATTTCTCAAGGAGGAAGACAACACTGTGTATAAAAGCTGCAATCAGGAGGTAACTTACAATAATTTAAAATGGGAACTAACTGTTTTTAAAGAGTATTTTACAGTTTTTTCTCTGCAAAATGTTTATTGCAGCACAACTCTTCTACAAAGGTCAGAAAATCACTGGTCTTAGATCCATGGGAAAAAGAAGAGATTGGTGCTCAGCTTCTCACAGAAGACAATAGTTTAGATGTGCAGGTAAGAATTACACTAATGAAGAGCATCACTGGCAGCAATATTAATATAGAACTGAGTATCTTCCATTCTGTCAATTGAAATAAAGTGTTTGGATTGAGGCTAGATTCATAAATCTGGAAACTGAAAATCACCTTCGGTTTGAAATGCTACTTTAAGTACTTAAGCAATACTTGAACACTGGGCATGAATTTATGCATGAATTTTTCCTTCCAAGCCTTCAGAGCGGGACTGGTAAAGTAATGTGGATGCTTGCAGATTTGCTGCTGTAGCAATGCTACTTCCATGCTGGTTATCTGTAAGCATTAGGATATACGGCATGCTGAATCTACCTGTAGTACCCCAGGAAGACGGTATTTGTCCCTGTGCTTTGCATGCTTGACGTGTTCTGAAAATACTTAAGTGCATACCAGGCAGCATGTTTTTCCTTTTCCTGCTTCATGTAGTAGAGGAATATCAAGCATGTAGAAGATGAGGTTTGTGGGCTTCCTCTGCCTGAAGGAATTTGAATACTTCTGCCTTACCAACCAAGACATCAAGCGTTCAGAGGTGGGGCTGTTTTGGTCCCTCGTTCCTTTAAAAAGTAACCCAATGTTTTACCAGTTGAGTGGTAGTATAGACTAAACTTTAGTCAAGTAGTTTGTAGGAAAACTTTATTCTAATCTAGTTCTTAAATTAATGTATGAATGTGTTCAATTCTGAAAGAGTAACTGTCTGACTCCTGATCTGGTATAAAGCTGTATTCAAGACTTAGGGGCCAAAGTTCCTAAAAAGAACAGGCGTTTAAGTCATACCCTGTTCTGATTATTGTAGCTGTTTTTCTAAATTCCTGTTTTAAATGCCTCGTAGGATCTGTGCGAAGCCTAGGTGTCTGTCGCCTGGGCGTTAAGTGCTCTGCCACCTAGTGGAAATTCCCCGCTTCCCCAAGAACATCTCTGTCTTGTGAGGAGCAGCATTGCTGCAGCCATGCAAAACAGAAACAAAATGCTCAGTGCTCCCTTAGTAATGTCTTGTTATGACATGGCATATTATGTGCCACTGATGCTATGGTAATTTAAACTAAGATCAAGAAACACTATGATGTTGTGGTGTATTAAGGGCAGTGGACCGGGAAAAAAATTCTTTTCCTTCTCTCTGATGAGGGATGCTAGTCAACAGGAATGTTTGCTCTTAGCAAGAGATATAATGGTAGTATCTGACTTAAAAATTAAAAATGTAACAATCCTTAAGTAGAAATCTTGTACCTGTGAGGTGGAAAGTTTGGAGTAAGGTCTGAGGTAGAATAAATATGTAAAAATAGCTGAAAGCAGGTTAATAGGGTGCTTTTGTAAGGGAACAAGTGCATATGCCACTGCTACTCTCAGCTAATTTTGCTAATTTCTTCTGCTATAGTGAAGCTGGATTGATTTATTTTTATTTCCAAAAACATAGTATATAAAACTCTTCTGGAATGACTAATCTGTAGCGTGGTTTTGTATAAAAGAAGCCGTCTACTCAGTAACGCTCAAAATGTGCTAGCAGCTACTTAGTCAGTCCTGAGCACAGTAAACCATGAATCCCTGTATACACCAGTTACATACTGTTCATTAGTTTTTCTTTTCAGATTCTTTCCTAGGGTCTTTATGATAGTATTTGCTTTGTTTACGTTTTGGCTTAAACAGCAGCTGAAGATGTTGGTTTTTATTAAATACTAATTGTTATTCTTGTTTCCTACCCTCTTTTTCATCAATAGTCAGAAAACTTCTATACCACATCTTTATTAACGATACCATTTTCGGAAATACACGACAACAGTAACCCAACATCAGAAAACCAGGATACAAATCCAGCAAACAAAGAAAATGCAGTAATTACGAAGAAAATGAATGCATGTGCTTCAAAAAATGTCAAAGCGGAGAAAGATCTTCAGGTCTGGATGCAAATGCAAAGAATTCTGTTAGTTTTGTTAACAGGTTAACAAGGAATTTCTTTTTGGTTTCTGTCTTGTCCTAATGTCTAGAATTGTTCAACTCAGTGATCTAGTTTTCGTCAGTGTTTCCATGATCCTTATTTCTTATAAGCTGGTCATGTGTCCATAAAGTTTTCATTCATAGCTATGTTCTTTAAATACAACCTTGATGTTTCATTGAGTGGCATCCAAGATTTAAATGAAGGGGAAAGGAAAAGTCAGGGTAAGGGTACACATACAAAACAGGTTTGGGTACCAACTCTAGCAGTAAGAAAACTTGACTTGGTGCTGACTAAATCTCTGTAGCAACTAAGTTTCTCAAATTCGGCTGGTGCTTACTTAAAAATAAGACCAGTGGGATGTCCTTAAGCAGAGTTCACCCACAGGTTCTATTTGGTAACTATTTCTTGTATATCTGTATACTTTCAGTCTTGTTAAAACTGTGGAACTTAGTTTTTACTCTGTGTGTGTCTTGACTACTGATTTAGGGAGAGATTCTCTTTGACTTGGTACCTGTTCCAGTTTGCGCCATAGGGAGTTAATGTATAAACTTTTCGTGTCTTCTCAGAATAGCTACATCTCTGTATTAATTTTAAAAATAAAAAGGCAGGGTGTCTGGAGCCTGATCTTCCATGTCCCACTTAATTGCTTTCACGACGATGTGTTTTTGAGTACAGAGACAACAGTATTACTTTCTGTTCCTTTCTTATGACCAAACCTTATTTAATTGTGATGTTCCAAAAAAGGAATTAACTGCTATGAATTGCAGCAAATGTGACTACATCTATCTGGCCCAGAACTATGCTCTTAAGAATACTTAAAATGGAACCTTAGTCATGCTATACTTACAAATATTCACATTGAACCATCTTTCTCTTTTTTCTCTTTCCCCTGAGAAATTCCCTTGCAGTTTAGTGGCCTCTTTAACCATGAGTCTGTTCCATGAATCGAGTCCTGCTGAATTTATAGAGAAACTGAAACGGCTGATTTTCTTTGTGTGTGTGTATGTGGAACTGATCCTTCGGATAAGTTTCTAGCTCAATATGGGAAGGAGAGAATCTTGCATTCTTCATTAAGCTGCAGTCTGCTAGTGTCAGGTCCAAATTAGAACTGCTACAATCAGCTCAAGATTCAATAAATCATGTAAATGTGCAGAGTTTGCTTCTCAGAAGAAGCAGGACTATTGGCTCAATTATTCTTCCATTCATTATTTTTACTCCTAATTCCTTTGCCATTTTTACTATACTCCAAAAACCTCTGACTGTTTTTCCACAGCTGCCAGTTTGGGTCAGCGAAATCCTTCACTATATTCTTTTTCAGCTGCAAAGCCTTTTTGCCTTCCTTGGTGTCCCCAGACAGCTACTAATAATTCTTCTGCCTGTTGAACTTAGCACATTTAGAGGGGAAGATATCCAAAGAGATGACTTAATTAACTTTCCTTTTATGTATGAATTCTTGAACTATTCTCTTTTTATGACTAATACACATTAGAGTATCTAAATACAGTATTGCTTGACTTTGATACTTTATTATTAGTTTGCAAGGTGGTATGAGCATTGCTCCAGTATTTTAGTCAGTTAAAAGAATATTTTTAACCAAATTTTATTTTATACAGTCAAATTGTGAATGGGAAGCAGTGGTTTATGGAAAAACAGAAGACCAGCTTATCATGACTGAACAAGCAAGAAGATATCTGAGCACATACACAGCTACCAGCAGCACTTCAAGGGCTCTGATACTGTGATGGTCACAGCAACTGACAACCGTTTCTTTCCACTGAAACTGACACAATGTTGAAGGCGATTCCAGCACAATAGTGGTGAATTAAGTCTTTACTTTAAGACAGTCTGCCAAGGGAAACCTTAAAGCTACCTTGAAGCTTCCTTTCTTCTTTTGATTGACAACAGACACAGAGCTCTCATTCTCTACAAAGGGATAGTATTATACTAACAGTTCTGCAATGAATTTCTTAAGTATTTTAAAAGTAACACCCTGAAGTATGATAAAGCATGGTAAGATACGTTGCAGTACCTACAACATACAGTTTTAATGCCTATTTTTCATATTTATTCTTTTGATTCACATTGCTTTTTCTCCGTTAGTGCATTTTCAATATAGAGTAGGTTTATAGGTTGTTACTGGTTTCCAAATGAGCAGCATACAATATTGAATGTGCTTTTGCTTATGTAGCATTTTTCTAGTATATAAAGAAACACAATGGAAAGGAGTGTAAAGGAAAGATAGAAAGTTGCACTACTAATTTTTTTGGTATGCTGCAAAACAATGAAATTAACTACAGTGTTAAATATATTTATTTGCAAATGGTACTAGAAGTAGGCAGAGGGGGGTTAGTTAGATTTTAGTGTAAAGCATCAGTATTTTCTTCATAAATCTCAAAATGAGATGATTGTTGAATGTATTGTACAGTATGTAGGAACAGGGAAAATTTTGTAAATTGGAAAGGAGTCTGTTTTTATAATTTATTTTCATTTTAAAGCTTAAATGTAGATATTTATATGTATGCAGGTTGTATAGAAGCCAATGTTGTTTCCTGTTAAAACAGCTAAAATAAAAAAGGACAAATTTATAGTATGGAACAGCAGAAGAATTACAGTGGTGAGGTGGAAAAATCTATACTGTATGTTACATCTACATAAATATTGCACTATAACCCTTAAATCATGTTGGTCTACAAAATAATTACAAGGTATACCTGTATTATACAGCAACTATTCCTGTACCTTGGTTAAATATATTTAGAAATGAATGGTGGAGTCCTATATGTGACTCAGGAGTACTTCATCCTGCATAGGAACTAAAAACTAATGCATTTTAAATATAGATTTTTATTTTTTTTAAAGAAACTTTGGCACCTTGGATCTCAAAACAATTGTATCTGCACTTAAGTTTGACCATTATTTACTTACTAAGTGTCTGAAGAGCAAAGAACCTTCTTTTATTTATGAAAAATCTTTGTCCTTATTTAAAGGTGTACAGGTCACAACAGTTGCTTTAGTTGCCTATTTTAGGTATTTGCACTTATTTTATGTCTTTTTTTTTTTTTTTTTTGAAGGAATGTTTTGGGTTGCTTTTGTTGTAGAGATTTGTATGTAATTTTCGAGCAAGTTATAGTGGTGTGCTATTGATAAATACTGACAGGTAGATAGAATTGTACACTGTAGTTTTAGTTATTTATAATTCAAACACTCTTCCTCTCCACTCCCGGGTGTGCTGCTACAGATAGTGGCAGAATCGGCTTGCTGCTATGAGAGATGGAAAGAGCGAGCATCATATGCACTGTATGTAAAATTACAAAAACGATGTCAGGTTCTCTAGTTAACTTTATGAGCTCAACCAGTACTATGCAGGGTGTGCAAAGTATTCCTATCACTTTAATATCAAAGTTGATAGAGAATAATCTATTAATGGAGAATTTTAACGTGATGAGTGACACAAGGAAGGTAGTGGGTTATTAAACTTTTTTAAACATCTCAAAGCTTATACAATCCTTGTTTTTAGGAGCTTTTTGATATTAATATTTGCCTGGCTATGACAGTAGTAGGCATAAGCATTTTAGCGATTTTTAATTCACATCAAAATTTTAAGAGGGGGAATCCCACATAAGCAAGGAGATCAGAAAACAGCCATCGTGCCAGGATTACTCCTTGCCTATGAAAACTGAGAAAAGGCAATTAGAACTCTTGGCAGTACTAAATTTAGGTGTGGATTACCAAAATGGATTTAACAACATTTAATGCTGGAGACAGCATTTAATTCACAGAAAATCAGATAAGACATTGAGAGAGAATGGATATCTAGAATCTGAATGATATATTTCAGTAGAAGTGATATCACCAAAACTGCCTATACCAAGTTTAAGCATAGATTTATGGTAAGTAGTATTAATTTGTGTTGGTATTGGTTGGATCGTTCAGTTAACTTCTACTTTGTTGCTTTAGCAGGAAGGTTTTAATCTTTCGTATGTCAGGCATCTTTTATTACTTTTTGAATGTTGCATGCATTTGCATTTCTTTCAGTTTATAAGTAGATTGTACATGCAGCAGCCAAACTTGCATGAAACCTAAATACATATTACTCCATATTTTTGTTCTAAGGTTTGACATAATGTGCAACAAATGCCTTGTTTATCTTAGTTTTTGTTGTACTACAAACGTTTCATTTATGTAAGAAAATCTCACATACAATACAGACCATATTAATGTCAGAAATAAAGCATCTATGTACCAGGTTACTGTACGTGCCTTTTATTTCTGAACTTAAACGCTCAGTGCTCGTTAAAGCAATGTGTATGGATGTGTGCATTTAAAATTGCAAGAAACTTACCTTTTCTAGGCTGGGCAGAGACAAACTGTAATCATGAGAAGGAGTAGGTTACACAGCAGGATTGAGTCCCTGGACAATATGTGCTTCAACCCAACCTACCTGTAAGCCTACTTGTATTTGTTTAACAGATGTGTCTCAAAGCTTTAGCACAAATATTTATGTAGAGGAGACAATTTGAGGGGTGAAGAATGCTGCTAATGTTAAGCTTTTCTACATTCCTTTCACTTGTATGGCAGAAGTATTTTGGTATGTGTGCCTGGGTCTTGGGAGGTAAATGCAGGTGTAAAATGTGCAGTAAGACTTTGTTTCCAAAGTAGTACCCACAAACATGTATTAATCTGAATAAGTGTTAGACTTGGGCTCTCTTATTTTGCTAGAAACATTGGCATTCAATAGATAATATCTATTGTCTTTCCCAGTTTTGTGACAAAATATAAATGGCAAGCAATTAAAATAATTTCATTTGTTGACAGAAAAGGACAAGAGGAACTAACACAAGCCAGTTCTTCAGAAATATGTCCTGGCAATTTGTGTCATAGTACCATAGTATAGTTTGGGTTGGAAGGGACCTTAAAATCATGTAATTCCAACCCCCCTGCCATGGGCAGGGACATCCCACTAGATAAGGCTGCCCAAGGCCCCATCCAGCCTGGTCATGAACACCTCCCCGGATGGAGCATCCACAACCTTCCTGAGCAACCTGTTCCAGTGTCTCACCACTCTCATGGTGAACAAATTCTTCCTAATGTCCAGTCTAAATCTGCCCCTCTCCAGTTTATACCCATTCCCCCTGGTCCTATCCCCACAAGCCTTTACGAATAGCCCCTCTCCAGCTTTTCTGTAGGCCCCCTTCAGGTACTGGAAGGTCACTATAAGGTCTCCTGGGAGCCTTCTCCAGGCTGAACAAGCCCAACCTTCTCAGCCTGTCCTCATAGGGAAGGTGCTCCAGCCCTCTGATCATCTTTGTAGCTGTCCTCTGGACCCATTCCAACAGCTCCATGTTCTTCTTACGTTGAGATTTCAGAACTGGACACAGTATTCCAGATGAGGTCTCACAAGAGAGGAATAAAGGGGCAGAATCACTTCTCTCGACCTACTGGCCACGCTTCTTTTGATGCAGCCCAGGATGCGGTTGGCCTTTTGGTCTGTGAGAGCACATTGCCGGCTCACGTCAAGCTTCTCATTGGCCAGCACCCCCAAGTCCTTCTCTGCAGGGCTGCTCTCAATCACATCATCCCCCATCCTGTATTGAAACCACAGATTGCCCTGACCCAGGTGCAGGACCTTGCACTTGGCCTTGTTGAACCTCATGACATTCTCAGAGGCCCAATTCTTGAGCCTGTCCAGGTCCCTCTGGATGAGATCCCATCCTTCCGGTGTGGCAACTACACCACTTATCTTGGTGTCATCAAGCTTCAGGCTGTACAGGCACAATGTGACTCTTACTGTGGCTTTGCTGGGGTTCTCTTACAGCCACACTGCTGTATGAATGTCCTGCAGACCTGCTCGTGTTTGCATGCCTCCTCCAACACTGGGGACAAGCAAGGTTGGCTGACTGGAGAGCATGGCTTCTTGTGGCTGATGGCTGACATCTGAAATGGAGGCAAAGTGTAGGTAGAGGAAAGTCAAGTCTTTAATGATGCAACGAGTTCATTTTTTGACATCAGCTTTGCTCAGTGAAAGAAAGTAGAATAGATGGGCAGCTAGTAAGCCAAACTTGGAAGGAACTACAACCCGAAGTCTGATTATATGAAGACTCTGGAAGCTTTACTCATAGGCCTGACTTTTACTTGGAAGAAATGGTCTTTAAGTAATTGATTGGTGAGAAGCCCAGTTCCTACTGCTGTTATTCCGGCTTTATATGAAAATAATAGAGTTGCACCAAACGAATGATTCCATCTTGTGAGTGAATCAAGCTTCATGAAATAAGGGTTTGAATACTGGCTATTAACCAACCATGGCTGCACAGTAACTGTGACCAAGGTCTAATAAAATGCAGACAACAAAAATTCCGAGACTGAAAATGATTCTTGCATTTGATTTTGTGACAACGATTCAGGTAAAGGTTCAGTACCTAGGAAGAAAACACATCAATGTCTTCTAATGATAGACCTAATTTAAATTTTTTTTTAATAAATTTCCTTGACCTTGGATGAGCTGAAGCTTTACAGGCTTAAATGCTTACTGTCATGAGGAATCTGTTCCTGTGCCAGCTGAGCAAAAAGATTGCTGCAGCTCCAAGAAGAATGCTGGCCTCTGTGACTTCCTCTGGATACAGACAGCTTATCCCTTGAGTGGGCTGGGTTCTTGCTCTTCAGCTGGAGAGAGTAGGATCGTTGTAGTTCTGTTAGCATGATGTGTTGGAAGAACAGACATTTATACTTAATCTCACATTTTGTATAAAGTAAAAACCTGAATGTTCATACAATATTCCACCTTAATGATTATGAAATCTCAGTAGTGCAGCTTCTGTTTGCATCTGGAGTAAGACCTGTGCAGTAGGGCATTCTCTGGTATCAACTGGTGTTGGTGATTTGGTTTTCTTTTTTCAATTTCATATTCTCTTCTGCTGTCTGTGGTTTTCCTGAGCTATAGAAATGAGAGGAGTCTTTTGATGGTGGCTGCTGTTGGACTGTGTCAACACAGTGATATACTTCCCTGTTACAAAGGAACTTCTATCTGCTTGCTGCTGCCTTTTACAGAAATCTGGGGTAGTCCTTTGGGATCATTTTTAGAGACTCTAGATTTTTGCCTGACTTCTGATTTCCTATGTCATCATACCCTCTGATTGCAGAGAAGATGGATGTTAGAATCGTAGAATCACTAAGGTTGGAAAAGGTATGTAAGATCATCGAGTCCAACAGTCAGCCCAACACCACCACGTCTACTAAACCATGTCCTGAAGTTCTACATATACACGTTTTTTGATGTATCGTCGTCGCCTCCAGGGATGACGACTCCACCACTTCCCCACTGCTTCATCACTCTTTCAGTAAATAAATGTTACCTAATATCCAATCTAAACTTCCCCTGACCCTGTTAATGGCCTTAGAACAAGCAAGATGGGGAGGGGCTCTGTGTTGGCTGGCAGTGAAATATTTCTGCAAATGTTCTGTGTCAATCTGAGTGGAAAGGGTGGAAATCTTTTGGAAGGAGGGAGAATTCTCAGCATTTACTTCCTCACTGACTGTTAGCCACTTGCTTGGTCTTAGTTATTCCTTGTAACGGTGATATTTGGTGGGTGCACAACTAACAGAACTTCAGAGCACACCTGAACACACTGTGTACTCTGCTTTAAAATGGTCTATCCCATAATTTAAGAAATAGTTGCTTAACTTTCGAGTTCTCACTCCAGTAGGAACTGAAAAACTTTTAGAACACCCTCTCATCAGTAGCAAACCCATAAGACAGGCAAAGAAAACCCAGAAACATATACTCATTTTAAGACCATGCTTATAAGAAGTGATATAAAGTGCCTCAAAAGTCTTTGTAGGAACTATGTGAGCAAAATGAACTATGCATACACACTAGATGGAAAGACAAAGGTTGGAAAAGCAATCAAGAAATTAGAGCAGTTGAGGATGTGTCTGCATGTATGTGTGGGGAGAAGGTGGCTTGATATGCTCATCTTCAAGCTAAGTGGCAGAAGCAGAGGGTCCTTGTTTGTCTGCTTCTCACACCAGCAAGCGTGTGTTTGTGCCTCCTCGGTGCCAGAGAGTATGTGCCTCAGTGCTGGGGCTTGGGCTGCACCATGCAGCCCAACAAGGAGCGGCTGAGGGAACTGGAGTTGTTTAGCCTGGAGAAGAGGAGGCTGAGGGGAGGCCTTATTGCTCTCTACAACTACCTGAAAGGAGTTTGTAGAGAGGAGGGTGCTGGCCTCTTCTCCCAAGTGACAGGTGATAGGACAAGGGGGAATGGCCTCAAGCTGCCCCAGGGGAGGTTCAGACCCGATATCAGGAAAAACTTCTTCACAGAAAGGGTCATTGGGCACTGACAGAGGCTGCCCAGGGAGGGGGTTGAGTCACCATCCCTGGAGGTATTTAAAAGACGGGTAGATGAGGTGCTCAGGGACATGGTTTAATGGCAGATAGGAATGGTTGGACTCGATGATCCAAGAGGTCTTTTCCAACCTGGTGATTCTATGATTCTATGCAGCAAAGGGGAAGCCGGTTAGCTGGGCTGAGCAGGGGGGCCCAAATAGCTGGATAAATCAGCCGCTGGCAATTTACAAATGAATGCCACGTTCTCCACAGCCATACGGAAACAGCGGATCAGTGGTGTCTGGAGGGCCTGTGTCACCAGAAGTAGGCCAGTTTGTGCGTCGTCCTGCGTTGGCAAACGGCCAGGCTTTGTGTGCTCCAGACACCAGATGGGAAGCAATTATGAGTGTGACAAGTGGGTCATCTGGCAGACACTCTGTGGACCTGCTGCTGCATAATTTTTGGCGGGAAGAGGAGAGCTTTTTCTTGTCTTCCCTTTTTTCTTTTTTCTTTTTTTTTTCTGTTGTTAATACAACCTCTCCTTAGCAAACTCCCAGTGACGGGGTATGGAGTGTCCTGTGTTTGCTGAGTTTATGCTTTTTTTGTGCCCTTGCTGGTACTTACCAGAATGTCTTTTTCCTTGGCTAGCAGTAAGCAATGGTTACACTTGTGTTTGTACAATACGCAGTTTGCAAATACTGTCCTGCAGCACTGGTATGGATGTTTTAGTGACTTGGCCAGCCAGGCTGGGGCAGGAGAACAAGGGAAATACTCCAGCATGGATCTGGTTATCCAACCAGATGGGACCCTAAGGGAGAAACCAGCCCAGTGCTCTTCAAGACTTCCTGCTTCCTTGTAGGGCCAAGTGGAGGGGGTGGACCTTTCAGCAGCTGGGGCCAAGATGGGATCTTGTCAGTTTGTCCTTTGACCGTACTCACTGGGCTGTGAAAGAAGAGTTTTGTGAGCCTGGACAAATCAGCTTAGCTGGCTCCAGCTGAGTGTGACAATACAGCCCCTCCATGGAGAGCCTGTTGCTAATTGCATTGGGCAAATGTGTAAAATTCATTACATCTTCTATTGCTTTTGTTTGGCTGACTGGGGAAAAATGGCAAACGTGGCCCAGGTTGCCCGAGGTCACGCTGTCAGGGCACAGCTGGAGATGGTAAAGGTCCCAGCAGGCGAAGGGCCTCTGCTGGTACTGACCCCTGAAAGGAGAGCTGGTGCCTGGCTGGCAGCAGATGCTTCTATCTCTGCAGAGTTCCTGAGGAGCTCAGTGACAGTAGGTGGCTTCTAATTACTTCCCTCAGCAGCAGCTCAGTAGCAAACATGGATAGAAACACCTGGCAGGGGTAATTTTCCTGCACCTGAGTTGCTCTCAGCTCATGCACATAGTGAATGGCCCTCAGCAACAAGTCTGTAAAGAGCTGCAGAGTTAGAATCCACCTCTGGAAATCATGTTCAAAAGAGTTTTAGGTCCTGAGCCTTGGTTCAGCTCACAACAGAAGCTCTCGGTAGTTTTACACCTTATGTTTCCTGCTGATAAATGTTTGCCCCAAACTCATTGGGGTTTGTGTTTATAACCCAGCCTGGCCCTGCATAAGTTAACATCATATTCCTTGCCCTTAGGGAAGGTGAGCGTAAGCATGTGTGATTCTCTCACTTCCAGCTTTAAATGAGCAGGTAACAGCAAGGTAAGAAGAGAAATGTTGTCCTGAAGGAAATTAGTGGTTGCAAGAGTAATTCTGGGGGAGAAGCACCTGCAGCCTCCGGCTGTTCATCTTCCCAATTCCCACAGTTCAATGCTGGCTTTGCAACAAGAACAGCTTGAGCACCCCACTTCCAGCACTCCTCCCTGCCTCATAGCAGCTCATTTCTACAGGTGAAAAAGCCAGCACTGGGTCTGTCTGTCAGCAGCAAACTTAGTCTATGTCATCCTTCTGCCTTCTTCAAACTCTATCGGTAGACACCACTTGCCTTCATAGCAAGGGTGTGCTCTGCAAAAGTGCCTGGAGCCAGCCCTGCTCAAAGAGTAAAAAAATTAAATAATTAAAATGTTGGGAAAATTCACCTTGAGTGCGTAATATCTGACTATCATAGGATAGGAGAAAAAGATAATATTCATTTAATTAAAATCTCTGGAGCTAAATGCCCTGGCCACAACTCTGTGTGGCTCCCAAGTGCCATTATCACCAAAACTGTGGATCTGCCTGTTCAGGAGATGTCTTGAGGTTTGAAGCTGAATCTACACACACAGATTCCTAAAGTTCAGGTGGTGGCTGGAACAAAGTGCTTGGCATCTCTCCCTTCTCTCTTTCTTAATATTCTGGTTTCCACCACTGCTGATCACCCTGGTTGAGCTTACATGTATATCTCCAGCCCAGCAGTGATCACATGCACTAAGAAGGTATTTTTAACAAAGATGAGGTGATGGTCTGCAAAGAAGCCCTTGATGTATCCAGCTGCCACGGCTGCTATGCAAACTGGGCCAGGCCCTGGTTTGCACACTCATTGATGGATGTGCAAGCACTGCACATACACATCTTTCCCAGCCTGAGGAGGTACACAGGGCCACCTGCAGCATAGCCAGGAATGCCGTTGACCAGAGATGAAGGCAGCCTGGGCCAAGACTTCACACTCCTTGGGGTCCCTGGCAAGGGACTGTACGGCTGGTTGCTCCTTCTGGCCCACGGGGAGGATTGACCTGGGGCAAAACAGGTGCCGGAGTCGTGGCAACCAGACCGTAGCTGTTTTGCACATGTGAGGCTACTCCTCTGTCACACCGGTGGAGTTTGTCTCATTTCTTTAGGTGGCAAAGGTCAAAGAATAAGTGGCATCATCTGGGGCACTGCATGGTTGCTCAGCATCCCTGCTTTCCACTTGGAAACCTGAGGTCCAGTGAGGACCTTGTGACTGGCTGCAAAAGTAACAGCTACCTTAATGTATGTCAGTGGAGCATCAGCTCAGATGAGTGCAACAGTCACAAAATAAAGGCTCCTTTGTGAAACCCTAAGCTGGACAATGCCACACTTGGCTTTGCACAGTTCTTTTGCCCTTGCTGAATGTGGCATGTGCACTGAGGCACAGGAGCCCCACATGCCGGCTCTTGGTAGTTTCTGTGTTGAAAGATCCCTCTCTGGAGGAAAATGATTGAAGGCTTATTTCTTACTCCTTTTTTCCACTAGAATATTTGCGACTCTTCCACTAATGGGTTAACCTATTTTGAGCATGTTGTAGACACCTAAATAGCTTGTCATTTCCAATTATAATGTCAATAACGAAAGAAATAGTTGGCCAAGCTTGAATTTTTAGGTTTTACCATCACGATTAAAAGAATAGACATTGCAAGAGTCTGAGTGCTGATGAACCCCATGTTTAAGGGTTCATTATAGATAAATCTTTATCCACCTTGCCTACAAATCTGATTGAAAAATCTACTCACATCCTGACTTTCAAGGACGAAGTCGATATCCAGTGTTACGAGGACTCTAGGATAGAGTTATAAAGAGGTAGGGTTGTAGTTTTCACATGAAAGGTTAATCTCTCTGTTGATAAAAGTCACTCACAGGACTTTGTGTGCAGCCTAGCAGTTAAATACAGTTTTCCTAGGCTTGTCACAGCACTCCCAGGCTAAAGCAGCTTGTAAATTCTGAAGCTTTTGCTGTGTGTTTAGTGGTCCGTGTTACTCGGGCAACCGCTTTGACGAGGATGCTGCTGCTTCCTGAACCCCTCCTTTGCTTTTGCTGGTGCCGCATGGGAGCAGACGATGCGTCAGCTGAGCAGATGGTTTTGCACCATCAGCTCCCAGTACGGCTGCTCCGAGGTCCTGCTTTGCCAAAAAATGCCTCGTCAGTGGTAGGGGGAAAGGACCGACAAGCTGTATGGCCTTTTGCATGTCTCTTCTGCTTTATGGTCCAGTGCACTCTCCCCTCCCCCAAAAAGGGAGCATCAAGCAAATAGATTTTTGATCTATTGAAATAGCACTTACTATTTCAGTGCTATGCAAACTGTGAGGGTGCAGTGGGAAAATGTTGTTCTAAAATAAAGCAGAGTAAACTGTTAGGGCAGATGAATCTGCAGGGCAGGAGGTCTGATGGGGTGAAACACCTGGGCCTGGGGGCTGCCAGTCAGTGTCTGCGCTGATCTCCTGCTGGGTCAGCTGTGGGGCCCTCGGCTGCTCCAGAGGTTTATTAATACAGCTGTCATAAATGGTGCCCTCTCCTGTAGTGAAGCCAGCCTGGCAGCTGGGAAGAGAGGCATCACCCACATGTGCTTCCATTTCGTGTTTTCCTTTGAGTTCAGCCACTCATTTTTTTCTGGGCCTTTATCTAACTTTATTAAATATTCAACTCTCTTTTTTTCTCCTTCTAAATGCTCCACATTTTATTTTAGTGATCTGTGTGCCCACTCATTTAAAATAATTCTACCACTTAAAAAAAAAAAAGATTTCAATACAGTGTAGGGTTGAGCTTGTGAATAATCCATGGAGTCAACACTGAGATTTTAAAAATCTCTCATAAAATATTTATGGTTATTTGACATCTGCATTGTTTGTAGAGTTCACACACAGGGTTTCGTCTGAGAAAGCTGACTTGTTTCATTTTCCTTTGTATGTGCAAGTCCTGATATTGCAACTTTTCTGGCGGATGTGAAATTATTCTGCAAATGCCAATGTTTGAGTTAAAAATGTTTTCTGTCATAAGTGTGTCGTGTTCCCCTGGAAAGCGATGTGTTTGTGATCTGCTCTTCTGGCAAACCTTTTTGCTACAGGATCTGCAAAGGGAGTGCAAAAGAGGAAGGAAGGCAGGCAAAGCATATCTGAGATTTTGATTCATGCATCAGTGGGAGTTATTTTATATGGTAGACTAGCTTTAAATTCACTACAGTTTATTTAAATAAAGTGGTATGCAAAGGAATAAGGGGTGTTTTAATGAGTAGTTCTGTCACAAAGATGGTTTAGAAATGGTGAGAAAAAATTAGAAACCTATTTTTGGAATGAAGTATAAATTACTGTAAACGTGAAGGACTGTCATCACGCTGCCTATTTCAGCCAGGCCAGTGCCCTTGTTAGTCACTAGTTCCGGGGAACCCAAAATGATTAAGCTACAAGAAACATATCTAAAAAATGCATCCGCTCGGAGATATCGTAAAGTATGACAACACACATGTGTTAGGCAATGCCAGAGTCGATGCTTTCAGCTGCCCAGTTAACTTCTTTTCTGACTTCGATGGAAAAATGGTGCAGTTTATTTATTGCTTTAATCACTATTTCACATTTTCTGACTGTGGTGGAGTTGACCAATGTCACTCTCTGTACATTTTTCACCTGGAAGATGTATTGCATATCCACATCCTCTTCCACACTCATTCCACTATTTTAACAAATACGAAGTGTTGGGCATTTACAAAGGAGTTCACAGCAGGGGCCAGGCTGTTACCCCCATCCCAAAAAAAAGTCTGTGCCAAGACCTGCAGTCCAGATGGTCATCAAGAGGACACTCCTTGGCTGCCCGTTTTAGAGGTAGACACTGTCTGTAGTGGAAGGACCAGGCATGAGGCACCTTTTCACCAGAGCTGCCAGGGAGGACAAGCCACCCGCTAACAGAAGGGCTTTCTAAAGTCGAGGTTGGTGAAGGATGCCAACACCATATGTTTGTTTTCCCTGGTGTATCCTGAAGTCTTTCCCTTGCAGTCCTTGAGTCAGCTCCCCTAGCCTGGGCTCCTGCACCCTTGTGCAACCCATCTCATGTTGGGCTGTAGTTCTGCACGCACTTTCCAAGGATCTTGTTTGAAGTAAGTTGAGTGACTTTGTTGTCAAGTGATAGGCCTGAAGATAGGGATTGCTTAGTTTTAGTCTCTACCAGAGCCTTAGCTGCCCTCAACGAGTCTTTGCCTTAGTGCTCAAATTTGATAGAAGGGAGGATAGTGACACTGCTCACCTCCAAGAGACACAGTGGAACTAAATGTTGTGTCTGTGAAGTGCTTGAGGTCAGGTGTGTAAACGCGTATCTAATGTCTAACTCCTCTTGCCATCATCAGAATTTTTCTCTGAGTATCTGATAACAAACAATGATTCTATCACCCATAAAATATTGGAGCTACTCACACACACTTCTGGGCTCTCCTTGGGGTGAGAAAAAATTGGGATCTTTGTCATCATATTTTTCAATATTATAAGCTCTGGCTTTACGTTTTTCTAAACTTCCACTGAACTGTGTTCAGTTTTGGGCGCCTCACTACAAGAAAGATATTGAGGTCCTGGAGTGTGTCCAGAGGAGGGCAACAAAGCTTGTGAAGGGTCTGGAGCAGAAGTCTTATGAGGAGCGGCTGAGGGAACTGGCGTTGTTTAGTCTTGAGAAGAAGAGGCTGAGGAGAGATCTTATCGCTCTCTACAACCACCCAAAAGGAGGTCGTAGTGCGACAGGTGTTGGTCTCTTCTCCCAAGGAAAAAGTGATAGGACGAGAGGGAATGGCCTCAAGTTGCACCAAGGGAGGTTCAGACTGGATATTGGGAAAATTTTCTTTACTGAAAGGGTTATCAGGCATCAGAATTGGCTGCCCACAGAAGTGGTTGAATCACCATCCCTGGAGGTATTTAAAAGATAAATAGATGAGGTCCTCAGGAATATGGCTTAGTAGCGGACAGGTACAGTTGAACTCTATGATCTCAAATGTCTTTGTCAACCAAATGATTCTATGATTCTATGAAAATCTCCCCAGAAGCTTTTAAGGCACAGAGACTCATGTGTTACCACATGCTACTTGTTTATTTAATTTTTTTTAAAGAATAAGACATATTTTATTTAAATCAATGAAATAAGTGTCTACTACAATACAAGAAATCTCCACAGCAGTTCCTGGAATACAGAGAAATTAAATATGCTTCTTGTAAGTCTCTCCTTCTCTTGTAGACCCAAATTATAAATTAAATAAATAAGAAGACCACAGATACACATTTCAAGATACAGCAATTATTAGGTAGAAACATTAATCATCTCCTCTTCACCTCCATTCTCATACTGCTTAAATCTATTAATTAACAAATTAAATACTAGAATACAGCTCTCTCAATAGACAAAACTTTTGCTGCCCTGAACTCTGTGATGGGTGCACTATGGGTCAAATACACTACAAGGGCAGGTACCACAAACGCTCACCATCTTAATTACCCCAAACGCAGCACATGGGCTTTTGCCAGTGTCTGCCCATCTTTTTCATTTTTGCTTTGCTTAGATTATGAGACCAAAAAAGGGAACTGGTGATGACTATTATGCTTTCTCCTTGAATGTACGCATTGCTGTGCAAGAAAGTTGTTCCGCTGAGTTTACCAGGCTTACCTATATGCGTAAAAATAGCAGGTGTGTACGAGGCCAAGGCTTCTGGCAGGATTTCTACGGGCTGGGGAGTAGGGGTGTAGTGTAGTTGGTGATACTTGCAGAAGATGTTACAGGAAAATCTTGGGCGCAGCTCCACCTTGGTTCAGTCATGGAGAACCTGATGTTGGCAGGGTTATTGCTCAGGCTGGTCATGGTGTACAGAGTATTACACAAGGTCAAGCTCTAATTTATAGGTGGAGTGGGCCCCTGTGAGGAAAATGTCCTGGTGCTGTGCAGGTGTGCATCCTCCAAAGGGCATCGGCATGACTCTTGAACAATGTGGCTGGTCACACATCGTCAATGCTGGGCCACCACTGCCTCTTCCCATTGCCTTGCCAGCAACCAGGCCCTTTCAATGTGTGGTTAATGAGGAGCTGCGTTGCTCTTCTTTCCCGCAGGAAGGAAGAAAAACAGGAGAGTAAATCATCCCTCTAACAGGCTGCTGGGCCAGAGAATGACTTTTGCCTTGGGGAAGGAGGAGAGTCGAGTCTGTGATTTCCAGCTGCAAGGCTGTCCTGCAGGTTCTACAGAAGAAAGTATCTCTGTTTGCTCATTGTTTGATCTGGCAGGACACTTTGAAACACCAATCACTTGTCACATAGCAAGGTTTGATAAATGTGTGTTTGCCAACTCGCTCAGTTCTGACTCACCCATTATTTTAAAATTTTTACGTCTTTTACTCCTGTCATGAAACATCAAAGCTGAAGAAAAAAAGATTGGCATGTGTCATTCAACAGGCATATTGTAAGATGTGGTTTTTATCTCACATTGTGAGAAGAGGACAAGCAGTGGCACAGGACAAGCAGACCCTTGGGATTTAATGGCGCTCTGTAATCTAACCATTGCTTTGGAGGAATACACAAACTTCTTGGCAGGCTTTTCTTGTTGTGAGTCTGAGTTGATTCAGACATGTATAATATTGAATGGGCCAGCAGTAGTTTTGGCATTGAGTCAAGATGTAATTTTAGTGGGATACTTGGAATTTTAGTATATTGCAACAAAGAAAGGCCAGTGAGTTGCATCACATTCATGATTTTTACCTTAGCCTTTCTCTCACCATTCTGAGGCAATGGCATCAAATAATAAAAGGACATCATTTTCCTGGATGAGCTGTGCTGTGTCTGTTCCCTCACTGATTCTAGAGCACCTTGTCCTGGCTAAAGGACCTTCTGTCTTTCCAAGTGATACTGAGCTTTATCAGTCCGCCTCAAAGGCATTGTTTGTTGCCCCCAAGTACTCTGACTTCTTCTTGTGCTTCATCCACATCTTCCTCAGGAGGCTGGGTGTCCCGTACAGGCTGCCTCTAGTCAGTGGTAGGGAAGCTTCTGCTCCCGGTGGCAGACTCAGGTCATACTCCGTTGTCTTCCTCCAGCGCTGCCTGTGGCTAGAAAATAAAGCACAGACGTGTAAAGTAGTAATCTCTGTGGCCCTTCTCCCATGCTTGTGACCACTAGCCATTAACACCAAGGGCTGCCTGTTTGCAAAGGTAAACCTGTGGCTCGCCTGTCCCTGGGACTAGCAGGTCCATGGTGGGCAGGGGCTGTGCAAGGCAGTGGGCTTGGACATCACAGCTGCCCATTCCCTACTGTCCTTGCTCCCCTTTGAGCCCATTCTGACTTGCTATCAGGGTGAACACTCGCATGAGGAGATGGGCTACAAATGACACTGCTACTAGGTACACCTTCTGTAGCATTTGCCACCAGAGAAAAAGCTGGTAGGTGGCCTAGGGCCTGAGCTGAGTCCTTCCACCCGGGGACCGTGTGGCAGCATCCAGAGGGTGTGAGCTTTGTGTTGACTGAGGGGCTATGCTGGCCTACACCGTCTGAGGAGGATTTATGTCTCTGTGTAAAAAGTGCAAGGACACTGCGACAATGAGCTTTTAACTGACCCTCAGGTGGCAATAGTGGCAGCTAAAATATCACCTGGATCCATGTCTTGGTTAACTGTCTACTGATGAGTGCATCTGCACTGTGGTCAAGGTGTTCCTTAGTTAGACTTAAAGACAATAAAGCTTTGTTTAAAAAATATTTAATTACCTTTTCTAAACTGCCTTAGAGCAAATATTATAGCCTTAAGTGGAAAACACTTAAATTTTGGATTTACATGCTTTTCTTTCTAGTGATAAAACAAAGCTGTAACCAGCACTGGGGCAGCTGTATAAACAGCCATGGCTGACGATATAATCAGCATGTCCTTTAGTGGATCTTTTCCTGCCTTTGGGAAGCAAGTGGTGTGGCTTTATTGTAAATTGCTGAGGTTTTACACTTGTCATTTAGAGGAGCAGCCAAGCACTTATTCACGTTTTTGGTGAGAGGGTGACCTGTGATAGAGAGACCCAGTCCCCTCCTTGCCCTGTCAGCACCCCACACAGCCCCCTGGGCTCGGGTGGAGGACTGGGAAGGGACTTACTCATCTGTAGGAGTGCCGTTGCCTGTAGGTGAGTCTGTGACAGCCACTGCTTTTGCTCTGATATGGGCAACTGGTGATGGTGGAAACTGCGGAAAGAAAAAGCGCGCCATTAGGAAATACCACTGATGAGCAGGGACCTCAGGTTTGTCTGAGGAAAGAGGCTGGTTTAGGAAAATGAATAAATACTTTAAGTCTTGACAAGAGAAAGGAGGCTGGCTAAGAACTCGCCAGCCAAAATTTTACCCACATAAATACCAATTGCTCATTTGAATGACCTCACTGAGCAGAGTGCAGCACTCATATCAGCAAGAATTATACCTACTATCAAAGAAGGGAGGCTTGCAGGACTTTTTATTCCCTAGCTTTCACGTCTAGCTTCCCAAGGAGGCAAGCCTTTGTGCAGACTGAGCAGCTTGCCTCTTGCAGCTCTTCACAGGCTGCCTTTACAGCTGTCCGAGCCATCACTGTTACTTACACATTCAGAAATGTTTTGCTGAGTGCTGCTCTGTGGCATGGGGGTTCCTGGCTCATGCCCCAGTTCTGCCACAGCCCCATGAGTGCCTAATCATCAACATCCTCCTTGTCCCAGTTGATCAAAGAACTGAGTTGCATTTTCCCATAAAGAGGCCACTGAGACTGGTATATCCTCAGAGATGCTGAGCGAAAGTGTGAGTTGCCCAGAAACAGCAAAAAAGATCAAAAATTGTGATGTGCTCTCATCATTTCAGGCAACAAACACAGTGACTGATGTTACTGGCAATACTAAAAATTTTCTTCATATTATTGTCACTACTATAACTGGTCTTAAACTGCCTAGGATTATTTTCCCTGGGATTAATCTGAGACTGGATATGTTTAGTTGTGCTCTGCAAGTAAACCAAGATTTAAGATGTTCAAAATCACTTTTGCAAACATCCTTGAAATTTAACTGGGTTAATTAGGTGCAATTAGTTTCATTGCACTGAATGCCATTCATTTTGACCATCCTTCAACACCTCACAGTGATTTTTATTGAGTGTAGCCCAGCTACCAGCTAGCACGTATATTGCAGCCATCCAAAAGAGCATTTGAAGCCAGAAAGTTTCTATAGCATGGTCTGATGTTGGTCAGAAACTTTTCAAAGAACTATTTTCTAGTTGAAAATGTGGTTTTTATAAAATGTAGAGACTTCGAAAATTGTTTTTTGTTAAGAAAAAGAAGAGAGGGAAAACATTTTAGTAAAGTCAAGTCATTCCTAACTAAAACATTTTGTCTTTTCACTACAGAACAAATATTCAGATTTTGTATGATGATTTTCCCATTGACTCTTTGTTGATATTTTTGATTGGTCCAATTATCTTGTCAGGATGACATTCTGCAGAATATGAATTATTTGATATTTGTTTCCTTGGTTCCCTGAGTGGCAGCTGTCCTGTGCTAGTCTCTGCTCCCAGTTAAGGAGCTTCTGGCATAAAGGATGTCTCAAAGCCTAAAGAAGACTCTGAAATCTGCACATACTGTGACAGACTGACATGCTATTAATGTGGGACATGTTGACAGGTAGTAGGTTTTAAGATGAATCAGACAGTGGTAGCTGGTTTGCTGTATTTACTTACCGAAGATTTCCTATCCAACAGGTGACTGCAGGACTTGGATGACTCTCTTTCAGTAAGTCCTACTGCAAAGTATAAGAAATGTGGCATGATCAGTAATTCCTGCATTGGCACAGCTTGCACCCAAAGCCTTCTTTCATGCAGTTAAGCCCAGATATGAACAGAGCACAGATTCAGGTTATGGTCCCACTAGGTTTGTTTATAGCCTAAACTGCAGAAGTTTCTTTATTATGATCAGCTACTGTGATATCAAAAAAACGTGATTTTTGGAATTGCTTGTCATTCTGGGAAGTTGCTTATCTGCTTTTCAAATGAGACAATGTGCTGTCTTCAGCAGACCAAGTTAGGTGGGAGCCCTAACCCTCTGTGAACACTCATGTATATGTACATAAGAAGTGCAGTCCTACCTGCTGCTCCACAGCAGAGCCTGGGTAATGCAGTTTTTTTGTGTGTCTTAGAGCCCCCCTGCCAGGTTCATCCTGCCTAGCAGTTCATTCGTCTTTCTGGATTGCCCTGGAGAATTATTCTTACCTGGGCAGCAATGTATGCTACATCCACTCCATCACAGGGAGAGATTTCAGCCTTTCTGTCTGCCTGTCTACTCTCCCGGTTTGAGGAGAGTGAAGAGTGCTGCTTATAGAACTGTTTCCAGTACGAGTTCGCAGTCAGAACTGTCTTCTCTTTTGGGGCCAATATTTGACCATGATAAATATCTTAACTAGCATCTCTCTTCCTGCTCCCCCTTGCTCCAGTAATTCTATTAGGTACCCAACTGTATCCCTCATGTCAAAGTTTAATTCAATTAGCTCCTCTCATCTTGCATATTAGGTACTAACAAAATTCAGCAAGTGGCTCCAGGCATCAGTGCTTCAGTTAATGGCCATATTTTTTCTTCATTTTTTTCTGTTTGCTCTTGTATTGACTTTGTATTGACTGATTTTTCCCCTCTGCCTACCTCTCTTCTTTTTAGATATGGAAAGTGTTCTAGCAAAGTTTTAGCAAAATACATAAGAAAAAGTAAGTCCTCAACACCTCAGGTTTGCAAGTTGTGCTTTACCGAATCTGAAGTCTCTTTAACATTCAATAATACTTGTCTATGAAGCAAGCATGGAAAAACACTACAGACACAACCATTTCCAGCAAGAAAGTTGAAAGATAATTTTAAAGGATGAAATTTATGTGGAGGTAACATTTGTACAGAAAACAGATGCTACATATCCGTGTATATACCTCACTTCACATCACACAATGATGAGTCTCCAGCTGTTGAGAAACAGCTGGAGAAGCCTTTCTGGGCTCTCTCATGGCACTCTACTCTCTGTGTAGGTATTATTAATACAGTGCCTACTGAAACTGGAAGGTACACCACACCACAGCAAGGAGCTGCTTTTATTTTCACACAAATATTTGCAAAGTCTTCTACTTAAAGCCCTTAAAATGCTGCATTTGTAAAATCAGGCACTCAAAAGTTATAAAACACTAGAATTGAACCAAAGTTATTTCATCCCCCAAGGATATAGACATTGAGATTCAGTCCCTAATTTGCCACAGACTTTCTGCTTCACTCATATGGACAGTGTTCACTCAGAAAGCAGTTATTCATGCCTAGCTTTGGTTGCTCAGTACACAGTCTTGTACCTCCTTTTCCCACCAGTGAACCCTCTGAGGACATAACTATTAATATTTTCATGGGGTTTTCTGTATTGCTGATCACTGTGGTCATCATCTGCACAAATGTTTTAAAAAGGCAACTGCATTACATACTGAGAATAAGATGCTATCTCAGGGAAACAGAGGTAGGTGCTGAGTTTAAGACTAGAAGTTCTTGGGAATCCAGTTTTTAAGAGGCTTGAGCAGGATGCAGCACTGTGTGTAGCCAGCATAGTTTTTAGTGGCAGCAGGTATCGAGTGCTCCTGGGAGTTAAAGCCACAGATGTGAAGCAGACACCCAGAAAAGGGGCATACATTGGCTGTGTGAGCAGCATGGATAGACATTAGGGGGCAATTGCAAGAGACGACCTGTTGCACAGTCTGAGCACCCTCTGTGCTGAAGGGAATAGAGGTCCAACCAGCAGCCTCACCATGCTGCCCAAGCTTTGGCAGCCCTGCAGTAGCTCTGTTCTCTTGTCCAGATCCTCCTGGTGAATTTTTCCTGTCCCATTCCCCTCCCTCCCTGCGCTACTCAGTTAGTCCCTTCTGCCTCTCTTTTGTTCTCAGTTCTTCCCTTTTACTGTGCAGTCTAACTTAACCTTAGTTTCTCCCGCTTTTCCATTCAGCATCACAGTTTCTTTGTGCCCTTTCTCCCCTTATGAGAACTGTTTCCCTCTTTTGGGCTCTTCTTGTTGAAGTACCTACATCTTTTCTCCAGTTTGCACCTATCTGCCACCCTTTACCTCTTGCTTCCCTTTGCAGCAGAGACCACCAGTCCCTTCTTTTTAGCCTGGAGAAGAGGAGGCTGAGGAGACACCTTATTGCTCTCTACAGTTACCTAAAAAGAAGTTGCAGAGAGGTGGGTGTTGGTCTCTTCTCCCAGGTGACAGGTGATAGGACAAGAGGGAATGGTGTCAAGCTACATCAGGGGAAGTTTACATTGAACATTAGGAAAAATTTCTTTACAGAAAGGGTTATCAAACACTGGCAGAAGCTGCCCAGGGTGGTGGTTGAGTCACCATCCCTGGAGGTGTTTAAAAAGTGGGTAGATGAGGTGCTTGGCAAAATGATTTAGTAGTAGACCAATATGGTTGGAGCTGATGATCTCTAAGGTCTTTTCCAACCTAATGATTCTATGATTCTTTGTGCCCCACTGGCTCTCTGCTATCCACTACCCCACGGCCAGTCTCAGTCACTCCTCCTCGTGTCCCTTCTCCAGTTCCTAAGCCCCACTTCTTTGTTCATCCGTTTCTTGGCTCTGGTGCCAGTTTGAGATCTCTCCCAACAGTCCCAGGCTCAGTTTGTTCCTTCTCATATTCCAAGGCGTTGCACTTGTCTGGTCTGTGTTCAAATGGGATGGTTTATGAGCACTGCAGCTGCAGACCGGTGGTGTGAAGAACATGTGTCTTCATTATAGTATCCGTTTTACAACTTCTAATCTGTTTAGCAGCTTTAGCAGGTCAATGTCCAATGTCTCTACCAGACATGTGCCATATGGGATTTTTTTCAAAGGCTTATGACTTGATCGCATCTGGTTGGTTTTTCAAGGGAGAGCAAAAGATGCATTTTTGATTAAAAAGCCAACCCTTGCCAAACTGCATGGCTAAGCTCCAGCTTTGACCTTTCAAACATAACACACCAGCACTGAAGTAGCTGAATGACCAGTCTAGCTATGTTTACTCATTTCCTTGGTTTTGCATTGAAAACTCTAATTTTCCTTCTCAGATTCTTACAAATATGCTGAACAAGTTTTGGTTGAAAAAAAAAAGTCAGGTCTGTGGCAGACATTCAGAATCTAAAATTTCATCCCAAATAATAATGTTCTGGCAAGTTCTAAGTGGGAATTTTATATAATAAGAAGACTCAGGCCAACTCAGTAATATGCAAGTCATAATCTCTAAAATATTCTCATCCTTTGAAAAGAGAGCATTTATGACTCCATATCAACTGAATTTATGATTCTGAATAAAGCAAAAGCCCTGCAATGTCACAGTCATTATCTCATTAATTCCACTGGACATTTTAAGTGTGGAAGAATCTTTCAGGTACACAACAAAGTGCCTGCTCCACTGCAGACTGGAAGACTGTGATATCTAAAAATCTTCTGAAGCCATAGAGGAATAAAGCCATTTCTGCAGACTTACCATGCTGGGCAGTGCCCTTGGCAGAGCAGGGTCCCCGCTGCCCACTCTGCAGGTGGCCCAGGCCCCGCACCTCATCTTCACTGTACAGCACCTGGAAGAGATCGCCTTGGTGGGGCTGAAGCTTCTCTGTCCTGTGGGGCCGATGATCGGATATGGCTATCACCTACAGGGAGAAGGCAAAACCATCCCATTACACTCGGCCTCGGAGATAAGGTAGGCTGTCAAACTTACAGTGGAGCAGTATGGCATTTGCTCTACCTGCTGCTTTCCTGTCATCCAAAGGGAGTTTTGTTGGGTGAGGACTGTGGGATTTGTGTGGTTTTGTGTGGCTTCTGCCTACATGCATGAGATGTGTAGAAGTACAGAAAAATTAATCGTAATCTCTCTGGGATCCAGCTACTTAGTTGCACCTTTCTGTATTCTCCTCAGGAGACTGAAATGTGGTCCTTTTCAAAATCTACTAAGTAGGATATGCCTTTGAGACAGCTTAAATTTAATGTCTTATTATACCATATCTTGAGCAATCAGTTAAACCTGTGCAATGTGAATTACAAATGCTATTTATTTATTTTAGCCTATTTCAAGACCTAAGAAAGGGTTTCTCGTAGTTCTGTGGATTTTGGCACACAGCCTAACACAGTCCCTGATTCATAACCTCTTAAGGGCATGCCCACCGTTATGTTAAAGTCAAAGGGACTACTCGCGTACTTGAAGACAAGCACGTGCTAAAGGAAGCCTAAGACAGGGCCCAGCTCTACTGACCACGAATCTGGCACTGCCTGACAGAGCCAAGCTTCTGCATTGTTCCAATAATTCAGAAACAATAGTGGTGCTGGTGCTGAGAAGTCTCCTGATACTGCTTAAGCACTTGGCATTGGCTCTCTCCCAGCTGCTCCTGAACCAGTTCCAGGACCTCCTCATTGCTCTGCAGCAGCTCCTGGCAGGCTGCAGGCTCCTGTGTCCATGCGTGCCCTGACCACTCGAACCTTGCAAGCTGCTTAGCAGGGAGAGGCACGAACCCCCATCACCACAGCGACATCTGTGGAGACACTCATCTTCATTACAAATACAATGAGGCTGTGGTTGGTAGGAGTCTCTCATGACAGCCTTTGGAGTCTGCCTCATGTGAATCAAGCTCTTCTGGCTTTCAAGGAACACTACAAAGCTCATATTTCCCACAAGCTTTGGAAATATGCACAGTGCTCTACGTCATACTCAGGCTTCTTTGGTGTGTGATAGAAAATGTCCCTCTGCTACAGAGACACCTGAGGTCACTTCTTTTGCATGGCCATGGAAAGAACATTTTTGGTAAGTAGGATGCTGGGTGCAGTGGTCTCTAATCCTGAAAGTGGCTTATTTGACCAGGGTGAAACACTACTGACTTGAAACAATCTGCCTGTGTGTTGCAAAGGATTACAGTACAATTTGGCGAAAGGAAGCGGTATTTTTAACTCCATTAATAGCAGGAATTATTTAGACATGTTTTCTATGCTTTTGAGATTCTTTGTTACACATTGTATCAGAAATGCCAAAATGTCTTCAAGCAGCAGAATCTGTATAAATAAGTTACAGTGCCATTTTCCATTACATCTGTAGACAACGGCACAGTCTCTATAGCACATCTTCAGTGAACCCCTTTGTTTGCAGCATTTGGCTGTAGCTCACTTCTGGATTTCCTTATCTCTTCATACAAGATTTCACCGTGACTTTGGCTACCTCACCCATTACTGTAATATGTAAAGACTTATTTAGGCCAGGAAACTAAACCTGCTGTAGTGCAGTTTTGATCTCAACTGGAGCTGACATTTCTCTAGGGTACTTAGGGTGAGGCAGAAGGATCAGCTGGAAGTCATTTTCCTTTTCCAGACATACCAGGAAATTTTAATCTGTGTGAATGGCGGAGTCAGCCAAACTACTCAGAATTATTAACTGCTCCCTAAAATACTACTGGTTTTAGAACTTGTAAGTCCTTTGCCTGGTTCAGTCTGTTTGCAGGATGTTGACTCTGAATTCAGAGCTCAGCAAAGTCTCTGTTTTGTGGACTTCACCACCTGGCATCTCCGCTGTTGGAATTAGCTGTGTTAAGCAGGGGGCACAGAGGACACAAGAGGGTTGCAGATCAGCACAGAAGCTTTTTCTAACCACCCTGCTCCTGGACCCAATATCCCACTGCTAAACCAACAACCAACCAGAAAAGATGACAATTAAGCATCTGGCTTTGGACAAAACTTTGAAGCTTAGAAGATGAACAATGAAGTGTTAGTGAAGGAAACATCAGATCTGTAGAGTTAAGCTCTTTTTGATGGTCTAATTCTTAATGTGGCAATTCTAGCATACACAGAGGGATTTGCCATTTTTCTGCAAAACAGACAGGTACTGGTGCCTGGACGGGTTTTAGAGTTCTAGCAAAAGGACTGTGGGACTTGGAGAGCAAGGGAAAAGAATGGAAGTATCTACTATCCCTGAAAATAACTCTTAATAGGGCAATAGGAACTGCAAAAAATATGTGTTTGTGAAACACTCTATTAAGAAAAAGATGTTCCCCCTTTCTCTCACCCTTCCACAGTCAGGATGATGCTTTTGGGATGGGTTCTTGAATGTGATGGAAATTAACCCCCAAGGTCAGTCATTTGAAAGTTAAATCACTCTAATGATACACTGCTTGAGTGTTTCTGCCATGAAAAAAAAGTCTGGCAGATGTTCATGTTGCTTGCTATTTTCACCCTTGATGAGGATTAAAGTTGTGCATCCACTGCAATCACTAGAGCAGAAGATTTCATGTTAACTGAGGTATTTCTGCAGCACTGGCTGCAGGTGCAGAGGTAAAAGTGAAAAATAATCATTCTGCTACTTTTGTGTGGGTCTAGAAATTGGCAATCACAACTTCCTCACAGGCACATATGTTCCACTACGTGTTATTTATTTGAATGCCTGCACATGAACTGTAAGTAGCTGCATCACATTGAAGAAGGGGAACGCACAAGTCTAAGAGTTGCCTGTGCCAGTTGCTTTGGTTTGAGAGCCTTGCTTGTTTTCTTAGCTGGAACTGCAGACTGGTCCTCGGGCTCAGTGCTCCCACTGCTAACAGGATGCTGCCTGCATCATGACTTAGGGCCAATCAAAGGGCATCTTTAATTGAGGTCAGGAAAGCCCCAAAGGAAAAAAAAATCCTCCAAAAATACAGCAGCAAACCAGGGACTTTCTTAACTTATTTCTTTAGATGCTTATGAGTATAATGCTACTACAACAGCTGATCCAAACCTAATTAAATATTAGAGGCTTACACTCAGCAGAAACAATAACTAGCTGCTGACATTTGGAACAGAATAACAGACACACAGTTGCCCTAGATTTCAGTGAGAGCCAGCTGAAAATTTTGCAACTGAATAGTTTTATGAGAAAATCCTGGTTAGAAATCTGGGAATTTTGTTGGAAAAGTATCTATTTTGAAAATACTTGAGAAATTATCTGAACATTCTGTTTTATTAAAACAGAATAGCTCACTTTTGGTTTGGACTTTTCTGCTGGTTTTATATTACATGAAAAACAAAAGGCATAAGAAATGAAAAAGTGGCATCTCAAAATTTCTTAGCAGCACTCTCCGTGTCTCCAGCACTCTGATTTTCATCTTCATTTGGAATGAAGAGTCATTTTGAAACCTCAGCCTGAATTATGGGACAAAAATAAGATTTTTCACAATTTGAGAAAAATGTACGTACGCATAGTTTCTACTCAAATACCATAGGCATCTATTGACCCTTCTTGGGGACAACTTTAGGTGTCCTGTGTGGTATTTGGATCGTATGATCTGCTTTAATAGCCAGGAGAGCAGACAGGAGAGAATATGGTGAGGTTTACTCCAGTGCACGGATAAGTGTGGTAAGCAGGGGTTACCTGTGGTGCCATGGGGAGATCAGAGAATCAGGAATACGAAGAGAAGGCTGTTTACAAATGAGGAAGGGACTGGGAAGTGGGATAGGGCATGAGAAAAAGAAAGGCCATGGAGCAAAATACTGCAACAAAGTGCTAGAGATGAGACAGGTCTGTAGCGAGAAGAAATGCTTTGGCAGAAGAGTTTCAAAACTAGTAAAAAGTGCTTTGATATGTACAAGAGATAAAGGCTGTCATTCCTGTAAGACTAAACCGTGATGAAAGGATCGTGGAAGGGGTTGTGTATTTGCCAAGTGAATTTAAGGAGGGAAAACTGTCTCTGAAGAGAAGAAACCTCACAGCCACGTGTCAAAGTGTTGAAATTTTGAAAAAAAATTCTCAGAGCATGAAAAATGTTCAGTTCTTCGAATTTGGGGTGGTATCTCACCTGCAGGGACAGAGGATCCATCTGTGTCCTCTGTACCAGTGCATTGGTGGTGAGTGCAGGTCAGGCAAGTACCTCTGGGATCAAGGGACAGGCATTCTCCTGTGGCTCCCTCAGAGCCATCTTTTTGAGTCAAGTTTACAGTCCATTGATTGATGGAATCCCTCCTAAATTCACTGGGGAATGGGATACTGGCTTACTCCTCAACTAACACATGTTATGTATTCATATGATTTGTTTGCTTTTCCTTCCTGCCTGTCCCTCTGTCACTGTTATTAGAGATTTATGGATAAAAGCCAAGGCTGTGATTCCCTCAGATGACCTATGTTGATAAGCCATTACGTTCATTTTGATTGCACAAACAGACCCGTTTTTTTAAAGTTTCAACACGCTTCTGTAAATAAACTGCAGCTTTACAGATACTCCCCTTTCTGTTTTCCGCCCCACTCCCAGCATCAGACACTGATGCGCTCCTTTGCCCTGAAAGATCTCCTTCACATTTATCCACAACATTTTTAAAGATAAGTGTAGCCAACTAGAATTAAAAAAAAAAAAAAAAAGGGAAAAAGTGAGATTTTTCTTACACTCTTTGTTAGGACGTGCTGTGTACTTTTGGCTCGTCTTCGGGCAGGACTACATGCTGTGAAAAGAAGAGCAGGAATACCGTCAGGGTGCAGTGGAGGTTACATGTGCCTCTAAAAGTTCTCTGTGAGATTACACTGGGGCCATGGTGGGGAGGGGGGAAAGAAGAAAGGGTTTAAGGATTCTAACTAAAACAACCCAAATCAAAGTCTTTTTAATGTCATCTCAGTGACCATATTCTAGCTGTACAATACAGACATCCACAGGCACAGGGCAGCAGCCTTCCCCAAGTTTCTGCACCACTCCCATAGGCTTCCAGGAGGAACCATCCTTCTCCTTCCTGAGTTTGAATCTGGCCTCTCACCTGCCAATGATTCAGAAAGAAATGAGCTTCTCTTTCCATCCAGTCACCTTCAAGCACGACTAGTGTCTACGTTAACTTTGGAGAGGCCTATCATTTTCTCTAGGCAGGATTTTTTTCAATAAGTTCAAACCAGTTCATGCCATCATTTCAGTTTTACTGCACAACATTTGCACTAAGCCAGGCTTTTCTTTTTCAATCTTCAAAATGACCTGTTCAGTTCTTTAAATTGGAGGATTTTGCTTGAAGTCTGTTTCTCAATTTTATTTCTTAGACCCATGAAGACACCAAAATCACAGGCAAAACAGAATCACTAGCCACTGGACACACAAAATGCTAGGAAAACAAGTCAAGCTTTTGACTGGACTGAAGTGATTTGTTCTGGGTGCAAAGTTTAAACACCTCTTGTTTCAATTTGGCTTGAAATTGGACTGAAAAACTCAGTGATACTCTCACCTCTCCTTCTCATCATATCTTACCCTTTGCTCTTCAAAATGATTACCCTCCTCTGCGTTCAGGATACAGGAGTTGACTACAGGATTTAGCAGCCAGTGACAGAAACAGGCCTGCAAAATACTGCCAGATTTGGAGACTTATCTCCAATTGTAAAGGCTAACTCTGAGGGCAAGGCATGTGAATGGGACTTTCCTACTAAAGCTCCATTTATTGTCCCAAGGCTTTGAAGAGCCAGGAAAGTTTGTTACGGGATGATGGTTGACTCTTACTCTCCGGGTGAGCTTTCCTTTAAGTTTTTGGCATCCATTCATCTGCGGGAGTTGCAGTAATCATCATTGTTATATATTGATGTTCGCAGAGATTTGTGAAGCTGTGGAAGCAACTGGAGTTCACTCAAGGCTCCTCATTTCTGCAGCCAAACTCCTCTGACGGCAGGCATAACAAGTGAATGGGCTTTCCAGGGCTCTTTTCCAAACAGAGCTGAGAGTGGAACCAAAGTTACTCTTCCTAGACAACTTGTGTTTGTCTAAATGCCACCCCACAATACTCCAGTGAGGGTATAAGTGCTGAGTCTTAGGACACCACTGGCTAGAAACAAAGTGTTGGGCAATGCTCTGCCCACTGTGAAACAAGACAGTAACACAGGAGGTGATCAGTCTTGTCCAGGGTCCCTGCCAGTGACCGATTCCAACACAGGGTGCTTCCACACTGTATAAAGCCTGAGAGCGCGCTAAGCTGTCAGTTTGATTGCGGTCTGTTTTGCACAGCATGATATCCTTGGGGATCCCTGCTGCCTTCTCCTTCAGGACATATTTCATATTTTAAACTATGCTGAATGTGTATGTAATGAAAGTGGAGTTTTTTCCCTAGGAATATGTTGTAAATTGCTTCTGAAGCTGCTGCAATTACCCTTACTTTTGGAATTTCATTGTGCGAGAACTAAACTAATTGTTCATAAGCAAAACACTCAATCACAGAAAAGTTTAGTGATGTGAGAAACCATCTTCATGTCTCTCTAGTATTGTCTATATTTTACTGGTTAGTATGAGAACCACAGTTTATACAGATTTCTATCAGAACCAAGTACTGTTGTGATTTTAGTGGTGCCCAGGCTGGTGCACAAGGAACAAGACATAAATGTGCCCAGGTAATAAATTTGCCTGTTTTCAGAGTACGTACAACTCACAGTCCAACACACTGCCTGTTGTCTGTCAGTGTGAGTGGCAAATGGCTTACAGGGGCCAAAGAAAGGCAAAGCATGAAAGGGAAGTCACAGCACCAGCAAACATGCAATTACTTGAATGGCCACTGAATGAAGAGTGAATCGCTGAGGTAGCCAGAAGTGACCCACTCACGCAGGAAAACAATGGCAGCAACGCAAACAGTGGGGCTGCAGGGCTCTCCCTGCAAACTTGATTTTCTGCAGGGGTTGGGAGCAGGAAAGAAAGAATGAATCCTCACAGCTGATGTTTCTGGATTTGCCTGCAAAAGGATGTTTGTATGCACAGCCCAGCTTTCAGGCAATAAAAACAATTACAGTGATGGTTCACTTTGTCATTTCCACTTATATTCTGAAATTATGCAGCTGAGAGCTCAAGCTTGCAGCTTGCAAGTAAAGATCTGATCTGGCCCCACAATTTGTTTTCCCTGCTTTTACCTGCTTTCTTTCTCATATTGCTGAAATATGCAGCTATTGAGTTTAAACTAATTTGTTCAATCAAATGCAGACTGGGCTTTGTCCGGTTCTTACTCTTCATTACAAGCAATTAATGTTAATCATGCATTCATTTCCAGGGCATGGCTTTGGAAATGTTCCACTTATTGAGCCAGCAGACTTAAATTCAACATTCATGCAGTTCACCCAGTTCATCTAAGCTGCTAACTGCTTAGAGAACTTCATTTTCTTTTCTATTACGCAGAATAACCACACAGTTGCAAGCTGTCACTTTAGCAATTACCTCATAGGTATATCAACACTGATTCCAGATCTCCCAATTTTGCCGGCACAAAGTTTTTACACAGCCACAATGTCGAAGCACCTGCACAGATTAGCTCCAGAAACAAGCAGTGAACGCTAGACTGCCAGCAGAGCACGGCACGGAAGAACAGATGAGCTGCTCACTTCAAAAATTCCCCCGATGCTAAACACCCCATCCATCTGAAAGACAACACCGTAGCGGTTGTTACAGTTTTGATGTACTCACATTTGGATGAAATCACAGTGGTGAAAACTTCTAAATTTTCATCGCTGCAGCTGTAAATCTGGTGCATTTTCCACCTCTCCCTCCTGACTGCCTTTCAGCTTCATGCAACTGCTCTGAACTTCTGGTAAATAGGTTTCACTAATCCAATCTGCCTCTGTGATCATTGTCCAGATCTACAAAGGACAGACATGCTGTGATCTCATCTCATTCCATATTCTTCATTGCAACATTTTCTGCTCCCATCTGCCTTTCTATGAATACTATTAATACAAAGATTTAATTTAGCTGTACTTAACCCTCTATTCAGATAAGAGCATTTTACTTTACATCTCCTTTTACCAGTTTGGAGGATCCTCTGTAATAATCTGCTAATAATTAAAGGCTGTTTTGTGCAGCCAATTTATAAGCAAATAAATATTTACAGAAGTAGTGCAAGGACATTTAATAGAAGTTGGGCTAAGATTTGTGTACTTTAATACATTTATCACAAAAATTTGTTCCTCACATACAATAAGGAGCTGAGTCTAGAAACACTAAGAAAAGCATTTTCTGTTTTACCTTTTAAGTTCATACACTAGTACTTGAATCCTGGGCACCTCAGTGTAAAATTTCAAATGCAGATGACTAAAGAAGGGCACGTCAGGCAGACATACGTAGGTCTATATGCTACTACACTTCTGTAGCTACAGAGGGGGGGCAGATGGCTCAGTCATAGATGGGATCCTACATGCCCTCATGGTTCTGGGGCCTAATTCCGTATTTATGCACTTCAATAAAGGCTCTTCTTGACAAAGCTTTTCATTCCTTAATAGTCCCATCAGAAACTCTTCTTTTTCACAGCCACAAAATCAGCCCCCTCAACTTCTGGTGACTTAGTGCAGCCATGGACACCTAAGCTCAAAAAATTTGGCTTGCAGGCTCCAGCAACTGATGCATCTGAAACACTATCAAGTGTGAATAATGATATTAAATTATATCAGTCTGATGAATACCCCTCATTACTAGCAAGTATGTGCAACAAACACAAAAACTAGCTCTGTCTTCTCCTATAGATGTCTGCCACCAACAGTCCCTGATGGAAAGTGCCAGCAAATATGGGTTTGACTATCATATTCATGCATATTTCTTATTTGAAATAATAAATATTGGTCAAATACACATCCCAAGCCTGGAAGCATTTTGATTGAGCGGAAGGTGTCCCTATTTCAAGGAAGAAACGAGTGAAGAGAAGTTGGTATCACTTGTCATCTCCCAGGGCAGCCTCCTGCTGTCCAGGAGCAGCAAAGCCACTGCGGGGCCAGGGGCATTGTCCCAGGAAAAGTGTGCTGTGTTTGAAACGGGCGGTGGGATGGCAATATGATGGAGCAAAAGTTCAATTAGTTTTTGATTCATTGCGCCACATGTTCTACTTGTATGACTGATGTCATTAACATCAGGCTCGGCTGGCGTGTTCATCTGTCCCTGCCCAGCTCCTTCTGAAGGCGCACACACTCAACAGATGGGGAGCTGCACGGGCACGAATGTAATTATTTATCCCCCTATTGTTCCTGTGTCAAGCAATCAAGCCAAATCCATTACCCACCGAGAAAAAGATCAGCGCACCATCCATTCATCAGTGAATGGAGCAGAGGCGGTTATGTAGGGAGGCTTTAAAGCTTTCAAAAGGATAAAAAAAAAATAATGAAGAGCAACACTGAATAGTTGACAAAAAAAAAAAAAAGCTATAACAAATCTAACCACCCTTTATTTCACCTTTTGATATTGAGAGTCCTGTGAGAGGAGACACTTTTGGATCTGAGTCATTGTTTTCCTAGTTATAGGTATACTTGAAGATATTTTAAAATCTTAGCTGGGGTTTAACATTAGAACAAATGTTTGGTGTTTCATCATTTGAGAGTTGGTGGGGATGTGGAAACTGAAGGGAGCTGGTTACCAGCCGGCATTCACAGTGTTATAGATAGGGTTTTGAGCAGGTAGGCTTTGAACACCTATCTTTACAAAGGACATGATGCTCTGGGGATGAGTCACCCTGTGCAGAGAGCTGACAAAAGGCTCTCATGCTTCCAGACAGAAAAACAGGATTCAGGAGGGTCAATATGATCTGTTTCATCTGGGAATGAATTTTCCACTGTTCACAAAAGGGAGTTTGCTGCTTCATTCTACAAAGATCTTACAGGGCTGTTGAGCACTGTCAATGGCCAGGGGTTTGCAGGAAATCTTAATGTGGCTTCAGCAGAATTGCACATATTGGGCTACTTTTTTTCCTAGCTGTCTGTGAATTACTTTGGACAAATGTCTTGGTTTAGCTAGCTACAAACTAGGTGTGATAATATCTGCCGAAGAAGTGTACTAGAAAGTTCAACTGCATGAAACCTGCTGAAGAACAGCAGGACAGTAATTTTAGACTTGAGGAAGATGCTCTCCACAATATCCAACTCAGGGGTTGCTTGCAGGGTAACATCAGACAATTTCACGTAGTATCTCCCACCTAGCAAGAGTCCAGTCTGTGGTGGGAGCAGGAAACCAAACATGTGTCGATCCTATGAACCATTTTTTGTTCCCCAAATTACATAAAATATCTAGAAACTAGGCTCAAAATTTTCCTCTGTGCTATCAATAAAAAAGCTACTAATTTAATTCATGTGATGCCACTGCAGCCATGAGAAGACTCCAAATTTGTTTTCGCACTGGGTTATATCTTTGACTGAAGATGTCCAAGTCAATATGTGGAATCCATGTTCCTCGCTGTGGGCTGTGATGTAGCTGCTGTAACTGTTTTCCAAATACTTGAACTCCCTGTGTTGCAGTAAAGAATCAAAACACTTGCTGGTGGAAGAACTTGGTGACCAAAGGTTAATGGGGACAAGTGAGGAGGAGGAGGAGAACTCAGGACACAAAACCAGACGTATGACGCCTGACAAAACTTCCATCTAACCTGAACTGCAGGTCTGGGACAGGGAAGGTATTTGACTTTTAGGAATGTGGGCAGAAAGGAAGGAGAGGTGGAAAAGGAGAAGAGACATATGTTGAGGATGAGATAAAACCAACTGATTAAAGGAGCATAAGGATCAGTGAACCTTGTCAACATGGCAGAAAATCCCATAAGTTGGCAAAATGTCTCTCTGGGGAGGCAGTGAGGCTCCTTTTCCCACATTTCAGCCACATTTAGCGGAATCAAGGGTATTTGCTTGTCCTGCTTACCAAGTACACCAGAGCTGGTAACCTTAAAAGGAATCCAGTAAAAACAGATGTGAATTACGGTAAAAAAAAAATGTAATGAAACTTTGATTTAAGAGAATAATCAGAAACCTTCTTTATCCTGGCCTTTATAAACAAATGCAGCATTCCATGCAGCATTCTTCAAGTGAAGTCGGTGGGAAGGATCCCAGTACTCTCAGCATATGCAGGGAATATTGCCAAGGGATTCCCTGGCCCACAGAAGACAGAGCTGTTTGCAGGCAAGTCTCTGGCTTCTCCCTGGATCTCATACTCTGTTGCGTAAGAGGCGAATCTAATCCGTACTGAGCCACTTGAGCCTATTTCTTACTGTTAGCTGGGCAATATGATAAGGATAAATCACAGATATTTTTGGAGCAGGATTGTGTATACACAATTAACCATTTAAAAATAAGACAGGATACAAGTGCACATGCATGCTACAGACTTTAATACACTTCTGTATGATGAAATGCAAGTGTTTTTTGGAAAGAAAATAACGTTTTGTTTTTTTTTCATTTTAGGGCCTAAGAACTGCAACTGCTGATGACTTAAAGGTAAAACCAACAGCAAAAGCAAAATATAAAGCTTGTCATACCTAGTCTGTTACGTTCCTCTAAATGAAGGGAAGAGAGAGACAGATAGGCCATCACCAACTTCACCTCATTCTTATAGAAGTCTGCAAAAATAGTCCAAAATTAAAGTAGCACTGCCTGGCTGAAAGGCCCATGAATAAGACTTTTCAAAAGCAATATTTTAACTCCAGCATCTGGTTGAAATCTGCTGTGACAGATTTTACCCAAATGCGAATAAGACGATCAAGGCATTTAAAAACATTCTAAACTTCACATTCACCATAGAGGATGCAAGCCTTGTGCAGTTTGAAAGGGCTAGAGCACAGACTTCTCTGCTAATCAGGAAAGGAAACACTGGCCAGACCTGGAAGCCAGGTTGAAAGCATCTCTTCCCCTTCCAATTACAGAAAGATACTGCAGGATTCTGAGAGAAAAAAACAAGCCTGTTTGCTTCCTCCTAAAAAAAGTTACATATAGGTAATTGGACATTCACAAACTTGCCCTAAGCTTGTAAAACACACTTGAGTAAGTCCATACAATGATTAGTGAGAAGCACAATGCCCAGCACCGCAAGGTTCAAGTCCCACAGAGCTTGTGCCAGCAGCAGGGATTGCACTGACCCAGCACTAAAAGAGAGGGCCAAGCTGAGCACGTGGAGGCTTAACAAGCTTTCATACACTGGTCGTGTACTGGTAATCCACAGATTAAAAATGTCAACAACAGAGCGATATGTCCAAATTGGGCTGTGACAACAACAGCTTATGAACATACCAAACTTTAATTACATTTGCCCTTAATTTATTAATTTTTCAAGCAAATTGATCAGTGAGGTCTTTATTGCCCTGATAAAGCACAATAATATTTGGATGGGGATTTTTCACTCCCAACTTTTTCCTCTAAAACATTTTAAGATTATTTTTACTATTGGCTCCTGATGTGCACATAACCATTTTTTTTGGATGATCAAGCACATTTATTGAAACTCTTCCTGTGTTTCCCAGATTTTTGCACTAGTAGCCCTCTTGCTGCAACTGCAGACTGTCTCACACCATATGGAGGAAAATCCACTGCTTGGGTAACCAGGCACAAACTGCTTAGGATTCCACCCATGGATAAGTCTAAAGAATGAGGCAACCTGAACTGTCACCTTACTTGTCTCTAGCGTGTCCTCACACAGCCATCAAGCTCCTTTTGCTGCATGCAGCACACGTGCTCAGCAGGATGAGTGTCTTTGGAGGGTATCAAATGACACTGCCTCCCCTGGCTTAAATTCTCGGTGAAAATGAGATTAAATTTAAAACGAGGACCATCACTATTGGCACTCAGAGAACACAGTGCTAGAAACTGAGAAACAGGAAGAGGAAGTAGGAGAAGTGGCTCTAAAGGCACAGAAGCAGGATCAATTTTATGAGTCCCTTTTTGATCCATATTTAAGTTATGTTGCCTGTGTGAAGCTGCGAGATGGCACAGTGACAAAGGAGGTCTTAGGGTACACTGGGAGCACTAGTAGGGAACTGTGTCTTAGAAATTTGAGACTTGACGTAGCTTTTGTGCGACAAGCATGTTAAATGGCTATACACCATATGTCTATGAGTCTGGAAGAGGAAACTGGTGGACTCCCTCTGAGGCCAATTATCCTAAGAAATGTTTTGGAGAGATGAAGCAAGTTATCTTATTTCCCTGCTGGTTCGGTCTTTGGCCTCTCTGTGGATGCTGCCAGCAGGGGTGTCAAAGATACTCTCCTTTAAGTACCTGACTTGTTTCTAGGAATCTGATTAAAGTAGATCACCTCAGATAACAACAGGAATTAATGCTGCAAATACATAGGAGAGGATTTTCAAGCTCATAAGCTACATAGAGGTCAGTCCCTTTCAAGTCACGCAGCCTCTGAGATCTTTGATTTTCGTAGAACTGATGATCTTTACCTGTCCTTTTCCTCTGTCCTATTAGCCTTTACACTTAAACCTCAGTTTGGGCTGCAATCTCTTCAGTTGTTCTGTGCACTACATGGCACGTAACTGTACAGCAGTAAGCCTGGGAGAGAGGAAACCAAAAGGTTTGAGTTTTTGGGAGCTTTGCAATAGACATGGCACACTCTCCTTAATAACCACAGTTTTAGATTCTACATCCCTTGTGTTTTTTACAATGTTCTGTAAAATACGTATTCTCATCTTAGATGTTCCCCTCAAGTCTGATGTTTCTATATCCTCTCAACTTGGTCAGCCAAAAAGAGGTAGGCTCCTAGACCTTAGCTCTCCAACTTCTCATACTCTCTATCATGTAACCATGATATATATTCAGGCTCAACGTCTCAGCTGTAAGCAACTATATTCTTATATCTCCACACACCAGCTTTTTTTACCAATGCCTTGTTTGCTGTGCACATGCAGATGTCTGCAATGCTTAGACCTTTAGCCCCCATCAGCCAGCCCTGTGCTGATGTGCCCCTTTGTTCAGGGGGCTGGCATTTCCACCTCTACTCTGTCGGGCAGGTCCCTGAACGGCGCTTTACAGTTGGTGACATTATCAATTCTGACACGAGAAGTCACTAGCAGTTACTTTAGTATTGAAATCTGCCCCCTAGCTCTATGCTCACTTTTACCAACTGAGTAGTTCTAATTTTAGGACTCCCATGTAAAACACAAATCCAATAGGTATGAAGTATATCAGCTTGACCACGCCAGGAACTAAACCTGGGAGATGGTTACATGAAAGCTGCGGGATGTCCTCTTCTGGGATCCCCTAACTGCCAGAAATGCGAGTGGTGCCACTGTGAGTGTGGCTGAACGGGACCTGCCTGCTCCATAAGCGGGAGTAGAGGGAACACTAAAGTGCCACTGCTCACAGCACAGCACTGACACGGCTTCAACCTTTCCTGGCTTAGAAAGACAACTTTGGAGAAGGACTGATCCACCGAAACAAGGGTTGCAGAGACTCTGAGGTTTCAGTAGTGCACAGAAAATGCAATTCAGGCTCTGTTCATGTTAATTCCTATTTCTCACTGCTCAGATAAGCATACGGTGACAGCTTTCATGAGGCAGGGAAGTGTCCGTTGGAAAATGGATTACGACCAACTCTCGCACATAAACTACTGGGCAACCATCTAATAATGGTCACTAAGAGATACCACCGGTCTGTGCTGGTGACCTAGAGGTGAAAAGACTTTCTTTGTCTGTCTGATTCCCTGAAGCTTTCAAACCCCCAATCAAGGGGAAAGTTCTGATCTAAATGACCATTAATCTTCCTTAAGGTGAAGAGGTCAGAAGAGCAAGCTATTCAATGTTAACTGTTTTTTATGCCAGCAAAAAAAGCGTCTTTATTTCTAATACTGTCTTAAAATACACAGCAACACTTAAACATCCAAACCTCCATAGTGATTTTTCGAAAGTGATGTCAGCTTTTAGATAAATGACAATGTCCACACACAGTGTCAGCCCCCCACAGCTGTGTCCTTAGCCATAACAACAATACCACACAATGGCATCCTTAAATCCCATAAAGGCAAGTGACAATGCCACAGAATGAAGCGATAACACATTGGAGCTGCTGACAATCAGTCCTTAACATGTGTTATCCATTTGACTGCAGGTGTAAATCAGCATTTCAATGTCAAGTTGCTAATTTAAGGCTGTATGGTCAAAAATCCAAACAGCCTACCCTAGGAAAAGCACAAGTGCATTGTTAAAGCTAGTCAAAGTCACTGCAAGTCAGGGAACACAGAGCAAAAGTTCCACATCAATAAACCAGTGTTTGCGCCATGATATATACATTTCATGATATAGTCGTATCAGATTAAATCAAACATTTGCCAGAGCTCAGATGACAGTGTGGGCACAGCCTTCGTTCTATTGCTACTCTGTTAACTTTGGTGTGCTGCCAGCATACACGGCTGCGGAACCGAACTCTGTGGCTCTACAGTGACGTGAATTAACACTGCCCTGCAAAGGATATGGGTTACAGTTCCTCTGCTTTCACTTAACTGTGTGACCTCACAGGTGTGCATTTTTTCCCCCCTTTAATTCTTATGATCGGAGAAATAAGGAAAATACCTGCTGCCACTTGTAGTATTTAAAGTTCTCTGAAAACTGAGTACATGTAATATTTCAAAAGAAATCAAAGACTGCAAGTATTTTTTTCATCCCTTCTTCTATTACTAGGAAAGCAGTTAAGACGCTGATTAACATTCCATTGAGCTGTGTCAAATGATTCTTCCTCTTATTGTTGTTACTTGGCTGCACAACGTTTTCTACCAACTTGCTCGTGGTAGATGTTTCAGTGCAGTGGGGAGAAAAGAAAATGAATGGCATTTTAGTGGGTTATTTAATGTGAGCCTACAATGGGCAAAATATAAAACTACATTCAGAAACATTGCATCCAAGGGAACTGCAGCCTTCCTAATGATAACCCAGGTTCTGGGTGGGGTTTTTTTGTCTGTTTCACTGAGAAATTCAGAGCAACAGTAGAACCTTCTGCTTATTTTCATGGACACATAAAAAATATGCACGAAAGATTTTGTGACAAACTGAGCCTGAGTGATTTCTCATACGCACACTGCAGGTAAGCACAAACGTAACTGCCTGTGGGAAATAAGGCAAGCACAAAGACAGCCGAGACCCTTGCAAGTTCAGTAACTGACAGTCCCACCACACCGTGGCTCAAAGAGGAACTTCTTCTGCAGGTGGCCTGGTGACAAGTTAAAGATGGAACCAGGCTTCAAGACAGGATTAGCAGGAGTGGGAAGGTGTGTGAGACCCTGTTCTCACTGTCCAAGACACTGTGACAGACAAGTGGTCTGTGTTCCTCTGTATCACCTACTGTTCCTGAAGAAACCAGGAAAATGGTCTCATCGCTTTCTGTACTCAGTATTTCTGAATATAAATTAAATTCCTTTTTGTTTAGGAAGTACACAGGGATGATCTGAGGAAAAACGGAGACCATACCTCTAGGGCTCCTGCTGCATTGCATCAGGTTGCCCTTGTCCCTTCTGCACAGACACTTAATGCAGTGATAGATTTATTAGGACGGACCTGTTGAATCAAAGGCATACTGCACATGTTCCGGAGCACTGTGACGCTTAAGCAGATTTACTCAGGGGTTATGGGAAGCACCTAGACATAGCTTGGCTGTGTTTCTTAACCACCACACTCCCTCATCCATTTTTCAGGTCTCAGGGAGATGGGAAGCCAACAAAACAGAAGATGACAGCATTGGCACATTAAGCGAAGATGGTACAACGAGGAATGAGCACAGACACTAACCTACCTGTGGTTTCTTCCATGTTTATTCACACAGGATGATGGTGAGAATTTTTGCTGATTTAGGCATGTTGGTTACACATTTTTTGCTTCATCCTCTTTTTACTTTAACTGCTAGGAAAATCAGCATTAGAATGGGAAGACACAAGGGAAGAGAGGGTCTGGACAAACTATTGTACCAGCTACACTAAGTTCTATTAGTACCAAGCTCTCAGCACCTTGTGAGGGGAGTGGGCTTTCCATTTTGTACTCAAGGTAAAACTACACCTGCTGGTAAACTATTTTCACCAGCACTACACGTGCACTTGTTCATACTCGCTCCCCAAAGCTAATCTTATCACTGTAGACGGACCGAATAAGCAACCAGATAAGCTAGTGTTCAATTTGTGTTTATCTGTGCAGAACTCAGAGAACATAAGGCCAAGGGGGAGAAGTAGCAGGTCAATGTCCATGGCAAGAATTCTGAACATGGTAACTCCTATTCACACCATTCTTCTGTTGTGTCTGAATATCTGCCATTTATGCTTACTTAAAACCTATTTAGAAACCATGATCTAGACAAACTAAGCATTTGTTCTTCTTTATACGAAACCTGACAAATCCTTTTATATAGTTACAGCTACATAAGGCAGAAAGTAGGTCTCTTACTCTACAAGAAAGAGGAGACTCAATCAAATCCTACTGCTAATGAGTACGACATAAAAAGATTGATAATGTTGTTGTCATGAAATATGTAATAATACTTATAACTATGTACTGATTATGCAGACTGAGGCATGCACAAACGGTCCTAAATGTTCACAGAAACACTGTGCAGTAGTTTGGATGCTTTTATTTCGGGAATGCCTCTACCGTTGCTCTTGGTTGTCACCCCACAACACAATGGCTTTGTCTGCACAGCACCAAGATCATCAGGCAAATGACTTTGCAGGAAGAATCACGATGGTCTGTGAAGCTAGCGAAAGCCTGCTTTCTCTGAGTGGTTTTGGTTCAGTTACTTTATAGGATTGAAGTTAACATGCCAGATTTAACCACACACTTTCAATCAAGTTTGTGTTTATAGGAAGTACAATATTATTTGTTATTTGCATTTCAGTATCACTTAAAGGCAATAACAGATCTGTCATGGAGGGCTTGAGTAACAGAGCAGTAACAGGAGCCACAAGAACAAGCTGTCCAGATTTCACACACACGCCCAACCACCACCAGGCACTGACAATTACAGTGCCACTCCAGCTCCCCATATAAATTTCATACAGATGCAGGCTCATGTGCACAAAATAGGCACATTCAAAGATACAGATATCTTTGACCAACTAGGTTGTGTCAGAAAAGAGCAATTTAGTAAGATAAGGCATGAAAAACCCTGGTTAACTGTTCAGTTGTGAATAAAACCACCACTGCCCAGGAGCTGGGGTGTGACTCCCTGTCACACTATCACTATTTGAAAGATAGCACTGGGAGGTGACTTGACCTCCCTTGATTTTTCTTCAGAAAATTTACACTAGCAACTAATAATTGGTGGTGGGAGAACATTTGTGCACCTGATGTCTGTGAGTGCGATTTCACAACCAGTTTAAGCTAGTCGAAGACCCTGATGCTGCCAAAAAGTGATAGAAAACAGAAATGGCCCTTCTTACAGCACCATCTGCTTATGTCGAGTTAGGTATTATATCGAACTCTTTGTCTTGTCTACAAAATACAGATAAAATCCACCATATTGGGGGTGTGTGTGTGTGTGTGTGTGTGAGCCTTAATTTAAAAACCAGCAAGAGTTCTAGGTTATCTGGTATAGGAAGTTAAGTGCAAGGTTCAGTCAGCTGAAAATGCAGCTTGGTCATAACTGCCATACTGGGATAAATGGCAAATAAAAAGTGTGCTGAAAGAAAATACCCTACTTTCCTAACTAGCCCATAGAAGTACCCTGCTGCAGTGATGAAACCTGCATGCTGTTCAGTTCTCCAGAAAGTATATACCCTCCAAACACAGCATGGCTGCCATGAATTAGGCTCCTGGAAAAAAGATTCTCTTCTCAGGATTCCACACTGCTATCACATCCTGGAGAAAAACAGGAGTGGAAAGATGAAAGATTACATACAAAAGCGTTTGACAATTTTTTTTTTTCCCAATACAGCAGCTTTGCACAATAAAGTAAAGTTAATCTCTTGCTATTACAACATATGCCTTTGTGACACAGGTTCTTGTGGGCAATTTCAGCAGAGGACAAGATTCAAAAGGGCATGGAAATCCAATGTCTGTCCTAGCACAGGCAAGGCATACTGGCAGCACTGTTCCTGTGGCCACTAAACCCATTCTGGGGTTAAAACCAAAATCTCCAGTTTTCAACCAGTATCCATCCATCTATTTTAACAGCATTAGAACAGATGCAATGTCAACACACAGAACATATCTGCCCTCAGATTCTGGGACAGCACTAGCTTTATCAGACAAACACAAGAATGCAAAGGCATAAGTACAGAGCCTTCTAGTTCAAAAGGCTGACTGAAAAGTGCTCCCTCCCTAGCAGAAAGAAATAAGCACACCACAAGTTATGGGGTTCTTCTCATGTTTGTTTTGTGCTGTGGTAGCTGCATGAATCAGATGCTGAAATGGTCCAACATGAAGTGGAACCTAATTTAAATTATCTGTACACAAAACCACGTACATTTTCTAAAAGAAGAAAAATAGTATTACAATTTCAGTTTCATTTCTCCCTTTCCCACTTCCCTGTCCCAGGTGACAGTCAACCAGCAGGTTAACAGCTCTGAACATGCACACTCATTCCCACATTTAACCAGTGCTCCCAGCGGGGCACTGTGCAGCCATACGCTACACCACCAACTTTTAATATTGAACCACAGCACACTGCCGCTTCCGTAAGCTGGTGGCTGCCCTCTGAGTGACAGCACCTGCAGGAGCTCAGCAGAAACAATTGCTTCACAGAGAAGCAAGATACAGTTAGTAGCTTCTTTCCACAGAACACAGCAGGAAAAGGGAGCTGTTGCCTCCACAGAGACAAAATGACCATGATGTATGATGTTGTTACATGACCACGCTTTACTCTATTTTTGCTCCTCCTACGAATGCTTTATATAGATTTTAAAAGGCAAGATAAATTTCTGACAAGAAATGTCAAGTTTTTTACCCAAACCAAATTCTCAGGAAGCCTTTTCCAAACATGTATGAAGCATGCAGGTTTCTTCTGAACCAAACAACAAAAGGTGCTCCAGTTGAAGAGCTGCCTTATTGAAGCCAGGTGGTAAAAAGATGACAAAGTAGAACAGAATACAGCAAGCTGATTTTTTCCACAAGGTAACTCCCCTTCCCCATCTAAAAATGTCCCATATTATTTCTTAAACAGCATGACTTTTAAAGACAAAATCACAGACAATTTTAATGAAAAACGTAATTTTGTAAAATGCTTTGGAATATCCCTTACATCATTTTCCCATCTTTTACCACCTCTAAAGCACAAGAAAGTCTCCAGTAAAGTGAGAAGTTTGCTCTTAGTTTTATATGCAAGTTAATACCCCTGACTACTGAGCAAGAAAAAAAGACTCACAGCCAAGCCTTCGCTTCAGAGCACTATTTAGATAAAGATTAACTGCTTGACCTTTTGGCAGTGTACAATGGAACAGAAGTCAAAGACACACAAGTTCTTCCTTTCTCTAAACAATTTAAGCTCCATATCTATAAGAAATTACCTTTGTGTTAGAACAGTGCACACTTTTTGGAACAAAATGTTTAAGCTAATAAAGCTTCATGGAAGCCTCAAAGAGGGCAGATAAGTCTTCCTCTGTTTGGGGACGTGGTGATAGTTTAGTCACTCTCTCCTGCAAGATTAAAAAAAAAACGGATTACAGAAAGTTGCCAATAAAATTAATCAAACAGTAGCTGAACTACGTGCCTTTGTACTAATGCCCTTCACAGGGAATAAAACGGTTTTGCAAATAAGTAATCAAGTAATTACGGTTGAAGCATCATCAACTGCACAATACTTCCAAGAATATATTAGTTTAAATTGCCTATAATTAAATACACAGAAGCAAGATTAAAATGCATTTCAGTTGCAAAGTCAAGTACTTCAAACACTGGTCTCGTCAGTCATAGACGTCCGTACTGGTGGGTAGTATCCTGGGAATACAGTCCATTTTAAAATTCATTCCCTGGCATTGGAATTTGGAGGTCGATTTTTAGGGACCAAGATTTTCAAAATACAACATCTCTCAAAACCATGGAACTGCCACAGATGGGAAGAGCAAATAACGCTTGCAACTCAGGCTCCAAAAAAGAGACACAGCAAGGGACGGTTCTAAAACTGCTTAATAAATAGTCTTTGAACCAGAATACAAAATAGTTGTCTTCATTCGACAGTGATTCGACAGAATTTTCTGGTGCTGAAGTCCCACCAACTGAAACTCAGGTACATGCTTCACTGCTCTGCTTGACAAAACAACCACAAATGCAGAGATGGCAATTCAGAAGAACCCCGCACTACTGAGGATGAGGAGCTGTGTTAGTGTAGGTATTGTTACTGCAGAAACACTCAGCTGAAAGGGCTTAACATTAATGTACTCGGACTGGTTATGATTCATACTTTTATGCTTTCAACAGTCAACAATTTTAACATTTATTGAAAGACTTGGGAGAGTCACAAACATCTGCGAAGACAGAGGCTAGGCCTACACTAGGGATGCATCATCTCTACATGAATGCAGTGTATTTTGGCAAGGTTGAGTTTCTTCTGCTGCAACCTGTTTCAAGACCTCACTTGTGGAAGAGGCTGTCCTAGTAAAAGCTCTAAATTTTTCCCTCCCTTTTCCACATGCAAGACAGTGGATGTCATTTGCTAGGGGCCTTGCCTCGCACATCAAGTGGGATGCTGGAGAAGGGGCTTCTCCAGCCCCCTGCGTTGGGGGAGGCTCAACTCAGTCTCCTGAGCGGAGCACACACCACTGCTGCAAAGCAATGCTGCAGGCGCTCCACTTGCCTCTAAACCCACAAGGCTGTGATTTGTAGACAGGATGGATGTGGTTATACAGCAAGAGAGGCCATGGCACTGTGAGTTTAACACGCGACGTATTGGTCTAGCATTGTGAGGAAGCCAGCTGTGATATGTTCATAGTCTTGCTAGCATAGTTAGTATGGCTTGTGATGAGTCTGAAAAGTGCAGCTTTGTGTGTATAACTTTACCTACATGAGAAGCTTTGCTGGTGCAGCAATAGCAATCAAATGATACCTCTTTCCCCTTCCCCAAACAGCATTGCTACACACACAGACCCAGCCAAATAAAAGCCTAAGATTCTTCTATGAGGTTTTGAAACCAAATGGAAAATTCAAACAGCACGAGGGCAAAAGTATGGGTACTTTTTTCAGACTCACAATATGGGAAATATGACAACTCAGTGTTCAAGCACTCAGTAAATCATCAGACTTATGTTAGGACACTCTGGGCCAAATTACAGTTTTGTAGTCCTCTGCACTGAGATGCACAGAGTTATCTGTAAAGTCACATAGGGCGACAGGATGCAATCACGCTGACAGACTGCAGCATTTCCCAGCTATATCGACAGAAGGCTGCAAATGGATATTCCTCCTGTATGCCAACACAGAGGCACCAGCACTCCCTCTGCACGAGCCTCCTGACATTTGCTGGTGCCAGGACAGCAAGGCCTCAGCTCACCCAGTCTGACTCAGTGCACTCTGGTATCATTCCAAAAATGAGCAACTCCTGGCTTGTCAGTGGATCAGTCTCACTGTAGCTGCCTCTGGGACGTCTGCAGGGGGTGGGTAGGCTAGAGAACAGCCCTTCCACTGTGTCTCATCTTCAGTCCTCCCTATCCCCCCTCAAACACCATTGCAGGGCTGGCCAGCTTAGACCTTGGGACAGCGTCTTCTTTGCTAGACTCACTGCTGTATGTAAATACGATCATCTTCAATAAACTCACTTGGAATAAAATTCTGTTTAAACTTCAAGTATAAGTGCTTGTCCCCGTAGAGTTCCCAGCCCAAATCCTGGCAGTTAGATTACATTAGTTTTGTTTTCCTGCAGCCTGCACTTCATGATGTGGAATAAACCCTGCACACTTCCTAGTGCTATCAGCACTGCACTACAACTGCCTTGTTGACGTGAACAGATCACTGCTGTATTCCAAAGAAAATCTACTGCAAATGGAAAAGAAAAAATATACCAAAGATTAAACTGTATGGACTACCTCTGTGGATAATAACAGGCTATTAAGGACCAATAATACATTTTCATCATGCTACAACTCATATACAAAAATTAGGTTTGAGAAACTATTAGGTGAGCTCATTTTATACAATGCAATTAATCCTCAATGCTGAGACAACACTAAATGAATTAAAAGTCAATTTGAGCTAAGCTAACAAACAAACAAAAAAACCCCTTCAACATCTTTTGGTGAAGAACCTTCCCTAGGTATGCAAAACATGCCTTCAATGAGATGTTGTGCTTATGATGACTCAAACCCAATTGTTTTAAAGGAATATATTTATCAAACCAAACCTCCAAAATGCCCCATAACAATTTACATGCATAACCCATTTGATGAGCGCTCAGAGACCTTAGTCTTCTTCCTGGCTTTGCTACTGCTCTGCTGTGTGTGATCCTAAATAGTTGCACCTTTGTGACATTTTCTCTGGTATAAAATAGGAATATTAATACTTAAAATCTAGTTTAAATTGCTCTGAGATTTACAAATGAGAAGAACTAGACACGGTAAGAGGTACTGCTGTAAAAAGTGAATAAGCTTTCAGCCTACAAATTTTTCTTTTCTTTCCTTAGTGTTTATTTCCTGTGCTAATAATAAATCCTAAGCAGACAGAACAGTCCACAGCATATGAATCAAATTGTCTTTTTACAAGGAAGATACTGGATTTTGCTTTCGGAGTGCTGTGCTGCTTTTCGCAGTGTCTTTGTGAGCACTGAAACAATAAAGGGTATTACAAGTTTAATCTGTATCATCCCAGGGGACCTTATTTCAAATTCTGATGGGGATCAATGGAACAAAAAAGCCATCTGCGAAGAAAAGTGCAACTTCTCAATATGGAAGAGCTTAATGCAAAGCAAGCTTGATCGGTCTTACCAGGTAGCTCTTAGTATTAAGGCTTTATCTATAACTCATCCTGCATACATAATTAGCAGAGATAGTTATGAAAAAGTAGCATCTCCTACAAAGAGAAAGGTCTATGAAAAACATCCTCTTTTTTTGAAAACGTAATGTTAAAAAGAAACCCTAATATCTAGCCATTCTTTCTGAATCCATGCGAAGAACAGACTGCAGAATGCACTCCATCTCACTGAAAAGAAAAGCTTAAACTGTGCAAAGAAACAAAATACAGTTGACTATCCATAATTTTCCTCCATTTTAATTGTCTTCATGTAGGCCTAGAAATAACGTTTGCTTGAAAAGAAATACTTCTGTTTTTTTCAAAAATCTGTTCTATTTTGTTTGAAAAGAAAAACTGTTTTGCTTTCTGTCTTACCTGAGGCAGTGTGCCTTTGACTAATGCAGGGATGTCTGCTTTAGAATAGCCAATTGCAGCTAAGCCATCATCAACATTCAGATCAAATAGGAATTTCCGGAGTGTGTCTGCCAAAATAAATCCTGCATCTTTGATTCTGGCAGTGCGGATGTCAGCTCCTAAAATAAGACATAATGCCTTGACTGTAGGGTGGAGAGAGCGGAGGAAGCCTGTTCTGGACTTAATTTAATCATAATATCAGCTGAATACATATCCATACATAACAGTCACTGTCCTAAAAGAAACATGAAATAAAAAGGGGAATCAGTCTTCATTTTACAGTTAGAATAGTTTGTAAAAGGTGAAATGAAACAAGACCAGGAGAAGCAGGTAACTGCTGCCAGAAAGACTAACTGCCACATGAGGTTAACTTCCTTCCCTTCTGTGCTTACAGGGAGAAGCACTTTTCAGTCTGACTAACTGCTGGGAGGGAAGAAGCGAATGCATGAACGTCAACGTTATTTATTTTTATGGACAGTGTGCCAAATGTTAATTTTAAGGCCTTGAGTTTGCTGACATCTAGAGGACACTGAAACCACTTACTATTCTGTTCTATTATGCATTCAAAGATGGGACCTAGAGCATGTTGGCTGAGACAGACAGGAGATGGCAGGGCAGTGTTCAAGGGGTTATGTAAATTCTAAACTTAATGCTACTTGAATATATGCTAACTTGTGTAGAATGATGTAGAACTGAAGAGCAGGAACTGGTGTCTCTGAAACATGTACTGAACAGTAATGAAAGCATCAATATAAATTGAAAGATCACCAATATTTCTTACAGAACACCTTTTTCCCCTTCTTCAATGAATGGTCAGGACTTGTTTAAAAGTAATAATAAAAACATGTCCAAATAGAAGACACAGGTTCCTCCACATGATTTCTTTTCAAAGTAAGATGAGCTAAATTTGTTCTCTATGTAACCTCAATGATGTTACACCAGAACTATGTTAGGTCTGAGCGCCTTACTGTGAGATGAGTAAGAGCACAACATAGCTACAGGAAAAATATTTCCTGTGATCCTCACACAGTTCAGTGTAACATTCAAAGGGGATTAAGTGAACATGAGCATGACAAGCTCATTTGAGGAACTCAGATATTTGGGTAGTAAGACTAGCAGTACTGTAGCAGATAACATCTGGGAGAAATTAATAAGGCATGACAGAATCTTGTACGATGTCTCATGCTATTGGGATTATGCCACGCAGTTTGAGTTTACCCTGGGTTTTGCTGTAGAGGAGTAACTGGGACATAAATCTTGTATCTTCAGGTAGTAAAGTAAAAGGGAGAGGAAGGAGGCAAAAAAAAAGGACAGTAAACATGAAGAGCAGTTTTAAAATATTGCTATAGTTCTAGTACTTTCTTTTTGCTCTACCTAAAAGACACATCAGTCTTTGATTGCACTTAGAAAATTTCTGGCCACACGCACACCTATTTCAACTGTTTAAGAATCCACCCAGGGAGGTATTAAGCTTTTTCTGGCTGTACCCAAATTCACAGCTGTACATACAACATAGCTATTTAGTAATCTGCTTCATGTCATAAAATACCTTCTTAGTCACTGCATTTGGCAACATGACAGATTTGAATCAGCTACTGTAGTCAGTTGGACTCTGGACTGGAATTAGAAGTAAACAACCCAGGCAGAAATGAATAAATTAAATTCCACGTGACATGTTTTCGGCAGAGTCCCTTTACCACATGGCAGACAATAATATAATTTAAATATCTATTGTGAAAATTATCAGAGATTTTAGAAACACAATTTATGGCAGCAGTTCATACCATAAAACCTAGAGGTTTTTTAAAATCAAGAAGCCAAATTTCAAATTCTCTGATATGCAGTGCCGGGCAGTTATCCAGAAACATTTTCTCAGTCTACTTTGAATTGTGTTATTGCTGTAGGAACGCTGACATTTTGCAGCTAGTATACAATTTCAACTAGGTTTATGTTCTGGATTTGACCATAGTCAGGACTGCATACTTTGTAGGAACAAACTCATGGCCATCATATATAAAATAAATGGAATTTTCCCTGATATAGTTTTTCTGACCATGTTGTTTTACACTCTCTTTAAAAGACTGATATTTTCATTGGCTACATGAAAGCCTCAGTTTTTCTTGAAACCAACAATGCTTTCAGATTACTTACACAAGGAAGTCACACATGTGACTGGATTGCTGTGATTTGCGTACAGAAGGCTGAATGTCATACAAAGGACTGAACACAGACTTTCCAAATACCAGGAGTTGCCACATACCACTTTCTACCCTTTACACTGCTGCACAGTGCGACTGTGATTGCTCATTAGCAAGCATGAGCATTAGCATCACTTTAGCTACAGCACAGTGCAGACAAAAATCCTGACCTTAGATATAAATAAATTAGCCCACCATGGAGCCGTGCTGTCACAGCTAGACTGCTAACAGCTCTCAGGTTACATCATCAAAAGCTAGTTTATTAATTATAGACAGCCATGCTGGGTGTGCAATGAAGAGGTATCCTTTCCCCAGAACATCTTCTGGTGATGGGTTGCACAGATAACAAAGCACTGTAGGAAAAAGTAACCTTTAAACAAACTGTCAGGGTGCAGCATTTACTTTTATACTGCTAAGAAGCAGAAAAGGCCAGTTTGTTCACTAACCCACTTCTCAGCCATCACAGATGTGTCCACAGAAACAGCTACTCTGTGTCTTCCCTAGTCACTGGCACAGAGAAATTCTAGCACCTACAAAAAAGCTCAGGCCTGCATTCAAAAAAGACCAAAGCCCACAGCTGCATGCCATGGAAAAAGGGCAGTAGTGATTCAGAACTGTCCTAATGTATTGCCACTGCAGGAAATTTGTCAGGCAAAATGCTTCCTTTTAGCTAAGAGGTACACCCAAGTACTGTTTTGTTTTATGGTGTCTACTCTAAAGTAATTGCTCTCCATAAAGCACCAAGAGAGATGTCAATCACAGCTACTCTCTCCCAATTCATAATAGACCTACAGTTAATTTCAGCTGCCCAGTTTTCTAGCCAAGAAGCAGATTTCTCCACCTTGTTTCTCTAACTACATCACCCAATATAAAGATTTAGCATTATTCAACTTGTTTGCATTATGTTTAACTCAGTCAGACTTCAGAATCTTGTTTTTTAAACTTAAAACCTCCATGACAACCAATAACAACTGCTTGCATGCATTTTTTTCTCCTCCCCAAAAGATATTTTGGAAAGAATTCCATTTGTATGAGTAAGTTGTATCCACAGATTCCTACCTAGTATCTCTGCAGCTTCCAAGTGCCGCTCAGGGTGTACCTGTGCCGTGAAAGCAAACACTGCTGGGGATGTCAGCACCACAGAAAGGCCGTGAGGCTGGGGACAAAGGGGAAAAAGAAAAAAGAATAATCACATCAACAGAACGCGTACTTTCAACTTCAATGTGTTTTAATGCTCATTAATATGAGGAAATAGAGAACTGAAATGTATAATATGAAAACAAAGATAAACCAAGTTTTACCACTAAAGAGTGATCCACATTATAATCCTTCGGTTTGTAAGTTTTCACCAAACCAGAAATAGGGTAAGACATTCCATGGCTGGAACAGAGGGTAGACAGAAAGTGGTTAGGGCAGGTCTCCTGGTATCTGAAAAATTTGCCTTCAGTCCCTTGTGTGGTCAGTCTTCTGTATGCAAGTCTCTTAGGTACAGATACTAAAAGGGTATTTAGGTATGGTATGGATATTGAATACAGACAATCCTCACCCCTTTGCATTCTAGGGACCTAGCTGTAAAAAAATATCTCCTTACTTTGTGACTGTGAAGTTATATTAGTCCATGGACTGGACTGAAAGATGCTCAATTACTAAAGTAATATAGATATGTCAAAACCAGCATAATCTCCACCCCTACCTGACCACACTGCCTGAGAAAAATAAACATTAATTTTAAAGTCTAATTAAAGAATGGATTTGCTCAAACAAAAGAATGAAAGAAAAGCCTCTGAAGAGAATGACTGCTAATAACTTCTCCACACTATTCAGGATTAGGGTTTGCTCGTCCGAGATTTTCACCCATATGAAACTACATTGCCTTGCAGTATTAATTACAGCTCATTTCAGCCTGATGAATGCTTACCCCTCAGACCAACTTACAGACAATTGCATCAGCTCAGGAATGGCACAAGATTACCTCGTTGCTGTCTCACTGCAAAACAGCTGGCATAAAATCCAACATTTTAAATGCCATTGATGGTTTTATTTCTCATAACTAGAGTTTTTACTATCAAGGAAGGTAAAGGCCATGTTTCGTAATTTTCACATGATTGGATTTGAGTATCTCTAGCCAGAATACACAATCCTCACACATATAAATGGCAAGCGCCTATCAATTTCTCACAACCAGACTATAGGCAGGCCAGTCTTATTACACAGTCAGCAACAAAGGCAGCAATGTCTTTGGCAATCTGAACCAAACACTGGCTAGAAGCTGACCTTGGATGGGATTAACATTTTTCTGTACTCACCAGAGATGAACACCAGCATTGCCAAAGCCAATACCTGCAAAAGCACTTGCTAGGTGCATGTTGGCTCTTGCTTCACGGTCTTCAGGGTTTCTGATGGCTCTGTGCACCATGAAGACAACAGTACCAGTTAATTCACAAACAGATTGGTAACTCAGGATGGAGAAGGGAGAGACCTTCTTTATGGACAGGCATACAAAAACCTCTAAGATAAGCTGAGATAACACAGGGAATAGGATCAACTCACACTTCAGTGAGAGAATGAATCTGCTTCTGGATCAACAAGTAGATCAAACTGGTTCAGTGAAGGGCAAGTTTCCTGTCACTTTTCAAAAAACTGGGTTGATAGAGTGAACTTAGCCATACTCACCTCAGTGGCAGTTTTAACAATTCTACTTAGGAGCTTTGGCAATCATAAGGTTGGACTTGATCTCAAAGGTCTTTTCCAACCAAACGATTCTATGATACGCATGGCTCCCAGACCACTCTAGCTTTCTCGCCACCTCAGTAGATGGTGGTCTAAGCCCCACCGTCTGTGTGGTAAGAGGACAGGGATCCTTGCCTTCCTATGCATCAGACTGCTTGCGTAGTTTGACAACTTGGAGAAAAAGTCTCATGAGTAGATTCCCTGGGAAAACTACTTTTTGCTTTATTTAATATCCAGGGTCAAAGCCAAAAGTTTAATGTAGTAATTGCCTTATTTTAGCCTAAAACTCGAGTTCTTCTGTGCATCCCTTCGTGGGCACTGAAGACTGAACATACTGCAAAGGGGGTGGTTGTTAAACTTACTACCTTTTCAAATATTTAGCCACAATGCGCAGAGCATGAAGAGCCCAGACATCACTGATGGGGTTGCTGCCTTGGTAAGCCGGTCGGTTGATTGGATTTGAAGGGCAGGGACTGCGCATGTTGTAAGGAAGAGCGGTGTATGATTCTAGAGCGTGGCTAAAAGAAAGATTAAAAATTGAATTATTTCAGTGGGAGGGCTCTATTTTACTGCTCTGCTGCCCTTTGAATGCAGGTTCTTCTTATTTAGTTCTGGTGTCTAACAGTTGCCAAACCCAGAAATACAATCCCTAGACAACTGAGAGAACACTGGGTGGGCACCTCCAAAGTGCTTCACTCTCCAACAGACACACAGTAGGCAATCCAAACATGGTCACAATTTATCAGCTCACACCATGCTTAAAGTTAGGTTGGATGAACGGGCATCTTGGGGTGTAACACTTCTCACTGAAGAGCACTGTGCATCTGCAACGGGTTTGTTTCTTTTTTGCAGGACAGGAATTGTAAGAGGCTTTAGCATTGGAAGTATGGTAAACCAGTTTTGTTTTAAAAGTATTGATCTTCAAAAAAATGGGAGTGTGATATTTAAGCTAAGCGGAACTAAGAACAGTCTCATTTCCCAGATACTTGTGAGTTTGACTATATAAATAAGGGGAACTGCCTACATTCCCATATCTAGATGGACAAAATTATAGACAAACCATTTCCATTTATGACACATGCCTCAGTTCCACTACAGACACTGTACTTCAGGACACTTTACCAAGCTTGAGAAATCACACTGTTCCATTACACATCTATTACTGAAATATACACAGCATCCAAAACCAAAGTAAGCTCTGGCCCTCTGAACAGAAACTTCCAAGCATCTTGTGCCGTTAAAAGCTGTATGGGTTTAAGATATATAAAATGTGCCAAGTGGAAAGTACATTATGAGAGAGGTTCTGAAGATGGTCATAATTGACCTAAGACATGCCAGCATCCCACAAGCCTTCACAAACTTTTGTTGTCACATTGTGGATTTTATTAAAAAAATCCTTGTTCTCTATTCCCTGCTCTGTCTGTGGGATGTGCTACACACTGTTGCAATTGTCATTAATCATTGAAGACTGAGACTCTGTTCCCTGACAACTACCACCCTGGAAGCAAATGGTTTCTTCAGTGCACTGCAAAAACATTAAAATTTCTATGAATAAGTGATTTGCTTCCATACATTTTGAGGCAGGTAGTGAAATTAAGCAAGAAGAAAGTATAATGGAAACCACCTTAAAAAGAGCAGGAATGGGAGAAGAAAAGATGATCATCCTTTTCTGCTCCTAAAATATATATTTTTTGTACAACCATCATAGCAAAAACACAAAATTATAACAAATTCAAGTAGCAGCCTACACAGAAAACTCACCAAAGCACATCAAAGCCACTGTTGGCCACTATTCGTTCAGGCATAGACAGTGTGTGTAAAGGGTCAATGATCCCTAATGTTGGCTTAATGGCCCTTGAAGCAATACCTGCAATATATAAGTAAGAAAAATGAGTTAAAGATTTTTTGCAACAAAATAGGACAAGACAATCCTAAGGTTCAAAACATAACAATAATGAGGGGTAATTATTTGAAACTATGAAGAGAAAAGCCAAGAAAGAGAAGGCAGAGTAAGAAGTATCTATGAATGTAAGTCTTATTGATGATGAAGTCTCTGTAAGTAAGTTTTGAACTGAGATTGTTGCCTGAAGTGAATTATACCAGACAATGTTCTGTCTCCATTTGTAACCCTTCCCGCCTGGCCTATACTTCCCAAATGTCTATGCTGAATGGCATCTGCAACATTATTCTTAGATTTGTATCTTCTGTGAACAATCAGAGGGGACAACTGGTTTGTGTCTACAATCCATTGCTATTGCTAATTGCTGTCTTCAGCATCCATAATATGCCTTCCTGTTTTGGTTAAGGGCGCACAGATGTACAGAGAAAGACAGACACAGACAGACCGATTAACTACACACAGACTAGAAAACTCTGAGCTATGGTCAGAGCTCCTTAGCACACCCATTTAGGTCACAAGTACCAAGTGGCACATAAAATCCAGAGGTTTAGAACTAAAATCTCAAAAAGGTTATGAAGCTTAAGATGACAATTTAGCCCTAAAGTTTATTTGGCAAGGATGAAAAGGCCAAATGAAGACAGCGCCCCTCACTCACACAGCATCTCAGGCCTGAGGTTCCAAAAGTCAGGAACAGAAACATTTGGTTGCAATTATACAACAAAGAAATAGAAGTCTTAGAAGCATAAAGAAAAAGACAAAGGAAATAAGGAACAGTTGGTTGACCCTGAATGTAAGTAGAAATTTCCTTTGCAATTAACATTTTGTGCCATTTAAGAACTTGAAAGATTTTAGTTTCCTGTTTTGCCTTCAAACTATAATCCACTATATTGCATAGGCATTTAATTATGCTAATATGTTATAAATTTAATTCAAAAAGGAAACTTTTAATCTTTTCAAATTTGCCTGTGGTGGTTGAATCAAACAAAATGACACCTGAAAAGTCATGCAGCATCCCTTTCTTTCATGACACAGAAATAACGAAGACATTGGAAAATCAATTGTCTTGACTAGCAGAAAAAAAAAATCTCACCAGTTTTCACTTTTAGTTCTTTGAAGTCAAAAATGGCAACACCAGTAGTTTCACTTCCAGTTCCAGATGTTGTTGGAACTTAAAAGGAAGAATAAAGATAACAACAAACTACAAGTAATACGTAATATTGCAAAATAAATAAGTAAACCCACAATAATAACTCCACCAAAAATACACGATCCAGGAAATTCCAGAGGTATTTCTGATCCGAAGCCCCAGGTCAAAGAGAAACTGACACTTTGATCTCTTTTCTCACCAAAAGCAGTCCAGCTTGGCTAAACAAGGCAAACTAATGACAAAACCTGTGATTTTACTTCCACTGAAGTAAACAGCAAAATTGCTGCTGCATACAAGTAGAGAAGTAAGCCCACAGAATGGTGAAGCAGTGGTGGTAAACTGATTTCAGCAAAAATATTGTATGCAGAGTGTAGAATGACTACCCTTCTCCTAGCCCTCAACCTCCACACCCTGCACTCCTGCTTTACCTGCAATGAGTGGCTTGAGAGGCACAGTGACAGGCTTCCCTTTCCCAATAGGAGCATTGACGTAATCCAAGAAGTCTGATGCAGGGCTGGCCGCATACAGGTTGGCAGCTTTACAGGTGTCAATGACAGACCCTCCTCCAACAGCAACGTAGGCATCAAACTCTCCCTTTTTAGCAAAGTCAATGGCATCCAGGAAACTTGGAAAACAAGAAAAGCTTTCCGATTAGTCAGGAGAATTGAGCAACTTGCAGTCACAATACAATAGAGCAAATGACTATTAAGACGAGCGCACGGGTCACAAGGAGGTGTTTAAACAGCTGTATGGCATGCTGCAAGAGCCTAGGCACTACTTTGAGAAGTGGAGTGTCAGAAGTAATACCTTTGGTCTGTTGGTTCCACACGGACATTATCATACATCTGAAAGTTTATACCACATTTTGCCAAGGAGTCCAATACTGCATTCACAGGAGGGAGCTGGGAGAGGTTTTTATCTGTCATCAAACAAACTTTTCTAGCACCAAGATTCTGCAGGTCCTAAAATAACAATGAAATCAAACCCAAAACAACTGGTATAAAATCATACATTGAACTATTTAAATACTAATCCAAACCAACGGAACCATTTAGTAATAAAAAAAAAACCAACCCAAAAATAGTTGATTATTGTAAAATTTTTGCAACAGTATCAGATAAAGAGGATTAACCACATACATATAGGATGCAGAAAACAGCATAAAGTATAACATTGCCAAAGTTAGATGGTTGAAATCTTATGACAGAAAAAACCTAAGATGTTGAACAAGTGAAAAGCATATAGATTCACCTAAGACTACAAAAAAAATGCGAAGTATTTTCTAAAATATTTTTTTCCTACACAATTCCTGTGACATAAAAAGACTTTTCCACAGCACAGGTCTCACCAAACTGCCTACAAATGCATGACATTAAAATCTTAAAAATTTAATATTAATTTACTGCTGAAAAATAAAAATAAGGTGGGGAAAAGAAGAAAAATAGTTCTACACCTAATCTTTGCTAAATTGATTGACAATAGCTATTTAATACATGCAATTCGGAATAATCCTATAAACAGAAGTTCTGTCTAACTTAATATCTATTAATTCACTTTTCAAATTTTGAAATAAAAAAGAGAACTGTTAATCCTATAAACGCCAAGAAAAGAGGAAAAATGACGAATTAAAACACACCTTGAAAATGATAACTGGCGTACCGTACTCAGGTGAACCATCTCACATTTTGTTTGATGAAACAAAAATTCTACGCTCTCACAGTGCAAACTCAGAGCTGAATAAATGTCCATCTAATTTAATGGAAAGTCTCTGGCATATTTTAATAAGCACTAGAAAAGACAAAAGTGATCTTGAGAAAATTCTGCTGTGTCACCAGGATTCAAAAGTTCTTGAATTAAATTCCCCGTCAGAGAAAAATACTGTTGCATAGTCCTGGCAAATCATCAACTAAGCTCCATTTCATGTATTTACTTATATCACAGCAACGGTGTTGTAACATGCTTCTGTTCTTTATCGAGCAGTATTTTCTGACCTTTTTACACTGGTATATATGACTACACATACTGCAAAGCAGTGGAGATTCAGACACATAATACATAAGCTTTCCCTTATAAAATGTATTGATAGCACCAGCAGCCCTTTATAAAATAACTTTTCGCCAGTGATTGAATTACACTATGGAAGCTTACCATGCCAATCTCTTTAGTAACTCCTTCTCCATATCGGATGTTTGAAACGGCCATCTACCAAAAAAAAAAAAAGAACATTTTTTTTTCTGGAAAAAAAAAGGAGAAATGGCATCTAGTCCCAAGCAAAGTGAAATATATATATTTACTAATAGAAATATTTGTTAAATGCCATATTTGGACTTACACAAAATACTACTTTTAAATCAAACATATTTTATTATTAAATCTACCTCAAATGCATATTCTCTATTTCCCAGGGTAGGCCATTCAGGAACTGGAATGGAAATGAAATAGCAAAATTAGGGAACACAAAGAGACTTCATTCTGTATCTCAGCACTAGAGTTGACAGATTATTTTCCTTTTAAAATCACTGATACATTTTCACAGGTCATCTTGGCTTGTCTGGGTAACAGTCACCTGTTTTATTCCTTGTTGTTGATGAAATTAAATGATCCAAGTACTTAATTTGATTCGTATAATTCAGCAAAAACGGTGTGTCTTTTCTTTTTTTCTTCAAGAATTAATTCTTCCCTATAAAAACTGAGTAAGTTACTAGGAAGTATGCATGAGAATTTGTTATCACTCTGCAAGGACCAGAACAGCATGTAGTAAGTAGAGCCGAGTATCTGCAGAGCGTGCAGGCTGCCTACCTACCAGTTGATAGGTGTTACGAGTGTGTAGGAGCTACATGATAACTGTGAGAACAACTTTCAAGACAAATCCTTGAGACATCCTCCATATGTACTCACGTAGAGGACATCTTGTGTACGTGTGAGAGTAATACCAACAGGTGTTTGCTCTTCTTTTTACTTCTGACTAGTCCTGAATTTGCAAGTCAAACTCAATTGCTTGCTTGAAAATTACGGAACTGCATGCATCACCAATAATAAACAGAGCTTTGGTATAAATTGGTGCGTTACTATCAACTTTATTTAGTAGAAAAGATATTTACAGGGGTATTATTTCAGTAACATCCTCTCTCTGCTATGACATTTTTACATAAATTACCACAAAACTCAATTTCTTGCATATCCTGATTTCGCCACAGTGAAACTAAGTGCATCAACTGAAACAGACCATTCTGCTCCAAGAAAAGATCAGATGAGACATTCTGCTCTTCCTGCTGAAGTCACGCCTTCTGTCTGCTACATTAATTGAAAATATGCGATTTGGATTCAGATCCAATGAGTGAGGCCATGATAATGAGTCTTAGAGACACTCTGGGGTGCACTGAAGCACTGACCCACAACAGTAACAGATAGATGTATTAAAATCCTTTATGCGCTCTCTATTCAAGGCCAGGCCAGCTGCTATCAGCTCTTTCACTGCCATCTCTTGCCAGGCTGTACATGTTTGACCTCTCCTGGAGTCTGAGTCTGCTGTACTCTTGGTCATTAATTTGACAGGCTAAGAACATGTCCAAGCCATTTATTCTCTTCATTTCTGATAGTATAACAGATGCCCCGCTGTTATATTCTTGAGCCAAACTTAACTTTCAGGAAGAATTTTACTGTGTTAAAAAATCGCACGATTTCCTTGAACACTGCCCAGAAACACAATGAACGGGGTTTTTTCCTGCTTCAGTCACTGTTCAATCTATTCCCACTATTCAGAGACTTATTGAACTGACATCATCTTGCTAGATCATAGACTCAATTGCTGCCTAGAACTACAGAGGGGGTTCTTAACTGAGACTTCGGTTTAGCAAGGGCTTAGTTTGAATCGACCGACTAGGTCATTAAGCAGATAAGCAGAAGAATGCAATTCTATTTCTCAGCTGTGCTATTGTCTTGCTATAAGATGGTTTTGGGCAAAACAAATACCTGAACATATCTATAGCTTTTCAATTTCTAAAATGGTAATTCTTTAAAAAGTGTCTTAAGTAAAGCACATGAAACCAAGCCACTCGGAATTTTACACTGCTGAAATTATGTCCCAAAATACTAATTTGTATTAGATCTGGAAACTAAAGAGCAAACAGATAGCTATTCCCATAGCCTCCCTACAGTCAATGCAAACAGAAAACCCTCCCAGGCTGACTCTGTGACTTGGCGCAGCTCTCCTGCTCTTACTCCACAACCCTGGCCTAAGCAAGCCACATACTTGGGACTGACTGTAGAAAAAGGCTATAGAAATTACGCTGCTCAAGCCAAAGCACATCTTTGTGAACAGCTTGTTTTTATCCATATTGCTTCCGAATTCTTTTCTAATGTAACAGATGTGTGTTTTTCCCCTTGGAAGCAGATCTAAACTTGAGATGGTTCAGGTGATGACAGCAGCAGTACCAGCCAGACAAAATTTCTGATCAGTGTGCCTCACAGAAAGGGGAGGGAGAGACAGGATGCATTGATTGTTGTTTACATGGAAACACTCAATCTCTCCACTAATAACCACTGCACCTGTACAGCTGCAAAGTTAACAGCTTTCCAGTACTTAAAGGGGATCTACCAGAAAACTAAGGAGAAGCTCTTTATCAGGGAGTACAGTGACAGAACAAGGGGTAACATTTTAAGCTGAAACAGGATAGTTTCAAATTAGTTATTAGGAAGAAATGTTTTGCTGTGAGGCTGGTGAGACACTGGAACAGGTTGCCCACAGAAGTCATAGATGGCCCATCTCTGGAGGTATTCAAGACCAGGCTGGAGGCTTTGAACAACCTGACCTAGTGGAATGTGTCCCTGCCCATGGCAGTGGGGTTGGAACTGGATGATCTTCAAGGTCCCTTCCAACCCAAACCATTGCATGAGTCTATAGGAACAGTTAAATATTGGAATATTCTCTCCAGGAAAGTGGTAGATGAGTCTACACTGGACACTTTCAAGGCTTAGCTTGACAGGGTGCTGGGCCATCTCACTTAAACCATGTATTAGCCAAAAAGGTTAGACCAGATGATCCTTGAAGTCCCTTGCAACTTGGCATTTGATGATTCTATGAACACTGACAAGCTGAGAGTTGGACTTGTTCAGCCTAGAGAAGAGAAGGCTCTGGGGAGACCTTGTAGCGACCTACCATTCTATGAGAAGCCTCCCACCTGTTCCCTCTGCCCAGGTTATACCAATACTTCAGTTCTGGGCCCCTCGCTACAAGGATGTTGAGGATCTGGAGCATGTCCAGAGAAGAGCAATGAAGCTGGTGAAGGGGCTGGAGAACAAGAGTTACGAGGAGCAGCTGAGAGAACTGGGGTTGTTTATCCTGGAGGAGGCTGAGGGGAGACCTTATTACTCTACAACTACCTGAAAGGAGGTTGTAGAGAGGAGGGTACTGGCGGCTTCTCCCAAGTGAAAGGGGACAGGACAAGGGGGAATGGCCTCAAGCTGCACCAGGGGAGGTTGACTGGATATCAGGAAAAAAAAAATTTCACAGAACAGGTCATTGGGCACTGGCAGAAGCTGCCCAGGGAGGTGTTTGAGTCACCATCTCTGGAGGTGTTTAAAAGACAGGCAGAGCAGGTGCTAAACATGGTTTAGTGGCAGGTAGGAATGGCTGAACTCAGTGATCCAAGAGGTCTTTTCCAACTGGGGATTCTATGATTCCATGATACCTAAGGGGCACGGTCTCCTACCAGACTCTTTTGGAAACACGAATTAAGTCTTACCTTGGGAATAAGTGTGGGAGTGGCTCGGGCACCGACATCTGGTTAATAAAAAGGAAAATGCAGGGTTAAAAGGAAGAAAAAAACCAATGCGGAGACCCCACCCTTCCCTCGCCCCCCGTCCCGAGGGGTCGTTCCGGCTCCAAGGGCACCAGGAGCCCCCGCGCGGCCCGGAGAGGCTCCGCCACTCACGCCGCGCGCTGCAGTCGCTGCAGGAGCCGCACGGCGCGCGCCCGCCCCGCCGCCATCGCCGCCGCCAGCACCGCCCCCAGCGCCGCCTGCGGGCAGAGAGCGGGCAGCGGCCCGGGGTGAGCTGCCTCCGGACAGAGGGCAGGGAGCCCCTCCGGCAGCGTGTTCGCTCTCCAACGGGGGGGGTTAAACTGTTCGTTCTACCAAGAGGTCTAACAGCCTCACCTCTGTGCCTGGGAAGGTCATAGAACCATAGAATAGTTTGGGTTGGAAGGAAGATTAAAGCCCATCCAGTTCCAATCCCCCTGCCATGGGCAGGGACACCTCCCACTAGATCAGGCTGCCCAAGGCCCCATCCAACCTGGCCTTGAACACCTCCAGGGACAGACGGGGCATCCACAGCTTCCCTGGGCAACCTGTGCCAGTGTTTCACCACGTGCATTGAAAAGAAATTCTTCCTAATGTCCTGTCTAAATCTGCCCCTCTCGAGTTTGTACCCATTCCCCCTGGTCCCATCACTACAAGCCTTTGTAAACAGTCCCTCCCCAGCTTTCTTGTAGCCCCTTCAGGTACTGGAAGGTCGCTATAAGGTCTCCTCAGAGCCTTCTCTTCTCCAGGCTGAACAAGCCCAACTCTCCCAGCCTGTCCTCTTATGGGAGGTGCTGTAGTCCTCTGATCATCTTTGTAGCCCTCCTCCGGACCAGTTCCAACAGCTCCATCTCCTTCTTATGTTGAGGATTCCAGAACTGGACACAATACTCCAGATAAGGTCTCACAAGAGAGGAACAGAGGGGCAGAATAACCTCCCTCAACCTGCTGGCCACGCTTATTTTGATGCAGCCCAGGATATGGTTGGCCTTCTGGGCTGCAAGCGCACAATGCTGGCTCACAGCCCACTTCTGCAGCCTATCCAGGTCCCTCCAGAACAGATCATGGAACAGATCCTCCTAGAAGCCATGCTAAAGCGCATGGAGGTGATTAATAGCAGTGTGGCTTCATCAGGGGCAACAGGGGCAAATCCTGTGTGACCAATGTAGTGGGGTAACCACTGCAGCGAACACAGGAAAACCGATGGATGTGATGTATCTGGACTTCTGTAAAGCCTTTGACACGATCCTCCACAATATCCTTCTCTTTTAATTTGATAGATATGTATTTGATGGATGGACTTTTTGGTGGATATGAAACTGGTTGGATGGCCATATTCAGAGAGTAGTGGTCAATGGCTCAAAGTCCAAATTGAGATCTGTGACAAGCGGTGTCCCTCAAGGGCCTGTGCTGGGACCAGTGCTGTTTAATATCTTCATCAATGATGTAGACAGTGAGATTGAGCGCACCCTCAGCAAGTTTGCAGATGACACCCAAGTGAGTGGTGCAGTTGCCACACCGGAAAGACGGGATGTCATCCAGAGGGACCTGGACAGGCTAGAGAAGTGGGCCTGTGTGAATATCATGAGGTTCAACAAGGCCAAATGCAAGGTCCTACACCCGATTCCGGGCAACCTGCAGTTTCAATACAGGACAGGGGATGATGTGATTGAGATTAGTCCTGCAGAGAAGGACTTGGAGGTGCTGGTTGATGAGAATCTTTACATGAGCTGGCAATGTGCGCTCACAGCCCAGGCGGTCAACTGTATCCTGGGCTGCATCAAAAGAAATGTAGCCAGCAGGATGAGGGAGGTGATTCTGCCCCTCTATTCCTGTCTTGTGAGACCTCATCTGCAGAAGCGTCCAGTTCTGGAACCCTCAACATAAGAACCTTCTTATGTTGAGGATTCCAGAGGATAGCTGGGTAAGAATACCACCTTACACAGAGGTTTAGCTTCTTCATTGCGCTCAGGCTGCCACCCTACTGAACTGCTACAGAATGAGACAACGTAACTGCTAGTCACCTAGGTTTTTCAAAAACTGATTTGCAGCAAGATATTACATTACTATTCGCTTGATATTGCTGAAACTTATTTTATTCCCCCAGGAACAGCACCAGCCAACAGCATCTGTTCAGTAGCTAAGCTGGGACAGAAAATTTTATTTATTTTTTTAAAGAGTATGGGATACATTACAAAATTCAAAAGAATAACAAGCAGAAGTCAGAAATAATTTTCAACATCTGCTCTCAAACTGCTTGGTAAAGAAAACCACTGTGCAATTAGTTCTATGAAATGATTGATTACTCTTAGTACAGGGAGAAATTTAGGTTTTAACCTGCTATTCAATATAAACATTTTTCTGCTTAATTCAATGGCTAGTCACCAGCTTTGGCTTTATTTAAACAACTGAAATCTCTAGGAAATCTGGACAACTTCTTAGGCCCTGCAACGAAGTTTTCATGTTTCTTTTGCAACTGAGCCTGAATACCACAGAGCCAGCAGCATTAGTCGACTTACAGAGCAAGAGCTCCACCACGAGGCCACTTGCCCAGAGCAAAGAGCATTTTGACTGAGCAGGCTGTTACACCACCAGAACATACACCCAATCTCAGCCACCTAAGCAAGGGGCAGCTTTGCCCAGCCTCAGTCCTGTCTCGAAATGCTGCAGCTGCAGCCAGCAATGAAACATTACCTGGCTGTCCCTGTGAAACCCCCAGCCTGTGGGGAAGTGAGACTCCTGATCCCCTCAATACATCGCCAGCTCCACCTGGACGGGGAACACAGTCCTCCCTCATCGCCAGCCAAGAGACAAATGCACGACATTTCTTAAAAAGGCTGGAGCGTATTTATTGACAAACAAGTGTGGGAATAGAGCACGGGACAGGAGGCTGGCAGAGACAGTCCCTTCCCACGCCTTGGCAGGGAACCCCAGCCCCGTGCTGCACGCAGTCCCTCTGTCCCTCATGCCTTCTTCCTCTTGCCACCGCCTGTGCTGCTGCTTGCGGGTCGCTGCTGTTGCCGCCGGGCTCCGCTCTTCTTGCCGCTGCGGCCAACCCGCTGCTGCCGGCGGCCGCGCTTCCCCCGCTGCGACTGCTTCTTCTTGCCCTTGGCGGCAGCTGCCTCGGCTTCTTCCTGGCGCAGCTGCTTGTTGACGGCCCGGGTGATGTCCAGGACCGGCTTCTTGCTGCCCATGTCCCGCAGCATCTCCAGCTGCCGGCTGCGCTCGGCCGCCAGATTGCCCAGGAGTGGCTCGAAACGGCGCTTCCTTCCGCCGCTGCGGGACGGCGGCTCTGCCGGCTCCTTGGGCAGCCGGGGCTGGAAGCGGCCGAGCGAGGCGGTGGAAACGCGAGCGACACGGGCGACGTGTCCCAGCTCCTCGCGGCTCTGGTGGCCGGTGGGGTGCAGCGGCGCGGCGGGGATGGTCGCGGCGGCCCGGTGGGCTCGGGCCAGGTTGCGCAGGCGGTTGAGCTCGTTGCGGGCCACCCGCTCCCGCTTCTCCCGCCGCAGCCGGGCGAACTGGTCCTCCTCCGGGTCGGCGCCCTCGGGCACCTCGGCCACCCAGGCCCGCGCCGGGTCGCCGCCCGCTCGCTGGTACCCCCAGCGCCGCCGCCACTCCTTGGCCTGCTCGTCCCACACCAGCGAGGTCTTCTTGCGCCGCCGGATGCCCTTCAGCCGCGCGAACTGCTCCCACCGGGTCGGCGGCCGCGGCCGCGGCGGCGGCTTCTCCCGCGGCAGGCGGAAGGTGGGCTCGGGCAGCTGGGCCACCAGCGGCCCCCCGGCCCCGCCGGCGCGCTCGGCCGGCAGCTCCCACAGCCGCGCCACCAGCAGCTGCGCGTTGTCGCGGGCCAGAGCCCGCAGCAGCGCCTCCCGCCGCGGACCGGCCCCGCGCAGCCCAGCCGCCGGCGGCGGGTTGCGGTCCAGCGCCAGCAGGTTGCCTAGGTCGAACTCCAACTCCAGCTCCTTCTCCACCGTGACGCTCCGCCGCTTCTCCGCCTCCTGCTCATCGGCGGCCGCCAGCACCTCCTCTACCCGAACGGCCGCCATGGCGGCGCCGGGCCGCTCCGCGCACGTGGAGGCCGCTCCCGCGCGGCGCCGGGCCGCTCCGCGCACGTGGAGGCCGCTCCCGCCGGAAGCGCACAGCAGAGAACTTCCTGTTCGGGGCGCCCGGCGCGGTGCCTGCCGGGAGATGTAGTCCCGGAACTGCCCGAGGGTGAGAGGCAGCGCCGCCCCTCCGGACAGATCATCTGTCCGTCTTCTCCCGGCGTTAATCGCTCTCGGTACCTGTCAGGGGGCGTCCTGGCTGAGGGCAGGCGCTTCCAAAGATGCCGATGTGTTCATAGAATGGTTTGGGTTGGAAGGGACCTTAAAGATCATCCAGTTCCAGCACCCCTGCCATGGGCAGGGACACCTCCAACCAGACAGGGCTGCTGTCCTCATCCAACCTGGCCTTGAACATCTCCAGGGATGGCACAGCCACAACTTCCCTGGGCAACCTGTGACAGTGACTGGCCACCCTCATCGTGAAGAATTTCTTACTAATGTCTAATCTAACTCTTCCCCCCTCCAATTTAAAGCCATTGTCCCTCGTCCTATCACTCCAAGCCTCTGTAAACGGTCCCACCCCAGCTTTCCTGAAGCCCTTTCAGTACTGGAAGGCTGCTCTAAGGTCTCCACAGCCCCTTCTCTTCTCCAGGCTGAACAAGCCTAAACTTCTCAGCTTGTCGTCATAGCAGAGGTGCTCCAGCCCTCTAATCATTTTTGTGGCCACCTCTGGATCCTTTCCAACAGCTCCACATTGGCCAAGAAGGCCAATGGCATCTTGGTTTGTATCAGAAACAACATGGCCAGCAGGTCCAGGGAAGTTATTCTGCCCCTGTACTCGGCACTGGTGAGACCGCACCTTGAATACTGTGTTCAGTTCAGGGCCCCTCGCTACAAGGAGGATGTTGCAGCTCTGGAGTGTGTCCAGAGAAGAGCAACGGAGATGGCGAAGGGGCTGGAGAACAAGTCTTACAAGGAGCAGCTGAGGGAACTGGGATTGTTTAGCCTAGAGAAGAGGAAGCTGAGGGGAGACCTTATTGCTCTCTACAACTACCTGGAAGGTGGTTGTAGAGAGGAGGCTACTGGCCTCTTCTCCAAAGTGACAGGTGATAGGACAAGGGGGAATGGCCTCAAGCTGCACCAGGGGAAATTCAGACTGGACATCAGGAAAAACTTTTTCACAGAAAGAGTGATCAGGCCCTGGCAGAGGCTGCCCAGGGAGGTGGTTGGGTGGCCATCCCTGGAGGTATTTAAAAGCTAGGTAGATGAGGTACTCAAGGACATGTTTTAGTGGCGGATGGGACTGATTGGACTCAATGATCTAAGAGGTCTTTTCCAATCCAGTGAGTATATGATTCTATGTTGGCTGGGGCTGCCCTGAAGCTGTTTCCTGTCTCCACCCCAAGTGGCACTGGGGTGGAAAATGGGTGGAAGGAGCCTGTGGGTCAGGGGAGGTACACGCCAAAAGCATAGTCAGAGGTGCAGAGAGACATGGCCACTGCCAAGCCAACAGAGCCTTGTGGCGTCCCTTGCCTCTGCCTGCATAAGGGGCACGCCATGGCCTTCAGCACTGAGCAGGCCTGGGACTGAGAAATGGGAAAATGCATTTTACAAGGGTTTGGTTTTTTTTTTTTTTAGTAGCATATTTTTACATCTGACAGTCATTGCTGTAGAGCAATGCCTTTAAGTGCTGGTCGCAGGACCGAAATTTGAGTGTTGCAGCTCCATAGAGAGTGACACAGGTCTTGTGGGCAAGTCTGCCTGCAGAGAATGGGACAGAGGAACACTGTCTGGAAAGTGGTATCGCTGGAACATGTCTCATCAGGTGTAGTTGTCAGTGAGGGGATTGGGTGGTACTGCATGCACCCAGAGGTCAGCTGGGTCAAAGATACCTCCATGCTATTTTTAAACAAATGAGCTATGGAAGAATCCTTTTATAGCTATACAGTGATTCATCTTGTATAGCCATGACATTTTGAGCTGATCCCTGGTGCTCTAAAACCAAGCTCATGAGAGCACTTAACTGTAGCCAAGGAAAGTGGTGGGAGTTTTTATACTAGGTACGATTTTCTGTGAAGTTAAATCACATCTCTGCCTTTACATTATGTTTGGACTGATGGAAATGATTCTGAGTTTAGTGCCGTGGCAGTATTGTTGGAATGAAAATAAAATGCCAGCCTTGTGAAATGAAGACAAATAGCTGATTCTCAGTTTCTAATGCCTAGCATATCACAATTTATACTTTTTCAGTATAACTATGGTAGTCTTTTTCTTTTTTTTTTTTTTTCAAATCAGTAGTTCTGAGCATGACTTGAGTACTACGGATCAGCAGAGTCCTTGAGCCTTTAAACCCAGGTCTGGTGGCACAGACAGTTTTCCCGTTTACCACAAGATGGCATTGCACTGGATAATATTTTGTTCTCTGTCTTGCCCAGCTCATACTTTCACCTGGAACTGCAGATAAAATTAACTTTAAAGACAGATCTTTGAAGAGATGTGCGAGCACTATTTAGATCTAGGCATAAATTTATACTTCTGAACAGCAAGATCCATTTTTTTCAGGAGTCTATTCAATGTCTTTACACTGATCCTTATGCTCTCCTCTCCTCTCCTCTCCTCTCCTCTCCTCTCCTCTCCTCTCCTCTCCTCTCCTCTCCTCTCCTCTCCTCTCCTCTCCTCTCCTCTCCTCTCCTCTCCTCTCCTCTCCTCTCCTCTCCTCTCCTCTCCTCTCCTCTCCTCTCCTGGAGCTAACTCTGAGGTTTTTGGGGGTTTCGTTTCTACAAAGACCAGAAGCCTTCAGGTACATGTCTGGGACTGAGAGTGCTAATGACTACTGGGTATGAGTGGAATAGCAGAACGAGTGCATGCCATAAATTGATAGTTTTGTTTTAACTGTTAGCATGAACCTGCTAAGGAAGGGAAAAAGAATCTTGGAAGGTGAAAATTCCAGCCTCTTTATGTGTTCCAGAAATTGTCATTTACTGTATGATCAGTCTCAGCGCAGTAAATGGGACTACTCATTTACTGAATTGCTTCATTTGCAATAGTAGTCTAATAGGGGCACCCTTATGATTACTGGATTAGTGACAGGAAATTCTATATTTGGTCTCAGATGAGTTCAAAGGTGATTTTTTTTTTTAATGGCTTTTTTTCCTCCTTTACTGATCTTTGTTGTGTGTTTCATTGCTGGAGGCAATGAACTATCCTGTCTATTCAGTCTCTACATACGTAATTGAACAGTAACAATTATAATCAACAGAGGAAATCTGTAACTGCTTTCACATTGCTGTAGGCCTTGGCAGAGTCAGTTTTAACTTATTGCAAGCTGAAATGTCACAGTCTTGGTATTGACCTCCTCCTATTGTGTAGAAGAAAGAAGTATCTCCTTGGTTTACCAACAACACCAAACTTTTTCTCCTGCAAGCATGGGACATAACTGAAGAAGCAGCTACATTTGACTGTGCTTTAAGTGTTCTCAGCACGATGTTGCCCGCTGGTGAAGCCTGGCTACAAAATCATTAATGCAGTAAATAGCAATGTTGTATTATTCAGGCAGGACATTTCTGAGTTTATGATTTCACAGTGTGGTTGGGACAGTGGTAGTAGAGGAATACTTGAATGGATTTGTAAACCAAACAATATTTGTAGATAGAGTCATGGATATTTTGGGAAATTATCCCATTGTCAGAAGTGGCTTCTGAGAAGATTTCCATAGTAATCATAGCCACACTTTGAGCCTGTAACTCCTAGTTTAGAGCTGAGAATTACAAGCAGGCACACAGCTTCTGCTAGGCAAATAGGTGTGTGTATACTGCTGAAAATTCAGGCTTTTGAAAAGACAAAAGGGTGAGACCAATGTTGAATTTTAGAAATAGCTGTTAGGAAATGGATGTTTTTTATTACTTCATGTTTGCTCCAGCTTTCTTAATAGACTTTTTCGGCATTTTTTTAAAAGGATGAATTCTCAGAAATATTCATTCATTTTGATTATCTCTGGTTTTGCATTTCTAGGTTTAGAATCTCAGATACTGAATTTCCTCAACTGCCCCGGCTGGATTTGTGATTGCTCAGCCATAAGACTTGAAAGCAGTTATTCTCAACTTTGAGTGCTCGCAATCCGTAGACACTTAGACCAATTTCATCCTTTCTCTTTCTTTGCCTGAAGTTTTCTGTCTCTTCAGTGTGAACGATAGCAAATGACATGTCATGATGTGTTTGTATGTCCTTAATTCCTTACTGTTTACTTACTTTCTTTACTGTGAGATGATCTGACATAAATTGGATGCTGTTGCGAAGTGCAGGCTTTTTTTGGGGTGAAGAAGGCTATAGGGTTTTGGATTTTTTTTTTTTAACCACAGTTGGGGTCTGCATGAAAACCACAAGAGTGTAATTCACAGAAACGCTTGTCCAAAATTTAATAGAAAGCATAGCACAGAGTATATGTGATGCACCAAAAGACCTAAAGCATCAATGTGATGTTTTGTTTATCTGTTGGAAAAGAATAAAGAATTATCCCACTTAACTTTTATTTTTGTAGTTTCTGTTCACCTGGGCTACAACTTTGTGTTTGATAGGAGCTGCGCTCATGTACGATATTAGTGTCTCACTGTTAGCGATGCCATTAACTTAGATTTACACTTCAAACTTTTCGTCAATTACCTCTGGATGGCAGTAGATGTAGTTACAAGACAATTCAACCAATTCATAAGCCTGCTGTGAGGATCATTATGAAGAATGCTTTTATCAGGAAAATCCAAAGTGCCTTTAATTTTGTCAAATAGTAGAAAGTGCCCTTAAAATAACCACATGGCATCTAAATAATTTTTTCCACTGACTTTGTTCAGCACATTGTGAAGTAAAAACCTATGTTGTAGGATTTCTTCCTGTAAAAGACAAGTTGTTTGCTCACCGATGCTAAATTAAGTGCAACACTTTGTGGACCAAATTCTGTTTCCCGTTACATTTTTTACCAGGGTAAAATGTATTTAATGTATTTAATCTTATTTCCTGGGATATATAAGTGCTTTTGCAGTCCAAATAATGAAGCATAGGCATGTAAATTTGGCTAAGCAAAGGCTCTTCCTTATTCAGTTGTTTATGTGATGTGAACAAACTGTCTGTAAGGAACAGAAAAATTGTTAAGACCTGAGCCACTATCTTTTATCAAATACCAGGATTGACTTTGGCAATATAGCAAAAATATGCCTAGTAGTGGCCATTTTTACTGTTCAAGAAAGAGTTAAATTACTGATTTCAGGTAATGGGTAGTTCCTTCTCCTCTTTTCACCAATATAAGGCCTTACTGGAAATACGCTAAGGGACATGCTTAATTCTAAACATGTTCTATTGATGTTGATGATATTCTCTGTACTCATATGCTTAAAAACATTTCTGATTGATTTGTAAATGAACAGGATTAGATTTCCTGGCGAAAGACTTGATATGATTTTAGCACAACACCATATTTGTGAAAATCCGTGAAGATGAAACTCAAGATGCTGTAGCTCAAATTCCCAAACTTAAGACTGGGTAGTTGGGAATGCAGTTATAAGTGGGTACTAAGTGGAACCTGATTTTTGGTTCAGAAGCCAGAACTCAGCTGGTGAAATAGCAGGGAAATCTGGATGACTGCAGGCATTATGGCAAGTGACTGGTAGACCATAATCTCTTTTGATCAGTTGACTGGCTGTGATTGTGTGGTTTCACTGAACTGATTATGGGTAAACAAAAAAAAGCTAAGCTAATTTGAGGCCTTCCCAAGTGCTTGATGCCTATCTTGCTATGCATTAGGGAATCAGGCCGAAAACAGATTGTGATGTGGTTTGCTTTTTTTTATGAGCTTTACAGTGACCTGATTTCTTGGAGAAAGTTTTCTTGTAGCATGATATTAATATTAGAAATACCAGCAATGGTGTGGCTTGGTTTTGTTTGGTGTTTTTTTTAGGAGAATTTATAGAACAGAGTGGTAACTTTATCACACAGTGATGGAAAGAACGGCAACGTAGTAACATGTTCTTTTTCTAGGGTCAGTCCTTCTTATCACCTGTCTAGAGCAGACCTACTTTCTGGCATAAGATTACTTCTACAAGTTTAGAAGAAAGTCATGGAACACATTTCCTTCTTTTACATGAAATCTGTCACGCACAGAGGTTTGCCCTGGTTTTAGTCTACCCTCGCAACCAGAACAAAAATGGTTCCTTTATTCTTGGGTTAGGTTCATGTTTGGAAACGTCTCTGATGCTGGGAATGAGATGGAACATGTAAGTCTTCACCTATGACACAAAAGATGTGCCAAAATCACTCCTGATTTTAGACAGAAGGACACAAGGTAAATCAAATCAAACTAAGGGTTCAGTGCTGTGACTCTGTGTCTGCAGAAAGTGACTGTGCCAGCTCCCATATTCTAATGCCTTTGTGAGTCAGCAGCAATGGACTTCAGGACTGGCCTTAAAAAAGGCTTCCTGAGCCACATTTTCAGTAGAAAATCTCGGCCTTTTATTTATGTGTAAAAAGAATATGATTAAGCCTATGCAGACATTGGAGAAATTTGAATGTTCATTTTTGCCAAAGGAAAAATAACGTGAGACCTGATCTCAAAGCAAAACAATGCAATGCATTTAGGACCATGATTCTTCAGTGGCTTCCTGGGGAACTTTCAGCTTGGGGCTAGGCATATATCCGGGCATCTCTTCATACACACGCTGCAACGATTTCATGCACCACAACCATCTAAATCTTCTCCAAACGGTTGCTGGATGACATGGGGATGTGTGCTGAAATGCTTCTTGTCAAAGATATTTTCAAAGCCTTAGCCCTCCTTGGCAGTCCACAAGGAAGTGGGTTTCCAAGCCTGACTTGTAACCTTTTATCCTTCAGGTTTCCATTCATCAACAAGGTTGTTCATTCCTCAGTGCATTTTCAGAATATTTTATTCTTAAAGCTACCATTAACACCACTGTGATGAAATACATGTTGAAAGTGGTGTGATGAGGAGTGGGGAATGTCATACATGCAGGTTCTGCCATGAAGCAGCAAAGGCATTTGTGTGTGCAACTGCCTCCCACAAGCTATTTGGATAATATGCACTGTAGGTGTACAAGTAAAAGATACTAACAGCTGTGCCTCAGGTTTGATATTTCCGTTACGTTGGTGGCAGTCAGGTCAAGGTCTTACTAATACATTTTCAGTTGACAGTTATCAATGAAAGGGGAAAAAGCCTTGCTTTAGATCTTTTTGTACACAGGAATATGGTACTTTATAGGTTCAATGTGAGATGTTAGAGAGGTTTTCAACCACATGTAATGACAGGTGACTCATGCAAGACCAGAATCATCTGTAAATTTGTATGAGCTTGTACCTAGGATGTATGTTGTGGTTCAGAGTAAATTAGGGTAATTGCTGTTAAACAAATATTTTTCATTTCAAAAATGTCATACAGCCTAAGGCTGTGACTCTACGTCATTACCCAGTGACAACAGATTTGGTTAAAATAGTTTTTGCGCAGAAAAATAACTCTTAGAGATTAACACAGTAAATTCACAGGTTTTAGAACACACTCACAAGGTAGTTGAATCAACATAGCCAAGGGGAGTAGCTTCTGGGGTGGGGTGGGAGTGTGAACGCGTGGCTAGGTGTTCAAGAGGGAACAGCAATCTCTCAAACTGGCTTGGTCCCTGCGGCAATTAGCCACAGATTGACTCAGAAGTGGGTATGGCTTCACTTGGAGGAACAATTGTGGTTCTTGCCTACAGCAGCCTACCAACTCTCTTCTTGAACAAGTCTGTCTTGTATGGTGGCATAACTGCTCCTGTGGCAGCAGAGATTTCCTATGTCTGCTCCTGTAGCAACAAGAGCTCTCAGTGTGGTGCGTTAAGGGAAACTGTCAACAATTCGGGTTACCTTATTGTTATGTACTATAAACCAAACTAATTACTACATAGATCACTCAGTCATTCCTGCAAAGGGTTTGAGACCATCTCAGAGGAGCTGGGGTGGGGATAACTAGGAGCAGGAATGATGTTGGGCCACCACAAGGCAACTTCCCTGCTGCTGCTTAATCAGAGCCCTCAGAGCTGGGGCAGGAAATTCCCTGTCCTAATTTGCAGTCAGAACTCTTGAGTCCTTGTAGGGAACAAGTGATTCTCTGAGCTGTTCAGAGCCTCCCTTGTGTTGCCACAAAACCAAATCAACTGTTCTGCACAGTGCATCCTTATTCTTTCAGTTTTCTGCAGTGTGCCTCTGTTCATCATCTACTGCCTTACAGGAAAAGAGTTAAACCTGTAAAATGAGATAGAATCTCAGTTCCCAAAATCCTTCTGCAAGCACTGTGAGAATTGCTTAGTTTGTAATTTTCCTTAGTTTCTAAGGAAATTTTCAGGCATGGTCAAGGCAATTCTGTGGGCAGCAGTAGTTAAGAGCAGCAATGAAATGAAAATAAATATTTTCACATAATATGTTAAAGGGACAAAAGAAAATATTTGTTTCTTTAACCAAGGGTGAATGACTGGTTTCATCTAAAATACTGTTAGCTCTTGATTTAAAACCTGCAGATGTCGCATGCAACTCATGTTCAGTCTTCGCTACTGGGACTACCTGTTAATCCAAGGTCCTGTATGGAAATGGGAATGTTTTCTGGGCTGTGCTACTGTTCCTTGTTCCTCCTTTCTCTGTAGTATCTACAGGGATGGACATTTACAGTCTCTAGCTGCCAAAATATCCCCTATTCTGAGAAGGGTCACCTTCCTTCTCTCTTGAGGATGATCCTACACCAGCTTCCTCTTTGGGCTTCCCAGTGCTTGCCTTGCTCCTTACAGACCCGTCCAGAGTGCCTTGGAAGTGCTCTACATAACCTATCACCTTGGGTCTTGTTTTATTCTCATTCTTCTCTTTTCCTTCTGCTGATCCTCCTTCTTTGAAGCATTAGCACAGACATCTCAGTTACATCACCAAGGCCTGTTATTTCTATTGTGCTTACTTACTTGCTTTTGTATTTGAAGTTGTTCTTTATAGTCTCTGCTCTGATCTTGTCTGTTAGTATTTCTAATTATTTCTGAGATGTACTGAGCTTGAATACCCCCATTTTGTGAGGTAAACGTGGTCCAACCATACTCTAGAGTATTTTGTTGATGGACAGAATGCCCATGTGCTGTGAAAGGTGTGCCAGAGCATGTTTCTTGTGCTGGTCTACAGACCACTCCTGCGAACCTGGAAAATATACCTGCTAAATTGCATGAGTAAGCCAGGCTTAACTTTCCAATAGTGCAGTGGTATCAATGGTGAGATCCATTTGAGTGGTGTGGTAAGTGGGAGAAACGGGTGGTGGTAAGTTTGAGAAAGAGTTGATGGTAAGTTTGGGAAAGAGTTGAGTTGTGAATCAAGTTTATGACTCAACTCTTATTGATGTCACCAGTCAGTTAGACGATCACGGAAAATCTCAGCTGTACATTTGGTGTGGGCAGTGAAAGGTGTTGGAAAGCAGTTACTTTTCTCTCACTTGGTAAGGCCTTTCCTGGGCTTTGTATCCTACATCAATGAAAATACAGGCATCTACAAATGGAGGGTAGAGGAAAGAAGAGCAGAGCTAAGTGGAAAAATACTTCATAAATGAGTTTCAGAGGATCAGTAGGGAAGGAGGAGAGAAACATCTCTTTAAGTGAATGGTTTGAATGATTACAGCTTTTCCTTCACTCCAATTTACTCAAGCTGTGCAAAACAGCTCTCCATAAAGCATATTCTCATTATAGTTTTGTTGATTAGAGAAAGGAAAAAACCTGTTGATGGTTTAGGACTGGACTGAGGATATTCGCAGATCTTGGGAGATGCTTTTGTTCAGGCTGTGGGTTGTTCTGATGGAAACATCTAACATTAAGCCTGTGTTTTCTCAATAAACCCTCAAACTCAAACAACGTGAACAAAAAGAAAAATAGGTGGCTACTATCAAACACTTTATTTGCTAAAAAGACTGGTTTTATATCTGAAATTCAAAGGTATGTGTTCACCATTCAATTAATTTAGCAGTGGTCTTCAAGGTGTCATAAGATCTTTTTTATTACATATAGGAAAAATACATGTTGAATGCAATATTGATTACTGTCCTTTGGAAAAAATAGTGAATCTTGCATTTATACCTTCACATAAGAGTTTGCGTTTTCCACATAAAGTACACTATTTTAAAATTGCATACATAGAGGAATAAAAAATGCTTCTAAACCTGTCTCCTATCCACCTTCAGCTAGGTACGTTTATTTTGCAAGCTAACCACCTACTTTTTCCTTTGCTTGGATTCTGAAGTTTTGCCTTTGAAACCCAGGCAAATAAAATTAAGCACGAATTTAAGAACCTTATGAACTAGAGCTTCAATCCTTTCATTTTAGAAACCCATCATATTTTTTTAACAGCTTTGCTGAGATGTGATCAAACAGGACACAGGCTATGATTCTGAGTTGGTTTCATTATAATTTTGGAAAAATCAACAGATTGTTGCAAACATGCTCTTTGCAAAATGCCCAGATTTACAAGTCCCTGAGATCACTTGAAATACTTCTTCATTCTGCTGTCTTTCAGGGTCGTAGCATGACAGTTTTTAAGGAAAAGTTGCTTTCAGATGATCCTTCTGTTTAAAAAGGAATGGGATGATAGAGCTTTCAGAGTCCAGAAGACATATTTTAAGTCCTTAGCAAAGTTTTGCTGTAGCAGCACTAAAATCATGGCATTACATTATTGTTTGTGTTAGGATAGAGAAGAGCTAAATCTAGCCAGGTTTTCCATGTGTGTAGGGCAGTGAGTGGGGCTTGCCAGGATAATGAGAGCTAATGCTAGACGACAGCTGTTCAAACAAACCATGATATCTTGGCTACTACCTTGCTTCATCACTCAGCTTCTTCTTTAGCTAATTTAGATGGGAAAACTCCTGTTGTTTGCAGCCTGATTCAGGAAGGTATTCAGACATGTGAAGAGTCCTACCAATCTCAGGTTTTGAAGTGAGGTATGTATTTAACTGCAGGTTTTGAACATAAAATACTCTGATAGTGTTTCTCATCGGGCAAAAAAACCAAAAGACCCTGCATTCTCACTGTGGCATCAAAATGAAGGAACGGATGCACCAGTAGAGCATGGATCATTGGATGCTTGTCTTGTTTTGATTTACATGTCTTATCGGCAGTGTCCCACAAAGAAACTTTGTGTATTTATTCTTGTCGTGAACCTTAAAGCAGAAAAGTGGAAGTGTGCAAATATCTTGCGTGTTACTTAATAATCCCACCATGCGACTTCTGGAGTTTCTTAATGAATTTTTTTCTCTGCTAACATTAATAAAACAGAGGCCTTGTGTAACTGCTGTCTGTGTACATGAATTTATAAGAACTGACATACAAGAAGCCAAATAATATGTTAATTACCTCTTGTTGAAATGTGCTGTTGTGACCTTTTTCTGTATGGTGCAAACTACTTTTTTTTCAGTGTCTAAAAGAAGTTATTTAAACACATTATGAAAGCTATGCAGGGCTTGATCACAAAAGCTTTTACAAACCAAATCTCTCATTGTTACAGGACAGGTCTACAGCCTGATCCTTGACAGATGTGACTTGACATTACTTTTGCTAACATCAGCTTTGCCAGCTATCCAAGCTTTGCTTTTGTGCACAGACCATCAGTAAGGAGGAATTTCTTTGCCATAGGAGTGGTGAGGCACTGGCACAGGTTGCCCAGGCAATTTTTGTTCTTGTTGCTGTCCCCGGAAAGCTTTCAACTACTCATATTTCTTAGGGTTTGATACTCTGAATTAAAATCAGTAGCATGCTTCCAGGTCCTGCAAATGCCCATTCCTTTTAGTACACCAAAGAATAAGACTAGCTTTTTTTTTCAGCATCCCAGGCCGTTGCTTCATATTCAATTAATGAGCCAGTATAACATCTTGTGCACAACTGTTGCTCAGTGAGAAACTCCCCCTGACAGAGTACAACACAGTGCACAGTGTAGAATGGTACAGTACACAACTAATTTGTATTAGATTCAACTGAGAACAGTGAGCTGAGGGTCTTGGTAACATATTAACTCTTTGCAGTCCTGACTTGTATGAGGTGACTAAGACCTCTTGACAATGTTAATTTTCCTGATGTCATACTTGCATGTAATATCAGAATAATATTGAATGTGTAGAGCAAGTGAAGAGCAAAATAGCAAACAGAGCATGTGAAGCCATCTGAATCCTTCACTCAGAAGTGAAACTGGCAGAGAAGTGGGAGAAATGACTGCAGAATTTTCTAGGGTGCTGCCTAGAGATGGCAGGGTGAACGGTCCCTCTGGCTGCCACAAACAGCAAGTCCCATAGTACTGGTGGTGATCAACAAAACTTTCTCGTGGAAACACAAGTAGACCACAAACTTCTCAATAAAGACATTTAGAAATGTCAAGAATGCTACAATTGACAACAGAATGTCACTTGGAAAAAGCACATCTTGACACCAAAGCAGATGGTAGATGAGACAATTGAGCATTATGTCACGTAGCTGTACAATAAAGTGAAGTCGAATGAATTTGAACAGCTACCAGCCTAATTAGTGACTTAATTATTTGTCTCCTAACATATCACCAGGTGAAAAGAGGGTACAGGAAACTCCTCTGCCATGAACAGTTGGCGCTGGCAGGACCTAATGAAAAACTATGCTCTGCTCATTGTTATAAATTCAGAACTGATGCTAGAACTGTCTTTCAACAAGAAAGCCGTAGTTGTCAGAGTTTTAAAATGGTTGCCTGGACAAAATGCTATATATTCTAATTCTACAAAGCATGTGGCCATTTAAATAAGGAACATTGCTGCTCATCTCCTTTAAATTTCCTATTCAGGCAGTCCAGTGGATTTAAATGGATTTACTTACAATTCACTTTGGTGTAAATTAAATGGGAGTTGGGCTACTGAAATAGCAGTAAAAATTTATGTGCAATGGTCTGATTCTCAGTTAGACATCACTTTGTACTTCTCTAACTTTGTAACAGAATTGTGAAGCAAATGTTAATGTAATCTATATAGCCAATGAGATGCAAAATAGATTTTGTATCAGAAAGCATCAAGGCTGAAATGACTTTGTTCCTTAGGACCTGAGCATAGATGAATTAATTTCTTCTCACATATGCATCATTAAAATGAGCCAGAATTTAAATGTAGGCAGTTAGAATTAGAAAGTAGTGTATTTACATACTCGGGAACATAGTGTGAAGAGATCCACCTAGTTCCTCATTCATTTCTAGGTGTCTTCTTATTAGTTACCTTTGTTTTAGCAAGTACTTTGTAAAACAGGATTAGTCTTTACAGAATACTGAAATCTCTCTGATTTTATTAAAAATTACCTGGAGTTTCATTTGCACAATAATTCATTTATTGAGAAGCATTTGACAATGAAGATCTCCAAATATTTAAAATTCAAGTGCTGGAGAGGGTCTCATCACATTAGAAAGCAATCAACCATCTTGAGACAGGTTAATAAAAGCATCTTAAACTCATCATCAAAAAGCACTCTTGACCTCTATTATCAGGCACAGGACTCCTAATGATTCATTGATCACATTTTCTCTGTTCAACAAAAATATCATGAGCCTAAAGGTTTCAAGATATCCAACGTGATTTTTTTTTCTACCTCACAACTACATTTGACAGGTGACCTTTAGTCTTTCTTTCACATTAGTGAGCTATTTAACAAAGATAATGCAGATACATTTTTCACAATCATCTGATGCATACACTCATAGAATCCTCTATTTGGTACCACACAGTAAACAGATAAAAGAATCGTACTTCTGTAAATGCATTCATTATATATAAGTGCCCTGCTTTTAGCTTTCCTCTTCTACTCAGATCACAAGGTTTAAAAGCCTCTGAATGATTCTATGACTCTATGATGCTGTGAATGCGTGTAGTTAACCTGATGCTGTTTCACAGGTGTGTGCGTAGATATACAGGATTTTTTCAGGATGGATGTGTAGTCTGTTTACACCCTTTCCATCCATTGTGTCAATGACTGCACTTGCATTTCTGAAGTACCAAGAGGTGTCATGTACTCAGCATTTTGGTTTACACCTTTTCTGTTGTGCAGTTCAAGAGGTAGACTGTGGCTTGCCTTTCCATTCTGAGCTCACGTGAAACTTCCTGGCTTGGGTATAGATAACAAGGGAGCTGTGACACTGAGGACACTCACAGCCAAGGGCTCACCCAGGGTCCTGCGCAGATTCGCACAATCTGCCCAGAAATTCTTGCTGTCAGCACCAGAACTGGCACCTGAAGGTGACTCGTGTGCCTAGAAGGGCTGCAGTTACACCTCTGGATCACGGCAATGTTCCCATTCTCTCTGCTTCTTCAGCCCTGGCAAGTGTCTCTCGCTGAAACTGCAGGTCAGAGGTGTTGTGGAGGGCACAAGATTGCACAAAAGTGTTAAAAAAGCTACATCATCCCAGAGCTCCTCGCTAGTCTGTTTTACAGGTAAAACCTGAAGTTATTCCACTGAAGTCAGCAAGGTTGAGAAATGTGGCCTTATTCATCCGAAAACTGTTCTTTGCTAAGGAGAGGAGGGCAAGGGAAGTTGTCCTGCTGGATGAGCTGACACCCCTGTGCTCTGCAGGTGAGAACAGAGAGGGAGGTGAGAAGCAGGCAGACAGCATCGCAGAGCAGCTGGCAGAACACAATGAGCTCAAGGTCACTTGGCTGTTGGCCTGAATACATCTCAAAATACTGAAAGCCATCAGTTAGTCAGGCTGGCAGCCTCCCAAAAAAGGGAATAGCTGAGCCCTGGCATTGTTCAGCAAGGGCGTGCAGATTCTACTAGCACCCTTTGGAAGGCCACCATGGATATAAACTGGGACTGTCACCATTCCTGTCCTAGCTCATCAGCATTAATTTAACGCAGCATCATTTTGCTTGAATACCTGCCCAAAAACAGATTAAAAAATACGTTCTCGAATGGATCAGGAATTCTTGGTCTTTTCAGCTTCTCTTGGGATAAAGAGGTGGATGACTCAAGGCAGCAACATTTTGATGCAAGATGCCTATTAAAGCAGCATATACAAGATCTGGATAGAAGCTTTTCCTGACACTGAGGCTTTTACAAGGTTCTATCAATTCTGAGACAGTTAAATCTTTCTCCCCTCCTCTATTAATAAGCACAAATGTGTGGAAAATTACCCTAATCTTCTTCCAAAGAGAATGTGCCTCCAGAATAATTTCCAGTACCAGGAACCTCAGAATTCTGCTACCATATTTAGAGGCAATAAAAACAGTCCTTCAATTTCTGACCAAAATCCAAATATAGTCTATTTCTTTCTGCCAGCTGAAAATGTACCTTTTTTATTTCATTCAGTTTTATTTAAATCGAACTTTGTTCCAAACTTTTCATTCTATAAATGTCTCTCACTATAATTATTTATATAAAGTATGAAAGTGCCCAATTTAGTGAACTGAATTGGTACGCTGCTGAATATGCCTGCTATTGTCATTCTACTAGGTCTTGTGCCCTGTTCCTGTTGCATCTTCTCTCTGACATCAGTGGATTTGCACAAGAGCTGAACTGAGACTGTGAATGACAGATTACCACAGGCAGTTGTTATTTGATGAATTTGGAGTGCACATGGTACTCTTTCTACATGACTTACTGAAGTCTTCACAGTGGAAGGAATACACTGATTGCTACTTGACGAGGAATTGGCTTTATGGCTAGAAACTGGCAGTGCATGGCAGCAATGCCCTGAGACGTCTAAGCCTACTTCTGTTGTGTGTTGTGGTATTCCAGGTCCTGGTTTCCCAAGCATTCAGCTGATTTCCAGCTTGGTAGTGTAACAGCTTTTGTCTATGATGGGCACCTCTCTCTGAGAAGTGGGAAGCATGGAGCTCAAGAGTCCCAGAGAACATCAAGAAGCAGAAGAGACTATGCAGGAGTGTGGGAGACATTACTGTGGTGTTAACCTCAACCAGCTTTAGCTGTCTACACTGTAGGCATCCATGTAGAGCTGTTTGTTTAGGCTTCTTTTAGAGCTGGTTGAGAGAAACAAGAAATACTGAGATATTCTGGGTATTCTAGATAACTTCTTCAAGACAAGACAAGACAAGACAAGACAAGACAAGACAAGACAAGACAAGACAAGACAAGACAAGACAAGACAAGGCTTGCCCTAGAAGTGCATGCTTCTCTTCAGTAAGCTTGGTGGCAGTTTGAGTAACTAAGGTATAGCTCTCTCTATGTAGGTGTCACAGGTAGGTGAGATGATCCTATCTTCCTTGTGGGGGACCTTGACAAGCAGAGACCATTGTGGTATAGTAGATTTATTAGACTCTGTGAATAGCAAAATAAGCTTGATTTTTTTTGCAAACTGAGTGGCCTGCAATGGACAATGTATCTGGTAAACCAGGTAGATTGGGTTTTGGCTTGACAGTCATGTCAACTAAGTGGCAGCTCAGGTGAGCTGAAGGGCTCACAGCCTGGTGTTACTTAAGATAAAAATCATAGACACCTCCAAAAGCATGGACTGAGCTCCCTGTCTCTAAGGCATGGTGAACGGCTGAGTCCCTGCTTCTGATGACACAAGTGGCCTTGCCAAGGGCCAATCAAGACATACTAATTGACTTAGCCATGTGCCGCCAAGAGGTGCCAAAACATTTTCAAAAGGTATAAAATTGATACTGGAAAACCTTACTGGAAAACCTTTTTTGTTGGGGAAACAAAAATGACCACCTTGCCTGATGGGTTGACAGGCCTGGACCTCTCTTTCTCCACCAAGAAGAAATGTCTTGGTAAGAATTACTCCTCTGACTTTGTCAGATGTTTCCCCAGTAAAATAACTACTAACTCAAGTTTTTACTGTTACTTGCCTTACAATTATTTGTTAACCAGTTATAAGTGTTCAAGCACTAATGCAGCAGTGAATTCATCAAGCCAATCCCAAAACTGATTTAATCTGTCACTTAAGTTAAACTTTTTACTACCTCCAGCATTGTGAAATTGTCTCCCTGAGGGCTTTGCTGCAAGCAGCTGCTGGCCATCCTGTTTGGGCTGAGAACCACACCTATTAACCCTGTGACTAACAGTCTCTAAGGAGACTCTCACAGGTATCTGGATTCTGACTTGTGGCAGAAACACGTATAAGCGCACTCATGTAATCTGTTAGACATAAACTGTTGACCAAGTCTGGGACTAGAGATTGATCCAGCTGCACCTAGACGTCTTCTCTGGGGGGGTGTTTAGAAAGTAAGGGAGTCTTTCTTGAACATTGCGGCTCGACGGGAGGACCTCCTTAGGCAACTGTCAGAATCTCACCTGTTTAACGTGACAACCATTCAAAGTACCAAGTAAATATTCCCTATCCAGGAATTCCCTATCTTTTTTCTTCTTGTTTCCTTGTTTTTATCTCCTTTGAAGAAGCTATTTTTTTTCTCTTCCACTCTCCTTTCCTGTTTCTATTCATCCCTTGCTTACCTTTTTTTTCCTCATAGTCTATTTTTCTTCCACAGTTCAGTGCTTTGAGACAGTGATGATTCTATATAAATGCATTGGGCAATCAACATACTTAAGGAATTCCTGGAAAGTCCTTACTCATCTCTTGAGGGCTAAAGGCAGAAAGCAGACCATTCAACTGGACAGATTCTTTTGACTGCCCTTGTTGAATGCTACCTTCTTGCCCCATCTGTGTCTCACCCACTTTCAGTACTTGACCTGATGTATCAGAGGGAGCTGATCATCTCACTGGTAATCTGGAGAAGGGGTAGTGCACAGCAGTGGGACTGGTGTTATGCAGTGGACCCTGTGTTCAAAGAGGCTACTCCAAGCAATTGTCTATCCTAGCTTCATCTTTCATTCAGTGCCAGAAGTCTCACGTGCTGGGACGTTTGGGGTGAAGTGATGATACAGCTTATGGGTTTCAGGGCTCAGCACTGCTGGAAGAGTGTGGTGGTGCTGTTTTCTGCCCTTGCCTCCTTTGCTTCCCACATAATACTTGTGCCCACCTGGTCTTGGAGTGAGTCAGCTCAGAGGATGGGCTGGCTAAAAATTACACTAAAAATGAAGAAGTTTCTCTTGTGAAGGAAAGAGGAGATGTGGAAATTTCTGTTCTTTGTTCTCTTTGAAACTGCAGACAGGTTCAGTACTTTCAGGTACAGTAGTGCTGTACTCTGAGGTACAATATAAAACCAGTGTGTGTGTGTATATATATATATATATATATATGTCTTTAAAATGTCTGTAGAGACGTTGTACACAACAATACAGTCCAGCTCCCTCAGAAATTTCCTGTTGGCTTCATTGGCTCAGGATTTAACTCTGTTTATTCACTGCTGTGCTTCTGTAATGCTGTCAATATTCTTCTACTTCTTCTGTATGGTCAATGACAAAGGAACTGTAAATATTTCAGTACATTAAAAACAGGGGACAATGGGAAGTATTCACACAGCTATTCCGTATCTATTGTTGTCACACCAGGCTGTACTCTGCTCTTGCTTATGCTACTGGAATTCAGGAGTGGTTCCCAAAACACATACAGGTCAGGTCTGTGCATCCAGCCATAAAGGGAATGCAGAAAAAAAAAAAAGGTCTGCAATATTTTTTGCTTCCTTCTCTTGCAACCTTTGAGGCAGAAATTCAGTGTGGCCTTACTGAGCACTGTTGTGCTGCTGAGGAGCTAGGACAAGGACTATCCTGACCTGCTGGACAGATTGTGTCATCATCCTCATAGCTGGGTCCTGTTACGTGAGAAGTGGTGGCCAGTGTTAAGATGTTTGGCCAAAACCCCTTCACTTCTCCCTGGGACGGCTGAGCCTGCTCCATGTTTGAAGCACAGTGCTCTGTGCTTACAGCTTTGGTTGCTTCTCATTAGAGAATTCACTAGATTACTTGTTGGAGATGAACTCCAACAGTGAAATCCCAGTGAATTTGTTCAAAAATGCAAATGAATATTCACAGCAGGTTTTGTTGGGGGGAACAGTAACATTTGTTCAACTGTATTCCTAACACTTGAGCTATAAAAAGCAGCAAATTAAGGCTCAATATGAAGCCACATAACATACAATCAAAAAGTGACAGAAGAGATGTTTCAGTATCCGCCCACCACTTGCACAGAGGAACAAGAATTTGTGTTTTTCTTGTTCCAGAAAGACTATCATAGTGATCCAGACTAACAAGCCATAAAGTCTAGTCTTCTCCTTAGAGCCCTTTACAGTTTTGCAAGTCAGAATTCTTGATTTTCCTACTATTGTAAAGGAGGATGCAAGGTAGCACCAGTTGGTCCACCTTGAAGGGGAAACACTGTGGTTCGTGCCTCCTTCTAACTCTAATGAAAGCCTTTTGGGATGGTGAATTGAGCACAAAAACTTTGCAGAATTGTGTTTTTCACAAAAATGTGGGAAAATCATATTATCCTCGTCTGCTTAAAGGATAAGTTTCTTATACAGTATAAAACCCTCTCCATGCACATTCAATCATCCTATTTGCAGATGTGGATGAACATAGATGATGGATCCAGCACATACTGTCTGTCATTGCAAATACCCTTTCTGTCTGGCCACTTTCTGGCAGGTGATCTAGGTGTACACATTTAGGAATAAGGATCCAGGGACTTTGCTCCCCAGTAGGCATAGTCTTTTTTCAGTCAGCCAGGTGTTCTAATACGTGTCTGGGGAGTGCAGCTGTGAACCAGTCTGCCATTCAGGTGATGTCACAGTCTGACACACCAGGGCATTCAGCATCCACCACCTGGACAGTCTGCCCTGGACTCCATTCCCTTTTTGGACAATTGCATACATTTGAGATTTTACATTCCTTACTAGTATAAAACCAGTCTTCATATGATCAATATGTTTTGTGAATCAATTATTTTTCCCAGCCCTAACCATGTGATACCTCTCAGAAGAGACATAAAACTGAGATGCAAATTCCCTTAATTTTTATAAGCTAGTCTAATGTAATTAGCATAGAGATGTATTCAAAGGTCTTTGGAAGTAATTCCACTCTTCATGCATACATCCTCGTGGAGAGTCAATTGCAAAAGCTGTTTGTTTTCATTTCCTCTACCAAAACTAGAGGACAACGTTACTGTGTACCAATTACTGTTTTGTACTGCCCTGTCTCTCAGGTGGGTTTCAAGTCAAACTTATAATTCTATTCCAATTTAGAAATGGTCCCAGCAGTAGTTATACGTGCTAGGTGACAAATTGTAATCTGACCTTGCGCAAGGGCCCACCCAATGGTCGCTGAAGGCAGCAGAAAGTCACTGGTTTAAGGCCTTGGCTGCATCAGAGCTCCCACTGCTATTGCTTGTTTGTGTGACCACCCAGCACAGGAGGAACATGTATCTATAGAAACTGTATGGGAAAACATAAATAAAGCAACTATTGTGCACTCTGTAGGAGAAGCAGTGCTCACAGAAGGTGTTTTTGTAGCAATGTGAACCAAATGGCAAGAATTTGCACCGTGAGCAGATATTGCTCTTCTGGAAATGCTGGTGGCAGAGGTTTGGTCCAGTCAGGAGCAAACTGAAATGTAGAGTGCTGCTTCGCTTGTGCTGCTGCCTGTTCATGCAAGTTTTGCAGCTGCTGCTGAGGTTCTGGAATTTCACCTCACTCTGCGAAAGTGACTGAAAAAGCTGAGCAGAGTTCTTCTAAATTAATAAAGTGCTAGAAAAAAGTTAATGAAGTCTATAACAAATTGAATTCCTTTATTTTTGAGTATACTTACTTTCATATTTAGGATATCTTTGTCTGAGAGCCTCTTCTGCCAGTATGGGACTTCACAAACACAAGATCTATATAAATATATATTCCCTTAATAATATTCAAATAAATTAGCTATGTTTTCCTTATTATTATAATTTTGCATTAGATTTTTTAAATTTTTTTTTTCACAGCCGTGAGAGAAATCAGCCTGGAATGTATTTCTGGGAAAACAATCAAAAATTGGTAGGTCAAATGTTCTGTTATTGCGCCAAAGAAGGGGAGTAACTGAAGGAGAAACCTCTGATGGCATCATTCATTCTAAGAAAAGTACCTTAAAACCTCACAATATAGCAAATTAACTATCGCATGCCTCTGATTCTATTAGTATGTCTGAGCCGTGGTCTGGACCAAAACCACCCCATTTACCCTCCTATGATTACTTCAGAACTACTTTAGTACTGTCACAGCCCTCTGGCTTTGCTCCTGACAGAACGTTTGTGTAAATGCAAAAAGAGAGAAGGGCTAGTATAGAGGTTTAACAGCTCTAATTATGAATATTTAAGACCTGCTTAAATGTGCTCTCTTTTATCACCTAATTTCCTAGCAATGACAGCATTGGAAGCACTTGTCTCATTTTTCAAATCAAGGCTTCCTCAAGCAAAATGCTTGGAGACCGAATAGCTTATGCATTCTATTAATCACAGAGGGAGGGAAAAGATCCATCAAGTGCTTCAGATAGTTTGAGAGTTCTCTATCCTTGTAAAGCTTTCACCTCCCATTTCTCACAGATGAGTGTTTTTGCCTCCTATGAATGATCTTTGTGATTCTTCCTCATCCAGAAATGGTTTCAGATTTATCTTCCTTCAGCAGCGTGTCAAATGATGCCTGAATATTTATGAAAAGAGTAAATTCTAATTAAGGCTAGTCATAGTTAGGAGGAAAGAGTAGTCATCTCTTGTTTTCTTAAAGGAGGATAGCTGTTATTCTGCTTCCAGTGGGTCAAGTTTCATCGAAGAGAGTTACAGTTCTGATAGGAAAGAGTAACCACTCCAACTTTAAAATGAACTTTCTTGATTTGAGCCAGAAACGATATTGATGCCTGATGTTTATTCTGCGATTTCTGTTACTTTCTACACTCAAGGTTAAATTGGGTCATTATGGTAAAACAATCCAACCAATTTTTTTCGGATTTTTGGGTTTTTTTTATGCATATACTCAAGAGTATTCTCCTTATTAGATAACGTTCATTGGACTCTCCCCAATAATGACATTTAAATTCTGCAAGATGTGCTTAACTGCTGCAGCTGGAGAAGGGGAATATCTCCAAAGATGTGCAGACAGTACGTGGTAACAGCTAGGCTAGCCCTTTGCCTCCTGCAGGACTTGTGATGCCCAAGCAGTGTGGTAACTTCCCCAACTTTTTGAAGGAGTCTGCATCTACAGTGCTTGTTCCCCCTGTTTTGTCATTGCAACTTCTGAATTTATGTTCCATATGTTACTGAAAGGTGACATGAGAGAAAAACATGATGACATGAAAAGAAAAATCAATACTTCACTGAGCAACTTCTTGTGATATTTCCTACCATTACTAAAGGGGACTATCATTCCTCCTAGTCTCATCAAAATTATGAAGTTTGTTGGTATAGAAAGGACAGCCAGTCTCCAGCCTGGAAGTGTGTGGGATTCAACAGAGTGATGTCTGTCTGTCTTTGTTAGCAAAGAGCGTGGGGAAAAAAGTGTAGACAGTGAAGCAGAAAGAAGAAGGAAGCTGGGAAGAAATGGTTTGAGAAAATGAAGAGCAAGTTCAAAACTCCTTCATGTGCATTGTTACAGTTGGATAATAGTGTCCCTGAGCCTAGAAATGCCTCATCCCACAATTGCCACTGAAATGAGTAAGATCCGCAGGCAACCACATAAGAGCAAACCTCTTACCAAAGACATACAGAGCTGAAATTTTGGGGGTTTTGTTTTCATAAAGTGGTTTTTGTTTTATATCCTATATTTAATCTGCATCTTCATGGGTCTAAATTTAGAAATATTTTGGTCCAGCTACAAAACTAGAGGGAGCTACAGAAAAATAAGGCTGCAAACTTTTAAATAGAGTTCTGCTATTAACTGTTTCTAAGACTTATGCCATTGATTGTATTTCTAATTTTCCAGAAAAATAAAATTTTACCCTCTGAATGACTGTTTTACATTTGATTATGATGCACAGTCAGTTTTCACAGCTAAACAATTTGTTCCTCACCATTTCCCATTGTTTAAGGAAGAATCTGTGTAAAATTTTATTCTCCCTCTGTTAGGTACATTGCTGTTAACATATTTCTTCAGACTGTCTTTAAAAACACCTTAAAATGGAGCTATGGTTTTGATTATGTGAGATTTTTGTTGCTGTTATTGAGGAAAGGAAGACCAGCTAATGAGGAAAAAACAGCCTGCCCTTTGTTGGAAGGATGAACTGTGTCCTGAAACAACTACCAGGATTGTGAATTTCCCACTGAGTGACAGGTGAGACTTTGTAAGAGGGCAGGTTGCAGCCAAATATTGAATTTGGCCTCAAAGAGAGCAGACAATCCTAACTATACTTTATGGATTGACAGAAATTAATAGAGACCCAGTGCATTTGGCTGTGAGGGAGAATATGAGTCTGCTTACATTTTTCAGTCAAGATTATTAGTTTTTGTTAATTGAAATGATTAGCACCCAAGGCATATTAACTGTGCTGTTCAGCCCAGTGTAAATGAGCTCACTGAATCACGTCCTTTATATAAAGTTTAAAGTGGGTCAAAAATAAATTGAATCAGTGACCTTTTCTAGTAGTTTTCCCTCAGGCAAAGCAGAATGTGTCATGTGCCCAAGTAGTCTATTTTCTTTTTACAAGGTTCTCTCTTCTGCAGGGGTTTTTGGCAGCCTCTGAACTTTGGTGCCTGAGTTCTGTTGGACACAGCCTGTGAGACATCCTTGAGGCACTTGATGGACATACCGACACAAAGCAACCAGCGCTGCTCTAGACCCAGTGAATGAAATAAGCACAGACTCACAGAACAGCTGAGGTGGGATGGGACCTCTGGAGGTCATCTGGTCCAACCCCTGTGCTCAAGAAGAGCCACCCAGAACTGGTTGCCCAGGGCCACATCTAGATGGCTTTCGAATATCTCCAAGGATGAAGACACCACCACCTCTCTGGGCAACCTATACCTGTGCTTGGTCTTCCTAACAGCGAAAAAGTGTTTCCTGATGTTCAGAGGGAATCTCCTGTGTTTCAGTGTGTGCCCATTGTCTCTGGTCCTGTCACTGGGCATCACTGGAAAGAACTCGGCTCTGTCCTCATTACACCCTCCTTTCAGGTATTCAGATACCTGAAGGTATTGATAACATCAAGGTCATTGTTAAAATATCCCCTGAACCGTCTGAAAGGCTGAAAGTCCCAGCTCTCTCAGCCTTTCCTCACAGGAGGGGTGCATTGGACCCTGAATCATCTTCACCCTCCACCTTTACATCACTCTGTGCCAAAAGACTGTGTTGCTGTATTAATCACCTTAACAAACTTCCATGCCTGATTAGTGGGGATGTGTAATGCAGGGAGCAGAAGGAAACATTTCAATAGGCTTTTGATGAGTTGATGTATAAAGAGGCAAACGAATTATGTAATTTTTACTCATTTTTCACTGAAATCCGCAGTTACTTAGGATATAAGAACAAGAACAAAGAACTTTGATACCACAACTCTTTGTGCCAATTAATGTTTGTGGTTTATATCAGGCAGCCATTTGATGAAATAAATAATAACTGATGCAGAAACTGGAGTACTGATTTCTCCTCTCTCAGATGAGTGCTTGACGCATCTGATTAGATGCTCTCATCTACTCTTTCTGTCTATGTTTTCTTTTTTCCACCTTCAGAGAGGGCTCGAGGGAGGTGGTATGTAGGGCTGCGAACAGGCCGCAGAGCCCAGGTCTCCCACTTGCTGACTGAGCGCTGCTTTGACTAAATTATTGGATTAAAATGAGGAAACTGCTCTTCCTTGTTTTTGTGTGAGCCTTGATGTACTAGGGCACATACAGCTTTGCTTCTTGGGCGATCCAAGTGCTACTGACAAAACAGACAGCCTTCAGCTTGTAGATGCTGAGAGGATGCAGACAGGAGCAAAAAAGCTAGGAGTTAACGTTGCCAGGGCTGAGGTCCTCCTGAGAAGACACAAGTGCAGAATTTTACAATGTAGGTGTATGTGCACTGTGGGTGTCTGCAGTGCCAGTGAGTTCTTGTGGGAGGAACTTGCACTAAGGTCGTGGGCCATAGTCTTCTATCAGTATCTCTTGCAGAGTGACATCTCTGAAAACAGAGTGGGACATATCTCATTCAACTTTAGCTGGTTAGGAGATAGGTATCTTGTCCAATCTGTCACCTAGGTTCCTCTACACAAAGAGAGGAAGGCACCTCTAAAGAGAGATTTATCCAACTTACCTAAAATGAACTGAACTACCTCTCCAGCTGCTTCTCTGCCACCACTGATGTCAGAAGGAGTGCACGCAGGATGCAGATTGCAACTAGGTGTCTACAAACAGGACTCTTGGTGGTGTGGACTGGTGTCTAAACTACTGTGTTTAGCCACCTGAAATCCCTCAGAGAATCTGAGGCACTTACTCAGGGCTGACAGGAATGCCGTGAGGACCTATAGGAGACACCAACTCTTCTGAAGCAGGAGCTGGAGGTCAGGAGGGGTCCACTGGGTCATCCCAAAGGCCCAAGATGCCTATCCTTAAGCAAAGGAATCAAGTCCCTACTCAGTATAGACAAGGAAGCTTGGTGTCAGGGACCCATGCAAATCACTCTGAATCTTGGGGGTTAGGCAGCCTGGTCTCAAGACCGGCTTAGATGTGGTGCAGCTGTCTGGCCCCAAGGATTCGCAGTGCGGTCCTGCTCCTCCTTCACTTGGGAGCTATTTTTAGGCTGCAGCTCTTTCCCTTGGTCTTTGATGGAGTTGCAGTTCATGCGTGTCCCTGTGTGGACTTGCAGCTCCCTAAGCTTGACCCTGGCTCACTGACTTGCCTTTCTGGCTGGCCTCAGGTCTGTCTTGCCACTACGGACTCACTGGGAGATCACAGGGCTCTTGGCTGACGCTGGTTTCCATTGCCACATCCTCTCAGCTCTTCTTGCCTGGATGTTTCAGGAAACCACCCAATGTCAGCTAGGCCACTGTCCTACCTGCCTCACTGCCATTCTCAGTTCCCATTTTGCCTTCCCTTGCAAAGAAAACCCACTCTCACTGCTCCCTGACGCTCAAGGTTGTGATTTAGCCCACCAAAAAGCAAATGACTTCTGGTTGGGCAGCTCTTTATCTCTCCAGAATATATTAATTAGAGCTCCACTGGATGATGATGGGAGCTTAGACACTTGTCTCCCCATGGCAACATCTGTCATAGCTACATTTAGGTGTCTTATAATGAAGAGGATTTAACTTTTACCACATAAACCCTCAGACCTGAGTTCGATTTCCTTTGCAGATGTGTTCAGAAATGCTCCACCCCATGGCAAGACTGGAGGATACATTGCAGGAATGGTGAGAAATCAGTGTCCTGCTGGAGCAGTGCTGGAGGAGGTCAGGTGGCAGAGCTTGAGGGACCAGGTGCTTGCATTCAGGCAGCTGGATTCTGCCCTTAAAATCAGCTGAGGTGAACCTTTGATGAGGGGCTTAATGTTCTGTTGCCTTGAACCTGTGTATTTTTCTATGCAAACTGAGCCTAAAATGCCATGCTGTGGGTCTGAGTCAGAATGACTGCATGGGGCTAAGCAGTGGGCACATGTCCCTGCCCACGGCAGGGGAGGTGGGACTAGATGGTCTTTAAGGTCCCTTCCAACCCAAACTATTCTATGATTCTATGTGGGCCGTGTCCCTGCCTGTCACAGGAGGGTTGGAACTAGATGATCTTTAAGGCCCCTTCCAACCCAAACCATCCTATTCTATGATTCTATGATCCACCCAGGGCCAGTCAGGAGCAGGGCAGTTGGGGGGCACCAGAGCAGCCCCAGGCATTGGCCATCGCCCTGGGGATGGGCTGAGGCTGGGATGTCAGCGCACAGATGGAGGCCCAGCGAGAGGAACTGGTGTCAGACATGATCTGCGATGGCTGGGTTTGGTTCTGGCCACTTCTCATACGGGCACGGGGATGGGGGCTGCCCTCAACGGAACCGGGTCTGAGCCCCAAACCTGTCAGCCAGTGCCCACGGCAGGGGATGCAGTCATGGCCCTGCCACTGTCACTTGTAGAGCTACACCTCCTTTCCCAACCCCAGTGTGTGCCCACCACTTTCCTTAAAACGTCCAAGGAACAGATTTCTGCCTCTAAAACAAACCTGCTGCTCCCTTTGAATTCTGTAAAGATGAGAGTAAATTCATAGAATCTGCTCTCTCAAATTATGAACATTTTGTTGTTATTAACATAAATGACAGTATGCTGTAAGGGCATGTAATTAGTCTATGCCCTGTGCATGTGTAAAGCAGTGCATAGAATCTGAATTCTGCTGCAGGAAGATTTTTGGTTTTATAGGCAAAAGGAGCACAAAACCCACCACCAGACTGCATTATTTCCTATTGTACATTTCTGCTTCATTAGTGAGATTTTGCAACCATTCTTTGCATAAAGATGTTTCCTAAAATAACTGTATGGACTCTGAATCTTAACCACTGCTGTATCAGAGGCTGTGTAGGAGGTGTCAACAAAGCCACTAGGTGAATTTAAATAATCTAATTAGTGTTTTGGGAACTATGCTAATTATTTTCAAGAATGTGATTATTCTAAAATGTTTTTAAGATAAAGCTTCCGTGTTTAACGTTTGTTATGATCTTACATTATAGAAAAGATAACGGCATTGAAGAAATTATCAGGACACCCTCCAAATGCACTTGTTTGCCTGTGTGTGAATCATTGTATTGTTCTTGTACATGGAACAAAAGGCAGCTTTTACATTTTTATTAAAACAATTTCTCTACCTCAGAGTCCTACTATCCTGCTTCTTGGAAAGAAAAGAAGGAATTCTTCAACAGAATTCAAGAAATGACAAAGAATCAACATATTTTGGTATTTGGACAGGAGATCATTTCAATATTTCATGTAAGTGTACAAACCTTAAGCTGCCTTTGTAATGTAGTGTTTTTCAGTTTTTCTTCAAGATGTAGATTTTAAAGGTAACCTGACCTTTACCTCTTTTTCAGGATAGGGCAGTTATGGTAACTGCCAATTCTGTGAGGAGGATAAAGCCATTTGCCAGGTTTTAGGTCAGCAGAATAAGTGATAAAAACTTTCATATCTAACTTTTCTTTTCCTAATGAATGGATTTTTAAGTAGATGATTCAACTGTGCTAGGAATTTTCCTATTAATTGTTTTTTTCAACAATTTTATCAGTGTTCTATATTAAAGGTAGTGCAATAACTACCTATCATTTGGCTCTAATGAGAACGCATCAAAACCAGTCTTCAAAAATGGTCTATGTTAGTTCATGTTTTTTGCTTGGGAAGTGCAGAAGAGACCATTTTTTACTTTTTTTTTTGTAATTGCTAGCTTAAATAGGACTTTTTCAAGTTGATACTTTCTCCAGTTTAGGTTTGAGTTTGTATTTAGACTTGATTGGCTTCACATTTTCAATAAGGTCTTGCACCAAGTTATAAAAAAGATTTGTAAGATGGCAGTAAGTGAAATGCATGAAGTGTTAAAAGGAAAAGAAGTGGAAGCCTTGACTTTTGGGATGATGGCCACATGGGGGAAGCAAAGGTGGAGAAAATCAGAGCATGGGTTACTTTACCAGCCTCTGGCCAGTGTTTCCCTGCACCCTCAGGAAGCCCAAAACCGAGAAGAGGCCCCATTGGATGCTGTGACCTCAGTTCCACCTCCTACTTTGGAAGGGTGTGGCAGACAGCGAGAACTCACATTTTTTATTTTTTTTTTTTTTAATTTTAAAAGGTTAATATGTGCCAAAAAGTCTGGAGAGACCCGAGATTGCTATCTGTACTTTCAGGTAAGTGAGAATTTATCAATTCCCAAGCTGTGTGTTTCCTCTTTGTCGGTATAGCTTCCTTTTCTAAAAAGTTGATTTTCATGGTGTGCTTGGCACTGATATGTAGCAGTCATGTTCAGTCATGCTATCTAGGTTTAATTCATATTGAGTTTTCTCTAACTAGCCCAGTTTTATGTGTTTTCTCTTCTATTTGCCTAGGTTGAACTAATTTGTTTCCACATTTCTAGAGCAAGGGGAGTCAGATCCATGCCATATGTCCTCAAGAAAACTGCAACCTATATCCAGTTCTCTATTAAACTTCACATGTAATTACTTTGTCTAGGGTAGGAGGGTATGGAAGGATAGTATTACTTACGGGTGAGTCTCCAAAATGAGTTTTCGTAGCCTTTTAATTTCTTGATATCCAGTTTTCTTCTCCTGCAGTTAGATCACAACCTTTGAGGCACTACTGACAGAATGGCCATTCCTTGCTCTGACAACTCCTTTGCCTCCTGATTCCTTCTCTGTAGTCTCTATATGTAGGAAAATTATTCTTCTTTTCCTGTACTAAAAGACTTCTACTTGTCTTGCTGTATTTGGATGGAATTGGACCCATAACCAAAGGCATTTATTCCTAACCCAAGCTTCAACAATTCAAACCATCGAGAGCCTCCCACCTCAAAAAAATGCAGCAACCCCCAGACCTCCAAACAGGAAACATTTAAACAACTGCTCAGCCTAGGGGAAGATTAGGAGAAAGTAAGGGCTGGGTGAAATACATGGTGACTTTGAAGAGAGGTGCTGTGTGGAAGCTCTTGTGGGCTCTGTGCAGTGGGGTTTCTCTGTCATGTAATTCAACATGCTCTGTCATGTAATCCAGCATACTCTGTCACATGAACAAAACTGATAAGATCATGTATGTGCAACAGATCATGAAACTGGTTGTAACACGAAGGGACTGCCGTACTTTAGAAAAAGAAGGCACCAGGTAACAGGCTGCTAGTACAACTTCCCTGGCTCCCTGTTCCTACCAATTATTTTGGGTTTTATTTTTCAGAAGATGGATTAGTCTTCAGGCTGGCTGGCTCTAACCCAAAGACTCTAGGTCAAGTGCATCTGCTGTACATTGTCTGCAGAGATGCTCAGAAGATCAATTTGGCAGGCAGTTTGATACCTGTAGTCATAGCCCCTGGTTCCTCATTGCAGACTCTCATATTGAGACTGTCCAAGGAAATTTTGTCTGGATGTGAGAAAAACATTCTTTGCAGTGATAACAGTTAAGCTTTGACAGAAGATATCCAGAGAAGTGGTGGCATCTCCCTCCCTTAGCTTGACGGGTCCCTTGAAAACCTAATATAAGGCCCTGCTTTCAAAGGGCGATTGGGCCAGGTGGTCTCCAGAGGTCCCGTGCCACCTTGGCTTCTGTATGCTTTGCATTTGTACTATAATCTTTTTGAAGGAGGGAGAGAACTGTCTGGCTGGAAGGAAAAGACCAGGAAGAAATTAGACAAGCAAAGTGAAAGAGGCAGTATTGCTGCGTGACTACAAGCACGGGATGCAATGTAGGTAGGACAGAGATGTAGCTGTGCATGGAGCAGGGTTCAGATTTAAAGATATCATTTCACTGGCTGTAATAAAATATATTACCTGAAGTTAATTTGCTTGATAGGATCAAGCCTCCTGCATCACCTGTCTAATTAATCTCCATAATTTGCTGCTCTTTAGATGCTGACACTGTTGTGGCTTATGTTTTTAGTTGTGGCAAGACTAGACAAAAAGACAGAGAATGGAGGGAACACACAGAAACGCTGTGCAGCCTTCCCAAAGAGAGTATATATCATGGAAGCTGCTTTTGGTTATATTGTCCCATTACTCATGTTGAGACCAATATCTAAAATTAGAAATCCCATTAATAATGATAAATAAGTGACATGTTTTAATACAATCAAATTAAATGCATAATTCTTAAGCAAAGATTCTTGTAACAATGTTAATTCATTAAACTATAGGTGGTCTCACCATGAGGGCATTGTAGCATAGTGTCACTCATTAATAATCTTTTCCTGTCACTCCTGAATTAAATAATTTATAGAGATCCTGTACATTTCCTCTGCAGATTAACCAACTTGCTATTATATACTACTGCAGGAGGTAAAAGTCCTGAATATTTTCAATCCTACAGTGATTTCTGATTTACCTGTATTATATCCTGTTCTTCCTTTTCATGAGTCCTACAATTTTGCTAGTAAACTACAGCTGTTAATAGGCTTTATATTACATATTTAGATTTAAACTACAAAGTCATCTTCATTTAAAAAGATTTCAGAATTAGCTCTTTCTTCATCTAACTGCTAAATCCCAATAGTAGGATCTCAGGCAGGTATAAATCTAAGCAACTGCTACTTAAGCCAGTAAATGAATGACAACTTACTCCTGTTGAGTGGCTATCCATGCTTAGTTTACAGCTGCAGGCACGAGCATGGCATGAGAAGAGAGTGGGAAGTGAGATGCTGGTGAGGGCCAGAGGCAATTCTTATTTGAAAGTTCAAATGGATTTGTAACAGCCCTGAAATTACACTCTGCTGATGCTGATATACTGAAAGCAGTTTGGAGTTCTGGAGTGAAGTCAATGACACAACTTCTGTGACACAACTTTTGCCTGTGACCTATTCATTGACTTACAGTTTGGATGCTGCCAGCTGTCGTTCTGCTGTTCCCCTCCCAGCTATTTGCTCCATTTTCACTTCCACGTGCAGTTGCCTCCAGTTTCTCTTGCTGTAACTTCCTCATCCTAATTCGAGACTCACTGTCTGTAAATCTAAATAGCTTCATAGTGCTTGTTAAAAATACCCTCATTTTTATTTCCAAACCAATTCATTACACTTTGATTACCCTGGTCCTTGTTCTTTGCATGTCAGGCAGGAAATTCCTACCCCTTTACGCTACAGAGAGCCTAAGGCTGCATTAAGGAATGCAGCGACCTTTGGAATGAAATGTTAGGTGTTCAGCGCTCACCTCACAGGCATTTCAGAGAAATTCACTTTGGACAGCCTGTATTGGTCAGGACCCTCCTGTACGTTAGGACCATACCTCCCCTTTAATCATTTCACTTGGCAGGAATGCAACCTGTGCACTGTGAGACCACACCATAAAATGAAGCAAAGCGTGGTAAGTGGTGGACGGGCAGGGGATTTGCTGCAAGAGTGTGCTACTCATCCACATACTAGTAGATGAACCTATGGCGATTCTAAGGAGGATGGTGTCTCCGATAATGACAACACATTGAATAATGGAAACATAGACTCACTAAAGTTGGAAAAGACCTGTAAGATCATCAAGCCCAACTGTCAGCTCAACACCATTGTGCCTACTAAACCATGTCCTGAAGTGCTACGTAGACATGTTTTTTGAACACCTCCAGTTATGGTGACTCCACCACTTCCCTGGGCAGCCTTTTCCACTCTTTCAGTAACAAAATTTCTCCTAATATTCAATCTCCCCTGGCACAACTTGAGGCCATTTCCTCTTGTCCTATTGCTACTTCCTTAGGAGAAGAGACCAACACCCACCTTGCTACAACCTCCTTTCAGGTAGTTGTGGAGGGTGATGAGGTCTCCCCTCAGCCTCCTCTTCTCCAGACTAAACAACCCCAGTTCACTCAGCTGCTGGTCCATGACAGTCCAGAAAAACAACTGCAGGAAAAACTGTGCTCAGCCTTTTCAGACTAAGCTGGAGGTACCTGGTGCCACAACACCTTCAGAGAATTTAGGTACCAAATACTAACAATTCTTTGCTGGACACGTGTGAATAAAGACTCTTCAGAATATGTAAATGCATCAGAGAAGCATTTCTGATACGGGGCAAACATTTCTGCTACAAGCCAGGAGTTGAGCCAGTCATAGAATCACAGAATCATAGAATCGTAGAATCGTAGAATAGTAGAATCACAGAATAGTTTGTGTTGGAAGGGATCTTAAAGATCATCTAGTTCCAACTGCCCTGCCATGGGCATGAACGTCCCAATAGATCAGGCTGCTCAAGGCCCCATCCAACCAGTCCAAGTTGAGTTTCTAAGTGTGCAGTTTCTTTCAACTTGAAATGTCATTTTCAAAACAATAGTTTTCCTTAAGATTATGCTCATAAATGCCCTAAAGTTATCCACTGAATTTAGGAAAAATTACCAGAGTAAAGCAGACACCTGTGGAAAATACAAATAAAAAGTTGATGTCTGTTAAAGAGTTAAGCATTTGCAAACTCTTAAAAGAGATTTCTGGGAAACATCCTCTTGAAATCACTCCATCAGATGTCTGTTTGGAGTCTTCAACAACTTCGTGTTGATGTTCACAGTATAACATGACACTCTATGACCAAAAGCACATTACTGCCTACGCTCTTAACTTAACTTTCAGCTCCCTCATATGTATTTTAAAGCTTGTAACATTGTAACATTTGGACACATTGATATGTCCAAAAGTTCACACACGGAGACTTGGATATAGAAGGAGATGCATACAGTTTTTTGAAAACTGGTGAGAAATACCCTCCCACTGAAGAAACTGAAGAAATCAAATCAGACTGCATCAGGCTGCTCAATCATCCAAAATGTCTCTTCTTTGCTGGTGGGCAAAAGAAAAGTAATCATGGAGAATGCAATGTTATATTAAAAAAAAACCAGAAATGGTACAAAATGGTGGTTCTTGAAGTTAGCCTTGAAATAACCGATGTTAGCAAATATCAACTAAGACTGCAGAAATCCCACCAGGTTATTTTAAGGGTATATTGCCTAATGAATTGTGTAGTCTTGGTATGGTGGATAGAGACCTCTGAAGGTGCTGCGTCCTGATAGCTTGCTTGCTTTCTCCAGTTCTCATGAACTCATCTCATGAGAGTTTTAGTCTTTCTGCCTGTCAGGGTCCTGACCCAATCCTCTGCTCCAGGGCAGTGGCCTTCAGGCTCAGGGCAGCTTAGTGCTGGCGCCATCGAGGGTGACCTCCAGCACCTTGGCCACGGAGTCGGTGTGGCCAGAAATGAGCCTGACCATCCTGGGCTGTGTCTGACCCTGATTACCCACACTGGGCCTGATCCTGACCCCCACCCACAGGCTGACATCCTGTTACAGCCTCAGCCTATCCCTGGGGAGATGCCTGATTCCCAAGGCTGGGACTGCTCCAAAGCCTGCAGCTTCCCTGCTCCTTGATGGGAAGGAATGGAATGGGCTGCCAGGACCTGCCCTGCTGCCCTGGGGGACCTCATCACCCCCCTGGAAGCCCCCAGTGCCCTGACTGTCCCAAGCTGGCATTTCTCATGTGAGCCACATCAGAAATACATGGGAAGGAGACAGCGTACATGAGCCTCTTGGTCCACTTGTATTGTTAGGAGGAGATCAAACACAAGTAACACCCTGTCATTGGGGAGCCAGGGCCCCCAGAGCATCCTTCTTCCCCCATCAGCCCCGCTCAGCTTGGCAGAAAGCCCCTGAACTACTACTGTCAAACTCACGAGGTCACTTGTGACTGAGGGGAGATGAGGAAAGAGCATCCCTGTCACCTCTGTATCAATAGTGATGACACATTTGAGGAAACTGCCACCCATCTCCAGTGAGGTAGCAAGAAAGCCATGAATTATTTATTAGTTCAATTAGTTGACATGGATGAAGAGTGGTGAGGGCTGTAAAATAATTGCTTATTGATTTTCCTTTTCTTCCTCAAACTGCTTCATGATGTTGGTGTGAGACAGCCAAAGCACAAGGGCTCGGGAGCCCACTTGCTTTCCCTTCTGGTTACACCGGAGCTGGCATTACAAATAATGAGGCTTCACTCTGGACATGTTCAAATATTGGTGCTGGCACAAAAGATGGAATAACTTTATTTGCTACAGCACAGATGCTGTTACCCCATTATTTTCTACAGGCATGTTAAGCAACAATCAATAACTGTCTGCTTATGGCATTTGGAAGTCTCTGGGGACTACTTATGACACTCATTTGTTTTTCACACTTGCCATTAAATCATATTTAAAATGCCCCAGACCTTCAAAAGTTGGCTACTTTTGGGTACTTTTCTTTGCATATTAAAAGGGGGCTAATTTTTGTGCATAGTAATAATAACAACTTCAGAAAAAGACAGATTATGACACTCTTACAAAGAAGAAGGCAGGGCTAATAGCATATTTTTAGATCATTCAGAATTCTGCACAGCTACAGTAAACTACAGTTACTTCATTTTTGTTGCTATGTCAGTAATTAGCAGTGTTGGTTACAGTTTGTATCAATGCCTATATTGTCAGGTCAAGACGTAGGAGACAATCTGAGGATAATACCTCCTATGTGCTTGTGGTGGTGTAGATATCACAAAAACTCCTATTTGAATTGCCGCCGTAGACCACTGCTCTCGGATATGTGAGCTCTTCACAGAACCCTTTAATTAACTTTTTTGAAATTTAAAGTAAATTGCAAAACAAAACCAGACTAAATAATGAGCTATTTCAAGTAAATCAAAAGCTTTAGTAATGTTATTGGGAAAAAAAAATAAATCAAATTACTTTCTAATTCTGGTGGAAACTTATATCCTAGGGTAACAGTGTGACTAAGAAATTGTATCATGGCTCAGGACTTCTTGCATTTTGAATCACAATAGTTCTTGAAATTTTTGACTGTTGTCAAACTGCAGGTTAAAACATGACAGATATGCTGTTGTTAGTCATCACAGTCTGCGTTCAGGAAAATGTCAGGTCTGCTCAAACTCATTTCTAAGCACAGAAGAATATGAAGACATTTCTATCATAGGACTAGCCTGTGGCGGACAAAAGCAGATGTGACAAGCACTGACATTTAAACCTTGAATCAAAGTTACAGGTTTGAAGAGAGGAGCAAGGTTTTCTTTAGCTGGTGACTACCATCTGTTCTACCTCATAGTTGCTCCTTACTCAGACTCCAAGATTCAGGTAGCACATGGTCATGGTTTTTTTTCTGTACTGGCCAGAGAAGTGTCCCAGTCAGAATCAGGAACTTGTTTGGATAAAAGTTAGCAAAGCAGATTCTTCTCTCCATCTTTATAGCACCAACAGCGTCATTGTTGTGGTGCACACACTGAATGATGTCCTCGTATCCAGCACCGACACACATACTAACCACTTTCAAGAAAAGAAAAGTCAGGCTTAGGCTCTTCTGTGGTGGGTTGATCCTGGCTAGCAGCTAAGCCCCCATCCACCCACTTGCTCATTCCCTCCTCTCAGCAGTACTGGTGAGAGTGTCAGAAGAGCAAAAGTGAGAAAACTACTGCATTGAGATAAATACAGTTTAGTAAGTGAGGAGAAGACAGAGGAAAGAAAAAAAAAGAAAATGAAGTGGTGCAAAGGCAATAATTCCCAGGATGCCCAGACAGCTTTTAAGCAATGGCTACTTTGGAAAGTAGCCATTGGAAAACTGGTCTTTCCAGGTTTTAGTGCGATGTTATCCGGCTTACAGTATCCCTTTGGCTAATTTGAGTCAGCTGTCCTGGGGCTGTTCTCTCCCAGCATCTTGTCCACCCTCAGCCTGCTCCCTGTGGGGCAGAGTGAGGAACAGAGAAAGCCTTGATGCTGTGCAATCACTGCTCAGCAATAGCTGGAAGGTTGGCATGTTACTGTCACAAATCCACATGGACTATCATAAAGAAAGCTAACTCCAGCCTAGCCAGACCCAGTATATTTTCATACCTGTGTTTGCTTGTGAAATACTTGAACTGAGATTCTGGTTCACCTTCAGCTCTCCCCTTCTCCTGTTCAGGGCTGAATCACAGCTTGACCAGAAGCTACAGCAAAGGTGGGTCTGGAGAAGACGAAGTTTCTAGAAATCATGTTTGCTCCTGTCTTGTCTGGTGACTCTGTAGTGGCTGTGATCCTGCTAATGGTGAGTGTCTGTGTGAAACAACACGAGAACATTTCCATTTGCTTTAAAAAATAAATAATTCAGAGCTAGGAAATTACCCATGAAACAATTGAGAAAAAAAACGTGGTTGAAAGCCTTAGGCACTGAAAGTTACCAAATGACATGATTAGGTTGCCTGTAAAGTTCCTGTACAGGGAATTATCACATCCCCCTTTTTTGCCCTATGACTGTCTTCAGTTCCACAGTCATACACCACTTTCTCCACAGGCAACTCTAATTCAAGCATTTTCTTAAGTGCTTACCTTTCAACATTAAAGTCCTCAACGCTTTCTCCTTAACACAGTGTGGTGACCTGTAGGTATTTGTAAGATGTTTTACACTTTTTGTTTTTCTCTCTACCTTTTCAATAAAACATATTTTCAGGAAGCAGAATTGAAGAGCATTGTGTTAAGCAGGGTCAGAATGAGAAATGTCAAGGTCTTATTAAAGAACATTCGTAGTCCAGGCACTCAGCTCAGTCAGTGGGTCTCCTAATTTTTTTTTTATTTTGCAATCTATTTGGGAAGTGAGCTTCTTCAGCGAGTGAGTGTTAGTGGAAATGAGGGGAAAGTTTCCAGCAGTTAAGGGTTCTTATGTTCAAGTGTTATTTTGAAAATATTTCTGGTTAAGTGCTAACACATTTTCAAGTGTCATTTAACAGGTACGATGGCATTTTATGTGGGAGATGAGCACACACCATCGTCAGTACTGCTCCTTCAGCATCACGCGTGTTCATTTTGTGTGCTGGAACAGTGTGGTTTTATGGGCACCCTGTCAATACCTACATCAGCATCATTCACACAATAGTCCTGTAGGGATTGTAAATTTAAGTACTGTGAGAGTGCTTAGAGGCATTTTTGCACATCAAATCAAATGCACAAATAAATAAATAATTAAGGCAACCTTCTCTCTTCAGTAAAGACACTTTTTGCCAGCAGTGGCTCCAAGTTCTGCTGTTAGCTGCTTACCAGCTCCTCAGTCCTCACCTGCAAATCTGGGTACAGAAGTAGAGCCCAGCCAAAGCAGTAGCCACAACAGTTTCTGGATGCTCTGCGGACACAGCAATTTTTGCCAAATTGCTGGAACAAGGGAAGCATAGCTGCTAGTAAATTTGTTTGGTCTGTAAGGGGAGTTCTGACTGGTTGAGAGAAAAGGTCAGGAGCAGTCTTCAACGAGACTATCCATCTGGATGGATGTTTGACAGACTGTAGTGTACTCCTGGCAGGGATTACGTGGGTTTTTGGAGGAGACCTTCCCCTGAGGTCCTTGCTTTGTTTTTCCTGCAGTGGCAAAGGACAGCCTTTACATCATTCTGCCCAATACCTTTTTCCTCAGTTATACTGGAAGTCCTTCTTACATTGACACTATGACAAATTTTTCTTACGCAGTTTAGCAGCTGGTAGCAGCGAGGTGTCAAAGGTTAGAGCAAATAATTTACCTTCTTCTGTTCTGACTGTGAGGTTTAGCCTCTTAGCATTGGCCTACATGGAACACCAAAGAGGCAGTAAGGTTATCCATCACCTAGTGAGTTTATGTGCCTTTTTCTATGCCAATATTCTGCTACTGTTTAGTTAGTTATAAATCGGGACTAGTTTTACTAAGTTAATATTAACACAGTACTTTGAACAAGCAAAGTTTTGTAATGCTTCTATCGCACTGTATAAAGCAATATCAAAGGTGACACCAGGTAAATGTTTTTTCCTATTTCCTTGCTTCTAAAAATCTTTGTTATTTTCTGTGGACTCAGGGTTCTTGAATAAGGATACTCTAAAAATAGAGGCATTTGCTAATGTTCAAAATTAGGGGTGCATGAGTAATTGATGTCTGACAAAATGGGAAACAAAACATGTTCAGTTTGAACCATATGCAATTGTCCTGCCTTTCTTTTCACTGAACTGTAAATCTGAAATATTTTGGTGGTAGTAGTTCCTGTATTGATCAGTAAGCTGGAGGCTAGAGCACTCACTACTACAGCACGAGAGATGCTGGGTCAGCTCTAACCCCCATAAAGCCCACATCTCTCACTGTCTCTGAAGGTGTTTTAGTCCATGGATTTTGAAAGGTAGAAGGGAAGGCAGGGGGAGGTGGGAAGAGTAAGTATTCTCGGATATTCTTATTCCTCTTATCCTGCTGTGTGTAAATACTTAAATATTCACTCAAGCAGGAGCCAAACTGGGACAACCTATCACTTGACTGTCCACCATGGGAGTTTCCTGGCAGTCAGGCTGCCACCCATTCTCTGCCTGCCTAAACACTTACTGTAAAATAGAACAGCCTGATAAGGAAAAACTACAGGGATACCCCTTGCCTACTTTTTAGGACATTCAAGAAGAGTGCAGTTGAAGGACATTCACGTATACAGATGACTTTCATGCACAGCTTCCCTATCTCCCAGTTGGCACCCCAGCTGTCTCCAGTAGATTTCAGGTGGTACAATTCCAGCTGAAAGCTGTATTGGACACTAAGTAGACATATGCAGAAAGTGACTAACTAACGTACCTCATGTTTAGGCTCATAGAAAGGCAAAAATTGTAGGACATTTTTCCCACCCTCTTAAAAAGGTAATACTAAGCAATTAAGTCATTAGAACTTTTCTTGCCCTCCTGATCCTCTATTTCTTCCAAGTGAAGCCTGGTATTTAGGACACTCTGGATTCACGTCCTGTCAGATAAAAGAGATGAGTGCACATACCCAGAGAAAGAAGAATCTCCTTTAGAGATCTCAGTCTAATTCACTAGTGTGCAAGCACTATTAATAATTTTAATTTAAAAAATATTGGGATCATTAACCTTTCAGTTCATAGAAAAGCCTGCCCTTATTGTATTGCCCGGTGTCTGAAAGTTCTCATAGGCTTCTTTCCAAAGACCTAGAAGGGAGCACCATGTCATAGAATGAAAGAGGAGAAATTCAATAAATCCTGAGATCAAGAGAGTCTTTGCATCTGCTTTGATGGATTTTGGATCAAGCTACATCATAAGTGATGTTCATTTGTCACATTTATGAACAATTCACCACTTACTCTCTGCCTCAAAGAAATAAGTTCAAACCCTGCTTGCTATACAGAATGAAAAATATACTAAATTAAATGGGCCTGATTTTTTCTATATTAGCATAATTTTTTTACTGGTTATAAGCTTAGAGACGATGCTGGCATGATACACATACATTGATGATAAAGATATGGATTTATTCATATTAACCAAGAACAAAACTGATATGCTTTATTTTAACAGTAGCACAGAAGTTCCACTTGTCTCTAATTAATATGTTGCTTGCATTCAAACATTCAATAGAAGTTCAGGAGGAAAATATTGAATAAATCTGTTATCGCTTCTATATCTTCGATGCATAAACATTTGATGATATAAATTCTTCTGGCAATTAGCATTTCATTCATGGAACGCTAATATAAGTAAAAAAATATTAAAATTGTTGTTATCTTTTAAGGATAGGGCCATTTCTTGTCCTTTTTCATATACTAGTCTGATATTTTTGTTACCTCTTTTCAGGTTATCTTTCTGTTTTACATTTCTTCTTACTTGGGAGTATCAGAACAGACAAGGCATAAAACATAATATTTTACTTACATTTATTTAAATAAAAGAGAACTTACAAATATTTATCAGTATATTTCTGTGCCTTGCCCGGTGCAAATGTAGAAGTCCTTTTTTAAAGGGCAGGGCAGTGAAATGTTTGTAAAACAGTCTTGGTGTTGCTGGCCTAAACCTACTTTGCATTACTTTGTGGTTTGTGTCTTTGTTTTCCTTTCCCTTGTTTTCCCCTCCACATTTCAGTCTCTTTTCTCCATGGTGGTCACTAAATGCAGGACTTTAGAGTGAGACTCCAAGAAGGTGGAGGCATTTGAAGACTCAGCATCTTGGAAGTGAAAGGCAGCATTGGCAAAAGTCCATGTGCACAGCACTCAGGACAACAGGGGGTTTGGTTTGAGTTTTGTAGGCATTATTGGCATAGTAGTCTGTAAAGACCAACTTAAGGAAGGTAGTACTCACGAGTTTATTGGAGTGCTAAAATATTTGGGCAAACAAGATTGCAGGAAGCTTCAACTTGGTGTGGCTCAGAAATGCTAGCACGATAAGTGAGGATTCCTGATGAGAGGTCAAGAAATCTGGTCTTAAGAGCCATATATTGACTTGCAATTTCTAAATGACGGTCAAAGTCTCAGTACTGGCTTTCTTTGCAAACCTCAATTTCTTGTAATTTCTTTTGCAAGCTTTGAAAAATCCCTTTATTTGGAGTAATTTTAATTCAGCTGCCTGATAACATTTCACACATAAGCAGAAACAAGACTCTGTGTGCAAAGAAGTTGGGCTCAATGAGGCAGAATTTTTTGAAAGCCTTGATTTTTTCCATGTATACCTTGAAAGAGCTTATAGGGCTTTCAATCCATTGTATGTCTTTACACTGAGCAGGCAGAAAAAGCACAATCTGAACAAGTTACAGAGTTATTTTTTTATAAAGTGTTGTGTGTTGGGAGCTTGTAAATAAAGCGTGTTGTTGAAATATCGGGAAGCTCACATCATCACTATACGTGTGAGAAATGTGAAACTGGGTCCAAGTAAGGAGTCGACTTGGGAGGGAGCCCTAGAAGATTTATTGACTTCAAGGCACACACAGTCACCTGCTCGATTTAGTCAGATTTTCTGTGGGTGTAAGTGAGAGCAAAGTCTCCTGGTACCTTAAAAGGCAGATTAGTGCTGAATGTGACCAATGTATCTGCGAAACTTTGTGTTTAGGTTGGGGGAAATACACTAAACACTCACACAAACTGTATCAGATCGGTCAGTTCTTCACACCTCCAACTCTAGATGGGAAAAAGAAAAACAGTAGATCATTGGAAGATGCCACAGATGCATTTAAAGTAAAGGTCATTGATTTGATTTCTTTCTGTTGAGTAGTAAGCACCTTCTCTTCCAGAAGTAGGTGTTGCAAAACTCGTCTTGCACCTCTCAGGTATAGGTATGATGCAACAGTCTGGGAAAGGTCAGGGCAAGCAGCAGGTCCTGTTATTGAAAAGACCCAAGAAACACAAATGTTTCTATTAAGACTTGTTCTGCAAAGTTAGGCCTAGACTTTCAGCAGACCTATATTTTCAGGTATAAACAGAAAACTTTTCTTATAGGAAAACTCTCAAGTCTCTCAGGTGTTTTAAGATACGTTGAGCCGGTCTGTTAAACAAGAGCTGTCTGATGACAAAAACAATGCTATAAACCATTTTAAATAGAGAACACGATAGAGTTACTTACTATGGTTACATTTATTTTTACACCATTTAATGAATGTTAAACTTCTTAGAATTTTTTTTCAGATGGAGCCATGCAGGATACAGTCAATTTGATGCAGTTGGAAGAGATCTTTTATTTCTGCTGTCAACTAAATAAATATTTATTAGCACAATTCATGAAATATGGAGTACTTTGTATGTCAATGGTTTCTCTGTTTATCGAAAGTCATAATGCCAGTACTGCCATTTTCTAACGTTAAAAATAATGACTGATATTAAAATGGTAAATGGGAAATGTGCCCAAGGTTTAGTATACACAGATACAAAATTTAAGAAAATGTGATACAGAGGTAGAAAAATCAGTTCAAGAGAAGTGTATCTGGAAACTGATAAGTGCTTTTTCATGTATAGATTAAGAAATTTTGTGCACAGCATGCAAAACTGTTATGAGCTGGTTGCTGTTAACTAGACAGCTATGCTAAATACTTATTGTATTTAAGGCCAAATTTAAAGTCTGTCGGACACATAATTTATAGCCATGCCCCAGTGGATTGTGAACACATCTCACCTCATTTCTAGGTAACCATGGACTCTTGTTGCAAATCCAAGAATAATTTTAGGAACAGAGTGAAAGCTTCCACCTCTCAATTGTGCAGGTATTTACGTCCAACAAAATATTAAAAAAAATGCTAACAGATTGGAGTAGTAGGGACGTAGTCCCACTGATGTACATTACCACAATTTCACTGTGTTCAGGGTTTTCTCTCACTTGGCTTCTCTTGGGTAGAGCCCATAGTCTGCTGCTGCAGTCACCCATTAAGGAGTAAAATAGTGAGCTGTTATTGCTGGCAGGATTGTTGAAACAGAGAAGTCAGCTTTTTTTTTGTTTGCTTTGGGTTCAAATATATCATTTCTAGCGATATGGACCATAGAGACTCTGTGGTTTGCTGATGATCGGGGTATGCCAAGATCAACAGAGAACTAGACTGGTTATGAGTTTTAACTGGAAGAAGAGCAAAACAACTTTATCTCTGCCTGCAGAAATCCTTGCAGGCCTATTTGGCTGTTTGATGATCTGCCTCTTGCCTCAATGGAGTTGATTTCATTAAAGCTGAACTTCCTTGTTGTCACTTCATTCTTTTTCCGTCAGGCTAATACACTTTTTGAATGAATGATACCCGAAGGCGCTATCAGAGTCCACTCAAAGGCGGTTGCTCTTGTACAAGATTCATTGTGGTGAGAACTTGTCCTCTGTAGAAAACTGTAGCTCTTGAGCCATCCCAGCAGAGTTACAGTGACAAGATTATCCTAGTGTACAGTTGGGCTGATGGAGAAGTGCAGATACCTGGAGAGATTGTTCTGAATCTGGGAACAGAAGTAGGTCATTCTTGGAGCAGATATCTTGACCTGCATCTGGGTATAAGGATGGGCTGGTCATGAATCTACACTCATCAGAGACCTAGCCGCTTGGTTCTTTTGCATATTGCAGGGTAGAGGAGCCCAAAGAACATTATTACTGGCAGTGTTCTAGATTATCCTCTTCTAATTAAGGTGTGGCACAAAGCTCAGTCTCTCAAAGGAAAGGCTGTCTCCAGTGAGCGCAAATCAATGCAGGTCCACATAGTCTAGTCTGTTCGTGCTAATTTACATCCTTTAATGGATGTCCCACAATTTGCTGCTGGCTTTTTGAATCTGCCAAAATCTTTGGCATCTTGTGCCTCCTATAACCACTTAAAGCTGTGCTGAGGGCTTGGGTTACGATAAAGTGTTTTCCGTTTACTGGTGTTCAGTAGGCACAGGATCAGAAGGAGCTTTGAAATACCTGAATCATACTGTATTTCTTTAGAAACTGGACATCTGCCTCCCATGGGCTCTTCTGAAAAACACTTCTGTAACCTCTCAGTTGGATGTAAGGGCCGAGAGAGCAGGGCTTAGAACTGAGTAAGTACTGCAGTAATAACTTAAGTGACTTGAAGTGAGGTAAATACTAAATATAAATTTCCAGTTTGACACAGAATCTACTGACAGCACCGTAATCTAAAATCCTTTCAATCATGCATGATTATAAGCACTCATTGGCATGAGGCACCTATCTATCACATTTATAGTTAGAAGCAGTGGAGGCAGCTGACATCTGACAGGGGTGAGGCAGACCTGACAGGCATCCTCAACTAGTCTTGCTTCTCCTCTCCCTTTTGTTCCTGTCTTTCAGAGGCTGGTACAACATCTCCTCCTTATGGCACAGGCTCTGCCTGCCCAAGTCTCACTGCCACTGGAGGGAAATGTGCCTTTATGGGATGACTTCATGACCTTGCTGCTATCCTGGTGGCCATCAGGCCATGGGTCTTTGAAATGGGCAAGAAACTCCTCAGAGAGTAGAAACCCTTTTCAGACAGGACACATGCACATTCTGTTTCCTCATTATCAGAGAATTCTTCTTTATCTAGGTACCCTTTAAAAACTCAGTGGCATTGGACCCTTCCAGAATAAGGACTTGGTAATATGGATTGCTGCATCTGTGTGTATTTAGCGGGTCCAAGACCATAGAATAGTTTGGGTTGGAAGGGACCTTAAAGATCATCTAGTTGCAACCCCCCCTGCCATGGGCACGGACACGTCCCACTAGATCAGGCTGCCCAAGGCCCCATCCAACCTGGCCTTGAATGTGATGATCCTTCCAGACCAGGCAGGGTGCCAAATCTCGGCCACAAGGAACTCACAATGTATGAGCTGGTTAGTCCAATAGAAATCAATCCTACATTATCGGAAAAGACAACAAACAATCAAATAGTAACTAAAGACCATTTTAACCTCTGCTTCCTTTTCATTCCTTGAAGAGGATAATGTTTGCCTGCCATTTTGCTGGCAAAGCTCACCTCTTTCCTCACACTTGTTTACTGCTGGAAGTCATCATCTCAGTGGAGGTCATTGTCCATCCACACCCACTCTATGGTGACTCATTCTCTTCCTACCTGCAACTGAAGAGAAGAATCAGCTCAAAAGCTATTGATAGCCTGTTTCCTGAACATGATTAATATGATTATAATAGTTCCTAACTTAACTCAATATATGTATAAAATTGTTTACAAAGCAGCCTCAACAAACCAAGGGAGCATGATGAATACAGTCAGTAGTGTATGAAAGAATGCCCAGATCAACATTTGTCTGATTTCTAGGGTGTCCTTTAATTTCTACTAAAACTTGCTGTGAAAAGGACTAGGAATTTCTAACAGTTTATTTGCTGTATTAGACTGATACTGTCTAAGGCGGAGACAGTTTAATAAAATTTGCCTTTGATATTTACCAGGCAACATTTTACGAAGACATGTAGAGATAGGACTAGGGGGAATGGCTTTAAATTGGAGAGGGGAAGATTTAGACTAGACATAAGAAGGAAATTCTTCACAATGAGTGTGTTGAGGTAGTGGCATAGGTTGCCCAGAGAAGTTGTGGGTGCCCCATTCCTGGAGGTGTTCAAAGGCCAGGTTGGATGGGACCTTGGGCAGCCTGATCTAGTGGGAGGTGTCCCTGCTCATGGCAGGGAGGTTGGAACTGGATGATCTTTAAGGGCCCTTGCAACTCAAACCATTCTATGATTCTATGGTTCTGTGATTCTACCTTAACTTTTCTAAACTGCTTTGCTACAACCATGATGCTTTTATGGTCTTCCCGTAGCTGAAATGAGGAAACACAGTTTCCTCTTAATTTCTTTTACGAGCATAAATGAAAAGTAACATCACTATTGAAATCAGTGGCAGAATTTGGCCATCAACATTTTGCGAGTTTTAAAAACAACAAGGAATTGGAAAGGAGTCCGTCGTCTCCAGCTTTAGAAGAGGAACTTTATCTATCAGGCAGCTGTTGTAGTCTACCTGCAGTTGATTGATGTTAGCTTAATAATGATGATCGATTAGATCATCAGTGTCATCCTTAGAAAGAATGTACTTTAGCTAATGACATCAGTTGACTAATAGATTCCTGTTTAAATGTCAAGGGGCCAGAGAAAGACACTTTGCTAAGTACTTACATTACACCTATTGAAAAAAATCACATCAAGTCTACCTTACAAAAGATTTTTGTGCCATAGTTATAAGCCCTTTATTTCCTCTGCTACGAACAAGCAAATTTTGCTTTGAGTTACAACTGTGTATACCTGACAGTTGCTTTATTTCTCTTCAGAGTTTGGGTCAGTCTTTCTAGAAACCATCAGATATAAATCACTGAGCTGTTACCTGAATGTTTCTTTCCCCTCTGCCACTGTAGAGAGCACATCTCCAGCCCTTAAACCAGGGGTGTGGCCCCTTTGTCTGCTGTGGTCTCAGAAAAAAATGTTTTGGGTTGAATATTCTCTTCAAGTGTGTTTGCTTCTGGAGAAACTCAAATTCCCTTCTTCTAATTATATACACTTCCTATGAACATCTTGAGAATATCTTCCATCATTATTGCTATAAATAAACTGCATTTTGCCTTCTCCTCAAGCAGAAGATTCCAAATAAATTTTACATTTATGTTGTGCACGAGTGAATGACTCCCGTCAGCTATATTATACCATGAAATTTTCAAACATAATTTTGAACTGATTGTTAAATTAGCATTCAAGGAAATACTTGCTTAGTGCAGACTTAGAGTAGGTAAATATGAATGGGAATGCCATTCTATTACTCCCTTCTTTATGGATTCGTTATGGAGACATACAATTTATGACAAGATATGACTAATGTATTCGCCTGATATAAGGAGGAGGATGAATGAGGGCCATACTATCCTATGTGCAGTTGTGGAATTACACAGTAGAAGATAATTCTATACTTTGAACTTGAATCAAAATATACAAACCTGTGAGCAGACCAATTCACTTTATTTTAATGATATATCTAAAAGCTTCCTTACACTGAAGTTTAATTACCTGACAGAATTATTTTATTCCTTTCCAGAAAATCATTGTCAGTGTAAAACTAACATACAAAGCTGATAGAGGCAGCATTACAGATGCACACATATATTTCTTTGTTCGCAAGTATGTATACTTTAAATCCAACTGTCCACCTGGCAGCATTTAAATTTTTATAGCTGGAATTTGAATGCGCTTAAGGGAATGTATTATTTTCACATATTTGGCTCACTGTTAAGTCAAAAAACTTCGTGGAGAGTCATAGATGCTGTCTGAGTAATATAAACAAACAAATCAAAACTACTGAGTGTGGATATTTGCTTGGAGACCATCCCAAATGCAATTGCTGCTGATATTCTGTTAATTTGAACATGTTCCTTCTGAGGCAGGCTGATCAAATAGGACTATTGCAGGTAGCAGCAAGAAAAAGAGAATTAGCAGACCTGGTCCCCGGAGAGTCAAAGAGGAGAGTCTCTACTTGAAGGATAATCTTTATCCACCACCAAGCTCTCAGGGGGATGGAGCAGGGTAAGAACTTTGCAAAGGAGAGACACTTATTTATCGCTGTCCAGAGCAGAGGAAGCAAGATAAAGAAATATATATGCAGGACAATATTCCATGATCCCAGAAAAAATCCAGAGAATGAAACAAAGAATGATGTGAGAGTATTTGCAGAATTTAGTTTTACATGTCCAGCTTATGTGGCTAAGGGTATCCAGTGCCTGCTTACCCCCAGAAGACTTCCATTGGACTGAACCCTCATTGGCAATGGACAAAGTCTGCTACATCCCGAGTTCATTACCAAGGTTTTTCAGCTGGCATCTCTGGCCCTCAGCAATTCCGTCTTGCTCCATCAGCAAGGAGGGCTGTTCATGGTGTATGAGCATCACAGATTGGCACAAACTTTTCTTTCCTTGCATCAGTCTGCCTCGCACTGCTGAAAGGGCAAATACAAAGGCAGTCCAGGGCTAACACAGCCATGACCTTTCAGGATGTGGAGAAGGAGTTTTGTTTGTGGAGATGTCTGCTTTTTGCAGGGTGTGAATAACCTGGAGACACCTGAGGAATTTTTAAACAAGCTTCTTCTACTTCCAGAGAAGCCTGGCAGTACAGCCATAAGGCCCTCAGAGTAAAGTGAGCTGTAGGCAGTCAATCTCTCCTGGATGTGACTCTGCCAGAAGAAGATGTACTACCCCAGCTTATTAGTGCTGCCCACTCTCAGGGGCTATTGCTACTCTGATCTGCTCACACAACTGCATGCGCAAGAGCTCCCAAATCCAACTCAGTGAAAATGAGCAGGATAAATCTGAATATACTGCTTAAATGAGTCTGCTTAGATTGACCTGGTTCACACAAGAGTGTACAGCAATAGAAAAGCTGAATCTGTTAGTTGGGAGATCAAAGAAAGAGGGGAGCTGTAACCATGGCTGTGGCCTTGCAAAATTTATGTCTGTGGCTCCAACGTTTCCCCATACATAGATGTGCTGTGGTCCCTGTCAGAGAAGGGCTGCAGCTTTGTAAAGATACTTCATGGTAGACTGGAAGGATCCCGGGTCTTATTTTTAAGGGCATGGTGTATCTCATGTGTCTGACTTCAGGCAACACTGAATTGGAACAAAACCCAGCTTCCTGTGGTTCAAAGAAGTTAAGAAGCTCCACAACACGGAACTGCTAGATGAAACAGCTGCTCAGGCTCTGCGGTGAGCTCGGGAAACAGAAGATAAAATCCTGCTATGAGGTAACAGCTCAATAAGTGATGTGAGTTTGAAATTCAAGCAGCTATTGTAATGAAAGTTAGCACAAAACAGCTCAAAAAGACTCAGCACAGAGCTGTTCTCTTTGCAATTTCAGGGTAGGAAGAAGCATTGTCTCATTGGATGTTGCAGTTTGCTCACTTCACCTTTATTTTATCTAAAGAATAAAAATATGTTGAGGATGTATTTTAGCGTGAAGTAAAACAACATGAAAAAAAAATTTTATATCTATCCATCTATCTAATAATTTAAGCCTGTAGAAAAGAATGGTATATTACAGCCCCCAATCCAGACCTAAACAATGTATGAAAAAGAAATCTGGCATTTTTAGAAGTTTTTTTTTCTTTCATTTTCTAACATATTTGTTTCCCAGGTTGATAAATTAACTTTTTTTCTTGTTGGATTTTACAAAAGATTCTTTTTAAATTTTCTGCCTCATTTATCACATTGTGACTCATGGTATGGAGTCGTATATGTCACATCAGACATCTTTCTTTAAGGAAAACATGCTGTCATATATACGGCCCAGTGTGATGTGTCAGAGCACATGAGAGGTCATGCCTGAAATGTGACAGAAACAGTTCTCAAATTCACTTAAAATCTAAGGACAAACCGCAAAGTGCTAGATAAAGCTGTCTCATTATGTTAATAATATTAACTCAGGCTTTTTTATAGCATCTTTAAGCCTGGAATGTGAGCATCTCTGGAATAACAACAGAAGTATCTATTTTAAGTATGTTTTAACAGGATTTTTTTTAAAAAAAAAAATATTTTCCTTAAGAAATAATGATTGAAATTTAATCTCATTATTTCAGTGACCTAAGCTAAAAAATAAAATCTTGTGAGACCCTTAGGTTTATGGCTTTGATTTCACTTCATGCAGTACTGTTGTGTCTATATGTTTCAGTAATGACATGAAAAGAAAGATATCACTTGTGAATCTCCCTCTTTGAAGATGTTCAAAAGCCATCTGGATGTGGTCCTGGGCAACCAGCTCCAGGTGACCTCCAGAGTACATTTCCTAACTGAACCATTCCATGACTGTGATTCTGTTAAATCAACAGCACTGCATTGACCCACAGCTACCAGGATACCCTGAGTCCATGACTAAAGACACTTTTTTTTTCATATTTAGACTCTCTTTAATGACAACAAGCCCTATGCAATGCTTGAGTCAGTTAAATATCTATTACTGTTGCATCCCAAGTGCGTTGAATAATGTGTTTGTCTGCTTTCAGGTTGACAGCACCAGTATCAAGAAGGATGTTTTGGTAAAATTGACTGAGAATTGCAATACTGAAATTATTCTGCATCTGAAGCCATGAACACATGTATATACGTGCATTTAATAAATCACTAAAAATTGGAGTTTTATTCTTTTGAACATAGACACAGTTCTTCATAATGTGTTTTTTTTTATGAAAATGGACACAGTCATCATCTCTGTGAAGAGTTTACACTTAATGTTTAATCACAAAGTCTTTTACAAAAAAGAGGAATCCATTTTACAATATGACATTCTGATAAATCTCTGACCAGACCTGCTCAAATGTCTGGACAGCATTTGTCTTTGCTTGCGCCAAGGCCTGCTTTGATGCATGGTACAGACCAGTTTCTGTATGTGGTAATTAACTGTTTCTAATTGCTCATCTATAAACCATTGCAGCTAATTTTTCCCTCAGTTGTGTTGCATTGGTGCAATATTTTTTTCCTCTTTACCTACACTAGGACAACAAAAGAATGCGTACCCTGTCCATGCCATGAGTGTATCAAACAATAGATCTATATTGCATTGCTGTATTTATATCTGAAAATTTCAGCCAGCATTTCTAAATATTCCTTAACACAACAACTGTTAATGGGAATAGTTGTGAGATGAAAATTATTATGTCTAAGTTCTGTGCTTATTAATATTTAGCAACTTCTTTGGAGTAATTAATTGCACTTTGCTATTGAAAATCTTCATTGGTTGGCAAAAGTGCCAGGTTTTTGAAGTGTGAGACCACTCACACTTCAATTCATTTGATCTCTTTGCCTGCAAAAAAAATATCTTTAATTTCCTGACTCTTCTGTGAGAACAAGCGTGGTTAAAAAGGGCTGATTGCTCTTTTCTAGTACTGCCATTGGTGTTACGAAGGGAGATGCAAGTCATCATTTCTTCTTCTCCTAAGCTCTTCTAAAATGTCACTCTTGACATATACTGTATATACACTGCAAAGTGTGCCCAGATCCTAGATCCAGGCTCAGATCCAAACCTCTGGTCTGGCCAAGTTTTCGTTTCTTATTGCATGCGACCCATGCACGTGTCTGCTTTTATTCTGGTGCATCGGTTCAGAGAAGGTTTGGTGCTAAGGACTTACAAGAACGTGTTCCAGAGTCCATAATGCATGCAGCCACTTGAAGGACTAGCTCATGGGAGAACCTGTCTGCCCATCAGCCACCTCAGCCTGAGTCTCTGTCGACCTCAGGATGAACCTGGGCAGGCATGTGTTTCCCATGGGAAGTGACTGGCTTTACTTAGCTCCCAGTTGCCTCCTGCTTGCTGAGACGAGGAGGTGTTCTGGCTCTATTTTTTTCTGAAATGACACTCAGGTTTGGTCCAACTAAATCAGTAAAGGTGCAGAAAGGGAAAGCCAGGACCTGCAGAGACACAGGGACCGGCTGAGTGTGGCACAGCTGGTTGGCAAAGCTGAGAATGGGAATGGGGTGACAGTGGGGTCCCATATCCTCTGCTTAACTGGGCGTTGCAAAGCAAGCATGGCGTGCTAAATTAAAACTAAATAGACGTGAACAAATAGATGTGTTCATACACCACAATCTTAGTGAGAAAGCACCTGGGCCCACGCCCAGGGAGCAGGAGCCAGAGCTGTAGCTGGATTATAGGTGAGGAAGGACCAGTGCAGGCACATCTGAGCATGAGGCAGGTAGGTTTTGGGCTATAGACTGAGTCACTGGCAGGTTCTCGTCTGACCAGTCTGGCTACCATGGACTTTGCAATGTCATACAGACACGGTACATAGTCAAAAAATATTAAATCCCAAGCAAAATACATTCACTCATCTTCAGAAGTACATCGGGCTCTGTGAATAACATTCCATCCCAAACCCTTGTTTCAGTTTGTTCCCCGCTCCTATCTACATTCAGAAGAAAATGAGAGCTAGCTCCTTAAAATATTTATAAAGCATTTTGTGCAACTAGTCTAAGTTCTAAATTTAACTTTCCCCCTAAAGCCACAAAACATCCTTGGTAATAAATTCTCTCTCTTTTTTTTTCTTATTTGGGAAGGAAAAGTAATTGTTTATTTTTAACAATTCAGTTCAGAGGAAAAATTATAGCATAGTGAATAGCAAGTAAATTAGCAATTCTCTCTATTATCCAAACAGCAGGTCTTCTATTAGCAAGGGCAGTTTGTAGCCCCTGGATTACAAGATCAATCAGGCAGTTCATTTTCCTTTAATTTCTGGGAACTAAGCAATTGTAAATCAGTTAAAAGCTGTGTGTGGGACTTGTATTTACCTGTCCTGAGCTGATTTAGCTGATTGAATACCACTTTCTTACTCCTGATTTATTTTCTGAAGCTGGAGCTGCTGATTGTATGTAATTTATCCCAGATTAAGGACAGTTATTAAAGAGTGTCTCCAGCAAATCTGATGCAGACAACACCTTCACTCTGGCTTTAAGAAATGTGCTTATACAGCCTGACACTCAGCCAAAGTGATGTTAATGATACATAGGTTGGGAAAGGGGAGCTATTCCATCTACTTTGTTTTGTCTGGAATTTTAATGGCAGGCATTTTTTTTTGGCATGTATGTTGGCACATCGAGCAGTTGCTGCGTTAGCTGGCCAAGGCAGTTCAAATGAAACTTAAATACAGGAGATAAGATACATGTGCCCCTTTTGAAGCTGGATTTCGTTCAATTGCAGTAGAAATCTTTAAGTAGTACATAGCAGAGGGTACTATTGTGAACAAAGTGCGATTGTGAAGAGAACATCCATCTCCATATTTTGTCCTTAAAAAGGCAAATAAGACCTGAGTTGTTCTTTACCTGTAGCTCTCTGCTGTCTGCTGGCCATACCTAGGGAGCAGGAAACCTTGCACTGGGTTTCTTCTAGATCACTTGACTACTCATAGACATTAGCTGTGTGTCAGCCTCCAACTTTATGGTCTAAAGGCAGTAGTAGCTCCCTGTGCACATACACCTCAAGCTCTTGTTGTGAGTTAGTCCCCTTAAGTGGAGTCAGACTCAAACCATTGATGCTGGGAAGCCTGAAGTCAGCCAGGAAAAATAAGAACATGGACCGATGATACTACAGCCACTGGTGTCACCAGCTCCTACAGCCCCAGGGGGACATGGAGCCCAGCAGAATTCAAGACTGATCTGAAATATGGCATGGTCTAAATCAGTTCCTTGGATCCAGAGGCGGACTGATGTGGTATGAAGCCATGCTGGTAAGCTCTAGGGTAACTGAAGGTCTGTTTTATGACATACAGACCAGAGATCTTCCTCAGAAATTCAAACAGCACTGAACTGCACTGCTGGATTGCATCGTTCCACCTTTGAAGATTAAATAAATTGGATGGCTGAGATTAAAGTATACTTTTACTGCATGAAGGCATACAGTCCACCTACTCAGAGAATTAGATGAGTCATTCAAAAATTCAGTGCATCAATACATTATTTTTTAAACACAAAAATATCTAAATTAATAATGGCAATGAGTTTGAAAATTATGTGAATGAGCACATACTTGCTTATAAGCCTTTAGAAGAAAATATTTATGGTAAAGAGAATGTTAGTTGAAAACAATAAAACATTTTCAGAAGGGAGATAGTAGATGTATTTCTCAAAGCTGGTCCCTGCTGCTGATTCTGCACCATCAAGGACAAAATAGATATGAAGAGGGACGGTATTTAATGTCAGAAACATCTGTGGCGATTGATCAGGCAAGGACTCCATTTGAGGTGCAAACATACTTTCCCCGCTAAACACCTTTAGATCATCTAGCCTGAAACTTTTGATGCATCACACACATGTAGGTCATTGTCATCTCTAAGTTGAATTCAGTGACATGTTTGGTGAAAAAGCTCTTTGAATGGCATCGAGTCCTGTTTCGAAAATACTTGAGAACTGGAGAGCCTAGCTCTTGCCTAGGCAGTCTGTGACGATGGTTACCTTGTTTCATGATAAAAATGATGAGTCTCTGCTCTGATATGGATCTGTTTGGCACCCGTTTGCCTCCAGCATCCCCATCATCTTAAGCCTTTCTACAATGATTAGAAAGCTCAATGGGTCAGAGCAGTAGACACCACTTTTCAGTGGATCCCATGTAAAAATTATGCCAGCTGCATGGATGATTCAGGAGAGGATCTTCACTGGAGCACCAAGGATTGTGCCATAGACTAGGACTGCTCTGCTCTTCCTGGGAGGCTGCATTCACCTCTGCAGCTGTAAACCTGAAACCGTGCAAAGGTGATTCTGCTTTTCAGGACCCAGTAAAGCACCCTCAGGGAGAATGATGTGCTCTTTACCCTGCCAGCATTCTTCCATGGACTGTAGACTGTCCCTCCACCCTTACTGCCATCTGACTAAGGACAGGGTTCAGCCATAACTTTGTACCAACTGTAAAATGTGTCTAGGTCTGGACTGTACACTCAAATTGCCTCTTTTAAGTAACAAAAGGGGGTTTTAGGTGCTGATGTGGCAATTCAGAGGTGCTTTACAACGAATAACAATTTTACATTCACTTAGAAGAATCTTTTTATTGCCAAGGTAGCAAAAGGAGACCCTATTGATACGCAAGCTGAATTTTTTGGACAATACATCTATTATGCAAAGGACAAAAATGCAGAAATTCATGAGTCAGGTTCCCTGACCTGACTAGTACCTCCACAATGTGGACAGTCCTGTGAGGCAGTACTAACTTGTGTCCACTATAGGAGCAAAAAGTCCCGCAAGTCAGCAAGGTAGTAATGTGGCTGTTAGTGCATAGCTGATGCAGTTGGACTCCTACTGGTTCCTGAACGAGCTCAGTACAGGGGTCTGTGTACCCTCAACAAAGCATTTGAGTCAGAACGTCTGAAACCCTCTGCTCAAGTTTTTGGGCTTGTAAATGTTAGCAGTCTGTCTCTTCTGTAATAAGATATGGATGTCTTGATTTGGAGGCCTTTACTATCCGGTGCTCTTTAAGGTTGTGTGTACATAGACTATACTGTCTGGGCCTCATCTGGAAAAGAAGAAATTCAGCTGTGCATGTTCCAGTGCTTCTTTAGCTCTGCTGCCTCATCCTTGGGATGACACATGTCACAGGTGGTATAATGTTTTCTTCCAGAGCTCAGGAGCAGACTTGTTAGTCATTGGAGATCTCAGCACAACTCAATTAAATTTATTCCACTACCTAATTGACATTTAGTCAGCTAGGAAGAAAATAACACCAACAGAAAACAGGCCTTGCTTTCAGCTAAGATGTTATGAAACTTCATAACATCCCAACTGGCCAAATGTGAGGAAGAAATGAGGAAAATCTAATTAGACATTGCATGGCCTCTCCTCCAAGATTAAATGTAATATATATGTGGTTACAGCTTCCCTTGAGGATCCTCCTACTCATATCAGGCATATAAAAGTGTTAAAACATCTGTGACAGTGTGGTGCATAACATAATATGTAATCTGTGCTCACAAGATTGGGGTTAACTCTTCCAGCCAAAGAAGGCAGTATGTCTGTTGAAGGTTAGAGGCTCTGAGCATTTGCAATAAACTTAATCTCTGAAGGTGAGATGGACATGTACAGCCATTGTCATAGTAATGTGAAGCATGCCTCAGCTTTGGATGTTGTAGCAGATTGACTTTGAGAGCAATGCAGAATGGCATGTCCATCTTTGGGCACAACATCCTCTTACAATTTCTAGCGCTTAGCAATTCTTAGCACTACTCATTGAGCTATAGTTTTTATCCTAACGGTTCTTGAAATCATATAAACTTAAGAAAGCATATAGTCATCAGGATCCTACTGCCACTTAGCCAAAATATTTGTGACATTGGGACATAAAATGTATGAACTCCTCCTTTTCTCCAGAACCTAGGAAAGAAGTTAATCAAGAAGCAACAGATGAACCTTGACCCCAAGAGACTTCTAACAGTCTCAGGGGTATTTTTCTTAATCAGTATGGAGGAATCTGGTGTAGTTCAAGTTTCTTTCTGGTAGTCTATGGACTGACCTCTAGTCTTTTGTGAAATATCAGAGGTAAGTTGCAAAATGGATACTAACAACAGTTAAAACCAGTCATCTAGTTTTCACCACACCTAAGTCTCATGTGATGTCATTGCTTAAGATGGTCCATGGATTTTTATTCATTTATTTATTTATTTTCCAAAGGGTTGAGTGGTTCTCATTGAAAAAGTTTGAAGGAATTTTCTGAAGATGAAAATGTAATACAGCTAGTGTGAATCTCATTTTAAAAACCTTGTTCAGAGATTAGTTATAATTACTTTCTGAACTGGCGAGATGTATCTAAAGACTTATAGCCTTGGCTTGATAGTCAGTATTTTATTAATGGTTTGGATGATGGAATAGAGAATATACCTGTTGAACCTGCATAGGACGTCAGTTTGGGAGGGGCAGCATAAGTGGCAAAGGACTTCAGTGTTACTGACAATCTGAAACAAAAGCCACTACTGGACTAAAAAGCTGCTGGCTGATAGGCAAAGTTTATTATTTGGAAGATGGTGGATGAGAACATCGACATGAGCTGGCAATGTGTGCTTGCAGCCCAGAAAGCCAACTGTATTCTGAGCTGCATCAGAATAAGTGTGACCAGCAGGGAGGTGATTCTTCACCTCTGCTCTACTCTCGTGAGACTTCACTTGAAGTACTGCATTCAGTCCTGGAGTCTGTGCAGAGGAAAGACATGGATTTGTTAGAATGGGTCCAGTGGAGGGCTGCAAAGATGATCAGAGGGCTGGAGCGCCTCCCATATAAGGAAAGGCTGAGAGTGTGGGGCTTGTTCAGCCTGGAGAAAAGACCTTATAGCAGCCTTCCAGTACTTAAAAGGGTCCTACAGGCAAGCTGAGGAGGGTCTTTTTATGAGGGAGGGCAGTGACAGGATGAGGGGTGATGGTTTTAAGCTGAAAGAAGGGAAATTTAGGTTAGATGTAAGGAAGAATTTATTTACCGTGAGAGTGGTGAGGCACTGGAATAGGTTGTCCAGAAAAGTTGTGGATGCCCCATCCCTGAAGGTGGTCAAGGCCAGGTTGGATGAGGCTTTGAGCAACCTGATCTAGTGGGAGGTGTCCCTGCCCATGTGAGAAGGGTTGGAACTGGATGATCTTTAGGGTCCCTTCCAAGACAACCCATACTATGGTTCTGTTCTATGATTCTATGAAAAATGCTGGTATTCAGTAGACGCAGATTTTCTGAAAAGAGTCTAGGGGTTGCAACTGACTTTACATCAACTATGTCACATTGTTTGGATACAAAAGCAGATATCACACTAGGATGTATGAAGAGGAGTGATTTACTCCATACTGGTAAGGCTTCACCTTAGCCTGGTGTCCAGTCTTTTGTCCACCATCCTGCAAGACAGATGTAGAGTCTAGAGAAGAGTAGTATGGATGATGTAGTCCTAGGAAACAAAGTGTATATGGATAGACAAAAGCAACTGAGAGGGTTTAATACAAAGGAAAATGAGTTAGACACAGTTGCAGTCTCCAAATAATGTTTTGATAGGATGAACACTCATAGATTATGTGAATATTGCAGTTGGATGTTAGGAAATCTTGACAGTGGTAAGGAAAGATTGATACGAGAAGATGTGGAGTCTCTGTGATACTATCTTGAGGCTAGACGATGGTCTGGTGTATCTTGGCCCCAACATCAAACAGCTGAGACTATCTGGATGCACAGCTGCAAGCAGCATGGGTGCCCTATCTACCTTCTGCTCTGCCACAGTTGATGAGGAATAATTTGTGTTGTATTTTGTGTGTGTTACCTCCTATTTTCACTTGAGTTGAGCTTCCCACATCTGAGGTGCTGAGTTTTCCATCTCACATTTTCACTGGTTGACTCTGTTTTTACTGCTGACCATCTTCATGAGAATAGTTTTCTGTGCTAATTCTTTCTGGTTTCACACCAAGTAGGAGCTTTTAATGCCCTTCCAAAGCTGAATTAGTAGCAAACAAAATAATTTATATTTCACCACACGATTCAGAAGCCACAGAAGAAGAAAGCCTCTACCATTCGGATATAGGAGAGTATAGTAAGAATCACTGACAAAACTGAGGTTCACAGCATCTGTAAAACAGGGAGGGCTCTTGAGTATGTAGAAAACAATAAGGGATCCAAGTTGCGCTAAGCAGAAAGTGGCAGTTAACAGTAGTCCCTTGAAATAAGTATGTTTATGTGGTGTAAACCAGATTTGTCTGAGGGGAAAAACAAGCTCAAAGAGACTTGACTCGTGTTACATTATTGTAAGACCAGCTTCAGCCGCAATTGACTTGAGCCTCTCACACTGATTTTGATTAAACTCTTGTCACATGTAATATTGATTTCAATTGAATTATTTCTGTCCATACAATGTCAAGGAGGCGGTCTGTTCCTACCAGTGTGGAAGGTCTGCGTGCCCTTCAGAAGATATATAGAAAGTAGTCCGCCTTCCAGCATTGATTATTGCTTCAATACATGCAGGAACAGGAAAGCATTATGCATGTGCATTTCCCAATGGCCAGTTTCAACGCTAAAGGGAAAAGTAGCATTTGCATTCCTTAAAGAACTGATTGAGATTCTAAAAACAGATTGGAAACTTAGTGGTAAGAAAGGAACAGCTTGAAAGTCTCTACTTTTTGGCATGAAAGTGTGGACCAGATTGACACAATCTGTGACGTAGTTTCTAATGAAGCATTTGTAATGAGACATTTAAAGCAACTCAAGAGGCCTCTCTATCCTGTTGGGAAAGGAACACAAGGAGCACATATTTGAAATTCATTCAGCAGTGAATACATAAGCTGATTTTGACATGAATTTAGAGTAGCATTCAATTGTAGATAGGTGCTTGGGGAAGAAGTTGCATTAAAAAAAAAAGTAAAAGAAAAGAGAGAGATATAAATTAAGAGCTAAAATAAGAGCTAAAATAGTTGAAGGAAACTCTTGGGAAAATTGCCAAGAAGAGAGAGAGGTTTCTGCTTATTGAACTGTTGAATCATGGAACTGATTTCAATTGGAAAACTTTGTGCTGAAATTTCATGCAGTGACAAATTTGGTTTTCTCAGTAGTAGGTGGGAAGGGTGGAACCTCCTGCTTCTCATTCACATCTTACTTATTCCAAGCAGGGAGATGTCTTTAGTGTTCACTAACCTAGTGTAACAACCCCAATTTGAAACTCTTCTGTAGCTGGAAGAAGGGTGATCTACACATTATTTTTTCTTAGTGTTTAAATGTTTATTAATTAGACAACTCAAATCACCCCACTAGGCCTGACCTTGACCCACTAACATCTGTTAAAATCATAGTTCACCTTATTTTCACATTGAAAAACACCTGTTTTGCTACAGAAAGTCACAACAAATGAAGAACTGCACTCTAACTATCTGACCTTGCTTCTGAAGCTGTGTTGTCTGATCTCAAAACATTGGTTTTGCTTGCTTCCTTCAATAATTAGTTAGGGATTAATTTTCTACCTAATCTGCTCATGCAACTATTCCAATATAAAGTATTTTAAAGTGTCAAATATTGCTGTTACTGCTGATTAGGTTATTAGGTAATAATCAGTAGCTAAAATAGGACTTCCCAGAATGAGAAACAAGTATGGCACTCTTCCATCCTCTTTCGCGTCTGTGGAATCACTGACTCGCTCTGAAGTGCCCGTGCAGCACACTTGTAAACACCTCTGCGAGGTGTATATGACTATATGACATAGCCATGTACACAGGTGCATTTTAAGACTCGATCATGACATTAACTTTTTGATGGAATGACAGCTATCACTTTCAATGGCATGAGTAGCATATGCCCCTCTGCAGCCGTCATTTAGGGCTAATATCTAGGGGTGTGAAAATCCAAAAAGACCAATGCTTTGGTTCATGTGGTCTGACTTTTGCCCCAGTTTCTGTGTCTAGTATTTCCTCTTGGCTGGCTCTAGGCTTCAGAGGTGCTAATTGAAAACACTAGGCATAGGGAATTAGGTGGAAGTTGAGCTGAGTGAACCTGGGCACAAGCTGTCTCCTGTAGCACGTGAATATCAGAGAAATGGCTAATTGAAAAAGCCGTGATCTTTCTCAGTAGTCATGAGCTGAAGTCTTGCATGGGCAAAAGGGAAATTCTTGTCAAAGGAACTCTAGCCTCCAAGACTGGGTCTGCAGCATCTTTTAGGCCTGAGCTGATAACACTCTGCTGAACTGTGTCATGGAAGGAGCTGGCTTTGTGTTGTCAAGTGTAATAAACCCAAATGTTAGTATGAATTTGCTAACAAATGAAGGTAATTGGTTTCTTTAGGAGGGAATGAGATGACAGCTTTTACTGTACTTCAAATATCAGTCCCAATTACTGTAAATACGATCATGATGCAAAACATTAATTAGGAAAATCTGAACTGTTTGAAATGTAGAGTCCCATATGAATGATTAACTACATGCAAAATATTGTGCCTGATTAGAAGCATTCTACAGAGACATCCATCTGTAAGCTCCAAAATAAACCTGGTAGGAAGGGCGGAAAGATCACAGCACTGAGAGACTAGGAAGCTGCTGGGCCATGTCTACCTCATGTAGGGTCATAGGGCTTCCAGGGCAGTAATGCCTATGTACCCAATATTCTTTACAGTACGCATCTTCAGAAAGAATAGTTCAGAAGTAAGGAAGTCAGGCACTGAAACATTATGTGGCTTGCTCCAAGTCACCTAGGATGACAGTGGCAGACAAAGGAGCTGAGCATCGGTCTTCCAAGTCTCAGCCAACTCTAGTACTTGTTTCTTATGCAACGGTGGAAGTGGCTGTCCAGAAAAAGGTGGGAAATAAAACTTCTCAGAAAAGACAGTGGTCAGCACACAATTATGGGAAGACCAGAAACTAAAAAATTGCCTGTGGGTTACCCCAGGAGCTCTTTCTGGTGGGGTAAATTCTTGTGATAATGTATTAAAAGCATTCATCAGTTGTTAACGAAAGAACCCACTTGGAAATGCTGGGTCCTGATGTTTCCTATGGGATAAACACATCTGCCAGTTACCTCCACCAAGTCATGGGCAAACTCTAAATCGAGAAGGGCATTCTATTGAAGTAAGGCCTTTAGAAGATAGCTTGGTAATAGAATAGATTTAGGGGAAAAAAAATAGTAAAGAAATCATCTCCTGTCTTGTGACTTGGTTTTATTTGTGTGTTCTTTGGCAGGGAGAGGGACCATGACAGCTCGAAACACTTTATCTGCTGGTTTCTATCTTATTTGAAATGCATTGGTCTTTTCAGTTAATTAAAAATACCAAATAACTACGCTTTTGCTTTTTTATTATGAAACTTGGTTACATGTTGCCAAATGGGCTATTTTAAGCAAAATATTCTGTTGTAGTCTAAATGTACTATTGTTCCCCTTTTGGACATGAGCCTGTAGCCACTGAAACATAAACGCTGACAAAATGGTGTTCCTTTGTTAAAACCTTGGTGAAAGAATTAAGCGACAAAGGATAATTGTTTGTAGTTTGGACTCCTTTTTCAGTCAGTTCCTAGTCTGAAAGTCCTCTTTCTTTTTTGGGTTGTGGTGCCATATTCATTGCTGGTAAGAGCTGCTCACCACCATATCACCCACCAGTCCAGCTGGAGCATGAATATATGCTCCCACTTCTGTCAAATTACTCCTATCACGTGCTGTGGTATTTATACTACATCCATCTTCTGTGCCAGTTTTAGGGGGAACAGATGATACCCAGCACAAACCCCACTGGTACAAAATTAACTTGCTTTTGAAGAATTATGATCCAGCAATGCTTTGTACCAACTGGCTGCAGCACTCTTGATCCAATACTGGCAGGCACCAGGTCAGATTTGCAGTATCAAGTACTTGGAGCTGCGTGCCCAGAGGTTGCTCTGATCTAGCAGCTTCAGTCTTCTCAGCCTCTTTCAGGTGGGTAGCCCTCCAAAAACAATGTAAAATAAACTTCTCCTGCTAGTTATGCGGATATGTGGCTTTGCTGGTGACGTGTGTGCATTTTGGGACAGAGAATAGTATCATTTATTGTCTGATTCCCTGGAGTACTATAATTGATACTTACATTTATCCCAAAATGGAAGGTGGCCGTTACATTCATTTGTTCCAGAGAAAGCTGGTCTAGTGCATAACAATGCAATGTTATACAAATTATATAAGAATATAATTATGACAAATTACATAATATCCTAGCATTTGAATTTGTTATCTCAGTATGCTCTTTTTATGATGAAATAAACCCAACTTTATTAATGAGCAGCTTATGAAAATTTCCCTTCAAGTGCTCTACCAGCTAATTGTTTAGGAGCTCTTCAAGAAATTCCCTACCCGTTGATCGTGATGCTACCATGTGTTAGCTACTTCTTGTTGATTCTAAAGTAACAGTCTTCAGTGGGCTGTTTCCACAGAATAAACGAAGTTGATGAAGGAGGCTTAATTGTCCAGATTTTAATGGACATAAATATAGAAAACACACTAGAAGCTTCAAGAGGAGGGTTCTTTTGGAGGCCTTTTAACATCAGCTGCTAGAGAGTGGTGTAGGTAACAAGTGATAAGTACTATTAGCAGATAATAAAAACGGTTATTCACTATTCTCCTGGTCTCTGCTTAGTTTGATTTGGAAAGGTCTGCACTGCAAATCTACCACTGAAACATTGCTGTGTGGTTCTCTCAGCAGAGACATACTTTTTCTTCCTAGCATTGCTCAAAGTTCCACTGGCAGCACCAAAATTTCCTTTGTGGATGGTGCACAGAGGGAACAATTCCTAGCGGATTTATTTCCCAGTCCAGTTATACCCCGGTGGTGCAATAAAAGCCTTGGCTATGGCAGGTGCTCCTGCCAGTGATGCTGTAAGTATCTCTGGTGTTCTTGCTGTCTTGCTCAAGGCCCTTAACCCGAAATGTAGCGCCATTCATTGTCACTGTAAGAGTTTCTGTCAATTCACTCCCAAAGTAGGACATTTCTCACCGATGAAAGGCCTGGTGTTAATTTTAACCATGATTTGACTCATACGTATTTGGTAGTGTGTTGCTCTAGTGCTCAATTTAGGGACAATGAGAAGAGATTAACTCATGAATATTTGCATCTGAGGGTTGTTCTGATTATATTGATAATGGCTTCTTCTGGATGTAGCCGAGGAATGAACAGTTTCAAGAACTCTAGGAAGCAAGCAGGAAGAATTGAGAATGATTGCTTTCCAGAACAGCAAGACCCTAAAACTACGAAACCGGTTATACTCTTATTAATGGTACAGGCAGCTGGGAGACATCAAACAACAGATTGGATATATTATGAAGCATAGTGAGCACAGCCATCTTTTACATCTTTCCACCTGAAAACCAGATGGAATAGATGTTCGCTGGGTACAAGATAGCTGAGTTCTAGCACCACCTCTTGGCTCCCACCTGCAGGTATGGGATGATTCGAGCTAAATGAATGAATAATGGGGAGTCAGGAAGCTTAGCTCTTTTGGATAAAGAGCATTTGATTCTTCTGTTCTTCTTGGAGAGATGTTATTTCCTCAGAACAAAGTAAGCAATCTATCAGCCTTACAAAGCACTGCTGCAATTTCTGTTATTTTCACTGGAAAACTGAGCTCTAGGCGATCATCTGCATTGTTAATGTTGTGGAAGAATTAGGACTTCCACAATCAATTAGAAGGTAAATTCCTTCCTTTGCCAGTGAACGGGAAGCAGAGTCTGATGCAGAGACATCTGTCCTAGGAAAAGAAGGATCTCAACTGATTTTACAGGTAGGTTGTATAAATGAAATTCTCTTTTTCCTATCACAGTAATGTTACATGTTAGGATCTGTTATGGGGATAGTGTATTTTTAATCCAAATGTCATTCACAGCCAGGGCACTTCTCAATAAGTCTATATTCAGACAGATTCACGAATGAAGAATCTATATTATTCTATTCAAATTCTATTCTATTAAACATAAAACCTGTTGCTCGATCACAAAGTCCCTACGCCACAGACTGTTTCGCATCAGAGATTCTGTGCACAGAGCTGCGCGGTCAAGCCCTAGCATGTGGAGCATGGGGCAGAGAGCCATGTCTGATTGACGGCTCAGGAAAATTAAAGACAGACCCATGCTGTGTCTGTGAAGTATGGTAAGCACTATAATAGTTGTTACTTCATTAGGACTCAGAAGGATAGGACAGTTGAAGACACAGCTAGTTTATGGCTAGTAAGTGAGGCATCTGTTAGTTCCCAAGCAAAAATGAACTCAGTATGAGTGCATTCAGGGAATACATTGGCATCCTGAGTAGTGACATGATACTGATGCTGTACCTGGCAAACTGAAGAAGCGTGGTACCCCATCTGAAACAGTGTTACTGAAATATTACTTTCTATATCCAAAACCGCCAGGAGTTGTATATACCAGGAGTTCGCAACGACCTAGTTCATTCACTGTCAGAAGAGACAAGCCATTGGAAAAATTATTTCAGTTTAGATTTTTGAAAACATCTTAGCCTGTCTCAAGCTACATCCTAGCCATAACTGAAGGCTGAAGGATAAGTAGACTATCTGGTTTTGATAATGAACAGAGATTGGTTATCAGTAGGTGTCAACGAACACGAAAATATTCACCAGACTGTTGTCTGGGACTCCTCTGCGGTTGGCATCATTGGGGTCCAATTCTTAGAAGACAGAAGTCAATCTGAATAGGATCTCTCTGATGCTGTGGTGGAAATACTTGCAAATGGAAAACTTATTCCTTGTGGTTGCAGTCATAATGGCAGATAGTATGTAAAGATATATATCTATGGCATTCATTCTTTGGAGTGTGAGAAGCCTTTGCCTCAATACCTGTGTAGTATCTCAAGCAGAATAATGCAGAGACAAGGTTGCACTTCAGGATGGTGTTCAAGATTTGAAATCCGGCCTTGAGCCCAAGCTAAGGATTTTTGTTTGCTCGGAAGAAGAGTCAAATAATGCCTTGTTTACAATCAGACCATTTTGACCCTCCTTAGTGTTAACTCTAATCGATTTTTGAAGGGATTATCATGTGGCTCATTTTTTGAAATTAAGATCTGTTCTGAGGGGCCAAGACTGGTATATTTACACCTTAGACGGGTATCTAGCGACCGTTGTTTATTAGAGTTTGTCCTCCCATATCAGTAAGCAACTGAAGGAGGGAGTATAGTCCTGTGCTTACAGCAAGAGACACAATTCCCAGCTACAACAGAATAAAACATGTCAAAATTCCTTTGCTTTCAGAATGGATTAGTACCTCTTTTCCTCGCTCCCTGAAGGACTGCTTGGGTGTTTCCTAGGTTTAGATAGAGTTACGCTGGAAATATTTGTCAGTTGTGAAATGTACAATATTCCTTTTTGCTCATTTCTTTAGTTCGAGTTTTGTTAATAGAAATAGCAAAAGGACACAGAGAGAAATTTCACCTCTTAGGCACAGTCGCTGTAGTAGTGAAATTGTAGGATATTTTGTCACACATATGTACCTACTGTCATTGTTCTTGATGACATGACAAAGATATGACAGTGCAGTTCAAACACATATTGCTGAATAGAAGTCAGTTCACTTACCACTGTCCTTCTTTTCCAGTTCACCAGTTGCCTGTTATTGGCATCTCCTTTCCATTCCTGTTCTGCAACAGTCAGCCAGCCTCCATCACACAGCTCTGCCAAAAGCTCTGCCAAGACAAATAGGAGAAAAGTGTGTGTTTTTCAGTTTGAGGCCAAAACAAGTTTAATTACAGTCAGTGTCAAAATCCTAGATTTCAGGATGCACAGTTTCATCCACTCTGAGTCAAAACCAGTACCTTTTACCCCTCAGGATCATTAATACAAGTAGGACAAGCGAGGCATTGAGATGTACTCTCCACTTTATACCCAGAGACCATCTTTCTTCTCCTACTAGCAGAGGGAGAGTCCTTTCTCAGTCAAGCCTAAGAGCAATTCTGACTAAGCTCCATGTGATTTTGTGTCAACCCTTTTAGTAAATGTCTTTCCAGGTTCCTCTGAATCCTTCTTACATGGTAGAGGCCTTTCTGAGCAGACTTCCTGGGGTGGCATCTGTCTGGTTGAGCCAAGGATTTTTAAAATCTTCCCTAAGCACAAGATACTCATAGAAAACTGAAGAGAACAACCTCAGGGAGTTTATTATTATTCACACTGCTGTCTTACAACAACACCCAAAGGTCAATGGCACTCACTGTTAACACCTTAAATTTGGCTGCTCTAGAATTGTTTTTCACACAGCCTTCACTGAGGGAATTGAAAAAGCCTTATAGGGACATTCCCAACCTTTGTATGCCCATATATGTGGCTGCCTCAAAAGAGACAGTATTGACTCAAGTATTGCTTAAAATTAGAATTTATTTACTGATTACAGTTCTGATGTCATTTTTTAAGTTAAAAAAAACTTTGTTCGCTCTGGTGGTAGCTGTCTTCTCTTATTTGAAAGCTAGGAGGACCTGCAAATGTGTAACTCCTAATGTCTTTGAAGTTACCCTATGACTGTTAGCTTTAGTTATTCACTCCTAAAATCTCATTCTTCCTCTGTCATTTAGTAAAAGCTTTATCTGGATAAGCCAGGTTACATCAGAGGTGGGTGCTGAAGAGCTCTTGGCGTTTACCCACACGTTTTTAGCCAAGTTTCGGTTTAATTGTCGGTCCAGGGACATGTATAGCAGAGCACAGTGAGAATGAGCTGAGCTACTGCTGCTCCAAACCCATGTGCTTATGCTTGCAAAGAAAAGTGAGGCGCTACCAGCCCTCAGCAGGTCTCTCACATCAGACGCAGCATTGCACTGCTGGAGCAGTATGATGCAAACTGGGGAGTCTAAGCATTTCTGCACCCATTACATGAGGTAGGCTTGCCTGTAACACCCCTGTTCTGCAGCCTTTCTTGGATGCAGTATCCATACACACATATCCTGGTGCTAGTTTTAGCCCAGATTGCGGGACTTAATTCTGGGTGGCGTTGGACAGTCTTAGCTTTCTATGGCAACAAAGTAGGCTTGGTAGTAGATTGGAACATTACAAAGCTGCTGTGTTTCACTCAGTGCAGAATATATTTCAATGCTAAATAAAATTAGTTTAATATTTGCAAAGCAATCTGAGATCTGCTTCTGATCAAGTGGACTGATGTTAGGCCACTGGCACTTGCTCTTTCCTGGTAAAGGATACATCAAAAACTTAGTGCCTAGGAATATTCATAGTCCATCTTGTTTTCCATAACCACTACCCTGGAACAGAGGGTTTTTAATGACATCTCATCATTCACGGACCTCAGGCAGAAGATATATCTGCTTCTTAGTTTACTAGAGGCTCCTTGTTGTAGAGAAGCAGCAACAACACCTCTATTGCCACTCGTCTTTACTCTCCCAGCATCTGGAGTTAAGAATAAAGCCAGCATTTTCTTCCAGATTAAAATCTTCCTCATTTGCTAAAAGAATAATATGTGATGATGGATGTGTGGCAGTGCCATCCATAGCCCCTGTCATTACATCCGTAATGATGACAAAGCAGAAGAGAGATGAAGGAAACCATCCAATGAGTAAATTAATTAAGAATATGCTTTGCAATAACACTCACAGTGACAATGGGAACAGTTGAGAAATGTGAAGATTTTGTCCAGTGGAGACTGATCATTTCTTCCATTTATTGGCTGGCATGATTTGTGTTTTTATTCTGTACTTTGATTCCTTCTTCCAATCTTTCATCCTGGCTATATCAAAACCCACTCCAGTGATTCCAGACATTGCAGCCCTGAATTAGAAGAACCAAATGAGAAGTTCTGCCAAATTCCTGAGACTACACAGTAGTTTTGAATTAGCATTGTCTTCTCCACACAAAAATGAAGTGTTTTCAAATAAAACTCCATTGGCCTCTGGCTTAGAGAAATGTTTGTTGATCCTGTACTTCAGAGATGCTGATGAAAACCACCTTCATGTTCTGAGCTAATTTAATACTACTGTTTACTATAAAGTACTGCTTGAATTGCAGTAGCACTTAGGATTCCTGGTCACAGATTAGGGCGCCTCTGTGCTAGACTCTAGGCAGATACAGAACAAAAAAGAAAGTCCCTTCCCTAAAGAATTTACAGTCTTTGGCATGAGTATGGTCATTATAAAGATAGTAATATTTTTTTCCAAGAAATGCCTCATCTTGTTCATTATCCCTTGCAATTAGTCTCATGGGGCTCCACTTCCAGCAACATGTACCTGTTGATAAGTGCAGCCTAGTCGGAGCTTAGAGAGACTTTGATTCTTCCATTTTTGAATGAACAACAAATGGTGCATTAGAGATGTTTTCTCCTTCAAATATGCAGACATTTGAATTTCTAATTGTTTAGCATTAGTCATAACTTAAGTAGGACAGAGCAGATTCTATATATAGCCTGTTGCCCAGCCATTCAAGACAGATAGTGTGTTTGTATTTCTTCCTATATTTTCTCACTTGAAAGGAGTGAGAAGGCAGTTGCAACATCTCTAGCCTCAAGTATTCCAAAATTGTGCTGCCAATATCTCCTTCTCCCCCAGATATTGAGATTGTTTTCAGAATCATGGTATTTTTAAAGAAGATTACATTCTCAGCTCTTCTGCTGTTTATTTAGGGGTTCTCAGCCCTGATGCTATAGCTGGGTGACATCTTTAAGCTTGAAGGCTAAACTTTTTTTTTTTTTTTTTGGCAACCGTTGAGGTTGTAACAGGATTCTAGGAGCAGAAGTTGCCCTTGGTATCACAAACCTTCTTTAAATTGCACTGATCATTTTCCTTTTCTACTCAGTTACCACTTCTCAGTCTCATTCTCATGTTGCGTATGCTCTTACATGTGAATGTATCATGTGTCTTACATTAAGAAGGAAATCCTTGTTCACAACAAACACACACAGTGGATGTTTTGTCACTGAGTAAGGATTGAGCTTTCTGCAAATTCCAGCTCCAACTTTTCTCTCATTATCTTCTTCGCCAGCTGGACAGCAGTGGGTTGGCCACTGAAAAAAACATAGCCCAGCAATTTGCTCAAATTGCTTCTGCCTGGATGCTGGAAAATGCCACACCAGCCCAGCTGTGCTCAAATGTTTCACTTGATTGTCATAGTGATGCCCGGATCCACCACCCCAGCAGCACGGTTTCCCCATGCTTGTGACATGGCTATAACATTAGATCTCTATGAACTAAATATTGCTGCTAACTCTAGGGGCTAATGGCAGGTTTGGTTCTGCATGTGATAAGAGCAGGGCAAGGTCCCTGGTACCAGCAGTGCGCTTGATGGTTGAAGCCATCACTTGCTCAATGGCCCTTTCCATTGGGGTGTCGTAGCTATACAAAGAGGCTTTCATCTGATTCTTGCCTTTGATTTCTGGCAGGCTTTCTCAAACAAGCCCTCAAATAGCCATCAGCAGCATGGTCAGAGTGTGGTGGGCTCCCTTCTGTGCCCCTCTTCCAGTGCTGAACAAAGGGACAGCTATGAGCTCCAACTTCCTAGGAGAAGGGATGTGCCTGGGAAGAGGCAATGTGGATATTCTCACCTACCCTTCCTTGCAGGACCATCCTGGTCTCTCCTAACTCCTCTTGGCTGGCAGCTTGGCCCATGTGCCCAACGTTTGCCCTCCTCTTGTTCAGCATTTCCCCCTCTTGCTCAGCTGAGCCTGATGCCTGTTAAAGTAGTGTGTGTCCTTGTCTCTGCCACTGAGAACTAGGACGAACCTGGTGATTTCAGTGAGTTGTTCCAGATGTGTGTGAGATGCAAACTCAATACCTTGTTCTCGCCCTGGTCTGTGCCAAACACAGACAGACCAGATGCTCACCTAGCCAGCAAAGTTTCTCTCATGGTGAAATGTACCCAGACACCAGGACAACCAGGAATACCAATTACAGCGCTCTCAGTGAGTGTTTGTTTGATGGATTTCTTTGTTGTTCCCAGTAATTGTAAGACGAGTTCCTGCAGCATTATCATTAATGACGTAGAGGGCTCACACACATACCCACACAGCCTCCTCTAGCCCTTATTCAAAAGCAAGAATAGCAACTGACAAGTCTTGTGAAGTAAATATAAAGGTCAGCTGTTGCCTCCCTGGATGAAAGCTGTCAGGAGGAAGAAGGCGCAGCCCTTGCTGCCTGCATGCTTCTCCCAGTCTGCCTCTGCAACTTCCCTTTGCAGCTCAGAAGGAGAAAGAGAGGCTGTGAGCCCTTCCAAAGTGCTTTTTGGTGATGTCCAAGAGGTCACATGCAGAGCTCGTCTCCATGTTACACGTGCTAGTGGGACTACCTCCTCCTCCCGGAGGTGTGTGGGTCTTTGGGCATAGGGAAGGCCCTTACCGGGGCAGAAGGTCCATGCTTGAGATTCCCGAGTGGCATGTGCTGGCCTCCGCTCAGCTGAGGGTCAGGCTTTGAGGGGAAAACCATCTCTGCAAATCCACCCATGTGTGAACGGCTGTGTTCTCCCCAGACACTATGGAACCAAGAAGATATTCCCAAGGAATTTACCCTTCTGCTGGGACCTGCAGCCCAAAGATGTGTATCTTGTGGGCAGCCATCTGGGATCTAGAGAATGAGCATTAAGTCATGAATTAAAATAGTCCTCTGGTTGAGATTAAGAGCTTGGTTTCAGACAATGCAGATTTACTTCTGTCTCATACACAAATCCCTAAGAGACATCGGATAAATCTCTTCGTTGCCTCATGCTGTTTTTCCCCACTAGAGAGTTTGGGAAATTAAGGTGCTTTCCTCTCTCACAGCACTGTAGGCAAACCTGTTATGAGCTATAGGTGGAGCTCTGATACGATGGTGAGACATACCACAGAAAATCCTTGTGACAGGAGTATGTGATTCTCTTCCTGGAGTGAGATCACTGAAAAATTGAAAGAGAAATTAAAACTGAATGAAAGGATTTTGAGGACTACTAGGTCAGAAGAAAAGGCAGATAGCTGAGGTCCTTATCAGTTTTAGTTTTCATCTTGACTTAGAACATACTCTTTTGTATTTAATTGATTTAATTTTATTGGGTTTTTTAATAAATCACTTTAATTGATGTTGTCCATGATGACTCTAGCAAACTCAGTCAGCTGAGGAATTTGTTCTTAAAATGACTGATCAACTTCAGGCATAGTAAAATACCTTCACAATTTTTTTCTTTTTCTCTAGATGACCCTATAATCCATAACATTTATGACCATCAGATTTTGATTTCTTAGTATCAGGAGTACAAAAGAGTGAAATGGAAATGTAATGTGTGGATATGCCACTGTATAACTGCTGGTGCCTCAGAGTGGGTGAGATGCACAGAGTATACTTGAAATAGTCACAGTACGTAAGACTCGCATGTTAGAAGGCTGATCACAGGGACCAAGTGGCAATGGTGATCACATAAAATGTCATGTGAGAAGACGTGGAAAAGTTTGCTGAAGGCAACAATACCAGGAATCCTTACCACCTTCTGACAAAAGCTGGAGTGGTAATGAAATATTGCACCGTGGTAGAAAGCTGATCTACAACCAGAGTGTGTTGCTCCATGTTTGTAGTTGGACATCTTCAAAAATACCTGGGGTAAGAGCCATGCCCTCAGTTTAATATCATCACTCTTGTATTGGTATTTTTAGGACTACGTGATCTCTCTGCTATGGTCAATTGATAAGGAGGGAATACTTTTTGCTTCACACTAGCTATCAAAAAATTCAGTGACTCAGCTAAGGTAGCTGTCTACACTCCCTGTATAGACAAGGGGATGAGGTGAGCTTCTCCAGAAGCCTGAAGGTGCTATTTTGCAATGGGATGTATCATGCTGTGGGCATGCTTTTACTTTCCATTAGCTCCAGCAGAAGAGCTATAATTGCCTTTCAGTAGGTGTCTGAGTTTGAGATCACTAAGGCTAAAGGGCAGATGTACCCAACCCAAGTCAGCAGAGAGGAGGAGAAGGGCCTTGCTAGCACATTTTATTTCAAGACAATGTTATTTTGTGATTCACTGCAAAAATTCTGCTTGCTTCTGTTGTTTGCAGAATGAGTCAAATATGAATACTTTTCTTATGAAAGGTATGCTAATCTCAGACTATAGCACTAAGCATAATCTTCCTTGTGCTTCCCTTTCACACCTCTGGTGAGTACCCAGGATTTCTTCTGTTGTAATCTCCTCCAGGAATAACAGCTGAGATTTCACCCAGAGACTGGTCACTCTTCGGAGAAAGGACTTCTGGGTTCCTCAGCAGTCAGTTCTACATTTGAAGTGTTGAGGTAAGTACTTCTTGGTTTGTGTACCTGTAATATTTTATATTCCTCATTATCAAGGCATCCAAATGTCTCATACTCTTCCCTGCATTTGAATTGTTGCAAGCCCTCTCATGTATCATTCAGGATCTATGAGAAAAGTGGGGCAATATGACCTTGCTGGATTATAAACAAGTGTGTGTAAGACAGTGCAGACCCTGCTCACAGCCAGGGGTCAGGAAAAAGGGGAGAAGAACCTGGCAGACTGCTCAGCTCTTGTGGAAATTGCAGGAGCTCTCCTGGCCCACTCCTATGCTACATTTGCTATCCCTGTAATTCTTCAAGGGACGAAACTCTCTGCCTGAAAGGACCAAGATAGTATTGTAAATGGTGGGAAAAAAAACCCAACATCAGAGCCAATTCTCACTGTTATCAATCTTTTGGAGAGATGCAACTCTATGTGTACAGACTTCACCCATGACACTAAAAAGTGTATTTTGGTCAGAATGCTTCCTTCTTTACATTTATGATTACATTCTTTTAAGAGGTTTCACGGTCTGTGAAAGGTATGTTAAACCTAAAAATGGAAACACTGTAATGAAACCTACCCCAGAGCACTTGTGGAGGGTTTGAGTTTAATAAAAGTGCCTCTTACGTTTTCCATCAACTGATTGAACTAGCTCCTGTTTCTTTGAACCTCTTGTTCTCATGGAAAGGCATGCTGACATGCTGTAAAAGCATACAAATAGCTTCTGCAGTGACTATCTAAACAATATATTCCGTTCTGTTTTCATTGTAATACGCATTTGAGTTCATGAATGCCTGAGCTAACAGAGGAAATGTGGTGATAAATCTCTGGTATTACTACTTTTGTTTTCCACTTGTTTCTTTATGATGCACAAGATCTGGCTCTTTGGCACTTTACCAACAGTGTCTGAGGCTGGAGGTATGTATAAGAAGAAACTGAGCAGTATAGCATCCCTAAGGAGATGTTCAGAGTTGAGCTCTGGCCAACCTCATGCATTATGTTGTTTGAACTTTGTTATTTTATTATGGAAATGAATTTTAGATTCATTACTGATTTAGCATCAGTAGCTATATTCCGCCTTTTGCGGTCTCTTAAATCTCCTCACGGTGGTGGAAGTTATAAGTGCATGACCCAAGCATTTATGGTTTGGGCAAGCTAAAACAAGCAGGTTTTCAGTACAATTCTACAATTTAAAGAGAAGGACATGATTAATGCTGCAACCGAAGCAGTGAAGAAGCAGGACTGAGATACAAGGGCAAGGCTGATGGGCTGCAAAAACTGAAGAACTTGCATTACACATACAATGGACGTTAAGCAGGAATTATTTCTATGGGCAGTACTGCCTCCTGCAAGAGAAGATCTGAGGGTGCACAACCCAGCTGGAGACACTGGTGGAATATGGTCTGAAGCCTACAGACATAATGGAGATGGAAAAGCACTTCAAAGGCAGCTCAGAGAGGGATTAGGACATCCTGTAGGGTAGTAGGGCTTAGGCTGCGGAGGGCAAACAGAGAAACAGATGGCCACGGGGGCGAAGAGTTGGGGAGGGTCAGCTATTAGAACCCAGAAGAAGGGAGAAAAAAAGGAAAAGAAAAAAAAGAGCAGTTGCTTTCTCGACGCAAGAAGTAGGAAGACGATACGGAGAGGCAAGGGCCAGAAGGAGGGCGTGGGAGCTACAGGGCCGGGCAGCCGGGGAGAAGGAGCGGTGCCCGGGGATGCTGCCCCTGCCCCGGTACGGCCGGGGCTCGCCGAGAGCTTCACGGCCCCTCTCCCGGTGGCGAAGCTCTCCTTGCAACAGCGTCTGAGGTGCTGCCGTCCCTTCCCCGCTCCGCGGGGGAAGCGCTGTCCGGGATGCGAAGCGGATCCCGTGTGCGGTGGGACCGGGGATGGGGCAGCGGCACAGCCCGGGGCGGCAGCCCCGCTCCCGGCAGGGTCGCGTCCCTCCCGATGGAAAGTTTTCCCGGAGCGACCTCTGATAGTACGCGCCCCCTAGGAAATCTCATTCAAGTATTTTTGTCAATGGGGTGGAGGGGAGGGGGGGGGCGCCCCGCTCCCCGGCCCCCGGCCCGGCTGACGTCACCGCAGAGGCGATAAATATCTGTTGATATAATTGGACGTGAGATTTGGGGTTGCGATAACGAAACTCGGCCCATCGCCGCTCCGACGGGCCCCCATGATTTATTCAGCAGTGGATCGGGGCACGCAATCGGGCTGTCAGGAGAGCGTCAGCTTATTAGGCAAGTTCTGCGTGATTCCAGGAGAGGGTCTAAGCTATAAAAATCCCGCGCCCGTGCTCTGATTAGGACCGAACCTGATCCCAAGTTCGCCAGGAGCCGGCTCCGAGGGAGAGCGAGAGGAAGGGACGCCGGGCACCGCCGAGCCCCGCCGCCTGTCCTGCCACCGCCGCCCCAGGTAGGTGCGGATCTGTGCTGCGGGGTCGGAGCGGGGCAGGCGGCGGGGAGCCACCGCGCGTTCCCTCCCGCACCCGCCTGGGGCTCCCGGGGCTGCGCAGCCCCATCCCCGGGCGGGAGTCTCTGCCGTGCGGGGCGCGGAGGGGCGCGGGGCGGCGGTTTCAGCACCAGGAACAGCGGCAGCAGCGCGCGCGCCCCCTCCCCTGCCCGCACCGCCCCGGCTCGGCCGTGTAACCCGCCCCCCCCCCCACACCGTCCCCCCTCTCCTCCCGCAGGTTTGGGCCCCGACCATGAAGATCCCGCTGCTGGTGTCCACGGGAATCCTGCTGGTCTCCCTCCTGCCCTGCCAGGAGTGCAGAGCTCTCAGCAAGAGCCCGGTGGCCGCCCACGGGGCTCTGCACCAGCCGGATTACTTCCAGCAGCAGCAGCAGCAGCAGCAAACTCTGCCCGTCCTGCTCCGCATGGGAGAAGAGTATTTCCTGCGCCTGGGCAACCTCAACAAGAGACCCGTTGGCTCTTTCTCCGCCTCTTCCAGCAGCACCAACCACCTACAGCCCGAAGCCTCCGCCAGCAACTTTTTGGGGGCGGCGGTGCAACAGCTGCAGCAGCTGCCCGAGGGCTCGCTGGGGACCCCCGAGGAGGGCCAAGCCGAGGAGGGGGAGGCCATGGAGAGGGAGAAGCGATCCGAGGAGCCCCCTATTTCTCTGGATCTGACTTTCCACCTCCTGCGAGAAGTCTTGGAGATGGCCCGAGCCGAGCAGTTAGCGCAGCAAGCTCACAGCAACAGGAAATTGATGGAGATAATCGGGAAATGAAACGGCCCCTTCCCGCCTTGCCAAAGAGATTCCGCGGTTAGCACAAGAATTATTACACCGTCCGATGTACCATAGTGCTGCTCTGATGTCATCTCTTTATTTTTATATAGCTTTAAACCTAGAAGGGTGTACTCCGAACAGCCTCTGTCCCTTGACTAGCATGCACAACCATGTACCAAGTGCAGAAACACAAGTGTCGTTCGTAACCTCCCCTACCTTTATTTATTTCTCCGTTTCCCAGTTATTCTAGTGCCATCACTATGTAGGGATGTGTGAGCGTTGGAAGAAATGGTGCCGAGAAGACAGGTAACTTTTCTGCTGGGGGCAGGAAGGTGGGAGGGGGAATCTCTGTAAGCTACTTTAAATCCACTTTTTTTCCTTGTAAACATTTTCACAATAAAACATCTTTTCAGCGCTCGGTCGATTTTGTTGTGTAAGAGAATGTTTAATATTTATATTTTTAATAAAAGCTGCAAAGTAGCGGTGGTTTGATAGACTTTCTTGCCTAGACGCCCGAGGGCTGCCCTGCCTCCCTCAGAGCTTACTTGGGCCGGGGGGCACCCATGGCCACAGACACCCAGAGCCACAGGGAGCCCTAAACCCACACCTGGAAAAGATTTGTTCTCCATCCCAGGGAGCCCCCCGAGGGGTGTCCCCAGCTCCTGCCACTGTGGCCATCATGCAGCAATGGGAAACACGTGCGGCACTCCCACACCTCTCGTCTGTTTTCTTTCTAGCTCTGCCCATTTTTCCCCCACTCCAAAAGGGTGGGTTCCTCTCTGCTTCAGCTCCCTGGTCCTGGCAGCCGTGCCCAAGCCAGGTCCCTCTGAGGGGTGCTGGGGAGGTAGTGGTGCCTGTGGGGAAACTTCCCGGGGGGAACTGGGGCAAATCTAGCAGAACAACAAGGATAAAATCACAGAATCACAGAATCACAAGGTTGGAAAGGACCCATTGGATCATAGGGACTCCCCCACCTCAAACCAGATCCCAGGGAATAAATCTGCTCCAGCAGGTGGAGGGGATGCAGCGGTGCTGGTGGCGTGGAGCGATGCTCGCCCCATCTCTGTGAGTCTCAAAGCTCAGACCTCACCTGTGCAGCCCTCCAAAACTTCTCTCGAAGGAGCTTTTTTCCAGGGGAAACAGATACAGACAAGGGCTGTGACTCAGCCCTGTAGCAAGGGATGGTGAGGACTGGGGCTGACCCCTCACGGTCTGCCAACTGGGCACTGCCAGCTCACTGTCCTACTGGGGCACAGCACAGCTCCAACACAGGCCCCTGCCTGCCAGTACATGTTTAGGCTCTGACTCAGGGCTCCTGGAAAAATCCACACTTAACCCTTGCACAGAGCTTGACTCCTGGTCCCCCGTGGCACCGAGCACTCCCCGCAACCTGCCAGTCTCTCTGAAACACTGTTGAGTACTGACATACCATCCTCAGTGACAAAACTTGCAGAGTGTCACCTTCAGTACAACTTGTAGAGTTTCTTTTAAGACAAATTAGATTTCATTAAACGGCTCAACATCTGCCACACATATGGAACAGGACGTTCACATCCACCTTTTCTACAGCACACCACAGGGCCTTCAAATTAAACCTCGAATGAATACCTGTGACCGCCTCACCGCATCCTGGTTTCATGCAAGAACATGCCCCTTCTCTTACAAACACGGATGACTCAGAATACAGATTACAGCCAGGCAGATCTGGGCAGCATTCTAGTGTCTGCCCCACACGCCCAGAGCTGTGTCCCACGTCCACACCTGGGGGGTGGCCAGTGCTTTCTGCATGTGCATCCTCCTCATCCCTGCTGCCGGGCACCTTTCCTACAAATAATCTGTCTATGTTAGTGTAATCTGTTGTGGTTTAGCAGTACGAGCAAGTGCAAAGGAAGAGATGACAGCTTCTCTCTCCCCTCCTGTGTTCAGCCCCTGCAGCCAGGGACACACTGGTACCCTGTGGACTACGAGTGACCACAGGGAGATGCTTAGACACAGTCCGGACTTGGGGGTGCCACGGGTGCAATAGTGTCACTGAAGTCAATAGCACTGATGAGTGGGGATGCAGGAGAGTACCGAGGAGAAATGTGTTGGCAAAGGATGCTACTAGTGAATATCTTACCAGCATTTTAGCTAACAACATTGGTGAAGCGTTTACACCTACACAGGGACATGCCAAAAACTGGAAAACAAAACATTAGCAGTGCTCAGCCTACAGCGGTGGTGAAGCTATTTTTCCCTTAGAAACAAGAAATTATTGGAAAATACTCTGGCTGGGATACAATACAGCAACTTGTCCCCACGCTCCCATCCCTTTTAGGACTCTGTGGCCCCAAGGGCCAGGTATGATGTGGAAGTTAACCGAGTTCCTGGGAACAAAACCTGCTCGGATGTGCCTTTCCAGGCCAGTTTCTTTGTCAATTGCAGCCAGGCTGCCTGCAGTCCCTCTGAGGAGAAGCACACCAGAAGGCAGCCAGAGTGAGTCGTCATTCATTCAGTGAGTTCAACCAGGAGAAGGAGAAGACATGACGAGCCGGCTCGTCACCCCTCTCATTGCTCATGGGAGTTTCTTCCACTTTTTCTTGAGGGCACAGTTCAGAACCAGTCTGTAAAAGAAGGAAAGATTGACAAATGGAGAAGGAAAAGATGAATTGCGTTAAAATCCTTAAGAATTCAGAACATGCGCAACAACAGAGTGAAGTGTGAAAGAGGGGGAAAAGCCAGGAAAAATGAGATTTTGGGAAGGCCAGCCAGACTTCTAACACCAGAGAAGTCAGAGGGACTTTTGCCATGGATAATGGCAAAGGAAGGATTGCGCTAGGTGAGTGTGTAGCACCTTGTGCTTAGTCCTGACTATTTGGACCTCTGGAATATTATTGCACCGAAGGTGATAACTGCTTGTTTAAAAGTGATCCTGAGCCAGCTTGGCTTGTGTAGCCGGGCCTCCAGATTGATGTGGACCGAAGCCAAAAGTTATTGTCAGTGCACTGCCACTCAAAATGATACTTGTTCTGCTCTCATGAAATTTGACTTGTATGTGTGGGTTTTTTTTTTTTTTTGTTGTTGTTGTTATTTAAATCTTTTAATATTTATTTAACTTTAATTTTACTCAGTCCAGGAGCGGGAAATAAATAATAGGAACATATAAGCTTCTGTTTCTATCCCAGGTCAAATTCAGATTTTGCTTGCATGGGTAACCTACGCTTGTAGTAAGAAAAGTAATCTGGACATGATATGCTGTAGCTGTTAATTACAGGAATTATTACTGGTTTTTAAATTAGCTCAATATTTAACAAGTCAGCATTATATATAGAAATATTTTTACTAGTTCTAGTGTTTTCAGATCTCTTTGGCAGAGAATGAAGACCATCTTTGTGATAGTATCAGAAATCCCATTAAAGATAAAATATAGAGAACCAGGTGATTTGGTAGCTAAGAGATGCCTTGTGTCTTCATAATTAAAATCAGTACTTTATGTGCAATAGACAGGATTTTTTTTTTCCTCTCTTCATTCCTTGATATCCACATACATTATTGTATATTCTTAAAATGAAAATAGCTGATAATGCCAGCCTTCTCTGTGTAGGGTTTCACTTACTTTGGAAAGTTCAGTGTGATCTCAGGAGAACTATTTGTTGTCAAAATGCTAGTTGATAGAGGGAAAATGAGAGAGCAGTGTCCCCTGAATTTTAACATCTCAATCATTTATAATACTGTCTGAAAACGGAAAGTTACCAAAGCAGTGATGCTAACAGACATATCCAGGAACAAACAACGCAGCAGGAATGCTTGTGAGGAACTGAAGCATGGGGTGAATGATTTTCTTAATCATTTTTGTAAGTGCTTACTGCTAAAGGGAACTACAGGAATTAGTAAGGACTAAAGGTATGTTAAGTATAAAATAGTTACTGGGCTTCATTTCAGTTCCCCTCACCCGTGTGAGTGTCATGACACCAACAGACAAGACAGCATGGAGGTATAAGAAAAGTAGCTCCCTATGACTTAATTTATATCTAATTAGAGTTCATAGCTTCTTTTTTAGACCTAGATCCTCAGTTGCTCTAGACTGCGATAGCCTTACTTGTTCTAAGGAAATTCTATCTGAGAATCTGCTTTACTATTTGAAATGGAGACTAATCTTTGTCTTAGATTTGTATTTTCAAAGCAGGGCTGTCAGTGCTACTTCCTGCAAAATAAAGAGCTCAGAAAGGATTTTTATGGATAAGGCTCTTGCAGAAGAATATAGCTTTAGCTTGCTAACTTTACCATGTACTTTAATTCTCATGGTGAAAAATCTGTGAGAAACAGCTGCCTACTTGAATACAGAAGTCCGTTTTCAGCAATGTTGGTGAGAAGCGCTGTCTTCCAGGCTTATGGAAAAGTATTGTAAAGAATCAGGGCCATGAGGCCAGATCTTTGGTGAAAAGTGCATAGCTAATTTAGTCCCATTTAAAGCAGAACTGCCTCTCAGCCCAGGAAAGTGCTGAAAGCAAACCTTTCACCTGACATGTCCCAATCCCAATTACAAAAGTCAGGTATCAGCGGAAAATACATGGCTAGACTTCCTGAGTAGTAAGGGTTTCTGTGCTTTCTTGATCTTAGTGGATGCAGGCATAGTAGGTGTTTTATTAATCCTCCGTGTTGCTGAAAAATTTGCCTTTTATTTTTGGAAGGACAACTGCAGTGCCTGGACTAGCTAGAAGTCATTTTGAAATCTGTTGTGCAATTTTATGCACTGAGCCCTTAGTAGTGAGCGTAAGCAGGCATGGGACAGCCCTTCTCACCCTGCAAAGGAACAGGACTGGCAAGACATTTAAAAAAATATTTTCCCACATTTTTATTCTTTTTTACTTAAAATCACACTGTCACCTTGTAGTTTCTTTACCTGTGCAAAACAGGCTTCTATTAGCACTTCCACTTACTGTTTCAACCTGCCATTATCCGAACATATACATTTAATGAAGCTTTACTTTGAAGCAAAGAGCTATCTATAGACTTAAATATTAGTAGATTATTTCATAGGATTTGGACCTAAAGTGTTAGGAAAAATAAAGCACAACACAATGACTGCATCCGGCCAGGTGACTGCTTTACCTTGTTAACCAACACTGCTGGTACTGCATTTCAAACAAAACCACCTTTGTCTGAGTCACTGCAAAACTGTATTTCATAATGTGTTAAGTTCTTCATATTCTGCTGTGATGATATCTTCCTGTGTCAGCAGAACAATGTTAGAGCTCCAATGTATTCCCACTGGGTTTGGCTGGATGAAGCATTTACTCCCTACACCTCAGTGGACTCAGCAGGCTGCCAGTCTGCAAAACTTCAATGTGCCTTTCCAAGAGCAATCATTTGCCATCACGCTCTGCCAGGAGTGAAGCAAGCACAAAACTGACAATAGGGCCATTCCTTGGCTCTTAGACTTGTGTTTTCACATCTGTGACAGTTCAGTATTTGTGCTCTGAGTCATATAGTGACTGAGATATGCTATCCTCATATGAGGCAAGAGATCATCAAAAGGTGCCAGAAGCAGATCTGCCCATGTTGTTAAGTCCATTCCCCACTTCCAGTGGCAGCCCACACTACTCAGAGTTGTACAGTGTACTGGGATTTTCTGAGACAAAGATTTTGGCTATAGACTTTTACAGAAAATAGCTGTTTTGAATCAGGAGGTGATTCTGAAAGGTAGAAAGCAGAAGCAGATCTCCCCAGTGTCAATGGAATTTAGGCATATGACCACTCTGTAAGTCCTTGCAACCTCATCCCAGATCACCCCGCTGTTGTGTTACCGTAGCTCTACTCCACTGCCAGAGAAAAGCTTTCTGCTGGGCATGGCACAACAATTGGTACATGCCTTTCAGATGGTTCAGGTTCAACACTTCATTGTGTCTGTCCATTGCTATTAGGTAACTGTTGTTAAGCTACTACCCAAAGTTTATCTTAGTCTTTGAGATCTCATGGGTAGGGCTTGTTTTTCATGTTACTTGGAATAAATAATAAGTTCCAGCCCTTGGTTTGGGTCCCTAAGAGTAATATGGAATAACCAAAAGGTTTACCTCAGATTACATTAATCACATCAGGCCAATGCTGAGAGACTGCTGAATACTTACGCTTTGAATTATATTTTCCTCTCTGGTGTCGAGTGACATCAGATGATGCTTTCTGTAAGCACCAGGAATTTTCACCAGGCCAGCTCATGAAGTGAGGAGGGAAGCACACCCTGCATGACTGACGGTTGGATTTGTTTTTCACATAAGTAAAGTCCAGGCTGGAGTTTACATGCTGAGACCCTGGAGGTGCAGAGCAACCACAACTCCCACTCAGCAAACATTCAGCACTCATCATCATCTGTCACACTAGAATTTGCATGAATAAACAGTATAAGAATCCCAGAGCTTAACCTGACGATTGTATCAAAGTTGCAGGTATTCAGCATCTTTCAACGTTTTCTTCCTTAAGCAAGGCACTATTTAAATCTGTTTGAAGTTCTTGTAAACGCTGAGGAGGGAAGGAAACTGGTGAGTGAGACAGCTTCGTCATGACATTTTCATTTATTAGGGTCCAGCAGTTACTCTATGCCAGGGAAAAATAGGCAGCCTAGGCCTTCTAGATATTTGAAATACAATGAAGTCCACACACCGTTTTGTATTTTACAACCACTAATCTTCATAGCCTTTAGGTACTAAGACTGAGTTTCATGTTACCAAATTTCAGTCATACAGAAGTGAGATATCCCCTCAAGCAAACTACATTCATCCCATCCAATGGGAATGATGAGAGAAAGGCACCACCAGAGGGTGATTTGTCCTAAAAGAAGTGTCTGTAGGGTAGATGGCTCTCTGGAGGTGCCTATTTCTCTCTGCTGACTGTAGAGACAGTGTTGGTGACCAGTTTAGACTAGATCTGGCTTTTGAGTAATTACACAAGAAAGATTCCAGCCAAATATTTCAGGATATCAGAAGACTCTTTGATAGGAGCTGAGAACTTTGATTGCACTATTACTTTTTACAAGATAATTAACTCTTAGATTTAGGAAGTGAAGAGGAAAGGTGAAGGGTCTTCATAGTCTTCTTCAGTTTGTTTTTTGTTTTAGCAAATATTTTGCTTATCTTTGGTGACTTCTGGTAAGGTAGGATTTGAAGAAACTATCGTTACAGTGGTCCTCTCAGAGGCTAGGTTGCCTTTGTTGGCAAAGCAAAAATGACCTCACAGTTTTTCAACATATATGGTTCTGCCTGGTGAATTGGTAGTAGCTGAACATTTTGTGTCACTTGAATACATTATTTCTGACCTAGTGCTGAATTCTTCAAAAATATATTTACCACTTTCTGGAATCACGGTCTCAGTTTTGACTGCATTAATGAGAGGTCAAGATTTAAGATAAGTGAGGAAAGAATGTGCATGGCTTATTAGAATCAGTATGCACTAGGAAAGGGGGTTATTTCTTACAACTATGCACATGGTTGCACTGGTTAGTTACAAATAGCCCTTTTATGCAGCTATATGAATATATTCTGGAGCAACATTGCTAACCAAAACAGGTCCTGCCCCTTGGCTTCCCACTGATCCCTTCCCGCTTGGCCTCCATGGTTCACTGTCCATTTGCATTGCTGCAGCTGTTTGCAGAGCTGTGCTAAGAATGGGAATGTTACTGAAATGACATCATTTTTTTTGTTGTTTTTTGAGGTGAAGGAAGATATTTTTAAACCTTGACGATCTGAAAGATTTGATTCCAGCACAGCCCAACATACAGCTGCCTTGGCACAAATGCCATGTGAGTGGTGGCATCTGGGCAGGAATAAGAAGCAGGGCTGTTTGGCAAGAAACTCCTAAATCACCTTTGCTGCCAGAGAAACAAATCAATCTACACCCGCAGAGGCATGTGAACTACCCAGTGCTTTTACTGCATCCACTTGATCCAGCAGGAAAATAAGGGTGTGAATTTGTTAGAAAATGTGAGTCTTGGAGAGAGAAACAGTGAAAATACAAACTTCTTTCTTCTTACAGTTTCTGTAGCCTCAGAAAATGAGTGAGAAATTAAAGTTAATTCCCATATTTTAATTGGCTTGTTTAGAAACATCCCGCAGTGTTCACAAGATCAGGCACGGTTAAAAATGCTAGCTGGTCGCAAAGCCATCACAGAATCTGTAGGCTCTGTTTGTCTGCCTCAAATGTCAAGTGTTACACTTCTGGCACTCAACACTTCCAGGCAGTGGAAACAAAAGGAGCACAACAGGTTATTTTTAAATAGTTTAAACTTTAGTTCAAGTGTTTTGTTTTCATATTTTTAGCATAAATATGCCAGCTCCTTCAGCATAACACCTGTCAGCTGTCACATGCATCACAACAATATTGTTTCAAGCTAAGAGGCTGCTTATTTTGTATGAATCTTTTCTTTTTATTAGTGGGAACTGACAAAATATTTTCTGAAATAATTGCTGCTATTACCTGCCACGGAAATACATCTGGTGGCAGAAAAAATAATATGCACAGACAAGATCCTTCAGTCACAGTACTAGATATAGCACTCTCTTAATAGTGGACAGTAATGAATTTTCAAAGTCCGTTGAGAGGAAACGTCTTCTTTCCCGATAGATTTCCTTTCTATTACAATTAACATTATGTGGTTAATGCCTAATGCAACGTTTTACAGAATGACCTTAAAGAGAACAAGTACAGTTCAGAGGAAAAACAACTCAGGTATCTTATTTTGGTATAGGATCTGCCTTGGAATATGGCAATCCAGACAGCTGAACCAGTGGTGGAAACAGTATTAGAGAATGGTGTGAGAAAGTGGTTTTCTTCTAACTGTTACTGGGGACAGAGGAAATACTATTCCCTTATTTATGTCACTTATCTTTTTCATGACTCAAACAAAAAAAAACAGAAATAAGATACTTGCTTAATATTTCATCCATTGCTGCTCCTCACTGGCATCACTTTTTGTTGAGAGTGATTAACTACAGCTCTACATACAACTTAGTCCCACCACTGTTCAGGAAAATGAAGGAAACCCAGGAGGACTGTCTTATAAACGCAATAATATTAAGCCTGCATGATCAGAACAGTCTTTCCTGGATCTATCCATACATTCATTCTTTGTTACTCTCACAAGGAATTTTTTGAGGACCTCCTGATCAATCAGCCATCTATTTTTTCTGCTCCCTTCCAGCCCTGCTGGAGAATTGTCCAGCAAAGGAAGGATCATCTTGAGAGGGTGTAGGATTAAGTGGTATACACTGGCCACAAGTGCCAGAAAGCTACTCACGGCTACCAGTTCTCCCCTCTTCTTTCTACTTCTCCTTCATCAGACAAGTAGGGAAGACTTCAGATCACCAAGCTAAACATGAAGACCTTCCAAGAACATCTCTGTGGCAGTAACCCATCTAGTACATGTCAAAGAAACTTCGCTATTAGCTTTCAGAGAGAAGTAGTAAACCTAGTAAATGTTAAACATCATGTTTGTCTCTGTCATGTAGCCTTTCCTTTGAGTAATACTGAGTGCTGTAAATTAAAGCCTTTTCTTCCTCTTGTAAATGGTACTTTTGTAAATCCAGTGAATGAGACAGAGTGCCAGTTCAGACTGTGACTCACCCCAGAGCTCCGTTCACAGGATCAGATAACAGAGCCAGCATAGCTGTGGAGTGTGTAGACATGTATCATGCTTAAGAGGTTGGAGCACTGCTCACATTGTGAATATCTGACTTAGTTGGGCTGTTGTAAATATGTAGAGGGTGGCATATATGAGCTGTGGACACAACACACCTTTGAAAGATGAAACCACACTAACGGAGATGCAGAAAGAAAAGTTGCGGCATCAGCTAAAGCAACAGGTTGTCATTCTTAAAAGCCACGATGTAACAGAAAAAGAAACCCTTGGCCACAGTTAAACCATTTTCCCCTCATCACTTGGTGCTGCTGCCCCTTTTCCTTACTGTGCTCAGTTTTCCATGCCTTTATTTGCCTGAATCTCCTCCTTGCCATGAGCACAGTGACTGAAGCTTGTAGCCAAGAAATGACCCTGCTCCAACAATACATTTTTCAGCGAGCAGCACTGTGACTTCCTGGACAGATGTCTGTCATATCATGTCTCACATTGTCATTTCTGCTTACCCATTAGCAATACTGGCTTGCTTGTGCAGCACTCAGACAACTGAGGAGCAGGATATTAAATCAAGTTTCCTTCTGCCCACTTTGCACTCTTCCCAGGTGAAGTCCAAGGAAGTGATAAATACTGCTCTTAAAACCTCAGGTTCAATCACAGTCATTGACTGGGTTGTTATGGAGTATAGAGCATAGATCACAGGCGACTGTCACCAGAGACAAGCTTGGAACTGGCCTGTATCTGGGCAGGCACTAGTTCCATCTTTTTTTTCCCCCAGCAAATTTATTTTATGCAATTGAATTATGAAATTGCACATAAATATAAAAATGAATATATTTTTAAAAAATAAAGCTAGTGCCAGACATTGAAAATGCTTTCCAGCACTTATGGGGGAAACAACTACCTTTCCTCAATAAGGCATTTGGAGCCAGAGCAAGTTAAATAGCAAGTGTTTAATCACGAAGAATAGCCACTTCTGTGTGAAAAAGTGCTGAGCCGGGAATGCTCTAAGAGACTGGGTCTATTTTGATCACCGTCTTCAGCAGCTGAGACAGACTCTGGCAGATTTTATAGGATGCTCTCTAAACTAAAAAGAACAATGAGAAATTCAGATCACTAAGTCTCCAGGACTTCAACATCCTCATTCTCTGCTCAGTCAAAGGAGTGATATCTATATCACAAATCTGTAGCATGGTTTGAACATTGCGGCATCTATCTATCTCCATTGGCCAGTAGCCTGGGATAACAGGTTTTCTGAATTAGTCACTGGTCTCTTACTTAATGATCTGAAAATTATTGTAAAGATGTCAGGAATATTTATCACCTGAGAAGGGATCTAAGACTGAATCAGTGCTGCTTGATATGCCCTTCTCTTTTTTTCTGTTTCATTTTGCCTGCACAGGCAGTCACCCAACCTGTAATTCCACTTCAAACACCAGGTAGGTGGGCATCGAATCCTGCAGGGTGCTGTGGTCCAGCCCCTCAGCTGCTCACAAGTCAGGAAAGCCTAGAAGTGGCATGATGCAACATCCAAGCACAAGGACTCACGCCCAGCTTGCTAACCGCTGCCAGGGGGATTTTCAATCAGGCGATCTGTCTTTAATGGTTATAGGATTACAAGCACGGCTTTCCATGGATGAGCATACAACTACACTGAAAGTGTGAACTATCTCAAAGCAGTAGGATGACAACTAACCAAATATTTTCCAAACACATGGTTTGTGTTGTTGTGACATAAATCTACCATAACCTCATGTAAAATGGCAACAGCTCATCCATGACTAAGAAATATTTTTTGTTTACACTCTACTTTCCTTTCCAGTCTTCTTAATAATGAGAGGAACGAGTGATGCTTGGAAGAGAAGGTTCGGTGGAAGCAAATTTCACTATTTAGATGAGCTAATCACAGAAAGACAACACCTACTTGAGTCTGGTTTAGTATTAATTTGAACATGAGAAATATTTTTGTCCATGCTGTCATTGTGGAGGTCCTTTTGCTATTATGGACTGCAAAAAAAGGAAATATCCATAAATCAGACTGTATCTATGACTCACCAGACAAATCACAGGCAGACTATTGGAGGAAAAACTTTAGGTGAAGTATTTGCCTCTCATATTAATTTTGAGAAACTGTTCTCTGAAAGCCAGTCTTAATGCATTGCCCTCACGACTTGTCACTGCTGCCTCTGAATCACTCAGATAATTCTCAGAAGCAAGGGAGAAGAGAGGTGTTAAAAGAGAAACAATCAAGACTTTCCTGATTTTCTCTGCATGTATTTGCTAAACTGAGGAGTGGGAGAAGGTGTTGATCTCACGTGAAGCACAAAGATGCAAAAGGGAAATTTACAAGCAGAATTTGCCACCAACTAAACATCAGTCTGAGTGGACTCACACTTGGCTGCTATAATGGATCATAGAATCATACAACCACAGAATGGTTTGAGTTGGGAGGGACCTTAAAGATCATCCAGTTCCAACCCCCTGCCATGGGCAGGGACACCCCCCACTAGATCAAGCCTAAATCTGCCCCTCTCCAGTTTATACCCATTCCCCCTCGTCCTATCACTACAAGCCTTTGTAAACAGTCCCTCCCCAGCTTTCTTGTAGCCCCCTCAGGTACTGGAAGGTTGTTATAAGGTCTCATTGAAGCCTTCTCTTCTCCAGGCTGAACAAGCCCAACTCACTCAGCGTGTCCCCGTATGGGAGGTGCTGCAGCCCTCTGATCATCTTTGTAGCCCTCCTCTGGACCTGCTGCAACAGTTCCACATCCTTCTTATGTTGAAGATTCCAAAACTGGACACAGCACTCCAGAAGAGGTCTCACAAGGGGATCCCTACTCCCTAAGTCAATTACAGAGCAGCAAAGGCAGAATTTTCAGACTGTTAACTGAGACTCTTGCCTTTGCCCTGTATTTCAGCTACTGTCTGAACACAGTTTTTTTTTCCAAGTGAAATTTAAGAGATGTTTAGGAGGAAGCTTCAAGCAAAATTTGATTTGAACTTGTATACCTGCTGATTCATGGATCTCCTATAAAAGGCTCAGCTTCACAGAGGACAGGAGACTCATTTTTCATACAGTCAAAATCTGCAGATTTTTTATCAGGATATAAATAAACCCATCCAGTTTTCTACCTAAGGAAAGATATAGCACAAGTATATCCAGACATACATGGCAAATATCAAGTTGACTTTCGCTCTCTCATTCCCAGATCGTTCATTAACACTAAACAGAGTTGTTGCAGGAGGCAGAGAGCCTTCAGAGCAGCAGCTGGCTTCCCGGGAGGGCGCTGCCTGGGATGCGCCTGCTGCTGACACAAACAGACGTCTTGCTCTGGGGGCAAGCTGCGGGAAGGCTGTGTTGTGTGGGCCAGAGACAGGAGAGAACCTTGTTTATCATCTTTCCTGCAAGATTCATCCTTGCAAGACTGCCTTCTCTTGAGAAAGCAATATTCTCTCTTGAGGCAGTTTGCTTGAAGGGGGGACTTATCTTCCTTAGCTGAGCAGATTGATAAGACCAAGTTTCCAGTTTGGAGAAAAGAAAAGAAATTATTATTTACATACTACTACTACACTTGTGCAATCATTCCGGAGCAGCACTGTGCTAAAATGCTGGACTGTACCTTTTGTAGACTGGTGGAAAAGCAGATTTAGATGGGCAATAAGCACAGCATGATCTCTCTTAGGCTTATTTTGGTTTTAGATGATCTTATTTTGCCCATGTTGTCTGCATATTTACATGACAACCAATCCTAAGTTCTGACCTCTGTGACATGTGACTTAAAGCTGTCGTACGGAAAAATATCTGAAGGATCACCAGCTGAAATTGAAGTATTCAGCAGCAGGGCAAAGAGAATTACTTCACCTGAATACAGAGAGGACTGTCCCTATGGTAATTCTGGCAGATGGCATAAGGTTGCAAGCAAGTAATAGAAAATTTTAAAACTAATGAAACAAGATTAACATAGGCCACTCCATTAATATTTCTCCTCCCAAACAGCTCAGTCCTGATTATATTTTATATCCTCATGGAATTAAAGCACTATACTTACTGGCAGCAAAGGGAAATTAGATCAAAATACTGTTTGTGGATTATTAACTTGCATTTCCTTTCAAACTAAATATATGTACTTCAGTCCTTTGGAGCCACAGCCAGGCACTTCTCTGACTGGGAATTTGAGGAACAGAATATAAGGTCCAGTACTTCATCTTAGGTTAGATAAACTGAATAACCAGAGACCCAGGTGGGAACACGACTTTCACAAACTCTCACAAATCTATACAGTGTTACTGCATGAAAGATGATGCCTACAAAATTCTGATTAGGGAAAAAATGAACAAACTTCTCCTTATGCATCCATTGCCCTCTGTATTTTAACAAGATTGAAATAATTTGAGCAGATACAAGTTATTTTGGGATCTGCCTTCTTCCAGTGGCAGTACAAGTAAGTTTTATCGTAAAATACCTGTCACTGCTGATTTTAGGGATTCCTCTATTACAAATCAAGGGCTAGAGTTGTTCCATACATGAAGATATTTTTAAAGACTACACATTCCTGGAAAGTGGTTTTACTGGTTTTAATGTGCATGATTTTCTCTGGCTGTCAGAGGTCTGCACAAGGGAATTGAAGGGCAGAACTTTGGGCCAGCTTTTCGTGTTTGGTTGCTTAACGCTGGGCAGCAAGAAGGGATTATTACATACCTGGGTTTTGATGTAGGAATATTGAGATTTTGCACTGTTAGAAGTGGCAGATGTTCAGCACCCCTGCAAACTAATCTTACTACTAAAGAAGACTCAATGTATATTTAAAAGTCAGATTTCCAAGAGCCAGAAAGGTCATACGCCCCTTCAGGTATGCCAGTCCCACAGTTAGACATCACAAGCATTTACAAAACACATACACCTTTCTTCATATGCCTAAATCTCCACGCTTATATGCCATTGGTAGCATCCTTGAGGTATAAAGAGCACAAAACCACACGCCCAAGTACAGAAATGCCAAACGGATGAATGAGTTTCTGAAATCTAATGCACAAATTATATATTCTTCTTCCTAGCTCACTCAGACTGTCTCCTGAGCCCAAATAGAAGAAAACTCAAGACTCAGTGGAAGGCTTGCTTCACCTCCTTCTGTGACCCATTACACACACCGTCTCTAAGCTCTCTAAGTTTTTGGTTTGGACTCCAAGATCTGTTTCTTCCGTGCACTGGAAAGGGCTGCTTGTTAATGTCTATGTCACCCTCCATTACTACATTACTCCCCTTGGTGGCAAGGCAGCTCATTGATGTTATTGCTGCTGCTGTGTTTTAATCATTCACTCCTGGTTGTCATCTGCAAAGGCTCAGATTCACTTCAACTGCCCCCAAACTTTAGACACTCTGAGCAGAGGCACCTGGGTTAAGAGCAATGTCACCTCGCACTCAGGAGGCAGATGCGAAGAGGTGCCAAGTGTGAACCAGCAGCAGCTGGTGAACTGTCTCCCTTACTGGAGATGCCTCTTGTCTTCTGTTGACCACAGAAGCAGCCTGCGGTGACTATATTTCTGACTTAGGCACTCCCTGAAGCAGGATGTGGCTCTCTAGTCTGGAGTTTCCTATTTTGATCATGCTGAATCCTCTCCTGCTGTCCCTTCCTAGACCAAGCAATCTGTACACAAGTGGGCTACACCTCCTGTTGCTGTATCCTTGCTGATACACCCCCATGCACTGTGGAAAAAACTTCTTGATGCATTGATACCCTTTCTTAGAATGAAATGGCCCTTAAATAAAGTAAATTTGGGGGATTAATAGGTGGAACTGGCCTCTTTTTGCTGCTGAAAAACAAGGAAATCCCTGTCAGTGCCTTCTTTAAAAATAGCCTGAAAATAAATTATATGATGCTTTTATGATGACTGTCATGGAGATTTATATTATTATTATTAATAATTATTATTATTAATAATTATTATTATTATTTTTACAGTTATTCCAAGTAAATTTATTTGTCTTTCAGAGTTGTATCACACAGAAAGAAAAAAGGGCAGTGACCTGATATCTCACAGGAAAGATAAAGACAGACAAACTGTCTAAGCAGCCACCTCACTACACATGGAGAAGAAAATATTTTTTATGCAAATAGAGTCTGAGACCAAAACGCTTTTCTCCCTCACCTCCTTTCTATTTCATGATTAAATAAATAATAAAGCTGTCACTAGAGACCACATAGAAAGAAGTCTCAAATTGTAGAAATGAGACCTTTTTGCATTTGTCTATTTTTAGTTTCAAAAGGTATTTTGAAGTAAAAAAGAAAGAGAAAGAAAAAAGATCATAATGCTATTTGCATGCCTTATTTCCCAGAAGTGCAAAGTCTATGTCCTCTTGTAATAAGATAAGAATGTTTCAAAACCTAACAAAAATAAATAAAAATTAAACTACGATCCATAAATTTAATGAGATTCACAGTGTAGAAGGTTTTTAAAATTCAAATTACCATCAGACGGTGCATCTTTTTGCATAACTTATGCAACAAAAGCATCAATGATAGTTCCCCTTCCCTTTTCTTATGGAGAGAAATACTTTAGTCATAGTGCTGGAAATTTTGCAGGTAAAAGGCAAATAGGAATTTATCACTTTTCATAGGTGCACCATGTGATGTTATACAGTGCTTAGGGTGCAGCACTGAAAGTGAACAGGGAAAACCAAGCATTTTTTGCTGACCGAAATAAAATTCTTCTGTCATTAAAGCAAATAACCAAAGGTAACTTCATTTGTTTTGTGTCAGAGGTCTTTGGTCTTCAGTAAATAAGATTAAATACCCCAATGGTAAAACAGAATTCTCTGCAGATCAGCCATATCACTTTGGAAATTGAATATACTCATATGTCTTACCTAAGAGGGGCGTGAATTCAGAGCTGGAAGAACTGAGTCATGGATAGTATCTACCAAAAAGGAGCTACTCCAGAAGAGATGTTACAGAATAATTAAGGTTTCATTTACAATATTTGCATTTGAGGCAACTTCACTGCATAGTGAAGTTCTTAGTCCTTGATCTTGTAAATATTTCATCTCTTAATTAATGTGACCTAAGAGAAAAAAAGCCTTTGTCTACTGAAAAACAGTTTTTTATGCACAGATATTTAAAAGCATACACATAGTCTCAGGTTTCTAAAGGGTCAAAGTCCCCCCCAGCCGCATGGGAACGCATTTCAGGACAATCATTGGTACCTTATGCTCACCGGGAACATGGAAGAAGTGGCTTTGGATGCCTTTTGCTGGAAAAAGGATCTAAACAGGACTCCCCACAAGTGGACTGTGCTATGTAGGTTGGGGTGTGAGGGGACTTTCTATACAGTGATTCTCCCTCAGGGGGACAGCTGAAGCCCCACTCCCTGAAGGTCCATCCCCCTGAGGGAGGACTGGTGGTTTACTTGCAGTGGGAATACTGTCAGCAGGGTCATCCACTGAACTTTTATTCCTGACAATTACCCCTCTGATGACAACCGTTACTCTCCAGATCTTCCTCTTCCATTTGATGGACTGAACAAGCTCAGGACTGTTCATATCTCCTATTAACTCACAGGTTCTCTGCTGGTCATCTGAATAACAACTGAAATATAAGCCTGTATATCTGAAGGAGTAAATGTCACTTTTTGTTTTGAACCAGGCAGATGCAATGTTTAACCATGCAGGAATAAGCTGAAGGGTGGTGTTTCGAAGGTATGAGGATGAAATGTTTTAGGCAGCTTGTATTGTAAACTAGCATGATGGTTTTGGATGGGAGGAAAAGGGAAAAAATTCCTTTAGAACCATGTAGGAACATCACCAGAGACACTATTTGAACTGTTAGTTAATGGTAAAATGAAATATTTCCTACCCATGAAAGTACAAATCATGTATTGAATCAGTTTCCAAAGATGATGTAGTATGATAAGAAATGCCAAAAGTGATATGCAGAATGCTAATTCCTGTGAGAAAATAAGAACAGTGCTTCACCAATGTTGTCATGACACAAACTAGTCATTATCACTACATTCAGTGAAAAAGTTCTGTTTCCACAGCACTTTTACATGATATCCTTTAATTGGAGGAAGGGAGTAAAAACAGTGTTGTGAGGAACGTCAGCCAGGGTTTTAAAAAAATAAACAAATATGCCATTTCACAGTGGGTTGTGTAAAAATCACATGCAGGAAAAAACAAAGTTAAAGATTGCATACTTAAAAATGATCACTGCCACATGACAGAGGCCATTTTGCTCATGACATAGACACATTTCAGCTCAGATCCACAAAATTGACCACAGCATTGTCTTATGGCATCATCCTTCCCAGCATGATCACTCTGCTTTTTCTGTTGTTCAGCACACTCTGCACCTTTCTGCTTCACAAGCTTTCCTATCCCTCTCTGTTTCCAGCCCAGGGGCAACACCATTCTCAGCTGCACCCTGTACTCCTTCCTCCACCTGTCCCGAGAACCATGTGCTACTCTTCTCAATATCCTCCTTCTCCCAACATGGCAATGTCACTCATGATCTGGGAAATTATTAAAACCCAGTACCTCCAAATTCACACATTAATTGGAACTGACATCTTTCCCATACACCTATTTTTGTTCCTGGTCCCCAATGATGAAGAGATCTGGGTACCAAATTGCTGCTTCAGTGTGACTGAAAACCACTGCCACTTTTTTGCCAGTCAGTTTGCCACATCACACCTCTAGTTTTGCTCCTTTACTTGCTGCTGGTAAACTAGGACCCAGAGAAGCAGACCACAGTCAGGCAAGACCCCAATGAACATACCCAGTAAGGATTTTACCTGCCTGTGGAGAGATTGGGCTGCCCAGCTGTTAGCGAAGCTGATACAAAGGAACAGCAGCAATTAATTTCACTGTGAATTTACCTGCTTTTGCCTATTGGAATATACTTAAGAAGACAAGGTCATAGTCAATTTGGTAGTTTCAAAATACTCTTTTTATATTTTTTTATTCCACTCAAATATTCTTGAATTGAGCCCTCACTTGAAAAATAGCTACTGAAATCTGGGGGCCAAATTTTTTTGTTAAGACTGAAGTTGGCGAGGATCCAAATTCAAGTGTTACTGACTAAAGCTGCCAACTAAAAGATAGGTGCCCCTGTTATCATATCTGTATAAGCTCCTCTTCTTCTGAGTTTTGACTCACCACATGGTGGTTTGTCATGGTAGGGCTGCTTACGTCTGCCAGATGTTCGACTCCAACTTTCAAGTGAACAGCATGAATTACTTGATACTCACTAATGCTTTTTCACACACACAAATAATCACCTCTCATTGCACACTTACAGGTAATTGTTTTTTAAAAACATCCAGCTTAAGCTTGTAAAGCTTAAGGATGGTCTAATTTAGAGAGTGCTGCTCATGGGCTGGTAGCCAGGCACTAGAGCAGGAGCAGGTGTGGTGTGCAAACTCTTCACACACAGCTCCCTCAGCTCTGTTTCTTGTATCTTTGACCAATTTGGACTTTGTATACATATGCATAAGCAGGAATATTAAAGTTCAGGTCATCCCAACTCTAACATTGTAATTTTCAGGGAAACATTCTGCTGTACCCAGCAAGTCAGTTTTTGCTATCCTATCATGATGCAGGTAGTCTAACACAAAACTGGAATATATTATCTTCATGCTCTCCTTTAATCAAGCTCCAGTATTCCTCAAAGAAAACCCTCTTTCTCAGTTTTAAACACAGGAAATCACACTGCTTACTAGAGGCTATCAAATACTCAAGAGGGCTCCAGTCAGCTGCATAGCTTCATGTTCACATGGGGAAGCTGTACACTCCAGGCATAGCCACAGAGCTGCAGAAGGCAAAGCCAAACCATAGCTGCTCTGGCAGTGGTGATAGGATGGCATATATTTTACACAGGCTTTCAACAGGTGACAAGAATAATCCCATGCACAGGGTCTGTCTGCTACTAATACATGCAAGTATCTGATTGTGCAGAGGCATAGCCAGCCTTTCTAACAGCTCCTGAGCGTATGCATGAGCAACTTGGATAACAGCTCGCACAAGTGAGGTGCACTGGCAGTTAAGCACAAGCAACTGTCAGCATGCTACTCTGAAGCTGAAAAGTCAGCCTGTCACATATTGAAACTATCTGTAATTATTCTTATTCTTTAGCATGCAGAGAGAAATTAAGTCATATTTTCCTTAACAATTGCCTTTCCCGCCTTGCTGCACATCACAGCCCTCTGGAGTGACTTTGGTAACACTGACCTTGGATGTTGCTGCAGTGGCATTACTTTCCTTACCACTCCCCGGTGCACTCTCCTCGACTGCTGCCGCTGCTGGTGTTTCTGCCTTCTTTGCACTTGTTTCCAGAGAAACAGGAGGCCCTACTTTCCCCAACCCACTCACAGGGGTTGCGCTTGGACTGCTTGATTGCCGCGACTGAGCCTTATACCAGCTAGGGTAAAACAAGGGATCGATGGTTTCTGCTGTGGCCGGCACGCGAGTGTCAGACTCTGGGGTCTGTTGAGAACCACCTGGTGTCACAACCTCATCCTTAATCAGGACAGATAAAGAGAAGAACAAGCAGAGTGCACCATGTTACCTTCCTGCTGTAGCCATGTTGCTCTGCATGACATGTTTGTTGCATCTCATTGCAAGAAACTGATTTGTCCTAATACATGGTACAAAAGAATTGCAATAAAAAATGTGAAGCCAAAGCAACTATTATTTGAATAACACAGATACGGGAAAGAAAGTAAGCTATCCTAAAATATGGAATGAGAGAGTAGAATTAGCAGGGAGGAGGATGCTGACAGAGAAAGGAGTGAGCAAGAGTCTCTTTAATTCAGATAAACGCCTCATTTTATCCTAAGAACGTAAGAAATTCTACATAAGAGCATCATGAACTGGTACCAGCCATGAACGATAGGTGTAGGTACATTTGAATGGTTTGTCGGGTTTGGGGTTAAAAATAACACGCTTGCCAGTCCATCTGTTGATACGAGCAGTCAAAATAAGGGGGAAACACAGACACAAGAGAGAAACATTTGTCCACCAGCCTTGCCATCAATGCCGTAAGCCAACCACAGCTGCTTTGCCAGGGAGAGGAGCAGCCAGCTGAGCTGCACCTCTCTACCTGCGTCAGGCTTTTGGGTCACACCCGCATGGTGCCTGCTATCACCACAGCATTTCTGCTTTGCCTTTCTTACACAAGAAGGCAAAGGCTGAAATACAGGTATCCCACACACCACAACGCCCACGTGCCCTGTCTGACTCCACATCTGACCATCTCTGATGGCATTTTGCAATTGCTACACCAGCGTGCTGTACTTTTCCCATTTTATCCTTAGAAATCAGTGTCCTCATGCTAGAGGGCAGGATTGCGTGTTTGCATAAAAACCTGCATCAGTTAGGCAACACAAGTTTAGTTAAGTCAGTTCAAACCCTCAAAAGACAAACTTCAGTTAAACGAATAAAGTCTCATTTAAGAGCATCTTCACACAACTGGTGTAAACTCGTGTGTGTTTTTAAATCAAAGCAAGAATGGACCTACAGTATTTATTTTCCCTTGTTTTATGTGAGGAGCTGCTACAATGAAAGATTCTTTATGCCCTCTCTTGTTTTCATGCTGACCTCCTCAAATATCTTCACAGCAGCCTTTACCCACTCAGCAACTTAACTGGGTATATTGCATAAGCGAAGAATTTAATAAGTTAACTGTATGTAAGGCCAGCTAAAGTAGCACATCAAGTATATTTTTTAATGTAGATCTTTCAGAATATGCGGCAATCATGGTCTCATTCTAATCATGTTCCGTAACAAATAGTGCTGGCCTAAATTATTCGCACCCTGAACCTGTTTGCTGCTAGGTTATAAGAGACAGTTTACTATTTGGACTGCGATATCTCTGCACCCATCTAAATGACATCCCTTGGATAACCAGAGCAGAAGAAGGCAAACATCAGGCACAGAAAACAGATCCAAAGCATATTCTAAAGACTAGTGGTGGAAAGCTCACTAAATCCTGAGGGAATGCCAAATTCTCTTAGTATAAATATTTTAACAACCATTTCATTTATAATAGTTAGTCAGAGTTAAATCACAGAAGCAGAGCATCCATGGTAATGCAATTAACTCCCCAAATGAATCTCTATTATTTATAGCTTATGTATCATGTATATATATATTTGTATATCAGTTTAACTAGCAGGGTAATTTTTTGTCTATCAAGCGACACATATGCAGGTTGAGAGGGCAGGGTACAGTTCCATGTGCACCAGGGCAATAAATAATTTTGCTCTCCAGTGCACTGGCTCCCTCAGCCATTCTCCTGTTGTACAGTGCCTACAGGACGCAGAGGAGCATTTTCTTTCCCTAACAGGGCATTCTCAGCAGGGCAGTGGAACACCAAGGGCACTTACCTGACCAGCTGGGGCAGCAGGCAATTGCACTGGAGGGGGTTCAGTTGGGGGGTCTCCCACTGTGCTCTGTGGTTCAGGGTCCTGCTGAGGTGGCTGCGATGTTCGCTCAGTCCCTTCCTCCTCCACCTCGTCTTCCTTCTCCTCCTCTCCTGAGGACTCCGTGTGGACTTCATCCAAATCTTCACCATCCACCGTCTCCTCCTCTTCCTCTTCTCCCTCATCCTCTGATAAGACATGCAGAAAAGGACAAGGCTGAGCACCACATGAAGATGTCTACGGACTTCATGTAAAAAAAGCCGTTTACAATTGCATGGCAAAGATGCTGATAACCCACTGCCTGGCAGAAGGTGCAGGCCAGAAAAAGGGCATTGGTGAAGAGCCTTCTTTCACCAGCCTGGACTGGGCACTGCCATGGAGCTGCCAGCAAGAGCTTCTTATCAGTGAGGAGAACAAACAAACATTTGTTAAAACCTTAAGGCATTTCTTTCCATGGGAAGGAGGATGGAAAGTCGTGACAATGCAGTTATCTTCATGAAAGAAGTGCAGCACAGCCCTGCACTTCTTGGGAAGAGGGTACCTGGTCTGGCACAATCTGTCGGGAAAAGTCTCTCTTGCAATTTTATGTGTATATTTTTTTAAAACACCATTGAAGCCATCACAATAAATCTTTACTAGGTCAGTGCTTCGCAACACATGACTGGAGGCTCTGAATACCAACCTCCCTAAAACAAGGTTGTCAAATGTAGTCAAACCATTGCTTTTGCATTGTCTGACACGTCCTGTTGTCAGCATTTCTGGCTTGGCTCATTTCCAGAGGGAGCCCTCTAACAATACATTTTCTTTTGCACAATCACACTACCCATCCTCACAAACGTCAGATGTTGTTCAGAGCTATCCTAGCACTTCAAAGAAATAAACTTAGATGGATATGTTAACTCAAGCTCCACATAGGCGGTGCATTTTGCACAGGTTATGGTTCTGCCTGAGTATGTTGAAGAAACCTAGACCTGCAAAGTAAGTAAAGCCCTCCTAATGCAGAAAAGTTTCTGCAGATAAATACACTGCTCTAAGCAGAGCACTGAATCTCTGCTTCCACGTCCCCTGGCTGCAGAAGACCTCACTGACTGTAGTAGGAGTTTCAAACACAGGACTGAACTCCCAGTTGCCAAAGCACTTGCTAATGTCCTGTCCCCAAGAGGTAAGTGTCACATTCCCCATCACGTGATGAGAGTGTCTGCCCGGAGCGCAAGGTCACGATCTTGGCAGATGCACATATGTGCCAGGGACGTAGCAGCTGTGGCTGATCACAGGGATAAACTGGCCACGAGGCTGTGACTAGGGATTGTCCCTCCCAGGACAAATCCCTGGAGATTCACAGCCCCGAAATATAGCACCTGTTCCCCTGCCGCTGACTGGTGCCGCAGCTGCTGTCCTGCTACACGCGCCCCTATGCCAAGCACAGAGAGTCCACGGATCCCCATCTACAGACCAAGATCTGCACAGTAGGCATGCAGGGTCCCTCACAGGGAGCAGCCCCGTTCTGTGAAGTTAATGATAAGCAGTGGAAAGGGAAGAAGCAACGGGTGTCATCTGCACCGGACATAACTGGACTGATAAGGGTAACTGTAAATGTACCAGCAGAATCCAGTTAGCGAGAAAATTAGAGATATCCAGACTGCTGTTACTGCTGCCTTTTAATAGGAGAGATCTGCTTATTGGAAACATATATGTTGATTAACTTCTTGTGCCTTACTCTGTAAGGTAAAGCATAATGAGCCTAGATTTCAGGCTACTTTGGAAAATTCTAACTTTGTATTACTATACAGACATATTAAGCATGATTTGTCATGATGTCTTGACAAATGACGTGACAAAAGATGTTAAATGCATGGAATAGTACTATTTTTCCTTCCCTCTATGACATTGTGATTTTGGATTTCAGTTGTGTTTCTGTAACATTTTTCAATTATTTTATAAAAAGAGTAAAAAAAATATTTCATAAATCTCTCAGTAAGCATTCTTTTTTCTAATGACTTTCTAGAGCGGACAGACCACACAATAATGGCACTTTTTAGGGAAAAAATGACTTTACAGACTGAGACAAAAACTTAATTTTGTGGTTCCTTCACATGAGGCATCAGTAAATATCACGGGCTTAGGAAAATGTTGAGGCCACATGAAAGGGAAGATTAATGGTGCCAAGAACTTATGTGATTTTTTGACTGTGATGGATTTCGCTTTTGATTATAATTGATACAAAATAGTCTTGTTACACTTTGGGATGGACAGCAATATATGATTCAGGTTTTCCTACTCAGTTTCATCATGTAAATTACACACAGTTGATATTTAAAAAAGCAATTTAGATGAAATGAATGACATACCTTTGTCAAAATCAATTTCTCGTATTATCTTCTCTTCTCTACTGAGGTTCACTGTGAATTGGTTCATGATTTCATATCCATCCTCTATTTTTTCCATTTGAAATCCTTTAGATGCTTCAGTAATTCTAAACCAGAAAGGTTGGTTATTGGCATTCGAATTTTCAGATAAATTCATAATTTGAAATTCATTATAGTGAGCAAGAGTCTCAATTTTGCATACTTACTTTTGCAGCAATGTTTTGGCATTCTGTGGAAACAAAAAGGAAATAACTGACTTCTTAAATGGTTCAATTTTTTCAGTGATTTTATGCATTGAGATCTAATTCTTGCACTGGCTGCTTCTGAACATACTAATATGGAACTCATAAATGACAGCCATGAGATCTATGAATGAGATCAAATTTGGACTCTAATTAGTATACAGCCAAGTAAACCTTTTAGTTTACTGAAGCCTTTTATATTAAAATCTAAATATGATGGTAAATATGTACAATTTCTAAAAAAATTAAATGGAAATATCTTTGCTTCTTTTTTTGTGTGTTTGTGGTGGGGTGCAATTGTTCCATTACCATCTTCAGTCACAGCAACTACATCTTTGACTATCCATAAGGACCTATTTCTGGAGCCACAAAATTTTATTTGTCTGGAAAGAATATTGTACTCTTCAAAGGCAATTCTTTGATGAAAATAAAGGTTTGTCTTTTTTTTTTTTTTTAGTAGAAACATCATTACAGCCTTTAATATTGTAAGGAATTGTAAACTTGCAGGACAGAGATTCTGCATCAATGAATTCAGTGGATGGGCTGCTAATGGTTTTTTAATCAGTTCTCCTAAGTTTATAGTAAAAACAAAAAAAAAAAGAAAAAAATGAAGTAAAGCCATGAAAATGTGACTTGGAACATATATATTTAATTCTTAGAATGCTATTCACTCTGTCAATACGCAAATGAAAGCTGTAACTCACAGAATGTCATGTACACATATATTATAGTGGTGGGACAATGAAGACACGTTGGAAAGTATTAAAATCCCTTTTTCTTCTTTAGGGACAAGAAATTCTTTCATGGGATAGTATATTTTGGGGCAAATAGCCAATACTCACTTTCTTGGTTTGAATACTATTCAAAAGAAGAACTAGTCATTTGTCTGTGCTGATACAAGTGTTTAAAAGATGAGTTAATATTGGTGTTCACTCAATGATGACCAAACTCTGAATCTGCTTAAAATTGAGAAATGCTTAAATAGTATTTTGATAAGCCTATCATTCTTTTTCTACCTCTATTTATAGACTTTATACCTGCAGAAACACAGCCATTTCTGGTTCTTCCATGAACTGGATTCCTGATTCAACCAGCTTTGACACAGCTTCCAAGTGATCTGCATACTTCTTCATCAGGGATCGGACGTGTTCCAGCTTCTCCTCTTGGGTTCTAGTGATTATTTGTGTCATCTCATTTTTTCTTTCTTCCAGTACAGAATAGAGATAATCAAATTTTTCACACAGCTGCTCTTTCTGTCGTCTGCAGCATTCCTGTGAATCATTTGGTTTATGTTAAACATGTTATGTTCTTAAAAGAGTGTTTATTTTTACAGTTACTTGGAAGCATTTTCATCAAAGAAATTCCTCTTTCTGAACAGTGCAAAGGATACTGAATGACCCCAGAGACTTTTATAATTTTCAAAGTCCAAGCTACTGGAATAAAAAGTTTTAAAACCGTTCTCAAACTCGTGAGTTTCAAGCCACTGATAGCCCCCAGACAGGTTAGTGTATAACTTGTCGGTCTGCTAAAAAATTGTGAGAGGTATTTATGATGTCTATAGTGATAAATGTAAGTCTGCAGAAAAGGCAAAATCCCCCACCTTATTAGCAGCTGGATTCATTTGCAAAAACACAACGGTTTTTAAAGGAGTGATCATCTCAATCCAGCTCTGGAGAATTTTCTTTTTCTACCAGAGAACCTGCAAGTGTCCTGGCTGATTTTCACAGACGCCCTCTTAAACTCTATTTTGACAATAGGTGTCCATTATACCCCATTTACTGTGCACTGAAGGAGGCAGAGGTACCACGAAGAAAATTATGTGTGACAAAAGCACAAAGATAAGGAGGAGGAATCAGATTCCAACCCCACCTTCAGGCACTATTCACACCGTTTGGGGAGGCACTCCTTTGTCCTTCCAACCAGACAACATACCTTATTTCACTGAGTAAGGAGGATGAGTTTGATGGCTGCTTCATTGAGCTCTCTCTAATAGGAACATGCTGCACTTGCAAAGGAGGATTTATGGGGAGGAAATAGGAGACAGGTTATCTATAATGTCTGAGGTCTACTAAATGATGTACTTGAGTCATCTGTGTGCCCCAGGGCACACAGATGGGCATAACCTTATTGTGGTTATATGTGGTTGCAGGTGGTGGTGATTGTTTAAACCTCTGTCTTAGGAACGAAAGATGAATCAATTCCTCATCTTTGTCCCTTAAGGCATAATGCTGAGATCCTGGCAGCACAGGATTATTAACAGTCCCACAGTACTTTTGGAAGTGATAAGTGATTATTCATAGCTCTTGGAAAGAGAGAATCCCACTTTTTTCTTGACTTTCAGCCAGAGCTCTTTCCTACGAGTGGTGACAGTCTGTGCTGTATCATTCAAGGGAGGAAGCCTTTCAAAGACGAATGGGTGGACAGAAAATCACTGTCTACGTTGAGGGGTGGGAAGCAAATACAGATCTTGATGCGTTGACCCAAGTATTCACCTCCATTCCCTGATGAGAAAGACTAGACTAAACAGGCAGCCCTAGTTTAAAATTCCTTGCAGGAAGGCAGGCTTGTCCTTCCCTTCTGGAGATCCTCGCGACTTTCTAGAAATTCCTGATTAGTGAACTATAGGGTAGGGATAAGGAAGCTTTTGAACCAAGTGAGCCACAATTCCTGAGTGTCATTCTACTGTTCAGAACTCAAATAATCTCCCTCTCCTCTTCTGCTCCTTTCCTAGCTTTCTCCCAGTGTTTCCTGCACTTCTGCTTGCTCTGGCTTCCTCTTTGGTTTGGTCTGCAATGACCTCCTATGAAATGTCATTCAGATCACTTGTAAAACAACCTTAATTTCAAGACAGGTGTGTGCTATCTTTGTCATTTGACACAGGACAAGCATTAGGGGAAGAAAAACGAGAAAGTGATAGCAGGATGCCTTGAGAGATCCTTCCCTATCTCTAAGCTGCAGTAGATAATATTTTCTGCTAACAGACAGTACTGAGTTGTGAAACTCAAGAATGAGAGCGCAAAACAGGTTCCTAACTGCAAATACTGAAACATTTCTGAAATATTCCCTTTCTGTATGAAATATTCCCACAAAAACTCTCTGCCTGATGGAATCACACAAGTCAGATACTGAGTAATGAAAAAGGTTAACAAATACATTATTCTCCGTTCTAAAAAGTTCTCAGACTTTTTGGTTTTTAAAGCATAACTACAGCAAAAAGAAAGGAGTACTCGCCACTGAGCACAGTTGCACTACTTGTTATGAAGTATCTGTATTGACTGGCCTAATCTATTAGCATTTGAAAGAAATACTGTAATTTTTCCTGCATTATTTGACTCGTCTTGTTTACAAGCCTAAACAGTACTTAATTTTTTTATTATTTATTTTGAGTATTTAGCATTTTATATTCCCCTTTTTATTTTCAGTATAATACAGGAATTTGGTCTACTTTTCAAACAGTTAACAGCTATACAAGTATTAATCATTGTTTAGGGGATGTTGTTTTGGTTTTAGGCTTGGATAGGATTAATACCCAAATATAGAGCTCTGGGCTATTTCTTACTCCATTTGAAAGGAAAATGATCATGTATTTTCTGCTAAACCTGATATTTATTGTTCTCTGCAAAGTGTTAAGCAGAGAGAAGAGACAATCCTGAATTATAAGCATTACTTCCATGTGTGCACATTTCTAAGCTCCAGCTGTGGCTTTTCATCTTCAAGGACAAACTGATGTCACGTCAGACAAAACTCTTGTATGGTAGGAAATGTGATTTTCTTGAAATGTAACGTGGAAGTGCCAATCTAAGCTCTAAGATCTATTTTCTGCAATCTTTGTCTTTAAAGGTGAAAAGCCTTTTAAAACATATGAAAGTAAAATACTGCACTTTCTCTGGGCTTTGAGTTTAAAGGCTAGATTTTAAAATGAGTGGATGACTCTGAGGAAGCTCGTTTCTGAAACTGTTGTATTTATTAAGGTATTTTTAGCAGAGTGTTTTCTCCATACTTCAGAACGGATGTTTGAAGTTTTCTTTCTGGTTCAGCTGGTTCAACTTAAATGGGTGTAAGCTTTTGCTTTTGTATCATTCATATTTCTGCAGTTAACCTACTTGAAAGGCTTCTTTCTGTCTGCAAAGTCCCGATAGCTGCCAATCTCATCCTTGCGACGTGAAGTCTTCCTGACAACAAAGTTCTGACTGCCACTAACGTGCTCTCTCATTTATTTGGGCTAATGGTTTTATGTTCTTTGAAGCAAATGTGGACATTTTCTCTTCTTTCTTGCTCTGAGGATATAGGAGCCTTGAGCATTGTGTACGTAGAAAATGGAATCATTTTTTCTTACCGCTTAGAATCTATACATCTTGGATTAAATTCTTTTTTTTCCTGCACTTTCTCTTTTCTTCTCCAGCTCTGAGGGGTCAATATAATTCTAATTGAGCTGAGAGGGATGCAACTCCTTCACTAGATGCTTCATCAAACTCTGATCATAAAATCAGTTTCCATGAGCTCCTTCAGCCTATTGCTTCCTGATGCTCCAATTCATCAGAGCTGGTATTTGTATTTGCTTTGCTGGTGCAAAACCCTCGGAGGAAATGAAAGCCACTTCTGGTACTGAATGACACAAAAGTTATTCCAGCTCTGTCAGAGTAAACCCGTTACCCGTTACCTGTTCTCACAGTAAGAACTCAAGCTTTTCCCTCCCATGAGCAATGAAACATGACTCCTTAAAGGGCAGCATAAGTATATTAAATAACTACTTCTTCACAGGAGGCAAAGCAACCAAATGCAGAGCTCACTGACATACTGGGGAGCTATGCTGTGGCTGCACTGTGGCTGAGACTAAGGCTCTTTTCACAGGACCAGTCAGGCCTTAGACTAGTGCTGGTCTTTTACAGCTTTAGCATCTGAACTTAGATGTTAAATGAACAGGGAATTGATGGCACTTTGTTGGATCTGGTTTTAACTTCAGTGATACCCTATGAAACAAAAAATGCTCAGCAAGATATGCTGAAGTGCATTATCCTTACTCTTTGTCCTCAAAAACGTGGCCAATGTCAGAGGCAGGGTGCCATGCAGAACAGATCCTCTGCTTGAAACAGTATGTCTGATACTGTAAAAAGCCACAGGTAATGGTTTAGTAAAGTGAAGTGGGAATGCATTTGGGTAAAGTGAGATCTGTTGATAATGTCCAGCAGCTTAAAAGATATGACTTCACACTGAAATAACTGCATTTATATCAATGCTACCTACCTCAACTGTCTTGCAGGTCTCCTCCAGCTGTGTGACTATCCCTTGCACTCTGTCATTGGTCCCCACCAGGACTGCAATGCCGTCACTCAGCTCAGACTAGGCAGTAAAGGGAGAGCAAGGAGGAGGGGGTTAGACACCATTCCACTTCATGGTGGCACATCTAACAGTGGGGAGCAGGGGGCAAATGAGCCATACCAGGGTATTAAGTCTTCTTCCACCAAAACAAAGGAAAAATGGACCTTTGCCTGCCCACAAGTTACCTACTAGTACTTTGATATCATTTCCTTTCCCAAAACACTGTGAAAACATTGACATTTTGAAACCTCTAATGGAGAAGAAGACATGGTTTGGAAAGGAGGAAGCACTTTGTTCTAGAAAGCTCTTCTAAATGCTTTTGTCTGAAGCATTGTGTTTTGACAGCCTCAAAATAGTCCCTTTGGGTTTGTTGAGAGAAAAGACTTTGTCTCTTGAGAGGTTGTTGTTCTAGTGTCTGGGTCTAGCTGTGGTATTTCCCTGTGGGCTGTAGCTCTTGTTCCTGGAAAGGAGAAGAGGTGGCCCATAGACCTGGAGAAACCAGGGCATTAAAGAGCCCCTGTCATGAAGGCAGTGGGGCTGGGGCTGTGGTGAGAGGGGAGGGGAGAAAAGGAGAAGAAGGTGGAGCATGAGCCACTGGTTTGAGGGAGATGAGTGGAAGAAGGAAACCGCCTGAGTGTGGGGAGGGGGATGACTGAAGCATCCTTAGCAGGGGACTGATAGAGAAAGAGATCCCTAGAAGAGAACTTGGTGAGTGTGCTGGGGAGGGAGAGGAGACCTTGGCACACTGCTGTAGTGATAGAGGCAGCTGTGTCTGGGGCCTCCACAGCTTTGTAAATGATCCTTTGAAGCATGCATCCTGCAGTCCGCAGGTTTCGCCTCCGGTCTTGGGCATGACAGCTCCTTTCTGCAGGCATGTTGGGAAGAAAATCACTGCTTGCAAATCTCCATGCAAAGGGAGTGCTTAGGGGCATGGATTTGGTCCAAGACACTTCTCTCCCTTCTCCCTCCTATTTTTGATTGAAAAGGATGCTTGTAACTACTTTCCTAAAGCAACTTCTCATTTGTAGTTTCCCCATATAAGCATCTGTGAAACAAAGTTAGAGTCTGAGTTTACAAACTGATTGCTCGCCTCACAGGGAGCCTCCAGAAAAAAATGAGCTGTTTATCTCAGGAGGATAACCCAGTGAGTCAGGTTTTAAATTAATACTGTATTAAAAATAAACAAATCTTTTCCTGGTGACAGCAAGGGCAGAGGATGTTAGGTACATCCTGTGCTGCCAACTATTGAATATTCCTGCATTCACTTGCAGAAAGAGGTTTTTCACTTAACTTTTCTTAAAAATAGGATTCTTAAACCCAAAAGTGCCTGGTAGATAACTATTTGATTTGTAATGGTTTGTTCTCTTTCCAGTTCATGTGTTGGAAATCCCACTTGTCTTTCTGATCTAAAAGTGGCAGAAAAAAAAAGAGATTAAGAACCGTGGAAGAGAGGTCCTCAGCTTCACATCAAATCGCTGTTTAAAATGTTTATTCACAATACTAACAAAAATGGGACACTGTAACATCTTTCTATGTTGTTTGTCATAAATTTATTTTCCTGTGTTTCTAATCAGTTCCTACAGATTTGTATGAGCCTTTAATTCACATATAGTAATGGCAAAGGCATTCCCAGGCACCTTTGGAAACTTGCAGGAAGGCCACGGGAATACTTTCTTGTTGATGGTCATATGAGTTGCTGGGAGGACTATGAGATACAAAAAGGTATTTACCTTCTGTTGCTGGTAAACGTTTGTGAGAGGAGCAACTTGACAGTCCTTGTGGGCACCAAAGACCTTGCACAAAGAGCAAGTGGGCATTTCACAGTTCAAACAATAGATATTAATTCTCTCATCTTCATGCTCTTCACACATTGGTTGGTCACACTTCCTTTCAGGTCTACTAAAAGAAAACAAGTTTAAAACAAACTTGGTGATTGCAGTTTTGTTTAGGTTTTTTAGGTATCAGCATGAAAAGGGATATATTTGTACAGAGTGTCCAAGGCTGTCCTGGATATGCAGTATCATCTTAAACCTGCCATACAGGATTACTAAATACTTATAGACAGTGGTACAGCTCAATATCCTGACACAACAGGATGTGATGACAATATAGTAACATGACTCATATGGGGATTCCAGCTGGGAGTGTGACAAACCCTCACTCATATTTAAAAATGTAAATAACCTCACTAAGACTGATCTCAGACTACTTGTGTACTTTAATTAGCATGTTATCCAACATCTGTCTGAAATATGAAACATATGTGATTCCTTTAGAGTTCATCATGCACAATGTTGGGCATTTGGCCTTAATGCAACAAAGCTTTTATTCAGGGGGTTGATTTAAAGTGTGGGTTGTAGGTGTTGGTGGACCTTCACGTGCTTAATTCTAAATCTCTGCTGCTGAGTTTTGTGAGGCCCAGATCAGGGCTATGAATATCAGACAGAATTGGGTCCTTATGGCCTTTACATTAGGCCAACAACTAAAACAGGGCCTCACAAAAATTAATTTTAGCTGAGTGGCACATGTCTAGCTTGTATAGTGTTGAGCTTTTTAACAGTAGGTACTCAATTGTACCAGCCACCAAGGGCATGGCTCACAAAGAAGCTTTCACCTCCTGTGTTAAGCTGAGAGCTATCACCAGACTGTAGCTCAGTCCTGAGCTTCTCTTCCTCAAAATGATTTAGCCATATACACGCAAGTCAATCTCTGCTATTTTAGGAATGAATTTAGTTGTAACTTCCTTTAAATGAGCCATTTAACTGACATTCCCAGGGTAAGTGAAAGCTCTGGTCCAGTCCATGTGGGCAGACAGATGCTTTCCTGAGCCCACACTTCAGCCTCAGCACCCTGAGCATGTCTGCAGCGAGCACGCGAGACTGTAAGGATGTGATACTGGAGCACAGAGTTAGTAGATCAATGGAGGAAGGGTGCTTGGGAGTTAAGGCCCCCAAAGGTGGCAAAGTTAAGTCTTTCCAATACAAGCTGTTATCCCCTTCTGCTGCCATTTGGAAGGAGAACTATGACTATGACCAGCAGCCACTGGAACAATGGCATCACAGAAATACATCTTTCCATCATTACATAGAAAATATTTTCCAAAACTATAGTATTTCATGGAATTAAAGAGCAACAGTTTTTTTTAAAGCCATTCTACAGAGTTTAGTAGCAAGAAGGCAACCAGTCATTCTATTACAAGTTCAAAAATTTGTGCAAAGATCCTTATTCAGGTTATTTACAATAGAATTTTTCCATATCATTTGGTAGAATTGAAATGGCATTTATTCTTTAACGACAATGTACAGTTTTTCCCTTCTGAAGGGAATGGAATATGATAAATTAGATGCATTTAAAAAACATCAAGCACAAAAGACAATATCTCCTGCATTCATATTTTTTAATTTCAGGAGGGCACAGGAATTTAAGGAGTTCATAAGGAAAATCTGTAATCTGCAATACAACATGATATACCAGAATAAAATAAGATGGACATTTCTGAAGGAAACCTTTATCATTTGAATTAACTTTCCAGCATATATTTGCATAAGGCCCTCAGTGTGTCAAATCCAGTGTAATTTCAATGCCAGTCAAAAGAGATGTGTTTCCTCTATGAGGGATGCTTTATGCTGTTTGCACATGACTGCAAACATCCTCTAATATGTTCATACTATAGTGCACCAGTGGGAGTGCCTGCATGTTAGTGATTAATTAAGCCTGAAATGTCTGCTCTTCCTGTAAATATTTACAAGACCAGACCAGGAGCTAGTACTAGACTGTTATTTGACACTGGAATGGTGCCACTAGCATGAGAGACATGTCACACAGGGCAAAAAATTGACGATATCAAGCAAGTTCAACCAGAAGTAGCCAACCTTCAAAGGTGTCACAAAGAACTGAAAGAAACCTGGCAGAAGTCTGTCAGCTAGTAGACCCCTCAAGACAGAGACAGAAGACTAGGACACATCTATAGTCTCTTTCCTAGGCTTTGCAAAAAGAGAGGTTTATAGCAGAACATTGCTTGACTTCAGAGGAGATCCTCTAGGTCTGTGTAGGCATAACAAAGGCCAAAACACGACCCCTTAACTTTAAAATAGTGACTGCTCCTGAAATGGAAGATTCTGGAGCCAGTAGGAAAACAGCAGCATGGGTTTAGTAGAAGAAAAGATTCATCATAAATGTGCTTGTGGCCAAAGAAGTGGCAGGTAGCTGAAATGGCCTAATAGCTTTGTGCTCTTGTTCTCTGACTCTGCTCTTTGAGATGCTGAGTCTGTGTTTGACTGCTACAGGTTTATTCTTTCCCATTACCATTGGATTTGGACCTTAATGTGCAGTGTTGTGCATATTTTATGGAAAGGAGAGGTCTCTGCACTGGTGAGGCCATACCTAGAGTACTGGGTCCACTTTTGGGTTCTCCAGTACACGAGAGACATGGACATATCAGAAAGAATCCAATAAAGGGCCTTGAATATAAGATTAAGGGTCCAATGCATCTCTCCTGTGAGGAAAGGCTGAGAGAGATGAGACTTTCAGCCTCGATAAGAGAGGAGTCAGGGGGATCTTAACGATGACCTTGATCTTATCAATACTTTCAGGTATCTAAATACTTGAAAGGAGGGTGTAATGAGCACAGAGACAGGTTCTTTGCAGTGACACCCAGTGACAGGACCAGAGGCAATGGGCACGAACTGAAATGCCAGAATTTCTCTCTGAATATCATGAAACACTTTTGCACTATGAGGGTGACTGAACACTGGCACAGGTTGCCCAGAGAGGTTGTAGAGACCCCTTCCCTGAAGATATTAAAAAAAATCTAGACATGGTCCTGGGCAACTGGCTCAGGTTGGACCAAAAAAGTTCATATGAACACGGGGATTCCTGCAGCTCTGTTATACTTGTGCTACCATGAATGCCTGGCCCAAGAAAACCATTGGCACAGGTGAGCCTGGGGCTTTGTCTTCGAGTTGGAGAAGAACCAGGAGTTCTCTCTCCTCATCTCTTTTGCTGCACAGTCTGTGGTACTCTTTCTGCAGCTTCCTTGCTTGGTGACCTGTGGGCAGGGAGCCCATCCCCCTGGCTAAGCCTACCTGACATCCTGAGGCATCCCTGCAGCCCATCCTGGAGACCCATGTCCTCCCTCAGGATCTCTGGCTGAGATGTCACCCTGAGGTGTCAGGGATAGCTGTTCATGGCCTTGCTGCCTACCTCATCCTGCAGCACGGTTACCATTGCAGAGCCCATGCTTACTTCTTTCAGCACGGCACCATCCCTGCTGTGCACACTGCTGCAGGCACTGCTCCATCTGTGCTCGGGGCGGTAAGGACAGCCTGTACCTAGGGCTATCCCTGGTAGGTGCAAGGGATAAAGAGCGCTCAACCCTCTCTGATCAGGATTCAGCTAGTAACAAAGCCCAAAGGATCTTTTGATCAGGAATAGCCTGCCAAGCTTGTTAGAGGCTGACAGAGCTTGTGAGAAATCACAGCCTCCTGTTGCTACCGTTTCTTAGTGGCAGCAGGGACTCTGATGTTCCTCAGATAGTTCTGATAATCAGTGGCCTACAGACATTCAAACATTGGTTTAATACTTTAGCTAACTCTCTTTCCACTGTGTTCAGTCCTTTGCTCTCCTTTAAGGCTCTGTAGGAGCCATGTCCTGCTCGAAGATTTCTTTCCTTGTGTTGTTAATAGATTCTAAATTGGGCAACAGGCTATGCTGTCATCAGCTGGAATTTGATGAGCAGTGGGATAAAAGACCATATGATGTGATTTTTAGTAACAGGAGGGGCTGCATTTGTGGGCTTGGGCAGACTTTCACAACCATATAGCCCAGCAACTGCCCGAGCTTTTTTATTTTAAAAAAAATCCTTTATTTAAATAGAAGATCAAATTTAAAGAAATATTTTTGAAATAAACTATTTTTGCATAAGCAGGAGACAAAGTTTGCTTCCTAGCTCTCATTCTCCTAAGCTCATGTGAAATGTAGCTGGGAGCTGGCATCATTCTGGCACACACAGATATGGTGAGTGACACCCACCAGAGGACTTCAGCGAAAGAGGATCCTATGTGGAAATCACAGGTGCTGCCAGTTCGAAGGGTTATCTTGGGAAGAAACAAGGAGGCATAGGTCATTTCTCACCCTTCCTCTTATGTTCCTCTGCCATACCCCAGCCCTCAGTTTGGAAGAGATTGGTACAAAAGGAAGAAGTGGAGAAGACTAGATTTCCCTTGTATTTTTGGTTCCGGTGGAACAGCATGGAGTAAAGCCATGGCTTTCATGAGAGCCTGAGGGATGTAAGGTGGAGGGAGATAAGCCGTGAAGGCCTACTAAGTGCCAAATAGTTTAGATAGTGCTGCTATGCGTTGCTGCTGCTACGTAACACTCATAAAAATTTTCATTCTAAGGACATACAAGAAGGTTAAATAAACACCTTAACAGATTAAATAAATTAACCTTTTTGATAAATATTTAAGCAAATATATGTTCATATTTATATTTTTCTATTCTCTTTTATTCATCATGTTTTACTTCTGTGTGTTTTACTTTACCTTTTTTTAAGAAAAGATCTACTAAACCTCTTACATTTCTGTTTAAATGAATTTTGTTTCAATTGACCATGATCTACATGGGAAAACCAACTGCATTTATTTATTTTTTAAGTTAAATACAGCCATGAGCTGAAAAAAACCCAAATCAAGAAAGACATGAGGCCGCACACATCCAGCTTATTTGGTGAAATACAAAATCCACCACCGTAGCTCTGCTGATTCATTTCCTCTGAGATTTTCCTGACTAAAGTAATATTTGGGTATCAATGACACACACAGAGGTAGCTGATTTTCCCTTGGCACTGAGTGTGAAGGACAATAGAAAGGATAAATTTAAGCCAACTTTGTGCCCTCTGACACTTTGGAGCTCCAACCTGTATCCAGCTACAGCAGTACCTGGAAGGATTCAAACAGCCAAGAATATTGACGCTGGGCTCCAATACGGCCTCTCTGCTAATGATTGTCCTCCTCTGCTGGAGGAGGGTAGAAGTGCCCTAAGCCATCCCAGATACTTGGCTCCCATGGTTGTGTCCACCTGGCTGATATCACCTCATTGTCTCTGTGAAACTCAGCTCCTTGTTGGGGTGGGGTGGGAAGACTATCAGGGAGCATGGCCAGAATAACACATTCCTTCAGGTGTTCAAAACACCTTGCCATACAAAACCAGACCTACAGATGCATGCTGATGACAACAAGGGCTTCCCCAGGTGAGAGTTGCTTGCTTGGCACCCTGGAACCAGGATTAGCTTCCCTCCTTCTAAGTTCCCCAAGGTCGTACCACACTCTCGACCCATATGAAGGCAAGAGATATGAGAAAGAAACGTGTTTCTATTACTGAATCTGTTATACAGCCAATTAAGACAATTAACATTCAGGAATAATCTTATATTTTAGGATTAACCCATTCCTGGGGTTCTGATTTTTATGCTCAGCCACACAGCACCGATATACACTATTTCTCATTATTTACAGAGTCCTAAATAAGAGCTGATTTCATGAGTTCACATTGCAAGCTGACAGGAATGGAGATTCTTTTTTATTCATTTGATTTGACATTATGATGCATGGTACCTTCTGAGTGAAATTCAGTTTTCTTCTTGTTTGCACTGTCTGTCCCTCAGGATTTTTAGCAAGATTTGAAATTTCTTTCCCTTCTTTAGCACAAGAACACACAGGTTAAAGACAAATAAAAATAATCTGAACTGTTTTTAAAATAAATGATGTGAACCTAGCTACTTTTCCCTTATTCATATGAGTAGCTATGCTGACCTCAAGGGCTTCGCTTGCATGGGTAAGTGTTGCTCATGTGAACTATAATAGCATAATCCTCTGCTGTGCGTGGCAGCAGGGAAATTCAGCATCTATTTGAATATGGTTTTCTGTGCTCAGTGAGAGCTGACTTCATGGCACAGCAGACAGGCATTCATGGCAGCATGATCCCTTTCTGCATTTCCAAAAGAGAAACAACTAAATCAACCTCACTTGTGACAAACAGAAAGACAAAAGGCCACCAGTCTCCTAGGCCATGTCTGCTTTTGTGGCAAACGTCCTCTGAAGGGTACACACTCACTCTTTACCTTGTGGACTCCTGCTTGTAGATGTCAATGATGTTCTCCACCAGTAGGTTCCTCTGCAGCCCATAGACGCCATGCCGGTCAAGGACCACTTCATGCCTGCAGGAGGGACAACGAAAGCGGCCTCCCGATGCCACGGTTGTGCCTCCCCTGGTTGGCAGGTAGGGGTTGGAGGCCTGCTCTTGCCAAGCAGCACAGGGAGAGGTGAGTAAGGCCATGCAAAACCCACAAAAACCTCTTTCAAAAGCTCTAGGGCAAACCCATGCTTACAGCAAACCATAGGAATTGTTGGACTCCATGATCTAAGAGGTCTTTTCCAACCTTGTGATTCTATTTGCCAACATGCCCAAGGAGAGGACAGGTCCAGCAAGGCACCCCCAGGAAAGCACATGGTGACTGCAAGGTGAGGGACTGATTGCTCAGCTCGCACAGGTGGCCATGTCCCTGCAGCCAACAGGCGACACTTTCACCTGCTGAGAGTTCATCCCTGGCCCCCACAGATGCTTAACTTCTCCTTTAAATCACATCCCCCACCCCTCAAGTCCTACTGACTGTTAAAACAGTTCACTGAAACATGTAAAAATCTCCTTTTTCATTCATTTCATTCAGTGCCGCGTTGGAAGCGGAGCTTTCTGTGGGAAGAAACCTACCTGGAAAATGTCACTGGCGCATTTCCGACAGAGGTTGTGCTGGCAGGGCAGGATGACCACAGGCTTGGTGAACATCTCCAGGCAGATGGGGCAAATGAGCTGTTTCTCCAGGTTATCCATGGTTTGCTGCTCTTTGGAGAAGGACTTGTAGTTCAGAGAAGTGCTCATCCCTAGCTTTTCCAGGGGCATACGCTCAGGATTATGGCCTCGTGGAGGAGTTTCTGGGTTAATTTCCTTTGAAATATGTCCAAGGCTATGCTGTGATCAGAGACTCTCTGGGTTGCTCTGTCTGGAGGACATTGTTTAAACGAGGGGCTGAAGGGAGCTGAGGCTGTTTTTAGCAGCGCAGCGTCACAAGATGCCATCCTGCTGTGCCCATATAAGAGCGTGAGAGGAGGACAGGCTGGGACAGGTGACGGCTGATGGGGGACGGGGGGGTGGCCGGTGGGGCCCTGGCTCTCCTCACTCACACATGGTGGCCTTCACCTCTTGAGGAGTAGGAGGGTGAGTGATAAGCAAATGCAATCCCTACCCCGCTTATCTCTGCATGGCGGCAGGGAGTATAGGGATGCCCCAATCTGCCCAGTCACACACTACATCCCAGTAAATACTCTGTTTTGAGCAAGCAGTTGTGGCCAAGGACATGCCTGTGTGTTCCGGCAGGCTCCAGGATCTTGCTTTTCCAATGAGTGAAGCACATGCTGTTGCTGGAGAAGACATTAGGAGTGATAACTGGGCTGGAGCTCAAACCCTTCAGGGAGTAAACCACCTTCAAAACCAGTTGGAATAAATTGCCTGCCTCTAATTGTGCTTAAGTTTCCCCTAATATGATTTTTTTTAGGAGCAGCAACATAAGAATCTAACATGACTATTCAAGCTGTAGCTCTACAGCAGCTTAAATATGCACCAAGAGCATTATTTGAATTTCCTGATGAGAAAGAGACAGAAGAAAAACTGTATGAAAGGCTTTCATTTGTACTACTAGAGAATAGGTGCTAATTGTATATGCTTTCTCCACATAGTTTAATTCAAATATATTTTAGTTTTGGGCAATGCTGTGTTTATATCTGTTTATTAGACACTGATATCCCTCTCAGCTTGGCACTTGTTCCAGAGTTATTTTTAAAACGACAATTTCCCAGATAATCTGTGGCATGTGATGCCTGATCTTAAGGGAAAGCCATCTGTGATTTTACTTGCCAATAATTTATCACACAACTGTACAAGCAGTAAATATCTCATCCTCAAATTTAAGTTGATGTCCCGCATGTACTGTATAAAATCAGTTTGCCACTGTACTGTACATGTAATCAGAATATTGTCTTCTTTTTTAATCAATAACTACAATACTTTCCTGATAAGTGTCTTGTAGAAAGCTCTCATATTTATTCTACCTTATAACTGTATAGGGCTTGCATCTGAAATATACTATAGAACGGCTAAAAGGATAAGTACCCTGTATGAGCGTGCCTTAGGGGTAGAACCCTGACTCCAAAGCCCTTTATCAGCATGAAACACCACTATGGAGACTGTAGACTTGGGAAAAATATAAAAGCAAAGGTTTTCATTGATGTCCACACGAAAATGAGTACTATTTTCTGCGTGTAACGGCAATGAATCACAAATTAAATGTTTCATTGACTATTTTATTTTCAATGCCTCGCATACTCTCTAAGTCTTTGGGTGAAATCCTGTACCCGTTAGCAGCCCACCAAACTGGAATTTCCCCTATGTAAATATGCATTTTTGTCAGCAGTCACATGAAAAAAAAAAATAGATTTTTTGGAAAAAAATTTCCTGTTTTCATGGGAAATTTGAGATCGCTTAGTTAAATCCATTTGAAATCGCACCTTTGCTTCAACTGCCTGGTGCAGACAAGAGCCTGGAGCCAAGCCGGAGAAGCTGCTCCAGCAGCTGAACTGCAGACAGCTGGGGCTTTGGCAATGCTGGCGGGGAGCCTTTCCTGGCAGCAGTGAGAAGGTATTTCTCTTCTTCCCCTCCCCTCTGTGGCTGGGTCAGAGGTGACTTTCACGTCTGGAGGAATTTGAGTGTCTCATTCCTAGCCTTCAAACTCTGAGTCAGCTGCCACTTGTGCATCAAAACCTGCTTTAATTAGGGGCTTTGAATTAGATGAGGAAAGCCATGTTTGCCTGGCAAGGCAGGCACTTCCACCTCACTGCACAGGCAGAAACAGAGAAATTCTGGGAGGAAAAGTCAGAAAAGTCAGTGCACAGAAACACCTGCACATGGTGATGTAGGGAAGGGGGTGTTATTGGCACGGAAAAAATCTGGAGGATCATGATGCTGTGCTGACCTTTAGGACAACAAACTGAGGTACCTCTCAGGGTGTAATGTGCCTCTGGGATGTTATTCTGGTGAATTTGTATATTTCCGTGTGGTAGCCCATAAAAACCTTCTGTTAACAAGCTGAATGTGACACCTGATGCAACTGCAGAGAATACCTGATGGCAACAAGGTGAGGGATAGACTGCTGCTGGTTTTCCGCTTCCTGTGTGCTGAAGCATGCTAATATGTACCAGATAATAAACAGCACCATCACAAAAAGGAGCTGACAATATAAAGATAAATCGACCTTCTGCAGACAGGCCTAAGCTGAGATATGTTTCTGGCTGGAATGTGTAGTTCAGATATGAACAATTAGCACAGGTTTTTCTGTCAAAGAACTATGAACCATTTGCTAAGTAAAGAAATGCGGAGCCTCAGCTGTGCTTGTGAAGGCTGGATAAGAAATTCCAGTAAAGCCACACATTGTATGAGTGTGCTGCAACAAGGAGAAAGAAAGGAGCAAAGCCTGAGAACCACAGCACAGTCCCACTTCTGGTCTTCAGCAGAGATTGCTTAGGCTGGACTTCAAAGGATCTGTGCTGAGAAAAGAGCCTGGCATCCTCCTGTCTCTCCTTGCAGCCTTGTTACCCTTTCTCTGCTTCCACACCTGCAAAGGAACACCATCAGCATGCATAGCTCTTCACCTCCACAGAGTCACCAAGTCCGGCCATCTCTGAAGACTAACAAAGACTGGGAGAACCTGCTTTAACCCCATTGATGGACAGAAACTCTGGATGGTTGCCAGCCATCACCAAGAAGAAAATAAAGTTTTATAATGGTTTTTTTTCTTTTTTTCAGTATTGCTTGCCTGGGAATGTTACCTGACTTTGTTGATACAATCAGAACACTAGTTCCTAGAGATATGCTTGCTTTTACAGACATTGCTTCTAGCTCCTCTATTTTCACATCTGAATAACAGCTTGTGGACTGTAGACTGACAGCCAGGAGAGCCTGGAAGGCTGGCTGCAAAGCAGTGGGTTTAGGAGAGGGATTTGGAGGAGGAAGGAGAGGTTGAGTGATGTCCAGGTTCAGGTTTCAGTGCCATAATGACATCCCTGGGTTTTGCATTCACAGAGTTCCCCTCTTAAATCTCTTATCTTGTATGAACGCTGTGAAGCTCCCATGTATCAGTTGCAGAAAATCTGCCCTGTGGCTTTCTTTCATGATTGGAAAACAAAGAGAAAAAGCGTATTTTTGCCCACCAAAACTAGCAGAGACAAAGCCCAGTCTGCAAGCACCAGGCTCCTTGCCCAGGCATCCTCACCTGGGCACAGTGGGTGGCACAGAGCATCTTTGGTCCATGGGGTGATGGTGCCTCAAGTTCCACCTGTCCTCAGGGACAAGCAAGATTTTGTGACCCCTGCCACCCAGCCCAGAGATGAGTAGACCCCTCCACTGGCAGTTGTCTAAAGCAGGTGGGCAGCTGCCCATCCTTCCCTGGGCAGGGATGGACACCCACCCCCAGCCCACTGCCTCCAGCAGGTCCCTGCACTCCCGAGATTGGCAAGGTTCACCTGAGGGCTTTGCATGAGAGCTCAGCTGCTGGAAGAGGACAGGAATGGTGTGAGCCTTTGCAGGGCAAGAGAAGGGGGCAATCCTGGATCCATGTGTCTGTCTCCTTCTGGCTTTGCCTTGCCGAGCTCACCTCCAGTAAGAAGTCCTGGCTGCCCAAGCAATACAACGTCCTATTAAAAATGAGGTGGCTGCCTCCATTTCTGCCCACATGGATGTGCAATTTAGAGTCAAATGACAATGTTGTCTTCCCTTCTCCCCATCCTGCAAACTCTGCTCGTTGTTTTGACTGAAAATATTTGCCTTTTTAGCCAAGCTTCCCTTGGTAGCTGTGAGGCTTTCCATCCATCTCACTTTTAATCTGGGTCCATTCACCCTGCAGTCCCTGAGCAGTGGATGGTGGTATTCCTATCTACAGATGGCATGTTGCAGAAACTCAAATTTCACTTACATTTGCAACAACTTACTAGGCCAATGAGCCAGCTCTAAGACAAAGCCCTCCAACTGGTACAAGCACAACTGCAAAGGGTATTTTGCATTGCATGATTTTACCGTGATCACTAAACATCCCATGATAAACACAGAAACTACTCTTGTATGAGATTCAATTGATGCAGCCAAAGAGGGCCTTTCCAATAGAGACAAGTAGTTTCAGAAACAGTTGCCTTTTGAGACCGATATTTTTCCACTCAACATATACATTTGTCTTAGTATGCCTCATCCCTGATGATAGGCCATGTGCGGCCAGTATTTGGAGACCTTCTAAAAACAGTCTGAGAGACGGTTTCAGATCTCCAGGAAAACAAGGATGAGCACAGGGGGTAACAACGTTTTTCAAAATTTCATTTTGCACATACAAAATCACAGCAGCAGGGGCAAGCTCAAAGCATTTCTAAGGGTAAGTCACTGGGAAGGCATCAAACATACAGGAGCACAGGATTTCAGGGACAAGCTACAAAGACCAGAGGGATGATGTCTGCCCTTCTCTTTTGAGTAGGAGATGGACACTTACCTGAGCTGAATTGTCCTCAAAAGCGGCCTTCTCTGGGCTTATCCATGTTCAAAGAGCTCCCATGGTTTGCAGTAAACAGTCAGAAATGTGGGATAAAAGAGCAGATCAACTAGATTATAATTTGTCTTCCAGATTCATCAGTGGTACAAACACAAATGATAGCAGACAAGCCTCGAAGATTTGGATTAAAAGACTCTGAAACAGGAGGAGTCCATGGATAAATTCCATCAGGGAGTCACCTCCCCACATCATGGTTCTGCCATTCAGAACACCAAGCCATGGGGTCGCTGCTCCCGGATGCCTGCGTGGGAGAAGAAGGGTCCCATGTCTTCCTGCTGCCCTCCAGCAATGCCAGCAGGCCAACATGGACCGGAGTGTCACCCAGCTTGAGGGGCCACATGGAAACAGAAAGCCCTTACAACAGAAAGCCCTGGTTTCCACACAGTCCTCGAGATCAGAATGAGAAATAGTGGTCGGGTTATACTCTTCAGGCAGGCAGGGTGACCCCAAACGGTGATTCAAAACAAGGTGTTTATAGCCTCTCCTGCAATTATCTGTTTTCTCAAAAGTCTCAAAATCAGTGAGCCAGTGCTGTGGAAAAATAAACATTAGATTAGCCATTCAGGATCTCCCTGAGCCGTACACAACTTTATGAGCCCAGAGGATCCCAAATCCTCATCCTTTGAACACATTACTTCTAGAAGGAGACTGTATTTCACACAAAAGACGTGGAAGTATGTTCAAAGTACTGTATGGAGAAAGCACTGCATGTGGGGGAGAAATAGCCCTGCACTACCGCCTGCCTAAAAATAGGTCCTTATCAGGGCTTCGGGGACAAGTTTCACAGATAACAGGCACAGACTGGCTTTTCCACATCCCCAGATATGCCCTGCAGTGAGAATGGGACATGAATGAAGAAAGGATATAAATAAAACAAAACCAGTTAGCAAAATGGGAGAACCGCACTTTCTCTTGAAAACAAGTGACCAAGTGCTTTAGTGTTTTAACACAGTCCTCTGTTTTTCAAATACAGCCATGATGCCTTAATGCTTTCCCCTCTATCACAGTGTCGTATAGCAGCCTGTTTGTAAATCACCACCAAATGTCTCCTCTGCTACCAGAGAGGAAGGTCCGATGTCTCCTTTCCGAGTTCCTGCATTTATGGAGTAATACACGTATTTAGTGCTGGGTTAGCAGTGGAGGAGTCAGTACGTTGACATTGGGGCTGGACAAAGGTGACAAGCAATGGCAGTGCTAGGGGGCTTCTTGAGCACACCAGAGTTTAAGGGATATGCAGTTGCAGAGGCTTAACAGTAGGAATTTTACCTGAGGAAAAGATCTCATTTCTGCTTTAGCCTTAACAGGCCATAGTGCTCCCTTTAAAGCCCACTACCATAACCCCTAGCTCTGTCATTAGGAAAGCAGAGTGATGCTCAGTAGAGAAGTGACTCGCGTTCCACAGCACAGACCCAGCTCAGGCTTCCTAGCTGGCGTCAGCTCATCACCTCGCAGAGATACAGTCCTGACCCAGTATCATATTTCTCCCTAGCCTTAGTCCGCTCAACATTAGCCACTCTCGATGCTATTTCAGTACATCCCCTACATAGCTCAGCTGGCAGAGCAGAGGAGTGCGGGTATTCTTTTCTCCGGGACAATGCTTAGGTCTGTAGTTCACAGGGGAGACTAGTTTTAAGAGTTACACTCAGCAAGTGACTTTATACCACGTTAGAGACCTGCTGAGACTCCATCCTAGCTTCCTAAGCTGATCTAGGTTATATTATCATCCATGCCCATCTTGAGGGTCGCTCCTCCAGGACAGGATAGAGAGTAAGTGCTAGAAGACAAAGGATCGAATATTATGGCATTACAGTAAAGGAAAAACATGGAGCAGAGAGTGGGTAGTGGGCTGGAAAGTTTTCAGACAGCAAGACATCATCTGACTTGATGATGTCAAATCATCATAGCAGTGGTGGCACCTCTCTCCTTTAGTTTTTTTTCTGTCCGCTGTCTTTCAGACTTCTGATATCCTGTCATTTCTTTCTTTGCCCTGTAAATGCTCTTTAGGTGTATAGCAAAACCAGCATGACTATTCATTTCTGAGTGCCAATGCCTTTTTTTCTTTCAAGTCAGATTAGAAGAGCAAATTTGCCTTTTAGACATTTTCCAGCTTATTTATTTCCTCAACTCCCTCACGTGAGATTCATGTGAGTGTACAGGGGCACAGTGCATGAGAGAGTGAGATGCAGGTGTTTGCAATGACAACAACAGCCGGGAAAAGTGCCTTCAAGCACGGCAGGAGTTGAATGAATGGATTTTAAGGTATGAGCAGGAATGCTATCCACAGTGACATCACGTTCACTGTACCAACCAACAGTCTAGCGTCCTTTTGAATTATCCTTTTAGGAAGCATCTCAAGCACGTGAGCCCACATCCACACACATGCTGTTGCATCCCCCTCTCCAATCAGGCACCCCCAAGTCCTTCTCCATAGGGCTGCTCTCAATCACATCATCCCCCATCATGTACCAAAACTACGGATTGCCCCAACCCAGGTGTAGGACCTTACACCTGGGCTTGTTGAACTTCATGAGATCCACACAGGCCCATTTATCCAGCCTGTCCAGGTCACTCTGGATGACATCCCTTCATTCTGGTGTGGCAAGTGCACCACTCAGCTTGGTGTCATCTGCAAACGTGCTGAGCATGCATTCAGTCTTGCTGTCTATATCATTGATGAAGCACAGACACAGGCCCACCACAGACCCCTGAAGGACACCACTTGTCAAGGACAAGGACACCACTCGTCAAGGATCTCCAAATGGATATCAAGCCATTGATCACTACTCTCTGAATACAACCATCCAACCAATTTCTTATTGACCAAAGAGTCCAGACATCAAATCCATATTTCTCCAGTTTAGAGAGAAGGATGTTGTGTGGGACCATGTCAAAGGCTTCACAGAAGTTCAGACAGATCACACCTGTTGGTTTTCCCATGTCCACTACTCTGGTAACCCCATCATAGAAAGCCACTGGGTTGGTCATCCAGGAATTGCCCTTGGTGAAGCCGTGCTGGCTGCCACTAATCACCTCCATGTCCTCCATGTGCTTTAGTATAGCTTCTAGGAGGATCTGTTCCATGATCTTCCCAGGCACAGAGGAGAGGCTGACAGGTTGGTAGTTCCCAGGGTCATCTTTTCTACCCTTTTTAAAAATGCAGACAATGTCACCCTTCTTCCAGTCACCAGGGGCTTCTCCTGACTGCCATGATTTTTCAAATATCATGGAGAGCGGCCTGGCAAGCACATCGGCCAATTCCTTCAGCACTCTGGGATGCATCTCATCAGGCCCCATAGACTTATATATGTTCAGGTTTCTCAGGTGGTCATGAACCTGATCCTCCCCTACAGTGGGAGGGGCTTTACCTCCCTGGTTCCCATCTTTTTGCAATCTGATATCACGATCTGTGAAGAAGACAAAGAGTTTTGGGCTTTCTTTCTCCCCATCCCAAATTCTCCCTCTGCCTCCACCTTAACCAGCCAAGCAGAGCTTGTCATCAGCCCTCCTGGTGACCCCAGCTATCAGCAGGCTGCTCTGGCATTTTGTGCAAGGGAAGGGATGTGATCTATCTGGAATGGATATGATCTATCTGGAATGGATGTGATCTATCTGGACTTCTGTAAAGCCTTTGACAGTCCCTCACAACAACCTTCTCTCTAAATTGGAGAGATATGGATTTGATGGGTGGACAGTACGGTGGATAAGAAACTGGTTGGATGGTCGTATTCAAAGAGTAGTGGTCAATAGCTCAAAGTCCAGATGGAGATCTGTGACAAGTGGTGTCTGGGACCAGTGCTGTTTAATATCTTCATCAATGATGTAGACAGTGAGGTTGAGTGCACCCTCAGCAAGTTTGCGGATAACACCAAGCTGAGTGGTGTAGTTGCCACACCAGAAGGACTGGATGACATCCAGAGAGACCTGGACAGGCTGGAGAAGTGGGCCTCTGAGAACCCCATGAGGTTCAACAAGGCCAAGTATAAGGTCCTGCACCTGGGTCGGTGCAATCCATGGTTTCAGCACACAATGGGAGATGACATGCTTGAGAGCAGCCCTGCAGAGAAGGACTTGGGGGTGCTGGTCGATGAGAAGCTTTACATGAGCCGGCAATGTGCACTCACAGCCCAGAAGGCCAACCGTGTCCTGGGCTGCATCAAAAGAAGCGTGGCCAGCAGGTTGAGAGAAGTGATTCGGCCCATCTATTCCTCTCTTGTGAGACCTCATCTGGAATACTGTCTCCAGTTCTGGAATCCTCAATGTAAGGATATGGAGCTGTTGGAACGTCTACAAAGATGATTGGAGGGCTGCAACACCTTCTCTATGAGGACAGGCTGAGAGAGTTGGGCTTGTTCAGGCTGGAGAAGGCTCAGAGGAGATCTTATAGCGACCTTCCAGTACCTGAAGGGGCTACAGGAAAGCTGGAGAGGGACTGTTCACAAAGGCTTGTAGTCATAGGACGAGGGAGAATGGGTATGAACTGGAGAGGGGCAGATTTAGACTGGACATTAGGAAGAATTTCTTCACCATGAGAGTGGTGAAACACTGGAATAGGTTGCCCAGGCAATTTGTGGCTGCCCCATCCCTGGAGGTGTTCAAGGCCAGGTTGGACGGGGCCTTGGGCAGCCTGATCTAGTGGAATGTCCCTGCCCATGGGCAGGGGGTTGGAACTGGATGATCTTTAAGCTCCCTTCCAACCCTAACTATTCTATGATTCTATGATTCTAAGAATGCTGCTAGGACCCAGCGATGCCTGACGTCCCTTGTTCTACCACTGCAATCAAGAAGCCAGAAAAACTGGCACTGCCAATCCTATATTCCCCTACCACAGCTGCTCTTTGGAGAAGGGAGCAGGATTGAGGATGTGTATCTTCAGGGTGCAGGGAAGGGCTGGGATGTGGTGGCAAAACAGAGTGCAGGATCGGTGCCAGAGCTGCAATGTGCTTCTCTTACCACAGCATATAGAGTCGCGCTGCTAATGAAGCACATAGTTGACTACATGTAGTCTGCAAGAAAGAAAAGGTGGTGCAAAGTCAGTCCTCTGATGGATCTGCGTATTGCAAGTTTTGCCTCCTCATATCACTTGTGTTGCTGTTTTTCCAATGCTGTGCGGTCAGATCTCCGTTGTCTCTATCCCATTGCATGCATGGAGGGAATCTTGCTTCAGGGAGTCCTTGGGATATGACAGGCTGGAGCAGTACACGGCGTGTTTCTGCTGCTTTTGATAATCCTAAAGACTATAATGCAAATATGAGAGGAGTAATGATAGATTTATGTACATGTAGACTACAAATTCCATCTCTTCCTAGTAATTGTTCTAAAGCACTTCACAGCAAGGCGACAGCTTTGCAACACCATCACTTTGTGGAGAAATTTGTATTCAAGGTGCCTTTTAGGCCTCGGTTCCCCATATCTCAGAATGATGCATCTGCTACTTGCCACCACACTGCTGGGACTGGGGCCGCTGCAGGTTTCTGCCAGGAGCCCCTCTCAGGATTGCATCTCTCATCCTCTGATAGCTCAGCTCTCAGGGTGGAGGGTTGTGGTGCTTTCAAAGTAATCCTTAGTCATTGGTTCCAATTCCAGCTCAAAGGAGAGTGTTGGGGTGGGCTTTTTTTGTGGGCAGTGAGGTTCCTCCCTGTCTCTGGGCTTCTTATTGGACTCCTGACAGACGCATTGAAGAACCTCAGGAGCTGAGCCCAGGGCCAGTCTCTCACTCCACACTAAATGGTGTTCCAGATAACCTCTGGCAGCAGACGATGCCTCTGCCATCCCTGACCCCATCAGAGGTACTCACCAGAGACCTCACTCCTGCAGCCAAAACGGGGCAGGTATGTGCACTCCAGAGAATGTGCCAAGGATCCTGACATGTGTTGGGTGACCACAGTTCACTGAAACCTTCAGCAAGCAATGCCAATGGGCAACCAGTAACACTGAAATCCCATTCAATCATGGACAAATGAAGCAAAACCTCAAATAAATCCATGACAAAACAATGTATATGCATCTAAAATATATTTTATTTATGGAATACTTTAAAAAGCCTAGTAGACTCCTACACTTACTCACCTAAATCAGAAAGACATCTCACCTGTCACCAGCCATTGTGCAGATGATTGCCCTGAGAAGGTACAGTGCTTCCTTAAAAGCTTCCTCTGCATGTCTTAACTCTGACTACATTCATTGGGCTGCTCCTGATATGTAGGGTTTCACAGCAAATTTATTGGGCCGCTCGCAGACTTTAATCTGAAATATGTCCAGACTGGCTGCTCATTCCCAGGAACTGAAGTCACCTATTGTTTACTTCCAGTGTGAATCAAAGGGCTCTTTATCAAGCCAAGTGTCACCCAGCCAGGCATGAAGAAGGTGATAACTCTCGTATCCTTCCTCTGTTGACTCCTTCACATGTTCCTGTGTGAAATGCTCTTTATGCCAAGCCTCACAGGTTGTACCAGGCAGGAAATAAAACATCTGAAGGGGCCAACATGTAGGTCAGGAAGCTCCACCTTTTCCATCTTGATGAAGACATTTTTATCCTTTCCCTCATTTTACAGCTGGTGAGTGTTCCTGAGGGAAGCATGCCCATCCAGCGTGTGAGAGGCAGCAGGATCAGTGCCTCTGCTTTCAGAGCCCTGGCTGATGTTGTCTGCACTCTTTTCCTGTCCCAGTGTGTGGCAGGAGCTCTGCAGGGGGCAGAAAAGTGCTGGACCATTTTTTTCCAGGATAGGGAGGAAACTGTGCTGCCAGCAGGCAAACGGGTATCTCTGTGTGGTCCCTGTGTGAGACCACTTTGTAAAACTGGAAAGAGAAAGTTTGCAAAGGGAAGTGGAAGATGCAAAGGGAAAAAGACATGATATCAGCATAAGAAAGAGGTCAGCACACAGCAGTCCCTGGTTGTCCTCTGCTTCCTTAAACCGATTCCCTAAAGCCCAGCAGAACCCCTCCACCTCCTCTTCTACTTCACAACACCACAGCAACCTGCTTTTCCTCCTTCCCACATCAATCTTCAGCTCCCTCTACCCACTGCCATGAAGGGAATGGACCATCTCACCCTTTCTTGGGAAAGACAAATCTTGCAAACCAAGGAGCAGCCTCTGCTCCAGTGGGTAGAAACTACTTTCCTTGTTCCTGATAACAGGCTGCCCAGGGAGGTGGTCGAGTCGCCTTCCCTGGAGGTGTTTAAGGAACGGGTGGATGAAGTGCTTAGGGACATGGTTTAGGGAGTGTTAGGAATAGTTGGACTCGATGATCCAATGGGTCCTTTCCAACCTTGTGATTCTGTGATTCTGTGATTCTGTGATCCCAGAACCACCTCGAAGCAAGACATTCCCTCCAAACCAAGGCTGACTAGGCACACACGCTTTGCTGTGTGCCCACCAGAGTAACGATGACAAGACACGGCAAAGAAGGTCGATATTGTTAGAGAACAAAAAATTTAAAATGAAAAAAAAAAAAAAAGAAAATTGTGGCATTAAGGCATCGAGCCTTTCCCATGTTAGCACACTCTTAGCACTTGAGCCAACGTACTGTTATCTGGCCAGGTAATGCTAAATGAACGAAATAATCTTATATTTTGCAAAGAGAAAGGGCCAATGTGTCTTCTGGGAAGGGAAGAAATAGGAGGAGCTCCATGCTAAAGCAGTGGACATCTCTGGAAGGGAAGCATTTGGGTTTTAGGAGGAATCTAGACATGAGAGGCATTTTGTTCCCTCGCTAGGAAATACTTCTTGGTCAACACAGCCTGAGGTGTAAGGTGTGGAGGAAGATAGGTTCTCTGCTCCTCCCTGCATCAAGACTGCCTTCGGCAAAATGTCTGGATATGAGGGAATGGCCTTGCTGATTTAATCTTCAAAGCCAGTAAATGAAGTCTGATTTTCTCTCATTTCTCCACCTACCTCTTTCATAAGTTTATCTATCTTGGCACATGTGAGTAAATGTTTTTATTTGCTTTTTGCCTTAACCTGTCTTGAATTAAATATGATTTCAGTGTAATTGGATACTAATGACTTGTTCCTTGCCAAAGGATGTGGTAAATCTCTATGCAGAGCTTGGGGCACCTTACAAGCACTCTGGATTGCTAGCTTGTTCTCCATAGTATCCAAAGCATTACTGCGTGTGCCTTCCTTCAGCTGCACGCTCCCCCTGGACAGACCACAGCCAAGAGGGGAGAAGTGTCTTCTAGAGATGTATCACTCCTTCCTATTTCCAGTTCTTACCTGTATTTACTCCCTCTGCCTTCCACTAGACTGACTTCCCAGCTCTGGCTCCGGCTTCCTCTAGGCATGAGAATGATTCCCTGCTTGACCAAGGCTTTGCCTCAAATCATTATTCTTGGCTGCAGCCCTCTCCAAGTTTCAAGCAGGGCCCACGTCTCTGGGACATGTTTTCTGACTTGCAGGGCACCACAACACAGATATTCTTGTATATAGAACATGCTTCATTAGCCAAAACTGAGTGTCTTTGCTCAGAGCAATTCTGTTAGAAGTGCATGGAAATCTTTTCTAACACCATCCTTCATCCCATCATCACAGTAGGGGTAATGTTCCTGGGATCTCTGAGCAAATAGGTGGGAACCCTCTATCCTGCCTGGTCTAGGCATGCGGTGGATCATAGGTGCAAGTCCAAGCTGCCCAACTAGAAAAAGGCGCTACCTCCACCCCTGCAAACTCCTATTTGCAATTACATTCTTCCTGTTGCTACATGCCCGGCAGCCATTTGGACACACTCACTCTCTTTCATTCACTTTGTGGTTTTTCAAGATTAATTCAGGGGAAAGAACCAAAACTCATCTGCAGAAGAGGAGGCATTTGCAAGTCTCTGCTTATGAAAGAGCTGCTCCAGTCTATGTGTACCTCTCTACACCAGCCTGCAGCAATCAGGAGGAATTTGGCCTTGTCTTCACCACCCACCTTACTAGCACCTGCAAAAAAAACCCCAAAGAGAATAAAAAAGAAAATGAAGAGAGCGTGGAAATAACAGATTGAAAGTAAGGTATCTGCGGACGCAGAAAACCTCTCACCTACTGTGTACCTTCTCCACTTCTCACACCTTGCTCCCACTCAATGTCTTCTGCTTTGTTGTTTCAGCACATCCCTCCTCCTTCAGGCTGCAGTTTGACAAGCAACAGCACGCAGCTGAGCTGCTTGCTCTGGCCGGTGGGATGGGGGAGCCTGTGCCTCTTGCTTTCTTCATGCTGGCCCTGGTGGCAAGGTCTGCTCCCATCACTTTTGCACCAGCTGAGCTAATTCACCTCACTGAACACTAGAAACTTACCCACTTCTTTGCTGGGTTATCAAATTGACTCAGGTTATGGGAGTGTCCAGAGACAATCGGAGCAGGGACGAGGCAAAATGTGTAGCTGACCACAGTGGAGAGAAGGAGGAGTGAGGACTTATTACTTTCGAGCAAGGAGCTGCTGAACAGTCTCATCCTTCTTTCAATATAGTCTCAATATCATTGTTGTCCAGTGTATGACACCTTCACTGGCCTGAAAGATGGTTCATGACTTGAAGGAGTGTGCTTACAAGCAAGTCAAGCCAAAAGCTATCACTTATCACAGTAGTATGGCAAAATCAGTGCTGCTGAGGGAGATACAGTAGCAATGCATGTTCAGATAGGGTTGCAGATAGATCTGTCTCTAACAGCTCCTGACATTTTCCCTGGCAGTAGGTTACAAGAATCCCATGCTGCTCCTAAGGAATGGACAAAAGAGCTGTTCATGAGGTTTTACGCTCCCTGATGTCCAAAGCTGGCTAAGTGGGGGGTTTTCACTTGTTTATTTGCCTAATGAAGCTAGAACTAAATATGCAGAATTTGTTTCCAGTAGCCAGGCTCTCTGCTACAGACTTGTTTGCTGGTGTTAGGCTTCAGCAACCCCACGATACCAGTAGGGGCCAGTGGCGCAATGGATAACGCGTCTGACTACGGATCAGAAGATTGTAGGTTCGACTCCTGCCTGGCTCGAAGGTGTACATTTTGCACCCTGGCTTGCCTCATCCATCTGCTTTCCCTCCCAAGTTACCACCCAACCACGCGTCTTTCAAAAGAAAGTTGGAAACCCAAAAGCGTGCATTTCTTCACGAGGGGGGTCCTTTTATAAGGTCACCAGACACGTCTCATGCTCAGCATCCTCAGAGCATTTCAAACTCTGACTCCAAATGGATTTATTTTTCAAAGATCATAGAATTGCTTGGTTGGAAAAGACCTCTTAGATCATTGAGTCCAACCATTCCTAACTGCCACTAAACCATGTCCCCGAGCACCTCATCTACCTGTCTTTTAAATACCTCCAGGGATGGTGACTCAACCCCCACCCCGGGCAGCCTCTGCCAGTGCCCAATGACCCTTTCCATGAAATTTTTTTCCTGATATCCAGCTGAACCTCCCCTGGTGCAGCTTGAGGCCATTCCCCCCTTGTCCTGTCCTCAGTCACTTGGGAGAAGAGGCCAGCTCCCTCCTCTCTGCAACCTCCTTTCAGGTTGTTGTAGAGAGCAATAAGGTCTCCCCTCAGGCTCCTCTTTTCAAGGCTAAACAACTCCAGTTCCCTCAGCTGCTCCTCATAAGACTTGTTCTCCAGCCTCTTCACCAGCTTCGTTGCTCTTCTCTGGACACACTCCAAAGCCCCAACACCCTGCTTGTGGTGAGGGGCCCAGAACTGAATACAGTATTTGAGGTGCGATTATTACATGTTATTACGAGAATCATTATATTACGATACACGATCATTACATGGATCTTTTAGAGGCCCACCAGAAACCTACAGCACTTCAGTTTATTCCCAGCATTTTCCACTTTTCTGCTGTCACACTCAGACTTGGCTGACCCCGGACGACGGCCGCTTCTGCTGTGGAAATAAGACAGGTTTGCCTGCTCCGTGCAACATCCTGGCAAGCAAAAAGTCCTGTCTAAGTTCTTAGGATATCAGCTAAGTAAGCTGCTGTTAGCTGAACACAGAACTGTGTGCTTACAGTATTCAAAATAGATAGTCTGACAGCAGTACCTAAGTCAAGAAAGAATAACATTTCAGGTACTAACAGAATCAGCAAGGATGGTCTCCCATTTCCTGGCATTTCCCACTAATGTAATCAGCAAGACAGATATCTTCTGTGCACATGCCACGTATCTCAAAATGTATCCATCAGCCAGCATCTTGTCATGCAGTAATGTTTTCACTATCTCTCTTTTGGAATCCTCCAGGCAGCCTGGAATTTTTTATCATCATATTCTAAATCTCTGAGATCTATTCTGTCTCAGATTTCTTCATGAGAAGAGACAGCTTTTGCTTGAAATGCAAACAAACCTTTTCCTACAACACAGGAGCTGAAAATTTCTGTTTGTTGGAGCAGTCATCCTCTCGTACCTGTCAGGCCATTTAACAACCCCCATCCATCTGTTTCCCTGCTCTCCGCACGCTGGTGACCCAGCGTATCAGACTGAAATGTCTTATGAATCGGGTTTTTATAATCTCTAACATCTTTCATTGCTAAGTGATGCAGATTATTAAATAGGTACTCACACAGAGCTCGTTATTGGCCCTTGCTGGAGGCCAGGTACAGAAATAATTGAGCACTTCCAGGTGACCAGTCACTAATAATTTGCTCCGAAATGAAGTATTCAGCAAGCTACACTATCGTTCAAGCACTGACTCGGTTCCTGTTGTAGTAAAAAGCATTTAGTACATTTAAATGCATGAGTATGTCCCAGAAAAGTGGGAAGCTGAGCCAAGTAATTACATTAATGTAACAGGATCACAGCTCAAGAGGCAGGATGGTTTCTTAGCATGTAGCAAGTCCTGACATTGGTGCATACATTTTCTGGGGTTTGGGGTTTTTTCTGGCTTTCACTCTGTTGTATTTTTACGTATGTTGTAGGGTTTTTTTTATTTTTTTTTCCCTCTGCCTTCCTTTTCACTGTGTATAGGTAATACACAGTTACACAGAAACTCATGCATGTCAACACTTTCCAGGCAGGTGGGAGGGAAAAAATGTCTTGGCAAAGAAGGTGGGGGAGGCAAAAAGATGGTCCCTTCTGCAGAAAAAACTCTGGATGTGCTTTTATTTTGTGACCTATCCTTTGGGTCAAGGAGAAAGGGGTGCAACGGAATAGGTGAAAAGGAATGAAAGAATTTGCAGGAACTTCTGCTAAAAATAGGAGCAGAGACAATTATACAAGTAGAAGTGAATCTTAACCAAGAGAAAGAATTAGTCCTGTAGCCCTGGATAGACACTGTGCCCTGTCCTGCACAAGGGAGGGGCAAAGAGATGTACTTTTGGACTGTGGATTCAGATTTGACTGCTAGTGTGTGCAAACAGGTATGGATAACGGACATCTAAGGAAATGGATGCCTTCCCTCAGTTTCTGCTGACCAGACTGTTCCCATTCTTTGCCAGGCAGTCTTTTCATGCCCAGATTTCTCCCGAGACAGTTCCTGAGAAGGATGCACTGCACCATACTGACAGAGAGAGGAAAAAAAATGGTTACTGTGTGCATGTCCATATGCATGCACAAAAGCATACCAACTAATAGAGAGGTAGCTGGGGCCAGGAATGTAATGCATAAAGCCTGTAACTACAGAGCAGGAGCTTGCAGGTCTGACTCCTGCTGAGCTTCATATATCTGTTTCCCTGCTGATAGTCTTCCTTGTACCATATTCCCACAGATCCTGGGTCTTCCTTGCTCTCATATCTGAAATCTACCCCAGAGAAACACTCTCACCCAGAGAAGACTCATTCTGGGTTCTTTTGAAGGAGAGAACTTCTTCCCCTGCTATGCAGAGAGACTTGGCCGCCTTCAGACACATTTACTCCCTCCAAGCCAGGAGGGAGCCAAGCACTTTTTTCTGCACACCACGCAGCACGTGTAATGGAAAGGAAGATTCAAAGGGAAAAGGAGAGGGGATGGCGATAGAACGGAAGAGGAAACAGGAATGAAAGAAGAGTATGAGTGCTGGCCCTATTATTTATTACATCTTAAGCATGTCTATGTCCATCTGCACTACACCCCTTCTGTATAGAAGACCTCTATGGCTCCTCTTACTGCTCCGCCTTCTCCTAGGTCATCCCCCTTTATGGCACAACCAAGGGCCAGGATGAAACCTCAGATCTGTCACCTGAAGTCAGGAGTCTGTGGAGCAGTCCCATCAGTCAGGATGTTCAAAGCCCTCATTTGTAAGGATTATCTGGCATCATATAAAGCAAAATCAGTAAAGACTTTGCAACAAGTAAAATGTAGAGAGCCTATCCAGAGCTGAACTGGCACCACCCTGAAAAAGAAGACCTGATAAAGCTAGTCAAGACTGAGCTAAAAATGCCTATCTTTTTGGCTTTGCATAGGATAATGCCAAATATAGATAATTATTATTATATTACAATTATTAAATCATGTATTATTATTACTATTATTATGGAAAACACTGAAGCACGTCCAAAAGCGTTGCTGTGACATGGATTTCAATGCTTACTGCAGGTCTGCCACCTCTTTACAGCATTTTTAGTGGCAGATAGGAATGGTTGGACACGATGATCCACGATGTCTTTTCCAACCTAGTGATTTTATGATTTTCTTTTTTTTTCCCGAAAAAGGAGAGCTATGAGCCCGGCGGCGCGGCCGCCGCGTCCCCGTACATCACGGAAGCTAAAGGAGTTAAAATAACCGCCTCTCCTTCGAGCCGGAATCGAACCAGCGACCTAAGGATTCCCGTGGGTGAAAGTACCTCTACAGTCCTCCGCTCTACCAGCTGAGCTATCGAAGGGAGCTGCCTGTTCTGTCTCGGAGGCTGCTCATGGTGCCGCCCCGCCCGTCGCAGGGCTCCGAGCGTGGGTACAGGCGGTGGGGGGAGGCGCGGCGCCTCAGGAGCCCGGGGAGGGGGAGGTGGGTGCGGTCGTCCCCCACGTGCGGGGCCAGTGGCGCAATGGATAACGCGTCTGACTACGGATCAGAAGATTGTAGGTTCGACTCCTGCCTGGCTCGCTTTAGTTCGTTTTACATCCTGTCTCGCTTTATCCATCCGCCTTTCAGTTTACCAAACAACCGTGCACGGATGGAGGGAGAGGTGGCAAACTTGCGAAAAAAGGAAACAGTGGAAAAGCGGGAAGTATACATTTCCTCACCAAGGGATTGATTCTTATTAGGTCACCAGACACTTATTGTGCTCAGCAGCCTTAGGACGTTTTCAATGGGTCAATTCAGTCTCAAAACAGATTTAGTTTTCAAAAACATTCATTATTATATGGATCTTTTACAGCCCCACCAGAAACCTACAGCACCTAAGTTTATTCACAGCATTTTTCCTAAATTTATTCCCAGCATTTTCCACTTTTCCACTGTCACACTCGAACTTGGCTGACCCTGGATGATGCCCGCTTATCCAGCTTCTGCTGCAGAAACAACACAGGTTGGGCTGCTCCGCGCAACATCCTGGCAAGCAAAAAGTCCTGTCTAAGTGCCTAGGAGGGCAATCAAGACAGCTGCTGTCAGCTGAACACAGAGCTGTGTGCTCACAATACTCAATATTCAATATTAAAATATTTTAAATAGATACACTGACAACAGTCAAGAAATAATAACATTTAATAACATTCCTCACCCACAGAGAGGAAAAGCAAACAGGCACTGCCTCTCCTCCTCCCCAGCAGGCACGCTGAGCTGGGCACCAAAACCACGTCTCACAGAAACCTGCAAAACACAGCGTCCTTGGATGTGCCCATTTTTCAACCCCCTTCTAAGCAGACATCTCCCCACTTATGTATTCTCCAGAAAGTGTTCCAGATATGCCTTGGCAGCCTTTGGGCACGTTTACTTCTTCCAAGCCAGAAGCTGTTGCCAGGCGTGTTTTTCTGCACACCACACGGCACGTGTAATGGAAAAGAAGGCTTGAAGGGAAAAGGAGACGGAATGACAATACAACAGAATAGAAAATGGGAATCAAAAACCAAGCGTTCCCAATGACTGCCTACACAAGTGCGAGCAACAACAAGGGTCTAAAGGGCTTTGCATAACACGACGGAGTGCGCTTTCCTTGTGCTTCCTCTCACTTGCCTGCACACCAAGCATTGTGACGAGGATAGCAAGTTCAACCATTAGCAGCACTAATGAGCTACGTCAGTTGTTTATTTGTAACAACATGAACCACTTTTTGCGGTAAAGGTGCACTGAATCCACAGGCTGTGCTTACTCTGAAGCTATGGAGCATTCCCAGATCTAATTACTGAGGATGTCCTCCTCACCTCTCCTGGTACAAAGTTGCTCTTCACATTTAGCTTCGCCTTTGTGTGTGTCAAAAACATGTTTCTGCAAGATCATGTACTTTTTGCTCAGCTGCACTACAGGGATGCTTTTGCACTTCCTGAGCCTAATGGGTGATCGCCATGAAAATCACCTTCTTCACCACAGTGGTGCTGCCTTTGGAGACCTCCTGCTTATCTTCTATCATGTCACAGGCTGGAGAAGTGGGCCTGTGAGAACCTCATGAGGCTCAACAAGGACAGGTGCAAAGTCCTACACCTGGGCTGGGGCAATCCCCGATTTCAGTACAGGATGGGGGATGATGTGATTGAGAGCAGCCCTGCAGAGAAGGACTTGGGGGTACTGGTCGATGACAAGCTTGACGTGAGCTGGCAATGTGCGCTCCCGGCCAACGAGGCCACTCATATCCTGGGCTGCATCAAAAGAAGAGTGGTCAGCAAGGCAAGGGAGGGGATTCTGCTCCTCTATTCCTCTCTCATGAGACCTCATCTGGAATATTATGTCCAGTTCTGGAATCCTCAACATAAGAAGGATATGGAGCTGTTGGAAGGTCAGAGGACTGGAGCACCTCCCATACAAGGTCAGGCTGAGAGAGTTGGGGTTGTTCAGCCAGGGGAAGAGAAGGCTCCAGTGAGACCTTATAGTGACCTTCCAGTACCTGAAGGGGCTACAAGAAAACTGGGAAGGGGCTGTTCATAAAGGCTTGAAATGATGGGACAGGGAGGAATGAGTATAAACTGGAGAGGGACAGATTTAGATTGGACGTAAGGAAGAATTTCTTCACTATGAGGCTTGTGAGGCTCTGTCACAGGTTGCCCAGGGAAGCTGTGGCTGCCCCATCCCTGGGGGTGTTCAAGGCCAGGTTGGATGGGGCCTTGGGCAGCCTGGTCTGGTGGGAGGTGTCCCTGCCCATGGCAGAGGGGATTGGAACTGAATGATCTTTAAGGTCCTTTCCAACCCAAACCATTCCATGATTTGTAAGACAAATCATATTGTGCCAGGCCAATGGTGAGCACACAGTTTCTCTCCTAAGGCCTGAAGCATTTTCCCACATGTAGCATATCGGTGTTTTAATTGGGTTCATTTTTTGCCACAGGCAATGCATTCGATCAAAAGCCTATTTAAGACCATTTGAAAAGTTTAAATCCAGCGTTTAACACTTAATACTGTTATCATTTTCACTTCGACAGAAGATAATCCGTCTGTGCGCCAGGTGTACAGAGGGTGTTAAATGATAATACTCGGGTGAAAAAATCCTCAGCAGAGAGGCAAAAGCGAGCCAGGCAGGAGTCGAACCTACAATCTTCTGATCCGTAGTCAGACGCGTTATCCATTGCGCCACTGGCCCCCACGAAAACAAGCTGCCTCTCGCTTTAGTCTAGAGCACAACATCCGCCCCGCCCCTTCCCGCCCCCGAGGGGAGTGCACTGCGCATGCTCTGGCGGTAACAGGCGGCGGCGCGCTGAGGTCTTGGTGTGTGGCGGAAAACCACCAACCAGCTGCCTTCGATAGCTCAGCTGGTAGAGCGGAGGACTGTAGAGAATAATTCCTCATTGAAATCCTTAGGTCGCTGGTTCGATTCCGGCTCGAAGGAACAGCACATGTTTTTCTTTATCCCTCCGCTTTTAAACAGCTGCTTTTTAGGTAGTGGCGGTTGCGGTTGGGTTTTAACCCGGGGGAAGCAGCTGCCTTGCAAGCCGAACCGCTTCTGCTGTGCCTCGCTGAGCTGCAGCAGGAGCTGCTGCTGCGGGAGCAGAGGTGCCTGCCAACACCTCTTTCGTTTTTAAAGGCAAGCAAAATGCATGTTCTTACTCCACCTCACTGCCAGCCTTCACGAAGCAAGTCAGTGCAGGATGATACCCGTCGAGATCTCTTCATCTCACTGCAGTTAATTAGGATGTTGAAATTCTGAGGGGCTTTTTCCCAAGCCTCTTCTCTCCCTCAAATGTCTAGACACTATTCTTCCAGGATAAGGAAATATTTGTACATTTACATGCTGCCACCAGAGGAATACATTTTAAAATCCAGCCAGGTGATACTTGGCACATGTTAACTCTTTCTGCTAGTGGGAAATGATGGATCTTTGTCACCATCTATGGAGGTGTTTAAAAGACGGGCAGACGAGGTGCTCAGGGATATGGTTTAGTGGCAGATAGGAATGGTTGGACTCGATGATCTAAGAGGTCTTTTCCAACCTGGTGTTACTATCATTCTATGACCTTTACCAGAGTCTTCCTGAGATTATCTTGTAGGTGTTGGCTACCACATGGCTACCCCATATTGTCACCTTCCCAACCCTGGAGCAGGTGACACTGGCACAAAAGACTGAGTCCTCCTGGACAAATCTCTGTGCCCATTCATCCCTCTCAAAACGAAAGGAGATGCTGACTTAGGTGTCTTTAGTTCATGGAGGGAAGAAAGGCGGCTGCTGTCCCCTGTCATGTTTCTCCCTGCTTTCTAAGAGCGCAATGAACAGTTTCTCTTCTATAGAAAATGATTGCACAGAAAAAGAAATTGTTAAATTTAATTGTGCTCGGTTTTGCATGCTTTGTCATTTTTCTTTAATGATTTCATTCTAAAAAGAGGCAGAAATGTAATTCTTTTTGGCTGAATTCACACCCATACCTTGAGTATTCATTCTGAGGGAAGGTAGGTAATGAAATTAAATGACATACAATTACGTTTGATGTTCTCTGGTTTAAGCAGAGTGGTTTATTGTAGAAACTTGTTGTGGGGAGAAAAGTGCACAAACTACCTAAATAACAGGTTATACTCTTGGTAGGCCTAAATCTTCCACAGTGCCTCTTCCACTTGGTATTTTGAGTTAATCTGGGTATGCGTTAATATATAAACACACAAAGGGATGGCTCTTTGAGAATACAACCAGCCAAAACAGTTGCCTCTTGTCCATTTTTCAAAAGCATGGGCTTCTGAGTTCACAGAGGCTGGATACCATCCTCGTGAGAAATATTCCAGTCCTGTAGCAGCCCCAGATTATCTGGCACTCTCTATTGGCTCTTGGACAGACGCAAAACCCTTGGGTGAGATGCCAGCCTCAGGGAAGTTCACAGGACTTCTACCATTGTCCTCGGCAGTGGTTTCACTCTCTGCCCACACCCTTTGCTGGGGGAAATCATTCCATATAGGAACTGATGCCAGTAAAACTATATAACTTCATCACACTGCTGTTTTTTTAATGCAAACAAAGACACAGAGGATTTGCAATGTGTGGCTATAGCTCTGGCTGCTTTGCATAGGTAGATACATCTGCTGCAATCCAAAACCAAGTTCCTGTTCAGGGAAACACTGAGTTGCTGCTTGCCACTCCCAGGGTGCAAAGCCATAATTTTGAACAGCTGTCTCAACAGCTTTTCTAGCTGTTACCGGCATGAGATGTTGATAGCATGCAAAAAGAGAGTGCTACAATTCATACATACAATCTTTATTAGTCAGAGTGGTCACCAGCAAAGGTAGATTTGAATATACAGTACTTCATATATAAATAAAAGCGGCAAAACAGAAAAAAAAAATTTGAGGATATGTACATTTTGAAAAGATTAATGGGTGTACAACTGACCCTTACATGGAAACAGATCAGGCAAGCATAGCTGTGTTTGCGTTAGGAACTCTTCCGAAAAGCAAACCAATGAGTAAAATCACGGCTGATTTACATGAGTAAATTCATCAGAATAGTTGATCCTGACAGTGGTGAGAGAAGCAAATGCTCTGGTACTCTGAAAACTAAATTTCCTCTTCTGTAGAGATCCCCATGTCTGTAAGAGGGCTTTGGAAACATGCAGCAGCTTGTCCTTCTTTGCATCACATTGCAAGATCAAGTCATAAATCTTTCCCAAGTCTCTCATTTAGAAAGAGTGAGTAGGAACCACATGATTTACAGCACATCTCGAGCCCATGAAAATAACTTCCTTGGTTTCAATAAACTTTGGCTCTGCCCCATAGAGTGGGATCTGGATGGGCATCAAAGGTGTTGCATGGAAAGACTTCCCCAATTGGTTTTGCTAATCTGGGATTTACTTTTCCCTCCCCAGCTTTAGACCTGATCTGTAGCTGTTGTTGAAATCAATTGTGCAGTTCCACAGAAGCAGGAAGAGAGATTTCACATGGCAAATGATTCAAGATATAACATATAACTTTACGCTAGACTTCTTTCCCATTCCCTTTTCCATGTCTGCTGGAAATATTCAATGTCACATGTGCACACATTCACAGTGAATTTCTCTACCAGACAGTAAAACTTCAGAAATCACTTAGCCTGCCAATTTGTCACATGCTACACGTTCTCCATGCTCCTCCATGGGGTGATAACATCGTACACCAGAGCAAACCATGTGCAAAGGGGAATAGTGAAAAAAGCCAGAAGGTGTGGGGGTGCATGTGTATGATGGGTTGAGTGTCTGCTGGTGTCCCCTGGCATGTACACAGTGTGCTGTGTCCTGCCCATCTTGGAGCACCAGCACCCCAATGCTGATCCAGCTGCCCAGCAGGAAGTTTTGCTAGGAACATGCATTCCAGGGTCACATCTCCTCTGCAGCAGGATAGTGTCACCAACGCCCATTCTCTTGAACCACTGGAATGGATGGGCACATCCCCCTGGCACACCTGGGCAGGCAGGAGAGTGGTCTGGACTTGCATATGTATGAGTGGCCTCCAAAATTGTTTGCAATATGCAACTGAAGACAAGAAGAGCTCAAGGGTAGGAGGGGAGCAAATGCCTGTTCACTGGCCCAGTCATGCTGGGGCTTCCCCTCTTCTCTGAAGCAGAAAAATAGGGATTTTTTGAGGGCAATGTAAGCATTATCTGGCTCCAATGCCTGCACCTGGAGAACAGACATATAACCTGAACTGGAATTAATGGCTTTTAAAACATCCATGTGTTATGGGAACTTCAAAAAAATGTTAAAAGTAGTATTTCTTGATTTTGGAGTTAGAGCTAGTGTGATGAAACACATGTTTTCTCATATATTTAGCTTTCATTGAATGCTGTTAGATGTGAAAAGTGAGAATAGAGGGAAGGCAATAATGCTTCACAATCACAGGATCCCATTTTAAGGAAGGGAACAAGACTTCTGACTAGATGTGTATTCACTGGTCTATATAACTCAGTGATACATTATGACCCCCTTTGGACCACAGCGCTGTGATTAGAGGAGCAAAAATAGCAATTGCACAGAACTGACAATGATTGATGTAACATGATTAATAAAGAGCAATTAATCTGCCTAAGAATTAAACTACTATGTCAAATGAGTGAAATGCTAAGTTTAAGGTCTCGGAGGTATTTCTTTATCTCTTACAAATTAAGAGGCCTAATTTCTTCATGCTTGCTTTAGCCACACCATGTGTATCTCTGCTGATTTGTTCAGTGGTGCACCTGAACGTACATCTCATCCCTATCTCCTTACTTAAAATGACACCATGTGCTCTTAAAGCCTTTGTGCCTCGGGCAGAGGGGAGGACCCCTCTCACTACAATGCGCCTGGCTGTGAGGAGGATGATATCTCCTCAGCTTGCCTGCCCTGCCAAGTCCTTGCTGCTCACGCAGTCCCAGTGCCAGTGCTGGCACGATGGCTTCCAGCCCAGTGCCAGCAGGGCAGCAGGGCCAGCAGCCAGTGGCACAACGGAATAAGCAAGCTGGCAGAAAGCTGTTGGCTGGGGTGCAGTTTGCAGCACCTTGCAGCTACAGCTGGAGAAGTTAGGGCATGGGCTGCAGGCTTGTCCATGCAGAATCAGGGGAACTTTGCCATGGGGCTGCCGTTGGCTACAGGGAGTTGAGTGAGGCTCTGGAGAAGCCCAGGGCCAGCCTCTCCCTCCATGGGGTGTTTGTCCCCCATCTCCGAGGTTTGCAGCTTGTGCAGGGGAGGACACAGAGTCTATGTGTACCTCTGACACTGGGTCAGGTTCCTGGATTTGGAGCAACCTGTGTTGTAAACACCAGCAGAACGATATCCGAGCACCTCATCCTGGTTCAGGTTTATAACTGCCAGAGCTGGGCCCCAACAAGCTGCTAGCTGCTCTCCAAAGAGCATTTCCTCTCTGGGAAGGACAGCCCCACTGCCTTGCCACTGCCTTTCCCTCCAGGGTCCAGTAAAGAGCATCTCCAGAGCCTCCTCACATCATTTCAGATCCAGCAAAACTGCTGCATGTGAGGACCATTCCTGGGGAAGAGACAGAGCCAGTGTGCACAGAAAGGGACTCGGGGCTGTGCCTGAGAGGTGAAGCCCTAGCTGAAGGCAGGGAGGATAGCAGCTATACCAAACGGAGTGTCGTTAGAGAAAGACCATACTGGGCCTGGCAGTTTGGAGACATAAGACACCAGCATGCTGGTCAGTAGAGCTCTATGCTGACCATAGGTATCTCCTTGCACAGCGTAGATATCAACCTATTGGAAGTGGCCTAGAGAGAAATTCTGCCTTGATAGGAAATTACTCTCGGGTTACTGTTGAATAGCTTAAAAATGACTAGAAGTATAGGCTGCAGAGCTTTTTCTTGCTGTGAGACTTAGTGGGAAGAACCAACTGATCATGTTTGCCCGCTCTAGGAGTCTGTGTGATAGCTCTGATGGCTGTCTCCTATTAGCTGTGTCTTCTCTGTTGCATTAGTCGGCTGAAGCACAATAGGAGCATCACCATCTAAATAGAGGAGGAAAACAAAAACTACTTTAAGAATTCTTTGCTTGCTACCAAAGTCAGATTTCTTGTTAGCACCACAACATTTCATATACTGTTCTGGCTATGGCTTTATTTTGCCTTCACAGAATCTGTGAGGGCACTGAGTCTACAAATGCTCTTACTTCTTGTCCATATGTAATGGCAGATTTCTGGATGACTATTGCTGCTGTTATTAAACTGGACATTAGCTGTACCTGGTGCTTTGCACAGACTGCAAGATGAGGGTCCCTGCTTGTTCCAATTGCAAGTGCTTGTTCCTGCAAATGTCTGAATATAATGAGCACTATTGTGAGTCAGCAAGCACTAACCTTGACAGTGTTTGCAAGAATGGGCCAGAAATGAGTCTTGAAAAAGGCAAAGTTAATAGTAAAGAAAGAAGACTTAAAAGGAAAAAAATGTATGAGCAGTAATATACTCTAGAGGCAAGAAATCATATAGATCCTGAAAGCCAGCTAGTTAAATAAAAATGCTAAATTGCATTTTGAAGTCTTATGTAATATATTTAGGATAGAATTTTGAGAATTACTGTTTTAATGAGTTTGGAACCGCCAAAAACTCACATTATCACTACATAAATCCTTGCTGCTTATAACTTTCTCATTCCATGCAGTTAATGTGTTTGGTTTCCTAATATATTTGTAAAGAATGTGTTTGTTGTAGAGTGGAGGAAAGTGAAATCCTTACAGAGTTCCCTGATGGCTGTTGTGTTCCCTCTGACAATGAACAAGGTTTGGCTGCCCTTCTCCTGGGCCTCTTTCCAATCCACCATTTTGCAGGGGGAGTAGGGGGTTGGAGGAGGGGAATCAAGACTCAAAGACTGACTTTGAAAGGTTCAGCCATCTCAGTGAAGTGTCTTCATATGAAAAGCTCTGGACTATCTATATCTTGATACTAGCACAGCCTTCACAGTAATTGAATACAAATGATGACTTTTTTTTTGCCAAATGACCGAATGTTAAGAAAAAGAAATCATCTGACATTTCTTCCTGTTTACATGACAGTTGATGGGATGAATCATGGGCAAAAGATGTAATGTACAGAAGTGATTTAACCCAGAGCAGGACTCTAATTGCGTGCCATACGGTTTCCCCTCAGTGGGGGTAAAACAACTTTGAGTCTGTCAAGGTGAAAGGCAAGAATGATTAAATGCCAGGCAGCTTCTCTGTATAGGCAATTCTGTATTTAGATACAAGGTCAAAGGCAGACATGTTTTGTAACTTCTAAAAGTCTATGAGTAATTAATGCTTGGAACTCAGCTTGGGCACAGAGTAGTTTGGCAGTCCCAATCCATTTTTAGGTTGCAATGTGTTTTCTAGATTTCTGAGCATCACTCCCTCCCACCCTTTGCTGCCTCCAAGTTGTTCATTTTATGGAAGATTGTTGATGGAGGGCAGAGTCTAGCAGTTCATTTTGCTGTGATACCCAGACGTGCAACCAGGGAATAGGGCCCACTGCAAATCTGTCGAGTTGCTTCCAGCTGATCTGCAGACAGATCTGAGCTGACACCTTCCCCAAGCCCACACCCTTCTAAAATGTATGATGTTTTTTCAGAACAGAGACCCATGGTATAATAAACTATACAAATATAGCCTGCTAACGGAGATCTGCAGAGTGGAGGTGCCACAGAATTCACAGTTTAAACTGTTTTCTATAGATAGCTCTTGCTTACTGTTCGCCTACATTGGTATCATATGGAGTGTGGAGGAGACAATGAAGTGCTGAAAACTTATTGCTTCTGAGTTGGGAAAATACTTTGTTATTCAGGTTCTTTTTTTCTTTTTTTTTTTTTTTTCCTTTTTTCTCCCAGATCTCATTTTCTCTAAAATGAAAGTTGGTCTAGAAATGACTTACTTTGTTCTTACAATGATAACCAAATAGGAGAGAAGATCGAACCTGCTAAACTACTTGAGTGCATCACTACACCCTGAAGTACCAAGGCAATCTAAATTCCAACCTCGTCTCCTCTGAGACCACAAAAGTCAACATAAGATTTGCTATTGAATTCAGTGGAAGCAAAATAGAATCACAGAACTGCTTGGTTGGAAAAGACCTTTGAGGTCATCAGGTCCAACAGTACCTGTCCACTACTAAATCATATCCCTAAGCACTTGATCTACCTGTCTTTTAAATATCTCCAGTGATGGTGACTCAACCACCTCCCTGGGCAGTCTGTGCCAGTGCTCGATAACACTTCTGGTGAAGAAATTCTTCCTTATGTCTTATCTGAATCTTCCCTGATGCAACTTGAAGCCATTCCCTCTCATCCTATCACCTGTCACTTAGGAGAAGAGATCAACACGGACTTCTCTACAACCTCCTCTCAGATAGTTGTAGACAGTGATAAGGTCTCCCCTCAGCTTCCTAATCAACCTCAGTTAAGCTGAGGCTTAACAACCTCAGTTCCCTCAGCTGCTCCTCATAACGCTTCTCCAGCCCTTTCACCAGCTTCATTGATCTTCTCTGGACACGGTCCAGCATCAAAATGTCTTTCTTGTAGCGAGGGACCCAAAACTGAACACAGTATTTGAGATGCAGCCTCACTAATCTGGCAACTTGCCCTGTGTGTGAGAGAGAAAGCGATGAACCACTCATACGTTCATGCTGCAGACCCTCTGCCAGAGTGTTTTCTCAGGTGACCCATACATCATAGCATGATACCACAGATTACCCTACTTTACACTTTTTTAATGTCATATTTGATCTGAAAAGCCAAAAAATGCCATGTTTAAAATGTACAATCTAAATATAAGACTTACTTTTTTTGTCTTCCATCATACATTAAGCCACAGTCTTTCTGTGGTACAAATCAATAGTGAAAAGAAGAAATGACTGTAAACTAAGAGCAGGCAAGGTCTTGCAAATCCCTGTGTTTCTTTAGTTCTGATAGTAATGCTACTCATGGGAGTACACGCTGTGAAATTAATCTCTCATAGCGCATCTACAACTAGCTGAGCACTGGAACTAGTCAAATATATTTGAATAAAACTTTCTTCTATAAGAATGTGCCATTTCATCAGAATTGAAGCCTTTGACATGACTGAGTTGATTTTAGCGGCAGCTTGCTTTTCTTTTACATTTTAGGGAATGGATCCCTGAATTTTTGGCCTCACACACTTTTTTTTCACTAACAAATATGTGGTATGTTAATCTGAGGAATGAAATCAATTGTGTAACACTTTGATTTTGTTGAGGAGAAATGTGGAGGACCTTTTACATTTTAGGGAATGGATCCCTGAATTTTTGGCCTCACACACCTTTTTTTTTTTGCTAACAAATATGTGGTATGTTAATCTGAGGAATGAAATCAATTGTGTAACACTTTGATTTTGTTGAGGAGAAATGTGGAGGACTCTGAAAATTATTCCTGTAGCGCCAACTCAAAAGATGAAGTCTAAATCTAGACTCCCACAATATGCACATTGCCTCTTCTGCACAGTAGGGCCAGCTCCAAGCAGCTTCCACTGAGTGCAGCAGCAACCGATGGAGACTCATGCTGCTTTTTTAGCATGAGGAATGGTGATACCTTATCGATGTTGCATTCCTGAGAAAAGCTATGACTGACTACAAAATATTTGGATAAACTAAAGTATGGCCTTAGCTTGAGAATCTACATTTTGACCTTAGTAAAATAGTTCTGGCTAGCAATAATATGGCTACTGGCAACAGCAGGAAGCAAAGAAATTAATTGCCAGCTAGAATGTTCAGTCTGTGGGCAGAAGGCATGTGGAGAATTTGGATCCTAATAGGATTTCCCCTTCCAAAATGAACTCTCCTGCAGGAGGGATTATAGTTTGTTTCTGAATTACCTACAGGAGCATTTCTGTTATTTACACAAAGTAAGCACTGAGTTTTAATTTCTATGACTGAATATTTAAAAATGTCTGGTGGAAAAGCTCAATCTATGTCATTCTTAGTCAGCTGCACTTTTTTGGTCAGCATCCCTAAAATCTGAAGGGGGATGAGGGAGCGAGGAGGGAGGGAAAAAGTGCCATTTGAGCTGGTCATCATTAATTTTTATTAAATACAATGCCTAATATTTTCCTTTCAGCTGCAGAAAAGATGCCCACATTATCCTCTGTCATGAAGTTTTTACTTTTATTCCTGATATGTTGCTGTTTTATAATCTAATTTTAAAATAGCGAGAGTTCTACTCTACTGATGCAAGCCGGTTTTGATTGATAGGAAAATCTAGTAATATTGAAGAGAAGGGTAGGAAAAGCAGAAATATCTACTTGTTTCCCAAGCCCTACCTATATATTTAACATTGTCCTCAAAATAATTAAACACACCATTGCACATTCAATTAATTTTTCAGACTGGAACTTTGCTAAATTATTTTTTTAAAATTGATAACTCAATGAGACTTGGCAGAAATAAAGGGATGGGAAAGTGGCCTAAGATTACTGAATGCCAATAAATACCACCTGTGTCAGAAAGGAGGGAGACACTTTTTTCTGACACTGGGGAATTTTGTGCTGGATATTCATAGAAAGCAAAATACCTGTTAAATAAAAAAATTAAAATAAAAAAAAGGCAGAATTAAACCATTCTTTCCATTAAAATTCCATCTTTATATTTCAAGCTTGACTTTGGTGTCAAAGACTATAAATATCAAGACCCATTTACATTTGCCCTTTTCAGGTACCTAATGTCATAGAGTATATTATATTTATTTCAAATAACACATTGTGGTTATAAAGTTTTCACTAATAGTTTTTGTTCCTTTTGCAGAGACTGACCAAATATGATAACTTTTTGAGCTGTGTTTAGCTTGATATGCCTCTAGGCAAAACCAATTTAAAACCACCACCACACATTCGTATATCGGTTATATAAAAAGCATTTGTTTCAACTACTACAAGTGTTTTGTTACATATTTATGGAAGGGTAAATTTGTGTGAAAAGTTGGGGAGGGAATTATTCCTGCTAAGGGAACTTGACATGTGCAATCTGGTTGTGCTAATTTTAGCATAAAGAAATGTAAGAATATAACCGTAAGACCTTCCGTAACAAAGGAAGAGAAAAAGAGTGAGCTGACTGCCTAGGTCCTTCTTCATAAACAAGTGTAATCTTAATCATAGTTTATATAAATTTGCAACTGAAAAGTGGCCTAGGTCTTACCCTGATAGCTTGGCCTCTTACTGCTGAAGCAGAGGTTGTTGCTTCTCTCAGCCTGTCCTGCAAGTGTACCTAAACCTAACCAGTTTGAAATACTTCTGCCATCCCTAAAGGTAAAGGCACAACTGTCCCCCATTTCAGTAGATTAGGACAGGACTCTTTGTTCAATATCTGCAATCCACTCTAGTGTCAAATTAGGAAACCACCACCATCATCCTTTGGTGTAGCCAAAACCTGAGTGTGCAGCTGGGGGATGCAGCAAATACAAGAAAAGAGGGTCACCTGCTGCAAAGGGGGTCCCACTGCCCCAGCCCATGTTCCTGGCTGGGGGCTCTTGCTCTGTTCTTTGAGCTGGCCTTAACACTCGGCCTACCCCACTAAGAGGCATGGCAGGGAATTGAATGGGCAAGGAACTACACACATTTTTTAAAGGATTAGTTTTCACCTCGATTGTATCTAAAATCTGGCTCCTGGTAAGGCAGCACAATCGCTACTGCCATTGCAGAAGACAGTGAGCAGCTTAGGGACTGGAAGGGAGAGGGGCAGGATGGTGGCAGCTCACATGCAAACTCTCTTAAGTTATGGTGCAACCTTACTGTTGGAAGTACTGCATCTTTTATTAAAGCCTTTTACATGAATAAAAACCCAAATGACTTCTTAGGCAGATTAAATGTGGCAAGCACCAATCAAGGTAGACCCTAATCTATAAATTCAGGATCTAGGAGCCCTGAGACTTCTGAGGCTGATGTATCTTATAAGTGATAGAGGAGATATTTGATTGCTAGTGCCAAAATAGTTTTTCAGTAACACACAACTTGGGAAGATCGTCAGGTCGTGGTGTTAGTTGGAATGAATTGGCATGGCTACACTGCTGCCTGGAAACAGCCTCAGAATTGTGAGCAGAACTTCTGGTCTACAAGCTTTAAAGATTGTTTTCAACAGCTTTGCCACACAGTAAGCCCCTGTAATACACACCTCTTTCCATGTCATTCTTAATTTGCTCTTCCAGATCTTCTGGAGACACACAAAACTCGTGCTCTTCCCCTTCGGGTGCTTTGGGTTTACACTTCCCACAACAGCAGTTGAAGCAGCAGCAGAGGCAGCAGCAGAGGTAGCAGCCGGTCAGCAGACCACAGACTGCAAACAGGACCTGGATTAAACACAGTGAGAGGAAAACCCCATGAGCAATGACCTTACTGAAACTCATGGCAGCCTTGTCAGAAGAACTTAAGTATGCAAAACCCTGCCAACCTTAAAAGGACTCATTTGCCCAAGTTCATTTTTGCAAATACTTATTTACTGGCAGGTTCTTGTTAATAACAAAGCTGAGAGAAAAAGAAGCAAAGACCGAGATGCATCCCACAGAATTTTAGTCACTGAACTAAGGCATTTAAATCAGGACTGTAGATCCCACAGGCTCCCCACACATTCAATGGGAAGTTAAAAGACCTTTCCAGAGTGATTCAGCCCTGAGAGAATTTTAATTGCTCATTGAAGGTATACATCTCTCTCTCTCCATTAGTCTGTGCAGAAGCACACATGTGACAGCTCCCAAGTTAGACTCCTCAGGCTGTGTTTTCTTCATCTGGGGACTGGGGCAGCAAGAAGTTCCCACCTGCATCGCCCTCGTCTTACTCCTGTCCCTGTGGCACAAAGCACAGAGGATTCAGCAGAGCTAGCGCAGTTGCCTGGAGATGGGATCAGAGATCTCAGACAGATAACTTTAATTTACAGAGGTTTTCTTCCTCCAGACGAGGTCATTGCCTGAGTTCACAGCACAGCTCTGCAGGTGTTTGCATTGGGAGCTGCATGCTGTGTTGCAGCAGTGGGACGGGGCTGCAGGAGGGGAGCCGACCGTCTGGTATTGCTGCCCTGGAATCTATGGGCACATGATGGCATCCTGGCTCCAGGTCCAGGGAGAATCCAGGCCTGCTGAGATGTTTGTGTTAAGGAAGAAATCTCCACATCTCTTCATGGACATAGTGGTGTAAGAGCAAAGGAAAGCTAGTGACATTCCTGGAACTCTGAATTAAAGGTGGTATGTGAAACATATGTAGAGCCAGCACAGCTTTGTGGCCACCAGGTGTATATGGGTGGGAGGCATAGCCAGACTTTAGCATTATGGTTACACAGTCTGCCCATCACTAACTATTCGTTATACTCATAAGAAAACATGCAATTGAAGAATAAAGTAAACACAAATGTCAGGGTATTGTCAAACTTTGACAATGAAGCTATGTAAATAATCCTCAGTTATGCATGCACGTCTCAGACAACGTTAGTGGGGGCCAACTAGAACATCTTTGAAGGCAATAAGAATATTTACATGCCAAACATTAATATAGGCATATATCAAGAATGAGTGAGGTGCTTTTAAATGAAAAGAACGACTCTGACTTTTTATTTTAAAATGTTTTCCTTCCAACAGACACCTGAAACTGTTAGCAAATCCCATAACCCCTAAAAAAAGTTACCTGGCTGTTTATCATTTATGTTATAAAGTAGAATAAATCTCCACAATGGATGGAATTAAAAAAAAAAAAAAGGCAACCCAAAATAAAAGCATATGGAGGCAAAATATACTTGAATGCACTCATGATACCTTGCATGTTCCCAGATATCTTGTGCATCTATTATCATAGTTGGTAAATCAGAAATCAGTATATTGATGTAGTCAATAAATAGTCTTCATGGCAGAGGAAGAATTTTTTTTTTTCAAACAGTTGAACAAAGAACCTCTATGCCTCTCAGTGGAAAAGCAGTTAAAGTTCCCATTACCCATGTCAGTATGTTCCCAGTTCAATATGCCTGCTAAGAAGTCTGGCACTCCAAAAAAAAAAAGTAATTTTCACTTCGCATTTCTTCTTTCATTTGAGTTTGCTTACTTCTAATGATACACCTCCTCAAATTCTCAGATTTTCTCAGTGTAAGAAAGAGGATTTATTAGGAACATTGGTAGTTTAAGAGGAGATAACAAGTAAAAGCTCATGGTCCCTACTGTCTTCTACCAGAATGGAGAAAATTAGAGGTCCAGAGGTCATCTGCAGATGATGTCTCAGAAGCACAGAATGGTAGGGGTGAAAAGGGACCTCTGGAGATCATCTAGTCCAACAATAGACTCCAATAGTATTACAATGGTGAATATAAGTGCCTTAAACTGACCCAGCACCTGTGCATGAGTTAAAAAGAGTTAAGGAATAGTGAGCTCAGCTTGCAAAAAACACTTGGTGGTCTGTTTATGCAAGATTTGGCATTGGGGAGGGATAGAAAGACCACCTGCGACAATCCTCAAATGAGCCTATGTGCATATTTCAGATTTTTTTCCAGAAAAAATCCAGACATTCTTGATATAGCTGTTAGGGATTTACTAGCTCCTCTCTATACTCTCCACCGCTCTTCTTATGAGTCAAAGAGACAGTCATGATTTCTGTTCCTGATTTTCTAACCACAGAGGAGTTTATGCTTCATAAAATCCCCGCTAAAAATTGGTAAGCAGAAGAGGAAACAAACGCTAAGGAAGCAAAAAACAGTGAAGAATACCTTGTTTACCAAGACTGTTAGAGGAGTCAATTCTGCTGCACTCTCATCTCTACGGCAATGCTTCCTGGCATCTGAGCTGTGACAAAGAGGCTGAAGGAGGGAGTGGACAGCAAAGAAAAGAAAGAATGATCCAGCAAGAGAAGATAATGTCTGTGGCAAGGAGTCTAGCCTGCAGCAGGAGTTGTCTACTGGCAGCTGCCAGCAGGCAGCCTCCGGACTGCTTCTGAGGGTGCAACTGCACCTTTGCAAGTGGAATTTCAGCATCGGTTTTTTATTATTAGTTTCATTCAGTGTTCTGCATTGAGCAGCTCCCATCTCATCCTGATTCAGCAGGCAAATTATGGCTTCTCGGACCTATAGAAGTGCCCAAGCAACTTCCTAGTCTGAACAGGGACTGCATGGCAATGAAGCACTGGCCAGATCCATGCTGGATGCAGGAATCCATGTTTCACAGTTCTCAGATCAAAGCTGTTATAGTGTGTTTGCTTCACATAGTACAGATAATTTTTCTATGTGTTCCAGCACAGTCCTTGGCTTCCTGTGCTTCTGTGGCTGGAAATAGTTGGGAGCAGTATTTATTTTGCGTGCTTGTATTTCTGTTGTTTTTTTACATTTCTGTAACATTTAGTATTCACAGAAACACTGAAATTTGACATCTGCAAACATCAGGGGACTCCAGTGAAATAAGACAGCACATGAACATAACTCCTTTATGCCAGAACAGCCCATGATGTGTTTTTCCTTGAGCAATGTGCCAAGTTCTGATACATCATTCTCATCCTTCCCTGCTCTCTTCCTCCACTCCACCCTTCTCAACTTTTCTTTGACTTCCTTTCTCTCACTACCCCACCAGGGCATATATATGACACCATAATCACAGAATGTTATTTATTATTATTGCTTACTTATGTTGTGTGCTATATAAAGCAAAGAACACAGCTAAATTTGTACTATAATAACTTACTAACTGGTTGTCACATAAGTGGGACTTCTCGTTTTTGAACAATGAGTCATTTTTATTTAGTCATTACTGAAAAGAAAGTCAAAATTGACCTAGAGCACTAGATGAAAATCTAATTAATGTCTGATAGTGTTACAAAACATGCACTTTATTTAACTACTTACCAAGTTAAAAGAGGAAGAAAATGTTCTATATTAGCACTATTCTGATCTGATGTTACATTTTGCCACTGTTGATATTCCAGATAACGTTTTCTAATTAAACTCTTATTAGTAGTTTATATTCAGATCCTACTATTTGTTAGGCCTGTAGAGAGACTATGCTTTTCAGGGTTTTCCTTGTGTATGCAATTGTCTGTGTACACTGTAACATTTGATTTCCAACAGAATGTAACAACTTACCTTTGCCCACCAGCTTGAAAGCATGAAGTACGTGTTAACATTTTCCTCACCAAACTGTTCTGCCACATAGAGCCCTAATGATCCATACTTGTCATATATGTTTCGCTTAGGCAGATCAGTCAGTGTTGCATGGGCATTGTTGATCTCTTTAAATTTTTCTGCAGCCTCTGGATTGTCCGGATTCTTGTCAGGATGATATTTCAGAGCCAATTTTCTTAAAATGATACAAAAAAAACCAAAAGAAGAATAAATATTCTGTATGTGTGTACATATACAGACACTTACAAAACATCACAAAATATTTTAGTAGAGATACAATCATTCTGAACAGCACGTCCAGCCTTCTTTATTCCGGCTCTGATGTACTCAGTAGAAGAAAAGTGACTCAAAGTGACTGAACGTGAAAGTTTTGGTGAGGGACTTGTTCCTATCATCTTGAGCATGAATTTAGTGTGTTGATAGTCAGCTACCATGTTAAATGAGACAGTGATATATGCTGGAAGCACAGATCGCAGCATGATAATAAATCACCTACACTCGTTGTATTATGATTGCCAATTGATTTGCATCAGTTAGCAGGTTTCAACAAAGATAAAGATTTTTTTAAAAGGTTGTTTAAAAGCATGATGATCACCCTGCTTATCCTTTGCTTACAGCAGAGGAAATGCTGTAGTTGATTACCTATCAATACTACATTAAAATTTTGTGAACAGTGCCTATGCAGAAACCCAGGCAGGGATGACGGAAAACACAGGAGGTGCAATAGAAAGGAAGCATCTTTCTGAAGCACGAGGTGGGAAAGCATAGTGAGTTAGCCCTAGTTTCAACTATCTGTCTTTGGGCCTAATTCCCTACTGTCACGCTTCCGAGACAGTCCTTAAAACAATGGGCACTGATCGTCAATTGTTTGGGCTGTTCATGCTGGTGGGAAGCCTTGGCTGGGACATAGCTCAGTGCTGTCTTTTTCCCCTGACTGCACGCAGCACTACGACATCTGGGGATAGGTACAGCTTGAAAGGAACAGTGTGGGACTCTTGGCTTATGGGCAGTGCTAGGGAAGCATAGCTTGGAGAAGGAAGAGATTGCTTCCAGCCATTTTGGAGCACTGGCAGTGTGAGCCCACACATACCTGTAAAACAAGCATAGACGGCAGTGTATCTTTTAAAAAACCTTCACTCCCTTTGAAGAACTGGCACTAAGATTTTTCCAGGACATTTATTTAATGACTAGTGCTGACCTCTAGTGGCAACAAAAGTGACTTGTTAGTGTTGTAAATTCTGCGATCCTCACCTCAGTCGAGCTCTGTTGCGTTCTGCAAATGTTCTGAGTGTTTCAGAGCTAGCCATAACTGTTATGCCAAAAATATATTATTTAGAGTGTGAAGGCAGTTTGCCCACACTTATTCTAAGAAATTTATCCTCAGAGTAGGGTCCTGCCTGACTTTCCACTGAAGACCCAGTACCGGTTATTTCCCTGGTAAAATCTAACTACTTTGCTCCTGATGACAGATCCTGCCTTGGAGACACTAAGCCAATATCAAGATTAAGAAGAGTCTGGGAGCAGTCTCTGCCAACGATCTCTTCAGTTCTGTACACTGAACCCAATTAATCTTCTCATAGATAGTAAATAACTCCTTAAACGTGTCTTCAAGAGGTAACAGCATAAAGGGGTTCACGTTCAGTCATATTTAATACACTGCACCTGTGGCACCTTTAACATAAATTTTCAGTCATATTTAACAAGTGGAACCTTAAATGTAATAAAAGATTAATTAGGAGAACTGGAAAAACAAGCTGAGTCTTGCATGACTCAATGACACGATGTGCCATCTAATTATTTAAGTAGCTTATGCAATTTATCCATTTTCTTAGCTGAAAAAAACCTCCAACAATTAGGATTAAATAAAAATAAAGGGAGAAGTATTACTTTCAAAACCTATCTGTGGTTGCAGGCATAGGGCAACCACTCTCCAGCCTTTCTTTCCTTTCTCACAACCATAAAGATATCTTCTGCCTTCTCCATATCCCAAACAATCTCATAAAAAAATAAGAATTTGAACAAAATTTAGTTTCAAAAATGTGAAAAACATTGCTGCTCACTCACTTTACTTAGCATTGTTTCAGTATACTAACAGAACGATTCTCAACATAGTACAATTAAAAAAAGATGAGATATATTCTTATTTTGACTTTGGGAAAACTGTCCTCACCAAAACCAGTATGTTAACAAAACAATTCCCTTCACTCAAAGACAACATATACTAATCGGAGATGATTTAGTAACAAGAAAGAGATCTATATACTGGTAGTGAAACCCATGTGACTGAGAAAAAAGACCATTAATTCCAACCCAAGAAACAATAAAAATAAGGACAAGAACTATGTGACATAACAGAAATATCAGCTATATAGAAGCTTCCCCGTGGGTCCCTGGAAAAGTGATATTCCCAGTTACAGGATAATTGATACAGAAAAAAAAAAAGAAAAAAAAAAGCAGCCAAAAAAACTAGTCCATGAACAAAGGATTTTGCTGCTACTTCCCATACCAAACACATGGATTTATGTCCATCATGATTTTTCTCATGATGAACGGCTTTCTCCTTCACCACTTTGGGACCACAGACCACTGCAGCCCTTCACAGCAGCAAGCAATGTGATGTGCTTGGGAAAGAAAAGCAACAAGCACAGAAACAGCCACTCCACAAGGCAGATGCGGCACTTACAGAGATGAAGTCAGAGAAATACACTCAACACCTCCGTCAGTCGGAAGCTTAGGATGAGAAAGCGAACAGGCTGGACCGTTCTGCAGGGATAGGTCTGATGAAGATACATTTGAGTGGAGAAAAAAACATTTTGGAGGCAGATATAAGGTGAGATGCACCGGGGGTATGGAGTGTCGAAGTGTGTCACACACAATCCTGCCCTCCCTTTGATAGCTCAGCTGGTAGAGCGGAGGACTGTTGGCTCCCTTGAAAGGCCGTCATTAGGTCATTGGTTCAACTCTGGCTTGAAGAAGTGCCCTTTTGCCTCTGGCCCAGACCCTGCACACTTCGCATTTTCCGCTCACCACATGGCTCTCCATCAAGACCTTCCAATCACTGACTTCTTCCTTTGGTGAGGAAGACGAACAGCTAAGCAGTTTTGGGCAAATCCTGGGGAGGGGCTGGTTGTCCTAAGTATGGGGGTTGTCCTGGGTCACCTGCATGAGGAAAAGGGGTGGCTGGCTCTGGGTGTGAAAGTCAGGACAATGGGAGGAAAATGCTTTGCATGCTGGGACACCTCGAAGTGAGGTGGGACCCTTGGAGGTGAGAGGACCTCAGAAGGAAGCTGTGGGTTGGGGAATTAGCTCAAGTGGTAGAGTGGGTTGGGGAATTAGCTCAAGTGGTAGAGTGCTCGCTTAGCATGTGAGAGGCAGTGGAATTGATGCCCGCATTCTCTAATGCTTTTCATTGCTCTTCCCTGTACACACAGCCCTTTGCCTGGCTTCCATGTCCTCTGGGAACCGTGCCATGCCACGGTGTACCTGGGCTGCTCAGAACACCACAACATCTGGAGCTGCAACAATCTTCCAGCACTTAAGAGGAGGTGGAGTAGGAGAAATTTTGTCCTCTAGTCTGGTGTTTGTTGAGAGTCCAGAAGACATTAGAGCAAAATCAGATGGAGAAAAGTTGTCAGGAAAGATGGGTAAAGTCTTTTTGTCACTGAGTACAGTCCAGCTGAAGAAGATGACAGCAAGAAGCTGGTGGGTTTTGTTGTGTTTTGTGGTCTGCATGATCTGATGGGCTGAAGGGTTAAGCAAGGTGTAGTGGTTTGGAGCTGAGGCTGTTTGAAGGAGGAGGTTGGAGCAGAGGCATCCTGCAGAAGAGTACATGAGAAAGTGTTGAATGAGTGTGTGGAGGGCGAGGTCCAGAGCTGTTCCCATGCTTCCTTCGATAGCTCAGCTGGTAGAGCGGAGGACTGTAGGCTCCCTTGCACGGCCATCCTTAGGTCGCTGGTTCAACTCCGGCTCGAAGGAGTGCCCTTTTGCCTCTGGCCCACACACCAGCGCCTCTCATTTTCCCCTCACCACATGGCTCCCCAGCAAGGCCTGCCCAGCCTTGAACTCTTTCCATTGGAGCGGAAGATGAACAGCCAAGCAGTTTTGGGAGAACTCTGGGCAGGGGCTGGTCATCCTGAGCACTGGGGTTGTCCTGGGTCACCTATAATAGGAAAAGGAGGGTCTGGCTGTGGGCGTGAGAGCCAGGCCAATGGGAGACACAGGCTTTGGGTGCGCGTCAGGCTCAACATGGGGTGGGAGCCTGGGAGGGGAGAAGACCTCAGAAGGAAGCTGTGGGTTGGGGAATTAGCTCAAGTGGTAGAGCGCTCGCTTAGCATGTGAGAGGCAGCGGGATCGATGCCCGCATTCTCCAATGCTTTTCATTGCTCTTGCCTGTACACACGGCCCTTTGCCTGGCTTCCATGTCCTCTGGGAACCGTGCCACGCCACGGTGTACCTGGGCTGCTCAGAACACCACGGCATCTGGAGCTGCAACAAGGGCAGCACAGGCTCTGCCTTAAAGGAAGGATTCCTCCACTCCTACTCAGCACTTGCCTGACACCCTCTGGATTAATGCAATTAACTGCAAGTCTCCACGTAGAAGAGAGGCAATGACCAAGTGCAATGCCTTTAGAACAAGGCCACCGTGGTGGCTTGGTTGCAATGCCTTTAGAACAAGGCCACCGTGGTGGCTTGGAGCAGGCACGTTTGCCTTTTGAGGAGACACCAATGAATGCGGGCTTGTCCAGGCATTGGGTGTGGGTCAGCCACATGCATCCCCCGGCCCTGAATGATCTAATGGGCCCAAGTGGATCCTACCGCTTTTTTTCAAGGTCTCCACAGACAGCCATATATCCAGGAGCTCTAGGTTTAGCTGTGGGGATTCACTCTCTTACTGTGTTGCACCACAGGAGTCCTGCCATGCAGCTCAGCAATGGCCATGGCCATGGCCATGGCGACTTCCGGTCATATTGACCCTGGAACGTGACTATGACTGCAGACACATGTGCTTTTTCAACCTCTTCCATGACTCGTCAGTGTGGACGTTTCAGGAACTCACTGGGCATGATTGTTCGTCTGAGTTATGCAGAGGCTTTGTGTCATACAGTTGTCCCTTCCTCCCTATGACATTGGTGCCTTCTGGTTTTGATACATGGAGGATGGTTGAAGAGACTTGTGCTAAGGTGTCATCGAAATGAATATTTAGCGGCTTTGTCATGGAGGCAGTGGTTGGACTGAGTCCTGCAGTTCCATCAATAGTGCTGCTGGTAGAGTAGAAGACCGCAGGCTTTTTGATGCATGAGGTGTCTAGGCTCCATGTTCTCACGGCTTACGCGTTACCTTCCAGCACTTAAGAGGAGGTGGAGTAGGAGAAATTTTGTCCTCTAGTCTGGTGTTTGTTGAGAGTCCAGAAGACATTAGAGCAAAATCAGATGGAGAAAAGTTGTCAGGAAAGATGGTAAACTCTTTTTGTCACTGAGTACAGTCCAGCTGAAGAAGATGACATGCAAGGATCTGGTGGGTTTTGTTGTGTTTTGTGGTCTGCATGATCTGATGGGCTGAAGGGTTAAGCAAGGTGTAGTGGTTTGGAGCTGAGGCTGTTTGAAGGAGGAGGTTGGAGCAGAGGCATCCTGCAGAGGAGTACATGAGAAAGTGTTGAATGAGTGTGTGGAGGCAAGGTCCAGAACTGGTCCCATGCTTCCTTCGATAGCTCAGCTGGTAGAGCGGAGGACTGTAGGCTCCCTTGCACGGCCATCCTTAGGTCGCTGGTTCAACTCCGGCTCGAAGGAGTGCCCTTTTGGCTCCGGCCCACACACCAGCACCTCTCATTTTCCCCTCACCACATGGCTCCCAAGCAAGGCCTGCCCAGCCTTGAACTCTTTCCATTGGAGCGGAAGACGAACAGCCAAGCAGTTTTGGGAGAACCCTGGGCAGGGCTGGTGGTCTTGAGTACTGGGGTTGTCTCTGGTCACCTATAATAGGAAAAGGAGTGTCTGGCTGTGGGTGTGAGAGCCAGGCCAGTGGGAGGCACAGGCTTTGGGTGCGTGTCAGGCTCAATGTGGGATGGGAGCCTGGGAGGTGAGAGGACCTCAGAAGGAGGCTGTGGGTTGGGGAATTAGCTCAAGTGGTAGAGCGCTCGCTTAGCATGTGAGAGGCAGCGGGATCGATGCCTGCATTCTCCAATGCTTTTCATTGCTCTTGCCTGTACACACGGCCCTTTGCCTGGCTTCCATGTCCTCTGGGAGCTGTGCCACGCCACGGTGTACCTGGGCTGCTCAGAACACCACAGCATCTGGAGCTGCAACAAGGGCAGCACAGGCTCTGCCTTGAGGGAAGAATTCCTCCACTCCTACTCAGCACTTGTCTGACACCCTCTGGATTAATGTAACTAACTTTGAGTCTCCACACAGAAGAGAGGCAATGACCAAGTGCAGTGCCTTCAAAACAAGGCCACCATGATGGCTTGGAGTAGGCATGTTTGCCCTTTGAGGGCAATGAATATGGGCTTGTCCAGAAACTGGAGAAGAGAGGGCTTTGGGGCAGGTAAGTAGCCATTTATGAGAATGCCAAGCAGGTCGTTTTAGAGTCAAGAGTTAGGCTTTTTACTGTGGTGATTGTCAGAGGAATGAGAAATAATGGCCCACAAGTGAAGCAGTACAGATTCCATTTTCCTCCCCTCAGCACAGCCAGACAGGAGAATGGTGCCCTATGGTGCCGTGCAGTCCCCCTGCTTGCAAAGTGACATGAGTTGACTGGCTGAAGCCTTCAACAAACCAACGTGATTTTGATCAGAGGGATCTTGGAGGAGGATGGTTGAATAGACTTGTGCTAAGGTGTCACCCAAAATGAATATTTAGTGGCTATGTCATGGAGGCAGAGGTTGGATTTCCTGCAGTTCCATCAATAGTGCTGCTAGTAGAGTAGAGGACCTCAGGCTTCCTTGCATGGCTGGACTTACACGTCCTCAAGGCCCTTAATGCGGTAACTAGCTTCAGTGGCCCTGTCCAGTCTTTTACTAGATCTCCACATCCAGCCATATATCCAGGAGCACTATTTAAGTTTAGTTCTGTGCATTCACTCTTTTTCTGTAACGCACCACAGGAGTCCTGCCATGCAGCTCAGCAATGGCCACAGCTATAGGGATTTCCAGTCATATTGACCCTGGAACGTGACCCTGACTGCAGACACATGTGCTTTTTCGACCTCTTCCATGACTTGTCAGTGTGGACGTTTCACTAACTCACTGGGCGTGATCCTTCATCTGAGTTATGCAGATGCTTTGTGTCATAGAGTTGTCCCTTCCCCCTATGACACTAATGCCTTCTGCTTTTGATTCTTCCTTAGTGCAAGCCACTGTGTCTGGGCGTGTCGTGGTAGGTGTGATGGGCCTGAGAGTTTGTGGACAATGTAGGTGCAAGGCATGTCTTTCTTTCTTGCTGCTGAGGAGAGTTGTGTGGGTGTGCGGGTGTGGTATGAGAGCTGAATGGTTGGATGAGTGCACAGTGAAAGCATGAGTTGTCTATGTCCCACACTTCCTTCAATAGCTCAGCTGGTAGAGCAGAGGACTGTAGGCTCCCTTGCACAGCCAACCTTAGGTTGCTGGTTCAACTCTGTCTCAAAGCACTGCCCTTTTGCCACTGGCCCACACCCTGCAACACCTCGCATTTTCCCCTGCCCACATGGTTCCCCAAGAGCTATCCAGCCTTGGGCTCTTTCCTTTGTTGGGGTAGATGAGCAGCCAAGAGAGTTTAGGGTGAACCCTGGGCAGGGATTGTGTGTGAGAGCCAGGCCAATGGGAGGCACAGGCTTTGGGTGCACGTCAGGCTCAACATGGAGTGGGAGCCAGGGAGGGGAGATGATCTCAGGAAGAGGCTGTGGGTTGGGGAATTAGCTCAAGTGGTACAGTGCTCGCTTAGCATGTGAGAGGCACCAGGATCAATGCCTGCATTCTACAATGCTTTTCAATTGCTCTTGCCTGCACATGCGGCCCTTTGCAGGAGGTCAATGTCCTCTGAGAGCTGTGGGAGCTCACATTGCACTCAGACAGCAAAGAACAGAACAGCATGAGTCATTTAAGAGGGGAACTTATTTTCTTCCTCTGTGCATGACAGACGGCAAATGTCATCTCAAGAACTATGTCCACCTTTGAGAACCTGCTTGGCATTCTCATAAATGGCTGCTTATCTGTCCCAAAGCCCTCTCTTCTCCAGTTTCTGGACAAGCCCATATTTATTGCCCTCAAAGGCATCAATAAAATGGAGTGAATTCTGTGGAGGGTCACCAAGAAACTGAGCAAATGGAGGGATTTCTATGTGAGCACGGTTGGAGGACACTGAGAACGTTCAACCATTTGAAAGAGAATTTCAAAGGGCTTACGCATGATCTTCCAGCACTTAGGAGGAGGTGAGTGAATAGGGGAAATGTTGTCCTCTTGCCTGCTGCTTGACGAGAGGGCAAAATATGTCACATCAAAATTGGATGGAGAAAAGTTGCATTTAAAGATGGGTTAGCTTCTTTTGATGCTGAGTACAGTCCAGCTGAAGAAGATGACATGCAAGGATCTGGTGGGTTTTGTTGTGTTTTGTGGTCTGCATGGGCTGATGGGCTGAAGGGTCAAGCAAGGTGTTGTGGTGTTGGAGCTGAGGCTGTTTGAAGCAGGAGGTTGGAGCAGAGGCATCCTGCAGAAGAGTAGATGAGAAAGTGTTGAATGAGTGTGTGGAGGGTGAGGTCCAGGGCTGCTCCCATGCTTCCTTCGATAGCTCAGCTGGTAGAGCGGAGGACTGTAGGCTCCCTTGCACGGCCATCCTTAGGTCGCTGGTTCAACTCCGGCTCGAAGGAGTGCCCTTTTGGCTCCGGCCCACACACCAGCACCTCTCATTTTCCCCTCACCACATGGCTCCCAAGCAAGGCCTGCCCAGCCTTGAACTCTTTCCATTGGAGCGGAAGACGAACAGCCAAGCAGTTTTGGGTGAACCCTGGTCAGGGGCTGGTGGTCTTGAATACTGAGTTTGTCCTGGGTCACCTGCATGAGGAAAAGGAGTGTCTGGCTGTGGGCGTGAGAGCCAGGCCAGTGGGAGACATAGGCTTTGGGTGTTGGTCAGGCTCAACATGGGGTGGGAGCCTGGGAGGGGAGAGGACCTCAGAAGGAGGCTGTGGGTTGCGGAATTAGCTCAAGTGGTAAAGCGCTCGCTTAGCAATGACCAAGTGCAATGCCTTTAGATCAAGGCCGCCATGGTGGCTTGGAGCACGCATGTTTGCCCTTTGAGGAAACACCAACGAATATGGGCTTGTCCAGAAACTGGAGAACAGAAGGCTTTGCAGGAGATAAACAGCAGCTTATGAGATTGCCTACCAGGCTGTTTGCGAGTCAAGAGTTAGGCTTTTATGGCCGTGATTTTCAGAAGAATGAGAAAAAATGGCCCACAAGTGAAGCAGGACAGGTTCCATTTTCCTACCCTCAACACAGCCAGGCAGGAGAAAAAGGGTACACTCTGGTGCCATGCAGTCTCCCTGCTTGCCAGATGGCTTTTTCTGCGGCATCCAGCGGCAGGACGGTGATTACTGCGGTGGGGCCCTTCCCTGAACCGGGAAAAGCCCAGGAAAACACAGCCCCAAGCGCGGCGGGCGGCGCTCGACTCATGACGCGCGGCAGCGGACGGTCCCCCGCGGTGCCTGACGGGAGGGGGCGATCCCGGCGGTTACAGCGGGAGATTTAAACCGTCCCCTGCGAGCACAGCGAAGAGGAGTGTTGTGTGTTAGTGTAACGGGGGGCGGGGCCGAGGGGGAGGGGCCGAGCGGGGCAGGGCTGGAGGCCGGCCTCCGGCCGCCGGTCATAAAGGACCATGGACCATGGTGGCCACCTGGCAGAAGATTAAAACCGCTCCGAATGTTGCAGTGAGCAGGGTAGATGTTGCCACCCAGACAGAGCCTCAGTGGGCCCATGCAGCTCCCCAGACCCTGGGCTGTAGGCAATGCCCCCCTCCTAGGCTAGCTCACGCCTCTGGCACTGGCTCCGCTTGTGGAAGCTGCCATGTAGGGGAACTACTTCCCATGGTGGCAGAGCTGAGGGAGAAGTTGAGTAGACTAAGGACGATCAGGGAATGTGAGAGGGAGATAGATCACTAGAGCAGCGCCCTCTCACAAAATCAGCAGGCTGCTGGAGTTAGTGCGGCTGAGCAACTCCCACCTGCAAACTGTAAGGTTGGGGCAACAAGAGATGGGGAATGGCAGCAAGTTGGGAGTGAGCCTGGAAGTGGGACTCCAGTAACTGAGAGATGGTGTGCTGGAGAGGACCACCAGTACATCACCTCAGAGCAAGTGGGGGCGACTGTACCTGGGGACAGTAAGGATGAAACTGGCACTGGGGAGTTAGTTATTCCGAGGACCAGTCAATCGGGAATGAACTCTATTCCCTTTATGAGGGCTGAAGGTTTGACAGCCCAGATGAAGTGCATTTACACCAATGCACGCAGCATGGGCAATAAGAAGGAGGAGTTGGAAGCCATTGTAGGGCAAGGTGACTATGATGTCATTGCCATAGTCGACGACTCGTATAACTGGAGTGCAGCCATGGCGGAGTATAAAATGTTCAGGCGGGACAGGAAGGGTAGGAGAGAAGGTGGTGTAGCCCTCTATGTTAGAGAGTGCTTTGATACCCTAGAGCTCAATTACTGTCAGGAAGGGACTGAGTGCCTGTGGGTTAAAATCAGAGGAGCCCACAAGAAGGCAGACATTGTGATGGGAGTCTGTTACAGACCACCCAGCCAAGAAGAAGCAGCTGATGAACTCTTCTATGAACAGCTGGGGATAGTCTCTAGATCGCTACCTCTTGTCCTCGTGGGAGACTTCAATCTTCCTGATATCTGCTGGAAGTACAATACAGCAGAAAGGAAGCAGTCTAGGAGATTCCTGGAGTGTGTGGAAGACAACTTCCTCACACAGCTGGTGAGTGAGCCAATAAAGGAGGGTGCCCTCCTGGACCTGCTGTTTGTGAACAGAGAAGGCCTTGTGGGGGATGTGACGGTTGGAGGATGCCTGGGACAAAGCGATCATGAGATGATAGGGTTTTCAGTGAGATGAAGAAGGGGATTAGCAAAACAGTCACATTAAACTTCCAGAGGGCAGACTTTGGACTGTTCAGAAGGCTGGTTAGCAAAGTCCCATGGGAGAAAGTCGTTAAGGGCAAGGAAGCCTACGAGGGCTGGGCACTCTTCAAAAATTAAATCCTAGCAGCTCAGGAGCAAGCCATTCCCATGTTCCAGAAAAGGAGCTGGCGGGGTTAAAAAACAGCTTGGTTGAGTAGGGAGATCTTGAGAGATCTCAAAAAGAAGAGGAATGTCTATGAGCTTTGGAAGAAGGGACAGGTGTCTTGGGTAGACTACAGGGAGGAAGTGAGATTGTGCAGGGAAAAAATCAGGAGGGCTAAGGCCCAACTAGAAATCAAACTGCCTAAGTCTGTGAAAGATAATAAAAAATCTTTCTACAAATACATTAACAAGAAAAGGAGGACTAGGGAGAATATTCAGTCCCTATTGGATGCAGAACGAACAACAGTGACAGAGGATGAAGACAAGGCTGAGGTACTTAATGCCTTCTTTGCCTCAGTCTTCAATAGTAAGGGAAATTGTTCCCCCTGTCTACAAACCCAGGAGTTAGAGGAGCAGAGTGAGGCTCCCATGATCTAGGAGGAGGTGGTTAGAGACTTGCTTGCCTAGCTAGACACCCACAAGTCTATGGGGCCAGATAGGATCCACCCAAGAGTATTAAAGGAGCTGGCGGATGTCCTTTCCAGACCCCTTTCCATCATCTTCCAGCGGTCCTGGCTGACTGGGGAAGTTCCACTGGACTGGAGGCTGGCTAATGTTGTTCCCGTCTACAGGAAGGGTTGCAGGGAGGATCCAGGGAACTACAGGCCTGTCAGTCTGACCTCAATGCTGGGGAAAGTCATGGAATGGGTGATCTTGAGTGCTATCATGAAGCACATGCAAGAGAACCGGGTGATCAGGCCCAGTCAACACAGGTTCATGAAAGGCAGATCTTGCCAAACTAAGCTGATCGCCTTCTATGACAAAGTGACTCGACTACTGGATGAGGGAAAGGCTGTGGGTGTAGCCTTCTTGGACTTCAGTAAAGCCTTTGACACAGTTTCTCACAGCATTCTGCTTCAGAAACTGTCAGACTCTGGCCTGGACAGGCGCACACTCTCCTGGGTGGAAAACTGGTTGGATGGCCAGGCCCAGAGAGTGGTGGTCAATGGAGGTAACTCCAGCTGGAGGCCAGTTACAAGTGGGGTTCCTCAGGGCTCAGTACTGAGTCCAGCTCTGTTCAATGTCTTTATCAATGACCTGGATGAAGGCATTGAGTGCACCCTTAGCAGGTTTGCAGATGACTCTAAACTGGGTGGAAGCGTGGATCTGCTGGAGGGTAGGGAGGCTCTGCAAAGGGACCTTAACAGGCTGCACCGCTGGGCTGAGACCCATGGCATGAGGTTTAACAAGGCCAAATGCCAGGTCCTGCACTTGGGGCACATGAACCCTATGCAGTGCTACAGACTAGGAGAAGTCTGGCTAGAAAGTTGCCTAGAGGAGAAGGACCTGGGGGTGTTGGTTGACAGCCGACTGAACATGAGCCAGCAGTGTGCCCAGGTGGCCAAGAAGGCCAATGGCATCTTGGCTTGTATCAGAAACAGTGTGACCAGCAGGTCCAGGGAGGTTATTCTCCCTCTGTACTCGGCACTGGTGAGACCGAACCTTGAGTACTGTGTTCAGTTCTGGGCCCCTCACCACAAGAAGGATGTTGAGGCTCTGGAGCGTGTCCAGAGAAAAGCAATGAAGCTGGTGAGGGGGCTGGAGAACAAGTCTTAGGAGTGGCTGAGAGAGCTGGGGTTGTTTAGCCTGGAGAAGAGGAGGCTGAGGGGAGACCTTATTGCTCTCTACAACTACCTGAGTGGAGGTTGGGGAGAGGAGGGAGCTGGCCTTTTCTCCCAAGTGACAGGGGACAGGACAAGGGGGAATGGCCTCAAGCTCTGCCAGGGGAGGTTCAGGCTGGACATCAGGAAAAAATTTTTCACAGAAAGCGTCACTGGGCACTGGAATAGGCCGCCTAGGGAGATGATTGAGTCACCTTCCCTGGAGGTGTTTAAGGAACGGGTGGATGAAGTGCTGAGAGGCATGGTTTAGGGAGTGTAAGAAATGGTTGGACTTGATGACCCAGTGGGTCCCTTCCAACCTAGTGATTCTATGATTCTATGAGCTGACTGTCTGAAGCCTTCAGAAAACCCAGGTGATCATTGATCTGGAGGATATTGGAGGAGGATGGTTGACGAGATATATGCTGAGCTGTCATCCAAAATGACTTCTTATCGACTCTGTCATGGAGGCAGAACTTGGATGGAGTCCTGCTGTTCCATCAACAATGTTGCTGGTAGAGTAGAAGACTGCAGGCTCCCTTGCATGCCTGGACTTACATGTCCTCCTGGCCTTTAATGCTGTAACTGGCCTGAGTGTCTCTTGCCAGTCTTTTATTAGATCTCCACATCCAGCCATACGTCCAGGAGCTCTATTTGTGTTTAGTTGTGGGTGTTCGCTCTCTTTCTGTGATGCACCACAGGAATCCTGCCATGTAGCTCAGCAACGGCTATGGCTATGGGGATGTCCATTCATATTGACCCTCAATCCTGACCCTTACAGCAGACACATGTTCTTTTTTGACCTCTTCCACGACTTGTCAGTGTGGACTTTCCAGAAACTCACTAGCTGTGAGTTGTCCTTCCTCTCCATGATGACAGGGCATTCAGCTCTGGGTGCTTGTTTGGTGTGAGCCACCATGGCTGGTTGTCTCCTGATCGTGTAGCATGGGCCATAAATTTCATAGACAATGTGGGTCAAAGTATAGTCATTCTTTATTTCTTCCTGCCAAAGAGTTTTATGTGGTTATATAGGGATGTTGTGAGAGCTGAATGGTTGTATGACTGCATGATGGAGGTGTGAGGTATCTAGGTCCCATGCTTCTTTCAACAGCTCAGCTGCTAGAGTGGAGGACTGTAGGCTCCCTTCCTATAGCCATCCTTGGGTCACTGGTTCAACTCTGGCTTGAAGGAATGCCCTTTTGCCTCTAGCCCACACCCCGCAGCACCTCTCATTTTGCCCAGCCCACAAAGCTCCCCTTCAAAGGCTGCCCATACTTCCGCTCTTTCCTTTGGAAGGGGAAGCAGCCAAGGTAAATTTGGCTAATCCTGGGCAGGGACTGGAGGTCCTTAGCACTAAAGTTGTCCTGGGTCACCTGCATGAGGAAAAGGAGTGTCTGGCTGTGGGTGTGAGAGCCAGGCCAATGGGAGACACAGGCTTTGGGTGTTGGTCAGGCTTGATGTGGGGTGGGAGCCTGGGAGAGGAGAGGACCTCAGAAGGAAGCTGTGGGTTGGGGAATTAGCTCAAGTGGTAGAGCGCTCGCTTAGCATGTGAGAGGCAGCGGGATCGATGCCCGCATTCTCCAATGCTTTTCATTGCTCTTGCCTGTACACACGGCCCTTTGCCTGGCTTCCATGTCCTCTGGGAACCGTGCCACGCCACGGTGTACCTGGGCTGCTCAGAACACCACAGCATCTGGAGCTGCAACAAGGGCAGCACAGGCTCTGCCTTAAAGGAAGGATTCTTCCACTCCTACTCAACACTTGCCTGACACCCTCTGGATTAATGCAATTAACTGCAAGTCTCCACGTAGAAGAGAGGCAATGACCAAGTGCAATACCTTTAGAACAAGGCCACCGTGGTGGCTTGGAGCAGGCACATTTGCCTTTTGAGGAGACACCAATGAATGTGGGCTTGTCCAGGCATTGGGTGTGGGTCAGCCTCGATGTGGGGTGGGAGCCAGGGCGGGGAGAGGACCTCAGGAGAAGGCTGTGAGTTGGGGAATTAGCTCAAGTGGTAGAGCGCTCGCTTAGCATGTGAGAGGCAGCGGGATCAATGCCCGCATTCTCCGATGCCTTTCAATTGCTCTTGTCTGCACACGTGGCCCTTTGCAGGAGATCAGTGTCATCTGGGAGCTGTGGGAGCTCACATTGCACTCAGACAGCAAAGAACAGAACAAGATGCCAATGTGTAACAAAACCAGCATGAGTCGTTTAACAGGGGAACTTATTTTCTTCCTCTGTGCGTGACAGATTGCAAATGTCATCTCAAGAACTATGTCCACCTTTGAGAACCCTTCTACAGAAAAGGCATCAATGAAATGGAGTGAATTCTGTGGAGGGTCACCAAGAAACTGAGCAAATGGAGGGATTTCTATGTGAGCACGGTCAGAGGACACTGGTAACGTTCAGTCATTTGAAAGAGAATTTCAAAAGGCTTACGCATGATCTTCCAGCACTTAGGAGGAGGTGAGTGAATAGGGGAAATGTTGTCCTCTTGCCTGCTGCTTGACGAGAGGGCAAAATTTGTCACATCAAAATCGGATGGAGAAAAGTTGCATTTAAAGATGGGTTAGCTCCTTTTGATGCTGAGTACAGTCCAGCTGAGGAAGATGACATGCAAGGATCTGGTGGGTTTTGTTGTGTTTTGTGGTCTGCATGATTTGATGGGCTGAAGGGTCAAGCAAGGTGTTGTGGTGTTGGAGCTGAGGCTGTTTGAAGGGGGAGGTTGGAGCAGAGGCATCCTGCTGAAGAGTACCTGGGAAAGTGTTGGATGAGTGTGTGGAGGGCGAGGTCCAAGGCTGTTCCCATGCTTCCTTCGATAGCTCAGCTGGTAGAGCGGAGGACTGTAGGCTCCCTTGCACGGCCATCCTTAGGTCGCTGGTTCAACTCCGGCTCGAAGGAGTGCCCTTTTGGCTTTGGCCCACACCCTGCAGCACCTCTCATTTTCCCCTCACCATATGGCTCCCCAGCAAGGCTTGCCCAACTCTTTCCATTGGAGCGGAAGGCGATCATCCAAGGCAGTTTTGTGTGAACCCTGGTCAAGGGCTGGTCATCCTGAGCACTGGGGTTGTCCCTGGGTCACCTGCATGAGGAAAAGGAGTGTCTGTCTGTGGGTGTGAGCGCCAGGCCAGTGGGAGGCACAGGCTTTGGGTGCGAGTCAGGCTCAATGTGGGATGGGAGCCTGGGAGGGGAGGGGACCTCAGAAGGAAGCTGTGGGTTGGGGAATTAGCTCAAGTGGTAGAGCGCTCGCTTAGCATGTGAGAGGCAGTGGGATCGATGCCCGCATTCTCCAATGCTTTTCATTGCCTGGGTTCCATGTCCTCTGGGAGCTGTGGGAGCTCACAGAGCACTCAGACAGCAAAGAGAAGGACAAGATCCCAGCGTGTTACAAGACCAACACGAGTAATTTGGTCTGTAGTAGGTGGGTCTGAAGATGCCAGCAGTGTTCAGATGGGTGAAAGCGAAGGATGGGTGAAAGCGAAGTTCTCACGGCTTACGCATTGCCTTCCAGCACTTAAGAGGAGGTGGCTGAGTAGGAGAAATTTTGTCCTCTAGTCTGGTGTTTGTTGAAAGTCCAGAAGATATTAGAGCAAAATCAGATGGAGAAAAGTTGTCAGGAAAGATGGGTAAAGTCTTTTTGTCACTGAGTACAGTCCAGCTGAAGAAGACGACAGCAAGGATCTGGTGGGTTTTGTTGTATTTTGTGGTCTGCACGATCTGATGGGCTGAAGGGTTAATCGAGGTGTTGTGGTGCTGGAGCTGAGGCTGTTTGAAGCAGGAGGTTGGAGCAGAGGCATCCTGCAGAAGAGTACATGAGAAAGTGTTGAATGAGCGTGTGGAGGCAAGGTCCAGAACTGGTCCTATGCTTCCTTCGATAGCTCAGCTGGTAGAGCGGAGGACTGTAGGCTCCCTTGCACGGCCATCCTTAGGTCGCTGGTTCAACTCCGGCTCGAAGGAGTGCCCTTTTGGCTCCGGCCCACACACCAGCACCTCTCATTTTCCCCTCACCACATCGCTCCCCAGCCTTGAACTCTTTCCATTGGAGCGGAAGACGAACAGCCAAGCAGTTTTGGGAGAACCCTGGGCAGGGGCTGGTCATCCTGAGCACTGGGGTTGTCCTGGGTCACCTATAATAGGAAAAGGAGTGTCTGGCTGTGGGCATGAGAGCCAGGCCAATGGGAGACACAGGCTTTGGGTGTTGGTCAGGCTCAACATGGGGTGGGAGCCTGGGAGGGGAGAGGACCTCAGAAGGAGGCTGTGGGTTGGGGAATTAGCTCAAGTGGTAGAGCGCTCGCTTAGCATGTGAGAGGCAGCGGGATCGATGCCCGCATTCTCCAATGCTTTTCATTGCTCTTGCCTGTACACACAGCCCTTTGCCAGGGTTCCATGTCCTCTGGGAACCGTGCCACGCCACGGTGTACCTGGGCTGCTCAGAACACCACAGCATCTGGAGCTGCAACAAGGGCAGCACAGGCTCTGCCTTAAAGGAAGCATTCCTCCGCTGCTACTCAGCACTTTTCTGGCACCCTCTGGATTAATGCAATTAACTGCAAGTCTCCACGTAGAAGAGAGGCAATGACCAAGTGCAATGCCTTTAGAACAAGGCCACCATCGTGGCTTGGAGCAGGCATGTTTGCCCTTTGAGGAGACACCAATGAATATGGGCTTCTCCGGAAACTGGAGAGGAGAGGGTTTTGGGGCAGATACCCAGCAGTTTATGAGAATGCCAAGCAGAAAGTTTTTGAGTCAAGAGTTAGACTTTTTACTGTGGCAATTGTCAGAGGGAAGAGAAACAATGGCCCACAAGTGAAGCAGGACAGGTTCCATTGTTTTACCCTCAGCAGAGCCAGGCAGGAGAAGGATTATCGTATGGTGCTGTGTCGTGTCCATGCTTGCAAGGTGGCATGAGCTGAGTGGCTGAAGCTTTCAGCAAACCAATGCCATCCTTGATTAGGGGATCTTGGAGGAACATGTCTGAAGAGACATGTGCTAAGCTGTCATCCAAAATGACTTTTTAGCATCTCTTTTACGGAAGCAGAGCTTGGACGGAGTCCTGTCATTGCATCAATAGTACTGCTGGTAGAGAAGAATACCACAGGCTCCCTTCTATTGCTGCTCTTACGAGTCCCTCAGGCCCTGAATGATCTAATGGGCCCAAGTAGATCCTACCACTTTTTTTCAAGGTCTCCACAGACAGCCATATATCCAGGAGCTCTATGTTTAGCCATGGGGATTCACACACTGTGTTGCACCACAGGAGTCCTGCGATGCAGCTCAGCAATGGCCATGGCCATGGTGATTTCCAGTCATATTGACCCTGGAACGTGACCCTGACTGCAGACACATGTACTTTTTCAACCTCTTTCATGACTCGTCAGTGTGGACGTTTCAGGAACTCACTGGGCATGGTAGTTCATCTGAGTTATGCAGAGGCTTTGTGTCATACAGTTGTCCCTTCCTCCCTATGACATTGGTGCCTTCTGGTTTTGATGCATGGAGGATGGTTGAAGAGACTTGTGCTAAGGTGTCATCGAAATGAATATTTAGCGGCTTTGTCATGGAGGCAGTGGTTGGACTGAGTCCTGCAGTTCCATCAATAGTGCTGCTGGTAGAGTAGAAGACCGCAGGCTTTTTGATGCATGAGGTGTCCATGCCCCACTCTTCCTTAGGATCCCTTGCACGGCCATCCTTAGGTCGCTGGTTCAACTCCGGCTCGAAGGAGTGCCCTTTTGGCTCTGGCCCACACACCAGCACCTCTCATTTTCTCCTCACCATATGGCTCCCCAGCAAGGCCTGCCCAGCCTTGAGCTCTTTCCAGTGGAGCAGAAGGCGATCATCCAAGGCAGTTTTGGGTGAACCCTGGGCAGGGGCTGGTCATCCTGAGCACTGGGGTTGTCCTGGGTCACCTGCATGACGAAAAGGAGTGTCTGTCTGTGGGTGTGAGCGCCAGGCCAGTGGGAGGCACAGGCTTTGGGTGCGAGTCAGGCTCAATGTGGGGTGGGAGCCAGGGCGGGGAGAGGACCTCAGGAGAAGGCTGTGAGTTGGGGAATTAGCTCAAGTGGTAGAGTGCTCGCTTAGCATGTGAGAGGCAGTGGGATCAATGCCCGCATTCTCCGATGCCTTTCAATTGCTCTTGTCTGCACACGTGGCCCTTTGCAGGAGATCAGTGTCATCTGGGAGCTGTGGGAGCTCACATTGCACTCAGACAGCAAAGAACAGAACAAGATGCCAATGTGTGACAAAACCAGCATGAGTTGTTTAACAGGGGAACTTATTTTCTTCCTCTGTGCGTGACAGACGGCAAATGTCATCTCAAGAACTATGTCCACCTTTGAGAACCCTTCTACAGAAAAGGCATCAATGAAATGGAGTGAATTCTGTGGAAGGCCACCAAGAAGCTGAGCGAATGCAGGGATTTCTATGTGAGCACGGTCGGAGGACACTGGTAACGTTCAGTCATTTGAAAGAGAATTTCAAAAGGCTTACGCATGATCTACCAGCACTTAGGAGGAGGTGAGTGAATAGGGGAAATGTTGTCCTCTTGCCTGCTGCTTGACGAGAGGGCAAAATATGTCACATCAAAATTGGATGGAGAAAAGTTTCATTTAAAGATGGGTTAGCTCCTTTTGATGCTGAGTACAGTCCAGCTGAGGAAGATGACATGCAAGGATCTGGTGGGTTTTGTTGTGTTTTGTGGTCTGCATGATCTGATGGGCTGAAGGGTCAAGCAAGGTGTTGTGGTGTTGGAGCTGAGGCTGTTTGAAGGAGGAGGTTGGAGCAGAGGCATCCTGCAGAAGAGTACCTGGGAAAGTGTTGGATGAGTGTGTGGAGGGCGAGGTCCAGAGCTGTTCCCATGCTTCCTTCGATAGCTCAGCTGGTAGAGCGGAGGACTGTAGGCTCCCTTGCACGGCCATCCTTAGGTCGCTGGTTCAACTCCGGCTCGAAGGAGTGCCCTTTTGGCTCCGGCCCACGCCCTGCAGCACCTCTCATTTTCCCCTCACCACATGGCTCCCAAGCAAGGCTTGCCCAACTCTTTCCATTGGAGCAGAAGGCGATCATCCAAGGCAGTTTTGGGTGAACTCTGGCCAAGGGCTGGTCATCCTGAGCACTGGGGTTGTCCTGGGTCACCTGCATGAGGAAAAGGAGTGTCTGTCTGTGGGTGTGAGAGCCAGGCCAGTGGGAGGCACAGGCTTTGGGTGTGGGTCAGGCTCGGTGTGGAGTGGGAGCCTGGGAGGGGAGAGGACCTCAGAAGGAAGCTGTGTGTTGGGGAATTAGCTCAAGTGGTAGAGCGCTCGCTTAGCATGTGAGAGGCAGCGGGATCGATGCCCGCATTCTCCAATGCTTTTCATTGCCTGGGTTTCATGTCCTCTGGTAGCTGTGGGAGTTCTCAGAGCACTCAAGCAGCAAAGAGCAGGACAAGATCCCAGCGTGTCACAAGACCAACACGAGTAATTTGGTCTGTAGTAGGAAGGTTTGAGGATGCCAGCAGTGTTCGGATGGGTGAAAGCGAAGTTCTCACGGCTTACGCATTACCTTCCAGCACTTAAGAGGAGGTGGCTGAGTAGGAGAAATTTTGTCCTCTAGTCTGGTGTTTGTTGAGAGTCCAGAAGACATTAGAGCAAAATCAGATGGAGAAAAGTTGTCAGGAAAGATGGGTAAAGTCTTTTTGTCACTGAGTACAGTCCAGCCGAAGAAGACGACAGCAAGGATCTGGTGGGTTTTGTTGTGTTTTGTGGTCTGCACGATCTGATGGGCTGGAGGGTTAATCAAGGTGTTGTGGTGTTGGAGCTGAGGCTGTTTGAAGCAGGAGGTTGGAGCAGAGGCATCCTGCAGAAGAGTAGATGAGAAAGTGTTGAATGAGCGTGTGGAGGCAAGGTCCAGAACTGGTCCTATGCTTCCTTCGATAGCTCAGCTGGTAGAGCGGAGGACTGTAGGCTCCCTTGCACGGCCATCCTTAGGTCGCTGGTTCAACTCCGGCTCGAAGGAGTGCCCTTTTGGCTCCGGCCCACACACCAGCACCTCTCATTTTCCCCTCACCACATGGCTCCAGAGCAAGGCCTGCCCAGCATTGAACTCTTTCCATTGGAGCGGAAGATGAACAGCCAAGCAGTTTTGGGAGAACCCTGGGCAGGGGCTGGTCATCGTGAGCACTGGGGTTGTCCTGGGTCACCTATAATAGGAAAAGGAGTGTCTGGCTGTGGGCGTGAGAGCCAGGCCAATGGGAGACAGAGGCTTTGGGTGCGCGTCAGGCTCGATGTGAGGTGGGAGCCTGGGAGGGGAGAGGACCTCAGAAGGAGGCTGTGGGTTGGGGAATTAGCTCAAGTGGTAGAGCGCTCGCTTAGCATGTGAGAGGCAGCGGGATCGATGCCCGCATTCTCCAATGCTTTTCATTGCTCTTGCCTGTACACACGATCCTTTGCCTGGCTTCCATGTCCTCTGGGAACCGTGCCACACCACGGTGTACCTGGGCTGCTCAGAACACCACAGCATCTGGAGCTGCAACAAGGGCAGCACAGGCTCTGCCTTGAGGGAAGAATTCCTCCACTCTTACTCAGCACATGTCTGACACCCTCTGGATTAATGTTACTGACTTTGAGTCTCCATGTAGAAGAGAGACAATGACCAAGTGCAGTGCCTTCAGAACAAGGCTGCCGTGATGGCTTGGAGCAGGCATGTTTGCCCTTTGAGGAGACGCCAATAAATCTGGGCTGGTCCAGAGACTGGGAAACATAGGTGTTTACAGGGGATAAACAGCAGTTTATACAAATGCCTAGCATGCGGGTTTTAATTCCATAGTTGCGCTTTTTCCTGTCAGAGTTTGTTAGAGGAATGAGAAGCAATGGCCCACAAGTGTATCAGGACAGGTTCCATTCTTTTACCCTCAGCACAGCCAGGCAGGAGAAGAAGGGTACACTCTGGTGCTGTGCATTCTCCGTGCTTGCAAGTTGGCATGAGCTGACTGGCTGAAGCCTTCAGCAAACCAATGCCATCCTTGATCAGGGGGATCTTGGAGGAGCATGTCTGAAGAGACATGTGCTGAGGTGTCATCCAAGATGGCTTTTTATCGGCTCTGTCATGGAGGCAGAACTTGGATGGAGTCCTGCCATTGCATCAATAGTACTGCTGGTAGTGCAGAAGACCGCCGGCTCCGTTCCATGGCTGCTGTTACACATCCTCCAGACCCTTAATGCTGTAAGAGCCTGAGTGGCCCTGACCACATTTTTGCATGAACTTCAGAGCCACCCTTGTTTCAAGAAGCTCTCTGTTTAGTTGTAGGTGTTCACTCTGTCTGTGTTGCACCACAGGAGTCCTGCCATGCAGCTCAGCAATGGCCATGGCCATGGTGATTTCCAGTCATATTGACCCTGGAACGTGACCCTGACTGCAGACACATGTGCTTTTTCGACCTCTTCCATGACTTGTCAGTGTGGACGTTTCAGGAACTCACTGGGCGTGATCCTTCATCTGAGTTATGCAGATGCTTTGTGTCATAGAGTTGTCCCTTCCCCCTATGACACTAATGCCTTCTGCTTTTGATTTTTCCTTAGTGCAAGCCACCGTGTCTGGGCGTGTCGTGGTAGGTGTGATGGGCCTGAGAGTTTGTGGACAATGTAGGTGCAAGGCATGTCTTTCTTTCTTGCTGCTGAGGAGAGTTGTGTGGGTGTGCGGGTGTGGTATGAGAGCTGAATGGCTGGATGAGTGCATGATGAAAGCATGAGGTGTCCAGGTCCCATGCTTCCTTCGATAGCTCAGCTGGTAGAGCGGAGGACTGTAGGCTCCCTTGCACGGCCATCCTTAGGTCGCTGGTTCAACTCCAGCTCAAAGGAGTGCCCTTTTGCCTCCGGCCCACACACCAGCACCTCATTTTGGCCCTGCCCCTATGGCTCCCCACCAAGGGCTGCCCAGCCTTGGGCCCTTTCCTTTGGAGAGGAAGACAATCATCCAAGGCAGTTTAGGGTGAACCCTGGGCAGGGTCTAGTGGTCCTGAGCACTGGGGTTGTTCTGGGTCACCTGCATGATGAAAAGGAGAGTCTGCCTCTGGATGTGAGAGCCAGGCCAATGGGAGACACAGGCTTTGGGTGTGGGTCAGGCTCGATGTGGAGTGGGAGCCTGGGAGGGGAGAGGACCTCAAGGAGAGGCTGGGGGTTGGGGAATTAGCTCAAGTTGTAAAGCACTCGCTTAGCACGTGATGGGTAGTGGGATCAGTGCCTGCATTCTGCAATGCTTTTCATTCCCCTGGACATCATGCACAGCCCTTTAGCTTACTCCTCAGTGTATTCCCAGAGACTGAGAGCATCCTAGGTTCCATCCTGAGAAGCACTGGCCAATTTCTCAGGCATAGGTAAGCGCTTATCTGTCTGTTTGCAAGTCATGATATGACGTGAACACTTTCTAATGGAAATTTTGAGTCTATCTTACTTAATCTTATTCATTTTCTGAAGAAGCATAAGATATACAATATCTCTCTGCATGTTACTTCAATGTCAGGCTGGAAATCATGTCTAAGTGCAGTTTAATTTATTATGCTAAAAAAAAAAGAAAACATTTCTAATGATTTTTTTGTAGGATTTTGAACATAAGCAAACCTTTGAAAATCTGCTGATTAGAAGCTGGTTAGCTTAACTCCTTTATAAATTAAAGTTTGCCAAACTCCAAATAGAATCACAAAGATGTACCTCTGTCATGTTTATTAAAAAGTAAATTTTGCCCTGGGCTGTGGTGTTATGATTAATACTGAGTTAATTAATAATGGCAGAAAACTCAGAATCAGGTATTGCTGGTTTTATACTTTGTACTAGGGAATACCAGTTCAGCAGCAGATTTTTGGATTATCATAAATTAAAAGATAATTAAAGCGTATCTATGAGACTGACTCATCATTTTATCTTGCAGATATTTACAGCTACTCCATTAACGATGAATCCCTCTGACATTTCCACTTTAGTCATAAGCAGCCTTTTTTTTACTATAATTACTAATAAAGATGGATAAAGCACCACTGTCAGTTTTACCATAGATCACTTTGTAAATCATCCTTCTTCGTGTTCAGCATTAAATATAGTTAATTCCATTCTACATTCCTCCATGACAACTCTCTACTTTGGGGATTAAAGAAGGTTTCTTTCCATAAATTTAAATGTAAAACCAACAGGAAAACATGAGGTTTGATACAGAAGATGGTTTCTGCAGCCAGGCTATACTGCAGGGACACAGAAGGTGCAAGTCATGAGTAAATTTGATACTGTAGTAAGTTTATCCTCGAGTGGTATAGTTATGCAAGACAACAGAATCATGAGATGTCAATAGTTTTCCTTCCATTCTGTGAAGAGTTTGAACATTCAGTACTTCTCCCCCCTCCATTAAATATATGTGTTTAGGAACAGAAAGATTGAGAGATACCATTTGTTCAAAAACACAGACAAGAGTCCCAACAAAAGTCAAACTAAACAATGATGCAAGTAGGTCTATTTCATAACCTCTTTTTCAGTTCAAATATATTCTTGCATTTCATAGAAAAAGCAAGCTGTGTTAAAGTTCAACTGGTAATACAGTGCAACCAACAACACCCATAATGATGCTGTAATAGAAGTTTTACTGTATTTATTAAACCTGCAAGTACACATCTAGCATATTTCAGTGTCAGGGACATCTTTTTCACACATGATATTTAAAGTTATTTCTCTTTTGATAGCAGCAGAACAGATTTAGAAGGAAAATGACCCATAAAATCTTCAAGTCTTACTTCTAGTTCTTGTTACATTTCAACAATAAAATATTGAGAATGTCGAGAAGTTTTGTTTGAGTAAAACTTACCTTAAAATCCTCTCTTCTTTTTCAATACAGAATCTATCATTTCCTGTCCCAATGTGTTCTGGCAGCTGGTTACGCTCACTGTTATAACCATGTACCTCTTTTTCAGGCCAAATTGCTTTTAAATTCAAAGCACTGGTTTTGGTTTTGCTTGCAAAAGTGAAGCACTCTCTCACACTTAGCATTTTCCCCTGCCAAACATGTTACACAATATGATCAAATAATCTACCGGTCTTCTTTACAACAAAATAAACTGATCAAACTCTTTATGTCTCTTACTCTGGTTCTTGAATTGTTATTACAGTGCTTTTCTGCATTTGCTTTGCTTTTCAACACACTTCAGGAAAACATGTTAACACAAGAACTGGGTGCAGGATTCAAAGACTGCACCGGCATAGTCTGCATTATTTAATGCTAACAGCCTGACCTCTCATTCAGCCGGTTTAAAACATTTTAGATGAAGTACACAGACCACTTGTTAGATAGAATTAACAGATAGATTCACATCACTTTTGATATTTTTCAGGCTCACAGTGCAAATAAAAAAATTCTAACAATGAATGTCTACAGTACGGGTTACTTGAAATGTTTTACCATCATAATCGTGCCAGACACACAAGCATTTTTAGGTATGTTGCAAAGCACATTTTACTTACCTGTAGGACCTCTTAATCTCACCATATGTTGCTCCCTTCTCTAAGGCCAGGATTTCATATAAAGCTTCCCCTGATGTTGACAAAGTACGTTGCCTTTGTTCAGCCATGTTAACATCGCATTACCAAAGCTGCTAATGTAGAACAGAATATAAAATATCAGGGACTGCAAGTATATAGGGATGATATTTCTTATTGCTCATTTTAATAGATTTTATTTAGGTAGAAAGAGGTTAAAAATACATGAAAGTGAAACTAGAATAAAATGTCCTCTAAATTATGCTCAGTCCTTTAAGATATTTTAAAATTATTTGAGAAAATGGAAAAGCAAAAACCAAAGAACTGAAGCTTTTGTATTAGTTATCACTGTTCATATTAAAGGCTTGAGATTTCTCTCAGTGACACGAATGGTTGAATTTCCTACAGCATTAATGCACATAGTATTTCCAGTAGTTTTATATGTGTTTGTTTACATCTATCTTTTCCCAAGTCTTAGAAGAATAATTCTGCCATTTGTTAAGGCTATTGTCTTTGCGCAGTGTGGTAAGAGATTTGTACCTTTGAGTATAACCTAACACATCTCAACGGTGAATTTTTGCTTTCTCAACACAAACACTCAGATTCAGCCTAACCAATTTTTGAGGGATTAAGCTTGAAGTTTAGTCAAACTCCTTATATTGTCAACAGACAGAGATGCATACTCGGAGGACAACTGACTGAGGAGTTTCTCCCTTTTACGTCTACAGTAAAGAGTGCTCAGGATATCTGTGTTCCCAACTCATGTGCCTGAGGACAGGCGGAATGAATCTGGAACAAGGCAATGAGACTAGATAACAAGAATTGACCTCAATATTATAAATGTAACCATTTACTGCAAAATTATGCACAGGGAAATACTGTATTTGATTAGAGACACAAGATTTGGGCTGAATTCACAAGCTTGTGATAGATTTAACAAGGTTCTCTTACAGAATAGTGCAAACAAAAGCTAAGCACAGGATGACAGGTTTAGTTCACTTCAGATCTGTCGTTCATTCCTTCTTTCATTACAGAGGCAAAGCAGACAAACAAGTGATTCTCCGCTGAGTGCCTCTACGACCTCCTTAGAGTTCATAGGCCATCCTTTTGGATTTAAAGAATCAAACATTTTTAAAGCAAACCTAGCTAATGCTAGGCAATGACATGAAGAAACTCATATAAAACATAATTTAAAACACCAGGTATAGATACCTATCATTAATAAGAGAAAGCTCCATCTCTTTGATGTCATACTTGCCACAACAAAATTGTCACCACAACCTCTTTATTTCTTCGTATGTTGCACCCTTTTCCAGATGCTGAGAAGTGATCACAGAAAAAACATAAGCCACAGTGATAAGAAAAATTTCTGACAACCTGTTTTGTTAGGTAAGGCTACTCACTGTGCTACTTCACCCTTCTCATTGCCGAGCTAGAAACACTATCTTGCCATTATTCATACATTATTTACTAGGCCACATTTTGGTTCAGAACCAGCCATGTGACACTTTTAAGCTCTTCAGCATTGTTCAATACAGAAAAGAAAATCAAATATCACTTAAGTACACATATAAATATAAATATAATAAACTGAGTAATTCTGACCCATAGTATCTGATTTCAAAATGACCTAAATTTATTCATGTTTACTTCAATGTTTTCTTCTTCTAATAATCTAACACACAATTCAGGGTTTTGTGATCTGCTGAAAAAGAATTCCATACTTTTAAGTGTCGTACACAAGCCACCAACTAAATGGACTGAACTCTCATTTTTAAATTAATAATTAAATTATATACAAGCTTATAGATATTACTTTACTTTAGCACCTTCAGTAGTTGCAATGCTACTTGTTAATAATGAGAGTGTATTTGATGTCATCCTAGGATCTATCCTGATCACACTGGAATCATGTAAGACACATCAAGCCTGGTAATGCACAAGATAATAGTGGGAAGTCCTGTGAAGTAACAGGTATATGGCATTATTTAATCTTTTTGTTACATATTGCTGATTAACTACATTGCAACCCTGAAGAATAAAACAAAAATTAAAGTTCTGATGGATTTTATTCTGAAGAACTAAAAAATCATCTAGTTTGTATCTTTTCAGAAAATAATTTTAATAACCCAGTTAGCTACGGAAATTTAAACTCACTAGCCTAAAGTAGTGATTATTCACCTTGAAGGTCTAGTTATCCAAATTTATGTTTTATTTATTTAAAGCAGTCCTATAAAATACTAGAAGTACAATGAGATGACACTTTTCTAGAAAAAGTTATACTCTCTTTATTAAAGAAGGTGTAACAGTTACGATTTGTACTATTCCTGATGGCTGAAATTACACTAGAATCCTACTTTCAAGCTACATATTTTTGTTCCAGTCGAATAGTCAAGAAAATATTGTTTTCTTCCCTTAATGACAGTAAAATATATTAAAAGACAATTCAAATTCTGATAACAATTGCACATTTCCTCAGAGGATGGGAACTTTTTAAGCATACATTTTATACTACCCAGGATTAACTATCTTATGCAGAAGCTGTAAAATACGTGGTTTTTTCTACCATGCTTATCATTCATTTGGATTTGCACTGAAAAAGAAGGCAAAAGTGATTCAAGAACATACCTGCTTCAAAACGGGTGTGATGGACACAGTCTGGCATGTATAAACTCACAACTTTATCTGTTCAGTATCTTGATGTCTTTATGCCAATATAATCCAAAAAGAAATAAGCAAGTGCCACCAGAAGCCCTGTTCCACGGAAAGCAGCTGCTGCTTTTCATCCTTCACAATCAAGGTTAAACAGGTCAGTGGAGTCTGATTACTCTTTTTGTTTGTTTGTCCAGTATCCAATTGGTTGTCTCTCAGGAAGACCTCTGAAAGAACAAATAAAACTTTAATAGTCCTAAAGGCTGATATATCTGAGAGTTAATGACACCAAAAAATATGGGACACACATATACTTGGGTTTTTTTCTGTGTTTTACTCCTGATGGGGTCTTCAGTTTGCCTTTTCTTCCCACACGAATGTATTACATTTCTTTAAGGGTATAGTCTTGCTGAAAACCTCGCTTCTTTGAGATCAGCCATGGCTTAGGTCTACTATATAATCTCTTCCAGAACACAATTAACTGAAGAAGTCCTTTTAGGACTTCTCCCAAGTTCCTGTAAAGTTTTACATCAAAACAGAAGAGGTAGGGCATACTCTTATTGTGATGGAGCTTCTCCTTTAACTTATATAACGAAAAAGTCTGAAGAGCCATTCTTTTCCATTTGGAATAGAGAGGACTGTAAATACCAGAGACTTGAAAAAACAATTGGGCTTGATATGTCATCCTTGAAACTAAATAATTCATCCTTTGAACTCAAAAAGTTCATTTCCCAGTTCATTCCTCAATTCCAAATAATCTGGTTTTGTGGTGGATTGACCTTGCTCCTCCCTCCCCCCCCATCCTACCCCCACCCCGTCACTCTCTCACACTCACTCTTCAACAGAACAAATGGAGAAAATAAGATTAAAAGCTAATGGATCAAGATAAAGATTGGGATATCACTTACCAATTACCGTAACAGGCAAAACAAGATCAACTCGAGGAAAATCAATTTACTTTGTTGCCAAAGAGAAAATATTTTGATGGTGAGAAACAAAGACAAAATTCAAAACACCACCTTCCCCTCACCAGCCTGTTTCCAGGCTCAATTTCTCTTTCATTTCCAAACCCTCTTCCCCTCACCAGCACATGGGGAATAGAGGGGAATAGGCCACATCTTGTCAGGAGAGCCTGCTGCTGCGTGAGCTCCTCTCCGTGGACCAAGGTTCCTTCAGGAAATATCCATCTTCTCTACCCTGAGGTGGATGGACTGTAGTGTGGACATGTGCTCTAATGTGGCTCTCTCCATGGGCAGCAGGGGAATTTCTGCTTCGGCATCTGGAGGATCTCCTCCTTCTTCTCTGACTTTGCCCCTGACCTCCTTCCACAGGGGCCTTCCTACAGCCCTTGCTACCTAAATCTTGCCTTGGACACCTTATGTAGAATAATGGGCTGCAAATGGATTCATGGAGCCCCATAACCCAGTAAAGTCTGCTTGGGCAAGAGTTAACGAGTTTGTGTTTGGATTTGATTGCAATACTGGAATTATAAATCAGTATTTTTTTTTAAAAAAAGAACAAGTGTAATTAATTACACTTACATAGAAACATTGTTTATAAGAAGAACGTAGCTGTGACAACTGATCAAAAAAAATTAAGTGGATGCTTTTTAATGTGAAGCATATGATATTAATATTTCCCTTAGTCTTAAGCATATTCTTTAATTTGAAACATTCCATCAAACTTCAGCTTTGTACAGGGACAAGGCAACAGCACAGTCAAAATGTCTTTTCCAGGACATTAACAACAGAGCAGGTACAGCTAATTCTATTTATTACGTTATGTGAACTTCCATATCATCTTGCATGATCTCAGTCTTTGCAATTCCTTCACCTTCTCTGCAAAACAAAACAAATCAAAACAAAACATACACTTTTTAATGGCTAGAAGACATTAAGGGGGAAAAAATATAAAAGGAAGAAAATAAAAGCACTTTTGAGTTTACCCCAATCTTCAATACTTCTATGCATCCTGTCACCAAGAAAAACATCACTGTTCTGCAGTCTTATTACATGCTTAGACCCACGGTTCTGTGTGAATACAGCTCCCTCTGGTGTGCTGAGCTAACGCTGCTCTGTAACCTACATTGCTTTTCTTACGAGCACTCGTTTACTTTGAAGGAAATGAACACAATCTCTGCAAATCTATTTTTTTTTTCCTTTGTGGATCCTGTATTTTAAGTACATTGTAATGAATCTTTATAAGACTTAAACTTTAATGAATTGCCATAACTCTTTTATGGGATCAGCTGTGTTATTTAGAAAAATAAAACATGTAACAATACATATTCACTCTCCTCATTATTTTGATGGGTTTTGTATTGTAACACATAATAGTACACTACAGCCTCACTGTAGCAAGCAATGCAGAATTAAAAGACAGTCTAGTCCCAAAGGACCTTGTATGTAAAAAGCCTTACTTGCACTTTACTGTTCATTTATAAGTTGCATGCATTTCAAAACAGACAAATCAGAACATGTTTGGAAATGTGAAATTGCGTATCACCCTACAAATATTTGAAACATGGCCCAGACAGAGCAGGAGGTCCAGGGTTGCTTCAGAACCCTACTGTTACACATAACCAGAGCTAAAAGTTGAAGAACTGAGTCACTCCGGTCCTTCCTTCCACTGTTCCCTCCTTTTCCTGGCTCATAGCAAATTCAGGAACTATGAGCTGAAAGACTAGTAGGTACACAGACACGCACGAAAGGACTGGCATCATTGCTCAACGGTGGTGTGAATTTTTAGCTTCCCAGGCAAGGAAAGACAAGTTTTAAAAGCTGAATTATTTTCTTAGTTTTTTTAATCCGGCGGTGTTCATACTGCATCATCAAAGTGTGTAGGAGGTATAAGTGGTCAGGCAGAGCACTCCTGACCTTCATGGAGAACCTACAGCTTCAGACTCTTTCTTCCAATCGTGGCAGGGGAAAAAAAAAAAATCTCTGATTTTACTCAGAGGAATTTGAGGAGTGAGCTAAACAGTCTTGCTGACACACACTAGCGAAGCCAGCAAGTTAAGGGAGGTGATCATTCCTCCCTACTCAGCACTGGTGAGGCTAAACCTGGAGTGCTGTGTCCAGGTCAGGGGCTGGTGCAGGAGAGACGTAGGCATTCTGGAGAGACTCCAGAGAAGGGCCATGAAGATGATGAAGGGACTGGAGCATCTCTCCTATGAGGAAAGGCTAAGAGAGCTGGGACTTCATCCTGGAGAAGAGAAAGTTCAAGGCCATCTAATCAGTATCTATAAATACATGAAGGGTGTAAAGAGGACAGAGCCAGGCTCTTTTCAGAGTGCCAGGACCAGAGGCAGGGAGTGCAAATTGAAACAAACACAGGAAGTTTCTTCTGAACATCAGCAGACGCTTTTTCACTGCGAGGCTGACTGAACACTGGCACAGGCTGCCCAGAGAGGCTGTGGAGTTGCCGTCAGTGGAGATAAAGCTGCCTGAACATGTTCCCGGGCAACTGGCTTTAGGTGGCACTGCTTCTTTTCCCATTAACTTCCCTAGTGTGATTACTGTAATCACTAATTTCTGTGCTTTATTCTGCCAAAAAGGTGGTAAGAACATCAGCAAGGATTTTAAAATATGTGATGGTGACTGACCAGAAATGACAAGAGACAGAAGGCAAGTGAGAAGACTGAAATAGAAGCTCTTGCTAGTTGATGGCTTCACATGGATGAACGAATGGTGGTCTGAAAAAAAACCCTAAAAACAAAAAAAAAGAAATACAGCATGAGGATATAAGTAAAGTACAATAGGCTGATGAGATCAGGGAACATGTACACTGAGAAAGGGTGTACGTAGTGTTAATGTGAACTGGTTTTTTTCACTCTTTGGGCAAGATATATCTTATGTTTTATTTTTTGAATCGTGTGCTATGGTGATGTCAACATTAATAACACCCAGCCGAGCAAGCTAATCAAAGGGCAAAAGACTGAGCAAGTGGAAAAGGATGTTTCTGCCAAGACCTGCTGGGCCTCTGGCTCAGGGACAGGGACTGGTTTTTTTTTTTTTTAACAAGGGAAGAATACTTCTGTGGCAGCTGTGTACCAAAATGTTCTTGTCATTTCTTTATAGCCAGTTCTTCTTCACATGCTCCTGGACATCTAGTGCCCTGTTCTGAATTGTGTGGCATGCTTCCTATCAGATACTCAACCAGTCTCCTGAAGAAGAGAGGATTGATTTATGGTCCTTTCTTCAGAGCAAGCCTTTTAAGACCTTGGAGGAGCCCAACAATTCTACAGCGAGAAATTACATTCCTCTTGCCACATTTCTCTGTCACAGAATAGGTGCTGTCATTATGGCTTCAAAAGTAATAACAGAATTTATTTAAATAATATGATTGCATTGCATCCATTTTTAAATATATGTAACTATATTGGAAGGAAGGTATTCCATCTGGTAATCCATCTGCGACTCCATCTATACAAGAACTAAGTATTCATAAGAGAACATTCATATATTTGAATTCTCTGAACATATTGTGACCTTCTGTTACTATTCACATAGAATATCTCGATTTAAATCTATGTTGGGTTTTTAATATCTTTCAACAACTGCAGTATTGGGAAAAAAGTAGCAAACTCTAGAAGTATGAACCTTAAATGAACAGTCTGTTGCATATCCAAATTGCTCATGCCTTTATGTGGTCAGTTTGACACAGATAAGCCATATGGAACTGTAACTTCCTGTCTCATTCCAGAAGCTCAGTTCAAAGGCTTGGTTGACTACCTAAATGATGTGCATATAAATATATTTTTTTTTCCCTGAAAATTAAATTAGAGTCTTAAAAATTAAGTTTTAAGTAATAGCAACATACTTAACTCTTTCATCAATATACTCAGTGGAATGCTTGGAATTTTATTTTCATCTGCAGTTTAGAAGAAAGTTCTGTCTGCCCTCCCTACTTTAAAATAGGGCAGGGAGGTAGCCATAACTATGATGTAAATTGTAATAATTTCTCAGGCTTTAATTTAAGTTTCTTTCTGAAAAAAGCAAAGGATAGAAAGTCTCCAGTTTATATAGCTTTGACAACTCAGGTGAGTTATTTAGGACTTCAACTAAAAGTGAAGTAATAGAGTATCCTAATTCCTTATTTAGGTATTTTATTTTGTGAACAGCCGTAGCACTTCAAGCTATCGTTCTACAGCTTCTTATTGTAAGCTAACAAACCCATAGTTTTGGTAGCAGTTATTCGTTCTAGCACAGCCTAATCAGCTACAGCTAAGCATCAGTAAGATTAGCTTTAACTGCATAAATGAGTGCTTTGAACTATTTTTAAGCTCATTTTACCAGAAACAGATTAGCAGTACCACGTTTTCTCAGTACCTGGTTCTGGGAATCAACAGCTGCTTTCAGTCCCCCCCTGCCAAGTAAAACCTTTCTCCAGCACCTAACAGTTCTCTCCACTTATTCCTCCTTCACACAGTTTTCTTAAACGACTCTGATACCTCCTGCAGTCTTGTCTAAGCAAGCTCTTTTCTGAAATGCTCAATATAATCTTCAGTTCTATCCTGCACCAATCTCCTAACTATTCTATCCCAAATTCCTACAAGCTGGCTCTTTACTTATATTGTCCCAAGGAGGGAGGGAATGCAGCAGAGGAGATGGCAGTCAGTAGCTATTTCTTCTTAAAACTTCATTACGCCTCACACAGATTTTATTACTCTTCCATAGAAATGCTCACTTAATTGATAGCTGAGAAAGGCAAACTCTTTCTAAAGTGTCGAGTAATCTTAACTTATCCAGCTATCTAGATTCAGATAGGAATATCTGTCCAGTGCTTAAGTTAAAAATCAAGAATTAAAACAATATGCAGTCCTGGGGGTAGAGGAATTACAGATTAATGGATGAGAAGGCAGAAGTCTCAAATATATTTATTTTTTATCTACGTCACTTACTGGGAGAAAGTACAAATCCCTAGAAATTTATTTCATTAGAATAAATATTTCACTAATAAAGTAAAGAAGCAAAAACATAAACATTAATACTATTGTCCATATAGTAGGCATAGAAAAAGTCATTGGAAATATTTCCCAATGATTCAGCAGACTAACATTTCAGTAAAGCATTAACTTCATTGTTAACCATTTATCACAACTGTTCCTGCAGTGGGGGGTTGTCCCTTATTATGACAAGACATTTCAGCTGCAAAACCATAGAATCACAGAATAGTTTGGGTTGGAAGGGACCTTAAAGATCATCTAGTTCCAACTGCCCTGCCCTGGGCAGGGACACATCCCATTAGGTCAGACTACTGAGAGCTGAAACTTCCAGTCTGAACCTGTGGGCTTATGGTTGGCTCAAGTCTCTCCGAGGGCTGCTAGCAAGGGAGCAGTCCAAACTGTCACCAGTTTTTTTCTTTTTATTACTTTTTTCTTGGTTTTCAGTGAAATCAGCTCACTAGTCTGACTCACTTCACGACTGGCATCATTACTGGAGCTGATGCAATGGGAGTGGTGACATCACACCTTTTCAGCAAGAGTAAAGGCTTACATTGTCCTCAGTTCACCACAAAACCACACCTTAAAAAGCAGATGGAGGCCAGAACATCATGTAAGTGTGAAGTACAAGTAAATTATGTGGAAAATAGCACAAATTAGGAGAATTAATACTAGTCTGTGGCTATAGGATAGGCCAAAGTTAGACATCATATTAAACAATTTGAAGGCTTCTGTTGCCAGTTTTACAGTGCCGTGGGTGCGTGACACAAGATGCTGTTCCTGTTGAAACACTTTCTGCCAATTCAATTTGTTCAAACAAAACTTTGACAGGTTAACTTTGCCCCGGCGGGATAACTGCTGCAACAGGCAATCGGTTGCCCATACAGCCCTAACCCTCTGTGGTTCCAGCATCGCGTGTTCCTCTGTAACCAGGATAAAAGCAGACAGGCAGCATAAAATCCTCATGAAGCGCTCTGCTAATTTGACAAAAATGTAATCATGTGCCCACACCTGATCCAGATCAAATTTGTACTGCTGGGTGATGTGGCATGGCCCAGAGCCAGCGGTGATGATTGTGGAACCACAGCGCTCAGCTAAGGCTTCTCCTGCAAATGAATTACCCATATGGGAGACTGTAAATACAGAATGTGGCCTATCACTGTGGAAACAGCTTGTGCAGGCTCTCCAGAACATGCCCCGTTCCGCACGAAAGAGACAGAGTAACCCCTTGCCAAACCACTTTTCTTTCTACCCTTAGAAGGAGGGTGCTGGGTTAGCCTCTGACTGAGAGCACTAAGCAGGGGAGGGGAAGGAAAAAAAAAAAAGGAAATTACACATCTGAGGTTTTTCTTTCGGGCAAGTCTCTTATAAAAATAAAGGAGTGTACAAACGTCTTTGTTTCCCTGCCAACTTTTATAAGAACTAATTAAGACCAAGGAGAGCTTCGTTTTCCTGTTTATTTCACACCAAGAACAGCTAATGAATTTAACCTATTGATGATTTTGCAGCTGCTTGCTTTAATTTGCTTATGATTGAGAAACAAAAAGTTAGTGTAACAGCAATGAGTTGCCAAAGCCGCAAAGCGGTCACTGGTGTGTGATCCAGCTGTGTGATCAAACTCCAATTAGGCAGCAGGGACAACAGAGCGTGGGCTGTTCTTCCGAGCAAGAAACCAGTATTAAAATTATGGCCGCTGCTTAATAGTTGCTTATTTCCAAGTGGGATGATTTGTCCATAATAAGGTCAATATAAACGTAAAGGTACAGAGCTCTGGCATTAATTCCCTGCTAAAGAACATCATGAACTTTTCAACTTTACAATTTATCTATTGATTCCAACAGAAAATTCAGGCCACAGAATTCAGTGGTAATTGCTACTGATAAATAAAGAAATATGCTTTACCAGAAAACAATCTTTGAGGGTAAACATTCATAAGCCTTAGCATAACTCTTGTTTCTTAGTTCAGGCAGATCTATTACAAGGCATTTATTATATTGAGAAGTGCTGTGAATTTTATGGAAATCATACAGAATTCAATAAAGGATTTTGTGGCCACTATATAACCTACAAAATAATTTTTAATGTCCTTTTTATTCAGAAGGTGAGACCTCAGCCCTTTATAAATTGGTGACAGGACTCACAGTTGAGATTGACAGAAAATGAGTACCCAGTCATTTGCAGCTCTTATTTATACATTTTTCCATGTTATTTCAAAATATGATTTCAAAACAATTTACAAATATTAGACAGGGATTCCCAAATGTGCTATCCTAGCATCAGAGTACTTCAGCTTCTTTCAAAGGTATGAGCAGTCCTTGGGAACTACTGCTGCACTGCTGCACCCCCAGCCCCGAGACAGGGTTAAGCCTGTGTCAGCTCATGCACAAAGCTTTGTACAAACAAATGGAAATCAGGCTATTGAATAACAGCTAGCTCTCCAAATCTGTACTGTTACATGTTTATTCTATTCTAAAATCACAAACCTGGAGGTCTGAAGCTTTCCTGGGAAGCTGGGTAAAAACTTTCTCCTTACAGAAAGTAGGAATTGGCCACCCGCACCCTCTGGCTGGAATGAGGCTGTATCATGGCTTCTGGTGTGTGAATGGTGACATAAAAAGGGGAAACAATTTGCTGTCGTATGTGTGCTATATCAGAACAGAATCCATATCACGTATTGCTTGGTAAAAGTAAGTATATGCTGCTACTGTTCATTCACATTGCAATCTCCTCTGCTGGTGCGAGGTACCTGACTGTGATCTTTCATCATCAACTTTTGATGTCACAATTCAAAACAGATGATTTGCCATAATGGATTTCACCAATGCTTCTTTTTCCTATCTGCATATTATTTAAAAGTCACATGCCATTTAAATTAATGCATTGTTAAAAATCACATTTTTTGTTTTCCAAATAGTGTTTAGAAAGATGATTTCATCAACTGCTTCTGCAAATGGACGTTCATGCATGTATATATGATAAAGCGGCAAGAAAAAAGAAACTGAATTACAAAGCGATTACACTTTAGGTTCATACACTGTTTGGGAGCACATCTTCAAGCTGTACATTTTTTTCCATATCTTGCAATAAATTAGTCACTTGTAATACAAATGGTATTGACTTGCAGTGCATTAGAATTAGTTCTCACTTCTAACAAACTAAATTCCATTTCCCTGTTCTCTGGGAATTGATTATCTTGGCTACAGATGCAACGACATGTAGGTTGCCCACAGATCATCTAGTTCAATATCAGCAGCAATATAGCCAATCTTTCACCAAATTAAGGTATTTGGGCCTATTGGTTCTCAAATCTTTGTGCTCTGCGGTAAAGTATCAGGATCTTTCTTTAGAGGCTTTCCACTCTTTTTGTCTTTTTAGACAAATTAGAGGTACTGCAAAATTCTTTATTTCTACTTATTTTGTGTAATCATGATTTGAGGGTATAAGTAATATCTCCTGCATACAACTAAGCAAATGTCATGTTTTACCCTGGTTTTAGGTATTTTACAAAATATGCTGTCTGACAGGTTTTGAACAATTTTCAAACTAGTTTATTTATTCAGATTTTGTACATTTTAGCATGAAAAGGCTTAGTAAAGAATTATATTAACAAATATTCAGAGTCCGAGTTAAGAGTAATCAGTATCAAAGTCACTTATTTTCTTCTGCCTATACTTGTACAAAGCAGTCTACGAAGTTCTAGTCATGTAATTTAATGTTGAAAACTGCTGACATGGTATTGATTTATGTAGATGTAACCGGTGTTCTGACACATGACTATAGGGTGTTCTCCATAATCCCAACTCAGCAAAGCATGTAAAAACATGCATAAAATTAGGTATACACGCTGTACCACTAAACACTTTATGCCAATTAACCTGAATTTTTACTGCGAACACTGCTATGCCTCTCTTGTATCATAAACATGTTACATATATAATCCACGTGTATGTTATGTTCCGTGTTATACATTCCAGCTGTTATATATTTCAATATATGTTACACGTATGTCCTAAAGAATATAATTATGTGAGATTTTAAAACTAGGTTTTCTGAAAAGAACTACTTCTCGAATTATACAGTATCTGAGTAAACCCTTACATAATTCTCATTTACACCATGTAGGCGAGTTTTTACGGTATAGACAGTGCGGTTTAACTGTGGGCTGATTCCAAAATGGGCACTCCCACCACCAGTTTTATACCTGCACCTTGTCCCAGCTGCACTGTTTGGCTGGTCCCACTTCTTTGCAAGGGGACTAAATTCTGCTTTCTGCCAGCTTAACTCCCTGAACTCTCTCGGTTTACCCTAGGGCTGAGTATCAGTACTGGTAGGAGCAAACAGCCAGGAGTGAGATGGAGGAGTATGGCCCCTCTGCACAGCAGCATCTAGCTCAGCACCGATATATTTCGAAATCACATTTCCAGTGTGCTCCACACTGTCAAAAGGCCCAGCACCTGATTTTTTGTGCACTAACCTCTTCCCCAGCTTTTAAACAAGAGACTAATTTCTAATTAAATGCAAAGCTGCTTGTAAGAAATTGATTGAAAAATGTTCTCCTAGTACTCAGACTGGCTTTTATCTGAACGTAAAAGTCAGTTTATCAGAGTTAATCCTTTCAGCATGCACTTGTCTTACAAGAACAATTTTCTTTCATTTGGTCAAGACAAAGGAATTCAGGAATTTCTGTAAACTAACCCTCCCATCGCTTTGTTGCATTTTTATCGACATATTGGCAACATTCCTTCCAGTTTTAATTGGATTAAACGCGTATATATTTAGTGAGTTGTAAATTAAACAATATTCCAGCCACCTTTTTGCTATTGTTAAAAACAAAAGGTCTAGCAAAGAATAAATCTAAATAAAACCAGAGGTAGTCTCTTGAAAGTCATGACATCTCCTCACTGCATTTGCTCAGGTAGTTAATGGGAAGACTGGTAGAACGACAGATGTTTTCCCCAACTTTCAAGGAGAAGACATGCTAATGCCAACCCTGACACATTCTTTCCTTCACACAAAAATGTCAGGATGCTGCATGGGGGGAAAACATGAGTTACTGCCAATATTTAATCCTCTCACTTCTATTCACCTGAATGGGACTGCCTCCTACTGCTATAGGTTTTGATAGAAGAGCAGTCCCACCAGTTAGCTAAGAAAACAAGCACGTAAAGATGAAATACCTGATTAATTTTTGATGCAAGATGAAACTTAATGGAGAAACTGAAGTAGTAAATTTGAGCAACTTTTGAAAAGGCAGAAAGAATAACTACTTGGAATATAATGGCGTAATTTAATTTGAGTACCAATGAGTATACATTTTTACTACTAATGAGATTCTCTGAATGTAATTATTAATTCTAATTATCGTTAATATTTATTTCGACATACCTCTTTTTATGAGGGAATAATTGCACAAAATGGCACTTCAATAAAAGTAAATTTGAACAGTAAAAAAGCCAAAGTGCAAGAGGAAGGTAGGCGTAAGAGAAAGACTGCTAGGTTCCTGCATGTAGTCATCCAAATCATCAGATGTGCAAATACTGCAGTTTATTCCAGTTCCCATTTCTGATTTGCTTCATCTGCCAAAGTGAGACTGTTGATAAACTGTCCTTTTTGTTGCTAGAAATTTTCCAATAATTTTAGTCTGTATCAAAAAGCAACTATTTTAAATTCTCACACAAATAAGCTTCTGCAACAAGGAAGTGAACTCTAACTTATGTAGAAATAAAATAAATTAAAATGTTATTTGTTTGAAAAATTCTTGTGTTATTAAGAAATGTTTCATTTTTTATATTTACAAAACAAAGTGCTTTTCTTTAGTTTTTGACAACACGTCACAGTGAGATAAGCCACCGTTGCTTCAGTCTAGCTCTCATGGTGGAAATTTAGCTCATTATTTTACTTCACAGTTTTAATATTAGAAAACATCTTTACCATCTCCTGATAGGCCAATGAAGAATCAGATCAGGCAGCAGGAATCTTTTGGACCTAAACGTGATTTCCAAATGCAAACCTACCTCTCATTCTCTAATTATAGGAATGCTTGTTTAACTCTTTGAAAAATACAAGTCAAAATTGCTTTAGAAAATCTTTTCTAAGGCCATTGTGAAAATAGTAATTACATCTACATGCAAAGAAACCTAGAAAGGATGTGCAATTGTAACGAGATATTGGGAAAACACACAAAACATTAAAACCAGGTACAAAGCCAAATCAAAATAAACCACTATATTTTCTACATACACAATGGGTGATTATCATGGCAGCTAACAGGTATTGTATGCTGAGCAGTATGCTGAGAAATGATTCAGCTGGCAAATGTGCAATGCATTCATTAAGTTTGTTCATAGGAGTGCAAACCCACTTCCACTGCCAACACAAAAAGCTGTGAATTTTCAGCTTCTAATGACACTGTTAAACTTGTGAGCTGCACCTCTGAAACTGCACCTGGGGTTCTCATATCCTCCCACTCTGATATTAAAAATATTCTGCGCATCAACTGTTATTATGCATTTAAAAATGACACAAAGAGAAGCTTTCTCCACAGGCTTCTGCTGACACCAACGTCCTTAGTCATATCAACGCTATTGTAAAATAAGGATTTTTGTCCAGACAACCATAATCACCAAGAAAACCAGAACTGAGACCATTTAAGCTGTGTGCACTCCAGCAAGTTTTCTAGAAATGCATTTAAGAAAGAATAACAGTGTGAAGAAAATCACCTTTTCATGCAGTTATTCCCAATAATATCTTCAGTGGAGTAACACTAAGCTGCCTTTGAACCCATAGTAAACTTCTGACAGTCTGCAGCTGTGTTCAGAACTGACTTTTGTTAGCTTGTTTCTATGATCAGACCCTGTTTCTGGGGGCTATAACTTGTCAGTAAAACTCTAGTCTTAAGCTAAGCATAGAGGGGAATTCTTAGGGCTGCAAGCAAAGGAAAACTGAAATCCCTGGGGATCAGTCTTTTTAACTCTCTGCTCTGGCTTGCTGGTTTTGGCGCAGAATTAGTACATGTCCATTAGGTAATGTCAGTTTAGTGAAACTGAGGTTATTGCAAATATTGAAAATATTCTAAATAGTTTTCAGTATAATATTTGAAATACCAAAAAGTGAAGCAAAAGCAAACAAGCAGTCTGCCCAAGCAAGTCAAACTGACTTAATCTGCCTCTCCAGCAGTGACACAACCTGCAGTTAATGGAAACACAGTACACGTGACTTAGCTCGTCTTCGCTGACACTGCCCTTCAACACAGTCCACTCTGACACTACCGTAAACAAAAGCACCTATCCCACTTCATCTGATCGACTTCATGGACACAAACCTAAGCGTCTAAATCAGGAGAAAGGCTGCTCTGTGTTCCTTCTTTGCAGTGAAGAGAAAGGTATCTTCAAAGAATATCTTGAATGGCCTGCTGTCTTTCCCGTAATTATCGACTATGAAATCAGCGTTACGCAACTGCTCTTTAGGTTAAGACTCCAAAGTTAAGAAAGATGAACCTGGGCCCCAGAGTAGACAAAGCTACTGCAATATGGGTGCAAAAATGATTGGAAACCATCCGCAGAGGGATTAGCAATAGTCAGCAGGATACATTAAATATCATTCTTCAGGACTCTTCCAGATCTTGGACACACTCATTCATAGAATTTTCCTCGTTGATCCAGCTGGTTTTGGAGGAATGCTTACAGGACTGGTATTCAATCCTGACAAACAAAAAAAAAAACGGGTTGAGGAAATCACAGTGCACCCAGGTAAAAGCAAGCGCAAATTATCCCGCTCAGGAAGGACAAAAACACTGAGGGGATGGGTAACGCTTCTGCCAAAAATTATCTGGCGGTGCAGGGAATGGCAAATCAAACAGGAGTCAAGATGTTGTATTGCCACAGAGCTTCAAGCCAGCCCGACACAGACCCAGGACAAGGCAGGGGGAAGGGACACACTGAATGGGGAAAGGAGTGTGTTTTAACTGGGCTTCCAGGTGTCTGGAAGTATTATGGAAACATATAGTGTTCACTCAAAAATAATACTGGGTACAAAAAAAAGGATTTATCCGAGCATGTGCCAGAAAAATGGCACATGCCAAAATGAATGTGTAAAAATGCAGTTACTGAGCATGTAACAAAAGAAAAGACATTTCTCCTGTCTATAGAAATAACCTATCACTATATACCATGCAACTTCTTCAGGTAACAAGAGAAACTAAAAACTCTTTTGTGCTCGTCTCAATCGTGTACCTGTACAGATGAAGATATTCTGTGTTCTTATTTTTTTTTTTCAAAGTACAAGCACATTACGCCTTTGAGGATCCTTATCTACTGTGGGAAAAGCATCTTCTCTTCCATTGAGACTGTTCAGTTCTCCCAGCATTAGCTGGCTGTGCCTTGGAGTGGCACTCCGTGCCACGTGGTTAGCCCAGCAGAATGTCTTGCTGGTGAATCTATGTGATTTCACCTTCTTTTCACAGTAACCAGGACACTAAACTAACTCCAATTTTGTGATCTTCCATCTCTCTGGTTTCATGAGTACCCCTCTATGTGACAAATCCAATCATCAATAACACTATTTCCTTGCCTCACAGCACCCTGAAAATGATAACAATGTGTAAAAGACACTAACTATAAATATGTAAAGAATTAAAACTTTATTAACACTAAATTTCAAAAAATCCTGATGTGTAGTCTCTATTTAAGGCTGTATCTGCCATGATAAAGAAGCCACAACACACAGGGCTTACGCAGGTGAACTACGGCCCCTCATGATGCCATGATGCTTTCAGTAAGTGCTCAAGCACTGTGGTGCTCAAAGAACTCCACAGTTCACAAGGAAAACAACTTAATGCAAACAAAATGCTGTGAGTGAACACTTTGGTGTTACTACACCTCTATAACAAAAATAAATAAAAACATCTTTCCTGTGCCACAACTCTTATCTTGCAGCAGGACCAGACAGCAGACAGAACAGGCAGAAGGCATAGAACATGTATTATTTTTGTAATGAATGCGTTTATGCTGAAGATATGTGACTTATGTCATAATTTTAAGGCTTTGTTTGTCATCATGAGGTGGGATTCTTCTTTGTAAACCCGTACAAGAAATCATTGCCTGGCTAATATTAATAACTTCTGTATTTATTAAAAATAGTAATTAGTGTCCTGAAAGTGGAACATTTATGGAATTAGTCACTGCCTGAAAAAATCTATGCTTACTTCATAAGAATGTATTTCAGATTCCTTAAAGGTGTTTATGTAACATTAATTAGAGATCAAAGGTAATTTGATTATTAGCGAGGGAAAAGAAAATGCTGATTATATTATTTAAGAACATACTAGCTCAGACTGAGCCCTAATATGACTTTAAAGAACTAGTTTCAACTAGTCAGATGAAAAGAACATAGAGTGGATTGGAACGATAAACGACCTTATCAATAATCTTTTATTCATAGTTTGACATCGTAGGACTGAAATATACATTCTATATTCAGTGATAGTAAGAATATGCTTCCCCCCCCCCAAAAAAAAATGATATATTGTTCACAAGTTGAAACTTAGACTGACTACAGTAAAAATCCACCCTATCTGAATACAGAAAACTAATTTGTTATTAGTAGGAAAGAACCAACAGTAATTTAGAAAAATGAATGGGGGACAGAAATCCTGACTCCAAGCAAAGCTGGTGAGTTCTATCAGCAACTCAAATGCACCGTTGATTTAATGTAAGCAGGCCAAAGATGAGTAAACCGTCAAAGAACGAGGAAGAAAATCTGACATACCTTAATTGCTGAAAACAAAAAGGCTGAGCATGTTATTTTACTTTCAATTATATTTTTAATTATTGCATGTGTACATTATAAAATCATACTGTGAATGCTTGTGACATTTTTATTTTCATGAAACTAGAGAAAAACAGCTGAAGAAAGCTTTTAAGATGAGGCAGGTGATCCAGGGCCCTCTGTCATATGTCCATACGTCCTTGCAGCTATCCATAAGACAACGGGAATTGCAGTTCTGCAAAAGATGCATTTGTTAACTTCGTACCTCAAAGTAAAACCATCATCAGTCACATGTATAAAACTACATGTTTCTACAACTAGTTCAGATGAAATTCCTTCAGACAAATCACCTATTCTTTCCAAATGGGTTGCTCCAAAGCCATGTCATTGCCTATAAATAACTGTTATCATGTGAAATCTAAACCTTACTGCCAGTAAGCAAGAACCCAGAAGAACAATGTATTATGCAAAATTAAATCCTGTGAATAATTTGCAAAATCCAATTTTTAAGTGGGTACAGGCACTTCATATATTATTCAAAGAACATAAGCGTTCCCTTACCTACCATGCTATATTTAGGATTTTATGAAGGAGAAAGAAAAGAGATGAAAGGATGGAAAAAAGAGCAGCTGCAGGGAGAAAGAAAAGGAGTCTTAGTCCTGAAAAACAAACCAAAGGTTAATCTTCACTGTCCCAGCTAACACGATGTACATAGCCACAGACCAGAGCACCTAATGAATTATTGTTTCTTCCTTAAAGTCCAGTTTGCAGGAATAGTGTGGTTTGCCAAGAATCTCATTCTTTACCTTAACAAAAATTACATGGTTTTACCTCTTCATCTTGCAAAAAAAGCACCCCTCCACACTCTAAAAAATGAGCAGCAGGGATTCAAATGCAAATACAAAATCCTCCATGCACTGCTTTTGATATACAATGTATTTTAAACAAAATTGTCTTCCCTTGCTTGAGCTTCGAGGAGCCACGCACATTGGCTATCCAATGAATGCTCACCCAGCTTCCACCAATGCCCAGCTTCCCGCAGGAGCGCCTGCAGAAGCCAGATCCCATCTGGGCAGCACACTGACCCCTCCCCGAGGCTCCCCAGGGAACAGCCTGGGGACTGAGGCAACCCCTTTCCCCCGACTGCCACCTCCAACCCTCGTCCTTTGCTGTGCCCCCAAGCCCAGCACCCTCAGGCCTCGTCCAGGTAGCACTGGACACTGCATATGCTCAGCTGGACTGGGGAAAGCAGGGAAAGAGGGAGGAAAAGGAAGGAGGGACGGAGGAAAAGGAAGGAGGGGAAGGAGGGGAAGGAGGAAAAGGAAGGAGGGGATGGAGGAAAGGAAGGAGGAGAGGAGGAAAGGAAGGAGGAGAAGGAGGAAAGGAAGGAGGAGAAGGAGGAAAGGAAGGAGAAGGAGGAAAAGGAAGAAGGAGAAGAAAAGGAAGAAGGAAAGTAAGGAGGAGGAAGAGGAAATGGAAGGAAAAGAGGAAGGAGGGAGGGAAGGAAAGAGGAGGGAGAGAGGACGGTAGGGAGGAAGAGAAGGGAGGAAAGTGAGACACGGAAGAAGGGAGAGGACGGGGGGACAGGGGAATGAAGGGGGAGATGAAAGGAAGGAAGGAAGGAAGGAAGGAAGGAAGGAAGGAAGGAAGGAAGGAAGGAAGGAAGGAAGGAAGGAAGGAAGGAAGGAAGGAAGGAAGGAAGGAAGGAAGGAAGGAAGGAAGGAAAAGAAGGGAGGAGGAAGGAAAGGAAGGGGGGAGGAAGGAAGGAAAAAAAGGAAAGGGAGGAAGGAAAGGAAGGAAAGGGAGAAAGGAAAGGAAGGAAAGAAAGGAAAGGAAGGAAGGAAGGAAAAAAGGAAAGGGAGGAAGGAAAGGAAGGAAAGGGAGGAAGGAAAGGAAGGAAAGGGAGGAAGAGAGAGAGACAGAGAGGGAGGGAGGGAGGGAGGGAGGGAAGGAGGGAGGGAGGGGAGGAAGGAGGGAGGGAGGGGTGGAAGGAGGGAGGGAAGTGCCCTCCCCCCAGCCCGGGCCTCGCCGCCAGCCTCCCCCGAAGGCGCGAACAGGTCGCGCGCATGCGCGTGTCGCGCGCGGTCCCGCGGCGCGGCGGTGGGGGGGGGGGGGCAGAGCAGAGCGGGCGTTTGTACGTGATGACGCGCTGCGGTGTCGCCAGGCGCGCGACCCACGCATCGCCCGTCCGCCCGGCTTTGTGCCTCCTGCGGGGCTGGCGGGGCTGCTCCGAGCGGGGGCGGGCGGGGCCCGGCCTGCCTCCCTCCTTCTCCTCCTCCTCTCCTCCCTCCTCCTCCCCGGGTCCCCTCGCGGCGGGCCCGGCCCCTTCCCCGCGGCGCAGCGGGGCCGTGCGGCGCCTCCTCCTCCTCCTCCTCCCCCGGGCCGGGCCGGACAATAGGGGCGATCGCGCGTGGCTCGCCGCGCCGCTCCATGCGGGGCTGACAGCGGCTCCGGGGCAGCGGCCGCGGGGCGGGACTCGCCGCCTCGGGGCGCTGGCACAGCCGGTGCCGCTGCGCCGTTCCCGCCGGGCTTTGGCGGAGGAGGAGGAGGAGGACAAAGGCCCGCGGGGTGCGGGGGCGGCGAGGGGGCGCCCCCGGGTCCCCCCGCGCGGGCAGGTGCTGCGGGCGCCCAGCCCCGCCGGCTTCAATGGAAGTATGTTACCAGCTGCCCGTGCTGCCGCTGGACAGGCCGGTGCCGCAGCACGTCCTCAGCCGCAGAGGGGCCATCAGCTTCAGCTCCAGCTCCGCGCTCTTCGGCTGCCCCAACCCCCGGCAGCTCTCGCAGGTAGGCGCCGCCGGGCTCACGCCTCTCCCCTTCCCGCGGGCGCTGCCTTGGGGAGACGGAGGTGCCCCGGGGGGACGGCGGGGACCAGCCCTGGCACTCGACGGTTCCCGCCTCTCTCTTTGCCTCTTCGGCGGCCCACAGGTCCCTCCTGGCCGGCCCAGCTCTGGGGATCTCTTGCCCTTGTCGGATGTGGGGACCCTCTCCCCGTCTTTGCCCTGCCCGGGGGGGTCGAAGATTCCCCCTCCCCTCCTTTGCCCTGTTATAGTCTGGTGCGCGGACACCACCCCCCCCCCCCACTTTGCCCTGTTCTTGTCTGATGCGGGGACAGCCCTCCCCCCGCTTTGCCCTGCCCTTGCTCGGGGGGGGGGGGGGGGGGTGCGAAGACCCATCTCCCCCCCCGCCTTGCCTTTTTGCCTGAGGAGTGCGGGGACCCTACCTTTGCACGGTCCTTGTCATCTGCGGCGACCCCCCAGGCTTTGCCCTGCTCTTGCCCGGGGGTCCCCCCCCTTTGCGCTATCTTTGTCCGATGCGGGTACTCCCTCTTTGTTCTGCCCTTGGCCGGAGGCTGCGGGGTCCCCCATTTACCCTGTCCTTGTCGGATACAGGGACACCTCCCCCTCCCAATTTCCCTTGTCCGGGGGGTGCGGGGTTCCCCCTTTGCCCTGCCCTGGGGGGTGCGGGGACCCCTCTTTGCCCTGCCCGAGTGCGGGGTCCCCGCCGCAGCGCTGCCGGGCTCCAGCCGCTGCCTTTGGGTGCTGGAGGTGCCCGAGCCCCAGTCCCCGCCGCTGGAAGAGCTGGTGGCGGTGAGAAGATACGACGTTTCATAGGCTTGTGGCTGGTTGCTGTCGAGGTCATCTTTCCAGCACCGGCTGGAGGGCGAGCGGTGAACTCTGTGGGGTTTATTTCCAGAGTCAGTGCTTTATTTGTTTTTTTCCATAATTGTTAATCTGGGGTTGTTTTCTCGCATTTTAGCTTGGGCTTTCTTTATAGGGTCGAAGTTTCCTATGGGGCTGCCAAAAGCTGCAGTGACTATACTGAAATAACGAACATGCACTGCAGTGTTTTATTTGGGATGCTAAGCGATTTCTCCTTCCAACTATTAAGACTTGGCAATCTGTCTAGAAAGAGACAAAGATCCTTGGCTTTTTCATTTCCATGGTATTGTTCCCTGCCCACATTACATCAGTCACAAGATGTAATACTGTATTTTGTTTCATCTGATCGTGTTGGAAATTCTACAAAAAGGGTCATTATCATGATGAGGACAAAAGGGAGGTTTTTCTTGAGAACGCTGCCCTAAATTTCTGAATATGCGTTGGTATGGTTTCCCAGCAAACAGTGAAAAAATTATATTCTGGTGGAAGGCTCTCAAGAAAATTTGGAATTATGTCATGTGTTTTGGTGGGTAGTCAACTTGTTTTGGCTTCTAGGGATTTCCTCTAAGGTCTAGGTTTTTTTCCGTGCCCTGAAGCATGTTGTCCTTAGAGAAGATGCCATCCCTGCTCTTTACAGGTGTGATGGTCGTTTTTTGTTGTTTATATTTTTGGGGTATCTTATTAAGTTATTCTGCTTTTTCATTACTTGCCCTGCCTCATATATGCATATATAGAAAATCTAGAGGTGACAGCCTCTTCTGGCTTTGTCCCTGGTTTGGTATCAATGAAGTTCTGTATGTGAGCGTTAGGTGTGCATAGGTTTGGGAAGGAAGAATCACAGGACAGTGCATTAATGATTGGGAATTTGGATGCATATGGAAATAATTATTAGTAAGCAAATATAGAGGAACATATGCTGATGAACCTTCCTTCCCTATGAATGCAATAATTGACAAAACTTTTTTTGACAAATTCATTTTCCACATAGCAGCTGTGTTAGGATGTTTTCTATTTGAACCTTGATCTGAGTTCTACTTGATAATTGTGAGTTTTCCATATGTACAAGTCTTCTTTAAAGTCCAACCTAATTTAGCAAATGAGAGAAGTCTTGTTTGAAGCATTCATAGTCTTCTGGGAAAAGGAATAGTTGTAATAGACAGTGCAGTCTGTTATAAATACGTTGTATTTATTCCTTTTCTGCCTATTTTCTAGGGCAGATGAGGCATGAAGTGTATACAAACTTAATGAATTCAGTATGGTATTGACATTTAAGTGGGTCTTTTTTTCTGGCTTTCAAGCTTCTCAAACCTTGTTTTCTTCCCAGTATGCTGCAGGTATGTTAGAGTGAGTCAGAGAGAGGTGCTTGAATAACTTGTAGAAAAATGAAACAGTATGTGCATATGTATGCTTGACCAAATAGTATTTCCTTAGTGTAAACCAGATAAATAAGTTTATGCATTAATTAATTGTAATTAGGATGTTTAAGTGAGGAAGTCTTTGCCTACACTGGTCGCCTGATTAGAGTACAGCTATGTTTTTTTTCTCTTTACCTTTTTTTTTTGCTTGCTTGCTTTTCCTGAAGTCCTCTACAGATAATAGAATGTGAATGGCTACCAGACCTGCAGTCACAGGCTGGTGTAAATGATGGGCTAAGAAGCATAACGAGTGAGATTATTGATTCTGTAATTTCTGAACTTAACTTCACCTTACAAATCTGGAAGACTCCTGGTATTCCAGTTCCACTGCTGTTCAGAGAGGTCTGAGTTCTTACCAGGCTGTTGTTCACAGTCTTCTGCTCGGGCTAGCTTTGAGCAGTAAGAGTAAACCCAGAGATGTGTATTAGCAAACTCCAGAAGCTGGTGTGTACAGCCAGCATTTTACAGTTAATACACATTTGGCAGATTTTCTAAAAAACAATGTAAGGTCTTGAAAACTGGATTCTGACTTACAAATTAAAAGTTAAATGATTCAGGCATAAGACATTACAGGCTTATCGTTTCAGTAAGGAGGTATTTTACATGGGAAATACAAGTGAGACAAATGTGTGCTACATTAGACATGGCATTTCATTGTGACAGTGCTAAGCAGGCAAATATATATCTTTCTTAATATATTAAGTGAGATTTCTTTTTTATGGTTTGCTAAAGTTTCACTAAATGGGTTCAAAATGGGCTCTGTGTTGCAAAACGGTGCTGAAGTGACCTCAAGAATTCTGGTTTACTCCTCTCAGCCTCAGGGAGGATAAATTGTACTTACTGTATTATTAGCAGATGTTTGTCTAATCTGTTTTCTTAATCTGTTTTTTAAGATGCAGTCTTATGAGATGCGGTGAGCAGACATAACTCATTGTTGTGGAAGGTTAAAGTCCTGACATTGGGCATGGATTATTACTACTTCCTTTATGCCATCTCTGGTGCTTGTCAAGTGTTTGCTGATTCAGTTCACTAAAACAGCAGAAAACTAACACAAGCAGGAAACTGGGTAGCTGCCTGGCATATCTTTGGATAAAATAGGCTTAGCGAAGTTTGTCAGAACTGATTTAAAGGGACGCATGGTACCACTAGGCTTTTGAAACTAATAAAAGCCTCAGATAATAGAAATTACGCAATCCCACTAGGCAATTTAACTGTTGTTAATAGTGCTTAACTGTTCTTAAGAGTTCTTTCCTAATACTGAATTTAGTTCTTCCTTGTGGTGATTTGCACCTGCTACTATCCCCAGTAAATGTAGAGAAAAACTTAAGGATTTTCTTTTTGCAGTTTTCTTTTATATATGAATCATTGCCCTGTAGTCTTCTTTAATTTAAACAACAAAAGCTACATCTGTTACCCAGAGATTATTGTGATATTTTTGTTTAAGTCTAGTCGAGTGAAGAGCTGCTGTTGTACAAGTTTTTAAAATTGTTTGAATTAATAAGTGTCTTTAAACATTTAATAATTTTAAATTCTAGTGTTAAAAGCTGTCTTTACGGGTGCTTGAATGGGTAACTGTTGAAATGACTTTGACATTTCACACTGGTGAGTTTGAATTTAGGTTCACTGCAAGATCAAGTGGATGTTAAGTAGGAGCTTGGATTGTGCATTTAAGAGTGTTCATTCCAAATGTTACAGAACGATATTTTGTTAAATTAAATCTGAACTTTCAAAGGGCAATTTTGGATTCTCCGCCTCATCTGATTTTTAATTTCTGTTGTTAATAGCAGTAAAAAACAGTTTCTAAAACCGTCTGTACTTATTTAGAGTGAAAATTTTTAGTCTGAGTTTTGTTCAACGAATAAGACTTCATAATGGAAACCACTTTATAAATGTAGCTGTGAGCACTTTTAGTTTGTGTCCTGCATTGTCCTCACCTCCACTACCAAAAGCTGAATTGATGTAAATGTATCGCAAACGAATAAGAAAAGTTTGGCCTAATCTGCTGGTTTTGACTCATTTCTATCCTCCTGCCTTGTTATTGGTTCTGCACTCTCTTCAGTGCCTTCAAAATGGCATCAGTGGTATCTCGTAGCAGAATCTGAACACAAGTAAAGATTTAGTTTTGGCCTTTCTGTTCCAAAGTGAAACTAGTGATGGTAAGGAAAGATAACCTCCTAAGGATGACAGTGTATGCAGCAGGAATGGGGCGAATAATAGAAGACTCCATTTGAGTCTCAGAAATGTAGGCACTAAGTCTCTCGCTGAAGTGCCAAGTGTTACTGCATAGCAGGTACTCCTACCTGGTATTTGATAACCTGGTTCATGATCTCACTTTATTGTATCTCCATTTCATGCGTTTAACCAATATAGCATCATGCTTTGTCACTGTCTGTGTTATATACACCTGAACAGTAGACTGCAGGTCATGAATGTGGAATCCTCAATTTGACTTGAGAAGGACGCTGTGAGGAAAAAAAGTCACTAAGAGCAGCAGGACACGTCCTGCACTGGTGTATTCTTTAGTGAAAGGTACATACTTCCTCTGAAAAATGAATTCCACAAGGTCTGCCAAGGGATTTGGCTACATTTTGCTGCGTAACTTTTCTTTTCAGTGTTTGTCAGCTGATATGATCCAAACATTTTTCACTCTGTATGTAGCGTTACAAGTTTTAAGACATATTAGGAGATGTATTTTTATGGTCTGAACATAGGCAGTTGCTTTGAATCCAATGGTTGCACCTTTTTGCAGGAAGAATGTTGGCATGACCTATTTTTCCCTTGCAGCTGCTCATTTCTGCCCTGCATTTTCTTCTTAGTTGTGTCAACGTCTTTTTTTTTTTTTTTTGGTCTGGTTATTTTTCGGCCCTGACTGATTCACAGTACAGTTTCACAAATGATTGTGCCTGTTAGTAAGGAGGAAACAGTATGCCACAGGGGTAGACCAGGAGTAACAAGCAATGGGGAGACGGAAGGAATGCCTTAGGTTGTATGCCCCGTGATTTAAAGTGGAACTTTACCCTAAACCCCTTCCTTTCCTCCTCCACTGTTTTTCATAACTTTTCTTTTATATATTTTTAATCCTCCCCATCAGTGTTTCTCAGTTGCTTGTGCTTGTATTTGCTTTTGCCTGGCATTTCCCATATCTCTGCTTCATGAATAATTAACAAGTTAAAATAATAAGATAATTTTCATGGTGTGATTCCTAGCCTTTGGAATTAATTATGTGTTGCTGTTATGTTTGCCATTCCCTTCATCTTGTATTTATTGTGTCTGGTTGCTGAGATTGCATCTATTCGTATGAGAGGCAGAGACTGACTCTGACTCTGTGCACAGTACGGACAAGTTCTGGTTGGAGATTTCATGCACTACAGTAATTTTATGTGGCAGTTCATTTTTAAAATGCCCTTTGAGTTTTATGACCAATTAACTTTTTCATATGTTGTAGTGTAAAGCAACATTGGTACTTTCATTCTGCAAAAGGTCATAGCAGCTTGTTTCATAGCCTATAATTGCCAATGTAAGATCTAAGCAGAGTAATAGTTTAAGGTCTCCATTAATTAGATTGTCTTAAATCAGCAGAAGTCTTTGTCCAGACTGTTTAATAGTATGTTTTGTGTTTGATATGAACCTCAATTTTCTGATGCTATCTTTAAAGAGAAATTGGTTTGAAAAGAGACATTGTAGCTATATGCCCCTTAATTTGTGAAATATTGAATTTTAACCATGAAACAGTTTTACAAGAAGTTGGCATTACTATGAGAATATTCAGTATTCCATATGAACTAATAATATAATAATACAATGCAAGCATAGTTTGTTGGAATTAGTGGTTTGTATGGGATGTCCGTGTCAGCAGCTTTTTGATAAAAAAAACACGTGCATTTGTTCAATAAGTCTGTTTTTAGGTTGCTTGGGAAAAGCAACAGTATCCAAATTAGGTTAATTCTGAGTCAATATGGTAATATGCTCAATTATGAGGTAAAATAAAGTATCATAAAAATCATGCAGTTTTCTGACATCTCTGTTCTACTGTTTTGGCATGGAAAATAATGTTGAGGACATCTGCAGCTGAGTCCTTATTTCTTCAGTTCTTTTGTTTTCTGCAAAGCCTATGGGGTAAGAAGGCCCTGGCAATAGAATGGTGATTTGTTAGAGCAGTTCTCCGTCATGTCAGTGACCGCTGGCTTATTGTTTTCTCGTGTTTCCCTCATCACTCAGCATCTACAAGTTTCCACTTGTTTTCTGCTAAAATTATAGGTTTCTGAATATACTCAGTCATTTTCAGGCATGGAGGATCTCAAGTTCATAACTGTATTTCCAAGTCCTGCCAGGTTATGGCTCACATGTAAGGAACACCTGCTGGGTTTTCCTTTCTCAAAAATTCACTGAGTCTACATGGAAATTTGGCAGCTCAAATTAGAACATTTTTTTTCCAGAAGTATGAAACCAAAGTAACTTGATTGTCCTGTACTGTGCAAATCTTTGTTAACACACATTGGTACTTTCCATATGTGAATTGTACAGCTGAGTATCTGAGATAAAAATTCACATATCTCATGATACGCTTAAAGGAGTGGAGTGTATTCTGGTAAGTAGAATTTCCTTCCCCTATAAATGAAGGCCTGAGGATGGGCATGCGAAAAACTGGAAGAGTTTAATCTTAGAAATCATGCTAAATGATGCATTTAGTGCAAATAGTCCTTTGTGTGCATTCACAGCTAAATGAAATGTTCCATTCTACTTGAGAAAATTCTTTTGTATAAGCAGATACAGATGTTTGGTGTGTGCATGCTCATGCACGTAGGGTCTTACGGGAAGCATGTGTCTGGGACTGGGGATTGAACCTAGACCTCTCAAATCCCTGTTCAGTGTTATGCACAGAGATCCTCATAGGAAAACTTGGAAGAGTTTGTGTTCCATGAGATGTGAAGTTTTCCTCAGTTTGTTCTGATTATATCATTAACAAGTATCTGCAGTGTAAATAAGCGCCCTGTGTAATTCAGCCAGGCAGCCTGCCAAAGACAAAATATTTTATTATAAAAATGCAGTTCTGGAAATCTGGATTTAAGGGTTAGTTGGGGAATTGTTTGTATGATTGCATCCTAGGTGTATTGTAAGGAATTTGTAGCCAAGTATTTTGTTTTCTTTCTGGTTGAAAACAAACTTGTGGCTGTTATCTCACCTTCCCTGCCCTCCTCCGTGCCTGAGAATTTTTTATTTCTGTTGCAGCAGTCAAACTCTTGTTTCCTTCCCACTTCCCCCCACTTTGTACACCTGTGATACAGCAATCTGATTTATTATCTTCCTGACCATACTGCTACAATAATTATAATTAAAGAGATTCCTGGAGTCTGCTTTCCGTCACAAGATAGAGGGCAAATTCTTTTCTCAGTTCCTAGCTGAAAGCATGAAGGAGCCAAAATTTGCAGCAGGCCCTCCTTTTCCTGCTTGAGCATCAGAGGAAGTATGCTGCTATGAAAATATGAGGGTAGCTCTGTGTTAGCAGAAGACTTTATGATTTCTCCCACTCCTTGCTGCCAGATTGAGATATGAGGAAACAACCTCTTTCTCTCCACTACCAGTGGTTTATTTTTTTTTTTCTTTCCCGTATAAACATAGCTGGAGGCTACTGTACTAAAAGGGGATATTTATTATATGCAAAATACAACTTGTTGCCTGCTTTAGGGCAAAGGGTCAATTTTATTCCTAGGGGAGAAGAAACACAAGAAAAGATACAGGAACCATTCCAAGGGCGAGGGAAAAGGTTGTCATGGGAGGCTTGAGACTAAAGTAGGTGGATCAGCCTTGGTACAGGAAGGGATTAGCATTGTTATGTGCAGGTCTCCCATCTGATGGTGGTGGTTCTTCTTGTCTTAGAAATTGAGGTACAGGTCTGGGATGCTGACACGCAAGTGGTTTCCTGAGGACATAATTTATACATCTAGATCAGAGAAAGTTAACACTTATTAAAAAACAAAGTATTTTTTTCTAGTATAGTCCACTAGCAGGGTGATCTTTGCTGTCATGGCAGGAGTGATGCTGCTGGCACGTTATTTCTTGCTTTATGTTTGTATCTTACACACTCCATATTGGTGTTACAGTTGATGCACTGAAGGGGTTTCGTGTTTAGTCAGGTGTGAACTAGTGCTTCTGTTTTAAAAAAAAAAAAAAAAAAATTCACCAAACTTCCTGAAAAGTGTGTGTGTGGTGGTGGAGGGGTCTTGTCTCTAGTGCCCTGTCTTAGCTTCTCTTTCAGAGTGGTGAAGATCTGTAACTGGTTTTCAAAAAGTCTGGAGTACTTCAATTTCCTTATTGTTATTTGTGGAATTTTAGATTTTAGATTTTGGCAACTGCAATAATTGAGCTCTTTCTCATACTGGGCAAAGAAAAATCTGTACAGTTTCTTTTACAGCTGCAAATATGGTGTGAAACTGCTAAATAAAATGTTTCTTCTGTATGTAAGTAAAGATGAGTTTTCTCTGCTTTTGCTTATTATGAGAGATCAAGAGAGTAACTTTATGGAGTTTAGGTCTGTAATTTCTTCTGTTGTTAAGGGCTATGTTTCCTTTAGTGATAATAGGAATTTCTGCACTTTTCACTGGACTTAAACAGTATTTTTCATCAGCTCTTCTTAGCTTGTCTTCATTTGCAGGAAATAAAACCGGTTATATCTTTGTCCAGATAAAACTCCTAGTATTTAGCTCGCAGACTGACAGAGGAAATGGTAGAATTTTATCTATTGCCTAAATGTAAACAAAACCAAAAAAAAGTGAACTTGGACTTTTTACGTTGAGAATTGCAGAATGTCCCAAATATTTCCAAAATAATTGTCCCCCCCATTTTTTTTCCTTATACTTTCAAAAGGGGTACTACTTTTCTTCACAATAGTCATCCTACTTATATCGCTGTCACTTCTCATTAGTGTGAGAATTTTAATGGTTGGACTCGATGATCCAGTGGGTCCTTTCCAACCTGGTGATTCTATGATTCTAACATAAATGAAGATTGGTAGTTAAACAGCAAATTGCAGGTACTGAATTCCTTAACTTTTGCTTGCAGGGAATCTTAGACTTGTACCCTAGTCTGTATTGAGTTTTAGGCTCTACTAGGGAGGAGAAAGGCATCTTCCTAGGAGTGTTGAATGGTTAAAGCTATGGCTACCTTGATGTTTTTCATGTGATATTATGGTATTGTTCTTGCCAGTGCTCTCCAGTTTAAGGTTAGGCCCAAAGGGATGTTTTTTTTTTTTCTTAATAAAAGGCCCTTGGTTAACATTCTTTTGACTACAATCTTTTGATATGATAGAGTGTAGGTGAAATAATCTACTGTTCACTACAAAACTAATCCATATGCATGAGCTTTTTAGGACAGATGATTTGAGAGGATTAGATGAGAAGTTAGTATTTGCGATTGGTTGACTAAGTAGGAAAGACTATTACGACTAATGAAGTTTAAGGTTGTCTTCTTTATCCTTACTACTGTTGCATTCATATGAGAGCATAGGAAAGAGACTATATACTAAAAAATGTGATTGTATTGTAACCAGTTTGGGAGCTAAGAGGGCAAACTTTACTCTTACGCTGAATGTGTCGTGGTTAGGGTACGAGCAGGAGGCAGAGATCAGTAAGCTAAAGAATACATCTTAAGCTCCTTTCTTAATGTAACAATACACATTTCAGATGTTTTTTTGTTTCTGACACTCCTCAAATTAAGATTGTTAAAGTTAAGTACAATGATTTTTGCATTTAATGTGTCATGAAAAATAGGAGGGCAATTTCTTTAATTCTACCTTGTTTGACACTGACGCTGCACTTCTTGCTTGGAGAGGCGTGGTGGTTGATAATTATAGTTGACTGGAGCCATAGTTTTTATTACTAATATTACTTTAAACAGAAATTCTTCTTTTTCATGAAAGAGTTTTTTTAATGTCATATTTCAGGGTGCTCTGGGTGTTAAATGTACCCTTTTTAACTTGGTGTTAAAAAGTAGTGCTTGCACATTAATTGCTCATATCTGTGTGCCTTTATTTCTCTTGTGCTGACATTTGCACTCCTCTGACCCTGCGGAGAGCTGGTTTACAAAGCTAAAGAAGCAGAAAGCCCTTTCCTCTTTGCGGCAGTATTTTCTGGTGATTTGGCTCTCACAGGCTTTCTTGCAGAATCTGAGGAGTGTTGGTGCAAGGGAAGGAGCAGAGACCTGCAGTCAGAGGCAGGCAGTGTGTGGCAACAGTGACTCAAGTTGTTTCCACCACAGTTGGTGGAATGTCCAGAACAGCTGACAACTGTCTGGAATTGTTTCACTTTCTTCCCAAACAAGAGTGGGCTGAATAATTCCCTAGTGTTATTCAAACTAACTAATGCACTGTATTCTGCTGTTTAGTATTCTTGAAAAAGTCCTGTGCACCCCATGTCTCTTATATTATTATTCCCATATCTTCAAAAATCTGTAATTTCAGCTTTATTATATGCATCCACTCTTCTATATTTTTCAGATATTGGATAGATTTGACTTGGTAAACCAAGAACATTTTAAAAGGGCTGCTGTTAAACTTTGAAGAAATGAGTGATAGGTACATCCAGTTTGCAGACTTGGGTTAATAGACTTCTTCAAAATATGAAATTTTGGTTTTTGTTTTTCTCACATCTATGTGCATTCAGAAATAATGTACCAATGAAAGGTTGTTTTCATGTGAAAATGAAAGTATCTTTCTGCATTTTACTGAAAAGTAGCTATGGTTGTTACAGTTCATAAATGAAACGTGTCAGAACATGAGGATCAATCCTCTCCTTTTGTCTTTGGAGAATTGCTTGGAATACTTAAAATGCTTGCAAGTGTGTGTATGTGGGTGTGCATGTGTATATATATATGTATGTGTGTGTATATATATGAAAATAAATATATATATATATATGAAAGCGCAGTAACTGTGTAAGGGAATGGTGAATGCTGTATAGATCCAGGAAAGGCTGGGGGGAAGCATTCATTGTACCATTTGCTACAATGTTGCCCTGTGTCCAGCAAGGCCCAGGACAAAATCATATCCTAAATCTAAAAATTTCTGGAAGATGTGTTGCTTTCAGGTGATCTTTCTGAGCAGATCACGTGTCTTTTTAATTTATAGTAGAGTTTTAGAAGCACTTGGTCAGGATGAACAATAGATAAAGACACATAGTTATATACTGTTGTAAGTGCTTTAGGGTGATGTTGGGTAACTGTTTGGATTGTTGTTCTTAGTCGTTTTTTTTTCTTTCTCCGGGTTGCTAGTTGCTAGGTATGCCCTTCCAACTTTGTAGAACTTGCCTTGAAGCGTATCTTAGGCCAAGGAAAGTCATACTATAATAGCTGTTCTCTTAAGTTACTGAGTTGCCAAGTCAAACAAATTTGGATTGACTGAGTACATGTGTGCACAGTTGTTCAGCCACCCGTTTCTGCTGAATTTAGTAGAGCACACAGCGTGCCGACTGTGTTGATTGGCAGAATGATTTTGAATCCCAGCCTGAAGTGCATCCAGTTCTGTGGAGGTATTTGTGGATAGGTTCATTAGGAGCCTATGTGGAACCCAACCCATGTCCTAGAAGAATTTTGGAAGTCATATACTGGTCTGTCCAGTGCAGCATCAAGAAAACTTTCCTGGGAACTGTCAATGTACAGGAGAAATAAAATAGGCCATACTGCTGATCCATTTGATGGATCATGATAGAAGAGAAGAAGCTGTGGCACTAAACGTATTTGCTTCCATTTCATGCATGCTGACATTTTTGAGCAGGGGATTGTTCAGTAGCAGATGATTGTTCTGCAGATGAAGTAAAATTTGAGGATGGAAAAAGCAATGTGCATAGGCATCCTTTCTCAGTAGCTCTTCATGTTTGTTGTAGAAGATGCTGTGTAAAGGTCTTCCCTGAAGCTTCCTTTGTAATATTTGTGAGAGCAAAGAATGAGGACTCGCTGAAGGCAGTGTATGAGGTCGTGCAACTAGTGCCTCTGAGATTTTGTCGCCCTAGGGAGAAGATGAAGATCAGATAATCAGATAACTTGTGTGAAGTGCTTGATGGCATAATATTACCTCTGCGTTTTGTGAGATTGTTTTGAAAGCAACATGGTTTTGTTGCATGCACATGTTGATCCCAATCTGTTTTGTCTGCTGTGTTTTCTCACCTCTACTGCCTGGTTTGTGGCATGGCTTTCTTCACATTCCTACCTGGTGAACCAGCCCCAGATGCAGCCCCTCACCCTCTGTGAAGGTTTCAGGTGTTTTTAAGAGGCCCAGTACTTGACTCCAAGAGTGCAAATGAAAATGAGTTCAGTAAATAAAAGAAATTATTCTATTGCAAATATGTGGATTATTTATTACAGTAATAGGTAATAAAGATTTTAAGCAGATCTCTGCTTTTTATGACTTCAACTGATTTCATTGCTTTCAGAAGAAGGAAGCAACTCTGGTCAGAAAGAGAAAGCTGTGGACTTCTAGAGCTTTTCCATGGGCACCTAGGCTTGTGTGTGTTGTCACATAGAAGTGTATACTTTCATCACCAGTGATATTCTTTGTCTTTGGGCTATGTCACTAATTCTCTGCAGGGAATGTAAAAAAGATCATGCTGCAGAGACTATGGCAGCGCCTACACAATACAGAGAGCCCTCCAGCGAGGCAGTAGTTGCTGAGTTACGGTTTCCAACATTGAGCTTGCTTCTCAGTTGCTTCTTCAGTGTCTCTATATCAGTTTTCTCACCCTTGTTAAAACCATATAGTGGCTTCCAGCACTGCCAAAGCAGTGAGACAGCTCTTCTTTTGTTGCAGTGGTCTTGTAACCGTATCCTGGGACCTCACATCTCAGATGATAGAATTATCTGTGCTCCCAGTTTGTGCCCCCAGGACTGCTGCCTGCATGCTGCAGGGATAAAGGGGCTGCATTTGAGGTGTGCCTAGCACATAATCTGCTGACAGTTTCAGTGGCGAATGTGTCAGCCTGTGGATCGTGGGCCGAGTTTGGGTGGGTGCAGAATACAATACTAGGTGTAAGAAGTTGTGCTCCAACTATGGAGTGACAGTGTCTTTTGGAGCATGGTTTGTTACAGTGCTCAGTCATTGGAGAAGAGGAGGAGTTGTTGGTTAGAAATGAAGTGACTCAACTTGAAAATGGAAAGGCACAGAGAAAGACAGAGGATTATGGTTTTGGAAATGAACCTGTAATCCTTCATGCTGCTGTCTGAGACAGAAAAAGGTTGGGAACCAAGGCACAAGTAAATATTCCAGTGTCTGATGATGTAAGATGGGGCCCATAGATTAAAATATAAGAAATTTTTGGTGCAGATACTGTAGTAAGCATTAGTGTTAGACTTTATGGTGCTGCTTCCACTTTTAACTGCAGTTCACTGTTCTAGTAGAATATTGCTTTTTCACTAACTTAAATCAATGCTTTTATGCATATTTGTGAAAAATTACTCTGAGGTAAGGACATGACTTTTGTAACAGCTTTCTTTATGCTGGATCTCCAAGCCTCCAGCAGCAGACATGGGTTATTCCAATTACTGGGCATGTTTTTGCTACAGAGAGCAATGTGATGATTTCTACCTCTTTAGGTAGAGGTGGAAAGAATTGTAGAACGAATCTCTGGTTGGTGGACTTTAAAATAAAATGTTGCCTCACTATTCCATAGACATTAAAATGCTGTTGGCCTGCTAAAGGAACTTTATTTGTCTTTCATGAATGTTCACCTTTGTGAATACATTTCAAATATTTAAGTATCAAATTATTCTGTTTAACTGTCTTTAATAGGCCTTCTGCTAAGGGAAGACTGAAGGACTGCCAAGCTGCTTATTTTCGAAGTTCTCAAGTAGGGTTTCAATGAAGCCAGCTAGTGGACAGACAAATAAGGGCTGCGCTTGGTAATGCTAACTCTTCATCATATTATGTGAAAATTCTAATTATTGGTCCTTCATACTCGCAAAATGGGACACACAGAAGTTTGCATCTTCTGCTGTCTCATGTAAGAAAAATCCTTTCTTACCTCACAACTTTTGACTAGAATTTGTCAAGCAAATATGTAGTGTTTAGGAGTGTGAGCTATGCTTTTTGATGTTAAATACACAGAGGTAAAATAATTCAACAGTAGTGTGAAGGAGAAAAAAAAATCTGAATGTGTAAAGCTAGCAGTAAAGATAGGTAAAATGCATAGCACTTTCAAATTTAAAAGGAAAAGAATGGGGTGGGGAGAGCGTTGGCGCGTTCTTGTAGATTTTTCAGATATTTGAGTTCGAAGTTCCTATACAGTTGTATTTAAGAAACTGCATACTTTAGTCTTGTCCTTGGATTCCCTACAAGGGTACAAAGAAGTGGTCCAAGTGCAACCCTCTGCTGGTTTCTGTTGCCAGTGGTGAAGGGACAGACTAGATCATTCATTCACTGTCGGGTGAACATACACAGACACACATTTTGGCAGGAAATAAACACAATTGAAAATGTTATGTGTGGATGGACAAGCTATGGAATGAAGAATTTTCAGGTTTGCTACTTTAAATTGTCCTGCAATCACAGACCAAATTATGGCAAAAGGATGCCTTCTTTAAGATGTTTAAGGAGTTTTAAGTATTCTAAGAGTGGCTCTTGAGGCCGTAGGGCACAAATTAATTCTCGTTAGCCCATGGTGAATGTGTCATTGAGGTTTTTAAAAATTCCTGTTCTATAAGGTAGATATCCCAGCCTGTTTCTCAAGATGTCTCGCCATGCTAAAATCCACACAATACCACCTGGAGGGTTCTTCTTTAAATTGACAATTTGCTTTGTGATGTGTATCTCCAAAGCCAGCTGACGACTCAAAGCATTTGAACATCTGCAGGGACCACATTACATGAATGTGTTGGCACCAACGTTTGTTCTTCCCACACATTCAAATGAAGCTGGTGTTGGCTGTACTGTATCCTCTTAATCAGCTTTGTCCGGCCATCTAGGTGATTTGTCTTTGGAAATTATGTCAGTTACCTAAGAATCTGTGATAACTCACATATGGGCAAGGAAAGTAAGAAACTGAGCAGGAGGAACGGATGCTGAAGAAGCTGCTGGTTACGTTTGGTTCTGGAAGATGAGACCTACAGAATGTCTTTGATATTTGGTCTCTCTGCAAACTGGTTTCAGAGTATGCAGAAGTGAAAAATCAATGTTTGTTTCCCTCTGAAGGTGAACTTCTAGGCTGGTTTATGATGAGTCTGTGGTTTTTTGTTTGGAAAAATAACTTTTTATGGGTAATACTAGCTGCCTAAGTGCTGCCTGGAATATAGGCATGTCTGTGCGTTGAAGGCTTACAGACCAGTGCTCCAGAAGCTGTATCTGTACTGACAAATGTAAACAATGGCAGTTGGAACTTTAATATTTTTTACTCTCTTGGAGTTTCCAAGTTCACATAAGCTGGTTAAGTTTTTTCCTTAAAAGTTAACTGTTGCACAAGTATGATACATTCATTATAATTTGCAGGTAGCATTCATTTAAATAACTTGATTTAAAATATCCTTTGTGGCAAATAAAAATTATTTTTGTATCCTGTTGCTTTCATTCAAATACAATAGGTGAAATGTAATTACAGCCGTTGGAATGCACAAGCGTTTTATTCCCGGGATTTTATTCATATTTGTAGAGGGCATTAAAGTTAAGAGCATGTTCTTTTCTTATTTTTTAGTCAGCCCCTCTTTTTTTCAGCTTTCATTAAAAGATTGCATGTTTTCAATAACTCTTGAAGATTTCAGATCAAATGCTCAGTATCTCTGTAACAATTAGCTTTGGTTGGTGGTTTTCTGTTGATGGAAAAAGGGGAAGCAAAAGTCTAATTTTAGTATTTTTAAGTTACAAACCTTGATAGAAGTTGCATCATTAAAATGGTAGGCGATAATTACATTTTCAGGAGTTTTAACCTTTCTAAAATAAGTTTTTTTGGTGTAGCCATTATATTATAACCAAATGTATTATTCTGAACATATTTTAGCATGGGTTGGTGCTATTCCTGAAAGCAATCTCATAAGAGAGGGTTTCTAAGGGAACTCGAGGATCTGCCGTTTCAGGGATGGGGGAGGAGGGGGAAGAGCTGGAAGGAGTCTCACTGGTTAATGCCTGGCTAGATTTCTTCTGTGCTGTTATAAGGAAAGTCTTGTGTAGATTCACGATTTTGGTTCCATCGGCAGACAGGCTGTTCTTTTACCAGCACAATAAAAAAGCTGATGTAAAGTCATCATCACACAGATCCAGAATCTGGCATCTTTGATATCTTAGGGGCCTTCTTTGTGACATACAGTTTAAGTTGTGGGCTGTTGATATTCTGCAAAATCTAGAGAGGAGTGCAAGAAAAAGAAAAATTGATGACATACCTGAGAAAGATTCTGTAGATTTAGAAGGCATCTGAATCAAGATATCTAAGATGGTTTAATCTTTAACAAATTGATAAAACTACCTTTTTATGTAGTGAATTAGCCTTTTATAGTAAACAGATATAATGGGCCAGTTACTTCATTGGTAATTACAGAATTGATAGGACATTTAGATATTTTGCAGTTCTTGGCTATTTGGAAAGCTTAAGATATGTATGAATCTCTGTAATGCTTGACATAATATATTGTTTCTAGTTATTCACTGCCTTTTTTCTCCTGATCTGATGATGCTTCCATGCTTTTAGTGCTGCTGGATGTTTTTTGGTAGCTTGGCTATCAGTTTTGACCACAGGTGAAAAAAAAGAAATGTTTTTCTAGAAAGCCAGATTACCTTTCTCCCCAACGTCTCTTGCCCCCCCCCCCCCCCAATAATTTTTTTCAGGAATGTAGATTAGTATCAGATATGGTAAATGATTATTTACATAGGGACTGTTTTAATTTCAAGGGATGCCACTGGTATGATGCTGATTTGGTGTGGTGGACACCTGCCATTCAAAAAGAAGAGGAAAAAAATAGATCTCTTATGTTACACTGAAATGATGCATGTACACGTCAAGGAAATGAGTCACCTAGTATTCTCTATTGGAGAAAGTGGTTAGGAATCTGAGGAGCTCTCTGCACATGTGTAGCAGGCTTTGACATGCATAGATTGAGTGCGTACATGTAGGTTGTTCCCATATTTATAAGCTCAGAGTCTGTTCTAGAATCTATCGTATCAAGTGATCTGGGTGCCCAGAATATGCTGATTTGCTGTGTTAGATACAGAGTTGACCTCTGAAGGATTCCCAGATATCTGGCAATCCACATTGATAAATGTAGGGAAATTGGATAGGCTACTTCTTAAGGACTTTATCCAAACTGGTGCAGTGTATAGATGTGCTATTGCATATGCATGCAAAGTATCTGGGAAAAAATAAAAGCAATCACGCAGCAGGGAAAAACAATCTTCCTGATGCTTGTTGAGGGGAGCAAGAATATGCCTGGCTTCTCTTTTGGTTCCCTGTTTGCATGAACTGTGAAGTGTAGCCCAAGTTTCTTCTGCATTCATCTGGTGGTGGTGAGGTTCAGCTCCTACCTGCAGTTAGGTAACTGTCATGAGTGGCAGTTAAAGAAAGGCACAGGGATGTTGTCTTGTCCTTTCTTAGGGTACTCATGCTGGCTACATATATGGATTCATGAATTCAGTTGCTCCTTTTCTCCCAGGTCCTCTAAAGGGTTGAGTTATTCTGACTTTGCAGAAAGTTTGCTCATCTTATCTTGGAAGAAACTCTTGTGCCTCGTTACAAGCCTGAAGTGGGTTTCCCTAGTTTCCCATTTACTAAACGCCTGGTTAGTGAACTGTCTTACTGTCTGGTTTCCTGAGCAGTTTGCAGACCTCCTTAGAAAGGTTTCCCCGAAGCATGAAAGCTATAAAAGTAGGAGCAACTAAGTAGCACTGTTGAGTATGTCATCTTTTTTGGGCTTGAGGAACATACATGTATTTCTCCAGAAATATGTAGGTTGGTAGCACTTTTGCAAAAAAAGAAAAAAAACCAACTCATTGAAGTTGAAATGGAATAAACAAACCTCTGTTAAATAGATAAGGTAACATGGGGGTTAGGGGGAACGCAACCCAAACATACTTCCTTGAAAATTATATTTCTGTCTCAAAAATTTGTTCAGACCTCCTCCTCCTATTTTTTTCTATCTTAAGAGCAAACAAAAATGATAAGCAGTTCTGATGTTGAACTTTCTCACCTATTTTTGGTTTAATCTGAAGTGCTGCAGAGGAGCATTCAGTTCATTGAGTTTTCTTGCATTTCACCCCTTTGTGTGTTTGAAATAACAAAAATACTGACATTTGTAGAAGTCACCACCCTTTCACTTCTGAAGGATGAATTTAAAGCTTGCACAGAAATTAATGCATAGATGTTAGGAGGGAAAAAATACCAAAATAATCCATCAGGTGAGTTTGTTAGCGTATTTTTTATAGTATAAAGTATCTGGGAAAAAATAAAATAAGTATGTTGTGAATAACAGTTAAATTCCTCTTTTGAGGGATTTGTTGGGTAATTTATATGGAGGAAGGAGTTTGGGGCTGATAAGCTACTGCTTAATTTTGCATACGGAATTCCATATGGAATGATTTTTATGAAAATATTGTGTGAATATTCAGCTAATCTCATCTGGCAGGGCAAAGTATATTCTTGTCCCTTCAGCTGGTTTTGTGGGGGATATTTCTGTGACCTTTGTAACTTTATAACCTTTATAACATTCAAAGAGGGTTTTTTTTAAACTTTTCGATGGATTATCACTAGATAAAACTTCATAGTTTTGTTGTTGGATTGTTGGGGATTTTTTTTGTGATTTTGTCTTTTTTCTTTTTTTTAATTGAAGTGAAACAGCTACATCATAAGTTTTCTTAATGGATGCAATGCTAAAGAGAAATACAGCACTTGGGGATTATGCATTTGGATTGCCTGTGCCATGCACATTAAAATCTTTACATCAATGCATTGCGAGGTTTTAATTTTGTTAATATTTACCAGGAAAACTCTGCCTTCTTTATTGCACAAAACATACTTGCTTGTGCTGTGAGAAGTGCTATAACCATTCCTTTTGTTTTTTGACTAAGAAGAATGGAGGATTGTGTGTACTTCCAAGGCAGTTAAGTGTCACTCTGGAGAAAAAGATATTTTTTGTGCTTCTATCTTGTAATTGCTTATTAGTGCAGACACGTAAATCAAGCTTTTCCTGGATCTTGATTGTATGCTTCTCCTCTGTTAAGTGCTTGATGTGAGAGATCTTGCAGCCTGATTTGCCTTTCCTGCCCTCTTCCTCCATTCCACCCACTCCCAACCGAGGAAAAAGCTTGGGCTGGAGAGCTCTGCTTCTATGAAGGGAGTGTATGTGATTGAAAAAAACAATGGAAGTATGCAATTCTAGCTGTCTTAGATTGGGTTTCCAGAAAGATTGATGTTTGGGCTCTGTTTTTGCTGGGCTGGGATGTTCAAGATGAATACTTGTTAAGTGCTCTGATATTTTTGATGAGTGCTTTAGAGAAGCCACTGAGAAAATTAATTCTGCCTTCAGAGTTTGAGCACTTGATAGTACGTGAAGCCTACTGGCATTTCAGACCTTTAACTTTTCATTATAAGAATTGTGACTTAATTATGGAAGCAACAACCTATGTGTGTAAATTGACTTCAGAGCTGTGTGGGAAATCAGCATGGAATCTTACTTTTGGTCTATTAAAATCCAAAATGTATATGCTGTAAGAGAATTCAGTTAAGATACACCAGTAACCTTTTTTTTTTTAATATTTTTCAGGTGTGAGGTTAAATTAAGAGCATCATAAATATGGGTTATAAGCAACTGACTCTGTTGGCTAATGAATGATTGCCATCAATACCTTTCAGTGCAGGATATTTTCCAAAATGTCTATATTGCTCGTTTAGAAGGACATGGCTGGAACTTTTTTGAAATAAATAGAAATTGCTTAATAGAAATACTCATATCCCTCAAAGCAAAATAAATGTTCATTGTTGAACACTGATCTATTATTGTCCAAATTTCAAAAGTTTTTGCTTTTCACAGTTTGGAAAGTAAATGAAAGACCAAGAGTTAGGTTTCACCAGTGACTTCCAGGAGAAGTTCTCTGACATAGTATGCAATAGGAGTTTGACCAGGCTGCTAGGTCAGCAACAGCATGTGTTACCTTTATTTTCCTGTTCTCTTACACTATTATTTGGTGGGATATAATGGAAAAGAGGACAGTAGGTTCAGTGTGAGTTGTTTGCACATGGACAATTTTGGTTGGAAGGCATAAGGGCAGTTTGTAATTTTGTGTAGGAAGCACTGAAGAGAAAGTTGGAGTAATTGTGGTGAAGGTAGAGTGATTTGTGCTGTGAGAAGAAGGCTCTGTTGTGTATGTCACTGATCAACTTCCTGTGTCACTCCCCCCCAAAATTCCCTGAAAGATCTTGAACTACAGGCCTGGTTGCATTTCTTTCTATTTTTCCTAGGTAAGTCTTTGGGGGCAGCTCAGTGCTTCCAGTACTGTTGTTCCCTTTAGGAGAGTAAGATATGTGTTCAGTAACTGCTGTAAACCAAAGAATGTTTTTAGTGTTTCTATTATTCTTTAGTTCTGTATGTTCATCTGTAAATCTTAAAATTCCTTCATAAGGTGTGAAAAGCTTCAATTATATTGAGGCTTGTGTCTGTCTTCCATCATATCTGGAGAAGTAACTGACAGCAGATCCTCCTTTTCTCTGGAGAACAGGGCAAGCAGTGCTTGTACGCCTTTTCATCTGTAAATTCACAGCTCTGACAGGGTGATGAGGAACCTGGAATTATGCTACAGTCATGCATGTTACTTCTCTCTTTCTCTTTCCTCATTTTCCAAATGTATTTCAGAGATTGCTTACGTAGCTTGATTGTTTTGCCATTCTACTTCTTTACAAAAGTCATACTATAAAATTAGATCGCTACATTCATAAGGAAATTATGATCCAAAATTCTAGACTTTCCCCTTACTGTCATATAGCATTAATAAAATTAATTGTCTTGGTATTCTGAGTTTGTCACGCACACATTTTGTACTGGAGATAATCCTGTAGCAAGCTGAAATGGCTTCTTGCAGAACAACAGAATGATTAGTGATGCTGAATTTGAAGACAAAACTGGGATGTGGTAATACAAATTTGTACCTGAAATTCTAAATGCTTTTAAATGGACTAAGCTGAACTACCATTCAGGGTATTCAGTTAAAATAAAAGGTTATAACGCTAGTTTGTGTGCAAACAGAAAATACTGAAAGTGGACTGAAATCGAGATTTCAAATAATAAATTCACCCAGCAAAGCTGACTGTTGCCTTAATTAGATATAGCTTCAAAGTATAAGTTAAGATTTTTCCACTACAGCTTTTCGTCACTTCCACAAGTTCAGCATGCCCTATACAGATGCTTAATTTGTATGCTGGGCCCTGTGATAAAGCTATTTCTGTCGATGAGATTCCAAAATTATAGGCACTGATGTCAATGCAGATGAGGTTAGCCTAATTTGGTCAAGAGAGGGCTATGCCATGCAAAATCTTCTTTACATGGGCACATAAAGGCCAGTGCCAAGACTGACAGGTGTCCAGTGGGTGGCAAGGAGCTTCAAAGATAAACATTCTTGGTGGTACTGCTACAATTCTTGCTTCTTTAAGAAACAATATCATAATTGTATGGCTTTTTTTTTTTCAGCATCCCTGCAGGAAAACTAAGTCGAATTGAAATAGATCTTAATTTTATAAATTTAAATCTTTTAAAATCTTATTTCAATAACTTTTAAGTGCTAGATTTTTAAATTTGATTTCAGTATAATGGGTAAGCTTTACAATGAAAATAGCATCTTGTCACCTTCAAAAGTGGGACATCAAAATCAGAGGTATGCTGCTGTGAAATCCGTGCAAGAAAAATTACTTGAAAATGGTTGTTAATTGTAGGTGGTCTTGTAATGTTATAAATACGATAAAACACACTCAGGTTGAATAATGAGAGGTCTGTACAAGGATATTGTGGTTTTGAGAAGACTAGAAGGATATTAGTTGTGGTTGAAGAAGCTCCTAAACTTTTATTCTACTAGCTTTCCTCCTTTTTTCTATGTCAATGTGTGACCTGTGAAGTGTATAAAAGAAAATATTAATAGAACAGTTTCTTTATATATGCCTGTTTCCATACCTCCTTCCATGCCTCCCCCTAATTGGATTTTGCAGTTATATGGATTTTTTTTGCCTGTGAATCTTTTTATATTGTTTTCTAGGTTGTAATTCTTCTGTTCCTTTGTCAGATCTCTTTCTTAGCATTGATGTAGTTTTTTAAAAATAAAAACTGTTTCTTTATGCAAACAACCCCCCCCTCCCATTCTGACATTTCTCTAATAGAAGGCTGACTCTTTTCAGTGTATTTCAGTCTCAAACACAGTAGGCTTTTTCAGCTTAACACCTGCAGATATAAGCCACAACACTACTGAAAAGCTCTCTCTGTTACTGGGTCAGCTTTATCTATAGTGGAGAAGATGCTGAAATAAATAGATAAGGTTTTTGATGAAAAGTCTTGGGTACATGGATTGCCAGCACCCACATGCTAACAGAATATTAATGGAAGGCAATAACTACATGTTTTTTGAATGTGTAAATGTTTACAAAACAATCAGTTTTGTGTGAAAATACCTTTATTAGACTTTACTAGAAAGTTTTTAAAGCATTTGCTATAATTAATTTGCATCTGTTAGAGGTCAGAGGAGAAGAATTTCAAAGTATGTAAGACAAGGTTGTATCAGTAGCTCAATAAAATAAAGGGTGTGAAGCTGGCGATAATATATTCCAGCCAGGAAACAAGGGAAGGTGTTGCAGTGGCAGGTGTTGGACCGTCGGGTTTGGAAGGTTAGGTTTTTCAGCTTACAGTCTCATTAGAGGCTTTCTGAGCTTAACTAGTTCAGCTGAAATCGGTCTGCTTAACCAGTTCAGTTGAAATTGGTCAGCTTAACCTTAATTGGGTGTAGGTTTAATTAGTTCTTGGGAAAACTCATGGAAGACTACAAGTATTTTTGGGTATGGTGCGTAAGCAAGTTCTGAAATTAGTGTCTACTGCAGATGAGTCTCCAGGTGAATTTTCACTGGAAATAATTTTGTAGTAAAAACTGTAGCTCTGCTACTGGGCTTTTATTTGCAAGCTTAAAATGTTAGATTTTTGAGGTGAAAGGAAGTTAAATGTCACTGGCCAATGGGACTTTTCCTCTTTTTTTGTATTTAAGATACTATATGTTGCTTCATAGTGCTTTGCTTTTTTGTGAGTGCCTGAGTACAGCCAATATGATCTTTCTTTGAATCGCTTTAATCTTTATAAACTCTGTAGTGACTATTTAAGTTAATTATTTTCATTTGTAATGCCATCATATTATAAATAAAATACTGTATTGATTTATGGATTTGACAGCAGATGGTGTAACTAGTTCCAGTGTTTGTCCTGTGTAGTCATTCAGTTATTTTAATGGAAATGATCACAGAATAGAAAAATAACAGCTAGGCTTGATTAATTTCAGATGTTCTGTTGCCATCTCTGCTTTCTTAATGTGAAACTTCCAGCTTTCCTCTTGAAATTTATAATTTTTTTGTCAACATAGTTTAATGGTTGTGTGTGATGGCTAGCAAGGAACCAGAGACAAAGATGATTTTATTACTGCCTTTTAAATTTTTGGCATGTTGTTTGAGCTTCAGCATGTGTCTTTGTGCCTAGGGAAATGCTGAATGTATGTTTTTTCTGTGGGAACTCAATTTTTGAAAAATAGTATTTGAAAATGATATCTAAAATCCTTGCATAAATACCTGCTTGTAATAAATGGAAGCTTTATTGCCTGGGGAGTCTCAATAAATGTCAATATTCTAATTTTGTGTAAACTACTCTTTAAATATATCCTATGAATTCCAGTGTGTCTAAGGGGGTTAAAAGTACCTTTTGGCAGTGCTGGAGTTGCAGAAATCTGTAGTCAAGAAGCAGGCAGGCAGATGTTTCTGAGGCTCAGAGAGAGGTAAGCCCTCATAGTTACGGAGCTTTACCCATCATATGGGAGCCAAATAGAAGTGCTTAGGTTTTTTTTATTCAACCTAATAATTTCTGATTGCTTTTCATGTTCAAATGAGAAGGAAGGCAGGGAGCAAATCAAAAACTGCAGCTCACATTGTACCCTGCCCTTCCATGCCTTCTAGCCTTAATTCATGGCACTGTGTTGATCACTTCTTTGGGTTCACTAGCCAGACAGACACATCTGTGGAAATTCATACATACAGCTGTTGTCTGAGGAGGCCCCAATTGCTCCCTATGCTCCCCCTTTCCACACATGCGCCTCTAGGAGCTGTGAAGCTGCAGAGATGTGTTCATATAAAAAGAAAAGTTATTGGAGAAGCTTCTCTCCAAGGGAAAAAGCTTAAGCCTTGAATTTAGAGGACAAACTTCTTGTGTCCTTTGCATCTTCTGCAGATAATTTTTGAAGAATTACAAGATGCAAGTGTGAATTCTGTAATCTTCTTACTGGTGTTGGGATGTGTCGACAATTTTGTGATGTTGTCCTTCTGTAAGATTGTGACTTCAGTGTTTTTTATTTAGGTTTTCAGTTAAATGTAGGAGAGGCAGTAGGATAGGCTTTTGCTGTTCTGAGGATGTGCTTTAGAAATAGAATATAAATGTTTTATTACAAAGTCTAAGACACTGGTAGCTTTTCTTGTAACATATTACTGTTAATTTGTTTTCACTGATATAGCCAGTGTACTTGCAATATTAAAGTTATGTGGGAATGGACATTACTGCTTGTTTTGCTTCTAATACACTATTCAGTCTTTGAAGGTGTGTTTAATAATGAAACACGGTAATTCAGAGCAGCTAAAATTTGCCTTCTTGTATCTGACCTTTATAATAGTCTGTCTTTAGCGAATGGATTGCAGGCTGAGGCCCCAACGCTACTTTGTCTTGTAACAGTGGCAACATTTTTTTTTTTTTGTTCTTCAGAATCACAGGTGAAGGCATTGGTGTTGAACTCTAAAACCAGTCCAGTTTCTTGCTGGGCTACAGACTTTTTGTGAATGAGTGTCTGCAAACAGGTGTGGAAAGATACAAACTGATGTAGACCAATGCTGGATAAGCATCTGTATGACCATGACAAAACAGTTTTCTGTCCAAGGTGATGCCTCACTGTGTCTGACAGGCGGTTGAAAAACAAAAATGTGCGTAGACTATTATCTTAATTACTTTTTCTTATTTTGTTTCTTTGAAGAGTATTTGGTAAAAGTGGAGTACAGCTTCTTACTAACATCTCTTTTCTGGACAGAAGCAGATATCTAAGTTCTGTTAATTTAAACAAAGCCCTAAAATGCAATTTTAAGTAAGCAGCCTCGGAAAAATGGGTGTCTGAAAAACATGAGGAAGAATACTGTACAGTAGAGCTTCAGTTCTTTGGCTACATATGTTTTTGTAAAAACAAGGGTTATATATGGTACAAACTGGTGCAGTGACAAATTATCTAATTTAGATCCTTTACACGTGTAATGGTATGTTCTTTGTAGAAACTCTGAAATTCACTCTGTTCAGTAAATCACCAGCAAATTAACTGGAATTCATGTTATGACAGAGGCACTGAAAGTGTTCTACTTTCTGTTGCAAAAGAAACATTTTGGAAGTAATTTTTTTCTAGATGTTTAATCTATGCAAGGACATTAAAAATGCGTTATCATCCAAACCTCAACTAAAATATGTTCACTTTTGCCAAATCACTTTTTCAGTGTTGTGCAGCCATTTCTGTTAACCTGCATAAGAATGGTGATGAACAAATAAAATGAAAGGTTCAAAAGAGCCAGCCGAAAAATGCAGTGTTCAATAATGTGCTTGCTTTGGCACAGATTTATGCAATTTGTTTATAAAATACAGAATACCTCTTATCTTTGCCCCTTGTGGAAATGCAGAGCAAATAGGATGATCCTGGCAGTTTTCTATTGCTATGTTAGAGCAGCTGATGGTGGGGTATAGAAAGGTAAGATTGTTGGCTTCATTTCACTTGCAGGCACTGGATGCTTTTGTTTTAAGGGGCAGCCTCTAAGCGGGCTTTTTCTTTTTCTATCTTATGGAACACTGAAATGGAAGATGTATAAAAACAAATGGTGCTCTTTAAGGAAATTGCAGAATTCTACTTCCTGAATACATATTTGTCCATGGTTTTAGAAGTTCATATTCTGGAGTTCTAAGCCCTTAGTTTAAGATCAGCCAGCCTTTTGAGTTTAGTTGCCAAGAATCAACTAGTTATGGTGATTTATATGTATGAAAGAAGGTAAGTTTTGCTGACTTGCCTTCATTTTTCATGTTTGCTTATTAGCTGATATGTAGCTTTATTAGCAAGCAGCTAGAATAGTTGGAGTCTTGTACCTTGTTGCAACATAATCTAATATGACAAATGTTTTGGATAAGAAACTCAATTGAAATTAAAATGATTGGATAACGATTTAAATTAAGACATAAACAGAAGTAGCATTTGTGAAAGGTGGTTACTGTGTATTCATTGTGGAATTCTAAAAGGCCTGTTCTCAATATTGGTAACAACAATGGTGCATTCTCCTATTTCCCATGAGTGCAGTGGTTGGGTCAGGCTGCAGCAATAGTTATGCACGTTTGTTAGAAGAACACTTCTCATAGCTCACTAACAAAATTTAATTTTTTGTTAGTTAAATCTGCTGGAGAGGCAGATCACAAGTGATAATATGTCAGGTAGAAAAGTGAAGAAAAGATGGACATTAGTTTAGAGGTGTGGTTTCCTCCCCCCTTCCCCAAATTATAGGCTTATTCCTCCGCTATCTTTACATAGTGTTGATATAAATATGATGAAGTTCCCTGACTGGCCTATAGCGAGTACAACGCCAGTCAGGGAATGTATCCTGGAAATTGGTGTCCCACGAGCCACTGTTCTGTGTCTGTTCTGGAAGGTACAGAGCTCTCATTTCTGGGCCAGATGTACAAGCGCATGCATGTGAAATCAGGTCATTCTGGAGTGCAGGAGTGTTTAGTAATGGGCCTGAAACTTCTGCATAAAAAAATGACATGGTAGTAGATGTCTGTGAAGCCCTGCTGCATTTGAACAGGAGCATCATATGAGACCCAGTAATGTCTGTGAAGTAAGGGGCTGTTGCTTCAACTCTGGATTTCCTCTGAATGTTATTGAAATGTTTTTTGGGGGGAGCATTTTAAGACACTTCTGTAGATAAAGTAGTTACTGAGGTTTGTGAGGCAACACTGAGTCATTCTTCAAGACTGCTTGGATTTATTTAAAAAAAACCCCCAAAAAAAGGATCAGAACCAAGTGGGTATTTAAAAAAAAAGATTGGAACCGGGTGGGTATTTAGAAATACACGAGTAAAATCGAGATCCTGAATTCGGTACTTCAAATAACACAGTATGCTGATAGGAAACTAATGGGTTTCCATGTGGAGCCTTGGAGATCTCTAGGGGTGTATATGGAAATAATTGGATCCTTACAGATCACTATGGGGAGCTACTTGGATCTCGCGTGATGCTGGTTTCACAATGAGAGCAAACTGGTATCTTCTGCAAATTGCTTAGCGGAATCTTTGTAACTATTGTTGCAAGACCCCAGATGCTTTCTACTGTATCGATAGTGAATTATTGTCTCATAAGGAATGACACAGAGAGGTTTACTCATCAAATGCAAAGACTGTATCAACACATGCGTGTGCTTAGATGCATCTAGAGTGCTTCAAGTTTACATTGAAGTCATTGGGATGTAAGAGAGCAATTGCAATTGTAGGTTTCACCTGGTGGTAAAGACGAAGGAACTAGATAATGACTTGTATGTTAAATGTGAGTGTTAAGTACTGGAAATCTTGCCTTATCAAATGTGGCATCTCTGCATGTGTTGAGAAAATAAATTTTAGAAAAACTGAAAAAGAATCTGCTAAATAGTGTGGAGGAAAGATAAGAAGAAAGAAAACAGAACAGCTTTTGGAGCTCCTATAATTTTTAAAAGCCAAAAAATGCAATATATGGTGGTCCTTCATTTCAAGATAAAACAGAGACTGATGGTGATGTTTGCAGCCCAAGCATCTCTGCTGGCACTCCCAGAACTTAGGTAGCTTACTAGGTGGTATGTTATCACAGAGGGAACTTAGTACTCTTGTTTTTATGTAATCTTGTACCTGAGGGCTTACTGTACTTGCTAATGATAATTTCTTTCATATACCGGTAAAACATAATTTATTTTACTTTCACCTTAGAATTGCTAATGGAGTTATTCAACGTCATATCTTGCCCAAAAGAGGCACGTTAGCTTTTTTGTTGATTTCTCATACTCACACAAACAAGAAGGATTGCAGGGAGGATTCAGGGAACTACAGGCCTATCAGTCTGACCTCAGTGCTGGAGAAAGTATGGAACAGGTGATCTTGAGTGCTAGCATGAAGCACATGCAAGAGAACCGGGTGATCAGGCCCAGTCAACACAGGTTCATGAAAGGCAGGTCTTGCCAAACTAACCTGATCACCTTCTATGACAAAATCACTCGATTACTGGGTGAGGGAAAGGCTGTGGATGTAGCCTTCTCGGACTTCAGTAAAGCCTTTGACACAGTTTCTCACAGCATTCTGCTTCAGAAACTGTCAGCCTCTGGCCAGGACAGGTGCACACTCTCCTGGGTGGAAAACTGGTTGGATGGCCGGGCCTGGAGAGTGGTGATAAAAGGAGGTAACTCCAGCTGGAGGCCAGTTACAAATGGGGTTCCTCAGGGCTCAGTACTGAGTCCAGCTCTGTTCAATGTCTTTATCAATGATCTGGATGAAGGCATTGAGTGCACCCTTAGCAGGTTTGCAGATGACACTAAGCTGGGTGAAAGCGTGGATCTGCTGGAGGGTAGGGAGGCTCTGCAAAGGGACCTCAACAGGCTGCACCGCTGGGCTGAGACCAATGGGATGAGGTTTAACAAGGCCAAATGCCGGGTCCTGCACTTGGGGCACATGAACCCTATGCAGTGCTACAGACTAGTCTGGCTAGAAAGCTGCCTGGAGGAGAAGGACCTGGGGGGTGTTGGTTGACAGCCGACTGAACATGAGCCAGCAGTGTGCCCAGGTGGCCAAGAAGGCCAATGGCATCTTGGCTTGTATCAGAAACGGTGTGACCAGCAGGTCCAGCGAGGTTATTCTTCCTCTGTACTCAGCACTGGTGAGACCGAACCTCGAATACTGTGTCCATTTCTGGGCCCCTCACCACAAGAAGGATGTTGAGGCTCTGGAGTGTGTCCAGAGAAGAGCAACAAAGCTGGTGAGGGGGCTGGAGAACAAGTCTTATGAGGAGTGACTGAGAGAGCGGGGGTTGTTTAGTCTGGAGAAGAGAGGAGGCTAAGGGGAGACCTTATTGCTCTCTACAACTACCTGAAAGGAGGTTGTGGAGAGGAATGAGCTGGCCTCTTCTCCCAAGTGAGGGGACAGGACAAGGGGCAACGGGCTCAAGCTCTGTCAGGGGAGGTTCAGGCTGGACATCAGGAAAAAAATTTTTCACGGAAAGCATCATTGGGCACTGGAACAGGCTGCCCAGGGAGGTGGTTGAGTCACCTTCCCTGGAGGTGTTTAAGGGACGAGTGGATGAGGTGCTGAGGGGCTAGTTTAGCGATTGTTAGGAATGGTTGGACTTGATGATCCAGTGGGTCCTGTCCAGCCTAGTGATTCTAAGTGTACTTCTTGGTCTTCCTTTCTCCCCAAATTCAGAATCCTATTCCTGAAACAGTCTTTCCGTTTCCAGGCCATAATTAAAACAAATATTGCTGGAGTGGTTCTTAACAGATGGCAAAATATTTTTTCTGTGTTCTAGTATTGAACTTATGCAGGAGACAAGAAAAACTTTCAATAAGAGAAGGCTAATTAATTAAACTGCTTGCTTTTGAAAGACAAAAGAGAGGGGTTGATTATTGTATATCTGTTCTCTAAGATAATATTGTGTTTCAGATATTGTTTGAAGAAAGGCTTGCTCCATGCACTCAGAATAAGACCATCCACATGCTCCAAGAACATTTTCATGTATTTTGAGACAGGAAAATGAGAAGACTGATCAGGAATTGAAAATGATGGTGACAAATGCTTGGCCTTTCAAAGGGTATAAGGCTATTTGTGTTAGAGTTTTGTTTGGAGGAGAGTTCAGTCTTGAAGCAAATCACCTAATTGTCCATGTTTATCATGCCCATTTGTTTGTTTTCCAGAGTGGTTTCGGTGTGTGCGAAGTAGGTTCCTTTCAAAACAAACTAAGCCATTCTACTCCTTTGCACCAAATATACTCTAATACTCAGTAGGGTCATAGAGGTTTGATCAGTTGGTCATTTTTGACAGCTTTGAACCTCCTGGGATAGAGTCCGGTTCAGGCAATTTGACTCAATGTGGCCTGCAAAAAACCCACTCCTGGGCTTCATATAGTATAGGTGTAAAGATCTCAGCAGCAGCTGTGTTTTGACTTGCTCTGGTTGTGCCAAGCTATTAAAACAAGTATAACTTAATGCAATTTATTGTGGGCTGTTTTGGGTTTGTTTGTTTGTTGGGGGTTTTTGTTTGTTTGTTTGTTTTTTTTACAAGTAACATCAGAGTGATGATGACAAATGGTCTGGGTGTCTTAATGTTCCCAAGTGTTTTAAAATGGTAGTGTTTTTTGAATCTACCTCTGTGACAGTTTGTATTTTGGGTGGAACTGAAAAGATGTTTAGATAAGCACTATGTTATTAAGTGAAGTACGAAAATGTCCATTGTGAATGTTCTTGCCTATGGTTTTGATCTGATGGATTTTCAGGGGCATGGCTAAGGGGGAGAGCAGTATATGTGTTTGGAATGTAGTAGTGCTGTAGGAACCCACAGCTGGTGCCCAGATCATGGTTACAGGTTAAAAGCCAGCACAAATATTAGGAATCGTATTATAAAATGAGAGCCCTATCCCACTTACTGAGTCTTCTTCATTCTGTAAACATCCCCTGTGGTATGTGTGTCCCCTTTTCTTATGGATAAGAGGAAATTAATTTTTCAGTGCTGAAGTTACTCCTTTGGTAATCTGTGCTAACTTTTGTAATTTTTGCGCATATTGGAATTTGTAATATCTTTGAAATAAAAAAAAGTAACTATAGGAAGAGCAGAATCTTTAGGTGGATTTCCCTTAGATTATTCAACTTCAGCCTTTTGAACTTCTCAGTATCTCACAGTCTGTTTCTTTTTCCCCTTAGTATCTGCTCTTTTTCCAAACTCATAGAGTCACAGTATGGTTTGGGTTGGAAGGACCTTAAAGGCCATCCAGTTCCAACCTCTCTGCCATGGGCAGGGGCACCTTCTTCCCTTAGGTCAGGTTGCTCAAAGCCTCAGGCAACTTGGTCTTGAACACCTCCAGGGATGGGACATCCACTGCTTCTCTGGGCAGCTTGTTCCAGTGCCTCACCACCCTTACAGTAAAAAAATTTCTTCCCTCTATCTAATCTAAATCTCCCCTCTTTCAGCTGAAAACTATTACCCCTCATCCTATTACACTGCACTCCCTCAAAAAGAGCCCCTCCCCACCTTCCCTGTAGGGCCTCTTCAAGTACTAGAAGGCTGTTATAAAGTCTCCCTGGAGCCTTCTCCTCTAGGCTAAACAAGTCCAACTCTCCCAGCCTGTCCTCATCGGGGAGGTGCTCCAGCCCTCTGATCATCTTTGTGGCCCTCCTCTGGACTTGTTCCAACAGATCTACGTCCTTGCAGTGCTGAGCACTCCAGAACTGAACACCATACTCCAGGTCTCATAAGAGCAGAGTGAATGGACAGAATGCCCTCCTGTCCCCTGCTGGTCCCACTTCTTTGGATGCAGCCTGGGATATGGTTGACTTCCTGCGTTGCAAGTGCACACTGTTGGCTCATGTTGAGCTTCTCATCCACCAACACACCCAGGTTTTTCTCTCCAGGACTGCTCTCAATTCATTCTCCTCCCAGGCAGTATTTGTGCCTGGGGTTGCCCTGACCCAGGTGCAGGACCTTGCATTTGGGTTTGTTGAACTTTGTAAGTTAAACTCTTTGAGATTTCTTCGCATTTCTGAAGTGAAACATTTTTGTCAGCTTAAAATGGCAAAAATTAAAATAAATCTCAAGGCTGCTCCAAGTATATAGAAGTGCTTGGCTGCATTATCAGTACTCTAGGAACTTAATTTGCTTTTCAGTCTTGGAAAACTGCTAGGCAGGTGATGGGGGGAATCACAGGCAAGTTCAACCCTTGGAGCAATAAACCAAAGCAACTTGCCAGTTCAGGCATGAGTATGTGTGGGCTAGAAAGGCGCTATGCGGGATGGCTTAGTATTCAGTGGACAAAGAGGAGATTAGAGAACTGTGATTGGTTTCAGTGGTTACATGTATTCAGTGAATTAACTTTCTTTCATTAACTTGATTTATAGTAAGTTGCTATAAAAGCAACCTTGAAATGTATTTTGAAGTTCAGTTCATAGCAGTTCTCCAGATGGCAGAATGAAAGGGACTTGTTAATATTAGCTATGGTGAAATCTGCTGGAAATGGACTTCTCATAGCTTTAAAGGCAAGGCAGTATCCTGAATTAGCTGAGTCTGTGTTAGTACTGGAGTTTGATCCTGTAGTCCAGCCAGCTTTGTTGTGTTAAAATATGAGTTACAAAAGCACGTAATCATGTTGGGTGGGTTTTTTTGTTCCTTTCAGCATTTCTGTAGGGTTTGGTAAGGTTTTACTATTTTCTGTGTCCTGTGGTTGTAAAACTCTTGAGTACAGAGCTGGCAGCATGGTGTACGGGGCAGCACTGCTCGGCCAGGCAGGTCGTGGGGCTGGCAGCTGACTTCACCCAGCTGCTGCTGCCAGCAGGGTGGGCGGCTGCTGCCTGCTGCTGCACCCTGTTGCTCCGACTCTGACACCCTCACACAGCTTCCAGCGCTGACAGGATCCGGGAGGAGATATGTGTTGGGTCTTTGGGGTGATCCAATGGGAATTGCGTTGTTCTGGTGTTTAGCTCTGATCCTTATCAAATGGATTACTTCTAAGGTAGGCCATTTTATTATTCTGTTTTGACTAACTAGGTTTATAAGTAGCCCGAGAGAAAACAAGTCATTAAGAACTTTGCAAATACTTATTTTCCTTTTTTAAATCTAATCTGTTTTGGAAACACATCATTCGTCATTAAAATTGTGTTTCTTAAGTGTTCATACATGGTTTTGTAGCACTTAACTTCTGCCCGCCTTGAAGTGGGAAGAGTGTGTTTGTAGCTGTGCCAGTTAGGAGATGGGGAAAAGGGATCAGAAATGGCTTTTGAATGGCAGGAGTGTGCTTGCCTCCTTTACTAATAGGTCTGCAGTTTTATAGCACTTTAAAGACTTTGTGAAAATAAGGAAAAACAATTTTTAAATGCAGTGAGAATAATACAAGTTAGTGTATTTTGCTTCCTGGACAGGATATCCTTTTTGTGTTGTTGATTTCAGGATTATGGGAGTGGAAATACCAGTTTTGTTTGCTTAGGTGAAATACTGGCTACTTCACTTTGTCGCCTTTCCATTTGAGGTGCCTGTGTTTTAAAAAATGTGTGCTAATGTTGGACAGAATTAGGAGTTCTTACTCTCTCATTGTAAAGAATGCAACTATCTCCGTAATGTACATTGTGGTAGTAAATATAGGTGGAATTGGAGCCTGGAGATGAGACCAGGCTCTTCTCAGCACACCTTGCTGCGTAATGTTGAATTAATCCCAAAAGGAGGAATAAATATGTTTATAATTGTGAAAGAGAGCCGGAGTAATTGGAAATAATGAAGGAAATGGGAGGGGGGAAGGGAGAATCAGAGTTCATGCATTTATATATAGATAGATTTTTTTTTTTACTAGATCATTTTTGTACAATTAACAAGAGAATCTGAACAAACAAATTTGAATTTGTTGTGAAAAAAAGCTTTGCAAGGAAGATATCTATGCCTGTACTCTTCAGTCATTGCCAGTAACACAGTTCTAAATTTACTAAATGTAAAACCAGTCAGGCTTAGTTGCTAGCACTTGTAATAACTTTTGTGACATCAAGAAATACCAGGATATCCTAATGGATGTTCACTTGTGACTGGAAGCAGATTCTAAATGCCAAAGTTTTACAGCCAGTATGCTAGCCTAATACATTGCCCACATTTTACTGATATATTGTGAAATTGCTGGTTTACTGAAACCTGATGTAGAAAGCCTGCTTAAGGATGATGCCTGTAATTCGGTTTGGTCAAAGATTCTGTTAAGATGGGAAACACAGGAATTCCAGGTAGTTGATGTAATGTAAATAAACATAAAAATTTCTGCTATTTATGGCTGCGTTTTTAAATGTGCTAATGGTTGTTTATTTGAAAGAATTTTTTTGTGTTTATCCAGTTATCCTATTTTGCTATCGCTTTTGAGTCCTTTTGCCATTCTGAATTAGTTTCTAAAGGTGCTATCTTTGTGTGTTTCTGTCCTCACTTAAATCAATCACTTATGCTGGTTTTTATTATGCTTTCTTTTCTGATAAATATTCAAGCTTTTTGGTTTGTGTATTTTTGTTAAGTCTTGAAGTCTTTATGTTGATAGAACTTTTCATAAATCTTAGGATGCTACCTAGGTGCATACATCTAAGGTGTATAAAAGATGTATAAAAGATAATAGCTTTCGGACTGCTTGTAGATTTATCACTATCATGGATAACTGTCATTCAGACAATAGCTAGGTTCGTAAATTATTGCTGTCTGTCTTGGGAGACAATCATGTGAAATACCTTTATAGAAGAAAATGTTCAAATTGCCACATTTGGATATTTGAAGGAGGTGTGCGTTATCTCATTCTCATTAGTATCGCATTCCTGAAATTAACTACATTTTCTTATTGCTGGTTTGGTAAATGTTGAAAATTCTGCTTTGAAGTCCTCTGAAACATTTAGAAAACAGTAATAGGACTGTTTTGCAGTGGCTTACCTGAGTTCAGCAACAGTTTAAGTGCTTTAAAAGAACATTTTCCACACTTTAATGAGTAAAAATTTGGAGAACCTGTGGATCTTATGTTAGCATTGGACTTTAAATTACTTGAAACAATTCTAAACATTTTGATAAATTACAGTCTTGCTATTGAAATCCAATAATAGTTGGAAAAATCTGATCTAATTAGTTTGTTATTCTAGGGACTTCTGGTTGATAAAATGTCTTTGAATGTTAAATAGTTTGCAAGTGTGTGTATTTGAGGCAGCATAACCAGTAAATTGCAGTTGTCGTGATATGACAACATCTCCAAACTTCTCAGTTTATCTGAAAACAGTCTTCTGATTAATTGTTGGGCAAATAACTTGGGCAGGAAAACCAAATAGGAACAAGTGCCTGGCTGGCTGTGTTGCTGTCCTCTGGCTTTTCTTTCCCAGCTTCTGGCTAAACAACTGGGTTGCAAAATGAGGGTTGCGTACTCCCAGAACCTGTCTATGGTTCTTTCTGATGGGAGGTACTGAACGTTAAAGGCCAACAGTGCTGCTGGATTCTTGCTGCTGTTACAGAGCGAGACCAGCAGTTGTTTCAGTTGACAGTCTGAAAGCGGGTTAGCTGGTGCTTGCCAAAATGGAGTGCCTAACAGCAGTGCTGGTGCTGTGTTCTGAACTGGATTGGGAAGTCCTTGTGATAAAACTGATACGTCAATGGAAACGTTTCTGTTTGGCACAAACAGCAGCAGGTGCTCTGTTTCCAAGTGTTACATGCATATGCTGTACTCCCTAGCATCACCAAAGTGTTTTCCCTTTGAAGATATATCTGTGTGCTATTTTGGCACGTTACTCCCATTGCATGGCTTTTAATAACTTCCTATACTTGAGTCAGATTTTTCTGAAAATCTCTTCACAAATCTCTCTTTTGGTAGATACTCCTTTTGCTTGTTTTTGTGGATTCTTTCTATCAATGTTGTTCTTAAAGGATTAATGAATCTTCTGCTTTAGTTTGAACTTCTTCTGTTCACCTTCCATAAAGATATGACAGAAGAAAGGAGACATGAAAGCTTTTTGTACTGTCTTGCCCTTTGGAATAATAAATGACACTCTAATATGAAACTGAAATATATGGTCAGGTTTTCAAACTGGAAGTCCAGTGTAAAAAAACCTGTTCCCAATTATCTTTATCATCTGTCTCACTGCTGAAGTACACCAGCCCACCCGGTTCGGATGGCTGTGCTCAAGTCAGGAAAAGAGTGGAGCTATTGGGAAACTCACTAATCTTTTGAGGAATTTGTTGAATCACTTGGAACCCAACTGATGTTCCCCCTTCACCAAGTTGTCCTTGTGCTTGAAAAGGGAACCTGCTAAAACACGTTAGGATTGTCTTCAGTTTGAGCACTAGTAATTCTGTCAGCATGTTGGAATGATGCTCATTTGTTTGAGATTTGTGCAGAGGGAAAGGAGTTCAATATGCTTTACGGGTTATTAACAGGTACAAGGCTTCAGGTAGACTGAAGAGGTGGCAGTAATTTTATGCCAAATGAGTTAAAAGTATTAATAATGATATTTTAAAGTGCCAGAAGTTAAGCTCTGTCCATGAAGTTTTTAGCTGAGATTCCTGTAGGCTGATACAGTGTATGCTACAGTCGTCTCAGTCATCTCGGGTATAATTTTAGTGTAACTATAGTCTTGATATCTTGGTGTAGGTTACAGAGAGTGGGCCTTTGATTAGCAGTGAGAATCATAGAATCACCAGGTTGGAAAAGACCTCTTGGATCATCGAGTCCAACCATTCCTATCTGCCACTGAACCATGTCCCTGAGCACCTCGTCTATGTGTCTTTTAAAATACCTCCCAGGATGGGGATTCAACCACCTCCCTGGGCAGCCTCTACCAGTGCCTGATGACCGTTTTTTTTGGTCTCAACGGGGTAGAGACCTGGTCGTTAAATTGTTTGAACTGTTAAGTGCTCTGCGGAAACTTCAGTTCTCCAGGATGTATTTGCCTTTCTGCTTACAAATTTGCTGCATTTGACTGTTCATATGGCAGTAGAGGCTGATGCATTAAATCTCGTCTTTTTGTTTACAGGATTTAAAAAGTGGAATCTGGGCAGAGCATCTTAAAGAAGCACAGGCAGGGTAGATTATATTACTTATCTTTTTTTGCTGTTTTTCCTTGCATTTAGAGTAGTGTAGGGAATAGTGTAACAAATACGCTGACAGTATTTGAACTGCAGTACATAGTATGTTACCTGTTTGGAGCGTAAGCTGACACAAAGCAATCCATGACTGAATGACTGTAATATTATTTAATTCACCTGCCTATCACAAGCTACTACAAACCTCTGTACCATTAGCTTCCTCCTCTGTCTCTGTCTGCCCACCACCATGCTCCCAGCTATCGTTACCTCACTTGTTTGCCTGGTCTAAAGGTATGAAGATCTGACCGCTTATCAGTCATTCTGGATCTGTCCCTTGGTGGAACTTGCTAATAAATATTTTCCTCTTACCTCTTTTATTTAATAAATTTAAATGGATGAATTATCTTTAGGATCTCTATTCTTTTAGCAAATAAATGAATAAATAATTTTGCACAATAAATTGTCTCTTTTTCGTCAGGAAACCAAACTTTGAAAGGTAATTTTAAAAGACTTTGCTCAAAGATTCCTATGCAATCTTTCAGAGTCCTTGTAGAATGAAATCACTTGTTTGTATAAACAACTGATTTATGTCTTTAAAAATGTGCTTTGTGTTTGATACCATACGTGAATGTACTACTTTATCTAGCAAATTATATTTCTGGAAAGCAAGTTATAATTTGGAATCAACATATCAAAAGTATTTATTTTTCAGTAATTTTTTTACATATTATTTTCCTTCTCGAGACTAATGCTTCACTTGGGTGTGGTTCTTCTAGCTGCATCTATGCTTAGCTTTCTCCTGTATTAGATTACAGAACTGTAAAGGACATGTCCAGAAATCTGTGACAGAAAGTTGCAAATTGCAAGTTAGCACTAAATTGCATTTACTGATTGTACCTAGTCAGTGATATGAACGGTTCCAGGCTACTGAAAATCTATTCAGACGAGATTTGCTGAAATTCAAAGGTAGGTTGTATGAAGAAATTCTGAAAATGTTAGTGGAAAATCAGCATCAATTTCTGCCTGGTGAGTGGTTGTATTGCTATGTTTCCCATCAGGACATGCACATTGCTGTGAGAAATGTTGTACAAACATCTTTTGAGGGAAAGATTACTTGCATGGTTTTTCTTCCAAGTAAAAGTACCACTAAAGCAGTGACAACATAAAAGTGTTGTACAGGGAGTTCTTGTTTATATTCTTTACAATGGATACTACAATTAGGCCCCATTTGGAAGTGGTCTTTGGTCATTTCTGTAATTAAGTATTAAGCTTACCTTTGGAAAAACTTCTCTGACTTCAAGTGTAAGGTTTTCTTTCTTCTTTTAACATGAAAAACATTAAAACAACGACGTGTAACATCCGTGTTTGGAGTCTTAGCACATTGGTTGTACAAATCACGCTGTTGGAGGCTAGTAGTGCAAGATCCTGCACCTCGGACGGGGCAATCCCAAGCACAGTTACTGCCCGAGAGGAGAATGGATTGAGAGCAGTCCTGGAGAGAAAAACCTGGGTGTGTTGGTGGATGAGAAGCTCAACGTGAGCCAGCAGTGTGCAATGCAGGAAGTCAACCATGTCCCAGGCTGCATCCAAAGAAGTGTGACCAGCAGGGGACAGGAGGGCATTCTGTCCCTTTGCTCTTGTGAGACCTCACCTGGAGTATGGTGTTCAGTTCTGGAGTGCTCAGCACTGCAGGAACATAGATCACAAAGATGATCAGAGGGCTGGAGCACCTCCCCGATGAGGACAGGCTGGGAGAGTTGGACTTGTTTAGCCTAGAGAAGAGAGGGCTTCAAAGAGACCTTAGCAGCCTTCTAGTACTTAGAGGCCCTAAAGGGAAGATGAAGAGGGGCTCTTTTTGAGGGAGTGCAGTGGTAGGATGAGGTGTAATGGTTTTAAGCTGAAAGAGGGGAAATTTAGATTAGGTAGAAGGAAGAAATCTTTTACTGTAAGGAGGGTGAGGCACTGGAACAAGCTGCCCAGAGAAGCAGTAGGTGCTCCGTTCCTGGAGGTGCTAACGGACAGATTGGCTGAGGCTTTAAGCAGTCGGACCTAGGAGAAGATGGTGTCCCTGCCCATGGCAGGGTGGTTGGAACTGGGTGATCTAAAGTTTCCTTCCAACCCAAACCATTCTATGATTAATCTCTAGTCTTTATTTGTGTGCATTCAGTTTGTTCTGTAGATGGGTGAGTATAAGTATTTTTGCTTTTTCCCACTTTCAAGTAATTTGTTTCTTTATCTCTTTTTCTTTCTTTTAGAATTCTTTTCAGTAGCCAACATCTGGTTTTCCCATCTTGTTTTCTGACATGAATTGGTTTCTTGTCTTTTGAACTTACACATTTTTAGGCTGGTACAATGTTGTTCCTACTACACAGAATTAAAAATGGATGATGGTGTTCACCTGTAAGTTGGCTTTTATCTGAAATTCTCAAAGGGGTGTGATGACTCTGTGGCACCAAGGACTTCACTGTCTTCAGTGTAAATGAGAAGTGGTGGACAGGGCAACATCATAGTAGTTTGTTGATGTGCGCACACAAAAAGTCTTTATTTCTTTATTTCAAATATTGTGAACTGGCAAAACAGAAGTCTCGCTGTGAAGGTGATTCTCTGGTCCTCAGCTTAAGGAGTAACATTAATAAAGGCCCTAGGAAGTGGCAGAAGATGGAGAAAGCATAGTATAGGCAAGGTGTGAAGCTGGGTGATAGATCATGTCAAGCTTTGAAGGCTATGTGATGCTCGTGTTGTGTAACTGTGAGAACATTCCTCCAGTTTTTAGCTGTCAGAGGGCCAGTTCACTATGCTTGTGGGAGACTTCTAGATTGTAACTGTTATTGCATTAGCTGAATATGTATGGAACATCTGTAGTTTGTGTGGGTAAGAAATGCAGTCTATATGGGAGTATCTCAGTGTCATGTGTGGATAGCTTGATGATTCTTTTAGACTTCTGTCCTCAAGTGTGAAATGCCACTTGCTTGTTTTCTTTAAAATACCCTTATGTACGATGTCCTGCTTTAGTAGTATCTTAATTTGCCTACGGAAAGTACTGGGTGGAATGAAAGGACTGTGTGGCAACCAAGTCCTGCCCTTGCAGAATAAAGATTGAATTCCTAGGACTGCAGTAGTGGTGTCATTTGAGTTCTTTTAGTTCTTTTAAATCTACTCTTAGCTTTGAAAGATGGAAATAGCCCATAGGTAAAAGTAAATAAATAAACCAGGAACTGTAAGCAGTTAAGTATTACATTCTAGAAGGCTGTGAGGAGGATGGGTTTTTTGTCTACTTATTATTGTTCTGCGCCATTTTTTTTATTGTGAGGATTTGATTGAGGAGCATCTGGGAGGAAATTTAGGGGCAATTTTTCTTTTCGCGCTCTTGTACTGTTTTTCATAATCACCTTACCACCAACTCCTGTCCTTCCTTTGTCCCCTCCTAAATTAAAATCAGTATACACACACGTTTAAATTTGAAAGATACATGTTCAAATTTCCAAAGTTAATTTTGAGAATTAAATTGGAAATGGACAACTTATATTTCATTTCAATTTAAAAATGATTCATTTCTAACTTGCATAAAATATACCTTTTTTTTTTTTCCAGAGACGTGGAGCAATTTCCTATGACAGCTCTGATCAGACTGCGTTGTACATTCGTATGCTAGGTAAGCATACCAGTTTCTATATTGCAAAGTTTTAACATTTATGACCAATTTAAAGTAAACGGGGTTTTATTGAGTGTTGAATTCTTAAGCTTATCATTCCCTTTCTCCTGGATAATATTCTGGTTAGACTCTTGAGAGTTTTGGGTTCTTCTGTGTTGACTTGGGGGTTTTGGTTTGCCTTTTTTCTTTTTTGCTTCCCAATTTAACCATTGTGTCAGCTGTTTTATTCCTATATTAAAAAGAAAATAGAAAGACCTTATAATTAATGTAATATGTTTGGTAGAAGTTAAGTTTTCCAAGTGACTCACGATTGATCTTCACTTCCTGTGATGGAATTTATCACTTTTGCGTGGTATCCTTCTGGTTAAAACTGTAGCTTAGGAAACACTTGTGTGAGAGTTGCCACACGCTTCAAGGAACTTTGATACTGAGGCTATGAAATGCTCGAGGTGTTCTTGAAATAATTATACAGTTTTAAACAATACTTCTCTTATTGATCTTGGATGACTTGAGAAGGGAAAGGACGTGTCACAGGGCCAGTAGTTCAGTCAGTTTGCTGAAGGATGTTTCCAGAGTCACAACTAGATAAAGGGTAAAACCGAATTAAAAGGGAACAACAGTATCAGGAGGGGCAAACATCTGGGGGAGCCCGTCTGTGATAGTGAGTGCGTGGAAGGGGTTGAGGTTAGTCCTTGAGAGGAGAAAGACGAAAAGCTCTTGCAGATCTGGCTGCTGGATTCAGAACTTCCTGCACCTCTTCGGGAGGCTGCTGGTGGTGCAGATGGCATGGGGACTGTGTATGTACTCTAAGTCTGTTTCGCTGCAAAATTATGCCACTTAATTGAAGCCATCTTGAGCTATGATTTTGTGTTGAAATGGACTATGAATGCTTGCATGATGTCTTGCACGGCTCAATGAACATCAACAGCTAGTGATTATAAATTCTTAACTGGCTCCAACTAAATCAGCCAGAACATGTCTTTTTATGTCCTGAGTCTTTTCAATTTAATTGTATATTGTATGTATTAAAATCCCCAGAAATTCATAACTGCATTGTCTATGAATTTAAAATTGTAAGCTATATGCATGTGTACAAGTGTTTCTATATATGAGTTTATAGTCATAACCTACGTATGCAGGCATACACATGCACACATATAAAAAAAAATCCAGTTTTGACTTAGCATCTTCACATTTTTGTTTTTCAATTATTTTGATTTTTCAAGTTTGTGAAGTTAATACTATAGCACTGTCTGCCTACTGAAGGGTTTCTGATAAGAGAATGTGGTTACTTTGGAAGTTTGTAAAAGGAGGAGAACGGAAGATGCTGGTTTCTAAATATTTATTGAAAAAAGCTGCAGCCTTCTTTTTTTCTTGTTGGAAATAGATTTATTTAATTTTCATGAGTTAAAATAACTTTAATTTTTAATCATCCTTTTTTGTGGGATGAACACTAGAATTGTTCAAAGTGTGATTTTTCTGCTGTAGTCACTAGAATAAGAAAGTAAATTCAGGGCTGAAGTAGTTTTGTTTGCTTGGTTTTGTGATATTTTCTTTTTAAACTAAATTTATTTTTCTCTGTATTTAGATAATATTCCCTCTTTTTGCTTCAAAATCCTACACATCGAGTACTTTTAATCCCACGACAGGGGTCATATATATGTATTTATTTAAAAAAGGCACTGATATGCTTGAATTAAAGTTAGTGTGAGTATATGTCTGTCTTTGTATGTCTTGAAAATTAATTTGCTAGTGATAGAAACTCAGCTTGTAAGACAATAATTTCTAGGGAGAATAATCAGATTTCTTTTGCTACTTTGGAAGTTAAACTGTGCCATGAAATAGGCCCAATTTTTCTGCAAAAGGACTTGTGATAATAATCAATTAAATCTAGAGGAAAAGAAAGTATGACTTCCTTGGAATATACACATGAACTGATGGGAAAAATCTTATTTGTTTTGAAATCTTTGATTATTCTTACAGGCAGAACTGGAATATATTCAGAATATGATGTTAAGTAAATTTAAATTTTCATTTGTTCTCTCATTGGAATTAATTATTGGACTGTATGATTGGTGTTTGTTATGAATAGCATAACTTCTGCGGGAATTCGTTGTTCAGCGATGCTAGCTATTCAGAGGCAGTAGGGCTTTTAGAGGATTGAACTAACCTCAGCTGTGGGGAGGAGGGTACTAACAAGGAAGCAAAAAATTGCTCATTGGTTGCTTGAATCGGTATGTTAAATTTTTATTACTTGCTCACTTATTGGTGATCACTTAGTAAGCTATACTGTACAAGTTAGCAACTATTTACAAACTTATTACTGTTGTATTTGTACCTGGACTTTAAAGACCAGCCTGAAAGCTGAACAGTTAGACGCATCAGTATGTAGAAACATTCCTATCAGAGTAGATTCAAGAATGAATATATTCAATTAGAATTTTTTGCAAGAGGTGTAAAGTGTTGCATTTCCCATACAGTATTTTGAGGGTTTGGGATTTGTATTTTTATTTATCTTTAGTACAGTTTAGCAGAGTAAGCTGTAAGGAGTCCTCGGCTGTAACTTAATGGGAAGTGTTAGGCGCAGTCATGAGAGGTTTTGCCTTTTACGTGATTATTATTTCAAACAGACTGTATCTACTAATAAAAGGTACCTCAGTAAGGTGTTTATTTTAGCAGACTAAAAATATAAAGCTGAGAGTATCTGGGACACGTCCCTCTGCCTCTGCTTAGTTGTGCTGGCCATAGAGTTGCTTCCTTTAATGTTTTCAGGCTGTTCCAAAGGGATCTAATGGTAATTCATTTGCACCAAGTAAATAGAAATTCCTGTGGTATGGTAGTGTTTCCAGGGTCAATTTAAAAGACCAAATTTTAGGGGCACACAAAACAAACAACTAACTCCTGTCTTCATCGGTGTCAATGTAAACAAACATCGTTGACTCTAATGACTCATCTGTCATGCCCCATTCCCAAAATATACACTAAGCCACTCCCAAGTGGCTTATTTACTATTTTAAAATATAGATACAGATGCAGCATTGTAGAATTTTTCTTTTAAGACCTTGGAAGGGGTGACATGTCTGCATAACCTCAGTCAGCACCTTCTCTAAACAACTATGAGGAGTACGCAGTTTCCTCTTAGCGCTTCTGTATGGTCTCAATACTTTCTTGATTTTTCTCTTCTTTGCTTTTCTGGTTTCTTGTTTTATACTGCCTGGAAGTTTTGCTGCTGTGCATGGAGTAGAAAGAGTGGTGCACTGACTGGTTGTATTGGTAAGCACGTACCTCACAACTAAAACTGGAGTATTTTACCCTCCTCTAGAGGTCTTGATCACTTCAAATACGAAACATTGGAGGCAAGCTACTGTGGAATGTAGGTGCATGATCTTCTCTGGTAGTGGTTGTTGCATTGTGTTCCTTTTGCTTTATTTCCTCCATGTTCAGCTGACCTGTCGTCTCTTTCTCCAACGAATTTAATAGGAACTTTAATCTGTGAAACTAGTAATTCTTTCTGGAAACCCTGCTCTTCACAACTTCATGGCTTTGACTTGAGTGGTTTACCGTGAGGTGGCTGTCGTAATTTCTGCTCCCAGCTGTCCTCCATGAGCTCTGAGATTTCTGCCCCTGCTCCAGAAGGCCTCAGCTCCCCAAGCAGCTGCTGCATTGTTACTGTGCCATGCTGGAGTATTAGGGTAGCATGAAGTATGTGCTGTGTAACCCTAACGCGCAGGGATGTCAGCTGTGGCATTTCAGCTGCCTCGTAAGTATCAGAGCTGTCCTTGTGGGGTGAACAGGAATCTGAGAGAGGGGTAGGAACTAAATGATCCCTCTCCAGGTAAGTTTTATTACAACCCTGGTTCCTTTTCAGTTTTCAGTTGCAGCTGCAAACCTTCCTCTTCTTCTTCCAGTATTGATTCAGTCTTCAATTGGGTTTCAGCCTTTATGGCATTTTTCTTAAAAAATGCAAGTAATTCTGGTCATGTAGAACTGTTCTGGAAAAAAATCTAGTTAAGTACTCAGCCAACAGATATTTTGTCATATTGGTGCACAAAGTCAGATTTTGAAAGGAAGCCCTCACATTTTTTTAAATTGTTTTTTTTGTATTCATAGAAAATCTCAAAGAGGCAAAATATTGTTCCTGGAAGTCCGGTGTCATTAAGATGTTGGACTTGAATGTGTTGCCCTCAGGAAACAGAGGAGTCTTTTCAGAGTGACTAAAGCAGGGGCACTTAAAAACTGTCAGCTTCCTACCATTTCTACCCCTCTGCCCCAGGAAATTTACCTGTAAGCAAATGGTGCGATCTGATGGTTTCAAAAGATTTTGTAACGGTTTTGACATTTTATTAAAAGGCCTAAATAAATGAAAACTAGTCATAGGTTATTTTGGTTTAGGTGTTGATTCTTAATTATATTTCAGCTACCGTAATAATGGTTGGCTCTGAGGGTGGGCTTGTGTTGCTGTTCAAAGGAATTCTGTAATAGCATCCCATTGTCTGACAAAAGTAATCTTAAATCTAAAATGTCTTGTGCCTTTTTTTTAAAGTTACCTATGAAAAATGTGGCTCTTCCTTAAAATTAAATTCTGTATTATATCAGTCATAGGGTTACGAAGAACTTGTGTAGGATTTCCCACGCAAATCAATGTGAATATTTTGTTGTGTGCAAGCACAATGAAGTGGGTGCATTTGGGGTCTATTGATCTTTGCAAGTCAGATTAACTGAACAGTGAACACGTAATCGTGGTCCAGTATTTCTGAATGTTTCAGGACTAACTATACATATGTAATAGAGATTAGTTTTGCTGTGGTAATAGCACATGGTTTTATAATGTGCTAATGTGCAGCCAGTATGATGCTATTCCTTTTTCTGCTTTTATATATGCAGAAACTTCAGAAAGATGTATGGTATCTTCGAATTCTACTTGTTTTTTTCCAAGCACGTTTATTGTCTGAAATCTTGAAAAATGCAGTAGTTCTGTACAGTGGTAATAGAGACAGCTCTTCTGTCTTCATATTGGCCTAGCAGGAATTTCTGCTTCATCTACTGTGATAAATTCCAGTCATGTAGAAGTGATATCTTTTTCCAAAATAAATCCAAATTTATTCTAGAAAAATGAATCTATTGTTGGTATTTTGATTCTTAATAAAATACCATCTGCTGCTACCATGATCAAGGAGAAAAAATAGTTTTCATTAAGTAGTTTTTAAACAAAATTCTACTTTCCTTGCTGGGATTTTCTTATTTCATTTGTATGCAAGTAAATATCCTCATTTTACATTTATCTTACTACAATTACCTTTTTAATAAGTTGCCATAAGTTGAGGTATTTTTCTGTGAACTTTCCAATTTACTTGTTCTAAGTGTCCCGAATAGGTTCACCAAAACCTATTTCTACACTGGCTGAAACTACTTGCTAATTCACATAAATTTTGAAAGTTAAGCCAAGCCTTGAAAACTAAATATAATTTACAGAAGCTGTATCACCTTTTCTGTAAAAAAATTACCTCAATTAAAAATTGTATGTTTCTTTTAATTCAGCTGGTGAACTCATTCACATGGCTGTAGCTGTGACTGATTTCCCAGATATAATTGAGTGAAAGGTAATGAAAGTTGCATTTTCCTCTGTGAAAACAAATATTTTCATACACAGCTACTAGCGCTTCCTCTTTTCAAAAACTTCCTTTCTTTTTCCTTTTTATCGATTTATTTTATAAATTATAATCACCAGTTGCTTATGCCTAACAGAAGAGTTCTACAATTTGCTGCCTCTGTATTGCCTGGAGCATGCACTCTGCTCAGATGAATGCCTGAAACCTCTATAAGTAATGTATTGTCAGTGGCCTGAAAATATTCACAGGTAGTGACTGGGTAAAATTCCCTTGCAGCCCTGTTGAGGTTTTCAGCTTCAAAAAAAACAGAAGGAATAATAACTGAAAACCAGATATATTTTTCATTTTGTTACTGATATGTTAACCATAGATTCGTTATTTGGGGAGCCCTGTGCCTGCTTATCTTTTGTGGTCTTTCCAGGGTGCCTCACAAGACAACATTCTTGGGAAGTGTGTCACTGTAGATATGCCAGTGTTTATAGATATGTATCTCTAGAAAGATACTTGTTAGGTTTTAAAACTGAAGTTTTAGTCAGTATCTTTAGCTTTTGTCTGACAAGTCGCCTGCTTCAGCATTACAAATTAGCAGGTTGGAGAAGAAAAGCAAAAAACACAATCAAGGTACCAGTTGCTGAAAATTAAACAGCTATATTTTTATTTTGTTCATATAAAATCTGTTTTAATTCCTTGTGTTAAATACTTTGTTTTGATTCATATGAAAATTGCTGTGTTTGAGGAGAGAATACTACGCTTCAAGGATTTTCATAATTGGAAACCAGAACGTTTTCCCATCTTAAATTTCACTATTTTTAATTAGGATTTGAGGAGGGAAGCACTACTGCAGACACTATTGCATTTGATCCTCAAAGGTTTGCCCAGATTTGTAATTGCAAAAGGGGTTTTAAGTGAAAGCTTTCTAATCCAGGTGAATTGCTTACATTAATGCATACAAATACCTCATGAAAGAATACTGATCAGCTTTCAGTTGGTAAAATGCATAAGTAGACATCAACCAGCATGCTAAAAGATTCAGGTTGAAGCTAATTGCAGTGCAAAATAGTTTGATTAAAATTTTAATACTGAGTTTTGGTATTTTAATAGGCTCTTGTGTAATATTCAAACAGCTGAGCACAAGTAAGTAAATGCTAGTGGGAAAATATTCTATTATGTAATATCAAACCATATTGTAACTAGCTTATTTGCTAAAAGCTACCATTCCTAGAAGCTGAATCTTTTTTGTATTATACAAAGTGTTATCGTTTTGTGTGTGTTACTGAGGAACAAATCAACTTTTAATGTTCTTGTTTCCTGTCATATTAAGGTGCATTTTTGCCATACTGGTGTAGCAAGCTGTTCCTAATTTCATCTGAATGCTTATCACATGCTTCTGGCAACGTATGCTTAGGCAGGAGAGATTTTGACAAGAAAGCATGCGATTGCATGTTTAACAAGTCTTCAAACTTTGTTTTGAATTTCACCTTTAAAAACAAAAAGCATTGAAGTAGGCCTATTGTTTGAACAACCCTCCTCCATTAAGTACATGAATCTTTATCCCTCCAGGCTATGTTCATTTGCATTTTATCTCTGCCACTCTTCCACACTTTTATTTCACTCTTGACCCTGTTTCTAGGAGATGTGCGAGTAAGAAGTCGGGCAGGATTTGAAAAAGAGAGAAGAGGTTCTCATCCATACATTGATTTCCGTATTTTTCACTGTAAGTATTTAAAAGCAGATAATTGACAAATAAACAAAGGCTTCCATTAATTTTAACCACTGAGCCTCTAAAAATAAAGTTAGCAGCTTATATAGTGAGACCATTTTTTTAATAATTCTTAGGAAAATCCTTCATGCTGCTTCATTACCAAAAATAGAAAAGGAAAATATTGGCTGCTAAATTTTTATTTTTAAAAATGTAGTTTAAACTCATTGAATTTAGACCTGAATCCCTCTGGAACTGAAGACTTATCGTGTATACAGCTCCTGATGTGTGTGCCAAGTTCTCACTTGGCAGACACAATCAGTTGAGAAGAATACTTTCTTGCTTTCATAAAACAGCAGATTTGCCTGGTCCAGGGTGATGTCTGAAGAGAATTACAGTAGATGTCAATATGCTTGACCTCATGATAATCAATTAACATTACATATACTCAAATGTGTAGCTAGGCCTTAATATTATTGGACATAGACAAACCTTAAATAAAGATTAAAGTGTTATAACAAAACAGACTAATTTTTTTCTATTATGTTTTAGGAAACGTTTTTTTTCCTCAGAAGTGTTGTAAGAATAATATTGTCAGATAACTTCACTTTTTTCTCTACACCTATATTGTTATAACTAAATATATCAGTAGCTGTTTTAATATAAAAGCTTCAATAACCAAACCAATATGCAGCAAAAGTGCAGGGGGGTTAAGTCTTAATTAAATTATGCCAATAATATTAATGTATTAAGCGTCATAAAGTATCTGTAATACCATTGTATCAGCACAATTTCAAGTATTCTGAATGCAGTGGAGACATTTAGAAAAACTTATTTCATGGTAACAAGTGTGGTTGTTGTAATTACCTTAATAAAAACGAGTGGCAGAAACTGGTCTACTTAATATTCTGATCTTAACTGAAGTTACTCTTCTTAAAAGTAGATTACTACTTAAATTTAGAACTCTTAAACTCTCATTTAATTCAAAAGTTAGTAAAATAGGTGAGAAAACAAAGTTTGAAGAGTATGCTATATTAATTTTTTTCAGTAGAGGATAAAAATTCCATCTCAAAGTCCTGATAATTCTACTGAGTGTAATAAACATTCTCTGTAGAAATAGCATGCAATTTATTAATTACATAACTATGCCTTTTTGTGTGTATATATATGTGGCATTTCTTGCTGATGTGGGAGAATACTAACAGAAGTATTAAAGGAGCTACATGTTAAAAGGCAGTCTTGTACGGTGTTGTTGCTGCTGTCAAATGAACTGCAGTTTCTATGGGACTCATACTACTGTTTTCTTTCCATTCTGATGATTGTGCATCAGACAGAACATGACTAATCAGGAAAAGGATTTTCACACCCTTTCTTCTTGCCCCTACTTGTTCAGGCACCGGCACCAACTTTTAGCACCATGAACTGTGGTGTCTAATGACAGCAAAGAATGTTGCTAGGAGGCCCAAAAAAATTCTTTGGCTGTAGCTTCCCTCTTGAGTCAGCTGCTCTGGCAGTTTTCAGAGTTGCCATGTTATAGTCAGTTTTTTTCCCCATCAGGATTGTGGGCTGTTGCAGCAACACTCCTTGACTTCAAACTCCTGCTACATTATGGAGCTGCTATGTTTTCTTTAAAGTCAGTAAGGAATTTGGCCTCATCTCTCAATATACCACTAGATTATTTATTAACTTACAGATTTATTATTTTAAAAAATCAGTAAAATGTTTTCTTTTTTTCTCTGCAACGCTAATTGTGTTTGGATCAGCATTTCCTTAATTGTTTTAAGCAAAAGAAGTTATGTGTCTCATTGTCAGACTCTTGGTAGAGGGAAGTAGTGGGAGTCGGATTAGACCTTATTTTAAGAATATTCTCCCCACCCTTTCACAGTAACTCCAGGAGATTTTGCCACATAGACCTATGTGCCTGTGACTATAAGCAATAGATAACTTGTGAGAGGAGCCAACTGAACCAGTCAGCTCCCTTTGTTTGGGGCAAAAACTGTACTGAAAAGGATCTTGTGGGCAGCAAGCTAAACCATCTGAGTGTTGGTTCCCTCCAACCACCCACCACAGCTGCATCCTGAACATCAGTGATGCATGGACGTGCTTCCTTCATGGTGTTTGTAAAGTTTGACTGTAATTTTATTCTACTATCAACTAACTTTGTTCTAAATATTTTGCTATGATCATTGCTTACTTGTTTTGCAGATGACACATACTGGCTGTCTTTCACAGTGTTGAAGCACTATTGCCATTTTGTATTTTGCTTAGCTTTTGTTGTTTAGCGTTCTTTTCTTTTTGTCAGTGATGTCTTGTGAAGAGGTTGAACGTCTTGCAACAAGTCCAGCTAATAATCTGCTGACCAGTTCTTTTTTTCCAGTATTGTATTAATAGGCTTCTAACCCAGTATTGTTTTGGTAGGTTTGAGGACTACTGAACTTTAGATGCATTACTCTTTTTGTGAAGCTGCTGTTATTTTGTTGTGTTTTTCTTAAGAAAAGGTCACTTCTGTTTCATAACATTATTTTTACTTGCAATTTCAACTAGTGCTACCAAATTAAAGCATGTTGGCATTTAGTTTTTAAGACCATTTTTGTTTCCTAAGTATTATAAACTCAGTGTCGGCATCTTCATTGCAGAGTTCTGTAATTGGCATATGAATATTCAAGTTTCTAAATTTGCTAGAATTATTCTTAATGGTAACATCTTTCTAGGAAATCTGATTTTTAAAGTGGTTGTTGGAAAAATGTCTTCATTCTTACTAGAGATGGTGGTATGGGAGTCATATATGAGGCTTATTAACTGCAGGATTTGGCTGATCGTCAACCTAAGTTTGGGTGGTAGTTTTCCGTCTCTATTATCCATTATTCCAAAAGTCACATTTTTATAGCTAATTGCAAGAGGAGTAGCTCAATAAACAAGTTTTTATTTCAGCAAGACTGCTTCCCGATGAATAGAGAAAGTCAGGATTATATTCACATTGGTTGGTAATCTGTTAACATTGGGACATCAATTAGTTTTTCTTTTACTGGTCTGTTGATTGTCTGTGTAAGACCATGGGCGAGAGCAACCATGCAACTTTCTTCTTCAGAAGTAAATTTTTTACATTAAATATAGGAGTCTGGTTTTGTTCAGTGGACGTATATATTTCACAGTTGCACAGTAAATTACATATACTTCAGTGTTCCATTGGGTTGAGTATAGAGCACTGGATCTACTTTTCACTCCTCGGCTAACAAGGAGGGAGTTTGACAGTTTACTGTCTGACAACCCAGCATGTAATGTGTGGTTTTCAGGGAGGTTAATAAAAAAGTGATTGCAATGGTTATAACCACTCTTGCTCTCTGCTGGCTTACAAACAGACTACAGTTAACATGATTACTTTTAATTTTATTTTTTTTTACGTTACTGAAGACATCATAGATACTAATTTATCCTGAAGTGTTGATCGAATATGTTCATAGGTGCTAATGCAAAATGAAATCTTTGTTCAGAAGAACTGGTAGATGATAGTACGAAAATATTCAATTTTTTAGAACTAGCAAATCAGCAACAAAATTTAGGGTTTATTTTCCTGCTATTGAGAGGTTGTCAATAATTAGAATTTTTTATATTGGTTTTTATATATGTGTCTGTATATACCCCATGCACAAATATACTTAAACTTTCATGCTTCTGAGGATTTTCTAGCATTCACAAACAGAAGAATACATAATATGCCCCAATCACTCACTGTTTCTCCTGGAAAAAAATGACCAGCCAATGTGTCAGTGATCTGTGCAGTATGTTATAGTAAGGAAGTGAAGCCAAAATGAATAAAGTGAAGCTAAAGTGAATAATTAGGACCACAGCAAAAATATTGGTAAGTATCTTCTGCAGATACAACTTTAATGATTTTGAACGTCCTTATCAGGAAGGGCTTGATGGATATGGTCTGGAAGAACTGTTTAAAAACCGAATACTTTGGTTTTATGGAGAGGAAACATTTTTTCTTCTTGTTTTTCCTGTTGTATCTGCACCAGAATAGATAAGATCTTGTCTGTTAGGTTTCTAGAATTCTCTCATGCCACTTTAGTCTGAGCGTGCTTCTGTGGGGAGATGGTGGTTTGCCAGTGCGTGTGGCTCTATTTTGTGTTTTATAGATAACCAAATGTCACGTCTGTGAGTTAAAATACCTTAGAAAGAAGAAAGGTTTTTTGAGTGAATCAGTGTATTTCTGTAAATACTTGGGAATGACTTAATTTGAATCAAATTGATGCTTGCATGCAGTACAGTGCTTCGCATAGGAGAGAAAATGATGTGATGGGAACTTGAGACTTCATTAAGACTTAGATGGTTCTCCTTAGTGGTACATGGAGCCTTTTTAGTGAAGAAGGGAGGAGTTCAGGTGATTGTTATGGGTGATGGATACAGCTAATTCTCTTTCTTAAGAGTGCAAACACATGAAGAAATTCCACATTTTCTTTGGTGTACAACTTTCAGACTGTTCACTTGGAAATTGTAGTTTACAGGACATTTTATGTGCTGCTTTGAGATCTGGCAAGGATGTCAGCATCTACTGTTGGTAATGTTGTTTTGAACTTTCCAGTTTTTCACTCACAAATCTTTGAAAAAGCTTTACCTTGGGCAATGAACATAGACTTCCCTTGGGTGAAAGGCCAGAAGTCAAAGAAGAGAGAAGAGTTCAAATTGATTCCCTTAAAAAACTGGGGAAATCTTTGTGTAACAGCACCTAATCGTGCTTTCAACAATACCATCTAGAGACTGATATAAAATGAGCGTAGTCCAGATGAAGCTGAATGCCCCCTTTTGTTTCAAGAATATAGAGAAATTGCCTGGATGAATCTGGTTCAGAGTAATTGTCTATCTTGTTCAACAGTCTGCTGCGAGGAAGGGTGGGTTTCGCAGTGAATGAAGTCATGCAAGAAGACGTTTCTGTGGTCATAGGTTGAATGTATACATTTCACTGTGAAAGGAGTTAAAAGCTTTGCACTCGTTAGATTTCTTAAAAAGATGACTTTCTGTGAAGAATGCATTCTGAAATTGTCATCTAATTATTCACAATCCAGATTTTTCAAATTGTTTTCTTCAATGTGAGAGAAATTTTGACTTCTGCTTACTGTGGAGAATGTAGTCACACACGGGAAAGTCACAGAAAATGTCCTAAATACAGCTTTGGCCAAAAGAAGACCATGAAGATAAACTTGAAGTGAAAAGTAAGCTTGATTAGGGAAGATTTCAGGGTAAAAACTTACAATTGAGAATATAGAACTGCGGGGAGGGGGGTAGGGGGGCATGTTTTCCCCCCCCTTTCTTTTGCTATCCTAGCTTGTTTGTTTATCTTTTCAAATTTCTGTAAAACATGTGTGCTCTGGAGTCTTGCACTGGTACAGCTCACTCAGTGTTTTGTTGCTGAGGTAAGTTTGGCTTTAGGAGAAGACACAGCTACATCCTATTTTTTTCTTTTCTTTTGAACCTCTCCAATGTGTTCCTTATCCAAGTACCTTATTTTGAAAGGCTTTCTTTTTTTTTAATTTTTATGCTGGTCAATTTGTCATAAAGTACATAAGAATTCTTTTGTTTTAATCTCTGCACCCAGTTGGACTTTTTTATTGACAGTCGTACAAACTTTCAACAGATATAGTTTTTCTGTCAACTACAGTGTGTTACGTCTGAATTCTTTCATTTCTGAGGGTGAAAAACAGCCAAAAAGGATTACTTAATGATTCTGTCATTCCATGGCCATAGAATGAAGAATTCTAAAACCCCAAAGGATGATGGTTCCTTGGACGAAAAGGATTTGATGATGGCGGAATGTGTTTTACTTTTTTTGGGAAAAGAGTTGAACTGTTTTGTGTTGTGTACTTGTTCTTCAAGAGTATCAGTATCTTAACACAGTGTAACCTTTTTTTGTAAGGGAGATATATATATATATATATATTCTGATGATATTCCTGTAAATACCTTAACAAAAACCTTATTGAGGTTTGTTAGCTCATACTGTGCTGCTGTGAGCTACGGATTTTCCTTGCCCAATGGGTAGATTCAGGTTAAACACAACTGCAGGCCTGCTGGAGGTTATGAAGTCTAGAATAGGAATGACACTGTTCAGTTCACTTAATGTTGTATCCTTCACGAGATGTTTACAGAAATAGTAAGAGGAGCCAAAATTCTACAGGAGTAGAATCCTTTAGATACCTTTTCACGATGTTTCCTTTACACTTTTACTGCTGTGTAATGGCTTACGGTACCATTGGAGAATCAGCATTTAAGTCATACTGAAGTACTTTAATCTCTGCATTTTCAAGTAATTTATCTCAGTTTAGCTCTACTTGAGCAGAGGATTTGACCAAAGGACTTTAAGAAGTCTCTTGTGTCCCTTCCAACCTAAATTATTCTGCTGTTCTGTGGCTCTATACTTTGCTAAGCCGGTACTTCATTCTGTGAGATCCTTTAGAAAAGGAGTTCTCTTTTGGTGGTGATGATTCCTAGCAGTTGTCCTCCAATCGGGGAGGATCTGTTGAAGACTACTAGAGTTTTCAACAGAGTTTTGGTACTGCTACAGTTTCTTGAAACCTAACACATTTTTCTGGTTCCACTTAGTCAGAGGACACTTGCAAAGACATGTTTATTTAACTAATCATTAACCCACAGCATATTTTCTGGTGATCGTTATTATTTGGAAAAAAAACCCCAGTATTAATGTGTATATAAAGATATGATACATTAAAACCAAAACAGTCTGGCTTAAATTTTTTTTTTCATTTCTTTTTTCTTCTTTCTGCTTTTAAGCAGAAAAGGGGGTCTAGTGCCTTACAGTGATGCTAACCAGGGTTTTGGAGTGGTTCTAAGGAAGACTGGGAGTATAATCAGGCATTTTAGACACCAACAGTCTTTATATGTAACTTTTTTAAATCCTTGCTGAAATTTTATCTTCCAAACAAAATCATGGTTTGTACTGAATGTCTTAAAAGTACGTCAAAGGCGAATGATGAGTGGAAAATCTGAAGAAAAGCTAAATAACAGGACTTGATGTAGCTTTTTTGAAAATGTGCACAGATCTGATATAATGCATTTGTTAGTGGGAGAAGTTGTGAAATTAGAATGCTTATGGGTCCCTCTAGTGGTGTGAAATGCTAGATAATACTTTCAAATTTTCCTAAATAGAAAATTATTTGTATCCTGGAAGGCCTTTAGAAATATGGATATAATTGACACGTGAAATTGAATATTTCTTTCAAACAAATATATTTACAGGTAGTGGAAACTTTCACATATGTCAAGTTTGTGATATGTAAAACTGATAAACATGTAACTTTGCTTCAAATGGAAAAGCTGTGAGAGATTACTTCTATGAAAAGATGAGATTTCCTTCAGTTTTTTAGGAAAGCTCCTTTTGAACTACATGCATCGAACTTCAGGTTTCACATTCAAATATAAGGAAGATCCATCCTCTCAGTATTTTTTGTAATTCCTTTTTCTGTTTGTGGCAGTGATACCAGAGATCCACAGTTAAGCTGTTTTTATTGGTACTAGCAAAATTCGGTGATTTTTATAATTGATAATTCCCTGCTTACCTTTTGGGCTGTAGCAGGGAAGAAATAGAAGTATAGTTCTTAGGCTGAATACCCTTGTTTCAACCAGGGCTCCATCAGAGGCTGCAAGTCTTTATCTTTACATTAAAAGAAAGTTGAGGCAATTTGCCAGGATTTAAGGTTTCTATTAATAAAAATCAAACCCAACCGTAATTAAGTTGTCATTCTTCTTTTTGTTGTCTGTCCTTACTATATGAAAAATGCAAAGATTCTGAGAATAAATATATCTGTATATTATGATTTTGTAAGTGATTGACACTTGTCTTTTCTCTACTTATTTTGTATTTTTATTTCAACATGAGAGAAATAAATACTTAACATCCCTGTGAAATGTGAGAAAATTATTTTTTTAGGTTTTCGTGAAGCAGAACACTGAAAAGATTGGGAGTGGGAAGAGAGATTAAAATAAGTGTCTTAGCATGCAGATGAAATCTGTTTCATGGAGACAACTTGCATTATTTTCTTGCTGTATATGCATAACATTGGCAAAATAATTGACATTAATAAATAACTTTTTTCTTTATTTTAAAGAAACATTTTTTATTATACTGGCATCTCACTTAAAATGCTTAGAAACAAGAATATAATAATTTTATTAAACAATAATTTGAAAGTAATAAATACTTTGGGTGATAACTTCTGGATCCTGTACCTTCCTTCTTAACATGCCCAGCATCCTGACTTTGCTTTCATTCCATTTCAGTTCTCAAGACTGTAAATGACTTATACATGTCTCCTTATCTCTTATGTGCAAATGGTTACCACTGGAAAGGCATTTAGCACCCGGTGAACTCAAAACAAATGAAGGACGTTACAGCTGGGAGGAAGGATGTTTTGCAACATGCTTTTTCGTGAGCAAATGTGTTGCACTCTTCACTCTTCACCTTCTTTCCATTATCAATACCTTATTGAACCTTGCTTTGGTAGGACGTCTGAAATTAGCATCTTGTTTCATGACTCATGATAGAAGAGGATGGGTTGGCATTCTCTTATTAATCATGCATATAAAGGGAATGAGTTTTCTGCTTGTGTCAGGAGGGCGATACCAAGTTTCCATTTTTTGACTCCAGTTTACCAGTCCTTCCCATGAACTTGTCTTTGGTGTGACAGAACTACAGCGTGGTTCATTTTTTTGTATCCTTCACAGTAATTTATCTGTGAGGAACAGAAAACTGCAAGCACGGATGCTGTTGGTGTTCCTGCAGCTGAAGGACACCCCCCTCCTCTTTTTTTTTGTCCTTTCCCCCTCTCTTCCTTGAAAGCTAGCTGCTTTTTTAAGTTAATTGCTTGTCAAACCTCCACGTTTGACTCACCTATTCTGAATTGTCCTGTAAGACAGAGCAATTTACTTTTTGGGTTGGTGTATTCTCCCTGAATTAGGTGTTCTGGAACTGCAGAAGGCTGGCTGGCAGGACTCAAAAGTTTCTTTTCTCATTTGCAAGTCTAAATGGTAGGATGTTTGGTCAAGGTGTTACTACTTAACTTGGGATATACAAATAGGATGAATAGTATAGTTGAAGGGGAAGCATAAAGCCTGGGGAGGAACAATCCAAGGCACAGGACAGGAAGGGGGCTGACTAGCTGGAAAGCAGCTTAGCAGGGAAGGCCTTGGGAGTCCTGGTAGACGCTGGGTTAAATATGGTTGAGTACGAGCCAGTGATGTGCCCCCGTGGCAAAGAAAAGTGATGCTGTCCTGGGCTGTATTAGGGGAGCCAGCAAGTGGAGGTGCCTCTCTCCTCAGCACTAGCGAGGCAACATTTTGAGTACTGTGTCGAGGTCTGGGCTCCCCAGCACTCAAGAGATATGGACCTGCTAGAGAGGGTTTAGTGAAGGGTCAGGAGATGATTAAGGGGGCTGATGAGGAAAGACTGAGAGAGCTGAGACTGTCCAGCCTGGAGATCAGGCTCTGGGGAATTCTTACCCATGTATAGAGATACCCAAAGGGAAGGTGCAAAGAGGACAGAGCCAGGTGCTTTTCAGTGGTGCCCAGTGCCAGAACCGGAGGCAATGGGCACAAACTGAAACACAAGAGGTTCCCTCTGAAGATGAGGAAATGCTTTTCTACTGTGAGGGTGACTGAGCACTGGCACAGGTCCCTCCGAAAGACTGGTGGAGATCTGAAGCCACCAGGACATGGTCCTGGGCAATGTGGTTGGAGTGGCCCCGCGTGAGCAGAGCAGTTTGACCAGATGACCTCCAGTGATCCTCTCCTACCTCAGCTGTTCTGTGATGCTGGAATAGCAGCATTGCTGCTAGGAAAGCTGGAATGAATTAGGCTTTGTTGTTGTTTGTTTGCATTGTATCAGCTGGAACAGTGCTCTTTTTTGTTTCCTTGTTTTTTTTCTTCTTTACTTTTTTATTTTAATTAAGGAGGATAAAAGTAGGATTAATGTGTCAGAGTAATGGTTTACAAACTATACAAGCTGATGATAATTTAGAATTTAAAAATGTTTTAAGATTAATATCTCAATAGCGTATTACAAAGTAAAGAGAATGAATGTGCAGCTCCACAGAAAACTGAGTAATTCATTTGCCTCTGTACCCACATCATCAGAAAAAATACTGAAGCAAAAACATGTGCGCCTCCCCAAAACACAAATGTATGTTGAATACAGGCCTATATTGCTAAATTATCGCATTTTTGTGTTCTGTTGCGCATTTTGCTGATAAAAGCTGCTGTTTTACTTGTACTACCTACATCATACTGTTCTGCTAAAGATTAATGGGTGTCAGTAAGAATTACTTGTATCATGACAACAAAAGTAGGATTTTGTTAACTATAGATCCGTAAAAGACTATGTATGATCAAGAAAACTCTCGGTACTTCCAGAGGAGTGCTGATTTCTCCAGTGGAAAAATATTTTCTTTTACTGAGACTTAATGAAGTTCCTGGGTATTGTTTGTGACTTTGTGGACATTTTATATCACTTCATGACATGACCTAAATATACCTTTTATATTATTTTATTTCAAAGCTAATGAATTCTGCAATTTGGATTTTAAGGGACTGAATGAAGATGGAGAGGGGAAAATCTTATTAATGAAATCTACACTCTGTTAACAGGAGCATCTCTGCTGCTCCATGCTTTCCTGTTCTGCAGGCTGGCAGTGCTCAGACTGTAACCTCATGTTAACAGATGTGGTTAGAAATACTGGTGAGAGTAACATATCACAACAGAATCTGTTTATTTGTCTGCTGTACATGTGAATGTTGCTTTGTAAGCAGCCTGTACAATATGCAGTACACCTGCCTACGTAACTGGGATATATATGTACCAGTGTCTTCGGAGGAAGTGCCCTTGGCCTTAAGTAAGACGGTTTGAAGAAAGGTATTTCCTGTGAAGTTGTCTGTGTTAGCCCTTTGAAACTGATGGGACCTTCACTTTCTTTATGAATTGTTTCAGGCATGCCTGAAAGAGTATTCCAGTTTTGTTAGCTTAATCTCTGTTAGTGCAGACTGTTCATGTGAAGCGCTGCTGCATTTCATTAGATATTGTATGTTCATGCAATTGTCAGTTCTGTTCAGAGGCATTTTGTTAGTGTAGATTGGAAATTAATATGTTAACAAGTTAATATAGGACAGAAAATACACTTAAATTTCTGCAAGAATGATAAGGGATTTATTTTACGTAGAATTAAACTGCTTTTATTAGAAATTACTGAAGTTTTTAATTGAGATTAAAAATCGTCCCTGTTCAGTATTTTAGACTGACTTTTAAGAACAAAAATTGTAACTGCTTACTGCACTAATTGCTAATATGCCTTATCCTTGGAAGGGCAAGAGGTCTGTGCTGCAAAGCTCTGCTCCTGTTGGCTTTGAGGATTTGCATTTTTTTGAAAGAACGTGTTTGCATTGACTTCCTTACTTAATATCTTTTTTCTTCTTTTTTTTTTTTTTAACCAAAAAAAATGTGCAATTTTGTGCAGAATGAGGGACTATCAAGATTATTGACTGCATTAGTTACATAAAACTGCTGCTGGGGGTATTGCTGAAGAGAAAGTGAAGGCCAAGTTTAGCCTTGCATATATCAGAATGAAAATATCTGTTGTGTCAAAGAAACTGTACCTATCTGTAGTTTGATCTTCAGGTTTGAAAAACACTTTAAGCATATGAAGTGAAATTGAACATAAGCTAGCACCAACCATTTGAATAAACCAGTCAGCCTGATAAGAGTAAGGCAAAATATTTGGATTAATCTTTGAAAACAGGCTAAACCAATTTCTAGTAGTGTTTTCACTGTACTGGGAAGGGAATTCCATATGCTGTGAGGGTATACATACTTGTTCGGCAGAGGAAAGGTTCTGAGCATCGTTATCTTCAGTAGCAACAAAATCGCTTGAGTATGTTTAAAACTTTACCAATAAAATTAAGAGAATTTCTGAGCTTTAGAAATCTGTGTAAAAGTTATTTGTACCTGCTCAGAACCTACTTGTAACTCCTGTATCAACAGAGTATTACTGATACTTCCTTGCTGGTGTACGTATCTTATATGGTTTGCTAGGGCCACTGATTGGGTGTGTGTAGGTGAGAGCAGTTTTTCCAAAAGAGCTTGTGTGGAATACTGTGTGTGTTTTTACACAATTTCCAAAATACTTTGTCCTTTCAATAACATAGTTCCTTAAAAAGAAAAATTTCAGCTATGATTTAAATATTGGTTTTTCTTCACAGGGTGCTTATATAGAAAGCTATTTTCTAAGCCATGGCTCTGTAATTCCTATTAATAAATATCTGAAATGTTTGATACACCAATTTAAAAAAATTGCAGCGCCTTTGTTCTGTCAAACTTTCCAGAACAGTCTTTTTTTTTTTGTAAAGGTTTACTAGAGACAGTATTTATTTTCTTGTTTTTCTTGTAGCAAATTCTGAAATTGAAGTCTCTGTGTCTGCAAGAAATGTGAGAAGGTTGCTTAGTTTCCAGCGATACCTGAGATCTTCCCGTTTTTTCCGTGGTATCACTGTTCCAAATTCTTCAAACATTTTAGATGATGATTATAATGGACAAGCAAAGGTTGGTTGATTGATTATATGGTTTTGAAGCATGTTTTAAAAAAATGTTTGCTAGTGTATAACTATGTTATGTTAAGAGATAGTGCAGCCAAATGCAAATCTTAAGCATGTATTTTTACATAAATATTCGTGTAGATGTATGTTTGTATCATGGCAAAATCCAGCCAAAATTTCCTAATTTCTAAAAACTTGTTCACCTCCCACAAGTTTACTGGGATGATTTTTAGAGTAGTTCAATAACTCCAGTGAACAGAGGATGCACTGTAATAACTGAAAAAAAGTGAAGGGAAAAAAATGTAACCATATTTAAGAAATGGAGCAATTTGGACTACTATTACCCCTCACCCCCTTTCCCGTTTTAGTCCAACCTCATTACTGAACATCTGCAAGAATGACTACTACTGAAAACTCAATAAGATGCATAAATGGTTTTATCAGAAGATTGTTATGCCAAATTGACTTTTTCTTTGGTTTTTCTTTGATTTGGTTCTCTTTTAAAAAAGAGAAATATGATAGCTGTAATGTACCCTCACTGCAGTGAGGCACACTGGGAACACGGATGGTACTGGACCAGTGGTTGGATGAAGGGCTAGCGAACTGGGGACAGAGGATGGGTAGAGCTAAAAAGGGAATGAGCAGGTGAAGTTTACAAGTTTTTCAAGATCCCAAAGGCTGTGTCTTGTTAATGATTGATTACATGTAAAGCTTCCTGTTCGTAGGCTTGACGCAGAAAATGACTATCATTATAATATAATGTATCAATACAGCACACAATCAAACTGCAGCCTACGAAGAACTTGATAACCTGGATGATGGATTTAAAAAATTTTATGTTTAATTAAACAGCAGAAAGACCTCGTTAATGCTGTTTATTTCTTCTGGCAGCCGAGTTTTAGTGGCTGGTGGAGAAAAGCTAGAATGTAGTAACTGGATCATGGAAACAGCTCTACCAATCTTATAGAGTAGAAGGCAAATACCTGTTGTAAAACGTGCTGGGTAGGTATTTGTGGTAGAGGCAGGGGAAGGAAGGGCTATAACTGATGAACTCTGGTGAGGCCTTGAGTGTTGCTTGCTGTTCTTGTTCATCTCTGTTGCTGGCCTAACAGTTCATGTGGAACAGGGGTGAAGAAGTGCTAATTCAGTGAGGTAGAAAGTCAAAAGTCAGTTTCTTTAAAAAAGAAATTAAATGCTTGGCTCATATGTCTAGTAAAGTATGTAGATATTATTTCTCTTGTATCAGAAACAAGGGAAAGAGAAACTGAGGTGAAGGACTACACAAAGTTTAACTACTAGCTCTCTGCGAAGATTAAAAATGGAAGAAGTCTGAACACAGTTATTCTATCATACTGTTTCAATTTTTAACCTAATTGTTCTCAATTTTATTTCTTTGAAGAAATTGTGTGAAGGATGATGGGAAAATCTTAAACCAGTACTGCCAAGGCACTTCATGTCTTTCAGTTTCCCAATTTGTGACATGTATTTTAAAGTTTTCCAATTATCAAAGTTAGTTTTTATTTTAATACTGTTTTTTGTATACAGAAATCCTAAGAGTTGGATCAGTCTCTGAAATCTTAAATACTTTTCTGGGCTCTGGGAAGATAGGCATATACTGAGAAAAAAGTGAACAACCTCTGTGTTTTCTTTCAGTGTATGCTGGAGAAAGTTGGAAATTGGAATTTTGATATTTTTCTTTTCGATAGACTGACAAATGGTGAGTTTATTTTTGCTATTTGATTTGTATTTTACCTCTTAGTTTAACTTAACCATTACTCCTATGTTGTGGTAGCTGATTGCTTTTTCACTAAAAAGCACAAATTTCATCGAGTAGTACTTTTGGATTTAATGGTTTTTAATCTAAATCCTAGCTTGCCAGGCCACTCTGTTAAAATGCCATCACTGTCAGTACTGGTAGCAATCACTGATTTGTTGAAGAAACATTTCTTGTACTTTGTGGATTGCTGTTCTCGCTTTTATTATAAGTAGTAATTCAATATAAATTGACAAATAATTTTGCTAATTGAGTCCCTTTTCTTAAATTACATAGTGCTGTTAATCTATATGCTTGTGTCCAAAAGGTCAGTTACATTAAAGAAATATTTTTCTGATAAATTTAATGTTAGTTAGGATAATTCTATTCCTTTACAATACATTGAGAAGGCAAGGTTGTATGAGCGCATTATGATTATCATATCTTGTGGAATACTGAGAGAATTAGGAGTTGAGCAGACGGAAACTGTTGTACATATAGCTTGCATACAAATGAAAAAAGGAAGGAAAGGTAACGGTTGGGTTTGTGCACTCATTACAAATAATGGTAGGAACCAAAGTAGTAGTTACTTTGAAAAAAACAGAGTCAATTAAAGCATTGGTTAAGTTATGGACAGACAGACAAGAGATCTGTAAATGTGCTGGAGAGGAAGAGGAAAGGCCGCTGTAGTGGATAGAGTGAAGCTTTGTATTATAGTCTGCAGCAATGGAAGCCGAGTTTTGAACAGAATGGAAGAAGGAGCTGAGCGAGTCCAGCACCAAAGCAACGTTTGTGCCAGGGTGGGAAGCGAATGGAGGGCAGCTCTGGCAGGTTTTACATCAGTCAAGTGGAATTGGTGGCAGAGATGCAGTCAGTGTTTAAGGTTGACAGAAGGAAAGAGAAATGCAGTTCAGAAAGGAAAGTATGATGCCAAAAGATGTTTTGTTGAAGGGATGCTTGGCTTAGTCTAGTGTAAAAGTAGTATCCTCACAGTTTGATTAATACAGAAAATGAATATAAAAAATGAGAACAGCGAGGATTTTTACAGCTAGATTGTTTATATTAGTAATAAACTTTAGATAACTGAATGAGGAAAAAGCTATGTGTGCAAGTTAACCTGTTTGCAAGCATAGCTTATTTCAGATTAGTTTCAGATGGGAGTAATCTGATATGATCTTTTTTATGTGAGACCTTCTCTACCTTTTAAATATCCTTTCTTCAAATACGTTTTAGACACTAGTAGTACAGCTTCTATTGTGGAAGCCTTCCTATACCATTGTTTTTGCATCATAATTTAGTCATTTTACGAGGACATTTTGAACAAGCAGTCTTGTTCTTAAAAGTTTGTGAAGGGAGAATGCTGTATGTAAAACTCTCCTCAGTGAGCTGCCCTGGATGAGCCTGTAAGAAATCAGTTACTCAGTAGATGTTTGAATAATTGCATATCTTATTGTGAAGAAGTTGTGTGCACGAATGAGTACATTAAGCTTTGCAGCAAGCTGAATTTAGTAGAAAATTCTGTCCTTTTGTACCTCGGTTTCTGTCTGTGGTTCTTTAATTCCCATGAAATGAAGATTGTCAGAGTCAATGCACTAAAACTGAGTTATCCACCACTACACATTGTTTGCGGAGTAAATAATGGGCAAGGTATTTCAAGTGAACATTTCCAGGCTATTTCTCTGTCTTGTACGGTTTTACTTGTTTTACTACTAGAAGTCATTATAACATTATAGCTATGAGTAGCTTATGTTGTAAGCTTGTAATAGCATACATTTTCTAGAGAAACTTAATATGTTTTCTTTGAGTTTTGGGGAAAATAAGGAGTAGTTTAGCAAAATACATGATGAAAATGAGAGATATCATATGTACAATGTATACTAATCAGTAATGTTCGTTGGCTTTTTTCTATGCCTCATTATTTTTGTATTCAGTTTTAAGCTGCATGTCTGTTTATAAATATCATGATGCAGCATACCTTGGAGTTGAATACCATTGTAACAGGTTTGCACTTTGAAACCTGTTGCTTCCTAAGTGTTCAGTAACCTTTTCCTCCTATCAGTTGACAGTGGACAATTAGTGAACACATTATACTTATGCAAAAACACTGGTGATGACTTGAAGAGATAGCTAATGGAATCTTGTCATGCAGTAAGATTTAAATGATTATGGGTGTAGAGAAATTTGCCTGTATAGTTTTTGTGACCAATTTGTTTGAAATAATGTATTTATGAAAGAATCGTTGATTTCATGGCTTCCAATGAATTAGTATTTTCATCTTATTTTTAGGAAACAGTCTAGTCAGCTTAACCTTTCATCTGTTTAATCTTCATGGACTAATTGAACACTTCCAGTTAGATACGATGAAACTTCGTAGATTTTTGGGTAAATACAGCTTTTTATTATGATAAATACTGCTGTTTATCCGTATTTTCATACCTTAACTGAAGTGCTGATTATAGTTTAACAATAAAATTTGAAGAATACTGATGCAGTCCAGATTGTATAGTGATTTAAAATTAGATTGATTGAGACAATCTCACAAATTTTGTATGCGTACCGAAATCTCAATGTTAAATACAAGCATCTTCAACAAGCTTAGTGGTTTGAAGCAACTACTGTATTGTATTTATTAAATCTAAATAATCAGGAATATACGTGATTGTGACATTTTTGTGGGGAAAGCTGGACAGCTCCTTCCTTGTTTTGATTTTCAGTCATTTTAGTCTTAATTTCCGAAGTTCATGGTTCATTAAACATGTCAGCTTGGCCATATTGAATGGTGCCAATTCGCTGGTATCTCTTGCTTGCTCACTCAAACTCCTACAAATAAGCACTGTACTGTGATTAGGGGAGAAATCACCTTGGAAGGCTTTTCCTTCCTTTCAAATAAGGGAATTCTTTTGTTTTCATCATTTAGTTCTCTTTCAGCTTTAAAAAAGTTCAGTTCTGTCTTGCATTTCAGGTTGTTTTAAAGTGTATTCAATTTCTTCCATTTTAAAAAAGTTACTTCAGCTGGTCTTGAGAAATAATATATTGGAATGTGAAGAAAATGATTATAGAAATCTGGTCTTAGGCTACTCAAGTTGTAACTGAGAGTGTTCTGATATTCTCATCCTGCTTATTTCCTGATCAGTTGAGATTAGGAAAAAGCTGTTTGAAATGAAAGACCGAGTTAGGTAGGAGTTACTGGATTAGTTAAATGGTTATCAAAAGTTAACAACAATCTTAACTAGACATGACTGCTCAAAGCCATAGGTCACTAAAATGAGAATGGACTTGGAGGAAGACAAAATTTTATTACAGCTTTGAAATTCACTACCTTTCCCTTTTCATTGATTCCTTCTACTTAATAACAGCAAGACAAATATTTCTTACCTCTGTCCTTGCTCATCTGTCCAATCAAGGAACCTTTCTTTTTAAAACAGCTTTTAGCGTGAGCCCAGTTCATATTTTTCTTTTGCTACATCTTATACCCTAGTCCAAAGAAATCTGAAGATCCAATCCCAGAAGACTATGACAGCTCAAGTGGTCCATAGTGCCACCAAATATTCACTTTATTTGAGAACTTAATGCAGTCTTTTTAAGGAGAGAAATCTGATTTTTTATTTAAGTACTCAATAGGATCTCAACATTTTATGTTTATGTGTATATATATCTATTGCATATGTATATGTGTGTACATATGTGTGTATTTATACACGTACGCAGCCTTTCAGTGATTTCCTAAGGTTACTTGGAGATCTGTCTTGTCCTGCTGTGTTTACAAGGTCTTATTCCAGACCTGAACAGGGGGACATGAACTACAAAGAGTACTACCTTCCTGGAAACACAGGGTTATTGTGCCATTCTAGTTCCGGCAAACTGTGATCAAAATATTATCCCAGGTCTTCTTTTTTAAAATAAATCATTTAAGAGAGTTGTTGACTTCAGGTGGCTGCATCAGCCTATGAAGCCACAAAGAAGTGAGGGTTAGGCCGAGGAAGTCCTTATTCATGCACTGGATGTGAGGAGCAGGTGAAAGGGAGTTCTACTGCAGATTTAATAGGGTGCAAAGGTGCTTATTTTTGTTACTTTCCATATGAGGTGTCAGCTCTTTACAAATACTGTGGCAGTAATGCTCCAACATTACATTCACAATCACATCAGGAATACTGGCTTGTAAACTGAGTAGGAAAAGAGGTTGTGGGCATGTTTGAATGGGACTCACAGGCTGTAGTCAGCCAGGAAAATGTTCTTTGAAGTTTGCTTGAAAGAGCTAATGTGTCATATCAGGCAAAACTTGTGAATATACTTCCATTGCTGTGCTTCAGATCTCCCTGTCCATCCTTTTAATGTTATAGTTCTTTTACTCTACATATTCAAGCGAATGTGGATGTCCTTTAAAGTATTCTACCTATGATGTTTAAAGACAGCCAGGAAGATGAAGGAAAGAGGAGGAAAGCAAGGAAGAAGTTACATAAAAATATGTGGTTAGTCAGACCATCATCTAAATGAGATTCTTTTCTGAATTGAATATAGGCTTAAATTTGCCTGAGTACAAGTATGAGAAGATGCCTGAACTATCTAGAGGTGGATTCCCATGATTTTCTTTCCCTAAAAGGGAAAGAAAAACCCTTCATATCACAGGAAAGCAATGCTTAATTCCTCTGATCTTGTCTGTTTTCAAAGCAGGATATGAAGTCATCCTGATGCTTTGGTAAATAGTCTCACCTTCATTTTTTTTACTTCAGGTTGCCTCAACTTTCAGGCAGGCTAGATTATCAAAGGGAGCCGTCCTGAGAAGTTCTCAAAGTGAAAGTATCTCAGATTATATATAGATTTGAAGTTGTTTAATTTTTGCTCTGAGATGATTTTACATGGAGTTGATTTCCTTTAGAAAATACTGCTTCACATAAAAATCTTTTAAATCTGGATCTTGGTTCAACTGATGATTTATTGGCTTTGATGCTTTTATGTGTATGTAACTTGTGATATTGGATATTTCTGTGCCTAACAAGGGCATATAAAATAGTACTTGAAAAACTTGCTATTTTATTTAAATTTGGATATTTGTTATTTTCCTGCAGTTATGGTTCAAGAAGATTATCATAGTCAAAACCCTTATCATAATGCAGTCCATGCTGCTGATGTGACTCAGGCCATGCACTGTTACTTAAAAGAGCCCAAGGTAAGGAGGTGGTCTCAGTTTTACATTACATGTGCATACAGAAATATATGTATTTGTGTGTGTATACTTAAATTGATCATATACATCTATATGTATATAACACACACACACACTTTTATTAAAAGTAAACCATCCAAAACCCCTACAAAAACTACTTTTGAACACAAAAAAGCAGGGAATTACTCTCCATGTTGCTGAGGCTATGGGTTCACACTTAGCACTATGGTTTTCTTTTTCCCCCATCTTTTGAGCTGGTATTGTCTTTCACGTGACTTCACCTTGAACCAGAGTAGGCAATTGATTAAGGTTTGGGTGGGGTGTTTTTTTTCCTCCAGAAACTACCATTACCCTTGCTTTGCTCATTTTTTATGTTAATGAATAGTTTGCTTCTGCTGGATGTACCTTTAAGCAAGACATCAGTTCTCTTTGGCTTTTGTTTCTTGAAAAGGGCAATGTGACAGTCCCTAAGAAGCCAAGCTAGCTGAGTGTTTCTCATTACTTGGATTGCTGGCAGTTTGCTGTATGCCTTAAACAATTTCAGGGCTAAATCCCGTAATTATGTATTAAATGGAAAACCGTAGTGCTCTCTAGCCAGGTGAGACAAGTTACCTGCTTTGATGCAGATTATGTGGTATTCTCTTGACTAGCAGAGCTCTGTGTTCTGCTTCAGAGGTAAAACCAAGTAAGTTCTGGCTCTGTGGATGTTTCTCAAAGGTGCTTTGCCCACTCCTCCCACTTGGTTTCTCAGCGCTGCTCTCGAATCAATTGTTAATGCAGTGAGCCAAATCAGAGCTGATATGTAATGAGCTTTTTTTATGGCACGCAGTTTGGAAGCTCTAAGCATTTTTTTAATACTCGTGCTGGAATTTTTATAATGTTTCAGCTACAAATATAGACTTTATATTTTTAGTAACGTGTACAGCTACTGGTTCTGTTGCACTGAAGTACATTATAAACATGTGAGGCATGATAGATGGCAAATGCAATGGGAATATAAACTCCTGTCATCACAGGATGTTTGCTGCATTTCAGTTTTGTGCAGGCAGAACTATCCTCCCTGTTTCAGTGCAAGCTGGACTTTGCTACTGTATTTAACCCACCAACCTCCCAGACAGAAGAAGCAACAACTATAAGCAGTGAAAATAAGTCCTTGCATTTTCATGCTGAATTGACACTCATGTACTTCTTGAAAAATTATTTATTTTGGGGCAGATTTTCCCCTTCTGGTTCTCTTCCTGGTAGGCTTAGAAATATAATTTTGCTTAAGAGTAGAAATGCTTTCTGAGCAGTTCTAAAGTCTAAAGAGCATTAGTTTATTCCTTTTAAGATCAAAGTTTTTTATGGTTTTTGAATGCATCATGTATTTAAAGCAGAATTGACACATATGGGCAAACTTAGTAAATGAGATGGAGAGCTAATTTTAAGAATTTGCTGCATTTACAGGATCTGTCTAGAAATAGTACTTCATTATGAGCCAGAAAGTAGCATTTTGTGTGCCAGCATTGTTTAAAATTGAACCTTTCCATTCAGAAAGAATAATGCTTAAACCATTGTTGAAATTTTGTGGCATTGAGAGGCAAATACTGTGAAAAGTCAGTGGAATATTAGCTTTTTGCTCTACTAAAATTTTCTCTGAGTTTCTGTTGGCTGTTAATTACTAGAAAAAGAAAACTAAAAATGCGATACCCATGCGCTTTTTCTAAGGGCATATTTGCATTGCTAACAGAATTACATTTCTTGTTATTATCTTACAGCTTTCCAAATCTTTAACTCCATGGGATGTTCTGCTCAGTTTAATAGCAGCTGCCACACACGATTTGGATCACCCAGGTGTTAACCAACCTTTCCTAATTAAAACAAACCATTACTTAGCAACTTTATATAAGGTAAGGGCGAAATACAGCTGACGAAGTATTGATGATTTGTGAATTTTGCCCTCCTCTAAAAATGAAAAGAAGAAAAGAAAACATCACCCCAAACCCCAACAAAAATATCTGATGCCACTGTTAGTATATAGCTCTTCAGTTTAAGAAAAAGGCTTTGACTGATACCTGTAACACCCCTTTTGTTCACAGAATACCTCAGTATTAGAGAACCATCACTGGAGATCAGCAGTAGGCTTGCTGCGAGAGTCTGGTTTATTTGCACATATGTCATTAGAAAACAGGTATGTTCATACAAAATAGTATTGATTAGTTTAAGACATAAGTAAGACAGCCTTGCAAAATAAGCGAAATTATTGCACAGCAGTTCTGATTACAAAATGTAGATTATGATCTATTTTAAGAATTCCTGGTTACTGAGCTGGTAGAGTCGAGCAGTTCATGGTGCAATGTGATCTTTGAAGAATAATGTTTACTGTGAGCACACTGAAGAAGTGTATTCCTATAGTCAAGCACCTGCTTACATTAAACTTGGCAGCTTTTTCTCGTTCTGCCACCACAACTGTACTTTAAAGTAGACCCCCTTCACCTACTTTAAGAAGAAATAAGTTTTAATAAGTTAGTTTGCATTTTTAAGGAAAAAAAAAAGGGGGGAGGGAATCTAAAAACTGTTTTAGGCTTCCTGAAAGCTGCCAGTGAAACATTGTGGTATTTCTGTGGATGTTGTAGGAATTTTTCAGAGGGAAAACAAACCAAGAAAAGAAATAGCGCAGTGAAAAAAAAATGCTGGTTATAAAGCTTGTGACTTTATTATAATGAATGTGATAAAATAATAATGAATATGATAAAAAGACATGTAAATCTAGTGATAGCTATTGTTCTTGATTGTTATGCTCTTTGAATGTTTGGTATCACTCATTTCAGGCAGCTGATGGAAAGCCAGATAGGTGATCTCATCCTTGCCACAGACATCAGTCAGCAAAATGAGTATCTGTCCATGTTTCGCTCCCATTTGGACAGAGGAGACCTATGTTTAGAGAATGCGAACCATCGTCACTTCATTTTACAGGTGATTTTTTTGGTAATATTTTTGAAAACATCACCTTAGCATCGAAAATTACTTACTTAAAATGCCGTATATTACTTCTTCCAGGCTATCTCTTACTTTCAAAATGAAGTGGAGGTTTCTTTTACTCATTTTGTTTCATCACAAAAAGTTTCTTCCCTCCACCTTCAGTCTTCCACCTCTCCAAGTGCTTCTCCCAAGTGATGATGTGTGTTGGTGACTGTGGTAACTTAGAGCTACTAAACCAAAGGGAGTTGTTTCTAATGCAAGGTTTGATTCTTCTGATGACTCCAGTGCAGTCTTAGAGCTGTGAAGTGTTTCAGGGAGGGAAAGCACCACTGTTATGAATGCTTGCAGCTGTGCTAGAGAGAGATTTAGCAAGCTTTAGAAATGAAAGCCTTCAGAGTCTCTTTGAGTTTATAGCCATTTTTATTATTAGGTTCATATTGAGAACTATAAAAGAAAGTGGGCAAACAGATGAGTTCAGTCCTGTGCAAACCATTATTTAAGATGTGAACTTCAGAGCCAGAAATGTAAAATACTGTTTGCTTGCTTTGATGTTTCTTTTTCTGAATTTATTGTTCTCTCCTGTACTAGTGAATATACTAAATATAGCGCCCCTGAACTACTTTGACTGAATTTACATATTGCTCAGAGATGATCATGAGACCTGATAGTTCCTTGGTAGCATTCTATAATTGTATTAAACAATTATAGAACATAACTTTAGAGAGAAGCACAAATGGTAGGTAGGTTTGTTATTCACAAAACTTAAATAATCTGCTGTTGGGAAACACGTTTCTGTTGGAGGGAAAGGTGAACTAACACTGTGTTAACTTAATTAGATGGCTTTGAAGTGTGCCGATATTTGTAATCCATGTCGGACGTGGGAGCTGAGTAAGCAGTGGAGTGAAAAAGTAACAGAGGAGTTCTTCCATCAAGGCAAGTAAGAGTGGAAGTATCTGTTGGTACAAACTGTATTAATGCTGTGGAGAGAGCGACCATGAGTCATAGCTGCTTGCAAATAAAGAGATTTATATTTAGGACTCAGAGCTTTACAGTACAGTATGGGATTTCTTTTTTTACTTTCATGGGTTGTACTTCTTGCAAAAGGTTGGTGTTACTAAAAGCCAATGGAGAACCTATTTAGGATCTAAGTCTGGTTCAATAGATGCTTCAGCCTGAAAGGAGCTTCAGATGAATGATTGCGCTCACTTTACATTTACCTGGTGGTTTCAGCAGATTAGGAAATGTATTCATCATGTATCTTCAACATTTGAACTTGGGTTGTGAGGCCTGTCACTAAGTGGGGAAGAACTAGGGAGGAGACTTTAGTTGGTGTGCAATTAAGGCTGGTTACTTATGTGAGCAGAAAATAAAGTTTTTAATTGACAAATTGAGTGAATTTGCTCCATTATTAATTGTTCTAATGATAAAGTGTGCTTCTCCTTTCTTAAGGCTCCTTTAGCTGACTTTAGACATGCTAATTTGTGCATGGAAACAACAAACGGGGAACAGACGGCTTTATTTGGTGCTAATCACATACAGCTTATTCTTAGGTAAAGGTGATGGAGGAGCAGAACAACAAATTTCCTTCGGTGAGAAATTTCTCAAGGCTGAGCTGTCCTCTTCCATATTGCTAAGGGTCTCAATTTGTCATTGTTAAGGATCTTAATTTGTCATTTCTGTGGCAGTCTAGGAGGTTTTGCAAGAAGGTGTATGAATCCTTCAGGAAACCTGTGATATGATGCTTTTTCTTTAATTATTACCTGATGAAAGAATTGTTGGTCTCACTGACAGACCTACTTGTGTTTTTGGGGGAGATGGAGAAGGGAAGTGAGTGTGTTCAGCCAGCTGCAAGATACCATCCTTGTTGAGCAGCTCACACAGCTCACTGTTGGTTGGATTTGACTTCATTTGGGTCTGGACTTGTTGACTCACCAGTTGTATTATACTTTTGTTTCTTTAGGAGATATTGAAAAGAAATATCACTTGGGTGTGAGTCCACTTTGTGACCGACAGACAGAAACTATTGCCAACATCCAGATTGGTAACTACAGTTCAGTTTATTTCAGTAGATTTCTTCCAGGATGCAATTTGACACAAGTACCTTTCAGATGAATATCCTAGAGATCAGACCTGCTCTGTGTGCGTGTGCGGCAGCGCTTCCTTATTACAAAGAGCAATGGTTTTCAAGTTGCTGGGTAATGTTTCTCCCTTGAATTGTTTATGAAAAGGGCTGTGCTTTCCCCGGGACCAGAGCGTCTCTGTTTGCTCACAGAGCAGGTACAGCATGGGGAGCAGCTGTCTGACTTGTGCTGCTGCCCAGAACTTTCCTCATCTGAAGCAGCCAGCTGGGGAAGAGGAGCGTTCATTCCCATTGCCTGAGCAGTGTTGGGTGCCTTTTGCAGTGAGGTTGCAGCATGGCTCTCTGGGTTTAAGGCTCTCTGGAATGTCAGCATTCTTTTCAAATATGGGGAGACCTTATTGCTCTCTACAACTACCTAAAAGGAGGTTGTAGAGAGGTGGGTGTTGGTCTCTTCTCCCAACTGACAGGTGACAGGACAAGGGGGGTTGGCCTCAAGCCCCACCAGGGGAGGTTCAGATTGGACATTAGGAAAAATTTCTTCACAGAAAGGGTCATCAAGCAGTGGAAAAGGCTGCTCAGGAGGTGGTTGAGTCGCCATCCCTGGAGGTGTTTAAAAAGCAGGTTGATTAGGTGCTTGGGGACACGATTTAGTAGTAGATTTAGTAGTGGACAGGTATGGTGTGAGGTGATCTCCAAAGTCTTTTCCAACCTAATGATGCTATAATTCTGTGGTTCTATAAATGCAGCCTTAAGAAGGTTGGCGGGCAGAGATTTAATGGAGAATGGTGTATAGCCATTATATTGACTTTTTTTTTGTTAACTCGAGTTGGATTTAGAACAGTAAAATAACTCTTTACAATTATTTTTAATAAAGTTGCTTATGTAGATTGAATGGGACTTAGTTTAAAGCACGGTGAAGAGCATAATAAATTTAACCACAAACACAGTATGAGTTTGAGCTTTAAATTAGAGACAAAACCTGATCTGTTCAGTCAGCTGCACTCTTAATTTAGGATGCTAGAAAATCATACATTTCTGTAATTGACAGATTCAGTTTTGGTCATCTTACCATTGAGTTTTTGGTTCATGGAAAAAAGGACACTATAAATAAGCACCCATGTGCATATACACACATGTATATAAATGTTCCTGTGTTGACATTTTGTGGCTTTTTGCTGAAAAATTTCTATAATCTGTATTTTTTGCCAGCTTGTGAAATGAATATATGTAGTTCTTTCCCTCTCTTCCCCCCCTAGCGTAATATAATTCAGGCTGTCTATGGAGTAATTTCTTATAAAGTCTTTTAGAAATTTAGGTTTTCTAAATTAATTTGTGTGACTTGTTTGATGATGTTTAGATTCTGCCCCCCCCCCCCCCCCCGTTCTCCAATATTTTCCTTTATTTGCTTAACATTGTGAAAGAAAAGAGATTACTTTCTAATCCAATTGAATGCTGTTCTTTTGAACATCAAAGTCTTTTACATTTTGAGAGATTATTTCACAGAATCACAGAATCACCAGGTTGGAAAGGACCCATTGGATCATCGAGTCCAACCATTCCTAACACTCCCTAAACCATGTCCCTCAGCACTGCATCCACCTGTCCTTTAAACACCTCCAGGGAAGGCGACTCGACCACCTCCCTGGGCAGCCTGTTCCAGTACCCAATGACTCTTACTGTGAAGAATTTTTTTCTGATATCCAACCTGAACCTCCCCTGGCGGAGCTTCAGGCCATTCCCTCTTGTCCTGTCCCCTGTCACTTGGGAGAAGACGCCAGCTCCCTCCTCTCCACAACCTCCTTTCAGGTGGTTGTAGAGAGCAATAAGGTCTCCCCTCAGCCTCCTCTTCTCCAGGCTAAACAACCCCAGCTCTCTCAGCTGCTCCTCATAAGACTTGTTCTCCAGCCCCCTCACCAGCTTTGTTGCTCTTCTCTGGACACACTCCAGAGCCTCAACATCCTTCTTGTGGTGAGGGGCCCAGAACTGAACACAGTACTCAAGGTGCGGTCTCACCAGTGCTGAGTACAGAGGGAGAATAACCCCTGGACCTGCTGGTGACCCCATTTCTGATACAAGCCAAGATGCCGTTGGCCTTCTTGGCCACCTGGGCACACTGCTGGCTCATGTTCAGTCGGCTGTCAACCAGCACCCCCAGGTCCTTCTCTTCCGTGCAGCTCTCCAGCCATTCTTCCCCCAGTCTGTAGCACAGCATAGGGTTGTTGTGCCCCAAGTGCAGGACCCGGCATTTGGCCTTGTTAAACCTCATCCCATTGGTCTCGGCCCAGCAGTCCAGCCTGTTCAGATCCCTGAATTTCATTAAGATGCCCTAAATATTAATGAATTTTTAAATGCATGTTGGAGAAGAATCTGTCTCATTGCTTATTTTTTGCTCCTGAATTTTATTTAAACTATTTAATGTGAGTATATATATTTTTTTTCACTTGGATACGTTTGTTGGCTTGTTTTTGAAGGTTTTATGACCTACTTAGTGGAACCACTGTTTGGGGAATGGGCCCGGTTTTCCAACACCAGGCTGTCGCAGACCATGCTTGGCCACCTGGGACTGAACAAGGCGAGCTGGAAGGGGGTGCAGAGGGAACAGTCTGGCAGCGGTGACGATGGTGACCCTGCTTTTGAAGAAATGGACTCAGACCTATTACCTCAGGAACCTCGATTGTCCTGACCTCAATCTTCATGACAAAACTGCCTCTTCTCTTGGTATCTGCACGGTTGGATTAAAGGAGATAACTTGCCAGCCCAAGGTTTTAAGAAAACGGTAAAATGATGCCAGCATTATTTATTTCCAAGTTTTCGTTGACACAGACCATTTGAACCAGAATTTTTTTAACTTGCAAGATCTGAACATAGAGCAATATGCATACGCCTCAGTTGGTTTTTGTTCGGAACCTTGAATATGCAAAGCACAGCAGTGACTCAGCCTTGGAGGAACAGTACAGAAGCTTCATTGTGCCACACGGCTTTGGTTTTTTTTTGGTGACGTTTGGAATACGGTCCTCAAATCTAAGACTCGAGATGGATTGTTCCACTTTCTTGGAATTTAGCAAGACTTGCATAAATGTGTTCAAAGCAAACCTTCCACTCAGTCCCTGTTTTAATACGGAAATGTGAAGTGCCCATCCTCTGCTGCCTCTGGCAAGACTTGATGTTTACAAATGTACTCTGAAACTATTGGTTCTAGACTTAACCTTTGTGCATGGCTGTGAAGGAACCACTAACTTGGGTTTTTTTGCTTTTTTTAAAAGAAAAAAAAGATCAAATTGGAGACTGCAGCTCTTGTTTCTTTGGATGCCAGAAAAGCCTCCCATTTGCCATAATTTTGTTTGTGCACTGGGAACTGAGCATTCATCATAGAGCACAGCCAAGCTTTACTCCAGTGCTATATGGGAATGCAGTTTTTTAAACAGCGGAAAACACTTCTGAATTGGGGAAGGGAAGGGGTGGGGGTGGGGGGGAAGCGTCCGAACTGCATTGCGATTCTGCAGTGGAAACATCGCATGTTGTTTTCGCTATTGTACACTTGAACTGCACATGCAAGAACAAGGTGGAATGTCTAAACACCATAATCAGCTCAGGGTATTTGCCAATCTGAAATAAAAGTGGGATGGGAAGCGTGTCCTTCAGAACAAGGGTACAAATGCCCCTTTCGCTGCAGCGTGTGTGTACGTGTGGGTGTGTGAGTATGTTTGGGACGGGGAGGGCGGGAGGGAACCGGGAAGGGTTTGAACGGCAACATTTTATTGTTTTGGTTTTTTTTTAATTTTATTTATTCTTTTAGAATGTGACAATTTCATGAACAGCCACATCGGGGAGGAAACTGTAACAAATTGCTACAGATGCCTTAAACTATGCACAAAGCTAAGTGACCAAATTTGTTTTTGATTTGAAAAATAATAATTTAAAAAAAAAAAAAGTGCATTGTTTACCTATTCCTCCCTCTACTGAAACTTCACCCACTGATGGGTTTTTGATGGGACAAGGAGAAAATGTTTTTTAGGACAAAATTAAAGGACTAATTTTGAACTTAAAACATTCCATTTTTGTAATTTGTTTTACATTGTTTTAAGTACAGTAAGCACAACTGTAATCTAGTTTGAGAAACTGGTGCTTTCTTTTAGTTCATTTGTATTTCCCTGTTATTATTGTAAAAGACTGTTTATTAATTCTGTTTACAGTTTGTTGCAACAGCCATTTTTGGGAGAGAGCTTCAGCGTAAAGCCATTTGTAAAGGCTTTGCCATATCCATTTTAATATGTGCCTGTTGCTGTTAACTTTTAATTAATAAAAAAAAAAATCTTTTCACATTACGCTCCTGTACATTTAAGTTACAACCGAGTCCAGCATTTCGGGAAGGTAGCTAAGGTTGCAGTCAGCTTCCAATGTAAAACTAAGCCAACTTTCGGATTTGAAAATACTGGTCCTCGTATGCCAAAATTTGTTGCCTCTTGGAGCTTGGCCTTTTACTGTTTGGAAAGCAAATCCTGACTTACCTGATTGTTTCCCTTCTGAGATTAAGTTATTATTCTTTCATGTTCCCCGAAGTAGTATCGTTGATCTCGAAGCGGCCATGTTTAAAGAAATAAATTTATAATGAAACCATTTTTTGGAACCCGCGTGAACTTCCTTTGCCGTCAGTGCCAGTTTTTGCTGTTGTTCGGTTTCAACAGAGAAGGCCCAAACGCGATCCTGAGCCGGGGGTGTAACTCGCAGTGACAGAGGAGCCTGACTTTAACAGGTTGCCTTTGGAAGGGGGATGATGGCCAGCGGTGCTTGGAGCCCTCAGGACAAAGAGGCGATGACTGTGTAGGAGTAAATGACCACAGCGAGACCGCTGCTAAGCTTCCCTACAGCCTGTACAGATCCGTAGCGTTCAGCGTGGAAGAGGATTGATTCTTCTTCCACTTATTTGAATAAAGCACATTCGAAGCCTGCAGCCGTTTTTGAAACAGATCCCCACTAAAATCAGTATCTCATTGTGTCTTCTGTGACTCATGTTTTCTTTTAAAATATGACTTGGTTAAAGATGGGGCCTCCACAGTGAGATAAATCTCGCTGCTCGTCACAGCCTAGTTATAAGGGTATTTTAATACGTAAATTTAATGAAAATTGAAATTAATTAAAGTTTACAAATATAGCAATATTTCAATTATGTATAAACAATCTGATTCTTTACCATTGTGCAATCTTGCTGTCATCTGCTCTGATAGGAACCAGTACCACTTGCCAAGGTGAGAGAGTAAAACAGGACTAGTTTTGTTCTAAGTCCGGGAAAGGGGCTTCTGTCTTCTCCTACCAGGCTGGATTTAGAAAGGCTGCTTCTAATCCCATCTATTGGTGTACATGGAAGCGTCTAACATTTGGCTGAATTAGAAGAAAATGGAAGTTTAATGCTGTTTTCTGCACACACTCTCTAGAAATGCCTTCTACAAATGTACACTGAACTCCAACATTCCTACAGCCTAAACGTTTCACGTGAGCGCCCTTGTGAGGGCACCCACTGGTCAAGAAATGCATTACAGGACGGTGGCCCAGTCCCCACCACAAATCGTTTTAATCGACAGCTCTGCTCCTGGTGAGCTGCGCTGTTCACTCGCGTACACAGCTGCAAAGAGGCCTTGGGGCATGGCTGAGGTCTCTGCCCAGCGGCGCACCAGGAGCTGTAGTTTGAGCACTTCTTGAGATGCGTTTCTGTGGGCAGTGGTGTGGGGTACGTGGAAGAGACAGAGTAAGATACAGAAACGTATGAAATAAATTATCTGGTGGCAGCTTTATGATTTTATTTTCTTGACACATGATGTCTTCCACCATAATTTTACGTCACTGAATAAACTGTGCCACCTTTTCTGTATTTCTGGTGCTGGATCCCTGCACCTCACCTCAGTTCAAGTTAAATGTTTGGTGTGGTGCTTTCCCCCCATTTTAATCTCGCTTAACAGGTCAAGCGATGTCCTAAGTTTTACAAGTTAATGATGCAATTGGACCAAAGTACATCACTTACACTTTGACGTTTAAAATCATGTAAAGTGAAACAGTGAGCAGAGCTTTTGTCTCTGAAAGAAGATGAGGACTTGACGTTTTTCTGGGCCACCTATTCTGAAGCTGTGGCACCTTGGGGTGGGGGGAGTTGTGCCACACCAGGGGGCCGTCCGGGGAACCCAGCATACATGGGATAGGGAGACAGTTAAGTGAGTACGTTCCTGCTAAGTTTGTGATGAGGCATAAACTTCTCATGGGTTCCTGATCTGTTTATTCATCTGAGCGAACTGAATCGTTAGCTCTGTGTTGTTCTATGACCAATTCTACTGTTAGTCCTGCTGTGCAACAAGGTAATTAGCCCAGTCCTGAAAGAGACACTAGTAAGTTGTCACTGCATTGATTTACAGCCACTATAATTAGAACATAACCTGTACTTTATTGTGGCTGCTGTCTGGCTGCTACTGTTTGCACAGTACCACAAATCATACACACTATTTATCTTAACTGCTTTTAATTGTATATAGTGACAATACAGCATTAAATACAAAACTTGAAGGTGTTTCAAAGGCATTTAGAAGAATACAAAGATGTAACGGCCTATCAGTAAGACTGATGGCAGTGTTTTTTGGAAGGAAGTTACACTGCGTACGTATTAACACCGACCCAAGCTTCACACCAGAAACCATCCTCCTCAATCGTACAGGCTACGTTCCAGTTAAAAGCAGCAAAGCTTCAGTTATCCTCAGTCACCCAGCCAGAGCCACTCACCTGTCTTTATTAAAGAAGTGCTGCTTTTTGCTTTCCCTAGAAAACAAACTCCAAGAGGCACTTGTACTTGTTCCAGCAGCCAGATCACCTTAGAGGGCTAAAATACTTCCGACTCGGCTCATTTACAGTCAGAGCAAACCTTGGCTTCATTTAAGTGTGCAGCTCGCTTGTAATGCTCTCGGTCCAAACCAGCTTTTTTTAACCTGAATTTTACTTTTAGCTTTAGCCCTTTCCGTGCCTGTGGCTGGAGACAGGAGCTCAGTTGATGAAGTAGCTCTGCACAGGTCTGGCAGCTCTATGAGATGACCCCGGAAAAGCTTCCCCTGAAGAACAGGTTATGTGCAACAGTTCTACCATCTCTTCCCTGAAATAGGACCGTGAGAGCTTGTGCGGTCCCCAACTGCGAGGAATCTATCCAGGGGCCCAAGACAGCTCGGGATGAAAAAGTGTCTGTGAGTATCCCTTAGCACAGCTGAGAAGAGCAACACCCTTTTGGCAACTTGCACCCCACAGTACTTTGTACCTTTTTTCCTAACTACACAACTTCTACGCTAGTTAACACATAATCTGACATTAATTGTTTTACTCTGCTGCTCTCTGCTGGTTGTTTCAAATACACTGGAAGCATGATTTACTCACTTGTCACACACTCTCACCCTTGCAAGCTTATTTCAAACAAACAATCCCACACAAAAATGCGCTGGTACTTCAAATGTCTCATACCAGGTGACCTCTGCAGCAGATTTAAGATTTCAATTTTATTTTCTAGTAGGAGGCAGAACATTTTCAGGTTTTCTTTGGGCTAAAAATTTGCTTTAAATTAAGTTTAAAAGAAAGACTTCAACATGAAAAATTCAGTATCAAACTAAACATTTTAGTGCCAGTTATAGTTAGAGCTCAGATGATTGATACTTACTGAAGGGCATATCACTCATTATTAACACGTACACACATTTTTAAGTTGGTCAGTTATGCACAAAGAATACTGGATATGTAACTTAGTGTTTAATAAACTAAACCCACCACATTAAGTCTGAGTAGAAATCCAGGCTTGAATACAAAATTAATACCTGAGTATAACGGTCAAATTTATTCCCCTCGATAAATCACATACACACATGTTTAGTGACTCAATTCTACATTTCACATCAGGTTTTTCCTGTACTGTATGAGACCACTCGGTTCTAGTGCTATTTGCAACATAAAGTATTTCAGACAAAACAGTTTAACAGTCTTTTGTGTAGTGATCTTAATACATTAAGATTTTTCAATTAAAGTCTTCATTTTTCCTGTAGGCTTCAGCATGTGTGGTCCAAACTGAGAAGGAAACCAGAAACATGTTCAGATTGCTTTCAACAAAAACCTACTTGAACTATTATCCATACAAGCAGTAAAGTAAAGTAAGTAAACTGGGAACTTAGGCATGGACAATTCCCTCTATCAACTTGCTGCTCTGCATATGGAACTAGAATCACAGAATCACATTAAGGTTTGAAAAGACCTCCAAGATCACCCAGTCCATCCGTCAGCCCAACAACACCGTGTCCACTAAACCATGTCCTGAAGTACTATGTCTACATGCTTTTTGAATGCCTCTAGGGATGTGGACTCCACTACTTCCCACGGCAGCCTGTTCCAATGCTTTCCACTCTTTCTGTGAAGGATTTTTTTCTGAGAGCCAATATTTCAAATTGAAGAAACTCCCTAGACCAAAATCCAGCAAATGTTCTGAAAAATTGGCGTTCTGTGTTCCTAGGAATGGCTGACACATCTCAGGATCCTGCTTCAAAATTTCACATGCATTATCTGAATGGTTATGGTTGGTAACAACAGACAAACTCAATTCAGATTTTATTCTCGTATGAACCCTTAAGAATCAAATTTTCAGAATATCATATCCTCATGGCAACAGAAAGATATTTGGTTTTTTGTTTAATAAAAATAAGGGAACTGCAACAGGGCTTCTTAAGCCTAGGGCCAAAAGAACAGACAATCCTAAGACCTGATACTAAAACCATGATTGCCACAAATCCTAAGTGTATCAGCAGTACTGCATAGGGTTTTGTGGACAGGGATGCTAACTGGCAGGTATTTGCATATGCTGGTAGCTTTCATGACAACTATAATTTAGTCTGAGCACTTGTTCAGAATGACAATACTCACCATCACTACCTCAGTCTTTGTTTCAGTCTTTGGAATCACTGTTTCTGTTTCACTTTGGCTATCATTTTCGTATTGATGAGCGAATTTCCTCTTGAGCGCTTCTGCTATTAACGCTGCAGGATCTTTTGGGTCAACCGTTTTAGATTTTGTGCCTTCTGATGATCTAGAAAAGAAAATGAGAAGTATTAATATAGTCCAAAACAAAGCTTTAGAAGTTGTGAATGCTTTTGCATTCTGTTTGTCAGGTGTTACATCACCATCTGTCTCATCTTGAAATAGTTCCGAGTCATAAAAACAAATGACTGGTGCAAACGGTAATACAGTTATATTTCCTTATATTTATTTTTGTTACCTTTTCACTGAGCGCAGTTTCACGTTGTTCATGTCTTTGAGGATTTCTAGCATGTTTGGTATTTCAGGCCTCTTTGGCCCATTTTCTGTCAGATTGTGTCCAGAGTTCATTTTTTTGTTTTTCCTTTCCTTAATGAGCTCAATAGCAGACATGCTCTGTTGTAGACCCAGGGCAGGGAGTGGTGGTGGCGGCGGTGGAGGTGGTGGCGGAGGAAGAGGTGCAACAGGGAGAGCAACTGAAGCAACCAGACTTGATCCAACTACAAACAAAACACCCATTACACGTCAGTTTACTTGTAAATCCCCTTTATATCCAACGAATGCTCGGGGAAGAATATGATTGTAATAGATTCAATTGCCTCCCCTCTGCCTTTAGATTATCATGTAATTTATTCATTCCTAAGCCACCTAAGTAGCCTCGACTGAAAAGCCACACAAAAATCTTTCTGAAAGGGTGAGAAGTGTTCTTTGAATTTCCAGTCCAAGTTCTAGCTGCATTCATACCTTTACTGCAATGAGATTGATGTCACAAGACCTTTTAGTTGTGTTCTGCTCTTAACATTACCAGAATTTCACCTTTTTCTGAGTGGCAGGTACTGAGGTGGAAGTCACGTACAATCTGTCACGTCAGCAATGTTTCTTCCCACTTATCACAAATAAGAAATCAGCACACAAGATTTTTAGATGTAAATTTCAGAGCTCAAATAAGGCTGGAACTGGAATTTCTTCCATCTCTCTGAGGTTAAGGATTTTTAGGCCACCCGATCATCTGTCTGAGGACAGAGATTCTCACCCTAATCTTGATTTAAAGTTCTGTATACTCCTCAGGTAAAAATTGATATTGTAAATAAAACAGCACTAATAACTTGAAAAGAAATGAAGAAACCTCTGTTCAAATGCACCTTTAAAGAAATCAGCAAAGCCAGACAGAACCAGTTTTGAGGCTTGAAGTATAAAGAGAGTGAAGATACAAGTAATACAGCAGAATCTAGTCTGCGTACATGCAGGCATCCACAGAGAGTCATTGCCATATTCTACCAGAAGAGGGAGGTAAAGATGATAAAATCAAATAAATATTCAACTTTCTGAATAAATAGACGTAAAGGGAAGATAATGAAAAATAAGTTCTTAGCTATTTCAAAAACCCGCCACAATAACTATAATTCACAAGTGAAACCATGTAATCATTAAAACTACTTCATAGTTTTGAATATGAACAGTTAAGGAAAAATAAAGTAACTGCTATGAGTTCACAGACAAAAACTAAACAAGAGCATGTGAAGAAGGAGTACATGATTTTATAGATAAAAACAGGAAAAAAAAATACTTGCTAAGTGACCCCAGGAAAGACTGAAACCCAGATGATTGTCATCTCCAGTCGACAAGGATCACCTCCCACTAATCTTTGGAGATGGTAGACTTAGAACTGGAAGTCAGAGGTGAGGGAAAGCAAAGAAAGACACTCAGGAAAATAAGAATTATTCTGAATTACCAGAAACAGTGCACCATTTTTGGTTCCATCTGGACAATGTGTTTTGATCCCAGTGATTCCATTAAACAATTAACTTCCTTTTCTGTTATTTATTTCATGAACTTCAGATGCATACTACATATTCCAAAAGCATATTTAGCATCTTGTATGATTACTTCATGGTCTCAGAGAGCCTATTCCATTCCATTCTCTGAGTTTAGTTTAAGCCATCATGTTTACCGTGAGCTTTGCTCTGAAAGCTGTTCAGTAGTTCTTTACTTACACACAGATTCAGAATTCTGGCAGAGTTTCACACAAACACGAAGACCTTTGGAATACTAGGAAATACAAAAAATCTGGCAGGTCTCTTGTCTTCAGGACCTGTTCTGTATTCCTTGGCGAGTATGCTACGTCTGTCTACCAAACTAACCAAAACAATACGGAGAAGTGTTCAGTGCTGCAGTATTTCGAAAAATAAATTAGCACATCATGACTTATAAAAGGGACAAATGCATTAACTAAGTTGTGCAAAGAGTAGAGCAAATTTAATACCTGCTGTCAGGTTCTGTTGTTCTTGTAAGATTACAATTTTGGCTATTTGCGCTCTTAAGGTGGCTAGTTCGTTTTCTAGAGCACTAATCTTCTGGAGAGCTTCTTCATTTGCAGTCACCATGCTCCTGGACACTGGTTCTTCTTCCAGCGGGCTCTGCAAGGACATCTGTCTGCATGGGGACTTTCGAGAATGATGTAGTTCACCTGAAAGAGGCTGGGCTGGTATTGAACAAACTTCTGACCTGTAACAAAAATATCACAAGATCCCATTTCTAAAGGCTTCTTTAAAGACAAAAAGTAAAGCACCATTACAAAGAAACCAGGAATGCAAGGTGAAGGCCTGACTTTAAAATTGGCTTTACACAATCACTTCCACCAACACATTATATAGCTGAAAGTAAATAAGAGCTTCACCTCCTTTCTGTTTGCTTCAAGAGCTATATTTCTTCTCCTTCCCTATCCAGCTTTCTGTGGAATCCTTGATTTCAGAATTTAAAAAGGGACATATTCCCCCTCACCCTCAATCTATTTCTCTGACTCATACCTATTGTATTTTTTGTTGGAATTAAGATTTACGATGTGTTTCACTCAAATGCTACTGTTTCCACCCACCATGGGCTGCAAATAGTCACTAGTAGTTGACTCATTTGAAGAAAACCAAAGAGTTTCTTTGTTCCACAGCACATTTTTGTACTTTCTGGACTTCTGAAGGGACAGTTCACCATTTTAGCAGTGTTGGAAGTACGGAGCACATGGAACAGCTTTGTGGCACAGAGGCTGCTTATCAGACGGAAAGCATTTTATATCTAGTTTTCTAACACAACAAATAAAACTATAGAGAAGAAAACTTCACAGACTTTTAAAGAATCTGTAAGCTTCCCTGCTCTTTCTCACGAAAGTAAGAAAAGGCAACTCCGTTGCTATCCTTTATTACCCACCAAAGTTCAGTCTATGTTAAACACTTAGGCAATACTGAACATCTGCAGTCAAATAAGCAGTTAGAGAGAGTTATACTAATTTTCAAACCATTTATCTCAAGTATCTGACCAACTTGATCTAGTTGAAGATGTCCCTGCTCATTGCAGGGGAGGCTGGACAGAATGACCTTTAAAGCTACCTTCCAACTCAATCCATTCTATGATTCTGTAAGTAGAATTTATAAGGATTAATGACAATAGATTACCAGAAACATTATAATAGCAAAATATAACTATGCACTTAACTCCTCAGTCCTCCTTCACTTCAATCCCAAAACATCTCAGGCATGTCAGGATTCCATTGTTTATTCCAACATAAGAGTAATAACAGTGATAGGACTTTTCAAGATGGGTAGAAGAGCTCCAGACCAACACAACTTTAGAGCCCCATCGCTCTAGATTCATGGGTTAAGCTACTCCGGATGCATTTCATATTAGATGTGCAGTTCTGCCAGACTTAGAGCAAGAGCCAAGAGTTAAGGCTACAACAAGCACTGTGCTCTGGGCACCTCAATCTGGGATTAGATACACTTTTGAGTCTTCCACGACACTGACAGAAAACTTCAGGACAACTTGCAGAAATCTGATCAGGCAGAACTAAATATTATCAAGGATGTTAAAATTTAGGTGTTGTTACCTAAATAGGAATAGAGAGCAACTAGAGTTGCAAAAAAAACAAAAAACAAAAAAACAAACATGATGCTTCCTACAGCAGCCATCTCCCTGCTCTCCCTAAATATATTAGGTGGAAGGAGCCAGTTGTCATTTCACCCTTTAAAACCTACCTTCCAGAGACTCTTTGAAGGAGGAGAACAGCTAAACAACAAAGGGTATTTTCCACTCAGAGCAGCAATTCTGTTTTAAGGAAATGTCCTGACTGGAACCTAACACTGTGGAAAAATATTATGCCTGATTTGTCTACTGCTCTGACTAAGGAGAGGGGAAAAGTGATTTTTCATTTACTTGCTTCCTCTGTAAAACTGCATTGACAGAAAAAAATAGATCTGCAAGACTGTCTACTGAATTATACAGCGAATATATATTTGACTATTTGATCTTGTTGAGACAGAGGCTTTCAAATGCCTGGAAAACCTCTAATGCATGCTAGTTCCACTACATAATACTGCGCACAGATATAATAAAAGGCGCACAGTGAAATACTCATATTTGCTAAGTAATTCACTACCATGCTCTATTATAAGCTGTTTGCCTTAAGGTCACTATGTATCTGCAAAATTATTTTAGTCCCATCCCACACCCATCTGTCCACCTTCTCCCTTGCACATGCAGACTTCTCAGAAAATATGCAAGTTCTACATCTTTCATAACGGGTTCGTTGAAGCCCCAAAGAGCCATACTCCCTATTCTGTCCCTTAAATGTTAATAGCTTTACAGTTCAATCCTTAAATAAAATGTGTCTGTGTAAGCAAAAGTAACATTGGCCAGTTAATTCCCTTCGCATCAAACAGACTTTATAAATAGTATTTCCCAAACAAGCGTTGGTTTCTGTGACCCCCCTCTGAGTTTGTGAAATTAATGCGGCAGTGCCAGAATGCTTGTTATGCAAAGCTTCCTGTGGCAAGTCATGTTGGAGGGCATCTAGGTCATTACTAACCTATTTCACGCTTTCAAATTAGGAACGGTATCCTTCAGTAATCTCTGAAGCCAACAATCTGTACCCTTCTCTGAAAGGATAGTTTGTTGACAATTAGAACTTCCTCTGTGCTACGGAAGTGTACTTTTGCTTCTGGCTAGTCTGAGTGGCAGCCTGGGTAAGCTGGAATAAAGAACTCCAACCACCTCAGCCAACCTTGTTTAATGCAGTTGCAGTGCTATGCAGTGCTCTTTGCCCAACAAAACAGTACCTGTTCTGTCATTCTGGACACAGGTGTTCGCAGGCTTCCCTGCCAGTTTTCACTATGAAAATTAAAGATACATTTATAAAATCTATAAATTTTTAATTGTTGTTAGCAGACTGCAGAGCCTTAACCAGAAAGATGAAAAAACAATGTGCCAATTACTGGATTGTCACAATTCCCGATAATTACAATGCTGCACAGTACAGCACCTCATATTAATGAAACTCTCAGGAGAGCTGGACAATCGGAGTTAGCAATTGTGGCACTCCACAGCAGACATTTTCATGGGGACAAGGCTGCTTGAAGCTGTCACATGCAATCCTTCCCAATAAATAAGTAAATAAATCCCACAGTCTTCTTGTTTCTTGTATAAAGTGAATCTCCTATATGTTCTCAAACCAGTCTTTCATTCATAATCCTATTAGTCTAACCTCTATTACTTCTTATCCAGACCCTACCTTTTCTATCACTCTTCCCTCTCTCTTCTCCCAGCATTCAAGCACTTCCCATTAATTGCGATGCACAGTAGATACTCACTGGAGAGAAGCTAGGCTTCTTCCCTCGGTTCAGAAGTTCTAAGAGAAGAAGTAAGGACTATACCTGAGCCTTGTAGAGGCTTCACCTTCTTCTTGGGCAATCCATCCCACATCTGCAAAGGAGGCCACTGCATCTTCTCTATGATAAATAGGATAATTTCCTTCTGTGGCATGAGAAGTAAGCTAAATTTTAAAGACAAAATTAAAGGTTTTAGAGTCACTATTCCCAGCCTAAGTCACAGTTATTTTACTCAATACTTCTAGTGAGGCTACATGTAGCTATTAACACATACGTGCACCACAGAGATCTGTAGACTTAGCACACTTGTTTCTGTCCTGGGCTTAATCTAGAACCATTTCACTGACACTAAACTATTCGTTCTAGTCTGCAAATACTTGACAGAGGTTCACAACTAACTACATATACTATCACATGACACCACTGAACAGTAAATCCAATGCAAATTGTTACCTTAGAGATAAACAAACATCAACATTCTCAAGTAGTTTGCTATACCGACTCAAATAATACGTTTCTAGATTATATTCACGTCCAGTAGTTAAAAAAGACATTAAGGCTACCAGAGTCTTTTGCTCTGATTTAGGATTACCTTGACAGTTAAATTCTGTTAAAGTGTGTTTCCCTTCCCCTACAACCTCCAGAAATTCTGTACAAGAATAAAGGTGTGTAGGTTACATGGGCAGGGAGGAACACTTCTACTAGCTCAGTAATCATAAAGACTTTGAGTGAGAGGCTCGATTCAATCACAACACAACACACTACTTGCTAAGCATGCCAAGCAAACTGACCATTTTCCAACATGGTTCTGCCAGTAGCTTTATGGCTGTTTGTAGCCAAAGGTGAGCAATGCTGAAGAGACTGGAATCTTTCTTAAATTTACAGTTAAGTGATCTGAGTGGAGATCTGAGAAATTGTTTGAACCATCAATACATGCTCCATAGCCACAACAATATGGTTTCCAATCTACTTTGAAATACTGGTTGCTTCCCCAGGTTAGACAAGGGCTTGTGCACTCAATTACTTGACTACTCAGGAGCCTGGTCTCAAATATCTTAGCACATAAAAGCTACTGAAATATCTTTCAGCAATTTCTTTTGCTCAGTCTGTCTCTGCTCAGTCTGTCTCCTTGAGTTACTTATTTCCAATGCAACTATGCCACACGGCAACCCTAGATATACGTACAGACTGGGGAGTAAGAGGCTGGAGAGCAGACCTGTGGAAAGGGATCTGGGGGTTCTGGTCAACAGCAAGTTGAACACAAGCCAGCAGTGTGCCACGGTGGCCAAAAGGGCCAACTGTGTCCTGGGGTGCATCAAGAACAGCACTGCCAGCCAGTCAGGAGAGGCAACAGTCCTGCTCTACTCTGCACTGGTGTGCCCCCAGCTTGAGTACTGTGTGCAGTTTTGGGTGCCACAGTATACAAAGGACATCAAACTACTGGAGAGTCTCCAGAGGAGGGTCACAGACCTGGTGAAGGTTTTATAGAGCAAGTTGTATGAGGAGCAGCTTCAGTCACCTGGTCTGTGCAGCCAGGAGAAGAGGAGACCGAGGGGGGACCTCAGAGTAGCTTACAGCTTCCTCACAAGGGGAGGAGGAGCAAAAGCTGATCTCTCCTCTCTGGTGAACAGTGACGGGAGCGGAGGGAATGGCAGGTAGATGTGCCAAGGGAGGTTTAGGTTGGATATTAGGAAAAGGTTCTTCACTCATAGGGTGGTGAAGCACTGGAACAGGCTCCCCAGGGAAGTAGGCATGACACCAATCCTGACAATACTAAAGAACCATTTGGACAACACCCTCAGACACATGATGTGAATTTTGCGGTTGTCCTACGCAGTGAAAGAAATTGGACTAGATGATCCTTGTGGGTCCCTTTCAACTCAGGTCATTCTATGATTTTGCTTGTATTGCACACAATCCACAGGCTAAATTCACACATAAATTGTTGCAGCTTTTTAAGTGCTGCCTGCTGCTGGTAGTGGCCAAGAAGCTAGTAATACTGACAAATATGGTGGTAGCATGTTACAGTCTGTAACCACAGCTTTGATCTAGCCTGCTAGCACTTAAGTCTATTTTCAAGGCAATTGTCCTCTCTAAGAGGTAACTATTATGTAGCAGCAACTATGAAATATTTGCATTAACCTGAATTTGTAGCAGACCTATCACACTGGGACTGTAGCCTGGATGAGGTGAAACCATTTCTGAAGAACACTGACAGATACTTAGTTGTAGCCTTTGATACATAAATCCCAGGAAGATAAAAGCTGTGGCTTTGGGGTAGGTTTCTTCCCCAGGAGTTGTTACAAACAGCTTTGGAAATGGAGATTATTCATCTTCACCTCACACTCTCACAACTTGTATGTGAGCCTTTATCACAGTTCCCAGGAGTGTGTATTGGCACCATCAGATCATTTGGAAACAACAGGGTTTTTTCCAGGTAGCATCAGCACAGATGGTAATATGTTTATCACATTAACAGTTGTGCCTAATACCATCACAGTCTGCCTCACTTTAGAACAGTCTAGAGAATACTATATTGCATGTTAGGATTTTCATTGTTTAGGTTTCTTTGGCTATTTTTTAGTATAAAAAGAAATTTTCATGCCCACAGCCTCTGTATTGATGTTAACGGCAATTTAAAAAAATCCATACTACATTAGCCACTTCCTGCAGGTGATACAGATTTTTCTGATGGTAATGGCCACATGAGGAACTATTACCATGAAAAGACTGAAGGCACATTTAAATAAAGGCACTACACGTACTGTTGATTTATAACAGTAAGGAATGCATTTACCACTGCCAGGTTTCCTGCATTGCAAGATAAATAGCTTCCAATCCAACATTTAGTAGAAAGCCTTCTGTTATACCGTGATGCAAGTTTCCTCTTATTTTTAAATTGTATTTATACGTAAACAGAATCTGCTTGTTACCCTATATACAGATGTTTCTTTTCTCTATCCCTAAAAACAACAAGGCCTTCCACAGCAGTGGATTTCAAATTTCAATTTAAAGCAGGATTTTTACTTTAATCTACGGGTTAAAAGTCAACACCCATGTCTTAAAACCTCCACCTGTCTGCAAAATGATGGTTAGATAACTCTCGCTATGCTATTCCTCCAGCTAATCTCAGCTGAAAAAAACTTGGGCAACTGGTCTACAGCACCTGAAATGGAGAACAGATAGCTTAAAACAGAGGCTCAGTTCTCCTGGATGGCAGGAACTGAATGGAACAGTGGAAGTGCCTGCGCATGCAAAAAGCCTACACATGCTGTACTGTTTTGGCTGATGTCACAGAATCATGGAATACCTTGAGCTGGAAGGACCCACAAAGACTCATGGAATCCAGCTCCCAGAGAGTCAGCCCTACCAATGTTTCCATCCAGTTTCAAACAGGGAATATTTAGTGTGTTAGGCGAATACAACAACCACTACTCTACAGAAGTGCTGTTTAGGAGGATGACAAAGCAGGATTCCTACTTTTTGTTTGCTCCAGGAAGGGGAAAGTAGAACAAATATTTTTATACATTTAAGGGCAGAATAAACTCTCCAATTTCAAATTACTACTACAGTTAGGTATTAAACATTTGGAAATACTTCTTCAAGTAAGACAAACTTGCTATGATTTTTCAAATTAGTCCAGTAAATTCTGATGTTTGCTACGTGCACATCAACTCCTTATGAGATTTCTATCGAGTATCAGGTTTCCATTAGACAAACAGGAGAAGCACAGGGCTAGAACAGCATTCTTCAGCTGCAGCATCTCTATCTCGAGAGACATTATTGTAGGTTTGGTTGAATCTACCTAGGCTATATTGGTAGATTTAACTTTATTTTCTCCTAAAGACTACAGATAAACCTAAAAAATGTGGCATACAAAAGAACTATATGAATATGAACCATTTTCATTTGTTCATGCCATATAGAGTATACAAGCTAAGCTCTAACACCATTTACTGAATACATAAGCAGCATTTAGCAATTAATGTAAATGTTGACTACAGACACAACAGACAGTAGACCTCAGAATGTTCTGCTACTCTTTTTTCAGACTAACTGAACAAAAACACCCGAACAGAGAAGAATGAACAGAACAGAGATATTCTTTCAGTATCTCTTATCCATTTATCATAAGGAAAATGAAGACCTGTGGAAAGTTGGTTGCTCTTAGATGAGGTTAGAAACACTGAAGACATACATGCACCCTCAGACGAGGCAAGTAAGGTTTGCTTTGTTTTTTAAATAAAGTGACTTACAGCAAGGTTCAGTGCATGGTCCTTTCATAATATAGCTAAAGCTGGCAAGAAAGAAAGAGGAAGAGACAGCTATAGGAAAGCATCAGGTGAAACAGCATAAAAACAATTGAGGTCAGTATTGAACTTCACTACAGAATCTTAACGCTGAGATAAAGATATAAAAAAAGATGTTAGCATCATATTTTTACATGTTCAGCAGTTTATATATTAAAGTAGATTAAAGCCTGTATAAGCCATATAAATTTTAATGCATTTCAAGGCTCAAATTTTGAGACTGGCATTTCTAATTCAATCAACTCTGACAACTGTAGCTCTAATTTTTAGGATCCTTTTCTTTCACTGATAGAAGATGAATGTTTATACTTGGTGTGCATAAAATCTAAGCAAAATGACTGAATGTCTCTTTAAGAGGAAAAAAAGGTAAATATTGTATTTATTCTAACACAGAACTCAGATGAAGACTTATCCGTATTTTTATTTCAACACTAAAAATATTCAGGAACAGATTTCCCAGATGTATCTTAGAGCTCTTTGCAAGTACGTAAACAAGAAATGTCTTCTTTTATGTACCATATTAAGAGGGCAGTATTTGACAACCTATCTGCAAGTGAGCAGCTACTTCCCTTGTACGGCCTTTACGGTACAGAAAACAGACACATTATAAGACAACTCCACTTTCTCTCAAATCTGAAGCACACAAAACCTTACTGCTGGCATAACCAGTATTAATTATATATCCAAAACTTTAGATCCAACGTGCCATTTTGTTGTCCTCCTCACCTGCACAAATCCCCACCCCCACAATCTATGTATTTATTTTCTAAATTTCACCAAGCCGCCAGTGGCTGGAGATGGTTGCCACCCCTAGTTCCTCAATGTAATTATTGAAGAGGGCCAAAACGTTACCATGGCTTTTACTACCACAGCAGAAAGGCCTCTGTTAATCCAAACTACTCGATTTTGCTACTATAATGTCAAATCTAAACATTTTTCATACATTTCATATAGGATAAAGATACTAAACACTGAAAAATTTAGCTATGCGGCAACCGCCTTGTCTTAGTGATGATCCCCCACCATTCATATTTACATTCTGCACTTTTGCTCAGCCCAAGACCATTTTTCTCTCATCTTGAGTTTCAAACACTAAATTTCTCCAATTCTATACCCACCCCCTATATCCCTAACACACACAGAGTTGAAGAGATTATGTGTAACAGCTTCTATTTTCCCATCTGTTCCTGAAAGACTTGTTATAAAAAGCAAAGACTTTCTCCTCCTTAAGCTTTTACCCTCCCACTATACACAGTGGAAGTTAAAAGCAAACAAGTCAGAAAGCTGCACAGAACCATTGTCCCCTTTCACCTACACAGCACTAGCCTTACATTTAAAACAAAGCAAACTGGGTACTCAGGTTACCTTGTTACAAATTTTTTTTACGTTCTGGTACAGTTGTTTATTTTCCCAAATATTTTTGGGTAACGCTATTCATCTCCACATGCATAGTAAGCCTAGCTTATAAGCACTATTTTAGGAGTCAGTTCCAAACATTTTTCTCTTTTAGTAATACATTTTTTTACAAGAATAACCTTTTCATACTGTATTGCCTCACTTCAGAAATTCCAGTTTCCTTAGGAAAAGAATTGTTTCAAGTTTCATTATGTGTGCCACAGCAACACAGATTCAGGTTTTAGGCAGTACAGAAGCTGAAGAAACCACATTTGGAAAAAATCTGAACTGGAAGTGAGAAGAAATGAAGTAAACTAATTCTCCTATGTGCTCAGTTTATCATATTCTGCTTTTGCAAATCATCTAGTCGTTTATTTAAATGAACTGTGTATTTGCATAAAATCCTTTGATGCAAGTGAAACGTATTCCAAACCATTGAGAACACCTACCTGAAACTGAACTCTTGGGCACTGTATAAGAGAGAGGTTAGTACCAATTTTTCTTACAATACTTCGAGATGAACCATAAGGCTTGCTTGACCAAAGCACCTAGATGAGAAGAAAAAAGAAGCCAGCTGTCAGGTAACTGAGTTTTATATCATATTGTAATAGTTCTCTTTTATCCTTCCATACCATGCTTGTGCTAAACATATTTCAAGTTATTCGTTTCTCAAGAGAAGAGAATATAGTATTTAGCCACTGAAGTTTCTATCAGTTCTAACTCCTTACATCTACACCCAAACTGGTACAAAGTTTGTGTTTGTAATTACAACAGAGCTATTGTTAAGTTCAAGGCAAACTTTGCATTAAGTTTCAATTCCAAGTAATAAATCTGGTTACACCCAAGAATTCAGGAGCTGGAAGCATCTTAAAAAGCATAATTTGTCCATTTCCAAGAAGAATCTGCACTGGGTCAGACACTTCTTTTTAAGGAGTTTCAAGACAAGCCAGTCAATCACAAATAATCCTAAGTTACAAGATTCTGCATTTCCCAAAATATCTTTTTCCTTTTTTAATTATTTTATTTTCCTTTTTTTCTCTAACACAGGAACACTGCCTACTGGTTTAAAAAGAATAACTATCAGCTAGCATAAGCATGAACATGTAACTGTGAAATTAAAGAACAAAGAAAAAGAAAAGGTGGAAAATAAATATATGAACATGAAATTTTTGATTAAAAAATATACATTTACCTAGAGAAAATTGCACATAGCACCTCAGCACAACTGGCTTAATCAGAACTGTGTCTACCGTCATTCAGATTTCTTGTATCTTCTCTCATCAGGGATTGAATTTGCTTTCTTTTTTTGTACTTAAGGACAAGAGTGTTTGCTCTACTATTTACCAAAGTTGTACAAAATAAAATGAGACTTAAATCCTAGGGGAAAAAAACAACCAAAAACCCCAGACAGAAGTAGGAAAAATTTCAGCATAGGGAAAGGCAACAAAAAACATGCAAAGAATAGAAAAAATAATGGGAAGACTCTAACACAGAGTACGCTGTTAGTAAACACTGAGAACGCCGTAAAGTAATAAAAAAAAATTGGCCAGTGTTTACTTATTTCTGTAGATATGAATTTACCACTTGGACCTCAATTTTTAAAGGCTCATAGCTTCAAGGAAACTCAACATCCTGTTAGAAGATTGCCCAACAAAGAAAACTTAAATAAAATCTAGGCTAATAACACTGAAACAACCCTCATCAGGCATGGCAATATTGCCTGTATGATTACTGTAGGTTCACAACACATAGCTGAAAAACATTTTGATATACTGAGCAAAGATGAGTACTCTTAGATTTTGAAGGTTCTATTAAAAAAAGAAATCATGTACGATTTACCCTCAGATTATATTATCTCAGAAACTACACACAAACAGTTTGCCCATTTATAAGTAATTATCCTTCCCTCTTTTGGCTTTACTGGAATATATATATTTTGACAAAACAGATGTGCACTGTACATATGCTGTGTGAGATCCTCACATCAGAGCTGCAACTTTGCCATTAATACACTCAGACTCATTTTTTCCATGCTATAAAACACACATTCTCTTGCTTAAATTGCTTGAAGCTTGAACACAAATTTTTTCCATGCAGAGTACTCTACTGATCCGGCATTTTGGATGCCTCAAACAAAGACATCACGGCTGTTTCTATCTCATTACTGTTCCTCCATATGTCTGAGCAAGCATCAGGTAGTTCAGGAGCCTTCAAGAAAAAGTCACTGACAAACATCACCACAGTGATGCAGCCTCACTATTCACAACAGATTCTGATGGTAGAGGCAGAAGTGTTGTCGAGAGCCTCAAAGCAACACTGCACTGGAAAAAAAACACTACTCGACAAAGGAAGGCTTAATTAATTACAGAATTACTTCTGCAACAAAAAAAGAGCCCAGACGACGTGCTGTATTACCAACGTAAGTGCAGCACACTTTAAACAAGTGGCAAAACTTGTTCAGAGATTGCTCAGACCATAGACAAAACACTGACTGGCACCCAGATCCTCAAAATTATTTGGTGCCCAAATGCCGTTGGGGTTGTTTAACACAGTGGTTTGGTGCACTAAAATTTTTAATGACTCAGTTTTGCTAATTCAAAATATGCCTGGACAACATTTTCAGAAAACTACATGCAAGCTGTGCCACAAGGCATGCAAATAAAGTCAGCACGCTGCTAAGCTGAGCTAAGTCTCAGCACTACTCTACCCAAGTCCACATAACTTCTTGTTGACTTGAAGAACTGGCAGAGCAAGTCTGCAAAATATTCCTTAGTCATTCCCTGCTACTGCATCAGTGCTTTGCTGTTGTCCAGACTATCTGACATTTGAAAGGTAACTGCATTATCACGAGTCTGATACAAGTAGAGAGAGAGGGAACAGAGTTTCCCCTCCCCTGTTTAGGATGAAAGATGCTGCCGACAATGACCACAGCAACACTTGAGGTAGTCCAGCATATTCTCATACTCAATTTTCAAAGTTTCACTACATGAAGTCTCAGATTCAGTTAAGGATTTCCCCACTGTTAAAACATTAAAGTATTTTGACAACACAAGGATTACTGCATTGAGGTTGATATTTCTACCCAATACAGCTTCCTAAAGATCATAGGGACAAAGCAACTGGTGTGTACCAGATCTCCCTCCCTCTCCGCTAAGCATTCAAAGAAAACTCTATATACACTTTCCTCCAAGTGGAGAGCTAGGTATGCAGTTTCCTCTTTCCCCAGTAAAGACAAAGCTGTGCTGCACTCATGTACTGTAAGACTTTCAGGATAGCTAAACACAGCACAATCATCACCATCTCATTTTCATGGGGCTTTTCATATCTCCAAGAGAAGAGCAAAGAAATCAGGTTATTTAAGAACATCACCATTAAAAAACTACATGAAACTTTTCCTCCAGCTTCAAAAGACACATAGATGTCCAGCATGAAAAGTGGCGTCTACAACGTAAACAGTTTGTTACTACAACTAGAAGGAACCGCATGGTATTTTTAACACATCTATTACTCAACACTTCAGTGTCCAAGTAGTAAACTTGATACTTTCTCAGCCACACAGAATCATGTAAGTGTTGAGCATACTTCAAGTGTTCTGCCGGAACAGATAACCACAAACTAAAATATATTAAGTCCTTTCAGTACTTGATTTTCTGAAAACATAAAGCACATTTGAAACACTTACCGATTCCATGTTTAATCCAATTTGTTCAAAAGCCATCCTAATTAAGCGCTTAAGCCAGCAAATCATTTGGAATGGAAAAAGCCGTCCCAGACTTGGATTTAAGCCTTCCGAATCTACAGGGCCGCAAAGGTTCCATAGTACTTCTAAAAGGAGAAACAAAAATTTTAGATGGAAGTAAACAGCATAAATATATGTATTCCTAAAAAAAAAAAAAAATAAAAATGCAAGCTTTAGAAACAGTTGCTGGAAACAAGACATGATGTAAGTGATAACGATTCCTAGCACTGCAAAGCACAGGCATTCAAAAGGCATTTACTTAATACAGGTGACAAAGACTTTTACTAGTATCATTTTTATCAAATCAAAGTTGTTGCAAAGTTAACGATTAAAAAGCTGGGGAAATGATTGATCACTTGAGCTTGGACAGATAACAGTGTTCCGCAACCCAAAGTAAGCACCGAACACTATGGAATGCCTGTCGCTGAGAACTAGCACTGAGGTTAAAGGGCCAGCCATATTCTTATCTAAAACTTGTTTCTATGTGGGAACAAACTATAGAAAACTGATCACCTCTCTTCATTCACATTCTCTGACAGCTTTGTTGTTTACTCCTTTTTCCCACAACTGAGGACAGAAAGCAAACATGGAAAAATGACTAACGCAATCAACCGACAGGAAACAGTGTACATGTGGGACCTGAAAATATTCAAGTGATTTATAAAATTGGACAGATTTCAAATTGCGTCTACTTCTATGTACTACCATTCACTTAAATCAAGATGGTTTTATTGCTCCTTCAGTGAAAACAGCATAGCTTTTCTTTAACTGTGTTCTACACCAGTCATAACTTGGACAACACTGAGAAGCGTATGCCACCAAAAACAAAAAGGAAGCCATAGATATAGGTTTACGTTTGTTTTGTGTATTGGGCTAGAAACAACACTCTGTTGAACCACCCTGAACAACATACTTGCAATGTGAACAGTCTTGCTGAAGCCACTATATATACACAGAGTGATGACTCAAACAACATAGCAGCAAGGAACCAGTATCAGGAAGTGAAAATCAGGACATGGAAAAGCTATGCTGTTTGAAAATGCCCAGTATTACAGTTAAATCATCAGCATTATAAATGTTTCTTTCAACGGTTTTCAGTTCCTTAATAATAACTGTCTCCTTGTGGAAACTTGGCAGGAACAGTGCAACTCTACAGTTATCTTTTTTTAGACAGCCTAAAAAACCCCTGGAACTTAATACCAGTTTCTCATCATCATGGAAAGCAAAAGACATTTCCTTACAGGACTTTCTTTTGTTTCTGAGTAAACTAGGGAGAAACTACGAATCTATCAGCTAAAGAAAGACTAATGAAATGACAGAGAGAATAATTTATTTAAAAAAAAATAAAAATCAACTGACCACCCGAGATCAGAATGGAAACTGCAACTGTTATAAGAAAACCAATGGGGAAGAATAATGGGCTACTTAGCAAACAGCCATGAATAAGCTACATGACTTATTTATGGAAAAGGAAAAGTCTATTAGGGAAGCACTGCCGTCTATTTGATCTATTCCTGTTTTAGGTATCTGTTTAGGTATTCTGCCCTTAGACAAGCTACTGTAGGCACTGTATAGAACTTTGATCACACTGCACCTGCTGTGTTTTTTAAACAGGGAGAATGCAAGTCTTTCTACATGCCTCATATTAGGTTTGGCATCATATCTGACACTACAGACGTGCAGCAACATAAGAGGCAGTAAAGCTCCTTCAAAAGGGGAAATCCGTTCTGAAAGTGGGATACATGTGATGCACTTCACCTCATTCTGAAATTCAGACTTGCTGAACATGAAGTGTGGATTTTAAAGTTAAAAAAAATGGAAGCAGTGGCAAGACATTCAAACAAAAGAGAAAAAAGATAAGAGACGCTGTTGCTGAGTAATTGTGAGCAATTCCGAGGACAGGGCTGGCTGGTAAAGGCAAGTGACAGAGCTATGAAGGGATGACTGTGTCCTGATACATTGTCCTTTCAATAGACGGCCAGGTCATTAGTTTAAAAATCCCAAGATGCAGCCAGAGTCAAGCTTTGTTTCAGGAAGCAAAGAAAAGGTATTATTTTGTTTCTGATCAACTGGGAGGACTGAGTCTTTAAAAACAGACAATTTGAGTAAAAGTGAGAAGAGGGCTTTATAACTTCCTATGAGGAAGTCAGAGGAGGTCTGGAAAGTTTCCATGAACTCAAGGAACTGAGAAGCAGAGAGGTAAAGAAATGACACAAAAACTATTAAGGTAACCAATTAAAGGCACAAAAGCAGATGCAGAAAGAAGCATAATATTAGGGTGACAGAATAGCATAACTTACTTAAGTAGTAAGTTTAAAAACACCAAGGCGCAAAATGGGTTCCAGTTCACCGGTGTAAAAAACCACCCTACCCATGTATTAGGAGCAAGCAGGAGATGAGACACAGCCATGTTATAACAGGAAAAGAAGGAAAGCAATGAGTGATATAGATAGTATATTCTGTGTTTTCACTTGAAGATGGTAGAAACAAAAGAGGCACATCAGAATGTGTTACAGACAGCTCTGAAAAGTCATAAGCCCCGAGGACAAGCGTCTAATGAAATTCACCTTGAACAGCTCAGAACTGAGCCAAAGCAATTTCTGAAATATCAGTGATTACTTTTAGAAACTTGTTCAATGAGATCCAAAAGACCCAGGAATAAAAGAAGGAGCATGAGGACATAAAGCATTTGGAATAGTTCAAGATACATACCCTGCCCAAAAACACTGAGGTAACCATTTATAATTCCAGATTGCAAGACCTGGATGACCGAACACAGAAGAGCATTCACGCAAATGCAAAACAAATACTTCAGTAAAATGATTATTTATAGTTCATATTATAAAACATTGTTTCTTCTGTAGCCAAAATACCTGAAGTACACAAGACAGGGGTCATTAGCTCTTTACTCTTGTCAATGACTTGTTGTCTGCTTTTGCAGAAGAAAGCGACAGAAGTCAATCTGTAAGACTGCAGAGGACTATCCAGTTCCTGGATTACTTTCCTTGGTTCCCACCATCTTTTAACAACCTCCCACTAATTTGTTATCTAAAAGAAGACCTAAAAGGAAAATGCTGATAAGTGTATCAGCTTGATATTTTTAAGAGATATATTAGTTTTCCAGAATTATCCCCAGAAAAATTTGATACTAATTTCTTCCAGACTATATTGCACCATACCTTTCTTCATAAATCTCAGTTATTTCACAATTATTTTATGTGCCAAGAAGAAAAAGAGTTCATTCCAAATGAAACTGCTGGACAGGAAGAATGAAGACATTAGCAATTTTTTCTCTCATGCTCTATATACATGGAGTTCAGAAGCAGGAGTTAAATGCTTATTGCTTTTGCTAAGACAGAATAAGACCTCTTTTAAATATTGTTGCTTGCTTTATTTATCCTCTATCCTCTTCATGCTACCTAAACTAAAAATGGCAGTAGCTTGATCCCCCTAAAACTTTCACAGCTCATAAAATAAAATGTGCCCAGTAACAGTAATATTGCTGTAAAACACTATCCTTCTGCTGTGCTTAAGCAAAACTATTACAATCATAAGCAGCAGTCCCAGGCAAGATTCCCAGAAGAGGTTGGAAGAGTAATAACACAAAGAATCACATTTGACCTCGGGGGCTGGAATTCCATGGGTTCTTCATTTACAAATCTCTACTTACAAGGAAATTAATAATGCTTAAGAATCTTCTTTCTGATATGGAAATATGCAGAAACTCCTTGGTTCAGAAACAAGACGTATATTTCTGAGTGTCAGGGTTCTCTTATGAGCGAAGTCTTATGAGGAGCGGCCGAGAGAGATGGGGTTGTTTAGTCTGGAGAAGAGGAGGCTGAGGGGAGACCTTATTGCTCTCTACAACTACCTGAAAGGAGATTGGGGAGAGGAGAGAGCTGGCCTTTTCTCCCAAGTGACAGGGGACAGGACAAGGGGGAATGGCCTCAAGCTCCGCCAGGGGAGGTTCAGGCTGGACATCAGGAAAAAATTTTTCGCAAAAAGGGTCATTGGGCATTGAAGTAGGCTGCCCAGGGAGTTGGTTGAATCACCTTCCCTGGAAGTGTTTAAGGGATGGGTGGACAAGGTGCTGAGGGGCATGGTTTAGGGAGTGTTAGGAATGGTTGGACTCGATGACCCAGTGGGTCCCTTCCAACCTTGTCATTCCATGATTCTATGATTCTCACCTCAGCTTCCTTGAGTTCTCTTTTGCCCCTACTTTTCCCAACTTTTACAGGTTTCATTCAATACTATCATATCAAATATCAGTCTATAAAGCTGAGGGATAGCACCACTTACACACCACAAAATGTTTATGAAATAAACAGAAAGGCGCTGGAGGCTGAACACATAAGGCACACCTCTCTGTAAATATGAAATGGAGCCCCTTGCCAGGCTCTCTAGCAAGTCCTACAGATCAAAAATTAAAAGAAAAATCAGATGCAACTGCTTTCATATTGAAATTCTTCTGTGTGCATTTTCCAATGTTGTATTTGTCCAAGTCTCTCCCTTCCAAATCATGAGTTCTCACTCTAAAAAGAAATATTCATGTTTTTCTTACCAAAGGAATTTTCTCCCATTTATGCAAGATCTACACAAAAATAAAAGAGAATGGCTTATTGGGCCTGACGCAGCAGGTCAGCCCGAACAAAGAATAAACAAATGCACAAAACCTGAAAAATTAGATATCTAGTCTCTATATTGAAAGGGTACCTCTAACATGAAGAGGTACAAAATTTTCAAAGCAGTATGGTTTCAAAGGAAAACCAACCACATAAAAAAAATCACATGCAAAAAGAGCAGGTTCTTCCTTATTTTAGCAGGGAACTAAGAACATATCCTCACAGTCTTTAAGACCGGCAGGTGACCCAAGGTCATTTAATGAAATTATATCCATAAGGAAACATATGAAAGGTTTAACAAAAAAAAATTAAAGCCAACAAAAAAATTATCACAGCAACAGCAAGCCAAGCAGGTAGGAAGAATCTTCTGATAAAGGACCAGACCCTCTTCCAAATCAACACAGACCAGGTGTAAGTAACAGAAGTAACTGGCAGGGATCACACAGCCAAATACAGAGGACTACTTTTTAGCTTGGGAACTACAAATAACAAAGTGCCCTGTTACTTTCAGAAACACCTGTTTGGAAAGACATGCAAATAGAGTCAAAAGTCAGTGAATATTACAGACACGATCAAAGGCTTATGTAAGCAAATAACAGCATGAAATCTAAAACAAGAACTGAAAAGAATACATACTTACAAGCAAGGTTGTTAGAGCTGTAAGAACACAGCCTGGTTGTATATACCTCAAAGTGCAAAACTATCATTACATCTTACTCAAGTTACCACACCTTGCAAACTAAGGATGGAGAACAAAAAAAGCCCCATGTTTAAACACTAGCGTAATCAAATGCCTCTGCTCGGTGGAGTTTATACCTATGCATTGCAATGCGACACCATGGAGAGCAAAATGAAATCCTTCAATGTCTCTAAACCATACAGTAGTATGCTACACAGACATAACCACACACCTACACTTCCCTGACAGACATACAGGCCTCCCTAGTCATCGCTGCAAATGCCAGTCCTTCTGCTACATCTTCGAGAAACAAAAACATGCAAATGCTATTAAGAAATAGGTATGTTTGTCTGAGAAAAAAAAAAGCACATAAAATGTTCAATTTTTTTTCCCAAAAAATCTCTCTCTGTGTTGAGTTCCTAAGTGCGGTGATTGGCTATTTCAGCTAGTGAACCTCTGTGGAGAAAATTATTTTGGTTCAGTGACAGTTAATGGGAACTTTTAGAGCTGACATGCAGAAAACTCAGCACTCTTCTTTTTTTCATTACCATCTAGGTTAAAAGCAGTGGGTATTGAACACAGAATTACTTCCTTTAGTCTTAAGTCTCATCTTCACAAGAGCTACAGAGGACTACTGCTGCCTGAGGACAGCATGTAAATATTAATCAAGTCTCGCTGACGCTATCAGACAGAGATCGATGCACTACAGTTGATGTCAGCATTCACACTCAGTATTCGGAATTTCAACAGCTTGTTAAACAAACTAAAATCAAGCATCTAGGAAGTTACTTATTTATGACAACTGCAGAAGAACCTAAGAACAGCAGCAGCATCACTAAAGGTATAAAAAGCAAGCATCAGAAGTTTATAGAAAAGGAAAATAAGTACCAGACTCCTTAAGACCGGGCTCTAGATGCTACCTCGGTATTTATAAGCCTCCTACACAAAAACTTCCCTGAAACTTTATCTCCAGATTATCTTTTATTTCCACGACTTCCCATAACCTGTCACTCCCCACCACGGCACGGCAAGAGGGTTTCAGCCCCGGCTAGCCTCCCTGCAGAGCCGACAGCTCCGACCCCAGCGCCCGGGCCCGTTCCCACGCCGCTCCGCTCCTCTGCCCTGCCCTGGCTGTGCGCTGCCACGCTCCCAGCGGGAGGCGGCGGCGGCTCATCCCTCCGCTAGGGCAGCAGCCAGGCCACGCTCAGCGCCCCGAACCCACTGCTGCCCTCGGCGCCCGCCCGGGAGCTCCCCACGGGACAGACAGGGACAGGGACAGAGACACGGGCACACACAGACTCACACACACGTGCACACCCGCACAGACACACACTCATACACAGCCACACGCGCACACACGCAGACACACGCGCAAACGCGCGCGCACAGACACACGCACACAAGCGCGCAGGCACAGGCGTGCCCACAGACACGCGCAGATACGCGCGCAGAGAAATGAGCGGGCGCAGACATACAGGCACGCGCACAGGCACGCGCCGGCACAGACACAGACACACAGGGGCACGCGCATAAACAGACACGCACGCACAGGTACACGCGCGGGCACAGACACAGGCGCGCGCGCGCACAAGGGCTCCTGCCCGCCGGCAGGCGCTGCCCAGGCCTCTCCCGGCACACCCAACGCAGACGCCGCCCGGCCCGGCTCGCGTCCCCCCCCGCACCCTCCCCCCGTCCCGCACCGGGCGCAATGAGAAGCGCTACCCAGGAGGAAGGAGAAGCCCGCGGGCCGCCCCAGGCCCCGCCGTCCCCGCCTCACCCGCCGGCCGCGATCTCTCACTCGCTTCTGCCACCGCGGCTCGGTGCCCTTCCTGCCCCTGCCCCCCGCCACTTCCCGGCGACCAATCGGCAACAGCCCCGGCGCCTTCCCGGCCAATGGCCCGAGCGGGAGGCGGAACCTCGAGCGCACTCGTCCCGGCTGCAGCTCCGCGACCTCACCCGGCGGCCACTGCGGCCGCGGGACACGGGCGGGGCTGCCCCCACCTCCGCCGCGTGCGACGCCGGGGCACGTGACCGCCGCCCTCCAATCAGGGGCGGGGGCGCGTGGTGCCGGCTTTGGCCTTCGGGGTTTAGTTAGTGCGGGTCAATGGCTCCCCCCTCGCACGTGTGCGGGCACTGAGTGGGGTGGGAGCGGCGGTCTGCTCGAGAGTAGGAAGGGGGCGTGCGGGAAAGCTGGGGGGGGGCTTCTTGTAAGGGTGTGTATCGATACGACGAGGGCGAATAGCTTTAAATTGGAGAGGAGTAGATTTAGACTAGACATAGTCATACAATCATACAGTAGTTTGGGTTGGAAGAGACATTAAAGGTCATCCAGTTCCAGCCCTCTCACCATGGGCAAGGACACCTCTCACTAGATCAGGCTGCCCCATCTAACCTGGCCTTGAACACGCCCAGGGATGGGGCAGCCACAGCTTCCCTGTGTGCCAGTGCCTCACCACCTGCATCATGAAGAAATTCTTCCTTATGTCTGGTCTAAATCTGCCTCTCTCCAGTTTATACTCATTCCCCCTCATCCTATCGCTACAAGCCTTTGTAAACAGTCCCTCCCCAGCTTTCTTGTGGTTCCCTTCAGGTACTGGGAGGTCACTAATAAGATCTCAGAGCCTCCTCTTGTCCGGGCTGAACAAGCCCAACCCTCCTCAGCCTGTCCTCATATGGGAGGTGCTCCAGCCCTCTGATGGTCTTTGTAGCCCACGTCCGGATGCATTCTGAAAGCTCCATATCCTTCTTATGTTGAGGATTCCAGAACTGGACACAATACTCCCAATGAGGTCTCACAAGAGAGGAATAGAGGGGCTGAATCACCTCCCTCAACCTGCTGGCCACACTTCTTTTGATGCAGCCCAAGATACAGTTGGCCTTCTGGGCTGCGAGCACACATGGCCAACTCATGTCAACCTTCTCATTGACCAGCACCCCCAAGTCCTTCTCTGCAGGGCCACCCTCAATCACATCATCCCCCATCCTGTATTGAAACCACAGGTCACCCCAACCCAGGTGTAGGACCTTGTACTTGGCCTGGTTGAACCTCATGAGGTTCTCAGAAGCCCACTTCTCCAGCCTGTCCAGGTGCCTCTGGATGACATCCCATCCTTCCGGTGTGGCAACCACTCAGCTTGCTGTCATCTGCAAATTTGCTGAGGGTGCACTCAATCTCACTGCCTATGTCATTGATGAAGATGTTAAACAGCACTGGTCCCAGTATGGACCACAAAGGGGCACCACTTGTCACAGATTTCCATCTGGACATCGAACCACTGGAGAAATTCTTCACAGTGAGAGTGGTGTGACACTGGCACAGGTTGCCCAGGGACATTGTGGATGCCCCATCCCTGGAGATGTTCAAGGCTCGGTTGGATGGGGCCTTGGGCAGCCTGATCTAGTGGCAGGTGTCCCTGCCAATGGCAGGGAGGTTGGAACTGGATGATATTTAGTGTCCCTTCCAACTCAAACCATTTTATGATTCTATGATCTGGACAGGCTGGATCGATGGGCTGCAACCAGCTGAATGGGGTTCAACAAGGCCAAGTGCCAGGTCCTGCACCTAGGACAGAAGAAAGACCTGAGGGTATTGCCTGACAGCTGACTGAATATGAACCAGTAGTGTGCCCAGGTGGCCAAGAAGGCCAATGGCATCTTGGCTTGTATCAGAAACAGCGTGGCCATTAGGCACAGGGAAGTGATTGTCTCCCTGTGCTTGGTGCTGATGAGGCTGCACCTTGAATACTGTGTTCTGTTTTGGGCCCCTGAATACAAGAAAGACACTGAGGTGCTGGAGTGTATCCAGAGAAGGGCAATGAGGTTGGTGAGGGGGCTGGAGAACAAGTTTTACAAGGAGCAGCTGAGGGAACTGAGGTTGTTTAGCCAAGAGAAGAGGAGGTTGAAGGTGACCTTACCATTGTCTACAACTGGTCAAAAGGAGGTTGTAGAGAGGTGGCTGCTGGCCTCTTCTCCCAAGTGATAGGACAAGAGGAAACGGCCTCAAGCTGTCCCAGGGGAGGTTCAGACTGGACATAAGGAAAAATTTCTTCACCAAAAGGGTTGTTGAGCACTGGCAGAGGCTGCCCAGGGCGGTGGTTGAGTCACCATCCCTGGAGGTATTTAAAAGACGAGTGGACAAGGTGCTCAGGGATATGGTTTAGTAGCGGACAGGTGTGATTGGACTTTCTGATTTCAAAGGTCGTCTTTTCTATGATTCCATGAAATGGGGGGTCAGTACTGTGCCTCCATGCAGGATTGGGTGCATTTTATACCACAGTGCACGTTACAGTTTGCTTGAGTAGTAAATTCAAGTTTCGGGGGGTGACCATTTATGGAAAAAAAAATGATTAAAAGGAAAAAAGAAATCGGTGGTTCCCCCCAAGGCTGATCTCTGTTGCCGCCCTGAACTACAACTCCCGGCGTGCACAGCGGCGCGGCAGCCGGGGCGGGGCATCCGCTCAGAGGGGCGGAGCATCCCTCAGGCAGCCAATCGTGGCTCGGTACGAACAAAGCGCGCGGCGATTGGCTGAGCGGGCGCCGTCGGGCTCGCGCCAATCGCAGCGCGGTGTGGCCGCGGAGTGCTGGGGTCAGAGCAGGCCCCACTGCCGGCCTACTCCCTCCTTCCCTCACTCCCTCCCCGGGCCATGGCGGCGCGGGGCTGAGACGTCCGGCTCTCTGCGTCTCGTGCGACGGTACGGGAGTGAGGGGGGCGGCTCTGAGAGGGGAGTGGTGAGGGCTCAGGCGCATGAGGGTCGCGTCTCCGCTGGGGCCCGGGAGCTGAGCCCTGTGCTCAGGCGGTGAAGCTGCGGTGGTGCCGCTCCGGGGACCGGCGGGAACCGTGCTTCCCCTAGCTCTGGGCTCAAAGCTGCAAAGGAAGAAACGAGCCGGGACCTGGCAGACTTCTCTGCTAGGCCCCCGGGTTCTAGATAACTTCTGAAAACTTGTAGAACTGCTTAATTGTTCAGGGTTTAGGGGGGTTTTGTTCCATAAAACAATGCCCAGAGTATCGCATTTTCTGAAATTGGATGTTGTAGGAGATGGAGAAGGTCAGGATTCAGTTGTCTCCACAGTGGTCACTGAGGAGAGAGGGAAGTTGGTTTGGGGAGCACGTGAATGTGATCTAATGGGACAGGAGGAATGATCTGGTGTTTGGGATGCAGAGGTAGGTGTCAGAAACTTTGGTTAGAAGGGAAAGAAAAAGCAAAAAGTGATCAGGATGGAGTTTTGGTAATGATCTGGTGTTTGGGACGCAGAGCTGGACATCAGAAACTTTGGTTAGAAGGGAAAAGAAAAAGGCAAAAAGTGATCAGGATAGAGAGAGTTGTAGGAGTGATCTGGTGCTTGGGATGCAAAGCTGGAACTTGGAAGCTTTGGTTAGAAGGAAAAAAAAAAGCAAAAAGTAATCAGGTTGGAGAGAGTTGTAGGAACTATCTGGTGCTTGGGACGCAGAACTGGAAGTTAGAAACTTTGGTTAGAAAGGAAAAAAAGGCAAAAAGTGATCAGGATGGAGTTGTAGGAATCACCTGGTGCTGGGGCGCAGAACTGGAAGTCAGAAACTTTGGTTAGAAGAAAAAAGATGACAAGTGATCAGGATGGAGAGAGTAGTAGGAATGATCTGGTGCTTGGGATGCAGCAGTGGAAGTCAGAAACTCTGGGTAGAAGGGAATAAAAACAGTGACTTAAATATCATTATTTTTCTCTGTGAAAATATCAGAAGTTATCATAATGAAAATGCACATTTGTGGTTTGTTGGTTTTGATAAGTGTGATTAATTTGTGTTGCTGAAAGGCCTACCTTCAGTAAGAAAACAATATAATGTTTGTACACCAGTATTTTGTTTGGGAAATAATGATAAAAGAATGTGACTACTTAAGAAATTGTTTTGATTTTATGCAGGGGAAAAAATGAGAGAATACAAATGAAGAGCACTTATTTACTCGCCCTTTGATGCCTTAAGAAAATTTACTTGCATGTGTTGGTACTGACAGCACTAGAACCACAATTAGCAGTTAGTAGTTTCAGAGGCACATTGTCAGTCTTTTGAAGGAAACTAGTTTTTTTTGCACAAAGATGTGGCCTTTTCTCTGAGTGAATTTATGCTTTTGTTGCCTGTGAAGTAGTTATTTCTCATTCAACAAGTCTGGAATCTGATACTCTCAAGCTAACGTGTGCCTGCTTTGAAATTGATATGGTGGCTTGAACTTTGGCTAGAGCAAGGCTTGACCCGCTTTCTTTCATTTTAGTGAGAGAGTACTAGTGAAAAGAAAAAAAAATCGCAAACCCACCCTCTGAAACCCTTTTTGCCTTTGAATGAGTATGCTATTAAACTACTTATTTGATTTGTAGATCCATATTAACACTTTATGTTCACTCTTCTTCATGCAGTGTTAATCTTTTGCTGTCTTTTCTCATTCATTTTTGTGTAAAATTTGATGATTGCTGGAGTTACTCAGAAAATATTTATCTTGATTTTACGTATGTTTATATAGAAGGATGTTTATAGACCCCTAAGGGTGCCTTGTTATGAGAAAATTATGGATTTCTTAGAAATATTTGTCAGTAGTATTAAAAAAATCCAACAGAAGCACACTCCTGTGAAGGTTGACTGATCTGAAATTATATATAGCAAACAAATGAAAATATTACGAACCAAACCTACCTGTTTGCTGCATAGGAAGTTTAGATTTCCAGTTCACAGTTTTCAAGATCCAGATCCTTATCAATTCCATCCGCATTCCATGAATTCTAATCCTTGTGGGGTTTTGTACTTCTGTGCTTCTCCTATGCTTTTGTCTTACCTGTGTTTTAATTGATGGCAAATGTTGTGATATTAATAGTAAGGGTTTTTTTTTTCCAGCAGGTTTTTTGTATGCATGGTGCAGAAAAAATGAATTCTACTATGAGCGAGGAGCCTGATGCACTCTCTGTAGTTAACCAACTTCGAGATCTAGCAGCTGATCCATTGAACAGACGGGCCATTGTTCAGGATCAAGGATGCCTGCCAGGTCTTATTTTGTTTTTGGACCATCCTAACCCTCCAGTTGTTCATTCAGCTTTACTAGTAAGTCTCTGGAGATAAATTTGTATGTCAGTAGGACATTTTGTAACTTCATTAATATGTCTTTAAGCAAGTGAAAATGTGAAAAATAAAACTTGGTTTTATGTTATGTTGATATTCATTGTGCGTGATATTTTTAAAAATTTGTATTTCAAAAATTATTTAACAATGACACCATATTCCAAGGGAGTTTCTTTTTTGGAAGAGATTAATTTACTTTGCTTTTTTTCCTCTCATACAGCTATTGCATTTTTTTTTTTGGAGGGAGGTAAGCATCCTTAAGTCTCTTTCTTAAGATGTAGTTGTGGAGCTTGGTAAATATACCCAGTGATTTGACATTTGTACTGGGGAAATTTAAAAAAAATTGGAAAATTTAGGTTGGAAATTGGCCAATCCCATGCTTGAATTAAGTGTAATCATGGCTCAGGGTTGTGTCCGCTTGGTTCTTGAACACTTTGAAGGATGAAGATTCCATAACCTCTCTGGCACCCTGTTCCAGCATTTGACCACCCTCGTAGTATTAAAACCAACCAACCAGATGAAAAAAAAAGAAACACCCCTGAAACCCCCAAATCTGTTTATATCTGATATAACTTGATCTAACTTTTGCTTGTTTCTTCTTATTCTAAATCGTAAGTGCTAAAGTCCTGATCTCTCATCCTTCATCTAAATACTAACTTTGTTTCTTGCTTAGAAACAGGACAAACAAAAGTCAGGATTTTGTTAAAAGTCTAATTCAGTTACTCTAGTAAGATTTTAAGTTACTAAAATTTATGGGATGCTCTTTTTTATTTTTATGTCATTATTGAATTCTAAACAATGGGAAACTAAAGAAAGAGCTTTGTCTTTTACATACAAGTATACATTGTTCTTTGTACCCTTTGTACCTATCTGTAGCATAATTCTGTATTTTTCATTTGTTTTACCTTCATAGTGGATATCAATGGACTTCTTGGAATTACTTCAGTGTTTCTGATACTCTTCTGGGTTAAGGGAATGTCCCTTGATGCAGGAGACCTGTGTCCTGCTAGTTGGCTTTTAGGTTAGCTTTGCCATAGCATTTGTCAGACTATAGCGTTCTTCCTGGAAGAACTTTGAGTTGAGTTTACACTTCCTGGGAGTATGTTGTGTTGATTTTCTTCCCCGTGCAGTTTCTTTATGCTGTGGTCTTAAAAGAGGATCTTGTTTGGAGTTCTTGCTCTCTTTTTTCCTTCCTTTGTTCCTTTGAGCTGTATAATTTCACTGCTTGCAGGAGGTTTGGTAATCAGTCTGTGATCATGTTACAAGAGTTAGCCCTACATGAAAAAGACTGACTTAAATTCATGAGGGCTAATCCAGTTTGCAGTGTGATTCCACAGCTCCAGATGTTACTCAAGTTGTGATGTAAGAACATCTTGTTGGATAGGAATGTGGACAGCTGTGGTGTTCTTTTTGGTAGTGACTTAGAGTCGGTTAAGAATCAGGATTTAGACGAGACCATGCTATATATGAGGTCCTGCAGTCAGAAATTCATTGGCTTACTGTGAAAACATGTTTTTTTTTGGTTGGTTTTTTTTTACTACTCAAGCTCCTTGTGTTCATGAGTTCTTGAACCTCTTAAGTTCTGTAGCTTTTAATATCTTTGCTGCTACCTTTTTAGTCCTCATTTTTTATGTTTTTCAATTTGGGAAGGTTGTTATCTACACTGTAGATAAGTGTTTTGCTAAACAGAGTCTGAGCTAAAGTCCATAATAGTAATCTTCCTTATGCCTTCAGTAGACTGTGATTCAGTGAGCATAAATTATTTCCCTTCTTCGAAAGTACAGACCTTTGTATCTGCCATGGGGGTGGGGGAATAGGACTTCCTAGTGTGGAAAAGTCAGGTCACTTAATTTGTTCTGATATCTTTGTTTTTCCTCTTATATTAGTGGAAATTACATTTGTGTGTAAAGAATATGTAACAGAGAGTAAAATGCCTATGTTTATACTCAAATAATTAGCTGTTAAGAGAATGGGGTTTTCTTTGTCCCTACTAAGTTGCCTGTACAGAGACTATTAAAAATGCGAAGCTTTTTTCTACCTGTAAGAATACACCTCTTAACATGAAAGTTAGTAGTTCAAGGCAATCATTCAGGTATTTTCCCATAGTTAAAAAGTAAGAAAATAAATGCACATACAACATTTATTTATGAACTGCAATTATTGATACTGATCCATGTCAGGAAGTGGCAAAAATCACATTTAGAGTTTTTATCATGCCAGACAGTGGCCAGACTTTCTCGAAAGGCAATAAAATGGTCTTGAACTGTATCTAAGGTGTGCTGAAGATGACTTAAGGGGAAAATATACCCCAGATAATTAGCTGTCTAACTCTGAAGGGATTAAGGAGCCTGTTATTTTTAAAACAGCTGTTGAACAGTGTAGCTATTACATGACTATCTTTAAAAAACTGGTGCACTTCTAAACCTTGCTATCGCAAAACCCATTTTATAAACTGTTATATTTGTGTATCACAGGATTTTGCAAGTGCCGTTCTTGTACTTACATCAATAAAACACTGGTTGAAGATCAATGCACAGTACATTTTTTGAGGTTCTTTCTAAGAAAACTGTTTGGCAGCACTAACAATAGAGAGGCGTCTCATGAAAAGGACAACTGAGATTTTAACTGGTAGATTGTTATATTGGAAGGATCATCCAAGTATACAGTTGCTGACTGGGGTCACCAGTGTGAATTTGTGCAAAGAGTCAAACAAACAAAGCCCTGGGCAGCAATTAAGTGTAACCTCTCAACTTAGGTGACAGTAACCTAAGCACCTTGCTGCTGCTTATATTCAGATTCCTGCATTGGGTGATGAGTACTGCAATCAGTCTTCAGAAGCTTATAAACGTGGTAGTCCTCTTTCTATGGAGAGTAGAAACTTGGTGGTGGTGAATTTCCTACTACTGGGGGAGCCTGTAGAATTGATGGAATTTATACTGGAAGCACAGTGTGTAAACATTACTTTAGATCTGAGAATATGTGAATGTTTGTTGGAAGGGACTTCTGGAAGTCAATTCACTTCAGCTTCCTGCTTGAATTGGGACTGTCACCAGCACTTAATCAGGTCAGTTGTAGCTTGTCTTGTTGATCCTGTAGCCCCACTAGGTCACCTGTTCTAGCACTGAACTACCTTCATAGTGAGAGAACTTTTTGTAATATCTGATTTGAACTTCCCAAGCTGCAATTTGTGGCTGCTCCACCTTGTTACATTATCTGCTGCTGTAGAGGAAAATTTGGTCTAATCATCTTCATAAAGGCTTTTTGACTATACAGCTTTTCCTTGTCCCTTGGACTCTCTTAGATGGTGTAAACAAATCCAGACTGACTGCTTTTTCTGGTAGATTAGATCCTCTGTGCTTTCTGTGTACTTATAAGAATAAAACGATTTTTTAACATTCACAGTTGGTAATAATACTCTTTATCTTCTTACTAGAATTTACATTGTGAATGTTTTGCAGGTGTACACTGACAAAAATGAATGATAATGTACTGAACTTGCTGCTGATTTGCTGTGGTCCTTTCTTTTAGGCTCTCCGCTATTTGGCAGAGTGCCGTGCCAACAGAGAAAAGATGAAGAGTGAATTGGGTATGATGCTCAGCTTACAGAATGTAATACAAAAGTAAGTTTATGATGGTTTGTTGGATCCAAAGACCATGTGAGCATGACATTCTGATGCAAAGTAGAACTTTTACTATTAATCTATATGGCAAATTTGTAATATTGCATTCTTCCTTGTTGAAATTGTGTGCCTACAAGCAATTAATGGCTTTCATTTTACATTATAGCAAGGTAATTAGATTGTAGTCCACAAGAAATATTCATTTGGAAGTAAGTTGCTGAACAACAGGTTTCTTGCCCTTGTTACAGATGGCTAATTTTGTCTCTTCCCTTTTGGTTCTTTTACAGTCCTTATTATAAGGATGTTTTGCGCCAATGCATTTAATGAAATTGGTTGGCATCTCCCACATTTATTCTTTGAATCCCACCTTTGGGAAGGGAAATTGTATATGCACTGTGTTTGTTTTGATATATTTTTGAAAGTATGTGTCTGCAGCTCTGTTGAGGAAACATCTTGTGGGTGGAGTAGAAGTTAGTGAGATCTCTGCTTTCTTTGTAGACTGGATTATGTCTTTTGTGTTAATTTGGATCTGTTGGATTTTAAGGTTGCTAACTGTTGAGTCTTGAGGACTGGGAGTTGTGTGGGTATGTGCGTGCTGGGCAAGATGCACATGTGCACTTATCAAAAGAAATTATTATGATGAACTAAGATGGATCATTGTAGGCAAAAAAAAATCCTCCAGCCTCCTTCAAAGAGTAGTGTGTCATAGCAAAAATTAATTTACCATCAAGCTATCAAAAAATTGTTTTACACGTAGTTTGATAGTACTGTAATTAACTGGGCTTTTCAGATGTGAGGGACTGTTCCATGAGGGATGAGAAAAGTCATGTGGCTGCTCTCAGAGGCATGTTTAAAACAACTAGTTAGAAAAGGGTGAAACACAAGTAAAAGTTGTGTATTAAAGATTCAAGTGGAAAAAGTGGAAAGCTTTTTTAATATGTTGGTTGATTCTCTAGGGTATCAATCGTGGTATGAGTTACAACTTTATTTTAGGGAAAAAAACAACAAAGCTAGAGATGCCAGCTCCTTTATCCCATAGCCCCTCCACTTTTTTGGTGGTGCATCTCTTGTCGTATCTCTGTCTCTGGCACTGTTTATCTAAAGGTGTGAACCTCAAGAGCTGGAGTGGAAATTCTGGCCTGCTCACAAGTCCTGTGTGGTGTGTGATCTAAGGAAGATCAAAACCATCTACCTCTAAGTTCTTCCTTCATTCTGTATAGATTAAAAAGATGTACTGGCGTGAAATTCGGTGTTACACTTAAGTATCACCTTATTATTCACTGACTACCCAAAACAGAAGGACTTAAAATAAATGTCTTAAATAGGGTGATGAACTAAATTACTAGAATTCAGAAGAGAATAGTTCTCCAGTTTTTGAAGAATGAAATAGTTACAACTTTAAAGTTACAGATATTTTTAATAGCATGTATGGGGAAAAAGTCTTTAAAATTTTTAAGGATGAATCATTTTTAAGGATGAGCATAATTAAGTTAAAATGTACAGAAGTCTTTGCTTGCTACTTTTATAATAACAATAAGAACTGAAATATTTAGGTAATAACAGAAGCATGTGTTTCAGAAGAGCTTACTTTTAGTATTGATTACATGTCTATTTAGGGCACGAAGACATCCTTAAGTTGTTGAAAGGCAAATTGTAGTTCATTATCAGTCTCTGCAGCATACAAATATTACTTGGGAAACATAAATAACACTTTTGTTTAAAGAATTTTATGGAAATGTCTTCAACAACACTTTTTTCTATGTTTCGATTTCAAGGACCAAAAGAGTGTGAAGTTCAGGAACATGCAGAAAAGGAGAGATAAGTCAGTAAAAACTGAAAATCTTGTAGGTGTTCTTTTTTTCTAGAAAGCTCTTTGGCAAGAGTAAGAACATACATTTGATTTATGTGCTTGTAACATTTGGAAAGTGTGATATCATGAAAATTTAAATACATAGCATCTTCAAACACAAAACTTTGTCATGTGCTTGTCAGGATTTTAGGCTTTAATGTTGACAGGAAATGCTGAAGCTAAGTTTTGTATTGCCTGCAGAAATATGGAGAAAGATGGTAGAGAAGTGCTGAGAAGATAGATGTAGTATTATTTTTGTCACAAAGAAATCAATGGCTTGGTGTTGTGGGTTTTTTTTTTTTTTTGTTAGAAAGTCTGTGGGGGAGAAAACAAGGTCTCTACCTTCTTCAGAATTGCTTTCCAAAAAGCAGATTCTGGATTCTAATGTGATTTCAGTTTATCAGAATGCATTGTAGTCCTTTGAACTGAAAATAAACATTAATAAATCCAGTCATAAATGTTTTGGTTTAAATGACTTCATGCTGTGTGTTCCAGTGGACTTTCTAGGCTCTGCGCATCTGGCTCATTGCTCTATATAATCTAAAATATTTAGATTATTTCCACAATTTAATTTGGGGTTTAGTTTTTTTTTGATGTGTTATAAAAATGTGAGCAAAATATAGAAAGAGATATGAACTGTCAGTATTCTGCTTCTCCCGTTATTGCACAGTTCTTTCAAGCAAGACAGAACCCAGCAGCTTCTGGATCAGAATTTGTAGTTACTGGCATTTTGCTTTTGACAAGTTAAGCCCATCATGTGGTCTGAATCTTCCCCTTTCATTGAGGATTTTGTAACTCTCCCATTTCATTCTCATTGACTTCTCATCCCAACTAAATAACATCCAGTGGCTTTCCCTGCTCAATACTGAATTGTGACAGACTGTATTCTGCCACTGATGTAGCTGTATTATGTCTTTTCAAGCAATGAAATGGAGCTTGTATGCACAGAGGGAAGTTGCAAACTAAATGTCATATTTCAGTCTTAAGTTGATGTTCAGCCGGCTGAACTGACACAGTGCTTAGGAAGTCAAAGAGTTTGTTTAGTATTCCAGTTCCCCCTCGCTTCATTATGTAAATCCTGAAATTTGGGTTTTTTCTCATCATGCGAGTCATTTTTTTTTGGTAAGCCTTAAAAGTCTCTGTATTACAGACCTCATATTCCGGTGTGGAATTTCTTGTCATAACCTGCCCACAGCTGACCAGTCTAACAGATCTTTAAATGGTCAATGCCATCAACTGGAAAATAGTTGGAGTTGGTTTGCTACTTATGATTTCTTATAATAGTAAATGGGAGCCTCAGGCAGAGGCCAAACCCCTTTTGTTACAAGTAATGCACAACCAATAGAAGAATATAGCACTTGCTTAAACTTGTTATCATGAAGGTAAAGTACTGTTTCCTTCATAAGACTGCTGAGGATGAGAGTTGAAATTGTGTGGCACCCATTTATTCAGTGATAAGCATGGAATTATACTCTATACTGCATCATGGAAAATGGGTAGGAAATATTTGAGAGACATCCAAGTTTAACTGTAGACCTTTGAGGTACCTTCTTTCTCACTGCATGACTTAACAGTCCCCTCATAACATCATTTTGGTATCTTCTTATAATAAGCATTGTAGCTCACGTGTGAAAATTAATTTGCTGCTTACAGTGAATGTTTGGCGACTTCTTGGTTGATACTGTATTTCACCTGTGGAACAAAGGACAGGTTTCTTGTTCACTGTGACGGTGATTTTTATGTTGTATGAACAGTAGTTTTTGGTAATAGAAGAGTAACATATTTTAGATGTAGAAACTGGAACTTACAGGCTCTAGAGCAGAAATATGAAATGTCAGCTCTGAGGAGTACAGAATAAAAATTTGAAGGCAGTGAGATATTTATGTATTTAGGATTTTTTTCAGACTTTATTTGGAACATGTATGACTTTCTGAGATACTTCATCTGAAAAACTTCATATACTTCCACGTTTTCTAGGATGTATGAGAAGCTGTTCAAGTTTTATGGAATACTTAAAAACACTTCTCAAATCTAACAATTTCTGTTGGCCTATTCTATACTTGCTGGTTTTTTTTGTTTTCGATTGCAGCAGAGAATTCTTTTTTTGTTTATCCACATCTGCTTAATTTTAAGTGAAGCTTGATGCATCTTTCCATGTTGTAAGCTAGGAGTAGTAGCTGCGTTGAGGAGAAATCAGGCTTTTAAAATCCCTACCTGCAGGTTTCCAAACTTTTATTCTTTTTATTCTTTAATGGCTCTTACAGTTTTATTGCTATCACCAAAATGCTTGGCTCCCTTGCCAGGTGATTGAGTACCACTAAGTATATGTGTAGAAGTGCTTGCGTAAACGGATAAAAAAGGAGAGGAGAAATGGAGGCTTAATTGGAGAACGGGGTTTCATTGCATTCCAGCAGTCATCAGCAGTTAGTTAATATTGAAAACTGGTTTGGTTGCTGGCTTTATGAATTGTATGGAGGACTTAATGTGTCCGTATGGACTTTATAAAATGTTATTAGCAGCTTCTAGAATTAAAATTAATTAGGATTTGTAGCCTACAAGGAAATATACTAATTTGTGTTCAGAGTGAAAGTGACTTTTGATGGACAGTAAAGGTCAAAGTTCATAATTTTTCATAATCTTTACGAGCAGCATAATGGTACTGTTTAAATATAACTAACGTGTATTTTTTTTAAAAAAAAAAAACCTGATGAGTCAATATACTAAATAGCTCTTATTATGGAACGGCAAATTACTGAGAGTAAAAATCCAATTACTTGGCTAAAAGAGCTTTTCAAGATAGTCTTCCTTTGCCAGGGTGTCAGATTTAACAAGCTGAACTAAATCCAGTGCATTAATCAGCTCTTCCAATTTATTACTTGCCTAAGAAGATTAGGGCAATTAATATGTGTTTAATTAGAGTCCCTTGCAGATCTGGTAAAATACATGCAGTCTATAATTGCTGACTTCTTACTCAATTTCAATTTTTGGTAGTCTTAATTACCTATACTTCTTGAAAATTTAATTATTCATTGAAACCAGCAAAGTTTGAATTTATGATGCCTGACAAAAAAAGGCAGCCCAAGTATTTTGGGTAATATTTGCTGAAAGTAAAACAGTAGGGATGTAGCATCACAATAATTTCATCATTTTTGTTGTGTGACACTGCTTTCTCCTTTGTGATAAGGGTGGAATCGTTGGGAGAAGACTGGGCAAAGGCAATGTATTAATTAGTAAGAAGGCCAACTACACATTTAAAGAGACATATGGTAATGAAAAGGGATGTTGCTATATCATAACTGGTTTCAAGATAATAGTTAATGAGAAATTATAGCTAACAAATTCTGTAAACTTTTCATATTTACTGCATTTATACATTTATGCTGTTGATTGGAGTACTTAAATTATAATTTACAAAGGTGAAGGAAATAGCCTTTTACAGACTATGGAGATTTTATTTTTCTATACTTGAATCACTTAGTCACGTTAGTTTTGTAATCCTCAGAATGTGGAGGGATTTTACACATAAAATTGAGAAATAGTTGAGATTGGGTAATGGTAAGCTGCATGGTTATTTTTGGATTCTGTACTGAGAAGTGTTTTTAGAGAAAAACATGGTTATCCAGTGTCTTAAAAATTCCTGTGAGCAGGAGGTTCCAAAAACTTCAATTTTAGAAATAATTTTCAAATTGCAGTTTATCACCTGGAAAAAGAGTAAAGCACACATTTCTCCCTGTATTCCATGTTAACTTCCCAGGCCTTTCCTGTTATTTTCCCGAGCTTCCTTGTTTTACCCATTTTGTAACATTTTGTCCACTACAGAGGTAGGTGCTTCTAGAATATGACACTGTTGGTTGCTGCTGCATCTGTTTGGGCTGTGGGGCTCCAGTCTATTCAGTGCTCTAGCAACGTGCTTGTTAATAATAGATGGTCACAGTAGGAAAAGGTCTGTAGGCTGTTTTATTCAGCATTGTTAAGCAAAGTGGCTTAATATGGCCCTCCCCCATCCCTAGTTTCTTTAAGGATTGTTTTTATTGTATATTTTGTTAAACTTGCAAGTTTCAGAAACAGATTTGATTTGGAAGTTATTTTTTAAAGAGCACCCTCTGCTGAAAAAAAACCAATGAGATATTAGGAAATGTAGGAAATATCAATCTGTACTCTTCAAGTATATTATTATTTTTTTTAAGTTGCTGAATGCTCCTTTTGCCTATCAAACAGCTTCCTGGAATCATGGAGTGGAGGGGCAGGGTAGAGGAGTTTGATGCTGTGGGCTACCTAGATCACTAAGGCAATAGTTCAGTAAAACTTCTTGCTGGTTTTGCTTGTTGGTCATGGCAAACTAACAAGAGTTCAGACTTTCTCACAGTTCATCAATTTTTAAATAAATGTTTCATGACTTTTTTTTTTAATATTCCTGTAGTATGAGTTATGAAGGACATGGGAAGTCATGATCTCCAAACAGAGATGTGGGCACAGGAACGTTTGATAATAATTAAACCACAAAAAGCATTAATAAATGAAATAGTGGAAAATCATAATTTTACATTATTGATGTTAATCTGGATGTCAGTCAATGTGTGGTGACTTTCTCGGAGAATCTTACAGGGTTTGTGAGGTAAGAGGATAAGTGTTAAAGGTTTGGACAGATGTATGTTGTTTTTAAGAGTAGTCCAAAACTTGACTGCTAACAGTTCAAACGTAACTAGCAAGTTAGATGTTGAAATATTATGATGGATTTCTATTTTGTAGAGGTTAATGGAAATTAGCAGTCATATAAATAACTGCTCTGAAGGTTTATTATGAATTACAATTTAGGATGAGTTATTGTTTCTGTTTGTGTGTGTAGAATTGGTCACTGAGAAAAATATGAAGGCATGACCAAGTGGAAAGGTCTGCCCTGTGCTCTACAAGTTGTACTCAATGTTCTCTTGATGTACTTTTGATGTTCTGTTGTGGGTTTGGTTTTTTTATATCTCGAGACCTCTGTGTAGTCAAAGAGGTATTACAAAGTCCTTATTTCTTCTTGCAGGCAATTTACTTGCTTAGCGAGCTCTACATGATCAATAGGGTTTCTATACTCAACAGTTTAGGTGGTTGTCGACCTCTAGATTTGCCTTTTGTGTGTTTTGTATTTTTATTTTCTTCCTTCTGTTGTGTGTGCAATTCCTATTATAATGTTTTTGACTGTAGTCAGGAGTACAGATTGGTTTCAGTAGTTGTTCTCCAAACTACTACTTTTACCTTACAACATTCCACTTGATATCTGGCATGTGGATGAAGACTGTTGGTTGTGTGACTTTTCATCATCTCATGTCTGTCTCAATTTAATTCAGGTACTATTTACATCTATAAACTTGTTAGTATACCAGTTCAATAGACCAGCTATTAGTATGCTAGTTCAGTACACTTGCACACTCAGTGAAACAGCGAACCAGCTACTTTTATTGGTTTCCTTGCAGCCCTTGCAGTTAATGCACAGCTTTCTTGGTACATCTCTGACACTACAGTTCTTGCATTTCAACAGTTTCTCTTGTCCCTTTTCACTTTCTTGGTGTTTAGTGAATTCTGATTTAACTAATTGCCAAATAGTGAAGTAACAAAGAAAGTAATGGCTGTTTTAATTGGTCATTTACGTAATGTAAGATTTGGAGACTATTAGAGGCTACCTATAAGTTCTTCAAAGTGATGGCCTTCAGCTGGTTTACAGTGACTGACTTAAGAATATGATAACACATAATGTGAGTTTCATGCCCCGTTACCTAACCATTGAAGTACTGAAGTTTTACAGTGGTGATTTATACACAAGATTTCAAAAGCCTCATGTTACCAAATTATAGGTTCCTAAATGTGGAGAAGAATATTCAGTACCTGTTACTGAGTGAATAGGCCTTATTCTGATGTTGCTTTTTTTGACAGAGAGGAGGCCATTTTGAGTGCTTTTTATTTAAATGAGAAGAAATCAGTTGAGAGGTCAGAAAATGAAGCAATAGATTTTCATTATAGGCAATAAATGTTGTAATGAGCATTGCAGAATAAAAAAACACTCTGCTTCGAAACACTGAAAGAAAGGTATGTGAAGTATAAAATAACTTTTGATAAAAATACATATATTGGAAAACCTTTTGTGCTCAATGTCTTAGCTAGTTTCTTCATTATTTTGAAACTGGCTGGAGCAGGGAGTTAATTATTTTAAAAGGCAGTATAATCTTAAGGTGGTCTTCTTCCTTTTTTTTCAGATTTTGTATTAAAACAGATACGGGACCCTGAGAAACATTATTATTGTGAATATAAAAAATGAAATTCTTCACAGAGTGTGGCACAGTGTTCTAATATGTTAAATGAACAGAATCTGAATTGGCATTTCACTAATTACTAACCGTATGATAAGAAAAAAAGATGCCATCATGCTGGACTCTTCTGCCTGACATGGCAGACCAACAGGCAACCGTCTTCTTGGCTTTTGGTACTGAGGTAGAAGGGAACAGATTTTAAGTGATAGCCTGAAGAGTCAGGAATAGTGATGGCAGCACAGGGTGCCTTTAGCACTCAGTAAACCTTGTCATCAGCTGATGCTGAAAGCATTTTAGGAATACAGTGACCTTCACTGGTCATTATTTGAATTTACAAGAGAAAGTGCTGGGGTAGGTTCTATGATATGCTGACTTTTTCTGACAGATTACTAAAAGAAGGCTTAAGATGCTTTGAAATAAAAGTAGCAAGTTGTGTTGTGAAGTATTTAATACTTACTGCAGGTGCAGACTGACAGTATTGTAGGCTGGAGTCATCTATCTATGAAAAGGGAGTTGATAGATACTTAGCACTGTGAGGTTTCTCATCTTTTCTTGCCATTATCATACGTCTGCATTTGGGTTATGGTGAACTTGTCCACAGATGATGTTTGTCCCTGGGTTTTGAGCTTCATGCTACTTATCCCCCAAAAATCAAAGATTTTTTTCTGTTAAACCATAACTGTGTGTAGATAACTCTTTTTCTTTTTTCCTGAATGATCTTCAATTGAGAAATGTAGGAGGGTGCTGCTGCATGATTAGAATTTACATGGGTATTACAGGCAATAAGTACCACAAAAGAAAATTCCTCAAAAATGCTAATGATGAAACAGTCTTCGTTAGTAGTTTTTGAGTAGAGCTGTTATTTCAAAAGCAAGTATATTTCACTCTGGAACAACTTCTGCAAAGAGAATATATTTTTCTGAATTAGGTGTGCTTCTATTCAGGAATGTGTTTTTATACTTAGTTGCATATTGCATGTGTACACAACATATATGCATAGATACACTTAGTTCATATTTCAGTATGTTTTTCTGCAAGATTTCCATTGAATTTTGCAGGTAGAAGGTCCTATGCAATAGCTTGGGACAAATTAAGATTGTTAATGCATTCTGTATTTGTGCACTACATCATCAAATTCACACAACTTTTTTTTTTAAACATTCATGCACACTTCAACAAATTTTGTATGACCGTTGTCTGTTTGGTTAGCAGTGAAGCTGCTAATACTGGCTTGATTTGAAAAAAATAAATCCATTGCCAACAAATAAGTAGTTCAAGAGCATGAAAACAAGATGTTTAAATAGTCATTGCTTTCAAATTTACCTACTTAAGCGTCTGCAGAATAGATTAATATTAACTGTAATAGCAAGTCAATCAAAAGCTTACACGTAGATAAGCCTACACAGACTAAAACTGCTTTTTTGCTCTGGTACAGGTTGGTGCTGTAGTTTAATTGTTGTTATTCACACAGGTTTTGTTTAGAGAAGCCTTTACCTGTAAGCTTGCAACTCGCTATTTTTTGTTTTACTTTCTCAGATAAAGCTCACTTCTCAAAATTCAAATAAACAGTGAGCTTTTTGAAGACATAAAGGACTTTTCCAGATAATTACATACTATCATCATATATTATTATATCGTGTACTTAATGCTAGCATTAAGTAGTAACAGATAATAAAAGCACTGACATTTGGCTTCCTTCAACGTGTTCCTAAACTGCTTCAGTACAGAGTCTAATTCGGTGCTAACAATGCTTCTGCCTGGTCACTACAGCATTACTGGTAAGGATTGGCTTTTTAATGACAGTATTTGATATCTTCCACTAGGAAGGACTGGAGAGAGTGTTTACCCTTAATATTACTTTTTTTGTTTTGACCTCGATACAGTTTGTTGTAGCCGTATAACAAACGTGATTTCTGCCATATAAGTACATTAATTTATTACTGTTCATTAGCAGGCAAGATGTTGGAACTAGTTACTGTGAAATTCAACATGGAGTTTGTGTCTGTTATGCAGACTCTTGTCTAGCAAATGCTACTCTGAAGCCTTTTGAGTTTAGTTGAGTAACAGGCCTTGATTTTTGGTTGGGTTTTTTTTTTTTTTTGAGATGGAGAATGTGTCCATATGGTAGATACCAAGCTGTGGAAGATCAAAAGTTGATCTTCCATTTAGCATATAAATAGCAAGAGTTAAACAAAATTGGATGAATAGCTGGGTTAAGCATATGGCATATGTTAAAATCTGTTATCCCATTCTTGAAAGATCGTTCTTGTGATCAAAGGACAATAGAATGAATCGGAGAAGTGTTCTAAGCATGGGTAATTACTCGGTTTGCTAAATACGTAAGATTATATCACAGTCACTGTTTTTTCAGCAGTTAATGGTACTGTACTGTGATTTTACATCTTATATTTAATATTTAGATGCTTTTGTTTTTCAGCATTCTTCAGAACTTGCAATCCCAAAATATACTTGGAGTTTGCCTAAATTTCTAAGGCCAGTAGGCATGTGACTGGCACTCCAACCAGCTCTCCTAATTTGAGGAAAGCATCTCTTGTTTAGTACAAAACCAACTTCAAGATATCTGGTTTCCCTGTTACATTCCAAGCTTAATGTAATGTCTTCTGGTCAAATTGTCACGGTTTAGTAGTGTGAGTAGAGTCTGGAAGACTTGGCAAATGGCAGGCATCTTGCAGGTCTAGAAGGGATTGTAGAAACTCAGTCTGACCTCACAAGGGCCTTGGAGTAAATAAATATGGCACACAGGTAGCACACGGTTGATACCACTGGAGTGCAGTCATAACACAGCTGCACTCAAGCTGTGCATAGGTCCTTCAAGCAGACCAGGTGCTTGGGTTTTGGATTTGGAGATTCGTAGTGCTGCAGCTCTGTGTGTGTTACTTCAGACTTGCTCAGTCCTACACATTCAGTTGTTTTTCCTTTTCTGTGCCTATGAATTTTTCTTTCCTATTGTTAACCCACTGCTGTGCTTGATATGTTGTTGGCCAACATAAGGGTCTTGCTGTCTCTGTTCCTTATGATTTTGAATTCTTTTAAGGAAGCACGTGGTAATCCTTTTTGTCAGCTGCTGTGTAATGTTACCTGGTCTTTACTGGGTGTTTTGGCGCTGGAAGGAACTGAGGTGTACTGTGATGGGTAGCATAATAGCACTGTACTGGGGCTATGAGAAAGTGTGTGCTGAAGTAATGCTCTTTTTCAAGTTGTTTTCAAATGACTTGCCTGTTGCCTAGAATGAGTCAGGAGAGCAGCCATATGCTTGTGAGCCTACCGTATCATGGGATGCACTAGAAGCTCACAAGAAAGAGCAGCATTCTTGGAGAAAATAAAGGATCTTGCCCTGGCACTGGAGCAGAACAGCCAGAAAAACAGCCAGATCAGATAACTGTCTTGAAACAGATTGCTTTTTCTCTAATACCATGCTCTTTCTTTAGGCTTGTCATTCATGCTCAAAGTTTTCATCAAAACCATGTCAATCACTGTGTATCACTTCTAGAATTGAGGATTAGTGATTTCCCAACCCCCCTTACAGGATGTAGCAATTCTTTGCAGCTTACTATTCCCTTTAGTTATTGTTAGGGACAATTTCTGTTTTTAAATATAGGAAGAATGAAAGGCTCTGAAAGAAATTGGTCACCTGAAAACAAATACATCAATGGTCTTAAGGCATAGTTGAAATTAATATAATTATTTTAGCCATTTTTAACCATAATTAAATCAAATTATAAATCTCTACGAAATATATTCTTTAAGGTTTCTAAAATGGCTGCACTTACCCAACAATGTATTCAGATAAAATTCATGCCAATCCACTGATATCTTACTTGTGCTTTTTGTATCATATAGGATCCTATTGCAGTGAGTGAGGTTCTTTACAGCAATAAAATGATGGTTGCAAATGTCACAATTTGGGATTCTAGGGAAAAATATTAGTTCTGCCTTACAGAGGCAGTACTTGCATGTATTAAAAAGATTCGGATCACATAAAAATATCTGCTTCTACGGGACTAAGTTTTCTCAAACTTTTTGGAAAGGTGCATGGATTGTTCTAGAAATGGAGTCTCTCAAACCAGTATTTTGAAGAAAAAAAAATGGTGCGTTCAGTCCTTTATGTTCACTGATGTACTTGGGATTTTTCTGTGGTAAGAGTGTAAGTTAAATCTGAGATATATAACTTCTCTGGGCAACCTGTTCCAGTGTTTCACCACCCTTGTGCTAAAAAGTGTCTTGATTATCTCTAGTCTGATATTAAGGATTCTTTTTATAGCTGTTGTATAAATTACTTTAATGAAAGAATAACAGAGTGAATACAAGTTTTGCATCAATCATTTTACCAGTACACTAAAAATTGTAGAAGACCATGTGGAATTTTTTGTCTTTGTTTTCATAGAATCCCTTGGTTGGAAAAGAGCTTTGAGATCGTCAAGTCCAACTGTACTTGTCCACTAGTAAACCACATCTCTGAGCACTTCATCTATCTGTCTTTTTAAATACCTCCAGGGATGGTGATTCAACCACCTCCCTGGGCAGCCTCTGCCAGTGCCTGGTAACCCATTTGGTGAAGAAGTTTTTCCTGATGTCTAATCTGAACCTCCCCAACTCAGTTTTAACTGAGTTGCTGAAAGTTTAATATTGCGGAATAAAACTGGTTTATACCTTTATAGGGGATTGTTTTGAAGTCTGATTCTTATGTGACATCTGTAGTTCTTGCCCTTGTAGTATAGAGTTTGAGTTTCATGCTGCTTATTATTACACAGTTGCTTATTTTCATGCAACAGATTATCTTTATAGAAGCTTAAAATACTGTCTTTAGGATTTTTTTAGAAAAGTAAGAGGAGTATCATAACTAGCATTATCATCTATAACTTTGTGGCAGAGAGTGGTAATCCTCTATTTAGAAAAATACAGGACATTATTATAATAGTTTGCATGTATGTGTGCGTATGCATAAAGCTTACTGTCTTTACTTGTTTAAGGTATATTTTAGAATGTTTTTATTGAATAAAAGCTGACTTAAATTTGTGTTTTCAAATCAGCAGGCGTTTTCAACTATGCCAACTATAATGTTGTGAGCACAAAACATATGAAAATCACTGTTAATTTTTTAATTTCAGATGCTTGCATATTTTATATTTGTAGATATATTGATAACTTTAAATTCTCTCTTGTGTATGTGTATCTATATGCATATCTATAGTATGGCTAATATTAAGTATATTTTACTTCTCATTTTCCTTTCTGAAATTTTAACTCTGAGGCCTGACCGCCAGCACACTGGGTGCTGTAGTTGGGATAGTGACATTTTCAATAGTGTGCTTAGTTAACTGTATTTAAGTTTGCAGAAAACCCCAATCCTCTATTGTAAATCACTTGACAGCGATAGAATTTTTGTTGTTGAAACAATTTGCCAAAACTAACAGGTAGGTACATTTCTTGGTACCTTAATATCACTTTTGCACAAGCTAATTTATTACTACCTCAAGATATCAGCTTTATCATCTATTTTACTACTATATCTAATAAATTATGGAAGGTTAAAGTTAAAATCTTTGAGTTCCCAGCACTTGTTTCTGTGAATTACCATAAGTGTTTTTTTCACTGTAAGAAAGCAGAACATAGGCATGTAATTAAAATCGAACATATGCCAAAATACATTGCTCTTTTAGGTCTTGATTTTTTCTTATTAGCCCTCTTTCTTTTCCTTTTTATTTCTTTCTTTTTTCCTTTGAATTCTGACAACTTACTGAATGGTAACAGGAACTCACATTTTCCTCTCCAAATGGGAGCTGTTCAAAGCAAGGTGCAGAGATGGGGGAATGGTTGTCTGGGTCCCTCACAAGTTGAGAACTCCTAACATGCTTGCTTAAGTGTTCTTTCTTGTCCATATGGTAGAATGGAAAATACTTTTAATGTATGGTAATTAAAGAAGTAAAAAAAAAAAAAATCTAAAGGTATTTGTTACTTAGTGTTTGCTAAATAAAGCAGCAAAGCTGTCATTCATCATTTTAAGATTAATTGCAAGTTGATACGGTAATAATTGTGTTTCCACACATAGCTTTAAATCACTGGCATAATTAAAACAGGGCTGAATTTGGACAACAGATTTATATTAGTACCTTATTAAAATTAATGTTAATTAATCATAAGAAATTAATATGTTCTATCCATTATCTACAATTTTTTTAATCTAAAAAATGCTATTATATAGTTCATGCCATAAATTTTAGTTTAATCATAAATACCCTTTGGATCCTTTAAGAAAATCTGGGATTCTGCTTTAGTTTTGACGCTCAGTAACTTTGAAGAAGAAAACATTTGGAAAGATTACATTTCTACAGAGGTAATTTTTATCATGTAACAAAGTGGGAAATGAAACATCACAAGACAATTGTAGAGCTTGTTTAAAAGAATAAAAGCTCAACGCAAACTGAGTAACAGCAGTGTACTGAGTGTGCATCTACTACCTTGTTTTGTTTGTCAAACTGAGGTAATTTGTGTTGTTTGAGAACACAGACTTCTTTATGTCAATCTGTTAATTCTAGCATTTTAAAAATTGGAGTATGGGAAAGGAAATAATTTCACCTAATTTCTCTCCCCTTAAAAATTTTTGCTTTGTTGACTGTATTATTGTGTTTCTGCAGCACGTGGAATATAACAGTTGTGAGGACATAGTCAATAGCCATTTGGAGCACTAATGCAAAAACAAATGTTTACTAATCTTAATTCCTTTCTTTCCTTAAGGACCACTACGCCAGGAGAGACTAAACTTTTAGCCTCTGAAGTCTATGATCTCCTTCAGTCTTCCAACATGTCAGACATGGACAATGTGAATGAGATGAATTATCGTCGACGGAAAGCACAGTTTTTCCTTGGCAGCACAAATAAGCGTGCCAAAACAGTGGTTTTGCATATAGATGGCCTTGATGATTCGGTAAGGAAACCATCAGCATTTATGCAAATAAGGCATGCTGTACTGAGATGTATTTTGCCCACAAAAATAATGTATTCAGGGTACTTGTGTGGCATCATCAATTGTCAGCAATTTCTGTGAATCATGTTTTGAATCACAAGATATGTATAAAATCTTGCATCCGTTTAGAATATCTAAAGAAGATGTTTTAAGGTAGTTTCCTTGATGGCTTTCCAATTACTCTAAAAAACTATTCTTTTTCCACCTCTCTTAATTTTCTTTCTTTTTTCAAGAATGGAGTAAACATTCCATTTAACACCATACCTTGTGGTTGTGCAGGTGTGTTGAACTGAGAGTTTCCTTTTAGTTACAAGAGATTTCAGACATTTTTTTCATTATTACTCTTAATTTAGAAAAGCTGTATTTTCTTTGAGTTAATTTTGCTACATCTTTTCATTGTCTGTGAGATCTTTTCTACTGTAGTGACCAGAATGGCATTTGAGTTAATGAGGTCTCACTGAGTCTTTATGTAATGTCAGAATAACTTCTACGGATTTATCTACCATACCCCTGTAGATAACACCCCAGGGCCATGTTTGCCTTTTTACGGCTGCCAAACAGCATGTAGACTGTTTAAGCATGTTATCCACAAGTGCCCTCCGGACTCTGTATCTTCAGTTTTGTACCCATTTTAAATGATCAAACCTGATCCTTTGCTTTGTTGCGTTACATTTTGCCAAGTAAGCGTGTCCACAGGCCCAGTTTATCAACGGCATACCCATCGTACTGTTTTCATAAGACCATAGTTAATTTCTTTAGAAATAACATGCTGCTCTAGCTCACTTTATACAGAGTAAATATTTTTTACAGTGTTGTCCTTCCAGCACTTGCTCTGCCTGGAAAGGCAGTGCTTTGTCAACACCATTGGCTTTTGTAATCTGAAGGTTTGTTTTTTTTAATTCACTGCAATCAGTTGTCTTCAGTTAAGTTTGTTCTGCTTTTTGTTTCTAAGTTTGTAGTTGATTTGTTTGTTTACAGGTACCTGCAAGCAAGAAATTTCATCCACTTCTACTTTGTGAGATTAGATATTCTGGCTATAGTTCGATGTATCTTAAAAGTGTTTCTTGGTGTTCTTCGACAAATTGAACTTAGCGAGGTCTGTGGAGTTTCTGTCTTAAATGCTGAGGGAAAGACGTTCTGAAAAAGTGTAGGATATTTAGATACTCGGCTCCAGAGAGCAAAACTGCAGGCTTCTGTAGTTGCCTTGAGCACATCAGCATGTTTTCTTAGCTCATTGTTGAAGAAAAGAAAAATCTGACTGTGCACTGGCTGTAAATGGCTAATGTACATAGCTCTGTATTTCATAAGAACATTAAAAGAATTGTTAGTGATACTCCAGGTGCTCAGCGAGCAGTTAAACATCCCTGTAATGCCATTTTAAATGTTACAATAAGTTGGGACTGGGAGGATAATGAAGAATGTGAACAATAAAAGCAGCTTAGTTTCATTGAAAACATTTAATCTTGACTTAACTAGCGAAGAATATTAGGTGGCACATTTGAGTGTTAAAAGGCGTAGTAAGCAAACACTGTGTTCTTAGTTTTCCTGTGTTTTGTTACTTAGAAGAAGAAGCTGCTGTTACGAGTGGTTGCAAATCCTTCAAATGCTTGTGGATTTTGAAACCTCAAATAGTAGATATTGATTATTTCAGGAAGAGAAGGGAAAGGCCACTTGTTGTTTGTTGTGGGGTTGGATATTTTAATTTTAAGGTCTAGTTATCAAATTTTATAAGCTTAAAATAGGAAAAATGAAGCAGCACTGCCAGAATCTGTGGCATCCCCCTCAGTAAGTTTTTTAGTCTGTACATTTTAGTAGTATTTGTTAGGATGTGGCTATCGGGGTTTGGCGTGTCAGAAAATAACCTCTTTCACATATTCTTCCCTGTGCCTGTCCTACCCTGTGCCCATGCTCCAGGACTCCAGAGCTGTGTATTGGTGAGGTTCATCCCAAATTGCTATAGTTAGATGTACTTTAGTAAAGACGTTTGTACAGCAGGGCCAGTGGCTGCCAAGCTTCCAGCTTTTTAAGGAGTCTGTGTGGACCTTGGTAAGTTTTGTCTTTAAGAAGTGATTCATCAGTTACCTGATCACTGAAAGCCTCATTTCAAATTAAACTGAGGTGCCTAGGATTTAACCTGGGATCTCAGAGTGAAAAGTCTAATTCTGTCACAGAATTGCTAGGTACACATGTAAGCACAAGTTATTTATTGAAGCTAACTGGCTATGAATATGTTGCTTCTTGTGTCCAAAAGTAGTTTCAACTTTCAAGCAAGGCAGACTGTCATCTTTATCAAATATTCCCAGTGTATAAGAAAGGTAGCCTATCCAGCAGTTATTTTTGTAAATCTCAAAAATGTTAATTATTTCAATACATAATTAATTTGGGTAGGTTTCAATATATGAGCTAATCTACCAAAAAAAACCCCAAACCTGCTTCAGTTAGCTCTTCCAGAGGTTAAAATAATGTAATTTACTTGTGCATGAAACTGTCTCAAATATTGACCCGTTATTATTTGATCACTACTATAAATATGCTTTGAAATAACTTCCTATTTAAAACCTTGCAGAAACTTGCAGTAAAATACATCATTATTTTGAACCTGTGTAAGACTGTTAGTTCATTTCTGGTATGGTGCATCTTTTCTTTTTTCTCCTTCTGTGTTAGCAGTCTCTCCGGGTATATTTTAATCCTTTTTTTACAACCATCTTGTGCAAATATTAACAGGAAAAAAAAATTAATAGAACATTCTAAGATAATGTAGGACAGATGCAACTAGTACAGGTCAATGTAGTGTTACAGCACAGTAGGTGATGTCATTTGCTTTAAACATAATGTTCTGTGGGTTATGAACTAAATATTTTCCCTTTGAAATAAGAATTAAGCTTATGCTGTGCAGCAGTGTCTGTGAGCTGCCACAGACAAAGCAGCTGAAAGATACAACAGCTGCTTTGATGCATTCAGTCAGTATGGAGGCAAGGTGTCTGATAAATAGCAACTTAAACACTAACTACTCATCAATGAGCACTTCAGTCAATCAGAACTTAACCAGAGGGGACTGTTTAGCTGATCATACGGAGAAAAACATTCTTTGCTTTTCAGCACTTTTCTCTAATTATTTACAGTTGATTCCATCCTTCTTTGACTTCTAAAGTGTAAGCAATTTTTTTCTTTTTTTTTTCTTTTCCTGTGGCAAGGGAGTCTAATACTTGTACACTAAAATGTGAGTCTCAGTTTTTCTTTTACCTTTGTAAAAATGCAGTTGAGTAACAACGTGCCCTCAGACATACAGGAATTCCTGGACAATTAATTGTGAGCATTTTCACATGCTGTAATATGAAAGTACTTCAGTTGTGGGGGTTTGTTTGTTTTTCAGTCTCGAAGGAATCTTTGTGAAGAAGCATTGTTGAAAATTAAAGGTGTTATTAGTTTTACCTTTCAAATGGCTGTTCAAAGGTGTGTGGTCCGAATTCGCTCAGACTTAAAAGCAGAGGTAAGTGCTCAATAACCCTCCAGACTGTCGCATTATTGCTTTCTGTCACACTAAGCTTTTGTTTTTTTCTGTGTATTTGTAGGCATTGGCAACGGCAATAGCATCAACAAAAGTTATGAAGGCACAGCAAGTCGTAAAGAGTGAAAGTGGTGAGGAGGTAGGTAATATATCTTTCTAAGCATCAGTTGTTGTAGCTCGTCTATATCTTTAATACCTGATGTTTGGGAATGTTACACACACAGTACAAGGAGAGTAAAGGATATCCTATGCCAGGACATGCATACGTAGAACAGATTTACAGAACTTATTGTTCAGAACAAGGACAAGAATACTGAAATTGTTTCTCTCCTTAATAACATGAAAAGGATTACCATGAAGCTTTTTTTTTTTTTTGATTGCAGTTGCTGAAGTGTTTTTGTTTCATGACTACAGTAAAAGGGCTGTGACTTTATATATTTGGTATTTTTTCTTCCTTGTTAAGCCAAAACATTTTTTTGTGTTTCTCCTAAGCATAGTAGATTCCAGATATGTAGTAGGTTCCATTTATATTCTTGCTGTACTGGGGTATGTAGAGGAGTCTCAAAACATGTGTGCCTGTCATCCTGGGTATGTATATATGTGTGACTTCATTAAGTTACAACATAGTTTTAATCTGTTGTATTTTATCAGATGCTCGTTCCGTTCCAAGATACTCCAGTGGAAGTAGAGCAGAATACAGATCTACCTGAATATTTACCAGAAGATGAAAGCCCTACTAAGGAACAGGACAAAGCAGTGTCTCGTGTTGGGTCACACCCAGAAGGTGCAGCAAGTTGGCTCAGCACGGCAGCAAACTTTCTATCAAGATCTTTCTACTGGTGACTTGTATTTGGTGTTAAAAGACTGTGAATGAACCAACAGGGGGGCCAGTTTTCCATTGGTGTGGTGAACTGCCAAGTGCAATTTGCAATAAATCATCACAAAAATTTTAGATTAAGCAAATGTATGCTGCATTTTACATTTTATTGGACGTTTAGCATGATAGGGCAGGAGTCAAAGGGCGGAGGTCTCCAGTAAAATTGTTTTTTCATTTGTTTTTCATGTAGATTTTATTGCTTCACTTTTTAAAAATGGGTCCACTGTTAAATACCAAATGTATATGCATATAGAGCTTTAAGTTTGACTTCACGTGGAACACATGATAGGGAGAATCCATTTAACTTAAGTCTCAGGGCCTCCGTGAAAGAAAATTCTTAATAGCTCTTGCTGTGCATTAAATAAAATGCCCTTTTTATTTCCTCATCCCTTTGGACTAGTGTTATTTTGTTTAATTTTCTAGATCTTGACTCCAGAGAAAATTATAGCCTGCCTTTTTTTGCCCTTATTTTTGCCAACCGTGTTCACAGTGTGAGCATGACATTTCCCTTTTACTGGTAAACTAGAATCACTACAGACTTGAAATTTATAACCCTCTTATGTATACTGAATTTTTTTTCCAGCCTGCCCTTAACCATTGGAGTGCTTGGGAGTAAGAAATAAGGGATTGAATAAACACAAATATGTATACATTGTACAGTAAAATAAACTAGTACATATTTGTAATGATGGGTGTGACTGACTGATATATATAACTACTAAATACCACTGACTGCTGTTTAGGCTAGCCGGGAAGACTATGGCAAAGAAGCTGTGGTCTAGTATAGTGATGGCCCATTGCGGCTCTGTCTGCAGAGAATAGAGGGATGTAGGCTGTGTTTGGTTAAGAAATGGTATTTTCTGTTAGCAAATATTTAATGGTAACTGAAACTTTAAACTTGAAGAAAAAAGCAGAACTGAATGCCTCTTTTGCCACAGTGCCACACTCAAAGTTTTACTTTAAACCCTTGTTACTTTTTTATCTAACAAATCTGATATGTAATTACTGTTCCCTTCTAATGCCTTTCATGAAATTCCCATGAAAATACATCAGCTTGGATAGACTTAAAAACATATGCAGACAATTGGCTTTACCTTATTACTTACAGGCACTATAGATTTAAAGATGCCCTGGTAATTTCTGTGACAAGAAGTGATATTAAAAGCAAATCTTCTGTAGGTAGAGAGTAATATAAATCTGAGCTGTTAATGAACAGTGTGCCTGAGAGGATTCAATACACAGTGCTTGAAAACTGCAGTGCCACTGCTTTGTTGCACCAGAGAAATACAGCTGAGAACTTTAATGTTACAAACCTCATTATACAATGCTTTTTTGTGGTAATGTATTTGCTATAATATTAATTATATTTACCACTTGGAGACTCGGAAAAAAAAAAAAGTAATGCATAGAGGTTATTCCCCTGTGCATAAGGAATAACAAAAAAAAAAAAATCACAGACTGTCATAATACTGCAGAAATGCTGAGGAAATGATAATGTAAAATAATAATGCAGGTCAGAGTTCACCCACCGAAGTTAATTGTCATTCTATGATAAAAAGAAACAAAAGCTTGTTGGCAGACTAGATGTCTCATGTTTTTTAATATATCTAGTTTATTTTTGAGTCAGGTTTACACGCACAGATTGAAAATACAGGCTTTTCAGGGCATGTATTGCTTTAAGTATGTAATACTACTCATATTGCTGTCTAGAATGTTACAGTACCAAATGTGTTTGAAAAGTCCTCTGTTTTATAGCCATCAATGCAGACTTTTATTTTTCTGCATTAACATCTGTTTGCATTTGCATTACGGCACATCTATTTACTAAGACAACACCCTTTGGATATTAATGGTTCAATACCAGTAGGTATTACAGTTTGTTTGTGCATTTGGTCTGTAGGTGTGCTTTTATGACAGTATTGCAGCTCTTGTAGAACAGTTTAAGGCATCTGTAAAAGTTTTTGAAATATATTGTAAAATAATAAAGGATAATATAACTAAACAAAATGTCTGGTGCCTTTTTAAATGTTCTGACATTGTTTTAAGCTATTAATGATATTAAAGTACATCTTTTTCGTCTTAGTTTAACAGAGAGGAATGCAAATGTCCAGTCATAGTGAGACCTTTGCTGCGTTTCACAATGGGGCTTTTGTGTATGTTTAGAATATTTTTACCATTCTAACAAAGTTTTGTTTTTCTTCTTTTTAAAGGAGCAAGTAAGTAGAAGCTACTTAAGGCTATCATCTCCAATTCATTCTTAGGGCTTGTTTGTTTAACTGATGTTGTGTAGGTCGTATTTCATTAGGGAAATTAAGAAGAATCAATATTCCTGGAAAAGCCTCTTATTTTGAAAAACGTGAAGGAAAAAAAAAATAGACAGCAGATTGATTTTATGCTTGTACTTTTTCAGAGGCCTGATTAAGGGTAATAAACCCCTTTTACTCTGACCTAAGGATGCGGCTAAAAAAATTACTGCAAAACTGAAGGTTTCCAAAAAGAAGGTGAACTGGGAGACAGAGTACCGGTATCACATCACACTAGTTGCAAAGTACTCAACTGGCAATGAAGACACTGCATACCTCATGGTTTAAGCTCTTGAATTGTCCTAGGGTTATAGCTGCATACAGCATAATGGAGTAATCACTACCATGTTTCTTCATAATAAGAGTAAGTGCTGATGGGATAGGCAGAGGCAAAATTGAGGCTCCTAACTGTGCCTCTGTGAACAGCTGTCAAAGCACTGTAAGCATTCTCCACTATTGTGAAATACAATATACTCTAGCTTTCCCACTTCACAATCACCTATGGCTTATTCTGTACAAAAATAGCTGATGTTGTTGAGTTTTGCCATAGGCCGTGTAAGCTGATGGGGAGAGTACTGTCTGGAAATAATTCAGAAGAAAATATTGAGTACCTAGGCAGATGCAAACTGGCAGGTGTGAAGTACTCCTGTAACTGCCTGTAATGTAAAATAAAATGTGGGTGCTGTTTTTGCCTGTGAACAACACTCCAGCTGTCAACTAGCAGAGTTTAAAAACATACCTAATAAAAATCAGCAGCTGCATTCTGTGCTGTATTCATTTTGCAGAAGGCTGGACAGTGAAGTCTTTCCTGTTTCTTCATCTGTATTTAATTATTCTGAGTTCCTGAAATGCGAACAAATCTATTTGTTAAAATTAAGGATTGAAAATGAAGATAGAGATGAGAAAAATCTCTCAATCCATCTCGGATTCTGACTGTAATTCTTCATAAACAGTTGAGAGCATATTATTTGGTGAAAAGCGGTGGGGTCACTGGAGACTTTTCACTGGAGTCTCACTGGAGTCTTCTAATTAGCCTTGGGAGTGAGACTGGCTGCTAAGATTCCTGCTCTAAAGCTTAATATAAAGCTGCTAACAAAAAGAAATTGTCATGTTTCTTGTAGTTTTCACAAAGCAGGCAATGCTGTACTTGCTTAGCCTGATTTACATTCAGGTTTTGAATAGGGTTCAAATAAATAGCTGATTTGAATTTGTAGTGCATAGCATGTATATCAGTTAAAACATGGAGAGCAAGGACTACGTCTGTAAGTTGATGCATGTGTCACATCAGATTTTACATTATTTTAACATTTCTTCATGATATTGTTAATTTCTGTGCATCTTACACTAGGCTTGTTAGTGACTGGAAGAGTTAAAGCTTCCCCTGTGGAATAAATTAAGATCCCTTAAAGCAGCTAAACTTGTCTGGAGATACAAAAACATCTCTGAGGAGATGCACACACTTACCACCATATTTTTGTGCCAGCTGTCGTAGAAGTTGTTTACTGCCTGGATCAAGTTTCCAGCAGCTCATTCTCTTCATTGCATGAAGACTGCACAGAACTTAATAGCTTAAATAGTTTCCAGCAGTGTTTAACACTTGCCCAGTGCATACAGTTCAGTTCAGTTAGTCGGCAGTGATCTGATCCCTAATCTGACCAGCATTTCCAAGAAGCTCCATAAAATCACAACTGCAACTCAACTTCTTATGTGAAAAGCACTTCCATGCCAACAGTGGATGACAATGGCATGAAAAGGGTCTTCTAAGTAGCAGATATAGGAAACTGAATACCACAAAACCACCATGTGACAGGACTGTTGCTTTCATTTCCTATCAGGGAACGCTGATTTAAGTGTAAATACTGAGAATAAGAGAGTACTGCTGGTTTGAAGTAAGCTAGTTTTCTTCTCAAAATACTCCTTATTGATTTGTTGCAGTTCTAGGTAAGAAAGAACTTTTGGTAACAAATAAGCTTTCTAGTTGTCTTCCCCAGAAATATTTAGCTGTCTTTGCATATGTTAATGTATATTTTTGATAGTATTGCTGATTTATTTCAGCAGTGCTACGTGCAATACATGCCCAAGGCATTTACTGTCTTCACATATGTTAAAACATCACCCCAACAGAGGTTACACCTTTTCCAGCAATTAATGTCATTAGTGGTTTTTGATCCCTGAACACTTCTTTCAGGTGTGATTTCCTGTATAGACTCCCCATATATGCACCATCATGTAGCTGATTCAACTGTGGTATTTCTTCTTAGTTACTTTTCATGAGCCTGTTGTAGTTAAACTTGCCTCCTCCCCTGGATCACGGGTTGAAAATGATAGCACAAGATGTCCCATTCATTGTGTGACTTTTGGCCATGCCTTCTTCACTGGGGGAGAATCCAGAGTATTAAACTTTGAAGGTTAGGGAAAAGATCCAACATGGGGACTCATTTTTTGGGAAAGGATGGGAGGAAGGGAAGGGAAGCGGGAAGCCAATTCCCAGAGAAACAGGCTTCCCACTTGTGAAGGGCTGCTCTTCCTGGCCAGAGGAACAGTACTAACTTAACATTACACGAGACTGTCTAAAGATGATTTAATTCGTATTATTGCAAGATTAAACTTTTGGTGAATAAAAACTTAAACTACCATAATAGATTTTTTCTTGGTTATAAACCCCTATATCATTAATATGGAAATAGCTGCTAATATTGACAAAGCCATTCACGTTCATGATCTTAGTACAAAACTAAGCTCATCTGTTGTCCTTGGTTTTCATGGCTTTACCTCCTTTGCTACAACAAATACATGCCGTAATGTTTTGGCAAATAGCTGTTATTGTTTATACACTGTAATTTGGTGGGATGTAGTAAGTGGCATGTTTTAAGGAGCCTATTTCTTCGCATATAAAATACCTGTAAAGCTTACTGAAGGTGAAGAGTGGCTACTACTTAAGCTCTCAATTGTTGGCTGCATTACTGAAACAATGAAGATATATCACTGACTATAACAGGGAAATAGCAGTCATTTAACATAGTTGAGCATTAAGTCTGTCATTTAGGCTGCTGAAGCAATCTTATTATTATAGTCAATGTAGCTGGTTTTGTTTCTCCATATGTGTAGATGTTCTGGTGTATAAAATGCATTGCTGTTTGTAACAGTAAATTACATGTGCTCAAAGGCTTCTGTTGCTATTTAAATGAAGCTATATCCACACCCTATACAACAGAATAAGCAAAGATAAAGTAAATAATGACTGGATTTTAAATCTTTTTCACTGTGGTGTTTTCGATAACGAAAATGCTCTGTACCATCCTGCAAAATTTTGTTCTAAGAAAAAAAAAGGAGTGTTTTTCTAATATAAGCTGTCACTGTGCAAACAGCTTCCTGAAATCTGACTTTGCAGTGTTTATTACCAAAGACGTGCATGTCACCCATTTCAAAGCTAGAATCCTGTAAATGAAAGCTGGTGATGGGGCATCCACAACTTTCCTGGGCAACCTATTCCAGCGCCTCACCACTCTCATAGTGAAGAAATTCTTCCTAATGTTGAGTCTAAATCTGCCCCTCTCTAGTTTATACCCATTCCCCCTGGTCCTATCCCCACAAGTCTTTATGAATAGCCCCTCTCCAGCTTTCCTGTAGGCCCCCTTCAGGTACTGGAAAGTCGCTATAAGATCTCCTCTGAGCCTTCTCTTCTCCAGGGTGAACAAGCCCAACTCTCTCAGCCTATCCTCATAGAGAAGGTGCTCCAGCCCTCTGATCATCTTTGTAGCTCTCCTCTGGACCCATTCCAACAGCTCAATATCCTTCTTATGTTGAGGATTCCAGAAATGGACACAATACTCCAAGTAAGGTCTCACAAGAGAGGAATAGAGGGGCAGAATCACTTCCCTTGACCTGCTGGCCACGCTTCTTTTGATGCACCCCAGGATACAGTTGGCCGCCTGGGCTGCGAGCGCACATTGCTGGCTCACGTCGAGCTTCTCATCAATCAGCACCCCAAAGTCCTTCTCTGCAGGGCTGTTCTCAATCACATCATCCCCCATCGTGTACTGAAACCATGGATTGCCCCGACCCAGGTGCAGGACCTTACACTTGGCCTTCTTGAACCTCATGAGAATCACACAGGCCCACTTCTCCAGTCTGTCCAGGTCCCTCTGGATGACATCCTGTCCTTTTGGTGTGGCAACTACACCACTCAGCTTGGTGTCTTCTGCAAACTTGCTGAGGGTGCACTCAATCTGACTGTCAAGATCATTGATAAAGATATTGAACAGTACCGGTCCCAGGACAGACCCCTGAGGGACACAATTTGTCACGGATCTCCATCTGGACTTTGAGCCATTGACCACTACTCTTTGAATATGACCATCCAACCAGTTTCTTATCCACCTTACTGTCCATCCATCAAATCCATACCTCCCCAATTCAGAGAGAAGGATGTTGGGGGGGACCATGTCAAAGGCTTTACAGAAATCTAGATAGATAACATCCATCGGTTTACCTGTGTCCACTGCTGCGTTACCCCATCATAGAAAGCCACTATGTTGGAGATACAGGATTTGCCTCTGGTGAAACCATGCTGGATGCCACTAATCACCTCCCTGTCCTCTATGTGCTTTAGCGTGTCTTCTAGGAGGATCTGTTCCATGATCTTCTCAGGCACAGAGATGAGGCTGACAGGTTGATGGTTCTCAAGGTTGACTTTTCTACCCTTTTAAAAAATGGACGCAATGTCACCCTTCTTCCAGTCACCAGAGACTTCTCCTGACTACCATGACTTTTCAAATAACATGGAGAGTGGCTTGGCAACCACATCTGCCAATTCCCTCAGGTCTCTGGGATGCACCTCATCAATCCCATGGACTTATATATGTTCAGGAAATGCCACAAAATGAAGTGAAAGCTTGAATGTAGCCCAGTCCTCTCTGGTCCTTTTCTGCTCCTTGTCTGATAACATCACCACCTGACTGCAACAGGGCCTGTAAACCAAGAGGAGAGATGTTGGGAGGAGTAGACCCTTTGCTTATGCTGTGGGGGGAAGTAGACCCTTTGCTCCTGTGAGACTAGCATTAAGTAAAAAAAGACAGAGCCTGCCAGTGTCCTTCCCATCAGCTCTTCAGTGATTAGTACTTGAATATTCCAGTAATGATAGCTCATAAAGAACCAAATCCTGAAAGCAGGCTTTCGTACTTAGAAGCCCTTCTTTGGCCAACCAAAGCATCAGAGCTCCAAGAAGAGTGGCTTTCTTGTGCCAGATCAATGTCCTACTATTCTGCCTAAACAGTGCTATGGTTGTCTTTGTTGGAGGGCTATAGGGATACTTAAGTCTGTGCATGCCTCTAAAAAGCTTTGTGCTTAAATGCCCCTAGTGAACATTTTGTTTGTTTCTTTGAGGATGGGAACACCCAAAGCCAAATGCCCAACTGAATCCCGAGGCCCGAGCCAGCTCCCTGCACAGGGAGTCCTGTGAAAGACTTCCAAATGAAGCAGCAGCAAAAGCTGTAGTGAAAGCGCTTCTGGGGCTCATGGAGACTGCTGAGCGATGATTTTGAGATCACCTAATTGGACAATAACAGGTACCCCGCAAACTTTCAACATGTAGTCCCAATGACTATGGCCCATCTCACATACCCACCTACTCCTAGACTGAAACGGCAGCTGGCATCAGCTACTCAACCAATCCAATTTACTTTCAATCACACCATTACTACAACCTCCCTCCTCCATCTGTGTAAACATATGTCTTTGTTAAACACCACCATTTGTACAGGATAAAATTGTCAATGCTGACAAAAATGCCCCCACATAATGCTGTTGTGATTGCAATGTTGTCCTTAAGCTGATTTTAAAGAAGACGTCTGTGAGCTGATCAGCATCTTCCACTGCTATTAGTGGGAAACTTTCTTCAACATAAATAAATCTTGTAAAAATGATTTTATTTTGTCCATGAGTAATGCAGTCTCCCTTTTCTAAGCTGCAATTCTTATAAGCCATATATTAATTGTTATTAGTGGTTTGTAGTGGCACAGCGATATCCCAAAGACACCCCTGTCACTTAAGTAGTCTTTTCTAATATTAGGATGTTCTCTTGGCAAGAGCATAGTTCCCTCATGCCTTTCTGGGGCTGGCCTTTAAATCTGGCAAGGGAAAGCAATGCAATTCTGAAGAAACCATTTGGTTATTAGTGGTTGCTTCTCACAGCAGCTTTTCTTCAGAAATCATTGCTACCGGCCTCTCTACGGGAGTTTTCCCACTTCTTTTTCCTGTAGCAGAGTGTAGAACAGCTAGGACTGTCCTGCAACATAACTGAATTCCAGCATAACTGGGAGCCTCCACTCTCTAAACTTGAGTGTTATAAAAGAATATAAAGTTGATTAAGGTGGCTGTTCATGCAAAGAAAGTGCTAAGTTGTTGTGTGAGATATCAAAATGGAAAACAGAACTAAATCTCTCTTCTGCCAAGGGGAGGGCTCTTCAGAGTGTCCAGAACTGGACACTCACCAAAATTGTACAGTGTTTCTTGCTGGGCCATCCTTTAAAACACCGGCTTGATCAGCACTGAGGCAGGGAAATTGGTTTTGGTTTCTGGACCTAAGCTACTCACTGTTTAGGACCTTAACTTCAGACACTTAAAATTAACAGTCCCTTTCATAGACCTAAATAAATCCAATACTGTTATGTCTGGACTTCTCACCTTGCTCCAGCACTGATCAGCACAAAATGTGAGATCCTTAAGAAACTAAGTAGGCATTTTGTTTTGGGCAAACCTGCTTCATCTACTGCACACTTTGCTCCTTTCTTTTGCTTTTATTACAATACTCATTGTGTTGTTGTCATTGTACTTTCCCACCCAATCAGTCTTGGTAATACTAAATAAGAAATTGTAGTTGACGAAGCCCCAGTGTGAATTGGACTGAGACTCCCTGAAGATTTAAAAATAATAATCTTGTTTCTTGCTCATTTTCTCCAGCCATTTGTGTATGATAGAGTGCAGTTCCAAGCCTTTTTTTCTCACCCTCTTTGCAGCTGTGAGGATTAGGGATGTTTGCTTTTTTAATGAGAATTGAGACTTTGTAGAATTGCTTCCCTTACAAATCAGGGCTTTGCAAAAGCAAGCATCAGAAAAACAAAACAAAGCAAAACAACCAAGCCTGTAACAAGATTAAACCAGCTTTCCACCCTTCTTCTCACTCTGCTAATTTACCCACATCCTTGTTGGCCTATTTTATTCTGGCTTTCTTTCTGCTGTTCTTTCGCTACCTTTTCCCGTATCCTTAACTCAGTGGTTTTGTGAAGCGTTTAAGGTCTTCTATTTTTTTTTCCCCCTGCATTGCTTACCATAACTCTTTATCTCACTTTCAACCAGGTAAACCAGGGCAACAGGCAGAGTTTCTCTCTGCTCTTTTGGGATTCAGTCACATGAAATCCTTGAATTAAACCAGAGGCACTCAACAAAGCAGCACGGATGTAAAGGCCTGTGGAGGGTCTGGCAGCAAATCTTATCCCACTCATCTTATGAAACTACAAAGTTTTTTCTGAATATTACAAAGAGAGGCTGTAACACCTGCCCTTGTGTAGACTAAAATGTGGGATGTCAAGAAACTCCTTTATTTTGTGTTTCCAAGTATTGGTATCCCTCCTGCTAGGTACCTGGGTGCCTGCTAGTGCAACCCACCAACGGCAACAGTAAGGACTTATGCCCTGTACAACTACCAGTCCAGGTATTTTTGGTAGCTGCTGACCTGGCACTTTTTTATGGGCTATGCAGCAGTTCTGATGAAAAGAGTAAAGTCCCACCCTAGCTGTGTGGAGCAGAAAGGGTGGTTTCCTCCTCTGCAGGGTCTCTGAGCCTGCAGCACTGCTGGGACATGAGGCTTGGTCTCCATTTCACCAGTTGTGCTTCCACCACCTGCATGAAGAGCAAAGGGAGGTTGGGGTCAGCCAGTTTCCCACATAACCAGGTGCTCGCTGCAACACCTTCTGCTGATGTACTTTCACTATGAGTTTCTAACTCAGCCTTTGAAATCCTAACATGTCTTTTTGCCCTTTTTTAAAAGGACTTTTAATTGCCTGCCTGGCTCTGCAGACCTCCTGCTGCATAGGGAGAAACTACACTTTTGCCGTACCTTAGGTCTTTGCATACCTGTATCAAACGTAGGATTGCGCAGCCCTTGGCACTGCTATTAAATATGGTTATTCCCTCCTAGGCAGCAGCTGACACTGTTGTCCCAAACGGAGTTCTTTTACCTGGTGTGCAAAGAGCTAATCCACCCACAGGGTTGAGATATTTGTTTATTTCATGTCTGTGTAGAGGTGGGTGCTAGTTGGTAACTCCACAAAGTTAGCACACGCAGGTTAGTAAATGCCATCTTTTCTGTAACATGGAAGACAAACACTTGTTAACACAGAACTGATCGAAGTTTTGCAGTTTTGTCTAACACACGATGCAAGCTCCTGTGGGTTAAGGGTGCACCTCTATGCTCATTATCATATTTAGAGGTGTCAATTTTAACATTATAATGAGGATAAGTTACTTTCAGGCAATTTGTTTCAGCGATAGGTGAGCCAGCAGATGTTTTTGGGTTTCATGCAAGGCTAATGCTCCAACATCCTAGCTCTGTCTCTCTGTCAGCCCCCCACTGCGGCATCCCCAGGCTTAGCCTGGAGTACTACATTAGCTCCGAATTCCTCAGCACAGGAAGGACATGGATCTGTTAGAGTGAGTCCAGATCAGGGCCATGAAGATGATCAGCGGGCTGGAGCACCTCCCCTACGAGGACCGGCTGGGAGAGTTGGGCTTGTTCAGCCAAGAGAAAAGAACGCTCTGGGGAGACCTAAGTACCCCCCCACACACCCCGTAATTAAAGGGGGCCTAGAGGAAAGATGGGAAGGGCCTCTTTATCAGGGAGTGCAGTGATAGGATGAGGGGTAGTGGTTTTAAGCTGAAAGAGGGGAGATTTACACTAGAGGTTAGGAAGAAATTCTTTACTGTGAAGGTGGTGGCACAGGTTGCCCAGGGAAGCTGTGGCTGCCCCATCCCTGGAGGTGTTCCAGGCCAGGCTGGATGCGGCTTGGAAGCAGCCTGACCAAGCCAGAGGTGTCCCTGCCCACGGCACGGGGGTTGGAACTGGACAATCTTTAAGCTCCCTTCCAACCCAAAGCATTCTATGCCTCCTCCAACAGTTCTGCCCGCTTAAAGAAGGTCTCTCCTCGTCCTGTTGAAGGCCCCTGAGCAAATTAAAGATGCAGGCACCCTAACCCCGGGCCCTCAGACGTTCCCGCTGCCGGCGCGGCGGGGCGGGCGCTAGGTGGCAGCATGGACACGGCAGAGGCCGCCGCAGCCCCGGGGCGCCCGCACGGCGGGGGGGCAGCCGGGAGGGGGATCCCCCTCTCTATCTTATTCATTTTGATTTCTTTCAACGCTTGTCTTTCACTCCTTTCCTCAATTTTGTCTGGTTCGGAGCGATGGAGTATTGTACTTTCTTTGTTCTCGCATGGATCTCACTGTTAGGTTTCTTTAACGTGTTTTTCTCTTAAAGAAAAACTTCCCCTGGAAGTGAATTTTTGTCTCTTAACTAAAGACTGCCATTTATTTTTTTTGCAATTAATTTATTCATAGCTGCTATACAGCGCTACAAACAATCTTAATGACCCATGAAATGAAACTGATAGTGAGGATTGTATGTTCATGTGTAAATATCTGCATATTTATGCTGTATGTACCACCTGCTTGAGTGACGGAAGTCCTGATCTGATCTACCTGACAGCAATGAAAACGCAGCTTAACTTAATCTTAGTGTTATCCTGAATGCGGAAGATCCTGGTGTAATTGAAATCAGAATTTAGCCCAGGCTATTTGCAAATTAGTGCCCCCTTCTAGGTCATACTTTGGGACATTCCTTTTGTTCCAACCTCCAGAGCAGCGTTTGTGCACGGGCCCTGGGTATTGCCCAGGAGGTTGCAGGTTTAGTTGGTAAAATCAGCTAAAGGCTTATAGTTATGAGGCTGCTGCTCTGCTCTCAGACCTGCAGAGCACACCACTAAGCCTTCAGCAACAGGCCTTTGCCCAACACCCCTGGAGTCTCCTGCCACTTTAAAATATAGGAATATGAGAAAGGCCCCTCCTCTTCACTTTTTCTGTTGTTTCCCATGGCAGTACATACTGAAAGAGCATCCATGTAAGTGAAGAATTAGTGAAAGGCACAAAAAAGTGTTTCTGAAAAACGATCAAGGTTTAGTCTGTGTGTGTTTGCTCTGGTTTGGACTGTTGTGCCTCATCCAGCACTGGCATCAGGGAGGGCGGATTGGTTCTTTCCCCTTCCCAGAGACATCTGATTCTCCTACGATGGTGGCATGGGCACTACAAGTGCCTCTCTGCTGCTCTGGGGGTGGTCCATGGGTGAGTGGGAGGGTGTGTGAGGCAAAGGAGAGGCCTAGGTAAAGGTCTGCGCCCTTCAGCTCTGCTGGTATAAATAAAATTAGGTCCCAGGATAACATAGTCAAAATTTGAGATCCAAGCTGCTTCTTCAGAAGGTGTTGCCCTTCCACACCCTTGGGCTGAGACAATCAATGTAGAAGAAGTCCAAAAAGAGAGTTTAATTTAGAACCCAGAAGAGATGCACTGATATTTTTCATGGTGGCCTATATGCATTTTATTCTAAAAGACAGCAAGTAAAAACAATCATTTTTCCTCTTGTAGGCCAAAATGGTTTGCTGAAAGAAAGGTTGAATGGCTGGATGTCGTTGAATTTGTGTGTACTAGTGAGAAATGCTATGAGTGTTAGTTCAAAGAACCCTTCTTGGTACCTGGACTTTCCCAAATAGACAACAATGTGCTTATAGACTTCCCTATGCCCAGGACCCTAGCCCTAATGCGTATTCAATGGCCATACCCTATGGAATATATATAAAGATTAAAATTCATCAAACTGCTACAGCAGTAAATACATTAATATTCTAGCAACATGTAGAACAGAGGGCACACACCCATGGTAAATATTATTTCTATCATAGCTGACCAAGAAGACTGACGTACAGTAACTTTAGGATTGCCTTTGTTTTATGGTCCATTCTGGCTTCATGTCAGACTCGATGACCCTGGTTGTGTAAGTGTAACTGGAGGTGTTGGTGCAAAGTCTACTGATGCTTGCAGAGGGATTAAATACCCTTCTCAGGTCTCTTGACACTTCCCTGGAAAGGGTCCCAGATGGATTACTAGAATGGACTGTTCAAAACTAGGAGTCTCACCACTAAAATAAAAAATAGGAAAAGAATAATGCCATGTAAAAGTGGATGATGATACCAATATTCTGTAGAGAGAAGCAATACATGAAAGTTGTGGGTGTTACTGACTATGCTACCAAATATTTTGATACCAATTAAAGTGTAGTGCCACTAGAGATGTTTTCATCACAATATGAGACAGAAGCACAAATACTGACTCAGAATGACAGTGGGTATATGAGCCTGTGCCACAACAGATGTATAACAGCAGAGAGGCATGTATAGCAGAGTGATTCAGGAAAAAACAGGCACAGGATTGCATGTTATGGAGATGAAAGAAATTGAGGTTCCTAATGTGAGGACAGAAAAGAGGTCTTCTCCCAGCAGTCAGGCAGAAAAGAGAGTTCAGTCTCAGTCTTTAGAAATGTCCTAAGCAGAAAGGACTCATGGCAAGTCTGGGTGGTTGCGAGACAGTGGCTTAAATTGCGTTTCATTGTGCAACACTTGTTTGGTTTGGGTTTCTCAATATTTTTTCCATGGTAAGTCAAACAATCATTATATTAAAACCTCCAAGATGCCTTACCCAGTCTTGGGTATTTTGTTCAAAATTAGATCTGTGATCTGGAGCTCCAGACTTGGAGAGTGTTGTCCATCTTATATGGACATAATTAAAAGGAAATTTAAGGGAACTGAATTCAATTTTGCTTCAGTTAGGCTTCCATGGTACACTGGTAAAGGAAAAAATATGTCCATTTAAACCTTTATGTTGTCCTCTTCACAGTATGTCTCTAACAGTTCAATGCACAGAGACTACTAGTTCTTCATTTATGCCTGTTGCTGTCTCACTGGCATGATGAAGAAGCAATGGTGGGAACTGAAAACAGGAATAAACTGTTGAACACAAGCATTCAGTGAATCCAGAAGCAAAATGAGCATTTTTTCATTAATATTTTAGCAAAACTGGATTCTTTCCCTAAATAAAAAAAGCTATAAAACATCACAGATTCAACATCTGCTGGATCTTCAAGTGTTATGGTTCAATTTAATGAAATTTTATCAGCAGCAATTAAAACTGGAGTAAAGAGAGTGTTTTTTTCTACAAATATCAACACCTTTGTGCAATAGAAACATGAGCTTGTTTGCTGATGGTCTTTGTGTAACTACTTTAGGATTAACTCTTACTGCTACTTCTCTCTCCAGTTAGAAAAGTTGGTTGTTGAGAGCAATAATTTTTGATTAGTGATCCCAGGGCTCTGTTCCCTGGTCTGCCTGGGTGGCTTGGGCAAACCATCAAACCTTTCATACTTCAGCTCTCACGTGGGAAAATGAAAGCATCATTGTGCTTTCCTCTTGGATGTGGAGGTTAATGACACTGTTCAAGACTGAATGCAGCTGCAGTGGGAGTTGAATGGCTCAGTGGATGCTGTGCCATGTGAACTAATATACATGCATCGAACAGGGAAATATTAATACGAGGACAAAGCCTTTTGCAGCAGTGGACCCACTAAGACCACACATAATAAAATACACATATACTCGTGCAGCTCTGCAGAATCTTTATAAATTCCTCACACTTGAGTCTGAGAACTTATTAAAGGTCAGTCTACAGCTTCTTTTTGTTTCCTTCTCAAATCTCCTCTAATTGGATAAGACCAGCCTTCTTTCCAATTGACCCTAGAGGTGATTAGAGACATTAGAGACTTCTAGACACTAGTTTCTTCAAGAGACTACAACATTAGAGACTTTTCCTGCAGCAAATATCCCTTCATTTATTACCCTAGATAGCTATTTCGTGTCTGGCAGAGACAAAAAATTGATGATCTTTTTGCTGAGGAACATGAGTTCCACTGGTATAACTGTGTACCCTTCATGCAATGAGCAGAGGGAAAGGAGGATGGTCATATAGCTCCTCAGGTCAGTTAGATGTGTAAGAGCCTCCCCCTCCTTTTTTATCACTAGTATTGTCCTAGCACTAGAAATTCTAGAAATAGGGCTTTTAAGCAAGTTTTGCGATTTGAGGTAAAACAGATGTACTGAGATCTGGAGATCAGACCAAATAACTGTGCCATGGGGGGCAAGGAGAAAGGGACACAAGTAGCTACCACTGGCTTGCTGAAGGTGGCAAAGTCAGTGGAGCAGGGTGCACCGAATAATGTGAAAGACAACAGGATGAGGTGGCATTATCTGTCAAATTCCAGCATTATTAAGTCCGGGAAGGTCTGATTAACATACAGGCAACTGTAATTTGGAGAAATGAGAGTCATTAGTTGTAGGCTGTTCTCTCTAGACACTCTTAATTTCACTAGCAGGATCAACTCTTGTGCCATGATTTCCTCTTAGCAAGAATACCCTATGAGGTTCAAGGGTGCTGCTTATGGAGCTTCAAAGAACATCAAACATTGCCAAAAATAGGGACAGAACTTCAGACTCATTGAGTTGTGCAGCAACGGTATACAATTAGAAGTCAGAAAGGAAAAAAAGATGGTGCTTTAATACATTTCTATTCTGTGCATCACAATCTGCTTGCAAATCTGCAAACACTAAAACACACAAACACTTTAAAATAATGAGGAATCAGAAGAAACCTGAACAAACCTTGACAATAGGAAGACAAGAATGTGGCTGAAATTGAGGATGGGATAACACTATACAATTATTATTCCTTTTGTTAATTTTGTGCCTTTAACCCGTTACTGATAAACTGACTGCTTGCTCCTTATTCAGCTCAGAGACAATTAGTTTTTCACTGCCTCGCTTGAAACAGCGTAGAGATGAAATTACTATTTTTTAGCACCAACAGGTCCCTAAAGGCCCCTATTCTCAATCCCTTCTCTTTTCAGAGTCCTGAAAAATGCTATTGTGTTGGCTGTGCACTGCCAGGATCAGAGTTCATAGGCTCACATAGGGACAAGATTTTAAGAAACACTTGATACAGAAAGCGGTGCTGGGTTGTCAGTAGGTGGTGTGCCAGCATGAAATTGAGTAGGGCGTAACACACATGAGTGAAGTCCTTTAAGTAAAGTAGAGAGTAAAAGTGATCCTGCTTATGAGACTGTAGAGACTCTTCGGTACTCCTTGCAAAAACAGAAATAGAATTAATGTCTTGGCTGACAAGGTAGCCCATGGAAGCATGTTGTGTGCACGTGTGCCTGTGGTTTCTAGTGTACTAATCCAAATCTGATCTGCACATTAAAAGCTTTCAGGCAGCACATGCAGATCTTGTAGGCATGCCTCTAATAGGTAGAGCATTGGACCACTTGGTTGAAGAGTCCTGTGTATGTGTCATAATCACGAAAGTTAAATTCAGCTTGCTGCTTGTAGAGCTGTCAGCCTGAATGCTCGTGAAATTAAGCTTTCACAGTTTGCCATCTGGGTCCTGTATGAAGGCAAAAATGTTTCCCATCTCTAGTACCATGTATTAAGAGACAAAAATTGAAGTTTTCTATACACCTGCCAAACCCACATCTTGGTACCAATTATGGTTGAGAGTTTTCTTGGAAAAACATCCATATAACAAAATTAATCTTTCTGATAGAGTATTGGATGCATTTAGTTTCAAGTTATGTGTGGATAGAATTGCATGCTTGTCTTCATAACCATTGTTAAAATTCTTGATCTCTTTACTGAGTTCCTGTTCAGGCAAGAATCCTGTTCATCTAAGTAATCTGAAAGGCTAGTATCTTCAGTACTTAGAGTACATTTGTCACTGAGGTTTAATTCAGGCTGACTTGGCCCATAGGGGTGGTTTTAAGCAACCTTAAGAAAAAACAGCAAGGTGACTTCTGTACATTTTTGAAAGGAATGGCTTGCACCTCATAAAATAATAGCATATTCCATTTTTTTAAGAGATGAGATGATTGTCATGAGTTTTGCTCAAATTGTATATGTTCTGCTTTTAGTTTCCACTCCCATCTACAGTTGACAGTCTTCAGAAGGTCCCTTTCTCCTTCTGTATTTGTGCAATAATGAACAGACTTGTGTTTGTTTTGTTTCTGTAGCCAGACCTAACTTCATGAGATTGCAGGGAAATAAAGTTCCTTTACAGCCATCCAACAATTCACCCTCAAGACATGCACATGATAGAGATGGCTGAAATGAAGCATGGAATGGCACCATGCAATTGCTACTCCTTTCAATAACTTTGTGCTTGGATGAAAGAAATTCTCAGAAGATTAGTGTTTCATTAACATGACTAGTAGCTAGATAGGAAGGTGAACACAGCCATCAGAGAGCATTAATGTAACACATTGCTGTTTCTACATTTGTAGCAGTGATTTAGCTTAGGGAGCTAGGGTGAAGTATGTGCCTTGCTTCACTGCAAGCTGTCATAATCCCCCTCTGCTGATCTTGCAAAGCTGGAAGTCCCATCACCTTGGTATAGATAGGTGGGAACCCTCTAGCAGGTTTGAATTCCTGTTTTTTGTTGTCTTATGGATTGGATATTTTGTCTTATGTAGAAGAGGTCACTTTTCCTGGTGCCCGTACACAGCACTGACATCTCTCTCTTTCTCTAACTATGGTCCCACATCTCCTGCGTGGCATCAGGGCCCTTCTAAGGGCTGATATCCCTCTGTTTCAAGTAAATGTCTAAAGATACTGAAAACGTGGTCGTTGCTGGGGTCTTACACAGTTTATGATTGTATATAGGAGATATTTTGATAATTCTGCAAGATTGTGGGGAGTTTTTTGTTTAAATATGCATATTGTAAACCTGAACTGTAGCCCTAATAACTGGGAATATCAGCAAGCTTAGCTTCATAAGAAGAGCTACAGCTCTAGCGGTCTCCAACATATCAGTGATGGTTCTTGCAAATGTATTTTCATCTGGTAGGAGCTGCACAAGGATGTAGTTGCATATTTGTGTCTTTGCTGATGACAGCATATTAATAAACACTTTTACATTTATTAACAGGATCCTATTTTAATTTGAAAGGAGAGAAAGCGCAACCAAGGTTTATTCACTCAAACTGCAGCAGCAAAGAAACACGTAATCAGAAAAAGGACTCCGCTTGTGAATGAGTCTTTAATTTGAAAAAGGCAAGATGGTTACATAATTATATTTTTAATTATTTGACTAATTATCAACTAATTGGCTATAACATGTGAAGGCAGTGCTAACAAACCATGGCTTTGGGAAGTGTTTACTTTCAGGATCAGTATAATATGTATTTGTACAAACAGTGATTCCACGTTGAAACATCTAGAATGCCACAAAGCTGGGTATCGTCGGTGAAAATAGCATATGAATCTCAGTTTATTTATTTAATTCTTCTGCAGCACATTCTTAAAATCAAAGCGTAAAGACTGGGAGAAACAGCAATTTTGAATTGCAAATTAGTATGTTTTTTTAAAAGAAATTATTAGGATTCTTTTTTCCCCACCCATTTCTGTATTTCTTCTAGAATCTTTGGTGTAGGTAATATAAAGCACCATAACACTATATTCTGTCTGTTTTGTCTAGTGGAATATTTCTTTGGGGTTATTATCACAACTATTTTGCTATGTTCAATGAAATTAACATTGATTCCGTTTGTTGAAATCATATGGAGACTGCAACTGCACTCTGCCTTATTACCAAATGAGTACAGTGTGCCCTTCAATAATTCTCTAAACTCTCAAATGCCTTGGAAATAATATGCTGGAGTGTTACCGAACTGTGACTGAAGCACCATTTGTGTGAAGTGTGACAGTGCACGAATAATATTCCACAATAAAAGTTCAAACTACATTAATCTTTCACAGAGGTTCATTGACTGGGAAGATGCCTCAAATACAAAATAAAGACAGTATGGCTGCACTTCAATTATTTCTGAGCGTTTCCTCTATAGGAGTCCTTTAGAAACATGTACATTAATTTCTGTATTATATGCTTAAAATGAACCAATGATGAATTAAAAGAAATAATAAATTGTACTATTTCTGCAACTTTATAAGTGAAATCTGTATGTCTGCATTTACTGTAGAAAAATTCTTTTGGCAGCGATATCATTAAGTAGGCAATGTAATCCACTTATTTTCAGTCCTTGTGGGTGTGGAGGTGCAACTAATTTCGTGGTTTTGCTTCCTTCTGCCATCTTGAATTTCAGCCATTCCTCTGTCAAAAAAAGGGCAGGATCTGACTACTACTCTTCTCTTAAGATCCCGGTACAGGGAAGAGGAAACCATGCTCTCTACATGGAGATTTAATTTTTTTGGAATTTAAGTTGGTTTAGTTTTGGAAATAGAAGGAGCGACCTCTGAGGGACCATGAAATTTGCTGGTAGGAATATGGGACTGGGAGCTGGATTATCCCACTTTCAAGCCCTTCTATTTAGTTTACTTGGGTTTTGGCCCTTTGGCATGTCCTGTCACATTTTGCGTCCCTCCCTGGTGAAGTGGAGATAAGATAAGCATTGCCCTTGGTGTGACTCAGGCATTGACTTACTCAATATCTGCACAATTCTTGTAGTAAAACTTCCTGAAACCTGGCAGTCACTGTAATGTTTTCACTTCAAGAACTAAATTGGTGGGGAAAACGTAGAACAAAGTGATGTGGCTGAGATCAGTCAGTAAGATTATACCACCACTGTTTATCAAAGGTGTGGTTCTCCCATCTTGTGATCCTGCAATGTAAATAACAGCCCATTTATTCCACTCTCGGTTTCCATGATATATTTAGCTACATAGCATTTAGGATACTGTACTCCCTTGAAAGCCAAGACTTCATCTAAACTTCTCATTTTCTTCAGAGGCTGGAATTTACCTTTTGTGGCTGTGACTGCTACTTTGCAAAGAAGAGGAAGAATAGATGTGGGTCTTGTAAAGAGCACACGCTGCTTGATGGAGCAGTCCCTTGCTCAGCTGCTCGGTGCTGGAACATGGAAACAGCCCTTGGGGACCAGTGGAATCCCATCCTCATCTTGGAGTAAAAATTGATTTACTTTTTCATTTATCAGCAAGGAAATTGCCTTCTTTGGCTGTGATGAGCCAACCTTCTGACATCATGACAGAGATTAATTGCTTAAGACCAGAAGGGACTGCTATGACCATCTAATCTGCCTTCTTGCATAACATAGACCTTTGGACATTCACTAAATAACTCACACTTGAAGGCCAGTGAATCCCCAAGGAAAACAGACAGTCCTTTTACTGCCAGAGCCCACTGCAAGTCTTAGCACATTTTCAAATGAAGCTATCTGTTAACTATTTTGAGGTTTTTTTCAGTGTGTGCTGTGTTAATTTTTTTTTCTTTGAATTTTTTGATCAAGAGCTGATCAAAGAGCTTCCTCTATGCCAGCTGTGAGGAGGATACTCTCTCAAGATAATCTGGTTCCTGCTCCAGGAGGCTTCATATTTTTCTTTTAAGTTGATGAGGATCTCTGACTGACAGAAACCATGAACCAGACCCCTCCTTTTCTTCTGGATGGCACATACAGGTTCACTATTTGTTCTCTGGTGCTAAGAGTCTGGCACATAAGCACGTACTGAGACAAGAAGGCACAGTTTCAACAAAGACAGGGAACATCCCCTCCTGGTGTGTAGCCTGTGCAGTGGGGTGCTTCTAGGGAAGTCGGAGCCATGGGGTTGATTCCCTTCAGTCTGAAACAGAGTTCAGATTTTGGGTCTCTTCTTCCTGGGTGTGGGAACTTACCATGATGTTGTAATGTGAAGGCAGGTTATCGCTGCTGCCACTTCCTCCGTCAGAAGAATATTTAAACTGCAGGGTCCTCTCTGGTGGTGGGAAATTGCACCAAACTCTGGTGCAGACCTTGCTAGGAACCAATGTTTCCTGCCAGCTGGAGAGATGCAGCTACATGTTCAGCATTCAGGAATCCTAGAGGACCAAGGAGAGAAAAACACTTTTGATAAGCTGAATCAGATTGCTATGGACTAGCTTGGGAGCCTTTACTTTTATATAGGCAGCCTGAATCATCAGGATGGGACCAGACATTTATTTTTTCAGATATTGCAAACCTTAAAATAAAATGTCTATCATAGATGATTAAAATACAGTCCATGTCTCCATGGACTCCAGTGGTGCTGGAGTAATAATTATGGGATATCTGATAGTGCAAAAAGAGTCTGTGGGTCAGATGGATGAAATCACAGGTGAAAAAAAGAAAGCAAGAAAATGCAACAGCTGTGGATCCTTGCTACCAGGTTTGCCTGTGCAGCTTCTCTTCGTGCAGATAAGTCAGTATTCCTGTCAGGGCTGTTGCTTACCTGTGAGTCTTAGTCATTGTAATTTAATGGTAAGGACCATCTCTGCCCACGCTCCATATTCAGCTGTATTTGCTGTGACGAAGATTAATAAGCTACTGGGAAATGAGTAAATATTTAACAATATTTTTCTTTGCTTTGCTTTACATGTAAAATAAATATATTTGCAGAATATTCATATTCTCTGGGTCTGGCAGCTTCCTAGAGTCTTTCACTTTTGACTTTGAGCAGATATGTTCATATGCTGTATCTAAATGGGTGGTGAGGCAATCTTTATGTTTTGCATATAGCAAACATTATGTTTCATCCCCCTTTGAGAAAATCCCTTTCTGACGTTTAAACTAAATGTGTCTCATCTTCATATTCAGTATGTCTCTACTTATGCTGCAGCTTCCAAATTATTCTAACCCTTGTGTGCCTTTTTAGTAGGATTTTTTAAGGATTTTCAAGTTTCATTTTGTTTATAGTAAAATTTCCTGATGAGACAAAAGGATTTCCTTTTAAGGAATGAAGCATTTATACTTTTATCTTAATCAGTTGTGTCAGATGACACTGCTGAAATCTTTGCTCTCTTAAATAAACCTTGTTTCCTCTGCTATACCTGGCTGATCATAGTCAGAAAGAAACACACCAAACTATTCTGAATGTGGCTTAATAAGGGCCTTTTAAGAGTTATGTGTTCCATCTTCTGTGAAAATTATTCCCCAGGATTGTATTTGTCCTTGCCACTGGCAATTGGACTTAATCTTCAGCTTTTGGATTTACTGTATCTCTTCCTCTGAGTCTTCTTCATCAAAATCCCCGTTGGTGGCAGTCTATTGACTCCCCATCAATGGGTTAGTATTTGTTGTGATTCCTGGTATTATGAGGTCAAAGACTTATGCTGCACCAAAAAACATTATAAAGGGTTGTAAAGAAATTTTGTCATCATGGAGAGGTGGTAAAAGAGATTGGAAATGAACTCCATTCAGGGAATACCTCAGAAATCTGAAAAAAATTAATGAACGTTTAATCAAGGACGACTCACCAGTGATGATTTCTCTTCCATGCCTTCAAATACTTTCGAATTTCTATCTGACTTTCACAGCAAGAGTCCAGGCTGTGGAAGTGATAGAGACAGAGCTTTCTCCAACAGAGAAAACTAAGAGTAGCTTGAGGAAATAATTACATTACAGTTTTCTGGCATTATTCAGGGAACTGAACGCTTCTTCACAATGAAGAAAAGATTGAATGAGAGGGATAGCTAGAGTGAAATGTGTGAATGAAAGATTTAATAGTTTCAGTGCAGAAGAAGGTTGTACTGATGTGTTATACCTTAGGAGGGAACTGCCCACAATTTTATGAGTGGTGGTGATGGGGTTCCCCCCGCAGTGTAATCAGATAAAAGGATCCTTGGCAGCAGTCTTGATTGGAAAATCTAACTAAGAACTCTTGGAATTGCTGTATTTTTTTCATTATATTTTTTTTTGCCATTCAACTATAACAAAGCTGGACCATATCTATATCCTTGACTGGACCACAAATTTAAAATTATGTACATTGTGTCTTTCATAACTGTCTTACTCTTATAAAAAGCAATTTGAAAGTGTAACATTGAACGTTAATCTTGGGGGCTTGATGATACACACTAGAAAACCATTGTTTTCACCAGACAACCTTTTATTCATAATCTTTCTTAACTCTACCATCAATAGGTTAAGCTAGCCTGCAGTTAAATATTATGGTGCAGCTAGTAAATAAGAGCTATTCAACTGCACTGCGAATTTTATTACATGGTGGGGTCATCCTGTTAAATTTGGCCATTCTTATCAGTTACTTCTTTGTTTTCTAAATCCTTCAAGTTATCCCATGCAATCTTGTCAGGGTCACGTCAATTGGAGAGGGATGGATATATGGCCCTTTGTTCCTCTCCTCACACTCTATCCAGTAAATATGAGCAGTGTGTGTTTAATCCTTGTTCCTCTCCTCACACTCTATCCAGTAAATATGAGCAGTGTGTGTTTAATCCTTGTTCCTCTCCTCACATTCTATCCAGTAAAGATGAGCAGTGTGTATTTACTCCTCAGCAAAGCTTGTGGACTTAACACACAAAACCTTTGAGCTGCTCAGCTGGAAGGCATGGCAATACATCATGTACCTAAGTAGCTTGAAGGACTTTTCTTCTGCTGGTCAGCAGACTGCTATACATTTTACAAAACACACAACTGCCCCCAAATCACTCACCGCTCTCCTGCTGCTTCTCAAAGCATCCCCTGTACATGCATAATGACTAGAAAATTCAGCTCGCAATAGAATACAGTTCACCTTATAAAAATCATATACTTGGAAAATAAAATGTATTGAAATTGACTTGTAAGTTCTTTCTAAGAATATTACCACAATAAATTATTTCTCCCGTGGTCTCCTGGATCAGGTTTTCTCCTAGAACAAAATCAATTAAAGTATTTGCGTGAACAATGATTAGAAACACTGATTTTCACTCTGTTTTTGTTTAAGAGTGTAAGAGCTTTGGATTTGTGAACAAAACATTATGGCTCCCAAAATTATCTGTAGTAGTATTTCTATACTACATCAAAGGTACAAAGGGAAGAAGGGGAATGTTACAAACATGGATGTAGCCTCACTTACATAATTCAAGGACTAAGACAGTACTCAGTGCAGTAGCCAGGAAAACTTCGGGTAACTGTGTGCTCTTCAAAGTTTTGAGATTAAATTCTACTCCAAGTTGCAAACACAGAGCCTTCACTGAGGCCTGTGCTTGCCCCTGTATGGGCACAGGGGAGGTTCAAACACTGGTTAGAGGAAATGCTTCCAGAATTTTATGTTCTGAGTTGCTCTCGATGCTTTTATTTAAAACAGTTTAATTGCGGAAAATTTCAGACTACTGGGGAAAGTACAGTTTAATGGGAACCAGGGGACCCTGCTCTTTTTATTCTCTTCTTTCAATTCCATTCCTAGTCTTTACACTTAACAACCCTTTAGAGTTAGATTTGATGCAATGATTTTTGTTTTAATTTTCTTTTGTAAGTAAGAGTCATACTGAATCCAGGGATAAGAGATAACTTGGAAATGTGACTTTATTTGAAGTTTGTGTAACATGATCATAGTTTAATGTGAAAACATGGGGTTTCTTATTCATCATAATCTATCACAAATTCTGTTTGATCAAATTATACACTTTCAAATGGTCATTTGTCACAAATCGTATTCGATTTAATTATAGATTTTCAAATTTGAAAGGATGTTGTCCAGACGTGCTGGATCTTGTTTCTGTTAAACTAAGCTTTTTGTTAATGACTTGTCTTTACGAAGTAAGTGTTTTCCTTCTCTGTTTTTGACTTTTATTCCCCCAAGGGTAACAAAGCAAAATGATTGGTGCTTCAGGTCTCTTGGAAAGAAAAAAAAATATCACGGGGAAATTCTGTACACCAAAGAAGGAGGAGAACAAAGCCTCTGAAGAAAAGACTTAAAATTCCATCTGTCATTTCCACCCACTACTAAATCTACCAAAGACTGAACATTTATCCCACTGAGCTGAATATGCTGATATCTAACCATGGTGCTATTGATCACTGCAGAGCATAGACCTGGCTTTTTAGCTTTTTGAAACTGTTAACATAGATTTAAGTGCAACAGAGGAGGCATAAAGCCATGAATGTTTTATTGGAGTACTCCAGATCATCTCTCAGCAGGTGAGTTCAATGCCATCACTTAAAAGATTAACCTCCTATCCCTACAACAGCAATTATAACAGGAACTGCCTTATTAGGTAAAGCATATTAGAGAAATTGAAACTCAAACTCTGTTGATAAATTCATTCTGTAAAGCTGACCTCATGGATCCCACGCTACATGGGAAAATCTAGTCTTTGTCCTTTTATGCATAGGAATCAGCAGGCTAATGAAGAATTAGTGAGTATCCATGTGACTTAAAGAGCATATTAATACGTATTGCAAATGTTTAACCTTTCCACGTACCATACAGTCTTTGGGGTTCTCACTTTGACAGTCAGGCTCAATAGGACATACCACGTGTCCCTTCCCTTTCCTAGGCAGAATTTTTAAAGTAGTTGTTCCTATGAGGAATCTTCTTCCAAGGTTCTCATATTATTTCTAAGCTTTGATTTCAGCTTCGTAATGCCTTGGTGTTTTGAGTAAGTCCGGTATTTCTTCTCTAGAAAGGAAAAGTCAGAGGAAGTGTTGTCAACATTCAAGTTTTCAAAAGCAGTGGTGGATTTTCACGTGTGATTCTTCTGTTCTTTGACCTACTCCAGTCTCCTCAAAACCAGTTTTCAGGGAAGCATGATTTGGCTGTGCCTCCAATCAAACAGCATGAATCTGGAAGTGCTCAGTGCATCTGGAGACTAATCCTATGGTGCCTAAGAATGTAAAATAAGATATCATCATGGAAAATACAGCCCAGTGTGACTAGTCTTTGCCTAAGCTGAGAACCTAAATGCCCAGTTTCTATTCTGTAGATAGCTCTGTAAGTTTGTATTTTCCTATTATCTTCAGATAAAAAAAATGCAACTACTTTTTCTCTCATTTCTTCCTAGCAGCATAGAGCATCTAATTTCCCAAACAAAAAATGTTGATGAGTTATCAGCAGTTGTCTTTGGAGAACATTGATAGTTAACATGACAGTTTAGAAACAGGTGAGAAAAGTTACTCTTTTGAGGGCTTCCTCATTTAAATGAGGCATACTCTAAATATTTGCTTGCAGTGGAGTACATTTAAATGGAAGAGGAGAAGATGAGGGGACAGTTTCTCCAAAGAAAAAAAGCCGAAATAAAGCAACTTCAAGGATAATTGATACTTTGGAGGGATTGTTTTAATTTTTAAAATATCTAATTTCAGTGGCAGAACAACCAACTAAAAGACAAGGAAATCCCAGAATAAAAGTAATTACATATTGTCCAAAACTTAGTTTTGTTGTTATGTCATGCCATTCACTGTAGTTACCATACATGAGGATTGTGAAAATTGAAAATCCTTTATTTAGGCTAAGGCACTCCTTATTAAACTGCGGAACTGGAATATTAGTTCCTGCCAGAGGTGCTTGTCAGCTGAAATTTTGACGATAGTGGTCTCAGGGCACAGGCCCACTCTGATGGGGAAGATGTTGCTGCAGCTGGTCCAGAATGTGAGCATCAGAGAGAAGTGGGTGTGTCTCCATGCAAACCAAGAAGGTACCTACAGACCCTACAGTGTTCCTGTTTGCAAATTTGGAGCATGCCATTTCCTCCCTCAGCACTCTCCTTTGCTCTCTACCGCCAGGAAGGGAGGATATGGGAATATCCCTTGCTCTAGGTGAGGCTTCTTGTGGAAAATAAACCTAGCTTGCTGGAAAAGTCAGATTGTGGGAGTAAGACTTTTGGAAAATATATTGTCTTGGAAGGTCAAATGAGGGATCTGACTGACCACATAGCTGCAAGATATTAATGAAGTGCAAGAGACAAAAGTAGCAAATATTTTATTTAACTACCCTTTGCAGTGACAAACCTGCACATAATAATAGATGATTCTAAAATAAATCCTCAAGTTTTGGTACTTCCAAAGGAAAATATAAGATTAGTGACTGCCACTCCACTCAAGTTTTTGTGCATGATTTACCTTTATCTTATGCCTTTAAGGAGATTTGCATTTGAATGGATGACATGAGTACACATGAAGTGTACATTACACCTAGGTCACACCTGAGCTGTTTATCTTGAGGGTAAATTCAGCTGATAAGATTTCTTGGAAAAAAATGTTTAGATGAAACATGTGGAGTTGTGAGACTCCTTGGTGGAGGTCACAGGGTCGGGAAGACCAAGACAGTGATCAACATCATGACTGGGAGAGGGTCATGATGGAATGGAGGCAGCAGGACCTGTAGTGAAGACATACGTGGTGTAATGGCCCAGTCTTTTCATAGAAATGATCCATCTCTGCTTGAGAAGAAAAGTGCCTATCCATCAGTGGGAGCAAGGTCGACATGCAAAGCTGTAGACCAGGTATCTTTGCATTTTATGAAAGGACTCATATGTGCTTGCCCTCCCATAGCTTTACTGTCTCCAGATTTGCTCCATGATCTTCGGTGGCACTTAGGTGTGAGCAAGTTCCTGAAACTTTTAAAGGAACTTGTAAAATCTCTTTCTGGGTCTGACAGTGTCTTACACTGCCTGTAGTGGCAGTAAGTCCTAAAACTCTGACAGCTCTCTCTATCTGTAGCATTTCATTATTTATCTCTTGATGGACATGATACTGAAAGTGTTAGGCAGATATTATGGCTTTGGTGTTGTGTGTTATGACCGGAAACCTTCACTAGCTTCATTTCTTGTTACTGACTACTGACATACTGGCCTTATAGGAAAAGATTTGAGGCACATAATCTTTAAATGTCGTGCTGAAGGCCATGAATACCACTTCTGCTTAAGGAGATATTTTGGTGTTTAAATTCCATTGAACTTAGTGTTGTGGGATAACTACATATAAATGTGGATATGGCCCACGAGTTTCAGTAGAAGTGAAAACCAAACCCAATGCTACCTGACTGGAGTTTCTGCTGTGACTGTGCTACTGTGACTGCAGTAATTTTATCCACCTCTTTAGCACCTTAGATCTCCAGAGTCCAAAATATGGTGACTTAAGTTATATACGTAACAGTGGAAGGATTTGGTGGACTTTCAAAAATGTTCCTCCTCTTTTCAGGGAACGCCAGGTATGTCTTTGTTTTATTGGTTGAAGCTATTCCTCTAGTGTCTTGCTGGATTTGTGTTAGCATAAATGTCTTTTATAGGGCAGTGAACTGAAAAACTAGAGATATAGCAAGTTATAGACCAGTCAAGCACTAGACTTCTTCCTGTAATTAATTTGGGAGGTATGAGAATTTCTGTTTGTGTAGGAAGATGTGTGACAGCCTCCATGTACCATGTGTCTAGTCAAACTTATCCATGGTTGGTTTGTCTGGATATCAGAACATCTGAAAGTTTTTTCTTGGTACGCAGCTCCATTGCATGAATGTCTCTCTCTGCCTCATTGACTCTATCTCTTTTCAAACCTCATCTTAAAACATATCTTTTCTCCTTTGCCTATGTCTCTTAATTTCTCTCTCCTTAGGTCATTTGCCTTATGACTGAATGGTTTAATTTACTCACTGTGCAGTATCTTTATGATGCTGTTTTCTGTAATTTATGTCAGATACAAGAGAGTGGACAGTGTTATTTAATTCCATCAAGGGCTTTGGGATGTCATTTTTATAAAAGATGCTTATGAAATAAAATGAGTCTGAAAAAGACTTGTTCATGCAAATAGTTAGATTAAAATTGATGGTGCTGCTTGTGTGAAGAAGTTTCCAAGTTGAACCCTAATGTTTTGTACCTAGATACATAAGTGTCCAAAGTAGAATGTCTTCTGACAGTCTTCTGACAGTTGGTTGACTTAGAGCTGGTTGATTTAAACCATACTGTGAGTCCAAAATGGTGCTATTTTATAGTCATGTTGGGTGATCTAATTTTAGTTGTCCCAGAAAGATGTGTAAGCTGGAGGTTGGTCACTGCACAGTCAACTGCCTTCAGGAGGCAAGCCAGAGCATGAACGTTCAAAGCCTGCGTTTCCCCATGTGCTTCATAGGAAGATTCTCCTGAAGTTTGATCTCCTAGATGGCCAGAAACAGATGCTTTCTGGAGGTCTCCTACTAAGTCTGAGACTGGCCTGGTTTATCTTGGAATGATTTTCCTATTACCACGTGCTTTAAATTTATTTTAAAACAATGCTTTTAAAATTTATGGTGTTTTTTGGTTCAATGTTAGATAAATGGTTTTTTTGAGAGTGGCTTTATCTCCTATTTGGTGTTCAGTGGGTCTTTAGCAGACCAGAAATATAGGGAAAAAAAATAACTCAGAATTAAAACAGAATAGAAAACCCCAAGACAGTTTTTTTTTTTTTTCACTGGGTGTTCTTTCCATGTTAGGCCAATCTCAGCTGTGTTAAAATATTCCCTGTCGGCATGTTTCTTCTCCCAGAATATCTCCAGTTCACTAGTCTCGAATTATGACATGTATCCCTGCATATGAAAGCTTTTGGCTGAGCCTGAATAAGCTTTCTGGTAAGACAGATGTTCGCTCTTTGGATATGTAATAGAAAACCCATCCAATGTCTCATCAGTACAAAACTGATGATGTGATCCAACTTCACGTGCTTTGTCTCCTACAGAAACTTTTATATCTATTACCTGGAAAATGGCATGATGATTTCAAATTGGATTCTAGACGCCGATGGAGGCAGGGCTCTGATTCACTGACAACACCTAGTCTTTCAATTTATTATCTCGCTGTTGGGTGTGAGAGAGAGAGGGAAGCAAAAGGAAGAAGGAAAGCCATCAGATGCATTTCCCCTGTTCCTTTGTTTAACCTTTCTTTTTTCTGAATGTTTCCATTGTCCTAAAGCAGACACCTGATTTTTCATTCTATTGCACGATGGAGGAGGAACTCCATTCAAGACCCAAATCGGTTCCTTATCCTGACCCTCACTTCTGTGTCTCTCTTGTCTCACAGGTGACTTCTGCTGTCTCAGGACATCTTAATCACACTGATTGTGCCAGCCAAAATGCATTAGTGTGCTTCATGGATTCAGGGCTGGAGAGGTAGGAAGAAAAATTTAGCGACTCAGAATAATAGATCAGGTACTGTACAGACTTCCTATTTCTCTGTCCAATGAGCCAAAGATTTTTGTGAGCCACCTTTTGAGCATGGTATCAAATAATCCATTCAGTAGCTGTCCTGTTGTCTGATATTTATTTTCCTCTGTAGCTTCCTGTTCTAAGATAACCAGAACAAAATGTGTTTTGTGAATGCCATAATGTCCTTTGAAAAGGGGATGTCTTCTTCTGCAAACAATAGTGACATCATGGGTCTCAGAAGGATGCCTTAGACGAGTGGACAGTTTTTTAGCCTCTGTTAGGCCTCACACAAGGATTATATACAGCCATGACATACAGGTAGTTTTTAGATAAGTTCTTGTGAATTCTCCTTTCATAATCACTTGGCTATGAAAGCTGGGGAAATAGACAATTTTTAACAGTCTATGTACCTGTCAGGTGGTTAATTGTAAACTCATTTTGTAATGAGTGTATTTTGCCCCTTGGGAAAAAAAATCTGTTTTGAGCAATTCTGTGTGTGTCTTCCAATACAATCTCACTCAACGATTCCTTAAAATAGCTTGCTGAGGCAAGGAAAATAAGTTTTTCAATTAGGAGATAAAAATGACAGTAATTGAACAGACTAGTGTTTATGGGAAATATTGTATTTTCTTTTACATTCAAACTTGGTTTCAGAGGTTAAAGAGATTGGCCAGAATGTAAACTTCCAATTTGATTTAAACAACAAAATATTAAACTGCACAGAGGGGACAGAAAGCAGTTCTTTTTTTCCTTGCACATTTGAGGAGAAGGCAGCCTGTGACAGAAGAAGGGGTTCCTATTCCTTGCACAGGCTTTCCCATGTGGAGCAGTGAAAGTCTGTGCCCTGGCAGTGAGGATGCTGAGCAGTACTGGTTTGGGAAGAGTGCAGCTATGCAGCTTGTTGTAAATAAATGCTAATAAGACTAATATACCACATGTTATCCAGATCATTATACCACTGTCTGCCATTCTAAGGAGAAAAGCGAAGTGGAGGAGAGCAAAAGGGTGGGAGTGACAGGGAGAAGAAAAGAGAGCTGCTGCTGTAATCAGCATTTCACTGAACTGTGAATTTTAACAGGTTCTCTGTAGTTCAGATTATTATTTTGTCCACTAGGTACCTGTACAAGATAATGAGGATGGCTGACAGAATATTGCAGTAGAGCTGAATTCTCATGGACTTTGCAAACAGGTCTCTTGCCCGATATACTTCAACCTGTATGATCGCAGCTTAGTCATATTGCTGCATTGTTTTTGATGCTACATTTAATTTTATGAATAAACTAGTTTCTAAATTGCTAACCAGTTGTCTGATTAGCTGCCACAGATACCATTTAATCTAAGTGCTCAAGTAAAGTGTAACTGCTGCTTTTATGATATTATCAATGCCGCTGTCATGTCTAACTGGTATTTATAGAACCTATGCTCGTATGATGAAATTCCTTTAGAAATGATTAAAGAAAAGTATGAGCACTTGTGAGTAAAACCAACAGTTATATTTAGATTTTTGTAAATGGTACATGATATCCTATAAACTAAATGGCTGGTTGAATTTCAAATGTGGCAAAATGTGAAGCATAGGAAGGGATCACCTGTCTTTTGTTCTTTCTCTTCAAATTTCTGCTCTTGCCTCCCTGAGAAATCAAGGCTATATTTTTTTTCAGGGTTTATTTTCCAGCCCCCAAGAAGAGCTTATTTTAGTATTTGTGGGGTACAACCTGAAAACAGGATTTAGCTTGCATTCAAAATGAGTTACTGGAACAAATTTAGATGCTGATTTTCCTGAGATCTGTGATTTATTCCATGAAAGCAAACAATATGATCATCAGTCGTGCCTGCAAAAGGAAAGCTGATCAACTGATAAAGTGCTCGAATACTTGCAGCTGTGAAGTATGACTTGTCGTCCGCATTTCGTGAATAGAGAAACGGAAAAATAAAGTTGCATTGTGCACTGGGAGTGTGGACAAAGCACAGTAACACAAAGATGATGAGCAGGTGCCCACACTGGCCAAACTTGATGCCTGTGATGTGAATTATTTAGAGTTAATGAAAAGAGAGAGAAGCTCCTCAGACAACTACTCAGATTTAGCCCTGTGAAGTCTAGTAGAATAAATACTTTCTGATCTCATACTCTGTTGACAGGTTTTTCATAGGTTAGGGATAAGGGACACTGGAAAAAGACACAAGAAACAAATAGAAGCCATAAGCTATAATAAATACTACAGGCTGTTCGGTGAGGGTACAGCCTTGATGGATGTCGGGCAGCATTGCAGGAGGGCAGCTGCTCCCCATCACAGGATGTAGAGTGTGTTGTGAACTAGAAAGAGTTAATGTGAAGAACATTCCCCTGTTTCTGTGTTAAATCTGTGCCTGCCAGCTATTGTATTTCTCAGTTTCTCATTTGTACCTCTGGTCTTGCTTGCTCAAGGTCAAAATATTGTCAACACATGGTAGTGAACAATGTGTGTTAGCTTGTGCTGTAGTTTGTTGCAGGGGTGTTTGCTTTTTGTATAGCAAAAAATGGTTAAACGTAGTGTTTTGCCTGCTTACAACTAGAGCTTTTGTACTTGCTTTATATGGTTACCTGAGTTATTTTCCATCTGTTTCCTCACATCACTTTCAACTGGCTTAATCCTACTGCTTGATTGTGGCACCTTCCACAATGCAGTGTAATTAACCACAGGCAACTATTCAACATATTAGAGATGAAAGCAACGTAGCGTGTTTTTTTCTGGCTTCGTGACATGTGAAGGCCAAAAGAACAGCTTTATTCTCTCCAAAGCTTCTCTACTGTTCTTTTGTATGTGATCAGAATATTTTTAGATGGCCTTGCAAGTATACAAATACACCTAGGATACCTTGCAATAATATTGCTTTGGCCCCATAACCAGCCTCTCCACACTGAAAAAAAGGGAATGTTGGCAACTGTTTAATATGTAGCAGAAGAAATTAAATGTCTCTGACAGTAATTGCCTGAAGAAAATTCAGAAGATGAGATAGCAACAACACAGCAGACACAAAATAACTGGATTAAGAGCACAATAGCCATATGTCAACAATGTATTAGGAAAAAAAGTGCTTAAAATGGTGAGGTCAGAACCTTTGCCAAGAGCTTGACATGTGGTTGCCAAACAAGTTTTGTTCGGAGAATAAGTAGTGTACAGAAAAGACACAAAACCCAGACTCTACAATTTGAAATCTCAGTACTTGCAACTGAAATTTATTACTACAATTGATGAGAAGGGAAATGTTAAAAATGGAAAACAATTTTTTCCATTTCTCAGTCTACTTAGAACTAAATGATGCTAATAAAGCAAGCCATAGCTGGCTTCCAAAGTAATTTTTTTCCCATGTAAATCTTGATTCTTAAAATGTGTGCACTGCATTATGATCTCTCCTCCTCTACAACTAACGTGAGTAATAATCTGGTAGCTTGCATTAAAAATTAAGCTCATTTTTAGCTGTGCATTTCTGACAAGATTGAGGTTGCTGATATCTAAGGGGTTTAGTTTCAGGCCTCCTCACTTTTCAATTAAATGTGGTGAATTCCCCTACTCATTGAAAAATACCCATTTCTAGGATGTATGAATGTAGAGACTACTACCATAATACCTTTTTCAGAATGAAGATGTAGACTTTTATTTTTGGTATCACAGTATGTTACATATACCTATCAGTTAGGCTCTCTAAAATTTTGGTATGTTTGTACATTTTATTGAATATCTGTACCCAACAAGATTATACTTCTTGTAAAGGTTCAGCCTGAATATCAATAAACTGTAAGGGTGACCAAGCACTGGCACAGGTTGTCCAGGGGGGTGTCAAGGACTGGGGTGGAGGGTCGGGACATAACAGGTGGCTGTAGTGTCTCCCCTCTTGGAGATATTCAAAAGCCATCTGGACCAGGTCCTGGGCAACCAATCTTGGGTGGCCCTGTTTGAGCAGAGGGGTTGGACCAGATGACCTCCAGATATTCCTTCCCACCTCAGCCATGCTGTGATTCTGTAAAGAGGTGACTGATGCAATGGACCTATGAATGATCCTCTCTTTTTTGGGGAACCTCTGTTACATGCCTAGCCTTACATGTCATCTGTTTATTTTGATAAGAACAGATAAATTGGCAGTCTGCTGTAATGTGCCAGGTTTATATACTTTAGACTGTTTATTCTAGCTGAAAACCAGAAAAAAACCCTCAGTGAGTAAAAGGTATCTTGGTAGAGATTTAACCAGATCTGCTTTAGGTCTTTTAAAGGTAAAACTGTCAGCAAAATATCACACCCCAAACTGACACAGTTATACCAGTGTGAATTTTTATATGTAGGCCAACTCATGCTCTACTATATGTAAAATGAATCATAGGCTGTAGTCCAACTCCCTTAACAAAAAATAATTGGCAGAAACCTCTGCTGCCAGATTTGGCAGTGCAGGAGCTGTACAGACATGCAGGCTGATTTAGTCTCGTTTTTAGAGCCATATTTTCAGAAGAAGGTTACCCCGTGTGAGTGAGGCATCATTAAGAAGTTTGCCCTGCTGTTGCCCTTTATTTAGGGTATTTAACTCTGTACCAATTGGCCATTCTTGCGAGGACTGTATACCCTGGCAGTGGATATTAGTCCATAAGCAGCTCAGTAGCACAGGTGATATTTCCCGTATACCCCATCTTCTTTGCACGTGCTGCTGCAGTGGTACCATGTGGACTACCAACAGCTACACCTTGGTGTGCATTCTTTGAATATGTGTGTAATCATCAGTTTTTACAAAATTTTACCAAAAATGTTTAATTTTGAACCCAGCACATTTTGGTTTTAATTCCTTTGCTGTCTGTTTTGTAAGGCGTTTGCTTCGTATCAATCTTTTGTAAATACAACACCTATGATTATACCTTTCTGCATTCAAAAGCTTGGCTTATTGCAGAGTACAAAAAAAATGTCTTTGTCATTGGTTAAATTATCACTTACTCAATTTCATCCGTCTTATTAAAAGCTAAGTTGGAACAGCCTGTTGCTTAAATGAACATACCTCCCCATGAATATGTTGTTTTGATTCCATGGGTCTTTTTTTTGTTAAATCTGTTTATGAGCTGAAAGGAGTGAAAGACAAGTGGAAAAAATTAGCAGTTGATATCTCTTGTTCTGACTAGATACCGCTACACGTTTAATATTTAGTTGATTTTAGATTTACAAATATTCTTGGTATGTATTGCCGTACCAAAATATTCCCTTGCTGGATAAGACTCAATAAAAATAACAGTGATTGTAATGTTTAATGGTAGCTATTTTTATAAAAGGTTGTCTTATCTTTGAGATACCCAGGTGACTACTTCTTTACTAATTACTGTACAAATTTATAAGCAGTCGGAATGTTTAGATTCAAGCCATGTTAAGGCTTTCTCATGTTTAAAATCCATCCATTAGATTAGGTGGAAGGGTCATAAAGCATTCTGTGAAATCAGGCACTGATATATCACTCTTAAAGGGTGTTAATTTGGTTCTCCAGTTCCGATTTGTTTGGAAGTACACATTAATTGCTTGTTAGACAGAACTAAATCATTTTGTGCTACAAAAAAAAAAAAAAAAGAAGAAGAAAAAAAAGAAAAAAAAAAGAAAGAAGATAAAATGGAATTGTGGAAAATAAAAAAGCTGGATCTTTGCAGAATACTTATTCTGATAACAGCTTGTTTAGCAAAAGACAGGATAGGATTATTCTGTCTTTTAGGATCTTTGAAGAGATCTGAGAAACAAAGGCAGGTACTGCTGAAAGATGAGAAAAGGAGAAAACTTTATTCCCTGCCAAAAAAATATTCTTTATGTATTTATGTGGTCTGTCTCAGCATCTCTCATGTCTCACAACTCAAGCAGTTAAAAAAATGACTGTAGAAAAAGCTATTTCACTAGAAAGAAAAGGTGTTTTGTTCTGTTGCAGCTGCAACTGGAGAGGGTCCATTTTAAAATACCAGCCATTTCAAGCAGGTACATAGGTTCATGCTCTACATGTGCCACTTGCTCTTGTAAAGTTCTTGTTTTTTAGAAAAATCATGCTGCTATATGAATTTTCTAGAAACATATAGAATTTGTACAAAACCATATAGAAGGCAACAAACCCGTATTCACACAGTAGGACTGTAAACATTGGTCTAAAAATGACAGGGCAAGGCTGTCCCGCTGTTAAATTGCCTGACACGAGGGCTACCACTTCTGCCACGTATTACTCAATTTATATACGTGCAAGAGCTGTATGCTGGAAGAAGGACTTACCTGTTTGCATGAGCCTGTCCCGGTGCCTGATTGTGTTTGAACAGAAGTTCGTGGTGTGCTTAGTGCAGTGAAGCGCAGAAAGCTTCACAGGTAATCTTAAAGAATAAGTGCTTCTTTGAGGCGGATCACACGAAGCTAAGAAGTGACGTTGGTTTCTGCAATAACAGTTGATTTCTAGAGTATTGTGTCAACATTACACTTATCTCTTCTCTTGAAAAGAAAACAGGTGTGCAACCTGCAAATCCCAATATCTAATCTTTCCCCTCCCCCCCTTGATTGTCCAATTAGCTGTGAGACCTAAAGTTTGCCCTTGCAATTTTGGGAGAGGTTTTCTGTTTGCTGCATGGTTATTCCTGTATAGGATCATGTTTTCATTTTCCTTTTGTTTGGATTGGATGTCAGTCTTCTTAAAACATGCTATATTTAAAGCTGCAAAGGCACTGATCAGCTTTTCTTGATAATGTCAGTTTGCAATGTTGTTCTCAAATGGATGTGAAGAATCCAATTGGGAATTTTATCTATTCAGCACTTGTATTTAATAGACTTTACAAAGATTGAATATTACAGGGATCCCTTCCAAATCTGAAATATATATGCATAGATGCAAAACTTACTTTTTGCAGTGGTCTTATCGTATCTGGGCTCTCTGTCTTGCCTGCTTCAATTCTTATGTCTCAGGCACGAAGCAAGCTTTGATATCTTAGAAACATCAATGGCAGACTTCCTTTGTGTAATTGCATTTTGTATGTCTTAAAACTAGTGATCCAAACCTTGTGCCTTGTTGCTAACATGTTTGTTTTGCTCTTTCCTCCTTAACTCTTTAGCAGACTACCAAACCTCTTGTTTTGTCTGCCTGCTGTATTTCTGCCTTATCCTCATCCCTGAGCTCTCTGAGCCAGGAACTGCCACCTAAGCTTGAAATTGTCACTGCCAGCCACTCGATCTTGACTATGAGTCCATTCATGCTACCAAATGCAAAAAACAACGCCAAACCCAAACATCTCCTTTGTTAGGCCTGATCTTACCCTTAAGTTAGAAAATGATAAGTTGTTTTCAGGGATGGGGTGTTTTTTTTTAATTTATTTATTTATTTATTTATTTAAGACATTTGAGGTATTTATGCTGTAGGAAAGATACATATAGGCTGTAAGGACTAGCTATTAATTTACATCACTAGCCTTAAACTAAACTGAATGGCTCAAGCACAAATACTGGAATTTCTCCATTGAAGGAAATAAAATAACTTTTGGCTTTTTCTGAATTTCAGTAACTTTCTTTGTAAGATAAAGGTCATCCAATTTTTCAGATTCATTTGTCTAAACTTGTTTTGTCCATCTGTTTTTGTCCTGGCATGCATACCAGTAAATCCTTCATGTAAGTACTGTTTCATTGTTCTTCCAGAACAGTGAGGATGAACACCCAGGAATATTATTGGTTTGAAAATAGAATAGAATTATTCTCATTTTCTCTAAACAGGAAAATTTCCATTAGCAGAATAGATAGGAATGTGAAGTCTGCAGCAAAATAATTATACTATGTTTGGTAGCAATGAAGATAAAATATGGCTTAATTTTTAGAATGATACCTAAGATCCAAGGAAACAACAGAGCTGTAAATGATTAAAAATATTTTAACATCAATGTTTGTTCTTTTTAGCCCTTTTTTTTTTTTTTTTAATTTCTGAGGGACTCATTCATAGCCATCTTCATATTTGGCCACAACTTACTGGGCATGTATTTCAGCATTTTGCAGTGAAGCAAATTGCTTGAGTTTTTATATATTTATAAAACCCATATGAATTATAAATGTATTCTTTTACGCTATAAAAAACTAGTAGTCCTTGCTACTGTCACCCCAATGGGTATGTGAAAATAGTGTAAAATTTATAAAGTGTCTATTGATTCAAATTTTGGAGTCAGATCCTGATCTTTGTTTAGGTTTGCTAAATTACAGAAGTGTATCAGTGAGGTATGACTGTCAGAGACTTATTCGCTATTCAAGAGGAAACTGAAAACAGGAATGCTTTAAATTGTTACAGAGTAGTGAAAGACCCAGTGTGGGTGAGAACAGAACAAAGAAAGAGATAAGGCAGAGCAAAATGCTTCAGCAATGTTGCTGTTTTCTGGCAGCAATGCTTTTTGTGATTGTGATGGGGAAAGATAGTGATCCTGTTGTCACATGAAGTTGTCACCACGTAAGCGGTGAATATGACTTTCAAGAAGGATGGGATAGATCAGCATTTTACCTGAGGTGGCACATGTGGATGATGAAAAATAGTTCAGTGGGACATGGAACATCTGCCACGAAGGGCTTGCCTTCGCCTGGTAGCAACCCCGCTACACGACAGAGCTTCAGTTAATGCCACGACACAAGTCATAGCAGAGCCTAACTGGAGGTAGTGTTGTCAATTCCTTTGATGAATGCTTGTTGGCTTGAAAAGGTATTGCTCTTTTTTAGATAAATAACTGTGTTGTTGAATATGCTGTTGCATGTCAGCGTTTGGAGTTATGTGAAGGAAATTGTCTCTAGGATGCCTCTTTGAATTGCAGTCAACTAAGAACCAAAAAGGGCATGTCAAAAACATAGTATTTGAGTGAGATTGAGGTAAAGGCAAGCAAAAGGCAAGTCAATGCATCAAAATTATTTGTGTAATGCAGCAGCAACAATTTTACATAATTTCCACAGGAGAAAACATGGCCTGAAAATTTTCCTTTTCCATGTCAATTAGCTTTCTTCATGCTTCACCAAATGCCTTTATCAGCACTTAGAATTACTGTGATAATGGAAGTTAACTTGGCAAGAGGCAGAGGAACTTGGTCTAGGCCAAAATAATGTAGCAAACCCTTTATACTGACAAGTAAACACCCCTCTATCTTTGACTCCTGGACTGTGGCACATGAGTGTTCCTGCCATCTCCTCATGCAGCACAGTGGCTGTTTGAAGTTTTAAATTGATTTTTGTACAGGCTACACCAGCCTAAAAAGACTGTCCTGCGGTCAAACTGAGACAAAATTGTCTGGATTCTTGACTGCATGGACAATTCTACTATATGTTGTTTTCCTTAAACATCTTTTCTCTTTTTTTCCTGGTTGGTAGGAAAGTAACACTTTGCCATTTGCTCAGTGTTTTGGGTTGGCTCATGTGTGCTCAAGCTACTGGGTCTGACCAAGCTGTGAAAGCTCTCGACAGCAGCTGGGCAGAGAAGAGATGAACTCTAAAGATACAGTGAGCCTCAAGTGCCAGGGTATAATGCTATCCCTATATTTGCACAGCAGATTTAATATAATCCGTATGCATCATCTTTCTTATACCTGCATTATAGAAAAATCAGGAGCAGAAATGTGACAGTCCTAAATATGGGCACCAGTTCACGTGCTATTATCTTTCCCTTGCTACTCTAAGTGGGAAAATTTCCTTATGTGCTGCTCTTAAGACTACCTTTAAACAGTGACAATATTTTGTCTAGGTAGATGCTTTTGTTCACGCCTTGCCATGCCAATGGATTGTTACTTAGTAGGATGAATTCTGCGGATATCATACTGGCATGAATCCCCAAAGAAAAATAAACCAGAAGTGATACTGCCTCTCATTTTGCTTATAATGGAGCACAGCACTCAAGCCTCATCCTGTAAGTACTTTGAATTGAATCCTCAGCTGGTGCAAATTGTTGCCACTCCACAGAGGAATGGCTTTTTTGTGTGCCAGTGCTCCCAGTGGCTTCAATGGGAGCTCTTCATACTGAGCATTCGCGAAAGTGAATCTGCAGCAAATGAGCCTGACTCGAATGTGTTTGCGAACATAGATAGATCTTGCCGTGAACCAGAGAACAAATTTTATTTGAACTCTGTCCCTCTTGTAACTTTTTCTTTGCAATCCTCAATATGTTTTTTCATTTAGGGACTGGAGAGACCTTCTGTAGCTGTACTAACACATGCCAGTTCCCCTGGGTTAGAATGAAAAGCTGTTTAGTTTGGTAAAATTCCTCACAGCTGTTAACCAAAGACTGTGTTGGATGAGGGGCATGCCCCTTATGTCAGAGGGTGCTGAGTTCACATGTTGATAGGGTTTCACATTTTAATTTTGTTCTCTAAAATCACAAATAGCAAAGAAAAAACTGCAAGCCTCCCACGGCAGAATGATTGCAAAACAAGCCAACGATGATTGATTTTAGTTCGACAGCTGAGTATCGCTTTGCTTACCTAACTTAGGAGCACATAAATATTCACCAGAGAAATAAGTGACCTGACTAATCTTTTGCCTTGTAAAACCATTTTGGCCACAATTCAGAAAAGTCAAGTATATGCTCAGCTTTCAGTATGAGAGTTATGACTAAAAGTAGCTTTGTTTCTTCCTGAACAAAGCTATTTACATATGCTTGGGTAAGAGCACACCTCTGAACACACCATCAAGTTACAACACCTCTATAAGAAATGGCCCAACCTCTGCATATTGCAATTCATTGTGTGTGAGTTCCTCACTTGCTTATAAAGCAAAATAAGTTATTAAAACTATTTTCATTAAGACTTAACTTGAGTTTCATTCCCTCTCAATGCTGTTTCAAACTCTGTTGCATGTTTTTGCAAAAATTTATTGGTCTTATCCCAGGATGCTGATAGATTTTATAAAAACATTTTGATTTAATTGAGGAGATTTTCTCCCCTTTTTGGGACAGTTCCTTCTACAACTAATTCGGTGAGTTACTCACTATAGAATGACAACAACAAATCTGAACTGCTGATTTATACCAACCCAAAGGAGTTTTAGTTATTATCAAGAAACATATTGTTCAGGGTAAAACAAAATTACAAATGTGTCTGCATAGTATCGTATGAGTTAATTCAAACTGACTTGGAAGTACGAACTGTCTTGGGTGAATGAGGAAGGCAGAGGCAAACCTAAAGCTCTCAAGAAAGGAGAGGGCAACTGTACTGAAGAAACCCTCTTTCAAAAGCCAATGGCTTCTGTCTCCACTGTGGTTGCTTATCAACATATTGACAGCACGGACTGGTGTACTATTGCCTTAGGTTTGAAAGAAAAGTATGAAGACACACAATATATTGAAAGCAAATATTCTGAAGGTTTTGTTGGAAAATATCTAGTTCTCTGCAGCAAGTAAGCACCAACACAGGGGTTAATTTAAAACTTAACAATTTTCTACTCAAGTGTGGGTTTTCTGAGGGAAGTCGCATGTCATTACCCTGCACTGATCTACATCTTGGGACCCTTCTCTTAGGTCTACTGATAAATCTGAATAGTGGAGTCACTCCCCTGGTCAGGGTGTCTAGCAAGTTTTCAAGAGGGTTTTGTAAAATTTTACCTGTAATGTTTAAAATTAAGCCTGTCATTACAAATACAGCAGAGTGCTATACATCCTTTCTCTTAGTTCCCTTAAACTTGAGAGTCAATGGTAGTGGTGGCTCCACAGGGAAGAACAATTAAAAATATCTCAAACAAAGGGGAAAAAAAATAGTAATTTTGTCCTTCCCCAACTTTCTTTTGAAGCCTAAAACCACTTATTTATGTAGTTTAATTTAATTTGTGGATCTAACTGTGGTCTCATGGAGTCATCAGAGTGAATCCTATGAGTAAAATTAAGAGGCTTTATTTCCATTCTTCTTTTTCCTCATCACAAAATTATGTCCAATAAAAAAAGAAACAAGATTTTAAATATTTAGGAGCTGAGTTTAGACTGGCAATACACACAAAATTTATAGGCCAAAGTGTTCAAATATTCTGCTTAATTTTACATTCCAGATTTACCTCTTTCATAAAAAGGCCACTATATCTTTTGTGTTAACAGGAAATACAGGCCCTTAGTGGTTTTAAGTTGAACCATTTCTGTGAAAATATCAGGTCCAAATATGAGTTTGGTCACTTAATTATTTCTGAGTCTTTCTTTAAATGTCCAAGGTTATACCCTAAATATTCTGGCTGAGGATGTTACTCCAGAGCACCTTGCTTTTGGGGTTTAATGACTCCCCAAAGTCTGCAGCAATTCTCTGGATGCTGGGAGCAATCTCCTTCCTGGCATGGCCAGCAGAGCTTCTCTGTTCTCAACCCGTACCTTGGCACAACAAGGATCCAGCAAGATCATGCTTAACAATGCTTGGCTCCCTCTCTGTGGCAACAGCCGGTGCCTACTGAAATACTGTCAGGCTCCTCCGCATGAGGCTTAACCCCATTTGTTGGACGAAAGTTGTAAGACTAACGTGGGCTTGGGAGCCTGCTGCCAGGCATTGTGTTTGAAAACTTTGGCCTAACCTTTATCAGGTCATTCTGGAATTATAGATTTCTGGTTCAGCTTTTAAAATGAGCGCTTGTGTCTGTGGGATACACAAACTGTGAAATCTTTCTCTAAACTTGTTGTATTATGTTTATATACAGTATAAACTCCAGAATATTTTACAGTCCCCATATTAAATTCACCGAAGATAGAAGCAGTTGGAATTTAGGAAGGTTGTATTACATTCCCTACGTGGACATGAAGTTAGCAGTGTACAAGTGAAAACTGCTCTTCCAGCTGTACACTCTGCAGTCTTAATCTTTTAGAATAGTAAGAATAAAAGATACAATACGATACATTGCAGAAGAGCAAATGGGGAAGGAGAAAGATCTTACGTGATTTACTATAAAGAGTGAATTAACAGCTTAAGCTCAAATACGAGAGTATGAGCTATTGAATTCTTACCCTGAATTTAAGGATATGGCTTTTGACAGGTTGCCGAGAGCCAGAGCTTTACAAGTTCCTCTGTTTTTTCAATTTAATTATTGTCACTTACATACCTAAATGCACCTATAAGCTGAGAAGGTAAATGCTGATGCACCAGATTTTGTGCTTGCAATGTTGCACTGCATCAGGATTCAGGTGGAAGTCGTGTTCTCTGTTTTAAGAAGTATTGTAAAGAATCTGTCACGCTTGATTTCTTAGAAGAGGCTGTCTGTACACATGCTAATGTTAATGGAGTACTCTGTGTTTATTTTAGAGCAAATCTGTTGTGTTGCCATTAAAAATAACTATGATTCTGATGTTGTAAATTAGAACTTTCCTCGGGCTGTAGTACAAAGGGCTTGGCTCAAACAATCTACATGTAAACAACAAAAGCCAAGGTGTTACTAAGGCAACATAATATGTAGTAAACAAGAAATAAGAACCACTACAGGATTTAAACAACATGCTCATGTAACATATAGGCTGAAAGCCTTGGAACCTGTAAGGAACTATGGTTCAGATCAGTTAACAACATCGTTTGACTTTGATAGCTGTTGCTGAATTTGGCCCAAGATGATTCTGAAGATTCTGGGACTGATTGTCTGGAAATATTAACAGGGATCTAATTAACTGATTGTAGCCTGCTGTGTAACTTGTTTATAGTCAGGTACTCATGTGTACTGTAAAACAATCTCCCACCATTTACACACCAAAAGACACTAGGCATAAGGAGGTTTTGATGTTTTTGCATATTATCTTATGAACTTTTTAGTCGCAATAATAGAATTAAAAAATATCCTAAAAAAACACTGTGTGAAATCTGTAACCCTATATGTTTGTAATGATTATATTTGAAGAGCTTCTTACTGACCTGAAGAATGACAAGTTTGGTGTTTCTTTTCTTATTGTATTGCATTTTTAATTCCTTACCGATGTTCATGTAAGAATTATAAATTTTCAAGAACTAAAAGAATTTCTCCTCAAGTCTATCTAGATATATCCATAAAAAGGAGATGACAGTAGTTTTCAGCTGAGTTTCAAAAGGAATTTCACAGTGATTTAGGAAAAGCATTTGACCCAAGCAGAACAAAAATTGTTATAAAATAAAGTAAATAAAATAAGTAGCAGTAGTAGGTCTAAAGGTGAGAGTGAGTGAGCTCAAATTCCTGGATTCCTTCTTGAACTTTTCTATTTAATTAGTAATTCTTCTCCTTTTGTTTATTTTTTTATTTTGCATTAAATTTTACTATAACTTGAAGTAAATTTTGTCCCTTCTCACCCATTCCCAACCAGGAGCAGCCTGATACAGGCAGCAAACTCCCAGCTTTAGGTCCACAACTCACTGGTCCTTCGGTGCAATGTCTTGCCATCCTCAGCAGAACAACTCATGAATGGTGTCACTTGGCCTCCTGTCATTTGTGCTGGCCCAAGAGGGCTTGTGGAGCGGGTTGCCATGAGGGACTTGACAGGGGTTTTCTTCCTGTGAGTGATACCTCCCATGGAGCTCAGGAAAGGCTGTGAATATCCAGAAAATTCCAGCCTGATTTTGTGAAGGTTTTAAGCTCATCTGGCTGAGCTGTCTTTGGTTTTCTGCTGAGTGTCTTCACCTGTCCCTTGCCACAGCCACAGTCAATGTAAAGCTCATGTTAAAGGACCTGCAGACTGTGGCGACTTTAATAAAGCTGAGGTGTGACTGTGACCATGGACACTGACATGGCATCTTGTAAGATGCCGAGCTGGCTAGGGCTTCTGCTGCAGGACACTTTTTCTTTGGGAAGCAGGGCTATACTTAAATCAAATGGACACCTGCTAGGCTTTGAAACACTTTTAACCATTTTCTGAAGTCTACAGTGGAAACTGCAACCAAATGGCGTGTGGGGTGCAGAGGGGAAGAGGAAGGGTATTTACCATTTTAAGCACCTGGTCAGTGGTTACTGACCCACAGTTTTGAGACTTTAGCTCCAAGTCACCCACGTCTCATCCTCTAAGGCAATCCGCAGTGCATTCATGCCAATGCCTTAATCTGGCACTACTCCATGCTAATCAGCATTAACTAGCCTGCAGATGAGATCTATCTCTCTTGCTCCATAGCTGCATACCGTGAGCACTGACCAGCAGAGTGGGTCCCTTGGAGCATTGAATGACTAAATCACTAGCCAAAGGGACACTGAAATTGTTCAAGACATGAGAAACTATCTTCCAGTTTAATGCTGAGTGGATTTAGTTTCTCCTTCAAGTCAATTGCAGACGAGGATTTCAGCAGCCATGAACACCAGCCTTCATCCTGCTAAGCCTTTACGTAAAAGAAGAATCTTAATTCATGTGCATCTCAGTGACTTTGATGGAACTGCTCACATGTGTAAGAGTCTGCAGGATCAGCAACCCTTTACTAACAAGGGAGTTATGTAAAACTGAATGGCATCTGTAAATAAACACAACACTACAGACCCTGGTGTGCTGCTCTGCTCCTTTTTGGACACACTACCCTGTCTCTGCTGAGGCAAAGTCTTCTGTGATCTCTTCACATCACACAGATGGAATGAAAAAGCTGAAGAACTGCTTTTTCATGACGGAAGTCCATCACAGGAGCATTGCTATTAGTCTTTGCTAGCCATCAATGTCTGGAAAATTCACAGTCAAGTTGCTAGTGATTGTATGGTAAGGGTTTGTGTGTGGGTGGTTGAAAATATGGTGCTTGGCCTCTGGTGCCAAACTCTCAGGCAATATCAGCTGTCTTTACAAAAGTGATGAGGCAGAATATGTTACTTCAAGTTTAATATTCAGAACTTTGTCTATCTTGCTGTCAAAAATCTATACATGTGGAGGGATTGCTGACTACAGAATGTGCATGATTAAATACTTCAGCAGAGAAGCAAAAGTCATGTAGTTTTGGTAGGGAAAAGTGGTGTGAAGTGGTTCTTTCATTGTTTACATTTAAATAAGTCTCCTCAATTTTTTTTTTTAATTTATGTATAATAGCAGTTTTCCCTCATGTATGTAGTACCCTGATTTTAGACTCTCTGGGTGTGTCATTGAGTTTCCTGTGTTTTATTATATGTGAACAGATAATCAGATATTTGGCTTTTCCCCTCACCCTTACTAGAAACTTTCCTGTTTGTTTTTTACTCACTGTATTACATGGCATTACTAAAAACATGATAGAATTGAAACTGCTGAATTCTACCCCTGTTTGTACTGGTGCTTCTTTTTCTGTTATGAAATAAAGTCATTTCTAACTTAAATGTTGAGGAAAAGGGCAACCGATTTGAAAAGGAGAAAAAGAAACGAAGGACAATGGAAATCCTGAAGAGAAAGACAGTGAAAAAGGCCTATGAAATCAATTGAGTACAAGGAAAGAAGGCTAAGAATGAAAATGTGGTATGATGTACATGTAAACACATGAACAATGGTATAGTCGAAGTGAACATCAAGGAGAGATGGAGAATAAGGGGAAGAAGTGTTGGATATTTTGTGAAACACTGCCTTTGTATCAGCGTATGTCTTTAACCATGTGCATTTTGTTATCTTTTTTTCTTTTTAAATGTTTGTGAAAGCTGGCAATACACTCCAAAACACAGTCAACACGTGGCTGGCAGGACAGATGCTTTGGGGCCACCATTTAACCTTGTATGTGGGAAAGAGGTAAAATGGTGATTGTTGGTGTTTTTCTCTGGGAGGGGCTTGTGGCATATTCTACCCGGGAATATCCATCTTTTCATGCTTTGTAATAATGACCCCTAAGCTGCTTAAACAAATAGAACAGACAGGTTTTTTCCCCCCTTTTTTTTTAACTATTTGAATTTACTTTGATGAAGCGGCAGAAAAAGATCACTAAAAACCATAGCCTTGTCCCTTCAGGAGTTAGTGTTAGCTTACAAAAAGTTTAGCAGTGGGTAGTTTGGAAAAAGGGTGATATATGTGTATTTAAAGATAAAGTGTTCTTTATTCCTCTCTGCAGCAAACCATATTGCTGATTAACCACAGCTTTCATAAACTACAAGTGGGCCATTTAAGCTGTTTCACTGCTGGTTAATGTACTGTATTGTGCTCCCTCTTTCTTCAGTACCTAGCTAGTGTTTTGTTTTTATTAGAAATTCACCTATCCTTGTCTACTGAGGAGAAAAGAAATTACACTACAGAGCCCTACAGCCCATAAAATGGCAGAGATTCCTAAATAAGACTGGCCCGAAACTGAAACCTCTGTCTGCCTGCACTGTAATGAAATGCATGACTACAGGAGATAATAATAATTGCAGCAATAGCTCGTTACAGCTCCCAGATGATTTGGTGCTGTCAGGAGTGCACTGTCCTCTGACATCCCAGGAGGCGAGCAGCATCACTGACTGCAGGCCCTGATTGGTGTAGTGAAATATTGCTAGCAAAAATTAAAAGGTCTTGGTGTCAAAATAATTCATGATATGCATATCTTCCATTCTGATGAAATGGCTGATATCCGGATTAGCAAGATAATAAAACTGATCAGGCTACAGTTAAACAATTTAAGCTGGAGAGCTGTTCATTTTGTAGGTGTCACTTGTCAGATCAAGGGGTCAGAGTGGGATGAAAGGCTCTCCCCAGTAACCTTCTGATGATTTGGATCTGGAATGTTCTTCATGATTTGTCCAAAGTTTTCATCACCGTGCTGCCGGGTAGCATTACCGCTGTAGGCTGTGTTCTGACATTCAAATCTTGGGAATGACAGGTTATTAGGAGAAGAGAACTGGCTGTACATACATTAAGCCCCGTATCTTTGACCTGTAATTTGAACTGATAGTGATATTGTAATTGAGTGAGTAAAAAAAGGAATTTTTTATTAAAACACAGGAAGATGAAGAAAACGTTTATTTCCAGGAGATTTATGGGTTCATAAAATAAGCTTTTTTTGATGGTGATTTATTTTATGGCTCTTGAAATGCTGAGCTGTGTGCTTACTATTTATTTTATGGAACAGTTATTTAAAATAATGCAGCTTCCCGTATATTTCCAGCCTGTTTGTCAGTGCCCAAGCCTGTGCAGATGGAGAGATATCTGTTTCGTATGGGAGTTCATGTATTTGAATAGTTCAAGGATTATCCCGATAAAATGGACCTACGAAAATATTGCACCCAGTTAATGCTCATTGCTTCAGAGAACCCTAATGTCCTTTCTTGACATCTTATTGCAGGCTATTATTATACAATGGATCTTCAGTCATATGGTTATAGGGAGTGGGGCAGTGCCGGGCTATCAGGGTAATTGACTCCCCTGCACAGCAGTGTTGCACACTTGAGTAACTAATTTAATGGAATGTGTTTTCATGTTCTCCCACACAGCCCTGCCCTGGCATAATTCTCCTCCCGGGGCCCCAGCAATTCGGGACAGGTGAAGAGTGACACAAGGGCTCTTGATTCCTCAAAGGCAGGGCCAGAGGCTCAAACAGAGCCAGCTCCTGTGGTAAATCTGCTGCCAGCAAAACAACTCCCTCTGAACCAAGCAAATTAATTGAGGTTACAAAGAATTCACTGCTCCTGATGAAACCAGACCTTCAAAGCTTGTATAACTAGTTTTGTTGGTGGTGATTATCATTGTTTGTGACTGTTGCTTTTTGTTAAACAGTACAGTTATTATGGTTTGGCATTAGGTAGAGCACTTCAAGGCTGTATGCTTGTTTGGTGCAGATCTGCACCTGTGTGAAAATCCTACTTCCTTGGAACTCAAAGGAGTTTTGTGCTATTTCAGTGTGAGGTGGTCCTCGCAGAGGCTCAGGCAGAGGCTTTTAATTTTTCTCTGGCATTTGGGAAGAGGCCAGCTCTCTAAACAAGGCAGCTGGATTCTTAAAAGCCAATCAAAAAGGACAGTGGTGGTTTGTTGATGCCATGTATTGCTTCTGAACTGTTCCTAGAGGTGCAGTGAAGTGAGGATTAAAAATCACTGTCAATAAGTACTTTTGTTTTCCAGTTACTATAGTATGACTTTTATCTACATGCTTGGTCATATCATAAATGTTAATACAGAATACTTGATCACGGTGTGTTTATTATCTGTTAACTTTCAGAAACAATATTACTGATCACCGAGAATATATGGATTCACTGCTTTGACATGATGGCTCCTTCTGCATAAAGGAAGTAGTGACACCAGGTTTGGTAGACGCATGCCAATCTTATTTTAAAACAGAGCTTAAATTCTGCAGACTTGTAAAACATAATTTTACATTTTTGTCTACGAATCATTCTCAGACATTTAGATTTGTTTAATGTTCAGATATTAGAGTAGATTCAAAAGAAAATACTTCACAGGAGACTTTTACTTAATTAGTCCCCTCAAGTATAAGTACCTTTTCTTTTGCTTGTAGTTACATCATGGTTGTCAAGTGAATATTGATGCTTATATAATTCAAGAATTGATCCTTAAAGCAGAATATTGTTACAGTAATATTTGCATAATTGCATTAAAAAATGTTTCCAGAATGTAAATTTTATGGCCCATATTTCAGAGGAAATTTGTATATACTTGCCCTTACAGTTGGGTCAAGTACAACAGAAATTTGTGGGTTTACTCTCATGGGTAATGTTAAATAAGTAAGCAATATTTTCAGGACTAAACTTATAGATTCTCCCTAATACGGTCTCCCTAGACTACAAAGAATTATATAGCGGTCTTTAACCATAAACTTCTTGTAGTTTTGGAAGGGCATAGAATTTAAACCTTCTAAGTACTTTTGCTTTACTCTGTGTCATTAAGATATATGCACAGTTTGCTTTTATGATGTTTGCTGTCAACAAATTAATTACTGATGCATCAAGATAATCATCCGAATTCAATTAAGTTAAAATTAATGGTTTTCTTTTTTTTTTTTAAAGTCAGCTTAAGATTTTGTGTTGCTGCTTTCTCCATGAACCAAGTATGCACATCATCTACAATAAGGACTATGTGTTTGAAGACTGTTTGATGGACTGCCAGATGTAGCCCCTCTTTGCTTGTTAGTTTAAAAACTGGAACTGCTGAAAATTAGCACAGAGTTTGGTTATCTGCCATATAATCCAGAATAGTTAATAAGGTCTTTAATGAAGCTCAGGGGCAGTTTCACCTGTTCTTTCTCTGAGGTGCAGAAAGTCGTCATTGGATAGGTCGTCACTGGTAGGCCATTTACTTTTGTGGGAGGTTTTAGTGGAGATCATTAACGACTGTGAGTGTCTTTTGATTATGATATAAGAGTAATATCAACCTTTCTTTCTCATACTTTTTCTCCCTGTCAAGAAACAGGACACAAAGAACTCAAATTTTTGTTATGTAATTCAGTTATGTTTAAAATCCATGGCTTGTCATACTCTGATTTTTCACACTTTCATAGGGATAGCCTGGTGGCAGGCTTTCCATAACTTTAAACATCATCAGTAAAAGAGAAGGACAAATTGCTTTTGAGGAAAAGCTGTTGAAAATCTTCAAATTTGTACAACAATCAATGTGATATTTTCCATGTTAGCTTGTCACAAATTGGCACAGAAATTCAAGTGCATTCCTGTTGGAGGCCAGATGAAGGGGGAGGTTAGGAAAGGCCTGGCCTTTGTTGTATTTCCTTTTTAAAATACAGTACAGACTGGATTTAGTGTCTTAGATTCCAGTTAAACCCAAACTGCTTGATTTCAATAAGTACATATTTGATTCAAATTTATTTCTCATGCACAGTATGTTAACATAGATGTCAATCTAGCTAGAAAGGAGTAGATCATAGAATCCTAGAATCCTAGAAAGGTTGGTTTGGAAGGGACCTGAAAGATCACCCAGTTCTACTGCCCCCTTTCATGGGCAGGGACACCGCCCACTTGATAAAGCTGTTCAAGGCCCCATCCAACCTCACCTTGAACACTTCTAGGGATGGAGTATCCACAGCTTCCCTGGGCAACCTGTGCCAGTGCCTCACCATCCTCATAGTGAAGAATTTCTTCCTAAAGTGTAATCTAAATCTCTTCCCCTCCCCCAGCCCTCCCAATTTAAAACCATTCCCCCTCATCCTACCACTACAAGACCTTGTCCTAGTCCCTCCCCAGCTTTCTTGTAGCCCCCTTTAGGTACTGGAAGGTCTCTATAAGGTCTTCTGGGAGCCTTCTCTTCTGCAGGCTGAACAGCCCCAACTCTCTCAGTCTGTCCTCATATGAAAAGTGGTTCAGCCCTCTGATCGTCTTTGTAACCCTCCTCTGGACCCATTCCAACAGTTCCATATCCTTCTTTTGTTCAGGATTCCAGAACTGGACACAATACTCCAGGTGGGATCTCACAAGAGAGGAATAGAGACACATAATCACCTCCCTCGACCTGCTGGCCACGCTTCCTTTGATGCAGCCCAGGATACGGTTGGCCTTCTGGGTTGCGACTGCACATTGCCGGCTCATGTTGAGCTTCTCATCAACCAGCACCCCCAAGTCCTTCTCTGCAGGGCTGCTCTCAACCACATCATCCCTCAGCCTGCCCTAAAACCACAGATTGCCCTGATCCAGGTATAGGACCTTGCACTTGGCCTTGTTGAATCTCATGAGTTCTGATCTTCCCCTGCAGTGGGAGGGGCTATGCCCCTTGGTTCCCACCTTGTTCTCCATTGACCCAGGACAGGTGAGGAGAGTGGCTGCCAGTGAAGACTGAAGCAAAAAAGTTGTTGAGTACCTCAGTCTTCTCCTTGTCTCTTGATATGAGGTCACCATTTTCATTCATCAGTCAAGGTACACTTTCTTTAACTTTTCTGGTTAACATACCTGTAGAAGCACTCTTGTTAGTCTTTGCTTCCCTTTGCTCCAACAGTGCCTTGGCCTTCTTGACCCCATCCCTATACAACCAAGCAGCGTTCCTATGCTTTTCTCAGGTTCACTGTCCCTGCTTGTACTGCCTGTGCAGTTCCCTCTTGCTCTCCAGTTTGGCCAGCAGGTCAAACTCAGCCACGCTGGTCTCTCCCCTTCCCTGCCTGATTTTCTACATTTGTGGACTGAGTGCTCATTTGCTTTGTGGAAAGCATCCTTAAATAATTGTCAGCTCTGTTTTGCTCCCTTGTTCCTGAGGACCATGTCCCAGGGGGTCCTACTGAGTAACTTCTTGAAGAGCTGGAATTTTGCTTTCCTAAAATCTAGGGTCCCGACTATACTCCTTGCCTGTCCCATATCCCTCAGGACCTTGAACTCCACCAATGCATAATTGCTGTAGCTCAGGCTGATCTTGACGGATCACTGATACTCAGTGAATTTTATATACACCATATATTTGTTCAGAATATTGTTCATATCTGACTCTACTTTGAAATGCAATTCAACCAGCTTGCAAAGAGGACAGATCATTTTTTTCCCCTTCCGTTATCTTCCTTGTGCCACAGGCATATATGTGAGTCTATACATACCATCTATGACAATGCAAGAAGATATGAAAATGGGGAAATCAGTTGATTACATTCATAAAAAGGTAGAAATTTATTGTTTCCACATCAGCTGTACCTAAGAAATGACTCGGTAGTTTGGCTTATTTGATTCTCTTATAGGTTTTATGTCTTTACCCTATTTTAATATTTTCATTAGAATATAATAATAGCCACAGGAAAAAATGATTTGATCTGTGATCTATTTCATTATGTTCTCATCATAAGGGGAGAATCTGAAGTGGGAGAGCATCACTAAATTTTCGGCACAGTAATTTATTCTGCAGTATTTAAATGTTGTAATTTTCACACTGAGGCACATGCTGCCACATCTATCGTCCCCTGGCCCAGTCTCTGTCTTGCTCTTTCCTTTTCATCTGTTTTGTTTTTGCATTTTTTTTCATAAATTCGACAGATGGCCTCTTGATGAATCCTTGATAATACTGTCATGTAAAGCAGCTAAGGCTAGAAATCATCTCACAGCAATTTTTCATTGCAAAGAGAAAATTGAAGGCAGACAAACATCACTAAGACCATAACAACAGCAACAAAATATCCACTTCACGTAAATAAAGAGGACAAGCTTTCCTTATAATGCTCAAACACTAATGCCAGTATCTTTTAAAGCCTCTGGATTTTTTTTTTATGCTGCATTTAATTCATCTTTCAAGCCTGGAGTTTGTTTAGTATTTTGTTGGTTTCATATTCAGAAACATTTTCCCAGCTCTTAATGTGTTCTCCCTCCTCCTTAGTCCCCCTCCTTTTAGGTCTTTATAATTGTGGATCAGGTGAAGTTTGCTTCCCCTCATTTCAAGGTCATGCACCACTAGGACCATTTTCCTGACTCAGAGGGCACATAATTTCACAGCCGTGTACTCCTCATTAATCCACCCTGAGTGGGTGCTCAGGAAGTTCCAGATCACAGATTTGTTTTTGTCTTGTTCTCTGACTCAGTGCTTCACAAAAGGATTAGATTAACCCCTTTTGATTGTATTTATATCTTACTGCATCGTGATAGAAATAAAGTGATTTCTTCTCCCCACGTAACCTTCCCGCCCCTTCCACCTCTGCACTGAGAACCCACAGCATTTCTTTTCTAATAGGCTTCGGTTAGTTAAAGCGCAGCTTGAGGTAGACAGACAGAATTATTTGTTTTCTCTTTCCTCTCTTAACACAGCTTTAATGCATGAATCTCTTTCTTCCTGTTTGCAGAGACTTGTTTACTAACTTTGAATTGTTTCTCTTTAACTGGGAAAAGCTGCAGTCCACTGGCTCTGAACCTGGTATCATCTGGACCTGAGCTGCCCTGGATCCAAACAAATAAGAAAACAAAAAAAGACGTCACAGTGGCTACTGGAGGGGATCTGTTACTTCCCCTTTGGTATAGGGCCACAGCCAACTGCATCAGCCAGGCCCCTTCACCTGGGAGCTCTCTTCTGCTTCCGTTTGTTGGCCAGCTTTACCTTGGCACCTGCTGGTGGAAGAGATCCACCACTTGCTGCTCCAGGTGGGGTGTGTATGCACTGGTGTGCCCACTTGAGTGGGAAACCTGGCCTGCTGAGGGGCTTTGGAAGATCTTATCCCTGCTCCTCAATTGCTCTGTGGCAAAATGCAAAATATGTGGGAGCTGTGAGAAGTATTTTTAAATGGTGGTTGCTGCTGTATTTATTGTCTTAAAGCGGCAAGGTTAGGTGTTCAAAGCAACTTGCTGGGAGACCCTGAGCTGGCACAAACCTTCATTTAGTTACTTAACATTTGTCCTTCTTTCTTCTTTCTGTAGAAGGAGATAAAGTTTATAAGTTATGCAAAGCCATTTTTGAATCCTCCAAGTAAGTTTTGTTTTGAGATTATAATGCATAAATGCAGGTGTCTACATGTAAGCTTTGTGCCTCAGATGTCATAACAGTCAGTGGAACCTGTGGGGTCATTGAGCAGACCGGTTGTAGATAGACAGCTCACAATCTTAACTACATCTCTGGTTTTTGTAATGGTAGTTTAGGTTGGTTATGTAGACACCTAAATTCAGTTGCTTATTCTCAAAATGAGTCTATCCTTAGTGTCTTTGTACTGAACCTATCCTAAAGATATAACTTATATACGCTTAGTTTTCGATATCTTCCATTATTATTAATAACTATGCAGATGGCCATCAGTGAACCAAGAATGAAGCCCACTAATGAATGAAGCCTTCTAACTGCCGGTCAAAATGAAAGTGTCTACTGGTCCCGACAAGACTATCACTGAAACGGATTATATTCAGCTGAGTATTGGGGTAAAGGAATGCTGGTAATGGTAATTACCACAGGAATACCTGAGTTTTGTGATGGAAAATGGGAGAGAAAGGGTGAAGAAAAAAAAAAGAAACGGCCAACTCAGAAGGATAGAGAAGGGAAGAAGCTGGTAGGGCTCAAACTGAAAGGCAGTGCAGGAAGAGGTAAAAGAAGATAGGGAAGGAAAATTGAAATTAATTTGCATTCTTTGGTCAGATAAACAAAGCTGAGCAGCTTGGAGGTTAATGGGCTTTACCCATCAGCTAACTGGTGGGAATGGCTGTGTACAGGTACACAACTAACAGGTTCCTAACTGGCCACAACTAGACCAGGGAGGGCTGGATCATTATGACAGGAAGGGCTGGATCATTATGCTTCAGTTTGCATTTGTAGTGCAATAGGTGTGTATGTGCCATTTTGGTCCCTGTGATAGCCAGGAAGAGGCAACTTATTATATTCTGAGAGTGCAATCACTTATTATGTCATTTCATTTCCCACAATTCTGAGTCCAAGATGGCATAGGATGAAGATACGGCCCCAGCAGGATCTCCTTTTTCCTTTTACCCTTGGGAGAGTCTCTTTCAGTACTGGTCCTGCAGGATGATGTTCTAAGGAGCGACAGCAGAGTTTGTCCCTGTGGGCTGTGGCCAAAAGTGGCTGCACTTCCATAGGCTTCTATCCCCAGAAGGTATACACCCCGAGATGCTGCAAGCTGTTCTGCACACAGAGTGCAAAAGAAGCTTTATCTAGATATAAAGCTCTGGAAATTTCAGAATAATTTTTGATGGCTGCGTTTTGTTAAGTGAAGAGACAAAGTCTTACATGATATTGAAAGGAAGATTTGCCTCCAACTGGGACTGCTATAATGCCGAGTGCCGTTCACTGTGGTGCAAATGGCTGTTGACTACTTTTCTTGAGGCAGGATAATTTTGGACTACCTGTAGGGTATGCAAGTTTACAAAAAATTTAACAATGCAGTCACTTGTTTTGCATGGGAGGGGACAGTATGCTTTAGTTACTCTGCCACTAAGATAACTGCAGTACATGCAGATACATCCCAGCTAGGTTTAAACTAGCTTGCCTGGATGCTCCTGGTGGCATAAAAGAGAGAGCTACATGCAGACTGTAAAGCTTTTCTGAGGAACTCAGCAAACACTGGGACATTTAGTCTCTGTGCCACAAGAGCTACCAGGTCCCAAGGATCTATATAGTGAATAAAGTTCTGTCTGCCGAAACTGTAACAAGTGCAATACAGGTATTGCTCTAAAATACTGTTTTGTTTAAAACTAGGTATGACAGGATTCCCTTTGCTATAGGAATGTTTTTTCTCAGCTTTTCCATCCTTGTCAGAAGCCCTCGTTTCTTTCTTTGGAATCAGAGAGAGGAAAAAACCATGACAATAACATGTCCAGCATTTAAATGATGTAACGAGAGAAAGGAGCAGAGCTATGTAAAGCAACCAGACTTCTCCCTTCCATGGGGCAGCTGCTCAGAACATTGGAATCTCTTGGAGATACTAAATTGGGATCTTGTTTTACATTGCCTGGGTGCTTTTATTGCTCTCACATTTGATAAGGTTTTCTGTATGAACAGGGTTTCCTTTCCAATAGAATGAAATATCTGGAATTCTAGGTAGATAATGCCCTGTAAAGGGTAACATCTGTGACCCACAGATGTGTTTTCCTAAGTTATCATGCCAGTATTTTAGAGATAGGAGGAAGGTATAAAATTTCCTAGGGAAGTTTTGCTATTACACTGGTCTGAGCACCAAGGACATGGAAAGATTTGCAGAAACGTTGATGTGAAGGAACAAAGCAAGAAAAAGTCCAAAGTGATCATCAGGCAGAGTGCAAAACTAAACTATTTAAATGTAAGTCAGGTGCTGTTTGTATAGTAAATACGATCTGTGTTAATTTAGCAGTTTTCTGAGTTTTCCAGAGTGTACGGACTTCCAGCAGGTAGGACTCATACTGGACTAGGCAATATGCAAACAGAAGGCCAAACTCATAGAGACTGACACCACCTACAACAATTGCACTAGGCCAGTGCTCCGATGGACCTGTGGTGAAAAGGAGGCACTGGCCTCCATTCAGTGTGTTGATAGTTGTGAATTCCCTTTAGACGTGCCAAACTTTTTATGCTTTGCAAGGGGGACACAGGTTTGTCTCACAGGGTTCTGGATTTGCAATAGGGCAGCTGGAATAGTGTTACAGTTTATAGTCTCCTTTGATGGATTTGATCATTGGAACTTAAATCTATCTGCTCCGCTTTTCCCAGTGAAACTGTGGTTAAAGCTGGAGGTGTGGTTGTCATCTAGCTCAAGTTTGAAGGTAAATAATTGGATAAGAATAGTATGCTTCTTATTAACTGGGGATCAATAATGGAGGCAAAAAGGGTATGTTTGTTGTGGACCTTGTAAATGGTACATCTATGTAGAAGGCTGTTGAGTGTGAATAGATTATATCCATACCAATATGGGGTTTAAAGTTCTTGTCCTTTAAGTAACAGAATTGAGCTTTATGGAGTTTTTATAGTGTGATGTGACCAAATACTAGATAAATCCAAGCAAACAGTAATTAATCAGACAGCTCTCAACTCACAATAAAATGGTACTGAATATGCACAAAGCGAATTGTCCAGTCAGTGGTGAAGCTATTTCTTGCTTCACTCGATTTCTTGCTGCATGGGGCGATAAGGAGCTTGGCAGAGGGCGATGGGGTTAGCAGAATGCAGCCTGCTTGAAGGAAGAGAGATAGGAGCCTCTTGTACCTCAGCTCATTTACACTGGTGGCTTTAGGCCCCTGTCTTGTGATGCATCTGAGAGCTGCAAGTAGCCTGACACAACGTCATCACTTGCTGCTTGGTTATCACCCCTCATAAAGAGGAGAGATAAAAGAGTTTAGTGCCCAAAAATGTCAATTCTGTTGTTAGTTTTCAAGGCAAATCCTCTACTTAGAGAAAAAGCTAGTTTGTATTTTCTTCCTCATGGCCCTTTTCAGTTTTCTGCTGTCTTTTTTTCATGCAGGCATCTTCTTCGTGTGGCATTTGCTCTCAGGCTTTTATGCTACAAACAGGAAGGAGGAGACAGCATCATGGGCATCAGTTGCACTCTGGAAAAAGAAAGGTTTTGGGAAAATCCTTTTTCCCCATTGAACAGCAACAAAGTAGGTAGCATTGCTTGGAGCAGTTTTGGGGGTGAAATGGATTTCTGCTTTGAAGGCTCTCTGGAGGTCACACTCTTTCTGCTTTGGGAATGAGTGAGCTGCAGGCATTGCTGCAGTGCAAACAGCAGCCGCTACTTGGATCTAGCTCTTCTTCATCAGTGCTCAGAGCTCAGCCAGGGCACACATAGAGCAGACTGGACCCTGCTCTGTGGTTACAGCCATACACAAGGGGTGGCGCAGTTGCCTTCTGGCACCCTGAAAAGTTCTCTTCCTTCTACTTTTTTTTTTTTTAAGCACTTAAGCCCAACTGCTAATGGAATTTCATGATTTTAAATAATTTACATTTCCATCTGGTTTGAAAAACACCAGGTGGAGATTTCAGATTAGGATGAGTCTAAGTGGAAGGAAATGTTTGTTTAAAATATTAAAGCTAAAAACAAACATTTATGTGAACCACATTTTTGCTGTCCGTTGCGCTGTGTTCTCATATCTTCACTACCATTACTTTAAATGTGCAAATAGTATTTGCTTTTAATTGGATGTTTTTGCACATGTTGCTTGTGATTATGATCGGGGGAGAGGAGGCCACAGTGGGATACAGGAGGGAAGGAAAGCCCATACTGAAGGATGAAGGCATTAGGGACTGAAAGATTTCTTCAGCATGCTCCTTTAATTATTACGTTTGTTCCTTTCTGCTTTTTCACAGACCTTGCTAACTGGTTTACTTAAAGGTGGAAATAAATTTGAAACGAGGTCACACAAGGGTGGTTTTAAGGGAAAACATGCAATTCCCAGACACCAATGAGAGTTTTGTTAGGGTAAAGACTAAAGGTTTGCTGGTGCACAGTTCAAACCACCCACAAGGACAAGAACTGTTCTCTCCCAATTGTCAGTCAACAAGTTTCTGTTTAAAATGGGAATTTTGAGCCGTGGTTTGTAAAACTGCTTCTAATACTTGATGCTTGGCTGCCGGTTCCTTGATACACTTTCCCAAGTACAGAATGCAAACACCAATGCACAGCGAGGAGCTATTCTAACAGCACCATTCCCAAGCGTTTGTTCCACCCTTCCCCCGTACTTCTAAATACTTTATTTTTAGAAACCACATCCAACAGTCATCTTAAGCCCTGTCCCTTTTCCCTAGCTAAAGTCCTTGTATTTAAGTTCTCTAGAAATGGGATGGCTTTTATTTTGAGTAGAAGCTCCAGAGACATTCTGATGGGTGCATGTCTTCAAATGACTTGAATCAAAATCACACCTGAATTGTAACAACAGTATGTAAAGCTAAAGTTTGTCTTTGTTGTAGGAATCTCCGAGTATGATATTATGGAAACCATCAGTGAAAAACATGAGTAACACTGAGTTAAGGTTGCATGAAGAAAGAGGTATTTAAATCAAATAAATTAAAAGTAGGCCAACATTTCTTATGCTTGCAAATTCCTGATTCAGAGATGCCAATGGCTCTCTGAACTACCTCTACCAGCCTGTAATCTAGGCCTGATTTACTTACCACAAGTAAAAGAAATACTCCAGCTGCTCCAATCTCTGTCCAAAGATGGTAGTACCATTTACTGTACATAGATAGTCCACGTTTTCATCTTTCAGGTTCTGTTAGGAAATGAAAACTCATGGTTACTTTGATCATATTTGAAAAAAATAGATATGAAAAATTGGCTTTTTGTCTGTGTACTGTGAACACTGTTGCCCTAAGGCACTACCAGGCCATTGAAGACTAAGGTAGACATTGAAAGTTATAAAATCCCTTGGTAAATCCCAAATGTCATTTGTGGTGGTTCTAAGTTGAACAATGATCTAAAGGACAAAAGTATGCTTTTTCATTATATGTGAAACACCAGTACTTAATTTTTCTGTGAGTGTTTGGCTTCAAAACTAGCTGGTTGGAAAGTCTCCTGAACAAGAAAATTGTTTTTTACTGGGATAGATGAATATTAGATCAAATATAGATCAAGATTGTCTGCAGATAATTTACATGGATTTACCAAAGGAGGGGTTGCATACAGTGAGCAGATTTAAATTTTGTTGAGTTTGATACAGAGCAAGGCAACAAGCATAAAGCAGTGGATGTAATTTATTAAGACTTAAAGATTTCCTGCTTGGAGAAGATTCATTTTGTACCATCAAAACTCAGATGCTGCTCATGGAAGATTCAATAAAAACAGTTTTGTGGGTGAAAGATAGAGGAGGATGATAAATGGTTATTATTCACATCATAAGGTAAAGAGGTGTGTTCTAGGAATTAGTGTCGAGTCACTCTCTATACTAGTGGTTCCAAAGAAGGAATATTGATAAAATCTGAAAACTTGCCAGTTAAAATAAAGCGAAAGTTTCTATTAATATCAAAAGGAGAAAGAAGTTATGTTTAAGGTGGGGTAAGAGATGAAAGGGGCTCTGGTCAATTAATATCCTGTAGCACTGGAAGCCTAATGAAGGTTGCTGTTTTCAGGGACCAGTAGATGCCAATCACAAATCAGAAAAATGAACTGATTTTTGTAAGAATCAAGAAATGTTCATCAAGAAGTGTTAGTAGTCAAACCTTGAAAGACAGGTGACAACCCAACATCCATAGATAAGCTATAGGGACCTTTTTGTCCTGAAGTGCTATTTGGATATTGTGTGTTACAGTCAAGTCTAGATTCTCTTTTGTTCCCTGGCCCAAGAACTTTGCCTCTTGACTCTGAGGGCTTATGGGGGTTATCGTTAAAGATGTTCATTTTTCTCCCACATCCATTATTTTTATAAACAGCTTTTACCATACTTCATTAATAGTAATCCCCTGTGCCGTCTTTGCAATTGGAAGCATAGCTGAGAGCTCTTCATCTGTACACATGAAAGAACTTGCGTTTTGTATATTTGCATCTTAAGTTTCTCTGATATTGGAATGTGCAGTAGGTGACTTTAAATGACTTTCTTCTTGTTTCCATCCCATTTGGGAAAAAATAGTAATCTCAGAAATATTCTCTCTAAACAATATCATTAAAGGTAAGTAAACTAATAACACATAGATTTTAGTGTTTGCTGGTTTGTGTCAGCGTCTGGTAATACAATGAATAATTCATATCAAACTAGTAGAATGTAACATTTACATAAAATAATACTTTGCAAATTTATGGTAAGTACTAATTACTTGCCTTATTTGCCATGACTATGATATTAAATATTCATAAAAATGTGATTATTTCTTTGATTTGGCAGGCATTTAGATTTCTCTACAGCTTTTCACACTGCTAATTTTAATCCAGTAAATTATCTGGAAGAAAACAGTATGCAGCCTAAAAACTGTTCAAAATTCACTCCAACATTGAGCACATTATGGACGTAATGATCCATTACAACCAAACTTCAAGAAGGTCTTGCAAGAAAACTGAGAATTAAACAAAGAAATATGGAGTCTATCATCATTATTTATCAGATATATTTATTAATAGTTTAGAATTTTATATTCCTTGAGAAACTTTTAAATAATGAGATGTACTTTTATATGTTTTACTTTTGTGAAGTTAAGTTTTCTTAAGTTCTTTTGTGTTAAATCTGTTGCTCATCTTTTTTTGGGGTGTATTTACATTTTAACTAGTATAAGAATCTGAATTCTGTCTTTTGAATACACCAGACATGCTTTTTCTAACTGTCACTTAAGAAATAATCCTTGTGGACATTGCTTGTAGTTGTATGATATTAATATCACTTTGCACTTAAGAGTGCGCATGAATGTGTCTGTGTGTATGTATACATTGCTTCCAAGGTTTCTAAGCTGCTTATATAATTAAATCTTCATAATTATCTATGAATATTTAGTACTTGTTCCTGTCTCTCTAGCTGTCATGTGTACGCATGTAAACCTATTACATTATAATTTCTAAGAATGAAGTATCTAAGCCAATGTACTACATGTACACTGTACCTGTGCCCCAAAATGCAGAGAAGTAACAAGGGGAATCAGAAATGCTGGATCTTAGACTGCTATGCTTCGATTGCTTCCCTGTATTGTTTGCACCCTCTGTTGTTTCTAGCAGCAGAGGAATAAATGGTCATCTTCAATGAGGTAATATAACCAAATACAATCATCAGAGGTAGCAACAGCAAAACAAAGAAGCAGGGAACTTGTATGTATAAAGATCTCTATAACAGAACACAAAAGATTTATGTAATATTAGAGATATAGAGTACTTATATAATTCATGTAGTATGTGTGATATGTATTATGTAACTGTATAATTATCTTTGCAACCTTTATAATCAGCAAAGCCTGTACTTGCTCCATGTATGTTTTTTATTTACAGATTTTGCACTAAAGAGGGTGCATTGTCACCACACCTACTCTCAGCTACCTGTACTTCTCAATCACTCAACAGCTTGATACCCAGGGGTTACCCTGGGGTATTTCAGATAGGTGTGCCTCCATCCCTGGACACCTGTTCAATTAATACTTTGCTGCTCATCAAGCTTCAGTTAAATGTGTATGAAACTTGCAAATACACATAAACCTTTTAAAATCTTTTATTAAAAGTTAAACTAATGGCTGGTAACTCTGAAAAAAAAATCACTAACTATATGTAAAAATACAGAGTTCCTGTATCACTGCTTAAAATAAACATTTGGAAAAGATTTTGAAATACCAATCTGCTTCTTTGCTGTACAAATGAAGAATGTGAAATGAAATGTAGCTTTGTTAAGTCTAAACACAAGAAAACAAATTTTGCCTTTGGTCTTACACAGCTAAGCCCTGCTTAAGACTTGCAGGATTCCAGCAAGCCATGCAGGTTACTGGAGAAAGATTTGGGTTCCGGAGCTTTGTCTGCTATCATATCCTATTCAGTAATGCCCTGAGCTTGGAATACGTCACTTGAGAACTCTAGCAGTGAATCCTCTTGGGGCATTTCCCTCATGGCAGAAGGCAGGGCAGTGCTAGTGCATGTGAGTTTTGCCCTGTATGTATGCCAAGTGCCTGCAGGGAGAACTATTGCTCCTGGTTCTGGCTGTATTTGGGGCCACGGCTCAGTAGAACTCCCCAGAACCTCTTTCTGTTGTATTCCCATGATTACAAGCTACCACTTTCTCTACAAGAGGATTTTGGAGGGCAGAGGCATCTGATGAAATTTTTGCCTAGGAGACCACCTGGTTTTGAGGCATGTTATGTAAAGAGGTGATGACTAGCTAAATCAATCAAATATATTACAGATAACGTGAAAATGAAAAAATAAATATATATATGTATATCTATCTCAAAAAAACAACACCATGCTGTCCAAGAGGAGATAGGGACTGTGCAGTTCAAAGGACACATTCTGCATTTATTCTGCAGGCAGCTCAGTGAATGCAGAGTCATGTGTGTTCATCTGAGTGGAGTCTTTGACCTTAAATAAATGTGAGAGGTAGTAGCCCTAATTTCCCTGTGTTGGAAGAAAAAGTCTTCTGAAAGCTTGGTCAGGTATTTTCCATATGCCTTTTACCCACTAGCATCTTGTCAACCATGAATACGTCATGTAATTAAACTTCTGAAGTTGTACACTTACTGAGATGTCTTTTTTTTTTTTGTAATAAAATGTATTGTTTTTACAAGTTTTGACATTGTGAAATGGGGAAAAGTGAAGCAGAGTTTTGAAATCCCCAGTGCACCTCTAATGGAGCCTCTTCTGATTGCCTTATACTTGTCTCTGGGGTGAAAAGAGAATTAATTTGAAAAAAAAAATTCCCTTATGTCAAGATGAGAAACTATTGATTTGTACTTACATTCTCCACGAAAAATTAGTGATCCCCTCAACTGGGGAAAAGAACCTCTGTTGCAATCCTCTGGGCTGTGTAAAAGAGGCCACAGGCTCAAAGTCAAAGGGAAGCCAGAGGAAAATGGCATACAGGAGGTCAAAGCAGTTCACATGGCTCATCGGCAGCTGTTTGCACCATATGACAGATCTAAAGGCAACTTTGGAGCTGTCTGTACAATATGTGGAGCTTACCAGAGATATAGAAGCTGCTGCTGTAATGTCATTTCCCATAAAAAAAAGTTGGCAGAGTTGGCACTATGTTTTATAGACTGCAGTGTCAATGATAGCCTCAATTCATGATCTTAGTCCCAACAAAAAGAAACAAGGAAGAAGTGGAACTGGATGTTCACTCTGCAGCAAGTTCTCTGAGAGCTCCTGGAGTCACTTTTGTGCTTCTCAGCACTAAGCTGTGTCATAGCCTGTTTAGCTTTGTTTTTCTTGTACCAGAAATAAAAGAAGAAAAGATGCTGCATTTCTTATTATACTGAGTTTCACTTGTCTGAAAGCCATTTTTGTTCAGCTGTCTGGAGTTACACAAGCAACAAGTCTGATCACAACCTAAGGTTAGCTGTTAAGAGCCAAAGAAGGTAGATGGAAAACCAAAATGAAACTATGTCCATTAGCCACTAAGTGGGGTTTGTAGATGTCACAATACATACAAAAAAAATCCATTAACATTTTTCACTTGGCATGATCCTACACAATTGCTAGCTAGCTATTTTTCATAACTGTCATAGCAGGCAGTAAGACTGATAGAGGGAGTGAAATGCGATAAAAGAACTTTGAGGCCTTTAAGAGCTTTTCTTTCTCTAATTAATTCTGTGAATGCTGAAATACATGTTGTTTAAAACTGTTGATTGTTAAAAACCAAAAGCAGAATATTCCAGTCTTGCCTAAAGGCCATTCTGCACCGATGTATAAAATTACATTTTGTTGTCTGAACTGAATAATTAATCCCTGATCCTGGAAACTTATTTTCACAATATTTAGTCACCTGAATAACATCGTTGTTATAAGCAGAACCACCCAAGTTTGTCAGATTTCCTGAGCACAGTGTGTTCTCAGTATCTAAGATCCTGCTTGCGTAAACTCTCGTCTGACTCTGGAGGACGATACTTTTACGCATGGGTTGTGAGGTAGATAGCTCAAACAATCCTGAGATTAAATGCACTGTATAAATAGTTAATTTATTTCAACGTGCACTACCACTCTATCTCAAGATGCATACCAGAGCCCATCTTGTGCTGTCCTGCTGGAAAGACAATCTGCCACAAGTCTGGACTTTAAGGGATCATTTTGAGAAGTGTTGGAATTGCTATATGCAGAAATAGATGTGTTGCAAACTTCAATCACTGTAGGAAACCTGCTAGAAAATGTGGCTGCTCAGTTAATGAATCTGGAGAGTCAGATGGGCATATTGAAAGAAGACTGAAATGCACAGAAACTGAATTTCTACCTGAGGAGCTCAGCACGACATTTTCCAAGGTGCGCAAAACATTATTTAAAATGTCTTAATTTTGACTTTCACCCCATCTCTTCACTGGAGATGTCTTCTTCTTCTAGAGAGACAGGGTGAAATCAAATGAATATAGCGCTGGCTATGGTTCTTTTTGTAGTAACTTCCATCCCAGAAATAATTCCTTGGAGTCAGTATTATTCCTATTTAGGAATGATTTTCAAAGTTGCAGTGGGCTCCCGTGCCTAAATTGACCAGGGTTATCCTTACTATGGAGATACTCTAACTTGATCTACGTGGACGAGTACGGGAGAAGATGGAGATAGGATTTGCCAGCTTCAATACCTAGGTCAAACTGACACAAACAATTTTCCCCTACATCCTGAAGTCCTGTGCTGGTGAAAATAATCTTTAGCTACAGACCCTTTGAAAACTGATCTTGAAAGGTTGGACTTGTATTCTACAGCTTTACGAGCTGCAATGGTGCTTGTTCTTGCACCACTCACATGAAGTTCCTCAGAAAGAACTATGGATCAGCATTTCAAGAGACAGGAAAACAATGGCTTATTGTAATTTCTGGCATTGTTTGGTGTCATATTTACAGCTGAGAGAGACTTCTGCCAGATTAAATACATTTTAAAAGACAGTTGACTGAGAGAGAGAATCTGAGCAAATTTTCAATACTTAAAAAGTATTTGTCAAATATTCTTCATTATGAAAATCAGGAAACTGGTACAAATGAGAATATTTGTCTGTGTAGATTCCTTTAAGGCTAATGAATACAAAGAGGATACAATAAGGTGAATGCTCTTCTATATATGTGTCTAACAACTAAAGAAAGTGAAAATGGGTTCTGAACATGCCTAATTATAAATTAATACAACTGTAATACAAATTATTTAAACAAAAGCCAAATAGATATGAAAAACCTTTATTGTCTGAGAGAAAATAATGCAGAAACATCATGAAATATGTAAGTGGGTATGATCTTAGAGCTTGTTTGTGTATTTTATTATATTGGTGGAAAAAAATTGAGGCTGGGTCCCTCAAAACATAGATATTAAAAATATTAAATTACTTATACTCAGAAGATTAACTATGTTGTATGAGGGGAGAAAAAATTATTTACTGAAAAATGTAAAAGGAGGTGGGGCTTTATACGTGTACATGAAGATTTTTTTTGACAATATTTCAGTACATCTTCTAGTATAGGTTTGCATTGGGAGATGCTGCACAGTGACTGCAATCAATATGCTTTTGCAGCTTCTGCTAGAAGCTCTAGTATATTCATTTCCTTTCTTCCTAGATGTTCTAAGTTATAAGGGAAAAGATATTTATAATGTAAGCTGTTTGAATGACTGGAGGACTTTACTGATAAAGACATAGAGTGCATATTCTGCCGCAAAGGTCTTTATACTGCGGAATTGATGGCTGATTACAAAGCAGCCTGAAGATCTAATTACAATTGGCAACCAGGAGATGAAGGAAGACTGCAGACAATTTTCCTCTATTTTTTATACACAGTCCTTGTGGCATTCACATTGCTTTCAATAAGCGTGCTTCTGGCAAAAACTGTCAATGATGGTAATCGTCTGGATGACTGGCTTCAGAGAGGCTGTAAGCCTGACCTTTGCTATTGTAATCATCACCATCATCAGCATGAGGATGCACACCACCCCAAAGCTAGAACAAGTGCTGTAACTAGGCAGTAATTGCAGATTGTTAATGATGATGCTATCGATGATGCATTTTTGTTTATGTTAATTGAAAATACATTATGCTGGGCTTAACTCTATGGTAGTGAATGATTAATGATAAAAGAAAGAGGAAATACGTGACTAAAGTAAGAAAGAAAAACGTTTATGTGTGTCATTCTGCTATGTCTAACCCACCTGGTACAAAATCAAAATATACATCTTTCTGTTTGAATAAAATTTAAAGTTTGATTAAAAATTAGCTACAGGTAAACAGTGTGCTCTTAAGCCTACTGCACTAGCCAGTGAGTACTATTGCAGCTGTGTAATAACATTTACAGCTCACAAGAGACAGGAGATCATGGGTGCAGTATAGGGCCAAAATACCAGTTTAGATACTTGCAGAAGATGTACTTTGAGAAGGATAGGGGAATGTAACTGGAGTAAGGGCACAGACTGAGGATATATAGTGTTCTCCAGAAATTCTGGGATCCAGAATTCCCTACCAAAGTTGTAATAATCTCAGAATGGATAATTAATTTTCATAATGAGCATGAAGAAGTATATGTCGTATTTTCAGTTTGTAGGAAAGTTTAAAATTTGCCTTCTTTATCCTCTGGATAGATAAGACTAAACATCATGAAAGCTAATGTAGGACTAAGATTTCTATAAGTGTTTCTCTAGGCATGTTCTTCTTTCTGAAAATTTGAAAATATAAAGAAAAATGGTTTGTACTGTTCAGCTCTTCACTCAAGGAGTCTTATCACTGCTGAATGCCAAATAAAAGGGTTTAGAGAAACCAGAACTTCCCACAGAAGCAAAAGTTTTGAGCCCTGCATGAAGGAGAATCATTCCCCATGGTAAAAATCCCGGTGTCTGGAAAACTCATGTTCCATGAGGAAGATTTTCCCCCTCTGTTAAATGTAAAAAAAAGTTTGTGGAACTTCATATTTAAATGTCAAGTGACACTACTTCTAGCTTTTGGTTTCACTGCCTGATCTTGGTTGCATTAACACTAAGCCACACATGCACTTGTTTCTATTGCACAATCATGAGTGTAAATATCACGCACACGCAGTATCAAGTGTGTAGACTTATTTGTGACAAAGTATGTAGTAATTACTCTTACATATTCCCTTAAGGAGATATCTGCTAAAAAAGTCTATCTAATTAACTATCTAATTAAATCAATGTTTTTTTACCAAAAGTTGCACTGAAGACTGATGGAATGTAAATAGAAATTAAATTTCTGCTATAAAGCAATAGCTATTAAAACTTCATTGTTCACATTGTTAAATGACCAGCCAGTATAGTCTTATAGAAGCGGAGACCTGGATCAAATTTTGAAGTTTCTTGTTTAGGCTATTCTTCAGAAACTTTCTGCTGCTTTGTAGAGGTAAAGCAGGTAGAGTATTTTGATATCAATACAGATAGGAGGATGATTGTCCCTTCTCTGTTATTTAAGGACCTTGTAGGCCTATCAGGACAGCTACTAAAAATCGCCTCCTGCGTTATGTGATTTTCTGAAATCAATTTAAAGGTGTGTGACCATATATATATACACCAATAGCCAGTTTCTTGGCCAAAGCTGTGCAGGTATTCCACAGACTACACCATATGGAAAGTCATCTTTGTGTGGAAGGTAAAAGTAATGACAGCAGACAAATGTTAAAGTCCATTACCTCTCACTTCGTACGCATCTTAATACAGTATTGCGAAGTCACACACAACCTGTTTTTCTAGGCAAACAAGTAACACACTCTGAGCCCTCTTACCCTCCCCTCCAGCTCAAACTCTGTCCTAAGGACCAGAGCTTACCTTCACCATCTAAACTGATGTAGTGCTTTCCTCTTTTCCATGGAAATGGTTTTATGACTACAACACCTAATAACTTACAATGCCGAAACGTCTTCTTTTGCCAGTAGATCCCAGAGCACTTTCCAGATGTAATACATTGGTAAGGGAGAATCAGATAATATAATGCTGTGAACATCCTTAAAAGCCTTAACTTGCATTTTCCACATGGCAAAGTCCAAAATTCAACAGTCATTCATTATTCTTACTACAGGAAATGTAAATGATTGCAGAACACTCACCTACCTTTTGCAATGATGGTTGGTAAATACTTATTTTTGTTGAGCCACTACTTAAAATGGAATAAGTCCCCATAAGATATTTAACACACGTCTTATGTTAATGAGGCCTTAAAACTTGAGTACAAGAGAAAAGTGAGGTGCCGCTCTTAGTTAGACCATTGATTAAATTAAGCTGTGGAATTACTGCCTGTTACGGAAGATGCTCGCTCATTTTACTGTTATATCTGTTGTTTGTGTATTACATCTGTATGTTGTCTGGTCATAAACCTGGCTTGTAAAATCTCAGTGGAGGAATCCGTCTTTATTACAGCATGTGAGCACAGCCCCAGACATAGTGGTGGCCTTTGTTCTTGACAGGCACGTCTTTGCACAAAGGTGGTGTAGACCATCAATAATGGGTCTCAGAAATGACCCTACAACACCATAAATCCCCATCATTCTCATTCAAATGCTGAAGTGCATTTGTTATCAGAAGATGCCCGCTCTTCTTCCTTCTCAGCTCCTTTGAACAATCCAGTTGTTGTACCAAATCATCCCATTGTCTTATCAGTTGCAGTCCTGCCGGGGCTAACAAGTGATACTCCAGAAAATGACAAATACCTCCCACCATGCAGCTAGGTGACTATGCACTGCTCTATGTGGGAAATATATATTTTTTTGTGAGATGCCAATGTTATTCAGAGACACTGAAACAGTAAGAAATCTTTTTTGTTTGTTTTTTAAAAAACATGTATCTATGAGAACATAGTAGAGGTGTGAAATGTGTAGCCAGGTCCTTCTTGCAGTGTTGCCCAAGGGGCACTGGAAACAGAAGTGTGTCCCTCGCATTTTGGTTTTTGGTGACGTTTATTGTTTGGAATGCTTTTGAATATTCAGCCAACACTTCAGCTTTTCCTACCTTCCTCTGGGTCTTTGGGAAGACAAGCTCTTCACAAACAGCTGTTCATTGTGGTGCCGCCAAGGTCCTTTGCAGCATTTCCAGTGCTGGAATTTAGCATTACCAATAATTTATGTATGTATATCTTCACAAATGTCAAAAATAAACTCTTAAAAATCTGCCCTCCAAAGGTTTAAATATTTCAAAATAGCATGTAAAAGACTTTCTGTTTTCCTAAATCACTTAGTATTTTATCAAAGCACAGGTTTGCTCAGTAAGCATTTGAAAAATACAGTCGTATGAGTTCTGGTGGGAATAAAGAAAATATTTGTTGGCAAAAGAAAAAGCACATTCCCCACAAAGAATTTAAGCAAAATAGAATGTTTAAACCCACATATCTGCAGTGAGTCCCCAGCTGAACAATGTACTACTCTAAGGGATAACCACAATTTAAAACAATATGCTAAATTATTCCCCACAACAATTTGTGAATAGGTAGAAAGAACTGATCATTTAGATGATTCAACTCTGTCTTTAGATGGTATAAATCCATTATCTAGTAACTGCTTTTGAATGTGGCTGCTTGCTTTTCTTCTGTATGGTATTTTGTCATACACTAGAAAATGTGCAAGTGATGTAAGAAAGATGGTGCAATTCTTTTGTTTCCCAGCTTGGCCAGTTTCTGTATTGAAGCTTTTCCTTTTTCCATAAAAAGGTCTTCATTTTGCTTTCGAGATATTTCCCCTGCAGTGATTAGCAAATCTAGACAGGCTTTCACATAAAAAAAAAAATCCAAATGCTTTATTAACTGCGTTAAAAGTGCAGCAGCCACCTTAGTGCTGACTGACTGCCAGTTCTGGTGTTACTCTGGTGTTGTGTTGTAATTGGAAGTATACAGAGCATCCTCACTGACTTTTGTACACTTGTGTGTTCCCAGAGTGGATGGGGAAGCTTTGGGCCCGGCACAGCTGGGCAGAAGAAGAGAGGGGGTGCAGAGCAGCAGCAGCAGCAATCAGGCAGCCTAGGTATGACACCCAGCTCACTGGAGCAGAGGTGCAGCTGGAGGACTGTCCATCATCGCAAATCCCTGGTCCCCTGGTCCCACTGCACTGCGTGACATCATCTGGGATGCCAGGTTCACTGGCTGCACAGGACCCATAAAATATCTGCCCAATTTTCTTCAATGAGCACAAGCTAGAGGTTAATAATGTGGGGATGTTTGATTCCCTAGTGTTTTAAATAATTTCATGGGGAACCTAATGCAATAGGACAGCAGTTGGAAAGGTTATTATCCTCATCAAACTGCAGCACTTCTTTCCTACTATTTCTTACCTGTTCCTCAGTCTTATACTTCGTCTCCCTACACGTACTGCAAATGAGTCTTCAAAAGGACTCTTTGTAGTGGAGTGGAGGCAAAAATCATGATTCCTAGTGGGTGTCCCATCGGTGCTCCTGAGGGGATTGGCGTCCTCTCGCTGTGCGGGAGGGCAGGCAGAATCCTGACGATGCTTCCCATTTGGGCTGGAGGGTGCTCTCACCCTTGCACTCTGAAAAGCTTGTCCGGCAATCACTTACCTTGCAATAAGTTTTAGGTTGTCTAAACACTGGGGGCTGGTCCACCAGGACAGCAACTGCTGGTCTTGCTGGTCTCCAGGACAAGCAACTCACTTGCCTTATGTCTTCTCCCCTTTTCTTTACTTTTAATGACACATAGTTGTTTTTTTTTTTCCTCCTGACTATTTATGTGATTTATTACACTAGTTTGTGTATTTTTCTCTTTCTTTCCTTAGAATAAATTTCTGCCAATTTCTGCCTAGCTTGACTTCTCTTTGCTGCATTATTTTCACTCTTAGCCCTTTTCCTTCTCTCCTCTCACCCCTTTGTCTCCCTTCAAGTGCTTTGGCTCATCTTACCCCCTTTCTTCACTTTCTTTCTCTAAAAATGATGATATTTTGTATTCTGTTTGCCTTTACAATACAACTCTTGGGAATTTTTATTGTGGTCAATAATGGGAGACAGTTTAAAATGGTGCTTGCATGGGGCTGCTGTGCCTTGACAAAGCTGTTTGAGGAACAGTTTTGTCCTGAAAAAACACAGGCTGCCGTTCACAAGTAATTAGTGAAGAAATTTGTCTACCTTTATATATATAAAACGCTCCAGATTTTAATAAATTCCCTTAAGTAATTTCTATGAGAAAAAAAATCTCATCTTTTTATATATTTCAAGACCTCTCGTGAGACAAAGATGTGTTTTAAAAAACAGAATATTCACTAAACAAAAAAAATCAACTTTTTTTCCATGAACTTTGTTTTCGGTTAGAAAAGATCTAAATAATTTGCTCATTTCTTGCTCTGTTTTCCTCGTTTTTTAAGTGGCAAAAGGGTAGAGGGGAAGAATATTAAAACAGAAAAAGTAAAAAATATTTTAAAGTCCAGTAAAAATATTTTGACAATTATGTTTTTAAATGTAAAGTGCTTTTGAAAGCAGCAGAGGAAAAAATATTTCAAAACCTTGAAAGAAAAACAATGTCCTTTTCACTATAGTAACCATGCATTACAGTTCTAAGTTACCAATAATACTGAAGACGATGCTGTGATTAAGTGTAAAAGAAAATAATAGTATGAACTTGAGAAATTTTATCCAAAGGCATCACTGACATCACTATGTTTCATTAACTGGCCACACTGAGTGACTGGACTCAGCCCCCAAGTACAGTATTTCGTTTTATTACACATTGGTTATGTTTACCCAAACTAAAATTGAGCTGGAAAATTGTTACAATTTATTAGAAACATGCAAAGTGGATTTGAAGGGATATAAATTTCTTGACAATAAAATACAGTCCCCCTTTGAGCACTGGCTAAACACTCAGTTCTTGAAAACCTGTAGCCTGAACACATTCTTTTCTATTTTTCAAGATTTGCATGGATTTTTTAAGTCAAACTCAAATATATTTTAGCTTCCTTTTCCAATCAGCTCAAAAGATGTACAAAATTTGAGATTTATAAATATCATGTTTTAAAAAAATCTAAGACTTTTGGAAGATATTTGATTTTCACATTTATTTGTCCTTTTCTGTTGTGCATTTGTAAAACTGAATACACTGTGGCTGAAGCACAAATGGTCTCTGTGATCCTGAGTGTGAGCCTGAAATCTGGTTACAACTAAACTGCCTGAAGTTATTATGAGCTTCTGGCTGAAGGGGGGCAAGCAGGAGCAGGGCCAATATAAACAACAATTCCCAAGTGATATTAGTGGTAGGAAAGTGGGTGAAACACTCCCAGCACATTCTGCTGAAAGGCACTAATGTACAGACAGTCGTGCACAATAATCAGCAGCTCTCCCAGTAAAGTTTGAATTCACACATGCAAGGAAAATGTTAAAAGACAGAGACTGAAGCTTTTGCTTGTTCTCCGACACGTTATTACCTATGAACCATATTTTAAAATGCATTCTGAGATTTGAGCTAATAATGTGAATGACACTCAGTGAGATTGCCAAATGCTGGTAATTTACTTTCATTTTCACATTAATGTGGGCCCACCTGTGATGAATTGGAAACTAAATAAGCACATCAGTTTTAATTAGATATTTCAGTGCTGGGATCTAGTTAAACAGCAGCATTCATTCTTATCTATTAAACAGTCAAAGAGACTTCTGCATTCTTCACAGTAAGTTCTCTCTCCTTCCAGCCCACCTCCTTTGCATTGCTTTTCTACCTCTCCTACTGGAATATTTTACAGGAGAAAATCTAAGTCAGTGCCACCCTGCAGGATTAATAATATAGTTATCACAGGACTGGCTGATCTAGTTGATTTTTGAAATAATTGAGAAATTAAGAAGGCTCTCAATATTGTTTTATTCTGCCATGAAAACGTAACAAAAATCTGAACAATTCTAATAAGTTCATAGTTTGGGCTTCACAAAATGGAAATGTATTTCTGTTGACTGTCATGGACTTGTACCACTGCACCTTTGGGATCAGGTTTCAGTTAACGGGTGACAATTTGTGTACCAGCTGGAACAGTTTCCACTCCTGGAGGGACAGGGGTCTGCAAGAGAGATGGAGACGTGTTGGAAGGAGTCAGGCCAGCCTGGGAAATGCTTTCTCTCCCAGGGCAGGCGGCGACTGCAAAACTTACTTCAGGTCTGCAGGCGGCGACTGCAAAACTTACTTCAGGTCTCAGTTTTCCTGCTGATGAGTAACTGATTGAGGCTGAAAGGCAGCTTTATCCTACTGAATACTTAGTGTTTCTGTTGAGGCTAACAACAAGCAATTGTTGTTTTCTGTTTCAGTAGACAGTCATCTGCTGAAATAACAATGCTTTGTGTTTCAGTCTGAGAAGTTTGTGTCTATTTGATGCTCGTGTCATGCAGAGGTTCTTGTCTGTCTCAATTCCAGTTTTGTACTCTGATTCTCCTTTCCAAAGCAATTTTCAGTAGAAAACTGAGGTCTGAGCTGCTATTGTATTTAGCAAGCACTTTTCAAAGCAGCCTTGCAAGAGAGAAAGAGCGCAAGGTTGAATCTTAATCTATTTCTTTGTGTGTAATATTAATTCAGGTAGCTATTTCTAGAGATATTAATGATTAATAGACATAGCAGATAAAAGTGTAACCTATCAGAAAAGAATTTTTAACTACAGCCTTCATCAAACCTCTGACTTCCTATTCAGTCTTGCTCTAAGTGTTGAGAAATTTGGAACAGCTTTCAGGAGAGCAACTGACACTGGTGAAGCTGATGTTTTGACTGACGACTTGCTGTGTGATCTTACAGCTTCTGCATATATTTTTCTGATTGATATTTCTGGAGAAAAGGTGAACAAAAAAATAAATACCGAGGACAGAGTGCAGCTTCACTTCGAGCCAAGGAAAACGTGTGAACACATTGAAAAATATTTGCCCAAGTCCTGGCTTGTTGCACTGACATTTCAGCCTACCTGCTAAGAAATATTTATTTGAGGCTGCGTTTTATGAGTAACTGAGTTGTTCAGAAACAGCACAGGAAATAGTAGGGAGAAACTGAAGATAAATTCTAGTCTAATTCAGATTTCAAGCAGTTTAATCTAAAAATATGTATGTTCTTATGCAATATTTATCATTAAAGCTCAAGACTAATGGTCAAGAGCTGACCTTCCTCTCTGAGCATAACACATGACATTATCTCAGCACACACCCTTGCTACATTGCTCCAGAAGACAGCATGTAAGAGATTCCCAGGAGTAGATCCCCACAAGATTTCTTTCCCCGAGCCCTCTCGGAAAGGAAGAAAGAGTCCTCCAAATAGTCATAGTCTGCTGAAAATAAAATTGGGCTGACAGCTTCGCAAACGTAAATGCATTGCTTTAAGCATATTCCAAAGCATTTAAATGGACAAACATATTTTGATGGAAATGTTTCACATAGAAGCTTTAAAGAAACAGAAAAGATGTGCTAAATGAACAAAGATACATAGTGTGGGAAATACATTTTAACAAACACCAGGTCATGCCTGGTTTTGGTCAGCTTCCCTGCTCTTAGATCAAGCAGAGGTTCATAAGAAAGCCTGACTGAAGCCAAATTTTGAAGGCTACTGACACAAGAACTGTGTCTGTAGACTTATGTTCCTCTCTCCAGGTAAGGTTCTATATTGCAGGTTATTTTGGAAAAGAGAGTCAGATGTGATTGGTAAACTACCTTTTTTTTTTTTTGGTTTTGTGATGTGGACAGCACAGTAGCAGCTCCTGATTTCTCATGTACATGTCTGCTGTCAGTCTTCTACATTTTTCAGACATGCTAGTGCAGCTCAGAAACAGCTGCTTTGTAATGAACTTGCACTCCTCTTCTCAAATGTTGCAACATAGCTTCCAAATCTTGACTGTAATTTAGTCACTTTCTCTCAGCCGAACTAAATTGAAGACAATATCTGATTTGCATTTCGGCTGTTTTTAAAAAAGGCAGAATTTAGGTGACTTGGAAAGTGTCCAATTTGCCCCTTCCCTCCACCATGTTTTAGAATTCTCTGCATTCCTGCTTTGGACACAAAGGTTAGTGAGAACTACAATGACGTGTATTTTTCTGGTGTGAGTAGTCCTTGACTTCAAGATAGTCCTTTTCACAATTAAATCATTCAGCTTTTAAAAAAATAATTTTCCTAGATCCTAGTCTTGCAAACCACTGTATGTGGCAATGCGTATAGATTTCTAGATTATCTGAATCATCCTACAAGTCTGCAGTGAAAAGGCACTTTTAATAAAAACTGTGACACTCCTTTAGTTTGGGGTAGTGCACAGCAACTGTGCAATGAGAAAGAATGGGTGCTTCAGGAGCAGCAGCATAGCAAGGCTGGTCTGAGCTTGCTGTGCATCCTGGTAGCTGGCTATTCCGAGGACCCGACTCCACAGCTATCAAAAAGAAGTCAGTGAGATATCACAGCGCTCTCCTTTATTTTGAAATTGGGGGTAGGGGAATAACGCTTAGCATTAGAGAGAATACAATTAAAGCTAAATCTAGAAAACACTTTAAATCTTGTGTAGAGCTAATTCAAGGAAATGCCAGAGAATAAGGCACTAGCATGTGCAAATGCTGTATAAAAACTAAGCATCAAAAGGTATTTTATAATTCAGATAAAATATCATTCAGAAAGGCAGATATTTCCAGGATAGAGCTTCTTCATAATGTGTGTGAGAGAAAAATGGGTTAAATTTTCTAGGCAGATATTGACTCATCATATCATAACAAAACCTGCTAGAGCTGGTTAATGATGTGTCTGATACTTCAGCAAGTGACATAATGTTGAAATTTGGAATCAAAGCTGTCAGGAAATTGCTCCTTGCTCAAACACAAGATATTCATGATGAAAACCTGTTGTAATCTCCCTCTCCTGAGCCATTATGCTAAAGGGGCAAAAGGGAGTATTGCCTGGTGACATTTCTTTCTGATCCTTCTTGAAGTGCTGCAGCTTTTCAGAGAAGTTTCTAGGCATGGTTTCCTCTGATGACTGCTAATACGATACGGCAGTCCTTCAAAGGAGCAGAACTCGTAGGGCTGCAGCTTTGGGGCTTATTTATGCAATCAGTGAACATGATTCCCCCTTCCCTGAGCTAAAAAGCTTAACATACAAATAGTAAACTTAAGGGCACAGTCCTTTCCAAAATGCACTCTAGGATTGTCCCTCTTTTTAGGCTAGCAGACATACTCCCTGAAGCTGTGGTTCCCTGAGCTTGCTGCTTGGAGGTAGAGTGGAATAATGCCAGGAAAAAGACTGTTCTGGGTTGTGTCTTCCAGAAGGTAAAGTGGCAAGTGCTCTGTCATGTATCCATGTTTACTGATCGGCTCTACCAGTGAACTGGTGCAAAAGGAGTGCTGCGGAGGGGAATTAATACCTATACCATGATGCAAATAATTAAGGAAGCATGCTAAAATCTTGGAAGCTATTTGCACAACTGATTTGCTAAATTCTAAGCCTGTGATGTGAAGAGAGGCAGGTGGAAATTTTAGCTTTGAGACTGACTCCCTTCTAACCTTCTTTAGATAAAAAAAAGCTGTCTGCCTTTTATTATTCTTTTTCTCTTGTTCCAAGTTTAACTGAATGGTTTAACACAGCAGGTAAATGCCTAGGGATGGAAGCCACTCTGTCTACTTTAAAGACTAAATTAGGTCTACTGATACAGCTATGATGGGAAATAAGATGAATGAATTTGTCCCTGCCTGTATTCCTTCAATGGACATGGCTAAATCAAGGATGTCTGCTCTGCTCATGAATCACTTCCTGAGCTGCCACTCCTGGCAGGTTCTGGAGTGGGAGCACAACATCCTGCAGGCAGTGCAGCATATCGGGCGCAGAGTGCCCACTGCACATATGAATAGTTGAGCTGCTGAACTCTGGAGTAATTGCTATCATAATTAAGCACAGGTCTGCACACATTTGGGTTTTGGGAAGATTTAGGTGGAGCTCAGGTGGGATGACTGCTTAAGCCTGGATCATGATGAAGTACGTGGCGACAGGCATTTTTTTTTTGGTGGTGTATATGAGACTAGATTTAAGTGCTCAAGGATTCTTAGGCACTGCATTGAGGTGCCTAATGAATTTAAACATCTGGACATTTGGGCAAATTTTTCTACTTTGATCCCCACAACACACACTAAAGGTGTATGATGAAAATATCAGTTTACGCTAAAGCATTCAGGTTTAAAAAAACAATCTTAAAATCCTGCTCCCAGGGTAAATCACTGCAGTGGTTTGTCTGCACTGGGAGGCAGACATCCACAACACCCTGAGCCAGACACAGAGTCAAAGCCCCCAAACTGAAGGCTGAGTGACAAGATGAAGATAGTCAGAGTCCTCATGTTTCCATTCTCTGCTGTGGTGTTCATCCAGGTCATTTATATACTTGTTAGTGTTTGCCACTCAGTCCCATGGCATTGCCTGCTTGGTGTGGCAATGGATATCACTTGCTACAACCATCACCAGTTCAGACCGGGCACTGCCTACCCTGGGCAGTCTCACCAGTACCAGCAGTATCAGGGCTGCGTTTAAAACATCACATTCTCTTAATCCAGCTCTACATGCCTCTAACCCATACATTTATTGTGAAAATTAATGCCTTTTTGGAAGAAGAAAGCAATATTATGTCTGCAACATTTATTTATAGTAGTTGCCAAATGGTACTTTGGGAATTCTCCTTTTTTGAAAGCAGCTAACGAGGGAGCAAATCCTCTATCAAAACTGTGAAACAGCTTCTTGGTTCTTCTATAAACATTTTGGTGGCACTACAACTCTTGCTTTACCCACTTCTTCCTAAGCCAGCCTTGTTTCCTTTTTTTTCATTAAGACTTGCGTTGCAGGGAAGCACCAGTAGCAGGGGAAGATTTCCGAATAAATTTTTGAGATAGGATTTGCTTTCAACCCAGTACTGGATGCCCCACTGCTGGAAAGGGGACTACTCCAGACCTTCCCATTCTGCAGTATTTCCTACTTGTAGCCTGAGGTGTCTCATCCTTCCTGGGCTGCTGCCTGCTGTGAATTGCTCTCTGTGCCAGCCTTTGGCTGTTTCACCTAAGCCATTGACTGTGGGCTGCTTGCTGACAGGGCCTTCTGTCCACCTTTTCCCCAAAAGATAAGTTTTCTACCAGGTCAGCTTACTGAATTGAGTTTCCTCACGGCCACTGGATGTCTAGATCTGATGCAAGGTTGGGAAAATGGAAGAGGTAATGGGACCAGGATAAGTGTATAAGCAGGGCTGCCCCTTTCAGAGGTAATCTGCGTTTGCCACAATGAAAGGACAATGCCAAACTGTCCCCTGTGGTACCTGACTTCCTCTGCTTGTAGTTTAGGGATTTACATGGAAAGGTCTTGGTTCTCCTGCAGCTGTCCTCACAGTGGTGCCCACCAGCCTGATGGACAGATGGCTCAGCCATGTCACAGCTGCTGAGCCACCCCTGGCATCTCCGGGAAGCCTGGCACCTGGGCTGGATTTCCTTGATACACCCTGCTGCCGTTTGCAGTGGTTCAGCAGCTGCTCTGGGACCAGCCCAACCTTCTGGTTAGCAATGATGGGGCAGGCAGCTGTGACTGGTAAATCCTACAGCAGCCTCAGAGTCCCAGATGCTGATGGGGGAGTAAGCTGTAGTCCCCAGTCCCCAGGGTACCTCCTTACATCTCTGGGAAATAAAGTCCCCTCCTGGTGTTGCTTGCAGCTCCAGGGCTGCCTCTGGTTTACGGGTGCAATGGCAGATTTTTTGGATAGGAAAGATGTTGGTCTACCAGTGGGCTCCTCAACCTAGGCTTGCAGATGCCAGGAGTAGCACGTTGGTGAGAGATTGTGTCCATGGGAAAAGATCGTGGGACTATTTAATTCAATAAATGCCTTCCTGAGATCTTTAGAACAGCTTCAGATCTATAAAGCTACTTCAGTGAGTTCACATCCTGAATAAATATTGTGCAGTTAGCTTCTCCCTCGTGTACTAAAGTATGACAGCGTGATGCCGTGTTGACAGGGAATGTAGCACAGGAGGGTTAAGCAGATTTTAGAGAAGAACAGAAAAAGCACCCCATTTTCACTCAAGTTGGTTATCTGGGTTTTCTCAGATTCTTGTGTCTGTGGGTGAAAAGCCTCCTGTGAAGGAGATGTATGTTATTTTCTAGCCATCTTAAATGTCAAGATGAATTTTAGTTTGAAGTGTTTCATATCAAAAATAAATGCCTGTTCTCTCAGCAGAAGTATATCATATTTTAGTGCCCGTTGCTCTCAGGTTTTCAATTAGAACTTTGAATCACATTCCTGATTAGTAACAAGCAATCAATCATAATTAATTAGTTAAAATGTTCAACCGTTAAAATCATTACCATTAATTAAAATAATTATCTCTATTTTGGCTGCACTTCATTGCCATTTCAGGGAAATGTGTTGCTTAACTCTACCTTTTGCACTCAGTATGGGATTGTGGTGACTAAAATGCGTATGAGGGGTAGGGGCATGACTTTCAAAAAGCTAGTTTTTGTAGTGTGGTTTTAGTTAGCTTTAAATAGATGTAAGTATATCAATTACTTGTACTTTTAGTAAAGTTATTTCTCCTAATAGCTAAAGAGATACAATGTCCAGAGAGTTCTTTTCTTGGGAATTTATTCTTAATTTATATACACTCCATAACTAATAAGTAAAATACAGCACTGATATTTTTGTGAGATTATGCTGGATATCTTTGTTCATGGACAGAGAACACTTTTGTAAAGCTATGTGATTATGAAAGTAATCTTTGAGCAAAGACTGTGGAAAAGGAAAGATTCTGCTTCTTCTGAACAAGTAGTTTTTATTCAGGAAGGAAAGTATAAGAAAAGCTTCTAACCTTCACAAGAGGGGCATAGACCTACTGGACATAAAATTCCAAATTGTCATTTCTGTGGCTGAAATTTGACCCAATCCCTTGATTGGGTCAAATATCTGAAGCCTGTTGTGTTTCCCAGAAAGCCAGTATCTCTTGTGCTTGGCACCAGCCAAGAGATATTATCTCCGGATAATAAGGAGACGTAGGGATTTATTCCATGTGTGCCTGTGTCAGATATGCATCTTAATGTGCAAGCTGATAAAAAATTCAAGGATAATTAGAATGACCACTAATTGCATGGTCACTACAGAAGTTCCTCAGTTTCATGAAGGGCATTTGTATCCCCAGAGAAGCAAACTGATGCTACCCCTCAAACAGAAAGAACAAGACAAGAAAGTCTGAATCTGCTCTAAGTCCCTAGGAGGACTTAAGAAGGACTCAGAAGGTTAACGATAGAAAGAATACGTACTATTAAGAAAGGGTTTTTTTGAAATATTCAGCTTGGGAAGTAAGATGTGTGGGAAGATAAAATCTGTCAAAAAGCAGGTATTTCAGAGTTTTTAAAGTGAAAGGCAACTCTGATTAAAGTGCAGGCAGATTAAATGTAAGGTACTCCCCTCCACAGACCCTTCTTTATCTGTCTCTTAAATGATTATTTGAAAAAGAACTGCCCATTTTGGAAGTTATGAAAAATGCTTGAGTAAAAAGATTTTTCACTGTAGCTGGATACAATCAATACATTCACCGCAGGGGGTATAGTGAATCTCTAAGTTTCAGCACTCCAGTACCTCCGTGCAGCCCCTGCTCCTCTGCAGTCGCTGCAGTGTAACAGGTAATGGTGTAGGACCTGGAGAAGCAGCACAAGGTGGGTGGGCAGCTTGGAAGTCAGCAGAGGAAGAAGCATCTTCTTTGCCACTATTTCTTGTGGTTGTAAACCGGTTGCACGGCTTTCTGCTACTGCACAGCACTCTTGAATTCTGAGCAGTTGTCTTAGGTACCATTGAATTCTTTGAGCATAAAGTTAGTTCTGGAGGCCACCCAGTCCAGTCACCCTCACAAGATTGGTCAGCCAGAGCAGGTTGTCCAGGACTGTGTTCAGTTTGGTTTCAAATATCTACAAGAGTGGAGACTCCTGAGCCTCTGGGCAACCTGTGCCAGTGTTTGACAACCCATACAGTAAAAAAGCTTTCTCTGTGTTTAAACACAATTTATTCCATTTCAGTTTGTGTTCATTACCTCTTGTTCCGTCACTGGGTATCTTTGAGAAGTGTCTGACTATGTATTCTTTAACCCCTCACACCAGGTTATGATTTCTCCTCTTATTTCTCCATGCTTCAGTTAGTGAACATTTCCTGTACTTATAAAAATGGTCAGTACACACTTGGGTCACTTTGGTCTAAAATATGGCCTTAGTTTCCTGGAACTGTGATTTGGATAGCTGTTCATCATGAGATCTCTCTGTGCCCACCTGGGACTTCCTGCTGTGTAGCTACTTCTCTAATCCATGTAATATCACCTTACAGGTTTGACACTTTGCTGTCAGGATGACAGGCACAAATGTGCCCTTTGAAAGATCTTTTTTATATGGAAGGTGGATGATGTCTACCTAAGACACATGAATTGGAATAAGGACATTTGAGTTCTGCTCTCTGTCACAAATTTTTTATATGACCTGAGATGTCTCATTAGCAACTGACCAAAAGCCTGTTGGGAGTCTTTTCATTTGCTTTAATGGGCTTTGAATTAGGTGCTTAACTTTCTCAGACTCACTGACCAATTTATATAAAGGAGATGGTGTTATTTGCCTATCTCATTGGGCTGTCACAGAGTGAAATACACTACTATGAAGGATTTTGGGATCACTGAGTAGAGAGTGCTATTCAAGTGCAAAGCATTATATAAACCTTTAGAAGCAGCAATAAAAGTGCTAGCGTTTCCTTGAAAAACGGTGATTTCTTTTCACCTTTATATTTCTAGAAAGACTTATCATTTCATGTTTCCCCAAGGAATAGAGCATCCATATAGAGCAGGGTCCTGCCCAGCATCATATCTCAGTGGCTTATTCCATTGGACAGTGTGAAGGAAGAGACTGCTTTCGTTTTGCTAAATTTAAAAGTTTGTGAATTTAAGTTCTTAGACACTAGAGCAGCAGGGGCCTCTCATTATGTGTTATGGGAACATGATGTGATGATACAAAGGGAACAGAGGAAAGTTCCATACTTCTGTGTGATTTTATAAAAGTGATCTAATAAAGAGGAGCTTCTGAGTATTTATAGAGTTAAGTGGATACATAGCATTCCCTTTCTTGTAAGCTGGGGAAAAAAAAAGAATGGTTCAGTTTCTGTGAGATGTGATATGGAAAAAATGAACGTTAACACGTCATTGTAAGTAAAGCTGTAAATGTAATGGATCACAACCCCATGTTTTTGTCTTTCTTTTTTTCTTCATGTGTTTGTAATAGGATAACTTGGTTTAAAAAGTCATAATCATCTTTTGTATATTTGCTTCTGCTTTTGCCTGGGGCTAGGGTGTAAAAAATTAAACAGGATCTTTTCATACATATAAAATCTAAGTAAATCCACGTGTACCTCCTTTAGGCTGACACAATTTTTAATCACTATCCAAAGGTTGGTCAGTATTCTGATATTTAATCTTATTAAAAAATTAAGTAAATGTGAAGCAAAGCTCTAAACTGTATCAAGTTCAGCTGTTATTGTGTGCTGCCCATTTGGTCTGACTTCCCAGAAGAGTAATTCCAGGCTTCAGATTGGAGAAGAGGGACCAAGAAGACTGTGGCATCTATTTGTTGTGAAGTAGCCATCAATGCCAGTTTCTTGTCAAGAGCAGTATTTAAACTTACACTTAAACTCCATTAGACCTCGGCCTTTTGTTAAACCAGATCCTTCTTGTTCTGTTTTAATTCTGTAAGATGATAATTTCAACAAAAGTGACAAAACTAAAAACCTTCTCATTGCACACCGCTTCTGTACAAAGGAGGAAAAAAAAGATTAATTCTGCTGCAACTTTTAATGGAATAACTCTCTCCATATCTTTGTGATTCTTAATGTCTCTCTGAAGTTCATTGTTAAATTTCCCTCGTGGCCTGTGTGCTTCAGTATCTTAAATACTAGCATTATAAATGATCTCATTGCCATAAAAGAATTATGGTTTTATAACACTGCTTGAAGGACCTGGTAAGCTGGCAGTAATGAAGAAAGCTACTTGAAGAACGCAAGAACTTGCTAATCAGATTGTTAATTGAGTACATGAGCTTCATATAATACAATGGCAAACTGTGAAGGTGACGATGATAGGCAGACTTCATCTGTTGAGCTGGAATTAATGATGAACAAAATCAAGATCCCTTTGTGGTTGATTCGTGTCCAGCTGCAGCCAACTATAAAAGACCCATCAAAGAAATCAACTCATTAGTTGGTAATTCTGTACAACTTCAAAAAGAAATTCTTAACCACTCATCATTCTTTCTCTGACAACACCTTAAAAGCTGTTTAAAAAAGAAATACTATTTGCTTCATCAACTCAAAGAAATGGCCTGCAGGAACATAGTATGAACTGGAGCTTTTAAAAACAGATCTATCCATAGGTAGAACAGTCAAAGCACAAATATATTTTGACATGCAAAATCTCCCCCAGACACCCATGTCACACAGTGTCAATAGTCTGTCTACTTCACAGAAAAACTACGCCCAGATTTAAATAATTTTAATATTGTAACAAAAACTGACAAAACCCAATGAATTCAAAATAAGTCAGCTACTCTATCCTTATTGCATTGTTGCTTCCTCTGTAACTCTCCCCGCCGGGGGAAGTTGCCAAACTAAGGGTGAATTAAGAATCATGTCTGTATAAAGTCAGAAAATAATTTGTTTGCAGGACAAGGCTTCATAGGATATGAACAGGCCATTCTGTCTTCTCATTGCTGCTGCAACATTTCATTTATCTAAGTGGGATTGCTATGATAGAGGATTGCAGATCATAGGCATTTAGTTTATATTTTTAAAGTTTGATTTTGAGAGGTGGTATGCAACTCTCAAAAGGTATTTTATTAAAATGGTAAAAATAAATGCCTATTAAATCCCTTACAACTGCTATCTTGTTGGCTTTAAGAAATCTAAAATTTATTATCCATGTGAGGGAAAGATTAGCTTCCTAGGAAGCCTTATTTTGGACAATCTCATATGAATGATGTGTGATTATGTAGTGTTGTCTGGGGTTTGTTAGTGGAACGTCTATTGTTTGTGTTTTAAGACTCTCTATGTTAAGTTTTGAGTGCTGCATAAGGCACATAACCTCTTAGAAGAAAGCAGTAGTTGCAGAAAAATTAAATGATGATAGAAAATTGATGAGAAAATGATGAGAAGCTTGACACGACCAGGCAATGTGCACTTGCAGCCCAGAAAGCCAATTGTATCCTGGGCCACATCAAAAGAAGTGTGGCCAGCAGGTCAAAGGGTACAATTCTCCTCCTCTATTCCACTCTCGTGAGACCCCGCCTGGAATCCTGTGTCCAGATCTGGAATTTTCTACATAAGAAGGATATGGAACTGTTGAATGGGTCCAGAGGAGGGCTGGAAAGGTGATCACAGGGTTGAAATACCTCTGCTATGAGGGTAATTTGAGAGAGTTGAGGTTGTTCAGCCTGGAGAAAGGAAGCCTCTGGGAAGACCTTATAGCAGCCTTCTAGTACCTGAAGGGGGACAACAAGAAAGCTGGGGAGAGACTTTTTACAAGGGCGTGTAGTGATGGGAAGAGTGGGAATGGCTTTATGTCAGAAGGAGGAAGTTTTAGATTACACAATGAGAAGAAATTCTTCACAATGACGGTGATGAGGCACTGGAACAGGTTGTGCAGGGAAGCTGTGGATGCCTTCTCCCTAAAAGTGTTCAAGGCCAGGTTGGACACTGTTAATTCTGCTTTTATCCTGCTTTTCTGGTCCTGCTTTTCATGAACTTTGTACAGCCCGTCAATGCTTCTAAAGTGTGGTTTCGCTGCTCATGGATTCATATTAGATGAAGGAAGACTCTTTTGTCTTCAAGTCCAGGGCATAAATCTAACTCTGAGTTTAAAAATACAGAAACGCTCCTGGCTAAAATCTCTAGCTGCAGCACTTGGGAAGGTCTTTGTAAGAAAATAACTTTAATGCTTATTCTGTGACTCATTATGGCTTATATGAGTATGTTTGCTGAACACATTGGACAGGTAGACTTCTCTGTGTTGACATGCCTGAAACTTTTGAAATAAAGTTTTTCTGGTTCATCTCTGGGCACCAATCTTGAGACAAAACTCCAAGGATCTCTTGAGTTTCATGAAGATTCTTATAGCTGCTTGACCCTTTTCTCTTGCATCAGAGAGCTTGTGAGGAGCCAAATGCAGTGCTTTCGTCTGGAGGACCAGTTCTGCCATCCAGCTAACTCTGATTCCTCAGCAAACACAAAGGAGGAGAAGCAGTATTAGGAGACAAATGGAAAGTAATTCATAAGGGAGGATAATAGGTGGGTGGGTGCATGTTGGTGTGAGGAGAACATTTTGTACTGCAATGTGTTCCCTCCTGCTGGATTCACAATCCGCAAGCAAGTCTTCTATAATTAACACATTTCTATTATCAATAAATGCTATCGAGTGGGACTGGGGAGAATTGGCAAAGCCACCACCGCTCATGTAAAGGCCTCCCCAATCAAAACCAACTCCCACCATCCTAAGGAGCCAGCGGGAGCTGAGGAAAAAGACACCAGGAGTTGGTATTCCGGGTGTGAGCTGTTCCCTCCCGCAGCCCTGCCGCTTTGGCTGGCTCCCATTCAAGCCACACTGGCACGTGCTGTCTCTTAGCAACTGCTAGCCGGATGCTCCTGGTTGGCCATGGGCAATGTGCCTGATCGGCCACTCAGCTTTGGTGGTGGTGGCAGTGGTGGTGAAGCCTTGCCTGCCCCCCCCCAACACTTGGAAATTACCAGTTGGAAATAACCTCTATTCTCCAGGGAAAACATTTTGTTAGTTTGGATTAGTGAGTTAGTTTGGATTAGTGAGTTTGATCTGTTCATGGCAGCAGACAGAACCTGGCCATGGCTGGAAAGGTGTAGCTCTGAAGATGACATGACATCCTTCATAACTCATCTGGCTGCTCCCACCCAATGAAAAGTCTCACCTGAGCTTTACAGCAGCTTAGTATGTGAGCTAACACATCAGTGCATTGTTTGCTATGTTGAGAAAGAACGTGTATAAAATATTATGACTGTTATTAAAATATTTACAGAAGTATTTTGCTTTTAAGTTTGATTAATTCTTTGCGATTTTTTGTTTGATTTTGGTTTCTCAGATTTTTTTTTCCCTCCTATTCTGGCAGAATGTTCTTCTTCTGCAGTTACTGGTGCTTTATGAGTTTTATTCTTGTTTGTTTGTTTGTTTCTTATTTACCCCCCAAATCCTTAATTTTTATAATGTTAGGTTCAGGTCACAGGTCCCCAGGATTGCTACTGGGCTACATCTCAAAGCAGTTGTTTCAAAATGCAGGGCTAGGTCCTTGCCATTTTCTGGGCTTGATCTTTGCTGTGCTACTCAGTACCATCCATCAAAAATGAATGCAGTCATGCTTATGTAAATGTATTCCTTTAGTTTAACTTTCCAACCTTGAGTAGTTTTTTATAATTGCAATGAGGGAGCAATTTAGATATATTCTATTTTGTTATGCAATGTCTTAGAGATTATGTGAGTGCTTTCGCACACAGCATACAAAATGCCATTTTATTAGAGAAACCAATGATAAAACTGTCTTTTTTTTTTAAGTGCAGGTCCTTGGGGAAATAAATATCTTTGCACCATGTTGTGACTCAATACTAAAAATTCTAGAAAGTCTATAGCTGCTGAAGAGTGCCCCTAAGCATCTGTTTTGCTCTACAATGTCTCTATTATTCCAAGTTCCTGAACAGGGAAAAATTATGATTGAGATCATTGTAATGATCTAGAATTGACTCTTTGGGCTATCGTTTCCCTTAAGTCATGCTTATTACCATACCATCTTCCTGAAAGCCCAAATAAGAATATTTTCTGGCATCAGTAAATGAAATCTCATTTTTGCTCCCCTTGGGCCTCTTTACATTTTGATGTGGAAGCTGAAACAGCTCCCAAAAGCTCTCAGGCTCTTTTCTGCCCATTGTGGAAGCTAAATGACTTAACTTGTTGTTAACAATTTTGAGAATAGATCAGTGATTTTCTTCCCTCATTTTCTGTTTGAAAGTGGTGAGTATTTAGTAACACATGCTATGGCAAGCAGAGTCAAGATAGGTGCAAGCTGGATGTATGAGACAGGGCTGAGAATTCTATTTATACCAGGGAGGGGGGAAAAAAAAAGCCAGTAACTCATGTAGCCCTCAGTGAGTCACCAAGGTTTTCCTTTATGAGCAGGATAAAGAGAACAGCTGTTCTACTACATTCCATTTGCTTGAGTCAACAGGCCTATTCTAATAGTTTGTTGATTATCTTACATTTTGTCAATATTGTGGTATGATTTCAGTGTTTGTTTTATTATTACTCAGATTGACAATGTTTTATTTTGTGAGCTATGATGAGATAGCACTTAGGGTACAATGATAAGAAAGATTTATCATGAATTGCCATTTTTAGCAGATTGTTTTGTGGTAGCTACTGCCCTGCTCTAGCTATTTAGTGATTTTTGCATTATGCTTTTCTGTTGTGGCCCCTAATCAAAACAATATTTTTCTTGGCAATCATGATTTAAGCCATTGCCCCTACCACACATGGTTGGCTTTTGTTCTTAAGGAGCAAACCATATTGTCTCTCACCTCTTAATAGAGCTCCTTTATGTGCCCTAGGGACTATATTTGAAGTATCCCGACATGAAAGTGATGGTGGGGCTCTCTGGGTCACCAGTTCTCCTCTTCTTCATGCCCTAGTTTGGAAGATACTGGAGAAGAACTGAATGATAACATCCCAGCATGGAGGACCACCACCACACCCAAGTTCCACGCTGGGGGCTCAGAAGAGCGTGATGGCTATCTTTGCCATCCCCGATGGGCACAGCGTGGCACTGATTTTGTAGTTCTTGGTCAGTTAGGATAATTTCTGCAACATGCATCAGTAACATGTCTGTTTACTTGTTATGGGGCTACGAAACACTTAATGAGTTCTAGAAAACCAGCTATTAAGTACCTGGTGGAAGTATAACAGGTTGCATTGTACAAACATGCAAGGAGGCATGTGATGAAGAGATAACCTCCCAGAACTACATGTGTGTTTTTATTGTTACCAATGGAAATCCAAATCATTTTATGGAAGTCAAATTTACATGGGCCTCCAACCAAATAATTAGTAAGATTCTGGATCTGAACCTTATTTTATTACATATTCATCCCTAGCTTGCTTTATTCTAACTTATCACTGTAGACATATTCTATTGCAAACATATGAAAAAGTTCCAAACCTAAATGGCATGTCCCTAATAAATAAATGATTATCCTGGGAGCAGCAAGAAAATTTTTCTGTTTTCTTTCAGCTACTGTTTTTCAAGTGTAAGCAATTTTCACAACAGTTCAGAATTCCCATACCCATCTGTGGTGATTTCCCTCAGACACCCATAAACCCACTTTCTGAAATTTCTTATGTATTTTTAACTCTGCTAGTAGAGATATTCAATTCATTTGATGTGCATAAAGCATACCACATTGTCAAACCATTTTAAAACTTTAGCAGTGAGTGCAGCAGCATTAATAATAGTCATGTACCTTGCTATGCCATTTCAAACTGGCCACTTTATTTATCTAAGGTGTCCAGTGTCCTCCATCTAATCATTACCAAATTTATATTACTCTTTAACCTTTTCATGCTTGCCAGGGCAAAATATATAAAAATAGTCTGTAATTAAATCTTCCGCAACTTAACATATGATTGTACATCTTCTTTCCTCTGTCCATCAGAGGGTTGAACTGACTGAAAGGGAACATCCTTCTTGAGATGCGCATATACCTTTACGCAAATTAATCTGAAAGTATTCTGGAACACCATTTAATGAAGCTCTCAAGTTTTAGGATATTAAACGTCATTTGATGGAGATTTGATTAAAGCTACTGATGTTTAGGTTCTGCAGTGATAGTAAGTTTTATTAGGAAATGAAAAGTTTAAATAGTATAACAAAAAATGTGTGTTATGATGAATTGTTAGCAATATAGCAATCACTGTGGCATCAAAATTTCATCTTAGTTCTGGTGAAAAGTGTTCAAAACAGGTTCAGTTCCTTCATTTTTTTTTTTTTAATTCAAAAGGAAATCACTTTTTTTCCATTCTGCTCTTGATCTCACATTGATCCTTATTAGTGACCTGAAATGTTTTTTAGTAGTGTAACTTTCTAAAGGAACAAACTACGTGGCTGAGAAAAGGGAAAGGTTTCTAGAATTTTGCAGGAAAGTGTGATTAGAGTCCAGCTACAGCTTCCTGTGTGCAAAATGAATGTCTTCACTCACGTATTATCCAGAAGATTATGGGGAATGTAAGAAAGGAATGTATGGAGTTTCCCCTTCATTTCTAATACCTATACTTCAAAAGAATGGCATAAGTGGGTGACATTTTTTTGTCTGTTTTTTGTGATGGAAAGTGGAAGAAGATGAATGAGAGTTTCTTTACTGATTAATATTGTATAAAGAAATTTCAATTAGGCTTCCACTTAGAGACATACTTGCAGTATGCTATGAATGTATGACTGCCTTTGTGGGCTGTTCCAGCCTCAGAAAACTCCTTTGGAACTTTATAAAAAAGGTACAGCTAAAAAGTAATCTCAAATAAAGGCCTCGTCATTTTCTTATCTAGTACAAAAATACAAACAGTAGAAATAGCCATTTTAAAAAAAAATATGTGCGGGGATTTTTGAGATTGGCATGAAAGCAAATTACTTAAAAAGGTAACCTTACATTATAAATAAATAATTTTTCTCATTTTACTTTTCAGTTGTCACAGCCTTCCTCTATTTTTCTCTTCCTCTGTTAAGGCCCTCTGGATTTCTAATATTACATATAAATTTGGAAGCTTCTCTGAAAACATTTACCTCTTTCTAGGATTTGGGGAACCATATATCAACCCAAAAGCTAATATTTATTTTATTATTATCCTTTTTATCTGGTCGAATCAATGAGGCTATTGCTGTGGTCTGAACTTCTCTACAGTGTTTCCTGTTTGCTGTATTCTTGCTGTAAAACGTGATGTTTCAAGGTTTTGAAAGAAGTGATCACTTGGTCCATCTCCTCTGGCATGACAGAGAAGTACAGGGGGAAAAAAGACTGTTAAAAAGGTGAAGATAAAGTCGATGGTGTGGTAAGAAAGATGTATCTGGAAACTTAGGCAACATACTTAAAGAAGAAGTGAGGTTTTTTAAACAGTCTTCCACTACAAAAGAAAAAATAGAAAATGTGGTTTTCGAATAGAGCAGGATTAGTTTGTGAAAAGTTTATGTGTTTATCTGTGATATTAAAGTCTATGCCAACAGACTGAGGTCTGCCCCAGTGCTGTTTTGTGATCAGGTGTTGATTTTCCTCCTTCGAAGTATTGTTTTATGACTGGAAAGTGATAAGTATAGTACGGCAGGCATGAGAAATGAAAGGGGCAAACCTGACAGTGAACAACAGATTTATAAGCAGAAAATAAAACCAGAATTGCTAACACATTTAAATACAAATAATGGCAGAATATAAGGAAATATATAGTATTTTAAGCCAGCTTGCAGCTCCCAGTCCTGCGTTTGCAGCACAGCACTAAATGGAAGTGTAAGTTTGAGGACCATTTAACAGAGTTCCTATCCCCAATGAATCACAATTAGAGTAACACCTGGATTAATAAATTTGTGCTGATTCACTGGGGAAATTTACCCTGTTTAATAGCCCTCTAATTTCTAAATAAAGTTGTTTATCTGTGGCAGAATGAGCTACTTTCTCCCAGGTTGGGCTGCAGAGCTTTTAAAAAGATTTCTTCAAGACCATTTGAAGGACTTTTCCAGTTAAACCACGAAGTATTGTGCTGTCCTGTACAAGCTGGTCATGTTTCCATAGCTCTGACTTTTCAGAAACTGCAAGTAACCTTGTTAGTTTTAGAGCGTGATTCAGAAATAGTAAGGTTGAGATTTTGAACAAGGTTTCAGCTTGGGAAATACTTGACTTATAGAAGCATGAGTGTTACAGCTGCTAGACTGTCCCTGAGGGATTACCAAATATCTAATTTATGTCTCCTGTGTGTCAGTGCCTCAGTCATACAAAAAGGTGTTTTGGTGATGCAAATATTAAATATTTGTCCATCTTTTGCCGTTTTGTGCCTGATGGGTCACCTTTGTATAGTTAAACACTCCCTGTTTCTAGGCAGGTTGATTTCAGTCTTGCATGTAAAACCAACTAAATGTACCTGATATGTGCCACGTTGCCAAGGTTCTGTAAACCTCTCTTGCTGTTTTTCAATAATAAGACAGATATTGTTACCTCGTGGATTATTTCTTCTTGAAAGGCGACCTTAACATCTTTGTTAGACAGAAGACTGGGGCTAGGTTTTCACTGCTTCTACCAGTTCACAGACTGGAACCTAACACCAGCAGGAGATTAAAACTGACGTACATACAGCGTGTGAGATTCTGCACCCACTGTGATCTGTGTTGGAGGAGGGTAGAGATGTGGCGAGTGCAAGGGCAGTTCTTCTCCATGCTCAGTCCTGTGCCTCAGGCAGTGCAAGAGGTAGGGAGCAATGTTACTATCGTCTTAGCCTCCATCCTGTCATTTGGCATCTGTTTTACCGTCCTGCCATCATCTCAAAACTGTGCAAAGAGTTAAACCATATTTATATACTCAGATAAGGATATCCAAATGACATTACAAAAAAAAAACCCATGAAATCTGAGACTGGTTGCCCGAAAGACTTTGCTCTAAACTACAGCTGAGACTAGCGACATCAGCCTGGTGACATACACAAGTGATAGGATCCATCCTAAAGAGTTCACCAGCACATTCTTGGATGTTGTAAATAAATGAAATCTATTTTATGATTACTGCTGAAGTTCCACTTTCCCACATATTCTACCTGCTTCAGACATATGTTGCTCTGAATAAGCTGAACTCTCTACACGATTCCCTTGAATTTTGCTCTAAATGATACTCACCTAGCATTATTTATGGAGTAAATTCCCTGCTTATTCTGCACAAATAAGACATGTCAAGAATAAACAGGCTCTTCGTCAGTGATAAATGGCACTCTACAGGATCGAGGAACATGTATCATTGGGGTTTGTTGATTATTCAGTTGACATACGGTAGTGAGAGTGATTAACGCTGTACTGCTCAAATTCATCAGTGAATAAAAGCGTTACATTACTGTGGTTCATGCTGAAACAAGCTACTAAATCAGACTCTTCCAAGACAGCAAACGTTCACTTTTCTTAAGTACTAAATAAAACTTGCATCTTAGTTAGAGGAAATTGGATTGATGAAGAAATCTGGGCTAATGTTATCTCTGTAATTTTGAAAGGCATTAAGTTTTTAAAGATCCCTAAAATCTATTGAGTTTTGTCACTGATTGTTATCATGAAGGAAGTGAAGCTGTATATATATTTTGAGAAAATATTGTGAAAATTATATTTGTTGAGGACATTCTTTAATCTCCTTTTAAAAATTTAAGAAGTTGATAGAAAAGTAGGGCATGAAGGTGCAGAATACCAATGTCTGTTATTTTTCAAGTACTTTTGTTGGAAAAAAAAGAAATTTGATCTTATCAGGCATTAGAAATATGAAACCAGAAGAATTGTGCAACATGTACATGAAGGGAATAGCCTACTCAATCCTTGTCTTTTTCCACTGTAAAATCAACAGAAGTTTAGCTGGCTGAGCTGAACTGATGGAGCTGCTCTTCAAAGACACCACTTGCAAAAACATTGATGACAATTGACCCATTTCACTTATCTGAAGGCTCAACACTTTTCCTTAATATAGTAAAATATATATTTAGATAGACATAACATTTATTGATTTTTAGTCAATCTTATGACTGGAGCTTGAATGCTTGGAATTGGCAACAATGGGAGATACAGTTGTATTATGAAGGTGCACATATGTGTTCATGCACCCACAAAATCTTTTATATGGACAGCAGTGACGTGATCCACGTAGACTAGGCATCTTATTTGCCATTTACTACAAATTCCAGTTCCTTCAGCAGCCAGTCTGAAAGGGTTGACTGGAAAATGTTTTTCCTTTTAGCTGGCTGTATGCACTGTAAAACCATATTGCAGCTCAGAGTAGGAAGTAGTAATTTTTTTTTTTTTATGGGGTTAGGCCTACTGCCATCAGAACAGTCTAAAGTTAAAAAAAATGGTCTTGCTCTCTGTTTTAGAAAGGCAGGAAATCTACTTTCCAAATGTAAAAGTCTTATGCGTGGGTTGCTTTGGGAGAGCTCGGGAGAGAGACTGGCACTTTCCTAATGTTTTAAAGACAGCATCTGAGAAGGTTACAGAAATTTCTGAAATATATATGTTTTCCTTTCCTTAAGAAATGTAAGAATCTGGTATATTTTACAGACATGCACTTACACACTGCCAATGAAAAACCTCAGAACTAATAAAATCTTTCAGAACCAGATTTTCTGTGGCATGTTGACAAATACTGAATGCAAGAACAAAGCTATGAAAGTTTCATTGGCACACACTTGGGCTGACCTACATATAATTGTTGTGCCTTTTGACAGACGAAGTAACATCCAAAATGAATATGCCATATCAACTGATCAGTTGGTAGAAGGTGTGAGCAATGATCAAAAGCTGGTTATCTCACTACAGCCCTGGCTTGCAAAGGGTAAAGAAGTAATCGCTTTCCTGTAGATTTTTTTCTAGCTCAGAACAACAAACTATTTAAAAAATGTGTAAGTTGCAAACTTACCTTATCCCTATCTTTTCCAAGTAGCTAGCAAAATAAGGAGTATAACAACAGTCTTCAAGCTGTTACGTGGCTGAGATTCATGCTACACAGTGAATAAATCTTTCTAATAAGAGCAATGTATAAGCATGGGACACTTTGCATATGGAAAATGTGGTAGATCCATTTCTGGAGGCTTTTAAGACATCCATCCCTTGGAAGTGGTTTTCCATGCAGCCGATCTTGTTTTATGCAAGCAATGGGGCACGGCATGGACGTAATGAGCTCTGGTGTCCCTGGTCAGACTGTCCTGGCTTGAGATTTGCTGACGCAGCCCAGGATTGCTGATCACAGTGCAGTGCCCACTCAGGGTTTGTGAATCCAGGTGCAGCACTGGGATTCTCCTTGGACCTGTGTGCCTCATCCCCATGCACACTCTGAAACACCACTGGGATATAGCAGCAGTGTTTGAAGTGTAAACAGGGTTTATCAGACACAGGGGAAACCTGAAGACAGGTCTCCCACATCGCAGGAGATTACTCTAATCATCAGAATAGAAAAATAGCTGCCTTTGCTAAGATTTATACAGTTATTCACACCAAACAGCTTGATTAAGGGTTACTACTCCATTATAACCAAGCATTTAGGATGTTAACTCAGTCAGATGAATTTCCTAAGCATTGGCTGATTTGTACTGAACAAAAACTCTGCCCTGAACCTTAGTAGCCATCCTGATAAAGGTGGGATTTTTTAAATGCAAAAATTGAGAAAAGCGTTGGTGTCAATTACTTGAAAATTTCTCATTATTATATTTCTTTTTAAAAAAAGTCTTTGCCCCCTTCATACATCTAATTTTTTAGCTCCTACCCACTTGCTACTATTATATTTCCATCTCTCCAGAAGGCAAGCTGGCAAGGTTTTCCCTTTCTGGTAAATAATAATCACTTCCCAACCTTTCTGACATAGAAAGTAACTCCACATTTGGGATGGAAAGATCCCTGCTTACAAAACTGATAGCTACTTGTTATAGGGAAACAGATTTTTAAATGAAATCTTTGCACCCATCTTTCATATTTTAAGTAGAAGAAAATCCCCAATTAGCAAACTCTCCTGAAGAAAATGAGATTTTGGGGCCATTTTCAGACTCCCTGGTATCTTGTAAGGCTTGCAATTTGTTTAGCTTTTTCTTTAGGATTATCTGGTTTTGATTTATAAATACTTCTGCCTCTCTGCTTATTTCTTTTTACTCCTGCTTTTCCTGCTAGATTTCAGAGATACTATTTAGACCACTATTGGCAAGATAAGATATGGTAGTCCTCTTTTCCAAGTTCTGAATCTTGCCCCCATGCAGTGCTGGCATGTCTGTCTGAGTTGTAAAAAAAAAGAAAATAATCTGCTTCTGTCTCTCTTCTTTAATTGGACATTATCCAGACTTCATCAGGCTCCTAGTTTTGCCCAAATTATGTTTGTCCGGTCCTGCCACCAATAATCTGATCTAAATCATTAGGTAATTTTGCCCACCTATGCTGTTAAAAGAGCCTGGAGTCTGGCTTTGGCTCTGTTCCCACAGAAAATTTCTGTTCCATTCAGTGGCAACTGAATGACCCCATTAGTTCACAAATCAAGGAAGGACTTTAAGGAGTGAGTCTCTTCCTAAATGTCTTGGAGATGTTTGGGAAATAACTGGTGATAATCTTTGTGCTAGGAAGAAAGAAATGTGAGTTAGATTAGAAAAAGTCCACTTAGCACCTAGAACAGCAAAAAATTACTATACAAATGCCAAAGACGCAGCTCTAGCCTGCAATTAATTAATGTACAAAAGAGTTATGACATAAGAAGTTATCTTAGAAATAGCCTGTACAGAAGGACATGATACTGCTGATTCTCTCGTCTGTACAAACACAAGAAAAGGAAGCAAACCCTAGGAAATAGGGAGCTAGTTATTAACTGGTGACCTAATGTCCCACCAGTAGACTGTGACTGCTGCAGGAGGCTGAGAAAGTCTGGGGTGTGCAAGCTCTCTACTGAGGTTAACAGGTAATGTGAGACCCACCAAAGGGCTCTTTCCTTCTTTAGCTGCTCTAAAATGCACGTGAACTACTTTCTGTTGCTAAGCGTAAAAGTTTTCAAAGCTTTATATTTTTTTTCTTTTTTCTTTTTTTTTTTCTCCCTTCGTGACAGACTGAAGAACTCATTGGTGCTGTAATGAAAGGCAGACTGCGTTCCCTGTCATGTCAAGAACGCTGCATCAGGAAAGTCGACATGATTTCATGGCTAATGATTCACTCGCTAATATCAATGTGGGCTGCAGTGAGGATAACCAAGTTGAGCTGTCTTAGATCAAATGATTCAATTAGGCCAGCTGTCCCTATTTGTCATGGCTCAACTCGCTTTCAAATTACCTTTCCAAAGTGTGTACGTGCCTTAGCATAGAACTTAACAGCTCAACTGTTTTACAAAAAGGGGATATTTAGGCCTGATGATAAGGGGGAAGAAAGACGTCCATTTTCACCTGCAGTGAATGTTTTTCTTTAGCATTTACAGCATGTATTCGCCAGGCTAAACTTTAAACATCACAGCTGAGTGTGAATCACTCTCCTGTCTGATGACAGCACTCCTTTTTTGGATTTCTGGACTATCTTTCCGCACGTTAATGAAAATAGAAAAGAAAATCTAACGAGGTGTGCTCCTGCACAGGGACAATTGACACAGAAATGAGTAAATGGTTCATAGAAACCAATGAGTGCATGCATAGTCCTTCAAACATATCCTTTAGGCTTAAACTGAGCTGAAGTCAATAATGGCCAATGATCGTTCACATGATCAAGCAAAGAGCTTTTCTGCAATGCGTTGGTTATCTTGGTTAAGCTATTTAGTTCTTGATACATTACATGCAGGAGAATCATCCTGACATCCCATGGTAGCAGCCCTCGATGCCACAGTGGTGAGCACTCAGCAGAGGCAAACCGGAGCTGGCGGCTGGCAGTGTCAGTGCGCAGACCCGGGGCTGAATAGGCATGGAAATTCAATTACCCTTGGTGGTGGTCCCTGCAGTGCCGGGCGGGGAAGCTTCTCCTGCTGAGGCTGAAGTAGAAAGGAGGCAGCGGCTGCGCTTGCAGAGCTTTCACTGATGGGCATTGATTGATTTTTTTAGTATTGCAAAGGTGATAAATGAGGGGAAGAACTACCTGGATGTACATGAAACATATGAAAGTTATTACAAGCATACCATCACAGCTGTTAATAAAGTCTCACACATTTCCCGTAGTTGGATTTGGCTGGTAATTTGGGCCTCCTCACTTTAAATATTTTAATAAGATTCCAGTCGTGTCTGAAAAATTCTCCCGTGCTATCTATATGGCTTATTTTGCACTATATATATTTGTTTTGCCTAAGCTTTCTCTGGCAATTATACAAAGTTGGAAAATAGCAGTAGTATTTACAAGAAAAATAAGACAGTTTCTCCCTGCTCTGGACTGAATATCCTGTAATTTTCTGATCATACCGTCAAGCAATATACTGTTGGTTTTGAGAAATGCTGTATTAGGGAAGTATTTTCTATTTATCTAAGAGGAACAGTTAAAAATGGAACAGGCGGAATGCTCTTTCTGTAAATCTGTGAAGGTTTGTTTTTTTATTATCCACATCTTTCACTGAAAACAGAAACATCAATTTAAAAAGTATGATTGAAATACTAAAAATTGGAAAATCTTGAGGAACTTTGTTCAGGAGGTGTTCATCTTCTAATGGCTTTTGGTGAAGAGTGATCTGTGAAGTCCTTTGAGCTGATTGGTGGGAGACATTGGGAATGCAATGAATATGTTAATTGGATGGTAATATAGAGAGATGCAATAAATCCTTATTTGAATTGTATGGCCCAGAGCAGCTCTCTGGACCCTTTTATTCAGAGTCATGGTTAGGATTATGGACCACTGAGATTAGTGTCCTCAGGCACAGTTAGGAGTCTACCTGAAGATATCTTTGAAAATGAAGATGTATGGATCTGTCTTATACTCTTTTTTCTTTGTTTTGTTTGGTTTTTTTTTTTTTTTTTCCCAGAAAACTGGTGAAATTTGCCAGCTTTAAACCTATATGACTCAGCAGGATTATGAGAGAGTGGGCAGAATACTGCTGTTCCTCCTACCCTAGGATAGACGTTCTGCTACGGTTTGCTCAGGCTCTAATAGTTCTCTGGTGCAGTCTCACAAATTTTCTCTTCATTATTCCCATTGTTTTTTGGGTTTTTTTTCAGTGTAAGTAGTGATCAGTATGTATTGTCCTCTGGAATCAAGACAATTTCTGACTTTTTGACTCCCACTCAATGCAATCAGCAACATTTCGTAAGGAAAACATGTAAGGCTAATTCTACTTATCCTAGGCTGTTACAATCATGTGGCTAGTTTAATTTTCTTTGCCCCCTGTCTCTCGGTTTCATATCTGCAATGCTTTTCTGCAACAATAACAGAAAGATCAGTACCATGTATTTGCCTCCCTTTCATTTTAAGAAAAACTTAAGGTATCATCATAGGCTAAAATATTTCAGACACACGTTAAGAGCTCTTCTCTGCTGATCTACCCTGGGCTCAGCAGAAAAGCCAGCAGTTCCTCAGGCGAAGTCCACCACCTGGGGGACGTGTACCCTGAGGCAGTTCTCGTGCAGCCATAGAGCTGGCTTGGAAAGTCCACGAAACACTAAGGGTTTAAAATGCCTAAATTGGTCCTTTGCCTCTTGCTTCTTCCAGGTAAGTCTCTGCTCTAGGCAAACTTCCTTTAGCAGTGGACGTGGACTAGATGATCTCCAGATGTCCCTTCCAACCCCAACCATTCTGTGATTCTTTAAGTCCATGTGTGGGTGTAAAAATAACAACCCAGTACATATTGCCTGGCTCATACATACCCATTACTGAAGAGAGTCCAAGATGTAACCATGCCATATTAGTTGAACGTAAAATATTAAGTCTCAAGAAGTAGACTGAAGTTTGCCTGCTGTCTAAATTAATAAACACAGGTAAGCAGATTTACGAGCCTTATGTCTGGTATTTATATTTGTTAATTAATTCAGTTAATCAAAAACGCAATGTGTTTTGCAGCTTATAGTGTCCAGCTTTGACTGCAAAAGACATAGCTGTGGATGAGAAGACTGTAGAGAAGAAAAAAGGAAAGGTTTAGTGTGGCATTTAGTGGAAATACCTTTTTGAAGGCAAGTCGCAAAGGAACCTGAATGCTTACAGTCAGGAAACATGAACTCACCAAGTGGGTGCATTAGGGTTTTCATTAATTTCTGTCTGCTATGTATTCTTCTTTCTTATTCCTATTACACAAATCTTGGCAAAGATGTAGAATCTAAGAAAAATGTCATTTTCCTTCCAGAGATTTTAAAATGCAGAGAGACTACTAAGCAGATTTCTGACTACATTGAAAAATGTGCCCCTCCGAGTTTTGCCTTGAAAAATACCTTTCAGAGTTTGTATTTCAGCCTTCCTCCATTTTCTCTTCCATTTGGCCATAGCTCAGGGGGGGACGTTTACAGTCTACAGTCTCTGCTCACTTGGAATAATGTTTGTTTGCATGAGTAAACCAGCTAAAGTGGCTATCACTGAAGTCATAACTAGAAGATGAAACCGGTTGGGACTATTCCCATGTGAAGTGAGTCAGGTTGCTGCATCAGACCCACGTGTGAATTTTTCTGTGTCCCAAAGGTATTTTTCCCATCTCATTAGAAAAGAAACGTTCTTCTAGAGCACCAAGCAAACAAAGCCTGGGAATTCAAAGTACAGGGGGACATAATGTCCTTTTATTTTTTCCCCTCTCACTTTTCCCTAGTTTTTCCTCCCTGCAGTGTGACTAAAAAGGAAACTCCCTGGTGAATTTTATAATTCTAGGCTTTTATCAGTTCGTTATTATTGTCAATTCTTGCCTAAATATATGGTACATGTAGGTTGTTTTTTTTTTTTTAAATCTCAAGATCCCCCTTGTGTCTGGTTTTATCTTAAAGACAACAAAGGTGTTAATGGTGTCCATCATGCAGTATGTTATCTTAGCTTTCCCTTTTATAACAAAGCAGAGCTGGAGAGTGGAAAACCACAAGAAATAGGAAAACTGTAAAGACATTTAATGTGTAAAAAGGACCAACTAATGTGTGTCAGCTCAGCCAGATGCCCAAGGCTAAATCTCTTGATGTGAGATGGTGATTCAGCTGTCAAGGTGCCTGAGTAGACTTGTGGTCATCATAATGATTGGCTATGGGTTTTTCTTGTGGGTTTTGGGGGTTATTATTTTTTCTATATTTCTTTTTTTTAGAAAGGCAATAAACAAAAAAGGTCAAAGTTATTCAAATGAACTAACAGTCCATTTTGGCGGAAATGCAGCAGGGCTCGTTAATTCAATTCACATCTTTTGTGTCAGTTTTCTAACATACCATACATCTGGAAAAATGCAGTGATTTGCAAAAGACATAACGTGCCTCTTTTCCCAAAAGGTTTTGTTCACAGTATGTAATAAAATATGATACAGTTTTTCACAGAGATAGGATCTGATAATTTGTTTAGATATAATATGAAAGTATCAGTCTGTGACATGGACAACATAGAAAGTAAGCAAATGCTCAAGATTTGTCAGATAACGAAACGGTAAGGTCCAAAACATACTTTCAAGTGAAAATCAGATGCTTCAACAACTATTTTATTTTCCTTAAAAATCAGCTTCTTCAGACAGTGTCGAATATTTTGATGTTGAATGCCATTAACAAGACTATATTTTATTGTGACAGAGTCCTTTCTACTCTAGGCAAAACTTAGCTCCAGTCAGCTGATAACCCAGTTAATGAACACAGAACTCAGGTTTAGAGGTATCCCAAAATATTAACACTTCATAGGAACATAAGCAGTGAATCTGACCGAAGATCTCCATCTAGGTTGAAGTGCTGATGATGCTGTTAACTAATATTGAACATTTGAGGAAAGATGTCTTAATCTGGAAGAGTGATTAAGTCATATTTAACTCAGGTTTATCCTATGTAGGCTTTCCTTCCTAATTCTTCGTCACACTTATTAGTAGTCTTGAAGTCTGTGGTGTTAGCCTTTAATTGTGGAATATTTAATATGTATGTCAGGAGCTTGTGATTCAACCTCCACTCTTTGCTTTTAGCTTGTGCAGGTGCTCTCAGTTTTTAAAAGTGACTGTTTTTTGGAGTATGCTTTCGCAAACTGTCAGCATGCAAATGAAATTTTTGAAAAGCAGGTTTTTCTTTTCTGCTCACAAATTGGAGGGAAATGTGTTTAAGAAGTGGTCAGAACTATGATTTCTGTCGCACCTGTGTCAAGACATTACATTAGGTGTTTATGCAAACATACACCAAAGAAGCCAATAGTAATTGGGGCCAATCTGATTTTAAACCAAACGAACAAGAATCTTTATTCTTTGCAAATAATCCTTGGAGTAAGTGTCTTCACCTCACAGTGAGCTTCTTTGCTTTACAGTCATGCTGGCCCATTTCAGAGTCCTCTAAGTTGTAATTCATATCCAACCTCTATTTCTGAATAGAACCATCATTGTTGGATGACATTAATTTTGCTCAGCTTTAGGTTCCTTGTACAATATAGAAATTAGGGACTAGTTTCTCTGGGTTCCCTATATGTTCAGCAGAGAGAGAAAGAATCTCCCAGAGTGTGATTCAGAGTGGGAGTAGATTAGCTTGGGCTAATTTACACAACCAACTTTCTGCTTGCAGTGAGACAATATGAATACCTCCTCTGCATGCCCTCTGCAGACCTCAGTCTTATTACTAGATGCCAAAAATCCTTTTGAAAACTGAGAAACACCTCCCTCCCCTTGTTCAACTCAAGTGAATCCTGCTTGTATCCTTGAGAATTATGAGTGAAGCCTTCATAGTTTATTACCTGGATAGCTAGACAAGGGCTGAAAACTGGTGTGAATAAAATGAATCAGTTCTGGTGGAGAGTCAGAAAAGCTCATGAGATTTCTCCAGGTGTAGAACTCCTTGCAGGCATCCCACTGCAGAAAAGGCCACCAAGCCTTGAAGGTTATTGCACTGGGGACTATCTGACCAGAATGGGGAGAAGCTGATCTGGGTGTGGATATAATGATTAACAAGTAAAGTATCTTAAACTGGAAGTACAAAGTGTACACAGTTCAGTTTTATATGATTAAATCGATACAATCAGTGTAAATGAGTCACATCAAGTGTGAAGTCCCTGGTCATGTGTGACTTGGCTTATGGCATTGAAAAACTCCTAAAGAAGCAGCAAGTTAATTATCAATTTACTGTATCAATAAGCTTTCAGATAACTAAAGCAGACTGTATCACCTGAAAAAGAAAGTTTGGATAGGTGAGAGGTTAAAAAAAGAGTAGCTTTTCCTTGTGAAAGGTGAAAGTAGGCTGTATGCTGAAGGCCTAAACTGTTCCCTGACTGTTCAGCTGAATTTTAACTCCAGCTTTCAACTATTCAAGAGCCCAAGGCAGCCCGAGCAGCAAATTCTGTGACTGCAAGGGGTTAACAGACAATTTATGTAAAGTCTTAGTATTCTGCAAAATGAAATGTGCATGTGAAATGGAAAAAAAAAGAAAAGATTATATTTGTCAGCTGTGCTACCATATGTTGCTCTGGCGGAAGCACAGCAAAATGGTGACAATTTCTATTTTATTGAATGAGGATCTGTGTTGATTTCCATTATTTGAGAGAGTCTCTGGACAAACAGAGGTATCTTCATTATCACATAAAGCTGTGCTCACCAGTAACCTAGAATATCCGTGGCTACAGGGTGACCTGGGATTGCAGTCTCCTTGAAAGTAAAATATCAGAGAACCAGTTCAATCCATCTGCATATTTTAATGGATTTAGCCCTTGGAGGGCATGAGGGAATAGTCTTGTGAAAAGATAAGTGGCAGATACAGGAAATACAGACAAATTTGAAGCTCTTTAAAATCTGAGGAGAACTTATCTCATCAGCATGATTAAAACAAGTGTGTGTAAAGGCTTTGGTGGTTGCGGACTACTGTCAGCCATCTGGTCATGCTGGGAGGCAGGTCTTCATGGTCTGGGTGCAGAGCCGCACAAACATAACTAAATTTCTCTTGGACATAGGCTGATACATTTGCTTAGCTTTGCTGTGTCATATGGGCTTAGTTGTTGGAGTTTTGCAGGGTGAGGGGTATCTGTGCCATTCCCTTTTCCATGGCATAGAGATGTCCTAGAAGATTCTGCTTTTGTTATTCTAGGATCATGGCTTTCTCTCAAGATTTTTCTCAGATTGCCAGGACCTCAACAAATGAACTGCAGTGAGATGGATGCTAAGTGTTGCCTAGCAGCTGGGACTCTCCTTTACTTCATGTACACCGCGAGTGGACATGTCTCTCTGGGACATATATTGAACGCAGGACACAAGAAAAAAGTTCCATTTGGCACTCAAAATGATGCTTATTTGCTATAAGGACAGCAAAAGTTAAGCTTTTGTTGTCTCACCTCCTTAATGTTACTCAGCATCCCTTGAGTGTCTCTCCTTCGACTGACCACAAATTTTTTATGCTCTCCATGGCAACCTGAAGTGGGACCATAATTGTCTGGATAATGACGCCACAGGGCATTGCAGAACATTTATTTTCCCTTAGCAAACACGCCAGGCTGGTTTCAGCTGCCTGAATGTCTGGTCTGGGAAGGCAGAGAAATGCCTGTCCTAGCATCACGTGCACCAGTGGGGATAGCTTGGTAATGTCTGTGTGGTTCCGTACCACAGAACCCTTTAACCTTCCCTTTAACCCTTTCCAAAGGCACAGCTAGGCAACATCCAGGCAAGGCTGGATTTTGGCTTGCCAGTTCTGGTCTGCCAGAGCAGGTGCTCAGTCCTGAGCATCTCATCCCCACAAACATGTCCTCTGTGTTATATGGCTCAGGCTCCAGGGCCTCCTCCAGGAATGTTTGGAATGTGTCCTCTGGGTGCTGGAGTGCAGCATCCTTGGAGAGAAGTGCACTTTGTATGACATGGGTAAGGTTAGCACCACCTGGTTCTTGGTCAGGCAGAAAAGTACTGTGGTAATTTGTAGATGTGAGGGCTTCTCACCTTCGATAACACCCACGGGAATGAAATTGTTCAAATCATCTCGATTTTCCTGTATGCCCAAACAGAAAAGGTATTTTATTATATCAGCTGAGCATTCACTGCCATAATGACTGGGTTGGTAGCAGAATTATTTGCCAGATACTGACAATCATTTGCTAACAGATACGTTAATAGACCACTTGGTAGGGAGAAGTAAGTTTCTGTTTCTCAGGACCATATATATAGACCTTTTATGACATGATCATCCTTCATTGTTAATAGTAAAATAATTTTTCATTCCAACAGAATCCACACCTCACTACTTGGCCTTCAAATTACCTTTATTGGGACACATTTTGTTTCTGCTGTTCCTTCTTAATATTGTGGGCTTGGAAGAGAATAAATGAGGACAAATCATCCACTGGTAAAGCAAACGATATTTTTTCATTGTTCTTCCTCTACTTTCTTTTATAGTCTTGGTATTTGCTTTCTGTGTGCTTTTGTACATCAAAGCAAAGTTCTAAGTAAGAAGTCCATATTATGCTCAAGCTTTGGAAAAAAGTAACTACTTTGTCCTGAAACCTACACTTCATAAAATCATTAAATTTAGGAGCTGGCAGTATTAGTAACTATTTTTCAGATAACAGTTTCCTGGACCTCTGAAAAAGCTGGCAAGATGGTTTTGGTTTTTTTTTAATAATTCCCTTTAAGCTTACAGAGAAACCTAGAAAAATAACTGATCTTTTACTGATCTAACTGAGCTGATCTGTAAACTAAATATCCTCTTAAGCTGAGTATGTTACCTAGAATATTTTTAGTGTCTAGTTTTTCATTAGGGACGGTGATATACGACTAAGGCCAGCCTACAAACTGTGTCTTGTACAGGTCTCTCCATACATCACTGTGCACAGTCTATTGATTGCAAGTCTGTGTCATAACTGCGGATGAAGAAGCAGAATAAATTAATAATTTATTTAAGATATATATTTTCCTGCAGCTTGACTGTCTTTTACATACATCTCTCCTTCTAAATGTAAACTCATTAAAACTTAAACTTGAAACTATGGCAACATATGTTTAGACAGAACTCCCAGTAATCTATTTAAATAACTTATGATGAGTAAAACTTAAACAACACATCTTTAAAGTAATTCAAAATGCTAAACCAGGGGAAAATATTAGTTCAGTGTCTGAAAAGAAAGTGGAAAAAGCTGCCTACGTTGGAGAGCTATATCCTTTTTTTTTGGAGACTGTACTAGTTTGAATTCACTGTAGTAATTTTTTTTTTAAGTCCTCAAATAGATAAATGGGAACTAAGAAACTACTTGAGAGATGAAAATTTAATAAAAATAATTTTAGGAAATGTTATGTTTTACCCCCTTTTTATATGAATTAAAAATAAGGTTGCAGGTCTAAGAATGGTCAGGTCTCTTGTCTTGAAGGACTTTGTAACTATGGACCATCCAGTCTTTTTATAATAAATTAGTAATTTTGAAATGCAATTTAGCATTGATATTTTTATCCAGCATACTGGAAATAATTTTCTTTAACAACCATAAATCTGCAATATTAATTTTATGCTTTGTTAATTGAATTTTGATATTCTCCCAAAACCAGTGTAGCACAAAAGTAAAGACAAGACACAATCTAGTAAATAAGAAAGGTGAGTTATTATAGCGTTTCATAATAAAACAAAAATAAAGATAATACACTTACAGTAATCAGTATACTTATTTCTCCATGTATAGTATATTGTTCATATATCATAAAATTCAATTTATCATAAAAGCTCTTTTAGAGCATATTTGCATCTAATGGGTACCAAATTGTGAATCAACACATAATAGAAAAGAAAAAAGAGATCGAAGGAGGCAGCTCCCTTTAAAGTTCCCTTATCATGTTTGGAGTGAAGTTTCTGAGTGTCATTATGTTTGTGCTAAAAGCAAAAAATCTTTGGCATTAGTGGGGGAAGTATCTGGTAGCATCTAGTCTACCATTAACAGTGGTACTAGTATCTGGTAGTATCTATCTGGTCCCCTGTTAGTGTGTTATCCCTGTGTACATGCACTTGAGAGAAGATTTTATTGTTCTCATGTCTGTTGTTAACTGGTGAGTTGGAGATCTCTCCACTGGTCCAGAGACTCCAACCCCTATTAGGATCAGTTTGCAGCCAGTCTGAGAGAACATCACAGTTTTTGCTTCAGATGTTTGGAGGGAGGTTGATTGGAAGTGTTCCCCCCAAAAAAATTCCTGAGTTAAAAGATTTTTATTGACATTGCAGAGCAGAATTTTGAAAGTCGGAATTAAAGCTGTCTGGCATACTATGGCACCTTCAAGGACAGGCACAGGTATTAATATGCCGTCTTTTATTGTCTGAATTACTTTTTCCTCCTGGGTTTCATCCGGTGCTTAGGTCAGATCTACTTTCAGTCTTGTTGCAGGAATTAGAAGAGTAAGTGGCATTGTTTGTAAGTAGCATGATGGTATTAATCAAGTATAGACAAGTAATCAAGTATAAATTAATCTGAGAAGAGCTACAAAAAATAGAACTAAATATTGATAAATATGAAGTAATCTATACTGCAAGAAATAATAAGAATTATAATTTGCATATCCAGAATCATATCTTAATGGATTAATGACAATTTCTCTTTGATGTATGATATTGGTATACCACTATAACAAAGGAAATAGAGGCGTGTATAAATAACTGTAAGAGAAAAGAAGGGGAAATATTTTAAAACCACATATAAATATACATCACTTGATGCACCTTACCACAAAGGTAGTGGATAAACCGTATGACTAAAAAGATCTGAGAGACAGATACAAGGTCTTTGGATAGATGAGGAAAATCATTAAATATATGTCAAACTTCTACCTGACAAGAGAAAGGAATCTTGGATTTGCTCAGAGAAGGTGAATAGAAGAAAAAATGTTAGATAGCAGTAATTCATGAATGGTTAAGAGAAGGTGAACCAGACATTCACATTTTCCTTTCTTCATAATAGCAAAAAAAGATATTTAACAAATCTGAAAAGTGATGCATTTAAATGTGGCATAAGTGAATTCTCCGCATCACTCGCAGCTGATCTATGTGCAGGGTATTATGAAAGTGCTGTATATCAGAAAGTGTAAGAATTTAGGATTTTAGATTATTCATGTTTATAGATATGAACAGTCATAGTTACATTAAGCATGTAAGCACTTTTCTGAGAAATAAAACTCTCATACTTTAAGGCATAAACTAGCTCTACCTCCAAATCTGATGGAGTTTAAAAATGAACTCTCCTTAAAATAATATATTTTCACCTTGCTCATTGCAAAGAGCTCTATTCTGATTTCTGAAACTCTTTTGGAGTCCTTTTTCTGGAAACTTCATCAGGTAGATATAATATATATCTACTTGAGACTTGGGTCCTATTCCAGCTATTTAACAGAATCACATCTGGAAAGAGTATTCAAATGTAGGAATTGAGTTGAGGTATGCCATTGCAAAGGCTGACTGAGCCTAAAGAATCACTGATTCCCTCTCAGGCAATCTTCTGCAACTTTATTCTGTGCTTTAGAGATGGCATTTCCTAAGCTTAATATTTCATGTAAAATGAATGGATGAGTTTTCCGGATTGAGTTTTTGTGTGGTGGACCTTAGCAAGGCTGGTGTATGGTTTATTTTTTTTCAAAAGTATTTTGAACTACTGTCAAACCTCTGTGAAGATCTTCCATTCTTGAGCAAAAGAAAGCAAATATTAAATGAGCTTACCGACTTTGCTTTGTATGTGTAGACAAGGCACAGATTTATTACATTTTTCTTTCTGCAATGTGAATGCCACTCTAGCTGGACACCGAGGAACCTGAGGAGATATCCATATGGCATCTCTATGGAAACTGAGGATGGCAGATTCAATGCATCATTGTATTTGATAGTCCAAGTCTTGTAACATTTATTTTTTATCAGGAATTCAGCCTAAGAGGTTGGTTGGTTGCTGTGACTCACTGAGTCAAAATGATAACCTTCTACAAGGGACAACAGTACAAATGAAACATGGGCCAAAAAGGTGCCTGAAGAGATCAGCTCATACAACTGGTTGCTCTGAGGCATGATCCAGTGCAACTTGGCAAACTCATACATATTGCCTGCAAACCTAGAGATGAGACAGCCTTACCTCGGTACCAGTACCTGGGTATTGTAGGGCTGCTAAACGGATTGAGAAGATAGATTCAAATACAAGCTAGTTGGAAACTCTCTAGAGCCTGGGAAACCACCGAAAGACTACCTAGAGGGAGATGTTAGTCTCTAGAGAAAGCTACTGCTGAGACCTTTTAGATCATTAGTTTAGAAAAGGATAAGTAGGCTTTTTTGTTGAAGTTATTTTGGGAAGATTTTCCTTGCATGTATGGAACGTCTTTCCTTCTGTTATAACATGTGTATATAGTTCAACACTTGTTTGTGTAATTCCCTGTACATATTTAGCCTGTAGTGGTTTATGTTAGACTTTAGAATAAACTTGTTTTGTCATTTTCCGCTCACCTTCTGTCTGCTATTTATAACTATACGCAACAGTAATTAAGGAGGGAACAAAACAGCCTAATGCAATTGCCCTTGAAACAGTACTTTGTAATGTAAGGAGGAGTAAGAGAACTCATTCAGTATGTGGGCAAAAATAAAAATTTACTGACAGATTATTTCATCACATTTTCCTACACAGGTGATATTGAACTTCTTCATTACTGTTTAAAAATATAGGAAATAAAAGGATAAAAGCTGACGTGCTGAATAGCCCTCAGTATCAATTTATCACTGTTCCCTACTTGAGCCAAGTACCATTTGACAGTGTTTACCTACAGTGTACAAATAATTTATGGGGAAATGCACTATTATTACATAATGAGAAAAGTATTGCATGTTTCAGATAGTGCCATATTGACAGGAGAAAATCCTACCTGAGAATGTCATGCTTCTGACCTCCCCACAGTGGACCATGCCAAAATCCAAGGAGGGGAGTTCAACAAGAATATGTACATTTCTACTGTAGCAAAGCAATGGGGTCCCTGTTGCACATTGTTCATTGTTTGGGTTTGGTGTTTTTTTTTGGGTAATACCCACATTCACAAGGTGGTTAGGATATGCTGGAGCTGCTATTGCATAAAAATCTGTGCTTAGGGATTATGATAGAAGCAATTTGAATGTCTTTCAAAACCATTCTAATTTTTACCACACCCAGTGTCACAGTACCTGAGTTTTCCCCTAGAGCGTTAAATAACATGAGTAGAATCTGTCACATGTAGTTTGTTCTCCTTGTATAAATGAAAGGTTAGGTCAGAATCTTCTTTAACTTTCATAGTTAGGCATGGTCCTGAAATATAAACTAATATACATATGCCATTTTTTTTGATAGTTTTTGGACTTTATGTTTTGCATCAATCTCCTTTTAAGATTTTTTTTTCCCAGTTCGGTAATTATTACAGTGCTGAATAGGAAACATCTGGCATCCAAAAATTTGTTTTGAATCACGACATTGGATCACATATGTGGTGCCTTGGACAATCAAAACTTCCAAAAACATGAATAATGCAAGATTAATTTCTTTTCTGTATTGAAGCATTGCAAGCATCCCCTTAATGAGTTATTAAAGATTTAAGCTTGTGCATTTTTGGGGCAAGGGATGTTTATATGGAGATTGTGTGTATGTAGTATTCTGGGTTATGAATGCTTGCTTGCAACACAGATAAAACCCAAGGAATTAAGATAATAAATTCTAGGACTTAATCTACCCTTGCAAGACTGTGACCTTTAAGACTGGTACAAGTCTGAAAATAAGTCATCTGTGTAGGCAGGTACCAGGAAGGCGTAGGAAGTTGCTCAGTTTGGTGATTCTTCCTCAGTGTATACTACTTATGGCTTGCCTTTGGAAATCACAATATTTTCTAGTGTCAGGGTCTACTCCATATCAGCTGTCATTATTGGCTAATGATAATATTTGATAATAATGTTGAAATCTTATAGATTTTGACAATCTTTTACTGTTGGCTTTGTTATGGCAACATGACTACTACTCCAGCCAATTGATGTGTGAATGTGCCCAGTAACTTCTCACTTTATCATTCACTCAAGTTCAGACTCTATCTCCTAGTACTAACAGAGCAAGCATTTTGATGGCACACTGAAATCTCTGCAACTGTGATACATTATATTCTTGGAGCCTTGCAGATTGCTAACTGCCTCATCAAATTCTTTAAGAATAGCTTTTGAACACTGTTTTGTAGACAGTTACACCACTTCACTTCATCTTATATCTTTCAACAGATATCTTGTGCCAGTGTGAGCTCGTACTTTCTATATGCCCCGTCTACTTTTGTGATCGCTTTGCAAGGAAAACTTAGGTTTTGCTTTTAGTACTGGGAGGTCAATCTTAATTTTGTATGTGCTTAGAATGATGATAATATATGTAGCTCCAGTGTCTATTTTGAAATTTACTTTGACTGGTTATTTCCATTTTCACAAAGCCAATCTGTTATAGAATCTTGCTTTGATCAACAGACCCAACAAAGACCTCTGTTTTGGTATCAACATCATCCGAGCTTTGCCTTGTTGTGGTGCACTCATGAATATGTTTCCTTTTTATGTGTCTTTGCAACTTGTGCTGAGATTGACACACTTTGGCAAAATTTTATTGGAGATATGAGACAGCCCCCCCCTTACTCTGCATGCTTTTGTGTCTTGTTATGATTGCCTCCATATGGTGAACAAAGAACTTGAAACTCAGCCCAGTAATGTATAGTACTGGCTACCTAAATGTGTTCAGCCTAGTTAGATCAAAACTTATGGAGACTCAGTGATACTGTAGCATTGGAGGTTATTTTAGTCAAAGTAGGAGGTAGCATGCAAGGGAGAGCTGCTGAGATCTCAGGCAATGGTTTAACCGTCTGGCAGGTTCTTTTTCATTTACTGCTGTTGAATGATATTTCTTCAGCACCCTTGGAGAACATGGTTGGTTCTATAGGATTAAATAAGTGGGAGAACACCAGAAATCCAAGGACTTAAGTGGACAGACTAGAGGATGGTTTGGTTAAGCAGAAAGAGGGCTTTGGTTGGGTGTTCATGCTCAGTTTTGATTTCATTTGCACAAACAGGTAAGTCTGTCGTGATAAACTGTTACTTATTACCACTGAATGAATTAATGCTTCTGCCTGGCGTGCACTGGAGGCTGAGCATAAGAAAGAGTTTATAGTATCTTCTCATATTTTGGGAATGTTGAGCCTTTTTCTATTGATAAAACTGATTTTCTGTGCTGAAATAAGCTCATTGCAGTTCAAAAAATACAACTAAATATTTTGTCCAGAGCTCAAGTTTGGTGAAAACTTCAAAAAACTATATGACTAATTATTTTTGATGGAAGAGATGAACTTAAGTTTCAACAGTTTTGGATTACAAATGTTATAGCAGTTTGCTTGGGCCAGAGGGCACAGTCACAAAATTAACAGGAAAATAGCTGTAAAAGAAAGTGAAGTTGCTTAATTAGATTTCATGGTATAACATAACTTATAAGTTATAACTTATAACATAAGCTCAAGGATATGCCTGACCTATTGTGTGGGATGGGATACCAAGCCAAATGAAAAACCTCTGACACTTTCTTACAGGGTAAAAACTGTAGGAGTGAATAATCCTGTTATTGGCAGCATGTGTAATGATGAACAACAGGTACCCATTTATTGACAAGGGAAATTTTTTTTGAAATGTTCACAATTTAAATTTCCCTGTCTACTAACTGAGTTCAATTTAATAGCAATGAGAGAATTTTTTCTTTACATCAGTGAATGCCAGTAGTTTATGCAGAAGTCATTGTGTTGGCACATGGCAAAACCCAACTGCTCTGGTTTTTGTGTTGTTTCTTTATGACCTTTTTCTTCCTATGCTACCTATTTTGTTGAGATAATAAATTCTTAAGGGCAAGGGCCTTATTTTTGTACTGGCTTGTGAAATATTTAGCATGGTTCCTCTGCAGAAATAATGTAGTATAGGTATAAAAATGGGCTAGAGACTTTTCTAACTTTCTTTTTTCTCATTGTAGATTCCTTCAGATCCTCTAAGCAGGATTATATGCCAAGTCCAGTAGAAGTCCTACACCAATAGAGAAGCTGCATGCTCTTCAACAAAACTCAGCTGAACACTTTCTGTAAGACTATATCTCATTAAAGCCCATCTGTTCATCAGTGTTCAACATGTAAAAAAAATATAAATTCTATATTTACCTAATGTAATGAGCTTGTTACTCCTGTAGATTGATGCATTTCAAAGAAAATAAAGAGACACAGATGTAATTTTTGTTCACAGCAGCTTAGTACTCTGGAAAATTTTTTTCTTTGCGTGAGAGCTCTTTTTTTTTTATCAGTAACTTCCTCTTCAAGGACAACTTTTGATAGTATCTGCTGATAGATCAGAATGTTATCTTATCAAATGTTGGAAAATCTAACTTTATTTTGTAATGCTGTATTTTCCCTAATTTTTTCTGATGCTAAACTTGGTATAGGCTGCAGGAATGGTTGGGTATCTTTCATGAGATCTCTCTCTACCGGTTTCCATTGGTATCTTTGGGTATCATGATTCTTGATTGCAAATGTTTGTTCTATTACCCTAAACTCAAATCTTTTAAATTGACCTTTTATAATTGTTGGAAAGATACTCTTCACTTGGTAATGTACAAGCACTGCACAAGTCCCCAGGGATTACAGGTGGCTTTGATGCTTTTTTCTACTGTCACATTCTAAACCAAGAGCAGCTAAACAAAGATTTCATTTAAATATAATACAAGTGATAATCGTTGCCAATTAAATACAGTTATTAAAACATGCTGTCTAAATCCTTCGTACTTATGCTAGACTATGTCACAGAAATGGATACTGATATTCATGAAATGCACTATAGAAATTCAGTTAAATGTATGCCAATAACATATTATATAATAAAAACACCAAAGCAGTAAGAAAGAAACAGCAATTTCTACCTTTTATCCCCATGTGCGTGGCATTAAATCTGTCCTCTGTATTTTGTGCTTCACATGCATAAGTGGAACAGATTTCTTTGCATCTGACCAACACATAAACCGCAGGGAGATATTTTTAATAGGATTCATTGTGATTAGGAGCTGTGGAATAGCCCCATAGTCATAGCAATGTTAGAATGCCACAACTATTTGATAGGAGACATTTCAATCTGTCATCATCTTGTGTGCCCTGACCCCGATAATACACCCCATTCAACCTGAGGCACAAACAGAAATGGTGAGGTAGGGTTTAATTTTTTTTCTTTTAGCACAGCACCAGTCACAGCTTTCATAGTTTCCTGAGAGAAGAAAAAAAAAACATCTTTATTTCCTGTGCTATTCTTACCCTATCCAACAATATTAAAAGATATTTTGTTTCCTGAAACACAATAAACAAGTGAAAGGGACAGAAAAATCATTCCTTAGGTAACCTCAGAACAGAAGAACTTTGTGCATTATGCAGCTCAGGCCATGCCAAAATGCAATTTGGAGGGTGTCCAGCACTTCATTGGAAAGTAATGGTTTTCACTGAACTGAGTTATGACCAGCTGTTTACAGACAGTCTGTGACATACTGATAGAGCAGAACACCGTATGTTGCTTTCCAAATCAAATGATACAAGAAGTGTGACAGAGTGGAGAAACATCTGTCATTAGCAATTTTCAGCACGCTTCACTAATTCTGGACAAAATACGAGTAATGAACTTACCGCAGGAAACTTCAAATACTACCACTGCTGAAACAAGGATATAAACAGCTAGTGCTCCTAATGGCGTCTAATTTAATTCATTTGCAGTAAGAAACAAACAAAGTGGGTTATTTGTTTTTGATCATGGGGTAGTAAATAGTAATGCTGATCACAAACATTCATTTTAATCAAAGAAAAAGGGATCATGGAACTCAACTTTTCTCAAGTTCAGATAGAAGATAATTAACAGGTGGATTTTTTTCTTAGTCTTTTTTTTAATATGAGTGATTTGGTGATTTGTGTTTTTTTTGTTTTTGTGTTTTTTTTTTTTAAAGCAAGGTTGTTTCAGAACAGGCCAAGGAGAAGTTGTTACATTACATTACATTACAGTACATTACAGATATTGTCCTTCTTGGTCCTCTCCCTCACATCCCTTCCTGTCACATCCTCCTCCTGAATCTTCAGAGACCAAAACTGCAAGTTTTCTGCATAGTATCCCTCACCAGTGGGGTATGAAGACAACAGTGAAAGTAGTCCAGTGCTGGCTTTTCTCCTTTTTCTTCCTGTCACTGTTCAAAACCGTGGTTCTAGATGTACTTTTGGAAAAGCTGAACTTTAATGTATATGTGACCCCTATATATTCCACACTTCAGTATTTTCTGGTTAATTTCTCTATTTTCATCATAACTGCAGCCCAATCATCCTAATTTTATGGTGATCTTCACTCTATATTTTTGAAATCAATGGAGTTGTTCTGCCGTGCACATACAAGGGCTTTAATTTCCTCTTCCCGCTGATAACATAGCAAATTCCTGAAACTGTTACGATTAAGTGGCAGTCTACAGGGGAAAAGATGGGGGAGGGAATGAAAAGACAGGTTGTTACTTTTTATATGAACTTTCAACTAATGTACACACAAAGCTATAATATGAAATGCAAAGGATAGATTTAGTCCAATCCATCGGTGTCCTACCTATGGGACTTCCTTTGGAATCGATCCCAGACCAAGAGAGTGAAAGCCATTCCGAACTGATGACTGTAAAATGAGTGTAGGAGGTCTTTGAGTAGCTGTGTAATTGCAAAATTATTCATGATAAAAAAGCACTAATCTAAAATTCCCAGTTTCTTGTAAAATTTCCTGAGGTGCTGCAGGAAAATTATGTAACATATTTTATGGTGGGGGTTTACCATAGAAATACTTTTCCTCCTGCTTTAATGCAGAACAGGAAAGCTATTTAACAGAAAACATTTCAAGAACTACAAATGTGAAGTTCCTCTAAGTCTTACAGACATCCACACAGGAGAGCAAAGCAAAGGAAAAATATAGGTAACATTGACACCCGTCATTGTGTTTGTGATCTAGATAATAAAGTAAGCAGACCCAAGCAATTCGCTAACACTAACGCTATTCTTTACATAAACAGTAAATGTTTAGATTTTCCTGTTCACTGACTAACAGCACACATATCATAAACACTAAGCTGTTATAGTACGTTTCGTGTGTTGATTCACTTTAACAGTTGTTAGTGTGAAGACAGGAAAAGAAAAGTGGGTGTAATGAGACCATGTGCAGTATGCTGTGAAAACAGAGGCCCTTATTTGGCATAATGGGTTGCACCATAAGGGCCATAAAATTGTGCATGTGTTAGTATCATTTTAATTATTACGGGTGCCACATGTTAAGCAGAATAGCGGAACTACTAAAACAGCTTCAAAATCCTTACTGCTGATCGCTGCATTTAATTACAAATAGGAACATTTGGAGATAGGTCACCATAAAACCCTTCTGTTGTCAAATGAGCTCAAATCTGATTTTTATAATTATGTTTTTATACCACAGATCCTGTTGAATAACTATAGGGAATAAAATTTTAATAAGTACTGATTAAATGCAGGTACATCTTGCTTCCTAAGAATATTTATGAATGTTCTTCACCACTTAACATCAAGGTACCATCACTGCTTCTGTTTTGGTCAGTGGTGATCATTCAACCTTAATGCAAATAAGCTGAATAACTTTATGTGCCATGAAATATTGTTTTTTTTCAGTGAAGCATAAAAGCACTGGATTTCAATTATTCATTCTGTTTGCTAGAGTTATGTACAGTGCTCTAATCCTCTAGTACCGAGGCACTTTCATTGTAACACTACACGTCACACGCAGTAGAATAATTAACCCTCCTAAGGCAGAGTTTTGGTGTAAAGAACGACAACTTCTATTGATCTGTACCTTTTTCCATTGTAATAACATGTTCCTAGGTTCATATTGATAATATTCTTTGTTAGTATCAAAATGAAAATAATAAATATATTAAATTTGTTGTTTAACAGGTAAAAAAATCACCAGGATATGAAAAGTTACAAAAAAGGGTAGTTTTGGATTTAGATAAGTAAACTTTCATTTTATGTAAAGATTGACAATAAAGTTCATTAAACAGAGATTTATCTTGGGAATGAAAAAATTAGAGGTATTTAGTGATATAAAAGAGAAATAGCTACTAAATATATAAAATTCATCAGAGCTTGTGGGCTGGCTTCCGAGTCACACTAAAGACAGCAGCATTGTATTTAGCTATATTGTTCAAAAAACCAAAATTAAAATCAGAATACATATACGTATATATATATCTACACATTTGTTTGTTCTTGCTCCCTGTTTCCTTTTTGGAGATACAGGAAAACCTGTAACAGGCCTGACGCTGTGATTTTTCAATTTTAAATATTGCCATCAAATAGACTGCTAGAAAAATCTACACATTGTAATGTACAAGGGAGGAAATCTGTTTTGCCATTGGACTCATGGGATAACACTCAGAACATGTTCAGAACGTGCTTCAGACCCACTGCATGTACACCGGCTTCAAGAGACCATCAACAGGAAATAAGTAAATATACAGTGCCTCTTGGAAACAGACTGTTGTAATTTGTAAAAATGATCAGTGGAAGATAATTCCTTTGCTAGTTTTGATGCAGACTGATTGCTTTCTATCATTTATAGCAGCGTGGTGAAAACTCTCAGCCTACATAGCAGACCAAATGTCTATGTCCTGGCTTACAGAAAGAAAACTCTTTTTGACTTTCATAACCTTTACTAAAATATGATTGAGTGCTAAATAAAGACTTCAAGATATACTGCATGCCAGGAAAGCAGCCTAGAAGTTATGGGAATGGCAGTAGGCAAGCAACACTAGAAAATAATGAGCTCCTCTGTATTAGATCTTTTGCAGGTTATGTGCTAATGTGAACCAGTAGAAACATTTGCATCCAACGGGGTAAACCCACAGATATTGATGAAAGTCTGGCTTCATTCTGATTTCAGATCAGTTTGTGCACCAGTACTACTCCACCGGAGCTCATATTATTTGTACTTCTCCCTGTGAGGGCAGAATGGATTCCCTGTTGTACTCTGGCTCAGTGGTAAAATAATGTGCTATCTGTACATCTAATGAAATAGCTTCTCATTAATGTGAAATCCTCATCTGACAATGTCACTCTCCTTCTAAAACACAGGCGGCTAAAATCAAATGCTTGGCTGCAATACTTCCATTGTAACCCTGAACCTCATGTAGCTCTGGTTGTGATCCTATTTCACGCTGTAAGGCGTGCTTAGTGTTGGACGGAATTATGTCCTTGCAGGGGAAAAATAATAATAAAAGAGTGTGAAGAATACTCAGCTGTTTAACTGTCTTGTAGAGAAGGAGAAAAAACAAAATAAGAGGAGCATTTTATCTATGGGGTTTGTTCCAGGCTAATTTCATGAACTGATTTTACTCTGCGATTTCAAGAATACAAATCCCCCAGTAATAAGAGAATGAAGAGGGGGATATCAATATAAATAGCAGATGTTAGTGAATTATAAGGCACTATCTTTAGGCAATGCTGAGCCTGTGGAAACCCATTAAACAGTCCCTAGAGCTCCATATTGGAAGTTATCTGGAACACAATAGCCTGTACTTGTGAGTTTGGATACTAAATGCTCTGTCAAGAAAGCAGTATTGTAGACAAGGTATATCAGTCCTCACTCCTATGGTAGTTGTATTGTGCTCCCTGTGGGTGACTTGCTTTAGAAATTTGATACTATACTGGTGATATCTCTGGTGTATTGGCCTGTTTGCCTAATCTCCCACCTACAAGGGGGGAAAAAAACAAATCAAGAAATTAGACACAAGTAACTTGTGGAAAAAAAAAATGCACCGCTTCACATTTTAAGGATTTAATTTTAAATGTAGAGAGTCTTAAGACTAAAAACTAAGATAATTACCTATATTATATCTCAGAAACCATGTCACCCTTTCCTATTGATAAAGAAGACCATGGCACTCCTCTCATTAACAGCGCATTCGAGGCTTTTTCGAGGCGTTGCATAGCTTGGGAACTGCAGCAAATCTTATAGTAATACCAACTCGTACAGATGGACTTTCACTCACATTCTTGCTTTTGGTCTAAGCCAGGTCCACTTGTGACTTTGGTTTATTCCTCCATGCAAATGTGGTTTTGTGGGTACTTGAATCTTTGTTAGTCCTAGGAACATTTCTTACTTCGCTACTCAATAATCCTTCTTCCTAGACATCTTTGGCCGCTTCTAGAGGATGTTCTTCAAGGCCCTTTCTTTCATGCATTCTACAGCTGGAGCCTGCTGAGTCTTTCATACATGCTGTGGAGAGTACTGTGGTTTGGGGCGGTCGAAAACCATATTGTCTGCCAACTCAGATAAACTTTTCAGGCTTAATGATCTTTTCTCTTCTCACTGGTTGGAAGATGACCTCTAGGCAGTGGTAGATGTTGTTTTTTGAAGTGAAAAAGTATTGAGATGGAGGAAAAGGTTAGAAATATAAAAATAAATGCTATAAAAATTCATTTGGTTTTCCAGGAAGCAGACTATTTTAAACCATTCTTTATTTAACTTTAGTGTCTGTCTGCTTCACCCACCAAACTAACCACATCTCTTATCTAACTTGTATCAGTTCTCATGGAGTAGAGACCTACACCCAACTGGTCATTGGTTACATCTACAATTTGACAGTATTACTAAATTTATTGTTTTATTGTTCCAATCAGAGGAAAAATATCCTAAACAATAAGTTGCTATAAAATAAAAAGTTTCATCACAGGGACATAAATTTTCAGTGATTGCATTGGATGTGCTTTATGTTTTTACTTCTCCATGGTGTCTTGTAGGCAGCTGAAATTTTTGCTGCTGAATCAATTATATTTGATGGAATATACTGCTACTAAAGGAGAAAAGTTTGTGGTAGCTTCATTTTCCCTTGTAAGTCTGTGATGACTGTGAGACTAAAGTGTACATAAATGAAAGAAATTTTGCTATATGTATTTCATTTCATTTTAAACATAGATGAAGATATTGGTTCTTCTTGGATTTCCTTTGTGAAGCATCTTCTGAACTCTTCATTATTGACCCATTGTGAAAGTTTAAATTCATATCAAAGTGATTAGTGGCCAAAAACAGTTGTGGTGCTGGTACCCTACCTCCTGCAGAAGTACTTCAAGGCTAATAAGAAAGAAGGCAAACTTTGTTGCCTGAAAAGCACCAAGGAGAAATTTTGCAGCTGTTGGCTTTTTACAGACTTTAGTGCCCTACAGAATAAGAAAACTGAGTGGATATATTAGTGAAAAATGACGGCGGTCAGCTGAGTGTCATTAAATGTGAAGCAAAATAATTTTGCTGTATAGTAAGGGACACTCTTGATAACACGCGCCAGCTGGGTCACTCTTTTGGCAAGGCTATTGATGAGGACTGCTGCTTGAAATTACACATTTGTAACATTTTCCCCTTGCAAAATGTTAATGTATGCTGAAGTGGAAACTCACTAGTCCGCTACCTTTGCTAATCTATTTACTTCATCTTCAGGAATATTTGCAAAATTGTTGAGAACCTTTTTGACATGGGCAAAACCTAGTTTTTACTAGCAGCCCTGCTTGCCATGTCATCCAGTTACTAGGGCTAACTTGACATGTCAGTGCCTTTTGTGAGGAATATTATTTTGTGCTAAAAATATAAACTTTTAAGTTAGGATGCCATCAACAAATGTACTTTAGCCTCCAGACCTGATCTGGCTCTTTCAGGTGCCTCTTCTGCTCCATTAGCATAGGTTTGATACTTCATGAAAGTAGAGAGCAGATAATGCATTGAGCAAACTAGCCCTGCAGAACCCGCCCTACTCTGCATCAATGATCTTGCTTCTTTTTCACGTAAGAGAGGGACTGTCATTGCTTTGTGGTCTTTTGCATCTTTTTTTGATGATACTTTAAAGGAATGCCTAACATTTTTTCATCTGTATCTTGAACAAATATTCCTTCCTTCTGGAGTAAAAATCTATCATTCTGCTTCCATGAAATGTTACCTCTAACATGCAAAAGTGTTACCTCTGTAACTTTATGGGGAATCTTTCTGTTCCTCTCAATCTTATTATGATTGATTTGGCTCAGCTGTCAGCAAATATCAGATATCTCTTAGCCAAGATATGCTTATCCAGCTCTGTGTTTTTGCTTCATGGTGAAAGTCTATCAATCACTTTATTAGAGACATTTAAAACTTTCTTTTCATCTGATAGCCTAGATTATGTCATTCACAGTACCTTCCTAGCTGTTATACAGATAAAGGTTACGAAGAGGTACCTTACTTTCCTTAAGAGGAAACATAAGTGTATCATGGTAGTCATATGCACACAAAATACCTGAACAACCCTTTAAAAGACTCGGTAAGTAAGCAGAAGTGCTAGCATTGGAGCAGGATGTGAAAGAAGATAATTATTACTGTCTGTAATACTGTAGAACCAAAAAGCCACCAAAACATTGAAATTCCATTTCCTGGAACTATTCAAAGGTGTAGAGAGATGCTCTCCTTGCTTGGAATCCTTACTACTCAATTTAAGGAAAGATGCCAAAAGGAGACAGGGATCTGGGAGGTGAGGTGCTCTTTAGTAAGGTGATGATAATAAACACAACAATCTTGCAGCTTCATATATTCACAATTTTTTAATAATTCCATGTCAGCCTACAATCCTTTGCTCTGCCATTTTACCTATTTGTCAGGAAATGTCAAAGATGTTTTTCTGGCTATTCTTTCTACACTATTTATTCCTTTACTTACATGTATGGTTGAAAGGATGGATAAACTATTTGAATAGGTAAATTATGAGATAGCATCCGTGCTAAAGCAGCTGAAAATGGGATAAGCCAGGAAGATAATTCATGTACTGAAACAGGAGCAGATGTCAAAAGAGACAGCTTGTCTGGTTTGTTTGGATGATGATTCTCTAACACGTATTGATGGAGCAAGATTGTCAGGCAGCCTGTTTGTGAAGTTCAGTGTTGACTGTCTTAATTGTTCTTTATTGTGAGGTGACATTTTGTTGCAGGCAATTATAGATTGAAACTTTTGTGACTGGGTAAATGAAACCAAAACTGTCCTACCAAGTGTCATTCCGGGCAAATATCCGAAGTCCTGTGAAAACAACTGCCTTTTTGACTCCTTAAAACCAAATTGGATGGGTTGCCCCACCTGCGCACTGTGTGCAGTGTTGTTCTGTTCGTTTCCTCTGGCATCCAGATGAGAAAGAGTCAACTGACAACAATGACAAGGAAGGAGAGATCCATTCTAGACAGAAGGTTGTGTAAACTGAGTTATTCAGAAAGTAATATACTTCTGCTATATCTCGAGAGAGGTTCTTCTTTACAATGTAGCTTGTTATGAGGCAGTTTTAAAGGAAAAGAAAATGAGGAATCTGAAGAATGTGGGACATTTAGTAATGTCCAGAAAAATGAAATCCTACCTGGCTAACCTTGGTCAGTAACGGTATTTTCAATTCTCTGATATCTTCTGTAAGCAAATTAAAAAAAAAGAGAAACATTCAGCTCAAAAACTGATGTTGACTTGCTAAAGGGAATTAAGTTACCCCTCAGGTTTTGTGAATCCCAGAGATATTAAGGATCAAGGGTCTTCCAGCCAAGGATTAGATCCTTCATAGCAAACTAAGGAACAGAGAACACTCCCCACAGAAAAATAAGAAAGTTTTAAAAATCTATTCACAGACAGAAATGTAGGTTTTAAGCTAACCTAACACGGTCACATATGCCTACCCACCTTCCAAAAATTCCTTTATTGAAAGTAAATCTGCTTTTCTACCTACCTAACCCTTCAACTGATTTTTTTCAGGAATGATCTCAACAGAACACTTCCATTGCCTCAGGCTTTGTTTTTGTCCTCTTGATATGGTGGCCATTTTTGTTTGATATACACAATATTCTGCTCCCAATTTCCCTTTCCTCTTCTCCCGATTTTTCAATGGCCATGAATCACTGATGATGACTTCAGGTTTCTCTCTTCTCATTTGAAACTTGTTCCTTGCAATACTAGGATTTTTCATGTCAAAATTATTGGATTCTTCTCTCTCCTGTTCCTAGTCTACTGTTAATAATGTGTCTTTTATTTCATTTCTCCATCCAAGCAGTTTTCCCATCATCTTTTGTGTGAAACTTTCCATGTCCTTGAAACAACTTCCTGCTACCTCTGTGCCAATCATCACTCCCTCTTCTTTCAAATCCATCCTAAACTCACATTGTTGTTTTTCACCTGCTAGTGAACATTTCTCCATATCATGGACCGGTAGATTATTCCCTCACCAAGCAAATGACATAACCAGAAAAAGATAAACAAAGACTCAAAATCTGCAAATGTTATAGTCTGTTTTCATTAGATACTAATTTTCCGGCTTGAAGTGATCTGCCCTTCCTTTTTTGTATCCTCCGTCTTTAAAAAGATGCAAGTAAGTAGGCGTTGCCTGTGTTTCTCTCCTTTTCTTTTTGTCTCTAAAAATGATCAATTGGTGTTGATATCAAGATTTATACTAGCACCATATCAAGGCCTTCAGCTGAAAGATCCTGGGGTCAAGGACTTTGTTGTGCTATGTTCTTGCTAAGTGAGATATGTGTTTCATTCAACATACAAATAATAGTAGCAGGCTGAAAAAAAAGGCCTTCAGAGGTTAATCTTAACGTTAGTAGGAAATCTGTGAAAACACAGGTGTTTTAACTGCTGGCATTTTTGTGCCAGCCTTGACATATGGAGCAGACACCAAGGAGATGCAACTGAAAAGTATTGTTAGAAAGCATCAGTATCATCTTGCATTTTGAGCGCTGCAATCTAATTTAGTAATTAAATTTATATCAGTGTATGTATATTTATGCTTAAATATATGTTGAAGCAGTCCCATATTTTTAAAAGCCGACATATTTTTATTTAGACTTAATTTTGCACTTTGTAGAATTTTTCTGTCTTTTCGTATTGCCGTATGGTGTGTTGCTTGACTCTTGTACTCTGTAAGTGTGAAAAGTCAGGAGGAGAGTTCACAGCAGGTTGATGGCCTGGAGATTAAAAGTCTGTCTAAGGACATTTCAAAGTTGTAAAGGTATTATTCTCACATGTACTTATTTCTTGGTGGGTGTGAACAACAGCTACTCACCAAGCTGGTGTAGTGCGAAATAGTTTCCTGTGAAATGATGTGCAGACATATGCAGAAAGCCACATGTACAGCACATGCACAAACTCATCCTTGACTTATGATTAGTGAGATTTTTGCCAATAACTGAGTTAGGAATGACCAGTAGGGCAACCGATGTTTTAATTACCCACACAGCTATGTCAATTTTCCATATTTACCAGACTAAAAGCATCATCCTGTCCTGATGCTTTGAGGTTAACACATTGGAAATGACCTTGGCTTCTCAGCAGTAGTTCACTATTACCAGGCCAACTGCAGACTGAGAATTTGCTGTGTGTATGATTATTCTCCATACATTCCTTTATTTGTCAGTTTCTGGTATAATTTTTTTCCCATGCCCCATAGGAGTTTAATTCTACTAAATGCTAAAAGTTATTCTTAATTCAACCCAAACTTGTCAGCTAAATTAAACGAAAAAAAGTCTTTTGAGCCGTTTTGAAAACCTGAGTAATTATTTGATACCTGGCTGTTACAGGGATGAATCTAGAATGCAGTAGAACTGCTACTGCTAATAATTTGCTTTTCCCTTTTTAAGACAGTGAATGGGACACTGGAGCATGTCCAAGGCTCTTGACAAAGCCTGCTCAGTCACAGATGCCCAGCGTGACTGTGACCAGAACGAAAGGCCTTTTCAACATGCACAAAAGTGAGTTCTTCCTGCTCTAATGTTGTACACCAGCACAGCCACACCTTTCTGGTGGGCCAAAAATTAGTGTGACACATGCCAGAAATTACAATATGAAATGAAAAGGCCATATGGAGCCATTGCTGCCTGCCAGTCATTGCTGTAGGTGGCAAGTGGGACAGGAGACATATTGGAGAGGGCCCCATGCATTAGGGAACTGAGAGAGCAATGCAAACCCTGGATATGATTCCTGGCAAAACTTATATTATTTCTGTTTTTATGTTACTTTGCTCAGTTGTAACATTTTTATTATGCTAATAACCCTGTATTAAGTATATACTGAGGGTTTTTTTTCTGGAAACTGAACTTGGATTTGCTACAACTGCTAGGACGACAGTTCTCTTGGAATAGTATTTAGTGGATATTTACTAACATATGCAGATACTTCAGTTACCTGAAAGTAGGGCATTTAATCTCAAACAGTTGTGTAGACTTCCTCTGAAGTCATTGAAGAGCGCTAAATAACACTAGGAGGGGAATTCTCCTACCCCGACAGAAGCAGATTAGATAAGCTGTACCTTATTGCAGTCCATCTCATTCTAAAGTACTTGACCTAGAGAACAGATGAAACATACCCTAGAAAAGATGGATTTTCTCCAATTACTAGAGAGATGGCTTAGATGTGGATAATGCTCAGATGAGATTAATCCATCCATAGTAAATACTTTCTGATCAGGAACTTAGTCGGATGTATCAGCATTGTGAAGTGCTCCCAAATAATTCCTGGTTATATACATAAAAGATAAATTCAGAAAAGCAGTGTAGGATCTAAAAACACTTAAACACAAAAAGGTGTTGCAGTATGAGTTTGTATATTGAAGTCAAGATACTCACAGGCATATACTGTAGTTACTTTGATAAGAACATCCTATTTTCCACTGCACATCCATCAATCTTTGATTTTGATTCCTAGTGTACATCTGTGATGCTGCTTTGCTGTCATTGCCAGATTTCTTTATTCTTTTGGGCTAGTGGCTTAATTAATTTTTCCCTAACTGGGAAATATTTTTTTCAGAGATTTTTCTGCATATTCCCTGTTCCCATCTTTCTGTCTCTTCTTATATCTGATCAACTCCCTTTCATTAGCAGGAAATTAAAAGAGAAGTTTGATAGCTATTGTCTTGAATTCTAAAAACTTTCAATATAATGGTTATATTGATCAGCATGCTACATATTTTTGCTTCTAAATACTAAGATAAAAGTTATGAAAATCAAAGCTCAGTGCTTTAGCTGTTTCCTCAAGTACCTCAAGTATTCTTGAAGTTTTTATGCAGGAAGACCTCTGTGCATATAGCAAATTGCAAATAATTTGATTCTAAATTATTTCTTTGAGTGCTGCTTTGTGCTGCACTTATTGGCCAGATGTCCCACCTCACACCTTGTCCCTTGCGCAGATCAACCTCTGCAGAACAAGCCCAGAGTTGCTACATTTTACAAGCTTACTCCGAAAGGAAAAAATGAATCAATGTGAATAAGGTTGCAGACTGGAAAAAAAGGATTAATTTTTGTTCGGTTTTAACCTAGCTTAAGCCAAAGAACATCCAAACCAAAGAGAGAAGACCAGAGTTCTTGCATGACATTCAACAATCTACAGATAAATAGCCCCATCCATGCACAATATCATTCACACATTGTCTGACAAAGGAGTCAGACTGCCAAAAGGCAAATATGTTTCAGAATAAGGCTTATGCTGGAAACAATCCCAAGAGGAACAATTAGTCATCATCTGGCTCAGGTAAAAAAAGTCTATTACATAAACAGTTATTTTGCATTTTAAAGGCATATTAAGGTGTTAAAGTTTGTTAAATATTTATTGATGAAGGAAAAAGAGAAGGCCCAAAGTCTTGTATTAGTCCATCTATTTTGCATGCTTTTTTGCTGATGAGCAGAATTTCCCTAAAGGAAAATAGAAAGAGAAAAAAGAAAGTAAAAGCAGCCCATTTGATGAAATTGCCATTAAACATGAATGCTATTATCTGTGATCAGGCGCCATTCCCATAAAAAAAATGAATCCCAGAGGTGTCCATCATGACACATGTGTTCTCATCATAGTGTCACTATGGGGCTATGTGTCCAGTGTGTGATAGATCTCCCTCTCTGGAAAAGAGGAGAGTTTATATATTTTTTTTTCTTGCTTTGTATTCAGTCCTCTTTTTATTTCAAACATTATCAGTGAGTTATTTGGCTTCATCTTCCTCCTAACTACAATAAACATTGTGGACATGACCATAGGTTATATGCAGATTACTCCATTCTAAGCACCATTTTCATTTATTTCACAGTGACTGAAGGAAGATGTGACATTACTGATATTTTTAAAAGAAATTTTATTGTAAGTGCAGGGGTAGAGCTTTCTTCTTCCTAGCAACTTGCAAGGTAGCTCTGTAAAATCATAAAAAGACGTAGAGTGATTTAGGAAGGAAATTAGCTCGACAGACTACCTATCTGTTCCAACCCCCTGTTGAACACAACGCTACCTTGTACCTTGCCCAAACAAGCTGGAGGACCTCCAAGGACAGAAGTTCTAAGATTTCTTTGGGGATCTTGTTCCAGTATTTGACCTCCTCCACAGTGAATGTTTGTTTCCTGATATTTCATTACAATCCTACTTGTAACAGTTGCCCGCGTGATGCCTCCGTGCACTGCAAATATCTGTTCTCCAGGCTGTATATGGATGGCCTCTGTTGGATGGGTGCAGTACTGACTCATGTGTAACCGTCTTATCTCACAAAACATGTGACGAACTTCCATATTTGGAGAAGAAGGGGAACGCATTGATTTCTCTTAGTATTTCTCACTTTCACAGTTCATTACAAGAAAAAACTACTGCAGAGGAAACACTGTTACTCACAAAAACCTCACGTTTCTTTTTTAATGCCACAGGACCTGCAGTGAATCAATAGTTTGAATTCTTCACCATTGAAAACTTTTATTCCAAGGAACCATTTATTTTCCAGTTGAATCAGAGTGGGAATTTAAGACACAATTTCAGATGGAGTCACTAAAATATTGTATTTCTATGTATAAAATCTGTCAAATTATCTGACAGATATAAGCTTTCATAAACAGTTGGGACTGGGTGAACTGGGAGTAAGGAGCATATTTCTGCCAAAAATCACCATCGGATTTTGATCAAATAATTGAGAGAACTGTCTTGAACTTCTTCCTGAGTTTCCTACATCATCAGTAATCTGCTGTGAGCACATCTGCAGAAATTTCTACTGTATATGGTTCCTGAAAAATTTAAAAAAAAAAAGGGAAGGTGGAGAAGAGTGGAGAGAGAATACATTATAGTAGTAATTACCTGCTTTCTAAAAAGCATATTAAAATCATGGCTGCAAAATTCTACGCAAGCAAAAACAGTGCTAATTTAATATTAATTACTCTTACAATTTGTATTTCTTTAATGAATTTTTAATTAATCATTTTCTATATACAAATTTGTGTCTCACTGTATGTAAACAGTTTCACCAAAAAAAAAAAAAAAAGAGTTCTACTATCTGTGGAGAACAGAAAATTAGACCTTGAAGAGAATCATCTCATCATTAAGGAGTTAAATTAAGTCTATTGACTAAACCTTCATATTGTGCTTGGGCTTTTTTGGAGGCATGAAGTAGTCTCATTTAGTTACAGCAGCGAAAAGAATTAAGATTAAGCAAAAAGGAAGTGCCTGTTTGCTCCAGAACCATTGAAATATACACATTTTAGCAACAAATGATAAAAAACCCCCAAACAATTATAAAATAGGAAGGCTATTTTTCTACGAGTTTTGCTGATCACAATTTCATAAGCAAAGTTTGATTGAATTCTCAGGTTTCTGCTGGAGAGCTTGTGCCAGTCCTACCAGTCTCTCCCTTGCCAACCCCATGGTCATTTGGAGGACAGAAAGATCTACCATTCAATGATCTTTCAAGGTTCATGTATATTACGGGGTGCTGAGTCCATTAATATCACTTCAGACTCCTTTTAGTATCCCCTTTCCTTCTCTTCCCACACCCCTTGCTTCTTCTCTAACACAGCTGTGGCGTATTCTCCTCTCAGCCTCCCTCTTTTCACAGGGAAAGGTGAGGGATTAAACTGTGTGTTAAACACTTCTTGTGAAGCTGAGAGCTGGAAAAGAAGCATATCCTTTTACCTGCAACAGGTAATATCTGTAACAGTCCTTCTAGTCCTTAAAGTCAAAAGTTACTCCTCTTAAGGGCAGTTTCTGTCTACAATCCCTGTAATCAAGTAAGACATGTTCCTAGTAAAATGTGCAGTTCTGTGTCATCTGCTGGCTGATGCCATGCAGTGCAGAAAGACATTCTCCTTACAACTTTTGTGCTGTGACTGACTTACAAATAACTTTGATATTACAGTCCTGGATGTGTAACGGAGAACACTACCTGACCTAATCTGCCTAATAAGGCTAAACTTCCACCAAAAATTAGGATGCAGCCAAAAGACTTAGGCCCACTTGTGACAAATAGGAAATTTGGACCCACATCTTTCAGAAGTACAGGGATACTTTTCACCACAACAGCAATTATCACCTTTCTTACATCATTTTATAATTTAGCCATGTGTTGATCTGTGTCAACACAGACTGACAAAGTCATAGAATTTTATTGGACAATGTGAAAACTCATTTGAAAATTTTATTGCAGTCCATCATTGCATGCATTCACAGTCCAGAGGCCTTCCATTGTCATGAATAACAATTGGGAGCAATTTCTGGCTATGGTCGATGTAGAGGTTGCAGTCTTCCACCGACAGGTGTTCTTTCCTAATTGCTTCCATTAGTTTCTCTTTATTGCAGGGCTTCATCAGCCGATGAATGTAGTGCTTCAACAAATACCGGACCAGGTCTATCAGCTCCAGTGTGTGGCATGGTAATCAATGTACACTCATCAAACCCTATCTTAGTAAAATGCTCTAGTCAAATGTACAGTACTTATTTCCCAATAATATAGTTATTATACCTAATGCAATAATTAAAAAAGAAAATGCCTTTTGTGCAGAATTAGTGGTGAATACAAGTACTTAGCAACATTTGTAAACATGCTGACCATAGAAGGTGTGATTCCCGTGGGAAGTAATGAAACTTCTGAACTGATAACCTCACTGCACTATAAAGATTGATTTCATTGTAGACCATGAATGTTCTTTTTCATCAAATATTTGTCTACTTTGGATCAGAGTCATAGGTATTTTAGGAAAAAAAAAAAGAGTTAATTTTGATTCCTCTTCCTTTCAGTACTCATTTAAGTATCAGAACAGTTCTTCTCAGTGCAAGCTGGACAAGTGCTTGCATCTTGCATTTGGGATAATCTGAATTTTGTGGCACTGTAGAAAAGTAAATGAAGACAGAATACGCCCTTTCAGGCCTTTTGCTCAAACCAGAAATAACTTGATTTTTTTTCAAATCTGAGATTACATTTGCAGAAATGATATTTAAAAATAAGAACAAATGCCCAGTGTCTCCTTACTTAGGAAAGGAAAAATTTCAGTAGAAAAATCTTGAAGACAAAAAGCCCAGAGAACAACTATATGCCTTTTTAGTGTCTTTCCCAGAACAGAAATATAGTTTGACCAAACCCACAATTACAAAATGCCATTGCTGCAAGGAATTTCTTCAGGAGTCCCTTCCTGCTGTGATATTGTTTTAAAAATATTCATCAGTGCCAACTTTCCATTAAAAATAAAGGCCTTTTTAGGATAATTCCATTGTAGCTTCAAAGGTAGATATTATCTTTCCTAAAAGCACCACTTTTAGTTCCTGGAATAAATTATTCTCTACTACTGCCTTTTTGCATTCATTCTCTCCTTGTGTCTCTTTTTCTCCATGGCAACACAGAAGTTGGTGGTAATGTACAACTCTTACCAGCAGAAAGGTTCAGAAGAGAGTAATATAACATAGAGGTGTAGAAACCTGTGCCCAGATCTCCACACTAGCTTTCTAACTTCTGCAGGCTTTAACCATTTTTTCTGCTCTGTTCACATTTTGTTCATTCTCAAAAATGGATGGGTTTATTTGTTTTAGCTGTCATTTACTTTACCATTTTTTCCTTCCCTTTATCATTTTCTTAAACTGCAGAACACTTCCTCAAGCTTTCCTCTTGAATGTTTCAGTATGAACAGTGAGAGAATCACATAGCCACTAATCTGAACCCAAAGGCAAGTATCAGTACACCTGATACCTGAGTCTTGCAAATGGAGACAGAAACAATCTTCAACATGATCTTGAAAAACAATAGCCTTTTCTGTTTTGCAAGTGCTTTTTAAGACAAAGCAAAATTTGTCTGGATCAAGTTCATCCGGGCCATGTATTGGTTTTCTGGGAAACTGCCAGCTGACCATTCATAGACATACTTGTGGCTCTTCTGCCTGAACTGGACTGTTGCTGGGAGAAGTCTTTGCACCACACACAAACAGAAACTAGCTGTTTCAATTGAAGTATTTTGTCTCTTTGTTATACAGGCCAAATCACAGAACAAAAGACATCTCAGATCCCTCATTTATTTCAGCTACAGTACATAGAAATGTCTCAAAATCCTCATTGTCTGATGTCTTTCTCTGCTACCTGATAAAACCAGGATGTCTCATTCATAGAATGGTAGAATCATTGAATTATTAAGGCTGGCAAAGATCTCCAAGACCATTAAGTCCAACCATTAGCCCAACACCATTACTAAACCATGTCCTGCGGTGTCAAGTCTACACATTTTTTTGAGCACTTCCAGGGACGGTGAAAACATCACTTCTTTGGACAGCCTGTTCCAATGCTTGATCACTCTTTCAGTAAAGAAATTTATCCTAATATCCAATCTAATTCCTCATGCTATTACTCACTTGTACATTTTTGACGATGTTCCTCGTACCTCAGCATCTCACAACTGTGTTGGCCAAATGCTTAGCTAAATGAAAAGCCAAATTGGTCTGGAGGACTCATAAAACTCATTTTCATTACTACATTCTCCCTATAAGTGCAGTGAATTCAAATAAATCTTATTTTCTATTGGTGTCCCAGGAAGAATGCAAGCATCAGCACGATGATATGAATTTGTAACAGTTTTTATACATACACTCAGACACAGAGACACAGACACAGACACACACACTCTCTCTCCTTTGGTTTTGGGCATGCATCCAACAGAACAATATGTGTCACTGAAATTTAGAGCCATTTGCTTAATCCTACCTTCTGGCATGCTCACCTGTGAGCCACAGCCATGGTTACCAATGGGACAGGTAGATCCTCCAGAGTTAAACCCCTGCTTCCAACTTGCTCTCCCTTAAATTAGCTGGCAGAGACTAGAATTCTTTTTCAAATGTTAGGTGCCGAAATACTCAACATTGGAAAATGGAGGGGATTGTATATAATTTGGAGTAAAATTTTGCTAAAATGTTGCTCTCTGACATTTTCAGTCCAACATATTTCTATTTTTGGTACCCAAACCAGCATTTTAGAAACGAATCTTCATTTCAGCTAGTGAAATAAATTATTCATAGACTTTTATTGCATAGCAAAGTTGTCTAGCTGTGTTTGGGCCCAGTGCTTATAAGCTCAGCTACCTTTGCTCTCACATTTCAATATTTTCTCATGTGCTTCTCTAGATCTGTGTTCCTTAGAAGCAGCATACTTTAAGAATAAAGAGTTATTTACTGCAAAGCATGAAAACAGCAAACAAAACCAAACTAGGATGTAGCACAACATACTGCTCTTCCGAGTTCGAAAGAAAGGGGGATTTGTCATGTGAAGGATCCTTTCATGGTAACTGCTTGCTTTCATGAGTGCAGACCGAGTGCTTGGGGGCACGGTACAGAGGAGTTGATGGTGGTTTGAAGTCAAATGGACTACCTGTCGGGACAGGGTGGGTGACACCCCTTCCCACCACTGGCAATCTTACCAGCACAGCTACAAATTTGCCTTTTTTATGCCAGAAGCCATGATCTCATATTTGTCAGGTATTGGAAGCAGTCAAAGTCAAAAACACTCCTACAGTTTTGGGGATGCGAAGATATTATTCTACTGCTACGCTACAGCTAGTTATGCTGTGCTGCTCTCACTTACTACCTCCTGTGCCGCCACCTGCCAGACCCAGCCTGCCTCATCCAAGTGCCGTCTGGCATTGCTGGAGCATGAGGGGCACGGCCTCCCCGTGAAGGTGGAGTATGTTGGCACCGCAGGCCAACAACCCTTCATTCTTCAATATGGCTGGCACCCAGGGTCAGTGCAGGAGAAGGGTGTTTTTTTTCTGGTCCAAGTAGCTCAAACAAAAGCCAATTATTGCAAATACAATGGGTCTAACAGAGGGCCTTGAAAGCAATGCTACGGTTGTATGGCCAACAATATGCGCAAGTTCCTAGTGCATCATTGGACTGGGAAATGTCATGTTGACATGGTAGCTTAAGAATTTAGACACTGAACCTGTCTTAAGATACAATACGAATTGAATATCCTTTTATTGAAATCACAGAACTGCTTCCTTGATGTCTGCATTTACTTCCTTGTTTTCAGTATTTACAGCCAGTAACCAATGGTCCAACAGGTCTGAGTTTTCTTTGTCCTTTTCTAGGATAACCTCCCTGCCTCCCCACCACTGCAGCCAGGATGAGGCAGTGGAATCGCATGGCTGAGACATGTGCTTCCATGGAAGAGCAGTGCAGGCGACGGTGTGGCAGCTTGTGGCGTTATGGTATTTAGCCCATACGACTGCAGAGTCAGATTGGCTGGCCTCAGCAGAGCCTCTTCTGCCAAGGTGCACTACCACTGACTCACTGAAGTGGGGACCTGTCGGCTGTGTCCACTCCTCCATTTGCCCCTGTCACTCACCACTGTGGCCACAGTCCAGATGGACACTGTGTTACGCAGGCTGGAGATGAGACTTTGTTCCTGCTGTCCGTACTGCGGAGCCCATTTTTTCTGAGGATGCAGCTTTCAGATATTTGGAGCTGTTCCAGGTCCCGATAATCCAGAAAATCCTGAATTCAAGCATGTTCCTTAAAAACAGTGATCCCTGCACCTTGCTGTCCTAGGCTCCAAATGCCGCCCTAAGAGTAAGGGCACCTTCTTGTTTGGCAAAGGTTTTTGTAGATTCATGTGTGGCTTTTGTTTTAAAATATACTAATTTATTATAATGTAAAATCATCTGCCTGGGGGATGTGGGATGTTGTTGGACTACAACCAAGTATTGGCTTGTAGCCTTCTAAACCAGGGTGCTAAGAAATAAATCCTAAATAGAAATGGATGAATGGTTTATGTTGAAAATGTATTCAAGAGATTTTACCCTTCTTTTCTAAAGATTTTCCTCAAAAGAGTTGACGTTTACCAGGTTTGTTCAGTACATGAAATTCTGATACGTAAAAATTGTTTGCTCAACTGCAAATTTTTTGACACATCTTTTTCATCTTAACAGCTTCATGATTTTCTAAATACATTGCATTACGAGCAAATAAATCATAGACAAAAAAAGATATTAATTATAACTTGTTTCATTTAGGTGTTATTATAATATGAGTACTCTTATATATGAAGCAATGACCAAATGACTACTCTGAAGGTTATGCAAGCAGTAGGTTCTTTTCTTTCCAAATAAATTTGAAACATACTTTCTACATGTTACAGTCCCTCCTGTACTCTTTAGTTCTCACTCTACTAACCCATTGATACTGATTTCCTGACAGCTTACAAAAATTAGTTTAATAGATTCCCAGAAGGTGATTCAAAGCTGGGTGGGTTTTTTTTTTCCTTCCACTAGTGTTTTAGCAAGACAATCCACCATTCAGGAGCAAGATCATTATATTGGCTGTGATAGTTATGACCTCTCCTTCATTCATTTACAGAATTTGTCAGACTTCTTTAGCATATTTTGTGGATTCTAATGACTTTTTTTGGTTCAGTTGCTGCTAAGTGAAATGTAGGTTTGCATAATGTTGTTACACTGCTAATGATTAATTTGCATGTAGCATCTGAAGAGGAATGAGGAGAAAGTACCATTGTGCTACCCCCTTTATGAAACACAAAAACTGAGTGAACCCTGATTTTTAACATCACAGAGTTCATAGTCCTGCAGCACTTATTCAGCTATTGGTATTTAAGACAGTTTGCTGTGTCCACTGGCACTTCATTGACCTTAAATGAGCACCTCATGGGAATGGCAGTTTTCTCATATTCTGCTGGGTATAAGGTTGGGAGAAAAAGACAGAGGGAAGAGACGTATTGGGCAAGCAATATTGATGGATACAGATTAACCCAAGCCAGTTCTATGCAAGTGAGTTATTCAAATTTATATTTGATATTTTTCACACTGATTGTTCCCTTTGCAACCTGAAACTGGACTTAGGTTGGTTTGAAGGAATAGTTAGAGCTACTAGCTTTGACTTTAATTGAATTGTGGAATGATCAAATTTATAGTTACAGGAACACCTTGGTTTTAATTCAAAGCTATCAGAGGGAATTCACTGTTTGGGGTTTGGAAGGATAATCACAGAGTATTGAGTTGAAAGGGCTAATATTGCCTCCAAAAATGCAGAGATTTCCACAAAGAACGTCATTACCATCTTCTTATCAGCACTCATTATGCTTGGGGAAAAGCTTCTGTCTAGATTCAGAAGCCACCTAATGCTTCTGCAATTTCATCTTTACAATTACGTTTTAGCAGAGCATCAGCAGAAGAATGCCAGTTGACAATGACTAAGCAGAGGGAGAGTAGTCTATTTTTTTTGCAGCAAAGCATTTTTATTTTTTCATTTCCTCACTTACCCACGCTATTTGTCTCTTTCCATCATCTGTTTCGTCTCTTCAGAAATCCAGGCTGTGAGCTGTCTGTGGCAAGCACTCATTTTTCATTAACAGTGCAGGTAGCTACTCATATAAGTAAATAAGTAATAAAAAGTCTTTGTCACTCCTCAGAAGATAAAACATTTAGTGCAAGTATTGAGACTCCTGCTTGTGTGTGAACATGCTACATTGAGATTCCAGGTGGCTACAGATCATTTAGATAGATCTAGAAACTCCAGGACAAAATTACCTCAGAATTCATATGTGCTGAGTTGAAAAGACTACAAAGCTCCCTGTTGTGTATTTCCTGGGGGAGAAAATCCAACAACCCCAAAAGAGAAAAACAAGGACTGTCATGTTCTGACAACATTAATGGTAATGGCATACTCACCTGTATGTTTAATAACTTTAGAAGGGATTTATAACTTTATGTTTGACTACGTCAAAGGTGTTGAAATCTAGGTTGATAATCAAAAACATTTCGACTGCAAACTTGTTCTCTTCAGATGTTACAAGAAGGCACTGAATTCATCTAATTAACTAAGTAGATAAGTGAACCAGACAATTATATAAGAAACTTTAGCTACAACAGACTTCTAAGGGATTTGGCAGATTACTGGCTGCTAACACTCTCATAATCACTGTTAAAATCTGTAATCTCTTTAACATCTAAAAACTGGAACCAAACTGAACAAAACTGAAAAATTATTCAGAAAAGATAAGAAATCTTTTTGCTACAGCCTTCAGTACTTCCGTGAAATATAAAAGGAAATGAAGGAGTTCAAGAACATTTCAGAAGAGGCTGATGAAATGCAAGTAGTGATGAAATACCTCCTGTCTTCTGTCCCAGCTTAAAATTGAAGATCCCACGTTTACTCCAAACCAATATTTGTTAAGAATGCTCTGTCATGGGGTGCAGGTTGTGTATCAAAAGAGTAATAACAAAATCAGAGAAGACTGAATGGTGGATCTCATTATTTTCTCCATTGTTAAAAATCCTGCATATCTATTCAAATATTTTTACATCAAATGACTGTTTTAGTATATTCTTGTTTATTGCAAAATTTCCTAACAGGTTAGAGGCACATAATCAGGTTTTTTGTACTTATGTTTTCATCCAAAGTAGAAGGAACTGGTGAGCTTAGCTAGATTGTATATCTTGATTATTATTGGTTTTCCAGACAGAATTGCAAGATTTTTTATGAAGATAATATTATCAAGCAGGCTCATGGATTTTTGTCACCCATGATTTTTTTTACAAGATTTTGTAGATTCTCTACGTATATAGATTTAGAAAGGGTGAGCTTTCTATTGGATATAAGCAGCCCTAATACACAAGCCCAAAAGTAACCCTAAATGTGGCGATTCAGCATGAACCCCAAACTCCAACAACTAGCCTGTTCACAGCAGCTAAGTGATTTTCAAAGAACTTCACTAGTTCTTAGATTGCAAAGTTGATTATCTAGTATTTTAATGGAAAATTAAATCAAACTGTTATGTGAGATACTGTTGAAGAAAACAGAGTCCAAGACTGTGATCCTTCAACATTTGCTAATGTTAGCATCCGATTGTGGAAAAGAATAAGAGAACTCCAGAGTGGAGGTAAAATAACTAATTTCAGATAGATGACATGCTTCAGATTAAGACTGAGGCAGTCTCAGAGAGGTCATGGATTAGGAACACAGCAGAAATGCAACAGAACAAGCAAGAAGAATATATTCATACCGTTAATTATGACTGCTGTTGTAGAGATGCTAACTTTTTGGTCTCTCATCTATTTAGATTTCAAAATAAAGGTCGTGTAAAGGCTGAGCAGACAGAGGGAGAAGAGGGTTCCCTGGGGCAACTGCAGCTGAGATCTTTGGTCAATCATTCCAGAGAATCATCTGGGCCTCGGGTAGGAACAGCAGAAAAACTGCAAAGGCAATATAATCAGCAGGTAGTGTAACGGGACTTCATTGGGAGGGTTACCAAAACCTGCTCTCAGATTAAAAAGAGCAAGGATGGACATCTGACTGTTTTGTAGAGAAAACGAGACTGGTAAGCAATGTAGTGTATCTCCTGTCTTAACAGCAGACTGAATATAATTCAAAGTCTTTGTGTCTCTGAATTGGCTATCAGAATTGCAGATACTACCAAAGCTGTCACTTTTTCAGTAATCTGTCTACAGCTATATATAAGAGTCTAACTTAGGAGAACAAAACTGAAGGTCTTACCCAGTGCTGGGACACACAGAGATTCATCCTTCAATAGGTGCAAATGATTAACCAGATGCCCAACTCCAGGAGCTTTGGCCCAAGGGACACATGGTAAGCTTTTCCAACTCCAAAACAGTATAATACCTGAGGTTTGGTGTGGCTTTGCCCCAAACAAAGGAGGTGATGATAACTGCTCTCACTCACATCACCAAGGTCCCTGTGTAGCCTCTATTGCATTGTGACCCACAGAAAGACCAAAGTTATAATTTCTTCCCTGAGTCTGTCTGGACCACGTGTCAATGCTTCTGGGTCGGCTACAGCATCTGAAGTTTTAGGCACTGTCTTTCTGCTCAAGCAGGGGAAGGCCTGTGTTCATTAATCCAGCTCTACTGGGTTCGGTCCCTGTAGTTGGGGGGTTGTTATACTACAACTATATCTTCTGCTAGGACAGATGGGCAATATCAACAACGGTTCTTTGTAAACAATTAAGAAACATTTTTGAGCAGAGGCCAGCGTACCCACCATCATGGTAAAGTAGTTAGCCTGTCTTGGGTTTCATTCCTGTTGGTCTGATTCAAAGAGAGAGAGAAAGAAAGAAAAAATATCATTCAAGAACAAAATGGGTCCTATATTTGGATGTAAAAAAAGCAAAGCATGCATTTTTAAAAAATGGAACTGGGCTTTACTGAGGCAGTGCTCTAACATTTTGACACACCATGTGGACCCCAGTGTAAAAAAAAGAAAAAAGAAAAAAAATAATAATGCATATGTGTGGTAATAATCTGCACATGACTGGTTGCTGTAATGTGCACTGCTGTACTGCCAGCAGGGAAGTGAGTGATTGCCTCTCGCCTACACAATGGACGCTGGCTTTGCCTCACATGGTTTTTCAGCAGGAGAACAAATAAGAGGGGGTGGAAGGAAAAAACAAAAACCGCTGCCTGACCCTATTGCCTCCGAGCCCTTGAGCCTTGATTAAGTAGTCGATAAGAAGTTTTCTGGTTTGTTAAAAATTTTTAGGTGGTCTACTGCGCCCAGTGAACTTGCTAAACAAGAGATGAAAGGCAGCTACCTGCCTTTTGCTTTGACCTCTGTGTCTTTTAGCATAGGTGGTGAGACACATGCCACGGGAGCTATGCTCATTGGGAAAGTTTTTACTTGCTTTGCTAGTCTGGTAGCTCATCCAGAGCAGTTTGATATTCAAATGAATCTGTCAGGAACAAGAGTGTGGTGCTTCAGTTCTTGCTTGAGCCTGATGACATTGATTTGTGAGCATACTGCTTGACTACGGGATGTGTGACAGATAAATTTTATCAAAATTAAGGCACAATTAAACATTTCATCTTCCTAATTACTGGCTGTAGATTCAGCCTGATGACCATGTGCTGTAAGAAATCAGCGACCATTACACATTTTAATGGAGCACAGCTGTCTTACAGCTTGGTAATATTTGCACAGTGCCACAGAACTGTAATTTATGATAAAAAGAAAAAATGTGTATTGGCTCTTTTTTGCCAAAATAGATTAAGGATTCATATACTTTAATGAGATTTGGACCTAGCCTTGGATTATCGTTATAAATGATTTATGTGCATGTTGGTGGACTCCTGTAGTTTCGAGTTGATTTGTGTTTTGGTCTACCAATATGTAATTCAATATTTCCTTTTGTGCCAGTATTTGTGTTCTCTCCTTTCCCCGCTCCCCATTTCAGTTCTATTTTTTCTGCCTTCTTAGAAAGAAAGGCAAGTGGGAAAGTTAAGAAAGCATTGAGGCATTATTTCTAGGAGCCTCCCTCACAGCAAAACCCACTACTGCAATCCCTCCCCTGCTCCCTCACTCCACACCCGGAGCACAGAGAGGAGAGAAGACAGAGAGGTGAGGGCAATTGAGTGACACTGGACTATATCAGGGTCACTCCTGCAGCCTGGAAAGCAGGACACAGGGGAACAGATGCTACCTGAACCCCTGCTCAGGCAGAGACCTGCTTGAGCGTTGCTGTATCTCAAGGCAGAGTATCAAAATTCTTCCTCCTGCTTGTTTAAAGCATGACCTACAAAAGGGTTTTTGCTCCCCCACTTGATATTTCTCCTGCTCCAGTCAGTTTTTCCAGAAAAGGTGCTGTTTCTCTAAAGGAATGTAAACCACAACAACATATGTACCCAACTTATAATTTTTGGAACCACCTTTCTTCTGTGTTCTTTTCTTCAGTAGGTTTCTTTCACAGATTATTTAGAGAGTATGTGGAGCAGGGGAAATGGCGAAGATAAAATTAGGTGGTTTATATAAACATGTGAATACATACATACATATTTACAGTGGCTGTGTTTGTATTTGTACCCGTTTTGTTTTTCCATTAAACTCAGTGAACCAAATTAACACTAAGTTTAACTACCTAGATTTCCAAGGAGTCACACTTAAGTCCAGAGTTTGGCCCCATATGTTGCAAAACCCTGAGATCCATATGTGCAGATGATAAAAGAAACTAAATTCTAATTTTCATAATAAAAAAAAAAAAATCCCATCCAAGCTTGATTTACTTCAGTGTTCATATGCTGGAATGTTTCATACTGTACCAGGTTGCATATGCTTGCACACTAATTCTCAATTGCCGTATGCAGTTTGTGACAACCATCTGCTAAGACCTCCCTTAGAGTTCTTTCTCCCACTCAGCCCAGCTGAAATAAAAATATGGACAGAAACAACTTCTGCAGGGAGACGAAAAAGTTAATAGGGAACTTGGAGTTAGACGGCATATCTGATTCAAATTCAATTGCTCCTACAACTTATGCCCTACTTATAAAACATTCCTGAGGTGTAAAACATTAAATATAACTGAAAACTGTAAAATAAAGCCATACTTCCTTTGACAGGCTTGACTGTGGTAGAGAGGTAATAATAAAATATGTACTCACAGTGCACATGTGTTAGCTAGCTCACACTAACCACTCTAAAACAGCAGCTTAGACTAACTGTGTATAGCACCTTATCACATTAAAGCACCCTAAAGCAGGAGGGGGATGAGTGGTGAGAACAAGAGGGTGTGAGAGAGGAGAGGCTGAAAAATCTGCTCTCAGATTCATCGTCAGAGAAGTCATTCCATTTAAGCCAATCTCATAAAACACTCTGGGTGTCGGCTTCTCCTCTTCAAGCCAGTGGGGCAAGCCGGTGACAAGAGCATTTGAAAATCAGGCACTATGGGTGAAGGAAATGAGGAGATGAACAAGTGATGAACAATGATAGGGGAGGGAGCTATGGAGTAAGGAGGTGAAGATGGACCGTTATCTTCAAGTATCTAATAATCTCCAGTTTCCCATTTCATCTTATCATGCAGTAATGGGTTAAATTCCTCATCACGTGGGTATTTTTGGAATACATGATACAGGAGAGAGACAGAATTCGAAAGGCCAAGTAGTCAGACCCTTGTCCCCAAGCAGGAGTGGCTACACTGAAGCCATGGAGTGCAGGTGGCAGTCCCAGCAAATCAGTGTTTAGCTAATTTGTTCTTTAAAACTTCCTGATACAATAAAATTGATCTGATCAGATTTTTACTAAGAATAAATCTATTTCTATGATTTAAAGCCTCATGCTTGTTGCTGGAGCATCAGCTGTCATGGAAAAAGGCGATGGTGGGTTTTCTTAGTGCTGCTTCTCTGCACATTTGCTGAGGTCCTGGTAGCGTGGAGAAGAAGTAGAGACAACTCCAAGTGACTTCTGGGCAAGATATTTGTATCTACCTGCCAGTATGATGTTCATCTAGTTAATAATAGCATGATGGTTTTGTCCCATGTTTGGTTTGTGAGAGGAGACTAACACCCTGAGAGAATAATTAAGAATTGTACATTTTGAGGTGGAAATCTCGAGTCTTGGTCTGCATTTCTGTGATGACTTTACTTCAGCAGGTTTTCAGTGTAAGTGTGAGAAAAAAACCAATCCCAGGAATGAAGCCTAACAGTTCAAGCTTAAAAGGGGGAAAAGAGAAAAGGGAAAGGAGGAATAATTTTAGAACTGATGAGAAAAGCATATGTGGAACTCACGTTTTGTTAGATTTTTCAAGCCAACACATCGGTGTATTTGTCAAACACAGTGTTCCTAGGTGAGATTGTCTCAGGTGATAACTTAGTTTTTAAAGACTCAGTAAGTCATAAGGGATTTTCACCCTAGGTATTGTAAGGCTGCACATATGTAAAACTTGAAGCTGAAATGGTTTTGAAGTATTTTAAGAGCTTTTGAAAGGCTGGCATATTAAGCTATATATCAATCTGTCCCCCACTGGTTATTATCTCAACAGCTGCTATAAGTGTAGCCTATCAATTTTAAATATAGGAAGAGCAGTAAATAGTATATTATGATATTCCAGATGGAACACTTAAAATAAATGGAAATATCCATATATTTGAGAGTTTTCTACAGCACCAGTATTATATCATCATTTTCTGTAGGCAGTGTAACAATCCCTTATCCCTACAGCATTAAAAAGTTTGATGATGTGGATCAGTGGAGAACTGATGACAACCAAATATTCAGCAAGACTTTTGACTCTAGAAAATGTTTGAGGTTTTGATGAAGGAGTGGAAGAGAGGAAGGAGTGTACCAGACTCTGGTCTCTGGACTCTGGGATCTGGTGTCCCTTCTTCTAGGTTCTTTCTATTCCTGCCAGCTGTTGGTATTCTCTATGAGGCCATGGCATCGTGAACCATCTATTGCTGACTTGTAGCGCATAGTGCCTTGAGGGGTGTCTGCTCTAGAAGAGGAACAACTACATTAAAAGGAACGAGGGAGATGAGCAGTTATACTGACCCAGCATTTCTGATGATTCTGTGATTCTATTGTATATCCTACCACAAAATATGGAAGATAAGACAAATGCCACAAGGTAGTGTAACTCTCATTGTGCAAAGGAGCCTTGTCTGTCACTGCTGGTTTTCTGTACAGTTGAGTTGGCACTAGAGCACCAGGTTCTTTGGCGGATGCTTAGGAAAGACATTCAGCAGGCTCCAGGAAATACTGTTTGTACTTCATGCAAATGTACTTCACTTATTATCCACTTCAGTTTTCCTCATCTTTTTGAAAGCCAGTACCTCGATGTGATTCTATGAGAAAGATCTAGGCAGCAACTTTAACATGAAATCTACAGCACTATATAAGCAGTAAGTATCTGCTACTCTTGTTCCTACCTTTAAACTCCAGAATCTTGTGCTCTAGGAGGTGCCACAGCTGGATAAGAACAAAAGACCAGTTGGTGATATTCATTTACATAATTTATTTGGTGTTATCTTACTGCCTAGCAGCAACCTGGGATGCTATTAAACATAAGAGTGGATAAATGTATGGGTTTCCTCTCTAGAATTAATGAAGCTAATAGTTCTTCCAGTGTGTATACCTGTAGCTTTTTTGAAGCATTTGTTACTGCTGTGGTTCTGTGTTTAAACTGCTAGAATTAATTAAAATTGTAATTAGACTATAAAGCACTCTGAAATTGTGATCAGGCAAGCCCCTATCTCCTGTTAGTCTCATATATAAAGCAGTTTCTGCCCAGTGGTCAATTCTCCTTCATGCCAGTGGAGATACAAAAATGAACTGCACGTGTGCTTTGTCAGGCATGATGTAAGGGAAAAGATTCAGCCCACATCTCTCCTGAAAAAGAGGTACTATGGAGATGGATTATGCAGAATCACAGAATAACATAACTGGCTCCTTTGTAATGCCGCTGGTTAGCAGCAGGTACGTGTTCTGCTACTGTGTCTCAACCGAGGGTCAAGGATCTTCAGCTTACTGATAAAAACCTTTTTTAACCAGGATTGCACTTGCTCACTTGATCATGACAAGAGATTTGTGGATTTACACTTCAGTCTTCAGCAACTTTCCTGGGCAAAGTCAGCTACAAAATAAACTTCCTTTTGTAAATAGGAAAAAAAACTCTTAAAACTCTCCACTTCCCCAGAGCCCGGGCCACTATAGTTCATAGAAATGTAGGTCTCAAATGACCAGTCCAGCTTTTCTAGCTGTTGGACCACAGCTACACCACAGCCTTATTTCCAGAGAATATGTTATTTATTTATAAGGTATCCCACTTAAGTAGTCAAGACAAAAGTGACACTGGAATTAATTGTGAGACCTTCCTTAGCACCCAGTTCATGGAATTTCGAGTGTTAACTTTGGGTGCAACCATAGCAACCCTGTAGTTTTCAAGAAAATTTCCATCTATTGACACCAGTGTGAACTGCTGAAAGCAATCACCTGTACGTTGCTCTGCATGTGCTGAGAAGAAACACATTACAGGATGCCTATAACCACATAACTCAGTATCAGTGGCAAGAGTCGCTATAGGAGAAACTTGATAAGTGGATGCTGAAAAAGCTCTGGCAGATTAGTTCCTCTTACTAGTCGGTGTTACTGTAACAATATATCAATCTTTGTAAAGTAATACATTGCCATTCACAGGTCTGTGTGCTGCTTTTATTCTTCAATCATTATATCTATGCCCTTCAAAGTTACAGCTGATGGACCTTCTGTCAAGACCCAGATCTTTAATCAATGTGACTCCATCTTACATTTTTTGAACACCAGAGGCCTTGAAAAAGTTTGATGCAGCTTCCAGGTAAAGTTCAATCCACATGGCTGAGATTCCTGAAGTATTTCCTACAGACAGCTCCTCTCCGACACATTTTAACATACCCAATGTCCTTTGTATTTGAAGAAATAGAAGACCAAAGTTGGAAAGTCAGGCATTGTTGCAATAGAAATGTGTTTTACAGAGCTCTGTTGCCCACTAAGAGACTGGGTGCAAGACCTATAGTTAACCCCCTCAATTTGGAAGAAAGAAGACTTTTACCAACAATGATGAGTTCCTCTCCATCACAATAACCTCGTATTAAATGTATGTTTATGAGCATTTGTAGCCTAGAACATCAAGATGAACAGGTCTTGAGGAAAAGAAAATTTGTGTTAATATTTTCTGGGACCAGCAACAGTTTCATTAATAGAGAAACATCCTGATGCTTATCTCAGCTACAATATGCATGCACTGACACAACCGCATCAGTGACATCAAGTTATTTACCACTGTAAATAGCTGTAATCACCAAATGATGCTAGGGAAGTAGGATAAACTGAGAAGGCCACTGTGGGTCTGGAAAATTCTCTATTTTCCCCAGCTATAGCATCTGACCTCAGAAAATACAATCCTTCTTTCTATATGTCTTGCTTCCCCAGCATAAAACTATTCCATCTTTCTTTTTATACACATACATAAACACGCACACAGGATTAGAATCTGCCCCGAAGTTCTTTTTTTCATAGCACTTGCCAATGAGTGCCAGTTATTTGTAAAATAAATAAATACTAGCCACATTATGATATTAATTTTCTTCAGAAGGGAATGTTCCAGAATCCTAATAACTGCATTTCCTTTGTCTCTTTGAGTTTTACCCTTTACATGCAAGATTATTAAATATAGTCATTAAACAACTTAAACAAATAATAAGGTAATTATAGCAGAAGCCAGTTCCTTATGGTTAAGTTAAAGTGCTATGTATCAGATATGTCAATGTGATCTGTATAATATCAAAAATTTGAACAATGAAAAATAACATTATCAAACATGAAAATCCATTAATGCTGGTCATTAGGTTTTAACTATGCTTTTAGGGTTGTTAATGTGGAGAAGGGGAAGACACTTCGACTGACCATGCCTAATGTCACAAGCATGCAGCAGAATTAAATTCTTTATTTTCTCAGCACTCAATAAAGAAAACAAGAGCATTGCCTATTAAAATATAACACGTCTGATGAAAAGATTCCTTATTTTCCAGTCCCTTACTATAGCTTCTATCCAGAAATTGTACTGCAGGTACTACATTGCATATATAAACTGACCTGTCAGGTTTTTGGCAATTTATGGGGCTGGTCAGCCTGTACATTCGTGCAGTTTTTTTGTTGCAATGAGATGTAATGGCTTTTCAGCGCACCATAAGCACAGTTGTGACCACAGGCTCACTAGTGTCATTTTGTGTGCAGTAATGAAGCCTGACGAGTGGTCTCCTGCTTGCAGATAGCCGGCTGTTGTCCTAAAAATGCAAACCATTGCCTCAGGCCATGGAATCAGGAACAGGCAAAGGACAGTGGCACAGGCACGACTCCCCACTGCTCACCCTCCCTTTAGCACACTGTACTTGGATGCAGTAGAATAGTCTTTACCCTTGTACATAAGGACACAACGAGTGAAAGTGATAAAAGCACTTGTATGAAGGCCATGTTGGAAATCAGGTTTTGTGAAGTTGCTGAGATGATGTTCAGGAAAAAATACCTATTGCCAATACTTTTTCCTCCATGCACAGTGAATCCTTTGAGAAAAATGATGCTACTTCATCATCTTTTCCTTTCCTGCTTTTTTTTCCTGTAGAAATATTTGTGCAGGAATGTGTGTACATGCTTATTTATATTTATTTATATTTTGAGAATATGTACTTACACCCACACTAGCACACACACACACATGCATACATATATACAGAGAGACAGAGCTAGCTAGCAGGCACAGAAAATCACTGGAACAAGCCTCGCTGCTTTTTTTTGCAGCTCATCAATATTCCACAGCCCGGGAAGGCCAGGCATGCACAGGGGTTCGCACTTCCCACAGCACAGCCTGCCCCACCGCAGATCCTACTCCTCATTTTGACACCCAAGGGTCACTAGAGAGCCACTCTGAGCCTGATAGCACAGTGCTGGGAGATGGTTTGTTTTCCAGAGAAAAATAAGTCGGTCCTCAGTCTGCTCTGATTTAATTAAGCCTCTTTCCATACACCAGGCACCACCAAGCCCCTTTGGTGCTCGTGGTAGGTAACTCTCTAAATCCTGAAGCCTGAAGAGTGTTTTGCTCTTCAAGAGGGTAGGAACTGCTTTTGTAGTTTCCGCATGCACACCCAGTGTTTCATAAACAACCAAAAGTTACAAAACTGTTTCAGTTATGACCTCCTTGTCATACTCCTTTTCTCACCGTTTCTTAGCTCTCTGGGAGTCATCCTTTCCCCTAAAACTTTTCATGCAGTGGAAAGTGTCTTTGTAAAACATCATGTTAGAGGAGAACTGGAGAGGCTGCACCTTGAATACTGTGTTCACTTTTGGGCATCTCACTACAAAAAAGACATTGAGGCTCTGCAGCATGTCCAGAGAAGAGCAACTAAGCTGATGAAGTGTCTGGAGCACAAGCCTTATGAGGAACGGGTGAGGGAGCTGCTCAGGCCGGAGAAAAGGAGGCTGAGAGGAGACTGCATTGCTCTACAATTACCTGAAAGCAGGTTGTAGCAAGGTGGGTGTGCATCCCTTTTACCAAAAAACGAGTAATAGGACTAGAGCAAATGGCCTCTAGTTGCTCCAGGGGAGGTTTAGATGGGATATTAGGGAAAATTTCACTGCAAGACTTGTCAAGAGCTGGAAGAGGTTGCTCAGGGAGCTGGTCGAGTCACTATACCCAAAGGTGTTTAAAAGACATAGATGTGGAGCTTAGGTGGTCCAGTGGTGAACTTGGCGATGTTAGGTTAAGGCTTGGACTTAGTGATCTTAAAGGTCTTTTCCTACCTAAATGATTCTATGATTCTATGGAGCCCAAGGTTCTCACATTTTTCTTGGCTGAGACCATCCAAATCTTCATCCTCGAGATATTCGTCTGCTCATCTCACAGACTGCAAAAAGCTGCAGTTTACTCGGTGTTTCTCACACAGAGGTAGAGTTGAGTGGTGCATAAGGCTGAGGAATATGGCATGAGGGAGGCAATACAGGGGACTGCTTGCCCAAGAGTTACATTTTTATCTTAGAAGTGAGACCCTGGCCCTCAAATATGAAAAGTAGACCACCTGTTCTTACATCATTTTTCTTCTGAAATATGAGGAAATATTTGTAAAATATTAGGTCTACTGCAAACCACACTTGGCACAAACAAGTTCATCACATGTGACACAAAAATGGCAAAAGGAAAAGCAGCAGTGTCCATTGCAACAGCCAGTCAGTAACATGGCTTATAAGAAATGCATTAAAGTTGTCTTTATTTCTTAAGTGTATATCTTAATATTGATATTTTTGAAATGTTAAATATAAATCAGAAAATATATAGAATGTACAGCGTTGCCTTGGGAACCTTTACTTTCTTTTTTTTCCATTTGTGAAATTTCATGATAGAAGCTCTGCAAAGTTAAGGTAGCATTAACCCAGTCTCTGGGTATATATAATACAGAATGCTTGAACTTCTGGGACAGCAGCTATTTCTATGGATACAGTATGTTGAACAGACATGGAACAAAGAAAACCAAAACAGTTGGTTCTCTGCTGTCAAGGAAACAAGCTGCTCTTTCTGCTTAAATATCTCTTACCAAAACTAGCAGGGAAAAATCCTCCAAAACTCGAGTTTGCACTTAAAAAGAAGAATTCTGAATTACAGGCACTGAAATTAATGTATTTTCAGATATTTCTATAAGTGATAGCGTTATGTCTGATGCAGGTAAATCAACACATCTTTCTGAAAGCTCCTAAGGTTAAGTTTCTTCTTAAAGGTAAATATTAATTAATTTCTTAAGAACAGTAGGAGTCCAGAATGAAAGTGAGAAAGCATTCTGCAGTGTTCTGGTTTTTATGTTGCATGCAGATTACTTGTTTAGATTAAATTATATTATTTTTGCTCCTGTAATTCAAACTCCATTTTTTTTCCCTATTGAAATCATTAGGAACTTTTTACTTTAAAATATCAAAAGCTAAATCTTATATTTGTTGAAAACCAGAGTATTTTAATGGGTATTTTTATTTCAGAAGTATTAAAAGATGTACTGAATAGAATTGCTTCATCCGATATACAGCGTAAGTGAAGATGAGCATCTATGTTATTTGTGATGCTTCCAAGGTATAAATGACATGGAAGACAGCAGATACTCAGTAACATCATTAAGGTTACATGAAAGAATGGGGCTACAGGAAAAAAGTGAAATTACATAACATTTTTTAAATCTTGGAGTTACCTCCTGATGAGTGACATTCTGGTTCTGGTTGCAGTCCTTCTGAGCTTCACGTTGAGCAATTGAGCTTTAGTGGAGGATATTGCAAGACTCTCAGGGAAGCACCACAATGGAAAACAGGTCTCTTCGAAGACCCTAAGAAATACCTAAAAATACCCTAAGAAAAAAACAGTGATGTCACTCATACAACATAAGCTCACATTTCTAGATGTGTAAGTAGACCCAAAAGACTCAGCTAACTTTGAAACAAGTTCACAGACATGAATCTTTGCCTCTTCAGGGCACCATTTCTAATTTGAACCAGCGACCACAGAAGAGCTTGAAGGCAAATGACCTACTGAGTTAAAGTTGGCTTTGTTTTATAAGCCATGTAGGCCTTCTCTGGCAAGCTGGTAAGGTTATATGTATGATGCCTGGATACTGAGTGTCTTCCCAGCAGTGGGTGTTCTCCATGCACATGTTCTCAGCTCCCAGTAATGGTTAACGTTTGTTTATCCAGTATTTTACCCCTCTGTGTTCCCAGTAATGGATAATGTTTGCTTATTCAGTATTTTACCCCTCTGTGAACAGGGCTTGAAGTAAACTATATCACTCCTGTGCATTCTTCCTGTGGGCAAAGGAGCCTGGGTGTATAAAACAATCTTGTGTCTGCAGATAGCATCTGCCTTGATAGGAACTTAGAGGAAAATTTAGTGCATTTGGTCCATCATGTACAAGTGGTTAAGGTTGATTTTTTATGAGAATCATCATGAAAATCCCTGCTTCTTATAAAAAGTGACCAGAAGTAAACCCTTTGCCTAGATATTATTGCTTACTGAATTAGCCTTGTTTGTTTTGTAAGCTAACTTTTTAGAGTGTTTTTCGTGAGAAAAGGTCGTGAAACAGTTTGAAAACACAGCCCTCAAAGAACAAGAAACTGATAGATTCAAAAGGCATACTCTGAAATGTCATTAAAGATACTACATGCAGCCCACTGAGGTAAGAATTACTATTGAAGACCTAGTACTTATGCATAATTAACTTCACAGTGTCTTCTTCACAAGTGCATGGATTATAAAATTCTGTATAGTAACCTTCCTATCTTTGAATTTCCTGGCTTTTCTTACTTTGTTTAGACACTATTGTAGCAGAAAAGAGGAGTGGGTTTGGGGGGCAGGGCTAGTTTGTACACTTCTGAATATTTGAGCTGTGTTTAATCACTTTCATGTGTGAAATCCTTTATTAAAAAAAAAATCAGTTTATTTGATACTTACTGCTCTTTAGTACAGCACAGCTTGGTAGCACTAGGTACGTCTTGTTGAAAGTATGTCCATAAATATGTCCCTTGCAGCACAGAACAGCTTGTTAACTTGGCAATCCTCAGCAATTTGCTTTGAAAAGTTTGCCTCAGTTTTGATAGTCCAAATGTAGGGCAAAAACTCAGTAACTTTCTAGCTAATTTTACCAATTGACACTTTCCTCCCAGTTTTAACTGTCTGCTTACTAGAACAAGGACTGCAGTGTTTCTTCCTCCTTGTTCAATAAGCTTTTTTGCAAGGTTTTTTCATTTTTAGTGGGCTGGGACTACTGATTTTCAGGTTTTCTGATGTAGGATCTAAAAAAACCCCCAAGAGTCTAAATTCTTGAGGGAATATTATTATATTATCTTAACCATAGGTAAATAAACCCAACATCACTATTACACAGGGGATGATATTACTATGAATTTGCAGTGCTTTCAGTCTAAAGAGAATTACAAAAGTGGTCAATGCTATCTGTCCCTCTGTCACAGGCAGAATAAATGGGGCACAGAGAGGGCAAGTAAATTGTCCAGTGCCCAAAAGCCACAAAGGATCAGCAGCCTTGAGAAAAGAACAGATTGTCGCATGCCTGCTGCTGTTGAAAATTTTTACACTCCTTTTTCATTTTAGTAATGCTTTTGCCTAGCTTTGTTGGATATCCTTGTTAATGGGAGAATGGAAGTAGGATGCCTGCATTATCTCTACACCAAATACATTAGGTTAGCTTATTGGAGAAACCCTGAAGTGAAAACTCTTGAGTCTATGTTCTAATTTAACCACGAGGACTGTGATTGGAGATACTTTAGTGTGAGTTACAATGGTTAACTAAGTGAAAGATAATATCCCTTTGCCATTACTGTCTAGTAGGTCTTATTACTCCTCTGGGCATGCTCCTTAGAATAAATTAAAAGGATCCACTGAGAACCATTTTGCTTTGGGGTATTTTTTTTTCTTTAAAGATTGCCAAAAGGCGTTTGCTAGAATAGTACAGTATGTTTACAGATGCCTTAGGAAGAAAACAGCAGAGTGTGGAACTAATTGTGTTTATTCAAGATAATTATGAAACACAAATGACCATTACTTATAACAAGTCCCCTGACAGCTAGAGTTTGACTCATGGGGCCAGGATCAAACTCAGCAAAGAAAGGTCTTAATGTTAGGTTACACTGTCCATATGGACACCAACATACCAACACTAACTATTGCAGTTATTGCTTGCCCCTCGGTGCTCTTGTACCCAACTAGTGTTCAGTACAGAAGAACCACAACTGACAATTTGGAGGAGGAAAGTCAGGTGGAAATGATGAGTGCTTCAGAAGGAAGATCCTGCTGCAGTGAGAAGCTCTGAGAAATGCAACCACAGACTTTTCAGGCAATTAAAGTGGAAGTTCAGTTAGAGGAAAATGAATCATCTTTGCTGCACCAGTGATGGGCATTTAGCCTCATCAAACAATGGAATTCATAAAGCAGATCTGAAGACATGACTATTAATTCCATCATAAAGAACAAAGCTATAAACACTGCAACTGTGTTCATCCCAAAATGGTTTGTCAACTCATCTCTACATACCTACATAAGACTACTATGAATACTTCATTCTTGAATAAGACAAGAGGAACCCAGTGCAATGCAGTGTTGGAATTGCATAAAAGTAGATAAAGAAGAAAAACTGAAAAATTTCATAGTGAAAAAAATTTAATTAGATTGGATGCTATATTAAGGGAGCTAGGCATAATCTTATTTTCTGATTTTGTAGGTAGCATTGTGGTTTATTTTTTTTAACTGATCTAGGAGGTTTTCTCTAATAATACTCAAATGGGTCAATATTGTCATTACAGCTTCAGTTAATTTATTTCATTTTTGCTGTTATTCTACTTGAATTGTTTTTGCTTTGAAAAAAAAAGGAGATATTTAGACTACCAAAAAATTATTAACATGTGGTTCTCATACAGAGAAGTCATTTATATCCAGTGTGAAAACATGATGCAGGCAGTACTGCTTTTGTTGATTTCATTTCTTGGCAACTTACACAAAATCCAAAGCTCAGTAATGTCCGAAGGAAAAACAGGCAATTTCCTTATAGACCTTGGATCTTAGCTGCCCACCTGTATAACGACACACCTTGGTGAAATCCCGGTCCTTGAATTAATGTGATTTTTTTTTCAACTGTGTCTTAACATACCATGCATCTAACTTATGTTGAATGTTAAAATCAGCATTCAGATTTCAAAATTCCAGGAAAATGGATGAGTGTTAGAACTGGCACACTAATACAGAGTTGTTGATGAGGGTTGTAACCCACTAACAAATATGTTGTGACTGAAAACTGCTGGCAGTTCAAGGGGGCTTACATGGTCTCAGCAGGCAGGTGGGATCTTAGCAGTTTGCACCCCTGTTAACTAACCTCCCATGTTTCAGTCTTGGTGATTTTTCCTGGGAAAGAAAACCTCCACTTAAACTCAACAATTAATAGAGCTAGAAGAAATTGGACCGAGATCTCAAATTAATTCTCAAAAAATTTACGGATGGTTTATCACGCCTCCTGTGGTTGTTCAATTTCTGAGGTAAGTAATAGTAAGTTCACTCATATTCAGTAATGAGCCCTTGTTTTTATTGTTTGTCCTTGCCTTCTTCCATACTCTCTTCTTAAGGTACTGCCAAGACTGCAGGTTGTTGGTGATACCCCCCAGGTATGTGCTGATGCAGGAGTGACCCGCCATGAGCAGGAGCCACTTCCCTGGTGGAGGGAAACAAAAGGGAATGAACCAAGACCTTGCTCATCCTGGGGAGCAGGTGCAGGAACTATTCAGTACTTTGGGGGGCATGGCAGAAGAGCTCGCTCCAGCACCGTGGTCCAGGTGTCAGTGGCATCCAGGGAAGCGCCCTGCTTTCCACTGGCCTCATGGAAGAACCAAGCACTTCTCTGTGGAGAGTGAACAAGCAAAGTAGGTTGCTTGAGGTGGACTGAAATGATTTATGGCACTGGGTGGAATGTGGTGACTTGTTTGTGGTTATTTGAAAGGGGCAAAAGATTAGACTTCAGAAACCTTTCACCATAACATTTCTGCTACGATAGTTATTTTTCATATAATGGGTGTTGTAGTTGCAAGAAGAGAAAAATTATTTTAGAAGTATGTAAGAACCTCAGAATGAGTTTAAACATATAACTGTCAAGCAAAAAGCTTGAAAAATTTTCCCTGGGTTTTTATGTAATAGCTTCAAACAGTTTTTTGCTTAGACCCAGATATTTTCTCATTGACCTTCCAGCTCAGCCAGCTCAGACCAGAGATTCAGTCCCTCCTGCTGACAGCCATTTTCCCTGGCTGTTACAAGGACCAGGCTGTGCTGAGTTCACTGGTTTCCCAAACCATATTTTTAGCCAGAAGGAAGCCTTACCTCTGCCTTATGGAGATGAAATTTTTTTCTACCACTACACTTAATGCGACACGTTGAATGGATATGTGAGGGAAAGACGGGACAGAGGCAGAAGGCAAATAACATCCTGAGGTGAGCAGTTTATATTAGCGAGTGCTCCTTGGATATCTTTTTCAATGTGTCTGGACAAAGAAAAGAGTGGGAATTAATTTTGTGGGAGCTGCAAAATAATAACAGTGCAAAAAGAACAGCAAACTTTTTTTGGGGGGTGGTCGGCATGGTGTAGGCTTGACAAAATCTCCTCAACAGTACAGAGGATCTCTTAGCAAAGCAAATAAAAACACAGCCTGATGAGCTTGATGTCTAAGCTCAGCTTTGAGTAGACTGCCTTCTTAAATGTGGCTGCAAATGGCTTCTAGCGATGCCAGTTAACTGAGCAGAACTGGAAAGAAAAGGTCCTCTGACTGCCTTCCCCTCCTTGATGGTCATATCCAATAAGGATTAATGAACTGCCCACCAGCTGCCAGGCCCCTGTAACCACCCTGCTCTCTTCTCAGCCACCAGCTGATCCCTCTTCCAAGCCGCCGAGGTGAGAGTTCACTGACAGAGGTGGATGAGGTTAAAGATAATAAGAGTCTAAACATCCACAGGGAGTTCAGCTCATGTACAAAGTCATAATTACATAAGCCATTACCATTGTCCGAGTGAAAAGAAATTGCTGCGAGCAGGCAGAGAAAACATTTGCAAAGACAGGCTTAAGAAGCAAGGACAGAAAATGAGAGGCTTTCTCCAGTGGATGCACCGTGGCTTTAGCTGGGCTATAAAATGAGGGTTGTTTGGTTATTCAAGTAGAAACCTGTTAAATGGGTAACCTTGTTGCAGCAAATTTTAATTTTTCTAGCAGGTCTGTTCTGTCAACAGGTATTGATTCAAGCAGCCTCTGCTATTTTTACCAAATGCATTTTAGAGGCACAGGAAATGCCACTGAGGATTTAAACCTCCAGTAAGCTGCACAGAGGCAGTATTTGCAATACGCTGCTTGCTGCTTTCACAAGCTGGACAAAACTCATACATTATGGGCCAAATTATGCCCTTGGATGAGTACGCCTGATTCCCACTGCTGTCAATGTGGCTGTCATAGAAATCTGTGGGAGATCAGCTTATGCATCCAAAGAGGAATCTGGCCTACAATCTATTGTGCTTGTATTCCTTGTTACTTAGATATTTCTCATGTTTTCCTGACTCACTGTCTTTTTTGCCAAGGTAAAATAAACACATTGAGAGACATCTTAAAAAAAAAAAGAAAAAAAAAAAAAGGGTAACAGACCTCAAGTGTTTTATTTGTGTGTGTGCCTAGATAATGGATATTTTTTATCCAAGGTTTCCTGGAAAAGTCATTACATAGATAGCTTTACAGAAATCTAATATTTCTGCATCCTTTTGAGTTTTGGAGAGGCCTGGCTAATATCCTCTACAATGTAAGCAAACACGGCCTTTTCACCCCAAGTTTTACTTTGCCAATCCTCAGTTGCCCGCCGTTGATGCCCTTCCCAAAGACACTGCCTGAAAAGAGCCATTAAGGAAACATTCTGCTGCTTCCATGACACAAGAACATCCCCCCACTCTTCACGCAGGTGGTTTGTCTGGGAGTAAAGGATGATCTGGACGAAAATAGTTTGCAAATATAAAATACGAAGAAAAGCCAGTTTGGGGATGGGTAGCCTCCATGAAACTCAGGTTGAAAAAACCTTGTGCATCCCCCGTGGGTACTATTGTGAGGAACGTGGACCTGAGTCTACATGGGTGACAGCAGGAAGGAGAGAGCTTAAGGGCCATCTCTTCTGGAGGTATTCCCACTGGCCTCTCTGAACGTCTCCTGGTGTCCTGGCCACCCCTGTGAGCTGGATACCAGGCTCAAGATTTACTCCTCTCTGCATGGTTGCTTTGGACTTATTTTATTCCTAGGCAGCTCGTTGGAGTGGTAAATTTATACATGCATTCAGCATTGTCATAGTCATATCTTGCCTGAGGGCATATTGATCCTTGTTACCATATTGACTCGATGCTTTTACATCTGCCAGCAATAGGTCTACACATTTTTTTTTCTACAAAGATTGCACATTTTCCTTCCCCTGCCCCAAATATCCTTCCACACAGTCTCCTTTTATTAAGGTAAAACACTTTTTTTTTTTTTTTAATTTTAATGCAGCTTTTTAAATGTGTCACTGTTCGTTCAGGTAAAAGTTGTGCAATGATTTCTGACTCTAATGAAAACAAAGGGTAAAATAAACTGTTGGAAATTAATTAGTAACAGAACTTCCTTTCTAAATTATATGTTTATAGAAAGCATGTTTTTTGTGTGCTTTCCAGAGTGCAAGAAACAAAACAAAGGGGAAGTTACCTATTCATTTATAATTAAAACACTAAAAAATAGGGGAGCAGCAGCAAGTTGGTGACTGATATGCTTGCAGCAGCAGAATTGCCACCACAGGTAATTTCTTATTTTCACTCATGTTCTCCATACAGTTTCAACTACAAAGGTGGCTAACCAAAGCAGATGCTAGTGAGTCCAAAACAGTTCTTGCTTAACTTTTAGCATTTACTTAGCTGATTACTAGTTACAAATCTGACACACAGCAGACATAATGGTGTTCTCAAGGAGATTAAAGGATTAGCCACTCACTAGCTTAATCAGATTAATCAGAGATTTTGAACACAATATATAATTCTATCCACAGAGGGGATGCATGATAGCCACATGCTGGCCTAATTTGAGAAGGGATACTAGGGATGGACAGACCCAGACAAAAGAGAGTAGAAAAAATTGCTAGTTATCACCAGGATTTTTCTGTGTACTGCACTTGCACTACCACTTAGACACCTTATGATTTCTACTGGAATTACAAATTCACAAAATATAACCCCAGCATCAGCTGGTAGCCTACGCAATTCTATAAGACGACTAACATAATGTCCTGATATAAGCTTGTGATACTGGTATACAGTAAATATATATATGTGTTTTTCCTTATTTAATTTTGTATTTGAAAACTTGCTTTTACATTAGTGGGAAAAATTTCTTCTTTTATTTTTTTGGTGCCATAACCTCCAGAATCTGAAACATAAAGTATGGGGAAGGACTTTGTAAAATATTAAATTCTTTGTGACAAAATTGGAAGATGCAATAAGTTATTCCAGAGCAGGAAAGAGAAAGAAAATATTTACTCTCATCTGTGAGAGTTTTTACCTGTGGAGAAATCTAGTATTTTTTCCAAAAAATGTATTTCTCTTCCACATGATTCGAATAAAGGAAAAACTGGAGAGGAATCTCAGCATATCAAAACTGAGATTTTCCTGTACTAGAAGTTACTTAACAACTATAGTATTTTTACAAACAATTATTGAAAGACATGGTAGACAACATTGATATGAGCCCTGTTTTTTGCATTTAAAGAAAAAGAGCAAGTAAAAAGTCAACATAACTGATGTTATCTTAATCTATTACCCTCTTCTTAATAAAACCCCAGAACAATGTCTTCTTTCTTAATTTTTTTTCTTTTTCATTTTCCTTTTTCTTTTCCATTTCTGGGACAGTGACCTTAACAAGTTCCCGTAGCATTTCACGAAGTACCGTTCTCATGTCTGAATCATAGCTCCCTGACACACAGTCTTCAGAAAAGAAGCACTTTTAAGAAAGAAACAAGCAAATTAATTTCAATGTGCTCCAGGAAAGACACTGTAGTTGGAAGTAGGCCAGGTTTTCACTCTGAACAATGCTCTGTGCTTGGCAAAGCCCAGAAATGTGTGTCTGCAACGGTTATTCTGCTAAGATTTTAAGATTTAATAATTACAGTTCTTTAGAGGAGGAAAAGCAGCTTAGGGGGAACACAACAGCTAACAAGGAAAAGCCATGTTAGCAGCAATTAAGTGTTTGTTATGCAAAAACTGCAAAAAGAAACTGAACTCTCAGAGAGAAATGCTCAAACTGTGCAATCTGGCAGCCTGTACCCGGGGTCATGCAAGCGGTACATGTATTAAATGAGTAGAGGTGAGCGTCTGTGCTACGTGCAGGCTGCTGCCGCTCCCTTCTCTCTCAGCAAAGAGTGACTGGAGGATCGCTCTTTGCCGAGAGAATTCAACAAACCTATTTACTGTAGTCGACCCATAAGCTCAGCGTTTGTTGTCACCTCTCCGGTAGCTGCCCTGTGCCCTCTCCAGCCAGCCCCAGCCCCAATGCAGCTCCCCATGGCCTGTTCCTCTTCCTCCAGCCTCAGCAGGCGGATTTCAGACACGCAACCCGTGGCAACCAGCATCCCATCACTGCTCTCCGACAGAAGAAACACAGACACAAACATAAAACTGCCTTTGGAAAAACAGCAATTGTGCGCTCAGGCTTTGCTTTAAAGAAAGAACACATTGAATTAAATATGTGCCAAGAATGACCGAGATGGCATTGCTTTATTTTCACAAAGAATTCTCTCCTAATTGCACGTTAACTATCTTTTCATGAACAAACTTGCATCCGCCTAACACTGACAGTCGCGGAAACCCGAGTGTCTGCCTGTGCCGAGCGGGGGTAGGGGGGCTGCTTTGTGGCAGTGTCTGTACGTCTCGTGCCTGCGCTGATGGAATTATTGTTTATTTTTTTAATTTTCAGAGGTAGGTTGATGACAGCTGAAGAAGACTGTATTTGCTGAAGAGCAGCACGATGGTAGAGAGGAGCGGAGCTCCTGAGGGAGATCTAATGGTGCCTCTCCTTCCTGCACAGAGATAAAGACTTATAATAAGCGTGTATGTTCACCATCTGGCTCTGTGCATGTGGTCCTTATGGAGGCGAAAGCAGCACAATCTGTAAATGATCAGGAGCCATCGCACTCTCTCCAGAGAATGCACGATGCAATCAAGGTGACAGATGGCATGGCCGCTGCTGTGGCCTCATGGAGAAGATCAAAATCACCTTCAATAAACTCTGACTGAAATGGGCATGAGCACCTCAAAAAAGTCAGTTTGTCAGTCAAACTGCGACAGCAAGCTGCATTGGGGAAACATAGCGGCCAGCTCTCTGTTTTCAATCGTTTCCGTCTGACTGAGCCTGAACTATGATCTTTCTCAAATTGTCCTTTCTGTTTAGCTGAAGCAGGCCAGCAAATTGCCAGATTCATAGCTTTATTGAAGGAAATTGAAAACATGATGTCCTCAATTCAAGGGACAAACAGCTGGCAGGTGCTTGGACACCCAAGCACATAAAATGGACCCCTAGTCTTTTGGACAAGTTTGTCCAACTTTTGTCGAAATAAATATATATATATAATAAAATAGATATAATAAAATTCCAATTTAGGCAGGGTTTATCAGGCATTAGCTGACAGCAATTATATGGCTGCAAATGAACCTTGCACTACATATTAAATGCTGAAATGCCGCATATACCACTAATTATAGTGATTTTTGTTTCCCCATTTTTGGATTAATTTCTTACTATACCCTTTTTGCCACGGCTGCTTATCAGGTATAGGCATTAAGGGCCCTATTCTGCAAGGTTCCCAACACCCCTGCCCAGGTGGCTTAGCACTTTACAGGATCAGCCAGACCCTCCAAAGCACTTAGTTACTCCTTGCCATCCCAGCCTCTCCACTCCCCCCCATCCAACACCAGCAGCCCCAAATGCCAAATTCCCAGTCTCGCACAGGTGAGGAGGTACCTACCAGGCATTTTCTGTTAGTTATGCAACTGCATGAGTAGTCAAGAACTAGGTGAACTTCCCTCATTGAGATGGTGAAGAAATATATCAAATCCTTTTTTTTTTCTCTAATTCTTTCTCATTTTTATACTGACTCTTTACTGTGCCCTCAGCTCAATCAATCAATCCGTTATCTTTTTTAACGGAAATAAAAGTAATGTGATTTGTCACTGTTTTCAGATTTGCACATGAGGGCTTCTAGTCTGAAGTTCTATTGCCAGGCTGAAGCAAGAAGGACATGTTGAGAGCTGACAGAGGAAGAGGACAGCCTTCCTCATGCCAGCGGGATCCTGCCCCGAGACCTTCCTGGGGCCCACCATGGGTCAGCTTTGGTATGAGAACTGCATAGATGGCTGCACCCCCACTCCATGTGGCAGATGGTCACTGTCTTTCTCAGTTTGCTAGCTTGCATGTTTGGTTTTCAACTACCATATTTTAAAACATCCCTGTTGCCTTTAGCCTTTCCAGCTACTCATTTTTAGCTTCATTACTCTGAAATAGTCTAGAAAGTCCTTTGGCCTGGATTGAAGCCTGTTAACTGCAGTGACTCTTTTCATCAACTTCACTGGATTTGAATAAGAATGGCATTTTGCTAGTCCCTCGCTCTGGGAGTCAGATAAAAAGGCAGTAGCAAAATCCTGACCTGATAAACCAAGAGGTGCCACTAGGAGAAAAAGGAGGGAGTTTTAGAGCTAAACTCCCGAGGGTTTCTACCCTCTATTGAAAAGTTCAGTTTGTGATCGTGTCTTTCACTGCTTTTCTTCTGTAATGTGGTACCAGGGAGATCAGCAGACCAGGTACATTATGCAGTTTATCCTGGAGCTGAACCTTTTCACAGTCGATTGTGCTGTTGGTGTTCAGTTCATTCTCAGGGAAACACCTGAGTATTGCATGGACATTTCCTCTAGTGCAGTTTCCAAGATGGAGCAATATAGCAATAGAAAATATTCATGCACACTGAATAATGCCATAAGCTTAAGGTTCTTGTGTGGACTTTGTCAAAACATCTCAATATCTGACATCATTATTATGGCAGCCAGCCTTTGTGTTGCCTGTGCACTAAGGCATTTGGACATCATGATTTTGAAACTCAAGTATTTAAAATAATTAATGCACTTGTCACAAACAAGACCAGACTGATGTCTCTGTGTTGTAGACAAACCTTAGTCGTTTTCAGTCTTTGGATAATGTCCTCACTCTTGATTTATTTGCTCTTTGTTTCTCACACTGATCAAAAAGGCAGTAACAGGGAAGCCTTCTTTGCTCCTTTAGTAAAGAGGGCAAAGTCCAGATCAGGTACTTTGATTGACAAGCCCCAGTCCACAGCTGTACTGTGGAGAGCCCTTGTTCCACATTTTATTTTCCCCACTATGATCTCCAGAGGGTCCCTGCAAAGACTCTGTTTCCTGTCAGAGGAGATGCTTGAATAGGTTGCTGTGTGGGAAGATGAATGTGAAATCACCTTCCCAGACTGTTTTGAGTATAGTGAATATTTTTACTTTATGTTTAGTGGGTGACATAGTACACGTCACATAATGCATGGCAAATTTCAATAAACATGTGCGTTATATCAACAGAGAAAAAGCCAGGCCCAATCAAAAATTCTCACTGCATGGCTAAGAAATCTGGAGGTCTTTCCCCAGTGGAGAGGAGTTTCACTTAATGCATAGAAATTTTATGTCATATATTATGAGAAAGGAAGAAAAAATAGGTTTCTAGATAATTGAATGAAGTGAAGGGAAATTTAGGGCCAGAAATGCTTTTGTCCTTGAGTGTTCTTTTACTGTATTCCAAATAAGGACTCCATGTCATGGACCTGTGAATACAAAGACCGCTTTTAAATCTCTACTCCTTGCATGACTGACACTTAGAATTCAGTAACATCTTTCAAGACACCCTTTGTGCACATTTATTTCAAAATAATGTATTGAACCTGTAAAATCTTATTAGAATCTTTCTGCTGCAATTACGCTCCCATATACTGTGATCAACATTTAAGTTGATTGTCCCTTGTTTTAATATGACCTTATACCACAATAACATAAATAAAATGACAGTCAGCGTCTGAAATGAAACAGCTCATATACCATGTACCGTGGGTATTTTGTAACATTGATAGAGGGGAAAGTTGATTGAAGAAAGAAAATGTTTTGTTTCCTGGAAGAAAAATACAGAATTTGGAGCCTAGCAACGTTGCCTGGGGAACATTTAATAATGTCGCCTTGCCTGCCACACACCCGGAAAGTGAACCTCCCAGCTATGCCTAAAAACACAGGATCACTCCTTACTCTCTTTTTGTTTGTTTGCTTGCTCTACTTCTTTGACTCTCATTCGAGTTGTAAAAACTTGCTACTTCAGTCTTTTTTAGAAATACTTTAAAATGGAAGAAAATCAGGAGAAGGAGAACATTAGAATAGAGAAACCCACTCTCAGCACTGGATTGTCTTCCATCCGCAGTTCTGGGCGATTTCCATTCCAGTTCCCTGGACAGCTTTATGGGGAAATGGGATATTCTACTTCCATGGTTATCACTGAAACATCCCCTTAAGTCGAGGTCAACAGAGTCCAGTATCAAAAGCAGGAGGTTTCAAAGGAGAAGTGAAGATGAGAAAATTGAAATGAAAAATTGATTTTGAATAGCAATGCCAGTACTTCATAGATATGAATGACTTTCATCTATTATAAGTATCTTATAGATAGGGAAAAAAATCATTCATAAACCCAAAATATATTTTTTGTGTGCGAACTAACATGAATTTCTCATGTTTCTCTGAACATCTGTCACCAGAAAGGGGGAATGGCTATCATAATGTTCTGCTGTGAATTTTGATTTTAAAATTTCTGGGATGTTTTACATAGCCTGAATGGTGAATACACTGGCATCAACAGTACGAACTGAAATATAGAGGAAATCAAACTAGTACAATGTGGCTATTTGAAAGTAAATGGATGTGGGGATTAAGAATCAAAAAGTTTATATGGGCAAAAAGTGGATGTTCTACATTCAATTTTTTCTCTTGTGCACATAGACACAGAATTACAGTCACAAAAGGTAGACGGATACATTTGTGAATGGTATTAAAGAGCTACAAAAACTATACTCCTATTTAGAAAGGTCCATGTACACAGAGGTCTCAGCCTTATTTCTAATTATTCATGTATGGTTATTTGAAAATAAAATCCTGTAATTGCTCCTATGATGGGAGCAAATTAGGGAACTCAGAATGGTCTATCTAAAATCAGAAAACAGGAGCTGAAAGTATTCAGTATGACTGTGGAGTATTTCATGTTAAAAATGCACCACAGAGCCCTCAGACCTTTATGTACTTGCATTACTATTTTGACAGCAGCTGCTACATCTGGGTAATACATAGGATCTGCTTCTACCTACCTGCAGAACCACCAGAGCCAAAAGAATGGCAGTCTGATAAGAGGAAATGCATTGCTTTGTATGATAAAAGGTACTTTCTTTGTCTGGCAAACCACTCCTTTTGTATGCACATCAACCAGATGGCCATTTCAGTTTGTCTCCGGCTGTGAATCAGACAATATGGCAGAATTAAGGGAAAAGCAAAACCTTTCCCTCTGCCCCTCCTTTCTGTACATAAAATTAGAAATCAGAAACCTTTAGGGAGATTTAATTTTAATACTTTGCTTCTTTGGTAGTTTAGGGACTTTTTACTTGCTCATTCAGCTATAGTGTGACACTCTTTAAGGTGAGGCTAGATAAATGCTTAAGGCCCATGAAACAGAAAAAAAGGAGAAAGAGATTAAATAACAAAAGATGGGATATTTAAAAAAGGGGTGAGCATGGTGTAATGCCGGTGGTTTGACTTGATTAAAGATACATTTTACCTGATGAGATTCCTGATGATGCTACATAGGTAGTGACTGTGGTTCTCTTTCACGTCACATCAAGAAATCTGGGGTCTTCTTGCAGGATTAAACACAGGAAGTTTTTCTCTGGTGGTCTGTGTTGTTTTCTCCTGCACTGGAGATCGTTCAGTAAATTTTGAGCATCATTACCCTGCAGAATTTGGGACTACCTTGGAAAATCAACTGGTTTTGGGACCAGTAGCTAAACGGAAACTACTGCACCACAGGCAGTTCCCACATAGGTAGGAAATGTTATCTGAATTTTATGGGATCAGCTGGTCAGGAAGAAACAAGATGAGGAAAGAGGGCCAACAGAAATCTCAGTAAAACTAAGTCTCAAAAGAAAACTGAAATCTCAGAAAACTGAAAAACAGTAGCCCAAAGAACCTTGACTGCTGGACGTTCAGGGCAAAAAGGCCTTATGAGGTTTAAAAGGACCTGTAAATATACAACATGTAGTTGCTAACATGATTTTGAGCCTCCTGACACCCATCTTTTAATTTATTTGGCACAACTGTGTAGGGTAAAATTTGACAATAGCCAGGAAGATAACAGAAAGCCATTATGCCAGAAAAAACTCTAGGCCTCGGTAGGAGATGACAGGTCTGTATTAAATCCTATATTTGACTGGGGTTAATTTTGCACTTTTCCAGACAGTGTAAAAGAAATTTTCAAGCATATACATACTGACTTTGACACATCAGTCAACATAAAATTATCACTGAGTACTAGTAACTTTTTCTATAATACAGTGAATAGCCGTACGCAGTTCTGAATTCCTCACTGAAGCATGTACCCATAGTTTAGCAACCACTAAAACTAAATCTGTGGTTTGAGTCCTCAGTTTGTCTGCTGTTTCCATCCACGAGTAAACAAGGTACTAAGAAATAGGAAGGTATTTCTCTAATACGTGAGTGAAATAACATCCCCTTTGCTCAGAGAAGATCTCTAAGAATGACTGTGGAAATTTATGTAAAATTAAAGGATAGAAGAGGTCCTATGAAATAAAGAAACTGAGCCCCTTCAGGATTCTCCCTGCAGTCGGCAAGAATCCTTCCGGACTTCTACTAAACCAGAGTTTCAAATCCGTATCTAAACCTTCGGTTTGCAAACAGTGCAAGTGATGTTATAGTGAGGGTAGTGGAGAAGAGCAGTTTCCCTCACATCCCTTCTTGGCCACTTGGAAATTACGCCAACAGTGACAAAAAGCAATTTTGTTTCTTGGTTTCTTTTGTGTTATATACACCTGTTTTTAAGTCTAACTTTAACAAAAATCACATTATTCCATTTGTATGTACAAATCTTGCCAGAAACCATGGGAAGAAAAAAGCAGTAAAAAACATTTGGGAAGATATAATTTATTAGTGAGTAGCACTCTACACTGGAATAAGGGAAGAGGTTATAAATATCTCAATTTCAAGAGAATCTGGGATGTTTTACACCTTCAACCATTTATCCTAAGGCTCTGGAAATCAGATTTCCCAGGGCTGGCTGCTGTTATTGTGAAAGTAAACACAACAACAGGCAAAAAAATGAGACATTCTTGAGTCTTGAAATAAGTAGCTGCAATTCTTATGTATTAACTTGCATTATGAAAACTCTGTGAACTCAAGGGTGAACTTGCCCATGCAAAAAATGGATAAAATAGAAGTAAAGGTTTTCAGGTTGGAGGAGGCTTTGAGCAACCGGATCTAGTGGATTGTGTCCCTGCCCAAGTCAGGGCAGCAGGAACTGCATGACTTTTGTGGTCCCTTCTGACCCAAGCCATTCTATGATTCTATGACTCTATGAAAAAGTTATTAATCACAATTATATAGAATGAAATTTTGTTTCATTCAGAGATAGATGAAAAAATCTGTAGTGAAACTGGATTGAACTCTGGAATGTCAGGTATATTCTACCAAATAAATATCAGCTATACAATATCTACTTATAAAACCTCATGAGCATAAAATTGTGACTAAAATATTCCACGTTTTCTGCTAACAGGGCAAAAATTCTGGAAAAAAGTAACATGATAGTTCATTGAGTAGTTTTAAAATTAATTTTCCAGGTGAGAATAGATAAAAGGCAGAAGTGAACATTCAAGAAGTTTATGGATTTTCTTTTCTTGTCTCAAGACTTGTATTCTGAAATTTAAATGCTTACATTAAAGAGGCTTGATTTTCAACAGCAGTCGATAGGTATTTTCAAGTTTTACATGAGATAACTTACCCTTCACAAGCTTAAGTTTTGTCTGTTCTTCACTGTGCCTAGGTGAAATAAGACATCCATTACAGCCTGAATGCTGTGAGATCCTTGAAAAAAATCTGTGAAATCAAAATATCTCAGTGCAAATCTAAGATCTCCAGGGAATAACTGATTCTGATGAGGAGTTTCTTTGTACATCAATGTTCCTACCTGTAGAAATGAAACCTTAATATGTAACTCCTTTGCAAAGTACTTTGAGAACTGAAGCCTTTGAACGTAACTATGTAATAACTAGGTCTTATTATCAGTCAGTAGTGCATTATTGGTACCAGATATACTAGAGAAAGACAGAAGAGATCATGTCATGTTCTTTACCCATGACATTTTTACCTAAATGGAGAGTCAGAAAAAAAAATGATATTCTGAAAAGACTCCAATCAAACTGCTTTTTTTTTTATACAAGGAGTGGTTGAATTAACACGTTATCTGGTACTTTGTAACTGTTATACTAAGAGAAAGAATACATTTGCCAGCATAATATCTGCATTTTGATAGTCCTGCCATATAAATCTGATGCACTAGATCTTGAATGCAATCACAAGCATCTACATACCCATCCTTATCATAATGATTACAATAAAAAGAGGGAAAACTGTTGGTTTGCTTAACAATTAAAAAAAAAACCTGAACAGGCAGGAAAATTTTAACAAGATAGCTGTAAGCCTCAGCACATTCTATTATCAAATGATCTGCAACCTTACTCTGAAGTCACTTCAAATCTATGGAAGAAAATCCCAAAGGTCAACAAAAATGTCATTTTTCTTCTTTGAGCTGACAGGCAATTTTTACATTACATAAAATTTATACCCCAATGTAAACAAATTGCTCAAAATTAATGTCTTCCTACCTTTATCCAGTTATCTTCTCACAACTTTAAATAATCAGAAGTCATAACTTATGGTATATGAAGACTTGAGTGTTTTATATGTTGTTATTCCTCAGCATGGCTTCCACAGATCTATGGGTAGCCTGCAGTGCACGTATGTATATCCTCTCCCTGATAACTGGTGAGTCTCTAGAGACAAAGCCACCCCTCATGAACATCTTAAGTACATGAATAACCTTAAGCACATGACTCTGTCTTTTGACTCGGATGCACATCTCATACATTTAAAGTTATGTACATGCTAAAGTGCTTTAATGGATCAGGGCCAAAACAAATAAGGTCTATAGCACATGAGGCTAATGATGCTCTTATTATAGGATTCGTTATCCCTTATTTTGCATGAATCTTAACAAAGCAAAGGGTTTGTGATTAGTGGAAATTCTGTAAGGTTTATTTTAATTTGTTTGATTTCAATCCATTGTGCATGGCCCATTTTTGTGCCTGTGTTTCCAAGGAAACAGTTGTAAAATGGAATTTGATATGATGTGTTATCAGGTTCCCTGTCAGCAAGTTTCAAGTGATAGTTATGAACTTGACAAATTTAGTTAAAAAAAAATATGATCTGAGTATTAAGATAGAAGTACATGTATAATGTTTGTTGTCATGTGAATCATGTTTTAATATTTTAAATTGTTCAAGGACAGAAATTGTTCTGATCACTGCAAGGAGGTCCTATTATTGACAGCAAGTATACAATATACGATGTATGCAATACTGAAATCACAGTTTGAGGATGCTGTTGTTTTGATACCAGTAATACAAACTAATGAGGAAGTGCATTGAGTTAAATCAGACTGACTGCGTTTAGGAAGTCCTTTATATTTACTGGATGGCTAACAGTAAGAGTAAAGAGAAACCTTATTGGGACCTGTGTCTTATGTACAAATATCCAAGTAGATGCTATATATACAACAAACCTAACTGGATGCAGTACTTTGGACAGTATGTACAATCTGTTGATTGTTGTGCAAGCACAAACACAAATGTTTATTCCAAAATAATTGCACAAATTATGTGTTTTAAGGAGCAACAAAGAAACAGAAGTTCTGCTACTCAGCTACTCTATTACCCTTGTTGCAATAATGAGGGTCCCTTGAGTAACTAGACCAGTAAAAAATAGGACGTTGCTAAGAAAGAAAAAAACTGGTTTCATAAAAAAGGCTGTAAATCCAAGTTTGTGTCTGTGACATTTTTCAGTTATTGACCTCAGGAAAGAAATGAACAGGAAACTCTAAACTCATACTCAGAACTCCATTTCACACAATTATGTTTATATCCAATGATCTTAAAGGTACCGATGATCTTAAATGATTCTATGATTCTGTAATACTGTTTTACAATGACATTTAGCAAGGGAAAATATTTCAAGAATAGTCCAGTGCTCTAATGGGAACAGCTTTTTGTAAACTAATCTGTATGGGCCAGTTACCTTGACTGAAGCCTTAGAAGATAGGCAAGACCCTGAAGACCCAGAAAGACCTCTGCAAGCGGTATGAAATCCCTGGATTTGAGGGAAGGAAAATGCAGATTTGTCACTGGAGCGTATTCCAGTAGTGCTCCCTTTGTAAGCAAGGGTATTATTTGGATTAGTTTCAATTCAACCAGTATTTGAGTTTCAGATATTTCATAAAAGTCATGTCAGGACTTACAGAACTCCTAATACAGCTTCTTCATCTTTTGTCTGAGCACCCCTGTGAGGTATGCCAGGAGCTGAGACATCAGAGCGTAGACCGTGACCTCTGGTGCTTAGCATGCCTGGCCTTGTGGTCAAGGTCTCCTTGTTGACAAGATGTGGGACCACATCAAAGCCCACCGCTCCTTACTCTAGCATCTCCACTCAAGATTCCATGAAACGTAGGGTTCTGCGAGAACAACTGGAATCTCCAGTGTGGGCTTTTCTCCAGCATCATGATGCAGACAGGACACGACCTTAATCCACTAGATGAGAAGCACTCCTAGTCTCCCATATCTAGAATTCAAGTGTGAGAACTTAATAGGGTTAGGGAAGAGGAGTTAGTATCTTAATTACAGCCTAAGAAATAGGATCTTTACCCTGAGCAGGGAGTCAAACCTGGTTTTACTCAGTTGTAGGCTATTGTCTCACTGCCTGAGCTGGCCTTTCTCCCCCAGTTTTCAAGTGATATGTAAATGAAAATAAAAAATCTAAATGGTTATTATTTAAATGTTCACACCTTAAAATCTCCAGAGTACAGAAAATTGTCTCCGCTACTTCTTGTTCCCAGTCATGCAAATTTAGAGATTAGGACTCCCTAGCATTTCTTATGCATAAGAAAGCTCTGCCTGCTCCTGATTCTGTGTTTTTGTCTTGAACCTTCACAAGTGTAATCCCAGGGATGTGAATCTTAACACTGGAAAAGAAGAAATAATTTCCCAGTAGCCTCATTTAAAGTATTTGGGGCTGCCCAGAAATTTGGTGGTTTTAAGGTTTTTGAAGAGGTGGATTTCTGACCAAGGGCGGGTGATTTGTCATAGGTAAACTAATATCAAACACAGCCCTACATGAAGAAGTCATAAAGCTTTGCATGTGCACACACAGAGAGACACAGACATGCACACATGTAGTGTGCATTATTTTGGTTTTCATATATTAAGCCTAAAAACAATTTACAGTATTACATTAACAATTTGAAGAAAGTTAATTAAAAATCATAGTAGTTGGACTTGGTGAGGCAAGAATGAAGTGTACAGTTTCATTTGTAGAAGCAAGCCATTTCATTAAAAATGTTGCATGATTGTAGTTATATTTGTCTTAGCCTTTTCCCTTTAGTAACAGTTTAAAAGAAAGAAAAAGAAAACAATTTGTCTTGAAGACAATCAAACCTGACACAAAAGGCTGTAAAAGCTTGAAAGATGGTCTGATGTGGAAATGCATATTTAAACAATTTGTATATTGTGCATTATATACTCAATGAATAATTGTGGCCTGTTTACCAAATACGATTGTAGACAATTGTTGATGTACTATCATGTCAGTCCATGTGACAGAGTCATTATATTGCTGATACAAAAATGCACATTGAAGTAAGAGTACCAAAGAAATAAATACTTGCCACTGTTCAAGCATTAATAAAAGAGCTGTTTAATGTTAGAGGATAGAAGTCTCATTTTGAGACAAGCGAAACTTTTAAGACTCCCACCCTATATATATATTATAGGAGTGAAACATTCATCCATATATAATGCGCTGTTATCTTGTCTGTCTCTTCCCCTAATTCCATCTTTTGACGACATTTACAAGTGGCTAGGGGAGTGTTTTAAGGCTTCTAAGAAAAAAAAGCTGTTCTCATTTCCAAGATGAGTCTTGCTATGAAGTCTCAGGAATCACTTTGGGCGAGTTATTTCAAATCCTTTAAGAAAATGGGATTACACAGGCTGTAACAGCTCTATTTAAAATAGAAAATCTACTTTATGTGTGTGTGTGTGCGCAGGCAAACATGGCATTCAGGAGAGTGAAATGAAATGAGCCAGAAACTTCTCACATTTTCCTGGCATCTGTGGCGTGTCGCCATATGAGAACCATATGACTGCTGGCAGATTGGCATGTCAGCTCAAGCATGTACAACTTGACCTCACTGAGCTCTGTGTTTATCAGTTTATAACAGGAATATTGATACAATTTTAGCTGCAGTCTTGCCGTGCAAGGACACTTCATCCTTTCGCAGTCCTAATTCTCCTCTGCTAAAGTGACAGCACCTTGTTTTTGAAGTTGTTTTTCCACTTGGGGGGAAAAAAAGTAAAGGTGGCAGAAGACAACAGAAAGCTGTTTTGTGTGCCAGAATGATGTTTCATTCATTGTTTTGTTAACTGTGAAGTCCTTAGTGGAGTTTGTCATGGGATTGCCTTGCTGACTTGCACTGTCTTTGTGGTTGAAAACCACAGCAATATTAAAGACAGAGGCGTGGCAAAAATCTGCACTGCTGTTAAAGCTGAGAGTCAGTGCTGAAGTATGTCTGCATAGAGCAGACTAATATTGTCCCAGTGCTTTTTCAGTCAGAAGAAGAATAAAAAGATAATACATAAAAATGAGTAGGTTTTCACCTCAAGTTGAATTTAGAGGTCCTGGTTTCCAAACAGGTTTAATTTACGTAAGCAAAGATGTAGTTGCCATAATTCATATCTAAGAGGTTAAATATCAGAATGGTGGACATGTTATAAAATCTGAGACAAATAGCTCTCTATCAAGAGTGAGAAACTGGATGGAAGCATAATCATAAATCTGAGTTTGCTTCAAAAAATTCGACATCATACAAATTGTCCAGCTGTTTATAGCTAGCTGAGAGTTGATAGCAGTGAAATGATGTGGGTAGAGACTGGCCGTGATCTGTATTGCAGAAAGAAATAAAAAGTACAGAAAGTACTTCTGACCACACAATTTAGTTTAAAATGCCTTCATCACCACTGTTTCCTTCAAGAATAAGAGTATATCCCCGGTCCGCAAGCACTTAAACATACACTTACACTATGACTTGTTCCACTTAACAGTGTGGAAAGATGTTGTAATGAGCACGCATCACTTCATATTAACGTCTCTAACAGCGCTCACATCATCTTTCAGAAATAACGTTATTCATATCTGCTCAAGCTTCCTTGAAGGTTAAGCTTAAAACTGCCGTGATTTTCTAATTTTCTCTATACTGGCAACTTTGTTAGAATTTCACCAGGGCAGATTCTAGGACTGAAGTTAAAACTTTCTCACCCACTGTCTTCACCAGAGATGCTATAAAGACTATACAGCAATGATTAGGCCCTTTTCAAAGACTAGTGGGAAGGATATGTGGAAGAGCAGTGAAGAAAATTAATTAGATTGTGTCTTGAAGATAAATAAGAAAACGAGGACCATTTTGCTTGCTCAATGTTTTTAAAAACTGGGAACTGAAAAAAAGGGAGATCTAAAATTTTGGTTTCCAAGAGACTGACTGTAGGAGACTATGCAATACAAAGGAATGTCCGGCCACATACATCTATGTAACTCTATATAGCTCATATAGGCAATCTGTAGAGATCAAAATTGCCTTTTGCAATGTCCTTGAAGGAATTTATTATAAAGCCTAAAATATTTGGATGTATTTTCTGGAATTTCATTCAATAGTCTTTTCACACTGATAGACTGGAAGAAAGAGAAAAACAGAAATATAGGGAGGATAAGTGGCTCTCTTCTGCTGAAAATTGAGAGCTATTTATTTCTAGTTTGTTTTGGCAGATGATTAGCCAACAAATCTAATATTGTCCTAAGGCCATATGGTTTTGAGTTTTCCCACCTATAAGCTCCACAAAAGGTACAAAACCTAAAAAATCCAAAGTTTCAGAATCTTTCATGAAAAAAAATTCTGATTTAGCTTCCATTATTATCTGTAGACTGAATCTCTGCTGATAGCTTGAGAAAACTTGCCATATCAAATTACTGCAAAAAGGTGTCCAGTGGTCGGAAATGAACAACGAGCAACATCTATTTGACAGTTGTCTTTTCTGTTGCCTAAAACATACTCTGTCAAAAGCACCAGAATGGATAGATGCTGACATCTAAAGGAGCAAAGTGCATACTCAGAAAGACCATCAGAAATAAAATATGATCACAGATTCTCATGAATGTGTCAGTTCATGAATTTACACACGCATCTGTACTGTTGCACACTCATATTCAGACTTGAGAACCCACTGACATTCACAAGTTGGCTAGACTCTCTCTAAAATGTGTATGTGGGTCTGTTATTCTTTTCCTTTATCAGGAAAAAGATAAGCTGTAACTACAGCTAGCCTTTCTTATCCTACTTATTATGTATCTATAATTTATTATTTTGAATTGTAGCAAAAATACTTTGAGAAACAGTAAAAACTGAAAGCGTGCCTGTGGTTCATACTGGTACTATGTCTTTTTAAGGAAAGGTAAAACCGCTTCTGAGCATTGAGCTGGTCTTAGACAGCAGGCACCAAATAACAAAATTGTGGTCATCTGGAGAGAATTATATAAATCTGAATAAAACAATATAATGGATCTTACAGTCGTTACAGTATAGACTTGACAAAATGGTAGATTTATACATGAACAAGCAAAGCCCCTCATTATTAAATAGTACTTATTGTAAACGGACCAGTCAAGCTGTTTGTGCTTTTTTGTTTCTTTTCATAAAAGTGTAGTGGGGATGGTTAAGTGTATGATTCAGAAGGGAAGGGAAATAATTTACTGCAGCATGTGGACAGGTTTGAGTGAGAGCAGATTTCCATGCAGGAATGAAATATGAGCCAGGGAAAACACCCCTTTTTGAACACAATTACGAGCCCTGATTACATGGCCCACAGCTGGAGTTAATCCAGATTCCTGTTTAATTAAATAGAAGCAGTCCTTCTACTGCATTACATCAAAATGCACAAAGGTGACATCGAGGTGAAGCACAAAATGTGACATCCCACCTCTCTTCATTGCTACTGAGAAAAGATAAGATTTATTTAAAGTATTTTAATAAAAGTCTATTAAATGTGCAGGATAAATTCTAACTGCATAGAGAAATGTATGTGGTAGAGTGCTGGCCTTACTAACATACCAAATTTTGTTACTGAATAAACTCTGTATCAACTAACCTGTGCTATAATTTGCTGTGAGAAAATCCATCCTATCCTGGGCACACATTATCAACCTGTTTCTGAAAAGGGATAGTTCAAATGCTTTTTCCTTCATCACAATAAGAAGAAAAATATCAGTGGAAGGATCTCTAAATGAAACAACTAAGACCACTGTCCTATTTTAAAGCTGGGCACTTAGTCATCCTACATGCAGGACCTATCTTTCAGCATTTATCTATAGTCAATTATTTCAGAAGTGAGAGTTGGAAATATTCCTTGCTCTTTGGGGACCAGCAACTCATCTATAACACAAGTTGATTGAGACGTGAAACACACTATGCAAGGCTAAAGGATATGATACACAGAAACAGAGACAGAATGGAAGTAACCAGTTCAGAACTTTCCTGTAAATTTAAAATGAAGATATATTTTCTTCCTCTCCCTAGAAGAAAGACATTTTCTTCATTAGTCCACTCATCTGTGGCACTGTTATCCTGATTTCACTGCATGCCAGAAGCTGCCTGATTCAGAAGACACCGATACTTGAGGAAACATAGTCCACAGATCTTTTCTTTTGTTGAAAAATCTGTTTTTTTCCAGCATAATGTCTCATGTGGGGAAATAGTAGGGATAGATATTATAGGATTCTGCATTTTTATAGCATTGTATGGTAAACATGTCTGGTCTTCTTGAAGAAATAACAATAAGAACGGTGTTGGTTTCCTGCTCTCATGAAACACAAGGCTTGAGTTTGCTTTGTTATTTGACTGAAGTCAACAGCAAAGGAAATTGTTGACCATACTCAGGAAAGAGGTTCTGGCCCCTTAAAGAGAAAGACGGCTATTGCGTGGGTAAGCAATAACTGAAGGTTAGAGGAGAAACATTTTCCCCACAAACACACATGTTGGCTCAATCTTTAAAAAAATATTTTGTTCTATATTTTTCCTTAGAAGCATAAAATGAGAGCAATAAATGAAACTGAATTGCAGGTGGTTTAACACTTACTGAAGTTAAATGTTATCTTTATGTAATTCCTTATTAACTGGAGTAACTCCTTTCACAGATACAACGGAGCCAAAAATCAGCAAGACTGAGCAAATGTATAAAATCTTTCTGTGGATATTGAGAGTATTTAGGCACATAAAGTTAGGAGAAATTAACTCCTAACTGAACACTCATATCTTAAACAAGAAAACATCCTGGCTGCCTGTTCATCCTGCCTAGGACATTGTCTCCAGTGCAGGCAGATGACTCAATATGGGGTTTTAAACCTTGCTGTGACATGTCAAAAGCCAATTAGATGGACTACGGGTCAGACTTGTCATGGTTATTCTTATATATTTTCTGATATTGTTTTCCTTTGTGTCTGCTCTAATATCAAGATTTCCTGACATCCAGAAAAAAAGAGCAACATTTTGGAGGAAGAAGAGGACTGCTCTGAATTCTACTTCACATATCTGTGAAATCTAGTTTTCAAATCCAGCCTCATTTTGTCCCTTCTTTTCTTGTTTTGAGACTGCCTTTCCCATACACTTAGAAGAGGGTCCTCATTAAATGATGCTTTGCAGCAAGTCTCCTCTCCCAGGCAGCCCATGGGGGCCAGGGTGAAGTTAGCCTCATTTTGTACTACTCCACCAGTCCTGGCTCCTATTTTGCCCTCCCTGAAGTTTCTGACAATGGAGTCATGTTGGAAACACACTTCTGGACACCGTGCTCTGGGCAGTGCCTGCTACCATACAAACCACAGGTAAATCACGTGCTCTACAAAACAAAGCATTTTGGTCCAAGAGTAGAGAGATGTCATCTCCGTTTTCCTGCCAGCTGTGTGGCAGCCTACACAATGCAATTACTTTATGACACCTGAAAAGAGCAAAGATTTGCCATCACAGCTGCTTCATCTATACATGGGTTTTGTGTGCTCCACATGAGATGTGCATCTCCCATGAGAGATATTGGGATTTCCTGGCATGGGAGATATGGGTCACATCCTTATTAAAGGAAGGCAGGAGCAGGCAGGGATCCTCAGACTGGTGAGGCTGTTGTCCTACAGCTCATTCCTGTCTCGTAGTGCTGCTGGGGGAAGCCTGGAGCATCCTATCTGGTTCGTGTTTTTTCATTATTTTGTCATAGTTTTGGGTTGGGTTTTTTTTCTCTCTTCTCTTGTTTTTGCTTCCTCAGACTATATTTGACATTTTTTATCCCTTCCTCCATGTATTACCCCTATTTCTTCCTTTTTCCTGCAAAGGCCTTATTCTTCAAGCTATTTGTTTCTTCCTGCACTTTTACAGCTCCTTTTATACCCAAACCAGAGAACTTAATTTCTTAAGGGAAACAAGTCCTGGTTTGAAAACCAGGCTTTTTGTTTGGCAGAATGAAGTTTCCTCTCCCCATGGTAATTTCCCTCCTTTCCTTAAATCCAGTTTTAAAAACTACAGGAAACATAAGCCAGGCAGGACTAAAAAGAAACCCAGTGTTAATAAAATGTCATTCAGGTTTTGAATGACAGAGCGAGGCTGTACATTTGATGTACTATAAAGACCCTTAAACACTAGTATATTATGTGAAAAAGTAACTGCTATTCTTTGTGAAGGCGCCATTTATCAGCATCTGAGCAGGTTATTCAAGTGAATAGATTAACAAACATGAACTAAAGTGTAATGTTTATCAGCTGTCCTGTTTAACTCTAAATAATATATCAGAAGATGGCTCTTAAAAATGAGATAACCATCAATCAATATGCGATGCCATTTTACATGAGAGGTTATATATAGCCTCATGGAAACAATGCACATGTGAGGTGTGTTGCTGGGGGTCACTCCACTAGGCAGAAGAGAGAGGCTGAATCACACACCTTGGGCAGGAACAGACAAGCACTCTGTCATTTTAATAATGCTCTCATTTCAAAAAGTTTCACCCATTATGGTCATGATGCTTAATTGCACTCATTTATCTCCCTAATAAATGATGTCATTGACTTAGAACTGTTGTACAAATATAGCTGGCAAGTCAGTAAGTAAACCTGCTATCTACACCTACTGATGAGAGTCGGGGAATAAATGGGAGTAAAAAATGCAGCAAAGGCCTTAACAAAGTAGGTAGATGAAACTTAGGATAGCAAAACAGATATTTCATTGCCTTCTTTCTATTTGTCTGAGACCATCTAAATTTATTGAGCAGTGATAAATTGAAACTACATATAAAGATACCCCAAATGCTCTTAGACAGAAATAAGCCTATTTTAAAATACTAGCTTGAGAGTTTGAGGGGGTGACAATTGTCCTTTGGTCCTATTGCATCTTTACACAGGTGAAGACAGCTGAAAGCTATGTGGTGGATCCCTCACTCTGTGCATAGAAAAAAAGGGTTTCAGCTCCATATTTTCCTTCGTAGTGACCTTTTATTCTTGTATGAGGTACAACAAAGCAATAAAGTGAAAAAAAGTGAACAAACAAATCAAACCATACAAAAAGCCCTCCAAATGGCTTTACTCAAGTTGAGTGAACAAATATAAATAAAACCCCAAATACATTCTTAGCAGTGACTCTGCTTTATCTCCGTGGGGCACAAATCACTGCTGTTTCCAAGTCTTTATCTCCCTTGCAGAGGTTACCACCTGCTGCATTTCCAGCAGGTCTGGATGGCACTGCCGTGGCCTGGCCAGGGGCCGTCAGAACTATTGTGCACAGGCAGGATGATCTGTGAGAAGATGTGTCCAATGTGGCTGGGACTTTGTTTGTTTACTCATTTGTTCTCCTCTATTTCTAGGATAGGAAACTATCTCTAAAAGGAATCTGTTGTGACTGAGTTCAGCTTTCAGAGCCAGTCTGGGCTTCTCATCTCAGCTCTGCACTTAATGGGGGGGAAACATGAGAGGGCTGTTAATGTACTTCTCCCTTGAAATCCTCCTTTCTGAGGCTCAGGGATTAAATGGCTGGAGTTTGACAATTAAGAAAAGTTGCCTAATCACCATTAACCTTTGTGCCTACAAGGGCAGAAAGCAGCAGGACTTTACAAGTCTGAGCGTGCTAAAAGTGGTCATGCGAGATGATGAGAGTCTTGGGGTGTCCTGTGCCGCTTCATGCAGGAAATTAGGCGATTACTGGAAATAAACTTCCTGGGAATTGCTAGGTTCCTCAACACAGAATAAAAAAAATGAAAACTCTTTTAAGAAAAGCATAGAGGGAATGAGGGAGGCAGAGGATGAGCAGAGAAAAGCCAAGGGGCTTCTGCAGGACCAGAAAGAGGTAATCGTCTACATGAGCAGATGAGAGGTACAGCAGGAGAGGATCAATGACCCGGCAGCAAAACCGGGCTTCTCAGGCTGTTCCTTTCTCAGAACAGTTTGCTTCTCTTTCTGTTATTCCATTGCTTTTCAAGCTAGGAAGAATGATTTTGAAAATCTTTCCCTGTTTATGGCATGGCTTTAGGTTCTTTTTTTTTTTAAGGTCTTGCGCCTCTATCTGGAGTGCTCAAACTGCCGGTGGGCAGATAGCTTGCCAGGACTGCATTGAGAGACTTCCTCAGCAGAGTTCACAACTGCAGCTAACAGTTTGAGTGGTTCTACTAAAAATACATTACACCTGGAGATACTTGATGACTCTTTTCCTGAAGCTGATGAAAATTACTGTTACTTTTTTGAAGGGAATTTTCAGAAAGTGTTAAAAATATCTATAATAAGAGGAGTTGGCTATAAATGTAGTATTCACCACAGCTTTGATCTGTTGGTAAATCCAGTTTGCTTCCTACAATTTCCCCACATTTCTTTATGGAAATAACTTCACACAGTTGAGGTTTGTGAGAAAGAAGGTGATATGGGTCATGAAACGATACCAGGTTTTGATTTCTTCTCTACGAAATTCATAGCACAGGATCTCAAACAGCAACTAACAAGTTAGATTGTGTTCTTAATAATAATGTCTAACCATTTTATGAGTAGATATTGTCTTTTCCTAAGTAAAAGCACAAAGGCTGATGCTGTGTGGGAAGTTCAAGGCATTCAGATTATAGGGTGTAAAAATAAGGAGAAAAGGGATACTTTTCTGTTTTAAGAGTCCTCTTGGAAAATGTTTCAGGCCATTTCAAACCAGCACTTTTGAAATGTTAGTAGCATGATAAACTATTTTTAAGAAGTTATGGAATTAAACCTTTGGTTTTTTTAATGGCTTTCATGGATGATAAAGAAAATTGTAAACCAAGAGTTAGTTATTGCAAATGCAAAATTCAAATTCGTATTTAAAAATGCTGAAGAAAAAGATTCCTATTTGTTCCACAGTGTCTTTAAAGTCTTTTAATATTCTTAAGTGAACTATTTGGTAAAAATAATCCAGCTTTACAAAATGCTTCAGTTTTAGTGATACAAAGTTGTAAACATTTTACCCAGGTATTTGTGATAGGGACAAGTGTTTGGTCTGTGAAGGGCCATGGATGTACTGCAATAAGAGCATGGCATAGAGATAGGAAAGTCAAGAAACTACTTGACAAGTCAGAGAGTAGAAGAAAAGAGAGACTCCAAGAAGAAAGTCAAGAACATGAGATGAGACTCAACGACTGAGATGAAGGAGCTATTGAGATTATAAACTGTAGATAGAAAAAAAATTAATTGCATTGGCATAGTGAAAGAAGCATTAAGAGGCTTTAGGAGAAAGACTTTAAGAAGCAACAGAAGTAGAAAAAAAAGACCACGGTGGGATACCAGTCACTGGAGACCAGAAAGCAGACCTGCAAGACAGTGGGGCTGCAAAAGAAGAGAAATACAATATAGAGGTAGTAGGGATCGTATGGAATGACAGCTTGAAATGTCTGTGCAAGCCAACTGCCAGTACACATTCCACAATAACACGTATTCATTTATTCACTCTGGGTGAAATCCTGGCTCAGTCACAGACCACGGGAGTTTTGCCATTGACTTCACTAGGGCCAGGATTTGCTGGTTTTGGTCTAGTTCCACAGTGTCTGCCTCATTTAAAGTGCAGAAAGATGTTTAAAAATTAAGAAGAAAATGAAGTTTGCAAATCAACAATGCCATTTATCGAAAGATTGGACCAAAGGCACAGAAACCCGTGGATCAGAAACCATTTGGGTGGGCAGCTTCTGCATTAATGAATTACTATGACTGTGCCTAGAAAAAAATGCACCAGCCACCAGCCATTTTTTGTTTGCTTATATATGTCTGTATAAGAGGCATAAGTTATATATTCTTCCTTTTTCCTGTTTCTGTGTTCTGCAAGAAAATTTCCACAAATGTGAAATTTCAATAGAAGTTGCAAAGAAATATTTTCTTGTTTTCTAGTCGTTGGATAGAGAACATGTAGTAATAAAGGAATGGAATTTTAATAATCTGTAAGCTAATTATAGTTTTCTGATAACTAAACATCAAAGTGTATTTTAAACCAAAGGAGTCAAATCTTGATCTCTTGGAAAGCAATAGGTTTTCTTAGCTGTGTTTCAGTGAAGTTGTTCTTGATGTCTGAATAGATATCACATGAGAATATTAGCATAACCAAGGATGATATTATTTGATTGAAAATATAGATACATTATATACCAAATGATATCATGCAAATAGAGCTGCTCTGGGTGTTATAAGGGTAATGATGTTGTAAAACATTATTCCTGTCTGGTAACCTTATCTTTCACACCCTTTGCAAGATATCTGAAGTGCCTCATTAAAAGAGTTTTAAAAATAAATAATTTCTTCAACTTCCTGTAATGAAGTGTTTTTCATCAGAGCATAAATTCAGTATAAAAATGAAAAGAAAATTTTGCAATTTTCCTGCAAAATTACATACTGCTATGTGAAACATGGACAGAAATATATTTACATATTTCAGGCTAAAGATCCTTTGTAGATGTTTAGTTGCCACATTCAAACCTTTCAACACTTCTCTGAAAGTCACATTATTCTTATGGAGCTACAAAAAGAAGTCGAATAAAACATAAAAAACCTCGAATTCAAAAATGTGAAAATTGTGAAACAAGCTGACAGCAACCAGAAAGCTGGAAGTTATGGCTGACACACTGTCCTTAGCTCATGCTGTATGAAAAAAAGCAAATGGCACTAAGGCATTAGTTGGGCTGGAAATCTGAACTCCCCTCAGCCTATCCCTCCTTCTCTATGTGAGTTATGGGAGCTCACATAGAGACCTTCCCTTCCTCTGGGAGTGCTTGGGGAAAATAACTGCATTGCAACATGTTGTGTAGACAGCTTAAAGGAAGAAGGAAAAACTTCTATTCATGCCTCGAGAATTTTAAGAGTAGTTTAATAAGTTCCCTGAAAACAGACTAAAGTGGATTTACTTGTTCCCATCCTAAGAAACCTCCTCTGGATATCCTAAGATACCACCAAGAACCCTGTTCTGGCTAAAAAGAAACTCTCAAACTGCTCATATCCTTGCATACCTTCTAAAAAAATAGCATTTAGAGTGGGTAAGATGGACAAAAGTTTGTGTCTATCTTACAGCATTTTCTTTTCCAAACTAGTAATCAAACATTCAATACCTGTAGTCTATAAATCCAGGAATTGACAGAGTTTCACTAGAAGAAAGGTGTCTGCAGGATTTTGATATTTACTTTCTTTGAATTCTCCTTTTCTTCATCATTGCTTCCCAAGTTACTGTGCACTCGTATTGCAGATTAACCTGAGCATTTTCTGGAAGAGTGAGGTTCTTGTGGGATAAGACTTCTGTGACCTCCATCTGTGAAACCTTCCTGCCCATTCCTGACAACGTCTCCTTAATAAATCTGAGCTCAACAACCAGTGGAAGATACCGTTAGCAGAATAATAATAATATTTTGTGAAAAAAACCAACCACCCTCCCCGACACATACACTAGAGGAGGTATTTAAAAAAATTAGAACATCTGAGATAAAAAGGTGTAGAGAACATGACAGTCTGTCAGTAGAAGTCTGAGCTGATAAAGCCAGCAGTTTGTTGAAATGTAACGGCCTTCTACTAAAACGCTAGGAGAGTAACAGGACACCCATGAAAAAAAAAATAAAAAAAGGCTGAATGAACATTTTAATTAACTCATGAGCAATTTTAATTAAAAACATAATGTGTCAGGAAAATGAAGAATACCTTGGGGCAATAAAATAGCTAGATTTTCTGTTCTGTCTTCTGCTTCATATTTTTTTGTGGAAGTAGGATATTATTATTAAAGCAAAAAAACACCCCTGCCAGCCTTCTATTCTATCATAACATGTGATGAAGCAAAAGCCAAAGATGTGGACAAAAGGAATGGCGCTAAAACAGAATAGGGTACAAGATATTCTGTGTTGCTATCATGTTGTTTGTGCCACAACTTTTCTGGCTTTTAACACAAAAACTTTGACTTTTGACTTAAGAGTCAATAGTCTGGTCTTAATAAGGTAAGCTCAGAAACTTTACTGATAAAGCCATTTTAAACAACCAGGATTCTCTAACTTGAGACACCAGAAATCACAGAACTTTTTAAATGAGAAAAATAAAGCTTTCAAATGCTATAAAGGAAAAGCAATAAAATAAACCAAGGGGAACAAATGTTGATGAAAGTTAACTTTTCCCCAAATGGAAAATGTGGAATGTCCAAACCTATTTATTTCTTTTCTTTGCCCAGATACCACTCAGCCCGCACTGAAAGTGATTTGAAATTCTAGCAGCTATAGCATAGCCTGGGGCAAAGGCAGGGTCACAAGCACCATCATGTAACACATTTTAAAGGCTGTCAGAGATGTTTCTTCAATCTCTGTGTCCTCAGCAGTCCCAGAGTTGTGGGCTTGCTGGAGGGACCTGCTACCTGGTTATACATTTTCTGTGACTCACATAATTTTGACCATAAATCACATTTAAACTGTGAGAAGGCTGTTTTCCTTAATGCACTCTGAAACCATCTGAAGCTTTGTGTGCAAACAGTCCTGGGCCGCATTCAGTCTACAGCAGATTTTGCAGAGCTTTGATCATCCATTGATTTCTATGGGCTTCAATGGGAAGCGCTGACACTCAGAATCTTCTCCAAACACTCCTCTGTTTATTTAAGGCCCTAAACTAATGTTTCTAGCCTTGACATCTGGGTGCCAGTTATAAGCCAAGATTCTGGTTTAATTTTCCTTTTGCTCTTGCAAGTAGAAAAAGAAGGTGCAATGCTGTGATGAAGTGTTGCTCATAAGTGCCCATGAGAGAAGTGCAGCCTGCAGATGGTGTGGCACAGTCAGCACCAGCAATTGCTCGGACTCTGACTGCTGTCTGCTGCATGACTTGGGGCAAACTACTGATTTGGAAGTGGAGGCAATGATACCGAACTTGGGCAAACACTTTGTGAGTAAACTTTGCCCCTCAGCGTGAAACACCACCACTAGAAAAGAAGGAAAAATCCCCATGGAAGCTGCACATAAAATGCAGATATCGCAGCTCGCAACAAGCATTCAGAGTTTGTATCAGTATCTGCCTGCACATTAGCAATCGCAAAAGAAGACCTGTTCCCAAACCCACAACTTTTATTCACATGAGTAACAAACCTTATCATACTATGGCACTGCCAAAAGCAACTATTATGTTGACATTAATAACCAGTGTCTGAAAAAAAGTGAATTATTACTGTTTAGGCTCTGTCAGGAGCAACACTCAGAACCAGCCCTGACAGAGCGTCATAACACTGACGCTTTTGCTGGACCTTGCCAAAAGACATAAGGCTGAGAAGGTGTAGTGCTTCCCTTTCCGAACATTTTTTTTTTTTACACAGGATTTGAGTAGACAAATTTTTGGCAATTGGAATTTGAATTTTGGATTCCAGGATGAGATTTTTTTATTTGGTAGGAAATCCTGCAACAGGGCAGGATTTTTAGAGGAATGGGGTCTAAGCTGATCCCTAGTTTCTTAAGCATTGTTTACTGTGTCCATCATCTACCTGAATTAATTTATTGATAGGTTTACTACAAGAAACACATTGAAGCGGTTCATATTTTAGGTCTGTGACAAGTACTGGGGTTTTATTGATTCCACTATTATTGCATCTACGCTGAGTATTTATGCCCTATCCACTGCTAAAATTGTTGAACACTATGTCAGACCAGGCTCTTCAGTCAGAATTAGACCTCGTTTCTGCCTTAAATACTTTGGTTCCTGAGAAACAGTATGGAAGTCACAGAAGAGCCTTTATCATGTCTATCTAATTTAAGGCTTCCTTATTAAAGAGACAACATCTGCAATTTAACAGCAGTGAACAACCTGTTTGGGGTGATTCCCCTGGATTCCCTTAACATGGACACTTGGAGGAGCAGCACCTGGTCTCCTGCCCTCCTTATATCCTTACATCCTGCCGAAAGCTGTGGCTTCTTGTGTCACTGACCGTAACCAACACAGAAATGACCATAATGTTCTCCAGAAAATTGTGGACATTTCAAAAGGAGCATGGAAGATTAAAAAATAAACCAGCTTTTCAACTGGTCTGTCTCACAGAAACAAAAAAAGCAGGGTCTTTCATACAGCCCTTAATGTTGAGCTCAAGAACCATAACTAAGTCTGATGTGGCCAGTTTTCTTTTTTGTTTGATGCCACAGCCATGGATATTCAGACACAGTACCTTCTCCTGCCCAAGCAGCTCACACAGTTCACATCCTATGTGATTAACTGATTTGCTTTGGGCTCAGGGAGAAATTTCCACTAGTTACAGACTTTCTAAAACCCTTGTTACATGACTTTTTTTCTTTCTGCCTACCTGTAAGGTAGTGAGCACAGCACTTCCCCAGCTCACAAGACTGCTGTGAGGATGAATAGGCTGCAAGATCCTCACATCCCAGCTTTGTGGAATCACATAGATGCACAGCAGATACACAAATGCTATGGGGCCATATCTGCCAGAGTCCCCAGATAATGTGTAAAATCTTCTTGGTCTAATTAATTTTCTCGTCCTGGTCCATGGAGGAAGATGACACATTTTTCTATGTCATCCCTTCAGCTTTCCTCTGTCAGTTTTTTTTTTTCCAAGAAACTCTCCATACTTGTTATGGATCTGCAGCAGAGCAACAGCACAGGGGTAAATATTCAAGGATGAATAGTTGTGGCATTTCACAGCAAGTTTGTTTCCTCCCTAGGGCAGGTGCTGGAGGGAGTTTCATTGCTCTGCCTGGTGCCCACCCTGCAGAAATATCTCTGCCGCCAGAGCTGCAGTGGTGTCAGCTGCACCTTCAAGCCTTATTTCCACATCATTCCTATTCCCAGGCCAAACTCCGAAAGCCAAGCCAAGTAATGGTTTTCAGTCATCCAGAAAACAGCGGAGGGTTCACTACAGAAACATGCAGGCTTTAGAATTTTAAGAAACTAATGGGAGATAAGGATCATCCTGCAAATGTGAGTCTCTAAGGTCACTGCGTTTACACTGCATCCACATTTCTGCACTCACTTAAAACACTGAAATTCCTGAATGCAATGTTGTAATATCTGTTTTCCAGAGCCTGAGCGGAAAACCTAAGTTGATTTTATTGTACAGAATATTTCCTTTCAATAAATGTCTTTTTAATCCCTTCTCAGACCTTCCACTTGTATTTTCCCATTTTGTTTCCCATCAAATCATAGGCTATAGCACATCTAATAAATAAAAAGTATAATTCCAAGTTGCCTGCACCATTGCTGAGCAAATATGTTTCAACAATATGCCTGCCACTTATGTTTACTTCTCATAAATGATCTTGCTTTTGTCATGGCAGGAGCACCCACAATAAGAGGTAATTTTATGCAAATTCTGGAGAATATTCCAGTGTAATTCTCTCCTCTCCTCCCCTCCAAGTCATTTACTGGATTCTAAGACTGTCATTCACTGGAGGAATTGTAACACACCACTTGATTTAGGAGATCATTCACAGTTCATGTTTCAAATCCTGAATATTCACAATAAGCTGAGACAAATTATTACAGAATTATTCATTAAATTGCTTTGAATAGAAATAAATGCTGTGGAATTACAGTCCAGATGCAGGCGCTTCACAAAGGTGCAAATACGGTAAAATGAATTAAATAAATTCCTTGTTGCCAATTATGGTTTAGACTACTATACTCTTAGATAGTTTGAGCAGCAAGTTAACTTTGCGACTTATCCTATAATTTCAGTGGGATGATCAACACTAGTATGAGTTGCAAAATAAAGATTCTGTCATAGGAATGCCTAAGTAACACAAAATAAAAATAATTAGATAGCTTGACCCAGTATCTTTGTTTCTGGCCATATGCATTGAAGGACCCAAAAAGATGTTCTTATTTTCATGACCCAGAAAGCAAATTTCTTGGCTTGCCTCTCTGAGTCTGCTCACAAACCTACTGCAAATCTCGTGGAGTTGACGTTTGTCCACTGAATTTTGTAGGCCACTCTCATCATTCCTCTCTACACTTGGCCAGCCCTACAGGTCTCCAAAATCATGTCTGTAGGTCAGCAGGGATGGCTGATCTGCCTGTGTGTATATGAGGGAGTAGCTGCCTCTGGTGACTGCACGGTTGTGTCCCCTAGCCACAGCGGTTTGTACAACCTGAACTGAGCAGGCAGGGACTGAGAAGAGGCTCCAGAATGCTAATTCCAGATACTGGCTGACAGTTATTTTCTCTCAGTTTCTACTTCTATCGCTTTGGTTAAAACTGTTAAAACCATTTATTTGCCTTTTGCTTAGTAAGGATTTGCCTGCATTGAAACCAGAGGCAAAATTCAGTTGGTCACATTTGTTTTGGTAGAAGTCCACATGGGGACACTGCCACAATAATTGTGCCTGCTTTTGAGATCGATGGGGACTGAAATGAAATAAAGGTACCATTTGTGGCAAAATCAGAAATTTCAACGGACATCTTCAAGAGGTACAGGCATAGTTTATAGTCAAATTAAATAATATATTGTCAGGTCCCATATAGACAGGATCTATAGCATTTTATAGCCTAAATAGAAGATCTATTTCTAAAAGCATTCCATGAGAAATTACTCCCCAGCCCATTAGAGAACCAAACAACAGACTTACCTGCCTAAATATCTGCTGAATCACCTACACTACTGTAGCCTGACTGGCTGTTATATGGTGGTTAGCAGAGATTTCCTCATGTAACACAGCACTACGTTTCTGCACCACCCACTTGCCTACAGGTCAGGAGTGGGAATACCAGTGAAAAACAGCTCTCTCCTCTGGTTTGGGGGCCCAGAAACTATTCAATCCACTGTTGTAAACCAAAACTTCTCATGATAAGCTTTTCTCGCCTGATTTCTCCCAGAATACTTACATTGTGTCTGTGAAATGGCTATTATTCACAATATAAATGTGACAGCACTTGGTCTTTGAGGCTATGTGGTTAGTAGTCTTTTGCAAAACATTTATGATGACGGCGACTATGAGTGCACCTAAACTTACGAGGAAGAAACCCACATACCCTTTACAAGGAAGCTTCATGCCTCTAAGGGAATCCAGATAATCTTGACTCTTCTGCAGATCCCTACAAATGTTTTGTATGACAGTTTGAACTCTTGAGGCCTGAAGTTTCACCTGCAAATGGACGGGACTAGGTATTTACATACAAGAATTTGCATACAGTATCTACTTTTTGTATGCAGAGCTATTAGTCCATAAATATGTATGTGTTTGAAAGTACATGAACCGTATCCACCGTTATTTTGACTAGCATATGTAAGCCAACCCTCTTGTCTCAAGGTATAAAGTAATCTTTATAGGATTTTATCCCTTCTGCTCTGCACTCAACACTTCTAGACTGTCCAGACAAATTGCATGGGTTGACCATATCATGCCTCAAAGATCCTTGAGACAAGATGTCACATTTAGAGTTAGTCTGCTGCAAGATAAAAAATAGTGCTCTTGCGGGTTCCAGCAGCAAACTCTGCCCATGCCTTTTAATTTTCTCTGTAGAATTAATATACATTGTCAAAAAAAAATTAAAAAAATTTTTAAAATATCCAGAGAAATGAGTTCTGCACCCACCATTAATGATCTCTGTTACAGATGCAAAGATAATTAATGTAATCTAACACATCTTGAGGTAAACTAATGTGCATACAGATATAAACAACAATTCCAATCTTTTAAAGAGCATAAATCTGGTGCTTATTAGAACAGTTCATAATCACTCCCATTTCAAGTTCTGCATGAGAATATGCTGTAATGAGGAATTTTAAATCTTCTAATTAGACATGATTTTATAAAACAGACAGATAATTAAAATGGTGCGGGTTACACAGAGAAGGAAGAGAAAACACTGTACAACAGACAGAAAGGAAGAAAAGGGGTATAAATAAAGAAAAAAATAAATGCAAAGCACTACTGATGTATCAAATTTATCTTACAAAATTTGAAGTGTAGAGCAGTTTTAGATTTCATAGTGCCAAAAACTACGATCAAACATTTTTATAAGGTTATACTAGCATAGGTAGATTCATACTGACAATTTTATTTGATTAAAGGATGCTCATTAAGCCTTGGGGGTTATTTTCCTAAGTTTCAGCGCTATAGAATGGGAAATTGTGGTCTAAAGACCATTGCAATTAAAACTGATCAAAACACATGGATAATAATTTTTAGCTGTACAGCATTACACAGCTATTTACCCTGATTTGTATTCAGTGAGAGACTGGAAGAAATTATAAATATATTCTATATATTTTAAAGAATGAGAATTTGGTTCTACAGTGAGTAATTATACCTCTTCCACCACATAGTCTGGTTGCCAGATGGGACACTTAAGACTCATTTATTCCCCAGCAATACACAGAAAACACTATACAGAACAATCTGAGGATGAAGGTGGTAGAAGATGACCAACCCTTGTTAGCAGGATACATTTCATCCCAAGAGGAAGTTGGTCCTATTTCTTTTTTTTTTTTATCATTTAGGAAGATGAGATCATTTTGCCTTCATAGTTCTAACAGAAATATTTAAAAAGGTTTGGGAATGAAACTTTAGCTGGGAGATTAATTTTGTTTTGTGTTGTCACTGACCCAGCCGATTTTCCTGAATGGTTTAAGCAATTTCCAGATTGTAATAGGGGTTGCCACACGCTAGCTAGACACTGAATCAGTGCCTATCCAAAGGGTTTCTGCAATTCCAAATGCTCCATACCAGTGGGAGAAATTCAAGTAAGTACATATGTTGCTTCTAGTTTCCACAATATTTTGGGTGTGACTGACTAGACTCATATGTTTCCACATTTCAGCAGCAGATATGTATTGGATGCAGGAACAATTCTACACTATCAATACAAAAATGATGTGCGAAGCACAGAATGCTATTAATTAAGATCTTGCCAACTGCTTGTGATCAATAGATGAAGGTCAACCCACTTAAACACATATATCTATTTCTGATCAACCAGTTCTAGCTGCATAGCTGGAAAATTGTTAATCAGTTAAAGCCAATCTGCATATATTAAAAAGCAGTGTCTTTTACTGATAAATAAATATCCATCAATGTTGCAAGTGACAATATTTATTTTGTGAAGAATTATTCAGTCTTGTCTAAATCTGTGAATTATAGCAAAGGGAAGACAGTTTGAAACTCATGCAAAAGTGAACCTATGGAGTAAATGGATTTTAGCATGATGGTTTGATGCATTTGTTCTGCAAGAAGTGACCAGTATGTCATAACAAATACAATTTGCCTTTTCTCCTCCCCTTGCAAATCAAGATAAAAATTTGCTTTCAAAGAGAAGTCTGAAATTTCACTAAAAAGAAAATAATAGCTAAGAACCTTTTGAGATAAATGAGAGTTATATGGGTAAAAGGGTCCTTTCCTTTTTCATACTGTAGCAGATAAAAAGTAGGATCATTTGACATTACAATAATTTTACTTTTGTTGAGGGTATGGAATTTTGTGAAGCAAAATCACTAGTAAAATCATTCCCCATTTGAATGTTAGTGTTGATTTGCCATTGGGGTTTTTTCCTCTCCTCTCCTCTCCTCTCCTCTCCTCTCCTCTCCTCTCCTCTCCTCTCCTCTCCTCTCCTCTCCTCTCCTCTCCTCTCCTCTCCTCTCCTCTCCTCTCCTCTCCTCTCCTCTCCTCTCCTCTCCTCTCCTCTCCTCTCCTCTCCTCTCCTCTCCTCTCCTCTCCTCTCCTCTTCATTGCAGTAGCTTAATATTCCAACATGCCTTGGTCTAAAAGCAAGTGCCTGCTCTCCAACTTTAAAACCAAACACTTGTGGTTTTACTCCCCAGAAGTGAGAGTTATCTCACTTGAACAGAAGCCACTCATCTTAACTTCTATGTACAGACATGCAGGACAGGTGAATTACAGAATTGTCTCTGTATAGAGAGATACAAAATATTTCTATATCAAATTACTCCAAATTGATAATAGAAGCTACCTGTGTCTGCTCAGGGTTTTTTTGGCTGCTGGACCAAGGAAGGAAATTACGTAAGATAACAAATGGGATGTAGAGAAGGTAATCAAAGATGTGTAATAAACTGCAGTTCTCATAATTTCACGGTTAATGACATTATATAGTGTGTGTTTATGTGGTAGGGAGAGCAGAAAAATAAGTATCAGATCTCAGTAAAACTTTGTTCTGCAATACTTTGAGAATTTCAGTAAGGCAAGGGAGACATAAATAAACTTGAAGATACTAACAGCTCATTTGGGGATGCGTTGGAATGTTAAAATAGCATGAGCTTTTAATGTTTTTATTTTATTAAGCAAAAAGTTCAGTGAATTATTGTTTCTTCTCATCCAAAATCCACAGATCCACAAATTGAGGTTTTTTTTCAAGATGTACAAAATCCTAAAACGTATTTTTCTCCTAATGAACATCTGATCTGTTCCTGTCAAAATGCATTTTTAAAGTTGTCTCTTCCTGCATTTTCCCAGTAGATAGTTTAAATTGGAGTATGGTCTAAAAGATTTTCATACTGCAGGCGGGCTGTTGGGAGCTTTAGAAGGTAAGACCTGATTATCGAGTAGCCATGGAAAATGTGTCATCTCGATGTGGAGAAGAAGCAGGAAACAAATAGCAAAAATCCTCTGATGGAAAAAATTCTTTAGTAGAGACTCCGCCAAGGAATATCTAAGAAAGAAAAATGTTTAGTCTTGGATATTGAAAGTCATAATTTTACACCGTAACCTCAAAGGACTCTGGTTTTAGAAAAACTGAGGATCTGCTTTTCACTGTTGCTGGATTCCCCAGTTACAAAGGTGTGAAATGTTTGCTTAGGAAGTGAAATTCTTCATAAACGACAATGCAAAAATATTCATACCTGTGAGAAAAGCCTATTTCCATACATGCATGAATACATCTAATTATCCTGGATTATATCCACTGAATTTTATGCAAGAAGAAATATTTCCTTGACTGACCTCTACCCCTGTGTCTCACTGGAGACTTTATCCCAGGGGTGGAATCTGACATTGGTCCATGTTACTTCTGCTCCTGTTGGGGAGTGCAGAGGCACCCAGTGGTAGGAGCTGCTGAACCTGCATACCATTGCATGACAGAATGGCCCTTATTCTCCAGAGCTATCTACCTTGGGGTCATGCTGACTTACTCCAGTCCTGCTTCAAAGAAGTTTTAACTGCAGGCAATGACATTATAAAAGGCAAAGAATGGTTCAAGTCTTGGTAAGACAACTGTCCTACTCATCTGTTTGCTTGAGACCTTTGAGAGCAATAACAACATAACTGGCCTTGGATTACCCATTCATGGAAACATTTAACCTCATACTTGAGTTAAACAGCTAGTTATTCCTATAGCCAGAAAGCATGTACAGGATGATAAGGGAAGACTGATTTATGACCACTTGGTATCTGAAAGGTGTAGCATTCTATTTAACAAATAGTATTCCTCTAGATTGGAAAACATCATAAACACATTGGAAAACCTTCAACACAGACCCATAAACCACATATATTTTTTTAACATTTTAATTTAGCTATCTGTTTTGGATTACATAAATGAAAAAATGAATTCTGTATTTTCATTCTAAAATAAATCAATTCTGCTACACTGGAATTACCGATTAGATTGAGCATTAGGGAATGTATAAAACTGCATCTTTAACAGACATGACAATGTTTCTCAATGAGAATCCAGCAGTTTGCAGTGACCTTCATGTTGATCAGTGGGGGGTCAGTACTGGCATTAAATCATTTAGATTCACAGATGAGATCAACATATTCATATTTGTTTGCCAAATGTGTATTTTAATTTAAGCTTCCTCTGATTGATGCATGTAATTTATGCTGCTTAGAACTAAGGCGTCATATTTTTCTTTTTTCCTAACTAACCGGGGGAGACTTTCTTGGAAACAGATAAAGGAAAGAGTCCAGTAATTTGTAGCAATGTGACTGCAGCCACACATGTTCTAGAATTAATGTTCTTCATTAGGGTGAGGAGTATCAGCTGTATATATACATCAGGATTTTAATTAACTTGGTCCCCACAACAGGACACATGATTCAAACTGTTTTTCCTTTATTCCTTATTAGATTAAAAAAAATACTGAAGCAACATGATGTAAAGTTAAAGCAGAAAAACAAACAAAAAAAACCCCATGCCCATACAACAATGAGAAAAAAAAAGAGTTGCAGTCAAGGTCGAGAATATTTCTTTAAGTCAGAGTTAAACATCAGGAGAAACTTGGCACTGACTGCTCAGAGAGCTGTGCCATGATAGACAGATTAGCAGTTCTACCCACTACGCTTAGTCCAGTCTGACACAAGCATAGCAACTCATTCGTGGGATACTTTAAATTGTTTTCATGTATTTTTTGCATGGACCCAATTTGAATTACAAGTGACTTGTAATTGGCTACAAAAGCTGCAACTGCTGGAAAGAAAGTCAGATTTCGATTGTTAGATAAGGTTATATTTTGAGAAAAAATTACTAATAGCAATGACTATTGCAAATGGTTTCTAAAGCCTGTGAACTTTTCTCATCAGCCACTTTCTCTACATCTTCAAAATTTCCACAGATACTTTATCATGTAAAACAGGATTGCCACCAAGAAAAGGAAGCCCTTTTTAAAGTGATGGGGGGAAAGAGCAGAGCAGTGCTTTTCACGCAGTCTCAGGGATGACATGCATCAGGCTCCAGATGAGTTTGTGCCTTCAGGCAGCCACACATGGACTTGGGCATTGGCTTAGGTAAAACTGGTTCTGACTTAATGTAGCTTAGTACGGGCATACAGAAAAGGACTTACACGAGTGGATCCACCACTGCACTGCACTGTGACAGACGGGTTGTACTTTAAGCTAGTGCTGAACATACTGCCAGGTGAAAAAATGCATCTTATGCTGCAAGTGACTGGTTCATGTTCACCTGATCTCTGTGTAAACAACTGATGACCACATTCAAAGTCTTATTGGCTTTTGTATTTCACTGAGCATGAATTATATGTACGAAAAATCTTGATGGGTGAAATTCCGTTGACTTAGCATTGCCATGAGTTTGAAAATGTAATTGAAGTCTGGATGCTTTCCTGAACTCTAGTTGAAAAATTAAGCAGGAACTTTATGCATACGTGGAATTTCAATACACATTTTTCAGGGTGGATTAAACAGCTGTGGAAAAGGCATTCGTCTTCCAGAAATAAATGCAGCTCACTAGAGACTTTACACAGAACTGTCATTCCTTTTCAGATCCAAACTCTACCAATTTTATATTTCTTCTTTATAGAGCTCATCCTCTAGCTGCACAAATAAGGTTATGAAATTTGGGGGACTAAATTTAATTAGGAAAATTTTTGTACCTCTGCCTCTACTTTCAGGGAAGTAGGAATTCCAGATGAAAGAAAAAATAAAGCAAAAGTTTGTAAGATCTTTGAGGTCTGAAATTTCTCTGTTCATGAACACTGACTGCAGTGGTGTTACTGCTAAAAAGTAAAAAAAACATTGTGTTAAACAGAGAATTTGTTATTATGCTAGAAGGCTATTAGTGTCTGCCACTACCATGGAATTCACTTAATTTATATAATTTGTATAATATTTTTGGTCAGGAGTCAAGACACAGTAAGCTGAACTGTTGCATCTTTTATGATGTGTACAACAGCCCATGTTTTAATGTAAAGGTCTGCCTGGGTGTGGTTGTGATCCTTATTTTAAACAAGAAATGTATTGCAACAGTGAGATAGAGACTATTTAATTAAAGAAATTCAGAGAAGTGGACAAAGTCTGCACACAACTAAAACTTCTTGACTTAGTCTCAGAATAATTTTTACCTTCTGACACAATTTCATCTGGAGTCTAACTTTGGATGACATACTTCTTACCTCATCTGTTTTAGACGTTCAAGATTTAATCCGTAATAATATTATGCAATCAACAGAAGTTTATTGCTAGAAAGAAGTAGACTTGATGCTAAATGCAGGGCAGAATCACCCAGTTCTGAAACAGTGGAAAATAGATACGCTGCAGAAAAATGTGAAGGATCCTAACATGCTGGCAAAATACTCTAGAGATTTTGACAGACTCTTAAACAGCATAAACCTGGTAAGATAACACAGTCTTTGTTTGTTATTTTCCAGTATGTATTCTTTATTTGTTTCTAGTATCCTAAATTGTCCTATTAAGCAGAGCAAGAGAAAATATACCTTTTATCATAGAATCATAGAATCATAGAATCATAGAATCATAGAATCATAGAATCATAGAATAGTTTGGGTTGGAAGAGATCTTAAAGATCATTCAGTTCCAACTCCTCTGCCATGGGCAGGGACATCTCCCACTAGATCAGGTTGCCCGAGGCCCTTTCCAACCTGGCCTTGAACACCTCCAGGGATGGGTTATCCACAACTTCCCTGGGCAACCTGTGCCAGTGCCTCACCACTCTCATCATGAAGAAATTCTTCCTTATGTCTAGTCTAAGTCTGCCCCTCTCCAGTTTATACCCACTGCCCCTCGTCCTACCACCACAAGCCTTTGTGAACAGTCCCTCCCCAGCTTTCTTCAGTGCCCTTCAGGTACTGGAAGTTCGCTATAAGATTTCCTCGGAGCCTGTTTATCTGTTAGGAGCTACTGGAGCCAGCTGATACTTTAAATTTTTGCATTTCTGGCAAAATAAATGGTATACTTAAAGGACCACAAATTACACAAAGTTATGTTTCATATGTCACAATAATTTAGAAAAAACACTTTGGATTATGAAGTGATTTTTTTAAGACATAGAATTAGGCGTTTTGCTATTATAGCACATTTATTTTCAGATAGCAATAAGCTATTTTAGTTTGATTGTCAGGAAACTTTTATTTCAGTAGAAAAATGTTATTAACTGTTTTGAGGATGAGAAGAAATCTAACTGGATGGTTATGCTTGTTATATAATAAATAAGATGTTACAGTAGACCTACTCTACATCTAGAAATGTGTGCCTGGAAGCAGATCTGGCAGCCAAAATACAGGTCGCACAACCCTTTTGTCTATGAAAATCACAGGCTCCATTTCCTACCATCAAAAAATTGCCTATTACCAAAGACATTTCTCAGCTGATTATTTCCATACCGTTACTTCTTACACTATGCCATATACCAATAACATGGAAATGTTGTCAAACATTTCTTAAAAAAATGCTCGTGCTGTCTCTGCAGGTTGATCAGATGAGCTCTCTCTCGTACATTGGAAAGCTGACTACTTTCCAACAACTTGATTTCACAAATGGAGAAACAGCATCTGTTTTCCTGCAGTTCCACATATGGCTCTCACTGTTGCTGCTCGGAGCTGAAGCAGGTAGCCCCTGTGAGCACGGTCCTCTGGAGACCCACAGCCCCCCAGGACCCGCCAGTGCTGCTCTGCTGCAAGGAACACCAGCTCCCCAGGCAGTTGGAAGCCCGTACTTCATCAGCATATGCAAAGCATCCCTCCCAACGTCAATCTGTGGGGGAAAATGATAAAATGTATATTTAGGACTCCTGCTCTTGTGTTTTTTTGTGTGTGGCAATTTCAGTATCTGTACTCCAAGGCATGATTGCTCAAGGACTTCAGAATATGTGTAGCTGTCATCAACAAAGCATGAGGGGACGTCAAATAATTTGCCGGCAGAGTGGTGTGCACATACAAAGAAAGGAAACAGAGCATCTATGCTAGAATTAAGATAAAATGCATTTATTTTTTCTCCAAAGCACATGATTATTTTTGGTTCTGTAATGTATGCTATCCAGCAGCCCTTGCTGGCCCATTTGGAGGAGTTTGAAGCTGAAGTCAGATAAAAATATCCGGGCTTTTTTTCTTCCCCCCCCCTTCACATGTCTTTGTAAGCATGTGTGCTTTTGAAGGTCAAGTGACTGGCAGAGTCAGAAATTGAATTTCTGAGTACATCCTTAGTCCAGGTATATTTCAGACAGATGCTCTCATTCTCAAACTGCCCTGCCAATAACCTTAACCCCGATTTGGAAGGACAACTCAATCTGCTACAAAGAGGCAAGGTGATTTAGTCTCCAGCCATGCTGGCAGAGTCTTGGACCTCTCTGAACACAGTTTGTCATTTGTGCTGAAACATCAAATCATTTGGTAATGTGAACCATCACCCACTAGTGATTAAACCACGACTAATCACTAGTCTTTCCCACTACAATCTGGCTGTGAATAACCCCAGTGATAAAATACTCTGCATTTTCACATTCCATAACAAAACGTAATGCATAACTAGCTATTTATCCACCTATCTATACTATTGTTTCAGATTTCTCGAAGGCCAGATCCAGGAAAAGACAAGACTTTTCTGTGGCCATTGCAGGAGACTGTGTTATAGCAGATTACAGTTTGACAAAAATTTGATTTGTTCAAAGCCATCATTCCTTTCTTCAAAGTGTTTATACACATCTTCAAACCCACCACCTGGATCCCCAAATCCTAAGTCCAGTTTGAATAAAACCTAACAACACTAAAGAGCTGTACAGACTGGTGAGGTAACATCTCAGCTTACAGCATCAAAAGGCACCGCGGTCCAGGAAAAATGCTGACATGTGGCTGCAGCACAGAGTCTTTAAAAGGGAATAGCACAATTCTGAAAAATGGATGGAGTTCACCTTTGAGGTAGTGGGAAGTAAAACTAAAACCCACATGACTGTAGTTATCACAGCAGAGGGACAGTCAGCAGCACCTCAGAAATTCCTTCAGAGAGAGAGGGCCAGCAGGTGGGTCTGGAGAAGGTGAAGGTGATCAGGTAAGAGATGAAGAAAGCGAACACAAAGAGAAAGCAGAATGAAAAGGAAGACAGAATGGAAATAAGAGAGGAAACCAGAGGAATTAAAGCTGGTGAGAGGATGGATAAGATGTAAAGATAGTGTCAAATGTGGTATTAGAAAATCAGACATCTCTCGTCTCTTACACGTCAGTTGATGGAAAACAAAGCTTAACATGACTCAGAAGAAACATCTCATTACTGAAATCTGTGATAGGGTAGAGCATCATTCCACTTTTTTGCATCAGGATAGAGTTACTAATGCTTAATCAGACAGGGCAGACATCAGACTGTGAGGGAGAGGGAGAAAGAGAAATGCCAACTTGGCTGCTGGTTCACAGGACAATAAATCTCTTCATTTTCAGTAAAGTGGGGAGCCTAGATAAACTAGATCTTACTATGACTCCATGGCAAAAAGCCAGCCTGACTGCTTTACTTGGGCTCTTATGGCTTTAGTCTTGCTCTAACTTAGTATGTTTTGCGTTGTCAAGCAAATGCTCTCTGCACGCTCTGCAGACCTGGGGAAAATGAAAAGTTTATTGATGCCTGAGACAAGAGGGAGAGACAAGTTTGGATTTTGGGGGGGAGGTGTTAACCTTCTCATGTAGGAGATGGCAGAGTTTTCCTATCACTACATGGATGGCTGAGTACCTCATTTGGGGAAATACTGGGACCTCCACTGAAACTGAAAGGTCAGGAGGGAAGCAGAAGACCAAGTGTGCTCTGTGGCTGCAACAGACAGAAGATGTGCAAACAAGCCTCAAGTGTCTGCTTTGCATGGCTGCTGAATATCTTCTCATGTACCAAAAGACTGATATATGGAAAATTGTGTTGGAGTAATTTGTTATCGTCAGCATTTCGAAAGTTAATGTGCTGTAAGATAAGTATAGAAAACCAACTATTTCCAGCAAATTTGCAGAACACCACAAACAATTGTACAGCTGATCTTTAAGTGCCAAAGTTTCTGTTTGTTTGATAACCTCAGCTGTGAATATATTAGTAAAGATATGTTTTCGTTTGCCTTGTGGTAGAAGTAGAAAAGGGAGAACATTCTTTCTGTGAGTCAGGTTACTTTATCCACAGGTAAAGCTCTTTGAAAAGAAAATATCCAAGTCCAGTCAAATATAACAGCCGCTTATATGAAAAAACACTGCAACTTAAATTATGCAGAAACAGACACTGTGACATATTAAAAAATCTGAACCTTCTTTTAACACCAGTCTATGGGTTTGTGTTGAATCAGGCTTCCATGTAGTGCTCCATTTCATTCAGTGAAATGCCACGGTTGCATTTGAAATGAAGAGCAAAATTCCTCCCTCACAGAGCAGTAAATTTTCCAAGTGTTTGCAGTTTGTTCTTTTCAGATGAATGAAAAAGGAGGGAATCCACCTCAGAAATTATTAGAATACTGTCATAGTATCATTCATCTTGGCAAAAGTTGACTGAGCAGATGATGAAGATCCACTTAACTTGGACTCAATCAAGGTTTTGCTATTTTCATTTCACAGGCCAGATGTAGCTCATCACCAGTTGGAGCTGATTTCAGAAGAGGTGTTAGAGTTTGCTGGTCCAAGAGAGGATCTGATCCAGGCATCAAAGGGAGCCATAAGAGAAGTGTGTGTTCTTCCCCCTGCTCGCAATTGTCTGTGACACCGGCTGCTCATTTCTAACAACTCTGTACCACCATCCCAGAGCAAGAGCTCCCACACTCCCTTTCTCAATACTTTCCCCCCCTGTTCCAGCCTACTGTCCTGCTGGTGGCTGGCTAAACAGCATGGACTTGGTGACTGCACAAAAATGAGGAGGAATTACTAATAAATGCAAATGTATGTGCTGAGAAAATTAGGAGCCAGCTTCCTGCTGCATATCCTTTGACTCATCTGCGCTCATAGACTGAGCAAGGAGATAACTATCTCTTCATCACTTCTCCTTTGTGGCTCATGAAATTTTTCAGTGTGCTGTGGGGAACACATTCCAAATTATCTGTGCAGCATCCGTTGCTGGGTCTTTCTGACCAGTGTAAAAAACTTTGTTAGTCTAAAATGACTGAACTTGTTTATTGATGATGCCCATAGCACTCAAGATGCAAAAGGTTCTGTCAACAATACCCCAAAAGGATGCTTAAAGCATGTGAAAATTTTTCTTACCCTTCCTTACACCCTTAAAACAAAAGGCTGTGCCTGAAACTTTAATACCTAGTCTCTTCCCTATTTCTATCACTGATTCTAATCAGAGTTCAGCACATTTCTTGAACACTAAAGCCCTTGCAAGCAGTGATAAATAAATATTGTCAATTATTGTGGTGTTCATGTAGTACAGCTTTGTTTCATCAGCCTTTGATTCAGCTTCATACAGAGGTTCCACCTGAGACCCAGGCATGACACAGAGCTTCAGCACCTAGCTGGCATTTCACTGCGTTTTACATTCTTTCCTGACACTTCACACAGGGTGAGTTTTCTCTCCCTCTCTCATAGGCTTTCTGTGACTGAGTCATGGGATTCTCAAATATGTTTATAAAACTTTGTCAGCATTAACAACTTACAGCTTTCTACCTTATTACGTTTCTTCTATTTCCAGTCTCTGACTGGATAATCTTAAAGTGACTAACAAGAAGAACATGTAGACTTCATAAGGATGTTGCAATCAAACCAACTAGCGAAATACTTGTTTGGGTTTTCCAGCACATTTCCAGCACAGATGTTTGCTGGGGTAAAAAACTGTGATCCAGTTACAGACTTTACAAGGTCAAATCTCTGCCTGGTCGTGAAAACAGACTGCATCTTGGTTGCTTGCAATTTCTGCTCCAACAAAGACTATTCAATTTCAGCTTTTCCAAGCATCTGAAAGGATAAATCAATTGAAATTCCCATTGTAATGATACATTATAGAATATTAGAATAGTAGATATATTTTTCAGTGTTAGAAAAAAATGGCCTGTCAGTTTTGCACTTCTCCTTTCACATTTCTTCATATCCTTCCTTACCATCATGCCAATGATAACAATCAATAAAACATTTAAAAAACTAAAAAACCCACCATTGCCCCAGCAACAACCATTTGGAACATTTTCATAAATGTTCTTTTCAAGACATGCTCTGCTCAATGAAATAGATGCCTGAAATCATGCATACTTCAACATATTTCCTTTTCACATTCCTTCTGGACGTGTATTTATATGCCAACTCATCTTCATAAATTTCATACTGGCCTTATAATAGCACAAATTAATGATGCCACTAGAAAAGAACTCAGCTGCTTTCAAAGGAGCAATAATCATGTCAGAGGTGTAGTTGGCATGAAGATGATTGAGTTGTACCTCTTCTCTGAGATATTTTCAGGGATGAATCATCCCTTACATAACATATAGCAATGGACAAATTTTCCATGTTACTCTGATACCTCATGCCATCACATTTAATTGTGCAACAGTCAATCACTATTGCATAAATTTACTTCCTCAATGATTTGTTGTAAGGCCATGGTAGATGTGTTCTCAGTAAGCTGATTCAAGACTTCAGGAGACACATATCTGACACTATCTGAATTGCAGAAACTGCAGGATAGCGATACACCTTTCTGGAGACAAACTCTCCTTCTGACTTTTCGATGTGAGCTAATTGGTACTCCTCTGTCGAAAGTTAACTCCTCCATTGTGAACAATTAAAAGGGAAAATTATAGACAATAAAAAGTCACTTTACTGTAAATAAAAGAACCTTATTATACACTTTGCCTAACAGAGTTTTTCATATCCTCATATATCAAAGATTTGCTTTACTGCTTGTGACATTTTTCAGGTTATGCCTTCAATCTCTCTTTAAGAGAAGTTTAAATTAATTATTCATCTAATTTTGCAAGCTAAATATGCTCACAAAGAGCCCCATGTTTTTCCTATACCATAGTGCAGATATAGCATTTCTGATGTGGCAGGCTATAACAAGACATTCAAGCTAGTCTTCTGAGGCATTCTTTGGATTACTAAGTATTTTAATAAGTCAGGGTTCATTTTAACACAATGAGTATCTTAGTGAAGTTTTTCATTGTGAAAACTCTGTTGAAGAATGAAATTAACCTAGAGTAATTTAAAAACAAAAGTTTTATTTTAAACTGTTACTATTATTCAGATGTGTTTCAAACCCAGAAAATCCAGGAATGTTGACCTTCCTCACAAAAATGTTCTCAGTAGAAAACTGTACACCTGGCGTGGTGCATTATGTTGTTGTTTCACACAGTGCTTCGCAGAGTGTGGGATATCTATGAACCACCCACTCTTTAGGGCTGATCAGATTTCACATCAGCTTTGTGTGTAATACCCCATTAAGCCAGGGAGTGGTGAAGTGGGTTTATATCTATGCTGACTTTAACCTGGCTGACAGTGATTCATTCCATTTAACTCTAACTGACACATAAGTGAAATGACTAAGTTAGCAATCAAGGTGCCCCACATCTTAGGTTGATTGAATTTTGTGCTGGTGCTTTAAAATTCACACTCCTGAGCTGCCTCTCTCTCTTCTTCCAGGGAGCTTAGTTTACCCCAGTAAGGTGCCAAAAGATACATGGGATAAATAAAAGTAAATTAAAACTTAATTACATTCTGAAAAAAAACAAATGGCCTTCAACTACTAAAGGGGAATGTCTGTAACCAAAAGAAACATCATTTCTTATCTCCTCTGATGAGAAGGATAGTTTATTAGGTTTTCACTAGCATTAATATTTCAAAATCTTCAAGAGGTACCAGGTTCTTTTTACCAGAAGAGGTGGGTGCACACATACATTACCTAACACATTCCAACCCAGTTCTAACGTATTCCACCACACTTACAACTCCATAAAAGAATGAGAATGTCATCAAGTCTGGATAGACGTGTATACTGTGACAGTTATCTTAATTTAAATCTTTTCTGAATAGGTTCTGTACAAAGTTTGTGCAAGAGAGGGTTTGTCTAAGCTGGAACAATGCTGAAGAAGGGAAAATTAACCTCTATTGCACAGCATGCAGTTAAGAAAGAGAGCATAATTTTGGAAACAAGTTATATGTAGGATCTTTTCCCTCTTACAGAAAAATTAATTTAAAGTCAGAAAAATTTTGAAAATTCACTTAAAAGATAATTTTGTGAATTCTATTTAGAATCTAAGATATGCTGGAGTATGTTTCCCCTTCCGTCATGAATTTTCAAACTGTGCAATACATTTCCCTTCTCTCCAGTTAGGTGTTGTATGCATTCAACATGCACTTAACTGCAGCCTGTGTGATCTAAGCCTCTGTGCAGAAAGTTATGTTGTTCTTAACTGGAACTGTATGAAGGGTTGTCATATATTGAATTTTTCAGTTGATACATTCCCTTTTTCTGCCAAAAATTTTGTCCATCTAGAACTGGAGGATCTTGAAAGTCTGCCTGGAAATTCCAGATGTTTGGCAACATGTCCAGGGTAGCAGCCCTGCTTGGGACAAAATGGACATTCAGAAAAGTTGACCATGACTGCTGTGCACGTGCACATCAACCTTGGAAGATACGTAGGATATGGTTGAGGTCCTGGGAACACATGCATCAATGGTACAGCTTGTGTTTGTGAAACAAGGCCAGACTGCATCCCACTTCAGTCCCCAGGGCTTCCTCTTGTACTTCACACTTTAAATTACCTGTGCGATAAACCCTGTCTTACCAGACTTTCCTGCGTCTTGGTTGCTATAGCATTGTCAAGGGGATGTAGCTTGGTTCCCATCAGTTCAAGAAATTCAGGTTACCCATTGCACAGAATGTTTCTAAGGCTGCTTTTTTGTTTGGCCATTCTGCCATGTCCTGTTGGATTGGCATGTCCAAATTACTCTGAACACAGATGCTGGACCTGACCCTACATGGGCTTCTGCTCCACTCTGCCTAACTGGGCTTCAGAGGGCACCATCTGGTGAGGCAGTTCTGAGCACTCTCAGAAACAGAAAATTTGTAAAAATGGGAATGAAGAGGGAGATGTCTATCCAACACAGACCCTTCCAGTTTAGAGGCTTTGCACAGCAGGCTTTAATATCTACTTTACATCTGCACGTCTCAGGTCTCTCTAGACCTAGATCTTCCAGTAAGGACATCCAGAGTCTGACAGAGGCAAGAGGAAAGTCTCCTGGGAACTACACTGTTAGTGAGAAAAGGTATTTTGTGTTCATGTTTTCTGCAGGATTCCTTCTGGGTCAATGAATTTTATCTTTGAGCAAAAGGTCTGAAGAATGCTCTGGCACCACTTTACTGTCTGAATTCACTCCTTGTTTGATATTGTGGCAAACACATGAAAGTCAAAGTACTTGCTCATGTGTGCACCAGAGTGAAATCCAGGATGTGGATGTCCATTTCAAGAGACTGTACACAATTTTTGACTCACAGTCAGTAAGATTTTGGATTTGCATAGAACACGCATTCCACCATCATAAAGGTCTAAATTTACACCTTTACCTGCCTTTTCCAGTACTGCTTTGCAGAGCAGAACATCAGGTTTAATCTTACATTTTTACAAAAGATATCAGCCAATCTAAGTTGTTCAATGCACATGAGAACGCTTATCAGATCTTTTATGTATATCTCTGGATAAGCAGAGAGAATAGAGGTGAAAGCTGGTTACAAAAGACATCTGACATTAACTCGTGCCTTGGGAAGTTGCGTTAAACAAAAAGGAACCCAGTAAACAGTTTCTTCACTTCTAAGCTTCTTCCAAATTAATAGACAGACCAGAAACAGCTTTGGTAGCTTGCCCACAAAAACAATTGAAGAACAATTAGTGTAAATAGCTGGACAATATTTTTCTAAAAACTATCACTTGGGAGAACAGTCATACTTCTACAAGTGACCAACATGACTTTATGTTCCCCATTTAAATAACGTGGGATTTATTTCCCTGCTTTTCCTTCTTTCTGAGAGTCCTCCCATGGCAATCCTCTCTCTGGTAATGGAAAGGTGATGTATTTCAGTACCTCTGTAAACAAAAATAATCTATCTTCTTTTAAAAATAATAAGTTAGAGCAGGGTTCTGTACTTTCACTATAATGCTTTTGGCTCTGTAGTGATGTAGTGAAACTCAGTAATTTATTTTTATGTCTTAGTGGATGTTACCGAGTGCAGAAAACTTCTCAACTTCCAGATATTACGGATTTACTGCATTTTTTTTTGCATTGCACGATGATGCAATCAATCTTTCATCTAGTTTCCTCTATAGCAAGAAATCATGTCAATTTAAAGGAAAAGGAAAAAAAAACTGATTTGAGGTCTGGATTCACATAGAATTTTCTTTGACGTAATGACAGACAGAGCCTGAGTGACAGCTACGGTGTGTGAAATCGGCTACTTTTGTTTGACTCTCCCAACCCAACTGTTAATCTCATGTAGCACACAAATAGGTATGTAAACAAAGCACGTGTTGTTTTGTGTGTCCTTTCTTCATAGACATTCTACTTCTTTTTTTTTCATTGCCTCTTTTTCTTTACAGTCTGTGAATTTAACCACTATATTTTAAAAAAAAGTGTGTTAGTCTTTCTGCACACATTCGTCAAAACTTCAAGTGCTTTTTTCCTTTATTAAAAACTACCCCATTTCAAAGAAAGATAATAATGCTCCTTGGCATTCCAGCCTCCTCACACACCCTGTGGGATATCAGATATTTCTGTACACAGTTTGCGGAAGCCTGCACAAACTCGGAGGCTGGCACTTGGTGTCTGATATGAAGTGCCCAGCATTTATAGTTTTAACCAAGTTTTAAACATTCCAAACAGATTTTAGACTCTTAAACCAGAAAGGATGGCTTTCACGACCTTTCAGCTACACTTAATCAAGATTATATACAACATTGTTACCCGAGAACTGGAAAGAATTTCTTCTTTTTCTCTTTCCAATGAAAATTTGCATTAAATTTCTGATGTGAATCACATTCAAAAGAGCTGAATTTATTTCCTCATAGAAATAAAATTTCATATGAATATTTGTCACATAGTAGATATTTTCTCCTCGATACTCCAGAATAAAGATACTGTTATTAAAATCTTACTGAAGTAAAAAAAAAAAATTTAGTGTGTTTTTTCAATTGAAGACCAAAACTCAGATATTAGGATGTGAAGCATTTCGAATTAGTTTTTCATCAAAAATTTGACTCTAACCGCTAGAGGATGGGTAGTTTACTGCTTTTAATCATATTATTCTCACAACTTGTGTCACCATTGCCTAGAGCTACAGAAAGCTTCTTGGTATCATAAAGAGTGAGATTCTAGTAAATAAAAATCAGTGTAAAATGTGAAAAAAACTACACCAATTTGCGTTTAGACAAAAGGAGATGGGCAAGGGTAAACTCTTGCTTACCCTCCACTCCCTAATCTGCAAATGAGAGGGGGGAATGGGTGTAGCAGAAGTAAAGGTGAATGGAGGTGGCAGGGATATGGTAGTGGGGTAGATGAGGAAGCCAGAGCCCAGCTGCTGTGTAACCATGGGCAACTATAAAAACTCACAGGGAATTTCAAAGGTGCCAGCACAACTGTCTTTGGGGTCTGCCAAGGAGCCAGATGCTGGTGCAGAGTGAATATTTTAGACTGTTTGCCATACTGTTTTCAGAATTCTACCTGATCATCTTCCCATCTCCTCTGGAAAACCCAGTGGTGTGTTAATTACTGACTTCATAGAAGAAAAATATTCCACAGTAAGCTCAGCAAGTTTATAGAACCTTTGCAGAAATGCAAGACAAAGCATGCAAGACTAGCTGGGGAAATAAAAAAAGTACAGTGTTACAACCAGTATGTTTAAATTCATTAACAGTGTAAAACATTCATGACCTCTTTGATTAAAAATGAGGTTCCTACTTTCAGCAACGCCCAGGGATTTTCATTAAGCAAAATGAAGATCTTAACTGCAGCTAGTAAAAGCTGCAGCTGGGGTTTCTATTGGTAGAGCTATACAGCCTGTGACTTGTACTTTCCTTATTTCTCATTCCTGGGGACGCAACACACATTTGCTTCGTCTTCCCTTCTTCTGAAAATCCTCTGGCCAGTGGAGAAATCTGAGAGGCATGTAATAATTCATGTTGAAGTTGTTCTGATGAGAAGGGTAAACTGAAGGTATAGATTTGCAGTTGGTAGATGCCTACATGTTGATTAGATATAACTGTGTTTTTATTTCTGTCTCTTCCAGATTAGAGGATATAAAGGCAGTCACCTGTCAACTCAATCCAGCAATGAAATTCAGCAGCCTATTGTCCCAATCACAGCTTTCAATCACTCTAAACGGTCTCCAGGGACAATCATTATTATAGGACATGTTCCTAAGAGTAGATAAATGGAGCTCCACCTGCCAGCCTGCATAGGGAAAGATAGACAGTCTTGGCCAAAAATATGAAAGGGCCTGGAGCTTTATTGACATTTACATCAAAAATAGTTAGCAATGAAAGCAGCTGTTGTGGAGAGCTTTCACCGACACGTGTTTGGAATATGCTGTGAATTGAAATACAGACCTCCTGACAAGCAATTTACCTTCTGTCATTCTCCATGTGCTTGCAGCATTACTGGGTACTTGCTGTGATAGCCCACTTAAAGCTGCACATGTGTACTGTTTGGGTGAAAGATTAACTGCAATTTGAGGCAGGAAGTAACGAATTGTGGAGTGTCATTCATAATGGCCGACATTGTCATCTGCAGGGTGACACCACAGCAAGAAGGTGCCTCTGTTGTGACTAGCTTATAGATTCAGATGTCATTCATCCTAATGAAGATCTGCCTACAGTTCTAATTTGCAGAGTGTGAGACAGCTCAGGATTATAAGCATTAATCTGCCTTGTTTGTTGACATTAACATGATGACTAAAATGCCATTATGCAAGAAATTCTTTCGAAAGCTATTAAAAAGGGGCGATCTTAATATGAGTACTACAGCCCAGAACAAAAGATGTGCCAGGAGTTAATTTCCATGTTTACTCTTGTCATTTTCTACACTGTATTGATTTTTTTTCTCCTCTAAATGACTTATGCTGCACAAAAGTTTCTGCTGTTTCATGACTATAGTACCACTTACTGTAGCTGAAATACAGCCATATGCTGGTTTGTCCTAACACAAGAGGTAAATCCATTAACCCCCAGAGCTGATAGCAGGTTAGGTTAAATGGAAATAACAATACGATAAATTTTTAGCTTATATTTTGTGAGAATAACAAACTCAAATCAGACTTATGATAATATTTAATTTAAATAAATGGTCTAATACTTAAGTAGATTGGATTTTCTTTTCTGCCACCCCAATAAGCCATTTTCAAGCTGATGTGGCGCTCTTGACTATGGGGGTCAATGCAGAACTGCCAAGGCTGATTTTTCCAAAGACATCAAGACTCTTACAAGTCATTATCAACTGGAATTGAAATAAATCTGTGTGTAAATCTCTGTTTAAAGAGAGCTAGAAGAAGGATATTGAGGAATTTGATCTTTATCCCTGCAGAAGTGGATGACATATAAAAATGGATTTGTGTGCTTGCCTTTGCAACTAAGCTTAAATACCTTTTTGCTATCTGAAAACTGTATTTGCTAGCAAAATCTAGACAGTAATCAAGTATTCTCAGATATGGGACAAACTATTTTCTTTCCAGAAAGACCTGATAGACTCAGGAGACAGTTTTAAAGGACAGTGATGGAGAAAGGGGATCTCTTTGCACTTGTAAATGCTTCAGTACCTTTTTCTTTTTTTTAAATGCCTAAATACCACCTTGAAAATTCTTAATTCTCAAGTTATCCAAGACAGATTTCACCAAAACATAGATACTTTTGCTGTCTGCATGTGGAGCAAAATACATCCAACAGTAGGAGATTTGGGTGGGGGGACAAGTTAGTAAAATGTCTTCTGAAAAGGTTAATCAAAATCTAGTGGCAGCTGTTATTGTTATGCCAGTGTAAATCAAGGCGAAAGATTTACCTTGACATATGTTTGCCTATATACTCATGGACGCAGATGAGGCAATTTAAAATCAAGGAGGATCTGAGACACATGCTGAGGGACAAGGAGAATGGACACTGCCTCTTCTTAGTCTTTAATATCTCTGCAAAATGGACAACTCTAAATAGTCATATCTACATGGAGAGGCTGAGGCAACTGGAGTTGTTTAGCCTAGAGAAGAGGAGGCTGAGGAGAGACCTTATTACAGTCTACAGCTATCTGAAAGGAGGTTGTAGAGAGGTGGGTGTTGGTTTCTTCTGCTGAGTGACAGGTGATGTGATGAGAGCAAATGGCCTCAAGCTGTGCCAGGGAAGGTTCAGATTGGACATTGGGAAAAACTTCTTCACTAAAAGGGTTATCAAGCACTGAAACAGTCTGCCCAGGCAGGTGATTGCGTCACCATCCCTGGAGGTATATAAAAGATGGGTAGATTAAGTGCTTAGGGATATGATTTAGTAGTGGACTAGTTTGGTTGGACTTAAAGATCTCAAAAGTCTTTTCCAGTCTAGGGATTCTATGATTCTATATGCACCGAGTCCAGCAAAAAAAGGAGTGGTAAGTAAATCCAGGCTATGTGTGGGACAACTGTAGGCTGCATCTCATGACAGCCCGGATGCGGGAGTTTTGTTGTAATTCTGTAAGTTAGAGATTGAAAACTACGTGCTATAGCAAAGCTAGGTATGGATTTTCTTTTTTCTTATCTTAAGGACTCTTTTTACTACTAAGCTATGACACCTTTAGAAAGGTCCTTTTGCCACATTAACTTAAGCATATCTAAGAGGGGAAACTAAAATTGACAAAAGGAGCGTTTATTCCATGGGACACCCAGCTTCCTTCAGGAAGTAAAAGAAATACTCGTTTAAGGTAAAGTATAAACTGCCACTTTATGTTAAGTTTATATTTTTGGCCTACAAGCCACGTCCACTATTGCAGCTAAAAATGATAGATGTCTTCAGACTGGGAAGTCATTGGACTCCAGGTGCTTTAAGTGGGATGAGTTAAACATCTTGAAGTGAGATTCAAAACAGACACTGCTAAAAATAAGGAGCTATCAGAAGTCAGCAGGGGAATGGAGTGACATTAAAAACTCAGGCAAATAAGGGAATATCATTGATGGGAATAATATAAAATATTAGGCTATGGAAATGTCTTATGAAAGCAGCGACTTGGTCTCCTTTCAACCAGCTGAGCAGGGCACAGGTGTGTTAAATGACAGGACCTGAAGAAGATGGCACTTCCCTTCTCTCCTGCTTCAGGGGCAGAGCAGAAGCTGGCATGGCACGTGAGGGCTTGGGTTCATCATATTTCCTCCATTTGATGAGACCCAAATTTCCCTTGGGTCCCTTGGTAGGTCAGGATTTTTGGTGTGGACTACAAGTCTCCCTGTGGATGTATGTTTTCTTTTTTTTAGCAGGTGAAAGTACCATTTCAAAGGACAGAACTGTACACAATGGTCTAACCTGCTGGGTACAAAGCCCTTGTGCCAGGGAGCAGCAACAGGGCAATGAGGAAAGTCTAGGGTAGAGATGGGACCAGTCCCTGCCTGCCTTCCGTTGGCTCTGTGGACTGTGCTCTGAGGGTGTGAAGCACAAGGCTGCACTCATTCAGGGGCATCCCACACTGCTCATTGTCTTCTCTGTCCCTCCAGAGTGTGAATACCCCAAGCAGCACTGCCAGACAGTCCCCACTGGCTGTTTCCACGGGGTGGGACTTCTGGTTCAGCTAGCACTAACTTCCTGACAGATTTCTGACTGGAGATATGCTCAGTCCCTAAGGGAATGTACCTCAAATAGCAGCTGTTTGCTGCTTGTCTTACCCCCTGCACCAGCTGCACATCTCCAGAGTATCAAACACATACAGAAGATTTCACGGTGTCTACGCAGTTGGCTGAAACAGCACAGTACTGAGCCATTTTCGTGCTCTATTTGAACAAGGCTGTTGTTCATTTCTTAAGCCTTCATCAGGTAGATCAGGACACCACACGATTACAAATTCAAGTCCTTGTGAGAGAATCTCTTGCAAAATACTGTGCTACTTCATGGTGGTACTTGGCTGTAGTGTGGGAAGTGTCCTAGAGGTAAGAGTGAAAAGTAAAGGTACGAGTGAAAGAGTGAAAAGTGAGGGTACTTCTACACCTCAAAACTATCCCAATTACACGGCCATGAGAGTTATTTGAGCTCACCTAAGTCCTGCGTAAGCTGCATGCGAACTTACATGTGGGTGTATGTCCAAACGAGGGTCCTGGTCCTCTAAGCAGGGAATGCGCTTGGAAGAACACTATATTTTGCACAGCCTCTGCATACAGGTAGCTTTTCTGTAGGGGAAAAAAAAAAAAAAAAAAAAAAAAAAGAGGCTCCAGGATGTCAAGGTAAAGAAGATGAAACACTTGTATCTCACCCAGAGGCAGCTTGCTCCAGAAAACTGCCTGTACGCCACAGGCAAGGCAGAGGCTTCCTGAGCCCAGATCAGCTCAGGGAATCTACCTACACCACTCCACTGAACAGCAGGTTCAGCTTAAACCCAACAGATTCACTTAATCTGAATTTAATGGGAATAATATCTGTTGATTCAAAATCTACCGCTGCAAATATTTTGGGAAACCACATGTTGGAACTATTTTTTTTTTTTTACTTTATTTATCACAACTTCATAATCATAAAGACTTTTGAAGTGAGTATGTGCTTATGTTTGTTTCTTTGTTTGTTTATTTGTTTGTTTCCAGGGAACAAAATTAAGCATACCAACAATCCAAAAATAGCTGAGATTTGGCATGAAGCAGTTCTTTGCTGGGAAGAGTTTTGCTTGTGACATATCTTTATTTTCTGATAGAATATAGCTGTCAAATATCCCCAAGCTCTAAGTTTAAAAGGACTGAGTCTGCAAGAACAGGGAGGGCTCTCACCAGTCATTCAATTCTAGACTCTGAGAACAAAAACATAGCTGATTTAGTAGACATTTCTAGAAATGGGGGACAATTATTTGCAGCTAACTGCAGATCTTTGTGGCATAAATGTCCCACAGATCAGACTGACTGAACAGATGTGAATAGGTGAATGGTGTCCAAATTATTGATTACTTTCGATATTTTAAAAAAAGAGTGAAAAACTTCTGTAATGCAAAGAAAAGTGATAGCTGAAATTGTGAGAAGAATTTGAAGGAGAAATAATAAAAGCCTTGAGAGGAGAGGGTTTTTTTAAGAGTAGATAAAAACCAAAGTATATGCTATGGAACAGACCCATAGTATTTCTAACTAAGAATTTCAGCTGTTTTGAATTAATTCACTGAATAAAAAACATTCCCTTTTCTAAGAAAATTCTGATTCATTTTTTTTCACAGAGCTTGGCAAAATTTCCATCAGATCTTTGATTAGACCTTGTGCTGGGAAGAAGCTGACTGTGACCTTAAGGGTCAAGATGAAGCATCTTATTTTTAAAAGAGTAAAATAGTGGGTCACTGAATTGCTGGGTAGATGTTCAGAAAGGAGGAGTATTAGACCGCCTATGAAGTTTCCATTTGGATCTAGGAGTAGATCAGAAAAATTCCATGAGCCTGGATGGAACACTGTGAAAATTTGTTGCAAGGTTAAGGGAAGTAATCCAGAGAAGTTCTGGTGATCAGACTGATCTGACAGAAATTCTGCAAGGGCATTCAGTCTGTGCTTTGACTTTTTCCACATGGGAGAAAAGTACTGGCCTTAATAATGGAAGGGAATAAAACCGAATCTAAAGGCTTTAAAATTGTTTATTTTCCCACAAATATTAGCAGAAGCAGCCAAATGAATACACTGGAGGAGTTTTTTTCTCTTTTCTGACTGCATTAACTTTCAGCCAGAGCAACGTAGGCTTATTTCTAGCTCAGAAGCTGGAACTACTTTTTTCTCTATCTAACACTGCCATTAAACAGTAACACTATCTGGCAGCAACAAACAGCACAAAATAAGTCTAAGATTATCCAACAGCACTCACAGCTGAGAATATTCAAAACCAGCTGGCAAATGTTTGGAGTTACTCCAGATTCTCATAGTTGTCTTCCTTAATGCAGAAAAGGTAACAAATGTGTAAGAGGGCCCAAATATCCATGGTTTGCTCCCATCCTATGCTCTAGCCATAGACTGATTATCAGATGCTCTTCACTAATAAGGCAACAATGTAATTTCCTTTCCTTAAAGACCTTGGATTTTGTTGAATTTCAACAAGTGATAGAATAAAGTTAAAAAATCCAACATCCATAAGCACAGTGTATGCCAGAAAGGAAATATTCTTCCTACTTATCTTATCAAAACCTTGTAAACTGGTTACATTGTGTGTGACTTTTCTTCATTTTTCTCAAAGGACGGTGCAAAATCAGTCCTCCAAAACCTGTAGTCTTGGCTTTTTACCATCAGAAAAATCCAGACTCAGGAAACAAATCCCTAAGCAAAGGACTTGTCTCTTTCACACAGCCCTTGCAGAAGGAAAGACTTCAGACAGGCATTGCCTAACGTTAAAACCTGTTTGTCTGCCTGTTGGTAAATCTGTGCTCGATACAGAGATACTGGAGTGTCCATGTTTGTCTTTCACTTGAAACTGTTTGTTGCTTGTAGCTGAGATTAAAGCCAGCAAACAGAGGAAAGTGTGTCCCAAACACACGAAGAACTAGCTCCAGTCCACCTTCTGCAGTACACTCCTGCTGCTGTCATCAGTCGGCTGCTCCACGTGGCACTGGTAAAAGAAATTGTGAATGTTGTGTAACTATGTGTTCCTACTACATATAGTATTTCTATAGATCCTTAAAGCAGAGGCATGTTTTTGAGCTTAAGTACAGCTGCTTCTCCCAAATGCGTAATAGCACAGTGGTGGGCAGTCTTCCCAGCCCTACCAAGTTTCCCCTACAGACTCAGGAGCTGCGGAAATCCCCTATGAAACACTGACATTATCAGGTATAGTGAGCTCCTGCCATTTAACCAGGCAGTATATTTTCTCTGAGTAGCTATATATGTCATAATTTCCTAGTTTAGTTCACCAGTGAGATGTAAGTAAGCATTGGTGAAGTCTTGCAGTTCATGATCTCAGTGGTTTAAAGGGCAGAGGTGAAATGTTCACTGGTCAGGGGGGTCGTCTTGTTCTGGAAAGAGGTGTCCTTTAGCATGGCTAAAGGATCCTTGTGGAGACCATTCCCTTTCTGAAGGAAATCTGGTCAGAACCCACTGTTTCCTGGGCAGGGATGAGGTGTCAGGGCTGGTATCACCCCACTACAAATGGTGAGGGGGAAGAGACAACGCTTCTTATTTTGATGAGTGTTTTTTCTGGACTCCAGTTCTGATCATAAGCCCTATCTCAGCATCTCCATAGGAAAAATCTCTAAGAGGAGCTGTGTATTGCAAGACAGAGGAAAAAATATGCTGTTGCTTATTATTCATGGTATGGCAGAAACCAGGAGCCTAAGTCAGCCTCAGGACTCCCTTGTGCTAACCTTCATTCAAACACTTTTTGTCCTCTGTCCTATTTACCTGTTAACAAGGAGTCTTGCCGCTTTTTAGCTTCTAACAATTTTGTTTCCTTTTCCCTTTTCTCTCTCAGGGGCTTGTCACCTCTTTCTTTCTCTTGTTTCTAAAAATCAGTGGAGAAAGCAGAAAAAAATATTTCGCTTAATGGGCTTCCTAGATTTTATTTCGTGACTAAGTAACAAAGAACCCCCCCGCTAGGGAAAAACTCCTTTGAGGTCTTCCTTTCTCATAATAGGAACAGTTTGAGCAGACAGTGTTCTTTGTTTCTCTTTAAAGGCATTTTCTGAATAAACAATTTTAGTTGGAATTTTTTTGGCTTGACTCCTTTATGACTTTGGGAGTACTGGTTGCAAAAGTTACTCTCTAACCTAATTAATAACTTATGACTCTGTTTAACAAACATATCTCCATTCTGATCTTGTGACTTGGCTGTCCCCACAGACAGGTGTGAGGGCTGCTTCACAGCAGGTATAAATTGCCCCAAATTTGAGAGAGGACCTGAAGAGGTTAGAGAGAAATAGGCAAGAAGAGAGGGCTAGTTACAAATTTGTCTAAGACATCCATGAAACATCATTTCCAGGATTTCATTCCATGGTACAGATGCACTGACTGAAAAAAAACCTGAGTGTAGTGGAACCAGACAGCTCCACATTGCTCTAACTTAATTATAGCTATAAGTTGACAAGCCTTTAGGAACAAAACTTTTTAACATAGTACCATTGAAGAAACAGCTGACAGTCTGTAAGGTCCATTAGACAGTCGTGGCTGGGGAGCTGCAGATCCCTGGCTTTGCTCTAGTGAGAAGGGGTGAAACCACGGTGCCTCCCTCCAGATCTAGCCCCCGCCTACCCCAGCGATGAAGTTTGCTGTCATTTTATGAGTTGAGCGAACAGGCTGAGCAGCAGTTCTGGATGGCAGAGTCTCTCTCAGTAGGATCTTGGGCTCTGCAAGTGACCAAGTGAGTGTCAGAGGGGTGGGAAAGCCCTTGAGATGTCCCAAGGCCATAGAGCTTCACCCAACAATGAGCTTTTCTCCTCCTCTGTATCTTATCCTTTCCCCCTGCCCATCTGTCCATAAACCCCACTACTTGTGCCCCCCCCCCCCTTTCCCCAATCCAGACCACTGATGTTTCAAGTCCAGGCTGCTTCTCTCCTGCTTCATCAGACAGAGCCTGTTTCCAGACATAAATGACTAATCAGAGAGAAAAGGGGGCGGGGCAGGATCTGACCTTCAAAATCTAAAGTAAACCTCTGAGATAAGGGATGTTGTGGTCATTTGAACAAACAAGCCTTGGACAAGGAAGGAAAGTTCTAGGGAGAACAAATGAATTAATAAATAAACAGATAAAGTGCCTGTGTAAGAGTCAGATGCTCCATAAAAACAGGAAACCTTTAAAATATGAGGAGAAAGAGGCATTTGTGTTCTATATGCAGAAAAACAGAGCCTTGCTAAGACAGAGAGAACAGGTTTTGAGTCTGGGTACTTTTTTTTCCATTCACAGTGCACATGAGTGTAGGAGCAGGTTTCTCTAACGAGACCGGAGGAGAGAGGGTATAAGCTCACAGGTTGAGAAGTCAGTGCAGACGAAATTTATAGCTGTGTCTGGGTTAAGATGCAGCCTGAATCAAGCCTCACCATTAGTGAGATGATTCTAGTTTCCCTTCTTGTCACCTGTTTCTTATTTTTTATTAATTAACTTTGAACTGAAATATTTTTAGTAGCAGGACTGGTTATGAGTGGCTTTGAGTGATCCGTTTGAAGGAGTACGAAAAAGGAGAGGTATCTGCATTTATCTACTTTTGCATTTCACGAGTTTGTTTCTAGTTTCTCATTCATACAATAGAAGGAGGGTCCTCGCATGACGATACTTCAAATATCTTACTGAAATGGATTTGGTATAGACATACTGATTTGACATTTCTGACATAAAATACCATATTTCTTTGCTTATTTATTCACAGGAAGACCGTAAAACTTAAATTGTAAAGTGTATTGCATTAAGAGGTCCCAAAGAATCTGTTTAAAAACATACACAAGTGTTGCCCTGTGAAGAAAAGTTTATGAAACACATTTAAATATTTATGGAATGTTAAAAATGAGGCATTAATTGGCAAACAACTTAATTAAAATGCTTTCTCGAGTAATTAGGAGGAAATATTTTCCTCTCTGTTTTGCATGTCATTTGTCTTGTTCTCTGTTTGATAAAGCCTGCCTGTCAGTCAAACTTTGCTGCAGGTAATTTTTTAGCTCTGTGGGGAAAATGTTCAAAAATTACATCTGAATTTAAAATATTTTGATTATCATTTTTTTCTAACAAATTCTCCTTTGTGTTGCATCTTCTATATGTCCCAATAAAGCAGCATCATGGGAATTTAGGGCCTGAAGATGAAATTCTGCATCAAGGCATTACTGAGTTTCCAAAAACACTCTCCTGAGAACAAACTGAATCAATCTAGAATGAACAAACAGTGCAGTTAATTAATGAGTACACCATAAGGGAGCTTTTTTAAACAATGTTGACTGCTGCTGCCTCAGGACCAATAGCACCAGAAGTTATTGCTGGTTTCAAAGAAGTGATTCTTAGGGTTCCCCCAAGGCACCTTTTGCTCTTTACTATAACTTTTCCTCTTATTTACACCCTAGGGAAAGTATACTTATTTGCTAAATTACTTTTTAAGTGATGCTTCTTGATGCCAGTTGCCTGAGGTGTGCGAGGGAAGATGTAACAGCGTAAATAATAACAGAAACTGAGCTGCTTTACAGAAAAGTGTGAGGAAAACCTTTGAGCTGGACACTACTCAAGCAGTTCTTCAAGCCAAGCTGAACCTGGAGGGCCAGGGAGAGCCCCAGGGACCAACCGCACACCTAGCCAGCTACCTGCCACCGGTGGACACAGAGCACAGAAGTGTGAGGTTCCCCAGAGGAAACAGCCCTGGCAGATCACTTTGGAGAATCAGGACAGGATAACTGAGAAAAAAAACAGATTTCCAGCCACTACGAACCAGGGAAGCTGTATCAGTTTTAGGAGGGCGATGCAAGTTTGCAGCAAGTGAGATCCTGGCTAGCCAAAGATAATCAAACTGAGTGGAATATTCCAACTACAGCCTACCATGTAAAAGAAAGTACAAACCAAAGAATATTAATAATGTGACTGCATTTTTTTAAGACCAGAGTGCTACACAACGGCAACTCAGTGATTATTTTTCTTGTGAAACATTTGGAATTTCCCTTTCAGGCCACTCTGTGGGAGGAGAAAAAGTTATCTAAAGTAGGAGGTTGAGTTTACCAAACACAGTTCAGAAGATAAGTTGGCTAAACCATCATGTTCTTGCAAAATGATGTTTTCTTATTACAGCTATGTGATAAGAGTTTAAACTTGTTATTAAGTAGGGTCAAACTATTACTGGCCTGGGGCAAAGTTGTATTTGTGTGTAACAAATCTCAGGTGTTGGACGAACATCTGAAATACCATTTTAAAGAACCCAGCTAGCACTTGTCTTTACCCCAGCCGTGCTTTGAGCTCCTAACTGTAACAGGATCTGTCATTCACCCAAATTAGTGTGTGCCGTGAAATGAAAATGTGGAAATATTAATCTAAATCTGAGTGGCATCACTATGTATTAATAAGTCCAAGAGACTGTATGAGCATTGGAGGTAGCAATAATCAGTTGGTATCAGTGTTTGGATCTTGCTGGAAGGTATTTCCAGTCTTCACCTTCTTTTAGTAACATTTACTTTCAAAATACCACAACCACAAATATTTCAGTGGCGATGCACTGATGTAACATAATCCCAAAAAGTTAGGAATTATTAATATTCAGGTTTGATCCTGCTATAGTATTTTAGCAAGATTTTTGTAGGACCAAGGAAAGCGTGACCACCTGCAGGATCTTGGGGAAGCTGGAGAAATCTTTGTGTTTCTGGAGGGCTTTATCTTGCAAAGAGTTCAGGTAAACCAGAAAGGAAAGGATCTTATAAACGGCAGCCTTTGCTCCCAGAGAAGGCAGGGAAATCTGCTGCCAGGAGGGCAAGTGCTATCTACAACCAGGAAGTTAAACACAGTCATTTAATTCTCTTATGTTTATGTCTGGTTTTGTTAATTTACTGTAAATTCAAAGGGACTTTGCAGCACAGGCACCGTGACAGCATTTGACCCAGGAACAACCAACTGCTGGGAGGGAAGGACCTCTTGCCACTGAGGTTTGAGCACGTGGCATGTGAGCTGTTTGCAGCCAGCAGCAGAGTGTGAGGATGCAGTTTCTTTGGAGCTCCTCCTGCCATTGCCACTGTTTATTTCTTTTTGGGGATTCAGTTTCTCAAGCGAGCGCTGCTGTGTGCTGTATAGCACTGCAGCTTCACCCAGAGATTGTGACCAGAGGTGGGCTGCAGTCACTTTGGTCTTGACATCAAGGAGCAACTTCTAATTATGTTTTTTAATGCTAATAAATTACATCTGATTACAAACTTAAACCAAAAGCCATAGATTGCTTAAATATGAAAGAAAAACAGACCAAAAAATGGGTTAGTGAGATGGGAAGCTGAAATAGTTCCATTAAAAACAAACAGAAAAACCCCATCAGATTTGAACTATACATGGTGCTGATTTCAGCCAGCTCTCAGAGCATCTTTATGAAGCAGCTTGTACAAGTTGCTTTAAATTTCCCAATAATAAATATGCTCCTCCCCCCAAACCTCAAATATGTACACTTGAAGTGCATGACTTCAGTTTAGGAGAGTTCACAGCAAGCCTTTTTTATGATTAATGCTTGGCATTGATACATTGAATACTGTCCCAGTAGAAAATAAATGGATCATCTCTATGTCTGTTTGTTCCTTGATAAATAGTTAAAATTGTTGCATTCAAAAGCTGGGGATATTTTTTCTGCTTATCTTATGCATTACATATTCTAGCAAAATGAGTCACCAGAATCCTGGGACAGAATTACTGCTTCACAAAATGATTGTCAGTACCCACTTTCATTTGTGTCATTACTGTATCAGGTAAAGCACAGTATTGGCTGAATATCTTGATGACCAAAACCCAGGACTGAACTAAAAGATGATGGTTCCTGTTTCTACAGATTAAATATTGTGACAGAAAAAAAATAAAAATAGGTCTTTTCAGCTCATGGGTATAATTTCGTAGAAGCTAGTCTAGACAGTGCAACCCTGACAAACTGAATCAAGATGATGTGGTGAAACAAATGTTCTGCCGTGATCTTTACTCACACTACACATGCAGATTTTGCTATAGACCAGCCAACCACCAGTACAAGGCACCGGGCTTGAACCTCCAACATGGATGTGAAGGAGTTGATATTCAATTGTCAAAACACTCAAAATTCCTAGTACATGAAAAAGACAGTTGACAGTATACTTGGTGGCAACGTCTGCTGTCCTGCTTAGTTTGTTTAGAACTCAACAATCCCACCCCAGAATCTCCAGGCTTCTAAAATGAACTTGATATATTTATGTCCTCAAATCCTTGCCTTTTTTCCCACTGAACCAAAATTCTGGATCCTCTGCAACTTTAGAAGTGCTGGCCTAGTATGAACTCATTCAACCGGTTCAAACTCTAAAATATTTTGAAAACTTGTCTTTGTACAGAAGGTTTCATGACAGACCAAGTACTATCTATACACACAGCTGTAATTGCTTGCTAAATCACGCATCACCTAGACTGACCCAAAGTTACATAAAAATATATGGATGAAACTAAGTCTGCATTTTGACTAATTTGACAGACAATTGTGAATCCACACGTCACTTGGATCAAACTTGTATTAGCAGTTTATTCAATCAAGATGGCTAGTATGAAGGACTGTGCAACAGCCTCTGCCCTATTCATAGTGCAGTTCAGAAAAGAACATTTTCACTTTTTATGATGTCATTTGATCTGAAATAGTGGAAGACGGTATCTAGTTTAAGCTGTTAGTTGAACTAACATATTTTAATTACCAGTGTAAGTGAATATGAATATTGACAATTGGCTAGTGTCTAACTAGACCCTAGGAAATTTCTGAAAAAAACGAGCTATCAATCATAATGATATTTCTGCAACATGTATCATCATTGTCTAGATTCTGGAAAGGGGGTTTACAAAGCTGGATCAGTTGAGGATAATGTAGCAACAGAATTTGAGACTGCTAACCTCCATGTAGTTCCTTGCTATCATCACTTGGCAAAAAGAGTTCAGGAGATGCTCTTGCTGCATAACTATTTCTCCATTTTTTTTCTACCTTGTACAACATCAGAATGCTTAAATATAATTGCTGCAAGAATTTGAAATGCTGTTTGCAAGTCAAACTGTTTCAAAGTAGCCCTGAGGGGAAGAAAAACAAATATTCCCTTAACCTTCGTTCTAATTATATCAGTCATTAAAATACAGGGAACAAAGAACAGTGTTTATTAAAATTCCCTTCTGTTGATAGCTCATCTTTATAGCATGGTTCATATCAGCAGATGTTTAGTAGAAATGTCTTTGTGGAATGGAGGAAGAGAACGCTTGTGTATTGAGATCAATTAGACAAATATTTTAGAATAATCAGATACTCCCTACAATCTTTTATGCTATCTGTAGGCAGAGGAGTTATTTTAAGAATTCATTTCCATTATGGTTATCTCATGACTGTCAAACTTTGCACAGTCCACTTAAATGTACAAGCCTGAAGAAATAACAGTGTTTGATAGCTGTTGACTAAGCTCCAGAACTGTGCTCTTCAGATAAGAGAACAAGAAGAATAGAAATAACTGTTCCCCACTGAAGATTCGATTAGCCTTTGCTATGAGAATTCTTGATTCTGTAATCATAAATTAATTAGGTTAATTTAGAGATTATTAGTGCAACTGCCACTTACTTCAAACAACAAAGCCATCTGATTTTCCAGGGGTGTTGGAGAGGGGCAGAATTCAGCTCTAGATAATTTATTTTCTTTACAGGCCTTTGCTTCTTTCTTATGCTGCAAGTTTCAGAGTGGGCTTCAGAGAAGGTCCAATTATCCTGAGATTGAACCTAGTGCAATAGTTACCTTGGTCACTGCTTTTATAGGGGTGTGGAAGAGGTGCAGACTTCTGCTTTAGATAATCTACTTCACATTGCACTTCACAAAAATTGATTTCAGGCTGTCTGGTGATCTGTAGACGCTATAAGAAGAACAAGAACACTCTGCTTTTCAGTGGATACTTCTCTGTGAGTTAAGTGTCTTCTCATGATGACGAATAGAACAGGATGTTGATCTCAGTTTCTTCATTACAGAAGTTAGATCTGGAACCCTTTATTGGATTCAGCTTTTTATAATAAAGAGCTTTAAAAATCCAAAGAACTTCAGCATTTACTCCAGGTGTAATTTCTGTTTGCTTGTACTTCTGCTTTTGTAATCCATAGATATGAAAATTTACTATCATAAAGCTTTAGAAAATTACTTAAATATTTTTAACTAATACATATATATACATGGGAAAAGGGAATTTTGGTATGGTGTATGCTACTATTCTGATACAGATAGTAACAGTTAATTTTCCTTTCTTGGAAATGCCACAAGGCCTCCAACTGTCTTACAGGATGATTCTGTAATAAGCAAAACAAGACGGATAGAGCAATCAGCATGGGGCCAAGGCGTTCTGGATCTCGGTATAGCACATCTCTACTGCACAATACCTGTCTACCTTTGTATGGAAATACATGTTGCTCTTGAACGTGATGGTGATAGCATATGCTATTGATATCATCCTCGTAAGTTGGGGAATTCTAGCACTTAAACCAGGTTACTGAGGCTGGTATGAAATTCAGGTCACACCTGACACAAGAAAGACAAAAGAGATGACTTCTGGGAAGCTGCATATCCCAGCAGTAAAAGAGAGAGCAAAAACAAGATCCTTAAGTTGAGGTCTTGAGGCTCTGTGGTATACAAGTGTCAGCTGGTATCTTGAACTCTGTCATGTTTTGTGGCTCTGAGTATGAAGACCATTCAAAGTGAAAAGAGCACAAGAGAACCAGGAGTAGGGCTGATGGTATGAAAACAAATTGTTCAGGGAGCAGGTGGGAAGCAACAGGGGCCAAGCACCTTAACCCCACTTCAAACATGTCTACTGGTGCAGCAGCAGAAGACAGCTGTAACCGGGGTGGATCCTGACACAGCTCAGAGCTGTCACGGTGACGCGTAGATCGCTGATCACTGGAGCATAGGTTGAAACTGCCAAAGCATTTCTGCTACATTTAAAAATTCTTCATTCAATAAATAGATTAAATTATTTCCTTTACTGTGCCCATGGTATCAAAACAGATAAGGAATGGGCTGCTAAAACAGAAATTCTGCCAAGCTACCTGCCATAGAGGAATATAGTGACAGAAATTACCAGAAAATAGTATCCAACTTTCCAGAGTTGTTCAGTAAATTTATCTTATCACATTTAAGAGAATAGTATTGATTCATTCATTTTTTTCTTCATCTGACCCGGTTTTCTTAGCTAAAACAAAAACAATATCTGAATCTGTATTTGTATTCTAAATACAAAACAAGCAGATCAGTTTAGTACTATTGATATCTACCATGTCTGTCAGTGGGCTTGCTTCTGCAGATTCTTTAATCCGTAGTAAGAAGTAATTCTTGATCCTCCATGAGTAATGCCACCAGCAAAATCTGCTGGTTTGCAGCAGCCTATTCCATGTTTTGCTGGACCTGCAACTTTTGCTCCTAAAATCTCTCTCTTGCCTTTTTCTGTAAGAGGAAAAACAGAGGAAAGAATTTGATCCTGACAAATTTTTGTTTTACTGACGTGCACAATTACTATACAATATATGGAACCACACAAGTGTTTTCCTATCATAATCCATAAAAAGTTCTCCAAATTTCTAAAAATCAAGTTCTGATTGAATGGAAGAAAGGAGAAGCCTTTCAGAGGAGTGCAAAACTAAGGAAAAAGTGTCATGAAGACAAAATGCTTGAAGTTACACTCAGCTCTAGCTGGGTCAGAATAAATAGCACATTTGCTCTGCACATAGCGATATAGGCTATAGAGTGACTTGACCTTTCCAGAAGAAGGACCTAATTCATGGAAGGCAGATTTCCATAGAAGTCTGGAAGATGTTTCCTTACTGATGGAAATCTACATAAGTTGTAACTAATTTTTTTTCCTTTGACACTGTCATGCAAATAAGGTTTTCAGTGGGGTACTATTTTATGTGAAACTAAATGCATAATGATTGCAAATCAGTGGTTCAGATACTGTTCTGTGGTACTGTAAATGCATTTAAATTAAAGAAAATTCTTTCTACTTAAACTTATATCAGAAAAAACAACTGTGGGAGTTGCTCGTTGCTAGATCTTATCGGAGCAACATGCAGTAAGTCATATATACTCTTTTATTTTTTCTGAACTATCACAGACATTATCTGCTTGATTCTGCTTGGAGCCTCGTGTAAATAACCTTCAACTTTTAGAAATTAACAGCAAAATTCAAATAATCCAGTGTTACATGTATTTTGGAAGAGAAATATGACCTAATTTAAAACATGAATATAGAGGTAAAAGCACCAGTTGCATTCAGTAATTGCCAGCATTCAATGTTATTGCACGCAGAAAATTGACTAGCACACCCAATATAAATTATTGATGCACTCGTATTGACTTATTCTGACTTTGATGGATAGAAAATGTGACACTATTGTAATATGCATATTGTATTAATAACATAACTAATCAAAGATAATTTTTAACAAAGCATGACATAAGGCCTTAAATTATTGATAGAGAACAGTTTAGAGATGCTTAGTGCATTAGTTGAATGTGTTCATTTCACTGACCATTTGGTCTGGTCCCATCTGCCACAAGTTAGCTTCCTCATCTCTCTAGTACCCATTCAGGTGCGTTTGGAGCAGCTGGGATATTAGTTCTCTGTGGAGAAATAAGATATCACCATGACTCGCCAATGCTCCCTGCAGTTCCGTGCTCCCCAGCAGCCTCTTCAACAATAGGACAAGGCCCTTCTCAGTTCCAGGTCTAATAATTTAGTCTCATAAAACAATGGAATTTAGTCCCTTGGAGAGCCTTGCCTTATTAATAAAAAATGCAGGCATACAATTTACATTGTTACAGTGACATTCCTCATATTGGTTTCTTTTTTCTCATTCTGTCAAAAGCTTCTGGAAAAACCTTAATAAAGAGAGACTTATTCAAGGAAATAATGTGGCTGTTTGAGCTACTTGGCCTAGGATTATAGCATGAAAATGAGGAAAAGGTGGGGGCAGAATTGGGAGGGTTATGAGAGATGGGAGAGTTACTGCATTAAAGGAGATCTGTTTCTTTAATTCTTCAGTTTGTCAATGCTAGAAAAAGAAGAGTATAGACTGCAAAACAAGAAATACTCAGTTTTGATCTGTCTTCACAGTTCGACACTGTAGTAGTAAACAGACCATATTTGCTGAAGGACTCTTCTTAATAATAATAACATCATGTAGCAATCTGTTGGACTGAACCAAGACAATGCACAATGTGGTTCAAAGCGCTAAAACAAGCAGATTCCCGTGACTTTTAATTAAGTTTTGTGGTACAAATTGGCCATCTGTAGAATGCAATGTTTGCAGGCTGTGTCCATTTCCACAGAGATTTTAAGTTAGAAGTTATTCTTTGTTGTTAACCCTGAACTAGCATCTGAAGAGCAATATCAAGAAGGAGAAAAGGGTTGGAGGCTTAAAGAAAACATTACCTGATGCAGATGTCTTCAGAAATTAAATACTTTACATTGCCAAACTTCACTGGGGTGGTAGCAAATGATGCTTGCTAGCAGACAACTTAGTAGATCTTCCTGAACTCCCCCCTCCACCCTGATGATTTCCTGCTGCATGATGACTTCAAAAATATCTACATTTTCTGAAACTGATGTTTAGACTAGGGAAGTTTTCTTTATGCTAGAAGAACTGTCATACTCCCACGTGGTCTTCTAGAGTGGATGGATCAGCTTGCCCACCTAAGCAGCACTCTGTATGCTTACACTGGGTCTCTGTCTTAGTTAATACAGAGAGTGCTAAATAGGCTTCAGCAGTTACCAGCAGCTATCAAAGCATGAGTCAGAGCATGAAGTCAGCCTCTGAATGGGCAAAAAGATATGTCAAAGAACTCTTCAATTAATTTTGCTGAAAATGTCCTTATTTTTTAATTCCCATAGTCAGAAAGTGTATGGTTTCACTTGTTCTTCCATTAGGTAGGCTGCAATGACTGTTCGCACTGAAAGAGAATGAGGCAGATCTGAAAATGCAGTAGAATTTCAGGAAGGGTTCACATAGCAAACCAGAGTTTACTGAAATAACACAGGCCTGCGAGCCAGTGATGAAAAAGTACCTGGATTTTCCATGTGGCTCCAGAGAATCAAGGCAGTGTTTCTATCTCCATCCTTAGCTCACTTGCTTCCTCACCTCTAAAAGCAAGCTGGGAGGAACTTGTCCAGAGTTAGGTTTTCTGTCCTAGTCACAGGTGAGAGCAACTGAGAAATGTCACGTCCCCACTCTGGTGTGTTTTGTCTTATGTGACTAACATATAACATAGGAAGCTATGATGAAATTTCGAGCATTTCAGCTCTAGTGGCACACGCTGAGTATGTCTGTGGTTCACCAGCTCAGTCATTCACCAGGGGAATGCCTGGGAACTTCCAGGAGCCCAAGCTGGACTATTTCCTTTTTACCAATGAAAACACCACATTTAGCTTCCGCATCCTTGACAGACATGACTAACGCTCAGGACTCATGAAAACACTTCTGAAGAACTGTTTTCTCTGATGTATTTCAGATGTATAAAATCAGATGAGCTTTCTTTTTTTTCTTTCTTTTTAAATGACATGAGGAGACTGTGTCCCATGAGACAGCAGAACCATGGAGTTTTGGCTTAGTGTACTGTTCACAGGTTGAACACGGCTGTGATTTCAGTATGTGATTTTAGGAAACATGGTACAAAGTACAGAAGGGACAAAAAACGTGTTTTCCTACTGCTGCTGGCAAAAGGAATACTTATTTTGGTATTCTAAATGCTAGAGAGCATATGATCTCCAACTGTTTCTTCCAGAAGAATTAAAAATTGTCAAGTGGTATTCTGCCTTCTTCCTGGATTTCATGGAAACAGCTGGTTAAACTTCTGTGCTACCTCACCCTTCTGCCGGAACCTGGTGTTTAGTCATTGGCTCGCTCTTTTGCTTTTCTGTTTAAATATAGTTTACGTCTTATTAGTCTAGATGGAGTGAGACATTCTGCAAGGTTTTGAAATTAAGGACAAAAACGGAGTGGTGTATTTGTCAAAACATACTCGAACAAGGACTGAGGTCTGACACTCCTGGTGTAAGTCAAATTGAGCAGTACGTTCCACACACCTTCAGGCTATCTCTCAGTACATGGGCACAGCTTTCTGTTGCTGATTTGCTCTGTATATTAGGGTTATGAAAATGCGCATGAGAATCTGATTCCTATTTTACATGCCAGCTGAAAGGTGTCTCTTTCTGGAGGTGGTTTAGAAAGCTTTGCAAGAAGGACAGAATGCAGAGGTTTACCATGCAACGTCTCAGAGACGCAGCCACACAGGCCATACAGCAACATGAAAAAACTGGTATAGCTTAGGCAATGTTTAGCCTGCATAGAGCATACAATACAGAGTGAAAAGGTATTGCAGGGTGGGATTTATTTACCCATATAGACTGTCCAAACTAAAGCAACAGAATGTAATTAGAGACATTGGCTGTAGTGCTCCGCCCTGCTGGGAAGGCGATTCTGGCTGTCCACATTTCACTGGAGGTCTCAATTGTCCTTCCTACTCACAGAATGGTGCAAGACAGATCTTTAATAGCAGGGGGAAATGTCACATTTCCTCTTTTAAAATTGATAAATGTGGTGCTTCGTCCTGGTAAACAGCATGCAATTATTTCATTTACTACATCAAAAGAATTTGAAAATATGAGAGCATTACTTGTTTCGTTTGGTCAATAGAGGTGTAAACCCAAAAGGAAGCCAAGAAAATTTTCATGTATTTTTTGTGTATTTTTCTCAGTTTACTCATGTAGCAAGGTGATGTTTAGCTATGGAGCATTTGTCTAAGGAATGATTTCTTTTCACTGTGTTATGAAATATATGGGAACAAGATTATATCTACAGTTACTGCAATCTCAAATTACTAATTTGTTTTAATGAAATTCAACTCCTCCCAAGATTGCCTTAGAACTATATAATGATTTGAAGGGCTAATGCCTGCACTGGGATCTTTACATTAGCAAATAAATCTGGATAAATAAATGTATCCATTTGTCTGCCTTGCAGGGATATTCCTGAGCAAGCAGCTGCACGCTGTTTTGTTTCATTGTGTTGTTTTGGTTTTAACCAGCTTGGCTTTCTTTTCAGCCATGCTGCAGGACAGGAAGGCTTCATTTCAGTGGTAAAAATGTTTCTTTTTAGCCAAAAAAAATAAATGTGTCAGCTCTGCCATGGAAGTTCTAAGGGTACACAGTGCACTTCTGTTCACAGTAGGATGGACTATAAAAGAACACCACTGAGAGAGCCTGCCTTCTTCACAGCTTCATTTCTGAGTTCCACCCCTGAAAGCACTCTGGAAGACCAAGACGGGTTTCACCGCCTTAGCCATACAAAAAGTGCTAAAAACCCATCAGCAAAGTTTAAGTTTCCCAGAAATAACAAACACAAGTGACCAATGTGCGACATATGGATATCAAATCTTCAGAGTCAGGTGACATTAATTGCTCAACTAAGTCCCATGCTAAAATATAATCAAGGAATTCAACATCCAAAATGAACAAAACCATTGAGAAGTCTTAAGTAAATGATGAGATTGATTTTGCAGATAAATTATGTAACACATGGGAGGACCAAGCTTCAGACTTCAGTGGGGAAACCAGCAGAAAAATATCAGAAATAGATGAAGTAGAAATGTGAATTAATTTTTAAACTGAGATCATGTCTTTGGAGTTCTCCAAATTTGGGAGCTAGTCTCAACATTCTCTCCTTTATGAAAGTTTTCACTGACCAATCACATGAGACAGATAAATAAAGAGAGAGCTGCAACCAAATGAGAATGTTGTATCTGACTTTCTCTATATATCAGCCTAGGTGACTGAAGTGACTTGGATCACAAAAGGGAGGTATTTAATAAATCCCATTTTCAAGTAATTGTTTGACCGACTCCATCTGAGGGCAGATATTGGGAAAGAGGTTCCACAGCTGCAAACACATGTATAACCAGTACACATCTCATCTTTTGACTTTGCCAAATAACACACCTTCCTCTCCTATATTACTCTTCAGAAATGGGGAAAAACCCAAATTCTTATTTTTGATTCGGAAATTGGAGGTTGCCCCCATTCTTACTTCCATTGCTTCACATGAAGATACACCCACATAAAAACTGTTGCATTTTCTTTATACGATATCTAATATAGCTGGTGCCTCACCTGTTCAGATTTCAAGTGATTTTGAAGAGACATACTCCACTCCTCCTAAAATGACTGTCTCAGCTCCCTGGATGATGAAAAGAAAAAGGTATTTCTAGATAGCCAGTTTAGATTTAGGCATCTAACTTTTGGTGGCTTAGGTTAAATGTGATTAATCCCATCCTCGGGGAAGCTGTGCTGCCAGTTGCAGATAAATAAATGCTCTGCGTAAGATCTCCAGTGTGAAGATAAACTGGAGTTTGGAATAGATAGGCCTCTTTCCTGTTGTTTCTGCTCATCAAAATAATGTCTGTACCTGTCACCCTGCAAATACCTTGAAATATATGTATATATATCCCACTTTGTGTCTAACTGCTGTTACTGCAAGACAGATATGTACTTGGGTATTGAGAAAAGACTACCCCGGTTTCAAGTACCTGAATTATTTTTACTTTGCACAGAAATGTGATTAGTTGTAATGAGAATTCAGGATTCAATGAAGGTGAGGTAGCTTAATGGTGAGAATTTAGTGCACTTTTACAATCTGATTATCTTAAAATGTCTCAACTTATAGCTTTTTCAAGCAGACATAATGGACCTTATTCAATAAGTTTGCTTAATCAGGTGTTACTTGTAGAGAAATATTACCATTCTTCTAAAAACAAAAGATTATGCTTCCATGAGTTACTACGAGGCCTTTTCCTTTTCTTCCTATGAAAGGAATTTCTAATGTAGCTAGCCCTGAATATCTCTTATTAATGTTTTTATTTCACTGAAATCAAAGTAGCTTGTAGAACTGTCTCCCCCATGTTTAGGTTTCCATATATGTCTTGTGATAGTAGTTACTCAGAGATAATTTAGCTTCCATAAATATTATTTGGCAAAAAATACCTTAATTAACTAACCACATCTTTGTAGGAACCAGGAAAGCCATGGTCTTCAGCGCTGAGGCACTGAAGAACGGGTCTCCTAAACCTGTCTTTGTCACTAACTCATCGTGTTATTTCGAAGAGCTTGCCACATCTCTGTCTCTGGATCTTCGTCTGTGGCAGTACTTCCCATATCTCAGGACAAACCATGAGTGTAGCCAGTGTTTTACCTGCTGCTTGAACAAAATATGTGGTAAAGCTTAGCTAGTATCAGTGTTACAGTGTTACAGTGCATTTTCCATGATTTTCCCCACATGAAGGGCATAACCTCTTTGTTTTGCATGCAGAAATGAAATGAGGTTTGTGAAAATGGCCTCGCTATGACCGCTTAAGGTCACAAACCGTGGCCCCTTTCCTTTGCTCATTTGGGAGTGTTGTGACTAGCATAATAAGGCACAGACTGAGCTGGGAACGCTCCCCTTTGTGATTGTTATAATTCAGTGCTTTCCTAGGTGCAGATTTGTGCTTATGATGGGATTAAGCAGTCTCAAGTAAAAAAATGTAGTCTTGTGAAGAACACAAGGTCAACTATCCAGAAACAGTGGTTTTTTTTTCATTTTGTACATATTGTTCATGTATATATATATGTACACATACATAAGAAATACCTAAGAAAGAAAACATACCTAAGAAAGAAAGCATCCTTCATCCTTTCTGTGTTTAAACATCATTCACATTTAAACATCAAGAAAAATAAGAACTCAATACCCGCCATGTTAGCAGAGTAGGAGGATACGAGGAACCAGGAAAGTGTCTTCCACATTTGTTGTCTTGTGGTATGATGTGTTAAGCTGGATACTTATCAGTCTGTATTAAATAAAGCTGCCCAAACATTAATTTTCCAGCCTAAACCAGCTGAATCTGAACACAGCACTTCCTCTGGTATAAAATCAGTGTTTAGGAAGATGCAGCATATTGTCCCTTGAAAAAATTTATCTTTCTACTGAGTACATAGGGGCCTAGATGATATTCTAATCTAAAATTAAGGAATAACCTACAGTACCATTGAGCAAAATGAAATCAGCATTCAAGTTGCTTCAGAATATTAAAAGTGTTAAGAGGATGTAAGAACTGTAAATATGCAGGATGGTTGTAAATATATTCATAATTCACTTTCACCCCCATAAAGAACAAGGTCATTAATGTTATGGAATATCTATGGATAATTTTGTATACCTGATTTTATATAGAAAGTACTGATATTGCTGGCGAGGGAGTGAACCGTATAGATTTTTGGCTGTTGGTATATCATGTGAGAAACCCACTATCATTGAGCAGACTGGTATCCTAGGCCAAACAAATGACAAACATGTTAGGAATGACAAAAATCTGTCATCTCACTGTGTCAGCATCTCACTAGTTTTTCAGTGCTGCTATTTATTATCAAACAGAAAGCCTATGGAATGTAGAAGACTAAAACTAATGAAAAAAATTAAAAATTTTCAAGGAATAAAATTATTCAGAAATCATCAGGACGGGGCAAATTTACAATGAAATTTCCCCTCATTTTGTTAAGATGTGATACAGCTAATTCTGAAAAAAAAAAAAAAAAGAACAAAAAAAAGTGTAACTGAAAAAATATGAAATCATTGGAAGTCTTTTCCTTCTTCTGCATTAACTGCAGAAAGAATTGGATCCTGTAGTCCACACACATTCAAACTGATTAAAATATTATCTGGATGAGTAGGAAAGGTCACTTCTTGAAAATAGTTGCCAAGTGGTACTTTTTATTTATGGATATAGGAAATTGACTGTACCATTTTGGTTTGTCAGTTCTCAGTTAATGTCTCAGAAAGAAAAACTAATCTAGGACTGAAATGATAAAACCATTGAAATCCAACATAGATCCAAGTTAGAAAAAGCTAAGCAAGTATTATAGTGAGTGCTTTAACCGCAGCAAGAAAGTACCAAATGGCAACATAATAGATCTAGTTTAAAGATCATTCTATGACTCAATGCTTGAACAAGTTTAGGGCTATTTTGGATCACTGTCCAGAAGGTCATTCCTTATTCATATCTAGATAAATCATTGGAGTTGTTCTACCCACACTAATGATGTCTCTGGGAAAAGAGCAACAGATCTATCTTTTAATTTCTTTTACTTGACAACCTGACTTTTCCTTTGTCTCATGTACATGTACTGAGAACTCTCTTTCATTGCTGTAAATGGTTGTCATCAAAAATGACAGTTTGTGGAGGAGGCATCTTGGGTGACATTCAGGTTACTGTTATGATATTGTTGTCCATTTTGAAGTCTTCTATAGCCTCTAAACGCCAATACAGGTTCAGAGAAAGTTACTTTCCTATTGTCTCTGTGCCATACACATGTGTAGACACGTATATGTTTTTGAAAAGTAGAGCTTTTAGTGGTTGGCTTGGCTAGCACCATCCGTAACAAGCTTGTTTTAGTCTATTACTTCAAATTAATTTTTTAAGACTAGAGCATTAGAGATTATGTCTGCTGGGGCTACATTTGGAAAGACAAGTCTGAGGGCTAGAATGTGAAATAAAAACAGCGCATAAGGGAAGAAAACTTCCTAAAAGAAACATCCTGCTATTTGAATAGCAGGTCAGAGGTGGGAGGCAATCAGTTGAAATAACCCTTGTTAAAAGAAAAAAAAAAAAAAAGAAATTAAAACTGGAAAAAAGGTCTAGATCCTCTTTAGTATCTCAAGCTCAAATTGAGGCTTTACCAGTATTAGCCTGTCCTACACATTTTTCTCATCACAATGGTTGACTTTTGAGAAGTACTGGGAAAAAAAAAATTGAAAATTGCAAATGCTTTGGGGATTGCACCCTGCCTGCTGGCAGATATACGTGTAGGGGCAGAGGGTGCTGTAGTTGCCTCTTTAGCGTTTCACTGTTTGATACAAGAAGTACAGCACGTGACAGGGAAACATCATCTTGTGTACAGCCTTGTGCGCCTATTAAACTTTGCAAATCAAATTATACGTTCCGAGAACATTCTCAAAATGTGGAGAAGCATCATTTATAAGATAGAAAAGAATAACAAAGTGGATGCGACAACCAGGAGATTGTCATAAGCACTCTGAGGATGTAGTGGTTTCCTTTCTTCTGCTGGGCACATTGACTGTGGCTCTCCAGAACTTGGTTAGATCTGAGATCTCCAACTTTTGAATTTACACTTGTTTTCTATCTGTAAAAAAAAAAATCCCATTAATTTAGGTGGTACATGTCATGCATGTAGTTCTTACCAGGTCAAAAACACTAAACAAGACCAAGCAGTGGTTAACATGACCCTCCTAACTAACTCTTCAAGAGCAAAGAGGGACAGTTTGGACTTACATAGTCAAAAGTTAAATATGAAATCAGACACCATCAAAATGACCAGAAACTGATAAGAGTACTATTTTAATTTGACAAAGAAATTCTCCTAGAAAAACAAAACCTGCAAAGCTGCATCCATTGTACACCATGCAACCCTTTGTGAGAGACCCAGAGGAACTCCATACCAGCACAGAGTAGGTATGTGCATATGTGCATGTGTGTAGTTACTTTAAAAGTTTGTTGCCTCTCTTTCCCAAAAGTAAAATGGGAATCAGTCGAATAGTTTGCTGTCATTCTTCAAATTTAACTCCTTCTGTACAAACTGACGGTTTTTACAGCAGGACAGAAATACTTTTTCCTAAAGTGGTTTAAGAAAAAAGTGCTGAAAACTGCTGCTACATCCATTTTTTAATTCTGTTTAACAACATAATTGCCACTAAACCTCTTCTTTGTCCCCACCCCCCAAAAAAAGCACATTTGAGGATATAAAATGTCATTGAAACACCGAGAAAAAAAATTTTCAAACTGTTCTATTGCTAGCATAGTATGGCAATAGCAAAACACATACTAGTGAGTTGGAATCATATCATCCTGAGCATCTGCACTACTCCTCCTTTGAGAGTGCATACTAATCATCTCTCTTCATGGTCAGTAACCACATAAGGACAACACCAGACGATGCCAGTGGTTTTGGTCCTGTAGCATTTATATGCTTTCCTGCAAAGATAGTCATGCCAGATAATATTCGTCAACCTTGTCTTTGGTCTTCTCTCTTGATTGAGGCAGATGTTTATTTTCCATCTGCACTATATGTCAGTGCAACTGCAGCCTTCATCTGGCAAAGGGTGCCTGCAATATTATGAGGCCATAGCGTAAGCTGCTGGAAAGATTACTCTTGTGAATAAAATCAGTTTATGGCTAAAAACATTTATTCTTCATTTTGATAAGCCCTTAACAAATGAAAATTTGCTTCCTTACACTTTTGCCAAGCATAGGACCATGTTTATTTCTAGCTATATGGGTCACGAAGGATTCCCAGCTGTTAGATAGAGTCAGTTGTGCATTGCTGCACTCAACAACATCTGTTTCACAAAAACAGTATCCAGCTTTTAGCGCTCAAATGGAGGTTATACCATATGCCAGCAGACCACTTAGTTTTTACCTTGGGAACCAACTTTACACTAGTCAAGGTAACAGAGGAAGTACTGAGTATTTAAATGCTACCAGGCTTCAGTCACATCTTCATGTGCTCTTGTCATTTCCAACTATATATAGTAAAATTAGTTCCAAGCATATACCGCAAGCTGTTCCTCTGTTTAATTATTAACTGGAAGAAAGTTTGTTTGCAAAACAGTTAAAATGTTTTTTGTGATAGACTCTGATGTTGAAAGTGGTGCCATAAGATGCTTCTGCAAATACAGAACCTTGTTAAAATGTCAAATAATATCAGCTATCAACAAAGGCAGATCAGGTTGAATACCCTTTAACTACTGAGCAGGATGTTAGAAAGCCATACTACCGTGGAACTCTTCAGAGCCTCACAAACCATTCAAAATGTCTGGTGGTGTTATACTACCAGGATGTTTTCGATTATGATTTATGTTGTTCTACCAACTGTCTTCTTTCCTCTCATTTGGTTTTAATCACTTAATGGCTCTCTAGAAATAAAGCTTTAAAAATACGTATCTTTGACAGCAGCAGATAAATTAGATTAAAGGAAATGCCTCTGACAGGTGAATCATTCTCTAAGGAGAATACTAAAGAATGTTGTGCCCTTACTGGTAGGAGGAGGACAGTTGTCACTGGTAACATTGCATGGTATTATAATATACTTAGTGATGTGGTAAGTGGATTGGTTTGCCAAAGATTCATTTCTATCATAACTGTTTTGCAGTAAAATACATTTCTTAGTGCCCAATAGAGTGTTTTCAGTAGCATGTGGACTAAATTTGCTGTGTACTCCAGAACAGCTACAAGATTCACATTCTATTTGATTCTACTGAATCATATCACTGAAAATGTAGATTATGCTGGAGAGGTGAATGAGTTAGATCCTGTTAGTACAGGCAAATTTTACTTGTATGTAATTCAGTTACCGCAGTGGTTTTATTCTTCATTGAAATTATGCAAAAAGCCAGTCATGATATTATGAACTAGTTTTCTCTAAATCAGTAAAACTGAAGGAGATGTGACAAGTTGCACAATATAATTGCTTATATATATTTCTCTGTTAGTACACAACCGAGTGAGGAACAGGTTCATATCACCGGATAGATTCTTTTCTGCGAGCTTCCACGGGAGTAGTAATAAACTCACTTGGTCCATTGTAACTCTTCTGTGAGTATTAGAACACTTCAAGTTATATCTGGCTTAGGCTGTCTCTTTGCTTACCTCCTGAGTTGCTCTGTAAGCATAACTCATACTCCTCTTGCTCTCTTCTACTGGCATAAGGACTAGATCACCATGTCTTTTTCTCGGCTGCTCATGTTTTTCTTTTGGATGAAAATGATGTGGTGTTCACATGCTGCTAGAGCATTCGTATCCTGATATGGAGCAAGGTGTAGACAGAGAAGCATCCACCACCAATAACAGATGATCTCAGTTCCATATTACAAACATTGCCAGAGCCTTACAAAGCCATGCTTTTGGGAAATGTGTCAAAAAATCTAAAAAAAAAAAAAAAAAAAAAAAAAAAGAAAAAATAAGATTCTGAGTATGCCAAGTCATAAATTATATTAAAAATTCAGGGAGTTTGTCCCTAAAAGGGACGCTGACAAGAACAAGGATTCTGGGAGCAGATCAGAACATCAGAGGTGGCAAATTTCCAAACAGGATTATGTGACCTTATGATTTAGTTTTTGTATCCTTTTGCAGAAAACACGTTGAAGCTTCAGATGAATTGGAGTGGAAGAGAAATAAGATTGCCTACTTTTAAATTCAGGCTAGGTACTTGGTAGATAGAAAATATTCCCAGACAGCTAGGCCCAAATTGGTTAGGCAAAACTTAAGTCAGAGGATTTACAACCTCTTATGCCACATCAGGACTCGTTCTCTAACTATGGCTTCTTTGTTGTTTTTTTTTTCATTTTGCTCACTGTAATCAAGTATGTAACTGAGCTACTCACTGCAACAACATTTACTCAAACCCTGGGTGGAAATTTGAGTTTTCAAACCTATTTTCTGTCTTCAGACCTTTAAGAAATCATCCAGCTAAGAACGATCTACTCAAAGGGTGATATGTAATACTTCATGCATTGTAAATGCCTAATGAATACTTCAAATTATCAGTTCTGTCTACTTATGATGGGAAAAAAAAGTCCCAAAACCTCCTTCCTTATATTTTGAATATTTTTTCCTACCTTCATCAACATGTTCTTTGGGACATTGATGCCTTTCTGTAAGTGCTTAACATGCTTGTGTTTGGCCAATTCTGTATTACAAATAGTAACAGTCTCATTTGCTCTTCACTTGAGTGCTAAAATTACTGAGATTTTGAGTCTCTCTTTTTTCACCAGCAATTACATGAAAAGGCACAACCTCCACAAATTAAACCAGGGATTTTATTCAAAAAATAAAGCTACCTTTACAAAAATGAAAACTACATCATAACGTTAGAGCTTTCACCTTAGAATGAACCTATTTTCCAAAGAAGGTGGGAAATGTTAGTATTTCAATTTTTCAGTCTTCAGAAACGTATAAGTTGCTGGAAAATCTTCCCTTCTATTCATTACTATTTGGAATCCAGCTCAGTTTTGAAGTCTTGACCCTTGGTTTCCTTGGGAAACATGAGGATTCACAGGTATGAAAACAACATTGATATGGCTAGGATGTCAGAAATATCTTTTGTTTCAGGTCAAACAACAGCAAAAAGAATGTTCCCACCTAAACCCATGGCCTAATAACATAAATTCTTTTGCAATATTTCTGACCAAGCATGCTAAACTTATAATAGTAACTGTATGCATGGAGTATTCAGGGGTGCTCCTGCTCCCATGGATTTGATAGGAAAGCTGTTAAGAACATTAAACTCATTCTGGACTTTGAAACTGTGCTCTTTCCTCCTAGTAAATCATTGCCAGGAGCAAAGGACCTCTCATTGCCCCTTTTCAGTGGCTTCATTTCTACCACACATCTCTACAGTCTTGCTCCACGTGAGAAGAATTTTATGGGCACTTTGAAAGCCCGTCTTTGGCCCAGACCATCTATCTACTGCTGCAATGCCGTGGTGTCTCACAGCTATCAGTTAAAAAGAGCCACTCTTGATTTGTCAGCAGCAGACAAAATGTCAATATTGAATCTGTGAGTCTCACTGAACACCTGGTCCCAGACTGTCACTTTTCGGAGCCCAGCATACTTCTGCATGGAGTCCCACAGGCACAGCAGGTCAGCAGGAGGGCAGCAGGCAGGTGTCCTTTCCGGGGCAAAGGCATCAAACAGATTCCTTTTCAACCTTTTATTCATTTCACTAACATATTTTGGACTCTTTATACATTTCATCTACCAAATCAATAATGACTGGCACCATCTACTTCTAGCTCCGTGTTAACTGTTTGTCATTGAGTCTTTTTATTACAATTTTGTGCTTCTGTTTCACGCCCATTCCCCCTCTCCTCCAATTAAAATTCTCCCCTGGCTTTATTTAGGCTGTCCCTAAGCCTACAAGTTTGGTGAGCTTTTCTGAACAAAATATATTAAAAAACAAGCTGGTTTTCCAGGTGGCTTTTTCCCAAGCTCTCACAGCTCTCATTAGAGTAAAGTTTTTACAGTTACATCTGTGCAAACACTGAAAACAAATACAAGGTAACAGCACAGAGCTGAAGGAAGTTAAGTGCACTTCTCCACCTGCCAAGGCCCAGATGTGGGAAATAACACAGCACAAAGACACCAAATATTGGGAAGCAGAAAAATTATTGCTATAGAAGGCTTTAGTACTACGTTAGCTTAATTTCTTGGAGCATAATATTTTCTGTAACCATTGTTTCTCCATTCTTCCTGCAAGTAGTTTTACTGCACTGAGCATAAGGTAAGATTTATGATGTTGCTACAACCTGAAATGAGCAAACTGTTTGTCTGCAATGAAGAATACCCATCATTAAGAGGGACCATAAAGAGAGATGTTTGTATGCATTAACAGAGACAGGTAAGACATGCAACTTACAGCAAGACTTACTGCCTCACAGAATTTGGATGTCTTTTAAGAGACCAAAAGAAAAGTCTTTCTGAAATTTCTGATATTTCCTATCCTCCCTCCAACCCCACAAATGAGGCCAGTAACACTCACACTGAATCTCTTTCTCTTCATAAATCCTCTTATTTATTCTCACCAAGTCATGCTATTTGGCACCTAAAGGCAGTGTTGTTTCTTAAAGTTCTTTCTTAAACAGAGAATTCCCCTGTTAGTGTTAGACGCTTGTGTCTATCAGACAGGCACCAACTGACATTAGCTAGTGATAGTGAAAGCCTGGAGAACTTCTGAGATGTAGTCTACTGCACAAGTGTCTGTACTGAATTAGGCCACAGTCCTGTTGTACCCAGTCTTATCTTTAACCATAAACAGGAAAATGCCAGAGCACGTGCAGCGTAGCGCAATCCTCCCTCAAATACACTGTCTCCCTTTTATGCAGTCCTACAGACTTCATGTGCTGGGCATGCCAGCCACATCTTTCCACTTAAACAGCCCTTTTTTTACACCCATATATGCGTATATTATATCCTTTGGATATGAGCTCAATGATTTAATTAATATGTGAAAAAATAAAAATAAGGTCTTTTGTTTTGCTGTTTGGAAACACAATGGAATTCCTCTTAATTTTGGGTTTGTTCTTTTTTAGAAACAATTGCTAGTCATTCCCAGTTCTCTGTCTCCGTGCCGTTTGTGAGTTTACAGACTTGCCCTCAATCTTTTCTTTTCCAAATGGAAGGGAGTTGAACCTATTTAATCTCAGTTCACGAAGGAAGCCGTTCTCTTTTCTTCTGGTCACCATTTTCAGTCTCTTCTTCTGCTCTATCCTTCTTAGTATAGGAGGGATCAGAACTGCATACAGTACTGATGGGACACACCAAGGATCCACAAAAGCATACTGATCTCTCTGTTTTGCTTTTGATTCCTTTACGAATCATTTTTATTGCCTCTGAGTTTTGAGCAGACATTTTCATACCCATAACGATTCAAGATCTCTTTGCTGAGTGGTAACAGTTAATTTAGGGCACATCACTGTATATACGCAGTTTACAATTTCTTTTCCCTGTGTGTGTTACTTGACAATTATGAATATTGAATTTGTAATATTATTCTTAGTAATTCAGTACTGCAAGATCCTTTTGTAACTCTTTCTACACATTTACTACCATGAATGTTTTTAAATCATCTGCAACTTTGGCACCCCACCTTTCAGATTTTTTTATAGTTTGGGCGGCAGAAGTTCCAGCCTACACCACTTGCAAGACTCTCACAGCATCATCCCTTTGTCGTAACACCTGATCAATTCTTTCTACAACTTGTTCTGTGTATAGGAATCTTCCTGTACAGAAACCTGTGTGTCCTCCTTTAGAGCAATTAGCAACACGGAGAATTCATCTGGCTTTTCTGCTATGGCTTTATGATCCTTGACTGCTCTTTTCGTACTTGAGTCACTTCTTAGCATTCAGAAGTTCTTTCACACAATTTCTTCTCTATTATGAAAAACGTCGTTAGTATTTTGTTTATGCTTTTATCAAATTATTTATCAATATATTCTTTTGCTTTCTTTATTAGTGTTCACATTTACAGTGCTGGAATTTGTGCTTTCATTTTCCCTCCTTCTTCGGACACTTGACTAGAAGAGTGTTTCCCACAACCCTAAGAAGGTCTTTTATTCCTAATTACCTTTCCCATTCTGTTGAGTCATCTTCTCTGATTCTTTTCCAGTCCTTCCGGACAATTAATGTCTTGATGCGTGTAGGTTTATCTCTAAGTTAACAATTACAATCATATATATAATAATTAAAAAAATGCAGGGAATCTGTAGAGCAATAGGAAAGTAATTTGCTTCTAAAATTACAAAATTACAGTTGTAACTAATACAATAAAGAGTAAGAAGATACTGCAATACCCAACTTCCTTTTAAATGCTACGAGCATCTCAAATAATTGGGATAAATGGAAAAGGGCAAATGAAAATATGAAAATGCTTTCTATCTACCTTTTGACAACACAACAGTCCACATCTGAAATCACTATTAGCAATGAAGCCAGATAACCTCAGATTTCTGCAGGGTAAGTTTTGTTTGTCTGATTTCTTCCCCCACCCCCAAGTATCTACTGTATTTCAAGTACTATTAAGGGGAAATAATTTGTTGGTCTAGAAAGAGTGAATTCTCATGTTAAATCAAAATTATTTTAAAACCCAAATTCATCCTTTTTTTATTGTTAGATTAAGGTAGTTGAAAGAATTGGGCAAGAAGTAAGTTTAGATTTCAAGTGTAAGCATTTGCTTTCTGTCATGTTGCATCAGTCTTGAGATCTTTTTAAGAGGAGGTGTTTATCAAGCTGTAATGTAGGTTTCAATAGTCTGTCAGTGGAGGATAGTGGAAATTGCTGAAATATGAACAGAAGTGTGGGAAAAAATATATAAAAGACCTTCATACAGATACCGATGTGTCCAAGTTACTTCACTCTTCAATTTGCCCCAACAGCCGACTTACTATAGTATTTTTCTATGTCAGTTCCTAACCTAAACTGTGAAGCTTTTGTTCTTGTGACTAAAGTTTCATATATGATCAAACAGTGTTACTATTTATCAGCAAAATGTTAAATAGCCACACAGACTTGACTAACGAGGACCACATTCCAAAAAAAACAACTGATACAAGAGAGATTATTCATGGAATAGGGTACCACTAAATGTACATTAAAATAAGGCCATAAGTAAGTGACATGCAACCAGGCAAGTGTTCTCCAATTGTATGTAGTTCAGAAGTTACCCATCTCTATTAGAAAAAGCTGAATTTTTTACAGTTGAGAAATGGCTTGTATGCCTAAAAGCTCGTAGCTTTCTCAATGACTTCAGCTGTTCTGGTGGCAGATGCTACCTCAGCCTGCAAACCATGACTTGTGCAGGTCCTTAGATCCCTGTGGGTAGCAATCAGCAGTAATTCTACCACTTGTTTTCATGACAATTTCAGAGATTGTTGATCCTCACACTGCAGAAAGACCCAAGATTAATGGTAGTTTATTTTTCTACATATTCTTTGGAAAATTTGAGACTGAGTCTTCCTTTCACTCCTGATATTGTACAGAGGAATAACTGTTGTCAGCTAAATGGACCAGTAAAGACTCTATTCAGTTGCTGAAAACCTTCTGCTTGGGTATTGTTGCCTAATGTTTTCCTGAATCCAGTTTCCCTGAACATTAATGTACAAAAAATTTGGTCCTTGTGCTCGCTCTCTCAACATAGGATAAGGAGTTTGTGTTCTCAAAAAATTTGGCTGTTTGCAGTGACTTATGAATATAACTGAGATTGTCTCCCTTGGCTTCTTTGGTCAATAGAGAGAAGGAGAATGTATCTGATCTGTTTTAGATTTCTCCTTTCTGATGGAATGAATTATACTTTGGAAGAGTATGTCTCTCTGCTGCTAACACAGAGGTCAGGGTAAGTAACTCATACATAGAGTCTCCTATGCAGATATCTTCACGTAGCTGAACGAATTCCATCTAGAGCATGCTGTCACTTTTTCTGAGTTGTAAAATTTCATTAAGAAAAACATCTGAAGGAGAACATATATTACTTGAAAATCCATTCTTTTACCTCTAGCTCACTGATTTGAATGCAGACTGAGAGTGCTCATGGTCTAACAGCTGTTCAGTGACCTATGTGACATGCTTTGAGTCTTCAGATTTTGGTTTTGCAAAGTTCTAAAAATAATCTTCTTTTTGCCATCCACCTGCTCTGTTGCCGCTGACTTCATGCTTGGAGTGTTTGTTCAGGCATGTTAAATGTGCTTTTTTTGAAACAAGCTCCTTCGGTAGTTGTTATACCAAATGAAAGAACAAGACGAAGAATATAGATTTACCTGATCTTGACAGCAAATTCTACTATCTAGAGCTAGTACGAACCAGCAAAGTACCAATCAGGATATCAGGAGTCAGGGACTTTCTAAACACAGATTTGCTCTCGAGTCTTCTACTGCCTTGATACCATTCAGTGTCAACTAAGACCTTTGTCCTAATTTTGAAAATAATTCATAATGTAATCCTCAGTTGCATCAAATTTACATCTATGAATCCTGGTGACAGCTCAGCTCTTTGGAGACTACACTGACCACAAAGACAAGAGCAAAGGTGGGGACACAGCATGTGCTGTTCAGGGCATCTGGCTGAGGAACAATTGCCCAGAGGAAAACAATTCTAGGAAATGTTGCAAAAACTGTGAGAAAGCCTCTCAGCCCCAGAGATCACAATGCATGATTTGAATACCTTTCTCTCCATCTCAAATTCTTATCTGAGAAACCCATATCCCAGCAGTGTTTTGGTCTTAAGTGTGCTGAAGATTCCCTGAATACCTCTGTGCACTTTGCTATTGCAAATGCCTGCATATAGTGCCAGGACTCCTGTCAGCATTATAAAACCCTGAGATGTACAGCAGAAATATTGTCATGCTTCCCAGGACTATAGCTGTTAAGTGTGCAGGTGGTACAATTGCACCAGGACCTGCAGGTTGAAGCAGAGGTGAGCGAAGGTGGAGGCAAGTGGCAGATGAGTTGGTCACCCATTTTCTTTCCTTATGCTAAGAAGACTGCCAGCCCCTGGTGCTTCAGGTTATTTGGGGAAGACAGTAGTCTCACTGCCTGTTCAAGAGGTTTGCATTATCCTCTGTTCAGTTTCCTGAGGATGTTACTATGTGCCTGGCAGGACTAGAAGCTAGTAAAAGGATTAAAAATGCAACTTTCCTTAAAACATTAATGCAAAATCTGTATCTACCTAGTTGAATGCCTAAATTACTTTGACTTTCAGGGGATTATATAACTACACATTTTCCATGTATAACACTATTTCAAGGAGATTACCTGGAAAGGCTATCCACCCAGAGCTCACCACTCGGAATTGTCAATACATTAATAGCATCTGTTGGTATAACTGGGAAACAAAGCTGTAGAAAGTTATTCAATCTAGTGCTACTGGACAAGTTTGAAAATGCTTGTGATATCATTTTAAAATGCTTTGATTACAAAAGTGTTCATGATGCAATGACAGTGCCATTAAATCCTGGGTACCCATTCATGCCACTTTCATACAGATGCCTTGGAGACTGCACGAGGGTTCAAGACCTCCTTTCTGTAGGCAGTAAGACTTTACGGGTAGTCAGAATTACATTGATTTTGTTGTGTTGAGAGTGCAAATGATTACAAAGGAGGAGAAAAGAGTCCTATTAAAAAAAAAAACAAACCACATTACTGGTGTTGTCCCATTCACCAAAGGTTCCCAGCCTTTTCATTAGCCCAGAGACATACAAGCAATGGATGTGAAGTTTGGAACAGCTGTGGGGGTAGATCCCACAGAACAAAGGTTGCAAAGAGGTGGTGCCTTGTGAAAGAAACTCCAGAAATCTATGCAACGAAAACATTTCCAACAATTACCTTAAAATAATAACCATGCTGTTCATCTGGCATTCCAGCCAATAGCTCACGCTCTGTCCCATTGCATCATGCACTTGCATCCCACTGGTAATGACTTGTTCTTTGAATTGCAATTAACCTATTTAAGACCAATTAAGAAACAGATCTTGAATAGGCCTGCAGTATTACAGCTCAGTACTCAGAGAAGATGACAATGATGTTTTAATTAAATATGGGAGCAAAAGGTCTCAAACTGAAGCTTACAGCTAACTAAGCAGCAGTCATTTGGTTACTGAACAGGCAAGGAGGTTTATGGTCTCCTTCCACATGGTTCAGCCTCCATAGCTCTCAAGTTTGCTTAAGGCTAAATAGCTTTCCTAATCTATTATTGCACAGAAGTCATCTCTCCCGCCCCCATTTTCCAGATTGCAGTATGGTATGTTTTAACAAACCATGATAATCCCTTGGTTTTTGCAGGGCAAGAGTATTCCTGATGAAGTGATTTCATTTAGGCAAATTAACTCTGTTAGTTACATGAAAGATTGAACACTGTTATCTTATGCTGGTATGTGCAAAGTCTCATAAGTGCAAAATACACATCAAGGGCCAATTTCACATGAAAAACTCCTGATAGTATAAGAGCTGGTTAATATTTCTGAATTATTAAGTCTGACAGCATAATCATGCTTTTTTGTTGTTTAGACTGTTGATACCAGATGTTTAATGCACAGTAAAATGTGATAGTGTAATAGGAAGCATTTTAAGGAAGTGTAATTTTGGAAAATGAAGAAACTACTTGGGGTAATTTAAAGCATAAAAACAGATGCTGGAACTTGGAGCTGCTTTAGCTTCAAATAAAGTAGAAGCCTTTCTCTAGAAACCTATGGATAGTCAGCATCATTTTCTTTTCTTTCATGGACGCCGACCTGGCTGACATTGCTGCGGCCAGATTAGGCTGGGAAGTCAGGTCAAAGAATCAAGTCTCACTATCATGCAGTCACTGCAAATTTGAAGAAGGGATCACTCCCCCTGCATTAGGGCTAATTGTTCTACCTCTGTTGTCTAGATAGCACATGACAGCCACAGGACTGCAACAAAATCTAGACTGCAACTCTTTTGCTAGTGTAGTATTGGATTCTAAGCAAGTCTTGCAGGTATTGTAAGGGCAGATTTAAACTGGGATGTATTACCAAGTTAGTGATAAAAGCTGGCTAAATTTAGACTACGTGATGCTTTTGTTAACTAGTATATATTGAACTTATTAAAAAATACTGCACAAGAGGAAAAACAGCACCTATGATTCCATATTTATTTTAAATACATATTTAATAAGCTATATATACATATGCATAGTCAGTGAGTTGCACGTTCAAGACTAGTTTTATATGGAATCAACAGACAATAATGAGTGCTGATCAGTATTTTGGGACTGTTGAGTCTAATAACATAATCATGCTTCCCTTCTCCTTGTTGTTTTTTTTGGCACCAGATGTTTAAAGCACAGTAAAATGGAAACTTAATGTTCTCTGTAATTAATGGGTGAAAGCACAGAAGTATATACAGGCAGTTTGTGTTTCTATTAAGATGTTGTCATATAATTTATGAGAGAAAACAGATGTTCCTTTGAACAATTTCCACTTGGTGTGCCCAGACTTCCCCTTGAGATTAGAAGTTGTGGGAATTTTCTTAACAAGAAGGAGTGAATTTCATACTTAAAAAATAATTGTTAGCATACAGAAATTCTACACAGCTGGAAACAGGAAACTTTGTCACAACAAGAGTTATTCCAGTTTGAGTATGCATCTTGCATATTGCAAGAAGTCCAGGTCTTAAGCAAGGACCTCAACAGAGCACAAGCGAAGGAGAGAGCTTACCTAGAGGAGGAGATTAGGTCTCTCCTGATCTCTGACTATTTAACATGTTGATGTGGGGTTGTCTTCTTTTTTCTCTTTTGTTTTTGTCTTTGAAAGTCACTGCTTCTCGTTGCCTTAAGTAAGCTCTGTCAGATCACTTTGACACCCATCTGAACACAACTGGGATTGTAACTGCCTTTAGTGGTTCTGATTTTTAGTGAACAGCTGCTGAGAGGTTTCTAATATCAGGGTTTTTTTAAGGTGTCACAACTCAATCACCCAAAAGGAAGCACTCAGGTAGGCCTTAGTTCAAATGGGGGTTGGGTCATTAAATTGTGGCAGAGTGAATTACATCTTCAAAGCACTTTGCGAGTATTTCTTTAGCACAGTATCCTTCACAAGAGAAGAAATTATTTTCCAGACATGAAAAAAATGTGGCAGAAATGGAAGAACACAGTGAGAAGTTACATAGGTAAAAGCCAGGCTCAAATCAGAACTCAGGGCTCAAATATTTTGTGAAATTCTTGCAGCTTTCCTATTTATCTTGTATCAGCTGAAGGGCAATACCCGTTGGTGGATACACGCTTAGTCCATTGCAAAGGAAAGGTTAATTAGCCTATCTCAGTCTGTGGTGAAAGAGGTGTTGTGCACAGCAACATTTTGCTTGTCATTGGTCTTCAAATCTCACGCTTAGGCACCTCAATCACGATTTGAAAAATTCATAAACAGGTAATCAATGTATTTGCTATAATGTTCTAAACTGGGAAAAATCTTCCACTAACTTGTCTTCTGATCACTAATTTCTCCAGGCTTCAAAAAGATGTGGCCAAGGGCTGCTGCCATGTGGTCCTGATTGAGAGGCAGGAAAGCAGGAAGATACTCAGCATTACTTGCTCAGCACAGATTTCCAGAGCAAAACAAAGATTCAGGATCAGATCCTAGGTGTAAGATTGTCCCACTAACTCATTTCAAATTAAAATGTTTCTCTTATCTTTCATTGAACGATCTGCTAATATTTTGTGAAAACAGATGTGTAGTAGACAGCTGTTTTGTTTAACAATCAACTGAGAAAGCCAGGCTTCTGAATGTAGTAAATAAACAGATGAAATGTTAGATTCAGAATTGCTTCTTTCAGAAATACCAATCTGAAAGTACTGACAGGGGCACAGCTATTCATGTCTCTTCTCTTTAGCAATTCACATTCCTCTTCAGGAAAACAGGACAACTCCTCTGTTGCCAGAACATACGAATGAAAAACATAAGCCATCCACTCTCCAGATCATTGTTAGTTCAGCTTATACAAATAAGACAAAAAAAAAAATCAAATTTGGGGAGCATTGATGTGAAATTTTACTAATGGGCTACTTGTAAATATGGGTTACAGCAGGAAGTACAAATAAATAGTATCCTCGTTTGAACCAAGAACATCCACTCCTCAAAGTCCTACTAACTCACCACAGGATTTCAAGGGTTTTTCCTGCTTCCAGTTACTTAGCACAGTTCTGTCAGGGGTTTTGAGAATTTTAGTTGATACGTTTGGGGAATTCTCTTTTTGACCTTCTTGGAGGGGAGGTGGGGGTGGTAAAACTTAAAAGAAAAATCTATTTCTGTATAGTTTGGTGGATTTGACATTTTCTTCCCTCATTTTTAGTAATACCGGATTGGTAGAATGTCTGAAACATCATTCCATTATGCCTCCATATGGCCAAGATTAAAAATGAATACAACTACAGCACATCTGTCAAAAGTAACTTATTCTTTAATGAGGAATCAGAACTCCAGGAGGAAAAAAAATCTTTGTTCTTTTTTCACAATACAGAGTTATTTCTCCTGGCAGACTGGTCAACTGGGTATTGTTCTCATTAAGTCATAAGACTCCCAAAGTGTCAACAAATTATTTGAGATGCCCAGACCAGAAAGAAATATTTTCTGAGGTTTGTACATACATTTACATATTATTATTTACATGTTATTTACATAACATAGTAGCTACCTAATACAATAAAGATTACCACTTCAAATATTGAAGATTGCTGGAAATAATTTATACAGGGCTACTATATTTAAGAAAATTCTTGAAAAGCATGGATTTTTTTTCAAGTGTGTTTCCCTATTCTTTAAGAAAAATAATAAAAACACCTACTTATTCTTCACAGTAGGCTCTGCGCAAATCACTATGTTACGTTAGAACCCTCCCTCAGGAGGAAGGAACACTAAAAAAACTTACCCTGAACCTGTAGTCATGATGATTCGTTTGCTTGGAGAAGCATATCAGTGCAACAGAAGTGTTCTCTACAGCTTCCCTAACCCCAGCTGTACTTTTCAAGGATACAGATGACTATGACGATAAGCCAGGCTGGCTCCACAGAGCACTTTGTTCATTTCCCAAAAGATATGCTGCTCGAGGACTTGGTGTCAAGATAACTTACCTTGCTTTGCTTGCTATGCCCTGGGAGACTGAAAGAACTCCTGCTCCCAAGAGATTTCATAAGAGATGTGTTTTTTAAAAGTCTGTTTAAAGTCAGGTGTTTTTGTTTGTTTCCTTGCGAGAGGACTCTTCCTGACAGTATTTATTTCCAGAAGGTTTAGGTCAATATGCCTACTGTATTGATTATACAGGCAGATCCTGATCTCAGGCTGGAGTAAAGTAAATGAAATCACTCCGGATTTAAACCAATGCAATGAAGCTCAGAATACGTTCCATAGTTTTGTATGTGAGCTAGTTTTCTCAAGTTTGCTCAGACAGATACATTCTGGGGAACCTGAGGTTCTTCAGTGTTGTTGTCACAATTTGTGCATTGCACACATGTTCTACTCTTTGGTTGCTTTATTGTTCCTTTGCTGTTCATACAGACACAGTCACAAACCACCGTGGAGAAAAACTTTCACAGAAATCAGGATATGGATTCAGCTTCCACAGCTCCCATCGATTTTAAAAATTAGTATGCCTGAGGATCAGTCATGTTAACAAGCCCGTAGGCAGTGTTTGTTTAGAAAAAGATAACTAAAACACTAAGCAGTCATGACAAATTTCCTTTTCTTTACAGAACCCAAATTTAATAATGAATCTCCCTCCCTCAGAAAAACAAACAAGCAAATAAACAAGCAAATAAATAAATGTGTTTGTATGTTAAATATGAAACCGAGGTGAGAACATAAATTATGTCTAAAACTTGATGTCAGGAGGAGGAAGCCACACTGTCAGAGCGGCAGCTAAACCAGGTATGAACAAAGGTTGTCATTGAAGAGCAGATTTTGAGTATATTGCTACACAAAAAAAAATGAGATGGAACAACAAAGCAAGGAATTAAACAAGACATGTAGGAGCAAGGGGGCATAAAAGCAACAGAGATGGGGAGAGGAAAAACCTGAGTGGGAATTTTTGTGAGAAAGAAAGAGTACTGATGGCAATTAGGCAGAGTCAGATTCGGCTCTGTATTAAAATACCTTAAAATTAAGCTTCTTTCATAGGTATTTACATGTACTTCAGGTGTCCAGTTCCCCTTGGTGCTCAGTGGAGAGCTATGCTGACTGGAGCCCAGAGCTAATCAAGGTAATGCCTGTCCATTTGAGGGTAACTTTTTCGATGGACCGCAGTGGGAGTTTAACTACCTGCCTTATCTGTAGACATCGACATATTCATATTTGCACCTTAAAATACATCTAAGTGTCCTAATCTTGAACATAATAGGCTATGTTGAAATGGAAGGTAACGATGTGACAGGAGGCAAGCTGAGAGTCTGGCAGTGGAAGTCAGGCAAACATGACATTAACCAGAGGAGAGTGATGGACAAAGGCGGCTGAAGCCTTGAAACTGCCTTCAAACGTGTCAGAACTGCCCCTCCATCTTTTCTTCCCCATCCCTATGGTGAGTAAATTGGGAGGAAAATCAGGTGAGGTAGCCTACCTTAAGGAAACTGTAAGTGATATCAAAATGTTCATTTAGTGTGGTTTCAATTTACAGATTCAGATATATTCCAGTTTATATATATGTGTGTGTGTGTGTGTGTGTGTGTGTGTGTGTGTGTGTGTGAACAAGTTAACCCTTGGAAGTATTTGTGCTGCCAGGTACTAGGGAGAAAAAAAAGCTAATCTAATGTTATTAATATAGAAAAAAAATATATAAATATGGTGGAACCTTCAAAGCTTAGTGCTATTCCTACTTGTTATTTCTCATTCGCAGCAGTGCCTGTGAGAACATGAGAATGGTACGTATTCAGAGGTTGATGATAAACAGAGAGGGTAGTCCTTGAGGTTCTTCATTAGTGAAGAACAGATCACATTTACAGATAACACTTTTACTGAACATACTAGGCCATCTGCCCGTGAGGCTTTTGGGTTCGTTTCAGACACAACTGGCTTCAGTCCATCTCTAGTAGTCAATAAAAAGAAAGTTTCCAAAAAATGAATTATCATCCCAAAACACAAATCACTTTGCAAATGTTGTGATAAAGTTCCCGAGCAATGCAAAGTGGGCTACCATATGTACAAACCTCTGTGGGCTGGTGAGGAGGGAAACATTCCTATTGTAGCTCTCTGAGGCCATGTACATTTTCATTTTAATATACCAGTATTAAAATCTATATTTATTCTTCCTTTTTGTTAGTCACTACTGAAAAAAACCCTTTTGTTCAGTTTAAACATCCAGGTTTAACAACTGCCTTTCTTTTCAAAGCAAAATGCTACTGTTAGTAGCCCTAAGCATGCAGCAAAAAAGGCAAATACATCATGTTGGTTAGAAGGAATTTATGACATTTTTTAACGCAGCCTCTCGGTTGAAACAAGACTATCAATTCGAGATCGAGTCAAGTATGAATTTTTCCAGCCAGCTGCTGAAAATCTCCAAGGGTGGGATAAACCCTGATTCTCTGGGTAACCTGATTAATCTCCTGGTGATGAATTGTTTCCTAATGACCAACTTGGGCAACCCAAACCATAGTTTGAGTTTACGGTTTGCTTTCAATAAAACAGTACAATGCAGAGGCCCAGCAAAAGTTGTAAGAATGATTCAAGTATCAGATAAACCTGATCTGCAAAAGTAAGGTAGAACTTGTGAGGACACATGTTCTGTCTTCACATTGACACTAAAGGCTCAGTCATCCACATGCAGCACTTTATTAATAATCCAGTGTCCACAAGCATGTCCATCCTAAGAGCAATATCAGAAGGGATCACCAGAGGAAATGAACTGTCTGCTCCTGATCTGGTGTTAGTCACTACTTTTCAAAACGCCAGACATCAAAAAGAGAGGCTGACTGAGACAGGGGAGGTGCTGGGGCTCAATACCCTGCTTGTCACAGGAAGGACAGCAAGGAACCACTGGGTCTGATGCTGCTGAATATTACCAGCAACATGTTTTAAAAGGCAGGTTTCCTGAGTGCTTTGCCAGACCAAAAACCCACTTTTACAAGCTTACATCAAATATTTGACATAGGTGATTTAAATTTCCCATATAGTAATCTGCACATAGTTAAAAATGGCATTTGTGGTTCATCAGTGGCCTCCTGACACTGGAAGAGCAGATGTTTTGTTGACATTTTAAGATCAGGCTGGTCTTTGAATTTTTATTTGTCTCAGTGCGATAACCTGCTGACTGCCAAGTTGCAGCACCGAGAGCCTTTCAGCAAGGGAAGGCTATACTGTGAACTCGGCTTTGGAAAGATACTTGATTTTGTTTGATTGTTTAGGGCAGTCTGGAATCTAGTGCTGCATTTTGTTGAACCTCTATTGCCTTATGGTCAAAATAAGCGCTGTCGGGGCTAGGTAGCAGTTTATGGAGGTATAATGTGAAATAAATTAGTAAACTGCTCAGTCTAAACTGAAAAATTGAGGCTCTTTGACTCTTTGGATCAAACTGAATAACCTAATGGTTGAAGCACCTTCTCAGGGCTGACAAGGTTATTTCTGTGCAGCACTGTTTGCTAAGATGTTTGATAAATCTTGTATCGCTGTTGTCCACATTGTGGTCGTTTTGTGAATATACAAGAAACTGCAGCCTTGAGGGCCACTGATTTGACACCTTTCAAAAGCACAACCTTTAAAACATGTCAAATGGACCAGACCCAAAGATTTAAGGTGGAGATGAGGCACCCAGGCCCCAGGCTGGAGCAGCTCTCTTCCAGGATGGTGGAAGCAGAATACAGATGAACTTTGGAGTCATGTGCTCAAAGGTAAATGTGAGTACAAAACTTTTCAAGATGAAGGCTAAGGGACAAGTGTTTAGTAGGATCAGACACTTCTAAAAATAATCATCAGGCATTACAGATGAGCAATACCTATAAATGTGTATGGGGGGATATTAGCAGAGTAATGTCTACTATGGTCATAGTTACAATACTAAATATTACAGCAAAATCAGGTGTTTCAGAAGGACTGAACACATTCAGTGTTCCAAGCAAAAGAAAAACTTCCCTCAGAATTAGAAGGAGACATATCCTTTTCACAAATCATTCTCCAACAAAATGCTGCAAGGACTTTGTTCCTTACATTACTGCCTTTGGTGCCAGCTGCTGCCTAGAAATAAAGAGTAGGCTGCTCATGACAGCCAGGATGATGATACCTGCTTTACAGAGCTCTGAATCACACCTCTACCTGACGTAACTTGGCATAGCTGTATTGGAAACAAGAGAGAGGCATACTCATTCTACCAGATCATGAATGACCTCATTGTTGCATCACTCCACTTCCTGTCATCTAAAGAAGCAATATTAACTAGGAAAGGGAAAAGTTACTTTTGCAAACATTTTAAATACAATTCCTTATTCTCATATCTGCAATAACTAATTATTAAACAATGAACAAGCGGGAGGTACCAGAATTACTCACATCTTCTGGGTGTCTTTCTGAATGTCTTTTCTCCAGATTGTTCTAGAAGACAAACAGCTCATTTGGAACTCAACATGCCACATTGCCAATAAATTGCAGTGCAAAATCTTGTGGTTTATCATCAGTTAAATTTTTTTTAAATAAAAGTGAATCGAGACATTTTAATTTTATTTAGTTGTTTGTCACTGATGTAAATCCCTGAGAGTTTGCTTACAAAAACACTGTGTGGGAAGATTGATACCATTTTAGAGGGGAAAATATTTCCCGAATATCTGAGTTTCTGTAAATTTTTAGGGCAAAATTTTAAGATTTAGAGAAGAAAAAATACCTAACAATTCTTGCACATATTTTACTGCTTTCAAAGTTGTTGAGACAGAAATTTGTAGAGGTATCAATTTTATTTTAATAGATGATAGAATAACATGCCATCTTCCAGCACATGAATTATTACACTACTACGCTTTTCTGTCTCCTGGAGGTTTCCCCTGACTTTGGTAGGTCAATATGTGAAAGACTTACAGGCTCAAGTCCTTGGTGTTGTTTTCAGAACTGAAATAGTATGTTACCTGCACAAAATTTCTAGCAGATGCTCCTTACTACATCATTGAACTTACGTAGGTCTCAATTCAAGTTCAATGAGATTGTTTTAGTTTTTAATTCTAAGCAAGTGCTTAAGTGGTACGCTGTATGAAGACCAGCTTTATTCTAAAACAATGAATAGTGAAAACTGTAACTAAAAGTTTTATAGAATGAAATTCTATAAATACTTCTTTTCTGGTTTAGAAGTTTCTTGATGTGTTCTCACATGCTAACATTTGCAGTAGCTGTTTGTTTAATCAGTGTTGCTGAACATCCATCTTGGTCTACTTTTGCAATTTCATGTGTGATATGACCAGGAGACTGCAGCTTTGGTTAAATCACTGGCATCTGCATCTGATAATATACTAATTTATCTTTTCTAGCTTTTGCAGATTACAACTCAAACTATGAAGCAATCATGTGAATTTGAAATTAAATGCGGGCAAGTCCACAAGTTCAAATACATTCCCTCCACAGGCACAGTACTACATTCCTTGAAGTTTGTACCCAAGCCTTGACTATTCACCCAGAAGCTATAAAGCTTTTAAAAACCAAAATACTTTTCAAAGACAAGGCTTTTTAAATGCAGCCACTTTTAACTGATTTTAGAAAGTCTGTGTTGCCAGAGCAGAAAATGCATAGCGATGACCAGTGAGAATAACTTTCAATATCCTCATGAAGTGCATATGTCCTCAGTTTCAGTTTAGCCTGTGACAAGCCTGGAAGATAACCGGGCATATTCTGGGTTATATTCTGGACATATTTCCTGCTTCCCTTTTAAAGGATCCATGCTTGCTCAAGTCTTTAGAGAGGAATTAAGATAAAGTAACCTCTGAGATCCTGATCTTAGTCTCTATCCACCCACAGAAGATTTAATTGAGTGAAAGTATCTATTTAGAATGGAGTCCAAAGCATAGACTCTACTCCACACACCCTCCCAATTCCTTTAATCAAAACACCTCCCATAGGTGTGCCCTGTGCACAGCAAGGCACACATTTAGTGACCCCAATAGCTTTATAGGCCAAACTCAAGCTGTGACGGATTTGTAGCACAAAATTAAAATCAGCTGACTGACGTAATGATGGGCCATTAGTGTCTGCCCCAGCCTTGCCATAATATCTCTGGGGCAAGAACACACATGCACGCATGAATGAGACGGTGCATGATTTTAAAAGAGCCATAGCACTAATGGGTTGATAAACTGGTCCAGAACTGGTGGACAAGAAAGAAAAACCAGTTGTGCAGGAGTATATCACTGTCACTGTAGTTTAGGAAATCAGTGCTTACAAATATTGTTACTGAGTCATGTTATTAAAGTTGCATTTCAGGTCTGTATGAGCTTTGTCTCATTGAAATCATATGCGTTAAATGCATTTCTTTTCAGTGTGAATGCAAACAAAACAGGCATGTATTCAGAACTTGTGAGTATCTCCACTTTCTGACATAAAATGTGGTTTTAGTTGATAATCACTATGTGGTTCATTGCTAATTAACTTCCATGTGCACAGTAACTTCTAGCATCGGTCTTTAAAAATTTTCTTCTGCACTTTGATCTGCTCAGCACTGCTCCACCTTGTCATCTCTTGCCCAGATAGTTCACAAGTTGTTGAGAGTATAACTGATTTTATTTCAGTTTAGGAGGTCTAGTCTCTTCTTTAAACATTTTTTTCTTTTTCTTTTTTTTTTAAACGTATCTGTTATATGTATATGTCCTGCTTTGCATTGGTTAACATTCCTGACTTAAGTGGATAACCATTTTAGGAAGATTTGCTTTTGCTTCTGATTATATTTCACTCATGGTGTTTCAGAAATGTCTGTAGGTGGATTCCCAGTTCTCTTAAAGCCAGTAGTATTCTCATCCTCTCCTCTTTTTCTTCATCTTTCTTCTAATTTGTGCTATAGCTATGTTCACTACTTCAGAAAAATGAAAACTGTCCAGATGTTGTTTATATAGGTACACCTGCTACTTAATGAGTTAATACATGATATTTGTTTTTATTGTACTATAAACACTCTTTAGTTGCCCCAAATATTTGTTGCTAGCAAAGACTGCACTATTCCTAAGGCAAATAAAATTGAATTATAGCAATGAAAAGTAAAAAGTACCTTTTGTAGGTTACGAAGTCAGTTATAAGAAAGTTTGGAAAACCCTGAATTGCAGGCCTTTAATGAAGGTGAGCATGATGTAGTTCCTTTTATTCTCCCTCATAACTTTCCTAAATTCTCTCCACATAATCCTGTGCAGGCAACACAGCATTCTTGAAAATTTTGTGACTTTATGCAGGGCATACATAGAATCATAGAATCATAGAGTCATAGAATCATAGAATAGTTTGGGTTGGAAAGGACCTTAAAGATCATCTAGTTCCAACCTTCCTGCCATGGGCAGGTACATGTTGCACTAGCTCAGGCTGCCCAAGGCTGATACAGCTGAGTACCCTACTATATTGTCAAATCAGACTCAAGATGTCGAGCCTGCACAAAATGAAAGACTATGGGATAATTAGCCATAAGCAGTATCATGGCACACGATTTACCACAGAAAGGGGTAGAATATAACTCTCAAGGAAAGTCTTTATCAACTTAGCCAGGACAGCCATTGTTCTTGCAGTCCACTCCTTGCCTCACCAAGTTTCCAGCTACCACAAGAAAGAAGCAGGTTTCCTACTGCCTCTTTGTCTGCATAATCTAGATTTATCCATAAAGCTCATTCCTAAATTACTTCTTACAGTTATGCATACATAGTAAAATCTTCACATTTAAAAAAAGGTAAAACAGGAGAATTCTCCCAAGTAGCATCATAGTAGTATTTGTCTGAGCATCACCAAGGCCAAAAACCTTCACATGGTGGCACAGCTCCCTTCCTTTTAACTCCCAGAATAAGATATCTCATTTTCCCATAGTCAACAATCTTATACCATTACCACCCAATTTCCTTGCACAAGCTAATTAGCGTATGGCTTCAGGATGAGTTGACTCAATGTCTTATCTGGTGGCACACTATTCCTTCTCCTCCAGTGAGTGAGTTTTCTGCCAGATTAGAACTAGTAATCGGTTCACACTCTGACCGCATGATTGTTTGATAACACGAAAGGGAAATGACAAGATTGCATGACTTGTGGCACAGATGGTGCTAAGGAGAAATATAGCCATGACTTTTGAGGCCCTTTGGAGTTGTACTATCTTAGACAATGCGAATCTGCACCCAGGAAGATGTAGCCTCTTCAGTTGGTCCCTTCTTCTCTTGACCCTCTTGCTCATCCTCTTTATGCTTTCACAGTGACAACTTTTTACCCAAACCCCTTTTCTCTCCCCTTCTAAGACCCAGACTGCAAACTGTAGGAACTACCTCAGAGGTTTTGATCTCAGTCCTCTTGGCTTCTCCTCTCCTATACTGCTATTTCCACTCATTTCCAGTTCCACCTCTCTTCTTGGATTTCACCTTTGACCCATATCACAATTCCACACCTTAATCTCTACACTGAGGCAGTTACAGTTCTCTCAGCCTCCTCAAAATCTTTCCTATTCCTACTCTCTTTTTCTTTCTTTTCCTTTGGTTCCCAGATTTCACCTTGCTCGTTCATCCTGTTTCCACTCATCTCTTCCCAATCCTCTTTTCTATTTCCCTTCCTGCCACTTTTTCATAATCTCTTTGCCTGTTCAATTCCCCATCTCTACCACCTAGCCCCACCATTCCTGCCCCTACAGATGTTTCAGCCTTTTTTTCCCTGATATGATACAAGTCCGTGTGTTAGTGCAGGTAATAGGTGTGTGTTCGCCTTGTCAGCCCACATGATAGTGGGAAGTGGGGCTACAACATTTGAAGTGCAGGGATAGATGAGTGGGACTTGTCACCATTCTCAACATGGAGTCTTGTTCAGAGCTCAGGCTGATCCGCTGTGATTGACACAGGAGGTCATGGGAGAGAGGCTGCAGCACAGCGTTACAAAAGCATTGAAAAGAAATTGATATGTTCACAAAGGAGAGAATACAAAGTGAGAATCAAATGTATTAGTCTTAAGTCTACTGAGTAAGATTTGAGAGGTCTGTAGCCTTTCTGTCCTACACTTAAATTATTGCACTTCCCTTTGCCTGTATTCCAGCAGGAAGGGAGACGGGGAGCAGTGAACAAAAAGGCTTTTAGTTTCGTTGCCCTGAATTCAGCCTGATCTCTATTAGCTCAGAACTTCACTTTCAAAGAAAACAGCTGCTGAGCTGAGAGCTGGAAGCAGACCCAGTTCCAGTGGCATCTTCATGGAATTAAGCTCCAAAGGTCCAGCAGGTCACTAAAGTATACAAAACCTCTCTTCTTGTGGGGCTTATAACCTAAATAAATTTGGACAGATTATCTTTGACACAGAGGTTAATTTGTTGACCCTGTTTCAAAGTTTGATGCCACTGACGTGTCTCTAAATTGCTAAAAAATGTTAGCATGGGTATGTTCTGTTCACAAAAATACATGGACTGTTTTGGTTTAAACACTTCATGTGCATGAAGGCAAAAATGGACTTGCAGTATTGCAGCTGCAGTGCTTAGAGCAGAGTAAAGCTATAAGCTGTTGAAAATAGCCTTAGAACGAGTATTGCTGGGCAACAGGAAAAATAAGCCTTGTTCCTGCCATCACTTATAACACATACCTCACTGGTGTTGCAGTAATAGAGAATCTGCTCTTGTCTGAGCCTGGGAGTTTAAATCCTTGTGCACACGAAAGCTAACCAGTAGAACAGGCATTTGTCAATGTGCTGCATATAGCAAAATCACACTGTGATGTGTAACATACAGTACAGATTGCAGTATATACTGTTTGAAGTTTATTTTGAGTCTTCTGCATTTTCATAAGACAAAAAAATATGATCTATATCATCTTACAACATTGGCAGTATGAAACATACACACAGTATGCATTTTGAACTGTAGCATATGTACAGAATGTTAACAATTTAAACAGGAGAAACGTAACTGAGCATCTATCTATCTATCTATCTATCTATCTATCTATCTATCCACCTACCTATCTACCTACCTATCTACCTAGGCTTACTAACATGGTATTAGAAACCTATCTGACATTGTCCGTGGAAAAGCCTTTAAAGCTTAGCTTATGAATTCTCTATCCCTCACCCCACTCCAGTATATATTTGCAAATGCCTTCACCTCTCTCCAGCCTGCAGTTGTTTCTAGGAGCTTGCTAAGCATAGGGAATGCGCTTGAAGAAATTTGTCAAGAAGCCAATACTACTGTCATAGAACAGCAGCAATTACACCCCACCAGTAAGGATAACAACTGGACACAGTTGTATCCAGCTGGATAGTAATATTATCCCTTTCCAAATATAACACCATTTGCATTCTTTATCCTCACATATTTCCACGTTGCAGCGAGAGCTCCATAAAGATCTCATGATAGCTTGAAATCGAAAATCCCTCCAATTCTTAAAGTCATTTTTCAACACGAGACCATATCGCTATACGACTAGGTTTGAACTTCCTGAAAATGAAATAAATTTCCTTTCTTCTGATACAGCTATGTTAAAGAGGATTGTTTAGCCTCACCTTATTTCCCCAGTCAGCCGAGACGTCAATATGTACAGACACACTTCTTATAGCTTTAATTGTGTGTGTTATGTGCAAATACCACCCTGCTAGATCTGCATTGAGGCAGTTCATACTACATATAACACACCAAAATCCAGCAGGCAGCTAACTCTTCGAGATTCCTTGACTTGCTGAGGACAAATTAATCCATCCTCTTGGGCTTTATAAAGGGTTGACACAGAAGAGTACACAGATCTCTCAGGGTACTTAGGACCTTTCAAGTTGTGTTCCCTGTAGTTTAAAATAACAGTCTTGCTCATGGTGTGGTGTTTTGGGGTGTGTGGCGATGTGTTTTTTTCATCCACAGTTGATCTGAGACGGTAACTTAAATACAAACAGTGCAAATTAAAAAAAAATGTTGCTGTAACCCTATTCATACCCTCTGCCACAACCAGTGATCTTGATGTTTTGATGTTTTTAATCTGGATGAGGACTTACTCTAGCTGCCATAACTATTTAATTGTATATGAACAGCTATTTCTCACTATACTTAAGCGAAACACTAAATTTTCACAGCAGAGGTCACTTGTAAAATGAGTAATATTTGGTACTGTGCAATGTCTTGCAGTGTGATGCTTTTCAGTTCCAAATAATTACTTTTGCAAGAATTAACAGCATTTGTAGCTAAGAAACCTCTTGGGATTCCCAGGCTGGGGATTTCAAATACTGTTTCCAGCAAAAAGCCCTACAGAGATATGAGTAAAGCCTTAGTTTCTCTTATGGTTTCCTTCTGTGCATTGTATTGCATAATAACTGCGTCTGATCTTTTAATCTCAGGAGGGACAGCTGACGGTTTTAAGCAATAGGGACCAGATTCTGAGACGCTTTAATGTGAGATCTATTAATTAGATTTTCTCTTATTAATACAGTGGCGTTTTTGAGTATTTTACTGAAATCAACAGGAGTGTCTTAGGAAGAAGACACATGGTCCTGCCAAGTGCAAACCCCCAGATGTGAGTCAGGCTTCTGAAAATGATGAGATCTGCTAAGGTCAGCAAGGGTTTTTTAGCTAACTAACTGGCTTTTTTTTTTAATCTGCTAAGATACAGTTGGGTCTTTACAATTCAGAAAACACTTAACAGGGCAATTTGGAAAACTGAGTGTGGTACAACTGGTTTCCAAGAGGAAAGGAATATATAAAGCATCAAATATAGTGAAGCACATAATTCATAATACTGCCTACATCTGAGAATGAGTAAGGTACACGACCTTCAGTCCATCAAGAACCAAACTGCAATTCCAGAAGCTAAAGCATCTTACTCCATCCTTCAGCATGAATTTGTGTTACATCACAGCAGTGTTTCTGAGCATACCTTGTACCAAACCTCAGCAGGGCTAAAAAGTGCTACTGTTGCCCTGGGAGTACTAACCTCCCTGGACGTCTTCCCCACTGCACCCCATCCCACTTCCTCAAGCTGGGATCTCTCCATTCCCTCAGCTGGGGTTTTCTCATCTCCTTCTTGCTTGTCCCTCCCTGTAACACAACAGAAGTGCTGGCACAGTGGTCCTGGGAGGACTGGGCGTGCTAATTTGGGGACTGGACCTGACTTCTTCTCATACCCGACAGCATTCACTGTTCATGTCTAGATTATCCCACTTGAGGTTAAGTTTTACGAAGCTGGGGGGTTGTTGTCCCGCTTCTTAAGAAAGGGACATACATCGGGTGCTTGTACCAAAACCAAGCGGAGGCCAAAGCGCTGCTGGCGCCGATACCTGCCCCAGCCTACCGCTGGGAACACGGCGTGGCCACCCAGGCCCGGGGAGCCCCTCTCGGGGTGCGGCGACCACCGGGTAGGAGGGCTCGGAGGGCGGGGAGACACTCTTCGGCTCGGTGGGTGGGATGATCCACGGACATCCCGCCCCCCCGGGTCTTCGTCCTGGGACCTTTCGGCCGGATCGGTCCCTTTCCCGAAGCCGCGGGGGAGCCGCTTCCCGGGGAGGAGCCGGGCGGGTCGCTCCGGTCCCGCTCGGAGCAGCCAAACCCAGCCCCTCGGGCTCGGGGTGGGCGGGGAGGGCTGGCCGGCCGGCCGGGCGCCTCTCCTCCTGCGAAGGGAGCCAGAGGACGGGAGAAACTTTTCCTCCCCGGCGGCGACGAGGCTGCAGCGGGCACCGAGGCGATGGGAGGCGAGGCGCTGCAGCTCGGCGGCTACGGCGGGGCGGCGGCGGCGGCCGCGCTGCTGCTCTGGGCTGTGTGCGTGCTCTGCAGGAGGAAGAGGTACCGCGACGGGGGGCGCATTCCAGCACGGGGGAGCGGGGGCTGCGCTTCCCTCCGACCGCCCCTCCGCGACGGGAAACCCTATCAGAGCCCTCCCTGCCAGGCCGGGGGCGGCGGGGACCCGGTGAGGGGTAACGGGGGGTGATGGATGCGTGTGTCCCCCCCTCCTCCCCCCATCCCGCTGCGGCGTGGGAAGAGCCGCGGCCGCCGCTCGCACGTGGGTGCGTGAGAGTCCGTGCTCAGAATGGGGGATAGGACGGGAGGGGGTGGCCTCATCTTGCGCCGGGGGAGGTGCAGATGGGACGTTAGGAACAATTTCTTCACCGAAATTGTTATCAAGCACTGGCAGAGGCTGCCCAGGGAGGTGGTTGAGTCACCATCCCTGGAGGTGTTTAAAAGATGGGTAGATAAAGTGCTTAGGGACGTGCTTTAGAAGTGGTCGGGTGCGGTTGGGCTTGATGATCCCTCAGCAGGTTTGCAGATGACACCAAGCTGAGTGGTGCAGTTGCTGCACGGGAAGGATGGGATGTCATCCAGGGAGACTTGGACAGGCTGGAGAAGTGAGGCTGTGAGAACCTCGTGAGGTGCAACAAGGCCAAGTGCAAGGTCCTGCACCTGGGTTGGGGCAATCCACAGTTTTGCTACAGGATGGGGGATGATGGGATTGAAAGCAGCCCTGAGGAGAAGGACTTGGGGGTGCAGACTGATGAGAAGCTCGACATGAGCCAGCAATGTGCACTCACAGCCCAGAAGACCAACTGTGTCCTGGGCTGCATCAAAATAAGCGTGACCAGCAGGTTGAGGGAGGTGATTCTGCCCCTCTGTTCCTTTCTTGTGAGACCTCATCTGGAGTATTGTGTCCAGTTCTGGAATCCTTAATATAAGAAAGAGATGGAGCTGTTGGAACGAGTCCAGAGGAGGGCTACAAAGATAATCAGAGAGCTGGAACACCTCCTGTATGAGGACAGTCTGAGAGAGTTGGGGTTGTTCAGCCTGGAGAAGAGAAGGCTCAGAGGAGATCTTACAGCGACCTTCCAGTACCTGAAGGGGCTACAAGAAATCTGGGGAGGGACTGTTGACAAAGACTTGCCATGATAGGACTAGAGACAATGAGTATAAACTGAAAAGAGGCAGATTTAGGCTAGACATAAGGAGAAATTTCTTCACTGTGAGAGTGGTGAGGCACTGGTACAGGTTGCCCAGGGAATTTGTAGATGTCCCATCCCTGGAGTTGTTCAGGGCCAGGGTGGATGGGGCCTTGGGCAGCCCAATCTAGTATGAGGTATCCCTGCCCATCGCAGGGGATTAGAACTAGATGATATTTAAGGTCTCTTCCAACCCAAACCATTTTATGATTGATCTCAAAGGGTTTTTTCCAACCTAGTTATTGTATGAATCAAAACAAAACAAGCGGTACATGGTGCACATAGCCTGGCCTCCGTCAGTTTGGTGTGAGAAGAGAAATGACCCTGAGGTCTGATAAAAACCTAAATGCTACCTGTGCGCCATATGCAGCAAAAAGAGTCCCAGTGCAGAACTTCCCAACCTTCCTGTGGAGTCCAAGGCATGCTGGACTTAGGGGCAGGGTAACACAGCAGCTGAGCTGCGGCATCAACTGCCACTTCCCTGTGCCATGAGTAGCTGGCAGCGGTATCAGCACTAGGACTCATATCATGGACATTTCGCTGATTTCTGTTGGTGTCTCGCATGGTGTTGGCTTTAGTTTCTTTCAGCTGTCTGAAAGCTTCACAGAAGGTACACACCTGTTGTGGGGCACTTTAAGCCGGTCCAGAGGAAGGCCATGAAAATCACCCAAGGGAGGGCTGCAGCACCTCACTTATGAGGATAGGCTGAGAGAGTTGGAGTTGCTCAACCTGGAGAACAGAAGGCTTCAGGGTGACCTCATATAGTGGCCTTCCAGTATTTAAAGGAGGCCTACAGGAAAGCGAGGGAGGGGCTCTATCAGCGAGTGTAGTGCTAGAATTTGGAGTAATGATTTTAAACAAAGAGAGGGCAGATTTAGACTGGATATAAGGAAAACATGTTTTACAATGACCGTGGTGAAAACTGGAACAGGTTGCCCAGGGTGGTGATGGAGGCCCCATCCCTTGAAACATTCAAGGTCAGGTCAGATGGGGCTCTGAGCAACCTGATGCAGTTGAAGATGTCCCTGCTTCTGCAGGGGTGTTGGACTAGATGACCTTAAAGGTTCCTTCCAACCAAGAGCGTTCTATGGTTTTCTGAAGACACGTTTTTTTGGAGGCAGAGAAGCACTTCCTTGAACTGTTCTCTCTCTTTCTGAAAAATACATCTTTCTTTATATGCTAACCTTTTCCAGGGTGCTTTTCACTTACGTTGCCAGTATTTGAATTCTACAGTGCCTTGTTCCTCAGTTAATGAATAAATGTGTGTGTAAAAGCTTGGTGGAGTAGGAGTGAAGAAGGGAAGGAATCGCTATTCACTCTGTTTGCTTATTTTTTTAAAGCATGTAATGAAACATAAATAATGTTTGATTCTAAATAGTAAACAGTTTTCTAATCATTAAAATAGTTTTGGAGGTGTAGACGTATAAATGCAAAACAAGAAATTGCAGTACTAGCCTCTAAAAAGGGGTCAGAAAATCAGTCTGGCAGGTTTTAGACCAATAACCCTAACTTTGGGACTGTGTATAAAATTAATGAAATAACAGAGAAAAATGGCAAAAATTCTTGGATTGATTCCGGAAGGTGTCTGGTCACTGCATGTAAACAGAGATGGATTCTTTCCATGATGTCTGTTTTGGAAACATTATTAATGTGATTACAGTTAGAGAGCCCTTAGGTGGAAGACGCCCATCCCAATATTCCAGCGGGGTCATCTCAAGAGACAAACCACTTGATAGAGTAGCTTAGCATGCGGTTTCATGTTTAAGATCAGCTTCCTGAATCGATAGCTGTTGCTTGACTGGTCACTCCTCCTCCCTGTTGCTTATCTGATCCCCTGTGAGCTGGTTCTGGGAGTGAAACCAGCAAAACAATATTTTTTGGATAGGTTTAGTTTCCTGCAAGTTCAGTTTCATGAAGGAGGTCAGCCCAGAAAACAAAAAGGGAGCAGTGAGAACCTGGTCAAGCCAAATGGGATCGGGTGTCATTTTAGGGCTAGAAGCTGTTTTACTGGCTCGGTCATATTATAAAATTGTGCCTATGATGAGTAGAAATACTAATAAAATTGTAATACATTGAGGTTTTGGAAATGGAAATGGGTAAAGCTTTTGCTGTAAAGTTTCCAGACACTTGTGAGTGGTAGGCAGAAAGGATCAAAGAACCTGGATCAAAGAATTGGAGTTATTTTCATAACCCTTTTGGCTGTAGAGCTTTTGAAGTCAGCTTTTTACAGTCTATAGCAGAATTGTTTGGACGTTTCTGCCACAACAGAATGGTATGTACAGGAGACCTCAGCAAGAAGGCATACTGTCTTATCCAAAACCCCAAACCACTGTTCCATTAGTAAACTGTTTCTTTTAGTCCAGTGCTGTTTCTCAAAGAAGTGTACAAAGCACCAGTATGCAAGCAACTGGTAAGAAAAAGTGGGAAACCCCATCAACCTCTGCACAGTGCAGCCCTCAGCATAAGTTGCTGGTGCACAAGTGCTATCCTCCTCCATTAAAATGTGCAATTATTATTTTTTTCTTTAATTATAAGAGAAGAAAAGTAATTGTGCATTGTCTTGCTGCCTTCAGTGGCCATTTCTGATCTGCAGGAAGAAGAGCGGTGCTAAAGGTGCAGTGGATTAAAAAATGGAGATAAGGCTTAGTTCATAATTCTCAGATTTTTGCAAGTTTGCTATCTCCATTTGCTTATCTGACCTTTAGCTGTTTATCCATCCCCATGTGTCCTCCACTTGTCAGATTTCTTTCCCTTTCTTCTATTTCTGTCTGATGAACCGAGCATCAGTGGAGGCTACCCCAGTCAGGAGTCCACAAAAAGACATTTGGGAACCTGTTGACATAGGCACTGTTGGTAAATTGCTGTGTGAATAAATGCCAAAGTCAAGGCTGTTCTTCTGATCATGCATCATTAACATTCGGACAGAAACATGAACAATTCTAGTTTTGTAGAGCTTGACTATGCTACAAAAAAGTGTTGCTACTTCACTTATGCAGCTGTTCTTAGAGAAACTGATGTATTTCCCTGATGTTGGTATGCTTGTACCAGTGTGCAAACTCTGTTTAAGAGTATTGTTTATTGTGTTTAAAGTGCTAAGATAAACTTTACCAGAATAATAAAATTTAACATCCTAACCATAGCTATGCGTGGGTTCCATCTAGGATAGCAACAGTGGCCAAGTATCTACATATATAAATGAAGAGTTTAACTAAGTAAATATACAGCATTAAGTGTTAACTTACTCTTCAGAGTTCATTAAGTTTGTTTAGCTGGAAGATGCCTCTGTTCAGCTCGACTGAGGTGAAGCATAACCACCTACATGACTCTGAGAGTTACGTGTCCAGGAGCATAAAGAGAATTTATATGTCCCACAGAAGGAAACTCCTCAAATCCATCCCTGATGTTCCTTAAGCAGATGTTGCAGTATTTCGCCTTTCTTGGCATGAGGTGCTTCTCCTTCAGTTCCTCTCAGGCTAAATGCTCATTACTGGAGTAAAGATTTTGTCAGAAGAGGTGTTGTGTTGACTTAATCTGCCGCTGCCTTTTTTCTGTAGTGCAGTTGTGATAATCTGGTGTTACCAGGTTTCTCGGTGAGTTCAATGCAGGTTTTCAGATTACAATATTTACATCTGCTCTTTGGAGACAGCAACCAAAGGAAGAGGATTTTCCTTTTGTATAAATGTTTATTATTTGAATGCCGGTGGCAATAATAACACAAAGGAAACTAATTGGAGTCTGCCAGGTTTTGTGTTGCAGATGGTGAAGAAACAGAAGTAGAACAAAAGTTTCCTTAATCACAGAAAATTTTATTTTGAGTTAAACTTCAATGTCAAATGAGGCTCAGTGCCCTCTGCATGCTACAGAAAGATCTCCCTCTCACTGGTTAATGAAGAAAAGCCTATATAGGCTGTGTGCTGGGAAATGTATTTTCTCCAAAGGGAGCTTCATTTGTGCCGCTGTACAAAAGTATTTCTGCTATGGCAAAACCTGATGACTACCTAGCCTGGAGATTATATAGATTATTCTCTTTTGTCTTCATAAAATGTCTAAGTCAGCCCCAGCTTTATGTTTTTTATTGTTTTCAAAGTGTTTTTCCATGAGCTATGCACAGTGTTACGCAGCGGAAAGTGAGATGGCAGGTGAAGCCAACTCCTGTGTGTGTCTTCCAGTAGGAATGCTGCCCAAACTGGGAAGCATTCTCAAGATCAACAGGGCTTGGCTCCTAATGACTTCTATAGGTGTGATATTTTTCCACTTTTTCTTGCCTAAATTGTGGCTTTTTTTTGGCTGCTAGGGTGTATTGCATGTCCATGACTGAAAATGATCCCAAATTGTAACCCACAGTTTGGAGACAAGGCTGGGATGCTCTCTGCCTCCCTGCTTGTGGGGCAGACACTGCAAATTAGCAGGAAAAGGAAGAGGCTCAGGCAGACCGCAAATTAAAACCACCGGCCTCGGGGAGGGCGACAGTGGAACAAAGATTGTTGCATCCTTATTTATCCGTTGGAATTGGATCCTGCTGTCATGATGTTTCCATCCCAAAGTTTTTGAGATAAAGAAGATACAGACCCAACCTGGAAATACTCATGAGAGGTTTGTGTCTCTTGAGAAGTTGATGCATGTCCTATGTGAGCTACACCGTTGAAGGAGTTTGTAAAAATTGTTTCGTCTGCAAATCTGTAGGTTAGTAAGGTTGGTATTTTAATTATTATGAATGTGTTTCACAGTCAAGATTGCTTGTGAGGAATGATACGGTCTATGGCGCTTGCAACCTGTGTGGGTTTTACTGTACAGCAGTTTAAGAATTCCCATGCTGGGTTCGATGGGGCACAGATGTTCTAATATATTATTTCTGACCAGTTTTTAATGTATCAGAACATGGTCTAAAAAAAGGCAAGCATATAATTGTAGATTAAAGTCAATATAAGAAGAATTACTTGTTAAGTTTCACAGAAAGGATTTTGCCATGGCCTGAGTTACTCATTTAAAGCCTTGTTGGAGCGAATTATCTTTCATTTTCTCTCTATCATTCTATCCTCTAAAATTCCTCCAATCTATACAATTACATTAATTTAAGATACTTTTCAAAAAAATTACTTTCTTGAACCCAGATAGATACTGTTGAAAAGAATGTAGATTTCATCTTTGCCTTCAAGAACATCTTATCCTTCTCTGTGACAAGCTGTGAGCTTGCTAACAGCTCTCTTACCAAGCGAATTGTAGTTCACAAGATGTCATCAGCCTGTCTTTTTTACCACTTCTGCTAATTTAGGCAATATGTTAAGGTAGTTTTCTGTTGGAGGGAACATCAGGAAGGACAGATAGAAGGATACCAGAAAAATCTAGCCTCTGCCTCCTTACCTTGGCTTTCTGCAGAGGCTTTTCCCCATCCTTGGAGTCCTAGGGAGCGTGTGTGTTCTTGTGACCTCCTTTGACTGAATGTCATTGTCCACTTACTCCACTCTAAAAAGATTAGGATTGAAGACTAAAACTGTTTAAAGCAGAAAAGTAACAGTTCTGTTGCTTAAGTAACCTTAAAAAATCCTTTCTTTCTCACCACCACACTTGCATTTTCTATTAACTATGCAATGTTGTGCCAAGATGTGGTGGAAACTTACTTCTCTATTTGCTTCTACCGGTAGGAGTTTAGCGAAGGTCAAATAAAACAAAGTAAGCAAAACCATAGTCTTCTCAACATGTGCCAGACTCATTTCACTGACTTTTGAGTTCTCTTGTGGCACTAATAGATCTGGGAGCCATTACATTATGGGTCTTGTGTGATAGCGTCTCAGGACAGGTTTTTCATTTTTTCTTGGTGCTCTTTCTCCTCCTTCTGTTATGTAGTCTGGGTGTCATGTACATCTTGGGTTCTGCTTCCTACCAAGGATTTGAAGGTAACACGAAAGATGACACCTCTTTGAGCAGATAAACTTTTCCAATAATCTATGACTTATGGTATTCTTTGCTTAAGGTACACTGCCACCTAGCAACAGTTTCCCTTCCCTCCCAGTTTTCTTGACCTACTTCGCTGGGGGTTGCTAAGCTTTAGTTTGTACCTGGTCTGGTCTCAATTAGCACCCAGAACCCATCAGTAGATGTGACCCTGGTAAATGTACGTGTGTGAGAAGTGGAGATAATTTTAGTGTTAATAAAAACTGCTAGCTTCAGGTTTCTCACTAAAATACAATGTTTTTTACCATTACAGTGTTTTTTCCTTCCAGTGTTTTTGTGAAAAATGCCCATGATCTTTTTATTTCTTTTCTGGTTTGTTTGGTTTTTTTCTTCCTCTTTAAGTACTTGGTCTTGCTTTCTTCTCTTTATTATTTTTGGAGGAAATAAAATTAAAGGGCAAGAATTAGAGAGAATTGCTTTCAGCTCTTTTCGTTATTCCAGTGCAGCATGAACATGGAGCACCCACTTAGAGCACTGTACACAAAAGCACATAGCTTGCAGAAAGTACTGAACAATTAACCCTTCTGCGCCTTCTGCAAGCTGATAGTCCTAAAGGTACAAATGAGGAAAACCTAAGCAAATACAGATTCATACTTACCACTGTATTTAGGGGAGGAAAGCATGCCAGTTGGAAAATCTTAGCTGAAGCATTACGTATAAAGGCCAGTGTGAAGGAAGGCACAAAGGGGCAAATCTTAATCTTGGTATCTGCTTACAGAAGATATTAACTACTTTTGCTTTAAGCATAATGATGAAATTTGCCACCTGATGTGTTTTAATCTTTGGTGATATAACTAGAGAGCAACATTGTCGGGCAACTGCAGGACAGACTGGAGTCTCAACCTACAGAGCTAGCTGGGTCTCCCACTCCCTCAGGGAGGACTGACTTCAGTGGGATGCAGGGATTTGAATGCTTCTGAGCTTGCATTCTTGCCTGCAGACTCTGCCTGAGTTCCCCCGCTGTAAATCGGAGGTTAATTTACAGATAATGCAGCTGAATACTTGACAGGGCACTCACAGAAGATGAAAAAAATTTTTCCAGGGTATGACCATTCAACATGTGCAGTGGAACTGTTGCCTGCCTATACTCTTTCTCTTGTATGCTGAAGTACCAGTTATAGTTACTGTTTTAATCCAGAAATGCCAATTTTATCACAATGTTCAGCTGAGCATGTTGGATCACGTTAGTATTTCGCTCAGTTATGAGAATTGTAGTCCCATATAAAATTGTTCGTGATTGATTAAGAAGTTGAGCAGAGCTTGTTTTGGTGTAATAATACAACTGTTCTCAGTTCTCCATCTAGTCGCTTATTTAACTTGGTGCATAGTAATGCCAGGGAGTGAGGGAAATATAGAAGCTAAAAGAAACAGCATAAGTGCAATGTTAATACATTACACGAAGTTAAGGAAAATCTTACAGCTAAGTTGGCAGTCTTTTTCTCTTTTATCCAAGTTTTACAGAGCTCCTTGGTAGTGGAGCCAGGCTTGGAACTCATTTTCCTGACTTCTAGTTTTGTGCTTTAACTTGCTGCCTTTCCTTTCCAACACGCTTACCATATATGACATTATAGCTGTCTGGTAAACTAACATTTTCAACCATGAGGCAGAATTTGAATTCTGATTTAAAACTTCACTAGTCTTCTTTTTCTTTCCCTACCATTCACTGATCCTTCTACAAGATGCGTGTAGGTTTTTAGGCTAATATCCTTTTGCACGCCGTCTGGGAGAATTTTGGCTGACTGAGAGTCCCATAAAACAAAAGTTTCCTCCTTACAAACCACATGGAGCTTGGCTGTAGATATTCAGTTCCTTTCTCCACAAACTGTTTTTAATGGTGCCAGATTCTTCTGTTTCTTCTCCTTGTTTGGCACATGTCAGGAAAAAAAATCTTGGCTCTTGTATAGAACATATCTTGTTTCCTTAACTGCTCGTACTTTCTATTCGTAATTCAAATCAGCAGAAAAATGCTATGGTTGTTCTTCTCATGATTTAATCTTGTAGTTTCCTAAGCAATATTCTAATGTTCTTAAAAAGTAATGCTCTCTCATCCTGTAGGCCTGATGGTAGGAGATTCTAGCTGAATGCAGTGGATGCATCTCTTTTGATTTGGGAGATCATTGCATGATGTCCTAACAGGAAGCCCTGTGGAGGCCTGTGGAGAAAGAACAGATGAGCAAACTGAAGCTAAAATGTAATGTTAGAGGAGTGTCCTCTCCATCACATAGTCACCCCTTCCTAACTTCCTAGCTGCAGTGCAAATTCAGATTGCAACACTGCACATTGCAGGCTCATGTACATAGCGGGAGATTGAAGAAACATGCCTTTCCTAGTCTGTGGCATCCCAAGGACCTGCCAGAGACCCGCGCATGTTTGCCATGAGCTGCTCGTGTTGCTTACTGACAGCCTCACTCTGTACCCCTGGAGTTCTTATTTGTGTGAGTCTCTGCCACCAGTGGCTAAGATAGAATGCAGCACTGCTAAGTGGGGTTGCCTGTCTGGTTTTGTGTGGCTCCCCAGAAAAATCAGCAAACCACTTACTGGCCTGCTCTTTCCTCATACCAGTTCTTTACTCCTCAGGATGCCCAACTGCAGGTTTTTCCTGAGTAGTCAGTACAAATTCTTGTGTCACTTGCCTCACCTGAAAAGGCTGAATAAAATATGATTTTTTTAATTGATACATTGAAAAAAAATTATCATAGAAAATCACCACATTTTGATTACTTTTTCAAGTGATGTAATATGATGAAAAAGATAGTATCATTTCAACACTGTGTGAGAATGCAGAAGTTTTGCAATTATTGCTCTGGCAGTAATTACTTTAAAAATAACCCCTAAAAACAAACCCCAAAGGAGCTTGTATATTCCTTAACAAGAGAAACTACTGCTATTAAAGCACACTAGACAGAATTGATGGAGAATTAGTGCTTAAAATGAAGTTCCTGAGGATTCAGTATTTCAATCTTTTTGTACTCTTTTCTTTCCCTTAGTATGCATGCCAGCAGAAGGATGAATTTGCCCTTTTGTTATGGTATAATGCTGTAGTCTCTGAAGGTTTCAGAGGGATGGTCTCCAACTTTCTAGAAGGGCCGTGCGGAAAATCAAAGTATTTTCAGATACTCTTATTTAATCTGGTTGACGAAAGCAGGATGCTTACTGAAGAAAGGACAGTTGCTGGTATCTCTTCAGAGAGAATTTGAGTGACTTCCACTGCTGGTCCTCTCAACGGATGCTGTTGTAGTGTTTGGTCACTGCTTCCCTAGCTGAGAAGTACTGCTCCATGTTTTCCTCTTCAGTGCTGGCATGTTTTTTAGGTTACAATAACTCCTCTTCAGTGCTTCTGTTGTGTGACAGATCATAGCCCTACTAATACTCTCCAGCTGGTTTTTCAGCATGAGAAGCTCTGGGAGTCGCATTTGGGAAGCTTCTCTGAAAATAGCTCAAACAGTGGATTGATGACGAAGTATAATTTCTTTCCTTCCATTGATCTGTGATGTTTGCTCATCCTCGGAGTTATATATTTCATTAAGACAGGAAAAGCCTCCCTGGAAGGTTTGCTTTTCTTTTGGTAGATATCAATATTTGTGAAATGTTTCCAGTGGACTATGTGTTTCTTCCTTATTCCTTTCAAAAGCTTCTGTATTTTGTTGGATGGGATTTTTTTTCAGTTTTTTAAAAGATTTTCAGATGTTTAGGTTAGTTTTCAGCACAATAATTGTTTTGCTTAAATAGCAAATTTCCAAGCCCTACAGCTGAGGGCAAGGCGTGTTGCCAGAGCCTGCACTGCAATGCTCGGGTGCGATTCCCGTTTGAAAAGGAGCAGCTGTGTAGCTGTACGAAGAGTGAAAATGTCTCTCAGTTCAGGAGTCATCCAAGAACCAATTTTAAAACACTATGAACCCTCAGAATTGATATTTGGGCAAAACGGGAAGGAAAAATGAAAGTACCGGGAGGGCAGGCTTGTACATGGTGCTCTTTTTAACCCTAAATACATGCCTGACAGATTTTGATTCAACAGCGGTGGGACTTAGATTTGTACATCTGATGATAAAATTAATCTTACAGTGCATGACAGTACACAATAGGTGCTTGGGCTTTTCAGTTATAGTTGCCATCATAGCACACATGACTGATGGAGATTCATTTTCAGGCCTTGGAACAAGTGCAACAAGCTGGGTTCAGAGCTTGGGCCCTTTGTGAGGACCAAATGAGGGAAATTTGAAGTTTGTGTCCTAGTGGCTTGCACATAATATCCTTTAAAGCCAGGTTAAATTATCTGTTGATGCTAAGGAGCGACACAGAATTGTTCACAGCAGGACTGGAGAGGTTGCTTGTGTATGTCAGTGTTCAGTGGCTTAGGAAACAGCTGCTTGTGCAATATCTGGTTTGTGGTTGAACAGACAGCTCAATTTCTGGCATTGCTGCTTTAGATAAAAAATTATAATTAAGCTTTAAAGAAATCTTACATATGTGAATGAGTCAGAATTTTTTTTTTCTGTAAGCTGCTTAGTTTTTTTGCATGCTGTGCAGAGAAAATGTTGTTAGATCCTACTTGATATTACCACATTATGACTGAAGGGATTTTTTTTATAACCCATGGACTTCCTCAGATAGAAGCACATCAGATGTAATAAATTTAGAGCCTTGTTATTAAATTTAAATTTAGAGCCTTGTTATTAAACCTATTGTTATTAAGACTTTAAAATGAAAATGTACATGCTGCTTCTATTCGCTCTGCAGTAGTAAGAAGTTAAATCAGACAATGCTGAGATCTGCTGAGCTTAAAAGAAAGTTCAAAAGAAAGTCCTGGCTTTGTGATCTCATTTGCAGAAGTCAAACATACCTTTGTGTTTTTTCCTCCTGAACAGATGTTAAGTAAAGCACAGTTGTGACCCGCCCAGTCTTACCAGTCTCCTGCATCACATTAAATTGTGATTGAACACAATCATGCTTCAAATTGTGCGTGGAAAGATGTCCTGCCTTTGGTTTATTTTTTCCTTTGCGTTACGAGTAGTGCAGTGCTTATCCTGTAGTCATCCTCACCATTCTGTCTTCTCTTTAAGAAAGCTGGGTGAATTTGGTCTCATTATTGGATGCGTATGTCCCTTTAAACATGGAAAAAAATTAATTGTAAGTCATGAAAGGTAGCCAAAGATGGCATCCAAAGCTAGCATACAAGGCCATCTCTTGTTCAAAATATTGAAGACTGCTGTTGTAAATACACGCCTTCATAAAGGTGCTGTCGAGCTCATTTGGCACATCTTTAATTGTGCCTTGATGGAAATTTGGTATGGATCAAAGCAACTTGCTATATGTGCTTTCTCCCCATCGCAAGAACATTTGGGTGGACCAATGAACATGTGCTTCCTACTGCTGTTCTATATTACCTGCATTGCATGCTAGCTTGCTTGTTGGAAAAAGGAGAAGAGCAGCCAGATGTTTTTAACCAGGACTATAAAAAACAGAGACAATTCAGATGGGACCAGATGAACCAAAACTTCATTTTCTTGCTTAGACATTAAAAATCTTATTTGTTTTCCACACTATTTTGGTGTATCTTGTTATTAATGATACCTCTGAGAATATTGTTTAGTAGCAAAGAGTATGTGTGATCTCATCCTCCAAATAGCGTTTCAGCAGTTTAAGAGACTCAAATGCGCTGTATACAATAGAAATGTGAGGGATGAAGTACCTTAAACTGTAGTGATAAAATTCATTTCATCAAAATGAAAGCCCAGGAAGAATCTTGTAACTGTTTTCAGGACAAATATAATGTGCTGAATTTGGTACATCAGATGGTTTCTTTCATCAGACCATGTGAAGAAACAAACAAGCAAACAATCCAGTGTGCTTATAGTTGTAACTTTGTAGGTAATCATAGGTGTTAGGAATGCACCCTAGAGATATAGTTTTGGTCCTTCATCAGTTGAATTAAAGACTTCACACTGAGCTTTAGTTTTCAGTGAAGGACAACAACATTGCATATGGCAGAAAGATGGAAATCCCTGTGTGAGCTATGATAACAGTGACTTCCAAAGTGAAGGGCCCTCGGATTCCCACGCATACAAGACATCGCCATCCCCTGGAGCTTTTCTCAGTGGGAAAAACCCAAGGCTCTGGAAGGCAAAATCTCTGCTGCTACCACCCATAACCATTTGTACCTCCAGTATCCTATTCAGTCCCAGGCACTCCATTCAGACATAGCTACAGATTCAGTCCTGCTGTATCTGATGATGATTTTTACTTTCTGTGGAAAATATCAAATAATCTTGTTAAAGGCAGCAAGGTGGTAGAAAGTCTTTCCTGTTCATGGCAGTCAATTATTAATTTGTTAAGATAGTGGAAGGGCCAGATCAGTTAATTGTCTGCTGACGTATGAATTTCATAGAATCACTAGGTTGGAAAAGACTTCTGAGATCATCAAGCCCAACTGTGCCTGTCCACTACTAAATCATATCCCTAACCACTTAATCTACCCATCTTTTAAATACTTCCAGGGATGGTGACTCCACCACCTCCCTTGATAACACTTTCAATGAAGAAGTTTTTCCTAATGTCCAATCTGAACCTCCCCTGGTGCAACTTTTGGCCATTCCCTCTCGTCCTATCTATCACAGGTCACTTGGGAGAAGAGACCAACACCCACCTCTCTACAACCTCCTTTCAGATAGTTGTAGACAGTGATATGGTCTCCCTTCAGCCTCCTCTTCTCTAGGCTAAACAACCCCAGTTCCCTCAGCCGCTCATCATAAGACTTGTCCTCCAGCCCTTCACCAGCTTTGTTGCTCTTCTCTGGACACGCTCCAGGACCTCATTGTCTTTCTTGTAGCAAGGAGCCCAGAACTGAACACAGTATTAAAAGTGCAGTCTCACCAATGCAGAGTACAGGGGCAGAATCACTTCCCTGGTCCTGCTGGCCATGCTGTTTCTGATACAGGCCAAGATGCTATTGGTCTTCTTGGCTGCCTGGGCACACTGCTGGCTCATGTTCAGCCAGCTGTTGACCGATCCTCCTCTGCCAAGCAGCTTTCTAGCCACTCTTCCCCAAGCCTGTAGCACTGCATGGGGTTGTTGTGTCTCAAGTGCAGGACTCTGCACTGGCCTTGTTAAACCTCATCCCATTGGTCTCAGCCCAGTGATCAAGCCTGTTCTGATCTCTCTGTAGAGCCTCCTTTCCCTCAAGGAGATCGACACTTCCTCCCAGCTTAGTGTCACCCGTGAACTTACGAAGGGTGCACTCAATCCCTTCATCCAGGTCATTGATAAAGATATTGAACAGAACTGTCCCCGGCACTGAACCCTGGGGACACCACTTGTGACTGCCCTTTTACTGAATTTAACTTCATTTACCACGAGTCTTTGTTCCTGGCCATCCAGCCATTTTTTTCACCCAGCAGAGGGTGCGCCTGTCCAGGCTGGTGGTAGCCAGTTTCTCAAGCGTAATACTGTGTGAAACAGTGTCAAAGGGTTTTCTGAAGTCCAAGTATACTATAACCACAGCCTTTCCCTCATCCATTAATCAGGTTGAAATTCACTGCAAATCAGTACAGAATAAAACAACCACCACAGCTGGATTCTTAATGTAAATAAGGTCCCTGGGCCTCACTGCAGTTCTGCTTACAATCACTATAACCTGTCTGCGAAGTTTGGCTGGTGAGTAATGCTGCATTTATATCAGTAAAGGATAAAGTATGTATTTATCACTTTCTGCTCATTTAGCAGGCTTTGTATTTTGTATCATCCCTTTTTTTCCACTACATATTAAAGTGCTTTTTTTTCTGATTTCTTAATTTGGTTTTTTACTGTTCACAAAATTCACTGCGCTGTATAGGAGCTGTCTTCATGAATTCCCACTGCTCTGCTCAGGGGGTAAGCTAGGCTAATGAGACCCTTCTTTGTTTCATGTGAGTGGGTTTTGCTAATTGCTTTTATCACACTGGAACTTGTAAGGGGATTTTTTCCATAGACAAAATGACAATAGAAAAATTGAGCGCTTTTGTTGGGAAGTCACCTGGCAATTCCACCTGGATCCTCAACATAGCTGTCAGCAGATGTGAGTGACTCTTTAACATCCAGTGCCTCTAATTGCCCTTTATTTCCCCTCTGTTCTCCTTGTGTGGGATTTATTTTTCAGTTGATAGGCTGAAACCTGAAAGCAGGTTGTGATAGAGTGCATCTCTAGTCAGCAGCAGAGAGAATGAAAGAGCAAATAGGACAGTCAACATACAGCAGGAAGAGAAATTTCATCCTGCTTCCTACCTTGTCCTGTGGTTGCAGCTGATATCCCCGTCCCAGCTCATCCTCTTATCATCACTTCCTTACAGCTCAATTCATGCTGGGAGCCTGTTCCTTTTGCAGACCTAAGGGACAGGGACTTCAACACTTTGTCCTTCTCTAAGGCTTGTGGTAGCTTCCTGGGTTATCCATTTGTATCCAATTTCTTCCCCAAGTCTTGCTGACTATACTGGTCATCAGCATGTGTACTTAACCTTCACCAGGATCACATCATTATTTTTAGCATGAGGACAGTATTAGATTTTACACACTTCCTAAGTAAATATGATTGAATGAAATTGAAGCCCCAAGGATGAGAAGGCAGTTGTTAGTTGAATGTCCCTAGGAATGGACAGCCTCCATGAGTCCCACATAGAGCTGTGCTCTGACTTTTGAAGAAAATTTACATTGAATCCTAATGGAGTTTACTGAACCGCCAAATTTGTAGTTACTGATGTTTTTTAATTCCACTACGTTTATGTTAAATCAAGATATATTGGGATTTTTTTTTTTGTCTAGCATAAACTTTGCCCTTGTGCACCACTGTAGTCCATTCTTATCTTTGCAGTGGCCAACAGTAGCTTGAAAGCTTCTTGCCTTTCCTTCAACACCTGCCTTCTGCAGGACTTCTTCCTTCACCCAGAGAAGGGATTAGACCCACCGCTATTCTCTTAATTTGTATAATTCTGTCATTGCGTCATCTTCACTGGCTAATCAAACTGATTTTCAACAGTTTTAGACAGAGTAAAAAATTAGTGCCTTGAAGTCTTCCTTGATTTTTCTGGCAGTTTCTCTGTCATTCACTGTAGTATTTTCTTTCTTTATCTCAAGTCCCTTTTGGTTTTTACTGTGCTTATCTTCCTCTCTATAAAATATCTACTAGAGCTGGCGTTTTCTAAACTCTAGGTCTCTAATTCTCCTAATCTCATTTTAAAGCAGTTAAAGAGTGACAACAGACCCTTATCAGACTTTGTATTATTGCTGTGTTCAACATGACTTGTGGGGCTTACTTAAGACAGTTAAGGTTTTCCATTCATTTCGGCAAGCGCAGGAGTTTACTTTAGATATTTACTGACTCCATAGGACTTCTATAGTGGCTGCAGCTTTATTATATAGCCAAATGAGATAATATCTTTTGCAAGTTGTATATGTAAATCTAGTGGTTTTCTGATTCATAACACATCGGTAACAACTGAAATACTTTTATATAGGAAAAAACTATTCAAAATCACAGCAAATCCTGAAAATCTGGGCTTTTGAAAAGGGAATTGAGCTCGGAATTTTGGTCCTGCTTTTATCAAGAAATGGATTTGGATTTTCTTACAGCCAGTGGTTTGCATTTTTGCTCTGCAGGATGAACACACACAGTAGTTATGGTGCTTTTGGGAGAGTCAGTCACTGCATTTCTCAGTGAACTCATTTTAAACACCAACAACATTTTGATGACCTGGCCATGTTAGACCATGATAGCTGTGCCTGCAGAAGTCCTCCAGCAGCAGCAACAGTTCTTAGGAAGCAGGGAGGATTGCTGTGGTACGCCTTTCTGGTTGAAGAACCAGCTTAGTGCATTTGTTTACTGACAAGTATGGCACACCAGGTCATACAGGAAGGAGTGGAAATCCTGATACTAAAGACATGCAGCCTTACCACGCATAAGTTCTTTGCTTCTGCTGGAGCTTGACTTCACCATCTCATCATCTTTACATGGTAACTTGCCTCACCATGTAAAGGATAATACTTGCAAGTTTAATTCAAGTTCATAAGAGTACCCGTATGTTGTGATTCAGTGAATTCCCAAAGCAATGGCTTCCTTTTAAGCCTTTGAATACCTTCCAATTTCAGTGTGACTTGAGATTCTAAGTTGAGCGGAAGCTCATTTTTTTTGACAGATCAGCACTTTCTTTCTGAGGCGTATGTGAATTCATGGTTTCATGGTGTGATACAGAAAATACAGAAATGTATTTCCTTGCCTTAGTGCTACTAATCCATATGAGAGAAAATGTGATACAAATTTTATGCTTTGAACAGAATGTCAAGGCTTCGTTTTGACACAGTTAAAATACCTTCATTCATTGATTCTTGAAAAGTTTACAGTTCAGTATCTGGAATGCAGTTTTAATCATCTGAAAGCCCGTGGAGGATGAGACCACTTCTTGTTGGCAACTGAGGTTGCTTAAAAATAGAACTTTCACTTCCATCCACTTACCCATGCTGACTGGCAGCTTAAAAGGCTGGGACTGATTTTAGGTTTCCTTTCATCTGAAATATGATACATTTGAATTGTATGGATTGAGTGGAAGTATACCAGCCACATGGTTCTGATGAAGCAACCTTTTTTTCATGTTCCTAACACTGTGAAGCAGTGACTTGTCTCTCAGACGTCTTTCTGGGTCTGTAATGCTAGTAGCTGCGTGTGGCAAGCCAGAGTTGGCACACTCACTGTCATCTGCTAAATCCACCCCTTAATTTTCTTTCCATAAACTGGCACGCTTTTTCTTAACCACATCTGCTGATGAGTTCAATCTGGTGTTTCCCAGTGGGATACTAACTTTTTAAAAGCAATCTGAAGCTTACTCTCATAAAAAAGATGGGGAGGTGTAATCCTATTGATTTGTACAGAACAAAAGTAGTTTGTTTCAGTGGTTGAGAAGGCTGAAGCCTCTAGACCCTTTTTTCGTTTGTAAGCAATAAGATGTAGAAAACAGTCAAGAACTACTGCCTTCCAGTGGTAGACCGCAACAGATGTGAATTTTCTCTGATTGTAATGACAAAACTAATCACATAGTTGGTAAAAGTAGCTTTTGAGCCACTAAGATTTTGTGACATTATAGTATTTTTTGTTTCTTTTGGGCATCTGGAAACTGATATAATGCTTCTTTAACAAAATCCATCCCAAGTTTGTGAGCGAGTTGACCTGTGAGAAGCTTCTCTGGTAGCCTTCAGCTGCACAGAGCTATCTGCAGTTTGTTATCACTGAATTGTTAAGAATTTCTTTTGATCACTTTAGTACAAGATAGTTCCTTCTAGTACAAGAAAAATGTGTTGTGTGTAGTAAAAATAATGGGCTTTTTCTGTTGTGAAATGCGTTTGTGTTCCTTCCCACGGAAACCATCTGTGAGGGGAGAAGGAAGGGAGGCTAGGGGGAAATCCCAGTGTATACTCATGGTATGGCAGGACATAGTGCCTGGGAGGTGATCCTTGTCTTACCCCACAGACAGAGCCACACTGAGCTTCATTAATTTTTTTTGAAAGAAAGGACATTTGCCTCATCAGCTGTCATATTTATGCCATTTCAGTCATGAAGAGTGTAAGTCCTCTTCTCTGTTTTTTCCTTACCATCTGGAGTATCACTTCTAATCCTGATGTTCAGTCCTGAATAGGCAGCTTCTAGTTTAACTGTTGGGTTTGGTTTTTTTTTAGCTAAGCAGTTTTTCCTAAATTAATTAGGACTGTAGGCAAATAGGAAGATAACTCCTGGGTGTATGACCGTAAAGGTATAAGGTAGGTAGTTAAATTGGAGTGTAATAGGTGATAAAACAAAGAGAGCATGCAAGAAGAGAATAGCAGACTGAAAATCCCAACCATACTTTGATTACTACCAGATTCAAATGTTCCTGCAATCTTAGCATACTAATTAACCACAAATGATATATTATGGATGCTTGTAAATAAATAATTTTCCTTTAACTCTGGTTTAACTCCTGAAGATACTATTTTAGGTGCTTATTTTGATGTGACCTTTACATTCATTTAGCTGTACTGTTTGGTGTTGAAAATTAAACTCAGCTAAATCAATAAATGTTTATAATACATACATTTTAAATATCAATACATAGGTCTTGTCAACTTACAGCTTTATGACAATGAGTAGCTTCTAAAAGAAAAAGATCTCTCTTTTCTTCTTAAAACTGGTTTATGGTGTTGCCATTTTCTTTACTATCAGTTACAATTTATCATAAATTCAGGCACTTGGTGGTCTTTGTGTGAAACTGGAAGCAAAGACCCACTCCTTTGAAGTGAGTTTGTTTCTTACTAATATGTTGAAATTAATCTGTTTTCTGAGTTCACGTATAATCTTCTGCGCTTGTGTTTTTCCTTTTCTTTTTTTTAAAAAACAAAAAAAATGCTGGGGGGAACCAAACTGTTACCAGTCTTTGGCTTTCTTTACATTTGTGGTTTGGCTCCCTAGCGTGACTGTGCTGCTGCAGCTATAGGAGTGCTGGAAGCCTACTGTGTGTGTGTGCTGTATTGATGGTCTCTAAATTTTGTCATCTGTGGTTGACTGTATTGTTGCTTGGTACTAGTAGGTCATTTCACTCAGTGCTAGCAGTGATCGAGCCACATTGGGGCTCAAATCACTATTATTTCAACAAGACCTGACTGAAATAAAAATGCTGAGGGTTCACCATTAAAGTTCATGGAAAAATTCAGTTTATTATTGCACAGTCATATAGTGTTGTCAGAAACTTTAACCTATTTTTACAGGCTGATTAATCAAGAGTTGAGCAAGGAATTAATCCAGACTCGAGATTCCTGGTCTGGGTCATCTAGCATGTATCTCTGCTTTGTATGTAAGAGCACCTGGCATACACCTCTCCCTAGAAAGCATAGCTAGGACTTGAACTAGTGCCAGGAGTCCTTAGATGGTCCAGCCTGGTTTTTATGCTCTTTGCACTGTTTTTTGACTGATGGACTTCACTGACTTCATTCAAGTCACCCATTTACAGCAGGGATTCACAGGAGCCCAGTATGTCTGGCTCCTGCAGCATGGGAAGTACCTCCATTGCTCAGCAGGGAGCATCCTACCATGTAAGGAGGCTCTGCCCATTTTTTCTGAGTAATTAGAAAGTTATCTGGGTGGAACTCATGTACAATTAGGTAAGATCACTTGGATTTTCTCATGAATGGAAAGTAAAGTCTCTGTCATAAGCATGATTAACGGAAGATGGTTGATGTAGTATTGAGGATATAGTCATTTTATCTTGGCCTATTAAAAGTGGTGACTGCAATAATGAATGCGTTTTTAAAGTAAGAAAGAGTATGGAACAAAGACGTCTAGGCAGCTTGTTTGTAGTTCCCCTAAATCTACTCTGCCTCACAAAAATTGCTGCAAGAAGTTGATAAGTCTTTTTGTTGCACAAAATCAGAAAAAAATTGCTTTCCATTTTTCAACCTGCTGCTTCTGCCAGATTTGTTGTGTTGGGAACACGATGTGGTGTAAAAAGCATCTGTAACCTCAGGCTCTCAAGAAAAGGCCCATGTTTTATACATTATTCTCTTCTCTTCTATGGGTACCTTCTAGGAAATGTCTTTGTTAGTTGTTCTTTTTTCAAGTACAGAAATACTGCTCCAACATGTTCTGTGCTGAAATGTCAGTGTTGTGCTGTTGTGTAGGTGGTAGTATGTATTATACACAGTTTTCAAAATCTGAATAATCAGTGATGTGCATGACTTTGCCAGGGAAAACAAATGGCTGTGTCATTTTGATTTCGGTATATCAAGAAAATGTAACCTATAAAAGTTAATTAGCATTCTTCCAGAAGGGGGTTGTTTAACTAACATCTTTGTTTCCATGTTTTCAGTTTTGTCAGAAGCTGGAGGGGACTGTTTTATTCTGTTGCTAATACATACTCATAGATTTGCAGAGTATTTTGTGGAGTTTTAGTTACCATGCATCTGTCCTTCATTTCAGTGAGCAGCTAGATGTTCCACTCACTTGAACAGCCACTTAGATCTACTGAAAATTTCTATTCTGGTTTTCATATATTTTTTTAAATAGTTTTTATAAATAAAATTCCTTGAGCCTGATGGTGTTCCTGTTATCTATAAAAATAAGGTTTTGCCAGTGATTTTAGATGAAGGAATGCTGCCATTGTCATTGAAATACTGACTGTCTGCGTCACTGGTCACTGCGGGGAGCTGATGGATCTCCACCTCTCATGGGTGTGCTTCTCTGATAGGCTCAGTTCTTCCTGTTCAGCCTGGGCATTTCTGACATTTTGCTGTATCGGATGCAGAAAAGTTTCTGGTCTGAAACAAAACTGAAGTTTGAGCACACGTAATACACAACTAAATAATCTCACTTCATTTTTCTGTATAACTCTGCAATTCATTAGATTTCCTCCACCACTTTAGAAACTAATTCATAGAATATGTAGCTGTTAGCACACCAGCATTACTTTACTGTGCTGAGGTAACTTACAAAAATTAGAGAACTAGCTTCTCATGCACTAACTGGTTTGACAAACTTTGCCTAGACCAAGGTCTATCCAAGGCTGAAAAATAAAAAATGAACGAAATTGTCCTTTCATAGTAAAATTTTATAGGTAGCTTTACAAATATCCTAGAGGTGGAGGTGAGGTTTTATTCTGTCTATTACTTCTGGATGTTAATACTTACAGAAAGTGTTTAAGAAAAAGCAATCCGTAGGTAAGTCTGATTTTTATGTGAATGAAGCCCTTCTAGAAAAAAACAATCTTCAGAGGCCAGGTTTTCAAGCCTGCTAAGCCTGACGAGATACACTGGCTGTATACCAAATCCTTCCTTAAATGCTGAAGTTAAGATGATCTTGTGGATAACTTGGCTTGTTTTCCACTGCATTGTAAATGCATGCTTAAGACTTTAATTTGATATTCGGCTTTGATATTATGTTGCTAAGCTGTATATTGAAATGCTTGGTTGTCCTTTAATGCAAACCCTGGAGGGTGGCTAGTATCCATGCAGAGACTTCTGCCTTGTAACTACCTGTGAAACCACCTTTCCCTTCTTGCTTAGCCAGCCTGCAGGGACTCAAGAGGTTCCTGGAGCAGGATGAAAATGTGATCAGGAGCAAATATTTGAAAGATAGCGGGGTTTGTTTGCCACAGTGAGGTAGAACTGAACAAGTGGTGGGCTCTGTGGCAGGGACAGGGAATTAATAGTAGATAGAGGGCTGTTGTTTCCAAATTACCATTGTTGAGAAGACGTGACTGTGCTGCCCCATTATGCTTAAACCTGTTCTGTGAACGATGTGTTTGATTTTATCATCTCTCTGATCATAAATCCAAGAGCCTGTGAGAAGATCTACTCTGACCCTGTGTTTGAAGCAGGCTTTAGTGTTTCTCTTAGTGGTGCCATGCCAACGTATCATTGGAGAATATGCGTCTTCCAGACTAGCATCCTGACTTTCCTGATAGTGTGTTCCTTTTATTCCTCTTCCTTATGTTTAAAATACCATGTTAATAACCAGAGTTTGTCGTTTCCTTGCCTCTGGTGGTTTCTATGTGTTTCTTCTTTAAGTTGAAAGCCTGCTAAGGCTCAATTTTTTTCAATGAAGACTTAACTGAGTTTTTGCAAGCTTCTTCATTTAACTGTGTGGCGGTTTATTCACTCTTTAGAGTTGGCGTCTTCATAAGAGGTTTTTTGGGGCTAAAACCCTATTTATATCTGACAGCTGGAATTCAAGTCCCCTCCCCCCCCCCGGCTTAATTTTTACTTTTTATAATATACTTACTCTCTCCTGCCTCACCTTTAGTCCTACAAATGACATTGCTGTCTTTTGAATTTTTCCCTGCGAAGGCTCCAATTGCCCTTACTCATTTGTAACAAATTAATTGACTAAGGGGTTGAGAGAGGTTGTTACACAGGCTTATTAAACACCAAAGAGAATACCCGTTAGAAGTAAAAGGTGGAAAGTATAATCTTTATAGTAAGAGTTTATATTTCCATTGTATCCATAGAGTATTCCTTTATGTTCTTAGTTTTGATTAGTAAGCATTGTTTTCTGTTCCTTACTGACCCAAGTTGTGTAGTTTTCCAACTTTTGGGACTTTAACTAATAGAAATCTAAGTCCTCTTGAAGAATTCTAAATCTCATTTGCATTACTCTAATTTTGCCCTCCCAAGTTAAAATTGCTAGGCTTTCCTGTAGCATTTGGAAACAGTGTTCTTTAAAGCTGTTGACTTTAGGACTGTCCATATTGGACATAATACAGGACACAATTAGTGATTACTGCAATAGCAGCTTCCAGCCCAAAAACGTGTGTCATCTATGTATGTCTGAATAGTTACTCTGTCTTGAACAGAGTATCTCTAATGCTGATAAGGGGTGGAAACTCTAATGATATTTTCTGACTGTCTGCTTGGAACCCAAAGAGAAGTCCCTCACAGTGAAATAATTTTATGATTATGATTTTGAAGATGACCTCAAAGGCTGGAGAAGATTTGTGTTCAGTTTAGTGTCCTATTCCTAAAATGGTGACTTAAGTGGGGGAAAAGAGCAGTAGCAGATGAGGCGGTCATGGAAGGTTGGTTGCTTTTGTATTAGTGTAGAGCATGTTTAAACTTTCTCTAGACACATTTTCACTCTCTGGTTTATCGTCATGTCAGAGGATAATATGAAATCTTGCTGTATTTGATTTGAACCAAGAACTATCAGAGAGAAAGAAAAGAGAATTATCAATAAAATGGTGAACACTTTCTGGGCTAAATGTTTCATGATACCTAGTAAGTGACCTCACCTAGAAAAAAACAAAAGCTCACATTTCCCTTGCCAAATAGAAAAAAAATTACCATCTTTACATAAATAAATATTCATTACAGTATTTTATACAATTCATAATGTCATTTTACCTCAAATAATGATGAAAAATGAAGGGGTAATATATATGTATATTAATAACAAATGATACGAGCTTCTCTTTAAAAAGTTTTCTTGGGAAGAACAGCAGACTTTATCCTTCCAGTACTGATAGGACTGGAACCATTGCTCTATATAAAAACTATAAGTGACTATGAAATATGTCTCTCTGAATTAACTGCTGGAAATTTATTCCAAGAGAAAGGGTTAGTAAGTCATTATTATAATAATTACAAGTCTTGGAAAAAGAAGCGTTACTAAGTGAGAAAATAAGTATTGCATTCAGTTCAAGCTCTCTTTGAGGCGTTGCATTTCTTTTTTTTAAAACTGTTCTGTGCTTGTGTAGTTCTTACTTATGTATTTCAGTATGAGACAAAAAACATACCTCATACAATGAGCCCCTGCTGTAATAAGAATTACAGATATATGCAATAGTGTCTTTATACTTCTATAGAAGTGTAACATTTATTTTTATCTACCTATATATATAATATTTAAAACTAGTCCTTTCTCTCTTGTCAGTGTGTTGTGCCATATGGTGCCGAGCAACATGCCAGATGATAAAAATATTCCTAGAACATATGATATCATCAGTCAATTCAAGAGGGGTGAAACTTCTTGACCAAAGCATTTGTGGCTTTGATACATTTTTTTAGGTGTAAAGTGTATCTTTTGAAATGATGAAGTGTGTCCAAGAGGTCTCCTTTTATGCAAATTCTACAATACCAGCTGAGAACATTTTGCTTGTAAAAAAAAGGTTGAAACGAAAGAAATTTTGGTTTAACAAAGGAATTTGTGGCAAAGTAGCAGTTCTTTTCATAGCAAGAAATGATTCACCTTCCTCCTTTCAATCTATATTGCTGATTGCTGCTCTGGTGTTGGAACTGCTCCACAAAGAATGGCATCTCTCCATCTCTGTTCTCCACTTGCAGAGAAGACAGAATATAGTGCTCGGTCAGAGGATGTTCATGTTGGGTGCAGACAGCTATCTGTACATGCTTGGGAAGAGACCGTGTGTGTCTGGAAAAAAAGAAAAGGAAAAACAGGCAGTATTAAGTGTTATGTTTTCCACTAGAGTAACTGAAGTTATGCTGGTGTTAATGCTGGAGTTTTGTTACTTTATTTTGAGCTTGTTTCTATCACTTTGCAGCAAACACCAAAAACCAGAAAATTTTCTATTGGCAAGGTGACTTGTGTTCAAGTGGCCTGCGCCAGGCAAAGTGCGGGTGTTTCCTCAGAAAATATCACAAGGGTGCTACAAAGCAAATAGAAGGGAGATGTTACAAGCTGGAGGGACAATGCTGCAGGAGAAGTGGCCTTTGCAATTTATACTGTAAATAACAAACTTGCACACTAGAAGTACCTGAAGAGACGGTATCGTTAGCTGCCTGCCAGTTCTCTGTTCATTTGTGTCTTTGTCATGGGAGGAATGTGAAGGAGAAAAGCCTCGTCTTTGAGTTAGGACCTAAAAATTGTGCTGTTTGATTCAATAGGATAGTAGGATCATCTTTATGTCACTGGACTCTTTCTTCCTGCTTGTCTTCCTTCATATATTTCCTTACAGTGTCTGTGTTTTACCTGAGCTCCATAGTGACAGGTCTAGCATTTCTGGGTCAGTGTTTTTTAGCCTCACCTTAAAACTCTAGTGCATATTACAACATTCTCATTCTGTATTAACTGTTTATCTGTATTCACTCTTTAGAGATTTTGAGACCTTAAGTCATCCTTGCTTTACCTCCCATCAAATATCTGCTAGGGCTTCGATCAATTTATTTGTAGTCTTGAATATTCCTGAATATCCCAGGATAGCGACCTTGGTGATACAAAAAAAAATTATTTGAAAAATAGTATCTGATCTGATTGTTATAATCTGATTTATATTATAGAATGAAAGAATTAACTGGCGCTGAATGAAAAGTAAAATTAAGAAGCGTGATTAAAAATCTGTTTTGCACAGTGCTCAGTCTCAGACCTCTGAAGTTCCCACTAATTCTTGAGTCAGTCATTAAGTTCTTAAAGAGAAAGGGTATCTATTTATAACTAAAAACATTACAAAAATATATGTGAGCAAAAAAACCACGAGTTTTTTAATTTCACAATGTGAAGAGGGAAAAAGGGGATGCAAAGTAAAATTTATAAAACACAGAACAAAGTGTAAATGCTGTCATAAATTAGTATCTGTATACCAACATGTGTGCTGTTGATATAATGAAAAAACAGCAGTCCTAACTTCCAGTTTAGGCTTTCTACCCTTTCCTTTGTGCGAGAACTCTTTCATATTTAATACCTCTCTATAACAATCTCTTTCAACCCATGAACCCATCAGCAATTTGTTTTTACAGGTTAACATACTTACAAATGATTTTGCAATGGAATATCCTCATTAGAGGGCGGACTTATTAACAGTCCTCCCCCTCCTAGCTCCTCAGTTTTTTCTTTGAAGCTCAACTGTGTACCTAATACAGTGCTTTTACGGTGACCAATTAGTTTGGTGAGGAGTGCTTTGACTTAGTATAGAACCCTTAACCTCTTGAGTGTCTCTAGAGGTACATCATGCCACAGGCACTTTAATAGCTCAGGTATTACTTTTTTGTTTGGGTTTTGTATGTTTAATGCAGAACTAAATGGGGTTAAGACCCAGAACCCATTAGATTTTATCACCTTTAGGATTTGGGGTTCTCTTCTGGAGACCTGTATTTACGATGCCTGCATCAGCCCTTTATAACTGCTGCTCATTGCTGGGCTCTTCCCAGAATCAGACTTGCTCATGCTCATCATTGGTGAAAGAGGGCACATTTTTCCAAGTATCTATTTGATAATATAATAAACTACTGAATCAAATTTTGAAAATGCAGCTATCCTTCTTGTACTTCTTCTTTCTCAAGCTGAGATCAGATCTACAGGTCTTGTCTGACCCTGTGGTTCAAATATCGATATGTACTTGTTCTTCACCTGAAACTTCTGAGTAGCACTGCTGAGATCTTCTAAGCCAGGGTGATCAAAATGCTGCTAAGTGGGCAGGGACAAAATTGTGTTGTAAATGTGATTCACTGCTTTCAGGAGGACAGAAGTAGTGGTCTGTATTTATAAGCAAAAGGCCTAAAAATGATTTCTTAATGGGGTTCTGGTGCCTAAAAATATTTGTCATTGCTAACTTAAGGCTGAAGTAGGCCATTATGCCATAACAAAAAATGTGGAAGTGATTGAAAGCTGAAGTGACCTCAGCAGATAAAAACTATACTTACCAACTTCTAAAAAGAAAAAAAAAGCAGTAATGTTGTACAATAATCTTTCACCTTCTTTCTGAGGATCAGTAATTTTGGGCTAAAGCGCATTATTGATCATAACCTGATCGGGGACTGAGGCATAGGTATAGACTTTAAAGATGCTGTTGAAGGGAGGTACTGGGTTCTGGTCTGGCAGGGGGCTGGGCTGTTAGGTGAGATGGGAGCTGTGTTGATCCTGTGGCAAGGCTGTCTCCCGTGCATTGGGTTGGATAATGGGTACTGGCCACCACAACTGAACATTTGTTAATTTGCTGTCTTAATATTGTGACCTGCAGACCATGTCAATTAATTTGCATTCAAGAAGAAACAACACAGTAGGATCAGAAACACTGTATAAACAAGTAGGAGCTAGCGAGGCAGTGTGATGCTCCACATAGCTATGTGGCACTAATCTGCCTGTAAAGCGTCTCAGCAGGTGCGTTACAGCACTCACGAGTCTGGTGTAGCCTCAGCTAGGCTGCTTCTGGGCTGCAGCTTGCTCTTTTGCCATTTAACGTACCTAAAGAAAGCAAATCAGAGAGCTTGCTGTGTTATTATTTTTTAATATTTATGAAGCAGTTCATAATCCTTATTATCAACCTTAGCTAACCACACTGTAAGTATTTTCACTGGGGCTCTATAGTCTCTGAAGTGGTGAAGAATAACTAGAGGCAGCAAAGTGTAGAAATTATAGGTAGTAGTGAAAGGGATCTGTAGGCTTTTCTAACCTTGAATATTCATTCTCATGAGAGATCACATTTTCAGAATATAAAGAAACACGGTTATGAGCACCAAAATATGCATGCTTGTATGGATTTGTGCAGTTGGTTCACTACACAAGCAAATGCATATTTCAGCACCTAATTACTTCTTCTGAAGTCTAGTTATGCAATGTATCCACCCACTTGTTATAAACCTGAATGAAGATATAAGTTGCATATAGGTTGTTTACATTGCAAATCTCTGCCTTTTAGAAAATCCAACTTTTACTCGCTTCATATGAGCAGCTCACAAGATTTTAAGAATTCATCCTAACAGAAAGCAGATGGTTTCAGAAAGCTGAAATGAAGAAGTAGAAGGAAGAAATTGAAGATCAGAACTAAAACTTGTAAGATTGTGAAAGCTACCATGATAGATTTTCTTCTTTAAAGACAGAGGATTACAATTAGTCTTGTGTCCTGGCATACAGGAAAAAAGAAAGTGTTAAGGATGTTTAAAAAGAGGCAACTTTATTTATTTTTTTTTTTATCTGGGAAGTGTCCAACAATAAACTGCAGCGCACAGGTTAGCATTCCTTCTTTAACATCATCTATCTGGTTAGGAGTTAGTGTCTAGTGGCACTACCTAACTCCTCTCTAGGACCTCTGTGTGCAGACCCCCACATTTCCTCATTATGCAAGATCCTAGCAACTCTTGTCTCAGGCATAAGGTGAAGGACATCATCTCCCAGACATGGGAATGCAGACTTCTCCAGTGTTGGAAAGAGAGCCATGTCTTTCTGCTCTGCTCAGCCTCTGTCTCCAAAGATACGTCCTGCCTTTCCAAAGCTCTGTGGATTAGGGAAACCTCAAAAGGGCACTTAACAGCCCTACTGCAAAAATCAACAGCCTGTTTTAAATTAGCAGGAAGAGCAATTTCCTCTTCCAATACCAATATTTCCTTATTAAAATGATAGGACAGGATTTAAATACAGCATAAAACTTCCAATACTGTGTAGTATTTCTTGGAGGACTGTGTTTGCTATGTTTATTTGCCTCAGGGGTAACACTTTTTTATGTACATTGTGAGGCTCAATAGTCTGGCAGCGGCAGCGCTCAGAACTGCTTTTCTTGATACTGTGCATCTGTCTCTGTTGTGATGGTATCTATAGCAAAGTTGATAGGGAAGACATAGATAGAGAAAATGTCTCTGGACCCAGTTTTTCAGTGTTGCTGTAGGTTTTCCAAAAGGTCGTGATAATTGTGGTGTTAAGATAAAATACTAACTTTTTTTTTTTTTGCCTGTGGCTATTCTTAGGGAAAGAATAATGAAAAATTCCCTGAGGAAATTTTGCTGTAAATACTCTGCCTCCTCATGGATAAGTAATTCTTTTGGGTTTGTGTGAGAAGGATCATGTGGGTTTTACTAATGATGAGTATTAGGTCAATGTAACTTTTTTTACTATTTGAAACTTATATTCAGTCATGAACTCTTGGTATTATCGTAAGAATCAAAGGTAATCAATATGAATGTAATCTGTATTGTTCATATTTAATCATTCCACTATGTCACTGCTGTCATTATTTTTTTTTTATACTGAAAGTTCATCTTTAACTAGCTGATATAAGCATGGTTGGTATATCTTCTCCCACACCTTCATTTCCACAGGGACTGATTTCCAGTGACTAAGTGATGCTGGTGTTGCCACCTGTGCCATGTGGATTTCTAGAGCAGAACCTTAGCGTCCCAGTAGAGAAATTTTTCAAAACAAGGCTCTATAAATTGGAATGGTGGGAGAGTATTCAAATGCTCATATATGTAGAGAGTTGATTATAAAAGTTTTTGCTCTTCACTCAAGAGCAGGTGATTCCTTTTTAAAAATCCTCGATTCCAGAGATTTTTCTTGTTAATCATCTTCAGAAAGTTGCTGTTGGCAAAACATTTTTGGTTTTTAGTAGCAGACAAGCATTAGGCAGCTGTGTAGCAGAAGCACCATTGTACCATTGTACATCTTTGTAAAGGTGTAGCTATTTATTATTTTTATTGAGGGAAAATGTATATCTCTACATATTCTCTATGTCTTTGTGTACCAGAGAGAGAGAAAGAGAGAGATACTCAGAAAAGGGCAAGCTATCTACATGGCTTATTCAAATATACAACTTCTGTTGCTTTTCTTCTTCTCCTCAGGTTATTTACATAGCAAGTTTGGGATTTACATAAAAGAAAATTATACCCTCAATGGAATTTAGTGTTAAAATACTCTTCTAATCTACCCTCATGCTATTCGTATTCCTGTTCAGAGTTTTGTCCCTATATCCATTCTAAAGTTTCTGAAGAAACCAACTCAGTTCCAAAGCCAGATGAAAACGTGGACTGGAATGTATCCACTTGCTGGTGAATATAGAAAGTCATAGCATTAATATAGAAAGTAAGGCATAGTATATTAGTCCTGCAGGACTACAGGACTAGACCTAGTGAAGAACTATGAATTTTCAGTGGCAAGAACAATAATAATATGCTATCTCTTTGGCTTTCACTAGCACTTATGATTTGGTCTGCCTCAGTTCTTATGGACATCTCTGCTAAAATTGTGTTGGGGCTGGAGAGCTGACACTGAGGTCCTGTTTGTGTGATCAGGTGGCTAACTTTCACTCTGGTTGCTTTCTTGTCCTTGAGTGCCAACATGTAGAACTTCATAGCCTAACTTTTTCATATTGACTGTGCACAGGCAAGCCCTGAAAGCTTTTTAAAAGAGTAGTAGTTAGTACTGGCTTGTGCTGGAAGCAGTACTGGTCTTACCAAGCTCAAAGGAAAGGGTGGTATAATCATTACCTGGAAAACCATTCATCCCCAGAGTCTGAGGGTAAAATCCTTGTGGGACTGAACTCTTCCTTCTTGTGCTTTGATGCAGCTTGTGTCCTTGGGTTTGCTAGGATAGCATTTCCTTTGATCTTGTTATTCCTCAGTGTGGGTTACATTTGCTTGTGCTTAATGTAAATATTAGTGCAGAGTACCTTCCTGGAGGTTCATCTGACTGCATGTATGTCTGAGGGGAAGAGAACGCTTCTAAAGCATGGTTCATCTCATTTTAAGCAAGTCTAAAACAGATTAGACAAATTGTGACTCAAAAGGAGATGGCTAATCCAGCTGTGTCCTTGTGTGTCTCTGCCAGAACTGACCATACGCATCTAGCCAAGACTTTATTTTTCTTGTTACTCTTAAAAACTGGTCATTCCAATAGCACACGAGCACAGAGTTTCAAATTAGATTAAAAATATTCTGGAAATTTGGTATCCAATGAATTTTGCAGACACTTTTCTGTTTTTCTAAGCTCTCCTGAGGATATAACTCATTCTGTGTAAATGTCCAAAGTACAATTATTTCTTGATTTTTAACAGCTGCTGCTGCAAAAAAAGAGTCTTTCACTTTAAAAATTCAAGGCAGGCAGTCCGATTTTAAACTCTGCTACTCCATTCTTTCTCCCTAGTTTTCTCAGGAGACCAATGAATCAAAAAAAACCCAAAACCAACCCCAAAACATATAACACATTGTGCAAGCTGACAGGCTTTGAGCTTTCTTGGGGATGCAACAAGTACACGAAGACGAGAAATCTGATTTGGAGACATGACATTATGAAACAATTCAAATGAGGAAATAAATTAAATTTAAAATTAAATTTAAAATTTTATTGGTGCAAATATTGTTTTTTAAAAAGGAGTTTCTTAGATGGTCAGTAGAGGGCAGACATATTTTATTTCTGAAGAACTTTTGCCCACTACTGTTCTATCTTCAGATTTGAGGAATGTAAGTCTATTTTGTCATATTACAGTGGTATAAATCAGCAGTTATAATTTAAAAAGACATTGTTAACCCCTTTGAGGAGTTAAATGTCCATTTTAAAGCAATTGGAGGATATGAGTTATGACTAAAAGCATTTAATTTCTGTGTTTAGATTGTAAAAACTGTGGCATAAAATCCCTGAAATATTGCCACTACTGAGTACTAGAGGAGAATCATTTCTCTGCTGAATTCTGTAAAATGCAGTAGTTCTTTCTGATGTGAACTACTATATCACTAATGGGGTGGAAATGCACTCTTGAAAGTCATGATTGTTTAAATCTTCAGCTTGGTAACAGAGATTCTTCTTGAAGATCTGACTAGCCAAGCGACTTTAAACCTAAAAGAGCAATGCCTCTTTTAATTTCTACCTGCCTTCCTCTGTAATTGAAACAGTGTTTGCATTTCAGCTGGACAGAATACCTAACAGGTTCTGAGTACAGGATAAAATCAGTGTCATATCTGATTAACTCAACAGAAAAAATTAAAGCAGATTTAAAGAAGCATTTATTCTGAATGAGCCCGTTCTTCCCCAAACATATTTTAGCCCTGGAACAAAATGAAGGCAGAGCCTTTTCAGGAAACTCATCAATATAAACACATTTCTAATATTGTTATGGTACACAACTTTTAAGGGCTTGTAATGAGATTTATTCTTAAAGGGAATGAATGACAAAAACATACATGTAGAAGGTATAAAACACTAGAAATTTTTGTTAACTTGTGTATAAGCATATATGAACTGTTATTTATGTGTGTATGATCAAGCTTGCTACAATGAAGCTACACATGTAAGTAGCAGTAGCATGAGACAATGGTTTTGTCATCTACTGTTTGTCTTTATGACTTGACAGTTCCATTTTTTTTCTGGCAAGGCTGATGTTCACATAGACATCTTTAATAAGGATCACGAATGGTTTGAAGATTTGCCTCAAAATATGCAGTTCGCATTCACTTTGTCCTCTCAGTATTCATCAAGAGAAAGTCATCATTGCATTTCAGAACTATTTCAGCTAGAAGTGAATGCTTCAAAAGGTGTTGGTCATCAGCTTGGGCTTAATGGGCTTTCGACTTCTTAGGTTGAGTGCTGCATTGTTTTCATTACAAACATAGCTTAGACGTGTGACTGAGGTACAGAGCTCCTTGATACTGAAACTGAAAATAAAACTTGTAACTGAAAATAAAACCAAATGTGTATGATAATTTTCATTCTTTTTAAAGAACTGGTGTGACCTTACAGGCAAGGAGCTGAATTTTTTATGCTACTCATGCCTTCCAGATGGTCTCCAGGATTAGTTTCAATTTTTTGTTCTGGAAGTTAATGGACGTCCATATTTTCGTACAATCCGGCTAGATACTGAGATGATGAATATCTGTAAGAAATGAAAGCTGATTGAAAAGATGAAAATGTTAGAACCTTCAAATGATTTCAATCAAAATTGGATTTGCTATCATGTGGGTACATGTTACTAAATTAACTGCAATTTTATCTACTTGTATCCTTCCTGTAGTCTCCTAGGCAGATGGAAGAACTGTCCATATGCAGCCTGTATCATATACAAAATTTAGAGTATATATTTTACTCTAATCTTACGCTTAACCCCTGAATGATCTAGTGTTATGATTCCTATGAGATGCTAAGTATAAAAACTGAACTGACTGCTGAATGCTTTTAGGTGAGTGGATTTCACAGCACTTAGGCTGCATAGAAAATCTAACTTTTCCATGTATTGTACTGTTATGATGGTGACACTGCAGCAAAATATTTGTAGCCATATGAGTCTTAATAAAAAAATGGTATTTCTGTTGATAATGCAATAACCTTAATCAAGGAAGCAAATACCTTTCGAAGTTTTAATGCATAAGCTCTCAGAAAGGGCTGTTTCCTTTAAAATCTCTGCCTTTGACTTGAAATAGTGAAACTGCTGTAGTGTAAATTTCAAGATTACTTGCACTGACAACATCAACTTGAAACCTAGTCATTTCATAAAAAAGAGCTAGTGGTTTCAGGAAATGTTCCTATTTCTATGTTATCTTGCCAGTTTCTGTAATTCTACTGTTATATTTTCCTCTTTAATGACTTCTGTCTCCTGTGTTGGACTGCAAGGCTGTCACAAAGGCAGAGGAAAAACCTTTATGCAGAGTAACAATGAAACAGACTTTAGACAGAATGATATTTTTTTCACACAAATTTTGTTTTCACAAAGTAAACAGAAAATCTAATTATGTTACTAGTGTTGCTTTTAAATGCAGGTCTATTTATTATTATGATAGTGCTGAGCATGGTAAAAACTGGTAATAATTTCTCCTTCAAGAACTTGTGTCTTGAAAACAAGACAAACAGATGGCCTTAGAGGAAACAGAGATGAACTGGAATGACCTCCTCAATAGTAGGTCAATGATTTTCCTTGTGGAGTACTGGAACAAGGTCTTACTGAATGTCTTCAGTACCGCCTTAAAAAAAACTGGAACTGCTGTTTTAATTTACCCCCTTTGTTAAGACTTAGGACCCTGCTGCATGTAGGCTGCCACATAGCATATGTTAGCTGACTACTATAGCCTCCTTAGTAGTGGTGCATTGACCACCTAAGGTCTCCAGCAGATGCAAAACAACTCATCTAAATAAAGCTGAGGAAGACCCACAGTCACAGTCAGGTGCGAGATGTCCTTCAGGACTGTTTCTTTGTGGTGAAGCCACATTCAGTGCTGTGGATTCTTGTGCTCAGTCTTCGCCATCTATACTCGTAATCAGAGCTGCTGAAATGGCTCTTGCCATTGCCATTCCTGCACAGTTTCTCTTTGATGCTTTGTAACCTCACTGATGCAAAGGGTGAGATGTGTTTTAGGAGGCAAGAAAGGAAACAACAACTTGGAAAGCTGAATTGAGGTTCTGAACGCAGATGTGACTGCAGGATGATGTTCAACTCCTGAATACCTGTATAAAAGCCTTTATGGTTAAGAAGGCTTGGAAGGGAACTGAGAAATAGTAACTATATATTAGAACAGAAAAAAAAAATGCACTATAGAGGACAAGAGGTGAGTCTGTGGGGGAGGAGGAATGTGTTGGAGACTGAGAGGGGTAAAAAGGAAAAGATGCAAGGGAAGCATGAGAAGAGGTGATAGAAAGGAGGAGGAATAGAATCTCCTGTCTTTTGCATAAAAACTTGTGCCTAAGGAAGAGCTTGCTTGAACACTGGAAAAATAAAAGAAGCAGGAAGGCTGACCAGGGAACCATTAAACTGGAAGGAAAACAAAGAGGGAAAGGGCTTTCTTATTTTTTGGCAACAGAATGCTCCCAGATTGCTGCATTTTTGAGTTTTGTTTGTGGGTTTTTTTTTTATTCTGGCTCAAAACCTCCCAATTTTCCAACTTCTTCTCATTCTGTAAACTGAGGTGGGATTTACCACTTTCCCATGAGTTTTATTATTATTGTTGCAGTACCACCCAAAGTCTCACACAAGGTCAAGACCTTTCTCAGAGAGAGAGGCTATGAAAACAAACAAAGATGATGAATTTTGTGTCCTGAAGCCTGGTTCAAAGGCTGTTACAAGCAGTGTGAAGACTGCCATTAATCTAAATGAGTGGTTAACATTTTAAATGTGCTAGAAAACTAAGTATGTGTCTGCGTACTGGAATAATGTGTCTTTAGGAGATGTAAAGCCAGCTCTGAAAATCTGAGTAGCAGAAGCCTGAGGTAATTCATCCCAAGATGCAAGACTGAAGTCCTGGCCTCACCGGAGAAAGTGGGAATAGGATTTTAGCGCTGCAGCTTCTAATTCCTGGAACAGGAATTAGCTTGACCGCTCCTAAATGACTCTTGCAGTGCAGCAGTGTGGTGCAGCTACAGTAGTTAACTGCAAGATGGTCCTACCATAAAAGTTGACCTGGTTTTGTGGGTTTGATCTTAATGCATAAGCTATTTTTCATGTAAACAGAAGCAGCCTGGCAGGGCTGGAGAAACTCAAGCATAGGGCTTGCCATCAGTTCCCTGGGTACTCCTTTTTCCAGTTGCTAGTTCCAGTTTAGCCCTCATTTGATCCCCTAGAGAGATGTTAGAACAATTCATAAGCACCTTAACAATAATCAGGTGATAAAAAACAGCCAGCATGAATTTGTCAAGAACAAATTGTGTCAAACCAATCTAATTTCCTTCTTTGACAGAGTAACTGGCCTAGTGGATAGCAGAGAAGTAGGAGATGTGATATATCTTGACTTAAGTGAAGCTTTTGACACTGTCCAACATGACATTCTTATAAGCAAGCTTGAAAAATATGGCCTAGATGGAATCACCATAAGTGGCTGCAAAGCAGTAGAAAAGAAGAAGAGAAGTTAACAGTGGTGCTGTTTCCATCCAGGGACACTTAGCATTGCTTACTGGTCTCTTGCAGGGAAAGTTCTGTTCTGTAGTCCATCATTTGAAATGTTAATGAGGAAGTACATGTTTATTTTAACAGAGACAACGGGTCGGAGGGGGTTGCAACACTTCGGAGGAATGAATCAGTTCAGAAGGATCTGTATAAATTAAGAGGCCCTGATAAAAATCAAGCAGGTGAAATTTGGTAAAGAAAAGCAAAATACTTTCCTTGGAAATGGTATCATAAATTTACAAAGACCAAATGCGGAAGTAATTGGAAGGCAGAAAAGTGTCTGGGGTTTTAGGAGATCACGAGTGAAATACAACTCACAAAGGACATGCTATTGCAAATAAAGCATCTCTTTTTTCAGGATTCTTTAACAGGAGTGTCATGTGTAAGACATGCGAAGTAATTATTTTGCACCATATGGTGCTGGTGAGGCCTCAGCTGGAGTATTGAATCCAGTTTTGGGGACTGCATATAAAGAAAGATGTAGATAAATTGGAGAGTTTCCAAAAGAAATCATGAGCAAATGAAGAGTTCTAAAAGCATGATTTAAAAGGAAAGGTTGAAGGAGTTAGGTTTGCATAGAATATTTGTTCCCCTTACTCCTTTTATGCGGCAGGAAGGTTGAGACAGTCTCCTAGGGTCTCTGAGAAACTGATATTTCTGTAGCCCTAACTGTAATATTGACTATCTGAATGACGTATTCATCTCAGTCACAACTAGCTGATGTCATAGCAGAGGCATTGGAAAAGATCTGAAAGAGAAAGCAGGTACGTGGAGTGGCTTCAGTTTATATGAGTTTATTGGGGAAATAGAGGAGGTAGTATTCAAAACTGACATCATTAGTCATGTGGAGAAAAAACTACTTAATACACAATGAATTTTTTTTCTGTGTGACAACATGGATTTAAATATTTTTTTTAACAACATGGATTTAATTTTTTTATCAATCTATATTTTTTAGACGTTTCGACAGTTTGGTACCATCCTTCAGTACTCTGCAGTTTCCTTCTGTAAAGTTTTCTTCACTGGAGATTTCTGATTGGATGCAGAATATGTTTTTCCTGAACTGAAATATAATAGAAAACAATGTTTTTAGAAAGTAAAAAAAAAATTAAAAGGAAATAAGTCCACATCTAAAGTATATGGTCAGATTTTTCTATTCCCTTCCTTCCTTCCTTCCTTCCTTCCTTCCTTCCTTCCTTCCTTCCTTCCTTCCTTCCTTCCTTCCTTCCTTCCTTCCTCTCTCTCCCTTCCTTTCTTCCTTTCTTCCTTTCTCTCTCCTTTCTTTCTCTCCTCCTTTCCTCCATGTATTCCAAGATACATGTGCTGAACTGTATCATTTAGGTATTGACACACTGGCAAAAATGATCGCCGGTCCTTGCTTTGTTTCTCTGCTTTTTAGAGCTGTATGAGACATACTCACATACACCTGCCAAAAAGTTCCCAGCATTTGCAGGATTCAGCCCTATGTGTTCTGCTGAAAGGTAGAGTTAGAGTGAGCACATCCAGATTAACTGTGGAGTAGGTCAGCTCAGTGGAGTAATGCAGTGCCAGATATGGCATTTATCTTTGCTAAGGAAAGTTCCTATGGGTGTTTAAGGTTCCCTGGAGTAGGGATTTGTGAAGCGAGTGGAAATAGTCTTTCATCCTGTGAAGAATAATACTGCCCGGATAGTCCAAAGCATTCGTCATCCCTACATCTGGCTTTGTGGCCAGTGGAGCTGAGGAGCCATGGACATGGCTATCTTCAGCCTGTTCTTCACATCCTCCCAGACCAAGGTATAGCACAGTTGTCTTCAGGGGAGCAGACACCCTTGGCTTTTTTGTAGAGCAAACCACACCTTCGCTGCCTTGGAGGCTGCTAATACCTGTGACTTGGGTCCAAATGATGTGATTGTCTGTAGATATGAGCAGGATCTGTATCATGACTCATGCTGTGCCTTTACTAATAGAGTGCCTCAAAAACATTTGTGTTCACCTGAAAAAAATCAAACAAAGAATATAACTGTCTTTCAGATAAACACATACACCCTCACCCACATCAAAAAAAAAAGAAACAAAAACCAGGCCCTGGTTTAATCCATGTCAAACCCCAGGCAGCTCAAAGTTAAACTTCCCATTCAAATTACTAATTCATTGCTTTTGGGTTTGGCTATTGCAGTATATGTGGTCTGCAGGATTACCTGCTGATTGTCATTTTTCGTAGCGATGCGGCTATCCCACAGAAGGGATTAAGAGTGAAGCTTCCTTTAGCACTTGCACTTTGCAGTGTTACAGGGCACGGGGAAGTTGTTTTGCATGTGTGTGAGGGGAGCTTGTACGTGTGTGCGAATTAATAGAGTTTTTAAATGTATTCTTAATTTTTATCTCCAAGCAATGCTCTATTATCAGCTAGATGATAAAATGTCTTGAATAGTTGACTCTAGGGCTTTCACTAAACTGCCCATGAATGCTGAAACCATCTGTTTTTCTGGACGTTTGTCAGGGTGAGTGTGGCAGAGGCAGCTGTTTGAAAAGGGACGCTTTGGATGATGAACCAGTCCATTGTTTCTGAGCGATTCACTTGCTTTCAGAGGCTCTACCCAAGCGTACTATAGAGCAATCAAAATCAAACTATTGTTTGTCCCAATCATATTGATCTGAAAAGAAGGTGGTGGGATGACCGCATTGTAGATGCAAATCGTTGTTTAGAGCAGCTGTATGCTGGCCAGTGTGTACCACAGTAGGAAACCCACATGGAAGCTAGAGGGCTCCCTGCACCCTACTGGGGAAAGAGAAAAGATGATGCCAGATTGAACTCCAGTCTCCAGCAAAAAGGAAGGACTGTTGGTATTGCTAGTAATTTGCTTTTTACAGCAATGGTTGACATTAACCCTGTAGTGCCTTAGTAATTTAAGTCAGTTGTTTGGGTTTTTTTTCCTGCAAGTACATTGCAAAGAGAGTTTATCAAGAAGATAATTACCTAGAGCTACTGCAATGAAATATAGCGGTGATTGGATTGCTTGGATGTCAACTATCAATTTTGTCTTCTATAAAAATTAATTGCATTTTTGTTGTTGTTTTCTATGTGGAATCATTCATGCACTGTTTAAAGTTTTCATAATTTATTTATGATGATGAAAATATAGCAGCTGAATCGAAACATATTGTGGTGTTCATTTCTGTGTTAAATATAGCTGTCTTATCTTTGCAGAAAGCAGGGGAAAAGATGATCTTTAGTGCATGTAATGAAGATTATCGCTTTTAGTTTAGAGTAACTGAGAAAGCTGCACTTCATCCATTAACATTTTAAGCTTTTTAGTTGTCCTTGTCACTTCATTGCATGCATGCTAATATCTCCTCATATAAAATTTAATCTGTCGAACTAAATGAAGGAATTAGTATCTGAAAGACATCTTTCATTAAGCAATTAACGAATCTTTCTAACAAATCTACAAAAGCATATGTGTTTATATTTAATAAGTATTTGTATGATCAGCCAATTACAATACATGGATACATCTTTTTTGTTTATTATTGATATTAAATAATCTAAACTAACAATTAAGTTGTAATCCTGTTTTAGAAAAAGTACTGTAATTGTTAACAACTGTAGTTAGGGGACTGCTGTCTTTCAAAATCATCACGATGACATAAAGCTTCATATCTATTTCTTTGTTTAAGAATCTCTTTTCCTGTCCTTTTGTGATTCATGGATGGAAACAATGAGGTAGTAAAGAATCTGCAGAGAGAATACATTCAAGAATATATATTTTTAAAATTAACAATTATGTCTATGTGCATGTAGGATGGCAGCCTGGATGAAAAGATGATCCCCTGCACCAGCTGCAGGATGTTTCCTTTCACAGCTTTAGAGTAGCTTTTCAAATGTATTCTCTTTTCATGCTACTGGCATAATTTTGTGAAGGAACACCCCACACTAACATAACTATTACTAAACTAGTGTCAACCTTTGTGTAAAAAAGTGTAAAACATAAGTAAAAACAGTGATATCATCCCTTTGCCCTTGCACCATTATTAACTTGATTGGGAGTCATTTTCGTAGCAGTGTATATGAATGCTTCCTACTTGTCTGAATTACTTTAGTCTTCAGAATGCTCCATCTGATGTATAAATGTCGAGTCGCTGCAGCAGAATGAACTGCCAATTGACTAATAACTCTTTAATAAGAAAACAAAAAGTTACTTGATGTCCTTGAATAAAGTGGTGCTCTTGTAGTACTTGCTCTTGGATTTGTCCTGCTTTTTTAGATTAATTTTTTTTAAATGAAGTTTTCACTTGGCTCATGCAGTTATTTAGAGGAAACGATTATGGTAAAGCAGACGAGCAAAAAATCACACTAGCTTCAAGTATTGGCCACTCTCCTGAATGAGGACCAAATTCTGCTTTACACGGTTCAATTTCAAGCACAGGCAGTAGAAGGTAGAAAAGACTGGTCAGTAGAAAGACTTCTTTTTTTTCCCAGACCTACCAAGCAGCATTAAGACAGTGTAGCATGCTTGATTTGACTCGTTTGCTTATCTTTTTCATTAGCAGTTTGTACCTGACTGTTTCAGAGCCAGTTCTCCAAGTGTTGAAATAACTCACCAGCTTGACAGCTATTATATATGTCTGGCAGTATTAAGAAAGTGCAATCCTTGCCATAAAGTTTGAAAAAAATGTACCAGACACCTACTCACTGGTTGCCAGAGGACCAAATCTCTGAGCAGGAGAGAGACAGAGGGAGATGCTGCACCACCAGTGAAGTTCAGGGATGATGAGGAGCCAAGACTCCTGCTATCTTCACCTCCTGGAAAGGATGGGGTAGAGGAATCCTGGAAATCTTTGTTTGTTCTTGAGTACTTCTCTGTGGCATCTGTGAAAGTTAGTTCGACGTTTCACCCTTTGCGTCAGATTCAGGGTTGTGTTTCTCTCATCTCATGTTGTGGTGGAGGCCAAAGTCAGCTCAAAGATGCTTTCAGCTGTGTGCAGTGCACGGCACAAAATACTAATAAGACTCATTCCCATCCTGAAAGAGCCCCGGCTGTGCTCAAGCATTAGCAGCATCTTTCTTTTAATCTTTTGTTTGTTGTCGCACAGTTTTCTGCACGTAGGATTTTATTACGCTCTTTTTTGTATATGCCTTCAGTGACTGATTCTAGAACCTACTTCCAATGCTATTCAGTTTCACCAAATATGTCGCCTTAAAATTATAATTAAATCCATAGATTTTGCCAAGTGCAATTTCTAGATCTACTTTGCTTCAAATAGAACTACACAAAGAGGAGCTACAGAATATCAGTGTTTGGTTACAGTCTTTCTGCTAAAGAGCAGTATAAGTAGAAGTGCGAGCTACGGAAAAATAATACACCACTAATGGATTTCACTTTAACCTTTTCCCATGGGCAGTTTTCATCAGCAAAATGATGGAGATGCACTTGGGTATATATGTAGAGTTGTGATTTTATGCTGCAGTTATCTGAGGGAATCATTTACCTCTCTGTTCTTAGGCTGAATTAGGCTCTACTTTGGCCAACCCAGTGTCCCCTTTAGTGCTATGCATTTCACAGTGGGTTCCAAAAAGGTAGATATAAACAATAATGTGAAACTATTAGTACTGTCTGCCTGTGTATTAACATTATTTAGCTAGTTTTTTATTAGAGAAAAAAAGTGGGAGTTTCCTTTTTTGAGCGACGGGAGACTTAGATCTTTAAATCCTATAAGACACAGGAAAACGATACTCTAATATAAATAATGTTTCTTTGTGATAGGCATACAGAAGTAAAGCCTGTTTCACTTTGTTTCCTTTAGGATTTTAGTCATGTTAGTATAAAAATGAATACATCTGAACCCACCTTTTTTTTGCTATTTTTTTTGTTTTAATGTGTGTTGTTACAGTCCTCTAAAAAGACTTTTTTTAAGCAGTCTCCTTTGAAAATTTTCTTCCCGAAGAAGCATTTTGACAATGATACTGATTAACATCCTTTCACAAGGTGAATAATATGTTAGGCGAAAATGTAGTAGAGTTAGAGAATTTGGCACAAAATTGGAATAAGGACAAAATGTTGTCAGAATTGGGTGCTGGAAGCCATATGCTTCTTTTTTAAAGGTGGGTCACGTTTTTAACTGTCAGATTGCTAAGAATCCTCACATCACCCATGGACTTCAGGCAGAGACAGGTTCTCACCATGGTGGGAATGCAGGCCTGCCAGCTACCCCCAGTTTGGCATATGAATTTGAGACTTGTATGACAAGGCATCTAATTTGTCAAGCCTGATTTGTGACGTGGAAGGACTTCTCTTACACAGATTTGATTTCCAGTCTTCCTGTGGCAAACTGTCATTTCAGAAAATGGGGAAGATTGAGTTTGTTGTCTTATTTCTTTCTCTAAAGGATTCAACTTGTGAAGTTATGTGCTTAAATAGGAATTTTATCTTTGTAAGGAAACAAACAAGTTTTGTGACTTATGGACCCAAGCATCGCTCTTCTGTTTGAGAAAACAGAGAGAGAAAGAGGTAAAAAGCTAAAAAAAAAAAAATAAAAAAAATAAAAAATTAGACTTATGATCTCAACCCCAAATGAGCTGATAGGTAAGTTGCATACAGACTTTTGTGCCCACACTTTTTTACTGGCTTGAATAAGTCTGCTGTTTTCACCTTCTGCTTCTTCCCAGAGTATTTTTAGGAAGCCATAATTTTACTATGCCGAATAAGTATATCTACTTGTCCAAAGTTTGAGGTTTTTTTTTTTTTTGATTTTCCACAAAATTTTCTCTGACATTCCAGTTGAGGTGTCATCTGAGATTTTTTTGGGCATGATACAAACATTTCTGTTAATGTTATGTGGATTGACAGTACTATTGTGTTTCTGCATCTCATTACCAGAAGAAATGAATAGCTCTTGGTCCTTGGCCTCCCCTGTGTTCCTGTATTTTCAGCTGTGGAAGCCCAGCATGCAGCAGAAATTCTTGTCTCTGTCCTGAAACACACGACCTCTCAGCTGAGACTAACAGATCTCCCATTGCCGGTGTCCCACATTTCTCTTTTGTGATTTCTGGTCCTTTTGGTTGCCAGTGAATCCCAACTTCATGTTCTCATTAGCATCCTTGTATTTGCTATTTTATTGGTGAAAGTATTAAACCTAACTAGTCTCGAAACCAATCTCTCAAGTACTTCACTCGTAACCTCCTTCCCATATCAGTCATCCTTTTTTTTTTCAATATAAACCACAGGCTTCTGCAGTTGGTTCCTGTTCTCCATTTGAACTGATTGTAACAACTGGACATGCTCTGCCAAGTTCCAGCTGGATTAAGAATTACTGGTTTTGTTGTTTTTAGTTTTTAACCTAAAATAGTTGTTCTCCTAGAAAATAATTTAATGTCTAGCTGGATCCTTTCAAAAATTGTTTCAAGACCTCAGTATCTCCAAAGGTCTTTAGCACCCTAGGATCACTTTTCTACACTATTGCCATTAGAAAGAAACAGGCATAATCATACTGTGCAACTCCTGATTTGTATGAAGACTGTATTTATTTCAACAAAAATTAGCATAGCGATCTTTTCAAAGCAGACTATTTCTGAGTTTTAGTCTTTTTTGAGTGTTTGTTCAGTTGCACTTTATGGATATTGTATGTTACAAGAAGGGGGGTTATGCATCAATTTAGCATACAGAATCTCCATTTCTGAATGTTTTTTAATCATAAACTTTTTAGTCCTGAAAGGTGTCTCTACAGCTTTCCAAGTATAAGCCAAGAGGCATGGTCCCATTCACAATGAGAGAAAAATGATACTACTTTCTTGCTAATGAGTTTTAAAAGAGGAGAATGCTTATGGTTTTAAGAGATCCCGTAGCTGTCTATGTCCCGGAATGCTTATCTAGTTCTGCTGTAGATGCTTACCAAGTCATGTATCACAATCATCTCAGAAAATATCTTCCCTCTACTAATATTTGATTTAGGTTTTATTTGATATTGCATTCTTTATTTTATATCTTCAGCAGTCCATGGTTTAATTTCAAACTGGTGAATGCAGCTTCTAAGTTGCTGCATTGCTGTTGCTCTCATGTATCTGAGTGGGGTCAGCCCTTAAAATGAAGCTGGTCATCATCAAAATGGAAGTTATGAGGGTGGCTCCCAGGTAGCTTTTTGATATTTTACTGGGAGGAATTGCTGAACTTCCCGTTCGTATGTGAATTTTATGTTTGAGAAAGTGAGTGATGTGGCATTCTAAAGATATTGTGTATAAATTTATCAAACAAATTGATATTCAGTACTCACTGCAGACAAATACCCCACATTCAGTCCTCGATATGCATTTATAATAGTAATCAAAAAACTAAACTGCCTTCTTTGGTACATGGGATGCAGGCCAGAAATTGTTGGCATGCCACTCTCTGCTGACCTAAAGCCACCATGGTTACTACAAATGATGAATGGGTACTCAGCCTTCAACTTGAAGTAGTGGCTTTCTTCTCTTATGACTTGTTAATTCTCATTCTAGCAATGAATGAATCAAAGTTTAATGACAGTAGTGAGGCTAAATTATCAGAGTTTATGCATGGAATACATGTGAAAGGTTATAAATATCAATTTAGTTCCCGAATCTTAACAATTTTAGGTCAAAAGCCTTCTGCCACCATTACTGTGGTTTTAACTGATAGATATTTACCTCCATCTATTGTAAAGCCAGTTTAGCTCTTGAACTAAACACACAAGAAATACTAAATATTGATGGAAAATGCTGTGAATGCTGTGTACTAACATAGTACAGTGATGATTCAAGTACAGTGATAACCAATAGATGGCTGTTATAGTAAAATATATTTTTGGCGTATTTAGGAAAAAAAAACAAAAAAAAAACCAAAAAAAAAAACCCACGAGAGTTTCATTTAGACTGTTTGAAAAAGGCTTAGGAGTAAAATTTACTTTTTTCTTAATTTTATGGGACATTCCACTAAGAGTTAATCCAGTTGATTTATATTGCCACTATAGGAAAAAAATTTTTTGAAGAGTTTAATGTAAGATTCCCCATGTCCAGCTGAATTGAGATATACTTTTTGATCAGTCTGGATAACCTCCCTTTAGGAGAATCTCCATGTTATGGTGAGCGTTAAAAATGGTTGACAGTTGCAGTAACTTATGCTGAAATGGGTGTTGACATTGTTTAGATATTGTCAGAAAATGATTCAAAGTGTGTGCTTTGTTAAAGGATAAAATCAATGCCGCTACATGATGAAGTAGGAATGCTGTTCTGCTCCACATAGTGTACGTGATATCCAGTTTTCAGCATGATCCCTGCCTGGGGCTTGGCAAGATGCATGCACAGATCCCTTATTTGAGTGCGGCGGTATTTGTACTTTGGTGTGTTGAATGCTTTGAGCCTCTGGAGTGTCCAAATGGGCATTCAGAGCAGTTCCAATGTGAGTTTGTACTCTATTTTTTGTTCTCTCCCTGGTCGCCTCTCCTGAGATGCTGTTAATGGTTTTGTGGAAATCATTTATGATGCAGGGACATGCTGTAATGAAGACATAAAGGGCACCATTCATTCTCCTAAACAGAGATGTCTGTCCTGCGTGGCCTCCAGCTGTGGGTCCAGAAGGATGTAATTCTCCTTCCATGGCAATGTCAGACCTGCCAGCTCTGTGTGAATGTGAAATAAATACCATGGAGCATCTCACAGTATTAGACAGAACCCGGTCTTGAGGCAGCTGAATTGAGCCCTGCTTGTTTACTTCAGGTGAAATAAATCAGTTCAAGCTCCATTGACTGTACTGGTTGCTCTTGGGGGCAGAGCAAGATCACAGATGGAGCATTTTTAAATACCTGCATTTAGGTACCTAAGTTTAATCTGAAACTGAATGCCACACGTGCATCCAAAAGCTTAGTGCATTCGAAGACACTTAGTGTCTTCTTTGGTACATGGGATGCAGGCCAGAAATAGTTGGCATGCCACTCTCTTCTGACCTAAAGCCACCATAGTACCTACACATCTTTAAATAAAATATGAAATGAAGTGCAACATACATTCACCCCTAATAAGTTTGTGCACCTGACCAGTTTAAGTGAAGACTGTAGCTGTCCCTCTGCAGTCAAGGGAGGCAAGGCAGGTATCTTTGTAGAGGATTTCAGATCTTAAGCTCCTGAATTGGCACTCGGCACTAGGAATAATATTTCCATTAGCTGATATGCAGGGTTATTAGGATCCTTACTGACTGCTTTAATCTAAGGATTAATCTAAAATTAATCTAAATTGTTTCATGTTACAGCTTCAGAGAGAGCCCCCAAATATAAAACAGATATAATAAACAAAGTGTGCGAGGAGTGTGGAGTGATACTGCAGTGGTATTAGGGAGACAAACGGCAAACATATTTGGTGTTTGGATGACTTAGATGTTGGGATGAGTGTTGAATTTGAGTTAGGAATTATTTTCTTGCTCATCTTCTTTAAAAGCATGGTCTGGTGATTTTGTGTCGGGGTTGTATTAGCAATGGCTTATTCCAACTGTTACGATGACCTCCAGTCTGTGTCTTCTCCATGGCAAATTCATAAAAGAACAATGGCAGTCAGTTGGCGTTATTCCAGTGGGAAGGAAGGGGAAAACACTGATTAATTCCCAGGGAGCACAAGTTTTATGAGGAGCAGCTGAGGGAACTGGGGCTGTTTAGTCTGGAGAAAAGGAGGCTGAGAGAAAACCTTATTGCTCTCTTGTAACTAATTGAAAGGAGGTTGTAGTGAGGTGGGTGTTGGTCTCTTCTGCAAGTAACAAATGGTAGGATGAGAGGAAATGGCCTCAAGTTGCACCAGGGGAAGTTTAAACTAGATATTAGGAAATATTACTTCACCAGAAGAGTTGTCAAGCATTGGAACAGGCCACCCAGAAAAGTGGTTGAGTCACCATTGCTGAAGGTATTTAAAACACATGTAGGTGTCGCACTTCAAGACATGGTTTAGTGGTGGACTTGGCTGTGCTAGGTTAATGGTTGGACTCATGATCTTAATGGTCCTTTCCAACTTAAATGATTCTGTGTATACTAAAGTGTCCGTAGAATAAACTAATCTTCTTCAGGAGAAATTCCTGGTAATTGTTTTTGTCTTCCAACAATGGTTTGTGTTCATGAGACACAGCTTTTTTCCTCAGTTAGTTAGTTGGTTAATCTTCTTTCTGGAAAATGGAAAGATTAGCTCTTCTGGGAAATAAAACAAGGTGGCCAAAAAGAGAGAAGCCTAGCAGTCCCATTCCACCTTGAGGGCATCTTCGCTGTGCAGAGGTCATAGAATCATAGAATCACCAGGTTGGACGAGACCTCTTGGATCATTGAGTCCAACCATTCCTATCTGCCACTAAACCATGTCCCTGAGCACCTCGTCTACCCATCTTTTAAATACCTCCAGGGATGGGGACTCAACCACCTCCCTGGGCAACCTCTGCCAGTGCCCAATGATTCTTTCTGTGAAAAATTTTTTCCTGATATCCAGTCTGAACCTCCCCTGACGCAGCTTGAGGCCATTCCCCCTTGTCCTGTCCCCTGTCACTTGGGAGAAGAGGCCAGCACCCTCCTCTGTACAACCTTCTTTCATGTAGTTGTAGAGAGCAATAAGGTCTCCCCTCACCCTCCTCTTCTCAGGCTAAACAACCCCAGCTCTCTCAGCTGCTCCTCATAAGATTCATTCTCCAGCCCCCTCACCAGCGTCGTTGGTCTTCTCTGGACACGGTCCAGAGCCTCAACACCCTTCTTATAGCGAGGGGCCCAGAACTAAACACAGTACTTGAGGTGCAATCTTAGGTCCCTGGTACAGAGATCCCTGCCCCAAAGTTTTGTCCAGCTAGTAGGGGCTGTGCGCTTGCTCTCACTTGGATTCCAAGAAGGAATAACTAGGGATGTGGCTCTGCTCACAGAGGGTCTACTTCAGGCTGCAGGCTCTTTCTTCCACTGTACTTGCATTATCCTGCATCTCTCTGTGAAGGGTTATTGTAGGGCCTGAGGCTTGGACGATGGTGGCAGGGAGGCTGCAACCTCCTGTCTGCCAGCAGCAACCTCCTGTCTCAGCAGCTCTGGTTAATAGCAGTGATGATCTTGAGGGAAAGTGAATGTAAAAATATCTGCCTGAGATAGATAGGTTAACTTCTACCCTTGTTTCAAGGTGGAAACACCGTTGTTTAGGTTTCTGAGATGAATACCTGTGGGCTGCTCAACTTCATAACTTAAGGAGTGTCTTCCAGCCCTATGTTCTTTCATTGTTGTTTGAGTCGTTGTAACCATAATTAAGGTTGCCTTCATAGAGTATTTTTTTAAAATATGTTCTTGGAAGTGTTGGACTGCTTGTGAGTTTAAAGCAAATTAACAATACTTCTTTTTTCCCTCTGTAAAAGCTGTTTTACAATATGTCTCTTGTAAACTTGCCGTTTTCTAAGTTTCTGTATCAGAATGTGAATTGATTATGAGATTTGATGGATCATATCCTGTTAGCTCTTTGGCTTGTAGGAAACAGCCCTTGACCTATTTTTTTAAGCTTTATTTCATAAATGTTTTCAAAACTGTCTTGAGATCAAAAAAGTAAGGTCATTCATTTAAATTTACTTTAAAGACCAGTGGTTCATGGCTAATGAATGTATGATTTATTAATCAAATGTATGTAGCTGAAAGAAGCCAACTACAATTCACTTACAATTGCGATTTTACCCTATTTTAACGTTATTTTAATGAGCTACAGATTTGAATGTGGGCTTTGTTCATCTGTTGCTTCCACTCAATTGCAGTTTCACCCTAAGAAGACACAAGACAGATTGATCAGGCTTCCAGTCATTGTGAGACTTAAATGAAGTGAACAGGGCCTTATGTTTCAAAACCAAATGAGAGGATTAAAGCAACAAGGAAAAAAAAAATTCTCCTGTTATCTGTCTGCTGTTCTTAAATTTGATTAAGCTACTTGCCACTAAGCACTTTTGGTTTTACTGTAAATACAGCCTAGAAATAAATTTTCATGGCCGCAGGCACCAATCAGCAAGTGATACCATGAATAATTAGCACTTATAAACACTTGTTCATGTTAGAATATTTCTTTGATTGCCATTTCCAAAAACACATTCAGATAATAGGACAGTACATTTCTTTAAGGTCTAATTGGGATAAAGCTCCATGCCAGCAGTTACAATACTAGTATAAGCAAAGTTTTCTGAATATTTATGAGTGAGCGTGATTTTCTGTGTGGTGTATGTTTGTATTTTGTGAGAACAGGGGAAAAAAATAGTCTCAAGTTAAACTATAATAATTTGATGTATTCATATTTTATTTTTTAAAATACAGCATTCACTTTTGGGCTATAAAAGGCACTTTTGAACCTGAATATGACTATATCTAATAGCATCATTATAAAATGTAAGCAGATTGCAACCACCTGTAAAATAATGAAATGGCCTGTGAAGGAAGTGTAAGCAAGAATTCTGTATCCTACTTTATTCTTATTCTTCTTTATTCTTAAAGGCTCTTCAGTTTGCTTGAGCATGTCTGATGGAAAGTAGCAATCCTTGTGAGTTACACTGAACATAAACTCCAGGAACAGCAATGTAGAAGCATAGCTCAGTTTTATAGGCTTTTGCTTTCGTTTGTATGTTTAACTTTTGACATAAGTGCATTTGAACTGCAAAATACAGCAAGAAACACTGTGAAAATATTCATCACATTGTATTTTTCACATATGTTTGATTTACCTATTTTATAATTGATGTGATGCCAAGTACACATTTCTCTATTGGATGTATGCTTTTTTTGTTCTAAATTCCCTTTTGAATTTTGTGTGAAAAAATGTGAAGTATCAAAGCAATCTAAGATATCTATCCCTGATCCCACATTTCTTGTGTACCCAAACTCAGTCACTACTTTAGGGTGACTTTCTGTGCAAACTAGCCCTGTATGCAGATTCTAGTGGTCTGAGTAATGTGGAGTTCTTGTCTCAAATGACTTTTTAGTTTGAGATTTTAAATAAGAAATACAGGAAATAAGTTTTGCTAAAGCAGAGACATTTTAAAGGGTTTAAAAATTTTTTTAGAGTGGAAAACAGCTATAGAATCCATTAAAAGAACTGTTTCTGAAAGCCGTAGTGTTTTGACTGCATTAAGAGCCCTGGTTAGTACAAGCACTAACTGATTACTGCAGTATCTCCATGGAGCTGCCTAAATTTACAGCTGATGAAACTGAGGCAGAGAAGGAAAAAAATGGACTTTCTGTGTTCTTAAGCATATCCTAAATGATTAGCATCTCTGCAGCAAATGAAGCACAGGCTGCCATAACTGTGCCACCTGTAATCTAGCTAGAGTAAGAGCAACGGCTCGTAGGGAAGCTGTGGCAGTGTGGTGGTCAGCATATGAACTTAGGGGCAGCCTAGGTATGTCTTCACCAATGTTGGCGGTACTACCAAGATGAAGGCTCACTGGACCTTGCCTCATTAAGCTGTGATCTGTACCATCATTTATTATCCTAAGGACAAGTGCAATATAGAAACTGTAAGGCTATGATCAGATTTTGGAGTCCCAGACTCCCAGATTTCATGGATTTTTCTTGAGCATTCAGATTCTCCTTGTCTTGCCTAAGTGTTAGACAAATGTCTATCAGCCTCAGGAATTACATGTGTGAGAATGAACACATTGATAAGAAAAACTAATTTATAATCAACACTGAGTCTTTATGCAAAAGATTTAGAATAATGCAGGTCTTAAATCTGTCTGATTCCCATACATTGTTTGTTTTTAAATAATGTGCTGCATGAAGTACTTTTTTTGTGTTCTGGGGAGATGATCATTAATAGACTTCTGTGTTTTCTCAGCCTTTGTGTGGACATATGTAAACTTGAGGAACTGTATTTTGTGCATCTGTGCCTAGCTGAAATCAAAAGTGCTTAGATTTTTTTTCACCCAAACTAAGAATTTAGGTGAAAAAATATTTGTCGGGAATTTAAAGCACAAACATATATTAATCTTCTGTATGTTAATTTTTATGCAAGTTGTATGCTATTATTTAAGAAGAAAGCTTTAAGAAATACTTGCATGTATTTTTAATAAAGTTAGGTTACTTTTTGTTTTGTAAAAGTATATAGAAAGACAAAAGGACATAGTATGATGAAATTTTGTGACGCATTTCTGGTCTCATTTTCTGCAGTGCAGGGTGTTTGGTGGCACAGTCAGTGAATATTTCTGTATAGCTTCACAGTGTTAAATAAATTTCTCTTGACATTCAGTATATGTAAGTAACTGAGAATATAGTTCATTTCATTTAGTGTTCAGTCATCTAAAATCAAAGCATTTGGAGTATTATTATTTAGCTTTCATATAAATGACTAATCTAGCAAGTATTAAGCTTGCTCTGTTTAAACTGAAGTTTCGAGATAGCACAGGTTACCATCTGTATTTTTTCATATTATTATTGCCCTCATAATAAGTTCAAGGTGAGGTTTTCAGGCAGTAAGCTGTAAGTCAGTTTTCATATAAACACTTTAGAAAAGCTATCTTGACATCAACAGCTTATGCAGTCTCCCATCTATAATGTAAATGACTATACCTGCGTTATTTTTATTTCTTCATTATTTTGTGGCTGCTCATTTAAAAATGTTCAAAGCATTAAAAACGTCTCTGCAAATACGTGTGAAAAGACATAATTGTTCTTGTAGGAAAGGCCAGGAAAACACACAAAAGAGGCCACAGTGAGACGATAAACATAAAGGTCTAGGAGGTATTATGATGAGGTTCACAGATACTGTGTTCCAATCAAGCTCAATAAGCTTTGAATTCCTATTATGTTTCTCAAGCCTCCAAAAAGACATGGGAAGAAACCAAAAGTTTAAGTCAAATAAAAAGCACTTAAGCCAAGAGCACATGAATGTATAGCTGGGTAATGGAGCTTTCATCTCCGAAAAAAAACAGTTCAATTCAATTGGAACTGAAGTTTCTTCCCTCTTTGAAAAAGTTTATTTTAATGAGTTTCCATTTTATGCATGGGCTGTTCTTTAATCGATGCTGCTCCATTGAAGTTTTACCCAATGAAGACACAAGACAGATTGTCCAAGCTTGCGGCTATTGTTGGGAGTTGATGAAGTGTATGGGCCCTTATGGTTGATAACAGAAGTAGATGGTCAGAGCCAATAAATAAAACTTTAACTCTGATTGTTGGGTGCTTTATGCTGAAAAGCTTTCTATTACCATGAATCTTAGGTTTTGAAGGACTTGTGAACCCAAAGGCAGCTCATAGCTCTGTCACACAAACTAAGTCGGTCAGACAAGCAGCAATCTGTCCTATCCAATAAACCCAGTTTTGTCTTTTAAATTCTAGGCTTCTCTTCAGGAATGAACATTGTTAATATCTTGACAGACCATTAACTTCATAATGCATGTATCTGCTGCCCTGTTGATTTATCACAAAAATTTGATGTTTGCAGAAGTTAAATTGTGCTGTCCTTGATCATGTTTATACAAAGCAAATATCAGAAATAACAATTTTAACAACTTCAAGCCTGTGCTAATGTTCAAGGGAACAGTAAAATATTTTTGTGACACTGCTGAGAGTCACAAATGCAGAAGAACTGTAAAAAAAGATTCGTACTCAGAATAGCAAGAAATTGGAATATTAACGTAAGATTTTGAGTTTTTTCAATGAGAAATGAGATTTATTTTGCAGATAGAGCAGTCCTAGAGCCAGGCTGATTTGTTTGTTGATCGGAAGAGCAAAGACAAATTCAATTAAAATATTTTGTGTATCTACTGAAGAAATGTCATTTATTTCAAAACTAAGGAGAAAATCTGTTAAATATTTGTTATAACCGATTTCTTCCGAACAGCAAGACTTATGGGTGTGGCAGCTGGTGGCTGTCCTACTTTGGAGTTGTCATGCAGGTATAGCAGAACATATCTAGCCTTAGAGATGCATTGTGTATCCTGGAGTTTCCTGATTCTTAAGGTGAGAGGGGAAGAGAGAGTGGATGAAGAACTCTGACCAGCTGGGAAAAGGCAGGAAGTGTCGATGTGGGTATCCTTGGGATGGATGACAGGAGGAAGGGGGTAAGTTTGTGGGGAAACAAGAGTGAGGTTTCTCTGGGAATGTCTTGTCTACTTGCATGAAGGTTGCTTAAGATCTGGCCCTTCTAATCTTCTGAGGTTCTTGCTCTTCCTCAGCATCTCAGTATCAGAACATCTTTCAATACCACATAAAGCAGCATGGCTCATATTTGTCACATGCTCTTTGTTCTCTGTTATTCCTTATATATCAACACAAGACGATATTTATTACTGTGAGGATGGTCAAGCTCTGGAACATGTTGCTCAGACAGGTTATGGAGTCTACCATCTATTCATAGATGGTCCTGGACAACTAGCTGTAAATGACCCTGCTTGAGCAGGTGGGTTGAACTATTTGATCTCAAAAGGTCCCTCACAACCTAAACGATGGCACATTTTTGTGCACAGTGCAGTTTTTATTCTATTAGGCAGGGTGCTTGGATTCTTCCAGTACTCCATGTTGATGGCATGTGTTTCAGGAAAGAAAGGAGAGAAAGGTGCAGCTTGCATATGGAATAGGAAGTCATTCTCAGATTGGCTGCCAAAAAACTCTGCTCCTGTAATGATTAGCTTTGAGTCTGCAGTGGTAATGAAAACAACGTCAGCTCATATACAGTACATGGGGAGGGTGGGCAAATCTTTTTGATGCATGCTTATTATGCCTGACAAAAAAAAATCTCTATTTAACTTTAATATTTGATAGAGTTGCTTTACTAACTGCCTCTACACTGAACAATTTTGGTCATTCTTCACTCATGCATTAGATGGGGATGAAAATAATTTTTATTTTCTTCACGCAAAAACCTGTATTTTGTCCATCTTCTGGAACAAGTTTGGCTTGTAAGAAGAGGTGGCACAAAAAGAAGAAATGCTGTATAAGGTGTGGGAGGTCAAATGGATGCATTTAATGTATTTGAAAGAATCCTGGACGGTATCTGTCTGCTACTGCCTTTAAACTGTGCACCAGTATGTGTTTAAGGATTGACTTTGAAAGAAGTATGGAAGCCCTTTGTAGTACATACAATACGTTAGCTGCTTCTCCAATGCAATGTGCCAACCCTAGTCTTCTGAGCCTTAAAGATCTCATATCTCTTCTGTCCTAAGTATGCTGAAATTACTATACTCTTGCAAACAGTGTTTTAACTCAATGTGTGTTATTAATAGATAAAATAATGAAATAAGATGTTGTGTGTACAACTGTTGAGATGTGGGTAGCTAGAAAGGCTGAACTTAGATTAAGAAGCTGTGAAATACCTGGAGAAAAGCCAGCTACTAAAATCTCTGTGAAGACTGGACACAGATTAAGCCAATTCCATGGCAAATTAAAGGTCAGGCTTGTTTTAGTGTTGATCAAAGTTGGTTAGCACCCAAGATGAGTGGCTCCAGAGCTCATGAGAGCAAGTGCACTAATTGCAGCCTCAATTCAAATGACAAAGAACTTAACCATCACTTGTACTGTGCAGGATCTCTTTGGGCTTCCTCAGTAGCTAAGCCGCTACCTGAAATGATTCAAGGACTTGATTCCATCTTACTCCAACTGATGACGTTTTTGTCCTTATTGCTTTTATCTCTCCCTTGCTGTTGAAGAATAATGTGTTCTAGGAACTGGTGATAGCATGATCTGTTATTAAAGCAAGGATCATATATTTCAATGAACTAGCTCTCGTTACTGATTTGTCTCTCTTTTGTAACATGCTTAGAGATTTGACCAGGAATAGTGATACAAAACTCTGGATATTGTTGTATTTTATTATTGTATTATGTTATGCTGAGTGGATTGGTGCAAGCAAATCTTCCTGCTGGGGAATACGTAATGTGAGCTCTTGCAGATGAGATTCATTCCCTTGCCAATGCCCATCCTTGCACAAAAGCTTCACTACCAGCTCTTCCCCAGAGAGGGCTTGTGGCTGTACAGTCATCCTAAATAGCAGCAGGCTGTACACCTGAAAGAGCCCAGTGAGAGAGGGAGAGGCACAACTAGCAAACAAAGCAGTTCAGAGACTCACTTCACGATTTCGCCGTTTTCTGTTAGCACAGGAATGTGCTCTGGGAAGATTCAGATTCCAGAGTTCTCCCTGAGCAGGGAGAGCAGCGCTCCTTCCTGAGGCATCTATTTAAGAGTCTGTTCCTGGGTATTACCAGGGAGGCATACTTGTGTTTTCCTCATGAGATGTAATTATTCCTTTCCCTCTGATTACATATGGTAGGAATTTATTCTTTTTACATTTAAACTGGTTTTGTATCAAGCTTCTTTACTTGGTAATACACTTCAGGTTACAGGGTTCCCTTAATTCCTCTACTACTGGAATTAGAGAATCTGCCCATGTTCCTGCAAGGATGCCCTGAAGGATTATTATCCGTGCTTTGTCTTGGATAAACTAGTTCACTTGGCGATTTCACCAGTTTCAGCAGTTATATGTTGGTCAAAAGAGTCCTGGGCAGTTAGAGTCTGCTGGCACTGAAGAAACACTCTCTCTTCTCTTGCATAGTGTCAGTAGAGCTTTGGTGACTATCAAAGAGGAGAGGTGTAGCTGGAGAAGACTCTACTTTGATTTTCTGTGTCCTGGTTTAATGAAAGGGAAGGTTGCTGGAAGAGTGTTGTTCATAATTTAAGAAAATGAAATAAAATGTTCAGTTAAAATACTGGCTGCATTTTGGATAAATTTGCAGCCATAGTTCCATTGCCATGCATCACCTGCAGCACACAAGGATGATGGAATGTATTAGGACCAAGCACTTGGGCTGTAGGAAAGGTCTGGGGTGTATGTAACTCCCTGGTGAGGCTGCATCACAGGTCCCTCAGTGTGCCCAGAACTTGGGCTCCATCCAGGAGCTGTACAACTATTCAGTAACCGGCTTTGGCTTCTGTAGTCAACCTGTAGCAGTTAATGGCTCTAACTCTGGAACTCTCTGTTGCATTAAACACGATGAGGGGGTTGTCTCAAGTCTGCAGAGCACTGACCCACTGACTTCTAAGTCTTTAGAACATAAAGCCGCATCTGGTAGGAAAACTACTTGATAAAGCAAACTTCTTTTTGCCGGAAGATAAGGAGAGTTAGAATTCAATTTATATGATAAAAGTGCTGGCTAGAGGCGTTATCACTTGCTGTCCTTTATTATAATCCCCCAATTGCCAGATATGGGTCAAAAAGGTAAGATGTACTCTTTTGTACCAAAGCAGTGGAGTAATGAGGACATCTGTTTTCATATGGTACTTGACACACACTACCAGAAATTTGATGTCATGCTGTCCAAACTTGTACATCATTGCAGAATTGCATTAGCTTTTCTGATTGATTCTGACAAGTCACTGACAGTTTTTGAGGTGAAACACAGACATGACAAAGGGCAAGCAGAGGCTGCATATGTCAGCTGGAACACTCCCTTGTTGACTTGAAGGGGTGAAAATCTTTCAGGCTTGTCTCAGTCTGCCCCTTGTTCCTGTTAAACCTCCCCATCCTTGCCGCAGTGTGCACAGCTTTAGACATTATTTGGTCACTGGAACAGATCTTTTTTGAGTTTTCCCTTCAAAGAACTACAGTGCCAAGGAATCATTTTCTTTTCATGGGTTAATGCGTGTGCCCATAAGGTAAAAAAAATGTAGTTCAGTGAATTTATTCATCACAAATCATGCAAGGTTGATTTCGTTTATCATATCACACCGTATATCATATCACACCATAAACATAGTTTTTCGTGGTTTGTATTTGTACATGCATAAACTTAATTTACCTTCATGGTGTCAAGCAAGTCCTTATTTCTTTTTCAAAAAGTGTCCATGTGTACTTACTAATACATAATGTTTTAAAATACCAGTGCTATGGAAAAAAAATAGGGATTTTTAATGTTACAGGGTGTTTTAGGAGGTTGGAGGTGGCTGTTTTTTAAGAAAAATAAGGACAAATTGCATTCCAGCAATGATTTACACAGGTTTACCAGCTCTGAAAGAACACAGGATTCCCTCTGGTGCTACTGTCAGTAAGGTCAAATGCACCATTTGTTCCCAATATATGTTTCTAGGTATGCTAGCAAAAGAGCAAGTGGTGTGCTGTTGCATAGCAAGTCAGGGTCATGTTTTATTTTACCATTTTACACACTGTGTTCTGCTCTAGCCCTTCACTATGAGATGGATATTTTTGGACCATGACTTGTTTTGCCCTGCTCTTGAGAAAAAGCTGATCAGCAAATGCAGAATGGTTGTATTGCAAGTATTTCCTGCTGAAAACATTCACTGTTATATAAAAGTAGTAAAAGAAGGATGTAGCATAAATGGAAGAATACTGTATTGCACCTGGTTTATCTTACAAACTGATCTCAGAAAGGATCTGATCACGTATGCTGTAGTTTTGCAAACAGGCATGTGTTACACTCTTTTGGCTGATTTATACTTTTTCATTAGGAAACATAGAAATGCAGTGATCCATTTAAATTGAAATACTGAAGTTGGCATTTGTGATTTTAATGAAAAGATAGTTTCAAACCATATGTTCTTATTGGTAAAAGAAAGCTCCCCTTTCACAAGTTTTTTTAAATTAAGAGTAGGCTTTTTTACAGAACAGTATTGTAATAGAATTGAAAAAGCGTATAAAGGAAAGAAATTAATACTTAAGGAAAAATATAGTCAAGTGTAGCATCTTAAAATAGTATCTAAATATTAAACCACAGATTATATGAATGCTGTTGAGACCTGGCTTTTTCATGAGCCTAGAAGTTTCATTCTGAAAGAGTTGTGATCTCTCAGTTAAGTTAGTGGAAGGCACTCATAGATGAACCATAGACAGGATTATCAACTCTTCCCAAAAATGAATGTGTGAAAGAAAAGATGTGTGAAGGAAAGCAACAGATCTCCCTAACTTATTGTCATGTAAATTCCCAGAGACCACTTTATGTTACTGCCTGCGCCCCACTGGGCTCTGTAAAATGGAGCAAGTTAGATGTTTTCAAAGTATTTGATCTATGGTCACCTATTTTCTTTTTCCTGTGGAGATGCAGACCTCTCCTGGGTGCAAGTGACCTGCTTTTCTCAGTTAACCATTGCAGACATCTGAGATGCAACTCACTGATTCTCCAAGATTCAAGGATTACACTTTGAAAACTCCTGGCATTTGGAGGGCAGTGTTATCTCAATTTGATGTGCTCATACTGTCTGAGCTGATAAAATGCACTGATCATGCAAAAGACTCTGATCATGCAATGGTCGTGGTGAACATTACATGTGTGCTCAACATTTCTCTGACTATAGAGAGCTATGATGGTGTAGGCAGACCTACCCGAAGATGCCTTGCTGCTCAAGCTCTGTTGTTCAACTGTCAGACCTCATATGGGCAAAGCTGGGCCAAGCAGGTATGTAAACACAACTTCCTCCATCTCCCACTTGGAAGGAGAAGCATAGTGTGATCATTGTCATCTTTGATTGTTTCAGATTCCAAGCTGAATCAGTCATATTCAAGAATGGTTTGGTTCTGTTTTGGACACCAGAGAGACTTGCATGTGTCATACTTCCATTTGGGAAGCCTCACTGTCATCAGTTTGAGCTGCATTCCCACAGAATAGAGCAGCAGAAACAGCAATACAACAGCTGTGATACAAAAAAAATGTTGACTTGGTGCTGCATTAGACATCCTTAGCGCATCCTTTTGCATTCTTTTTGTATTTACAGTGCAAGTTCATATGCAAACCCGTGCATTATTATCAAACCCATGCAGTGTCCAGGACAAATACGTGGAGCAAGGTGCTTTTCAGCATATTATTCATTAAGGCATATTTTGCTTAGCTTAAATGCTATTGACTTCAATTTCCATTGTATTTTTTGTGGTAAAACTTGGACATGTGTAAAAAAGTATTCTCTGTTTGTTGTGTATACATAATTTGAGCTCACCAGCTGGAATCACATGTATATGTAAATGACAGCAGATTTGGGCTCATAATTGTTCAAATTGGCTGTGGCATTTGTTATGCCAGCCCTGTGTTCTCAGTGCTGCCACTTTGATTTCAATCAAGATTTTGTTAGGCAGGAGTTATGGAAAACTCCACTCTTTTAAGTGTGTAACTTCTCCTGGTGCAGTCTGGAGTTAGTGTACACTTAAAGAGCTACTGTAGCAAATAACAGTCTTTTAACAGTTTGGTCTGTGGCATAGTCTTAGCAGGTCATATTCTTCAGAGACTTCCAAACTGCCGGTCAAGATAGCTTCCAGTGCTAATGATGTTTATTTCACTTCAATGTATGAATATAAAACAGAATGCCTTTATTTTTTCAAATCTGTGTTAATATTTTAGCTTCCTTATCTATGAGGGTATGCTGTAGATAATAATTATTAGGGACAACTTCTAGCTTCAATGCCATTGCTGAAATTAGGTTCTATATTACATTATTCTTCTTACAGACTCCTGGCAGTATTAACAAACCCAGTGCAATGGGACCATCCAGACATTTCCTTTGGAAGCAGCTGATTAAAGTTATTCAAAACTACTATTTCAGAACAAAAGATATTTATTTCCGAAACTACCAAGCACATTTGATCAAAAGTTCTCCATGGTGAAAAAATAATGTGTACAAAAATACGTATATTCCTTTCTCCGAATGTGACCTCTATGGTATTACTCAGACTGGTTCAGTTTAATCCTCATGTCTGAGTTGGAAGGAGGACCTGTTCAATCCACGACATACTCCTGCTTTCTGGTTTTCAGTTTTTCGAGATTGTTGGCTACTTCACTAACATCCCCTCTGATTTTTCTGGCCTGCCTAGAAAAAAACCTTCTCCCTTCTCAAGCTTTTGAAGATGTCAGGTTTCCATCCATCACAGGCTTGATCTCGGGAGCATTGTAGCTTGAAGAAAACCAAGTATGGTTATTTTTACCTCCTCAGAATTTGTGTACCTGTAGCTGCCATTGTTTTTTTAACCTTTCCTTTACATATTTGTTTTTTATAGTTCCTGTGATTTTGAGCACAGTCACGTAGACAAGCAGGCATCAAAGCAAAACTGCGCAGGCAAAGAGCTGCTCTCGTCATATTTATAAAAGATAATGCCAACAGTTTTTTACTTCATCACAATCCTGATTCTTCATTAAAAGGGATTAAAAATGCAGTGCCATCAAGCTTGAAATCAAGGAGTGGTCAGCCCAGAAATATTAACTGATCTGGACTGTCACAGAATACATTTTGGTGTCTTAGTTAGGTAGGGCTCAAGCAGAGTAGAAGTGCCTTAAGGCACAGACCAATTCTGAGCTTCATGCTCAGAAAGCATTTTACAGCTATGGTAATGTGTCTCTGAAATTAAGCATCCTAAGCATGGCTGATTGTCTTTTAGTTAATTTATTGTTATGCAGTATCTATACAGTCACTTACAATGACAGGCTGCAGTATGGACAGTAAACCTCTCCTGTGGCAGTCTGCATCTGCAGGCTTTGTCTGAACCTATGATATAAGTGCTCTCAATGGGCCTTATTTTCCCACCAGATGACGTTGATTATTGTCCCTGTTTGTGTGTGTGTATGCATGGTAAATGGGGAACCATGCTGAGTAATGCTGGAGCTGCTCCAGGTCCTCCTCACCTAACCCTATCTCCTTCTGTCCTCTGGCTTATCTCCTCGGAGGACATCTCACAGGTGTATCCAGTGGGTTTGATGCATCAGCTCCTACACGAAACACTCCCATGTTCAGAGACCTACAGATTGTTATCATTGACCTTTCCAGGCAAAAGTACATTTGGAGTTTTTCAATGTAAAGACTCATGTGCCTTCCTAACTAGATAGGTGCTTGGTTTTACTGTCAGCAAAGTCTGAATTTCATCCAGTGGTTGTAGGTCTTACGGTTTGGCTGCATTTAACAGTTTGGTTTCTGAGCATCTGATTACTATGTAACTGAAAGTCTATGGTGTATATTTTAAATTGCCTTTTATGGCAGTAATTACTGATTTGGGTGATGGTGTTTGAATTTGTACAGTGCCTGTTTATGCGCCCAATGCGTATTTACATCCTAAACTCAACATTTGTCTATTCATTTCAAACTGTTGATATTGGCTTGATGGATAGCCTGTTAAGATGGAGCATAGCTCCAGTGCCTGCCCATTACAGGATTTAATACACTACTGAAAGAGAATCAATACATCCTACTCTATCCTTTCCCTTTCCACCCAGGTATAATGCGTATTTTTTAAAAATAGCGATTTCTTCTGTAGCCTGGATTTCATTGCAAGCAATTGCAGAAGCAAATACTAATACATTGTAACATTTAAAAATCATTACTGTACATTTGTCTTGCTGGTTGAGTAGGGCAGCACCATTTCAGCATTAACTTAACTGTAAGGAAAGTGCTCCTGGGCATGGCAGCTTGATTTCTAAACTGAGATCTAGATTGCAAAACTTGCCGATTTATACCATATTGGATCCAAATGTTTTTATGTTATTAAAAGATTTGTAAGTACACCTTTTATTTTGAATGCTTGTTAAGGTGTAATTTCTAGTTAGTTCTATTAATGTACTGGGGAAAATTAGAATAATATTTCTATTGAAAGAATAGTTTGGTGAATTTTTGTTTCAAAACAACTCTTTGGCAGTCTCACAGGTCTATAGGAGGAAAAGGTCGGATGTGCTGTAAGGAGACTGAAGTGAGAAAAAGGATATGAGATTAGAATAGGCAGATACATCCAGTTTTCCAGTGGTGAAAAGGAGTTATTCTTCAAAGCTCAGGGAATATCCCATGTCTCTTGTGTTTTCTTTTTAGAGGAAATGCTTCCCTTAAAAGAAGGGCTTAGATCCTCTGAAAATTGTGACTTGTAGGCAGCACAACCTGTCTCTCAAGTTTTCTGTCTGGAAAATAAAACTGTTCTGATGACAAATAATAAAGCAACATCAGGAATTGCACTGTGTTTGTCTTCCAGAAACAAATAAAGCTGTTATCATCCTTTTAGTCTTTATTTCATCTAAGCAGAGGCTCATTTCAGAGACTGAAAGGTAAAGTGATTGGCATTAGGAAGGCAGTTTCTTTTGGCTCCTGACACCTGTCCAGTTCCACAACTCATGTCGTGACACAGTGCAGCACTATTACAGTTGTTCCACTATGGTTTTCTTCTTACAGTAGACTTGCAGGTGCACAGATAGAGTGGAGCTTTAAGTAGAAGTGTAAGTGAATTTGGGCTTGTTCAGCCTGGAGAAGAGAAGGCTCAGAGGAGATCTTATAGTGACCTTCCAGTACCTGAAGGGGGCCTACAGGAAAGCTGTGGAGGGACTATTCATAAAGCCTCGTGGGGATAGGATCAGGGCAAACGGGTATGAACTGGAGAGGGGCAGATTTAGACTAGACATTAGGAAGAATTTCTTCACCATGAGAGTGGTGAGACACTGGAACAGGTTGCCAAGGGAAGTTGGGGATGTCCCATCCCTGGAGGTGTTCAAGGCCAGGTTGGATGGGGCCTTGGGCAGCCTGGTCTAGTGGGATGTCCCTGTCCATGGCAGGGGGGTATGAACTGTACGATCTTTAAGGTCTCTTTCAACCCAAACTATTCTATGATTCTGTGATTCTATGATTTGTGTGTAAAGGCATAACCAGTCTTTGTCAGTTCAGATGCAACAGTTGCATAGCTCATATGCAAGATAAGAAAGCTCAAAAGCACAATTAGCAAATTCCAAGATGTTAAAAACAGGATAGTGGCACTATTGTTAAAGATATATCAGCTTTTCTCTTAGAAGCTCTGTTTTCAAGGTACTACAGTTCTGGTTTTAAAAGGGAGTTAGTTTTCAAAATGTAGTGTACAAGATCTGACTCGGCTAAAATTGATTTACCTGTGTTTTGGGTTTTTTTTGTTAAATAGCAGCAAAACAACACATGTAGAATTAGGGGAGGGGGGAGGGGTGTCAGTAGGTCATCACTCATTTTTGGGCAGATGTTTTCTGAGATGTTGAAATGAATCCGTTTGGTTGTGGGTAAGATAATACTTAAAATGCGAGCAGTCAGTGTAACTGAATGTCTGTGGAGCCATTCTTTCAGCTGTTACAGCTTCTTCAGAACATGGAAGGTGACAGGAGTACTTCTGAATAGCTTCCGAGAGCTGTAGGAGCTCTTTCTTCAAGTTTTGGTATCCCTGTCACTTCATAACACGGACTTCCCTGCATTTTTGATAGTATTTAAATGTGTTTATGTGTTAAATAGCTCCCTAGTTACTGGGGCTTGGTAGAAAACCAAGCAAGTCAGTTACAAGATTTCACTCCAGCAGACCTTTTATCGTGAACTTTCAGTATGTATTGAAATGAAGGTACCAAAATCAAAGCAAGTTTCCCTTCAAAGAAGCCAAGATATCTTCCCACTGAGAGAAATTTTCTTGCCAAATGCTGGCTTTCCAACTGTGGCCATCTTGACTAGGGAGCTATTTAAGGCAAGGATGCAATGAGGGGTTTTCATTATGGCAAGACTTTATTTCACTTCTTATGGATGGCTGAGCTGTTGATGCTCAAGCTTTCCTTAAAAAGTATGTTCAGACAGAAATCAAGGTCAGGAAATGTCAAAAGGAAAGTGATATTTGGGAGGAACGGAAAGCAGAATTAAAATGGGCACTTACTATAAATACATGGTTTGTATCTGCTGCTGTAATCATAATTTCTCTTTACCTTGCTTAAATCAGAGCACACCCCACGTGATCGCTGCATCCACTTGGATGTATATTGTCTCTTCTATCCTCTGACATGATTTATAGCTGGTAAAGAAAGGGCATCATAGAATTGGTTCAGAAACTGGGCCAGGATATGCCAGTCTCAGTTTGCTGTTGCCTTGGATGAGAAAACTGTCCTTTGTCTGATCCCTCAGACACAAAACAGATTTGGCATAATGTATGTTGGGAAAAACCTTGCAAAGATTTGTTGTTCATATGTAGGATGTGTCCAAAGATGTTTAATATTTGTTGAAAAAAGCATGGAAAAAAAAATTTAGTCTACCAACAAGGTATCAAGGTAAGCAAGGAACAGCCACTGAGGGGTTAAATTGTAATCCTGAGATTCATTTCTCAGGGTGGACTGTTGATGGTGCTAGTTGATGTTCAGTTACAGCTTGAGCAGCTCTCTAAGAAAGCTGAAAGAAGCTTTTCTCTTTTTTTGTGTATATTATTATAAGAATTTGTCCTCAGAACTTGAGGAAACTATGGCTAATTCCTGTCCTCAAGTCACTCAACTTTGCAGATCCAGCCTGTGTGTAAGTGAACGTTTCAAATGGCACTTTCATTATTTCCCAGATAACACTGGCTTCTGGGAGAAGTGATGTTCAGTCTCTCATCAATAGTTGCTGTCCTTGATGAGGAAAGCTTGGTTTTGGTTCACTACAAGGTTACATGCCATGCCACTTAGTGTTTCAATAATAATTGGTCTTATGATGAACAACCGGTCTTTTTGACAGTAAAGAGCTGATCTTTTCCAAAAACTTGCAGCATTTAATTGTCTAGGTTATGTAGACAAATAGAGCTCCTAGGTGCCAAAATATCAGTAATAGACTTGAACTAGTTTATTTAAAGGACTAAATATATTTATGCCTGATTTTAATTGACATACCTAATTTTCTCATTTCTGCCCTTGTTGTAAGAAACAGCTTTACATTCTTCCAAACTGCCTTCCAACACCCACTGGTTTTGTTGCCCTTTTCTCCACGGCTGTAGCCCCTGGCACCAGTGAATCAGCCATGTGATGCAGACATCATTATCATCTACTCACATCTTGTAGCCAGGCTATGCCAAATCTTAACAATTATTTTGCATGACATCTGTAAGAGGCCACCTTTCATGTCCATCTGTAAGTCTCTTGCTTGTTCATTTCTGTGCTCTGTTATGCCTCAGTTATTGCACCTCAGCATATGACCACTAGGGCTGAATATATCAAATGCAATGTGGTTAGTCGCATTTTTGCAATCTCTCGCAGTCTCTCTTCTCACTGATCCAACCAATCTTTCATACAGTATCCAAGTATTTACATACACTTCCTTATTAGCCCAGAATGCCAGTTAATCTTTGAGGATATTGAGGATAACGCCCTTGAGAAATGACTTTTGGAGCTTGCATTTCCTTATGACAAAACCAAAAAATGGTTTATCTGCTTATGTTCCAGGGTGACTGCTAATTGATGTTAACTTAATGCTTTTGCTATGCTATTTCCTTCTGTCTTTAAACAGCTGTTGTATATTGCCTAAAGCAAGATCTCTGAGGAAGAAAATGCCGCCTTCCTTTGATTTGGCTTTGTGCAGTACCTAATGCAATGGATTTCTGATCCATGATTTAGATTGTAAACATAGTTCCAAAAATAATGAAGTACAACCAGTTTGTTCTAGTGATTACCTCTAAAAGCAATGTTTGTGTCTTATCTTCTTTATATTTTTACTTGTAAGGAGTAACTTTTAAATTCCTGTAAATTTCAAAGTCAAAAGAATTCATGTGATAATAAATTAAGAGCATCCCTTGCTAAAGCCTTTCATAAACATTCAGGACTACTGAATGAAATAATAAAGGACGCCAGCAATTTAAACTGCATTTCTGTAATTATTCCAAGGCAGTTTACTGTCTTGGAAAAAAAAGGAACTTTTTTCCTCTATTTGCTTATGTTTTATAGTGCTTTGTTTATAAACTGTTACACTGTTTCCCTGAAGAAAATGGTGAGAATGAATCAAATGCCTTTTGAAACCAATGGAGCGTTAGTTAGATTTGACATTTGTTTGTTTGTGCCTTTGATACAGAAGGAAGGTTGTGTTTTTCTTGACAAAAATACACAAATGTGATTGCAAAGCCATAAAATTGGTAAATTGGCTTGGGGGCAGGTCTACCCCCTGAAGCTGTTTTTAAATCATGTTCTTAATTGACTGAATTTAAAGTTGACTTCTCTTTAAATAACCTCATATGGATAGCAAAGAGAAATCCCAAATCCATTAATTGATGGTTTGGTGTTTTGGTTTTTTTCTAATTTTACTTCTAATTGATACTCCAGACTTTATTTGACAAGATAGGCATCGCCAGAATAGTTACCTAGAAAATGAGTTCCTAGTTTCTTAATACACAGATTTTAGTTTTGACTCAAAAAATAGTGGCCTCTTTGCCAGAGGCAAATTGTAATCTGGCAGGCACACAAGGCCCTAAAGACTTCAGAGGAGCTGTGCAGAATGGCCCATATATCTCATTTTAAAGCCTTCTTCGATAGCTTTGAGTCCAATGAGAATCTGTATGTTGGGAAGATCTGCCTTTTGACATGGCAACAGAGAAAGAAAGATTAGACAGGCACTACATTCCCTGTATGGAAGTCTAATTTCTTGCTTTATCAGAAGGACCTCAGCAATGTGCTGTTGGATATGATAAACATGGGTTTTACCTAAATCAGGATGATGATGATGGTCTCCACTGTGTCATCATAATTTTGTGCTGCAAGTGATGACATCTGGAGTGGAGGGATTTTCAAGATACAGTAAGATAAAAGAAAAGCTGCGTATTATCAGCAAGGCTTCTGCATTTTCTAAATCTGATAAATGTGCTGTGTTTTTTGAAACCACTAATGGCCTGATTGCTTTGGGGGGACACTTAGTAAGAGGAGGAGCTTTAACGTGTCTGTTGCCTCTTTGCTGTTGCGTGCATTTTGTGTAAGGCATGGCACTGAATAAATGTGCATATAGAGAGATTGCCATAGACCCACTTATACAGTCATGTGGATGTGCAGTTGAGATAAGCGTGCACAAAATTCAAATGCAGAAGCCTCTTAGATAAACAGGACAGGGCTTCTGTAGCTGAAAGCTAGCAGAAATCCTTTGACATCAGGCAGTGCAAATCAGCAGAACATTGGTGGTGACCAGCCCATCCCACCTTAACTCACAAATAGCACTCTCTTATTTTCTGCTAACTAGCTGGGTGATTCATTGAATAAGAAATCACTTTCCTTCTGCCCTTGCAGAGGGCAAGTAGTCCCCAGGCCATGTCTTGGAATCCCAGCTTCTCTCCAGGTCATGCTGTGTAGCAACAACCCTCTGGACTGAAATTGCCCTTCTCCAGCACTGTGAGGGTTTGCTTGCTCAGAGAAGTGACTGTGCTGGATTAAAATGAAGATCCAGAAGGCTGTCATCTCAGCTGTCTCCACCCTTTGTGCAATAACATCTTGTATGCTATTCCCAGTGCCATTTGTCCTCAAGATGGCCTGGAAACTAAGAGTTTGCATGCTTTCTTAAGACATTCCTTTTGCCTTCAGCATGGCCAGGATATCCCTTACGGAATTCAGTCATCTTCCCACCCAACAATGAAATAAAACCTGATATCAGAATAGACCACAGGTGGTGGATTAGGGAAAAAGGCAGAGCAGATTAAATATTTGTCCAATATCCACGGCAGGCTGCAGAATGTTTCTTGTGGTGAAATGGTTCTTATGGTTTTTGGACTGGTGAAATGACTTACTGGAACTGAGCACAAAGTAGTTTGTCATCAGAAATCATCATAAAGCTCAGGGAGGAATACAAATCAAAGTATTCCGACAGATTTCCATACAGTGCCTAAGACTATGTTATTAAAACTCATTTTATATATATATATAGTGATGTATATTATATATATACATATATATTGACAGTGAGATATATGTAGTTTTTGAAAGAAAAAGAAAACATAAGATTATTTGCATGTTAAGAAAAATTACCCTCATAGTTCTTTCTAAAGGAATAGACTTCACTTTATTTTTTTTCCCCTTGGTGTGAATGCTCACAGGTTGTATGTTAGTCTTATTTAGGAGGAAGCCAGGTACTGAAGGAACCCTATTCTGAGAGCACAAGATTCATCCTTCAGGTTTCAGAGTTCCCGAGGGGCAGAGCTGTCAGAAATGGTTGACATTTAAATGAGAGGCTGTCTTCTATAAAGGCTGTGCAAGTCTTTCAAACGTTTTGAAAACAAGGAGTAAATGCAAACCACAGATAAAGATTTGAAGGCAAAGTGCTTCTGGTAAGTTGCGTGATTGCAGATGTGCACTACTGCACCCCACTAGAGTCAGATACAGAGGGTGAAATCTGTTGTTATCCTGGGAACATAGCTGATGTTGATATCCATTCAGATTCATTTTGCTTACAGAGAAGAAGAGAGAGAACATGAATCTAAAAATTGTTGTTGAAAGCATCAGGATACAAGAGGAAAAAAATAGATAGGTTTAAATTAATTTGGAGTCACAGAAGGGATTAGGAGCCATTTCAGTGGTGCAGTAAATTAGTACAGAGATCTTTCACCTCCAGCCACTGGGTTCAAGCTCATGCCAAGCTGCAGGCTGATAAAAAATGAGCAATATAAACTATATCCTTACTAGGGCATGGCCATGGTTTCTTGTGTGTGCTTGTCTTCAGTTGGAAAGTGTTTCCATTATATTCCATTTCAGAGTGTGAGATTATTGCACTGTAAATTTACAAAACTGACATATTTCAAATATTAATTGGAATTTTGATAAGAGCTTTGCCCTGATTGAATTAAAATATTTCAAATCACAGCAATGGAAATTAATGTTACTCTTTTAACATTGGCATTCTTACAGAAATATGGAAGCTCTTTATTCTCTTATTTATATAAGAAGAGTTCATGTATGTATGTGTACACGTAGCCTTTTTTTTTATACTAAAAATACCAAGGAAGGGAATTGTCTGTTTTTCAAAACCTTAAACCCTTAATTTCTCCTTTTGACATGGTAGCTAGACTTGGATGTAGCTAATGTCATTTGGATGTTCAGTAGAACATATGCTCTGAAAGCACAGCCAGCTATATTGGAAGGATAACACTACTTCTCCACATACTATGGGTGCAGATTTGAATTTAACACTGTTAAACTGTGGATGCAAAATGAGGGATCATGACCGTAAAACATATATTCAAATGATACCAAGTCATAAATTTATAAAAGTGAAACAGCTCCAAGTTTATGTTTCTCTCACACTCCATAACTCAGATATTTTGCGTATATGTTTGGTTGTGGCATACAGTCTTCTTCTATCAGAAAGTTACAAAGATCTGAATAATGTTACATAAAAATTGGGAGAAAAACTCTGGTATTTTTCATTGTTGTGATTACGATCTGGTACATGGTGTAGGTGACAGAACACCTATATCCTAGAGAAGATGAGATACAACTTTCAGTAGATATCTCTAACTACATGAAATAAATATTATTTTATGTATTTATTTTATTTTAGAAATGTATTATCATCTCTCATTGCTGAGGCAATATTTTATTAATCGTTTTCTCCTAGAAGAAAAATAACATCTCACTAGTCAGTCAGGAATCCTTACAGTTCTGGAAGCTGCATAAGACAGCCTTTATGGACAGGAAAATTAAAGAAGCATAGATGTTTGTTAATAAGAGCCCAAATGTTCCACTCTTGTTCACTGGAGTAATTCAGTTTACTTAGGAGAAGGAACTATTCATGCATCATTATGAAGCGCCTAGTGAAAAAAGCACCAATTTGTAATTTCTTAAATAATTCATCTCTTGGGATGGATAATGCATATTAGAGTATTTTAATTGTTGTGTACTTTTTTTTTTTTCCCAGACTAAGAGCTAGGGTATACAGCAGTTTTCAGGGTTATTGTGTAGTAGGTAATGTCTCTGATTAAAGATTATTTATGTGTTGGGGTTTTATTATTATTTTTATTTACTTCATAGACATACTTCACAAAATATCATAGGCTGGCATCTCTACAGTAGCTCGGAGCTGCTCTTTAAAATGTCCTTGACTTTAAATAAGTATATAGCCAGAATAGGCATATTCTTGGCTTCAATGTAATTTGCCTTAGTCCACTCTCTGACAAGGCTGTTTAGGAGGGAGGATGCCAGTGGTTTCCAACAGGAAAATTTGTACTGGGGGAAATTCAGTGTTTGACAGTAACACAAAAGGACATGAGAGGCAGGTATGAAGGCACCTAACACAAAGGATTCCAAATTTTAATTGGACTTTTATTTGCTTCTGTAATACTAACAGTTGGAGAATTTATTAATGATTAAATAAAAACACTAGAATCCTTATGGCATTATTAGGCTTGGGGGAAGATACTGATGGGGGAAGCATTACTTAAACAAAGAGTCGTATTCTCTGCTTGGGCTGTGTACTGGCAAGAGCCTGAATTTGGGAAGACGAACATCAAAGGACAGCAGACTCATTCTCCATTCCATTTCCTTGTTTTTTCACACACTGGGGTTAGGGAATGGGACAGCTGAGAATGTTTACTTTTACTAGGGAAAGAAACCCCTATGGTTTGAATATTATAAGCAATTCTTAAATATAAAGAACCAGAATAGCCTAACTCCTGGCATCCCTTTCCAATAAGGACACGGGGCAGAATACCTTTGCAGCTTTACACGTCTGGGCTTTCAAGTCGTCATCTCTAAGATACACCATCAGTTCACGTGTGATGCCTCCCCTTTTGTGTCACATTGAAAAATTGTAGGGCTTAGCAAGGCTAGCAGGTCTAAGGGCACTGTGAGCCTCCCAAGGTCCTCCTGGCTCTCTTCAATTCAACACGGGTAGTCCTGAAGGTTAGATCCAATGTGATAAGCAATAATGAGCTTCTAATTGACATGTGATGTCCATCTGATTTCTTATTCTTCAGGTAATTGGTTGGTTTGTGACAGAGGAAGTGAGGATGGTTTAAGAACTTCTCAGAAACATGCCTCACTGCATTAGCAACTCAAATCAACCCAGGCTTAGATGGTTTTTTTCACCATACTTTTCAGCAGAGCATTTTAAAGACCTAGATACCACAAAATGTGAATTTAATTAATCCTTATGATTCCTTTGGGATATATAAGATAGTTATTAGGCCTATTTTATAAATGGGGAAACAGATAGTTTCAGGCAACTCACTTCTATGTGGTAAACGACTGACAGAGCAAAGATGATAGCGTAACACGTCCTATCTTCTACCCTTCTGCCTTTTCTCTGGTCTGTATTGTTTTACTGACAGACATACTGCATTTCCAAACCTTTTTATACTTATGTCAGCTGTAAGTGCCTCAAGCCTGCCTAATGCTAATTTAAACGCCTTGCCACACATGACATGAGAAATCTGGGAGAGTGTGAGACATGAGACTGGTTTTGGTGTGCTATTTGTTGCCCTTGACCACACGATTTCATTTCCCTTTCTCTTGCTGGATAATCCCTGATCCTGAGAGCCATTCAGAGGCAGGAGCCTGGCTGAGAACAGCCTTGTTTACTGTATAGTCTTAATTTGCGCCTGGAAAACTATCCTTATAATACACTGAGGCCATGGAAGAAGAGAGCATACACAAGCCTACAGTTGGTGAGCAGATTGTAACATATAAAAAGGAGTGGAATGGGATACAGTAATGAGGGGCACTTTTAATTCTAGTACTTCCCAACTTTATGCTTGATAAAGCAACGTGCCTTAAATTTGAGACTTAAGGTGTCATTCACTGAGTTTTCTTGATTCTTTTGTATTGTCGGAAAGCCAAAAGGAACTGTCTTGCTTGCTGTTGTAGGAACAACTTCCTACATAGGTGATGATCGCTCATCCAGCCTCAGGCCTTTGAGATTATGGTACATGCTGTTTGAGTTTGTTAGGGGATTAACAACTTTAACTGAAAGTGTAATAAGCCTTTTATCCTTTAGGCACTGGCTATTACAGGGGTTTGCATATCACGTTTTAATGATGCCCTATCTAGCGGGACTGAAAAAGAAACAAAGGAGGACTAGGGGACAGTTAGGAGGAGGGTCCCCAACAGCCTGGAACAGGATGTATTGAGCCCCGGTAGTTTTTGCTTTCTGAACAATTTGGCTTTCCATGTGGTTGATGCACAGGCGGCAAAGAAGAGGCTTCTGCGGGGGCAATGGCTCCTGGGGACCCTGCCTCTTGCTGCCTTTAAGCATGCCGTATTTCCTTTTTATTGCACCTGCAAGCGGTACTTGGGAGCAAGGCACTAAATTCTGTATACCGTCTGGATGTCAACAAGCATTGCAAAGAGGAGGTTTGTATTCTACTTAGGATGCCGGTTTGGCTTAGCAAACTGATGCAAGTGGGATGGAATAGCTCCGGGTTTGTTTTGCTCACTCCAGTGCGCTGAGCTTGGCTAAAAAACATGTTCATTTTCACTTCATTTCTCAGAGAAAAAAAAGTCTCATGTTATTATTCTCTCCCTGTCTCTGAGGGGCTATTTCATTTTGTTGAAAACTGACAGAAAAAGCCATTTCTTTCTAAACTCTTGTTCCTCTGAAACTCCTGCTGGCTGCACGCACAAGAGCAGTACCTTATTAAGTTTTGGTCCATGCTTTTAATCATGTAAAGTGGACACAGAAATCTACGTTGGGCACTTTAACCTGATTTTACCCCACCAGAAATGGAAAATATTTTACCATAGGTAACATTTTGTTGAACTTATAAGGCAGATTGGTAGTATGCTGTTTATAGGCTGAGTTCATTATATATTTTTGATATGTCCATCCTTGGACCCAGCCCTGACTTCAGTAGAATGTTTCACGCTCCTGGCTTTCAGCTATCAGCTTATGGTAAAAATACAACTTTCAGCAGCCAAAATGCTGCCCTGTGTATGCATTTACCCTGCATCCTGGATAATTATTTTAATTACAATCATTTAAGGACTCATGTGAGAAAGCGGAGAGTGGGAGGGTGCCGGGACAGGGGCAAGGGGTGGCTGCAGCCATACGGGTGTCAGCAAAGAGAAGAGCAATGCCACATGCTAGAAAATACTGCAACTACCTCTTGCATTTTGTATAAGCAATTTTCCAGTCTGTTGTCTTCTGTCAAATGCAATGTTCTGAGACATTTAAATAAAATAAATATTGCTGTTGAGTTATATTTAGAGCCATGTGAAATTTCTCTAGTGAAACTCCCAGCCAGGCAAAACATGCTGGCTTTCAGGTTTCTGTACCGCTTGAAGCTTCATCTGGGTTTGTCGACGGGGTTGCTCATGAATTCTGTTGGCGAACACAGGCTGCTTTCCAAAGGAGGCTGGTGGAGTCTCTGCTTGCCACTACAGATGCTGCTGGGGAGGTTTGGGGAAACCAGGACTGGGTCCATGTGAGCCTTAGAAGACAGTTGAGTTTCTTACAGATGGGAGGTCAAAAAGGCAAATAATGAGACAGACTGCTGATAGAAATTGAAATGAAGGTTTGCATAAACCTCCCACCCCTGCTCATCGCAGTCACTGAGCCTTCATATTTGCCTATCTTCCCAGATGCGTATTGCTTATCTAATGAGGAAGGGTATTGGTGTAATGAGCCCCAGCAGTCACTGGGGCTGGCTGAGGCAAGTGTGGGTGCATGGAAGTCTCTCTGGAGGTGGGACAGGAGCCCACTGAAATCAGGGCTGCAGTGGGTCCCTGGGGCACAGTGGGCTGCCCCCAGCATGGGCTGGCCATCTGCCTCTCTCCTTCTCCTCCACCCAGTACAGTACAGGGCAGCTCCCAGCACAACACCGTGGCAGTCCTGGTGGACAACATGTTAACCATGAGCCAGCGATGTGCCTTCATGGACAAGGAGGCCAGTGGTATCCTGGGGTGTATTAAAAGTGTGGCCAGCAGGCAGAGGGAGTTTATCCTCTACTTTCTACTCTGCCCAAGTGAGGCCTCATCTGGGGTACTGTGTCTGGTTCTGGGCTCCCCAGTTCAAGACAAGGAACTACTGGAGACAGTCCAGTGGAGGGCCACAGAGATGGCAGGGGACTGGATCATCTGTCTTGTGAGGAAAGGCTGAGAGATCTGGGTCTGTTTTGGCTGGAGAAGATGGAGAGGGGATCTTATCAATGCTTATAAATATCTAAAGGGCAGTTGTCAAGAGGATGGGGCCAGACTCTTTTTAGTGGTGCAGAGTGACCAAACAAGGGGCAACGGGCACAAACTGGAGCACAAGAAGTTCCACCTCAACGTGAGGAAAACTTTACTGTGGTGGTGACGGAGCACTATATCAGGCTGCCCAGAGAGGTTGTGGAGTCTCCTTCTCTGGAGATATTCAAAACCCACTTGGCCGCGTTCCTGTGCAACCGTCTGTAAGTGAACCTGCTTTATTAGGGTGGTTGGACTAGATGATCCCTAGAGGTCCCTTCCAACCCCAGCCATTCTGTGACTCTGTCATTTTACCCCCAGGGTGGTGTCAGGTAGAGCACGCCTGGTAAGCTGAAGCCCCAATTTGAGGATCCTTGAATGCGAATGTTAGATGTGTGCATCCCTTCGTCTCTGCGGAGGGAGGCCAGCAGTGCAACAGTTTTTCAGGTGGGCTGCTGGTGCCACGCAGGCTCCAGCACACGTTTTACTGCGCTTTTCCTCGATACTAAAATCCAGTCAAATGGATTTTGATAAAGCAGCGAGTGCTATTCTCTCTCCGTTTTCCTGGTGTGATGAGGAGAGGAGGCTGTGCATGCCTTTAAATCACTGTCCTTTCTCTTCATAAAAAGTCCCCAAATAAATTCAAAATATACAAAGACTGTGTTTTAAAATAGATATTAATGAGGAAGCAGGCAGACTTGTTCACTGCAGTGGTGGTCTAGTGGAAAAGATTATGTAATAAAATAGTATTTTAAGCAGCATTTAGAATAACAACATATATTGTTTAAAAGATTTTTTTAAAATTGTTTTTAACTCAGTAGGACCCTTCTTTTGTTCATTTAAAAGTTAATCTTTTTTGATAACGTGCTAGGAAGGAGCACAGAAACCTTTATTCTTTCAGAGGATTGAATTCTTTTGTGAGACATGATAGACAAAGCTGGCATCCCTTGTACAAGATATGTAAAGCCTGTCTCCAGACATTGTGACATTGCTACAGACAGAGTTTGTCATCCATAAATTTACAGCTTATTTCAGTCTATTCATAAATTGACTAAATTTTTTTTTTGAAAGAAAAAAATATATGTAGGTGTATAAAATACCCAGTTACAGGTTGTGTTCTATTTAGCCCTTGATTGAAACGTATTGCTCCTCAGTATCTTTTAGCTATGAAAATTATAATATGGAACAGAGATTAGAATGAAATTATCATGGCTAGAAGGCATTTACTCAGTGGTGGCAGCCACATAAACCTGAGCCCTGAGAATGATGATAATGCATTAGGTTCTGCATGCCCGATATTATTGCTGTACATTATGTATGTTTCATTTATACTATTTCGCACACACCAGCAACGCTGACAGATAGGTAATTACTCTCTGCGCCAATGAACACTTATCAGCCCCGCCGCTGTTTATTGCTGGGATGAAGTGCGCTTGTCAGTCAAGGTCACTTGTTTGTGTGTCCTTTTTAATAGTTCTTTCACAGTTGTTGAACTTTGCGGGCGGTTCTTACAGCAGATTTCAGCAGGTTGCTTTACTACATTACCTGCCTTATCAAAGTCATTTTTATTTATGGCTTTAATTGATAAACAACTGAGTTGCAGGAAGCAGAACTGGAGAGAGGAATGGGGATATTTTGCTGATCACCTGATCCACGGGGGTGTTTGGTCATGGATGACCTCAAAAGCAGTGTTTTGCGGAGCCCCTTGGACTCTACTGTGCCACCAGCTTAAGCTGGTGAAATCTCTCATGATAAAGAAACAAGAATTTAATGGCAATGGATACCCGAGCAATCTGCAGACTGCTGTAGGGCTATTGCTTGTGCTTTTTAGCAGAATATTTGCTATTTCTGAACATTGCGCTTATTGTTTGCACCCTTAGGACATGCACACCATAGACCAGCCGCTTTGTTTGCCTTCAAAGCAGAGTTTCCTTTTCTGCAAGAAACCTCACAGAAACTCTGTATTGTCGCATAAAATATGTTTTCTAGGCTATGTGTGTGGCTCTAAAATTTAACTTCTTCTGTTCTTCAGAATAATAGAGTCAAAGGCATTATGGCAAGCTCATCATTTCTTCAGTTACAAAGAAAAAAAATTCTTCCTTCCTTCCTTCCTTCCTTCCTTCCTTCCTTCCTTCCTTCCTTCCTTCCTTCCTTCCTTCCTTCCTTCCTTCCTTCCTTCCTTCCTTCCTTCCTTCCTTCCTTCCCTTCCTGTTTGCTGCAGACTCTTCACTAGGAAAAAAACAGAATAACCTCTAGGATATAATAATTTATCCAGTCAAGATAACTGTACCTATTTCCTTACGCTTGTAATCAGCCCAAGTTTGTGTGTTGTGCGATTTATACCGCAGTTCCTTAATATCAAAGAAACAGTTAAAAAGGATTTATGGAGTGTGTGCAGTGTGTGTGTGTCTGGAATTTCTGTGTGTGTTCCCAACTTCTGCACTCTCATATCTTCTTGGTCCTTTTAGTAGAGGGCACTATTTTGAAGTGGAGACTGAACATTCAATTAAATGCAAATTTTATTCAGGCGTTAAAGCAGAATCACATTCATTCATTAAACTCGAATGATGCTTTTATTTAGAAAAATATATCAGCACATGGTAGCACCACATGCTGCTTATAAATAACTATGGTGATCTGGTTGTGCAAAAGTATATAATTTCATTATTAAAGGATTTAAACTCCTTACAAGGTGCATGGTGTCCATGAATGTTTCGCTTAATTTGATTACATCCATAGAAAAAGCATTTTACTTACATGGGAGGCAGTGGGTCTCCTGTCTTATGGTGCTGTTCTAATACATTATGATCCCGATCTCACACTTGAAGGTGCTGGCTTGACTGGATGTGTTTAATATTTCGGGTGCGTAAATGCAGATTTGAGTAATTCGGTTTGTTTCTGAATCTAGCCTGCCAAGCTTCCACATTTTCAAACTACTTCCTTTTCTTAGTTCTTAGTTACCAGAGTGTTACAAAGAAAGGGTTTTGATCTCATGTAGATAGCATAGCATTAATTACCCTGACACTAATTAAACTGCATCAAACAAATACCACCGTGTTCCTCAGGGGGACAACAGAAGGCAGTTTAAAATAATTACTGGAGCTTCATGCATGTGTGAAGTTTTCATTACTCTTAGGACACAAGCAAAAGAGATTTGATATCATTAAAATCCCCCCCCCCTTTACTGTTTGCAAAAAATGACTAAAATTTCCTCGGAGCATATTGATGTCTAAATAGTAGTGATTTCAGTTCTTGCAAATAGTAACTTTTCTTTAAGAATTGTAAGCCTGTGAAGCAGGAACAGGTGTTCCAGTCCACATTCTGGTATGATTATGTATTAGCTTATGTTTGTCAGACCATTTCATTAACCACCCACTGCTATCACATATACATATACTTTGTTCTTTCTGAACCATGAAATGAAATGCATATATCTTCACTAATGCTTGCTATCAATGTAAATGAGAAAAGGAGGCTTATTACCAATCACTGCTGCTGTGAAGCACACAACTCTGTACAGTTACAGGTAATAAACATTTTTTTGTAAGTAGGAAGCAAGATATATTGAGTTCTACAGTAAGAAGCAGACATGCTTTCCACTGTACCTCCGTATTAATAGAATACAATTCCCATCTGTGTGTACACATTCCATAGGACCTCCCAAAGCACCTTGTTGAACCAGAAGGCGCTATTCCTTTTCATGCTCATTTATATCTTGTAAATGTTTTGAAGCTAGCAAAACTTTGCTGGCCAATGGTTAATGTGCATCTTCTCTCAGGAAAATTGGAGCATGTTTGTGCCATTCAGCAAGTGCCAGTTTCTGGATCAGTGGTCACTACTGTCAGAGCCTACAGCAGCAGCAGGAACAGCTTTATAGGCCCTTCGAAAAAGTGGGTGGAAGAATGATGTCCCTGCCCCGGGCAGGAGGTTGGACCAGATGGTCTTTGAAAGGTCCCTTCCAACCTAACCCATTCTGTAAGGTTCTACAAACCAAATACCGGCAAGCAAAAATGACACCAGAGACAGTAAATGCAGAAAATCTGAAGTTCCAAACTTGATGTAAATGCCATATTTTGCTAATGCTTACTTGACTATGCATGAAGCACCACTTCCCTTTTTCCAAGTTTGTGTGTGCGCGCTTCATATTTCCCAATTCTCTAAAAGCCACCTAAACCTTCACACATGGATATTTAGCCTCTTTATTTCTAGAGATACATACAATGTTGATAAACTTCTAAGTTAGTACTGATGGCAATTGCTTATTGCAAAAGGCATGTGAGAAAGAAAGCATTTCTGGATCTGCACTAATCGTAGTGTTCTGAGTGATTCTTTCTCAAAATTTGATTATGTATGATTTGAATGTATATAGTTTTGTATCATAACCTACTTATTTTCTGTCTCCTTTGAGGAACTATTTAAAAGATTTATCTGTAATGGAGGGTCCAGCGATGTTAATGGTACTTAGTTTTTGGGCTTTTTTAAATTAAAGTAATGCCTTGATATTACTAAATCTGCTGCCTAGAATATAACATTGCATTAGGGTTGTGCAATCGACAGACTAAGTAGAGATGATCAAAACTGATTGGAGAGGAAATACAAAATTAATCCAGTTGTAGGATTCTGCGAACCAAACAAACATGCATAGCAGAGTACTTTTATTTCTTTGGAGCCAGATGGTTTGTCCTATTTTAAGCTGATAGATTCTTCATGCATTTCTTTTGGATGTCATTGGTTTTAACTGCCAGACAGTATCTACTGTTAGAACTTTCCTTATTCCTGGATTATTTAAAGAGTATTTTTGGCACATTTAAATGATCATACTGTACACCAAGTTAATTTTTCCTTACACTTAGCTCATACGTGAAAAAAGTGTTTATATAATGAAAAAAACCCTCTAAAATGAACAGTTCTTTTTTTCCTTCTTTTGACATGATGTTGACAGAAGTCGCTTTGATGTAGTTTAGAGTCATGAATTTTCTATCTGTTCTGTTTTTCCTGGGGCTCCATCTATTCAGACATCCTGATCTGTCATTTTGCGACACTTTGTGAAGTGCTTGACAGATAGCGGTTTTGACAAGTGCTGGACATCAGCAGCAATTCAGAATAAGCAGTGTATATTTCTCCAGGTAAAGTGACAAAACGTCTAAAAGCGTAAGAAGAACTGTACAGTCTTCAATCACATTTAATGTTACAAAGCAAGACTCTTTTTTCTTTCTTAATTTGTTCTAGTAGCATACAGTAGATCAGACTTGTGTATCTATTGGAGTTTTGGATTGAGAACTTTCTGTTTTCTTTTTGTATTTCCTAATACACCACTAATTTCTCTAGTCTGATTAAACAATGAAAGGACTTGCTGAGACTGAAATCCAGAAAAGCGCAGCACAACTAATGTTTCATGTAGTAATAATTTCCTGGGTCTCCTAGTATTTGACATAAACAATATGTATGTGATCAATTGTCTCTATTTTGATTATTTTTGTAATGCCACTTTAATTCTACAAGTAGAGTGTATAAAAAATATAATTTAGGAAAATCATCATTATTGATCAGTCATTCTGTTTCCTATTCCTTTCCTTATGGTGTTCTATACTATATCACTTATAGATTCCGTATTTACACTATGTAGTATATTGAAAATGTAAAACATTTCATATAATTATTTTGCATCTGTATTCACTCAAGAAACAGCTGTTGAAAGTTGAGGGGGATGCAAAATGGCACAGCCTGAAGATGTTCTTGTTCATTCAACTAAGTCCTTTTTGATGTGATACCTACTGGCAGGGTTGTGTGGTGAATTCAACTTCTTTGACAGCCATCAGCCTCACTGACCAGTAGTTTCAGTTTTTGTAGTTAGAGGAAAGATGAGAAAAAAATATTTCCATAATTTAGATTTTTTTTTCAGCTGCTGGATCGAAAGCCCCTGCCAACAGCTATCTAAATCAACACCATGCCAACATGTTCTGTAGTCCGAAGGTCACTCAAACATCTGGCCCCACAGTCTTGTTCTTTAAGGTTTGTCACTGGGCAGCATCTGTTTATAGATTCTTTCTCAACCTCTCTTTGATCACTTTGACAGCAAAAAGAAGCTTCTATCACCCTTGATGTGTTAAGTTAAAAATATCAGGAACATCGGACCAATGTAAAATTTGGTGCAATTTCATATAATACTGTATCTGCACTTTCAGATTCTCAAGTTTAATTTTTTTTTTCTTGGCTGAGTTAGAGGGAATTATGTAGTACTCTCTGCTGTTGAGATTTAAAAAAAAAATATTGTCAGAGCTGATATGTTCAGTGGGAATGTGAAAATGACTACACTAAGCAGGTCTGGCCCAGCTGAGCTTGGTCAGCATTTAAAAAAAAAAAGTTTGGAAAGTGAGCAGAGCCGGCATATTTAGCTCTGGTTTATTTTGAGTAACATGTTATCTAACTCTCTCGGATATGTCTGTCCTATGTACTCCTGCAAAGAGTTACCTATTTCATAAAGGTTTATATATGCTTCTATGTCTTTAGATATTTATCTTATAAATAATCATGGAAAAAGTGGAAATATCATTGCTTCCCTTTTTCCCTTAACTAACTTTCCTTTAACTTTAAGTCTGTTGTTTCAAAAGAGTGCAGAACTCCTGGCTTTATTCTAGACAAGAATAAATAGGCTTTCTTTGCCCAGGTCTTTTGCTTTAAAAAAACATGAGGTAGTCTTTGACAGTGTTAGAATGGTCATATTTATTAACATTACTGAAGTCTAGTTCGTAGCATGATGGAAAAGATCTTAAGTGACATGTCTCATGGAGTCTTATGGCCCTGTCCTCAGCAAAGACTTTGTTTGAAGATGTATAATGCAGTGATAGACACAATCTGTAATATGAATGCAAAAAAATATTTATATGTGGAATTAAATTTTGTTTAACTTTAAACTTGCAGAGTCTGCAGCAAATGCTGGAGACAGCCCTGCAGTCCTTTGTTACTCCATGGAACTGGTACGGCTCAGTGTCAGTCGCTTAGGCTTCCTCATCTTTATAGAGAGAGGTCACTGCATGAGAACTTAAATAAATGTACACATAAAGAACTTAGTCCTGTACATCTACCATGGTCAGTCACCTCAGTTCTGCAATGGTGGTTTTATTGATACATATATATCTGTCTGTTAGATAGAAATAAGCTGTGAGCTCATTTTAGCTAGACTATTGACAGCTTAAAACTTTTAGCCATCAGCTAGAACTTTTGACCATCAGCAGCTGAATGTGATAAAATAACCATATGTGAAAACCTGGAGCACACACATCTTAGTTGGGTGCTGTTAGTTATAAAATATGATGTGGGAATGCAGATATCGAATGGCCCAAGTGAGAGAGCTACATCCTCGCTGTTCTCTCACATGCCATCATCCAGGACATTGGGTGCATGGAACAGCCTCTTCCCAAACACTGGTATTATAACAAGAAAGGGACACTGAGCTGCTAACTGTCGGCAGTTTGGAGCTTTAGTTGAAAACTCTCTTTTCCCCAAGAATACAGCTAAGCCATGAAGAGTCTTAGCCACGAAGAAGATAAGTTTGTACCCAATATAGGGGTGAGAAGAAAGCCAAAGGGAAGGTGTGGCTTCCTTCCCCACCAAAACACCTCACCTCTGAGGTGCTCAGAATTAAGAAGGAAGAACTTAATACTGAGCCATGTCGAGTAGCGTTGAAGGGTAAAATGACATGGACACATGATGAGATTTCTTGTTTAGCGAAAGAGGGGAAAGGTCAGTCTTCAGGGGTATTTTGGAGAAGAACTGGCAACATTTTGTTATAATCTAATATGCAAAGAAGGCCAAGTCTAAGACTGTAGATCTGAAATATACAGAGGGTAGGCGCTTCCATAGTAACTGTGAAAGAGATGTAGGCTTTGAATTTAAATTCCAGCTAGCACATTTAATAGTGTACAAACTGTTTAGGATAGATTACTTTAGGATGATTCTGCCCAGAATCTTGATTTTTATTAGAACGTGTTGTGTAAAAGGGTGGATTGTAAGATGCCACATCTGCTCTATTCTCCTATCTCTTACTTGATGTCATGATGTTTTCTTTGCAGTTTCTCTTTCTGCATAATCTTTCAAGTTAACTTGGAACCATGATCCATACACCTTTTCATGTACTGCTTTTAAATGTACATTGCTTAATCCCTGTCTTCTTGTCTTTCCTCCTTAAGTTCTCCTTTTCTTTGTAGCAATATTTTATATATTTTGTCTACTCTAATAAAGTCTCATTGTTGAAGGGCTGAATTATTGACAAAAAGACAGAGTCCCCTCCATCCATTTGCAGACAGTGTTTGACATCAGAAATAGCTGAAAGAGGCAACATAAGAAAGCAAAGACTGCTGGATGGGAATTTTGCATCATGTTTTTGTAGAACAGCCGCAGTCGGTATCACCTGCAAGAATCAGGAAGTTTTGTCCTGTTGTTGGTGCTAACATTGGAAAGACATAGTCACTTTATGAGAAAAATAAAGCAGGTTTGGGCACCAAAAAACTTGCAGTACCCTCTGAGGTAAGTTGTGGACAGTCCTTGGAAATGGCACAGGTTTGAGCAGCAGGAAGGCTGCACGTTAGCACTAATTGCACCAAAAGATCATATGAGCTAGAACTAAGTTTCTCTTTATATAACCCACAAGTTGCTTAGTTTTAAGATGAACAAGTAAATATTCACATAGAAACTATCCAGGGATAAAAAGACCTGAAAGAAATGAGTAAATCCTATTCCTTGCATATGGCTTAAGTATGGTTACAACTTCAGTCAAATTGAAGTTTCAGCTGATGAAATTAAAAGCTAGATAGGAATGAGTTTATATGGAAAATGGCATTGTGAGCAGTACAGTAGACATGCACGTGATACAGCACGGTTTTTTACCACTGTGGCTTATTGGCTTGTGTGGATTTATCTAGTATTTCACAAGTAGATTTTCACATTGCATTAATACAGAACAAGCAAGCTTTTGGTCTGGGTGTATAGTTAAGCAAAGACTATGTATTCTCTTGGTCCTGTTTCTGGCTTCCTTCCTCCCCTGTCCAAGTCAGAAACCTGATTTTGTAACGTTTTATCTTTGTCACTTTATGGTTAAAGGAAGGTAAGAATGGTCAAGATGAGACTAATGGCTTTCCTATTTGGTTTTTGTGTGGACTCCAGGGCCAGCAGTGGGTGTGTGCCAGGGAGTGCATAACAGGAGAAGCACATACAGACCTACATACAGAAGCCCTTTGCTTCTTCCAGTTTCTGCAAATCTGTGACTCAGGGTTTTTCTGATTTACGAGCAGTATTTTTGTAATTTTAAATTTTTCATCCATGAATTTCACTAATTGTTTAGTTAACATCAAACTTTTAGTTTCTTCAGTACAGCTTCCACATTCATGTCGCCAGGATGGTTTGATGCCCTCTAGTTAAAGGACATCCCTTTAAAACCTCAGGGATCTGGACTAAATTGATTGAGATACTGCCTTTTTGTTTCCTGGAATGTGGCATTTTTATTTCTCTTGTTTTCTGCCTTCCTGGAGCTTTGGGTGGCCCCCAAATATATTCTTCTCTTTTTCAGCTTGGTGTTCTCCATTGTCTCGTTCTTGATCCTATTCTCCTATGTCTGTCTTCCCTTTCCTTCTTCAGTCTCCAAGAACTTACTTCAAGCAGCTCTGCCCAGACGACTGGTTGGGAATGTGTCTGCTGTGCACTCACATGGTAGAGAGAGCCACTAGCTGACTGCTGGGTGTTGTGGGGACACTGTGGATGGAGCCAGCGCCGCCACCAAGTGTGCCTTTGTAAAACTGGGCAACGAGGATGAGCATCCTACCAACACAAGATTGAACACATTCTGGTGGTTAAAGAATAAGCATTTTAGCAGAATCATCAGCTCCATTTTTGAGTTAAGAAGGGCTTGTAATTAAGAACCTGATCTCTAGTATATCAGTAGTGTCTTTAAAATGACATGCTGGTATTGCTGTGTGTTGTCTGGGAGCATAACCAGTTTAAAGCCCCTGGAAAGATGTCCCTGACTCACTGGCTGCAAGGCAGAGTTGAACTGTTGGCTGATGTTTGTTTTCAGTGAAGAAACTTCCCATAAATGATACCTAAGGCTAAAAAGTCTTTCCAAGGTAGACTGGAATATTTTATGTAAACAAATAAGTGGACTGAATGCTGTGCAAAATGACATATTACAGAGGCTATAAGGATTTTGCCACATTTCTTGCACAACCAGGCTTATAACTGTTTATGCCACATGTAATGAAAAATGAGATAATCCCAGCAATTTGAGGAAGTCTGATATGGTTAATATCCATTCCCTAGTTACTTGCTGCAGTGAGGACATTTTTAGAAGCAATGCAACAATTTTCTTTAACCAAAAGCAAATGTTTAAAAAGTAAGAATATTGATAATGCAGTTAGTTACGTAGCTATTACAATACTCTAATCTCCTGGGTCGAAAGTTGGTGCCTGGGGACAGTATTGTCCACACATTAAATTGAAATGAACAATAACATTCTCTTTGTCGTTGCAGTCTAGGAAATGACAGATGTAACATAGCTGCAGCCTTACCGAGTTGCTTAGGTTGAGATTTTAGAACAGTTCTTGAAGATGCCGATCAGTATTCATCAGTAGATATTCATAGAAGGTCTGTATATATCCCAAAAGGATGTTTCAGCTAGAGATTTTAAGACTTATCCTAAATGGATTCGTAGGCTTTACACTGTAATAATGCTCCCGAATTTCACAGGTGGATTCCTATCTAGATGCTGAGTTAATGACCTGTGTCCACCTCCCTTCAATCTTTAACCTGTGTTTTAAATACATTAACTCCGTAAGTAGGCATTCATTGAACACAGATTTTTGTTAACTGTAAACATCATATTTCAAACTTAGCCACAGTATTTTCAAAACAAACTTTAATGAAGGAAACAATAAACATAAACATACTTAATTTTTAAAATGCAAGTTTACAAGAAAATAAATAAAAGATATTGTTGGTAGTAGATATGGAAAACAATACACAATTACTGCAAGCTGTTGTGCTGAATGTTTTTTTGAAGGACTGTAAACTCTTAACCAATTGCCTATATAGTTATAATTTACCTACAGTATTTTCCTAATATTACAGATGGCAGTAGAAGCTCAAGATTAAATTACTTGTCTGGTATTCAATTAGACTTCAACAGGTTGCTTATAATATAACAAGAAAATGAGCGTTTAAAGTCATATCAGTTGTAAACGTAAAATGGTAATGCACAAGTAGTTAAAATACAACACTGATAGTAAGAAAAATGGCAGGAATTGAATTAGTTCTGTATAGGTTTGTGTAATAATGAATATGTTTTTATATATAATGTGACTCTATGCTTTGTTGTTTGTTTGCTGTAAAGGATAGGTCAATATCAGCTTTATTAGTAAAAATTAAGACATTTAATATCTCTTTTGCCAGTAGGAGGAAAAAGTTTGCATGAAATATGGAAGGGTAGAAGGAAGTTTTTGTGTTTGATGTGTTGGTTGTTGATTTATTTCTATGTAGTTATACATAGACATATATTTCTCTGATCTTAAGTAGTCTTTACAGCAAATCGTGAAGTGTCTGCTGTGTGATTCTCTTTTCTATGGGAATGGGATATGCTGTTCAGAGGAAGAGTATGACGTGCCAAGGATGTTGTTGAGATGCAGAGCAGCAGAGGCTCAGAAGTTGAAGGCAGCGTGAAGGAGTGAAGATTTATGAAATAGTTGCTCTGTAAGAACTTTGCTATATGAGTTTTGAACTTGATATTTGATTTCTGCTGCCTTCCAGCTGACTAAACGTTGTGGCACAGAGTGTCTCCCGAGCTCTGCCTGGGGAGAAGCCTGGACTTGCAGGAGCTCCTGTGGTTTTCAGCGGGTATTTGTCAAGAGAACCTGTGGGGTTGGGTTGGTTTTGGGTTGGGGTTTTTTTTTTTTTTTTTGTTATAGATGAAATAGGGCCCAAACAAAAGAAAAAAAGACATTTTGTATCTTTATTTGGAAGCCATCCCAGATTCATGCATTAGGTAAATGACTTCAAGCTTATTCTCACTTTCGTTTTATGGTCTGTATGTGGCCTGGCCCTGGGCTTGACTCAGGATGGCTTGAGCTAGCAGAGCTGTAGCAAGACTTGTCACTGAGTGGACTGCACATTCCACACAGCACCATCCGTCAGTTTGATCAGGAGGTCATCACCTGTAGCGGGCACTTCAGTGGTACATTTCATTTCTTTTTCCTTATAAATGCACTTAGAGCCCATGCCACAGCACAAAAACTCTTCAAGCTACCCAAGCATCAAATCACAGGAAAATAAAAGCACTGCCCGTAACAACCAAAAAAGATCTACAAAGTCCACCTTTGGATAGTTAGATCCATATTCTGTAAATAGCTTCACGCTTAATTCTGTGGTGCGATTTAAATTAAACATTTGCTTGTGTTCTTCGGGGTTTGGAGCCATGTATTGCACAGTGCTTAAATTTGTTGCTGGCACGTTAAGACCACGATATTCTAACGTACGTGTCCTGAATACTACTGAGCACCCTTTCTAATTTTCTTAATGCTATGAGTCATTCGCTTCTGGGCATTAGTTAAGTTGTTACATAGATGATTTCCCTCATAATTGTAGACAGTTTTGCTGCCTTGTTTTTCTCTTTTTCTTTGGCAAACAGAATGGTTTCACTCGTGGTAATAGAGTTGCCTGTTGCTATTGCAAGTTTACCCAGCTGTGAAGCTGCACTTACATTTTGTTATTACCCTGCACTTGCTTATGAAATGCAGCCCATTAATTATTTCACTAAAATGTAGCCACTGGGCCCAATCCTGGGGGATATTCCACTTTCTCCTGCTGCTTTACGTTTCTATTCATTTTAATGGCAGTTCTGGCTGTTTCTTCAGGTTTATGCATAATTTCTCTTGCCTATTACTGCCTGTTCCTTCTAGATACTTCTAGATACTTCAGTCTATATTTTGCCCCATTGATTAAATTCAAGCACAGCAGCTGTCATTGTAACTGCTAGTCTCATATTTCTCCCCTGATGTTATAGATGAACATGGAGGTGTACAAGGTGAAGGTCAGGGGTACAATACCGTGATTCACTGTGCAGCCACTTTCCAGAATAGTACCCTTCTTTAAGTGTTAAAGCATTTGACCCGTAACCCACCTTGCTTGCTGCATTTGACATAATAGCTCCATTTGGGGTGGTTTTTTTCCCTTTGGCTTTGATTGGTATTGCAGTGGACTTGTTGGGAAGTTAAGAGCTATCATGACAATTTTTATTTTCTAAATGAAACAATGCCCCCTGGTGCTCTAGGATTCGAGAGGTCTAGTTTTACAGTCAAAATAAAATAAAACAAAAAAAAAAATGTTTTCAGACAGATACTTCTTGTCCCTAAATCTGTCAGCTACCACTCAAATGCTGTCGCTGTCACTCACAGGACATGGGGAAGAACACTGTCAGCACTGAGCAACAAAGGGAAGACACAAGAAGAGTAACAGGGAATAAAAGTACACTTGTAAAGAGACACACGTTGGTTAGGCAGGGTATAGGCAAATTACAGAAGACAAAAATAAAATGAAAGGGTCACAAGAAACAGTCTAATGAAAGGAATAGTCAGAGAAAAGTAAAATTAACACTGTCTGCTTAATGAAATGTAAAATCTAGATAATGATAGAGAAGAAGCTATAATATTAAAAAATGGAAGCACTTTTTTATAAAAAGATTGAATTTAATAAAGGTATTACAGAAGAAAAGGACAAAGAGGGTAAGTGTGAAAAATACGCAATGGAGAGCATTAAATTAAAATGGCAAATCTAAAAAGGAAGAGAATGTAGAAGGTATAAATTAAGTGCATGAGTACTACAAAAATTAGTAGAATAAATGTAGTGAGATATTTTCTGTGGACTAACAAAATAGATAATCAATGCAGAAATTTAAACCAAAGTCTCTCTGGCGTAAAAATATAAGCAAAGATGATAAGCAGTGAACTGAAACAATTTATCTCCCTTCAGTTTAGCCTGTCACTCGCATTTGATTTTTTAAAAATTAAGATGTTAAATTACAAAATGATTCCTGATGAGCACGGCTGCACGTGAACCACGAGAACATTGCTTGTCCTGTTTGCAGACAGCAAACTCCAGCACATTGTGCTTTCTCATTGCCTTATGGTTGACAGGAGCCTCAGCTTTTGAAGACCGATCAATAGAGCAGGCACGGCCATGAATCACCATCTATGATGGAGTGTGGGGCTATGAATGCTACCACAGCTATCTGTAAAGCCAAAACTGACAGAAAAAAAATGAAGGCAGAAGAAAGGCAAAGGAAACCACCCCATTGCTACAGTTGCAAGATGTGCAAACAGCCTGTGCTCAAAGGTCTTTTTTTCAATTGCAGGCAAGAGTGAAATAGCACAGCTCAGAAGCAGGGATGGCTTTAAGGTAGCTTTATGTTCCCACAGTCCTGGAGCAGCAATGAGTCAGTCGAGTCCCTCACTGTATGTTGGAATAGCCTGCAGGCTGCTCTAAATCATTCTGGCTGCCAGTGACCCTGTAACAGCAGAGAGGGGTTGCTGGGGCATAGAAAATCTTGGCTGTACTTCTCTTCCTTTGGCCATGTCCTCTAGCCTGGCCAGAAGAGCTGTCAGGAGGAGGGTGAGGGGGAATCGGGGAGAAGGAGAGAAGGGAAAGCACAGAAACAGCCATGATGCTGAAGACTCACACTTCTGCTGTGGCTGGCAAAGGTCCAGCTGCTGGTAGTGTGGCTCTTGATGTACCATAGGGAACTGACCCCAGCACGAGCAAAAGAACTTATGTGGCTGGGCAGTGGCCGGGTCCAGTGGCAGGGTTTGGGTTTTTTTGATAATCTGCTTTGCAAAGGGATTTTTTTGAGAGTTCTTCAGATGATAGAGAGTCCCTTTTCCCTGGGAATCTCATTTTGAGGGTTGCTATTGTGTAGGTCCTGCGTATTGGTGGATGTTCATATTCTGTGGCCACTGTGGTCAGTTTTGTTAGTGTACCAGTGTTAATCAGATACTACTCCTTGCCCAGTATTATTTGGTCTGGAACTAGAAATATTTAAATTAATGCTGGTTTGGGCGTACATATCGCTAGTCTAGATCATTATCATAATTTGATTTTTTTATTAATCTGCTCTTACAAACTGAATGGATATCCTAGTTTGGAAGAAAAACACAAGCCTATGATTTGGGGGTTTTTTCCTTTCTTTTTTTCCTTTGAAAAGGAAAATTCTAAAGAATATAATTTTCAAATATCATCAATATTTTACTGTTCGGTAATCCTAACTGCAGATATTTACATTTTGCATTTACATGGTTTGATGTTGTCATCTCTGAGGTGACCCTATACATGGTGGAAGTTGCAGTTAAGAGTGTGATGCTTTTCCAAACTCTTCTATATATGTCCCAATCTTGCTACCTTAGTGTGATGAAAATGTTTGTGGCTTAGAAGATCATGATACTCTCCAAACCAAAGGACATACATTGTGAAACTTTCTTTTCTCCCACTAAGCAGTGAACAGCCCAACCTACTAGCAGGTAGCGTTGTATCAGCGAGATACGGCAGCAGACATGGTAAATGCTGCAGCTGGGTGCTAGATCGAGGCAGAAAACGTGCTCTGTGGAGAGAGGGAACCCCACAAGAGGGAGTGAGGGGCAGGCAGCTCCTGACCCTCAGTCACAGCAGATGACGTGGTGGGGCGGTGGTCCAGGAAGCAGCCATGGGAGATTTAAATGTCCCCCTAGGAGCACAGCAACTGGAGCACACAAACAACTCCCACTCTACTCTTATGAGACCCCCACCTGGAGTATTGTGTCAAGTTCTGGGATCCTCAACAGAGGAAGGATAAGGAACTGTTCGAACAGGTCTAGACAGGGGGTTGGAACTAGATGATCTTTAACATCCCTTACAACTGAAATCATTCTATGATTCTGTGATTCTATGAATTGGAAGGCTATCAGACTAGTTAGAAACTAATTGAGCAGGCTTTTAGAGGAGATCCTGAGGCAGAGGAAAAATTATTATCCCTTTTAATAATCCCTTACAAGCAGTTCCCAAAACATCATTTTCAGTCAACTGGGTGTGCACAGAGTGCAACAGGAGTTACTTTTTGACATACTGAGCAGGACCATTGGTCTTACAGGTAGTAGACATCTCCTTTCTTGCATCTCTCTGCAATTATGCAGAGATATATACATAACCTGCATATCCAATGCAAAGGATATAATTTATACTTCCACATCTATTCTAATGAAAGTGTAAGAAGGTACCTTCTTTGCTGCCTAAACCTCTGTGAAGGCAGAGATAGAAGCCTTTTTTCTAATATGAGGTCACAGACATTCAACCAGTTACTGCTTCTGGTTATCTGAGAGAAAAGAATATGATCCTTTGACCAGCAAATGGTATAAGAATGGTGGTTTGTATCCACAGATGTAGTGTGTGAGGGAGCACAGAGTCTGTAATTAACAATTAAAAGTTAATACTGTTGGTACTGTATCTTATAATGTCTTTTTTTTGATAATTTAGAAGAGAAATTTTTAAAGGCAAAAGGAAAGATGTATGTGTTGGATGTATGTCAACACTGCTTGACACCATTGGCAGCTGAGGACTAGATCTTCAGGGTATAAATGCATTTAGTTCAGCTGATGCCAGGAGAGCTGTGTCAGTCTGCAATACTTTAAGCTTTATCAGGAGAACACCCAGTACCATCTACAGGAACCTCTTACATGGGGTCAGTGGAGTTCCTTGATAAGGATTAAGTGCTTTCCTGCCAGGAGCTTCAACACCAACAATGGTCCTGAAGATCTAGTGCTGCCAGAAGAGACATATAACCTCTGGCTGTTGCTTTTAATCACAACTGAGGGGAAAGCTGTTTCATGTTATCTTTGAATCTGAAAACTATTAACGTCTCAAAATACTGAAGATCCTCTTTTTCTGTGAGATGTGCCTGCTGCCATCTTCTCCATGGCCTTTTTAGGTAACACAAACTGCAGCGAGTAATGCTGTTATGTTGGAGATTGTTCCAGAGTCTTACCTGTCTCCATTCAAACACAAAGACCTTCTTACAAAGGTGAGCATCTCATCTTATCCATGGTATTGTCTTAAAAATACAGTTCACCAAGTTGAGCAGTCACTGCAGGCAGTTCTGGTTCACAAAACATTCTGGTTCACAGAGGAACGTTTATGGTAGCTTGGGGGAAGTGGTGAAAACTGGGTATTGCCTGCACTCCCAATTAATGTATAGGGCAGTACTGGAGAATGCTTCCAGATGTATTCCTTTGCATGGGAGAACACACTAGGCAGGTATCTTTGATTTAACAGCAAGATAAAGCTGAAATCATGTCTGTACATGGTAGCATTTTGGATTATTTAATAGCTTATTTTTTTTCTTGAGGACTGATGACTTAGCCTGTCATTTATTTGTTTGAGATATTTTATGAAGCGATGATTTCTCTGCACGTATTTTAATCAGGTGTATTATATATCGTTGTTGCTCTATGTTTTCTATTATTCTGAATTAATTTTCCACACAATATCTTTGTTTAATTATATGATACAATCACGTGCATTTTGCATGAATAGGAAGAATCTGTTTTAATTTAGCCATTGTATGTTTTGCTATGTTGAGTTTTCCAGTTAAAATTCCCAAGTTTTTTGTTTTAGCATAACAATAGTCATATTCGTAGCTTCTTAGATTGTAACAAAAGCACTCAGATGTCAGTTCATAGATTGACATAATCAGCTTTGTCTCTTAATTAGAAAAGAGAATAAAGCTGTTTAGGGGTGTCAATGAAATGACAGATGTATCATTAACAGAAGGCTACGTTGAATCAGAATGATGTAAATGCTTGGATTTGAAATGTTAGAATTTTTTAGAGATAACCTTTCATTTCTAATTTTCAGTTTCTCAGGATTTTTGTCTAAATGAAAAATAATAGAGCCAAAGGTACATAATACAGCATATAAATGGAACAATTATTGGTGATGGAGAATTCCAGTTCCTTCTATAAAGACTCAAGTTTATGACCGAGGTATAGATTTAACTAGGAAAACCTGTTACTCAGATTTCCTGTCTACTCTCAACCCAAAATCCAGCATGGCCAATGCACACTTTGGGCATGCCTTGTCATCCCTATGATATCACCAACTGTTTATGAACAACAGGACAGCCTGTACATTTTACTATGAAATTCAGGACATACCTGACTTCTTGGTGCAGCACACTACATGCAATCTTTTCACAATTAGTCAAGGTAGTATTGACTTCAGTGAGTCCATCTTTTGCATATTTCATAGAATCATAGAATCACAGAATAGTTTGGGTTGGAAGGGACCTTAAAGATCACCTAGTTCAAATCCCCCTGCCATAGACAGGGACACCTCCCACTAGATCAGGCTGCCCAAGGCCCTATCCAACCTGGCCTTGAACACCTCCAGGGATGGGGCAGCCACAACTTCCCTGGGCAACCTGTGCCAGTGCCTCACCGCTCTCATAGTGAAGAAATTCCTCCTAATGTCCAGTCTAAATCTACGCCTCTCCAGTTTATACCCATTGCCCCTAGTCCTATCACTACAAGCCTTTGTAAGAAGTCCCTCCCCGGATTTCTTGTAGCCCCTTTGAGGTACCAGAAGGTCACTATAAGGTCTTCTCAGAGCCTTCTCTTCTCCAGGCTGAACAACCCCAACTCTCTCAGCTTGTCCTCATATGGGAGGTGCTCCAGCCCTCTGATCATCCTTGTAGCCCTCCTCTGGACTTGTTCCAACAGCTCCATCTCCTTCTTATGTTGAGGATTCCAGAACTGGACACAGTACTCCAGATGAGGTCTCATGAGAGAGGAATAGAGAGGCAGAATCACCTGCCATGACCTGATGGCCACACTTCTTTTGGTGCAGCCCAGGGTACTGTTGGCCTTCTGGGCTGCGAATATTTCTCCATTGGTGTACGATGTTGTTGATATCTACCCTTTCGCACAATCAAAGTACATTGTACTTGTAAAACACAACAACTTTCAGTTGGAACAGATAAAAATTGCAGAACCTGACTGAATTTCAAATATTTAAATACTGTGACCATGGGAATTACATGCTTTGGGATTCAGGCATACAGGTGGAAATAAGATTGCAAGCTGCATCTATGATCTATCCGAGGTGGCTGATCCCAGGAGCGACTGACATCCAAGACATTCGCAAAGCCTAGCATCTCATATAACTTTACTGGCAGCCTGAGCTAGAGGATTTTCAGACTTCCTACACATCCAGCCGTCTTCTGGCAAGCAATATTAAGGTCCTTCTATGAAGAAATCTGGGCTGTTTTGTCTATTCAGCATCAGTCATACAACAAAATCTGAGGTGCAGATGGACTAGCTGCTGGGTCCAGTTACATGAGCGCACATTCTGGAGTGTACTCTGAAACACCCACACCTACAGCTTTCTGTACCAGATGAGTGGCCATATAGCCAGTGTTGGAGAATGAGGAATGGGTGAGCCACTTGGCTGTAGCCCCAAGTTTGCGTCCATTTCTGCATAGTTATAGTAACATGGATAAGGTGTCCTGAATCTTTGTCTCTTTCTCTGGCTGTATCTGCTTTCTTTTCATTAGAACCTGTAAAGCTTATTATCTCCCCAATATAAATATTTCAAGCTTTTAAGATTTCATGAAACTTTGACACTTCCATTAATTTTGTGTCCTGTGTATAGACAGATGCCTCATTTGCTGTTTGGGATTCTGCATTTAATTATATGGGGCTTCAAAACAGAGGTAATAGTACTCAGTTGGAATAGCTTGTTGGAAAATATTGAATGTTTCTTTAACTAAATTTCTAATTTTCAAATTCCAGCCTTTTACTTGATGGAAAATGGAAATTACTGTTCCCAGCACCAGGAAGTTTAGATCTGTCCTATACTCTTGAACTAAAGCAGGAAATTATGCGATTGGGCAGTATCTGGGTTTTTTTGAGGGAAAAAAGGATAATATTTTTCAGTAAATCTTGGACAGGCAAGTCTTGGACTCTTCAGAAAGTCAATCCTTTTATAACCTAAGTATTATTTTGTGCAGGAAACAACTTAGGAAAACAATGGAACAAGCATTCATTTGCAATTGTAATGTCTCCAATTGCAGTCCCCAAGTTGACATTTACTCAATTTAATTAAAAAAAAATGACAATTGTATTTGTATTTTCTACTCCATCTTTTACAGCAGAGGGATTTATAACATGTTCAGACCTACAATGTCCCAGTTACCGTTTGATCTTGTGATCTTCAATTAATAATATTCTGACTTTCCATGACTGCAGAATGAAAATATGTTCTTAATTTATCCAAAATTGGAATTAGTTAGATTACCTAAAACCAACAAGGATGTTGTACATTCCAGAGAACTCACACAAATACAAGACCAGGAGCTTTATGTAGGTTTAACCCTTGTGCCCTTGAACACAATAGAGTTTACATAAATATTTAAGAAGAGCAGCTGCAGACCAATTAAAGGAATATCTTTTCCAAGCATCAAACCATTGTTTTGAGGCAATATACTGAAGCTCTTAAATTAATACATATTAAATCTGTTACAGGCTCAGCAGAGTTTTAGGCTCAGGAGAGGGAAAAGCAAATGAGAGCACCCCAGGGGGAGGTCGGGCAGAGATTGCCTGTGAGACGCGCAACCCACCATCCAGCTCGCAGGATGTCTGCTTGCGCTGCGAGTGCCTACAGGCTGTTCCACAAGGAGGCTGTTCTGCCCAGGGAGGAAAGGGCACAACCATCCCTCTCATTAGTTCTTTCGGCATCCTAGGAAAAGCTGTGGGCACACTGAGAAAGCTGCAACTGTCTTCATTCTGGTATTTGCTAAATAAAATTAAGGAGCAGCTGTTTTGTGGGAAATATAGTTAAGATTTTTTTTAAAAAAGAAAAAAAATTTAAAAATAAAAATGTTTTAAGATGTTTCAGAATTTCCCTCATAATGAGAGGTCTGGTTTCAGGCTGGTCTCACCCAGGAGTCTGCACTTCATATCTACTCACTTCAGACTACATACTCCATGGGGTTGCTCTTACACACTGCGTAGCTTGAATTATAGAAGGGTGCTGCTCATATGCACTGTAATGTGAAAAGTATCACTATCCGGCCCTAAGAAAATAAATTTGCAAGTAATCAGGTTCATTGCTCCCTAATTGTGTCAGCTTGTTAAGGCAGGGTCAGGATTTATCCAGCTATGAACTATGAAAAAATCTGACTTGATAAAGACCTGTGTGTGCTATTGCAGGAAGGGGCAGAGCCAAAGCTCAGGGGAAGAGGAGGAGGAGGGAAAGGGTGCAAGTGAAATGGAAAACAGCTGTGAAGGAGAGATTTGAGCGAAGAGCATACAAACACGTCTAGGAAGAGAGTAGGAAAGGAGATTTGTTGCAACTAGTAAGAGGTAGAGTGCATGTTGCAACATGGTTTCTGCTGAAATAAATCCTCTGTAGTCTTTGCTGAAAGAAGTAAAATCAGTTCAGATGAGAAAACGGATGTTAATATAGGCTGATGGCAGAAGGAGATGGAGGAGGGGAGACTGGATATGTAGCGAAGAGTCCAGTTACAAGACTGTTTCTCTTAACATATGTGATGGACTTGTAGCACTGGGAGGAAAAGAGAGAAAGCAAAGATCTAGGAAGCAAGTATGTGCAATACTTTAAAAGGGAAGAAGACTTACTAATACTACATTCATCTTATAAAAATTAAGACTTTTTAAACATTCACCTAAGTACAGTATTCAGTTGCTGGTCCACTGTGATATATGCATTAGTGACAGGATTAGTTAGTTTTTCCAGTATATCATTTCAACTTTGAGTTGTATTTACAAATAAGTAGACTAAGAAAGGTACTTGAGATATTTTTGTATTTATTCAACTGTTCAGACTATACTTTGGAATTTTTCAGTACATTTTTGACCGAAACATGTATGTCCTGTCTGATAATTCTGTAGCAAGATTCATGAAATGTCTGACATCTGAAGCTCTCAGGGGAGAGGAAGGAAAGTGCCTGCAGATAGCCATGTGCTTCTGCATGCTTCTGCTTGGGAATGCATGGCCATAACTGTGGGAGTCGTGAAATTGTTAATTAAAAACTTCATAGCTGTGTTGCATCATTTTTTAAAGATAAAATGCGAAATTTTTTATTCATCTAAAGCTATGCGTGTGCAGATTTTAAGACAGAGTAAGTGGCACCGTTTCTCTAGTTAATTACCTCAATAAATCAGGAGTGGGCTGCTGATATTTGAAAATCATGCATGTGGTAGACAGAGTGAGTAAGAGAACAGTTTTCTGCAATGTTCTGTTCTTGGCCTGTAAGGGTATATAGTGCACTTGGTTCAAAAGAGTGGTATTAATACAATATCACCATGATTATTGCATCAGAAGTTTGCTGCAATAAAACTAAATATTGCAATAAAACTAAATGTTTGTGTTACCCATGCAAGAACACTCAATTTTTCCTGTGGTGAATTTACTGTTTGCATATATGCATATGTGTGTACATATAGAAATAAGTATGCTTATATACACATAATCTGTGTTCATAAATGCCTGTACATGCACACATACACACACGTGCATTCTGAATGAGTTGTTTCCTTCCTGAAAATGGCTAATATTTGCTGGAAGAGGGAATAGAGGGAGTGATTTTATCAAAACTAGTTGATCTCACAAATGATCGGCTTTACAGTTTATAGTGTAAATGTATGTTGTAGAAAGGCTGTTCCTATCTCCAGCTAAGACAGGGACAACAGATGTGTATAGGCAGACAGGAGAGCATGGTGGGGATGGACAAGACTCACCAACAGCCTTACGTGTTCTCTGTGCGGATGCATTATATATGTGGTCCACAGTGGTTGCAGTTGTGGTCAGGATTCACGGAGAGATTTCATTGAGGATGGGCTGGTAGTGAAACCAGGAAGGCAATATTTGGACTAAGAATATATTGCAGGAGATGAGTGCAGGAACTCCCCAGATATGAAGAGAAGCTTGGTTTGTAAAGGGAGTTAACAGTGGGTGGACAAAGGGACTGAACAGTGGTGGCAGGTCCACGAAGGCATCTGGGGAGGGATGGGCAAACGGGGTGGGAATATGCAGAGGGATCATGAGGAGGAGAAAAAAGTTTACAAATTAGCGAGCCAGGAAAACTGAAATAAATAAACCAAATCTGTGGAGAGACATGACATAATTAGGGAACTATAGAGGACTCACCCTCTCTTTACTTCCTAAGTGAGCAACTCTAACCTATCTGTATTGCTAATAAAGACCAATACTTCCAGAAAGCCTTTTCTCTGTAGTGATTGTAGAGAATTTAAGAGATGTCTGGCTTAATCAAGATACCAAACTTCTGGATAGCTCAGTTACATGAAATGAAGGGTATATTTTCATTACCCTTTTTGTTCTAATGAACATTCTGCATTATTTGGTATTCATACAGTTTTATTTGAAATAATATTTTATTTTACTTTTTTTTTACTTCTGAAAGTATATACTACATACTCAAAGAAAATATAGTTGCTACACACGTAAGATACAATATCTTTCCATCTAACATTTTCCTCTCTTTCCTTGTTACCAGGATTTTTAAACGTAATGGTGTCCCACCGCTGTTCTGCAATATCCTGAATTTATTTGTTCGCTCTTTATTACGTAAGGAATGATTTCTGCCTGTTTGAATATATTTCTGTGGGGAGTGCTGACATTCTTATCCACACTTCACTTGTCATTTCTAGGCCAGACGGTTAATATTATGAGCTACTTACTGCATACAGTTTTAACGTGTTGCAGCAAGGCAGTATATGAAAGGGCAGATATGGCTTATGGAAGAGATGGATATTAGGTGAGAGTCATTAGGGTCTCATAGGTGAGGTCAGTTAATGTGCAGCTTCAATATGTTCCTTATAGGGGTAAAAGGTAGTACTGGTGAACCTCATATTCCAATCCCATCCTTCTTACATGAATACAGGAAAAAATAGTGTTTATGTTTGTGGATAATACCGGAAGAGGAACGGCTGCAAGCCCGCAAAGGAGGGATTAGTGTTCCAAACAACGAACTGGAGAACACAGAGGACTAATCAACAGCACCTGGAGAGGACCACGATCTTTTCTCTGGGAAAAGGCTGAGGGATGTAGTGGTTCCCCAGCTGTTTTTTTTATCAACACAGTGGTGATTTTGCACAAAGACGAGGTTGTGCTGGGAGGCAAAGCTGAGTGAGTCACCGTCAAGATGGAAGAGGTAATTGCTCTTCTGTGCTCAGAGCAGGGCAGTGCTGTAGGGAAAAGTGCACATGAACTTTAGAAAATCAAGAGGAGGAACGACACGGGTACATAGAGGTCTAGAAAACTGTTATGACAAAATACTAGAAGACATTTAGGTTGTTTTAACCTAAAGAAGACTAAGGGAGAACATCTTAAGTACCTTTAAATACATCAAGTGCTCCTGCAGAGTGAAGGCAAACATTTATTCTCTTCTCCTTTGCAGGCAGAATGAGAAGTACTGGGCTTGAGGTACGACATGAAGATAAAGGTTAGATATAAGGAGAAACTTTCTGATAATAAGGACAGATGCTTGAGGAGACTGTAGAAACTCTTGAGTATCTTCAAGAACTGCATAGACAAATATGAGGGAAAATATTGGTGCATGGCACCCTTTCAGGGATAGGAGGCATGGATTAAGTAAACTCTCATCCCTTCCTCACCTATTTTTCTTTCATTAAAGTAGAGTTAAAAAAGGAAAAGCCCTGGACTGTGCAAGTGATCTCAAATGTAGAATGCAATAGAATCACCTTGGGCTTGGTCAGGGGAAGTTTTGGGTAGTTGTGGCTCCTCTTACCAACTTCATCCAGCGTAGAAACAAATTAGGATTTCAAGAATGGGGCCACAAGCACTGAATTTATATTAATTCTTAATATTGCTGAATTATTGTCATACTGACTAGGTCTTCACTTCTCTGTGACTCCTATCTTGGCTATTATTAAACCTTACATGACATTTTCTGTAGGACCTTTCTGGGAATTTTCAGTCTCTGATAAAATCTGACCCAAAAGGGTTTTTTCGCTGGGTTTTCATTTTTAAATTGTTCAGAGGACTTTTCTGCAATGGTATTTACGTACCTTTTGGCTTTCTAGGCAATATCCCAAACACTTAATGCAAGTAGTGGTTGAATTTGTGAATTGCCTGGTAAACGGGTTTGAAATGTAGTAGTAGAGGTGGTATGTACATTTGTTGAGATAATGTAGCCTAAAAAATGGCAACAGAATATGATTTCCTAGATAGCAATATTTCAGAGCTACTGAATGAGTTGTTGAGTACTGGTAATTTTTTTTATATTTGGGGATGACTGAAATTAAATTACGAGAATAGGGAGGGGGGAGAAAAGGCTCCTGTGATGAACCAGTTACAACAGAAGTTAGAATTCTTAGCAATAAAAAGCTTGCATGCTTATACAGAAAAAATATTTTTTATTAAAATCCTAGTTCTTCACATAAAAAACTTTCAACAAAAGGATTGCATTTTTCTGTGGGGGAAAAGAAAATCATTGTAAATATTCACTGTTTGGCTGATTTGTTTTCATCAGCATTTCTCCCAGTTTGTTTCACATCACCACTAGAGTCTGTCTTTGCTATATTGCTCCTTTGGGAAGCGCAGATAAACTTGGTGTGGTCAAAAGTATATTTGATACTCTTTCCTGAGTTTTTTCACTTTTCTTTCATGAGTAATCTTCATCCTAATGAAAAAGGGGAGACTCTCAGTACTGCAGTGTGAAATCACTTTACTTAGGCAAAAGGATAGGCAGCAGCAGTGTGAGGTTTTTTCCATCACAGGGCTCTTGTTTCTTCTTCGCTGAGTCAATCCGTGTCTGCGTCTCTGTGTCAAGACTTGGTCTGATGCATCCATTTACTCCACATAAGCCTCCAAACAGTGATCAGATAGGAACAGCATCTGGCCCTTACCCCCGTAGGAAGTGTTTAAGCTGAGAATTCAAGGCAGAATGCTGTATATGGCTAAAGCTCTCATCCGTCTTCTTCTGTGGGGAATACTTTTTCACACTGCATGTATTCAACCTGGAAAATTTACAGTTCCAGGAGGTCACTGAGGCAGATAATCTAGACAGGATATTTAAAGCATGAATAATTTTATTTTAAAAAAATTGTGTTATGGACAAATACTTGGAAGATAAGATTTTTTTCCTCTCTTCATAGTTACAAAACACCTAATGCTATGAGCAGGTCTTGTAGAGAAACTATAACTGCTAAATTTAAAAAAATAGGAGGGTAGAATTACTGGCTTCCTGCTGTCCAAAGTTTCCCGTGTTCTCCCTTTCATAATACAAGAAGACACTGCAGACACCACATTTCTGGGGATTACCTTTCTTGGGGTTGAAGCCTTTGGCCTCATTCTTTTCCTCGCAGTTAAGAGTGTTCATAAGCCCCTGGAAAGACACTGTCTGTCATGTCTTGTTGCTTAAATATTGTGATAGAGCCTGTGAATAATCTCAAACTGCTTTGACATGTTCATAATAGCTTTTGTTCTACTCCTGTAGCCATCCATTTCCATTCCTTAAAGTCCCCAGCATGGTGTGTTCCAGCTTGGATATGGTGTGTGATGGTTTAACCAGAGATGCTACGGGAAAACGAGACCAATAACTTCATTTTTTTTTTCTGGATGGTGAGAGTGGTTTGGAAAGTGAAAATGACCTCTTGTTAGCAAACAGCATTGTTAGACCTTTTTCTCCCTGGCTTGCTGCTTTTTTCACCCTTTGATGAAAGTTACTGAGAAGCAGTCAGCTGAACCAGCGGTACCCTGCACAGTGACGTGTTCGTGTAGGGCCTTTTCAACTGTGCTGTGAGCAGTGAAGGCTGGGTTAACACCAGATGCCAATCACACACCACTGGTGGATTTGCAAGATTATAGGACAGGAAAAAAGATGAAGGTTAAGCACAGGGCACAATAGAGATTACTTATGGTAATGAATTGTATAATTTTTCTAGACAGATCTGGATTAATGTTTATCCCAGGCAAGAGATTACTGTATGTCTGATTCTAGTTGTAAACAGACATTATTAAACAGAAGGTTTATGTTCATGAAATGCGACTATGGGTGTTAAAGCACTTATGATTTATTATGTGCAAAGAGAAAAATTAACCTGTTCATCTGCTATAGTACAAGATGCACTGTGGATTTTTGCATAATTTGGAAGGCATCTGCTCTTTTGGAATACAAATAACCAGTGAAATGAGAAGCATTCTTCTCTCATTTACAGTGATTCTATTCCTGACACAGCAGAGGAGCTGAAGTGGCATAACCAGCAAAAGAATAGTCTTGTGTGATTTTATAATGCAACAAGATTTCTATGAGAGATAATGTTGACAAAGTCTGTTTGCTTATGAATCTTTAGGGTATTTTCTTTAGAATTAAAAAAAAATACTAGTGTTCAAGGAGCTTAATGAATTACCTTATTTGGGTTTCCAAAATAATTTCATTTCACTAATTGAAAACAATATTTAGAGATGTTGAATTTTAAAAATATAATTTTTTTAATCTATTTTTCACATTATTTGTCTTCTGGCCAATTTTTCTCCTGCTTTGTTGCATCACTGCTCTTTAGCATAAGTGAGACAGAGACATAACATCCAGATTATTAAACACTGCCTCATCTCAGTAGCTAAATAATAACGCCCTAGTCAGTAACTTCTGTGCTCTGGGTGAGCTGGAAAATCACCTTTAAAGAAACTGTAAACAAAGTCCAAAACTTTCCTTCTTTGATCAAGTAGACATTTCAATTTTATTACTTGCTAACAAGGAAGTATCTCTTCCCTGTGAAAGCAAATAAAAATCAAAATCTGTTCATTCTATTTACGGGCTGTATTTGTAGCCAGATGAATTTTGCATAATGCCATTTGAAATTATCCATTTAGAAATGATAGATGATACAACTGACTTCCTTTCCCTCTACTTTGTAACTGATCCGCCTACTTATAGATTGCATTGGACGTGTTGCTGGTGCTTTATTAGTAAAATTCACTCACATACGTGAGAAGTTTGTCCATTGGGTCTTGCTAACTTCAGAGAGGCTTCTCAGATAAGTAAAGATATTCCTGTATATAAGCGAAACCAGCCCAATCTGTAAAAAACATGGGAATGTGGAGTGTAAAGACCCGGGAATATTACAAGGTGTGTTAAGTGAATTAGAAATTAAGCAGTTAAACAAGACTCAAAAAATCATAATGTGATAAGATGTTCTGAATGCTTTAGTTAAAAAAGTTGTGGTCTTAAATGACCATCAAACCACTTCATATTGCTTTTTTATATTTCTTAACTATATTTTATATTTTGTACAATAATGTATGTTTTATCATGTGAAAAATTTAGCTTAATAATAAAAGTTTTACAACAGCTGTGAAGTGTGGTTATGAAGTTAAAGTTTGTCAACAAATTAATTAACCAGTAAAAGTTTCTGCGAGCTTTGTTAATGGTTCCGTGAAGTATCTGAAGGCAATAGGAACTTCTGGAGGCACCTGGGATGCAAGTGGAAGTCCTGAAGGAAGCTGGGGTCAGCTGAACTGCAGTGCTTAAAAGTTTGTGCAGCGAACCGTTGTATTTTGGGAGGCACTAAAATATACGCAGTGCTCTTTTCTTTGCTGTGTGAAGGCAGACATCGATAAATCATGAAGATGACCTCCATCTTCTGAAGAGAAGTAAAGCTAGAAATGAAGACACATTTCTGTTATCAGTCTGCTGTGGTTCATAAGTTGAACTGGTTTTATATTTTCCTCTGAAAGCCGTGTAGCCTTGACACGGTGTTTAACAGTGTTAAGCTTATTGCTGCTGAGCTAAACATGTCTGAAGCGAACGATGACCCTCACGTCTTTGTGATAGCAAAATGTCTCCCTGATGTGATCCCGGAGACTTGGAGCATTAAGTTAATTTTCCCCTGGATTTCTGAGCTGCCTCTTTTTTACCCAGCGGAGAGCTTGTGAAGAATACAGCTTCTGACCGAATGACAGAATGTGGAGGGTGAAATTAGATGCATTCAATTAGAAGATGACAAAAAGCCGATCTAAATATTTGTCAGGATGCTACTTACGGAGCGTAGTGTCCAGCCTGGGAAGTGAAAGGCGAACGCTCTTGGGACTTAATAGTTGGGGTGGCGGGTGGAAGGGGAAGATGGATGAATCTCCCACATTCTTTATGGGCTTGGAGAGGATAATTGAGGGTATCGAGTGGGCCGTGTATGCTTCCAGGGCTGGTGATCCCTCTCATGTAATCTCAGATTAGTTCTTTTCTTGCGTTCAGTTAAGACCGAATTAACCATTACAAAGTTTTCTGGACCACTTGAGTAAAAAGTGTTGTTATTTGACTGCCAGAGAATGGAAAATTCAGTGTTTTATGGGTGATACGGAAAAAAAGGGGACTCTACTTAGTCTCCACAATAAAAAAAAAAAAAACCACCAGAAAACAAAAAAACATCAAATGAAATGAAAATGCCAGGACAAATGTGTCAGCTGTGGAATTGTTGGGTTTGGACGAGAACATTTACTAGTTTTCCGGAGGACAAAGGGATGTTCTTGAAAGCTAACATTCCTAGTTAATAGTCAGTTAAACTGATTTAGAAAGACTCAGAAAGAAACCAAGATGTGCAGCTTGGCTTAGCCACGTCTGTTTATCTGTAAATTACATTTATAGCAACTTTTTAAAGTTGGCTCATAATTTCCTGCTCAGAAAGTTTTAATTAGGAAAATTTAAAAATTAAATGCAACATATCCTATTTGCCTTTCCTTTTTTATTGTGTTTCTGTTACAGCAGTTCAAGGGAGAATGTGGCTGTGATAGGGTTAATCCAGCTACATAAAAATACATGCTGTGTATGATAGTAGTAAAGCTTGTGATCCCTTGATCTTTGATTAGATCCAAGCTAGTAAATATCTTGTGTTTAATCAGAATGGGTTGTTCTGCATGTAGTATAAGTCACCTTCACAGATGGGATGTAGCAGCAGAGTTGTTTGTGAATATTTGTTTTAATCCTTTCCAGAGCAAGCACGCTTTATGTTTCTTTGTTGTAAATCAGATTTGAGCAACTAAAGACCAGCACGAAGGAAAGGCACATACTTGCAGTCAGGAATAGGACAGTGTGGGAACCTTTTTTTCTTTTTTAAAGAAAAATGTAGCGTATTAGAATATTAAAAGGTATTTAAGGTATTTTGTACTATTCCATAAACATAACTAACACCACAGCTGCTTTTTTAGACTGGGAGGCAAATATCATTATCTAGAATTTAATGTTAAACTGTTCATACACATTTCTGACTTAGGAGACTATAAATATACAGAGAACAAAGATTTTAAAGACATTTGGTGAGAATGATTGCTGTTCTGTGTGCTGGTAAACAGGAATTCTTAAAACATTATCTGTTAGGCTAGTTGTTTTGTGTGGTATGTCAGCGTCCTATTTACCTAAATCTGTCATAATTGCCTTCCGATACATCTTCCTCTGACATGCCAAATATTAAAAATGAGAGGGCTCTTTGTTGGGAAATTTTCTACTGAATGTCATTTTTCTGTGTTCGTAACTTGATGGTAATAGCTGGACGACCTGTAGTTAAATGCATCTCAATTTCTTTCACTTATTTTTCCTAATCACCACACAGAGCCTTCTGTGCTCAAAGGTGTGATTAGTTTTAACCTGCTGTGATATCTGAGCAACTTTCTGTACCACATATTGTACATTGCAAGAATTATATATGTAGAGGGTGAGTCTAAGGATATAAATGGATAAAAAGATGAGTTGTTCTCATGCCAAAGTTAATTCCTGATTTTTTTTTCTTTTTTTTTTACAGAAAGACCGGCGAGCCCCCGCTAATAAATGGCTGGATTCCTTACCTGGGGAAGGCTTTGATTTTTAGAAAAGATGCTTTCAAATTCTTACTGGATCAGCAAAAGAAACTTGGAGATATTTTCACTGTACATATTGCTGGTGAGAAATATTTTAGTAGTTCTCTTGATTTTTTCCATTGGTGTAGTTAAATACTAATTCAAATGTTTAGTTTAGAATCTTCCTTAACCAAAAAACATTTTTGTGTAACATAGGCAATAAAAATTTGTTAAATTCACATGCATTGTATGCATAATAAGTATCCACAGGATAGAGTTATAAGCATGTGGATTTATATACAGCTGTAAGTATATATGCATATTGACAGAATTTGTAGGCATGTAATGTACAAACACAGATTTTACCAGCACATTTAATTGTGTATTGTTTTTTTCCCCTAAAGAAGGGAGAACTAACATCATCTTGACACTGTACAGAAAAATATCAGATTAAATTTAGAAAACACTTAAGAAAAAAAGTGCAGAATATGTTCTCACACATTTTACAACTGGTTGACAGGAACACAAGGGAGTGAATGACACATTGACTCAGTGATACAATCAGGACTGGAACACAGAAACTTCCCGTTGCCAGCCTTTTACTCTGATCATGCTTGCTGAAAATAAAAATATAATAAAGTATGATATAACCTTGCTGCTTTCTGTATTTATAGCTGTATTACTACGCTAACTTGAATACAAACATTTGAGTGAGTTCACATAGACACGTAGCTGTGGAAGAAAAACACAGAATGAAGCTGGAATCTTGAATGAAACTTAAATATATAAACTGGCACATATATATATATGTATACACATGCACAGATATGTACTTTTTACTAAAATCAATTTAAAATTCAGTATTTTCCTCTGCTCGGAAAAAGGCAAACTCTTATTACTGCAGGTGGATGTAATGGATCTTTTGCCCCCTTACATGCTGATATCCTCATTCAAATGATCAATTTCAGAGTTAAGCCTATCTCATTTTCAGCTATTCCTGTATTTTTAGGGTGTTTCAAATAGAAATGTAAAGTGTAAACTGTACAGTTTGCTTTGTCATTTCATGTCAGTATCATTAGCTTTATATTTCCATGTAAGTAATATTTTGCAGTAAAAATAATATTTTTCTTCAAAAGTCAACTAAATTGCAAGCGGTATGCTTAATTAATAATGTTTTTCTTCCACTTATCAAATCCGTGTTTTTTTTTTTCTTTGGAAGAGGATTTTTACTGCTATTGAATTGGGGGGGGTTATTCACTCAGTGCTTTTTATTTGGAAAGTGGTATGCTCAGATTTTTTTCCATCTCAAAAGTGAGTTTGAAATAGTACAAGACCAACTTTTGTTGAAATACAGTCTTTTTTATTTTTTATGTATATTCACACTATATACAGTTGTGGCTTCTTACAAATACAGATGAGTAATTATAATTCTGAGACTACCTTGGTACATTCGTAAAACCAGATACAGTTGTACCTAAGAATGCTTAATGTGTTAAATCAAATATTTATTATCTTTCAGCTCTTTATTATTTTATGTAAGACTATATTTAGAGATTTGTGTGTTTAAACAATCTATCAGTGGAATTTAGTTTAATGAATTTCTATTTGCATGTTAAACAAAATTCCGTTTCAACTTATCTCCCTGTGTTCAGGTATTTTGAGAAAGCCTTCCTTGGTAGAGACTGAGGTAAATGAAGTGAGTTCTGGATATCATTTCAGCATTAAACAGGGAAATCTTTGATTTTGTGAATTTGTCATATCAGATATCACTTTCAGTTGTCTTTTTCCAGTATAAAAATACTGACCGTCAAGACTTCACTAAGGAAAAACAGTTTGTCATCCGCAAATCAAAGAAGAAGCCAAAGCTAGTTAGTACCTCCTATCATGTCCTGATTCAAAGACATACAGGATTTCTGTATGTCTTACTGATTTGACAAAGATGATATTTATATGTTCAGCAGACATAGCATAGTCTGCGGTATATGGACTATCATTACTTTACCCCCCTGGTGGATGTCTAAAGGTCCTGTCAAAAAATTCTATCGATATATATTGTTCTAATTATTGGTTCTCAAACTAGTTCATTTGGAAAATGCAGAACGATGCTTGGAGTTTCTGGCGTTGCCCCGTACCGGTAATGCGATTTCGCTGATTGTACTTTCCCATGTGATGAGCAAATGATTGTCATCCCTAAAAGTCGCAAGGGACATGAATGTCATCTTAATAAAGAAATTAAAAAGCACATCTTTCTATGAGAAACAATGTAAATTCCTGACCTGTCGCAGAAAATAGTTCTCTAATTGGTTTTGTGTGGTGGTGCAGCAGAATCGTTTTCCCCAAACGTCATGCCAGCGAAGCACTACTGTACATCATTGTCAGCAGTTCAGCAGAATCTCCCTAATAAGAGGATGATTACGTAAATGCAATAGTCTTCCAAAACAGAAAAAAAAAAATAAAAGAAAATAATAAGGAGGAGAAAGAGAGAGAGTCCGTGGTGTTGAGATGATCATACTTCCCCAGCCAACCTCTCTGCTTGTTAAAGGTCAGCAGACGGCTAGATAAGAACTTAAAGAGCTGAAAACAGTTCTGTCATAGTTTCTTGGGATTAAACGTTGTCTCCTTTTCCTGACAAGTTCTTCGGAATGATACTGAATCTTACAACGCTTTCTCTGAGTTTAACTTGACTCCTAATAAAGTAATCTTAGGGGGTTTTTACCAAGCAAATTTGCCTTTTTGAACTGCTGGGAAGTCATTCTTTTCTTTTAACTCATGATGTACAGTAACAGATCACATTTTTCTGTCTTAAGCAAAAGGTAATTTGCATTAACTCCTTACCAATTTGAAGCCCGCTGCAAGCATTGCTGAAATAACATCCATCATGAGATGCCATCTAAATGCTTGTCTTTCATCATTAGCATTAAAAAGCTCCAGAATGCATTATTAGAGTAATTTCTTAACTATTATAGAAATACTGGCTACTGTGCTCAGATTTACCAAAGTTGACAATTTTCATATTTTCCACATCAATCTTCTATTTCTAGGAGACTGCATAAACTAAAGGGAGATAACCAGGCTATTTGCAGCATGGGTGTAATGCAGACTGAAGGATTAGAATTCTCTGTATTCATATCACACACACACAAAAAAAAAAAAGAGGGCTTTTTACACAAACAAGCATACATCTTTTATTTTACTTATATACTAAATAAAATGGTTCAGTGACTTGAAACTATTGGAATTTGGAGTGTGACATTTCTGTCTGGACACAACTACTTAGGTTTTTGTGTGGATTTTTTACAGTCTAAGAAGGAAACGCTTGGTCCCCAGTGGTTTCTGTAAAAATACCTTCAGTATTTAAGGCTTTCTGATTTGTGGAGCATGCAATATGCCTCCATTTTTGGCTAATCTGGCATTTATCCATACCGGTACTCTGATGGAAACTCATAAGCATCAAGGTTTTGTTTCGGTTTCAGAAAAGGCTGCTTTCAAGAGGAAGTTCTTGGCAGAAGCTGCAATGGAAAGGCATGGGAGGGGGAAAGCAGCATTTTAAAATACCAAATAATAACTGGTAACTTTAGGAAATATTTGCATTTGTTGGTCTCTGACACCACTAGGGACAATCCGTGGGAAGAGATCTCATCAGGGAAAATGACAGGATTTAAAAAGCAAAATTAAGGAACATATTGACACTTACAAAATTTAAAATCATAACTTGAGGTGAGAAAGTTTGTTCCAGTTCGGATGTTTGCTGCTCAGGGTAGGAGAAGTGTTGGGGCATGAGTTTGTAATTAGCAATCTGTTCCTGTATGGAGGAGACTGGGGTAACTGGTGTAGCCACCCAGTGCATCTGTGTGCAAGTATGACTGTAATTGCTAAAGGCTCTCATACCCATTCTAACGACAACAACTTACTAACTGCAGTTAATTAGCTCTAGGTTTTAGTCTTTTTCTAATTAAAAGATCTAAAATTAGACTCTCAGTGACATACATAAACAAGCTACCTTTGTTATAGAGGGGTTCCACTTTTCTGACTGTACAGACATTTCCTAAATGCAATAACAAAAATATTTTGGTTTTTGTGTTTATATATATATATTGTTGACTTGCAGTGATGTGGTCTGGAGACTGAACTGATTCTACAAAATCAAATGTATTTTGGTACATACTTACTTTTTGCTACCAGGAACCTGATGAGAATAATAAAAATCAGGAGCTGTGATACTCTGTTTCTCAGAGATTTTGTTTTCAAAGTATGTGCTAGCGTTGAGTGAGTTTTGATTTTAAATTATTTCTAAAATTGTTTGTCTGAAAACTCATTTGCCGAAAAATCATTTTCTTACTTAAAAAATGATAAGAATTGATGTGCGCTTGCTAAGTGTCTGATTAAAGATCACAAAGAAACTCATATTTTGCATCAGAAATAAGCAGATGGTGGACAGATGGTTTAAATTAATATTAATTAAAAATCTTAACTTAAATTGTTTACCCTGTAAACGCAAAGTTAGGAAGCCAGCTTTCATCTTTAGGGTTAATAACACTCCAAAGCTATTTATTAAAAATTGCTCCAATGGGCATTCTTTCCAGGCTTTGATTGCGAAGATGGTAGCCTCAGTGAAGAGCATGGAAGTAGGTGAAAGCTGGAAAGAGAAAGCAGTTCTAGGAGATCCTGCAGAGGTCGAGACTAAAAATTCCTGTCAGCCTCTGTGGTCTGGGAAGAAAGAAATGGTCAGAAAGGAAGACTGAGAATTTAGGATCTCTTTTTTTGTGCCGGTTTCTCAATATATTTATTCTTTAAAAATTAATTTACAATCTATGGTTTATTATGTTGCAGTAAAGCAAATGCTATAAGTACCTTCAAAAGCTTCACACACTTGGGAAAAAAAAAAGGAGGGGTCAAATTCTGTCGCGATTTATCCCTTGTCTTTCCTTACCAGTTCATTGAGTTTGCAGTGGATGTAATTGGGAAGGAAATTACGGCAGCTGGTAACAGCAGAGGAAATCCAGAGCATGCTTATATTTACTGTAGAGCATTGTGTGTATATACAAGTCAGAATAAGGCATAACTATGATAATTCAAATATTGCTATATGGTAACCATGGATACTTGTTGACATATTTAGTGGTAGTGACTACTTTATCTCAGGACATCTGTCAGAGAGCCAAATTTGGTCCTCAGTTAAGGATTTAGTGTTCCCATTAAAATCAAAGGGGGTTTGTCCCTTTAGTGAGACAGAATTAGACTGCAAGTGCTGGAAGCTTTGCTATTTTTCTGAGTTTATAACTGGGATATTTCGTGGGGTATGTGCACATTCTAATGGGTACCCTTTTCCCCTAATGTACCTCTCTATGCAAGTTAAGAATCAGGAACTCTAAATTTACACTTAACATGGGAATCATCTACAAAGAGTTAAGATTTAATTGAGCTTTGGGGATGTTAGTATTTTCATTCATGATAGTTCACCAAAATGCTCTCTCATTGCACACACGGGACAACCAGGTGATCAGACCAAGTCAGCATGGGTTTATGAAAGGCAGGTCCTGCCAAACTAGTCAGATCACTTATGACGAGGTTACCCACTTGATGGATGAGGGAAAGGCTGTGGATGTAGTCTACCTGAACTTCAGTAAAGCCTTTGACACGGTATCTCACAGTATGCTACTTGAGAAACTGGCTTCCACTGGCCTGGACAGGCGCACCCTCTGCTGGGTTAAAAACTGGCTGGATGGCTGCGACCAAAGAGTGGTGATAAATGTCATTAACTCCAGCTGGAGGCTGGTCACAAGTGGTGTCCCCCAGGGCTCAGTCCTGGGCCCAGTCATGTTCAATATCTTTATCTATGACCTGGATGGGGGGATTGAATGCACTGTTAGCAAGTTTGCTGATGATACTAAACTGTGAGGAAGTGTCGACCTACTGGAGGGTAGGGAGGCTCTCCAAAGGGATCTGAACAGGCTGGATCAATGAGATGAGGCCAATGGGATGAGGTTTAACAAGGCCAAATACTGGGTCCTGCACTTGGGGCACAACAACCCTATGCGGTGCTACAGACTGGGGGAAGAGTGGCTGGAAAGCTGCCTAGAGGAGAAGGACCTGGAGATGCTGGTTGACAGCCGACTGAACATGAGCCAGCAGTGTGCCCAGGTGGCCAAGAAGGCCAATGGCATCTTGGCTTGTGTCAGAGACGATGTGACCAGCAGGGAGGTTGTTCCACCCCTGTACTTGGCACTGGTGAGACTGCACCTCAAATACTGTGTTCAGTTCTGGGCCCCTCACTACAAGAAGCGTGTTGAGGCTCTGGAGTGTGTCCAGAGAAGAGCAACAAAGCTGGTGAAGGGCTGGAGGATAAGTCTTGTGATGAGCGGCTGAGGGAACTGGGGTTGTTTAGCCTTGAGAAGAAGAGGCTGAGGGGAGACCTTATCACTGTCTACAACTACCTGAAAGGAGGTTGTAGAGATGTGGGTATTGGTCTCTTCTCCCAAGTGACAGGTGATAGGACAAGAAGGAATGGCCTTAAGCTGTGTCAGTGAAAGTTTAGATTGGACATTAAGAAAAATTTATTCACAGAAATGGTTATCAAGCCCTGGAACAAGCTGCCTAGGGAGGTGGTTGAGTCACCATCCTGGGAGGTATTTAAAAGACAGGTAGATGAAGTGCCTATGGAAATTATTTAGTACTGCATAGGTGTGGTTGGAATTGATGATCTCAAAAGTCTTTTCCAATCTAATAATTGTATAATTCTAGGAAGAAATTGCAGGATTTTTTCTGGTGTGGGCAACTTGAAAAAGCATCAAATTTGATGCAATCCTGTTCCTCTGTACAGGCAGCAGAAGGTATGGCTGTGTCACCGCATTAAGTACCTCTGAAATAGTGGAAAGTTGTCATTACACTCTGGCACAATGCACAATAGTACTAGGACAGTGTATACCACAAAATGGCACCCATGTTAAAAATCATCTCTTACTCCGTTGTAACTAACCTATGACTTCAAAATCAAGTCTGAAGATAGTCATTTTACAGATAGCAAGCACATTCTTAACAAAAAGCTAGCAAAACTTCACAAGAAAAAAAAAAGGGATATGAGGGTGGGTTTAAATGTTGGGGGGTTGCAGTGTGCAGTTAAATATGTAACTGGAAGATTTGTGAGTCATTGTGTCACCTGCTTGAAGAAAAGCTGCCTAGGTGGCACGTTTCCACTCCAGCCCCATCATTCACTTTCCTCCATACAGGTGAAATGTGAAAAGCTGCAATTTTCTAATGCTCTTACAACTTTACGTTGTATTTTCATGAATTATATCAGAGTTTTGTCAATGATTACTTTGGAGTGCCAGAATTACAGGTTATCCCCTACTGTTTGCAAAACCAGTAAGCCAGTCAACATAGAAATGGCTTCGTGCTGATTTGAGAAGAGCCATAAAAGTATACACAGGTGGAATCTGCATTTTGACAAAGAGAATAATTTTTTTTTTTTTTTTTGCTTTGCAGATTTCTTTACAGATCTTCACTTTTGGGATTTTCTGCTTGCTTTTTTACCAGGCATTGGCTTATTTTCCATTATTACTTCTGAAAGTGTCACCAGATTATAAAAGTGCATGTTTGTCTATTTTTTTTCTTTTCTTCTGTTTAGGCAGATATATTACCTTTATCATGGACCCATTTCAATATGTCTATGTCATCCGAAATAGCAAGCAACTAGAATTTCATGAATTTGCTGATAAAATGGCTTCCAAAACTTTTGACTACCCAGCCTTGTCGAATGGAAAATTCCCTGATCTCAAGGAAAACCTGCACAGAATCTACCAGTATCTACAAGGCAAGCCTTTGGATATCATTTCTGACCACATGATGAAAAATCTCCAGGATATATTTGAATGGAAATGCTCACAAGCAACAGATTGGGAAACAGAAAAAATGTACAAATTCTGCTGCTCTGTAATGTTTGAAGCCAGTTTTGTAACACTATATGGAAGAGTTCCTGCTGCAGATGGCCACAAAGTTATTAGTGAAATCAGAGACAAATTTATCAAGTTTGATGCCAGCTTTCCCTATTTAGCTGCAAACATACCAATTGAGTTGCTAGGAGCTACCAAGAAGGTTCGGAAGGAGCTTATACATCATTTTTTACTTCAGAACATGACAAAATGGCTGGGAGGGTCAAAAGTGGTCCAAGCCAGACAAGATATATTTGAGAAATATGAGCTGCTTGGAGATTATGACAAAGCAGGTAGGAAACTTATGAATGATTGCTTGTCTGAAATAAAATAATTTACTATAGACCTTTGAAATAAAAAGGCAAAATGGCGACCTTGAAATTTTTTTATGTTCTTTCTAATTGGCTAATGATAAAATGTTTTAGTCTGAAACAACCCTCTATGATAATTGATTTTTTTTTTGTGCTGAGGTGGTAAAACAAGATACTTAATGGTGATAATGAGAAAGATTATAACTGAGCTGCATTTCCTCCCCTTATTCCCCCCACCCCCCCGACATTACATTTCAAACTATTCTCATTAAGCAGAAAATTAGACTTCAGAAGCCTATTGGTCCTCATTAGCATTCACTGATCCTTGGCTGGGTCTGTGTCCTAACATCTTTTAATTAGCACACTGCAAATCTAATCAGTGTAATAAACGCTATTAATCTTCCTTTTCACTTATTTTCTCCCAGCACATCATTTTGCCTTCCTGTGGGCCTCTGTGGGAAACACAATTCCAGCTACATTCTGGGCCATGTATTATATTCTGCGGCACCCAGAAGCTCTTGCAGCGGTGCGTGACGAGATTGACCATTTGCTGCAGTCAACAGGTCAAAAGAGAGGGCCCACGTATAACATCCACCTCACCAGAGAACAATTGGACAACCTGGTCTACCTAGGTAATTTATTTTTATCTGTTAGGAAGAAAAGAGGGGCTCTCCCAGCAAACTCGGTTTATCACTCATTTCTGTTTACTGAGAAGGTGGAGGACACAGCTGCCTAATTGACATAATAACACCCATTTACATCAATTATAAATTATGTAGTTTATAGCTGTAGATACTCTCATTGCATGTAAACATTAAAGCCTAGGTAATTAACTATGCAAGGTATGCAAAAGGCTAAATCGAAGCTTTGCAATTATTTGAAAAAAAGTTGATGCCTATTAAGTTGTTTGATTCTGAGCATCTGCCGAAGTGTTAATGCATTTCAGATACTTCTGTATGGTACTGCCAAGAAAGACCCTTTCCTGAAATTAAAATGGGATAATGTATTTAAACTGCAAATGTACTTTTTTCACAAGCAGTTTCTTTCTTTTTCTCTCTTTAACAAAACAAAAAGACTGAAAGTGGGCTTCTGTTGAGTGATGCCTCCAAATGAAATATAAGAAAGAAAAGCTTTGCAGAGTGGAAAGGATGTTTCCACTACTGGAAAAAAAAAAGTACCTTGATTCAAAATAGGGTCCCTTAAAGGAGATACAGGTCTTCCAGTTCTGGATCAGGGGTTCAGACAGAGAGCCTTGCCAGTGGACATTGGAAGTTGTTTGATCCAGGAGCTGGATAGGCCATCAGAGCGCCAGCTTACGGTTTTCATTCATTTGCTAGTGCACAAGCACTAGTGAGACAAATGCTAATATTAGCCCAAGGGAGGAGAGAGGGTGTAGGAGGTAGGAATCTAACCTTTAAGCATCTGAAAGTTTCCATAGGTAGTGTTAATAAGGTAGAGAGCATCTGAATAAAAGCTTAAAGGTTCAACATTCCTCTTTTTTTAAGTACCAAAACCAGTTCTTTGTTAAGACTGAGCTTGTCTATATGTTTTGGTAACTCATGGCCTGAACTGATGTTCCACTCTTAAAGGAAGCTGTGTTATGAGAGGGTGGCAGAACAGTGCAGTCTGTGTGCCTGGTTTGGATCTAAGTAATAGCTGCTGTTCTCCAGGACCATCCAGTCTCGAGAACCTGTGTTCAATCTTGAATTGCTTCTCATAGTAAAAATATAAAATTGAGCTTGTTCCACTTACCTTTTACAGTTTTGATGTTAAACTTATGTAGTATGAGTCTAGTAAGTTGGTTTCATCCAGAGTCGTGGCTGATTTGGTGTAAATTTATCTCTAACCAATGGAGAATGCTTTTGAAGTAGGAGAGATACTGGATGACAAGGACACTTCTGAAGAATAACATGACATTCTAAGCATTTAATGTACTTTTAGAGAACACAAGTAAAATTGCTTCACATCAGGGTTAGCATCCGCTAAACAATATGGGAAAAGGAAAGTTACTGAGCATCAAGAAGATCAAGAGAGAATTTGTTGTCTATTTGGAGACTGAAATGTGAATGGCAAAAAAAATAAAAAAAATTTTAAAAAAGGGGGAGGGAGAGGGCACCCCAGAAGTATAGTAATAAGGAAAATAAAAGCATGTACTTCACTAAAACCATCTGGTGCAAAATGATATGAAGAGTTTAAAACATTAACTGTGTCATTTCTCTGCTGCTCCTTGAAATCTCGAAGTACCTTGGTAACATTTGATTTATCTGTTGATAAGGAAGTACCACATCCTACTTTGTAGTATTCTTGTAACACTTTGGTTAAATTTTATAATCATGTTAAACATAATGTGGTATGAACAGAAGCTAGATTTCAGTTCTTCTGGCTCTTAAGTCATAAAGGGCTGGATACTGTCCCATAAAATAATAATATAGAAAAAAAATCTGTACTATGAGAGAATTAAATTCATGCTTCAGTGGAAAGGAATGTTTTGTTACTAAATGTGTAGGAGGGACAAAGGTCCCAATTTGCATTGGTTGCGCACCAAAAAGCTCCATGTCACAGGAAGACTGTGGACCAGCAGTGCCTTTGCCCTTGCAGCTCACTGACCCCAACCTCTGAGACTGAGCTTTTGCTCTTCACACTCCCCCTGTGCCAACTCAGCACAGAAAACCAGGATTTGTGTCCCTGCTCTCGAGTAAGGCAGACCAGGTGGGATTCTTGTATGTTCATCACCTTGTCATCTCATTCTCCTGTTTTAAGTGCTCTGATTCTCCGTCCTCTTTTTTATCTACTATAACAAGAGCCTTTTTTTGGATTCCTCATGCTATGGAGAACAAGCAAGAATTGCTAAAAAGCCTTTCTTGGGAAGCTATGTTGTTATTATGGTCAGATTCTTTGGGTCTAGGGAACAATATGTCCTGATTTACTTCTAAATTCAAAGCAGAAATATGTGATTTTTTATTAAAAAAAGAGGGAAAAAAAATCTTTCAACCCACAGCAAAACTATCAAATTTTGGCCCTGATTATTTTTTCCTGATGGCATTTCTGGGGCAGCACACTGTTTTGTCTATGTAAGGATTTTCTCAAAACCCGAATGCGAGTGTTTGTGTGCGCAGAGTAACGTACATTATTAGTTGTTATGGCTCACAACGGAGCTCTAATATGGTAAACGACACATGAGAATGGTCTGTCAGTTTTTATGGTTATAATGAAAATGCAAAGGGTAAAGCAGAGATATACTTAGTGCACGTTTAATGCTAGGCATGTTTAGTCAGTTCGTTTGTTTAATATTAGTCCATTCATTTATATGGTGAAGTATTCTTGCCCCAGGTCATTGCTGAATCTCAGATATTTCCTGCAAAAAGAGCACAGCTTGAAAAATTGTTTTGTACACAGGAGAAGGTCGGAACCCAGAAACAGTTAATACGGAGTGTGTAGCTGTAACACAAATGTTAAGCATTAAAATCGTTGGTTGGATTGAGAGAAATGGATATATTTTCCTGGAATGGGCTGGGCAGTACCATTTAATTCTTAGTAAGATGCAAATGTACTTGTTTCAGATCATCATTTTTGTTGGCACACCGTGATGCATGTGGGTAAATGACCCCCCCAAATATTTGCATACTCAATAGCTATTGTCCTACAATACACTCTAATAATTATAGTACCTTATTACCTGCTATGTGTTAGTATAAAATTAACAGTCCATTATGCACAATAACTTTTATAAAACATTTACAGATAGAGATCATGTTTAATTAAAATTAACTTGCCTACAAAAGCCAAATGCACTTATGATTCGCAATGACCTTTTATTACCTGCAGTCCCTTGTTTTGGCTGCATGATTGACAGCTTGCTGTTTGGCTACCATGTTGTATTTCAGCTGACAAGACTTTTCATTTTAACTCAATTTGCCTGCCTATCACAAGCTGGTGGCAGGCCAGGCTCAAGTCACCCAGCTTTGCCTCAGCAGCTTGCTCTATTTCTCATTAGTACGCATTTATTCAGTGGAAATTGGAAGACAAATGCTTGAAGGCATGTGAACTAAGTATAGCAAATTAGGGTTTAAAGACTGAATATTTATAAGTATATTGAAACAGTTTAAAAAAAAATCTAGAATGAATTGGAAGCTGAGTGCTAGCTTTAGTATAAGAGAAATGAAGAGATAAGTGGGAGGATTCTAAGAATAACAATACTATGAGAGAGAGATTTTTTTTTTTGCCTCTCTCTCTCTCTAGAAAATATGTAAAATCTCTCTGACAACACCTTATCAAACAACAGCCTGGCTTCTTTATGTAGCGTTCACACAGTGAAGTTTAGCATCTCATGTGTGTAAGAAGCGGGGAAAAAAATGAGGGTCATGTTCATTTGCTGCTTGGTTATCCCTTGGTATGCTTTAAATTGCCTTGTTTGTTCGGCACAAGCACAGAAACAGATGTTGCTGTACCGTGCTGGATAATTTACTGTACCTCACGGTGCAGAATGGAAGGCCTCCCAAGCTACCCAGCTGGTCTGTCAGCAGCGATGGCTGGTGTCTGCTGAACTATGACAACTGCAAGTAAAGGCTGCAGTTTTATTGTGCAGTTGTCATTCCTCTCAATGTATAGCTCCGGCATTTGTGGAAAGCTGACTGTCTATTTTTTTAATGTGAGCCTGCAAAGCCATATAAGCTCTATTCTCCTTTGTTGATCATAATGTGACTCATTACTTTTGTCATCTAATGATTATCGGCATGATCGCTCAGAGCGAGAGCCAAGCTCGCCTTCCACACATAACTGGTACTGGAAGGTAAAACAGATTTGTCATTTACGATCTGACCGCTAAGCCACACTTTGTGCTCCATTATTGTGATTAACTTCTGCATAAGAGATGCTGCCCAATTGTCATTTGGGATCCGGCAGCAGGCAGGGACTGCCATGCTTTCTGGGAGGATGTCCGCCAATAGGATGTGACTGCATCGCTTTGGCGGTTAAACATAAACCTGCTATAATATTTCACAGCAATGCTTTACCAAGTATTTTTCTTTTATTTTTTTCCCTCCTTCTCCCTTCCTCCTTTGATTTCTGGTGTCACTATGTATGTCGCCACCATTTCCAAATGGTGGACCGGCACAGAGCTACCGGCTTCGTTTTCTGCAGGTTGAAGACAGTCTAGGAGTGGAGCCTGGACCCTTTCTTTGTACTGCGTAAAGTTTTGTTGCCAGAGCGCTGCCAGTTGAAATCTATCGTGTCAGGTGCCTTGTGGCTATCCGCAGTAGAGGCCATCTTCTGGAACGAGGGTTCTTTTCTGGCTTCGTCACCAACAAGCCGATTTGACTCTGCCTGATTATAGTAACGAAGGCAGTCCAAAAGAATATGCACAGACTCACTGTACGTCACATTGAATCACGGTGCTGGCCACACAAAGCTGACCGCAGCCTCATTTCTTTAGACAAATGCATGCTTAAGGAAAAACCTCCTGCAAGAAAGCATCCAGGGCCACTTTATTTGCTATGCATGCTGCACTAGATTTAATTTTTAGTGAAAGAACATTTGTTATTATTTTTTTTCAGAGGCATCTACACTGGGTAGCTACTGTCTCTAATAAACTAACCTTTTGGGTGCAGCAGTTACGGTGCCTTGGTGAACACTTAGAGAAGGCTTATTTAATATCACAGAACATAAATGCGGGCACAAATGGATTATTATGTGCAAATGAAACCCTATTTTAGGCTATTTTTCACACTGGTGATTAGAAGAAATCAAGTCACATATAACAGCGCCCATACACGCTGGTGGAAAAATAGTCAGTTTTGATTACAAAGTGAGAGATGCAGCCCTAGACAGGAGCTACATGCTGATATACATGCTATCAGAATGATTTATGCAAATTATGCATATTATTCCCAAAGGAATTCCTCCTCAAACTGCCAGGATAAATTGCCGGAAATTAGCCATAAAATCTGTCGTGCTAGGAGCAAAAGGTGAAGGCCACTGGGAAAGCAAGGACATTCAGCTTCTGGAGCCTTCCAGGATGTGATGGTGGAGACAGAAATCTTGCTTTCCCTAAGCCTGAAAGGACTATGTTTTGTTTTCTTTTGGCCAATTAAAAGTGTCATTCTCTCTTAAAATTACTGGGCAAATAATGAATTGCTTTCATTCACTCCGACCATAACAAACACTATCATTTGGCAGTGTAGTGCACTGGAAAGAAAATAAATAAATTTTTAAATCCTCAGAATGGCTACAGAAATAACAAGCAAAATGTTTTTTTCTAACATATAGTCCTGCCATTACATCCAACTGCATTCAAAAGGCAAGCTAAAGAGCTCTGTGGATGCTTTCGCTGGGTTCACTTGCAACCTCCAAAATATATGTAAATGCGTTCATGTCTTTTGATTGCACTGTTTTCAACATGATGCCTGAATAATGACTTTCCACCCAAAACTCAGTGCTGCCTATAGCCGACAGGATTTCTCAGCACTATCAGTGAGAATCACATCGGGAGGTTCAGCATCGTGGCTCCCCGCCCCTTACCCTGCAGGGTTGTTTATTGCCTCCTCCTGGTGTCTGCTTTATGTTTGGTCTGTGGGGTTTTTTTCCTTTTTTTTTTTTTCCTATAGCCTGTCCTACTAAACCTGTCGACATTCAGCAGCTGCAGCCATGTATAACTTCCAGTCATCTCCCATATTTCTGATGCTTCCCTCTCTCCGCTTTTGTTTAATCGCAGAGAGTGCGTTAAATGAGAGTTTACGAATGTGCTCATCCTCTATGAACATCCGCATCAGCCAGGAGGATTTTGTTCTCAAGCTTGAAGGGAATCAAGAAGTCAGTTTGAGGAAAGGAGACTGGATAGCCCTTTACCCACAGATTTTGCACATGGACCCTGAGGTCTATGAAGATCCTAAGGTAAACATTCAGCTGGTACTACTCTTCCTACTCCAGGCACATCGCAGCAGTCAAGCCTTTTGTGATCTGTGAGGTTTTTTTTACTGCTGTTCCTTCTTGTGGAACAAATCTTCCTACTTTCAGATGTATTTTCTAGGGCCCTACAGGTCAAAAGATTCATGGCCTGAAGAGAGAAATATGGTGATGGGACTGACTGCTACTGCTTTCAAAGGAATTGACAATTGCACATTGACTACCATAAACTTTAGACTAAATGTGGGTTTTGTTTGGCAGTGGATCATTTGATACCCAAGGAGGGCTGGATAATAGAAGGTGGTTTAAATAGCAAATAATGTGGGCCATTTAGCTAAGTGCCCCCAAAGCATCATTGACTCTCTGAAGCCCTATAATAGTAGTGTCTTACTTGAGCCTTATGCTTTTTCACCTCCCTTCGTTGGGATTCACCCCTTCTTGATCAATTAGTAGAGTGTTGTGAACTTGAGACTGTAAAGATGCTGATCTGCAGCAAAGCGAAGCTCGGAGGGTAATTGTGTCATCTCCTTGTATTTTTCTCTGACGCTTGAGTTAATGAATATCAAAGACTCGAAATTAATCCACCTTGCCTCAGCCTTAATACAGCTTCAGAAGTGCACCACCTGCATGCAAATTGAACAGTCCTTGTCTCAGCTAGGTTGCTCCTCCAGGTTCCTGTCCCCAGCCCAGGTTGCCACAGAGGAAGAATGAGGATGTGTGCTGAGGCCATTAAATGCTACCTCTGCCTGAGAAGCAAGATCTTCTACCCGATCCATTCCTTATCCCCATTTTCCTAAGCAAACAGCTGTCTCCCAGGCATGCTGATTTCCATCCTTGCCATTTGAGACAAATTAAAAGTGAACTGGTTTTTTTACACATTTGTAGAAAACCCATGTTAGAGTCATTGCTCCCTGAGGCTCTCCCATTTGGGAATTTAAGGATATGAGATGGCAAAGGAAGATGAGATTCAAGTGCCTTGTTGGTGCAGTACAGCATCTCGCTGTGCAGTAACTACTAGCCTCAGTGAGAGGAAGTGTGGAGCATGTTAGAGTTAGCAGGAGTAAGGTATGGGCATAGGGGTGAAAAGTGGAGCCATGAAAATGGAAATGACATGCAGGAGGGCTCTGCTGGCTGAACCTACTCAAAAATTAGGACAAAGCCTGCTAAGAAAATTAGGATTTAAAAAAATAATCCATATATTGGCAAATATTTTATTAATATTTCTGTCCCTAAAAAGTAACAACTAACAAATCATTTTTTTCTCATTTTATTCTTAACACTTTATTTTGGAGAACATTACTGATTTGTCAGAAGTCCATCTGTTTGTTTAAGTCCTAGACCAAAAGCATCAGTGTGGAAACTGATCCCCCCCCTTATCCAATAATTGCCAGAATATATTACCATATTTCCATTGCTTGAATATATCTGCTTAGTATCAGCTCTGCTCAGCTTTCACAGTACAGCTTTAGTTCATATATTTTATCTTTTTGATAGTGAATGAGCAATCCACACATTGCAGTACATTGATTTCAGCACATGGGCCCTCTGGAAAAGTGGGGAAATCACTCTTCTGTTTGGTTCTTAAAATATGCAGTGTGCTTTCAACAATAACTACTGAGGATCAGATAGAGATGGAGAATGAATTTTTTGAAAGGTGCAGTCTTGAGCTTGTCATGTATTTAGGGAAAACTTTCCTAGGAAAACAGGCAGCTTGACGGGATAATTTTGTAGCAATGCTTTTCTCCTGGATGTATAAATTTAAGTTCAAGCTATCTTCTGCTTTGGCACCATATTGTGTAAGTGTGAGCATATATTGTTGACCTCTCTCTCCACTAATCGTAGTCTAAATAAAGACTCATTTTTTTATAAAGTGGGTAAGTGAACCCCTGAGTCCTAACTCTGATAGTTATAGAGTTCAGCAAATAAACTCTGCAAATCCCACAGAGTGAAATATCAGGAAATCCTGCAGGAAACCCTGAATGGTTGCTTCCCAAACAAAACTAAATACAAGATGTGACAGAGAGAGACTTACATCAATCACACGGTATTTCTCAGTTTTCATAATACTCTTAGCAGGGCATCCACACAGAACTTCATTTCCTGTTCTTGCTCCGTGTCCTCACTTTTTCCTCACAATCATCCATCCTGTCCCTTCCAAATAGGCCTCAAGCATGGCTGAAAGTTCCTTTGTTGTCAAAAATTAGTCTTTATTTAGCCAACAAAATAGCTTTTAAAGAAAAACTGTCCAGTCCTAAGAGCTTCAACAACACAAGCATGAGTTTGATATCATCGTGATTGGCTCTATGCCTGTCTCACACTTGTTTTCTGCTTTTCCAGTTCCTTAGACAGCTATTTATTTTTTGTTAAAAGCAATTAGAACACTCAGATGGCTTTTAAGATGACAAAGAAAGCGTAAGATTTGGCCCAGTACATCTATATGAGTTCAATACCACAGTTCTTAGTTGCTCCATGGGCCAGGACTGCACCTTGTGGAAATGTTCCAACAAAGTGAAGAGCTATGGGTTTGGTTGGCTTGTTTTTTTAAGCTACTGCAGCTCATATTTAGCAATGTTTTTTCAGACCAGCAGAATTTACATTTCAGGAAATGAATCTTTTTTAAGGAAGAAATGGTATTCTGGGCTTTCATTTGTTACTGTGATGCTTCAAGTGAAGCAATAGCTTACTAGGAAAAAAATAATTGCATGCTTTCTTTTGACTAGGGTGTTCAAGGAGACCGAAAAGAATTGCTCAGTGGAAACATACTTATAATCACTTTTAACTTAAAAATCCAGGCTTCTACTATTCAATTAAACAAGCTCCTGTTCTTCAACACCTGAAGTTAAATCCCCTCAACTGCACCTTGCACTTGTTCCCTTTCTGATGGACTACCTCCCATGCCACTAGTTTTTTGGTTTTTTTCTTGACAGCAAAACCTGCAGTGCATGGTTTTCAGAGCCTTTAATCTAATGGGTAGATCAGCATCAGTGTATTTTTCATTGTAGTGTGGGTTTTTTTAATCAGTTGAGGTTGGTTTCTGTGTGACTGACTTGTTCCCAGCCAGCTCCAAATGGCTGCTGCTATAGCAGATGTATGCAAAGCAGGACAAATGCTAATGAGTGACCATAAGCAAGAAGTGTCTGTCATTTTTATTCAAAGCATGCAGGAGGATTTTGTAAGTGGTTAATTTGCTGTTGACTGAGTGAGGATGCCAGATCTCCTTCATTCAAAAACATGAATTATCTCTAAACAGGGATCCTGCTACTGGAAAATAGTCAGAAAAATGTTCAATTTATAGAAAGTAGTTTACAAGTGCAATCCTGAAGCCTTACTTGAAAGCACCCTCTTTATAATGGTCAGTCAGCGGTGGTCATCCTGCTTTGCATACATGTTACAGAGTAAACCACTTGAAGGTCAGATGCGGCAAACTAAGTAGCAACCATCTCCAACTGAAGGGAAAATTGACTGCGAAGTATCCAGTCTGTTTTTTTAATAATCTGCACCACTGAGTTCAAAAGAAGGATGGGTTTTGCTCGAGCTTGCTAGAACAAGGTGGTTGCAATGCATTAGTTTATTCATACGCATTTGCTGAATTTGGCAGATTATCCTTATTCATGATATATGTACCACAATGAGTGGATATGATGATGCTTTACAAGAAAATTGTCCTTTCAACTAAGGTTCAGTGTCCCCGCTACAAAGCAGTCAAAATCTAATTACAATCAATATAGGCAAGATAGTGGAGAGGCATAGAAGTTTAAGAAGCTTGATGTAAAAGGGCTAAGCTAAGTGGATGGATTTAAGGACTGTTCTTTGCAAGAAAGATAATGTAAATTAATGAAACTTGAGGGAACCAACTAAAAAGGAGAAGTTGTCAGCTCCTTGTCCTCCTCTTTGTCTTATTTTCTGAGTTTCAGAAGCATTACCATTGTGCTAACAAAGCACACGTAACTGCCTTGTTAGATGTCACACTCTTTTATTTTCAGGAGTACAAGTTTGATCGATACATAGAGAATGGCAAGAAGAAAACCACGTTCTACAAGGCAGGAAGAAAACTGAAGTATTTCCTAATGCCCTTCGGCTCTGGGATCAGCATGTGTCCAGGGAGGTTCCTTGCAATGAATGAGATGAAGATGTTTCTTTTCTTACTATTGGCTTATTTTGATGTAGAGCTAGTGGAAAACAAAGCTGTCAGACTTGATAACAGTCGTATGGGCCTTGGTATCCTCCTGCCAGACGTTGATATTGCCTTTCGCTACAAGCTAAGGTGCTCAAGAAATTGAGTGACTGTGTGTATGTCTTCTACTAATATCCATGTTTGCTCTGTTTCCTCAGTCAGCTTTGCATTTTTGGAAACATTTACTTTTCTCTCTCTGCTTTTACCTCCTTCCTATTTGTTTCTAAGGAGAAAAGCCCTTGGGCTGGAGGCAGATATCAGATGCAGGAACATAAATCCTCAGTTTGTCCTGCCTAAGTTGTGAGTAGTGAGGTAAGATGACAAGAGTTTGACCAAACAAATAGCCCAACTTCCCTACGTGGCAAACCGTCATACTCTTAGCCATGAGTCAAGCAGGATTTACAAGAAGGATGACATCAAGCTGAATCCAGGTGATTTGTATGGGAAATGGGCTCAGCAGCCCTCTGTAACATGGGTTCTCCCTTGTTAGATTGGGAGGTCCCATACACCCACCATCTGGAGGCATCTCTGCATCTGCTTCTAAAAGCATAATAGCGAAAAAAGGGGGAACTTAATTTTAGAGAGTGAAAGGATTTTTAGTGAATACTATTCTAACTTTTTGCTTACTCTGTTCCCTTCATGGTCAAAAGTGTCTTAGTCCTTATTTGGGAAATGTGATGGAAGCTGTATGGGGTGATGAGAGATGTCTTGCAAGAGCGTCTTACTGGCGACACATTTCTGACTTCAGTTTTAGGTACTGAGGGTGAATGCTCTGCTTTTCTTCTTTTTTTTGGTCAATGCAAAAAAATTAAAATCTTTGATTTTTTCCTGCAGTCATTTAAAGTCAGAAGGGAGGTTCTGATGATTTTAATAGACTCTGGATCAAGCCTAAATTATCTATTTTGACTTTTGAGCCAAAAAAGTATATTCTTCAGGAACAAAATATGTACGCCTGTTTGAAATTATACTATCATCTCAAAAACTACTTTCTTTTTGTCTCGGTTTTCATAGTAATACATTTGTATGTTTTATTTTGACCATTTCTTGTGTTTGTTTGTTTCTCAAAAAAGGCAAAACAGAAAAGAGAGCTTCAAGGTCAAGTCTAGTATCTAAAACTACTTTTCGATAGTGTTTTACTGCACCTAAGTTATGCATAGGCAGAGTAGTGTGACCTGGTTTTGGAAACAGACTTGTCCATCTACACATTGGAAAATAGGCTTTTCGCTGGGGCCAAAATCTGAGCAAGTGACAACTCTAGGCAGCTACAGAAGTTATGTGTGTACTGGCTGCTCAATCTGCTTCACTGGGTGATCAACTGTTGTTTTAAAAATGAATTTTCTGATGCACAGGATTGGAGATTTTTAGACCCTGTCTCTCTTCTCAGCCATCACTTCAAAGACTGATGAGGATTCTCATAGTTGTCCAGTCACAATTTGCCAAGATGATAATTGTTGTGGGAGAGTGGCCATGTCTGTGGGCCTTGCCTTGTGTTCGCCCCAAAAAAACTCTGTCTTTGGGATGTGCCAGCATGAGTTCTGTCTGCACTGCCAGCAGATAAATAATGATGCTGTACCTGGACAGGACTTCCCTTCAGACTCCCAAGTCTCCAGTCATCTTTCATAGAAGTTAGACTGGAAGAAAGATGAAGAATCACTGCAAGAGAAGGTTTGTTTGGACAGCCGACCATTGTTCTATTCAATGCCAAGATCTGCGTTTCTCTAAACAGCTAATCAATGATGGAGGTGTCACCACTGTCTGAACATGAGTTCAGATTTGCCTTATAGGTGCTGAATAAATTGCTGGCTGATCAGGAGTTGGAGTTAGAGAAAGTTCTTAGTGATTGCTGAGCAGGTCATTAAAAAGACTGGTATTTTTCTCAGTATTTCATTGTTTGTATTTGAAAAAAGGCACCTGGAACTGTACTTTTTGCAAATGACACAGGTCTGAAAACTTCATCTTTTCCCAGTGGAGCATCAGAGCCATTAGCTCATTTTGAGAATATTGAGCTGGAATCTCCTGTTCCTTAATCTTGTATGTCTTTTAAAATCTCTGAAGTACTTGGTGGCCTGTGGATGTAAACAGCTACATACATATTAAGGATTAGAATTATTTATTGTTATTTGTGTAGAAGCCTGTTTAGTTATTCACATAAAGCGCGTACTCTAATTAAGCATCAGTAGAAAGGCTTTCGGAGATTGACACAGCCACATTCCAAATCCTCTGAGGAGAAAATTGTGGTTTTGTGAGATATATTGGATAAACATTTTCTCTTCATATATAATATCAATAATGTCTGCAGTGTTGGAGTACACTTATATTAAATGGGCTTTGCAGTTGATTAAATGCCTTAACTTTGCTTCAACATTTAATCAACAGCAAAAGCTGATTATTGCTTTGTGCCACAGAATAAAATTTGTTTTTATGGAGAGATTCTTGTACTCAAGTTACTGCTGTAGTTACTCTACAGGAGCTATTCTGTACTCAGCCATAGCTCACAATCCCGTTTGGACATTAGAGCTTGGTTTATTGAGAGAGGAAACGTTGATATCATTATACTGTTGACTGTATTCCGTTATTGCTTGAATGTAAGCTGTAAAATGTCTAATGCCACAGTTATGATGAGTCTTTCTTTGGCATCCAACTTTGAAACAAACCTAAAGCAACTGCGAAAATAACGGTAAGTATTTGTTTTAAACATAAGAATCTTTTTTATAATTCTATTCTATTTTTAGGATTTTCAATCGGAATACCGCAAGCTGCTGCATAATGTAGTAGGACATAATAGGACTGTGCCAGAAGTATATGCAAATCATTAGTAATTTCAGATTAATTGCTGATCAGTTTGTATAATACCTATTTTGAAATTAAAAGAAGAGTTAGGTTGTATCCAAACCAGAAAATTAAATCTACAGGGCATGCTTCCATTTGAAAAAAAAAAAAAAAAAAGAGAGAAAAAGTCAGTCTTTCCCAGGAGTTGCAGGAAACCTCTGTGAAGGCACTAGGAGGCCTCTCATTGGGGTTGGAGAACACGCCTTACACCTGTGAGAGGCGAACACTTTGCTGGGATAAGAGTTAGTCGCTCTTTTTGCTCAGGGCCCCAAATAGTCAAACTTAAAGCATGTTTTGCCCACCTTGTCCTGTTATTGTGTCCCTGGTAACCGATGCTTCTGGTAGATTAGTTTTGCTGGTAAGCAATTCATTACCGCCTTAGCATTCCCCAGCTGCAGAGGAGGTAAACCTCACGCCTTGTTCACAAGTGCTGGTGCAGGACAGAGGAAATGTTAAGCCCTCCTGGTCCATGTACTCAGCAGCTGAGGAGGTGACTTACTCAGAGGCAGCAGCTGGTCTGACCAGAAGTGACTTGGTCTCGGTGAAGCTGGAATTGAGAGGCCCACAGTGTCAATATTCCGTAGCAAACCAAGGGGATGAGCATGCATCATCCCTGGAGGCCCCAGCCGAAGCCAAGCTGGCCACAGCGTGCTGCACCAAGGAGAGCATGTTTTGTGACATGGGGAGCAATGTAGGTTTTTATGACCGCCTATGCTACAGAACCTAGGACTGAACAGCGTTCAGGTGCCAGTGGTGCTGCAGGTGTGAGTGGTGAGAGGCAGTTAGACCTTGTGCTTCCTTGTTCTCCTGTCCACTTCAGGCAAGGAATCTCCCCTGGAAGCCCAGCAACACCTGCTGGTCTCACCCACTGACCCAGCAGGTTGCAGGGTCAGCCAGGAGAAGCTGACAGCTGCCCCTCCAAATTTTTCTGCTGTTCCTCTAGCGAGATGGTGCACTCACTGATGAGTTTGAGATGTGACTTCGCTGGTCAGTACCAGCTTCCAGCTGCAAGTTATTGCTGCCTGTGGCTATATTGATGATATCTTCTGCTATTAGAAAAAAATAGTCAGGTTTACTAAGTCAGTAAGGCCCTTTATAGAACCCGAGAAGAAAAGTGAGTTCATCGACAATTAATGTGAATGCTAAAATGTGATTTTTCTAATTGTTCATATTTTAATTTACAGATTGTATCTTCTCCATTTTCATGCTGGCACTCAGTACTCCTATAAGCTATTGTAAACTTTTTAAACTTTTACATTGCTTAAAAGACCATGGTAGTCTATGTGTGTCTGTTTGCAAATTAGATTTTCACATCTCTGCCAATATGTCCTGATGTGCTAACACAAAAACATGTGAGAGTTGTTCTTTAGTTTATGCATTTGAGCCAGTTGCATATCACTGTTTTGGGTGTTGCTGTTTTTATGAATAATTACTGTCCTGTGAAGTTTTCTTGTAGAATTAGAAATGCTCTTTTATTTCATCATTATTGAACTTTCTGGCATTCAAAAGATTGTGAGTTGCTTTTAACTGACATTTTGTATATAGACAAACAACTGTTGGGTTCTACTCTAATAGTTAATTTCCTTCATTAAGGCTCTTAGAACAAATAAGGCATATTGTGAATTTCTGAGCAAGAAAATTGAAACTTCATTATTTTAGTAATCTAACATCCTAAGTGAATTTTGTATTAAAAGATGCAATAAAAATGAATATCTCTATTTTAATATTGAATGACTCTCCATGGTATTTTTTCAAGCTCACATTTACAGTTTTCTCACAGATTCACAACTATTGATTTAATTTTAAAATTATTTATTCAGCACTTTCCTGTCACTTGATCTCAAAAGGTACTTCTGTAACAAAAAAAAAGTCTTTAATTCAGCACTGGCATGGTGCAACTCCTTTGAACATAAGAAATTATCGAGTCTGTTTTACTCATCCACACACACCATCAAACTTAAGCCAGTTCTTATCAGAAGAGAAAAAAAAAAATAGTGGTACTTCTGACATTCTTAGGGAATTATTCAAAATTATAGAGATCTGCAATCCGCTCCAGATTCCAAAAACATAGCTCATAGGCTTTTCCTTTTGCAAACCTCTGTGTAGTACAAGGTATACTACCAAGTGTGAAATATTCTGTCCTCTTGGATCATTCCTTTTAAAAAGAGGAAATGAATGAAAATTGTTGAAGTATACAACACTGCGCCAGCAAAGCACACCTTGGCTTTCCTGAGTATCACTGTAGCTACTGAATTCTGCAAGTACCTGTTTAATATGAGGGCTCTACCCTAAAGACATCAGTGTTTCTTCATTGCTTCATGCAGAAATGCCTGTCAGGTATGTTTGCGAGGGTTCTTGAAGACACGTCGTAGAGAAGATAGACCTGCATCATTTTGCTGGGTTTGATAAAAATGTTTGAAACTGTGGAATTCCTTGAAGTCTGGATTATATTAGAAGTTACTGAAGTTTATAAATAAAAAGCGGCATTCTTTGAGATCTCTAGAAAGGCACATTTCTGAATGAGTTTTCCATGATTGTCTGAAAGATAGCTTTGTGGGGAAGTTAAGACCTCCTATCACTCTGTTTTATCTGTGTTCTGACACTAGATGCTTTCTTAATGTTACTGTATTTTAAAATTATTCAAGACATCAATCTATGCATGACATATGCTTCATTCATATGAATAGAGCTATTTTAACTGTCAGACCCTAGAAAATGAAGTATTTTCCTGCCCATTACCTAAACGAGCCTGTGTACCCTGGCTACTCATATCCTGCAACATATCAGAAAAATTATCTCATCACAAAAATATCATTTAAAAGTACACTTGTGGAAGTATTGTGAGCCTTAAGTTATTGTCTATGTTTATAAATAGTAATAAGCGTGAAGAAATGATTGCTGCATATAAAGAAGCATTTAAAAATAGAAAATATTCCACTTCTATTCAAAAAGCAAAGAATTAAACTGTAGTGGGACTTTTATCCTCATATAAACCAGTTCTGAGATTGTACAGCCTTTGTTATGCATCCGGCTTGCCTGAAATCTCAGGTACTGACGTTATTTGAATATATCATTTGTAATAGCAGAAATGTGCTTGTCTTCAAAACTATTTACACCAAAGTAATCAAAAGAAGACAAAGCTTCAGCTGTTCCTGCTAAAAGCCTTGCAGGATTCTATCCTGCAAGATTTTGTTAAACCGATTTTGACGCTGGTGCGCTGGCTTGTATTTCCCCCCACCAAACAGCAGCTGTAAGTACAGCAAAGTTGAATATAAGCCTAAGTTCTGGCTGTAGCGAGTGTAAAAGACGGTAAGTGAATACCCTGTGATGGCTTTTGACAGTGACTCCTTTCCCCTCAGCTCATCTTTCCAACTACCTCTTTCTTCCAAACAGTTTAGTCGCTAACCTCCTACAGGCAGCAAGTCTTTCCCTGTCTAATTTCCATCTTGTGAGCCAGTCAATCCTCTATCTTCTCAACACATTTTTCATTTTTTTTTCAGCTGCTTTTTCGAGATGAAATCTTTGCAGCAGCCCTTTGCTAAACTGTCACCGCAGGTAGCTGCAGCCGAGAGAGGTGCCGCGTCGCGAAAGCTTTGAACCTGAAAAGTGGATGGGCATTAGTTGAGCTCGGGACTGATGAAGGGATTGAAGCGCGGGGAGATGTCGCCGCTCTCGGATGCCGCCTCGGTGTGTCCCCGTCCCGCGGCGGCTGCGGGGGGACCCGCACACCCAACCCGGCTCCGGGTTGCGCTCGCCGCGCTCCCAACTCCGACCCCCTACAACAACCAGAGGGAAAGGGATGCGGACGGGGGGCTGAGGAGAGACTCCTGGTGCCGCTTCTTTGAAGCAAACGATGCTTTCAGGGATGCCGGAGAAGGAAATAGGGGACAGGACCCCGAGCAGGTTCCTAGGGAACCGGTCTGGGTGGTAGGTGAGTTTGGAGAACTTCGGCTGGCGGAGAGGAGGCTTACTCTGGAAAGGCGATTGTTTGCCCCTAATCCTCGATTATGAGGATTTAAAAATAGTATTAGAGGGGCAATCTGTTCTGTAACTTCTCGGAAGAAATAATTGTTGATTTAGATAAGCACTGATCCCTTCAGTGTTTGATGAAGATGTTAATTTATGGCTGTCTAGCAGTTTATGGCTGTCATTAGATCTTCAGCTTTGTCTCTGTTCGAAATATATCTTTCTTTTTATTTTAATCCGAGACAATTATGTAAGAAAACGGTTATGTTTCATCTGAAATGCATCATTTTCCTATAGCATTTCAAATTATTCACAGATCATAGTTCTTATATGTGCATATATGAATTTAAAAACACAGCAGTAAAGTGCTTGAAACAGACCATAAATTTGCTTCCTATTTTATTACACTTCTCTGAATCAGGTTGAGAGGACAAGGGCAACTAGGGGCTTGCGGAAGGATTTAACCCTTACCAACGCTGCAGAACCTGCCAAACCAGAGCAAATCCCGCTCCGGAGCGCTTCGGGGGAGGAGAAGGCTTGGGGTGACACCGAGCTGATGGGTGACCACGGAGAAGTGGGGCTTGGCCGCAGCTCTTCGCTCATTTAGCACATGTCCCTCCTGCGGGGAGGCCCCCGCAGCATCTCCCTCCTTCTCAGGAGGGGTGGGATGGCACCGGGGCAGCGGACAGGAGCGGCTTAACCTCAGCGGCACCTGCCTAAGGCAAGCTTAATGCTTCATAGGGAGCCAGCACTAAGCCTCCGATGGGCTCCGCTAGTGCCAGAGATCCCCAGGCGGGGTCTCCGCACCGCCGAGCGGGAGCCACCCGCGAAGTTTTGTCCCGTCCCGGCAAGGAGCTGCTCTGCCATCTGATGAAAGCCCCGGGTTCCCTCCGGCCTGTTGGCAGCGGGTGTAATCAAAGTTACAAATGACCCTGGAGAGAGTCGCGGAGTCCTGGCTCGTTTATTTTACCCCCCCCCCAACACTCCCCTCCGCCGCCACCACCACCGAAAAAAAGAAAAAAAAAAAGTGTTAATTGCTGTAAAGTTTCCGAGCACGTGGATAATTTACTTTGACTGCTGCGTTTTAATTAAAAGCAAACTTATTTATGTTTCTGATGTTTATATTACGCGATTTAATTACGTTTAGAGGCAGCGTAGCACTTTTTTTCCCCCTTCCACCCTAAATCACATTTTCATTAAAGGTTTTAATAAGAAAACTCACTTGACCACTATTCATTATCTAATCCCCTCCATGCACACAAGTTCACTTACCCATTCATTTATTCACTTACTCATTCCAGCAGATCCGCTGCAACTGCTGCTAGCAGGGATGTGAACACTCATAATTATTTGTCAAAGTCTGGAAAGTGTATTATCCCTTCTTCTAGTGGTAATTAGTTACCATAGCATCTAATACGTAAATGTGCCCAGAGCACACCATTAACAGTTAAGCGGAGGATTCAATTTAACACATGATTATATCTTTCATAAGTCATTACATTAGGAAAGCCAATGTCACTCATGCTGGGACAATTTCAGGCTCAGGGCCGGGGTAAGGGGCCAGGGGCTGAGCGGCAGGGGCAGAGGGAGCCTCGGGAGACGGCCATGGGGGAGACCCCGCTTCGGTGGGGCGCTCGGAAACTGGGAAGAAGCTCTTTTGAAGGGGGCACATGTTCTTTTCTTGGTTAAGTGATCTATCAAGCGTTAAGGGGGGCGGGGGCGCCTCTCTCCTCCCCCCACCCCCGACACACACACGGCGCTCGCATCGGCAAGACCTGCCCAGGGACCGGCCCAGCGACTTCGCGTCGCTCCGTAGCGAAGCTCCCTCGGTGCCGGGAGACAGGAGCGAGAGGCCGGGAATGCCAGCCGGGAGAGACCCCTCTCCTTCCTCCTCCAAAGCGAGCAAGGAGGAAGCGAGAGAACCCAAGCCGGGCGGCCGCCGTAGCCAGGGGTGAAAGGCGTTTTCCATCCGCTTTCCCGTCGCTCCGGAGCGGAGGCAGATGAGAAGCGAACGGAGAAAGCGCCCGATGTGCCATAGACGGCAGAGCCCGCCGGGCTCGCACGTGTCGCCCGCTCCTCGGCCCCTTCCCAGGGGAGCCGGGAGGCACAGCCCGGCCTCCCACAGCCTCCCGCCTCCTCCCCAGCCCTGGACCCAGCCTCTCCAGAAGTTTGCTGGGACCGCGAGTCCCTTCCCCTGTCCCACACCCGGGCACAGCCAAGCAGCGCCCGCCTTTTCCAGGGAAACCTCTCCGGGAAGCCTGCTCGGGTAGCCAGAGATATTAAGCGGTAAATCTTGCAGCAAATGTGTCCTGCGATGTTATATGCAGGAGCACACGCTCACACACTCACACACACAGGCACGCACCACGCCAGGCTGGTGGCGGTGGTTAATTCCTAATCAGAATGATGGACAGCAGAGACAGAACAATACAAACTAATGGCTGTGTTGCTGATCACTTTACCCCTTGATTAAAGACACCCAATTATGGCGCAGAACAGTGTCGTAATTATGTTCCTTAATCACATCCAGGAGGTTTAATTGCCTTAACGATGTGTTTCATTAAATGAATTTAGGTATTATAGTCGACAGTTTTCATACACAGTTGTTTTCAAATTAACATAATATTAGACATCGTCATGGAAATTGTTTTAATAATCATAATTAGACGCACCCAGCCTTTGTCTAGTAAACGCTGAGAGACGCTTCTCCTTGCGCCTGGGGGCTGATCTGCCCACCCTCTCTGGGCTGCTTTCCCACAGCTCCGTGGCACTTTACAGTTATGTTTCCTGAAAAGTTACAGGTTCTGATTAATCTTTTTTGATGGGAAGTGGAGCAGAAAATATTTATCCCCTTCCCCCGCGTGTGGTGCTGCCGTGGGGAGAGGCGGCTTCGCGGACACCGGCGCCGCGACGGGACCGGTGAGGGCCCCGGTTCTTGGCTCTGCTGGGACCTCCCGCCCGGGCCCAAGCGCAGGGCAGCCAGTTTTGGGCAGGTGCATGTTCCTTCTGTCCTGGAGGGAGAGGCATTTTCAAAACTTGTGGGGTAGGGACGAAGCCGGGAGGGGGGTGATCCTGCAGCTCCCACCGGGGCACAAGAGGTCCCACGGCGAGAGGCGGGTGTGGGTCCTTTGGGACTGGTCCCGCTCCCCCGGGAAGAACTTTTGCCCCTCCTCACTCGCTGGGACATCCTGAGCCGAAAGTGGGGTGTGGGAGGAGAGGGAAGGGTGCTGGTGAGCATTCAGCGCAAGGCAAAGGAAAGGAAACTACTGCCCCCCCTCCATCTCTTTAACTCTGGAGATACATGCTTAACAAAGCACAGCATAATACAAGCGTTTGTTCAAAATATTTTAATAAAGATTCTTTCCGACATAGATACACATACAAACGATCGTACATTGCTGTCATAATCTGATTGACCTATTTAATATATATCACTCTGTACACATCCGTGACCTGCCAACAGATCCATCATGGCTCCTATTTTGCCATCCAACCTGACAGTCCGAATTTGTATTATCTGCAAGTAGTAGAAAATAGAAGGACTCGTTTTGGAAAAGACTAAAGAAAAAAAAAAAACCCAAAGAAAGAAAGAAAAGAAAATCTTGATTCACAAATGGCAGAGAGACAGCCACCCAGCCATGCAAACTCAAACTGAAGGCTCACTTTGGGTAAATAGCTACTTCTTGCTTTTCATCTCTCATTTTTCTTCAAAAAAACCCCACCCTCCCACCCACCCCCACCAGAAAAAAAAAAAAGAAAAGAGAATTCCACGTGTTCTTTAAATCAGCCTAAAGTATTTTAAAGTATTTCAACTTAAATAATCATCCACAGTCAGAATAATTTACATACACATTAAAAGCGATTTAAATTATACCTTTGAAAACACAGCGCCTGGGAAAACATTGGCTTTGCAAGTGTTCTTGTAGCAGCTATTGCTCTGAAGCCTTGTAAAAGTAAATAGCTATTACGGGTTATAATGCAAAGAATACCCTTTCAAAAATTAGTTGGTTGAGCAATTAAGAATACACCTTTCCTGTAATTTTTGGACTGAAGCAATTTATTAAAGCTCAATTTAAATACAGGGATGATGCAACTTAAAATCCAGATGACCTTTCATAAACCTAAGCAGCTCGGATACATCAACATTTCTGGTTATACGTCGTTGGCAAATAAACGTTTTAAACACTTGGCACACAGTTTAAGTTAATCCATAAACAGAATTTTAGAAGCATTTAAAGTAACTGCACATAAGACCCGTGACCTTAACACATGTTAAATACTGCTGGCGTGGAAGGGTCATTTAAAGAATAACAAATAAATAGCATGTCTTGTTTATACATCATTGTAAAGTGGAAAGAAACAAGGTGCACATAAATATTTCTTTTAAAAATGCGATACTTTCAGCCACACTGAATAGGGGATTGATCGGTTATTTTTTGTCTCTTTTTTTTTAACTCTCGATTTTTTTTTAAGTCACTCTCACCAAACTTTGCGCATTTTCACAGGATCAAAGTTTAGAGACGATAAAAAATACAAAGTCTTCCATAGCAATGGTCCAGTCTCTTTGTTTCTGCGAGTCGCTTAAATAATAAGTTTACATTTCAAGTTTGTTGGTTTCCTGGCTCAGAATAATAATAATAATAATAGTAATAATACTGCTAATAATAATTAAAAAAAAATATCTATGTTCAAGTGCCCTCTCTGATTTGTCCCATCCCGGGCGGCCGCGGCCCCTTCCCCTCGCCGGGACCGGACTGGGGGCGGCTGCCCCGGCTCCAGCCCCGCTCCCCGCCCTGCCCGCGGCCCCTCGGTCTCTCCTTTGTCCGGACACGCAACGGGAGACCGGGAAGAGCGACACCCCGACCTTCCCCCCCGGCCAGCGGCTTCCGTCGCGGTCCCGTCTCGGCCAGAAGCCGAGGGGAAGAGCAGGGCGAGGCGAGGCCGGGCGGAGGGAGGCGGGGGCCGGGCAGTCCCCTCGCTGCCCCCGCGCCCCCCGGCCCGGCTGTCGCCGCTCCCCGGGGCCGCGGCGGCATTGGGAAGGGGGGGGAGGGCGGCAGCGGCGGCGCTTAAGGCTTCTCCGTGCACTGTTTGCAGAGGCTGGAGGAGACGCTGTTGAAAATGGCACATTTTTCCGGGCAGGAGGTGGCGGGGGGCAGCCCGGCGCTGAAGGGGTAGCCGGCCGCCTGCTCGTAGGCGCCGAGGGCGGGGTGCAGCGCCGCCGCCGCCGCAGCCGCCGCCGCCGCGGAGCTGGGCAGGGAGGCGGCCGAGATGGCCTGGCCCTGGTTGAGATAAGCCACGAGGCGCCGCATCTCCTCCAGGGCCTGCGCCTGCATCAGGATGTAGTTCTTGGCCAGGAGGAGCGTGGCGATCTTGGAGAGCTTCCGCACCGAGGGGCTGTGCGCGTACGGGATGACCGCCCGCAGCTCGTCCAGCGCGTCGTTCAGGTCGTGCATCCGCCGCCGCTCCCGCGCGTTGATGTTGAGGCGCAGCGCCTTCTGCTCCTTGGACTTCTTGCTGCCGCCGTGCCCGTGGCTGTTGGAGCAGCCGCCCTCGGCCGCCTTCAGCCCCCCGCCCCCCCCGCCGCCGCCGCCGCCGCCGCCCGCAGCCGGCGAGGCGACGCGCGGGTCCCCCCCGGCGCCGCGCAGCACCAGCTCGCAGCGGCCGTCGCTGTCGTCGTCGGGGCTCTGCTCGCCGCCGCTGCTCTCGGCCACCGAGCTCCGGCTGGCGCTCTCGCCGTACTTGACGCAGACGGAGCCCGGCGGCAGCGCCAGCGGGTCGCCGCCGACGCCGGGCTGCAGCAGCGCCTCGGGCTCCGCCGCCTCGTAGCAGGCGAGCGGCGAGGGCTGGCGGTCGCGGGGGTGGGAGAGGTCGAGCCCCGGGGGCGAGCGGAAGGCGGACTCCATGCGCTTGGCCGAGGCGGCGAGGCTCTTGTGGAAGAGGTCCTCTTCTGCGGGCAGCCCCAGCGCCCGCTCCATCGGCGCCCCGCTCGCCTCCGCCTCCGCCTCCTCCGCCCCCCTCAGCTCCCGGCCCGCTCCTCCAAGGCTCCGCGCCGCGGCGGGCGGCTCCCCGGCGTCCCGGCGGCAGAAATCGGCTCCCGGCTCCCGCCGGGGTTGTGCCGTGCCCGGCGCCGCGGCTGCTCCGGCTCCGGCTCGCTGAGGCTCCGGCGGCTGCTCCGGCGGCTCCGGCTCGGGCTGCGGCTCCGGTTGTGGCTGTGGCTTCGGCTGCGACTCCGGCTCCGGCTCGCCCTCAGCAGGCGCCGCGCTGGGGCATTGTGCGCTGCCAGCGGAGCCGCTTCCACCGTTTATCTTGCTTGGATTCACCTTCAAGAGATTTCCGGACCCATCAACCAGCAGCCGCCGCAGACGGGGGAGTCTTTTACATCATTATCTCTGAGAGTAGGTTATTATGAAGAAGACTCGCCTGTTGGGACAGAGCTTTCTACCCAATCAGGTTAACGTTTTAATTAATAGGATTAAAACGGTAACAAACAATCCCAGGCGCTAGCTGGCCCTGAGTCTGAATAGTTTCATTTCCCAGGTCTGAAGACAGGCAGCAGCTAGAGCTTTATAAGAGGCGCCTGCTCCTTTATTCTCCCTGCCATCTGTATACACAGCTTAACGCATATGTTTGCAAGACGTTGTGTCCTGTTAGTAACCCAACAACTGCCTTTAGCTTGACATGTGTGGCGACTTTCACTCATCAATGAGCACACTAAAAGCCCTACTTAGATCGAAGGATGTTCTTTGCATCCTTCAGCAAATTACAGCCCTGCACTGCAGAAAAGCCCGCTTCAACACTTCCCTTCCCGAGTGCTGCCAGCAGACTTGTGCTAACTTAGACGAGGAGTCAGGAGTGACACCCTCTCCCCCGACCCCAGCCCACCCACCCCCTGCATTTACATTAACTTATAGCCCCCTCCCACCCCCACCCGTCTTCTCGAAAAGCGGCTCCTGGGAAAAAAAAAAAATAAAAAATGAAAACCCCCGGACCAACCCGAGCCGCCGTGCCCACTCCTGCCCACAGCCAAAATCCACCTTGCTTCCCTGGGAGGCGAATGGTCCCCAGTCCCCTTATCCCCCCCCCCCATCCCCCCCCGCTCCAGCCAACGGAGAACAAACTACGGGGAGGCTTCCCTCCTCCTCCTCTTCGCCGTTTTCAAGTAGCAGATTGCCTCTTTGGAGTGATTATCCCCCGTGTCCCTATAAAAACTATAGAGCCCCATCCGTTACCTTGAAAATAAACCGATCTGGGGAGAAGGGAGGGCTGGATGAGAAGGGGCAAAACGCACCAAACTTTTTATTATTATTATTATTTATTTTTATTATGATTGACCCACTCTTTGCAGATCTCTCCCTCCCTGCCTCCCTCCTGCCAAATCGGATCGGCAGGATCCCCCCGCACCGCTCCCAAAAGCCCGGACGCCGCCGGGGTCGGGGGGGAGAACGTGCCCAGCGCCCCGGTTACCCCACTCCCCTCCCGAGGCTTCTCCTCGGGGCCGGACACACGATCCCCTGCACTCTCCCGCAGGCTGGAGTGCCAGCCCGAGGGCTGGTCTCAATTTTGTCCCACTGCTTCTCTAATGCTCACAGCTGGCAGTTCGCAGTCGCTTAACTGTATGCGCATATAGTGTTCAGTGGCAGGTTTTCTTTCTTATGACATCAGTAAAAATAATATTTCCCAACACGTCCAGTAAATCATACTTATGTGGCAGAATTACTGAAGGCTATGAAATTTTTTGGTTTCTCCGGTTTCATTAAAAACCTTTTAATTGTGTCTTTCAGAGTTGGCCCCAGGTGTTGGACTCTTTTCATTACATTTTGCTCTAATGTGATGAAATTCTAATTCTCTCCTTACCATATGGTTAAATTTCCCCACTGAGAATTAGTTGAAAAAGGAGAAATAATCTATTAATCTCTGTAATAGATTCACAAATGAGGTTTGCCACAGAACCTGTTTTTGAATGGTAATATCAGAACAGTTGGGTGCCTTGTTTCAGGAAAGAAAGGACCAGGCGACAACAGAAAACGTTTGAATTTTCACCTGGAAAGAATGAAAAGAAGCCAAGCTGCAGATTTCAAAGTAATTGACTGAGATTTCATCTAGCGAGGACATGACTACAATACAGACCTTCCTCACCTCGTGTCTCCGGATCAGAGGCGAACATACAAGCCGAGACCTCCGAAAGGGGGGGGGTGGGGGTGTCACCCCCCGCCCCCTCAGCCCCGTTTGGCTCCTGCGCTTGTCCCTAGTCGCCATCTAAGCGCACAGTCACCAAGCACCGAGCTCCCCTCCCTCCTTCAAAAGGACTCTACCATTAACCTCTATCATTATTAATCCAAAGGCATTTTAGGTTTATTGTTGTTCAATTAGCAACTTCATTTTCATTGGGATGACAAACAAAGGGCTTTATAATCACAATAGGGGTTTGGTGGTTTTGTTTTTGTTTGGTTTTTTTTTTTTTTTTTAATCCGACTTGTAAAACTCATGGTCACTTAAGGATGATGGATATTGTTATTATGATTTGGTGGTTAAGGGAAACACTTCATTCCTCGCAGTTTACTTCTTCGAAGACGAAGGTCTCTGGGTCGATCTTTCCGGCTGATCTGTAGGTTCACTTAGCGCTGCCTCCCCTCTTTTCCCCTGCGGCTTCGGGGCCGCTCCCGGCTCGCCCGGCGATGGGGCCGGTTCCCCCGAGGGGCGGGGGGCGCTGCCGGGCGGCACCGTCGGGGCTAACGGGACGGGGCGTCGCGACCACCTCCAGGAGGTCCCGGCCCCTTCCTCTTGTCCTCGGTTGTGTTCGCTCAGATTGGTGCTCTGTGTCTGAAATTTCTCTTTCTTCTTCCAAGCTTTCTGCTCAACTCTGGCCACCGTCAGCCTGCCTGCTGCTGATCTGTCTGTGGATCTGTTTAGGTGCTTGTCCCTGATTCTGCCCGTTCTTTCATCCACTTCAGTTTTTCTTTTACTTCTCGTCATCCTTTCATTTCCCTTTCTTTCTGGGTCTGCCTCTCGCTCTCGAGACGTTGATGTATCCCGGTCATCGCGTTATTCTGCGACTTTCCGTGCCTTAATTGATACCAACTTTCTTCCAAACTTTACCTTGGGGCGTTAAGAAGAGGAAAGCTTAGGAGACAAAAAGAGATTCGCCCCTCCCGCCTGTTGCGATCTGCTTCTCCCTGCCTTCCTAAGAAGTGGCTGTTTAATAGTCTCCTGGAACTTTAGTTTGGAAGCAGGCAGAAGAATTTATAGAAGCTTTAAATGCAGGGCTTATAAAAATACCGAGGAATGGTCTTTGAGGTTTATGCACTCGTAAACTTTTGCTGATTGCTTCTGGGAAGTTGTCAGGCATTTAACACTGCGTTTATCTTACGGCGCAATGAAAACACATCTGCCCAGCGTCTCGTTACCTGGTTTAATTGTACCGCAGCCCTCTGCCACCGGCTCTGCTCCACTTGGGTCATTATTTCGGGAAACGGGCAGCCGGGAGCCGAGCTGCAGAGGGGATTGCACCGGGCGAGCTGGGAGCATCATCCAGACTCCAGCAGGGTCGGGGGGTACAAGGAGGCTGGAGGGTCCCAGGATACAGATGACAGAGGGCAGCACAGGGATTACTAATTTTCCATGGCGTCTTTTGTAAGATCTACTCTAGGATCATTTTGTTCTGCCACGCACCTGGGAAACAAGTTTAAAACCCTTTCCCGCTCCCGAGGGCCGGTCTTCCCGGTTGCTGAAAAGCCTCCAGAAGGAAGGACGCTTTCCAGATTTTTCCTAAAGGCTCTCAGGAGATGAATACCGGCGAGAAAGATTTTAGACAAATGAAAGCTCCCTCTCCGTGCCCGCTCTGGGCAGAGGCGCGGCGCTGCCGCTGTGGCAGGACGGCTCCCGCAGCCAGCTCGGGGCTTGGGATCACCCGCAAATTCCTGGCCGTTCTTCCAGCGGCTCAGCCCTCAGCTCCTCCGGCTCTCGGAGCCTGGGAGAGAGCAGAGCCGAGCTCCCAATGGAGTGGGGGGGGCAGCCCCAGCCGCGGGATCTGCCCCGCTTTTCCAGAGCTAAGTCAAGTGTCGGAGAGCGCTTTCGTTCGCCGCCGCTGCTGTCTCTTGTCTTCACTGTTAGGCAAACTTTATTTAAGTTTAGGGTGAAGACAATAGAAAGGACAATGACACCCCCACCGCATTCTCTCCTAGTGCAAACCTCGTCAGAACCGTCTGTCCAGAGGCAGCCCCGGGGTGCCAGTGAATTCCCAGCCTGGGAAGTGTTTCCAGCATCACACAGGGGCCCTCCGGGATCTCGGGGCCGGGTGGGGGAGAGAAGACAGGGGTGATGCTCTCAGACCCCGAGACGCCCCGCGCAGCACCCTGCTCCCCAGGGCCGGGCCGGGGAGCGGGCAGCGTGCTGGGAGACGGCGGCAGTGTGTGTGCAGCCCGGCTTGGAGGAGGTTTGTGGGGCATTCCTCTCAACCCCGTCCTTTGCAGGAGGAAAACAGCTGCATTGATGGACTTGACACGACAGGGCAGCAAAGATGAAGCGTCTTGGGGTGAAGGATGCCACCCGCAGACGGGCGTCCCTGCCCCTCGAAAGGGGACCGTGAAAGATGGAAAGGAAAGTCTGGAAGCTGCAGAGGGATCAGTGTTATCTGAGGGTCCCCTCTGAGACCTGCCGGTGGTCAGGAGGTCCCCGCCGGGCTCTGCGGGCAAGAGCGGTGGCAGAGCCCGAGGGGACCTCTCGCCCCTCGGCCTCAGCCCCGGCCCTGATCGCTGCTTCCCGATCCAAAATCCACAGCACCATCTCCTGGGCAGTGGGAGAAATGCACGGTCCTCCTCGGAGGCGGCGGGGCTGATAGCGATGGAAGGGAAGGCTGACGTGGGGCTGGAGACAGGGAAAAGTACATCCAAATACCTGCAGCGTGTCTTGGGATGGGGAATGAAATGGTTATTCCTCTGGTCTGCTCTTGAAGCCCTTTCCTTTCCTTTCCTTTCCTTTCCTTTCCTTTCCTTTCCTTTCCTTTCCTTTCCTTTCCTTTCCTTTCCTTTCCTTTCCTTTCCTTTCCTTTCCTTTCCTTTCCTTTCCTTTCCTTTCCTTCCTTCCCTTCCCTTCCCTTCCCTTCCCTTCCCTTCCCTTCCCTTCCCTTCCCTTCCCTTCCCTTCCCTTCCCTTCCCTTCCCTTCCCTTCCCTTCCCTTCCCTTCCCTTCCCTTCCCTTCCCTTCCCTTCCCTTCCCTTCCCTTCCCTTCCCTTCCCTTCCCTTCCCTTCCCTTCCCTTCCCTTCCCTTCCCTTCCCTTCCCTTCCCTTCCCTTCCCTTCCCTTCCCTTCCCTTCCCTTCCCTTCCCTTCCCTTCCCTTCCCTTCCCTTCCCTTCCCTTCCCTTCCCTTCCCTTCCCTTCCCTTCCCTTCCCTTCCCTTCCCTTCCCTTCCCTTCCCTTCCCTTCCCTTCCCTTCCCTTCCCTTCCCTTCCCTTCCCTTCCCTTCCCTTCCCTTCCCTTCCCTTCCCTTCCCTTCCCGTCCCTTCCCTTCCCTTCCCTTCCCTTCCCTTCCCTTCCCTTCCCTTCCCTTCCCTTCCCTTCCCTTCCCTTTTTTTTTTTTTTTTTTGTCCTTTTCCCTCTTTTTTCTCCTTCCTTTCCCCAGAGAAGCTCCTTTAGGCCCTCCAAACTGTCTCCCTCCTCATGCACATCGTTCCCTATGCATGTGCACCTCTGCTTTGGCCAAACCAGGGTTACTGATGAAACTCCCCTCCCATCCCTTACCCTGGATGGGCAGAGCTGTCTTTTATACTTATTTAGCTACTTCATCCTGAATTCTGCTTCACACATCTCTGTATTACAAAGTGCTCTCCTCTTGTTTCCATCTCTCAGAGTAAGTCCTCATTCTCTCTGCTCCTTTCAAACACCCCCCAGGAAACATCTGGGTGGGTCTCAGCAGGAGCGGAGGTCAGAGCTCTGGCCAAGTACAGTTAATATTTACTCCCTCTTCTACTTTCACTTTTACACCTGATCCTATTTTGTTTATATTGGAAACTTTCCACTGTAACTTACTCATCCCGTCCTTATTTGACCAGGGAATAGATGTCTATTTTCAGTGAATATTTCATCCCAAACTCTTTCTATGGGCCTTTCCCTTTCCTTCCATGCCTCTTGAACTCCTTCCAGTTCACCTTTATTGGTACTGAAAGTACTTAAATCTGAAAGCAGTAGCCAAGGTGCTATCTCATCAGTATTGTATACTGAGAGGCACATCTATCACTTCCCGGGTACGTGACACAATGCCTCTGTGTTAGAAGCCCAAAAATCACATTGGATTTTTTTCTTTTTATTTTGTTACACTGCTAGATCCTATTTAATTTACTGAAGCCCATACATCCAAATCTATATGTTAGTAGGCACATATATTACACCTACTGTACTCCCTTCAGTCGCCACTTTGCAATTATAGATAGAAAAAAATGCTTGTGTATGCCTTTCTTCCATTCTTTATAAATCCATGCTGTTTATAAGTTATGGATCCACGCTCCCCTAAGTGCTTAGGATTTTTACCTTTTAGTATTTTTTTCTACTATATTACCGCAGACTGAAGTTAGGCTTACCAGATGGCAGATGGCAGGTTCACTCTTTCTCTTCCTTGCCATTTTTAATGACCACTACCATGCTCCTCTTCCTTTTCAGACCTCTTAGAGCTCACTGATTCTCCAGGAACACTTCAAAATAACTGTCAGTAGTTTGGATATGTTCATTAGTTAATTCCCTTTCCTCCCCATGCTGCACGTCACAGGGATGTGCTCAGTTTCACATCCTTAGTTTTCTCTCCCTCAACATTCCTTATGACTTTCTCTCAACAATCCTTACTACAAGGCTGTTCTTCCTAATTGTACTTTATTTTTCATTAAAAATGAAAATCAATACTTTTGCTAATTTAAAGTCATAGCTCCTTTGTTCCTTTCCTTGTAGAATAACAAACCTATTTCATTCTTAGCAATCCCTTTCTTCTCCCCTGTAATTAAAATAGCATCTAGAATCTACACACATCTAAGTAATTGCTACATTGAAAAATGGAGGAACTATCACCACCAATGCTACTATACGCTATAAATAAGGCAATTTTATATGTTTAATAACTTATCATGGGCATAAAATACAAAAATGTGTTGAAATACAGTTCAGTAAGAGTCAAAATCCATATATTTAACAGTGAAAAATAATTTTGTCCTCAAACTCTTCCTATATTTCAACTATTTTTGAATTAAAGTATAAGCTCATTTCCCATTACGTTCCTTCATCTGCCATGATAAAGAAAGAGAAAGAACAAAGAATTTCCTTCCCAGATTATTTCTCTAAATTCATACTTTAATCTTTTGGTAGACGATGTTTTTCACACACACTCAGATGTCTGATTGTCAGCTTTATGTCTCAGGAAGTATTCTCAGCAATTCATGTACAGTAAAGTATCTACCTCTAGCAAGTCTCTATGTACTATATAACTTTTATAGTCATTATAAAATGTAATTTATTGAAAAAACTTAAACCTTTTCCAACTCAACTGACTTTTGATTTAAAGATGTGTACTCCTGGTTATGGTAATCAGGTGTGGTAGGTGCTTTTTTCAGAATTAGGTTTGCTGTTTATGTCATGAAGTTTAGAAGCTCTGAGAGTAACATCCTCTAAAACATAGCATGTTCACAGAAACGGAGATATCAGCTCATGTTTCACTGTTACAATGCCTGAAATTGCACATAATACGAGGTAGAACTTTTCCTTTTTTTTAGATCACATTTTTCCTCCTGAGTGTTATTTCTATTTGCTTTCACTGGAGTACAATACAGTGCTTCTGGCTACAGGTTGGGTCTGGGAAACGGCTTTTAACAAAAAAGAGGAAGCAACATGGTTCGTTGGTATTTGACTGTTTCTTTCTGTCTTTCTGTCTTTCTTCTGTAAGCCTTTGACACAGTCCCCCACAACACCCTTCTCTCTCAATTGGAGTGATATGAATTTGATGGATGGACGGTACAGTGGATAAGAAACTGGTTGGATGGTCATATTCAACGAGTAGTAGCTCAAAGTCCAGATGGAGATCCACGATGAGTGGTGTCCCTCAGGGGTCCGTACTGGGACCAGTGATGTTCAATATCTTTATCAATGATATTGACAGTGAGATTGAATGCACCCTCAGCAAGTTTGCACATGACACCAAGGTGAGTGGTGTAGTTGCCACACTGGAAGGACGGGATGTCATCCAGAGGGACCTGGACAGCCTGGAGAAGTGGGCCTCTGAGAACATCATGAGGTTTCAACAAGGCCAATTGTAAGGTCCTACACCTGGGTAGGGGCAATACCCATTTTCAGTACATGATGAGGGACGATGTGCTTGAGAGCAGCCCTGCAGAGAAGGACTTGGGGGTACTGGTTGATGAGAAGATTGACATGAACCAGCAATGTGCGCTCGCAGCCCAGAAGGCCAACCATATCCTGGGCTGCATCAAAAGAAGCGTGGCCAGCAGGTTGAGGGAGGGGATTCTGCCCCTCTATTCCTCTCTTCTGAGACCCGACCTGAAGTATTGTGTCCATTTCTGGAATCCTCAACATAAGAAGGATGTGGAGCTGTTGGAACGGGTCCAGTGGAGGGCCAAGAAGATGATCAGAGAGCTGGAGCACCTTCCCTGTGAGGACAGGCTGAGAGAGTTTGGTTTGTTCAGCCTGGAGAAGAGAAGGCTCAGAGGAGATCTTATAGTGACCTTCCAGTACCTGAAGGGGGGCTACAGGAAAGCTGGGGAGGGGCTATTCATAAAGGCTTGTGGTGATAGGACGAGGGGGAATGGGTATAAACTGGAGAGGGGCAGATTTAGACTGGACTTTAGGAAGAATTTCTTAACTATGACAGTGGTGAGACACCAGCACGGGCTGTCCAGAGAAGCTGTGGCTGCCCCATCCCTGGAGGTGTTCAAGGCCAGGTTGGATGGGGCCTTGGGCAGCCTGATCTAATGGGAGGTGTCCCTGCCCATGGCAGGGGGGTTGGAACTGGATGATCTTTAAGGTCCCTTCCAACCCTAACTATTCTATGATTCTATGATTTTGTTTTTCTGTCCTTCTTTCTTTCTTTCTGTCTTTCCATCTTCCTGTCTTTCTGTCTTTTTGTCTTTCTTTCTGTCTTTTCATCTTTCTGTCTTTTTGTCTTTCTTTCCATCTTTTTATCTTTTCTGCTTCCTTTCTGTCTTTTTCTTTTTCCTTTTTACCTCTTTCTTTCTCTTGCTTTGCTTACTTTTGCTTGTTTTCTATCTTTCTAACTTTTCTATCAAATACCATATGGCCTTGCTTGATTTTCAAAATGACAGGACTCTTTAGTCACAGTAGAGACTATGACCAAGAGGAAAACTCTTTTAACAAAGCCTAGTTCTGAATAGTGCTGTGACACTTGCTCGCAGTATTTTTGAGCCAAACTATTGCAATGGGATTTGAACATGCTTTTTGACCCAGAGGGAGGATGCTGCCAGCTATGATTCCAGTCCTGGTGTTGATTCTGTGGGCTACTGGTGCATACTAAAGGACTTCACTTCCCAGCAGCTGCAAAGACAAGGGAAAGAAAAGGAGGGAGGCATGAGAAGGTGAGGCAGGGACCCTATCATGCTTGTAAGAGGTATAGCTGCTGAGCTCTGACATCTGGAGATACTTACAGCAGCTTAGGTATTGCTCTGCATTGTGCTGGTAGCTCAGTTAGTCCTTCGTTCAAACCCAGGATTAGCACACCCAGTGCCAGAGCAAGGTGGGATAAGGACAGAAGCCAAATGCTATCTATGGAGAAAAAAAATGTATAGCTCAGTTTTGTGAAGAACTTTGGCTTTCAGAGTATGCTGCATCACAACCTCTGTTACCAAGAACAGTCCAAGTACCACAAAACTTACACACAGCTTCCTTTCTGAGGGTAAGACCAAGTGACCAGAGAATGCTTGAGGGCTGACAAAAGCTTTTAGCATCCTTAGCCCTATCTTAGGCTGTCACAGAGACTTACTGATGCTTCCTTTGCAGAGTTATTTGATTATTCCAGGAGAGGACTGCTGGAGGCGAGAGGCTCCATGCACCTGCAGGCTGAATCCACCAAAGTGACAGTCATCGTTGGAGAGGCAAATTTGCTTAGAGATCTGAACATACTTCAAGCTGATTTACTTCATTATCGTCCCGTTTCCCTCACTGGCCATCAGCTTGGACAACAGTTTTACTTATTTGAGTTTAAATGGGCATGAAAACAAACAGTGTGGCTTGAGGCAAGACTGGGTGTGTCTGATCTACAAAACACGTAAGATTGCATCTGGGAACTTGTTATCTGAGGCACTGTCAGAGAAATGGCAGAGGCAGCCTTTTCACATCGTGGCCCTATGCACACCTATATATAGCATCAGACCACATTAACAAAGGAAAGAAGCTTGGTTTAATGTAGTGATTGGGCACCCACTTCTTGTCAATAACACTGAATTAAGAGCTTAGTGAAGAATGACTAGCAGGCTTCCTGAGAGAAGAGTTCACTGAGGTCAACTTTATAGTATTCTGACCTGCCATTAGACTTGGAGGAACACGTGCTTGAACTGCCAAGGTTTTCTGAGACATATTATTTAGACTTCCCAAACAGGGCATGGGATTTTCCCTGCCTTCCTTTCTTAACTGTGGCCATAGGAAATTATGCAGGTATTCCCAAGTGTAATGGCAGAAGGAAGGGAGATGGAGGCTCCAAGACTGACAGTGGCTCTGATAAATCCAAGTCACTTTAGAGATGCGTATTCTGTGTCCCATGATATACATCAGATTTGACCTTTGGGGCATCTAGTTACTTGGTCCATGTTCTGCTTTTCCAAATTTGGCCTGCATTCTTTGTACCATATGATATGAACTCCTTCTAGATTCCTCCTGATTCTTAGGGTAAGTTCTCTGTAGGGCTCACCTGAAATGAAAAAAACAAACCAAACCAAACCAAACCAACTTCACCAAAGACAAAAAAAAAGATGTTTTCAGCGGGGATAATTATTCCTGCATTTCAGATGAAGCCTGCATTGCTGAGCCTAATTTCAATGTGCTCGCTAACCTTCTGCTCATGCATGGGATGGATCTGGACTCAAGTGCTTGCACATCACAAGATTTGGGCACGATTTTTAGCAATAATTTAAGAATTATGGCAGCAGTGTGAGACCAAGTATGGTGAGAAGCATGGAGCCTGCAACGCATTGTTATCATATTTAGGCTGTTGATTCTGAGTCTCTGATAAAGTTAATTGACTGAGTCAGGGCAAATTTGCTCCACACCTGCTATGGACAGAGCAGGCTCAACCAGCTCTAATCAATCACTTCCACCAGGAAACTGGCACAAATGGTTCTTGTTCAGCTGCTGTCAGTGGATGATCTCTGGCACTGGTGCAATCCCAGGGTAAGACTGTGGGATGTGCAAATTGCCCCAGGGGAACTAAATCAGAATCTGTCCCTACCTGTTTTTTATCATTAAAATATCATGTTTTATCATTAAAATATCATGTTCCCTGAGGCTTTCTAATAAGCTTTGCTGGTCTCAATGCCATTCAGTCCATGCTCTGGCAGCATTTCCTTCAGAGAAAGTGTCCTTCATTGCATTTGCAACTTGACCATTATCAAATTGGTTCTAGGATGAACCAAGGGAGGATCTTTCCCTTTGATGCTCACACTCAAAATCCTCATTTGAGGACCTTCAGCAAGGAGGGATGGCTGTACTTTGCTGTGTGGGTAGGGCACATAGGAGTCTGAGAAACAGTGCCCTTCATTTCCTGGATATGCTGTCTATGCTAGGAGACTCACCCCTTTTAGGGCATGTTTAGAAATCACTATTAGACACACCCAGAACCTGCCTCATCCTTTGTTTCTGATTTTTTCTAAGACTTTTTACATGTTTTGCCCTGCCCTGCTGCCCACACACAAAGCACTACACCCAAAATCTTTGCCTTTTCCAAGGGGGAATCTGTATCTAGAGGCTCTGGCCCAAGTCCATGGGAGCCTGTGGCTCTACTGTGAACTGACTCCCAGTGCAGTATATGCAGCAGTTGCACCCAAGTCCTGAGAGCAGCAGGGCTCTGTCAGCCCCCTACAGTGGTTTAAGGCATGGGATAAAGCAGGTACAGCAAATCTAGGGTCTTGAGTCAGGCAAAAGACAGGTTGGAAAACACTAGTAAAGCCAAAACTCTTCCCAAGGCAGCTGCAGAAGGTTAATCTGTGTCTGCAGACAGGGGGTAGCTGGGCAAAGGAAGATAGAGAGCAGTAAACCTTATAAATGACAGTGCTTGCTTTTGAAGCACTTCAATATTTTAGTGGTTTTTAGTTAGCAGGGAAAGGAGCCTGGCTAGTACTCTTCCTTTGGGATTAAGTCAGAACACACTACAAACTGTGCAGGAGAGAGATGGATTTCATGATCAAAGGTATTTTGACAAGGAGAACAACAGCAGCAATAGCATGTGCACAAATCCCATGGGGTAACGAGCAACTCCATGGCAAGAGGCAAAGGGACTGCAAAGGCAGCAACATGGGGTAAATCATAGGGAAAGACCGCATACGCCTTAAGATCCTGCAGCTCTGTGTTCATCGGCTGTGGCACTAGAACCTCATCCTATGCTAAATGTGGGTTTGGGTAAACTACTTCCTGTGCAGTGTGGGATCAGGAACTTTAACTATGGGCAAGAGGGCATTCAAAGAGTTATCGTGGCTTGTGCTTGTGTGTGCAGAAGCTCAATCAGAAAGCAAAGGGGACATATAAGACTTCAAATCGAACGTTAACAAACAAAACAGGGCATGGACAAAACCAGTACTGTCAGCACCACTGTCCTCACTCCAGCTTTTATGGGCACTGTAGTGATGTGCTTCTCCCCATGCTGGGCTCTGAAGGCATGAGAAAGAGTTCAGCTGTACCAGTGAATTTAATTCCTTGAACATCTGGTCTCCATCTGCTACAGAAAAGATGTCAGGCCAGATGGGAACATCCTAGTGGCTACAGTCAGCCTGGGGGACACCTACTGCATTGTGCTCGAAGATATTTTGAAAACGATAGATTGCAGGACCTGAAAAGCTTTCATTTAAAAGACCTAACATTACTGCAAAGTTAAATGAGGTGCAATTTTTTCTTTTTTTTTTTTTTTTTTTGGGTAAGGCAAAGATGTTGATATAGTAAGATGCAAAAGTAAAATTCATTATAGATTCAGCAGGTAGATCTTGCTTCTAGATAAAAATAGAAGGCAGCGAGTGAGCCAGATTATGGGCTGTGCACACTGTTTAGTTGCTAGTACACACCCTGCCTCTGTTTTCCACCTTTCCAGCTAGCCACTTCCAAAACAGAGTCTGGGAAGAGACAGGCTGGAGTAATGAACCCCTGTGAACCTCATGAAGGTCAGCAAGGCCCAATCCAAGGTCCTGCACCTGCGTCAGGGCAATTCTCAGTGCGAGTACAAACTGAGCGATGAATGGATTGAGATCAGCCCTGTGGAGAGGGCTTGGGGAACCTGGTGGATTAAAAACTGAACATGAACCAACAATGTCCACTCTCATTTCGGGAAGCCAACTGTATCCTGGGCTGCATAAAAATAAATGTGGCTAGCAGGTCAAGTGAGGTGATTCTGTCTCTCTACTTTGCTTGGTAAGACCCCAGCTGGAGGACTGCATTCAGTTCTGGAATCCCCGGCACAAAGAAGATACAGATCTGTGGATTGAATCTAGAAGAGGACCACAAAAATGATCAGTGGGCTGGAAGACCTCTTGTATGAAGAAATACTGAGAGAGTTGGGGTTGGTTAGCCTGGAGAAAAGAAGGCTCCAGGGAGACCTTATTGCAGCCTTTCAGTATTTAATAGGGGCTCATAAGAAAGCGTAGGACAGACTTTTTACCAAGGCCTGTAGTGACAGGACAAGGGAGAACAGCTTTGAACTGAAAAAGCGTAGGTTTAGACTGTATTTAAGGAAGAAATTCTTTATAATCAGAATGGTGAGACACTCACTTATCAACTCCTTGCTCAGAGAAGCTGTGGATGCCCCACCACTGGATGTGTTCAAGATCAGGCTGGATGAGGCTTTTAGCAACCTGATGTAGTGAGAGATGTCTCTGTTCATGTCAGGAAGGGCTGAACTAGGTGATCATTGAAGGTCCCTTCTGACCCAAAACATTCTCTGATTTTCAGAGTCTGAAAGAAGTTCATGCCAGTTCACACCCAAAAGGCTATACAGACTGTACCAGGTTTAGATCCTTCAACTACACAGTCCTCTCATATCATCCTGGAAGATTTTGTGTTTTCAAGTGCTCAGTTTGTCAACATGCCTAACATATTTTTTCTTAGTTTGATGATGCACATGCTGTGTGGACTGCCTCTATCACATCTCATATTGTTTTAGGTATTGTAAAATAACCAATAATAACACCTTAATGCAACCAGGGGCTCAAGGAGACAGAGGCCAAATGCTCTGGGCTCTAACTGAAGTCAGTCTACTGAAGAGAGGTCTGGTCTGTGTGACGTGGGTATCCATTGGTGCGAGTCACGTTGCCTTGGGAGCTAGGGACTGCTTCCCCACTTCCTTCACTGAGGAGTACAGATATAGCCTAAAAGTTGGAATCTTCATCACCGGGACCACTTAGTCTGACAAGTGGAGGATGCACAATTTCCCCACAGTGTCAAGTGGAGTGGAAGTATTTGTCCTACTAAACTATTCGAACTGGGCAGTATAGAGAGTCAGCAAATTTTAGGGACAAACAGGAACTCCATGTCACTGGTTTCAGCCTTGGATTTAAATTTTTCTACCTTACCAATCAATGGTAAAGATATTTATGGTCAGAGACTGACCATACATCAATTACTGCCATCACTAAGGAGGGCCTGGCAGCTTCTGCCTTGGGATTACAGAAATTGTTCTTTCAGCTCCGAGTCAGTGATGCTGCAGATTGAATATAAACCTGACTTAGGTTTGGTAGTTGGTAGAAATGCACTGTAACAAGTCTAGTGCTACATCATGTTTATGCTACTTTGTGGGGAAAGCAGAACTCCATCCAATTTCAAATGAAGGGTGGACAACTGCTGCCAGAACTGCTACACTAATGAAAAGCTGGAAGGAAAAAAGAAGGGTAGTAGCTTAGGGTAGTCAGAACAGCTTATTTCAAAAAATTATTGTCAGCTAAGGAAGGGAACAAAACAGGCAGAATTTTATTTCACAATAGTCACAGTTTCACTGGATTTTATTTCTGCCTATATTGTGATTCATAAGAAGGCACAGAAAAAAAAAAAAAAAAGTCCTAAAAAATTATTTGGAAATGGAAAATCCAAGAGAATTGTGAAAGAGATGCATGCCTAGCTACAAAGAGACTGTGAGTGTTCAAACACTGTTAAGGATTATCACTTACAGAAGATGTACAGATCAATTAAAGCAAAAGGACATAAAGACTAACTATCCCCAGAGGTGACACAGCTGGTGCAGAGAAGATGTATCGCTTTAGACCAAACTTGACATAGATTATTCACTGAAGTGTTTGAGAAATCTTACGGCCCTCCCTGTTCTCACTTCCCTGAGACAGCCTTGTCACAAGTAAACAAGAGATTTTTATATTTCAGATAATTTCTGCTCATCTCTCTGAAACAGCAGAGACAGTTTAGAGTCACATATTCTCGGCTAAGTGGACATGGGATTAGCAGTTTCCACTGAAGTGCAGATTTAGGTGAGCACCCTTTAGTTATGGTTTTCTTCAGTCCATTTGCTGGAAATTGCCACTGGAATAATAAAGTACCTATTAAAAAAAAGGGCCACAGAGTCAACTTCTGACTATGGTTATACTTTTATTACAGAACAGTGCCAATGAAACAATGTTAACACAACCTTAGATTTTCCTTGCAAGAACAACCTAAAAAAGTCCGTTATAAACCCAGAGAAATTGAATACTTACAAAAATAAAAAAGGGAGATAAGGTAGGACCAGGAGGCCCGAGGAGCTGCCACTGCTTAGTAGAAACTGTCTGCGTATCTGTGAGGATATCCGTTGTGCCATGAGAAGTAGCCTGGTGGTCATTGGAGGTTGTAATTCCAGATGGACACATGCTCTGCCAAGAGGAGAGCAGACAAGAGTCATTAAGTTTCTTGTTTTGCACAAGACAACCAGCAGGTAGAGTTGACTTAATCCCAAAATTCAATGGCACAGTCCGGAAAAGTTTGCATCAAGGTAGACCCAGAGGTCCAAATGACAAATGTGTGAATCTAATTCAGCATCAATTGTGTTAATTGAATCAATAGCTCATTTACAAGTATTTGAAGCTCTTTGCTGTGTCAACCCTAGGAAGGTGATGAAGATGTTGATGGTGCATGCCTGCTAAGGAAAGGTGTCTGGAAGTGTATTCTGAGATGCTGCTGGCACATGGCTTTTGGAAAGTACTGTTGGGTTGTGCTCCTGTAGTGCCATACCAATCCATTCACACACAGGCAATGTGTGGAACAGACCTCTGTCAGGCTTCTTGGCTCTTAACGAGTCTAAACAACAGCTGTTCTCTCTTTCTTTGGGCCAAAGTCAAATGCTGCAGCATAAAACATGTGGGTTACAGTGCCACGGAGGCAGTGTGCAATTCATTCTCCTGTAACTGTTGCAGGCATGTGCACTTGTGTGAGCAGCATTAGCACAAGGGAGGAGGGCAGGAGAGTCACAAAGTACAGGTTACAGTTAAAAGGTCTAAAGGAACCACTGAAAACTTCTAATCAGACCTCCTGTGCAATGCAGAAGACTGCACTGAATTAATTTTTTTAAATATGCTCCTATCTACAGAAAAGAAAATCTTAAAGCTTCACTTTCCTGTGTTAATGTACCATGACCTTAGAGATATATATTGTTCCAATGAGAGGTGTTCTTACTGTTAAAAATGTGCAACTTTCTCCTGATTTGGATGTGGCTAGTTTCAGCTTTGGCTTTGCACTGCTATACCTTCCTCAGCTAGACCAAAGATTACTTTTACTAAGGTAACTGAGCCATCAACTTCACACTTGTTAAAGATGGTTCCCCAAGTTTGTAATGATAAAATACCCCTCGGTGACTGTTTCTCGTTCATTTCTGCGCCCTGCTTATATTGTCAGCTGCCTTCCTGAGGAGTGGGCAGCAGAAATGTACACCGCGCTCCAACTGCACTCATTCAGGGTGTCGGAGGCTGACTGGGTCACTTGAATGCAGAGCCTGAACATCAGGCTCTTTTCCCCTCCTTGATATTCCCTGTTTATGTATCCAAGGATTTCACTAGCCTCAGAACTGCACTTGGAACTAATGTTCAGCTCTTTGGCCATTCCATCCCTTAATAAAAGCAGCCTTCCTTCTTTTCCAAGTGGACAGATTTACAATCAGCTAAATAATTTTGTTTAAGATGTAGGCATGGTATTAACTTACTTCTAGTTGTCTCAAACTTTTTCAGCTTTCCAGTATTTCACAGATGACAGAAGACTGAATTTCTGTCAAGTCTACTGAAATTCTTGTATACAAAACTTTATAGTGTAATCCTCATCTACATTTTGAAAGACAATTCACATTCATTTAAATGCACCTGCTATATCTACAAGAATTTGCATATGCACTTTAAATACATTAAAACTTATATTTAAATATTCATTTTGAACCCAAGGACCAGTGTTCTGCTACTCACAGATTTTAAAATCAGGAAAGAGCATTTTAGTAATTTAATATAGGTCTGTCTGTGAGGATGCTGGAGCAGGTTCAGAGCAAGAAGCAGAGAAGTAGCCTGACAGTGATAACCGGTGTTGTACATTTTGATCTAACTTTTGCCTGACTTAGACTGCAGATTTTTTTGTCTGTCCTTACTAGAAATGTCTAGTTCCTGTGTGAGCTGGAGTAGCATTTTTTAAGCAGTCATTTTCTCCTGATTCAGAGGCTTCAGCTGATGAGGAGCTATCAGAGTCACTGAAAATTTAATCAAAGTCTAATTGCCCTCACCATTAACTTTTTACACAATTCTAATGTATACAGTGTCATTTGTCAGTTCTTGGAACTTCACAGAAACATGAATAGTTGAGGTTGGAAGGGACCTCTGGAGGTCATCAGGTTCAAACCTCCTGCTAAAGCAGGGTCTATTATAGCAGGTTGTCCAGGACCATTTCCAGTTGCCTTTTGAATATTTCCACAAATGGAAACTCCACAATCTCTCAGGGCAAGCAACTCCAACATTTGACCAGCCTCACTCTAAAAAAAAAGGTATTTTGTGTTCAGAATGATTTTCCTGTTTTTAGTTTATATCCACTGCCTCTTGTCGAGTCTGTGAGTACTAATAAGATGAGTCTGTCTCCTTCTTCTTAAATTCTTTTTATTAGATGCTTATACATGTTGATTAGATCTCCTCCAAGATTTTTATTCTCCAGGCTGAGAAGTCTTGGCTCTTTCAGCATCTCTGAACAAGAGACGCTCTAGTCCCTTAACCGTCTTTGTGGCTATGCGCTGGACTCACTCCAGTAACTCCATCTTCCTCTTATATTGGAGATCCAGAACTGGACACATTACCACACATGCCTCGCCAGCACTGAGTAGAGAGTAAAGATCATCTTCGTCAGCCCACGGGTAACACTCTTCCTAATACAGCCCAGGATGCTGTTGGGTTTTTTGTAGCTGCATTAATGGCTCATAGTCAGCTTGCTGTCCATCAGGAGCCCAAGGTCCTTCTCTGCAGAGCTGCTTTCCTGCAGGTTGCTCCACAGTATGTACTAGGGCCTGAAGCTATTACTCCTTAGGTGCAAGACTTGGCACCTTGTTTCCCCTTGTTGAACTTCACGAAGTTCCTCTCTTCTCGGTTCTCCAGCCTGTCCATGTCCCTCTGACACTGATCTATCAAATACTCCTCCCAGTTTTGTATCATTTGTGAACTTACTGAGGTGCATTCTTCCCCAATGTCCAGGTTATTATTGAAGAGGCTAAACAATATCGTCACCAGTGTTGAAACCTGTGGTATACCATTAATTATTTGACTCCAAATGAACTTTGTGCTGCTGATAAAACTCTCTATGCCCAGTTCTTCGTTCAGTTTTCGGTCCATCTCACTACCCACTTATCTAAGTTGTACTTTGTCAATTTGTCTATGATTCTGTTATGGGATACAGTGTCAAAAGCCTTAATAAAGTCAAGGTAAACGACATCAACCACTCTCCTCTCATCCACAAAACCAGCCATCTCATTGTAGAAGATTATCAGGCTCGTTAAACATGATTTCCCCTTCATAAATCCATGCTCACTACTTCCAATTACTTTCTTATTTGAAAGTGGTTTCCAGGTGCATTTCCATCACTATCTTCCCAGTGACTGATGTGAGGTAGACCAGCCTGTAGTTCCCCAGTACTTTTTTCTTCCCTTCTTGAAGATAAGAGTGATATTTACTTGCTTCCATTCTGCACGAAGCTCCTCCATTCACCAAGAACTTGCAAAGATAATCAAGAATGACCTTGTGATGAAAACAGCCAGTTCCCCCAGGACTTGCTGTGTATATTCAATTTGTTTAAGTGTTACCTGACCTGATCCTCTTCCACTGAGTAAGTCTTCCTTGCTCTGGATTTTCACTCCTGCAGAAGGGGCCCAGCACTCCTAAAGACAAATATTACTGCTGAAGACTGAGCAAAGACAGCAGAGTACCTTGGCCTTTTTAGTGCCCTCTATAACCAGGTGTCCTGTAGCAGATACCAATGGAACCCATGTTGGTGTGCCTGCATATCTTTACCCATAGCCTCTCATCTCGCTCTGACCTATCCCAAGGCTGAGCCCCATGCATTCTGGCTGTTCTTTTACAAAAAGAGCAACTTCCCCTCCTTGTCTTCCTGGTCTGCCCCATCTGAAGAGCCTGTATCACTTCTATGCAGTACTCTGGCCATGTGAAACACTGCATAATGTCTCTGTGATCACAGAGGTCATAGCCCCATAGCGATACACAGACTTCCAATTCCTTATGCTTGTTACGCCTTTGTCTACTTGACAGAACAGTTTTATTACTAACAGAAATCTTTTGTAGGCTCTTTGAGCTCTAATATCTTCTTGGAGAAACCATATTGAGCTGTGTTGTTTTCTTATTGTAAGGCAGGTCTTTCAGATCATGAATTGCAACTATTTTCTGAACCATTTTCAGTTTGCGTCCTAATCAGCATCCTTTTCCAAGTATAAATCTCAGTGCTAGGTGCAGCCTTCCAGATGCTGTCTCCCTAATCCTGTATATTGTGTGAATAATAACATATCCCTACTACTCCATACTTCTCTGTTTATTATTCCAAGGACTTAAACTTTACGAGTGAAGAAGGTGGAAAACAATGAACAACACAGAAAAAGGTTTGCTTTGTGTTTGTTTATTGATCCCTTTCCATCTCTAAGCCTCCAAATCTTTAAAAGATTGAGAATACTCCATTTGGCTGTTGGGAAAATTGCTCAGTGCAATCTGGAGAAACATTAGACAATCTGGAATGACAGTGTTGGAAACAACAATCTGGAAAAAACACACCTGTGCATAAAATTCTGAAGCCTAGACTATGAAGGCTGTTGTGAAAAAGGAATGGAGAATCTGGAAAAAACTTCTAGCCAAGAAGTGGGAAGGAAGCCCCGCTTCTGTGAGGGTAAGTCCTTCTGTGGAAAGAAATTATGGGATACAAACTCAAAGGTTTGCCAAGTTTTCTACTGACCCTGGAGGAGTAATTCTGCCCTACCCATACTTACATTAAAATGGAATAGATCTTAAATCAATATTAATGGCAACATAGAATCATAGAATAATTCAGATTTGCCATCCAAAATACTGCTCAAGCCCTGAAGCCATACATGGGTAAAGGCCTGGATCCCTTTTCTTGAGAATCTACTTGTAGGTACTGCTATGTAAGGCTGCTATGTAATTCTCTTTTCTCCAGGCTGAACAAGGACAACTCCCTTGGCTTCTATTCACAGGACAATTGCTCCAGCTACTAATCATGTTTCTGGCCTTCTACTGAGCTTGCTTTGTTTGATCAGTGTCTGCCTTGTATCAGGAGGGGCAAAACTGGAGTCAGTACTCTACATGACATTTAAGGAGTGCCGAGCAAAGGGGGTTAATGACTTCCCTTGATTAGGCTTGCTGCTCTTCATACTGTCCTAGAAGTTGTTGGCCTTTCTTGTCTGCCAGGGCACACTGCAGGCTCATATTTAGCTTGCTGTCTATCAAACCCCCAGTGTTCTTCCCAGCAGAGCTGCTCTACCGCCAGTGCATTTTCAGCCTGTGTCACTGCAATGAGTTCTTCCTTCCCACATACAGGACTTTCTATCTGACCTTATTAAATTTCATGAAGTTCTTGTTGGTCTATTCCTCCAGCCTGTCTATGTCCTTTTGGATGCTGGCCTTACTCCCGATCATATGGACAGGCACCAGTTTAGCATTACCTGCAAACAAGATGAAAATAAATTACATTGCCTCCTCCAGGCCATTGATAAAGTTGTTAAACAGGACAGGTCTTGGTACAGATCCCGCGCTATTCAACTGGCAGCTGGCCTCCAAACGGAGTTCAACCCATTAACCAGCCCAGTCACTGACCAGATTTTCATGCATCTACTTGTTTGCTGCCCAGATCAAAACATCTTAATTGGGATATAAGAATACCTGCCATTCCCTCTGGTCCTATCATTGGTCACCAGAGAAAAGAAATCAGTGCCTGCTCCTCCTCCTTCCCTTGTGAGGAAGCAGTAAACTGCTATGAGGTCTCCTCATTCTCCTCTTTTCCAGTCTGAACAGACCAAGTGACATTAGCCACTCCTCATACGACTTCTCCTCTAAACCCTTCAGCAGCTTTGTGGCCCTCTGGACACTCTCCAGTAGCTTGATATCCTTTTTATACTGTGGCACCCAAAACTGCACCCAGTACTCAAGGTGGGGCCGCAGCAGTGTGGAGTATAGAGGGACAATCACCTCCCTTGACTGTCTGGCAATGCGGTGCTTGATGGACCCCAGGACACGGTTGGCCCTCTTGGCTGCCAGGGAATATTGCAGGAGGCAGTTTCAAAAGCCTTGTGAAAATAGTGGTGAATTACATTTACTGCTCTCCCACCGATCACCACACCAGTCATTTCATTGTAAAAGATGATCAGGTTTGTTGAGAATAAGGACCAAAGTAAATCCATGCTGACTGTTCCCAATCATCTTCTTTATGTGCTCAGCAGGGTCTTCCAAGATGACTTGCTGCAGGGTTTTCCCAGGGACCAAAGTGCAACTGACTGTCCTGTAGGTTCCTGGAAGGTTAGTTTGTCCTTTTCTGAAGGTGGGTGCGACTCTTGCCTTTCTCCAGAAGTCACTGTTCTCTTCCAGTCTCCACAATTTTAGAAAAAATGATGGAGAATCACCGTGCAAGGACATTGAGCAGGTCTCTCAGCACCCTTGGATACAGCTTGAACAGTCACATAGGCTGGTTATGGATCGAGTATTTTTAAATAATCCCTGACTGTATCCTGAACCAGTGCTGGTGGTTCTACCTCTCAAATTTCCCAAGTAGAGAGGCTTGGAGGACTTTGTTTGTTGCTGACAGCTGAAACAGAAATGGTATCGAGTACCTCAGTCTTCTATGTGTCCACTATCACTAGATCATCTGCTGCATTCAGAAAAGGACTCATATTTTCCTTGTTCAGCCTTTTACTACTACTAACACAGTGGTGGGAGACCTTCTTCCTGCCCTTGACATTCCTTGTAAAGGTCACCTTTTATACATTTCTCTTTTGTAGCCTGTCCCAGATCCCCACCTCTCATATGCTGGGTTTTTTTGCATTGGAGCTCTGTTGTATGTTGCCTGTTTAGCCAAGCCTGTGTCCAAACAGATCTTTTTTTTCAGGAGTATTTGGATTAATCATTCTTGTGCCTGGGGAATGCTGTCCTTAAAGACCTACCAGCTTTCCTGCTCTATGTTACTCTCCATAGCTGCCTCTCATAAATCTGCTACTCATCTTCCCCAAGGAGTATGAATCCCTATGGAGATTTACCAAATTCATGGGCATTTCTTAGAGGGGAAAGAAAGATTTAGGTTCAATAATTGCTTAAGGAGATAAGTTCAGTTTCTGGGGTACAAATGCATATTTTATTTGTGGTTTTGCCAAAGTAGAATTTAAGTTAAATCAACTTAAGGCTTTTTTCCTTTCCGGATCATAAAACGCTTTCTGCAAATGAAAGACTAAAAAGATATGTTTTGCCAGCTAGGCTGTTTTAGACATAAAATGAATTGTTTTAGAATTACCTTCAGACTAGGACAGAGGTGTTTAACCACTAAAGTGTAGCTGAACCCCTTGTTATTCCACCTTCAATTAGCCCCATACCTTTGTTGCTTTATTGGTTATCTGTCAGTAGCGATGGTGGAAAGGACACGCTTCCTTGAATACCAAGGGATAATGGAGGGATCAGATTACTTCAGAGATCCTTCTCACTTTGACATCACTATATGGCACACATGGTTTCTTGCAGAGAAAGTCTAGCATCACTTGGCAGATGGCAAGGACTCTGAAGAGGCAATGTGGATGGGCCACCTCGTTTTGGACACAGAAGAGCTGGAGCACATAGTTGCAAATGGTACTATTCCATTTGCTCTCAGGGTCATCAAAAGACCATATTTTATTTTATTTACTAGCACAGGCACAGCACATCTGACACTAGCACAATTTATTATTGCATTGCTCTGTATTATTATCAAGCTCGGTATAGTTTTCTGAAGGAGATAAGCCAGTACCTTTTAGATTAAACAGAGACCTTTCCACATGTTTCTGTTACTACCCCTATCATTACTTTCAGTAGTGGTGACCCCGGTTTTGGCTTTGCACAGGGCTAAGTTTCATTCATACTTGTAGAGAAGGAAAAAGGGAAAGAGACTGGAGGAAGGAAAAGTTCAGGTTTTATTTTTATCTCTTTTGAAAGTCAAAGTGAAATGCATGGGTTCTGCCTAGATCATTCCGAGCTAGCTTGCAAAATAGTTTAGTGTAGATTTCTATGGTGTCAACTAAGATCAAATGAATGTGAAGTAGAGTTTGCAAGTCTCCAATCAGAGGTTCTGTGTTTTGCTTATTTATTACAACTGTGTTAGGATACTTAAACTGCACTGTATATGCTGTATGAATAAACAACATTTCACTCTTAAAAATATAGCAATCATCTCACATTTTAAAAGCACTAAAATTATTTCAGATATAAATTATTTGTATTAAAATATCAGAAACTGAAAAAACATCCAAAGAATGTATGTTCACTAGGCAGGGGTCATTTCTGTGCCTCAGAGAGATATGAATTTTATAATAACACATAAACAATTATAAACTGCATTACATTTTAGAAAAATACACTGAACAAGTGAAAGGTTCCGTTAAAGTGACAAAAGCCTACGAAATTTAAAGCAGACATAAACCTTATTCTGTCCATTGTTCATGTTTTGAAAACTTGAGGTTCTTAGGGCTTGTCGGTTTGATTTTTCTATCTTTTATTTCATTTTTTGGAAGTGAACAGTTGACAGTCTGCTTTATATGCAGCATGCATAGCACATAAATAGCATTCAAATTAAATTCTACACCAGCTGTACATACCCTATACATGTGGTTCGCGAATGTTGCTGACTGCAAATGGTGCATATTTTGATTTTCAGTTGATATCTAAAACTGTGAATTATCTTCTGAATATGTAGTGTTTTGCTTTCGATCCCTAGATTACATTTATATCAAGCAAAATAAATACAACTGTCTGATAATCACAACCTGGCTTTCTTCAACTTAGGTAAAGATTAGTTTCTGGCAAAGTGACCCCAAATCTTGTCATCTTCAAGGCAACAGTCCCATTTCAGATCTGAAAGGGAAGTTTGAAAGGAAAAGTAGTCACAGAAGAAAACATGGTCTGTTTCTATACGCCGCACCCTGTTAACCTGAATTTTCTTGAGTCTGAGGCTTCTTTTACTTCTGTAAAGTCCCAGTGTACCTTTAAGACAGCAAGATTTGCTATTCAGCTATTAGCCTTTTCAGGCATGTTCGCACTGCATGACATTTATATAACATTGACTCCCAGCAACCTGTTCCAGCATCCACTGGGCCCAGTGTAAAACCTGTAAGGATTTGTTTGGATGCAGTCTGTATCTGGTTCTTCCAGAATCCTGGTCAGGAATATGGCAGGGAGCCATCAGAGGGAGAAGTAGCCAGATGGCACCAATACACTGTTGCTTTGGCATTTTTTTCTGGGCAGCTGACTGGTGCGATCTCTAAGGAGGATTTTTGTTTGTTTGTTCGTTTGTTTTGTATCTTTTCTTTGAGGTAGCCTGTGGACCTGAGTTAAGCTCACTGATAGCTTGATCACCGTACATATTTTCCACCTTTTCTTTCCTCTTTTCATGTGTTGTACATAGTCTTGAAAGGAATTTACTTTGTTATACTAAAATCTTTCTCTGATTTCATATTCATTTTTCATACAAAAGTCATGTTGGCTTTAAGGAGAGCCATATGCTTGAAAGACATGCAACACTGATATTTTTTTTTTCTATCGGTGTATCTATGAACACTGTAAAAATTCAAGACAAACCTCAAAGGGAGATAAGACCCGTATAGATACTTATGTTCAGAAACCTCGAAGGGAGATAAGACCCATGTAGATATTTATTCCCATAGCAAAGACTATTTTAAATTCTGTAAGTTTGAAAATGCCCCCTCTTACTGGCTGTATCACAGATGTTGGCATCTTCCTTAATGAGTCAGAGGAGTTCAGGAGAATCTATGGGTGCATCCTCCTGAGGGCAGATATAGCTTATGTAGCTGTAGCTGTGAGATGTAGCTCTGAGCTGGCCAAACACGAGCCATTTCTGATCTATACTACTGTGTTAACATTGCACTGTGCTCAAGTCAATAAGGCCTGGTGACAGGCTGTGTATATTACCGGTTTGTGTCTAAACAGCTTCTAGACTAGAGCTGGCTTGTATCCAGCCATCTGAGAGCACCGACCAAGCAGCCTGCATGTATCTGCACCTGTCCACGTGGATGTATTATAAATGTGTATAATGCAACATAATTCACTGTTTATAAATGACATATTGTGACACCTCCTCCCTGAAACACATTTTTCCCCCCAAAGCCTTTTAGCAATAATCCAACACAGAAACAACGTGACTAAGAGAATAAGTGCATCACTGGGAGTTACCGCTTCTCCTTTGTGCTTGAACCCTATGATCTGCCTAATTGAGAGATTGATCTTGACTGGTTGTGAGCACCCATGGTTCCTTTAGATGCGAGCATATGGTATTGCACTGTATGCGCTTTAAGCCAGGGAACAGATCTCTCACTACCCGCTTTAAACATAGAACTGACATTACTACAGAGACAGGAGGCAGTAATATAATGCCTTCCAACAACTGTGAAAACTGTCTGCATGATTCAGATGCTTTTCTCCTTACTGATAATTTGGTTCCAATAATGCCTTAAAAACTGGTTCGTTGGTCTCCCAAAAGCACAACACTCCTGGGTCATCTGTCTACTTGCGTCTTTACAGGTGATGGCGTTCCTTCTGGTTTGGTGTATCAGTGGTGAATAAGTGACTTCAATACAAAATGTAAATATCAAAATATTCCATTTAAAAGCTGCTTTTGGCAGATACCTTTTCAACACACAGGCTACTGATTCTTAGAAAGTCTGTTAAGACTGGGTTGGTTAATACTGTACTCATTTTGATGACTGATTTTCGTATGAGACAGTGGCAACAGCTCAGTTGTTTTAAGGGAAGGAGAAGATAGGAAGCAGCTGCATTTGTAGCCTGCAGATGTTCAAGGCACCACCAGTCAGGAAACTGCTAACTACCCTTAATTGATCAGCACACCAAAGTCGGGAAGTGAGTGTTCACATCTGTGGCCCATTCTTATAACATGTTTCCTCTTCACTAATTCTTGCTGCTGTCTGGAAGTTTTCCAGACTGCTGCTGATGGTCAGAAGACAATTCTTCCACAAAGAAGCAGGCATTTCAAGATCTTGAAGGGCTTTAAATAACTAAGCAGTGGCGTTTTCTGCTGTAACAGTTAAAATAAATAAACTGTACTTAGAGAGGATTTTAGCTTAGTTTTAAGGTTTGCTCCTCCTGTCGGATCGCTAGGCCTTGGTGCTTTGCTAGCTATGCTGAAAATCCAGTGGAGTAAAAAGGTTTGCAGAAATGGAAATAAAATTATGTAACAGAGCATTGTAAAGTCACAGGTGAAAAAAGCAAAACAAGTCATGTTTAATCTGCAGGGTTAGATACAAAAGACCTTTCTCCATCTCACTTTTCAGCATTAAAACTGTAGATGCTTTCCTAACCCTGTGTTAATGGTTTCACTGACTAACCCCTCCTTGAGGCTTCTATGCCATCCCATTCAGCTTCAGATCTTCTCTCTTGCTCTTCCCCTAGGGCCTCCTAATGCTTAGCTTTACCAGGGAGAAGTGCTGAGCTTCTTCCCAGGAGGCCAGGACTGCCTCTGCCTTGGAAATGCTAATGTTCAGCTGGTGGTGGATTAGGACTAGCTCAGCCACTAAACTGGATGTTGGCTAATCCCTAGACAGATTGTGGGCCCATGGCTCAGGCTGAGCAAGGTTTAAAGACCTGACTCATCCTGTATTCTGCATCTCTAAGCATTCTTTAAACCTTCATATAACTTGGGAGAGAGCACATAAAACACAACTACCTTTGAGGTGATAATGTAGCTGCTCTCAACCTTGATAATAACAGTTTCCCTGATAAATGTGGTGACAATCAGTTTAGAAAGTTAAAGATCGTTTAGAAACCAGGATCTGTTCTGTGGATCTGAGAGGCGAAATGTTCAACAGTAATAAAAGGTAACAGACGGTAGAATTCCTCACAGTGGGATGTTGCTGAGACTAGGAACTTCTAGGACTGGATGTTTATAGAAGTAACAATATCCAGGCTTATGAATAGTTAAAAATAGAAAATTCTGGAGGGAGAAGATACTTCTTCTTTAGACTTTTTGTCACTTGGTGAAGTTTAGCTTATTCTGTTTCTTCATATTGAATACACATCTGGAAACAGTTTTATCCATATCTGAAACTTAGAAGCCTTGCAAGATCTCTGACTGCCTCAAAGAACATTGACTGTAATCAGCATGAAAAAGGTTTACTGTTTTGTTATTCCAATATATTTGTTTCCTTTATCTGGATGTCAAGGTAATGAACCAAATGTACAATAAAGAAAAAGATTACCTGAATTAAGTAAAAAATAAAATAATTTAATTGATGATGCAGAGTAAAAGTCTTATTTATTTATATCAAATATGATTTTTTTTCCGTTTGGAGCACAAGTTTCTATATAATTTTGAATGACCGGGTGATACTGTGTTCCTTGTTTTCTACCAGTAATGTTGAAGGTATGAAACTAGCACTTGAACAAGAAAATGGAGAAGAACTTCTTGCCTCAGAAATGTGAAACTGCTAAACATAAAATACGGGTCTAAATTCTCACCTACCTGAGAGCAGCTAATGAGAAACTGCTAGAATAATGTGTTGCAACCTGAAGATAAAAATTCTTCTGGGGGGGAATCCAGACAGGTCTCTGAGGGGTAGAGCTGATTTGTCACTGCACATACAGCTGCTGCAGGATGTGGGAGTTCAAGTAAATTTGACATGCAAAGGCGGACAGAAGGATGTGGAAAAAACCCACAACTTTTGGCAAAAGCTTGACTAAGCCATGCCTTTGCTACTATTGAAAAATAGTTCAGGACAGGCTTCTGGCAGCAGAGCGAAGCAACATTCACTTCACATGCCTAAGCTCTTGATCTTGTTGAAATAGGGGTTGGCTATATCCAACTCACCACCTGGGCAAGCGCCCTGGCACATGCTATGTTCTGAGCCATACCCGGGCAGCGCAGGCTGCTGCTTGGCACAGACCAAAACTGCACTTGTAGGTGTGCTGACACAGTGAGTGATCATGGATTTGAGCCTTTGCCCTAACACTTGAGTTATTTATTAGAAGAGATGCTACCTGAGAAAGCCTGGTGGAAAAGCACTGTGGCTCTTAGGTATATTCTCCTTGGGTTTGAATACTCTGCCCAGCAGCCTCACCTCTCATGTCTTCTTTATGCTTCTCCTCAATGTTTATTTAATCTTTGAGCCAGAATAAATTGTGCTGGGGATGTTTTTGGGGGCAATTATAGTCCAAAATGTGGAAGCAGGGTATTGGACAGCAAGTACCAGCAGCTACTCCTCCATTTCTTGTTCAGTCTCCAAGGATTTCATTGAGCTTTCTGCCTGGGAGCCTCCAGCTTTGCAGTTCAGGTCTGCTCATGTCTATGTATATAAATGGGTTGTATATGTGATTGACTGACTGGCTGGCTATTTGGCTGACCAACTGTGTCTGCTCATAGCAAGAGGAGATTTTGGTATCCAGGGTGCTGCTTGAGTAGCCTCTGTTGCTAGTGCAACTTCAATAAGAATACAGGGTATATCCTGTAGAATTAATTCCTTTTGTTAATATTTATGTGTACTGCAAATATTTCCTGTTCATATGCTAAGTGATGTTCACTAGAAAACGTTTTTTCCTTGAATGCAATGTGTATAACAGAGCTACCTAAATGCTCTGTCAGAGTAAATTGTACACATTGAGGAGTAAACGAAAACTCAAAAAAAATATTCTTGCAGTACTTGCCACCCTTGGGGTGTATTTTTTTTTTATCCTCCTGAAAGCAGAAAACTTTACATTTATGGTTCCTGTTCTAAACAATCCTGCCTCATTATTCCTCAGTTTCACTCTGTACATATCTAGATTCACTGCCCACTGCCTGCAACTGTATAATTCCATGGGATCTTCTGGTTTTAGAGATCTAAGTTGAAGAATTGATCTATAAATTTGACCAAGAATGCCAGTCTGGAATAAATAGCAACAATTTAATGTTCTCCCTTTGTTTCATCATTGGTAGATTCTGCACTTTCAGTGAGACTAATTTAGCATTGACATAATTTAGAAGTAGTTCAGTTTTTATGGACTGATGATAAAGTTGGACTGATGCCAATGTCAAGCTGACATCACAGGTTTAAAGATGGACATAAGAGGCATAAACCAAGAGTTATATACTGATCTGTGATTTTCCCCCCTAAGGTCTATCTCTATGTGACCCCACCCTGCCCTTGTTCTGGGTCAACCACAATCCACTTGACTGAATTAGCTACAGCCTATATATTATCTCTCATCTCTGGCTTGGTAGCTGGGACTCAGTGTTGTGTCATCTACAGTCACAAGATTTGGCATCACCTTGGAAAGTAGAGGGCAAAAGATATGCTTCTTTTTGTGCCTGCAAGGCACAACTCCCGCAGCACTGGGGCCACTCTGAGAGGAGTAGTTCTAATGCAGCTGGAACCAGCAGTCACTAAAAATAGTCAGGAAGGTTAAAAAAGCAAGAACTGGGTAAATCATTTCATGTGTGATGAAGTAAGTGATTTTATAACTGATTTTATTACTTAAAGTTCAAACATTATTTTCAGCAGTCTTTGGTGTAAATGAAGATGAAAGAAATTGGACAATGGGAGACTTGGGTACAGCAGGATGCTTCAGGGATCACGTCTTTAAGGGTTATTAAACACAATTTTTTTTTTGTCAGATTCCAATTTGTCTGCATTTGGGCAAATCCTAGAAACTTGAGTTCTGACATTTTGTATATCCCTATTAATTATTCATTCCTGAGAATCTGTACTTGTTTGACCTTAAGAATTATTGGCTGTTTACATTGAAGAAGACTCAGTGAGACTTGTCATACATTGTCCTTCACACAGGAAAAAAAAAAAGAAAAAAAAATCGGAGTCTTTCTCTCTGGTTAAATGAGGAAATAAAACAACCTGGGCTGGGTCAATGGTTTTAATACTGGTGGGAAACTCTTAATGTGCTGCAGAGGCAGCATCTCAGCAATCTGCTGAGATAGCTGGATCTGCAGTTCTAGGTTAAACTTAGGGATACAGGGCCACACTTTATCAATGTTATGTGGGATGAACTGACCCTTGTGCAGAGTGCCACCAGAGGACTCACACGTCACTTATCTCTGATAAAGCGACCTAGGTGGGACTTTGGTGGTGCGTGAGGATATCGTCAATACTCTTCAGAGTTTTAACCACTTTGTATTCATTGAGACAAATTTCCACTGAACTCAGCATGATATTGAGTGTGTTGCCCAAACCCCACTGACCTCAGCAGTTCCAGGGCAGAGCTGCTGCAGATTTCCAGGTAGAAAAAGATTTTGCTAGAAAATTCCACCTCCATGAAGCATTTAATGGAAACCATTTTCTTTTGTTGATGTCAGCGGTTTTTACTTAGACTGTGTGGAAGCCTGGGCTTCCTAGGAACTGAATTTTTCTGGTAGACTTACTGCTTACATTACCATGGACTCTTCCAGGGTTTACAACGTCAGGGCAGCCCAATCACCTCACCTTTCTACTGATGGTGAGGGACCAAGCATATTACTAAGAGGTCCTGGATCCACAGCTCTAGCCAGGGCTCAAATCTTGCCTCTGTAGCAGGATTCTGGGACACAATTTTCACACAAGCCAGGGCTTCAGGGATTCTGTTGTTTCTGTTATTGGACTGAGAACAATCCATGGTCTTCACAGACTCAGGCTTCTTGTGATGCAGTGGTGAATAAGGCCTGCAAGCACATTAGTTCTTAATGCTCTCTGGTTTGGTGTTGGGTATGACTTGGACACTGAAGAAACTTACTGGGATCTTTGACTTTCCTAGAAATAGACAAGAGTTCAGCTGATGAAAGAGTACTACTATTCCTTTATCTGAATGAAAAGTATCTGACTGAAATACATATATTTTTCTAAAGTAAATTATTTTTACAATTTGCACTCACAGTATCAACATTTCTTTTCATTTCAGATCAGGAAAAAACCCCACAATTTGATGGAGGAACAGGTCCAGAAGAGGGCCGCTTTGAGGCCCCTTCCAACCCAAACTATTCTATGATTCTGTTATTCTATGATCATAGAGATTTTTCTCATAGAAAAGCTTGTTGATGGCGTTTAGGACTACAGCACTGAGGTTCTCATTTCCCATGAGCATGAGGGCTCATCTCCCTCTGCTTGAATGGCCAATGAGCCATTCGAATTCAGCACTGCACTGCAAATATGAATAATCCCAATTTGGGAGACAAGGGCCTCAGATCTGTTAATAGCAAAAGATGTCCCTGTCCATGTCAGGAAGGTTTGGACTAGATGATCTTTAAAGGTGCCTTCTGAACTAAATCTATGATTCCGTGATTCCATGATTCTGTACTATGTTCTATAACTAAAGAAACAAACATGAAACACTAGCAATTCAGGAGATAGAATTCACACTTAAACATATTTCTAAATGATCATGGAGATTCTGAAGCTTTTTTCATCAGAATAAGTATTTTTACTATCCTGCCCCTGTTTTAAGGAAGGCAGTGGGTCAGGTTGAAAGGTTGCAGAGCACAATCTAATGGCCTTTCAACAACTTTGTTTTTTGGAATAGAGGTTCCAGAAAACTGGTAAAACATCTTGCTTGAATTGTTCTACCATAGTCAGTCCAGCTGCAGGCTTGGGGGCCAATTTGTGGCATATTTCTGGATATTGCTTCCTATGCTTAAAATGAATATTATAATTTTTAAGCCCAATCTGAAATATCAAGCTATCATCTTGATTACAGCAACTAAGATGCTGACATTATTTTTTTCATTTTCTGTCTTCATTTACTGTAAATTGCCCATTGCTTTTATTCATGACTGCCCTTCAGCCATACTGCAGCTATTAAAGCATCCTTCTTTGGCTGTCACTCAGAGTTTCTCTCCTTTTGTCTCTAAGAAATGCCTTTTCCTGATAGGAGTTACTCATTGCTTTTTAATATGTTCTGCTCATGTCTTGATTCCTTCTTTCAGCCTCTGGGTCTCCTCAAGTGTCACCATCCCACCTAATCTCAATGAAGCACTAGGTGTATTGGTCCCTCTTGTGACTGTCACATAGAATCATAGAATTGCTAGGTTGGAAAAGACCTCTGAGATCATCGAGTCCAATCACACCTGTCCACTACTAAACCATATCCTTGAGCACTTCATCTACCTGTCTTTTAAATACCCCCAGGGACGATGACTCAAGCACCTCCCTGCTCAGCCTATTCTAGTGCCAAATAACTTTTTTGGCGAAGATTTTTTTCCTAATGTCTAATGTGAACCCCCTCAGTGCAACTTGAGGCAATTCCCTGTTGTCCTATCACATGTCACTTGGGGGAAGAGAACAACACCCATCTTGCTACAACTTCCTTTCAAGTAGTTGTGGTATATATATCTTGATAAAGTTCAGAATGAGAAAAAATCCTTACCACTGAGTCTTGGCTGTTGTCTAGACTGATGAGAAACAGACTGGCTAAGGCACTGCCAAGTAGCAACTAACTGACTTTGTTTACCTAGTAGCAAAAAAAAAAGGTGCCCAGGGCACCAGGAAAGCGTAGGTGATAATCTGCTGTGAACAAGACTGAAACACCTTCCTGACCGAGTTAAGGACTAAGAAATCCAGAGGTGAAGGATGTGCTGAAGAGGAAGGTTTGAAACTGGTCTGTTTCCAAAGGATATGGAGTACAGAGAGAAGAAAGGTTCCCAGGATCCTTGGGGAAGAGCAGGGTGGAAGGTGGACAGTCTGCCAGGAGACTGTGAACAGTTTGCACCCTGTCAGTTGTACCATTGACGTCACCTTTGGAGCTAAGATAAATGTAGAGATATATATGGCTTCTGTCAACTATATACTGTGAGAGGCTAAGCAGGTGCCTGAGACAGTGCCAATGCTGTGGCTCCTTGTCAGTCTTCAGCCAACCAGTGGATTGAGGCTACTGCACTCAGTGAATGACAGGGAACCTGTCAGTGAATACAATGAGGTGTCTTTCCTGGTGAAATGAAAAATAGATAGGATTTTCCCTGCCACAATTTTCTGAACATTCCTGTATAACAATTTTCATCTTTTCAGATTAAATGATAATAGTAAAATCTCCTGTGTCTGATTCAATTCAAATCTCTCTATTTAGATGTTAAAAGCTGCACAAAAAAAGCACAACACCAAAAAAATCTTAAGTATGTTAGTGTCGCCATGAATATTCAATGGGCACTTACACATTTTCAGTCCAAAACAGGAAGAAGCAGTGTTATGTGTCACAGATATGTCCCCTGTGCTCTGTGGCAACAGTGCATCCAGTAAAAGGCATTAAAGGATGGACTATATAGTAGGAATGTCAGGACACGTGCTGCCCCTAGACAGACCATGTTCTAGCAAATGCCACCTTGCAGCTGGTAAGGAGGACGTTCTGCCAAAATATGTCTGGGGCTTCAGGTGCTAAGGCTGACCCCAGTCCTTATCATGCTAAAGTGAATCATGAGAGGTTTCCAGACGGAAAGGTAGAGGTATGACAAAAAGTTACGGCTTGTAGGTTGAGAACCAAAAGACTCAGCTCCTACAGGCACCTCTATAGTAATAATTAAAGCAGAGCCTCATGCAGAGATTGTTGGTGCAACCAAAGGGCCGCAAGGGAGGAAACTTGGATTTCTGTGGGGTAATCTGGGAGGATGTCCTCAGTGGCATTTAAATGGGCTTTTGAATTAAGTGAAAGAGGGCATGACATCTGTTTGGGGAAAGATCCTTTTTTTCTGAAGGCAGCTACTAGCTGACGATGAATTTTCCATGACTGCAGGTGGTGAGGAGGGAAGAGGGTGTGTGGTAGGAAATGCTCTAGGCCTGTGAGCTGTGGAGAGCATCAGAAGCAAACCAAGGGCTTCCTAATAGAACAGATAGGTATGTTGGCTTGTAGTTGAATGTGGGGTTGTCGCTGTTAAAGGGGTCAAAATAAAACAAGCTAGACTGATTAGATTATGAAACTAGGAGGCAGGTCCAATTTCTATTTCTAACTTGCTGTACTTGATCAGTGCCAACTCATCTAATTTCTCAGGGCATCAGTTTTTCCATCTGTGAAATGTGGATGATGTGATCACCATCAATAAATTGCACAATGTAAGTGCAACGTGATACCTACTCCCAGTGCCTCATGGACAGATTTTTATTTAGATACTCCAGCACCTTTGAAATCACATTGAATAAGTGATTTGAAAGCTTTGTCATAAATCTGAATATCGCTGACACATTAAGAAGGATGAAGTGATCGGAGGATGAACTGCATTAGCAGAAGTAGTGTGTTTAAATCTGGTGTAAATGAGTTTGAACTGCAGTGGTATGAAGGAATTTTTGTTTAGGCATTCAGCCAAAATATGCGGCATTCACATTTTTATCCTTTTCACGAATTTTCTTGGAACATAAACAACAAATATATTATTGTTACAACTTTGCAGAAGTAAATAACTCAAATACAGCAGAAGTAAATGACTCAAATACAATTTGACTATTATTGATGAACTGTGTAGATAAGATTTGTCATAGAGGAAGTAATTTTGTGAACATAAAATGGAAGAAAAGGAAAGCTGTATGAGGCATCCATCATAGGCTGTATTTTTTGCTTTCTTACAATAAACAAATTGAAGGGGAAGCATTTCTTTTGCAGAAGACTCTGCACTCATTTGAGGATAATCTTTGCACCAGCAATGGATGTCATCCTCCAGAACTTTCCAAACTTCTCTACTAACAGAGTATGTCTTTGTAACACAGGTTAAAAGAAGATTCAGAGAAGTGCAGCTAAGCTTTTTCCAAATAAGCAGTTCACAACTTTTGTGGAAAAAAGGCTATGGGATTGGCCGTAAAAGAGAGCTGAATTGCAACTTCAGTTTCAGTGCTGTAATATAAACTGTGCGTTTTAATGTGTACATCGTGCTTGCAGCAGTACGATAATACAGAAGCATAACAATTACATCAGTAGAATGAACACATTTCTAATGGTATTTGTGTTATATGGATATATGGCTGTTGGCCTGTATGCTGATACTTTCATTGCTGCCATATACATGCAATCTACTTATGGTTAAGGTTGCCAGGCAAGTAATTACCAGAATGGAGTGCTAAGCAAGCAGTCCCAGTGTCAAAGAATCTGACCTTGTGAAGATAATGAGACAAGGAGAATTCAGAACAGATGAAAGCCAAGAGCACCTACTTTATCTACTGACAGCCAGAGAACACCTTCATGCTCAATCAGTTCCTGCTAATGAGACAAGATGGGGCAAGATGGTAAAACAGCAGTAACGGGAAAACTTTTTTTCAGCTTAATGATCTATAACTTAGTTAGATAAAATTGTCTTTTACACCAGGCAGTAACATAAGTAAGAACAGAGAAATACAAAGAATGTATTTAATACCTTCTGGTTTTGTTTATGTAACAATGGGGAATGATTAATGGGTGGGGAAATATATCCTGTAGTGTGGCTGGGGAAAGCTTAATCCATTTAACTTATCAAAGAGAAGACAAAAGGGCAACACGATCATTCTCTGAGTCCACATCAGGAGAGGAACACAGTAATGGAGTGCTTTTCAGCCTAGCTGACAAACAGACACAGCATACACTGTCTGGAAGACGAAACCAGAAAAAATCAGGTGAGAAATGGTGAGCATTTATCCATGAGGGCAATTTATTACTCAGCATTGTGGGGGGGCTTCTTTTTCCTCAATTAAAAAAGAATTAATTTAATTTATTTAAAATTAAGGCTAGGTGCTTTTTGAAAGGTATATGTGCTTTTTTATGTGTTTGTGAACACTTGGTAGTCCAGGAGTCACTCTGAAGGTATCTGAGAAAGGTAAATAGGAAGTGCAAGGTGATTGTCAGTGGGCCTGAAATCCCCATACAGCATCTTCAAACCTATTGTAAAGTTTAAAGGTGTGAAAATTGGACCAGCTAAATTGAATCTTGGACTTGGATCAAGAATTAACGTAGGAGAATGTTAAAGTCTCTCTTACACAGAATATCAGACTAAACAATCACTCTGGTCTAGTCTCATTTTGCAGTCTATAAATAGGACTAATTTTCTGAAGCCAGACCGAGATTAGGAAATTCTGGCATGTTCGGTAGATCACCTCTTCCAGTGCATGTTAGCTAGGCAGCCTTATGAGATGTTCGCAGGACAGCTAGCTGATTTTCTGAATGACCTTCTTGCACTCCCTTTTTCCTACCATTGTAAAGCTACACAGGAATTACAAAGTATTCATGATGCTTACACAAAGTTCTAGCCTCCTTTTATTCCATTCTCTAATGAAAACCTCTGAATTTATTCTCTAAAGGACATGGCTTGGCAAAAAGGTGAAATGTGGAGATTATGGACTTTGTAAAAGAGTTGCCTGTAGTCTTAATCTTACTTTAAACTCCAGACAAAACTGTAATTAGCAAAGGTCCTCGGCTAGTTGATGGCAGAGAAGAAATAGAAGTCTTTGAAATCCTTTTCCTTTGTTGTTTGTAGCAAAGACTTTAAGACACGCAGCATGAAACACACTATCTGAAAACCACAAATCAGAGTTTGTGAAAGGCATTTTCCTGTCCCAGCACTCTGGGAGCAAAGTGAAGGGCACCGTCCTGTTCTGTGGCTTTGGTGGGAAGGGGACTGCGAGGTTACACAGCTACACTTTTTCAACCTCCATTTCCCTTCAGAACTGTCTCCACCCCCTATGCAAAGGCCTTTCTGTGACCGATGCTGAAGTTCAGACCCATCTCTTCAGCAGGAGGAAAGGACGAGTCCTTGCCTCTGTAAGCTGCTGGATAGAAGTTCTGATCTTTCTGTCCTCGGAGAGAACCAGGGGCACCAGGAGATCTTTGGGATCAGTTTCTCTGGCCAGCCCAGAATTTCACCCAGCATTTTTTGTGCTGACCCATGACAAAGCTGGTTGGCCCTTTCAAAGAAAATAAACCTTGTCTTGATTTCGTGTCTCGGAGCAACCAGACCACTCCAAGGACTTGACTTGCTCTTACCTGAGGCAAAAAAACTAACAGTGGTTCCCAAATGCAAGTCACTCCTGGAGCCTGAATGCAGTCATTCCTGCTGCAGTGCTCCTGTCCTTTTCTTACCTCCTCTAACAAGCAATGAAATATGTAGCAAAGTTGAGATCTCACCCAGATGGTGAATTATGTTGATTAATTTACAGATCCATCAGATCTTGCACATTGACACTGAGACACGTGTTCCTAGCTCCTCATTTGTTTTCTTCCATCCCTGGAGGTGTTCAAGACCAGGTTGGATGAGGCCCTGAGCAGCGTGATCTAGTGGGAGGTTTCCCTGCCCATGGCAGGGCAGTTGGAACTTGATGATCTTTAGGGTCCCTTCCAACTCACACCGTTCAGTGATTCTATGATCATTGCGCCCCTTCATTATTCTTACCTGCATATCCAAATATGATTATTTTCTCTGATACTGAACTGAGCCCACTTCAATGTGTCATCTTCAGGCATCTTTCTCCAGGACCTGTTTTCTATGTTCCAGGCCTCTGAGCTCTATGTTTTGTGTTCTAGGATGCATGGTCTTGCACTTGACTGTTTTGAAAGCATCTCTAGCTGTGCTCAGACACTCTGATCACTGTATTTTACCTCTGCACTTATTCACAGTTTAGTGGGAATATAAACCCCTGACAATACCTGAATTTTTTTTCAATCTAGCTCACTGAAGAACATATTTAACCTTTTATATTATATATGTAGACATGCTTTATATATAATTATATAACATCATACTATTTAATATGTATTATTAATATATGTATGTGTATCTCACTCAAAATATTCCTTCAGTTTCAGCATAATTTATCTTGATTGGGACAGTATATGTCTGACTTAAAAGTTTTCATTGCTTTTCAGAACTAAGAACAGTAGGTCCAACAAACTCCATTACTTCCCTTCAAAATGATGTATAAGATTTAATTCTTTTAGAGAAGTGTGATGTTGTAGATAATGAGCTGCTTCTCCTGCTATCCCACCAGGGCACTGTTGAGACTTCTCTGCTTTTCACTATCTTGTACCAGAGTCAAAGCACTGTATCTGGCAAGTCTGGGCCTTTTCTTCCAGCTCTGTTCCTGCCTGGTGGACCTCTCCCCAGGAGGCACCGTGACCCAGGGTGGCAAAGCCATTCTGTTTTGTGTGGTCTAATAACATCTACCTAGCCTTGGCTTGTCCCACTCCTTTCTCACATGTGAACTTTCTCCATCTCTATTGCATTGTAGATTTTGTGATGTGAAGACAAATGCGAATCTTGTTTAACTTTGAGAACAAATGTAACTTGATGTCTCTCCTTCCACCGGTTGTTTTAATATTTTTCCCATTGCATTTAAAGGAGAAGAAAAAATGTCGTTTAGAGAAGAGGGAGAGGTAATTTGTACACCCACTCATGCACACCAGAAAAAGAAACTAAGAGAAAACATCTTGCTTTCTTTAATGTTTTTCCCAACTTTAGCCTTACTTTTCTCAGTTGAAAGGGATAAAAAAATTCAAACAAAGAAAGCATTTAACACTAGTATAATTTTTTATTGCTGCAAATGTAACTAAATGCTGAAAATGGGCCCTCTTCTGTTATTTCAAACAACTGTGAAAATAATTGCATTAAATTACAACTGAAAATACAGAATTATTAGTTTTCTTATAACAGCTGAGCTGCTTTTGGGAAATAAAAATTCCAAGGCTAGTGTAGAATAAGGCAAGAAGATTTAGGACCTTAGAGAAGGACCTGCCCATAATTCAGCCATACTACAGAAGACAAATTTACTCTTAGTATTTTTTTCTTATTAAGTACTTAACGATGAACTTGCAGAAATAGTCTGGTATTTCACAATCTGTAAATAAACTGGAGTTTGTGTATGTGTGTATATATATACACTTCTATATCAAAATAAAAGGAAAAATAAAATTTTTTACGTCTTGGCTTCAGATTATTATGCATATAAACAAAGGAGAGGAAGCTGGCAGCATTATTATGTCATTTCTTTTTTTTAATGTTTCACTTTGTGGCTGGTTAGCTGCCACATGGAACCTGCTTGTGAAAAATAGAGTGCAATACCCATTTCTTGAGGCAGTCAGGAGTAGCTTAAGTTACACAGTTAGCATGGCCATGCAGAGTCATTTTGGCCCATCATCTTCATGAGAAGCCAGTAATGTGCCACGTAGGTGGACTTGATACTGAAGATTTTATGTGCAAAGAAGTACTTAAGAGTCCACAGATATTTTCTGTTGAGTTGCAAGAGTGTGGTCTTTAATCTCGAAGACCAAAGTAGTTAGTGTTTCTCAAAGAACTGGACTATATCACAAAGACTTACTGGGAAATATTTAATTCTAATGTTAACAACATACATTTAGAGTATTGCCTTCATTATGATACCTTTGCACATTTAATACTCGATCTTTTTAAAAGCTGAAATGGTTTCTAAAAATATATATTCTGTCATATCTCTATGATCTACAGCTTCAAGATAATGCTGAGAGAAGGGCATGTTCAAGTGCTTTGTCCTCTCAGTGTTAGGTTTCCACTGTGAGAGAGGGACAAAGACAAGCAGTGCACACCTCTGGTTGGACATGTGGCATCTCTCCCAGGAGCTCTCTTGGATGTGCTCTCTTGGGGGCAAGAGCTGTTCAGGCAGGAAATCAGTGGCGTTTTGTGGGAGGCTTCTTTCTCCCTTCGCTGAGAAAGCATCGGGGGTGTGGATACAAGCCGTGAGGCTGGTGCTGTGTAGTTGAGGCCATTTTCCATTAACTCCTCTCTGCAGCATGAGCTATGGAATTGAAGCACCCAGACACTGTTGTGCAGCAGCATGTTTGCCAGAAGTGACAGAGCAGAAGGGGAAAAAGACAGCTAGCCAATGCCCAGAGCTGTGAAAAGGTGTAGGGATTCAGAGCAGGAGAGGCCTGACTTGAAAAGAAACACATCATGAATGAAACAGCTGTTTCTCCTCTGAAGTTTTGGTCTCCCTGTAGTTCAGACACTCACCTCAGTAACGTTTCAGTTCATTGATCAGTGCTGAACTGGAGGCAGGGTTGCTTTTGGGGCAAGCATTGCCATTATTAAATGCTGCTGAATAGCAAAGCTGAGGTAGTAAGTGGGTTTAATCCTGAGAAGAAGCCCCATGGGAAGGAATGACAGAGCCAGTACCAAGGAGTCTAGGAGTGGAAAATTCTCTGTTGGTGCTTTGTGTTCCTCCATCATTCTCCGCGCTGCTGACCCTCACTGCAACTTGCATTTGGCATTGCCAGGCAGTCCTGGGAGGGAGCACAGCTTAACTCCTCCAGGGTGCAAGCGTGATCCAGGGGGAGCAGTAGGCTGGCAGTGTGCCGGGGCAGTCAGATGCATGCACCGCAGGATGCCTGTCAGTCAGGGCCGTGGGGATGAGGCACAGACGGAGTGAAATTCAGCCTCCTGACAGCTGATGTGGGGCTGACAGCTCTGCAGCAGACACCAAAAGTAATTGTTAAGTGCAGCTTTGCGGAAGAAAATGATCTAAGGCTGAGAGAGGTGCAAACTGTCACATGGAGACTAACAACGGTAGCATCAGCTGTCCCACCGTATAGCTCCCTTCCAAAAAGTTTACCTCAAATTCTGTCAATTTTTTTTTTTAAAAGCCACAACAGATAGTATAAATCAGGAGGTAGCTTCCAGGCAAATCTGAGTTCATCTGCTGGAGGCTGAATCATAGCTGAAAGACTGTCAGCTGAAGAAACTGGTGGAAGAAAACCTGAAAGCCCAAGTTTTGTGCTCGCCCAGAGAGGCAGAACAACCCGCTTGGGCGGAGAGCAGGTCTGGGCAGTGGTGGGGAGGGAAAAACAGCCTTCAGACTTGCTAGGCGTGAGAGAGATGTGAAAACCAGGGGAAGCTCCTATTTTCTGCTATTTTACTGGCAAAATGGGCTGCACAAATATTCAGTAACATCAGGAACAATCTTATGATTATAGATATGTGTAATTTAAATATACTTTTCATAGGAGAACTTGGATTGGTGTGTTGTTCAGCTCAGTTTCTCTTTTTTCTTATCTACTGACCACCTGTTGTACCACTTTGTTATACTTTTCATGTTGGTAAGACTGATTTCAAAAAATTTGAATAAAATACTCAAATTTACATTAGCTGAGCAAATAATATAGTTCGGGGTTCTTCCATGGTATCTAAAGGGACGGCAATTAACCCACTTAAGGATCAACTAAAGATCCTTCACAGCTAAAATCTTCACGTTTTTCTAAGACTACATTTTCTAGGTGCAGATGTCTGACACTGCAGAAATAAGAATTGAATTGTGCTATTGGAAGTAAATTCCATACTTTCCCTCCTAAGAGTTTAGATTTGGAATTACTATTTGACAGCCTCAGAATAGGAAGAGACAGAAGAAGATGACAAGATCTGGGTACTGAATATAGTATGATGATCTAACTTTAGATAACATTCAGGTCTGTAATTCTGGTTTGGCAAACTTGGCCAATGTACATCTTTTCTGGATGCACACAGTTTGGGAATTTTGGATAAAAGTACAGAACCCGCAACTTCTTGTTAGGAGTCTGTTAAACCTTATGGCTATTGATCCATTGCAGTTTTGTTTAAAATAGAAGCATACATAAAGGCAACAGTTATGTGCAAACAAAAAAAAAATTAGCCTTTTTCAAAACAATGAATCTGAATTGCATTTTAAAATATCCACGAATGAGTTGACATGATTTTCAGATAAGTTTCCCATGTTCTCTAAATGTTTATCCTTTCTCTAATCCCTGGAAGAGTGGCTGCAGACGGTATATATTTTATTTTCAAAATGTGATGAGACCAAGAAGCTTAGAAGCAGAATAGCTATTTAGAATATCTTTCAAATTCAACACATTTGTATGCTTCGTACAAAACAAAGAGTCCTTGGATCGGTAAGAGGGAGCTAAAACAGGAGAAAAGGGTAGCTTATGTTTTTGGTGAAGAACTGAAGCTGAGCAGTATCGTTCACTCTGTAATTTTTGAGCTTATCACATCTTCCTGTGTGTTGTCTGCCTTGATAGATAGCAGGATGACAGATGACATCTGTCTGCATCTGAACACAATGTTAAAACACACAGATGCACTCAGGAAGAATCCATTGTCCTAGTGATGTGCCAGCTCTAGAAAACCTAAAAAAAAAAAAAAAAAAACCACAAAAACCCAAACCACCAAATCTTGGGGCTGAAATAAAAGCTTTAAAAAAATTCTACTGAAATATCTTAAATTATAAACCCCGTATATCTATGTAAGACAATTTATGAATTGTTTTGTCTGATAATTAGACATGTCGGAATGACTGGATGCCTTGATAAAGATTCAGCACAGTTTTTTCTACATCTTCTACATCTTACAACCCTTATTATGTAAGCCTCATTATCACCACTTGTTTTTTCCATCTCAATTTTCTCCTCTCAATCATTGCAACTGTTTTCTTCTCCATTTCTTTTGCTCTGGGCTGACATATTCTTGCTCTCTTGCCTGACTCTCTATCACGACATTTATTTTCTGCCCTCTGTTTTGACTATGTCCTCAAAGCAAGAAACAAACCCCAAACTAACCAAAACCAGCACCTTTTCAGTCATCAGAAATCTCTGTCCACTCAATGAAAATACCTGTAGTGTTATTGCTCTTGAATGGTGATAGGACACTTCCTAGGGAATAATCTTGAGTGAATAATTTAATAGTGTACCATCCTGCACTTTTCATAATCAAGATGTACACTGCCAAATGTATGAAATGAAATGGATATTACAAGGACAGGCTGAGCGAGTTGGGCTTGTTCAGCCTGGAAAAGAGAGGGCTCAAAGGAGATCTTATAGTGATCTTCCAGCATCTGAAGGGGGCCTACAGGAAAGCTGGAGAGGGAGTATTCATAAAGGTTTGTGGTGATAGGATGAGGGGGAATGGGTATAAACTGGAGAGGGGCACATTTAGACTAGACATTAGGAAGAATTTCTTCACTAAGAGAGGTGAGCCACTGGAACAGGCTCCTCAGGGGAGCTGTGGATGCCCCATCCCTGGAGGTGTTCAAGGCTGGGTTGGATGGGGCCTTAGGCAGCCTGATTTAGTGGGATGTTCCTGCCCATAGCAGCAGGGTTGGAACTAGAGCATCTTTAAGGTCCTTTCCAGCCCAAACTATTCTATGATTCTATAAATTTCCTTCGTGGAATAAACTGTGTCTTTAATTTCCTATTTGCTGTCCTATGGCACTAACAGAACTTGCATTATTGAATTATTATAGATATCAGCCTCATAGTGAAATCATTATCATGGACTAGATGGACCCAGGCAAAGGAGACAGACTATATGCAGTCTCTTCTTTTAGCTCTATTTTCTATGCTTATACAACCTGCGCAAATCAGGTAGAACGTTATTAAACTTAGGGAACAAAACAAAAGATTCCTCTGCAAAGGTTGATCCAGGTGCAAGATTTACACCATTACATACTTCATGATTTCTCTGGAAATAGAATCAAAGTATCATGCAGGCTGGAAAGGACACCTAGAGGTCATTTCAGTCTAACCTATTGTTCAAAGCATTTTACGAGATGTAAAAATTATAAGATGACTTGTTGGTATTTTCCAGGTGATCCAAGCAAATACCAGAAAATGCTAGTCAATTACTTTATTATTTAGAATGATCTCCTGTACTTATAAAGCAAACCTTAATTTAGCATCACTCCAGTAGACCTGGGCACAGTTCAAGAAGAAATCTTCTTCAGATTTTATAGGCATTCAAAGGTTTAAATGAATAGCGAAGTTAAAACTGCATAAATATTACTTGATAGCATTTTTCAAAATGTAAGCCACTTCATCTATCCATGAATGGCTTGTGGTCCATTTTTCATTTGCACAACCATATTTGTTATTCAGGAATATTCATCAAATAGTTGATACAAACAATCGTCTTAAATCACCTTTTGCTGTGTGGTTGATTTATATCACCTGGTATTGCAAACACCCTTGATTAACTGCCTGATGGAAAACCAAAGGTAGAAAAACACCACACAGCAAAGAAAACATAATGCCACATGGCCCAGTCACTTAGAAAACCGAGGGATTCTGAGACAAGAATGCAACATGCAACGTCTGTTCAAATATCTAAAACTTCAAAGAACTGTTGAGCTAATCTTTGTAAGACATCTTTCCCATTCCTGAAGACAGAAATACTTGTCGATTACCTAACCCAAATCTCAAGTTTGTTGCTCTCTATGTTGCATGTGACAGAGTTTTTAAGGATATTTTGAATTTCTTTTACAAAGCTGTTTAAAATTGAGAATAGAAGAAAAAAATCTACTCCTAATTTTCAAACAGATGTTGCAAAGAATTTTACAGTAAATCTCCCAAAGGCTTTGGCTCAGTGCTGAGTGAAGATTCGTATGGATGTTGACAGTTTCTCATCTTTGTTTCTCATCTTTTCACAAAATAATCCAGTGACTTAAACCCCATATATTCTCATTAAAGCAGAAGTGTAGCATTAATGGGTCTAAACTGATCTAAAGTTACTGAAAAGTTTCCTGTTACCCAATGATTCTCTTTTGTTTCTGTCATGAAAAAAAAATCCATGTGCCATGGTTGTTTAAAAATGAAAGACTCCTGATTGAGCTATTACAAGTCAGTAACAATCCATAGTGAACTTTAAAAAAATCTTTAGAGGTTTTGTTTTACAAATTCTTCAGAACATTAATTTCACATCCTGTTCTTTAGAATGTGTTCCCTTTTGAGGCAATAATTATTGAGGATGTGAGTGAATCAGAGTCTGAATCATCTAAGACCTCTACATCCATGAATAATGTTCACCAGTGACTATTTCTCTGTTCCATATTTAAGCAGTAATTCCAACAATAAAGTCTTGTTGTATTTCAAGAAAATAAACATTAAACAGCTTGTTCTGTATTGAGATGATTAAAGGAGGTATTCAACAAAGACTAGACTTCTGCCAGTCCAGTTAGGAGTCTGTTATCCAAAGCTGTTACAATAACAATGTTATTTCGGTAGATACAGGCTGTTCAAGTTTCCTGGGATATAAAGATGAATTCAGGTCACTCATTACTTTTGTTGACACTGTAATTCTGTAGCATCAGGAAGGAGTGGAAAGAGATAAGTACACTACAAATAGTACAAGATGGAAGAGATCACTTTAACCCCCTAATTCTTCCTGTATGAAAATCTTATTCCCCTTATGCTGGAGCTACACAAATGGTACAGAAGAAAAAACACTGAATTTCCTTTTCCAGCCATATTGCATACACTTTCTTATGCATGCAGGTCATCCTCTGAAGCCCTCAAGCATGTTGCTCTTTGGTTTCTGGTTGGGTTCTTTGAATGCTGGAATTCAAAGCCAACAGCATGAACACTGGAGAGACTGGGGAACTTGCACAAAAAGCTAGTTCTGGGAAATTGCTCTGGGATTTTTATCAGCTATAAAATATTCTGTCTATATAATTTGGATAAAACTTGTGGAAGAAGCTATGTTGAAATTTGTGTTTAATTTGCAATTTGAGTAGATCTACTCCTTGGCAGCCTTGGATTCACTATAGTTGATCAAGTTCCTTCATCTTGGGTGTATTTTCCTTCTTTTTATTCTGAAGAAGGTGAACAGGCAGAAGAAGGTACCTTTGCCCTCAGGTTTTCCAAGATCATTGTAGGATCTTCTTTCTCATTTGTTCCCCTCAGATAATTTTTTTCCACACAAAAATGTTGAAAATTAATTTCCTTTTACCTGATGACTAGATAGACAGCTTCTAAGCATAATAATCTTGTCTATTCATCACGTAAAGAATTCCCTTCTGCTAATTTCCTTGGTGTCAGTCTACTGCTTATTATAGGGTGATCCTTCTGACTAGCCATGGTAGAAGCCCTATATACTTTAATCTTTTCTGTATCAGGGAAAATTTTGGTGATTATTTGACTCTCTTAAGTGTTTGTCATGAGTAGAAGTCTACGGGACTCAACTCACTCAACTCCATGATGCATGGATATGAAAGCTAAGTTCTTTCTGGAACAGTGATAGAATTATATCTCTGTTTTGGGATCTCATTTACACATCCTCAGACACAAAAATGGTCACGTGGGTCTTATGAGTGATGGAATCTTACAAGTGATGGAACTGAGTTTTGTTATTAAGAATTCAGATTGGTGTTAGTTGTTCCTTTTCATCATCTGGAAATCAACTTGAACATCGTAGGTCGTTTTTCAGGTAGTTTTTTAAGGTTTACTGCCATCAGTACTAAAGTTTGACTCTGAAATCTTGGAATGGCTATCATCCTAATTATTCCCATTTAAAGGTGGAATTCCAAAGCACCTATACAGAGTTTTCATTATCAGAATGCGGTATACAATGATATACCTAGAAAAGATGCTTAGAAAAAGATTAAACGTTTGACACTGTCCAAGTAGAGATGAAATAGGTGGATCCTTACAGAAAAGACTAGAACATAGAACAGAAATATCCCGAAATCTTTTCTGTCATGAGCTGTTTAAAATTAATATCCCTTTTAGAGTGTAAAATAAGAATGCTCTTCTGTTTGTAGGACCTGATCGGGAAACTCTTTGAGATCTTAATTTTACCGTTGCATGTCCTGTTATCAGAATCTATCTTCCAAAGAACAGAATTCAAAGCAAGGTGTTGAGATGAGATGAAGTGATGCAGCCAGTCAAAACCCCCATAATCATCACGGGACATTCTTTGAAAACAGCTTGAATGCTCAGCTTCCCTCTCTTCCACCTAATGCTTACAGAGTCTGACAGATGACACATTCACTCAACCCTGTGCTTACTATTAAACACCTTTCAACGAACACAAGCAAAACCACTCTACCATAGTTACACTAACTCCTACTTCCAATGAAAAGCTATCGCAGTTTTGTGGAGGGAAAGCATCAGCTGTGTGGGGAAAAGCGTGCCCTCCTCTGAGCATAGCTGCTGTCAGGATGGTTAGGTGTCTAGCACGAGTGTTTGTGCAGACTGCATTTCAGTGCAGCTGGGAGTCCTGCTGCCTGATGAGCCTGTTTAACTGCGGAGAACACAGACTGACTGACACCCTTTAAGGCAAATGTAGAAACTTTGCTGTAAAACCTGATATAGTTTTTGACACTGATGGGTACGAATTGTGAGAAATGTGGGTTCAAGCAGAAAAGCTACTGGTGAAACAGCGTCCTCCAAACATATTCCCACGATACCACAGCAGACTTTAACAGCCTTGATTTTCTTGACATGGAAGCTGGTAACTAAAGGTCTAGAGGTACCTTCAGTGATATTATTTTCAAACGCTTGCTGGAAGGGCTGTTGTCTTATTTGCAGAATGCGTTTTCACACCTAATGCATAGAAAGGTCATTTTTGTACTGTTGGATACATGGAATATAAAACATACATATGTCTCAAGGCCTGTAAGTATGCCTGATTTTAACATGTAAGTATGTAGGCACAGGACCTACTGCAAAGTCATATTCTTTTTCATCATTTCACTTTTTTCTAGCCAATAATTCAACTGACTTGGTAAAAGTACAAAAGACACCTATTCAAATAGTTGCAGGTTTTATTTCTTTCCTTAAAATATGAAATATTCTCTTCAGAATTGTACTCCTGAGGACTAAGAGTTAGAGTCCTGTGTTATTTCATAGGCCTTCGACCCAACAGACTAGATGATGCTATATCATGGGCAAAAATATATTCTTAGTGTTACAACAGGATGTCTAGTATCAGGGGTTTGCCTCACAGAGATCTAAGATAAAAGTTAGGTCAAAAAAATGTTTTAAAAAACTTTTCTGTCCTGTCTTGGCTGATAAATGAGTTTGGAGGGTTTTTTTTGCATTTTGTTTGATTACATTTTTCTTGTTCAAAAAACACGTAGGCATTAGCTCCTGACTAGTTCTGAGGCAAGAGGACATTTCATGAACACCACTGATTTATTAAAACTGCAAGCACAGAAAAATTGTAACCAGTCCTACCTAATGACATTTTGATTTTTTTTGCAACATGTTGTTGTTGCTGCTTTTAAAGAACAGTTTAAGCCCCTTTTAAAACTTATTTTATTTTTTCTACTTGAATAGATAGATTACTAAAGGTAAGAACCTGACTTCACATACAAAAAACTATGACAAACAACCCTCAGAAGACATTTGAAAATTCTATAAAATCTTTGCAAAGCTTTCCTCATAAATGTTTTTGCTATATCAGTTCCCTACCTACAGCCCATTGTAGAATAGTACAACAGTTCTATCAGCTGCTCAAGATTTTTTTTCTTTTTCTTTTTCTTTTTCTTTTTCTTTTCCTTTTCCTTTTCCTTTTTCTTTTTCTTTTTCTTTTTCTTTTTCTTTTTCTTTTTCTTTTTCTTTTTCTTTTTCTTTTTCTTTTTCTTTTTCTTTTTCTTTTTCTTTTTCTCCTTCTCTTTTTCTTTTTCTTTTTCTTTTTCTTTTTCTTTTTCTTTTTCTTTTTCTTTTTCTTTTTCTTTTTCTTTTTCTTTTTCTTTTTCTTTTTCTTTTTCTTTTTCTTTTTCTTTTTCTCCTTCTCTTTTTCTTTTTCTTTTTCTTTTTCTTTTTCTTTTTCTTTTTCTTTTTCTTTTTCTTTTTCTTTTTCTTTTTCTTTTTCTTTTTCTTTTTCTTTTTCTTTCTTTTTCTTTTTCTTTTTCTTTTTCTTTTTCTTTTTCTTTTTCTTTTTCTTTTTCTTTTTCTTTTTCTTTTCCTTTTCCTTTTCCTTTCTCTTTATTTTTTATTTTTATTTTTTTTTTTTTTTTTTTTTTTTTTTTTTGTTTTGTTTTGTGTGTGATGTGGTATCATTTAAGGTTCCTGGAGTAAGAACAATTCTTCTTCCAGCACCTCTTGTAATGTTTGTTTGTTCTGGGCTTGACCATGTGCCTTTCACACACTGTAGAAGTAACAGGATTGCATGGAAGTCAGTTGCCAGAGTGAAGTCAAAACTGGACATTTCACAGAATCACAGAGTGGCTGAGGTTGAAAGGGACCTCCAGAGACTGTGCAGTCCAACCCCCTTCTCACACAGGCTCACCTAGAGCAGGTCGCACAAGAAAGGATCCAGTTGGGTTTTGAATATGTCCAAGAATTAAGACCCATAATCTCTCTGGACAACCTGTTCCAGTGTTTGACCATCCTCACAATAAAAAGTGATAATTCAGCTTAAGTTTAAGAGGAATTGCTGGCATTTCAATACATGCCTACTATCTCTCATCCTCTGACTGGGCACCACTGAACAAAAAGAACCTGGATCCATCATTTCCATTCCCTCTCCACTAGGTGTTTATTTACACACATTGATAAGATCCCTCCACACTTTCTCTTCTCTAGGCTGAACAGACCCAACTCTTTTCCCATATGTCAGTATAGTCCCTGAATTATCTCTATGGCCCTCCCTTAGACAGTTGTGCAGGGGAAACCAAACCTAGCCCCAGCACTTGATCTGTATCTCACCGGGCCTGAGTAGAGGGGAAGGATGACCTCCCTTGACCTGCTGGCAATGCTGTTCCTAGTGCAGAACCACTCCTTCCAGCTCTGTGTCATCTGCAGACTTGCTGAATGTGCACTCTGTCTCATTTTCCAGGCCATTAATGAAGGTATTACAGGACTGGACCTGGCATTGATAGGTGAGGTACAACACTAGTCATTGGTCTCCAGCTGGACTTTGTGCTGTGCATCACAGCCTGCTGAGCCTGGCAGCTCAGCGAGTTTTCAATCCACCTCACTTTCCATTTCACAAACTATTGAAGTAGTTGGGGCTTTATCAGTTTGTCAATAAGAATATTATGGGAGATACTGTCTCAAAAGCATTACTAAAGTCAAGATAATCATCATCCACTGCCCTCCCAACCCACCGGGCCAGACATCTCATTCTAAAAGTCTATCAGGTTGATTAAGTCTGATTCCCCTTTCATAAATCCATGTCGTGTCTTCCCAATTACTTTCCTGTGTTTGGAAATTACTTCCAGCATTAGTTGCACCCTCCCCTTCCTAGGGCTGAGGTCATGCTTACTGTCCTGTCCTTCTCTAGATCTTCATTCTTGTCCTTCTTGAAGACAGGAGTGACATTTACGTTCCTCCAGTCACAAGGAACCTCCTCAAGTACCCTGGCCTTTCAAAGATAATTGAGACTGTGCTTGCAATGTCATCAGACAGCTCCCTTAGGACTTGTGGCTGCATCCTGCCTGGTCCCACATAAGCATTGTGTTTGTTCTGTTTGTTTAAATGTTCTTTAACCTGATCTTTCTCCACTGAGAATAAGTCTTCCTTCCTCTAGACTTTTCCTCTGTTCTCAGGGGCCTGAGATTCCTGAAGGCAAATTTTACTTCTAAAAACTGAGTCAAAGAAGGCATTAACTACCTTGGCCTTTTCCATCTCCTTTGTCATTAAGTTCCCTGCCCCATTCAGCACAGAACCACAGTTTCCCTAGTCTCCCTTTTGCTGTTTTCATATTTGTGGAAAAGTTTCCTGCTGTCCTTCATATCTTTCACCAGATTCTCCAGCTGATCTTTGTCTTTCCTGACTTCTTCATATGCTCAGACATTATCTTCATACTCTTCCTGAGTGACCTGACCCTGCTTCCTTTCATGGTTCCTTTCATGCTTCCTTTTAAAATCTGAGTTTAATCAGGAGCTTCTTGTTCATCCATGCAGGCCTTCTGACAGCTTTGCTTAACTTCCAGAACGTGGGAATTAATCATTCCTGATCTTGTAGGATGTGGTCCATGAAAATCAACAAGCTGTCCTGCACTGCTTTTCTCTCCAGAGCTTTATTCCATTAAATTCTTCCAATCAGTACCTTAAAGAGGTCTAAGCTTTCTCTCCTGATATCCAGGGCTGGACATCAAGCTATTTTCCTTACTTCCTTCTCTCAGAATCCTGAACTCCACCATCCCATGGTCACTGCAGCCAAGGCTCCTCCCAAACTTATCCTTGATAAGCTCTTTATTATTTATAAGAGATGCAGCAGAACGCATCTCTTTGTCGTCTCCTTAACCACATGTTTTAGGAAGTCATCATAGAATCATAGAATAGTTTGGGTTGGAAGAGACCTTAAAGATCATCCAGTTCCAACCCCTCTGCCATGGGCAGGGACATCCCACTAGATCAGGCCGCCCAAGGTCCCAACCAATCTGGCCTTGAACACCTCCTGGGGTGGGGCAGCCACAACTTCCCTGAGCAACTGTGCCAGTACCTCACCACCCTCATGGTGAAAAAAATTCTTCCTTATATCTAGCCTAAATCTGCCTCTCTCCAGTTTTTATCCATTCCCCCTCACCGTGTCATTACAAGCCTTTGTGAACAGTCCCTACCCAGCTTTCTTGTAACCCCTTCAGGTACTGGAAGGTCACTATAAGGTCTCCTCAGAGCCTTCTCCAGGCTGAACAAGCCCAACTATCTCAGCTGCTCCTCGTATGGGAGGTGCTCCAGCCATCTGATCATCTTCGTAGCCCTCCTCTGGACCCATTCCAACAGTTCCATATCCTTCTTATGTTGAGGATCATCAATGCACTCTAGAAAAGTTCCTGCATTGCCCTGTTGTGTTGCCCTTCCAGCATATAATGGGCTTATTAAAGTCCCCCAGGAGGACCAGGGCCTGTGCACGTGAGACTTCTTCTTCTTGTCTGAAGAAAGGAACATCCTATTCTCTCTAACAGCCAGACTGCACAGTCTCTCTTTTTTAGAACAAGATGTGTTCGCAAAATGTTTTGGATTCAAGATATGTTTGTTTTTGCTGAAAATGCCATGCATGATCAGCTTGATTTCTGAGACAGAAAAGTTCCTGTTTCTCAAAGAATCATGACTTCTGAACAGATGCACATAATTATTTCTGACATATGTGGCTGGGATTCAAAATCAAGCCATTAGTTCTCTGAAGGTAATCCAGAATATTCTAGCCCAAGGAAAGAAGGACCAAACTGATCTCTAACTTTGAGTTCCTGTTTGACGTCTCTAATAGCTTTATCGGAATGTCTCTCCTGGTCAATATGCAACGAGAGGCCTTTTAGAGACATCTGTCTTTGTATTCTAGCTCAGGATATCATTTCTTGCTGGTTTATGCTGCACTAGATCACACTGACTCCCTTACAGTAATATACTGTGGCATTCTGATCTCTTCGAGCAAGCTATCTTTGTGAGTGAAGTTTATTAGTAATTCTCTGTTGAATATATTTATTTTTGTTTCATGAATTATTTTGAATTAAGCTGACTTCATTGATAGCATGTAGATAATTTTTTTTAGGGATTAAATTCACATTTCAGCACTTTTCCCCTAAAATTTCCCAAAGCAGTAGCCTAAAATCATTGTCGAGTTTTCTTAACAGTGACTGATATTTTCCAATACACAAGAACATGAGGAAAACAAATCTGTTCTCAGTAGTTAACGATCAGGCAGAAATTATTTAATTAATTCTGAAATAATTAAATGACGATGTTTGGATTTTATGTCCTCTATTCGAATTCAATCATCTGTAATGAAAACCCTGGTTTTGGCCTCAGTGCGCGGATCCCATAGCTTGAAAACACATGCTACTAAACTACTAAAATGGCGGATGATGTGTCCTCTAATATTTCTGTTGGTGAATTGAATGAGGTCACTTTTGAACTGAGTTCCCTTTGAGGCAGTGCTGATATTTGTGGTTCTGTAGCCCGCCTGTAGCTGCAGTACTACATTTTGACCACTGAGTGTCAGACACTGAATAATCTTTTGACATAGAGTTTGTTGAGCATTCTTCTTCTCCCCTTTTGCCTCTGTAGCACAATGTTAAAAAGAAAAACTTATCTTCCTGGCCTTGATTTAACCTGGAAAACATCTCAGTTGTTCAATAGTTTAAATTCCTTCACTGATACTGAAAGAGAAGAAATCTGAGCTTGCTAAAAGGAAAGATTTACAGCACATGCCACAAAAAGAGGAGTGCCTTGTTACATGATTTACTGGTGTCACAACATAGAAGAGAGTTTTATTTTATCGGTAAGAAGTTATGTAGGTGATTAAAATCCTGTTCTTCATGTGGCTTTTACATGCTGTTTGTTCTTCCTCAAAAGCAGAGGGTAGACATGACCCTGAACTGCTTCTTGGGACTCTTCTGGTGTTTGTTGTTCTCGGGCTGTGAGGCGAGGAAACCCTGCACTGCTTGGTGACTGTCTCTCTAATCCACCAAGGGTATGCACCTGTGCTAGAAAGGCATTGTGTCTCTGTGGAGACACAACTTAAACAAGCAGTAACTTCTTTTCTATCATATTCTGATTTCTTTCTCTCTGCACTTTTAACTGCTGCAATTACAGAGACAAAATACTGAAGTATAGACCAGACCTTGTCTGGCACTATTGTTGCTATGCATGTATAACTCATTGTCATGAGGTATAACTGAGATAAATGTGTTAAAATGAAAAGATGCAGCTGTGATAGCCACAACTGCACCCATTAAAGACAGAGCTACTGGCAATATTGTCTATGCAGATTCTCTAAATATTTTCATTACATGATTCTGTCTTTCATCTGGCTGTAGCTGCTGAAATTACACACCTGATCTTGTTCTTTTGGTGCTTCCTCTCAAAGTGGAGATGACTGTGGCTAGGAGCTGATGGAGAAGCGTCTTTCTCTTCTAGACAGACAGGGGTGTTAAGGAAATATGTGAACCCTAAAATGGACAAAATTCTTTAACTGAGAAGTTAAAAAAAATGAACTAGACAGGAACAGGGTCTTTACCATAGAATCATACAAAGGTTTGGGTTAAAGAACATCTAGTTCCAACCCCTCTGTCATGGGCAGGGACACCTCCTACTAGATCAAGCTCCTCAAGCCCTCATCCAGCCTGGCCTTGAATACTTTCAGGGATGGGGCATCCACAATCTTTTCCAGTGTCTCATCACCCTCATCATGAATTTCTTCTTAGTGTCTAATATAAAACTTCCCCCTTGCAATTAAAGCCATTCCCCCTTGTCCTATCACTACATGCCCTTGTAAAAAGTCCCTCCCCAGCTTTCTTGTAGGCCCTCTTCACGTACTGAAAGACCACTATAGGCTGTCCCTGAAACCTTCTCTTCTCCAGGATGAACAACCCCAACTCTCTTAGCCTGTCCTCCTATGGGAGGTACTCCAGCCCTCTGATCATCTTCATGGCCCTCCTCTAGACCTGTTCCAACAGCTCCATAGCCTTCTTACGTTGAGGATTCCAGAACTGGGCACAATACTCCAGGTGGGGTCTCACAAGAGCAGAGTAGAGGGGCAGAAACACCTCCCTCTACCTGCTGGCCACACTTCTTTTGATGCAGCCCAGGATATGGTTGACCTTCTGGGCTGTGAGTGCACATTGACGGCTCATGTTGAGCTTCTCATCAACCAGCACTCCCAAGTCCTTCTCTGCAGGGCTGCTCTCAATCACATCATCCCCCCAGCCTGCACTAAAACCTGTAGCTGAGTAAAGGAGTTGAAGTGGCTTCCTCTGAGTTTACATGGAAAGTTAGCTGGTGGTCCAGGAAAAGAATGCAGGAAATCTGGAAATCAATCTGGACATTGAGCCATTGACCACTACTCTCTGAATGTGACCATCCAACCAGTTCTTTATCCGCTGAACAGTCCACCCATAGAATCCCTATCTCTCTAATTTAGAGAGATGGATGTTGTGGGGAACCGTGTCAAAAGCTTTGCAGAAGTCCAGATAGACCACAAGTTTACTGATGTGGTCACCCCATCAGAGAAACCACTAGCTTGGTCAGGCAGGACTTGCCCTCGGTGAAGCCATGCTGGCTGCTACTAATCACCTCCCTGTCCTCCATATACTTTACCATAGCTTCTATGAGCATCTGTTCTGTGATCTCCCCAGGGGCAGAATTGAGGCTGACAGGTCAGTAGTTCCCAGGGTCCTCCTTTCTACTGTTTTTAAAAATGGGCACAATGTTACCCTTCTTCCAGTCACCAAGGACTTCTCCTGATTGCCATGCCTTTTCAAATATCATGGAGAGCGGCTTGGCAACCACATCAGCCAATTCCCTCAGGACTCTGGAATGCATCTCATCACCTTTATTTCAAGATCTTAGTGGTCTGGAAAAGGTTACCGAAATCACTGTCCTGAGGATGGCACACTTACATCAGTGGTGGGGAAAATATTTTTCCCCAGCTTCCCTGTCCCTGAAACATCACATCTGGTAAGAAGTTGTGCTGCTCTCTGTAGGGTTGTCTGGGTCTGTGTGAGCAGAGATAGCTCTTCAGAGACAGGAATTCAAACAGTTGAAGCAGTGAGCACAATAGACTAATCAATTTAGTCAGGAAACTGTTGGTCTCTATGGACTATTTCTAAGAGATCTCAAAGGAGAGCTTAAAAAGGCAGCTTTATTGCCTGGAGGCTTGACAGAAGTTAACACCTCTCCTTGAAAAGCGCAAGTCAAAAAGGATGAAAATTGCTACATCTAAACCACGGATGAGTGAATTCGGTGGAGGAATCACTAGGAAAAATCTTCACAAACTGTTATACGAGACGACAAGACTAGGGAGCTCCCTACTGGCCTTTAAATAGCTACGAAGATGTTTTTTCCATCTCAGAGTAATTGTAAAAACCAGAACGATGATGTTGTTGAACTAATTACACTTTTTGCCTTGTAACATGGGAAAAGCCATGTAAATCTCTGACATCTTGGCACTATGGACTGCAAAAAGCTCCTTGTAATAGTATGCATTATGCCTAATAATGTTCAGCCTGTATTGAATCCTCTAGGCACAGTTATCCCTGTTTTACAGGTAGGTAGCTGAGTAAAGGAGCTGAAGTGGCTTCCTGTGAGGTTACATGGAAGATGATGTAGGAAAAGAATGCAGGAAATCTGCCTTGTAATCCCCTCTGTCTTGTCACATGGTCTTACAGCTCTGAAATGTCTACTTGTAAAAAGGCAGGAAGAAAAGGACAGCAGGTGTTCTGTATCTAACCCACTTGGGTGACTGTCTCGTGTAGGCATGCATACTGATATCTCTGAGCTGCGAGGCAAGAGGGTAGGTGATAATGGTGTGAATGACTGAGGGCCAAGGAGCAAGGAGTGGTGGAGCATAGGGTGCAGGAGGATGAACCCTGCAATCATAATCCTACAATCCTTCCTCCCAGGACCTAGCTGGTAAAGGCAGGAGGCTGAGTTTGACAAATGTGCAGGATACTTCTTAGGGAAAAGATGAACAACACTAGAATTAGCTACCTCAGACCCGAGGGCTTGCGAGGGGCTTTTCCCTTCTGCAGGGCAGTCTGTGAATGTAGGAGATAGGAAGGGTGATTGCACTGTCTTTGAGATAAACTTGGTGGCTGGAGTGCCAGTAGTGATTTGACAACTTGGGAGAATGTCAGAGGGACTTTTATATCTTCTCCCTGCTGTTTTTGCTGGCTCTCTTTCTGAATACAGTGTGTACATGTCATATACCCTTCTGATGTATCCCATGGCTAGTGGAGCCCTCTCACAGGTGCCCAAGCACCAGCCTAGAGGGCAATGGGGTGATCTTGCTCGCTGATGGGCTGACAACCTCCAGCAAATCCCGTTAGCTTGGGCACCGAGAGGGGTAACGTACTATGGGATAAGCTGTATGCCTTGTAACATCCAGCCAATGCTGATAAAGGATATTTAGTACCTTACAGGTCATGCTGGCAGGCACTAGGAGAGGAGCAACTGTTCTATTCCTGCCTGGATGGCTACCTGCTGGAAGAACAGATTTACCCGTAGCACACTCTAACATGTTTTCTTTGACTTATTACATTTTAATTGGAAATTTGGGAGCATGTGGTAATTCAGAGGGTCTCAAGCTATGGTGGTAATTTTAAAAGTCCTGAGACATCTTCTTGTATAAGTTACATGGATGAGCAGGGGGTAAATAGAAAGATTTGCATATTTTTTTCTCTTGAACACTGTCAAGTTTGCATCTCTTTTTAAGTTTCACTTACTAGCTATGTGATGTGTTACAAGTTCTGCTTTCTGTACAAGCTTTTTAACTTTGGAAGTATTTTCTTTGCTATATAACTAGCTAACATCAAGGAAACAATATGAATTGTTTCTTCCATCAAGTGGTATAACATTTTGCGTCAGTGGACTCTGGACAAAGGATGCCGTGTCCCAACCACATCATTAAAGTCCCAGGAGAGGGGATTGATGCACAAAATTTAGAAGTGTCCAGGCTAAGTCTGTTCCCAGTCTAAACCTGTTCCCTGCTCATCTCCCTTTCCTCCCCATGCACCATGTGCTTGGGATAGCTCTGAGCTGCTGCTGAGCTTCCTTCTCACAGAGGAGTTTCAGAAATAATTTTTGGATCAGAGCTGGATTTCTTTCTGAGGCCATTTCCCTCAGGAAAAAAAAATCTTCATCTCTTAACAGGGTCCCTGTCTAGAACAAGATTTTTTCCTCATCTTGTGAAAATTTTTATCCCTCTTCAAAGTTTAAGCCAGGGTAAAGAGTGGTGCTTTTGAAAATTTTCACCTGCTCCCATTCATTCTTCCTCAGCTGGCCAAAAAAAAACCAAATTCAGTAAAACATACAAAGGCAGTTACATCAGGTCAATTCAAATCTGCTTTGATGTTCTTTTTGCAACTTTTTAATTCTTTGTGGTGCAAATACAATTAAATTCCCAAAGAAAAAGTTCAACTGGTAAATAAAATGGTTTTACACTAAAACCCACAAAAATCTTAGAGCAATTTCCATGACTGGAAATCTTTCTGAGATCAGAAAATTTGTAAAACTATCTCAGATTCAGTTTTGACTATTCAATATTTTATAAACAAAAATAAATCTGTTAACAGCCTCCTGACTACCTATGCTCCTCTTTATACCCAGTATCAGTTTTTCTCTCCTAATAATTCTTACTGCTGAAGATGAGATACCATGTGGCAAGAAGCTGTGAGCAGATGTGGATTGTGGCTCACAAGAATTATTATTAATATGAAGTTACCATTTACCAAGATTACCAAGTATTATTTCTATTTACAATATATCCTGCCAGTTCCCACAACAGAAGCTATGCCCGAGGAAAGGTAATGTGCAAAAATACCACAAAGTCATCACTAGGTACAATCAGCCAGACAGGCTAGGACAAAAATGGCTTATTTTGCAGTCAGTTAACTTGAACAGAAAATTAGCTGGATTGAAATCTAATGAACTGTTTGAGACAGTTCTGTTTGGAAAGGGCAGATGATTTTTGCTTTGAATTGCTTTATTTCAAAATCTCTGCCAAATCATCTTGCTGGCAAGATGGAACCACCTGGCATTTTTGAATGGCTGCTGGGGGTGGCTGCATGCCAAAAATTTGCCAGACTGCGGCGATTAGTTTTAAAGAACTTGGCCTATGCCGTTTCTGCTCTGTGTAATACCCTTGAGCCCCTCAAGCCAGGAAGATTCCAGGAGGGATACGAAGCTTTTGAGGTTAGGGAGGATGCTTTTGCATCAGCAGTTTTGCTCAACAGAAGGTAACATGGCAAAGGGCACAGCTGTTCCTTGCTTTATGCCTTCAAGTTTCTATTTCAGAAGTACATTTTTGTTGAGAAGCAGAGGTTGTGCATAGCTGCCTTTCAGTTGTGTGAAGTTATTATACTTCTGCTTGTGCTGGATTCCTTTTGCAGCTGATTATGACAGAGGGATAGGGCACCCTGGGAGGAAATGCTCAGCTGATAGATTATTTGTATTATTCACTAACAGGTCTTCTATTGGTTCCTCAGTTCAGGTCCATATGTAACAAGCAAAATGAGTTGTGTGTTTTCACTTTCAAACTAGAAAGAGGTTTCTCATCAGAAAATGTCATTGTTTATGTTTAGATTAATTGTCATTCTTAGAAGATAGCAGTTCCCTAGGTAGAAGTACTACAGAGATCCCTCATATAGTTTTAAATGTGGCTGAAGTGGAGTTTGTTCCAGCTTCTCAGTGAAGATGTGTTTTTTCCTTGTAAAGCAGGGACTCCAATGAGCTGGAGGTAAAGAAACAGAATGAGCTTCTTGCTTCAGAAGTTATTGCTTCAAACTGGGATCAAAACATACTGCCAGGACAGGGAAACTTGTGGTTACATGTACTGAATTTATGGTCAAATAGAAGACTTTAGTGTCTGGATATAAGTTTCTAAACACTTCAGAAAAGACTTCTTGTCTTTGTTATGCATTTTAATATAAAATGACCTTTAGTCCTGTTGTGTTCTCTGGTTTTTAGGGGAGAGGAACAGTAGCAGGGATAAACATGAACAGTAATTTGTTCCAGAAACAGTTCAGTAGCACTAGTGGGAGTATTTTTAACATAAATTACTGCTCAACCTGATTTAATGATGTCTTGACTTGGTCAACTAAAACTGAAGAGGTAGTTCGGGCAGTGAAATGATATTTAGTGTAAGCAAGAGCGGCAGATCCTGATCATTAGTAGGAATCTCTGTATTCTCTCTTTCTTTTCAACCAGCAAATCAGCCTTAGGCACCATGCAGTCAATTAATTATGGAGCTAACTTAAGTGACTTAGGTGGACTAAAGATATAAGAACATTTTCACTAGCACTCTATACTGTTTCTCCTGTTTGCTGTTCAAATTCAGAATCATCTGAATTTATGCATAAAACTTTTATTGAGAAATGCAGTCATCCAAGTCTGACTGCCATAGGAAAGATGCAAACGTGCAGAGTAATGCAGAATATATAGCTCTCTGCTTGTCTCCTGGCAAATATACTGCCTGTAAACAAGGCTTAGAGCCAAAGCAGCACAATAAGAAAACGAAGAGCCTCATGAGCCTGAAACTGTGTCTTCAAAAAAAACATCTACCTGTGTCCTGGAGGTGCCTCTCTGTATGTGGCAAGCACTGCCACAGGCCTCTCCGACACCTTATATTGTTTGGTAAATAGATATTCCCCTTCTAACTTGGCCAAGAGGGTCCTTAAGTAGGTATTTGCAGATGCCACCTGGTACGCTGTGACAGCATCAGACTTCTCTCAAAATGCATCTGACAATAGTTGCTTTCTTTTAAGGCAGTGGTAATGGTGCCCCACCTTTTCTATGGCTGTCTAACGGTGAGAGAACCTGTGCAGCAAGAGGAGAACCAGGCTCGTGTCTCATTTTCTGATGGGATGTGCACTTACTATTCCCCCAGCAATGCCTTAACCAAAGAATTCTTACTTGTGCTTGCTCATATGGAGCAATGGAAAGATACAAATGCATTTTCTCTTCTAAGTCTATTCTTTTTTATGCCTACAAAATATATACATGCCATTGTATGTGCTGAGCGTATCTTATGAAATGGTGTTGTGAAGGCTGAGGAGATTACTGGCATGACGGATTTACTGTTTGTTAATACTTGTTTCCTGTGAAGCAAGGGGCTGCTTAGAGAACCAGGTTACGCTCTTGGTCACATTGTAGCAGTCTCTTTTGTACTGCTGTTGTTTACTTTTCCTTCTCTTTTGGGGGTTTTATTCACAGGTTCCTTGAAGATTTCTCCACCCTTGACATTTCTGCCCAGCCCGTTCATAAGCTACCGGCGTGTGGTGGTCCACATCTCTGTAACCCTTACAAGACGTATTTGCCTGTCCCATCTCTCTGAATGCTGCATAGCTCCCGTTGTGTAGGCGATGGATACCTGTAGCCATAATTGGCACATCTGAGTAGATCACGTGGGGTGGAAATAAAAGAGAAATAAGAAGGCTGATATGCTGTAGGGACAGAATGGGAGGCAAAGGCATTCTTACCTCTATATCCATTGTGTAATCTCCCAATGAAGGGACTCGTGCCACTGATTAGGAGAGCCCTTTGTTGCGACATTTTTTCCTTAGCAAATAAGTAGGTTTGATAAAGCTCTCACACATTGAATAACGAGCTGACACCAAACATCAATTAATAATTAGTTTATAAATGGAGAAGGGAATAGAATTTTTCTTTTAACCTTTGAATAGCAACCCTGCTTTAAATGGCTTGACTGACACTTCTTTAAATTCACTTATAAGACCTGGGGGCTTTAGCTTATCCCCTGCATGGAAGCTTTGCACTCACAGGCAGCTTTTCCAGGACCTTGGTGTAAAAGAGGCATAGGCCTGCTATTTGTGTATTACTGAAAGTTCTTTCAAAACTGCTGTGACAAGTGAAACAGCACCATTATAAAGCAAGAAATTTGGGAAATATGCCTTTGGAACTTTTTAGGAAGGAGGAGGAGAGACCATCTGTTTTGCTTGTCACAATTCTTGTTTGTTTAAGATGTGAATTGCCAGAAATGTGGAAAGATTGGGTACAACGATAAGTGATAGAGTAATTTTCACACTGGACTTATGGGAAGCATGTGTTGTCCATCTGTGTGATTCTCATTTTATGCAAATTTAGGAAATATAGTCTTATGTCTAATTGTCCAAAGGTAGTTCTGAACATTCAAATGAAGGAAAGATATCATGCCATATCGTCAGTAGGCCTTCCTTTGGCTCTGTAACACGCCAATGCAGAATGCTGCTTGCTTGAAACTACAAATCATGACAAACATTTATATTTAGAATCCAATAAAATAATGTTTCAGGGTTTGCAAAACAGTTCAGACCTATGCTTGGGTTTTCCTGGAAGTGGATGACAGAGTTTTCCTGACCCTCCTAAGCAGGTGTTACCAACCTGCCCAGAACCATATACTGATGTCTGCTGGTTCACGATGTTAGGGGAATACTGAAAGAGGCTGCTGTGAGTCATTCTACTGTGTGCATTTAAAGCTTCTACAAGGAGTATCTGAGCTTCTTAGAAGAAGCCTTGATTTAAGGTTTGTTTTGAGGGGTTTTATTTGCCTTCTTAAAAAACAATAAAATTACACTCCACAAGGGGTGATAGAAATTTTACCTAGAGCATATTGTATTTTTTGGAGGTGGTGAAAACAATACTTTCCTTTACCTATCCTATGCACTTTCAGTGAACAACTCCCAAAACCCACAAATTTTTTCCTTCTTTTTTCCACTTTCGTATGTGTTTATGCACTGCAAATGATTCTGTATTTTTTTGACTCAGTACGGCAATTAAAAATCTGACTAAAAATCATTCTCAATTCCGTTGTCATCGAAGTGCAAGTATTCTCAGTTTAAAATACACTTTTTGAGAATGTTCAGTCAAGGAATGCTTCAGTGCTTGATTATCATGGAAAGACTAAAGAGACCTAAATATAGTGAAAATGAAAATCACTTTGGAATTCTTACTGGAAGTTCCCATAAAATGTTTTTCCTTGTTGTTGATTCTTTAAATGGTACAATCCAGCAGTGTTAAAAATCTAGGTTTGTGTTATGGCAGTTACTGAACCCTCTTTAGCCAAACACTGTGTTTCTATTTTCAAGCTTTTCTGTTTTCTTCAGTTTTGCCTTATGGTTGATTCCAAGGCAATTCCTATTTGCAACTTGAAAAATACTCACTTTTTACAGTGTGGTGTATTGTTAAAGCAGGAAAAAACTTACATAAACAAGAAGACAAACATTTTTAGTGAAGTGTAATATAGTGATGGTAATTGATAAAAACTCAAAAAGTATTACAATTACAGCACAGATTCTGATCCTTTGCAATCTCATCGGCATTTGGGGGCTGCTCTGTTGGGTTTGTGAGTGGAGCAGAAACCCTGTCCATCTGGGAGGCTCAAGGGTTAGCTCTTTGATCACTGAAGTTGGAAAGACCATCTCGGTATAAACTTCTGAAGTGCTTATTATAGCAGGGATAGGTTTTGCCTGGGTCAAGCATACTGCTATAATAAAGCTCAGAAGATTTAAGTATGTGAAGCTAAAGCAAAGTAGGAAAAATAGGCTTACTGAAGGGAAGAGTTGGAGTATTGCAATCAGAGAAATTAAGCAGCCTCCTGGCTTGCTACAGGACTCATACAATGAAGGAAGAACAGTTGAAGTCTTGTGTATCCAGCAGGATAAGGGAGAGTAGCAGGAAAGAGGTGGAAATCCGTACTTCATTGACTGAGGTAGAAATCCATATTTCATAGACAGCCCATTATTTGGCGAGGACTCTGAGAGAAGGGGAAGGAAGCAGGCCTTCTTTTGTCCAGTGGGATTATTTAATGAGTGAGTTAGCTGCCTTTTAGCTGAGAGAGCCTGGGGAAATGCTTCATGTCTCTTTTGGTGGCAATATCAAGGTGCTCTTTTTGGTGGTGGTGGTAACCACAGATGGAGAAGGAAGAAAGGGAGGGGTTCAGGTGGCAAAAGAAGAGGGATGTTCCCTTGCAACCTAAGATGAGTGGACTCAAATATGAGGATGTGCAACTTTATGAGACAAAATCTTTTTTCTCTGTGTGTTAGAAACTAGCTCTGTGGAAGCTTCCTACTGATATATGTCTTCTACTTGGAGGGAAGGCTGGTTCAGACTTAGAAACTGGAAGCTCTTTTACTCTTTCTTTCTCTGTCTTAGACTATTCGTTAAATGTATCTCTGTGTGGCTGTGTGGATAACTACAGTAAAAATTATAAGATTGTTGGATAGGTGTAATTTGAGCTTTTAATAGTAAGTTATCTATCTGAGTAAGGTATAACTGACTGTTTAAAAATTTTAAATGGAATAATCAAGTATATTTTATATATAGCAAATACATACCAGGCCCAGCAGAAGCCTGGAATTCAGAGAGGTTTTTCTGTCATCCAAGTATGCAAAATATATTATAAAAGTTTCTTAAATGTCACTTTATAGGCTCAAAGTTTAAAGAGAAATTAACATTTTTAAGCTAAACATAGCAACCACTTTGCATAGACTTATTAATGTCTTTGGAAACTGAAAACTTGGCATCTGAAGGAGGAGTAAACTGCAGTACCAGCTCTACTTCCCCCTTCTTTGAATTATATAAGGATGTGTTTAAACTATAGCTGATTCACTGAAACCCTTGGATTTTCTTTCGATGCTTTCATCATACACTACCTTACTAGCGCAAAAGAAACACGCAATTACGCAATTCAGGAGATTTAAATAAACAACTTGTAGCTGCCCATATTTTTTACTCATATGTTTTAACGAAAATGTGGCTATGTTACTGCTTCATCTTTGTCTTCTTGCCTTCAATAAGATTAATGATTCACAAAGCCACACCATGCTCACGCTATGCTGTGTATGCTGTATAGATTAGTCCTAAGCAAGTTAGTTGAAGTATCTCCATGTTGTAAACTGATTTAAGAAAGCATGAATGAAGAGGTACACCTCCTCTGTTCCACACCCAAAATATTGGGGAATCTGCAACAACTTCAGAAATTCTTGCATGTTGCTGGAGGTGGTTTCAGTTTCACACCAGAAGTAATTTAATTTCAGCACTTAAAACCCAAAAAGCTCTAACATATTGCTAGCGTGCAAAAATTCCATGTGTGCTAAAAAACAACAGCATATGGTTGGATGGGGTGTGACCAAAATGAACACAGTCATCACATTGTGAACTTTCTTTTTACAGACTTGATTAAATAAGTGGAGAGTAGCATCTAGGACAAGAACCCTGAATCCTCCTAGAGTCTGCCTTTTCAAATGTTGTGTAGTTAACTGAAAGGTTCATCTTGCATAAACTGCAGCTTAAAATAGGAGACTGACATTTCATCTGAACATGAAGAACATGCACAAAAGAAAGGTTGAAAGAAGGCAAGATGTCTCTGGGTGAAGCATTGGAGGAGAATGGTACAGAGCACAAGCTAGGAGAGAACCTCAGCCCTCCCTGTTTGCGGTTAGAAAGTAGGTAGATTGGGATTATTTGCTTTTTATTTATAATCTATCACCTGGATTTGAGTAGGGTAGAATGAGTCTTCATTGGGCTTACTTGCTGAGACTGTATGTTTCAGGATGTTTGAACATCATCGCCAATTCTTTTCAGCATTGTGGGCACAATAACTTAGTCATCTCTGATGATGACTGCATATTTATATAGGCACAGCCATTTTTCTGACTCGGGGCTTTTTTCTGTTGAGTACAATCATGCTTAAGACCTAATCAGGTCCTCATATAGGAACATCTGATAACTTAACAAACCAAAATCAGAAATACTGATGGAAACTTAGGCTTAGATACTTCACTTATCTTTCTGGATCACAGCTAGCAAGTTTAGAAACCCTTTAAAATAGTAACAACAAAAAACTTGGGGGAGTAATATTAACATGTGTGGGTTTTGAATGAGTGTTTGCGTTTAAAACCACTGACCTGAGTGCAACTCTCTGAGGTCATTATTAGTGTCAGTTGTCTGTTTAGTTTGCTTTGCTCTTGTCTGCTTTTTATGTGCTCTTCTGGGTGTAAATATGTTTGGAGAAGCAGAATCCTTTTCTGGCATATCACTTGCTATTCTATCTGCCATTCAGCTGTGAATATGACAGTACCTCAACTTTGCCAGGTAGCAGCTCTTTGCAGGCTGTTTTTCTGTCAGGTTCTTGGCTCTCTGCGTGACCAGCACTGTTGCCCTGTGGGCAGCCAGGAGAAATGTCTTCTGCTCATATTTCCAGTCAGACTACGTAATTCCTGCTGCAGAGACCAACCACCATCATTGGGCCAAGTGAGCTATACCATGCAAAATGTGCCTTTATTTTCTGCATGTGAGTCTGTCAGATTGTTAAAAGTGAAAAAACAGTCCTAGTTTGACTTCTTTTTTTTTAGAATAATTGGTGATTTCCATGAACTGTGCAATCTTCTCTGCTTTCTAATGATGAATACTTCTATAACTTGTGTTGCTCCCCTTGTCTTCTCAAGTGAATGGTCATCTTTGAGCAGCCTTAATGATTAGTACAGGTAAGAGCACAGTTGAATTTTCTTCATGTTCTTGCAAAGTGGATCTTACAAACATCAAAATAACGTTTTATATAAAAGGATATTCTTCCAATGTTAAAGCTAAGAACTGAAAATTACTTTGGATGCATCTGCAACTTTTGAAAAACTTTGAATATTAGAGTTTTACCCAGAAAGACCATTGCTTACACTAATTATGTTTGCCAAGACAGAGCATCTTTTTCACAATAAAACTCAGGTTACTCTGTGGAACAATAGGGTCTATCAACATGTGACAAGGCTTTCATATCTCGAGGGGAGGATTCAGTTGATGCAACAAAGCATCAGTCAAGATGTAAAACTGCAGGAAGTTAAATCATGCGTACTCTACGGTTGTCCAGATCAGATGGAGAAAGTGCCAAAAGAGGTTACCCTTCATCACCAGCTGAGAGATGAGCTATGTATGAAAGACAGGACAGCTTGAAGGCCCTGTATGGTGATCTCAGGAGATCCATCCCTCAAGAGATAGAGACATGCTTCGTGTCCTTGTACAGTCACTTCAGCAACTTGACATGAAAATACTAAATAAAACACACTGAAACCCCAAGAGGGTGTTTCACCAAGGAGCCAGAATGGGAATTATCCAGCCTTTTAGCAGGTGTAGGGCCCTGTCTGAGAGTGGCATCATAGAAGTCTCCTGAGCCTTCTCAGTAAGCCAGTAATGGATCTGCAGCTTGCCAGATAGTCTGTCATAGGTTGTCAGCCACAGCTGGGAGGAGGGACGGCAGCATCTTTTGTTCCCATGTCAAGCATGCAGAGAAGGGACTCATAAGTAGATAATTCAAGGGGAAACAGCTGCTGAGTTCTCAATTCTCCATGACTCTCTAATTTTGCCTTCTTCTCTTAATATATTTGCCTGCTGCTGGCTGAATACTGCCTGCTGACAGTAAAACAGAAAAATGCTGTAAACTTCATTGAAAACTACTGTGAAGTGTGGCTATTTTGATACTTATGGAAGAACAAGTTGAAAGGATTTCCTGAATGCGTGGGGCCAAGGATGGATAATTTTAAACTCCTGTGAAAGGGTACACTAACTTGATTGTCCTAATCCTGTTCTTTTAAGTCAACTAAGTATTACAAACTCTTCCAATTTTAGGATTATGAAGGGATTTTTTTTTTCCCTTTTAAAAAGCCCAGGCGCATGACATCACTTCAATATATAAGAATCAAACACTTAAAGGTAAATACACATTTGAATTGTGGCTTGAATATGTAAATCCTACAGGCATAAAAGGCCAGACAGCTGGCAAACAACTTTTCCTACCCGATTAGCATCAGATTACTTTTAGGCTAATACCAGGTGCCTTAGTTATAGTTTTGGGATATTTTGGTTGGCTGTACTTTGGCTTCTGTATCACTTAGCACACAATAAAAGTAATCATGAACTCCAGTAAAAAAAACAAACAAAAAAAAAAACCAAACCAAGAAACCCTTATCTTGGACAGTTTGTCTCTATAAGCAACTAACTGGCATAGCCATAGCCATAGAATCATAGAATCACCAGGTTGGAAAAGACTTCTTGGACCATCGAGTCCAACCATTCCTATCAACCAGTAAACCATGTCCCTGAGTACCCCGTCTACCTGTCTCTTAAATACCTCCAGGGATGGTGACTCAACCACCGCCCTGGGCAGCCTCTGCCAGTGCCCAATGACCCTTTCAGTGAAAAGTTTTCTCCTGATGTCCAGTCTGAACCTCCTCTGTCACAGCTTGATGCCATTCCCCCTTGTCCTGTCCCCTGTCACTTGGGAGAAGAGGCCAGCACCCTCCTCTCTACAACCTCCTTTCAGGTAGTTGTAGAGAGCAATAGGGTCCCCCTTCAGCCTCTTCTTCTCAAGGCTAAACAACCCCAGTTCCCTCAGCCGCTCCTCTTCAGACTTGTTCTCCAGACCCTGCACCAGCTTGTCATTGAGCTATACAAGCATATCATTACAGCTTTGCAAATAAACCCTCTGTTAACATTCCCTACACCGACACTGCCATCTGACGCATCTCATGCATCAGTCCTGGGCCATATTGATTTGTAACCTGTAATTTATAATTGTTCTGGATCTGTTTAGCTCTGGTGCTAGCGTATTTCTGGGACTGCTAACTAAATACAGTATCTGGAAGCTGAAGGTCGTATATCGGGCTGTTTTGCCCTCCTCCCATGCTACCTAGTTTCTAGGGATGTTTTGTGTCTCTATTTTCAGAGACATAAAGGCAGATTTGTGGACCTTCCTTGTAATTTTTATGGCTGATTTTTGGCATGCCACTGTCTGGGTTTCCCTCTCATAGGGAGGGGCTGCCGGGGCTTGGGGAGGGGAAGCGCCAGGAATGCCGTGGGTGCCTTGGAGGTCGACGGTCACTAGATGGCAGTATGAGACAGGGCTGGGAGCAGGCAGCTCCTCCCGGGTACCACGGGAACAGCGCTGAGCTTGGCCGGGTGTCACACGCCGAGGGAGACAGAGTAGGACCCAGAATTGCCTTTAAACATTTCGTTATTACCTATAATGTTACAATTCTAAGTCAAGAGTATAAGCTTAAGTCTAGACCAATATTAACATCCTATGATGGTTTGTGAGGGACTCTGCGACCCGACCAGAGTTCAGTGATAAAGTCTTTTTAAGTGTTTCCATGAAGTTGCTGCAGGTGACATTTTTGCAGATGCGCCAGTGCTTGAATGAATTGGATCCGTATCCTAGGTTGCATCAAAAGAAGCGTGGCCAGCAGGTCAAGGGAGGTGATTCTATTCCTCTACTCCTCTCGTGTGAGACCTCATGGAGTATTGTGTCCAGTTCTGGAATCCTCAACATAAGAAGGAGATGGAGCTGTTACAACAGGTCCAGAGGAGGGCTACAAGGATGATCAGAGAGCTGGAGCACCTCCCGTATGAGGACAGGCTGAGAGAGTTGGGGTTGTTCAGCCTGGAGAAAAGAAGGCTACCAGAAGAACTTATAGCAACCTTTCAGTACCTGAAGGGTCTACAAGAAAGCTGTTGAGGGACTGTTTACAAAGGCTTGTGGTGATATGACAAGGGGCAATGAGTATAAACTGGAGAGGGCAGATCTAGACTAGACATAAGGAAGAACTTCTTCACTATGAGGGTGGTGAGGCACTGTCACAGGTTGCCCAGGGAAGCTGTGGATTCCCCATCCCTGGAGGTGTTCAAGGCCAGGTTGGATGGGGCCTTGGGCAGCCTGATCTAATGGGAGGTGTCCCTGCCCATGGCAGTGGGGTTGGAACCTCGATGATCTTTAAGGTCCTTTCCAGCCCAAACTATTCTATGATTCTATGTTATGTTGACATTGGTGGGGGTCTCAGACCAGGTGAGAGGGAGCTCGAATTATAACCCGCTCCTCTCATTCTCTTGTAGTCTCTTCTGGAGTGATAACATCTGGGGTATCAGTTGGCCCAGCTCCTTGCCTTCTTTACTTTTCATCAGTGGTGCTGCTGGTAAGGGACACGGTGGGTTCCCTTGGCACACCTGCTGGTGCAACCTCCACCAATGTGTAGGGCTCTGAAAAACTCCAGGACCATGCATCAAGCCATTTCCAACACACAAAACTCATGTTTTCCACATGCTTAGTCATCCAAGCGCAACTTATATTGGTTTCTATTCATAAATCTTATTAATACTTCTATTTTCAGGATCAGCTTTTGTTCTTTGTTCTGTGGCTATGGTGTAACTCTGCGTATGTGTATTGAAAACTTGCCAGAAACTTCCAGGAGAATTAAATCAGGCTTCATGGCCCCACACATCCGTCACAAAGGTGAAGACAGGCATGGCAGCTGTTTCAGACTGCTTTAGCCAGTTTATTGATGTATGATTCAGAGGATGCAAGAATGAAAGCCAGAGTATGTTCATATTGTCAAAATGTTTCCTTGTTTGCTGCTGAACTTCTGACAATCTGCACAACATGAACCTCTGTTCCAGCTTTTTAGTTTGGTCTAGAAGTGATATTATGACTTTAACATGTTTTGGTCTAGAAGTGATATTATGACTTTAACATGTTTTGGTATACTCCACAGGGTGGTTTCAGAGCACACAAACTGGTTTTCTTTAAGATGAAATGAAAAAATCCTTAAGCATGAAGCTCAGAAGACTCCCTCACATACCAAAGACACATTATCTGCTACAAATGTTATGGCAGTAAGACCTCATGTCAACATTAGAGCCTAGACTGAAGAACCTTGATCTCAAATTTTTAGTGTGGATGCTCTTGGCTCCAACGGTTTCACTGTATGGATCCACTCCTATCAGGCTGTGATATTGTGTTAATTTTGACATAGCCCAAATTCACAATAGTGTCAACTGAGAAAGGTAGTGACTTACAGGGGAAACAGAATGCCTCCTATTCAGATACCTTCATTTGCCCTGAGTAGGTGATATGGATAAGCCCAGTAGTGATGAAATGCTTCTGGTTTCCATACACAGGCAGTATGAGCATCTTGTTGGCTGCACCATTTGTGTTTTATACTGTGGGCTGTTCAGAGAAGAGGTTCATGAAATAAATGTATTGTTCTTTGTTGTTTCACTTTTGTGGCATGGTCTCAGGTTTTCTGCAGATCTAGGCAGGTGTTTCTATATGAGTTATGCTGAGTTATACCAGTTCTAAAGGCTTCTCTCACTGTAATCTTAGGCTCATCACTGTTCCTCTTAAATCCATAGCAAAGACAGTGGGGAGCCATTGGAAGACTAGTTCACATACCCCGTTACAGAGATATTGACAATGGTGTTGCTTTCATTCTGCAGGCTGACATCACTTACTAACTCCAATTTTTTTTTACAGTCAACCCTCAAATGTGGTATTTCTGGAAATGAATTATTTTTGTTGCTGGGTAGAAGAAAGTTAATAATCCTTTATTTGTTTAGGGCTATGTTTCCTATATTCATGAAAAATTTTACTCGGTGCATAGACATGTGTGGTAAATGCTATGAAGCATCCAACAACTTGATCAGTGGGCAACCAGTGCGTTTCTAGAACGTACACCAGGTTTGTTGCTAAATACATTTGAGGTAACTTGCAAAGTCCAAGATCTTGGAAGCAAAATCTACTGGATTTAGGTTTCCTGCATTACTTGAGCTCTTGCTGTCTGAGCTGTCTCCTGCAATCATGGGTGGGAAAAGGATTTCGTGTGATATTTCCATGACTGTGCTGCCATGCCACAAAGAGGACGTAGTGAAACTTCCCAGACAATTGTGATTCTGGCATGCTCTTAACTTTTTCAATTGCCTGGTGTCATTCTGTTTTTAAGGAAAGAATATAATAAGCTGTTTTTTTTAAAAAAAATTCAGCAGGATTTCAGTAGGACTACTTCATTTTCATAAAACATTGTCAAATGTAACCATGTTTTTTTTGCTCTAAATATTTTTTATTTGAAATTATATTTAATTAAATTTTATTTAATACTATTTTAACCGAAATACTATTTATTTTTCCTAAGTAGGTATTTTGAAAGACAACTGTGAACCCAGAAAGGAGACTTGTGTTCAATATCATGCTTTAATAGTTAGAGTGACCTCTGTGCTCCTCCATTGAACTGGGCACCTTAATCAGGTGGCTTTGAATTGCTAGAAAATGAATAAAAAAATGCTGTCATTTCTTGAAATGCTTTGTTTTTAGTGAATATAAATTGCAAATGAAATATTAGCCTCTGAGCCTAATTCGTAATAGTCAAGGATATGCTGTGAAGAGATTGCTTAAAAAAAGTTTCTTGTTTTTTATTCTTAAAGATGGATTGAAGGAAACACATCAAAGGCAAGTTGTGTGTTGTGCTAGCACTGCTTAACCTGCTAGTATCTTGGAGATTATTCCTGCTGGCTTTGTGGGCCTTTTCAGTGTGATCCACGAAAATGCTAATTAATTTCAGGATTGCTGTGTGTGTGATATGCTTTGACATACACAGCAAATTAATAATAATATAATAATCTATCTAAAAGAATTTTGAGAGCAATTTATAGTTCGTGCCAGATGTCAGTTAACTGAGTAATTTAACACACTTGTGTAGCTGAAACGTAATAGCTTTTGCTAGCTTGCCATGCTGCTTATGGATATGAATGACAAAATTTATGGGTTTTAGCTATGTGCATAATCTGAAAAATTCACTCCCTGTTGCAAGGAATAAGCTGTATCACAAGTGAATGTGTTTTAATCATCTGAAACATATAGCTCAAATGCTATTTTATTTGTTTAAACCAGGAAAAGACATAATTCCTCTAAAAGAAGTGCTGTGAATGCAAGACCAAGAAAATTGTTTTTGTCCTATCAGTAGCTGCAGAGACCACATCTCCATAAAAGTCATTAAAGCAGCAAAGACAGCACTGTCAGCTTAGGAATTGCAAGTTCTATGAAGCCTGGGATCAAGAGTGTTTCTTCATATGTTTGTGCACATTTTAATGGACTGAATCTTGGAGTTCTTAGACCTGGATGTGACCCTGGGAATGAGAGTTAGGGAAACTGAGGATTCATATTGCTAGACTTGAAATGCCTAGAAAACATCCAGCCTGAGCTGGACCTCCTCTAGAGCAGACAGAGAGAAATAGGCACCACTGGGAGAAGGTTGATCTCGAAGAGGGAGGTAGGTAGGTGGATGAATTACTCCTTGTAGGAAACAAAGTCTAAGTAAGATTACTGTCTCTGTCCTTTCATGCAAGTAATGGTAAAATGCAGAATTGAGTAGAGGGTATTCCCTTTATTACCTATCAGGAAAATGAATGAGTTTCACAATCATCCTGCAAGATATGACACTAAGCATTTTTAATTTGTTCTAATTTTACAAAAAATACCATATTTAATTGTTTTTGTTTCATCCTTTAAAGTAAAACATCTCCCTTAGCTCTAAGTTCCTTATAAAGTATCTTAGACGCTCATGTCCCTAGTGCACTCTGCAATGTGATGGTTCATTGGCCTGTGAAAGCCTTCCATTCAACTGTCAACTCCAACTCCAACACATTTTTTTTCCTCTCTGAGAAAGTACGGTCCATGTAAGGTGTCATTAAGGTTAACAAATGTAGGGCTTGTTAAGCTAAATTAAGTGAAGTAACCACTTTGGAGGGTAAGGAAAGGAGTTATAAGTTGAGTTCCTCTCTGACTGTCATTGGTATCCTTCATCGCAGACTGTAATCCCAGTTCCTATAGAAACTGCAGTGTCCTGGATTGAATCCTGGATTTTATTTTCTTTTTCTGTTTGTTTTTGTTTGTAGATTTTGTTTGTTTGCATATTTGGTTATTTGTTTGTTTGCTCTTTAAGTGTGTTTATGTTCTCTTTTAGTCTTAAAAATAGCAACTATCATATTCTGAGGATATTCTACCCAGGAATTTCCTGCATATGCAGTTAGATGCCCAAGTACATCTTTGAATCAAAGTCAACATGTAGAAGCCAGAGGAAGCAAGGGGCGGAGAACTGGATGTGAATTGGTTTGATCAAGAAGGGGTGAGAAGTCAGTGGGTGGTACAAGATCACATTATTTGCTCCTGCACTGAAATCCTGCAGATATAGAAGAGCTGTTACTGAGATGTAGAAGTGAGAGGTCACATATCATCTGTGATGTCTCCACGAAGCCTTATGAGGATTACCAATGTGCTGAATTGTGATTGTTACTCACCGTAATTTCCTTCAGTTCCTCACAACTTTTGCATGTAACTGTTTTTTCTTCTAAGGTTAGTAGTTAAGGGGCCCTTGAGTGTAGCCCATGCATACAGTGCCTAGCAGGGAAGGCCCCTAGTCTTAAGGGCCTTCCATGGCTGAGATGAAAAAGAACAGTTGCAGTGTGTGTTCAAACTGTTTCATAAGTTGTTTTCCACTTTTTCATAGGAAATATTTGACATCATTATCCTATTGACACATGCTATGGTAAACTGTAGGATTCCCAGGAACCTAGCTAGGAAGCATCATTTCTCATCAGTAGCCACTAAGGAGCGGATGGTCTGTAAGGCAACATAGTCTATACATGCTATGTAAGCTGATTGCAAACAAAAGCCAGGCAGGCATTCCCATTCATGAAAACAAAGGGTTAATATCAGGAAAGCAAGTTTGAAAGTACTGTTCAATTTTTATTGGCTTGTACATGAAACTAATCTCTGCACCATTAAAGGAAGAAGTCTGTCTTACTTTTTCTCCTCAAAAAATTATGCTCTGGAGAATCCAAAATTGATATTGATAACTGTTATTGATAATTGATATTGATAATTGATATTGATAATTGTTGAATGCATAAATTGATAATGCCTGTAAATCTGTGTGTTCTCACCATATTTGATAGACGGGTTTTAGTGTTTTCTGATAAGGTTAGCTAGACATTGTTGATATGAGAGATAGCTAAAGTCTGACTCTGATGTTTTCATCTGAGGTTTGCCACAGTAAAACTGAATAACATCTCTGAGACAAGAACTGTGTTTGATATGGGATCTTAAATCCAGCTCAGAGGCTCCTCTCCCCAAAATGACAGAGGAATATTGTTTTTTCCTGTCTGAGACCAAAAAAGCAGGAAGTAGACCCATACTGGCATGGTCGGGTCATGTTGCTCCAGATAGCCTTTATCTTGTTTACATCTTCCTCCAGATTTGCCTGAAGACAGTAGAGATATATGTAAGTACACCAATGCGGATTTTCTTATGTATAACAAAGACAACTTCAAAACAATCTTCATTTCTTGTAACAATATCTGTGTTTGCCTAAATTATAATGTTGCAAGATTCTTGTTAGACACAACATGATTGATAGTTTTGATAACAGGCTTGAAAATCTGCCTGATGTAAATCATGAATTCTGCATTATTCTGACTAGAACCTGTGCTGTGGTTCTAAGAAGTAATTTGCCTAGTTATTGTAACAGCCCATTTAATTGAACTTTAATGGAGAGTAGTACTTATGGCAATTTTCATTTTGATGTGTGTATTGAATAGGAATATTGAATCGACATAATCTTTAACATTTTTAGCTTGGGATTTTTACTGGCATGTTAGTAGAAGGGCTGTTTCCAGCCTACTTTTGTAGCATTGCCATATACTAAATGTGGTTTCTCAAGAGACAAGGACTTGCCCAATGCTGTTCTCGTAGAGAGAGGGGCCACGTGAGCTGCTGTAACATCAGACTAACCGTGGCTTTCAATGGCATGTTTCTTTTTTTCATTTCTGAGAGGAAAGAGGCTGTGTTGGTTTTGAAAAACTATAGTAGCAAGACTTGGCAGGAGTAAGATCCTCTATTCTGTGTGTACGGTGGCTCATCCTTCCCCCTTTTCCCGCTGATAACAGATGAGAAGTGTCATTTTTTCCTCTAAAACAATAATGTATTTGGAAATCTTAGGACATTTTTTACAAAACTTTCTTTCTGACTAGCCTCATTTTGTTAAATTAACATATTTATACCAAAAGAGGAGTTCTGAAGTTGACTAGGGATGTCCATAAGTTCACCACTGCTGTTATAAAACAAAACATCTAGAAAGAGGATAAATCCCTTTTGTGGACAAGTAGAGCTGGTTAGATGTACATATCAAATGCATTTAGATCTTTTTTTTCTTCTGAGTACTTCTGAACTAAGCCTATTCTTCAGGGCATTTGTTAAATTATGCTACTTGGGAACTTAAGAATAATTCCTGTTCCATTGTAAAGTGTGACCAGTTACCAAACTTTAATATCAATTCTTATGTGCCTTTTCTCAGTGACAGCATTGGCTTTTTCCTCATCCTTTACTTTGTTCCCTGTTGCTTATTCCTTCCTTGTGCTTTTGTTCTTGTCCTTGTGCAAGTACAACTTCTTGTGGTACTATTTCCTGAACTGTACGAAGAAAATGCCTGAGAGCCCTGCAAGTTATAGGTGGTTCCTCAAATAGGAGATTCACGTTGCCGCTCCAGCACTGAGAGAGCAGTGGGAGAGAGCAACTGCATGGCTGGGAGTGTTGATGGAGAAAGAGAAAATACCCTGATACCCTCACCGTGTCACCTTCAGGAGAATCGTACCTAGCACAGTGCTGGAGCACACCTGAGATCATTGGGATAGAGGTCAGGCTGCAAGGGTGATGGTGATGGTCTTTCTCCTGTGTTGCGCTGCCTGTGGACTGGACAGTTTCCACAGCCCCTCCACTGTAGCATTGCTGAAGTGCTTGGTCACAGAATTTATCTGATTCTAGAATTTAACATGCATGTTTTTTTGCAGAAAAGGAGGATAAGTGGTGGAGACTGTTTTAGGAAAATCTGGTTACACTCGGGAAGCCTTGCCTGACAGAGCTTTGAAGGAGGGGAGGACACTTTGCATGAGCAAATACCAGTTTGTACCTTATACACATGCACACACACACAGATGTGTGCCTGCTCATTTGCACATACCAGTTGTGATCAGTTCTAGCAACTATTCAGAATGTAATCAAAGGTCACAAAACCACAGCAGCAAACTGGAAGCTGAATTGTATGTTGCTATGGATATAGTGGTTTGCCTAGAAGAGTAGGTCAAGTTTTCCAAAATAATTACTGATGTAGGATGCTCAGAGGATGATTCTTTCATTGCGAACTTGATTTTCTGAAGTGGTGTGCTTCGGAAAATGAGGCTCTTCAAAGCTATCTTAAGCCTTGTCTATCGAAAATATGGAGCCATCTTTCCATATCTTTCCATTTGTCATCTTGGTGATAAAAATAGAGAAACATGTTAAAGAATATGAGAGCAGCACTACATTGTGAAGACATATCAAATGGAATTGTTTATTAAGGAGTGTTTATTAATATTACTTTAAATTATTAGGCTGATTTGAGAAGTTGCTTACCTTTAAGAATGTACTTAAGTGTATGTTTAAGTGCTTTCCTGAACAGAGATATTTTTCTGAACTGATTCAGTTACAAAGGAACTGGATTAGAACTAACAGTAAACACCAAGGATGTCTTCAGACTTTAGTAAGTTAAATATAGTGAAAGCACTTTTATTTAGTTAGAAGGAACAATAGAAGAAAACATAGAATGAAGTCTTTTGGAAGATGTTTTTCTTTAATTCTTTTATAAATCCAGTATTTCAAAGCTTCTCTAGACCCCTTTGTTTCAGTAGATGTGTAATAAACGTATGTGTGTATACACACGTATATACACATACATATTTACATATACACACCCCATATTCATGTGATGTCCATATGTAACACAGGAGAATAAATAATCATGTAGTCTGCAGACATAATGCTATAGTCTGGAGAAGCAGAGCTGACAAGAACATTTGGCTCTATAATAGTAATTCCCAGTAGCATGCTTGACCATGTTTTCCAGATCTCCTCTTCCTGAACCACTTTCAGTCATATTAATACAAAAATAGGAAAAATCACAGGCTACCAAATTTATCCCAGCACTAAAGTGGTCTGGATAGTGAAAAGCATTAAATAAAAATTTAATTTATATGCACTGCATCTATTCACACTGAATATCTAGATTTTCTCATTATGTACATCCCAGTCCCCAGAGCCTTCCCTGGAAGTTTGTTAGCAGCTCTGATCCCTACAGATCTCTTAAGCTCCATCTCTTACCATACAGGATTTAGAAAACGTGTGGCTTTGGATAATTGCCCATACATTAGGCTGTCCTGATAAAACAGTTCCTACTGTCCCTATGTTGCTATAAACAGAATTGCAAGATATACGCAGCAGAGAGCAGTGAAGAGAATCACACAAATTAGATCCTGAAGATGTAATGTTTATAATGTTGCTCCTCTGCCCTGCCAGTGCTTGACCTGCATAAATACTTGATCTGGTTTCCTCTTAATCACTTGCACTGAGAGAGCTTCTCTAATAACCATGCCTCTGTAATGACCATGTGGTCACATCTTTCTTACACTATGAACTGAGGAACTTTAGCTGGAAGTTAAACAAACTCTACTAGTGCTTCCCAGGCCCTGGAACTAGAGACATAACCTGTTGAATGGCTCTGCAAAGCACATATAGGTATGCTTATCCACTCCTGCCAGGGCAGGTAGATCTCAAGAGTTTTAGATAGGTTGTCACTGAAGCCTGGAGTGAGTACCAGCACTGAAATGTAGACTTCTGTGGGAGTTACTGTCTCTGGAGCTCTCCATGATGAGAACCAGCCTTTAGATGGAAGATTATAAATATTGTTTGGTGATTGCTGTGTCTGAGGCTGCTGGCATGGTTCTGTAGGCTTCCTGTGCTGCGCTGTCTTCACAAGCCCTCCCAGGAGTGGTCTGGAGGAAAGGAAGTCAAGCTTATTGCATTGTATTTGGAGGAAAGGAAAGAAAAGTAGGTAAACAAAGTTCTTAAAATTGCATTTTCTTGATCCAGTAGCTGAGAACCCTTGAAATCATATATTGAAATAATAAATTAGAATCCTATCCACAAAGCTGTGATCTCTTTAGAGATGCAGATTTTTCCCGCAAGTGATGATGTTTTTCAAGCACCTTTTAAATAATTCATAGTCAGAAGCCAGAATATAAAAGACTTTTATGTAAAAAGTGTCAAGTCACTTTCCCTTCTTCATCTTGGTCATATTCTAAAATTCTTGTGTATTTTTCAAGGTTTTATTTTTCTGAAGCTACTTTTTGGGGTGAGCTCAGACAATTTTGACCCTGTAAGAATACCTCTTTCATTAGACTTTCTCTCACTGTTTAGCAAAATACAAAAGTAGAAAATCAGTTCTGCTAAATCAGCTTTCTAGAACCTCTCCAGCTCTCCCTAGCCGGCTTTCTACTGCTCATTCTGTAGGGATATTTCAGAAGATCAGCCATCTTTCTTTTTCATTGGCAACACTGTTCTGATTTGTCTCTGACATCTGTAATTGCTTCACAGGAGTCGTTATTACCTTTTTATTCCTGGATTCAGCTACTCCTGTCCTTCTGTATTGATCTTTCTAAATGCCAGGTATGCACATACATAAGTAGAAGGAAGGATTTGTCTTCCTGTTCCTTGGCAGCTTCTCATGTCCCCTCTTTCCGGCCAGGCTTTGGGCTGAAATTGCAGTCACAGCACTCAATGTTTATCCTTGCATACCATCTCCTCTGCCCTTCATCCCACTTCATGCGGCTAAAGGAAGAATTATGTTGTCGTCGGGAATCCAACAAACGGAGCTTCCTCTGTCATGCTCAGCAGCTGTTTCAGTTTTCAGCAGAAAAAGAATCTTCAAAAGCATTCCTTACTCTCTTGAAACCTGCCCGTAGCTCTTGTTTGCTGGACAGAATTGTTCGTACTTTCTGAGAGGATGAGTGCTTGAATAAATTGAACAAAAACATGTGTGTATGGAGATATAAAAATCTGGTGATTTTGCATTTGTCCATGAAATGTTAATGTTTACTGGAAAGAAAATTGTTTGTACAAATGTTGTAAGCTGAATGTAAAAGTATGAGCCTATGCAACTGAAGAAAATGCATTATAAATTTAAAAAATGATATGTAATTTTCACAGATCTGTTGCTCTTTGAACTATTTGTTTTCCGTGCTTCTCCATATTGTGGCATAAACTTCTGAAATTGGAGAATTATTTATTTTCATTTAACTTTGTATGGAACCTCAGTCCTTATTTCTACTCAGAACGAGTTGCAATCTTCCTGATAAGTACTCAGCTTCTGCATTTCCCTAATGCTCCAGGCACTTGTGCAGTTTCCATGCAGATGAGCTTGCATAATCTTTCATTTTTGCTCCTTTACATCCATGCATGATCCATAGGATAGCCTTCGTCTTGCAGGCTCATGTGTTGTATCTGGCCACGCAGCAGTGTTTGTAGTTTAAGATGTTAAAACCAGGCAGATGTTTTCAGTTCTAACCTCTTGTTTCCCCTTATTTAGGATCTCCTCAAACTTGCATCTTTAGGTGATTTCTCTCCAATGCTTGCTTTTTCTCCAAAATTGAGGGAAAATAAAAAACATTTTTGTTATATGGAAGTTCTGTATTGCTGAAGCTTGTAACATGATGCAACATACCTTTACAGCCTGACATTTTTTTGAAAATGGATTAATGGTAATATAGCTGATAGTTTGGTTGTATTTATCTATCCACATTTTTTAATGCATATCATTGAATCATAGAACATAGAATGGTTTGGGTTGGAGAGGACCTTAAAGGTCATCCATTTCCAACCATCCTGCTATGAGCAGGGACAACTTCCACTAGATCAAGTTGCTCAGAGCCTTATCAAATCTCATCCTGAACACCTCCAGGGATGTGGCACCCACGACTTCTCTGGGCAACCTGTGCCAGTGCCTCATCACCCTCACGGTAAAAAATTTCTTCCTAATATCTGATGTAAACATCCCCTCTTTCAGCTTAAAACTGTTACCCCTCATCCTATCACTGCACTTCCTGATAAAGACCCCCTCCCCAGCTTTCCTGTAGATCCCCTTTAAGTACTGCTCTAAGGTCTCCCTGGAGCCTTGTCTGTGTGCAAATCACCATGCAGACAAAAGCAATGTATCTGAGCTCTGATATGCATTTTTAATTGTAAAAATCCAAGAACTGAGGTTCTTTGATTGCCTGCAGTTTGTAGAATATAAATATTGCTAAACATTGTTCTGTCAGTCTACAAAATGTATGAACAAATTATATTGCATTTTCCTTCTCTCTTTGTTTAAAATAATAAAAATTAATAAAACAAAAAATAAATAGAACAAAATAAATTTTAATACCTTGATTTAGAGAATTTATTTCCAGCAATGTTAATGAAGTCATAACATACCCTGATTTTCTGTTCCTTTATGTTTACAATATTAATAACATATTGAAGGCTATCTTTCTACAAAAATTTTGCATAAGTGAAGGCATGCTTCAAAGAAGAACAAAGAGTTATTTGTATAGCAGAACATTTAGGATTTTTTAATATTTTTTAAGAAAAAAATGCTGATTCCTTGAAGCCAAACAAACAGTGAAACTGTGTATTTTGACAAATCACCCAACTCAAAAATACCTTCAATGAATGGAATAAAACACCTTGTTGAAAAAATTTTATTTTATTTGAATGTATTTTTCTTTCCTTCCCTTTCTGTGTCTCCCTATTTGTCTCTTTCTCTCTTGCTCATGCTCTCTTGCTTTTGTTCTTTCTCTTTCATTCCCTTTTTTCCAAACAACCTCCTATTTTACAATTTTCATAGATTTAGTGCACACAAATACATGTGAAATATTTTGCTTGATCCAGGCTGAGATATGTTCTAATTCTTTTGAGACTTCTTTGAGACATCAAGATGTTAGAAAACAGGACCAGAATAATTCTCCTAGTAAATGAATTCAGATGCTCATTCTTAAAATCCATTTTTTCACCCTCCCCCAGCTCATGAGAAGGCTATTTATGAATTTACTTCCCTTTATGCTTTCATTAGGGGTAGGGTTTTTTCCCCCAAGATAACATTAGTGCTAGCATCCTGTACTACAATTACTTCTTTGCCTATCCCAGTGTTGTTTCTTCTTGGATGTTTGCCAAGATCCATCATACCTCCCTGCTGACTTCACTTGGCTGTGCTGACAAATCAAGTTCTTGTGATCACCTCACAGTGAGACTGGGGTTTCTTCATCTTCTTTGCTTTTTTGGCAGCCCTTTGCCTGACCATGACTGATCATACTGTACATAATATTCTCAATGAAGGGTTTTCTTTACCCAGGGTTACAGCATAAAATGATTTCCTTTTATAGCATTCTACTGGTCTATTTTTTAGAGGTGTATGTCGTATACTTGGCAAACATATTATGCAACCAAACGATACCCCGAGTCCTTTTCCTCCCACTGCCTCCAGCTATTTGTAGTCCTAACTTATAACGTGAAACAGTTTCATTAATTCCAGAGTGTGATCTTCCATGTTCTCATGTGACATTTAATTGTTTCTATTATTCCCAGTCCTTTAAGTCATTCTGTTCATTCTTAGATAATATTCCAAAAGTCCTACGTTTTTCATAGATCAGGAAAAGTGTTTCCTGTCCATGTCTGCTATTATTATGCAGTTCTTCTCTTAATGCAAATTAATGTTCTATTTTGCTTGTACATAGTGCTAGGAAGATCCTGGATTAATTTAATTGACCACACTAAGCGTATAGTGTGAACAGTCGCCTCAGTCATACCCGTTACTCATGTGAGTAGCATAAATACAGCTTACATGGATTCAACAGCCCCAAAGTATCTGCCCTATCCTGGCAGTTAGAGGGGCTTCTGAACACATAGGAGTTCTTATCCCTGTACATAGGTGCAGGGCCTGTGCACAGCTGGGGACTGCAGTATGTGCTGCAGCACCATCTTAAACCAAGACTTTGTGTAGGGAAGGATAGAATTCCTTTCCAAACATGTATTGCCTCCTACTTGTTTCATATCTCCATCCTATTTATTTAAACCTTTCTTTTGGTCATAAGAGTGCAACATCTTGCTAAAAAGTCAAGCTTACTCAAAGCCAAGCTTTTGAGCATATAAGTGCAGAAGTTCTATCTGAACAGGCACATAAGTTGTTTTAATTTTATACTGACTGTGACAAAATTAACATTTCCTTCTTCTTACCCAACCGGTTAAAAAGTCGAGATTTCTGAGCATTTCTTAAATACTTGTGACCTGAAACTTATACCTGGTTTCATTAGTTTGAATAAGGCAGGGAATCCGACATTTCAATTGTTCAAAATTGAGCAAAAGAAATGCAAAGTAAAAACCTCTGGTTTTTCCATTTTGTTTTGAGGTTTTGGCACTCTTCAAGGAAATTATTTATTTTGAGTGGCTTTTAGAATCCTCTACAGGAGAGCGATGAGGATCTATCAGTCTTTAAAATAGGTCAACATCTCACTAATTATTGCTTTAATTAGTGACAGCCACATCATTTTTTTTTATGTTGTTCAGTTTAATAGGAGTCAGAGATATCCCAGTTTTGCTAACTTGAAAGAAGTTGTGCCCTTGATTTTTAATGGACTTCACACAGTCTGTCAAATTGCCGGGAAGTGTATATGGTAAAAAAATTAAAGTTTGTACCTTTAGTTTTCCTGTCACAGCTGCTTTTTTTTCATTTTACCCACAAATATTAACTACTAAACATATACGTTCTAAAAAAAAAAAAAAAACCAAATAGCAAAAAGTTCTTGATTAGGCTTGAAAACCAACAGTGTAAAGGTAAGAGCTTTTTACAGTGACCTGTATGCTCACTAAAAAAATGTTCTCTCAGTTGATTACCTTGTACTCTGGATGTGTAACAGTAGAGCAAAATATAACTTTTAAATGGTCCAACATTACTTTAAATACCTCCAATAGATCTAGTTTGTGGGATCTGAATGGTGTATGGAGGAAGGTTTAGGTTCAGAAAAGGCTGAATATTTCTTTATGTGGGTTATAAAAGATGACATTTCACAGTGGTGTATCATAACCCTTTGAAGTAGGGAATACCTATGTATGTTAGGTTTTTCCATGTTCCAAGCACTGTAAAGATGACTTCAAAGAATTCTGTAATTTTTTGCTGCAGTTTCGAAGAAAGTAATGCTATTGCCTTGCTTACTAACTCCTTTACCAGCTGCATTCATTAAGAAGAGTTTGAAGGTACAGTAGTTAGTTGCCATGAATAGAATATTTAATCTTGTATTTTCTTGTATACAACACTTACAGAAAACCTGTTAGTGATGGAATTAATAGCCATAGATTACATTATAAGTACTTCTGTTAAAAGCTTTAAGTGTGTATTTAAGTTAATATTATTTAATATGCAACCTGCACTTTACCGCCTAATGAACAGAATTACTTTAATACAGTGAATTATAAATCAGCCTTAGCCTGAACAGTTCATGAAGTTAGTTTGATAGTTTCCTGGTGCTAATCAAATTATCTTCAAGTTACATTTTCAAATATTTTATAATAACAATGTATTTCAGGTTTTGTATTTCTTCCATTTTCTGATTGTAGGACTTCTCTAGTCAGATTTTTTTTAAGACTACTTCAGGCACACAAATATTTAATATTAAGAAGTACTGTACTCTTAATAGCCACCGTGTTATTTAAGCAGTTCCTGATTAAGAGAAAATTAAGTTATGTTAAACTGCAAATTACTATGTCTATTATCTCACTCCTTAGTTATTGCAGTAACCTATCAGTATTAGCGGAGCTAAGTTATACAAAAGAAATTTGAAGAAGTTTGTTCAGAGTATGAAAATTAATCTCGTGCCATACCTTTCTGGCTGGCTCATCCACTATCCCGTGATGTAGAAGCTGCAGTTGTGCACCAGGCCTTGAAGAGCTGGATGCAGTGCTTCTCCTCTGCATCTCGCGGTGGAGGCATCAGGGAAGATTGGGCTCCAGAGGCAGGCTTTGCATGGTGAATGAATGCTCATTCTGCTGGTGGGCTTGCTTTGCTTATTGCCTGACTTACCTGTGCTCTACACCTTTCTTAGCCACCACCTTGAATACAGGAGGACAAGTGAAACAGAATGAACTGTTGGCATGTAATCAGCCTGATTAATAAGCAAAGTTAAAAGCTTCATTTAAAATTTTTGAGAGATAGAAGTCTCTGTAACTGGGCAATACCTTGACTTTGCCTCTTGCTGCGGTAGGACCGTTTGACCCTGGCTGAGACTGATGCCTCACACTGGCTCAATAGCCAGCAAGCAGGTAGTAGCCCATTTCCCTACGTATTTTGGTGTTGCAGCTGACATTCTGCAGCACTGAAGTTACATGAGAGTGAAAGCTTTGGTTTACATTAAGCATGGAAAGACAGCTTTTCACTCTCTACGTTTCAAAATATTTAGAATGACGAGCGTTTTCAAGTTACTTTTGATTCGGAATGCTGCTTCTAAGATGCTCCTCCTCGAAGTTCTGCGGGTTCCGCGGCGGAGGGAGCGCGGGCTGCCGCCGCCAGGGGGCGCAGCGCCCCACCGCTCGGGTCCAGGCTCTGCTCCAGCTCCTCGGGGGCGGGGGGCTCATTGTAGGAAGGAAAGAGGAAAATAATAAAATCAAAATAAAATAAAAAAAAAGGGAGAGGTTATATTAAGGCTTCTAACCGCAGAGGAGGCTGGCAGGCAGCCCTCCCTGTGGGAAAGGGGATTGAGTTAGTCTCATGGTTGAGTTAGCCTTGGAAATCCGGCTACCCCAAGGAAAAAAAAATGACTGAAAGCAGAGTTTTCATTCCGGTTTCAGAGCAGGAAGGAAAGTTAAAAATATTAAATGCAGGTTACTTTCAGGTGCTGCTACAAGAGCCTTATTACTCCTGTGGCAGCAATATGACATCGGAAGGGGAAATGTGCATCTCTGGATGGCACAGTCTGTCATCTGGGCGTTCAGACCCTGTTTAAATCCATTTCTTATGTGCTATATCATCACCACCACCATTATTATTCCAACTGCAGTTTAGAAGGCAGCAAGGTTCTCTGCCTCTGGAAGCTTTCCAAGAGAAAGCTCCATCTATTCCAAAGAAAGTTCCATTTCTTTCCAAGTTTAAGAAATATTTTAAAGGCTACACTGAAAGATTGGCAGCGGCAGGTTCACTTACATATTTATGCTTTTGCAATGGAATAATACCATATTTATAGTGAATCCTTAGCAAGAAAAAAAAGAAGTGAGCTGTGGCGGGCATAATGCAGGGATGGTCAGCTCATGTTTGGAATCCTGCAAGTAGTTTAACTGAGTGCTTTAGGTCACTCAGGACGCATTGCATTTAAAAGAGCTCCCCGTTCTCTGCCCGTGTCAGGGTCAATCTTGGCTGCAGATCATTCTGGCTCACACATGAACAGGTGAAGATGGACTGCATGGCTCCCCTGAGATCCTGCACAGCTCTGGGTCTTGCAGAAAAAAATATAAGCAAGAAAAGATGATGAACAGAAATTGCAACAATCTGAGGCTGCTTACATAAACACATGTAAATGTGCATGTACTTGATGTATAGATGTATATGATTATCTCAAAGCAAGAAATCAGAACAGCTATGCATTGTTGCAGGAGCAAGCAATGCACTGGGGGAGGCTCGACCTCCAAATTGCTGAGCTGGAGGGAAGGGCCTGAGTAACCCTTGTACCTCATGGGTGTGCTGGACCATGCAAAGACATCTACAAGCGGGTGCAGATGCGAGAGGCTGAGGACAGAGCAGGGATCGAGCAGGGATAGTCTCCTCTATCCCCCTGCAGCGAAGGGCTAGCAGTCCAATCCGCAGTCTAGTTTTTGGCTAAAACCTCATTGTGATCAGAGCCGTCTGCTGAGCATGGGAGCAAAGAGGGCAAAGCGCTCTGACCCCTGGGCTGATAGTATTGCTATCATTATTGTTCTTGTGGTTATGACTGTTACTTAGTTGGCTTGCCTTGTTTAGTGTTTGAAAGCATCCCCTGTCCTTGCTGGCTGCGGTTCCCGTTTGGTAGAGGGCAGTGCCTGCCAAAATGCCGTGCGCCGCCTGGAGAAGGCTGCGGACAGAGCCTGAATGGGAGCAGGACAGAGCCCCTGCTGCAGGACCAGCTTCAAACCCGGCTGTTTCAGGTGCTCGCAGAGGCAGCCTTGCCGGGAGGGATGCCCTCCCAGGGACACCGTCGAGGCAGCGGCTAAGCACTGCAGGCAGGCAGAGGTCCAGGCCGAGCCGCTTTCCTGCCCTGACCGCGCGCCTGCCTTGGCTGCCGTGTATTCCCCTGCGTTTCAGCTCCATTGGGATGCTGGTTTTCCTTCTGCCGGGGATGCTCCCTGTGCCTCCGGGATGCGCCTGCCCGGCCCGGGGCAGGTGGCCTCGGCGGGAGCGCTATGCCTCCGCCAGCACCATGGACAGCGCCGGCAGCGGACTCGGTCCCGCCCGGCTCCCGCCCGGCCCCGCCGCTCCTTTGTTCCGCCGCCGCCGAGGCTCCGAGGAACAAAGGCTTCCGCCGGCGGGGGGGACCTGGCCTCTCCCCTCCCCGCCCCCTCCCGACGTCTCCTCCACCGGACTCGCGTCCCCGGTGCCCCGGCCGCGCATGCACATGCCCCCCGCGCCGGTTGCGCTGCCACCGCTGTCCGCCGCGCCTCCCTTCCCCGCACACCCGGCTCCGCGATCGTATGCCGCAGCCTTGCGCCTCTCCCTGCCGCCCGGCCCCGCGCACGGAGCCCGCGCCGCCGCTCCGCTGCCCCTCCGGTACCGCTCTGTGCCGCGTTCCCGCGCCGCTCCGCTCTGTCTTCTCCCGGTGCAGCTACCGCACGCCCCTCTCCGCGCATCCACGCTTCCCCTCCGCACATGGCTCTGCTGCAGTGCCCCCTCCTCCCCCCAATCACCCCCCCCAGCGCACCAACGCCGCGTGTGGCTCTTCGGTGCGGCGGCACAGACGCTGCTCCGCTGCCCCCCGCGCGCCGCTCCACTGCCCCGGAGCCCGCATTCCTCGGCTTCCAGAGAAGCCCCGCAAGAGGAGGAGCCATTACCGAGCGGGCACTCCTAGCTACCGCCTGGGCGATACGCAAAGAACAATCCTCGCGATGATAATCATTAGAAAATGTATTTATTTCCTATTAATCGACTTTACATGGTTTAGCCCAGAAAAGCGAGATGTCGCGTTACCGCTGCCTTGAAAAACCACCACGGCTACCGCACCGCTCCAGTGCCCCCCCACGGCCCCGTTACCTGCTGCTGACAGCTGCCCCAGCGGTCCCCATCCCGTGGGAGCGGTCACGTCCTCTCCGCTGGGCTGAGCCGTTCAGTCCACCGGTCCGATATAGCCTCGGTTTCCGTAGGTGAGTACAGGCTGTCGAGCTCTTTATTGCTTTGTCTCTCCATTTTTTTAAGATTATTTTTAACTTATCGCTATTCTTTTTATTATTAGCATTATCGTTGTGTTATGTTCTAGCGAGGTTTTTCATGCCGCCTTGAGGATCCGCTCTTGGCATTCACCGCGTGCCTTAATTGTATGACATTAAATCAAGGTCCGCTGTGAACACGGAGAGTCAGAGCCTTCCTTGGAGCGCCCGCTCTCCCTCTCTCTCTCTCTGGAAGCAGAATAGCAATTGATCCCCGAAAAAGAAAGGTAATTTCCCTCCACCCTAGTCCCATCCTGGCCTGAGCTGCATATGATGCATGCTCGAGTTTTCTTAGTAGCCCATCTGTTGTTTGCAATGCCCAGGAAGCTGCTAAATATGCATTTAGTGGACTAAAAAAAAAAAAAAATTAAAAAAATTAAAAAATAGGAATTAAGTATGTGCCTATTACACACCTCCAGGCGACTGCTTTAATTTGGCCAATGTCTTCGCGTGATATTAAGCGCAGGAATTGGCTCTCCAAGACTCGACGTCTGTGATTTGGCATTCCGGGCTGGGAGGGACGGTGTCTCTCCGGCTGCCTCGATCCGCCTGGTCCTGCGGCTCGGCTCGGACGCGGGCGGGGGGGCCCCGCACCTCCAGAGCATCCTCTCTCCTCTCGGCCGGGGGCGGGGGAAATGGGGGTCTTTCGGCGGTGAAAAGGGAAAAGGCAGGATGTGTCATCTTTCTTTGTAAAGCAGGAAAAAAAAAATTTAACTCACTCGCACCTGCCCCTTTCCCGGGAGGGTCTGGGCAGCCCATCTGGCCTGCCTACACTGAGCGAGTGAGGAAAGGAGAGATGAAGTCGTTACAATAATAATAACAAAAAAAAAAACCCAAACAAACAAAAAAAAAAGACCAAAAAAAAAAAAAAAGAAAAAAACAAAACCCCCCCCAAAAACCCAGCCTGAGCTTTTTCAATAATTATTATGCTTATTGCCATCTTTCACCGCTCAGGACGGGGACCACTCCTTTTCGGTGCCGATGGCACGCCGGGAAGGATGGGGCGGCCGGGCACTGCGCATCGCCCTGCGGACTCGACCCCAGCCGGATCCCAGGCACCGGCGGGCTGACCTCGGCCGCTGCCTTGGTGCGAGGGCCCGGCGAGAGAAAGAGGAGGCGAAACGGGCTGCGCTGCGGCTGCCGGGCTCCGGCGGCGAGCTGGGCTTCCCGGAGAGTTTCCTGTGGCTTGCCGGGGCATCCGGGGACAAGCTGGGCAGGCGGCTCCGGGCTCCTCTCGGCACCGCAGCTCCTGCGTGCGGCCGCCTGGAAAACAGACAAAGCGAGAGCGTTAGAAAGGCAGGCGGGGAGGGAAGGGCGCCAGGAGCCCGCACGCCGCGCGGTTGCCAATGACAAAAGGGAGAGAGAGGGGGAGTCAGAGCAGGGGAAGGGCGGGGAGGGAAGGGGAGGAAGGGAAGGAAGAAAAGGGGAGCCACACAGACTGACGCGGAGCTGGGGTCGGCCAGACCCGAGCCTCCGGAGCTGCTCGCTCAGTGGCCCAAGAGGGACAAGGCGGAACGCCCATCACCGCAGCGCCGGGGCGAGTGGACACCTGGGTCTCTGCAGCGCAGTGGGAACTGGCCAGCAGCGGGGAACCGCGGAGAGCAACCTCCTTACCCGCCGCTGCAAAAATCCCCGGAAAGCAAACACAGGGGAAAGGTTAAAATTAAAAAAAAGAATAAGAAAATGAAAAGGTAAGAAAAAAAGAATGAAATATAAAGGGGGAGGAACAGCATTTCCCCCTTCTTTCTCAGCTTGAGGAGAGCAAAGAGTGAAATCCACGGGGAGAAATCCAAGCATCCGATTAAAAATTATAATTATGAACCCACTCCAAATGCTAAAAAAATTCCGTAATTAAAAAGAAAATGGTCAAACCTGCCGAGGACTGGCTGCTCCTTGGCCAGTCGGAGCCGCAGAGCGCAGGAGAGGACGAGAGCCCCGCTAGCTGCTTTCGGGGGGTCGGAAGCGGTCCGGTCTCTCCCCCTCGCTTGCTGCTCCAGAATTAGGGATTAATGCCTCTCCAGCCAAACAAATAAGGCATCTGCCTTCAGTACAAGAGGATTACACAGGGCTGCTGACGTCACCAGCCAGGCAGATGTTGGCTCCCAAAGTCCTGATCATCTCCCGTGTCCTTGAAACCCGGCACAATCCCAGCCCCTCGCCGCCCGCCTGGGTCCCTGCAAGGTCGAGGGGGACCTGCTCGGAGGGGACCCCGCAGAGCAGCTCTCTCCCAAAACGTCCTCTCGCATCGTGAGAGGAGAAAGGTGTGAAAAGCCGAGCCCGGCAGAAAGTTCAACCCTCCCTCTGGCTTCTTTCTCCCCTCCCCCCCGCCTTCCTCCCACCTCCCCAACCTCAATGTCACATGAATCTGTACAGTCATAGCGAGGAAGAGGAGCCTGTTCCCGGCTCACCCGGAGGCCACCCTCCCCGCACGGCAGCCACCCCTCCTCATTGCGGCACCGCCGCGCCCCTCCGCTACCCCCGCACCGGGCCGGGAGAGCAGCGGAGCCAAGCCGGGCCGAGCCGAGCCCTCGCGGGCTTTGTTCCCTCTGTGCCTGTCCCGGTGAGAAGCCCCGGAGCTGCGCGGAGCCGAGCCCGGGAAGGCAGGGAGCGCAAAGGTCGCTCAAGGCCTCCTCTTGCGTTGGGGGGGAGGGAGGGGGGGAGGGAGGCGCAGAAGTAGAGCTTTTTTTTTTTTTTTCCTGTCTAAACGACTTCGAGGTTGCGTTTCTGCAATTCTTCGGTGGAGACAGAGCAGCTTGTCATTCTCGGAGCTCAGCCCTGAGTTTGCTGATAGCTGTTCTGGAGCTGTGGGGTGGGCTGGAAGTGCCGCAAAGTGTATCTGAAAGAGGAGTCCAATTAGAAGCGTGATGAAAATAAAGAAATTTGCCTGAGAGCCGTGTCTGTTGCCTTTGCTGTGGAATAAAGTCCATGACTCATCATCGTTAGTCCCTTTGCATCAAACAATGGTTTCAATCATTTCGGTACCGCAGAAACGCAAACTAAATGATGTGACATAATGGAGCAGGATGAAGAAAAAAGGATCGCCGGTACCTAGGCTCCTGTTGGGTTGATGTTCTTGTTGTTGTTGGTCAAAGGAGCTGTTTTATAGATCTGTTCCATATTATCCTTGTCTGTCAAAGTGGCATTTAATTTTTCCAATTGTGGAACTTGGTCACTGATAAGATCAATTTAATTTGCCCCACTGTCATTCAGCCGATTCAAACAGTAGATTTATTTTTGGCTCGGAGCTGAAGGGGGAAAAAGCAATCGTAGGATGGAATGGGGAGATACTTTTTATAAGAAGAGAAAACGCTCTCATGGCTTTTTAATACAGTTCGCTCACACGGGGGAAGATTATAAATTTCATTTCTCAAGCTTTTTGTGTGGACACTCTAGCAGCCGCACGAAAGATTAAAGGAGAAAGGCAGAGCAGCTCGGTTCCCACCGTCTTGAGGGGTGGTCAGCCCCATCCACCACCGTTTTCCAGTCCCGTCCAGCCCCCGTTTTCCCGGGGTGGCCACTGGCCCGACCGGGCCCCGGCCGTGCACCCGCTCGCTGTCCATGGTGCTGACCCGCCGGCAGCAGCGCGACGCTGCTCCCCGCGGCCGTGCGAGAGGCACCGCGCACCCCGTCGCCCCCGCGCTGCACCGGCCGCTGAGGGGCCAGGGGACCCGCGCCTTGTCATAGGGCACTTCGGAAAACACCTGAGCTTTAGTATTAACGTTAGTAGTGATGTTCTTCAAATTCAGCACCTTGGAAGGAGGTGCGGGGGGGAGGGGGAGGGATTTGCCTTTCTTGGGTTTTATTTGATAGCTCGCCTGTTTCAAAGCACTTTTAATCACTAATGCCTAGGCAAGCTCACATTATAATGAAAAGTGGTTCATAACGGACAACGGTCTTAAAACCTCGGACTTTTGCTTGTTTTCCTTGAACAGATTAACGTGGAAATTCAGATGCGATTTATGGCAAGTCGTACCTATCTACCAGCTGACCTGAAAAGATCTGACAGTACTGCAAGACAACTGACTTCATTGCATGTTGTAGCCGGAATAACTCTCACACAATGTTGAAATATTCTCTAAAACTCTCACGTTGCGTTTACACGACCTCTTTTTGAGCCTAAAGTTTTTTCTTGCTATGTGGCTACTTGCATACACACATACATACATTCTGTCACACACACATACACGTATGTAATACATAAAGTTTAAATAATTTAGTTGAAAAGTCAGATTGTTCCTCAACGGTTCGTGAAGTCTTCCCTCAGATGGTTTCTCCCCCCCTCAATTGGATAACGCTGCTCCTTCATAGCATTTTAAAGCAGGACAGGTCTCGGTTTATTATTTCTTCACCCCACCTCTTCTCATAACCTGTTCCCTCGAGTTGAATAACGCAGGCTAAGGACAGCTGAAATTACAGCTCGGATGCAAGAGGCTCTGAAGACAGCACTTTTAGAAATTATGCACTAGCCCTGCGATGAGAAATGTGTGAGATCTCTCAAATGTGAGGTACTACCGGACGGGAAAAAGGCAGAGCTGCAGCCATTCACACTTCGTGGGATGGAAGACTTCTTTCAATAGAGCCCTGAAGTATTTAGGATTTGGGGGAAAACCCTTGTACCGGAAGAAAATGGCCTAAACACAATAGGACTCGCCATTTTCTCCTTCCAAAGCACAAAGCAGCTCCACGGCTTCAGCACCACACAAAGAAAGCGCGGAGTCTCTGAATTCTCTTGCATTTTCCCCGACGATTTCAAAAGCCTTACCCTCTAACCGATCCGCTTTCCCAGGAGCGCTCACACAGTAATAAAGAAAGAAAGGAGGAAGGGGAGGGGGAGAAAAGCGACTAGGCTAGGCGAGAGGGAGACAGTTTTGATCCTAGTTTATTTAAATTAAATCCTGCCAGGGAAAAGTACCACTATCACATATACACTTACGGGGGGCGGAGGGTGGGGGAGGGGGGAAATCCCCAAAACCCCAAACCAGCTGGAAAGCTGTTTTGACCACCGCATTCCTTCAAGCTGGGCGGACTCATGTTGCAGCAGAAAGACCCGAGCAGGACCACGCTGCCTGAGGATGTGAATGTAGACGCACAGGCGCACAACCCCCCCGTGCAAGAGAAACACATTTTCAGTCCAGCTAAGCCTACAAATTGCTGCCGAAAATAGCCCTCTGCCCCCCGCATTCCTCCGCGCACCCGGCTGCGGCTCTGCCGCCGCGCCCGTCGCCCTCCCGCACCGAATTAATTTTCTTATTTAAGTAACCCGGCAGAAGGCTGATAAGGGGAGGGTGATATTAAAGAAAAACAAACAAACTAACAAACAAACAGAAAAAAAAAAGAAAGAATAAAGCCGAGCGAGAGAATAACAAAGAACCAAACCAAACCCGAACAACTCAAACGTAAACCACAACAACCTCTCACTATCGCTCTGAAATGCAGCAAGAGATTTGGTACTTACAGCCAGCGCTAAAGTGAGTAATCCTCATCCCAGTGTGGTTGGGTTTGTTTGTTTATCTTTTTTTTTTTTTTTTTGTCTGTTTGTTTGTCATTACTTTTTTGTTCCCATCGTCCATGGTCCGGAGTGGATGCAAGCAAAACCGGCGGGTTAGCAGGAATAAAAAATAGAAGTGATTTCATTGTGTAAATGCAGCAAAGAGACAAGATGCTGTGTTTCTCCTAATACTTTCTGCTTGGGAACCAGCAGCTCTCAGCTCAGGAAAAGCAGGACTCTGTGAGTCTCCCGCGCTCTCTCTCTCTCCCTCTCTCTCTCTCTCTCTCTCTCTCTCTCGCCCTCTCTCTCTATCCCTCTCTCTCTCTCTCTCTCTCTCTCACGCACACACACACACACACATGCACAGACACGAATACTCACACACACATACACACTTACTTTTCTTCTTCTTCCTCCTTTTTTTTTTTTTATTTTTTTTTTTTCAAAAGAGGGCAGGTCGTTCTCTGAATCTCAATGAGTTAAGTCAGTCACTTTCCTTCACATGCATCACAGACTCCTTAGAGCTGCAGGCACAAAAGAGCATTTAGCTGCCTCCAATTTGTATAGCAGGCCTGTCCTTAAGTTTTATTTTGTTGTTTGGGATTTTTCTGGCGAGATGGATGGCCTTTTTTTTTTTTTTTTTTTCCCCCTAAAGTATAATTAAATCATGTATTTCACTCAATGTAAAAATACCACATCTCCAACTTCAATGACTGAACCACTAATTATAACCTTTAAAATAAAGTCCTGAAGTTGTATGGGTATTTAGCTGGTCTGTAGGGGCTTCACAAAAAATTGATGCACAGTATTTCTCAGCTGTGCAGACCTACACCCTTCTTCCTGAAAGGTCAGAGCTGTACAATCCACAATTACTTTCCAATGAACTCTTATATCAACAAAATCTCCTTGAAAGGATTACAGGCCTTTCAAAATAAAGCTTTAATCTTAAAAATACATGGTGGCATATTCTATTTCAGCCAAATGTGAGGGATTGTTTAAAAAAGTATCTGCACACACATACATGTGTTTTTCATGTGGGGTTACTCTTCCCAAGTGGACAGAGAAACGTGTAAGCACAGTTGCACTCCCTCCACATTTCAGCAGCTATTTTTATTGATTCTTTCTTCTAGCCAATACAGGAACATCCATGTGTGTGTATGTGGATATAAATATATACACATATACATAAACATATACAAATCATATATAAAAATATATTATAACTATATATGTATGTAATATATATAAATATATACATATGCATGTATGACAGTGAGCCTAGCCTGGCCATGTTAAAAGCTGAAACCCGCAGGGCTGGAAGAAGCTGTCGTGAGGCAAATAAAGCGCCAAAATGACCCAGCAGTGGCCCTTGCTGATGTGGAGCTACAGTGAGGAGAAAGGCAGGTCTGAGCCGGGACTGGGGGCCCTGGGGGACCCCAAGGGACTGTGGGGGGACAGGGCCACCCCAACAACTTGGTCACCTTAGGAGTTCTTGGCACTTTCTTTGCATGCTTCTCATCTCCTAATTCCAGTTGCACTTGCTCAAATGGGTGGTAATCCGACTCTAGAGGAGATTAAGGAACCAGAGATAGCTGCATTTAGGATTACCAAAAGGAAATGAAGGAATCTAATCCACTCCCACCCCTTGCATTGCTGGGTTTCAATAAGACCTTATACTACCTTTTAGGATTTTAAACAAATGAAATTGCTTGGAGAAGGGGACAGAAAGAGACCGAGAGATGGAGGGTGTGTTTACCCATGACATGAATTAAATAGCACAGGATAAGGTGCATTGCAAAAGCAGCCACAGCCGAGCTGCTTTCTTCTGCATCCCAAGAATCATGGTATTTGAACGGGCCCAAGGCTCACAGCTTCTGTAGAAGTCTTCTCAGGACTAGGGCAGGTTCCAGAAGGCCATGCTGCAGATCCACGTATAAACTGCACTATCAATCTAGTTCTGATGTGATCTACTATCCGGCACTCGGCACTCCCCTCCTCTGCAAATCCCATACCTCAAAAGCCAAGAACTCACAATACAATGTGAACTTGTGTGTTGTTTCCAGTTAATAAGAATTATCAGCAAACTTTAGAATGTCTGTAGACTTCAGATAATTGTTTCCTCTCTATTCTGATTGCATAAAGCCAAGAAGGAAATAACTTATACTTGCTACAGGGATAAAAATAAAGATCTTCCATCTTTTTTTTTCCCTAGTTTCACTTTAAACCAAAGAAACATCATATCCTTTTCTTCTAAAGATACCAGCAGTCTACAGAAAGAGGACTGAGCTAACCTAGTCCTGAGATCGGTTCTTCCTTCTTTGGAAAGACTGTAACATGAGTAACACAGAATTAAAAATAAACAAGAAAAAACTAATACCATATCAAATCCTCAGGTGTTTTCTTTCTGTCATTTCAAATATAACCTTCTATTTTCCCAGACGATTTTTTCTATTTGAAATGCTAGACTGCCTACAACAACCCTCTCTAAATAATACTTAGTATGAATGTGCTTAATTATATTGAGCTTCTTCATATACTGATTATCCTTGGTGCATTATCAGGACAGTCTCAACTGCTCTTCGGTTGCAAGAAAAGAGCCTTAATATGAAGAAAAAAAATGGCTAGTCATTCTCGAGTAAGATTTTGTTTTCTGGAGTGCTTGTCATGGTCCTTTGCAAGCCTGGAAGCAACGTGAATCAAACGCCTCGGAAGATCTACGTCGACAGAGGCTCCATATATAGCAGACGCTAATTATTAAAGCTCATTCCCTGATTTAGGACTCTATTTTCCTTAGCAAGCCCATCATCCTGACACAACGCAGCTCAGGATGTTTGTTCAAAGCTTATGAAAATGTAACCCAACTCATTGCTAGAAGTTGTTGCTAATTAGTTAATAATAAACTTCTCCGGCCAGGACACAAAAGTCTTTCAGAAGTGCAAGGTGTTCTTTGTGGTGCCCTCACAAGGGGAATTAGCATATCAATTCGGCAGGGGAACAATACATCAGGGCTCTTGCCTTCCTCCCCTCCACCCCTTCTCCCCCTTTCTCTCTTTCCTAACGTTTTAAATGGATACGGTGAGCACGAAAGTGAAAGGCTGTGGTCCCCAGCGCCGCACTGGGGCTGCGGCAGGCTCCGGGCTGAGCCCGACGCGCTCATTGCAGTTGTAGCCGCATCCCGCTTTGGAAATTCAGCCCCTGGGCGTGAAGGGCTGGAGGACCACCGGGCAGCCCGCCCCTCCGCACTGCTGGCTTTACGACCCCTCCTCTGTGGCGCTGACAAATGGAGATAGCTGGGGGTTTGCAAGCCCCCGCCCTGCCCCCCCCCCCCCCCCCGCCATCGATGAAAGGGTTTCAGCCTGAAAACCTTTGCACATGAATGTTTTACAACGCCTCCCGCCCCCGCTAAGATAATTCTGCTACCCAATATCCTTAATAAAGACTGTTGTTCCTCCTTCAGTTGTTAAAGGTTTCTCTGACAGACTGGTCTTTTCTACCTCACCTCCAAAGGGTGGATTTCCAGACCTCCCTGCGTAGGTGTAAACGCTGAGAGAAAGCAGCGCTCCTGATAAAAATGTTCAGTCAGTTATAAATTCAAGTAACTGAGGGGGAAGAAATCCCATTCTTAGCAATTTAACAGGAATTGTCTCTTTTGATTACAACCTCCTCCTGCCTTTTTTTTTCCTTCCCCCCCCCTCTATTTTATGCTTAGTAAATTCACAACAAGACACAAATCCGCGAACCCGAGGCACAACCAAACCTCTCAGCCACTTGGTGACATGTGTAAGTGGATGCCATAGAGGAATGAAAATCCATGTACAACAGGCCAGAGAAAGCAATTAAAACAAAACTCTGTGATCCTGAGGCCTCTGATCCATCTAGCCATGTTCCTACCCAAAGGCTCTACAGCTGCAAGAGTTATTTATCCACATGGTTAGAGTGCAAACAAATGCCTAACTTAGAATGGGAAATGTGGTTTGGGCCCTACAGGTAAACCCGAGCAAGCCTGTGGAGTGGCATTTGCCCTCCTTGGTGGTGGCTGTGAGTGAACTCTTTGTTTGAAACGGGGGGAAGGGGCCAGACTGCAAGGAGATAAAAGCTCAGCTTGCCTAATCAGGGCAGAAATAAACCAAGAGAGTTCAATCTTCTGCTTTTTTTCTTTTTTTTTTTTGGAAAGGAGCAGCACTCTCCAGTTGGCTCCCACTCAAAAAAAAGAGGATGCTTGAATACGGTTATTTTTAGGATGTGCGATGATTTGTAGTGTGCATTAAAGCATAGTGGTATGCTAAGAAACAAAAGAAATCTCATTTTTTTGCCTTAAATTGCTAGGGAAGCAATTCCCCGGGAAAAATGTGTTGCATAATTAAAAAAAAAAAAAAGAAACTATTTATTAAACTATTTATTGTTTGTTTTCTTAGGCTTATATGGAAAGTTTTGAGCAATGAGAATAAAAGCCCAAATCCTAGGAGTTTTTATGAAATTAAGTTAAGGGAAAGAAAACCGTTAAGGATGGTTGTTTCCCCAAATGCAAAACATCAGGGAGGAATCTGAAAAGGGCTTTACTTTCTGTGCAAAATCTCTATTGTTGCTTGGCAAACAATGGGAGCTCTGGGCGACTGGAAGGCTGTGAGAATGAATAGGGAATCCGCAGGATGTGTGCGGGTCAGTGCTTGGGGTCTCTGTCCTAAAGCCCCTTTCTCAGCTTGCCACAATAAAGTAGCACAAGGTTTAGTCTTTCCTGGGTCACCGGCCATCTTCTATTATTCAACACTTCACAACAAAACCCACTTATTAATCAGCGCTGACCAGAGGCCCCTTTTGAAACAAGAGAAGGGGAGAAGGAGAGGGGGCGAGAGAGAGAGAGAAAAGAAGATTGAGAGAACTTGAACAGACCCTCCCAATACAAGAGCAACCATAGGCACTTTCTCAACTGGCCAAAGAGGCTTTTTTTTTTTTTTTTTTTTTTTTTCTCTCTTTGCCACAACAAAGTTTCCAATCAGGTCAGAGAGGACTGGACTTTCCCCCCTACCCCCATCCCTGTTTTCCGTCTCACTCTCTTTCCTTCTTGCTCTGAAGATGATGGAGACTTTGTTTTGCAAGTAAGGATGGCTTTAGGTCAGATTGCCAAGGTCTGATCTTAGAGGTGTATCTTTGCTATGTTGGGAGATAAGGTTGTTTCTCATCTGGGCCTCAACTCTGGAGATGGTGTAGGAGAGAAGAGGTTTGCTTATGGGGCGCTGCTCTTGTGCTTTAGGAGCTGATGGATGAGGTGTCAGGGCAATAGTTGTGTAAGGACTTGGTTCAAAATGGTATGAGAGAGAGTCAAAAATGCCATTTACTGACTCTGCTGAGAGCAGTTCTGGGCTTGTTGTTGTTGATCCTGATTTTCTAGCACTAGATATTGGAAAGGGCTAAACGATGAACTTTGGAGTAAAAGGAACTGATAGATTTAAGAAAAAAAAACTGTGCAAAAGAAGATTCAAAGGCAGCAGTGAAACAGGACCTTAAAGGACTTAATAAGTGATAATTTAATTTGCAGGGGGAGGTGGGGGGACTTTTTCTCTTTGTTGCCTTCTGATAATTTTTAGGATGTTTAATTATTCTTGAGTAAGTTGGTGTTTCTATGTAAAGAAATATGCATAGATCGTTACACAACCCACGTTATGAGGCTCATGTCTCTTACTCCCATGAAAATGATCTGAATAACCCTTCAGAGAAGTTAGTTTGTTGGTTAAAACTATATTTTGAGTGGAGAACACAGATGAAAAGTCAAGACAGTTCATACTTGGTTAACAGTACAGGTACGGATGTACCTAAGAGAACAAAGCAATTTTTTTCTGTTTTTTATTTAACAAATGCATAGAGACAGCCAATATTGAATCCCCTGTGGATTACTAGAGAAAATGAAATTGTTCTCTCAAGAAAATATTAGTCCACAAGAAAGGTAAAACATTTTATTTTTTTTTTGCTGACTGAATTGTATGTTTACATGTGTCGTGGGGGTGGATTTTTTTGTTTGTCTGAAGTTGGTGTGCACATGTGAGCTAGGGTCGATCACTAAATAGTATGAGCCTAAGGAAAAGCTGTTCCTTAAGTACTGTACTTTGCAACATGTATGCTATGACTGGTGTACCATAATACTCACTAAAGGGTTTTATTAGTGGAAACCCGAATACAGTGTTATTTGGTGGGGTAACCTCAGGGGTATTTTACTACAGTTTGCGTTGTAAGCACCAGGCTTAGGCTACAGTTCACTTTTTTTTTTGCAGGAAATATATTTCACTTAAGTGCTTATAGTTGAGTATTCTCTCTTTTCCCCTCAAATATTGTGTTACTCAGATTTTGCCGAGCTTGATGTTCCAGCAATGGAGTAATCAAGTGTTACCTAAATTATTTAAAGCCTGGGATTAAAGGCCTTAGTGTTGAGTGCTGACAGGCTTTCAAATGTATCCTGGGAAAAGTTTTGTATCCTTTCCTGTGTGTGTACACTTTGAAAATAATTTGGAAAAGTACAGTGAATTATTCTCAAAATGTATGCATAGAGAGAATGAATAATTCTTTTACAAGTAGTTCTCCAAGGGAATGAATGACTATTAAAACACAGCAGCAATGTATACACAATAATATTGTGGCACCTGCAATGTTACTTTTAAAAGATCTATTCTTTTCACCGGTGCTTGTTTAAAGGAGCTCTTTTATTTTAGGACCCTGCTTTGGTCTGCAACATAGAGAATGCACTAATTCAACAAATATGACCATTTCATTCGTTAATTTCCTTTATGTTTCAAGGCCTTACCCTTAATTTCTTGCTCTTCAGGATGCTCGGTGGCATTATGCTTCTGTGTGCGCTGAAAATTGATGATGCTAACTTATGATTACCTTAAAGTGTTGGACAAAATGCATAGAAATGCGATTCCAAACAGCTAATTTTTTTTCACCTGTATGTGGATTTGGTCAGCTATGTGCATATGTATTTATTTGTGTTCTTTGTCATAGCTTTGTTTTGTGAGGGGTTGTTGGTGTTAAACAGTTACATATAACTTATTTCTTCTTTTAGATTACATAACATTTCTACTATAATGTAAAAGCAAACGCACAGGTCTGTTGTATTCTGAGCTTTCATCACATCACTATAATATACTTTGGACGATATCCTTTAAAACTAATGTCATTCATAGAAATCAGGGTTTTTATAGTTTGCAGAGAAAGAAATAGCAATGGCAGTTACATTTTGCAAAGGTTTCATCATTAAGAGGTTGTTCTGTGCCATCAGAAGACAGATATTAGAAATGTTACTATATAATGTCAGCTTCTTTTTCCATTCTTACTAATGGCTGATATTGTGAATAAGTCCCATTTAAATCAGTGGGACTATTCAAAGGCTGAGATACTACTCTACATGACAAAGGGAACGGCAAAATTTGGCCCACAGAATTGAATGGGACTATTGGAAGACCGAGATAGCACTCAGAATGAGGAAGGATACTCGAATCTGTCTTTAGTATAATGCACCATCTTTACATAGTGCTTTAAAAACACTGACTTTTCTGCATATATGAGTTTGTAGCTTTAGCCAAGAGAGGCAAACACAAGCCACTGGGGACAAGTAAGGCGCGTGAAGCTGGCAAGGGTGGAAACTGCAGAAGTGTGGCTTAAGGTGGTGAAGACTAGATGAGAGAGGACATCGATGCTTCATCCATGGAATACATGTGCCAGGCTGAAGGGCCAGTTTAGAGCTGAAGATGGATTAAGAGATAAAAGAAGCTTGAGGTAGCTACTGTAAAATACTCAGAAAACAGATGTTCTTCCAATGTGTTTACACGACATTTGTGGTTTTAAAATAATTTCAAATTTATTTACATCGATATTTTAAGGTAGAAAGATTTTTAAAATACTGCCTTTTCTGTACAGCGCATCCTGGGTTAAAAATTACTTATTTTACAGTAAATGTTCCAGATATCTATGGGAATCCGGGTGATCTTTTCATAAATTATCTCTGATCCAGTGAAGGCTTCTTTACTCAAATGTGACTCACATGCACTCTACTTGCTAAAGATTTTCTAGCCAACTAATTTCAGGGGAGGTTTGATTACAATTTCAAATATATGATCAAGGTTTTGTAAAATGAGTTCCTGAAAATCTAGCAGGGAAAAGTCAAATTTTAGAATGACACAAATATGCAAATCTGTCTGACACAGCCCTGAAGATCTACACCTTTTACATTTGCTTGCACATATGTATCACTATAGACTGGTGAAAAAAATATCTTCTGTACACATATGCTTGGATTTGGGTCTGCAGTTTGGATGTGCATAAGCATCTGTTTGTATTTTCTTTTAGCAAGTCTGGTCCTTGGTACTGCATACAAAGGTTAAATCCATTCAGCAGAAGGTGTGCCATATTTAAATGTACTGAAAAAATGCATGTGAGTCTACCCCTAAGGGAATTATTTACTTTTCCACTCTAGAAACTGGAGTGCTACTATGACCGAAGGTAGTTTTGGTAAAGACAGGTATAGAATAATCAGTTAAAATTGTCGTAGAAGTATATCCCGCTTTCTTAGTTGCAAATATGCTTTCAGTGAAGTGAGAGTATAGAATACGCAGAGCTGTGTGGAATACAACAAAAACCCCATGCACACAGGCTCAATGCACCTTCACTCTTACTGACACCACAAGTTTTTGCTCCTATTCTGCACAGCAAAATTGGGCCTTCGTGGAGATTTTGTCTCATGTTTTACTAAAAGCATTTATCTCAAAGGACTGAGACGTGCTGGTCCTTTAAAAGCAGGCTGAAGCCAGCTTACCTGCTGGAAGTTATCAGCTCCTTGTAGACCAGGATCTTGGGACTTGCAATCTCAACAGCTGATGAGATGAAGGCCTGCTGGGACAAGAGGCAGGGAATAAAGGGCTGAATCTCTTGGCCAGTTTGAAAGCTGCTTTTATGACTTCTTTTTCTTCTTTTATTTTTTTTTTTATTTTTTTAAGGTGGAATCTGAGTTGTGAAGTGTTCACCAAAAATAATATTATCCGTCTAAAGAATTCAAACCCAATGAGTCATTCTTTCCAAGACTTTGATTTTTTTTTTTTTTTATTTTTTAATAATACATCTAGGGGTTGTTTGCCTGTTTTTTTTGAGTCTGGAGCCCTAGTACTTTCAGACTTTTCCTCGGCAAAGACTGGAAATTTACTTTAAAAACAAGATTTGAACTTGCAGATATCTTGATTGCAGCAGCTGAGGCTTTATGAAGCACTGGCTCATGGAAGTGGAAGAGCTGGCAGCGTTAAGAAGCTAAGAAAAGGGCCTGGGATTATTATGAAGACTTATACCTCAGAGAGATCAAGCAACTGTTCAAAAGGCTCTAAAAAGCCTCTGTTATTCTCTGTGTGTGTGTTGTTTGTGTAGGGGGGTGAGTTTTTTCACAGATCCTCATTAGGCTGGGGAAATGTGAGGAGTGAATAAATTTGTGGCCAATACTTTGGGAGCAATGCTGTGTGTCGATGAATGAGCATCACAGAGGAGTGCTGGGATGGAGGCACTAACTCTTTGCGAGGCAGGAGCAGGAGGTTGGGAGGGAAGCTGCTGCTTCTGCACCTGATGCCTGGCTGCTTAAACACACCAAAACTGATAACGTATACAGCCACATTCAGCTTGCTGCAGGCAAGAACTATTCCAGTTTGGCTCCAAAAACCTGAACTACATGCCAGGTTGAAATTGTTCAACTATGTGTTTCATGACAAAAGTGGGTTTTTAATGATACATGTCATAGTTTGAGGAAAAGAAGTGCCAGTAGATGGCGTGCAAAAATATTCAACACTGTTCGTAGCTTTTATTGGACAAATGCAGGTTCTTGTTATTGCAACTCGCTTTGGGTATGAGGACATGTAAGTAATGGGTTTAATGAGGAGGTCAGTGGTAAGCACTGAGGATATGCACAGGAAAAAAAGAGTAACATTAATTTAATATATTCTTCTGTTTTCACAAACAGCTCTTCAAATGCTACTGTTTTTTTTTTTTTTTTTTTTTTTTTTTTTTTAACACAGTCAAAGCATATGCAGTTCAGTAAGGGTCATTTCCTCCCCAGGCTTCACACTACAATCTCCTCTTCTGTAATGCTACCTAAAACTCGCAGTTAGATTTTATTCTTGTCTGTAACATAGAGAAAGAGAGGAGCTTGCTTCTTTGCATTTTATTCAAACTTATAAGTAAAAATATTCTAAAAGAAAGATGAAGCATTGAATACCTCATGTGAGGATATCAATGCTTTGGAAAGTTATGGGTTCATGAAATAGTGCCTCCTTGGCATTCTTAATTTTAGTTTGTATTATTATTATTGCAGGTTAATCCATTTAATCTTGTGTAATCTTCCTGCTGGAAATGTTTACTCTAAAATAGGAGTTTCTTTGGGTATATATAATATTAAAAAGAATTAATTTCATTTATGATGGTGAGTTTTGATAGCTGCCAGTTGATAATGCCCACCTGCAGAAACAGAAATAGTGTTGCATGATTTTACTGCCTGTATATCTTACTCCAATATAAAAAGATGCTGAAACTGTTTCTGATTATAGCTGATCAGGGTCATATTGTGTGTACATGAAAATATTGTGTTTGATAGGTATCTTTGATCGTATCAGTGTTGCTCTATCTCCTGCACAGTAGGAGTGGTTTTGAGGTTGGAAATGTTCCCCACCTGCTCCATAAAAAGTAATTAACTAGTGTTACCAGGATGTGATATTAGTGTCAGATGACCTATGAGAAAAACTGAAGTTTGTTAGTAGACTGATATACATTTAAAAAGCAAAAATCGGGAATCGCTGCTTAAGCTTCCTACTAAGAAGCTTTGTTCAAACATTTACCATGACCAAACACCTTCAAAGGTGCAGACTTGAAAAGCTCAGAGAAAGGTTGTCTTCTCTTTCTTCTCTTGCTTCTTTACTATGGCGCACTGCAATACCATGAAGATGTATCAGGATTTGCAGATATGAGATTTGTGTAACAATACGTGATATATCTGTGTCCATGCGAATGACTGAGAGAGAAAGGGGCAGTAGACAAAGCTCAGGAATATGCTGTGGCGCACTTAGACTTTCTAGCTCTAACACAAACTGCTGTTCATGGAGGTTAAGACTAGAAAATATGAATATTTAGGTTGTCACTAGGTTCTAAACCAATATTTTGCAGAAGTGGAAACAGAAGACTGCATGCACTGGAACCCTTCTCTTCCAGGAGAGGGAGACGGATAGAATTCTCTCCTTCTGTAGGAGCTTTGCAGTTATGACAGATTTGTCAGCTAACAAAGATATTTTGAAAAATTTTGCTAGTATTTATGACTCATGGCTTTAGTTTGTAAGTTCTGCTTGTATTTGCACAGCTATCTATATAGGTGGAAGGACATAAGACCAGGACTTCTAAACATAGAATGAGATATTCCATGATTACTTTTTTTTTTTTTAATTAGGATTTTCTGTTAAAAATGCTTTTTCTGTTAAAACATGAACTTTTTGTGGGACAAGCTTTTTTTTTTTTAACTACTTCAGTTTATTTGATTGAAGACATAGTATTTCTTGACTGGAACGTAATTCTGTAAACTGATGAATTCCATCACAGGAACAAATAATCTGTCTTTTAGGAACTAGTGCTTTGTACAATGAACATCGTATTTGTTTTACACTTATCAAGGATCAGTATTTATAATATGCACTATTTTTTGTGTTTCCACTGAAACAATGTGACCTATTGCCTGTCCAGTAATGGCTTGATGGAATGCCTTAAGATACTTATTTGGGAAACACCAGGTAACAGTGATGATGGCATATATGAAGCAATACAACCAACGATGTTGGAAAACATCTAAATTAATGAAGTCTAGTTAACTGAAGTTTGAAACTAACTGATTTGAGTAATCTCCAGCCTAGTCAATACCCTCCAAACTTTATGGACCTTTCCTCTCCTCTCCTCCCTTTCAAAAGCTGATAGTCAGCTCTTAGAGCCAAAAAATAACCAAAGATTTTTGATCTCTGAGTAAACAACCCTATGTATAAACAACCCTGTGTAGCAAAGCAGGCTTCTGTAAGGAGGCCTGGAACAACTGCTCAGGATAGCAGTCTTAATTCCCAGAGACCAGTTTAAGGAGGTAGCCAAGCCAACAACTGCAGAATATACAAGGTTAGAAAATTAATTCTCTACTGTGATTTAAAATAGTTTGTCAGTATAGTGGTATCAGTTCCTTTGTCTTTGAAAGGACGTCCAGCTTTATTTTATCAACTCTAGAGACCTACTCACCTATAAAAATACTGATTTCAGAGTTTATGCCTCTGTTGTTTTTCTTCCCTCCCTTGGGCTGATAATGTGAATTTGGACAAGAGGATCAAAGTGAGTAGGTGGATGGACATTTCTGACAGTTCCTGGGAGAGGCTAGGGTGAGATTGAAATTTTATGTTCAGGTTAGTCAGGATCAAAATGAGCTCTTTGTCAAAGGTCCAAACCACCACTGCTACATTTAAAAATTAACACTATGAAAATCTCTAAATGTTTAAGAAACTATGGACTTTTGCCTGCATTCTTGCTATAAATTCCTGATACTACTCCTACCGAAAAGTAGTGTCTCCATTTTTCAATACCCCTCTCTGAGCTAACATACTTGACTATACCCTGTATGTAATTGCATTTTTTTCTCTATTATTGCTTTACTACATGGACTATCACTCTCTGTCACATTTATTTTATGTATATAAATTATTTCTTTCAGATTATTCTCTGTCGTCCCACGCATTCTCTTCTATAATTTTCTAGAATCTTAGAAATAAAAAGGTTAATTAGCTAATAGTTAGATGCTGGTTTGACGTGGGTAAGTGAGCATTCTCTCTGCTTTAGCCTAATGGAGAATGAGGGAGGGAGATGGCCTGGCTGGCAGGAGAAGAATTTTGTTCTGAGGTTCTTCTTTTTCTCCTGCTTGACCCACATTTGTAGTCTGACAAGGGGAAAGCTTGGTACAAAGAAGAATTGCATGTATTACTGCCTTTATAGTTTGAAGAAATGAAGCGTTCTCTACACCATGCTTTCCCCAAACTTTAACATCTGGGGTAGCACGGTCTGCCAGGGAAGGTGAAGAACAGGAGCAGGACCTTCAGTGTGAGCTACCAAAGATGACTGTGGCTATGTGAATGTTCTCATTTTTAACCTCACCAGTGAAAGCAGTAGCTTTCCCTGAATTCTGAGACATAACTGATACCATCAGGAAGGCTGAAAGGGCCTTTATAAAGGCAAATCTGAGCCCATCTACAGCATAAGAGAAAAGCCTCTTGCTGTTTTGTGTGCGAGGTCTGCACAAGCATCTCACTACCAACCGTGGGCAGGGCAACCGTCTCCCATGTTGCTTTGAAGATTTAGGGGCTCTTGCTAAAAGGACTTCCACAGCAGTGGTGTGCTGATGGTTGAATGCTGGAGAGCTGCTTTCAACTCAGTGTTACTGTTTGCACTCCACCTATTCTACCAGAGGACATTCCGCTGGAATTAACACTGGTTGTTTGCTTCTACGAAGTGCAAAGGGAAAGGGCTATAATCATTGTGTGTAAGAACTATATCCAGTAGTGGTGTTATATTTGGCTGAAGATGTACATTTGCCAGAATAAAGCTTTGGGGGTTTTTGGATGATGTATTCTTCAACAACTTCAATAAATAATATTAGAAACAAGCTTAAAAACCTCAATTGAAGTGATTATGTTTAAGTAATCACTTAGTGTAGAAGATACTTTACATGCTCTGTAAATGACCTCCGATCAAAAATACAGTCCTTTTATCCCAAACCTCCCATTTTCTTGTATTTTTTTTAAAAAAATTTGTTGTTGTTCTTCAGACATGTCATTTAGCTTAATTAAGGTTTAAATCAGTAGAATAAAGTCTCTTCCTTCTGCATTAAATAAGTGGAAAAATTATAGGCCAGTAAAGAAAGAATCATCCTGAAATTTTTGCTTGTGCAGTGATGCTGTCAGGTGTAATCATAAGTAACGGTCTATAGATATTCTATTATACCAATAAATGACTGACTACAGACAAAAGAAGAGAATGTTTACTTTTCTGACACCCTACATTTCCTGAAGATGACTGTATCAATTAAAGGGATAGGTCTGCTGCAAGCAGAGAGTTTTAACCCTGATTCTGCTTTGGTTAAAAACTCTTTGCTGTTGCATTAACAGATCCATTCAGCACCTCTCAGAAGCAGGTTGCAAATGTGTACAGGATGTTAATATTTTTATCAGAGAAAGCCATTGTAGACCACGAAGTCTGTGAGGTAGATTTCTTCTCTAATTAACTTTTCCCTGAGGTACCTATTATACTTCATGGTGGAATAAATTGTATTAATATTTTTATACATTTAAATAGGAAATGGTTTCTCAAAAGGAGAAACTAAAAGAGACAGGATCAGAAAAGAAACGAAGGCTCCACCTTGATATTAACAAGGCTGATTTTTGAATGTCCTGCAGTTATGTATCCCCTTATGGTACCTTGGGTAAATGTACTTTCTTTATTTCATACAAGAAGTCATACTGACTTTAAATGAGATCTAATCATGTGAAGAGTCCCTACAGTATTTTTAGACACCTAGTTTATTTTAAGGCAGGCTTTGGTTATAATTTGTTGCATTATTGAGATCTTTATTCAAAGTATTACTTTGTTGCCTGGTCTAGGTCAGTGCCGATTAGTATATTCTGCAGTAATGATATTTTTAAATTCTTTGTAGTCATACTAAATCAAAAAGAGGACATTGATAGCCCAGCTGTGGTAACTGGGTACTATTTAAGATAGTTAATAAGACAATGCAAAAATTGTCAATGCTCTATAATGTCTGATGGTAAGTAACAGAAAGAAACCAAGCTCTCCCACCACAAGGACTGTCTGGTGTTAACTTTGGGTAAAAAACTGAGGTTTAAAGTGGCAAACACTGGATTGATAAATACAACATTGTTGAGTAGTTTGGCAGCATCCTCTGCTTCACCCCATCAAGTTCAGAAAATGGGAACTGAGCTCAGAGTGCCCGCAAACAGTTTCTGCAGGAAAGGAGGTGCCGGAGGTCAACTGGCATTCCCTGCAGGTCCTCTCTGTTCTGCAGGCTAACATAGTATGAGAACCACCAGTATCCCTGAATTTGTGCTTGGCTGCTTCACAGTATAAACTTGTATTAAAAATTGTACTCTTTCATGCAGAAGGCATCATCATGGTCATGCTTCGGAACCTTATATGACACAGTGCAGATTCTCACCCTAAATCCTTGTATCCATCCTACAGGATCTTTCAGACAGCTTCAGGAGGAGCTGAGAATCCATTTGTAGACAGATACGGATTTGAGTAGCTGTAGAAATCCATATATGGTCTTTGTAAGTAATGTTCTTTCTGTCGTGTTACTAGATAATCTCAGTGGAATGAGCCTCCTTCTCTTCTATAGATTTGTTCTCCTTCAAACACAGATACCACAAGCCAAGGTGGGTTCCAGTAAGAACTGGATTAACTGTACACCAGAAACCTTGTACTAGTGCTTTGTCTACCTCTACAGCTGTTTCTCCTCCTTATAGACCCAGACATTCTTTCAGTCACTGTGTCACCATGAGAGCTCAAATTGAACTGCACCAGCAGGTGCTCTTATGGCAGTAGGAAGATTTTAAAGCTTGACTTGAAAATAAGTGGTGCAACACTGTCAACTTTTCTGAGAATAAAGAATAAAGCAATAGTTCTGAGAGATGTAATTTTTACACCATTTAAGTGGGATTTAATAAAGTCCTAAAGATGACATTTCAGTTGCCAATGTATTTTTTCTATTGATTACTTTACTTATTATTTCTAAGCTGTCATCCAGATCATCCCAGGCTTTCAAACTGTGGCCCATGACTTCCCGAGTGCACAAGTTTTCCATGTGTGTAATAATTTAAAGGTATTGCAGATCTTCTAATGAATGCAGTAAATTCATAGGATGACATGCAGAATTTGGGTCCAGCTTCAGTGAAAAAGCATAACTTGATTGTGTGGCTCCTGAAAACACAAATGACAGGTGCTGGCCCACTCTGATGAGTTGGGGTAGCACTTTGAAACAAAGTTGACTTTGGCTCTGTTTTGTGTCTAACACTGAAATCTCAATTGAGAATCTGTGATCAGCAGGTAAGGATAGCTCTCGTCTGGAGTCGATGATGCTCACCTCATTCTGTTGCACTAAATGTTTAGTTATTTATGCCAAGCTGAACAATATCACTGAGGAATAAGTCTTTCTCTGACTCCCCACCAAATTTTGATAGCATCACACTTAGGACAGTGGTAGGTAGGAGAGGAAAGCATGTGTGTGAGTTTCTTTTCTCAAGGAAGGGTTCCTGTATCACTGGAACTAGTACTAGAATTAAAAAGATTGTAATTCTCATAGCTCTCCTCCTGAAATTTCTCAATTCCTTAAATTTGTCCCCCAACTAAAATAATATGGATAGTATTACTGAATCCAGCGTAGATGAAACAATACTTATGGCATATGGATTGTGCACTGAATAAAATTCCTCCATCTCTGAGTATGAATAGTTGGCATATCCTGCTCCATGGAGAACTAATCTGTGGCAGTAGAGTAACATCACAGCATAAATAGCTGTTGCTGGAAGAAGTGTGAAAAGGTTGGTATGATAAAAAGATTACTCAGAGGCTGAAGTTCTTGGACTTTCAGCTATCAGATTGATTTCTTTTCACAGTAGAACATGGCAGAGATTTTGATTTCTGAGAGGTCCACAGTCTACCTCAGCTACGTGGCCCAACACATCTTTGAGATCTAGATGTTCTGGATGTAATATTTATGTAGTTCATGTATATAAAAGTGGATGTAAGTGAAAATGTAGTTCACTTCCATTCCCTGTAAAGAAAAATGATGGAAAATCTGTTGAAAGGATTTGTGTTATTATCTAGGTAAATCCTTCCATGCAAAACAAACTGTCTTGAATTAAGAAAGACTCCTCAGAGTAGTTGCACAAACTAAACTACCTACAGTTTCTTTAAATAATTTCCAAACAATAGGTCCTTTAATACTTTGATCTCTTCAGGGCTCAGCAAAAGTTAAAGCATGTTGTTAAAGACATTGCCCAAAATCTTCTCACACACTGACAGGCCTGGGTCATCAACCACCTCTCTAGGAAGCCTGTTCCAACGTTTGACCACCCTCTTGGTAAAGAAAAACTTCCTCTTGTCCAGTCTGAACCTCCATTGACACTGCTTTGAACCATTCCCATGTATCCTGTTGTTGGATACCAGAGAGAAGAGCTCAGCACCTTCCTCTCCACTTCCCCTCCTCAGGAAGTTGTGGGGAGCAATGATGTAGCCCATCAGCTTCCTTTTTCTCCAAACTAGACAAATCCAAAGTCCTCAGCTGCTCCTCACAGGACATTTCTTTCAGCCTTTTCACCAGCTTTGTTGGCCTCCACTGGACACATACGAGGACCTTCACATCCTTCTTAAATTGTGGGGCCCAGAACTATACACAATAGCAGTGATTTTTTATTGTCATAGGGGTGACTTTTAGAAATTGGGTAATATCTAAACACAAGTGCATGTGAAACTGCACAAAGAAATGGGGCACCTGTTTTAAAGTAATTAAATTAAAAATGTCCTTCTGTTTTCCAAGATTATTATTTTTCAGTTGGCAGAGGTAAAGTGAAAAAGGAGAAAATTGTAGCTATACAAATTGTGAGGCTGAGAGGCAAGATAGGTTAGTCACGATGAGAAAAGGGAGAGTGTGCCCTGCTGTGGGGTAAATGGAAAGAGAAACTAGTGGTGTAATGAAAAAAATACGAAAAAGACTAGGAAAGCTAAAGAAATAGGATAAATATTTAGAGATATTAAAAAAAAAATATTTTAAAGATTAGGAAACTAGCACTTAAAGAAGAGTGATCAAAGCAAGACAGTGTGTGCACTTCGGTACTAAGCATGGTTATAAGCAGTAGGCAAGTGTTCATTACTTCCGCGGAGGCTCAGACAGGTTCATCTTACTTCATTCTTATTGATTTGATTTGTGTGGAGGCTCAGTGCTTAATTAGTCTTTTTTTAATACATCCACAATGAAGTGGATGAAAAACACCCAAATTTTTGTCCATGAGCTTCAGTCCCCTGTAGAGAGTAAAATGGGAATAATGTTCTGTTAATACTAGGAAACTCAAAACAGTGCCTCATTGGAGTTTTTAGCTGATTCCCCTTGAAATCAGTGAAGTTTGGGTGTCTGACTTTCTTTGAGGTCCTCATCCCAAGTACCTTTCTCAAGGTCATGCAAGAAGTGTGGTGGGGAGGTGAGATTTAAATTCAGTGCCTCCAGCTATTGCTTTTGTCTCTAAGACCTTTTCCTCTCTGGGATGTAGTAAAATCTAGACGTTGTTAACCTAAGGTCTCCCTAGTTCAAAAAGCAAGGATAAGCTGGGAAGTAATGTACCCAGTTGACTCAGAAGGGTCATATAAATACTTATTATATTTAAGCTAAGGAATGCTGTTGTCTCCCTCTCTTTTCCTCTTCATTACCCCCTTTTTTTCAGGCTCTGGCTAAAATAAGACATCCCTAGCTTAATATTTTACTGTCTGGTCAGGGCAGGTTGAGAAAAGCCTTGGTGTATCTGTATCTGTGCCAAGGCAGAGCAACACTTCACCTGGAGGAGCATGTTCAATGAAGGGGCATAGAGCAGCTTTCCGCTTTTCTCTTCCTTTTCTCTTCTACTTGAGGCTATGACCCTGATGCACACTGGTATAATAGAAAACTATTCTAAGAGAGAAGATAGGCATTGAGGAAAAGATGTATTAAGATATTGCAAAGGCATGAAAGATAATAATAAGAGACTGTCATCCTGGGAAAAAACCCAAAAGGTTTATCTTATAAAAGTTTACACCACACAGTGTTTCAGTGTATCATCTGCGAATGATCTCCCAGTAGAATGCAAACCAGAAATTGTCCTTGGCTCATGGTGGGGCATGCTAAGAGAGCCTGAGGGTCTTTGCACTAAGACAAAGGCTACTACGGAATATTATCTGAAAGCTCAGATGACAGCTACGCAATGCCAAGTGGACAGCACATCCATCTCTTGGTACGAAACTTCATCATGTCCCTTTGAAAATCTTCTTTATTTTTCTGTAAACTTGACAGTCATGTTAGCGTGTCCCTGTTTGGAAAGGAAATTCCTTGAGGCTCTTTTTGTAACTTTGGAGAAAGTCCTGTCTCTCATTATCTTTTGGTTAGTGGGTTTTGAATGTACTGAATGATGTTTCTTTTTGAAGCAAACAAAAAGGCGAAACTGGCAATTCCACCTTGTTTTTATTTTTTTTTTCCTTAAATACATAAAATGCTTTATTTTGGTTCTTAATAGCTGTCTACAGCAATTCACTAGATTAAGTTGAATTCCTTTTCAAAGAAAATGATACCCAAGCACTGTAAATTTGTGTGTTGGTTATCTTTCCCAGTGATGACTAGACTCTAGTGTGGAATTCACTTTGTTCTGGCTGCATGAGGGATTGTGTCTCACTGTGAAACATATCTTGGGTGAGGAAGGATTTATTTTCCTCTAGAAGGGCAAGGGAAGGTGGAGTGAGGAGGATTAGAATTGAGTTTTGCTCTCTTATGGTGTATCCAATTTTCAGTTTAACTCTTGCAGGTTTACACAAGTCAGGTGCCTAATCCAGGAGTCAGCATGTCTTGTAATGTATGTATAGTCTTGGATTAAAATTAAGTTCAGCTGGAAAGGTGACCTAACCTGCATTGTCCAAGCTTAACTAAACTGAACGAGAAGAGTTCAAATTAATCTTGGGAACCCATCTCCGCTAAGTGAGACATTGAAATCTTATCTCAGTAATGTGACTTAACCTAAATCTAGACTGACTAGCAACTGTATGTTTTGAGGTGACCGGTGTCTGGTCTCCTGGCCGTGCAGATGAGAAAGGAATGCTCTGGTCCCTCTCTGATGCTCTTTGGGCTTCTTTCCAGTAGAGGCTGGTGTATGAAGATCACGCATGGATAGGTTTGGCTCAGGAAGAAGACCTCTCTGTGGGTTCAGGGTGGTGTGACCACAAGGCTGGCCAGACTGTGAACTCTCCTCCTGCATGATTGCACACAATGTCCCATGCCCTCACAGGAGGCTCTTCCAAGAGGGGCTGTCTCTGCTTGCCCCAGTGCAACAGCACAAAGGGACTTCACTGGGACTAAAGAGAGTGCTCACATCTCACACACAGTCCCAGCCATGTCCAACCCCCGCAGAGGCTGGAGGGTGAAGGCTGGAGGATGCTGCACTGGTTGGGAGAGCTGGCAGGAGAGCAGGGGAGCCATGGGTCTGGTCATGAGGTGCTACATATCAGAGCAACAGAGTTACTTGCATTCCACTAACCTGAGATTTTTTTTTTTTATAGTAAAGGAAGAGTTTTGCTTTGTAAAATGCAGGTTTCTGTTCAATGTGGCCAAGAGAAAATTTATCTTGTTAGCACTTATTTACAACTGACAATTTTCAATTAGCATTTGAGCCTAGATTTCCTTTTCTATAAATCCCTAATGAGAGTATAAATTACTAATGAAAGAGCTAAATCTCAGGGCCAAAGTCTTGCTTCATTAACACAGTAATGTAAATCTGAAGTGTTTCTATTTGTCTGAGCAAACTTACTTCTCAATAACGCTGGTGTAAACGACATGGGAATGAATTCTCTAGGCTGTTGTAGTGGGCAGCATGAAGTGATTTTGTTCTAGTGTCTAACTTTCAAATTTTGTCACTCTTAGAGAAAATGTTACAAAAATTTCTGTAAATTTGTGCTTAAACCCATTTGCCTGATTTGTCCAACTTCAGACTATTTGTTTCCTTTAAATGACTTTTTTCTTAGACCTGCTACTTGGTGAATAAAGGCTGTATGGAACCATGAAATATTTGTCAACCTTTGCTCTAATCAGTAAGGCTTTTATGTTTACTTTATGTAACATTTAATTTCTAAATGGCATGGCTTATAGGAAGTAGGCTACAATTTATATTTCAGAAATAATAGAACTGAAGTAATTTATGATCAGTTTTAAATTTCTTATTTTTGAATGTCTTTTACTAATCTGTGATAGAATGAACAGGCTGCTGTAGCAAAGACCTAGTATTAAACTCATTGTACTGCGTATATCCTCAGTTTGAACATTTTATAAGATGCTAATACTTGGTCAGGGAAGGGGTACCTTACCTACTGTAACCACTGGAAATAGACTCATGTTTGAAGGGTCTTTTAAGAAAGAACTTTAGGAAAGTTCTTTTAGGAAATCACGTAGGTAATAACTTGTGTCAGATCAGTGTCAGTGTTGTTATCTTTCGTGTAAATGGCAAAAAATTCAATAAGTTTACCTAATGCCACAATCTCAAAAATACATTAAAGTCATTGGACCTGGTGCTGCCAGATACTGTTTGGTGTCTGTTCATCACTTGCTGCATTATATTGTCTGGCAAGAGTCTTTCACATCCTGCACTCTCAGTAAAACTGATGAGAGTCTCGTGCGAGTTAAAAACTACATGATGGAGCTTCATGTTTGATTCATCGTGTTCGATGTCCAGATTTTAAAAGACTGAATGTTGCACATAAGAGTTATACTGGAAGGTCAAATATTAATAAAATGTAGATTACAGTTTCCTCTGTTAGGTTCGCAAACTATTCCTTTTAATGAGCTCCGTTAGTTAAGGCTGTTCAAAGACATTCTTGAAAAGTTTATGTGGTAATTAATTAGAAATCTTAACCAATATTATATTGATGACAAACTATAAAGCTAAAATTGTTATAGTTATGAAGAAAGAAAGCATCATTTTGTTGAATGAGTAACAACTTTACTATTTATTTCAAGTTAGGAAAGTTCAAACATGTTTAGTAAAGAGAAAAGACTTAAATATTGAAATACTGACACAATTACAGTGAAAATTATTTTAAAGGTTTTTTTATTATGCTTTATAATATATGATTAAGTGAATTTCTGGTATTCTTAGAACATTAACATTCAGCCTTATAGAATATTGTGTATTGTATATTACACAGTTGTACTAGCTTACAGGCAATGGAAGCAAATGGAAAAAGTGTAACTGCAAATAGACGCTTTGACTGTGCTGGAATAAACTAGGAAGAGAACACAGTCTTCTACACCATAGGGCCTCTCTTAGTCCTAGGAAAAAAATGTAAAGAAGCAAAACTTACTGCAAGATAACAGAAGATGTACATATTTAACTTATGACATTGAGAGTGAGCACAGCATCACAAGCCGTTTTTCTTACGAAGTTCTGCGAAAGTAAAAACTAGTCAGGGAAGTTATCCTCAGCAGAAGGCTGTCTCTCTCAAAGGAGGTCAGATCTGAGATACTTAAGACAAGATTGTCCTTGTAGTTTATAGCTGCTAAGGCCATTCCTGTAGCCATTTAGATAAGTTAGGACCATTTGTGTATGGGCTCTTCGTGAAGTTATGAAGTGATGCATCCGCTTTTCCCCTGAACACCACAAAATATTTATTTCAAATCTCTCCGTACCTGAAGATAAAACATGGATTTGGTGTCAGATAGTTGGCAAAGGCTGTTTCAGAATTAGACATACGGAATCCTACGTGGCATGCTTTATAAATGACTGTTTTTAGTCTAAAAACATAGTTGTCATCTTGCTAATATACAAATATGTAAACAGCAAAATGGTGATGTGCAAAAATGGAAGAACAAAAATAAAACATTTTGTAACAGCTTACTTTATTTCTTGTAAATGCTTCTTTTTTGGTGACATACTAAAATAAACAATTGTAAGTAGAACTGTAATCATTTTCATGAACACACTGATATCTGAATAGAAATGAGGACTGGAAAATGTTTTTAAGTCTAATGTTTGCCAAGAATTTGTCTTTTAGGTGTGTGTGTGTGTTTGGGTTTTTTTTGTGTGTGTTTTTTGTTTTATTGGTTGGGGTTTTTTTGTGTGTGTGTGTGTGCTGTATACTCTGTTCACCCCAATATCATTTTATGATTATAAAAGTTGGGAGAGATATGAAAATGAAATAAAATTATTGTTGCACCATGCCTGAAACATATTTTAATTGACTAAATATAATCAATGTTTTGAAAGTAAAAAGAATAAACATAATTCCGACCTCTTCTAGTCAAGAAACAAAACACATTTGAAAACTACAGAGCAAAAAAAAAGCATGTTTTAAAAACATTCAGAAGAAACTTTCAGTCAGTAAAACTATATTTCATTCTGTATACTGTTTTTCGGTTTTACAGGAGGCATTTTTAGAGTTAACAGGTTTGTATATATCACAAATAAATAGATGAGGAAGGATTTCTGTCAGATACTATGGTGACAGGGTTTAGTTTAAATCCTTAAGACAGATAGATCGAAATAGATTAACTGGCTTTAGTTATTTCACCTTCCCTGTCTCAGTGGAAACATGTATCCATGTTGAGCTAGAGTGCCCTAGCAGCCTGGAGTTGTAATGTATTTACTGCCTTTTGATACATCTTGTTTAACATTTGCTTAACATATTTATTCAAATGAGGCTGGGCATTTGTTTATCCCTTATCAAACGAAGTGGGACAGCTCTAGGACAAGAGCAAATAGATGATATCAGCAGAAGCACCTTAAGAGTTTCTTTTTTTTTTTTTTTTTCTGGTGGTACTTAGAAAGAAAATATCAACATTGGAAGACATGCTCATGAAATAATTTGTTAGCCAAGCTTTGGCTAACTTTTGCTTGATCTCTTAAAATGTAATGGACTTTAAAGGTTGCAAGAAAGCAAAAATGCAACAAACAACATTAAACACAAACCAAACTCCTCACTCCCACCCTCAATCTGAAACAAACCAACTAACCCAACTCTGGGAATATCTAACCAAATGAAATACATAAATAGACTTAAGGATAAAGCTTTTAGATGGAGTATAATTAGAGTTTAATACAAACACTTGAAAGATAAAGCCCCAAACAACCTATCCTGATCACCAACTGTCTGGATCACCCTGAACAAATAATTGTGTGTAGTGTATCTTCTAACTTTAATTCGGTGGCAACACATGCATGTTGTATCCACCACCAGCTCTTATTTCCTTTCTCTTGTTCTTTTTCATATTGATTTCTATTCTATTCTGCGCTCATCACTGTGATTTGTATACATAAACATGTACCAAATCAGTAACACTCTTAATCAGAGCTGATATTTGGTTCTGACCTCACCCTTTAGGTAACTTCTGTCCGTTTTTGTTCTGCTTTAAGGATTAAGTGCCCAGACTTCTCCTTAGATCTATCTAGCACAGTCCCAAACACCA